>NC_141474.1:25836761-28336761 GCF_009769465.1 Tauraco erythrolophus | reverse complement strand
GAAAATGAGGAATGGTCATCCTTTTCAGAAGCTTATTTTTAAAAGTCAGTAACACCGTGTTTTCAAAACGCTAACATTGCAAAAATCCAATTCCTCGAAAAGTGATATCCAGGAAGAAGAGGCAGCATAAAAAGCCCATCAGTGTTTGCACCATTTGTTGGAAGCAGTGTTGCTAGCACAACTGCTTGAACTCTGCCAGGGAATTATATAGTGCTGGAAACATATCCAGGCGCTCTTCTGTTTGCCATCCAAAGCATTGTACAATGCTGTGAAGTAAATGGCATCCCACCGTAGACCAGAAACGTGCCAAGTATTTGGCTAATACTCTTTGTGAATGCAAAGCAGTTCCCAAGATGTATCTGTGAATATCTGTGGGCAATATGTGATCTGGACGAATTGAATTGGTTGTTGCTTTATACTGTTGCTTATTATTGTACTTAGAATTGTTTCTTACCTTAAAATTTGGTTTAAGTTTTGTGTATCTTCTGAATAGCAAAAAATAGGTGATTTGTGATCAGCCTTAGAACAAACGATATTATTATACCAAGTTTTGTGGCAATTACATAGTTACTTAAAGAAAATACCAGAAACCTAACAGATGCTGTGTTTCAACACAGAAGCCAGCAAATGAAATAGGGCAATGTTAGTACCTTGATCACTTTTCAGCCCTTATGCTGTGAAGAATTTTAAGGAAAGGAGATATAGGAAGACAGGTTAACTCTGTTTAGTGGTTTTACAGTTGTTACGAGTCTAAATCCACGTTAAGTGCAGCTGAATTTTTCAAAGTTACCTTTAAAGCATCGAAAATAAGAGTAAGCAGTATCACAAAACACCATAACCAGACTGCAGAGCAAGTGGTGGTCCTCAGTGAACTGATGGATGAGTGGATGCCGGCGCCTTCCTGTGTTTTCAGGTACTAGAGGGATCCTCGTCCTTTTTCCTATAGACCTTTTCTTTTGTTTACCTTAGTCCTCCTTTCATTTGGCAACATGACATGGATGAATGCTCTGACTCCTGGTATTTGTTGTCACCCACAGGCAGTCTCTCTGTAGCTTGGGAAAGGTTTGGGGAGTCCCAGTTTATCTATGAGTAACACTGTTAGTCTTAGTAGATCTTGTTTTGGTGAGAATATATTTATTTTCAGTTCCTGGGACATTCAGGAGCATACAGTGAGTTATGACCTGTTCCCAGGCATATGTGTTCTATAGATCAATTCACACAGGTGTACTTATTAATAAGCTCACTTAACCAATTTACATGCATAAGTTTTAACCACTGAGTAATTAGTGAAAGCATTGCCGGGGAACTGGAAATTTGGGAAATGTGTCATTATTTGCATATCAGTGTAAAGCAATTACTAAATTAAAGAGTGCACGTTGTGACAAACATGAAGCTCCTTTACTGTTGCTTTGTCAATGCACATTAACATCAACTTGATGTGAAAGCCTGGCTTTCTCTGCATGAGCTAAAAATCCTAAGGCAGAAGTACACAATGAATCACCCAGAGTTTGGAGGCTAGCACGCTGAATTGCCTTGGGGTTCAGACCAAGGAAAGAAAAAACTGATGTAAAAGACCATTGAGAAAACGTATCAGTGGAAAGTAATTAACTCAAGATCCACAATTAGCCTCATGGTCTATACTTAACTGTGTTCCAGGTCTTTCAGCGTTTATTTAATTCTGTTACCCTGTGTTTCAAATAGCTGCAAATGGCTTGGCAGATTTTTCATCCTTTTTAATATTTACAGTTTTTGTCTAAGAAGAAGAATGAGCTCTGTAAGTGATCATGGGTATTTATTTCATTCTCTGAAGTATATCTCTTTCTTGGTAGAATCTCTTGTACAAGGAAATATTATTTCCCTTTTTTTTTTTTTTCATTTAAATGTGTTTGTGGTTTGGAGCAACATTAAGTACTACAATATCCTTCTGCTTTAATTCCTAACTTGCCTAACTAGGCTTAATCAACTGAGAAATAATCAGAACCAGGGATCATTTTCTCTTTCATTCAGCCAGCAAACGAGAGTGATAGATTCACAGTAATACAGCTGGCTGGTGATTAGCGGCAACCGTAGCAAAAATTGGCCTGTGTGTTCAACCAGCGTACCAGAGCTGGGTGTTCCCACAAGACTGGGCACAGCATTTTCTCAAGCTTGTAGGGAAACTCTCACTAGTGTTTTGTGAAGCTTGCTTTTATCATGGTTGTCGCTGTGACTCCAGCATCCCTCATCTAGTGTCAGAAAGACACAAGTAGCCTGCCCACTGTGCCATGGACTCTTCTCCAGCCTCCCTCATCCCACCTCGCGTGCCGTTTATCCACAAGTCGATTCCAGAGCATCTTCACGGTGCTGCTGCCTTCAACACGTTGTGTAAAGGTCTGCCAGGGTTGTGCCTTTCTACTGCAGCAGAAGTAATAAGAGACGTACGTTAATATGCAGCCTTTTGGAATAAACTGCAGAAGAATTTTGAAGAATTAAACAAAGCAGTCTCTTAATCCTATCTAAAGAATTTATCAAAATTTTTAAAATTTATTAATATTTAAGGCACTTTCTTCAGTTCATATCTGTTTTAACTTTTGGGTTCTGTGTTCTGACTCTCTAGCATTCCTTTGTGATTTTAGTCTTCATTATAGTTCAAAGATCTACCATGGGAACATCACTGAAATCCCTGGAATGAACTTCCTACAACCTGTGTTGACAGGTTTAAATTACGTACTCTGACACTGTTCTTGTGGCTGGATTAGAAACTTTTTTTCGAGTTAAACCTGCGATAAGTAATTGTCACAGCGCGCTGGCACAATGCTAATTTGAAGTGACATGTCCAAACTGGCCTCAGTAACATGAAGAACCCTAACAGGTGTGAGGGGTGGATCTTCCCATGGGCCCTGCTGAACTTCTAACAGGGGAAAAATAGTAGAAAAAGTGAAATGAACCTTGAATAAAGCTGTCAGCAGTAATTATCTCAACAACACTTTGTGAGGAGTTAAAATAAGCGTTGCTGATTTATAACCTGAACACACTCCACCCTAGAGATTTTTTTTCATCCAGTTAGTGTTTAAAATGAAACGTTGAATACCTGTCAATTTTTTTTTTTTATTGAAGATGCATAATGAAAATGAAGTTATTTTCCAGAGGAAGTTAATTTCAAGGGCTGCCAAATTTTTTTAACTCTTCTGTTCATTTTAATATTTGTACAACAGTTCAATAAAACAAACAAACCAAGAGCATACTTGACTGTTTTTCCCAGCTAATGGTATTTGATGTCAGAGACAAAGTGTCTAATGTAGAATTCCATCCACTTTTTATTGTTGTTCAAGGAGGGATAAGGTTTTACATGGTACTAGATGAACTTTGGTTGGTTGATTTATTTTTTTTTAAAATTATGTACTAAACTTGAATAGCAATGTCTTGTTGACCAGTGTAGACTGAAGAGAGCCCTTCAGTTCTGTATAGTAAATCTCTCTGGGTCTCTTAATTTCCTAGTACAAAAAAAAGCCCTTGTTTCAGTAAATATAAAAAAAATGCCTTTGATAGAGTTTTTCTTTTTTAAATTGTAATGTACCTTCCTTTTACAGTGGGATACTTGCTCATTGTTGGTGTGATAACTTGTTTTATGTATACAGTGTATTTCAGTCTAGATAAAAGTAATTTTACAGTCTGTTACTAATGAAAGAATACTTGCTAGCTTTGAGAAAAGAGCAAAGCAAAAGATAAACATTAATTCACAGAAAACTTTTAATCTGTTGAAATTTTAAACATTACTTTTAAACATGAACATGCATGAATTCTTAAATCATTTATCACTTTGACTTTGTGAGATTATACACTGGAAACAAGATAGATTATTTATTGTATAATTATACAGTGATAAGTGATGGGTTTGGCAGTGTTGAGCACCTATTTGTTCCCAAAGAATTTAGTGAGGGTTTGTCTGAGCACAACAGGCTGCCCACACATTGTTAATAATGCTTGGTTAAACACTGAGAACTAGAGCCGTGGAAAGAACAACCTAATATGAAGGATCTCTCATATCATAGCATCATTCTTCTTGAAATTATGAGACTCTCTGTATCCTCAGAAACAGCACGAGTTGCTTGTAAGTACACCAGCTCCTTCCTGTATGGAATGGTTTCTCTGTGTTTGCGTCTCCAACCAGGAAAGAGCATGGAGCCATCTGATATTTGCTCGACAATCGCAAAAAATTGCAAAAGAGTTCCACACTCACTCTGATTTCCTCTGCTTCAATATTAATATTCAAGGGCTGTGCTGGATGCATTTGGAAACCACTGTTTTCTTCAACAGTTTGTTTCGTGGAAAACTTCCCACTCTTACATTTCAAGTGTGGAGACAAAACTTCCTCTGCTGTCATTCACTTGCTCTACCTCTCCTCCCTCCCTTTTACACTTTGATTTCTCCCATATGCCACATTAACTGCTGTCTCCCTTTCGCCACACAAATACTCCTTGCTTTATGATTTGCTCACTTCTTTAATCTCTAAAAGGATAGGTTACAAAAGAAAAATGAAAAATGGAAACGCTAGTGAGCAGGGAGCAGCAGCCTCAGCCACAGAGCGACCTGACTAGTCTTGCTCCGATGGTAAGCAACAAGTAGAATAACTTCTTTTCTAGGCGTTTCAAACAGATTGTTTTATAATTTGATCCTGTGTCTTTCTGGGGAGTGACGTTAGGTTGGTTGAACTGGTCTGCAGGCCCCTAGATCACCCTGAGATTCTGACTTAAAGACCTGAGATATGAGACATAGGTTTGTGCCTTCATCTTGCCCTGCTGAAAACGTATTTATCTCTAATTTCCCATTCTGCACAATTAGTATGGTAATCTTTTTCAACAGGGGACTTAATTTGTCTAGTGAGGAGAGATAGATGACATCTTGTTAGGCTAGAAATGAACTTGTTTGAATTCTTCTGAGATCTGCCCATCAAGAAGAAGGGATTAGCAATGATGAATATGCCTTGCAGACATCTAAACTGAAGTCTGTCTAGACTAAGAAGTGAGAGAATTTCTCACTTATCAGAATGCTACCTACCCTGGCTGGAAGGACAGAGAATGGACTGATCCTGGAGATATGGAAAGGCTCCTTTGCAGGAGCCATGCTATTCAGCCAAAATGTAGGAAACTGATGCATTGGTTTGTCTTGTTTATTGCCTTACCACTCTTAGTGCAGTTGGGCTATGAAATAATTTGATCCCTAATATGCCTAGTAACCAAACTCAGCTAGTAGTACCATATGCATATAGAGTACAATAGAAAAACTAGGACAGAAATGTTCCTTCTCAAACTTTTTGTTCCTTCTCAAACTTCATATAATGGTCTTCAAAAAAGACCAGATTTTTTCTCTAGCTTCAAGAAAACACATACATACAGATACCAGTAGTGTCACTGATATTCATCATACTCGGAGAATTAGCTTATGCTGTAACAAAAAGTCAGATAACAGAATAGTAAGTTTAATACAAAAACTGAAATGCACAATAAGCTCCTTCCTCCCTCCTCTATCCTTACCCCTCTGACCCGATGAGGGGAAAAAGGCATCATCATAATTACTCTGACAAGAAAAAGGACTAAATTATATGGAAGTGAAGTTTTCAGAGTGAAGATGCCTGCCAGTTATTGAGTATTTTGCTACGGGCACCTCTGTCTTAAGTTATTTTGAATAACTGAGCACAGCATGTTATGAAATGTACTCGGTCGTGTTTGTTTCTTTGTACATTAGCCATGTATCAGTGAGTAAACCAGTAAATGAAAAAGCTAAGCAGCTCACGTTTTGAGCACAGTGAAAGGGCTGTCACATGGAGTATTTGAACCAGGATTGGGTTTCAGTCTGTAGGCAACAGTGCGTCCATCTCTGATGAAGAATTTCTTGTGTGATAGATGTATATTTTGAATCTCCACATGCGCACTACAGCCCGATATACAACCTCTAGAAAGAGCTCTTGTTCAGCTGATGACCTCCTGATTTATAAATACAATTTTGGGATATCATTTCCATGTTTGTTAATATATTGGTTTCTAACATGTAACCACAGTTAGCTAATATTGACAAGTTAGTTATGGCCAAAGTACTAAAAAGTGGCCACAAATGGCTGTTAGATTTCAGAGCTGATATGTACTGCAATAATAATTATAGATGTTGATTAGAAGTTTGTAGCTGTGGTAGAATTCACCTTGTTAAAACAGCTCTGTTTCAAAGACTATTCAAGCTGAGCATGAATTTAGCATGTTCTTAATTAATTAGATAACTTTTTACTCACAATGAGTAACTTTACAACACTTTTAATAATACTCTGAATGTTGCTCACATACTGCTGTTGTTTCCAGGGCAAAACAAAGGTTTTTGAGTTTCAAGATGTTTGTATAATCGCTATGAAAATCTGACTACATAGGGGGAATAATATTTTTGGCATATTTTTATGGAGATAATCTTCTCTTACTACTTAAGCAGATCACGGGGTGTAAAATGATAACAGTGAAGGCATAAAACAGTCTCAAACCGTTACTGAGATAACAGGGTGCTACTGCAATTGCTGACTTGAGGTGGTTTATCCAGCCAGAACTCTGTATTATGATACCTGCTAACAGCTGATTTATCTTCAGCACAGATACTCTGGGGGCTTGATTTTTTTTTTTTTTCCTTTTGCTCAACAAGAGGAAAATAGGCATTGCAAGTTTTCAACAGAATTAATATCGATACCTAGAACATTCAGTTTAATTCTGGAATTAGTTGAATGTGGTGCTCTAAAAGTACTGCATTACAGAGAGTCGGATGGGAAAGGCACTGCAGTGGGTGGAGCACCTTGTTGTCTTGGGCTAATTATGAGAGCAACAGCAAACAGAAGTTAGAGATACCATCTTGAAAGATCTGAGATTAGGTAATCTGAGTGTTCCTTAACTGCTTTAGATTATACAAACCAGAAGGCAAAATTTTGCACTTTGTGTGCCCCCCTCCTGTTTGAATATATATGCAAGTTTTAATGCTGCCTGTTCATCAATGCAGAGTCTGAAAGGATGCGTTAGAAAGCACGTACCTCCTTGGCAATTACACAAGGAGTGACATCTTTGGGAAGGTTCCTTTCTGTGGCTTTTTCCATCCAGCTGTGCTACTATAATTTTACCTATTTTTCAGGATGCTAAAAGTGGAGGGCAGGTTATTAAGACTTCCTTTTGCCTAATGTTCTACAAGCTGACCTTGAGTAGGACTGGGAATTAGTCTGCTTTTTATGGGAGATTTATGAAGGAGAGTCAAGTATCGGAAAACATGCCTTTTTTTTTTTTACACCAGAAGTTTGTTTGCTTACCTTATCTCTGAGTATTAAAGGCAGAAAACATGGATTATCTTCCTTTACCTTAGGAGGAAATCACACTATGAGAATTCCCCCATTTAGTTTTCTATTGAAGCAGATTATATACAGACAAACATAATTCTGTATTAGAAGTACAGCTAATTGAATAACTCAACTGATTCATAGTGGTCAAGTAATACAGAAATTACATTTCTTTTCATGATCTTTTTACTTTATATTAAAGATCCAGCAGGTATGTCTGCTGCAAGGTTTTTTGTTCTGGTTTAGGTTTGCCACTGTCAGATAATGCCTGTTGCTTCATTTGCTGTGCATGAGGAAGTAAAATCTAGCATAGACTCCTCTCTTTTGCATATAGATCAAGTGTTCTGTGAATTTTTTTCTGATGCTTTGTAAAGTTCGTATTTGACATTTGAATTTCTGAGAGCAAATGGTCAAGGATCTCTAGTTTATGTAAAAAAAAAAATAGAAAAGAAAAGATTTTGCCATGGAAAAATAACACTGTAGTGAGTTGGATAGGATTCTTCGTTTGAGTAGTTCAAACAATAGGTAGTTACTCTGTTACTGTGAATGAAGTTATTTCTCATTTAAATGGTCTTTTAAACAATCAAAAGCCGTTTTTTGAAACTGACAACTACCAGGTGCTACAGCTGAAAGGCTACATTTAATAACTTGCCCTGGTTAACAAGAACAGTGGTAAGTACTGGTACATTTAGATAGATGTATTAATGTACATTAAAGCAAACCAAACAAGCAGAACTCCCACACACTTCAAAAACTCAACACTCACTACTCTTGTAGCAATCAAAAACTTAACAAAGAGCACAAAATAAATCAATATTCCTACTTTCCTTAAACATTATCACTTAAACTTGCGTCTTGTTAATGGCTCTTGTTAAAAGAGCTGCATCCTTTTAGAAAAAAGGGATCCCTTGATGACAAGTATCCTGTGAACAGTGCAGCCTCTCAAGTCATGACAAAGTCAATCCGTTACATATCTGCGGCTCTCACCTTCTGGAAGGTGCCATGTTTTGCAGACTTGTCTCGCCTACTGCTCTTGTGAAACTCTGGGTTTCCTGGGGAAGTTTTCCTGCTGTTGATGACAGTTTGATTTGTTCTGGAGCTAGCTGACATGGAAGCTGTTCTACTAAAGATCATTGACTCTCTTGGCAGCAATTCAGCAGGTCGTTCTCCATCTCATCCCTCTGGAAAGGCCATACTTTGCAATGATAAGCTCTGAGAGGATAATAACAGGCCTAATGGTGGAGTCTGTAAATCATGCGCTTCAAGGGCCTGCCTGTTCTCTTACCATAATTTATTTTCTAAAGTATGTTCTGACTTAAATACAGGCAACTCAGTGGCAAGATTGTTTTCTCCTTAAAAAGCTATAGGAAGCCAAATAGGAGGTGACTTAAACTTTCAACAAGCACAAGCGGTCCGTACACAATGTTGGACAAGAGATCTGGCTTTTTGGTAATCATCTTCAGTTACTTTTTGCAAGTCGTTTTGCCTATTTCTGATTCTGTTTCACTTTCTACCTCATGTACCTTTCAGCTCTGAGACGTTTTGAGTAGGGATTTGCACATGTGTACATTTACTGCCTAGAAAAATGGACAAACCTTATTTATTTTTGCTTTAATGTATTATTTATTTCATCATCTATATCTAGCTCATTATTGGTGCCAAGAGTCCTGCATATGCATCTTTCAGTATCCCTTCTTGTGCGTGTAAAAGCCATCTGATTTAAGCTAGAGTACTCACATAACAGTGATTTTTATGCAGGAAAAGAAAATATTCTGAAAAGTTAGTGACTTTTGAGTGTTTACCCAGTCAGGTGGGTTCATGAGTGAAGAATCTGGGTAATCGGGTATTCAGGCTACCAACCAGCATTTTCAGGTTTGGAATTGGTAAAAAAAATATGTCCATTCCCATGGGAAGACAGCTGTGACGGAGCAATTCATATATCTACTCTACTGTAACCCTGTTTGGGAGTAAGCAGGTGCAGTATTTAAAAAGAAAAAACTCTCCAAGAGCAGCCTGACATCTGAGCGGTTCTTGCCACTGAGGTGCTTCAGCGAGTGCTCCCATCAGTAAATTGGTCTGCGTACAAAATTCTTGTAAATGTTGAGGTTTGCTGTCTGTGGCACCAGACTGAGCTGCCTGCAAAGTGATCTTCTGCTTAGTGTCGATGTTTTGGTAATTTCGAAAATAAACTTTCTGGTGCAAGAGTCTCTCTTGAGAGAGGACTCTGTCCTTTCTCTTAGAAGGAGAATAACTTAATTCTAGAGAAACGTTAATGCTGCTAGATTATTTTGAAATGAAAGGTAGAGTCTTCTATTTGTCCTAGCCTTTCCTTTGCAAAAAACTTCTCAAAAAAAGCCAAAGAGGAGGGTGATATCTCACACAAAAGTAGGCAAAAGCCTAACATTCCAGCGACTGTCTGGGGAGTAGGGTGAAATGTCTCTGATGTCCAATCCCTTCTGCTGTTAGCTCATTTGTGAGAGATGCTTTGACACTGTAATGTAGGGCTGCAAATTGGAATTGCAACACCCTGCTATTGGGCCAAGAGATGAAGCAGCACAATAACTGCTTGCTTGATCTTACCACTCTTTGTTTAATATGTATGTAAAACATATCGGGAGCCTTTCCAGGCATCTGTCCGGGTATTTGGTGCTGTTAGATAGGGAACTTCAGTCTGTCTGTGGTTAGCGGGCATGTGCGTATGGTTTAACAATGTTTTATGTAGTGTGATAACTACAGGGCAAAGTTTCAGGTTTTATAACAGTTGTGCTTTTGTTTATTATTAAAAGCTTATAAAAGTACTAATTAAACTGGTGGATTATTACAGAGAATACAGTTCTTACACCCTGTCATGGGAGTTTTGCAGGTAATTGGTCTTGACCTGCATGTCATCTTTAATATTTGCTCCCGAGTATTATTACTCACTTCCTTCAAGACGATCGCTAGGCTTTGTATGCAGCTAAACTTCTGTTTAACCTTGCTATGAGAATGTGACAGTAGGCTAGTTCAGACAGGTTAAC
Source organism: Tauraco erythrolophus (assembly GCF_009769465.1). NCBI lineage: Eukaryota > Metazoa > Chordata > Aves > Musophagiformes > Musophagidae > Tauraco > Tauraco erythrolophus. The sequence continues at coordinate 28,326,411 of NC_141474.1, read as the reverse complement.
ATTCATTTGGTAACCAGCCTGCTTAATCAGCCTGCTTCAACCTGCAGCAAATTAAATCTTTGGGAGTTCTAGCAGACAAGTGATAAAGTCATTCTGAATTATGTATAAAAGTAAATGGGATATTTTCAGTGCTCATGGCAGTAAATGGAATTTAAGGCTTATGGTTTATTCTTGAGTTTTTGTTAAGGATGATTGAAATTTATTTTACCTTAATGTTTTTACAGGCTAATTAGGAGGATGCTGTATTTCTAAAATATATAATGTGTGTGTATCATGCTGTGCCCTGCAAAAACAGTAATCATTTTTATAGGATTTAGAAAATATTTTTCTGTCTTCTGTGTTTCTTCTGAAGGAACCATTAGAAACAATATTTTGAACATACAGCCAGAACTATCTTTCTCCATGTCACTAAGAATTGTACAGCATCAAATATTTGGTCATTGCCAAAATGAATTGACTATCTTGGTTTAAGAGCTATTCACAACGTAAATTTAGCCCACGTGTTATCAAGATAGGGCTTAGGTCCTTGTGAAATTCTACTTGTGGTCATCAACCTCACTTGACCAGAACTGATGTGCTTTCCAGAAGAGAGCAGAAGGCCGGGTGTACACTTACGCTGTATAAAGAAATGTGTAAACGGTGCTTGACAGGAAGAGATGGCGCAGATGGTTCTGATCAAAAAAGAATGGACAACTCTCATTTTTAGTTGTATGATTAGTACATTTTTAAATGCAATGTGGGATCAGATCTTCAAATATTATTGCTACGTATCCGCAAGCATCTAATAGTTTTGTCTTTCAAATGATGATAGCTTTTTTCCATTTGCTGTCTCATTAATTTAAAAAAATTGAGGTTAGGCATACAGCAACAGGCAAAAGTGCTGTTTCTGTTGGCAGTAGTTAAAGAACATCTCTCCTGTCTGTCCTGACTGTAGTTTCACCAGCACTGTTGGGTTTGTATGTGTTCTTGTTCATGTAAGAAACATGGCACATGCCTTTGACATTAATAATGATCAAGATGGGAGGTGAAATGTATTTTTTAAGTAGCCATTGTGATTGTGTCTTTTAGAACATCTGCCAATAAACTGATGTTTCAAGACAGTTAAATTATTTTTCAAGATGACTTAACTTTTAAATCAGTGATATTTGTACCTATCATCTTCACATTAACATTTGCTTATTGATTAGGAAGGAAAAATTTACATTTTTCAATTGTAAAAGTTATCACGTACAAATAACAGTTCAAACTACAGTACTGATTTGGGAGAAAATAACAATTCAAGACAGTTTTAAGTTTGCAATGCCATTTAGATCGTTTCGATGTTCCATGCATACATACCTCTAAAACTCTGTTGTTGTTTCTTTGACCATTTTAATTTAAGGAATCATTTTAGTTTTCCAGGTTTGTTTCTTATGTTGTAAAATTGTACATATTGTAAAATTAAATTTGATCTTCTGCAGTGCAGTCTTCAGTTCAGATCTCAAAGCAACCTTAAAAAAAACCCCAACACTCAGCTAAGGCTATGGCTTTAATAAACAATCATTGCTTTGTTTGTAGATGACTCTAGCTGTATCGGGACTGACTTTTCCTTGCCATCGACTTACAGTTGGAAGAAGATCTTCACCTGTACAAACGAGGGAACAGTCAGAGGAGGTAAGAACATCATCTTTATTTAACAAGTATACTCTAGGAAGAAGCTGGGAAGGCTAATTTTGCCATGATCACTGTCCCTTCTGTTCTCAAATACGTCAGTAGAATTTCATGTTAAAAGAATCAATTTACAATTCCTTTACAAAGTAAGGAACTTTTGAAGAAAAAGAGGAAAAACAAAGTAAACAAGCCACAGTCAGCATTGATATATGCTGTTGGACAGTTGTTAAAATTTAAAGAATGGTCAGACAACGCTGTTCCAGCTATACCTGAACCACTTAGCAGGTTAAATAGATGGTTATTGTTTTCTCCTGGGATACGCCAGCGGAACTATATAATTGCTTCTTTACGTCATTCTTTCAAAATTACCTGAGTTTGTCCACCTTGTAGAATTTTCTTGTTGACTAGTTAATTCAGTAAACATTCCTTATTTGAAGTTCTCTATGTGTAGCTGTTGTAGGGAGAGATCCAGCATGTTTAGAGCTCTTTGCTTCTCTTGTGATCACTTGCATGCTAGAGCTGAAATCTCACATTCCATAATATACTTTATTACACCTGCAGGGGTTCATGTAGACTATCTGTAGTGTACTGTCACTATAACTTCTAGATTGAGTGGATCTGGAATAGTTGTTCAAGAAAATAAGTCAATTTAGAGGCAAGAATAGTTAAAGCCCAAGTTTTTCTGAGCTGTTTTATGTTTTGGAGGATATGAAATCCAAAAGATCTGACGGTGGGAGTTGAAGGCACAGATGGGACCTTAGCTCCTTGCACAAAAATGTTGATTTTTCTCCTTTATGTTGGTATGCCAAATAAATCAGCCTGTCATTCAGCATGCAGTAGTCTGGTGTCTCAAGTTAGGATTACGGGTGCTAAATTTGTGTGTCAGAGATTGCAATACAATAGATAGGTGCCTTTCCAAGGCCTTTCCCCCACCATGCAAGTATTGCTAAAATAGATTGTATCTGGATGTCTAAAGTTACCGATAGATTGTGTGGCTTTTCTCACTCTTTCTTATGCAGTTAAACCAGCTGTAGTACCGTTAGAGAGAAAATTGCATTAACTTGGGATAAAATTTGCTCAACTATGTGTGTACGGAGCGGGTTCCATAGTTACTTAATAATGCGTTTTGTCACATAATATTACTCTGTCAACCAGACTTCTGTTAAAAATTAGGTCTTCTTTATAAAAAGCAGTCTGATAGTGCGGTATAAAACAGTAAAATAAAATGCAGTGTATCAAGTATTTTTATAGAAATGTGTAAGTATTTTTCAGTATGTATGTATTTCATGTTTCACTGAAAATGATGTCTGTAATAGAGGCTTATGGTGGATTTTGTGTTTTGTTTTTTTTTAAATAGCAATGCACCGATGTTCATATGGTTAGTGACAGTGATGGAGATGACTTTGAAGATGCTACAGAGTTTGGAGTTGATGATGGAGAAATGTTTGGAGTAGCATCATCTGCCCTGAGGAAATCGCCAATGAGTAAGAGTTGACAGTTAATTTACAATTAACTGGTGTTTGTACAGCAGTAGTGAAGGCAGAGGTGTGATGGATCTGCATAATAAGAAACAGGAAAGTATCTTTTGATAGGAATGCTTGAATTGTTTGAGTGTCATGTCTGATGGATATACCAAATAAAAATACAGCAAACATAGTTGGCAACTATGAAAGCATCTCCCCATGGAGGAAGTTTTTTAACCTTATGTTTTTAGCTTAGAGTTAAAGAATAATAAACTCAGAGAAATCCTGATCTCTAACCAAATGTTGCTGTAGATAACTAGATTTCCTCTTCCCTATTTTGTAAATTCTACAGATTTAACTTCAGCGTCTCGTGGTGATTAATATTTTTAGTCATTTTTAGTCATTTGCGTTAAATAAGTTTCTCGGTGATTATTTGCCTTTGACTTATGAAAAGGATTGAGTGGGAGCCGTTATCTCCTGTATGCAATTCTATGTTCTCTGTATATGCTTTAGGCTTGCATTAATGTTATTACCTTAGAAGATTTTTGACAGAAATTATATGTAAAGATATGGAAAACTTTTTAACAGGAAGTTAAAAAGGAAGGAAAAAAAAAAGTAACTAGCAGTATAGTGGGTCAAGCCTTTCAAGCCAGTCCTTTCATTTTAATGTAAGTCCAGAGTGTTAACTCTGAACAAGTGATATATCACATTACACTGGACCTAAGGATTTTACTGTTTGGAAAGCCTGAATATATTCATGAGAGTGTCTGGAAATTTCATGTCTTTCCAAAGGTTCATAGTCGATAGTCTTTCATGAAATTTGTATGGTCTCTTGGTAACTACTTCAGGAAGCTGTCAACATAAAAAAATCTAGAAAACAAGTGAGTTTGCATATTAAAATCTGCTTCCTTAAGGTTACATTTAATTTATATTTTTCATTTTTTTAAGTGCCAGAAAATGCTGAAAATGAAGCAGATGCCTTATTACAATTCACAGCAGAGTTTTCTTCAAGGTAAGCTTAGCCTATTAACTGTGCAATTCTTCTTACAAACTAAGTAAAATTTAGTTTAACTTTATTGAACTGTTTCTGAGATAAGACTATTTCTCAGTCCAAGTTAGAGTGACAGATTCTTGCCTTATTTAATTTGCCAGTAATTAATATCATTACTAAATTACATAAGGGTCCAGAAGGAGGATAGAGACACTGATTATGTAATTTTAATATGATATACAGAAACAGAAAAGCTGAAAATGATAAATATTGAAAAATATGTACAAGGTTGCAAGAGAGTTTTCACAATAATGAAGTGCTTGGATAAATCTCTACTTTTAAAAATACAGAAATGCTGCTTTTTTAAAACTTTATACCACCAAATTGTCCATTGTTAAACAGTTGCCATGTTTCATCAAATAGGTGAAAGCTGCAAACTAATATATTGCAAAGTAATGCAAAGCTTATATACCTTCTGTTTTCACTCTCTTGTGTTGAAATGTTCATTTACATATATGAGATGCATTAATGTGTAATACAAGAGTTGCCTTCAATTAACCTTTAAGAATATACTGAAGAGAGGAAATACGTTATGATTGAAAAATTATATAGAACTTAAGGTGTCTATGTATGTAAATAGAAAGTTTTTATGATAAAATTTTTGAGACATCAGTTAGTTACTTTGAGCTTTTGAATGTTGGGGGACAGATGGCTTTAAAGGACAGAAGGGAAGTATTTAGAAGTGTAGTACTTCATCTTTCTGAAGATTTAGCCAATGCATTATATTTGAAGAGTATATGAAGAGGTAGAATATTGACATTACTTATTTTCATAATTTTTTATTAATTGGAAATTTTATCTCAAATAGATATGGTGAATGCCATCCTGTTTATTTAATTGGATCATTAGAGGTTGCTTTTCAAGAAGCTTTCTATGTGAAAGCTAGAGAGGTAAGTGTGTATTAAAATTACTTTATTTAATACAGGAGGGAAATGGAAATTACTATTAATGTTTCATCTTTATTTTAAAAAAAAGTAAACTACATTTTGGAGTTATCTTGATTTTATTGTTTGTGAAGAGTTATATTCATTTAGTTGACTGACTAAAACACTTACCTTGGCTGTTGTTGACATTACAGTGAACAACTCATGCTTTCTAATCATTCAGACTGTATTTTTATTGGAATCCTTTAGTTGTGAGAGCTACTATTTTTTTCACTTTTTTTTTTTTTCTATTCCACTCCCTTTTCTTCCTGAAATAATGGTGTCCTAGCACCAGATAACACTGGCTGCAAGTCTTGTGGTTGACAAGTTCAACGTTGCATGTTGGTAACTCCTTTGAAGGGTGGCTAATGAAATTGTAAATTTAAATTGAAAGGTCTCTGAAATACGGCGCATTTTTTTTTCTTTGTACAGCTTTTATCTGCCAAGTAAATTCCAGTACTAATGGTCTGGTTATTTAATTTTTTTCTGTCCATCCAACCAGACATCTCAAGTTTCTGTTATTCCATGCACAGTTTTAAAATCAGTATTTTAATAAAATTAGAATGGGGATAGTTTATTTAAGTTTTGGTGACTTGAATTCACTAAGGAGAAATCCAAACCCCTGCATAATTAAGCTGAAACACAAACAAGAAAATCATGCTGTTTAAATTTACTTTTTGTTGTCTTGATAGATATTTAATTTTAAAATGAAAATGATTTGGCTTCCTGTAGTTTTTCGTATTGGAAGGAGCAGGTATGTTGTGTTAGAGGCTGTTGTGATAAGTGTGCGGGGTTATGAATCTGCACTGTATAGAAGTTAACACAAACTTAACGTGTCGTCTGCACAGATAGTTTTTTCACACTCTAGTGAATATTTTAATGCCTTTGTGCAGATTTCAGAGCATAAATGGATACAGAACAATTCAGTGGCAAAATATTAATTCATAATAACTCATTAAGGTGGAACTTAATGCATGTTTAAAAGATACAAAATTATTAATTTAACAAGAAAAGTGTTTGAGTTAGAAAGTTCACTTTGTGTCATTTCATCAGAAATGGTTGACAGTGTATCAGTATAATAACGGACAAGAGCCCATTAGGAGCTTTCATAAATAGTTTTTTATACCTGTAAATTGGATATTAATGTAGTACAGTTAATTAGTTTTTTAATACTCGTGCTTCATGTGCTACTTACTAGCATATCTGAAAGTCATGTCATCTTACATTTCTAATATTTTTGCAATGTAGTTGGAGCAGACCCTTATCAGGATAAAGTTATATCTTAGGAAAGTATTATTTTTGTGGCTTTTTTTTTTTTTCTCCAAATATTGCCTTAGTTTTTGAAAGCTCTGCCCCGCAACTACTCTGTGGAATTACATTTTTTTATTGTAACATTCTGATTTAAAACAAAGGTATGAGAATGTATATATACTGTTTATTTTTACTGCATTTTTCCTGTTACAAACAAGTTTCTTCAGTACTACCTCCTGGAATTCATAATTGAGGAAAGAGATACATTATTTTATATTTTTATAATTGCATTTCATAAAATAATTCAATATATATATCAGTATAAGAAAAAAAGCTTAGGAGAAATTGCAACCTGAATGTCTTGTCTTCTAATTTATACCATGGAGGGCACTTAATTTTACCAGGGCAACAGATGAGCTTCAGGCACCAGCATTCTTCACTTGAAGTGAGAAATTGAGTTCCAAGAGTAAATAAAAACAAGATTGAAGGTTTAAATCCTCTGCTAGGCTTTTTGAACTTATATACTCATTAAATGTTTATTGGAGTGGTGGGATTACGAAGGATTTGGGTAGCTTCATCAACTGGTATATACTTAATCACTAAGTAAAACACTACATTTGATAGAGTGTTTCTCACGATGCCACACTCAATCCATCTTAATGAAAACCGCTTCAAACTGATTTAATTTGAGAGCACTTGGCAGCTTGAGTACTCAGAGATCTTAGCCTTTTCTTGACAAATTCTCAATGCTGTCCGGAGCAGAAGGTGCACTCTACAGTTCAGGACTAGTGAGACAGCCATCAGCTACATTTTTAATCTACATTGTGGATACTTTTTTCCTTAAAAAAAATCCCATTCTATGTGAACTTGAAGGCTTTTGGTCAGAAATATTTTAGTTTGGGTTATTTTAAGAATATTAACTGATGTCAGAACACGCGTTTTTAAACACAGTATAGGTTAAAATTATTTGTAAGAAAATAAATGTTGTTCTGTTAAATCTTAGTGGTTTTCATTTTCCTGTGTCAGAAAGGATAGTAATTAATAGTTGTTTAAGAACACATTACTTGAAAACGAAATGCCTTGTAAAAAAGTTTAGATGTTTGTCTGTTACTATGTTTTGTTTAGATTTTATTGTTGTAGCTTTTCGAGTCTTTAGATAGCTAAGATTAACATACATGATGGGTATCTTTTTTCCTTTAGAGCAAATCCTACCACGATAGTGCCAGTTCTAGGTAGGAGATGGACTGATGTCAAATGTAGCTCCGCTTTAAAACCTGTACATCTCTTTAGCACAAAAAGACGATAGCCAAGATAGAGCTTTCTCTTCAACAACCGGTGTCCTTGGCAATGAAATCCCCAGTTACCTCCTGCAGCCTGATAGTTCAGGGCATTGCCTGTTCATTTCCAAGGCTTATTTGTGTATACAACACAAGAAAATATTTTCATTGGTAATTTTTTTTTTAGTTGGGTCAGGAAGCCAAAGAGAGACAGAAGTTTATTAAATTAACAAAGAAATTGTTCTTCTGTGAAATTTTTCCTCTCATTACTGTGCAAATTGGAAAGAAGCATTTCTCTGTTATATTACTTCATGAAAAACAAGCTTACTCTTGCTCAAGTAGATGTACTATCATAGAAATACGTAAACCAGATGCCATGGAGGAAATCTTATAATGGACAGTTTTAAACAAGATGTTTGGGGTAGGTTTCTTTGTGACTGAAAGCATTTTGTGGGTGCCCTGTGTTCTGAAACACTGGGAGGGTTCTCCTAACTTAGAACGGTATTGTTATTAATGCGAGATCTTCATCGCTATATTAAATCTCACTGAGCTATTTACTTGAATAATACTAAAGTATTTTCTTTTATTGAAACTTGTTTACCGTTTCCTTTTATAGGTGGTTGTTACTTTTTTATTATAAGAAAGACTAAAGATATCTCCTTTACCTTTACAGGAGCTTTTGTCTTTTTATCTTTTATCCCTCTGTCAGATCACCTCCTGCTCCTCTTTCAACCTTTCTGTCCACTGACTTTTAATAAATATGTGAAACATCTCTTTTAGCACAGATTGGTACTGTCACCTCAATATGTATTCCTGCATACTGAAAATGAACCATGTTTTTTTTCTCTTTGAATTCTTTCTTTTAGGTTCAATTTAGTGACAGCACCATCCCTCTCACATATGACTACTGTATTTCCTGAATACCTAGAAAAAAGTATGCTCTGTCCATGATTTGGCATGTTCAAATAAAAGCTTTTTTTTTTTTTCCCCTGGTGGTAGCAGAATAGTCCTTCATACAGGGTTTTCTGTGGTATCATTTTTATCTGGGTAACTCAGAAAACTGTCCCTTTTTATTTCAGCGAATTAAGTTCATAAGTCTATGATTTGTAGATCTTGTTTGAGTTTGGTTTTAATTGCTGGTTATTCTTTGCATTATGTAAGGTATTACTACAAGTTCAATTGATTGAAATAGAGATACAACAGTATAATAGGATCAAATAGTTGGAAGATGAAAGTAGACTAAATCAAACTTAAAATAAAAGACACTTTTACCTGGGAGAGTGGTTAGCCTTTTGAACAGCTTACCATAGTTCATATGGGTTCTCCATCACTGATGGTTTGTTGAGACTAGATGTTTTACTTGAAAAATAAAATTACTGAAAGATAAAATTAGGAATTAGTTTAGAGATGCCTTATGCCATGTGTAATACAAAAAAACAGATCAGAAGATTACAGGGGTGTCATCTCACTCCTACCTTAGGAACCTATGGGATACTGTTTAGTTCAGATCTTGTTCTACAAGGCTAGAGGCTGGTTAGTACCTCTTGTCTGTCTTTGGTGTCTGTCTCCTTTCTTTTGACTGGTGCAGGGGAATTTAATAATGCTTATCTTCAGCAGGTTTTGTTCTGTTATGTGTAATGCACAAACAAGGCTTCCTGTGAGTCTCCATTCTTACTTTGATCCTTTTTTCAAAGCGGAGTAAATTCAAAGGTGTATCACCTTGGTGTTAGAGAAGGTTTGCATTCTGCTTAGGGGAAAAAAGGATTGTGCGTGGTAGAGTAGCTGTGTCCAAGAAGGCTGATCAGATGATCTCCAAGATCACCTTAGCTTGTACACTTCAAAGGTTTAAAAGATGTGCCAGTGTGTCCCTTTATTCATTTGAATTAGCTCTCACTACATAAAACCTAGAGGAAAAATTAAGATCTTGATTCATTAGCCTACGAGCTTGAAAGAACATCCAGATGTTCATATGTAACATCTAGCAGATGTTACATAGCAAATGTTCTTGTCTTGTTTATGACTTGAACTTGTAAACCTGAAATTCAGAATTAACAATTCAGCTCTGTGTTTTTGCTGACCCTTATGACTGTATCACTGTTCTCATTCTAGTTCATATTCTTCTGAGGTATCTAAGTTTTTCATGTTATTAGGAACTGGCTGAGAAGCTTGGTTATCCCATTACTCAGTGATTACCAATTTAGACTTTCAACCTCATGAAGATCTGCGTTTCTTTCTCCCTCAGTGCCAACTTTTCCTTCATTTCTTCCAATTCTGTACAAAGTGCATTAAATTTTCTGAAGTTCCAAAACGCAGAAATGACTGAGTGGATGGCACAGCCATTTCGGTACGTAGGACAGATCTTTAGTGCGTTTATTTCACGCGTGGAAGTGTACAAGCATGTTGGTCTCTTGGTCAGGTGCATCAGTTTATGTGCAGGAGGCTGCTGTACTTTGGATGATGTGGCAGAGAGGTTTCATGGTGCAAGGCTACAGCTGGGAGGACGGTACCGGTGAGGGGGCTGCCCTGCTGCAGTACAGCATCCCTCTACAGCCCGCGTTTCCTTCCAGGGTGCCACGTGCCAGGCGTATTCCATCCACAGATCAAAATCAGACAGGAGAATGCCGCAGTGCTTCGCTGCAAATACATAGTGGTGTACGGCGTGGGTGCAGGGGCAAGGCCAGCCGAGTCTTGTGCAGTCTGAATGCAACAGAGATTGCAGAAGAAAAATCGGAAAACAGTTAGCACCTTTTTCTCATGGCCCTTTTTGCTCTGAAAAAAAAAAAAAAAAGAAATCTGGAGCTTAGAGTTCAAGCTTTTAGGACCTTAAGTCTTATTGACATTGGTGAGACTTGCACTCTCAAGTATATTTGTAAATCCAAGCCCCTTCTGAAAATTCCAGTATATGGCTGCCTGGTCTTCAGCATCCACATACTCTGAAAAAATACATCTCTTCATGGTGTAAGTTCCTGAATTCCTAAGGCCTTTGGAAGTCCATAAGCTATTCAGTACTTAGAACCTTTTCAGTAACCCATACCTTCATAGTGACTAGCAAAAGTTCTTCCCCATCAGATCTTTTTTCTTGGTTAAAATTTTCTGCTAAGTGTATAACCCCGAAGTCATTACGTTTTTGAGAAATCTAACACAGAACAAACTACTGCTTCATTAGTAGGCTTCTGTTATGGAAGTTAAGACTGTTGAACAGTTTAGTAAGCCTGTTTTATTAGTATTGTCTAAAAAATTCCCAGTATTAGTCATCCTAGAATTCTAGAATTTACTCTGAATTTTCAAAGGTTTGAAATAAAAACAACAGAAACCTGCTTATAAATATATACTGCCATAAGTTAGTAAAAAAAAAAAACACAACACCCAACCAAAACCCACACAACAACAGGAAGAACAAAAACCTTCAAGCCACGAGCCTTTTGCAATAATGCATTTTTCCAAGGAAAAAACATCCCTGGCTTCCACTAAGATTTTTCAAAATCATGTTTCAGCACTTCAGTTCCTCCTGCTAACTCTTTTCATTTGTCCTAGCAGTATGTCTGTGACTGACCTTAGCATTTTGGACAAATTATCGAACACAAGTTCTGTCTTTTATATATGATGGAGTTTAAGTCTTTGCATGGTGAGATTTGTTGATGCAACAAAAATTACATTCACTTGTAAAGCAGCTCAGTGTAAACATCTATTGTGTGAGTGCCTGTTTTGTTTACTAAAATTTGTCCCTGAATCTTTAAGCCTAAAACTGTACATATTTTGAAACATTCTGTTGTATGGAATCTCATATTTAACAGTTTCATGGGGTTGTTTCTTTGGAAGTAAAAGTGTTTCTCAAGAGCCTTTTTTTCTATCTGCTCCCAGTGAAAAGAGGAGAGCAAAGCCATCCGCTTACCACAAAGCAGTGCCACCACAAAGGAAAGATTAAGGGTTTAGAGAGAGGTCAATGTGGGTTTTTCTCTAACTAAACACTTTCCTAAAGTTTCCTTGTGGAAAAAATAATGAAGTCATCTCAGAGTTTTTAAAGAATTTTTATTTCTTTTTCACCGTCTGCATTCGCTTGTCTTCTCAGCATGGATGTTTAATCTTTCTAGGCTTTGTGAATTGGTCCAAATGAATAAGTGGTGAGCTGTCTCTCTAGGAGCTAGAGGCTTATTCTAAGGCCCTAATCACTGAGTAAACACATCTTTGCCCTCCCTCTCTTACAACTGCTATATAATAGTCGAGATTCTAGCACAGTAACCTGGATATTGCAGGGATCGACGCTTTGAAATGCAGAACGGCTGATCCTCAAAAACAGACAGTGCCTGATCTTCCCCTGCCTCTTTCTTCTTTTTAAATTAAATATCACCACAGAAATGCTGTTTTATTGCTTGATATTGTGCATCAGTGCCCTGGATTTTCAAGTTTAGTTTCAGTCAACATTGTTGGCTGCACTTATATGGATCTCTGCATGTTGGGCTTACTAATGGCCTTTCCTGGCACATGTGTACGTGGTTCTGAAGAACATTTAAATTAAATTAGACAAACATTAATGCAAATTACTAATCCCTTTCCCAAAGTCTAATGTTCAAATGTATTCTTCTTTTTATAAACAGTCATTAAGTTTTGTCCAAAGCCAGCGTATGAGGTGATAGCCATACAGGTTTTTCACAAAGACAGCTTGTCTCAAAATTGCATCCCATGTCTTGCTATATCAACACACATCAATATCTAGTGTTCAGTGTTACTTCTCCTGAAGAAACTTGACATGAATTGAAATACAAGTCTGAAAGTAACATTTACTGTATTGTATCAGCAAATATGTTCAAGTAGGATTTTAAAGTAAAGTAAGGAATATATATGGGTATGGGGGAATGGAAAGTCATAGTTTTCTGGATGGTATTTATAATTCATTGAATACCAGACATAGGATCACAGTCCTTAACTAGCTCATAGTTTCCCTATGTTTTTCCTCAGTCTGCTTTGTATCTTTACGTACACATACACTGACTTTCCGAGAGGTGGATTGAGATTATCATGGGGACACAGCACAGCTCTACGCTGCGGGCAGCGAAGCTCAAATATTACTTGACAGGGTTTTAGAACACGGCACAGAATATTTTGTTTCAAGAGGCCACAAACACCGTCCTCAACATCTTGTCTTCGCTAACACGGTAACTACGATGAGGTATATCAGCACTCAGAAACTCGGTGTGGGATTTGATCCACGTCTCCCATACTCCTTCCCTTGCTCTTACACATTCCCAGTGCTGGTGGCTACCTTGCTCCTCAGTTCCACGCATGGTGTACCCAGCTGGGCTGACACGTGGCCTTTTAACCAGCTACACATCGACTTATGAAGTAGGTGAGAGGCTGATATGCTGTGGGCCTCCCCGCATCGTACGGCTGGATGGAGAGCTGCCAAAACATCCAGCATGTAGCGTCACAGGCTTTGGGATTGTAGGCAGCTGTATTGTTACTTACTAATTTTCCTCTTTATTTGATTACAGTTGGAGTGATAACAGTACACTGTCATTTTTTTCAGACTGTTTATAATTGTTTTGTATCATAGATGCTCTTGTATCAAGAGATGTGTTCCTTGCTCAAGGAATTGTTCCAAATGTTATCTTTATTGGGTAGATATCCAATGAAGTTTACTAATTTCTTGGGTCTTTTAATAAGGTTTTTGGTTTTAATTCAAATGTTCTTATTTTCATCTTCTAAGCATATAATATATCGTGTTTTGGTACCTGAAATAAAATATTAGGAAGCATTGAGAAGATTGTTACAGATTTGGAAGACTGGACCATTTGACTTGAAATCTACTGTTGGGTGTATTTCCTGTGTGTGCACGTTGAGATACTCAGCACCTTCGATTAAACACCATAGGGTACTAACACACAAATCTGCGGCAGTAATTTTAAATCACTAAATAGCCTGAGGAAATTTTCACTGATCTTTTCTCGTGTCTTTTCAGAGAAAGCTTCTTGCTATCTACCTCCACCATGATGAAAGTGTACTAACCAACGTCTTCTGCTCACAAATGCTTTGTGCTGAATCTATTGTCTCTTACCTGAGTCAGAACTTCATAACCTGGGCATGGGACATGACAAAAGAAGCAAACAGAGCAAGGTAAGACTCTTTGGACTGTGAATGGAGCAGCTTTTCTCGCAAGGAAGACCCTTATTCTGTGTCATCTCTGTGTATCAAATCTTTTGTTGCTAGATATCTATTTGAATTAAACACTTTATGCTTGTTCTTAGCTGATCCATGAAGCTGTGCTGGCTGATGTTCACTGAGAATCAGACCATCCTTGTTTGCATTATAAAGTGACTTCTTATTCCTGTGCAGGAAAAAATAGTTGAAGAAATTTTCCTTTTTTTTTTTTTTTCTGAGTTTATTTTGCAAACATAGTTCTAGGAACATGTCTTCAAAGTTTTGCATTGCAATGTCATAATATTACGTGACACTAATTGTATGTACGTAGGTGTAACTGCATTAGAACTGTCTGTAGCAATAACTACTGTTGTTGAGGAAAATCTTATTAAAAATATAACATTCATGTGTTAAATTAATATTAAAAACAGATTATGCAAATATTAGAAGCTTGCAATTCATGTGAACTTTTTTTGAACTACAGTTTTCTTACAGAACATTCCTTTGGTAATGTTCAGCTATTTTGATAGGTTTTAACATAGTAAAGGCTGTCCTGTGTCTTAGAGAGGCCATCATTTTGCTGATGAGTAAAGAAGTTAAAAAGCTGTACATTCCACTTCCTTCTACATCTTTTATCTCACCTCTCTCTCCTTTAGTTATTTATCAGTTGATCATAATCTATTGAAAATAATGGTTTTATGATTATATTTATTATATTTAGAAACCAGACTTGTTTGGTTTTCTAACTTGGACCTTATTTCATCACCTTTATTTACACAGAAGACGACTGCTTGCCACAATAATGTATTGCTTGCGTTACTATAATGAGAGTTATTCTAACTTTTGAACAAAAGATGCAACAGTCATTTGGGCTAGGATAAGGTTGCTGCTTTTTTACACAATTCCATTGATTAACAATTAAAAGTACATATTTATGTTTCTTTCTCTCGTGACTTTCTAGAATAGAGCATTCATGCATTCCCATTCTTAAATAGGTGAATTATAGTTAATATTTCTTTACTGAAAGTGAGCATGGAGAACAGAACAATCACTTTTTCTAATACGCTTTTAAAATGACACGTTTCACAGGAATTCCTCACTCACTCTACCTTCTGCATTTCGTCATTGGACGAATCAGCAGCTATGTTCCTAGATTAAGTTATTCTAAAGAGTTAAAGATTATGGAAAAAAAGTAGTCACAAAAACAGATAAAAAGTTTTTTTTAAAAAAAGGAAAAAAGAGAGGAAAAAGAAACATCTAGATTCTTTCATGGACCAAATACATAGACTGGAAAGTTGCTTAAGTCTTTTGGTATTGCCATTCATGGGCAGTAAGGAGCCTCCTCCTTTTCTTTTATCCCACAAGTTGGTGTAGAAGGAAACACTATTTCTAAACCATCTGTAGTGGCTAAGTTCAGTTGACTACCTGCTGTTCTATTGTTCGCTTTTCTATTTAATTCTCTAGTTTCTTTTATTTTACAATGACAAAAAATTGCAGTGTAGTTTCTTTTGAAAAACTGTGTTTGAGAGGGTTTTTTTTTTTATGACTGACTATCAACAGCCATGTAATTGCTTTGTTGTGTTTTACTAAAGAAATCTATTAAGTAGCACAACTTTGATACACTAGTAATAAGAGTTTGCAGGTTACAGACACCTGTGGTGACCAAAGCGACAGAAGCTGCTTATTAGAAAGAGCCCGTACAGCTGTGTCCTATTAACTCCTTATGACACTTCTTAAAACACAAAATAAAGGGCTTGTTTAAGGCTTTATAGCTATTCTCTATGAACCTAGTCACCGATTGTGCAGGGCGATAGGGGTTTTAAGCCTACATTTTTTGCTTTTGATTAACACCAGCAAAGAAACTGTCATATTAACAGTGAGGTCAAAAAATAATAAGGGGTAAACAAGGCACACTGCTTTGAATTAGAATAATTTCTCGGTTATGTTTAGTGTCACATCCTGCTCCTTAGAATGTGATTTCTTCAGAGGGGGCATGATGCTTCCTTTTTGCTTTGGAAAGTGCCAATGCACTCTAGGCATTCCCATAAATAGATACTCAGTACCTCTGTTTAATTACTGCCCTTCGTTATGTGACATGACGGCAGTGTCTTGGAGCCTATTCTGTTATTTTGTATCCTCACAAACACAATTGCACGTAGCTTCTTATTTGAATGATGGGAAGACAGCAGCAAGAACAAGAGAAGGAACTGCTTTTTGCATGCTGGTACAGCCCAAGAACAACTTTTTTTACTGTTACAATTGCGTTAGTGGAAAAGCCAGTGTGGGAAGGCAGAGGAATCAGGCCTGCTTTATTTACAGCAATCAGTAGGAACACTTCAATGTGAGTGGTAAAAGACAGGTTTTCAGTACTGTGAGTCGGCATGAATGATTTCAAACAGATATACATACTTGCTTATATAAGTCAAAAAAAGTTGAATACTCTGATTTTCTTGCTCTTTGCTGTTCTCTTTCAGACATCTGTGGATGTAAGTCTGTTCCAAAAACTGTCTGCATAGTAGTTTCTCTCCTTCTCATTAATAAAATGAGAGTCCACTGTAGGAAAAAAAAAAAAAGCTTCAAAATCATGTCTTTTTTCCTGATTTTTAATATGTTGCTTGGCTGACACTGATGTAGGGATGTGCTTTGAATCCTACATCACTGTACACTAGTGCTTTTCAGCTGGGTTCTCTGTCTTGTTCTTCAACGTCCACTGCAGCAGAGCAAAGTGAGGGATTTTGAAAGTAGGACTACAAGTAAAACTCTGTGTGCAAACTCCAGGGTAGTTGTTAGCGGTAGTGCAACAGCATAAGCATTAGGACTTTGGGAGTTAGATTTAAAAAATTTCTAACTTCAGCCACCCAGGACTGTTACTTTGTCAAACTGAAGGAGAACTCTAGTTAATACAGTTAAGAGGATGTTCTGTTTTGGCTTTCACAGCTTTTAATTGTCCCTGACATAAGGTTTGCAGACAAGGGAGCAATTACTATGTGTAAGCGCTGCAAATTATGAATCTTTTCATTACTAGAATTTAAAAAATCATAATAAAAGGCACAAAATAATAAAATAATTAGCCTTCATTTAGGAAAATAATGTGTTTTTATAATACTGTTAAGAAATCTATATGAAAGCTTTATCACCTATAATTTAGACTTTAGTTTAGTGAGCAACTGTTTGGAATATTCTTATAATTTGTGTTGTCCATGGTCAAAGGAGGAAAAAAACACACAAAGCTACGTTATGTTTTTTACTTCTTGTTATGTTCCACTCAATTTGGGGTGAATCATGAGCTTAAAAATCACCATTTGCTTGCTGTGGAGATTTGCCACCATGCTCTCCAAACATCAGAAACACGTGCAGGAGGTAGCAGGGCAGTAGTAGTGTTTGACAGCAGTGGTGGTAACAATTCTGGACCTACCTTTTGGTCCGAGCACATGGCTGCAGCAGCTCACGAGCTGCATCGGGCCATCACATGGGCTAAGTGATTCCTCAGGTTTCTGGAGAGGTTATGGGATAGATAAGCAGGAGAGCCAGACATGAGCAGCTATGTTTCTGGCACTTTCTGTCTTCAAATTGTTCACTAAATACCATTATTCTAATATAATGTGTATGTGTTTGGGAGGTGTGTATGTATGTACACATGCCTAACTATTTTTGTAAATTCATTAGTATAATATATTTCTATCCAGGACAGATACATAGTGAATATATATATACACATACATATATGCCTATACATACCCTTATGTTTGTACACACAGCACTTACAAACATAGATTATGCATAACATTAGCAGATTTCCAACATACATAATGTTTGTCAAGCAGAGCAATGCCAAAACCATAAAACAGTGACTTGAATGTCTGTAGCAGCTTTTTAGCTTTGGATATCGTTGCCCTTGGGCACTGTATTTCAAGGTGTTACCAACTTTTCTCAGCTCTGATGACAGGTACTTGTTAGTTTTAATGTTCAAACGATAGTTTTTCACTTTGCTTAAGCGTAGGAAAGAGTTAATTGACTAAAGCACTTCTCAGCAGCAGGTTGTCTTCACCTGCAATTTCCGTCATCAAGTAATTAGCCATATTCACAGTTGCTGACCCTTAATACTAACCTACTGAATGATGCATGCATGGATGAAGACCAGTTGACCATATTACTCCAGCTCCCCAATCCTATTTGATCCTTTAGCAAATATATTGCAGGTGTGGGGTCTGTGAGTGCAGGACTCGGTGAGTTAATTTCTTGCTGCCTCTTCAGGAGTGACCGTAGATTCTGTATATGTTGCTTGCAAAACTTGGCTGTGTTCTTGGGCACTAAATCCTTAACAGGTTTCACAGACGAGTGTGAAAACCTTATCTATTGTATTTTGCAATATTTTATTTAATTTACTCTAATAGCAATACAGTGCCAGTCAATAAAAACAGGTCAAAAGTCTAATTAATGTTTTAAAAATAAAGGTTCTCAAACACCAGGCGAGTTTGTCATTTTCTGTATGGTTTGTTTTGAGGAGGAAGAGGAAAGAAGGTGAGGAGGGAACCCTTCTGTTCCATGATTACATCCCACCCGCTCATTTTCTCCTTTTCTCCTTTGCTTTTGATTTTAGTGGCGGTCTTAACAGAATGTCAAGATCAATTTGCAGCATGGTTTAACTCAAGGTTTGCATTCTGCCAGCAGCAATTGTCCTAACGAACAATGCCGTGTGTTCTTGTAACTTCAGAAGCTTTTAGAAGGCTCATGGCAAGGGCAGCATCTAATGACTTTATTAGTGTAGGGTTTCAAAATGGGCTCAGTAATTGTTCACATCTCTTTGTCATCTAGTCATAATTACTGCATAGTATTGTTCGGGGTTGCACTTGTGAATAGTTTCCTAATAGCACTGAAATGAAGAAAAAAGGAAAAGGAAAAAAGGTGATTGTCTCTTTAGATGGAGAACAAAACAGCCTGTATGTAGATGGTGGTTAAACTGTTTATCATACACCCACCAGAAAAGGTTAACTATCCCTGCTTAAATATTTATGTACTTCACGATAATTTCGTGTTAGTACTCTAAAAATGTCCAAATTTGGAAAACTAAAAACCAGCAGAGAATGCATTTTAATCTGATCATTGTTAGTAAGAAATGGATGTCTCTGTAATATTCAACTAGAAATAGAAATTAGTCTCTATGTTGATGTGATTAAAGTTTTCAGTGCATCGTAGAGATGCTTTAAGGTCATCTGAAAAAAAAAATATTAAAACCACAGGAATTAACTAAATTGATACATTTGTAAGCATATATTTTAAGTCCCCACTATATAACCAAATCCTGAAGCAAGTTCTATCTCATTGTACTTGAACTACAGCATAGTTTATTATGTTTGTTGAACAGAAAAAGTGAATGAGTAAAATTCTGTAGTGTCCTATGCGAAAGAGGTGAAGGCAGAAGAACAGGTAGTCAAGACAGGCCTGTTGGGCTGCTGTGAAGGAGAGGCCCGTTTAAATACAGGAGTCCACAACTGCACCAGTGAAGTGTAACACTGTGTGAAGTTGAAGCTGTTGAAAAATTTGGATGCATCTATGCATCTAAATCAACCGTCAGAAGAACTCATTGAGCTGGCAGAGTCAGAATCGTTTGTACCAAAACGCAGCTGAAAGACATGAATAAATCTCTGGTACTGCCGGGTGCCTGATTGGGACAAAACTCACTGCACAAGTGCAAGTGCTCATCCTCTTCCTTTAGGTTAGGATGACTCTGCTTTGACCTTTCTGCTGTCTTTTTTGTCACCATTCTGACTGTCTGTCAGTCTCAGAGAGCTGCAAATAACAGTATTCAGTCCATGCTTGGCCAGAAGGTTCAACAGTACCTGCATCATTCCTGACCAATGGTTGTCTGATCGAATCTGTGGTGTGAGGGAGGTTTCTCAGCATTTCTCCCTAACTTGTTCCAGTACTTGACTTTCACTACCTTTAGGCAGTTCTCACTAATATTTAACTGAAGTTTCTCTTGCAGCAATCAATGACAACTCTATCTTGGTCCACTCAGTGGATAGTGAGGTATTGTTTTCCTTTCTGCTGTTGTGTTCTTTGGACTTAAATGGTGCTATTTTTTCCTGCAGTTTTCTCAGACTAAGCAACCGTGATTCCTTCAACCTTTCCTTGTAGCTCATCCTTTTGTAGATATTTGTTATTGCAGCCTTCATATGGTCTTTCTGTAACTGGTCCACATGTTTACTGATGCACTGTGCCTAAAACTTTCTTCTCAGTACTAAATAGAGAAAGAGGATTATTTCATATTGTACAAACCATGATTCTGTTTACTCACCCCGATATGATGCTTGTCTTCTTCACATCATGACTTTTCTCCTTCCTTTACTGCTTGATTCTTATTCTGTATTTGTGCAATTGTTCCTCCTGCTCGGAGACTTCCATTGACCTTGTTGAATTGCATTTATTTGTGAGGGCGTTTCTCCGATTTGTGAAGATTAATCTGAATTCTTTTACTGACTTCCGTTGTGCTCTCTGTTCTTATCTAGGTTGTTATTAAATCTACCTGTAGCAAGCATTGGATATTCCTTAGCGAATCATGTGTTTCATGCCTTTCTAATATCATAAGCAATAATCAAAACTACCGCTGATATGCAAGTGCATCTTGTGTTTTCCATTTTTAGTACGGTGTTTTAGCAAGGAGTCCAGGTATATTTTATTTATATTTTTACTGATGATTGTCTAGTTTCCATTGGTATCTGAAAGGATGGATTAATGAGTTTCTAGAGGGATGTGTTTTAGACTAAATGGGTTATAAAGTATTTAACTAATCTATTTGAACCTTGCAGGATGAAATTACATCTTCTGTGTTTTTTATGAAGAGATAGACAACCCATCCATCTAGCCTTTACTCTTACATAAAGAAAAAGTGGATAAAATCATGGTTTTTACTTCTGAATCCCTAGATATTTAGCGTGTGTATACTAAAGAGGATATCCACATCATTTGATTCAGGCTGCTTTAGACATCTTTAGACCATGCTTTGTATCTGTTGCTAATTCCTCCTTGTGTTCGAGTCAAGTTATGACCTTACCAATGTGGGTGAGACAATAACTCTGCATTATGAAGGCTATAGATAGCAAACTTATTTAAATATACCATTTTATGACCTCGCCTTTTACTTTTTTTTAATGTAAATATCTAATGCAAAAATGTTATTTTTACATTAACATTTTAATGAGTCTTATGTTGACTTTGCACAGTATATAATTATTATTAAAAATAATCAGGAGTCTTGCATATTTAATATTCATAATGGTTTTTGCCGTGCTCAAGAAAGAAGTTACAGCTTTTTCACAGCCATTTCTGAAGTTTTAAAGTTTCTTAAATTAAGGTTGGCCTTGGGAAGTATCTGGCCATAAATCAATCCCATTTTTTTGACCCAAAATCTTCCAGGTTGTGGATTGAACACTAGTTCAGACTAAAAGGGAATAGATATTTTAGAAGAGGTTATCAGGTTTTGTTCTGCTGCTGCTTTTTGGGCAGAACTTCAGGCTGAGATGGTACAGGAAAATAGATCTTCAGTCCAACCTTTCTGTTAAAAAGTCCTTTGCAAGAACCTTAATGGGCAACATGTGCCAAAGGGACTTATTTTAGGAAGAACTTTTCCAAAGTTTTCCCACCAGTGTGTTATAATTAAAAGTAACTACAGCAATATTTATGTGAGTAAGACTGATCTCTGTTATTTATGTTGGTACAGAAAATAAGGAAAAATAGATCTAAAATCCTATGTGATTTTTTTATAGTTATTTTAATACATTTTATCCATACATTTGAGAGCAGAGTTCTCTCTGTATGGAGAGAATTTGCCCTTTAGTGCCCTAGGCAGATTTGCTAATACGATTATTAATTAACCTTAAGGTGCTGGGGAAAGTTTAAGAGAAGCAAAAGCAAAGGACGACTTTCAATTTTTGACTGACTGTACAAAAATCATTCAAAGTGTAGCATCAGGTGTCCCTCTTTGCACATTCCAGGAGTATACTGCAATGTACCATGCACAGCTGCGTTAGTTTCCTTCTCTTGATTAACAAAAAAGAGCTAGAATTAGCATTTTAGATATAGTTACTCTTTCTGTAACTATACTTTGCCACGACTGTTTGAGATCTTTATTTTATTCATAATCTCTTGAGAAGATTGATTAATTTTGGGGTGTATGCAGAGATATTCATCCTATCAGTTTGATCCCAGTAGGTAACTGAAAATTGATACCACAACTGAGGACAGGCATCGGGTAATTAATATTTGATTTCAGTGATGACTGGTAGATGCTGTCCATGTCTTTCAAAGTTGTGCCAGTTGCCACTTTTCTGAGTGGAAAGAGAAAGGAGGCTGAATTCCTCTGCTCTTTTAGAGTCCTTCCGCTAGATCAAGGCCAAGGGCAACAGACAGCAGTGCTGCCTTGCACATTAATTTGAATGGAAATGCAGAGGATTCATTGCTCAGAATCATCAATTCTTTGCTAAATTCTTCCTTCAGTTCTTCAATTCTTTGTAAATTCTTCCTCTACTAGGTAAGAGTAGGAATCGCTTTGATTTGAGTAGGCCAGTTCACATTGGAAAATACAACGTGACAGTGTGGGATCCAATGAACGCCTCTGCTTTGTGCCCCCTTTAAGGACTAGGCACCAGAGATGCTCTTAGCTTGCTAAAGTTGAAATATTCAATAATAAATTGAAATATTAAAGGGATCATTACCTTTTTCTAAAGTATTTAGCATCATAGTTTTTTTGTTTGCTTGTTCTTATATGCGGTGTGGTAAGGAGGGATCTTTTCAATAGATTTTTAAAGCTGTTATTTTTTCATAACTGCCTTCTAGGAGCTTTTGTAAAGTAATATTAAATAAATTGCGTTTTATTATAAAATTACAAAAAAGTTATGCCAGGAGTGTATTTTAATATAATGTGTCACATATTAGCTGCTTCGGAATGATAACGTTCTTCTCTGGGAGGCTATCGAGCTACAAACATGATAACTCTTCGCACAGGTTATCTCAGAGTGCACGTGGAGGAATAACTGCTGTGCAGTGATCAGCAACCCTCAAAATTAACATCTTCATTTCACCAAAAAAAAAGTCCTGTGTGCCACTCTTAACTAAGGAGTAAATTATGTCTAAGAATTAAAACCTGTTCAATCTACATTTAAAAAATTAAGATAAGGGTAATATTTTTAGGGTTTGTTTCTATATTTGTCAAGCTGTGGTCAGTGCCCATGTTTATTCTGTAGCTTTAATAACTGCTGGTTTCATTGCTAGCGAGTCAAGAAAGAAGAAATGATGCTGTCTGCTAAAACTATTACTTTTCTTGATGAAATTTATTCTTGTAACTTTAGAGATTATTTTTTTTTAATGAATTTTTCCTTCATAAAATGCTTTTTGCCTTTCTCATACTTCTCCCTCCTTGAATATTTTTTGTAATTTAAAAACAAAAGGATTAGTAGGGTGCCATTTGCCCTCCCTTTCTGGCGGCATCCCTCTATTTCCACTGTTGGTTGGAGATCACAGTAATCCAGTGTCTTGTGGAAAACAGTTCTCCCTGGAGGGACATCTGGCTCTTTGATGCGCTCTGCAGGCAGTTCTCTTGGCAGCTCTGGAGATGCCACTGAAAGATCTGGCACACTTCTGTTTAGATGAAAGTAAGAAAATCCCTTGTTAGTGATGTACAGAGTAAGATACTGGTTATCGCACCAAATTGTTTTGGTCCTACTCACATACTTCTGACAGTAAATATTAGCATAGAGATTTTTTTTTTTTCCTGGATGTGAATGTGGAAGAAAGTAAAAAGGTCTGCAAATACAGAATCAGGAAAGGCAAAAAAGGGAAAACACAAAATTAGTTAGGTAGCTGCAAAATCTATTAAAAGACATGAGAAAAACTGAGCAAGGATGATGAATGAAAATTCAATTCCTACCAACCTAGTAAAATGAAAAGACGTGTTATGAGTAATTGCTGAGTACTTACCACTGGCCTGGTGCAGAGTGTGTGTGTGAGTGGGTAATCACTGGTGAACTGGAGTTATGTGGTGCAGGCATTGGAGATGGCTGCTGCTGTTTATTCAATGTTGCATTGTTTGACTTCCTTCACGTTTTTACTGGCTTTACTACGTTTTAGTTGAATGCACAAGTGGGGTCTTACTTGGTTCCAAAGGGCAGGATCTATTTTCACAGAATCATAGAATGCTTTGGGTTGGAAGAGGCCTTAAAGATCATCTAGTTTTGATGGATCATGTTAGTGAGAAGAGTTTCTCGTGTGTGTTGGCTCTGCTCTGAAGATATGCATTCATAAGCACCAGCTGGTTGTTCATTCCCCACCAACATCCTTATTGCAGCTGCCCGTGCTGTAATCTGCACATTCGTTATTCAAAGTTGGAAGCATTGGGAAGAAGAGTTGTTTCTCACTCCTCCCCCAAGAAGGGGTGGAATTTGCAGTGGCAAATCTGTGGCATTTGGATCAGAATTGGCATGAGCTGCCCCTGTAACTGGCACGTGAGCGAGCTGGCCACTCTCCCTGCGAGCCACGCAGATTGCAACAGCAGCAGAGGGAGCTTTGAAAGAGCAGGGTGGATGGCACCAGGGGCTTTAAGAAGTGGCCCCAAAAGAAAAAAAAACAAACACCGTAATGGAAGATGTTGGCATCTGGCATCTGTTCTGCTGTTACTCAACAGGACAGTATGTGTACTCTTACAACAGCCTGGCATGACATGCCATCTTCTGAAGCCAGGGAGTTGAAACCTGTTCCCAGCCTTGATTACAGAAGACCCCAAGGTATCATAGTCTGTTAGGTTCCATGTAGTCAGCCAGAAGTTCCATGTATGAAAATTCATTTCCTTGAAAAAAAATATTTGGCTGTTCTTCGAATGTACTGAAATACCTACTTCATTCAGAATTCTCTGCATACAAAATCCATACCTATAAAAGCATATTTTGAGACTGAGTTGTGGGTTGACTAAATACAGAATTGATTAAAAACCAAACCAAAGCAAAGCACCACCTTTGACTGGTGCAACTAGTATTGTAATAATCTCTTAGTTTCATTCCTTCTAGCAGTATTATCTACAACACTTTTTCACCTCCAGTGAAATATTTTATTTTCATGGGAAACTAGAGCGCTTTTCTTCTGTGGTGTGTTGAAGACTGTTAAACAGTTTTAATACACACGTTTCAGGAATTCAGTTCAATTGACCCCTGACTTCATTGCTTTCAGGAGTGAAACCTTGAACATACACAAGTCGTTTTGCCGAGAAAGATCGCCATTGACTTCTGTGAGGCCAAGATTTCACTTATGTATTCCCACCTTGAAAAGCAAAAAATAAAAAAAAAAACCAACATTATTTAGCTTCAGAGTTTATATGTCCAGACTTTACGGACTCTTTATTTTGTCTTCACCAGATGGTTTGTCTCTACATAGCTCTTTCTGATATAGCAGTCCCTATTTGGCATTTTTTGCTTTATCTTTCTGTGTGAGAGTTCTCAATTGCAAAAGACAGAGAATCAAGGAGGCAAGGAAAGGTATTTGCTGATAACATTTATGGCTTCGAAATACTTGCTGGCTACCCCTGCTCATTGCCTTCCACCCAGCTATGGCCATAGTTATACTACAAGTTGTCTCTGAGGAGTTTTGGTGGGTTTTTTTATACTTCAGGTGCCAATGTTGAACTCGTCAGGCTTATCAATTTTTAGCCATTTTATTAGATACAATATATGCAGATTAAAAAAATTACAATTTTGAATCTTTTCGGTATCTTTGAGAAGAAATGACTTGGAGCGCTTGACATTTTAATGCAGTTTGTCTTTTCAAATAGATTTGGCTTCTAATGCATGTGACAACAGGACTTTGCTCTTCAGTTAGAGCATACATTTCAGAGTAGTTGTTACCTAAAATATTATCATAAGGCATAAGAAAACACACGATTTAAGTTGCCTTTCATGAACATAATTAAGAATTAATAAGCCTGTACCAGTGGCTAGTCCTCAGAATTTCCACTGTTTTGCCTTTTGTGACCCGTGTTATTAAAAGTCCATTATTTTTACAGACTTTATTAAATTGGATCTTATTAAAGCATTCTATATTTGCATTTGGTCTTTCATAATTCATTATTATTATGACATTTACTTTTTACCATCAGATCTGAAAACATATCATAAGCTACCCTTTTCTCTTGAAAGAAATGCTAATTTCAAACAGTCCTCTAATGGAAGAGAAAAGCTTTATCAGTTTTTTCATTTATTCAAGATCGTGTTAAGAATACTAATGCTAGACTTCTGTATGCTAATATCCAAGAGCTTTTTTTGGTCAAAAGCTTAGAATTATTGTTTTTAGACCACACTGCTAAGTATGTCACTGGCAGGGCACTAGTACAAAAGAAAATACAATTCTGAAGTACCATGTTTTAATTCTGTGACTGACAAGAACAATTTCTTGATCTTTCATTATTAAATTTTGCTTTCATATGAAATTATGCTATTGTTATACTTCATCATATTTACTAGATTACAGCTCTACTTAGTTTCTCTTTAGAAGTTTTTAACAATAGATATAGCATGATTATTTGGGGGGGAGTTAGTTTTGAATTATAACCTGCAAAACAGTGTAACAGAAATGGAGTTCTCTGTCAAATAAATCGCTGTCTCAACTGGTTATTAATTGTTTTAATTTAAACAATCTGGGATCGATCATATTGCTGAATAGTCTCATAATTTAATCATAAAAAAGGATAAGAACTCTAGAATTGGATGCAGAAGCCTTGGTGTTAAACAGTAGATAACACTCAGTTCAACTTCTGAGTTTAGCATAATTTTGGGTTTTTTTTAACTTCAAAAATACCTCTACAATGTTAACTTTTTTTTTCCCCACATAGATTTCTGACGATGTGCACTAGACACTTCGGGAGTGTGGTAGCCCAAACAATTCGAACTCAGAAGACAGACCAGTTTCCACTTTTCCTTATTATTATGGGAAAAAGATCATCTAATGAAGTATTGAATGTAATACAAGGTACAGTTCTCGCTTTATATTAAAAGTAGTTCTTAGGTGAGTATTGAAACTGTTAGAAGACATATTTTCTAACTGTTTCTTTTTCAAGATGTTCAGAATATGAATTTGTTTCACACAAGAGACTTTCAGCTGCCGTGGTATAAGTAGCTACTATTCATAAATATGTTAACATAGTACTAGAGCTGCAAGTTGCCATGACTGTAGTAGAATAATAGTTTAAGTTTTCTTTTTTTCTTTTTTTTTTTTTAAGTGGAAGCCAAATCTCCGAAATAAGGAGCTACACTTAGTTTTCCAAATTTATATCCAGATACATCCCTGATTTCCAAAAGATTTTGGCTACACTTTTTGTGTAGTGCCAGAGTGCATTTAGTTCTTTGCATGTAGTTCCTTGTTAATATGTAGACTCCTATTGCACGTAGTGGGCTAATATTTGAATGTGAGTTGATTCTTCAGACCTGCCTGCAACGTTGAGGCCCCAAATCGGATCAGAATTTAAGTTACTAATATAATCTCACATAAATGAAGCTTTCTGGCTTACATGAGCAGTTCTTTTTGGTGTAACCATTCCTCTGATTTCGCTGACAGCAAGATGACTTAGAGGTGGAGTGATGCTGTTTGACTGTCGTGCTCAGTAACTCTTCAAATTAAAATACATCAAAGAACGGCTGTCTCGCATTTCTTCTGCTTTCTCCACGAGTTTGCCTTCATTTATTTATTGCTTACCGCTAGCAATCTTTATTCTAATCTCCTTATTTTCCTGAGGAAATTCAGCCTCAGGAAATATTGCCTTTTGCAGACAGCATTACTGTTTCTTTCTGCATATGGGATTAATAATTTTCTTGAGGAATCTGCAGTGTTCTTTTCAATGGACAAAATTGTGAATTTTCCATGGAATTTGTCTCCTTAGTGCAAGGTACAGCACAACACTATTTCATGGTACTTCTGTCACTTATAAAACTTATTTCATACAAGTAATCTTATAAATAGATTCTCTTGCTTTTATAACTCTGCAGTGTAGTTCAGCACTTGCGTTTTCCCCCTGAAGTTGGCGGTCCTTGCTGGCTTAAATTACTCAACTGTTTTAGCAACTTGGTGACTCAAAGTCATAATACAAGGCAGCTTTATATTATAAAATAATCCAAATTATTTCATTGCACTCATTAAATTTTAATGATTTGCCAGGTTTTCTGCCATCTTTTGAACTGAACTAAAATAAAGTGATCATCTATTGCAGCCTTACTTAAGTTTATCCTTTAACAAAAGTCAAACACGCTGTGCTTGTTATTTTCCCAGGAATTGGGACACCGGTATCTTTTAACAATATGCCCTCAAATGAATGGTAGTCTCTGACGTCGTGCATGTTGTAGCATGTGGGATAACATTTTCTGCTAAGGTAGCAAATGCTAGAAATGGGAACAATGAGGGCTTTTCAGAGCTGGGTGAGAAGGCATGTTTACAGAAGAGATACAACAATATAGAATCTTAAGTCCCAGTGGCGTTTATTGAAATGCAGACTGTCTAAGTTTGCTTTCGATTTTTACTTTTACTGGGGTTGGAAACTATGGGGACAGGGTTTTTTTTGTTAGTGGTATTGTGGCTTCTGGTTAGTTTACTGCTTTTAAAATTTTGACCAGCATCACCAATATAGATCTATCTCTTGTTGGTATTGTTCTACTAGGATCCAAAGGCTGTTTAGGCTGGCAGATGTTAAGAGTTTATAGTTTTCGACCATTTCTCATGGTCTAAGACCTTTTAAGTACTATAACAAGTGGCTGTAATGGGTAGTCTAGTCTGTAGTTTAGAAAGAGAAACCAAAGACTGAGTGCATCTTGGTAGGAAACTAATCCAACACAGGTAGAAAAATGTGAGGAGGTATCCTATGTATGTGCGGTATTTCTTGATATATACACAGATTACTTACTTTTCCACTATTAGCTTTACAAGTTTTATCAGAAGTAAATACACTGATTAGAATATATTGTAATATTTGAGATTTTACTATGAGTTGTGCCTGAATAAGAATGCGTGCGCACACATTTGATCGCTCTGTTCTGTTTTTTTCCATTTTTTGAACCAATCCACTTGGATGCTGCTGCCAACGTCCTGCCTTTTGTTACCCGACTAAGCAATTGCTTCAGTCTCCCTCATAATACCTGGAAATTCTAAAACTGTAAAATCAATTTCTTGTCAGGGAACCCCAGGTATATTACTTTCCTTTAATATCAGTGATTAAAAGAAAAAATAGAGCTATTCCATGCAAGCACAAAAGCAATTGTTCAGATTTGAACCACCTAAAATTTTAGCCTATGATCAACATCTGTTTGTAAAAAACAATTTTGAATTTTTAGTGAAAAGGTAAACTAAAAGCATTCTGCTGAGATACCTGCATTTTCTACTCTGGTGTTTGGATGGGTGGTTTTTTAAGTCTGGCTATTTCTTATGGATTAATTCTAAAATGACTTCTTTCTTGTTTAATAACTTTTATGATACGAAGTTCAGCTATCTTCCATCGTTGCTAGGTAACACAACAGTGGATGAGCTAATGATGAGGCTGATGGCTGCAATGGAGATCTTCAGTGCCCAGCAGCAGGAAGACATAAAGGATGAGGTGAGCATTGAAAGTTATTGCAGATACCTACTGGCTTCCACAAATCATTGGGATGCAAAATTAATCAGATGTTTCTTTAGCCAATGAAATTGGGTATGATGTGTTTTAGCGTCTCTTACATCATCACAAATTAAAAATGTTAAGTCTCCTTTGTGTATTTATTTGGGTCTCTCAAGAAACTTCCTCCTTATTGGTCTTATAATTTTCAGTGAGTTTCTTTTTTCTGAATATTAATCATGAGTAACCACATTTGCAGTGGTATTACAGAGCTTAATATGCTCATGCAAGGAAACAATGATCAGATTTTTTTCCCCAATTACTATCTCCAAGTCATAGGTAAAACACAAAACCAGACTGATATATCTTAAAGGTATACATTTAAAAGGGGATTGAAAAGCGACTATGCCAGTACTGAACCAGCATTCACAGCAACACAGAACAGGTAAGTGATGACAAGACTTTTCAAAAACAGTGTTTCAATTACACAGAAGTAGACAGCGAGGTATACAGTTGAAAGATGCTTATCTGATACTCTATAAGTTGCGAATGACATTTTGAAGTAATGAAGTACTCAGGAATTTATAATAATGGCTGTGTTGCCATTCAAGATTACTCTATCCTGTTGTCTAGACATTGATTGACAATAATTCACTAAACACATTCTTAACATTTAAATCTTGTATCTCATTAGTAAGAGATTTACCGATTATGATTATAATAATATGAAGGCACGGTACCTGCACAATATCTGTAGTTCATTTTTAATTCTTTATTTATGCTACCTGTAATTCATTGGTAAAGAAATTGACTTTAATTTTGTTAATACTGAACACAAATTTTAATATGAGGATTACAACAAAAATCCAAGGCACAATATAATTGAATTTTTTATTGCGTTTTAACAGGAATATGTCAGGTATGAGGTTTTTTAACGCTTTAATAAGAAGGTAAAATTCAGATCACAGATGAGTTCCAAGAAAGATTCAGAACTGAAAACTATAGAAGCTGATAGAAAGGAACAAAAC
The DNA here is from genome assembly GCF_009769465.1 of Tauraco erythrolophus. Lineage (NCBI taxonomy): Eukaryota > Metazoa > Chordata > Aves > Musophagiformes > Musophagidae > Tauraco > Tauraco erythrolophus. The sequence goes on along the minus strand of NC_141474.1, from coordinate 28,296,020 downwards.
GAAAGGAAAGAAAAGCATATAAAGGCAGAGAGATAAGAGCAAATAAGGGGCAGGAAAAGAAACTAGAAGTAGGAGTGATAGGATTGGAACAGAGGAAGGAACAGGAGACGGGAACAGTTGTCCAGAAGAGGGGACATCAGTATTCAGGAGAGGAGAAGGTGGGGGCAGGTGAGATAGTGATAGACCTGTTCTAAGAGGATAAAACCAAGTGAGTGTGCAATTGAGAACCGTCTGGGTGTAAGGGAAACAAAGCTTAAAGAAAGAGAGGACTCGGTATTCTTGAGGTTGTGATCACAGAACCGGGATCTGGCTTCTGTGTCCTGAGCTGCTGTCGGTTCTTCACTGGATGACCAGTGACAGTCCAGTAACATATGTCCCTATTGTAGCGATATGGATGTCTCCTGACTTCTTACTGCAAGTGCTCTGCCTAGGTAGGGAGAAAGGAAAATTAATTTTTATACATTCCTCTAAAATCTACATTTGTCCAAGTCTTCTGTAGTCTCTTCTCACATTTCCTTTTGGTTTTTTGTCACTGAGAGCACCAGTGATATTTCGTCCCCAACAGGAGTTTTTTCTAACACACTTTGACATTCAGAAAACTAATGGAAAATTTCATAAACTTTGGGGGCAGGTTTCCAGACGCTATGAGTTCTATACACAGATAGGATATTTACTTACACCTTGGCTCTAGCTGTTACAAGCACACCGAAAAGGTGATCTCAGACACTTTCGCCTTTGAAGCAGGAAGTTTAAAAACAAAAAAATAACCTCACTTTATGCAATTACTATTCCAGAGAGGGAGTATTTGACAAGCAGTCTGTACTCAATAGAGGGCTTTAGCCTGAAAAGAAAAATATTGTCTTTTTGTGGTTTGCTACATAACATGTAGCTTTCTTGTAAGTCTTGTACTTGACAACTTCAAGTGTTCAAACATCAACACCTTTTCTTTTTTAAGATGTTATTGCAGTCAGTGCAATTTTTCCCCAAATATTACAATAGCAAACAGGATACAGGGTCCGGTTTCTGTTACTGTTTTCTTAATAGCGACAATAAGTCATCATAAAACCACAAGAAGATAAGCAGAAAATTCTTTTGTGTTTTAAAAAGAGGAGTCATCCATATAGCTTTGCTGTAAACAGAAGTGTGTGAGAGAGAAATAGAACTGGAGACGCTTGCCAATAACAGCATGAAATCATTAATGAGTCAGTTTGTGCAGCTGAACTTCTCCACTTTGGATTTTTAACTTGCATGCACATGAAAGCTTCCAGCTCGGCTGTTGTGTAATTCTGTTTAGCACAGCATGTTTTGCAGTGCCCTCTGATGGTTATTTCGGTACAGGATGAGTGCTGCCACTGCCAGCTAATGGTACAGGTGTTGCCATGGCGCTGGCTGTAGCTGTTCAGGCATGGCTCTACAGTCAGCTCCCTGTCACTGGTGTCGACTGACGGTGTAGGCAGGATGCTCAGGACAGCATCACCGACTTACCTCACCTGGGTGAAGTGAGTCACTTCGTTAGCTGGTGGTAGTAGTATGGTTAGCTAGATCCTGTGCTTTTGTATCCATGCATTAGTAAAATTTGCTGATGTAACCTCTTAAAATTTTAATCAGGCAAATTTGGGGCATATTACTATGATATCAAGTGCTAAAATACCATCATTTAACCAGCAATTGGATTTAATTTTTAGATTTGTATATTGTGTTCGATTAAGCTTTTCTTACATAATCTGCAAAGAAATACCATAAAAACATAGAGCTGCATATGGGTACTCGTGGTAATCCAACGTACCTGTCTTGAGGTGCAGTGGTGTGTAACTTAGGCACCGGTTTTCTCTCCAAAGGTTTCTTAAAGGGAGATCAATCTGCTGTCCAATTCTTTTCCCAGTCCCTCCAAGGCTTCTGGGTCAGTCGTGACCCACTGGCCCTGTGGCTTGCTGCCTGTCAGCTGTGTTGCACGGATGACATTTTGGAAACCTCTTGCCTCTTTTGGACCACACTTTTGATGCGCCATTGCACGTACGTGGTCTAGCTGTCGTGCTGTCTGGTTTTATATGTTTGCTACTTAAATTGCCATAGTAACAAGCCACAAATAATAAAATATGATCAGCAGTGTACTGACATTGTGCTTATGTGGCACTGATGATAAGAAGTGGAGAATGGATAATTAAATGATGGGTTCAGTGGCATCAACAGCAGCGAGGCCGGTTGGCCGGGATGCCGTCGTGCCCTCGTCAGTGCAGCCAGGTCTGGGGTCTGAAGTCCAGCCCCAGGCTGTGTGTGCAGAATTACCCTGAGGCTACGCTAACGATTTCGTACATCTGAGGGATGTATTTTCTTCTAACCGTGTAGTGCCCACACGACAAATGTTGGTACCTCAACTCCTGTTCAGGCAGTGCAGTTGGGGATTTTTGCAAAGAGGAAATAAAGGCCGCTAACGAGCTTCTCCTGTACGTGAAGGAGAGTATCTCAGATCAGGGACAAGTGGCCTCTGCCACTGTTGATCAAGGTGTGAACTCAGATTTTTTCAGGGACTGACTTTGAAAAGAGCGTGTAGTATCAGTTCCTCTTAAGTGTCAGTGCCTGGTGCCGGACTTAGGAAAACAAATAATAACTGTAAAATGTTGTACGCCCTGGAATGTCCGTTTTTAAACACCCTGTTAGCTTGCTTACTCTAATTGAATAGTTAAATAATCATCTCGGCGTGGCATGATGAGCCCAAATAGATCCGAGTTAGTTCCATTGTGAGACTAATGTGAAGAGATACGTGATTAAACCCTGGCATTACAGCGCAGCACACCTGTTCTGGGCCGATCCTGAACATTTCTTCTCCATTGCCCGAGGAGGAGGCTTCTCAAAGGATTACAGTAACACTTTTTGACAAGCTTATGCAGGGTGGAGTTTCCATGTAATGACAGGGCTCATTTGATGATGCCTCAGTAATGCATTCTTTTTATTTTTGCTGTCAACATTTATTACTGTAGAAGCGTTGACTGTTACACAGCTGGTCCAACTTGTCCACATTTAAGTAACAGTAGGTCTCTCGTGGTGTTTATTTTTGTCGTTACGCAACACTAGCACTCCTGCTCTTGGATTAGACTTCAAGGTGGAATTGTAAAATACCCACAGTTGCTTCAAAAACCTCCTTATTTCTACAAATACCAATTAAAACCTTCAAATCACTTTAAACTATGTGTGCTGACACACTGTTTTCTTTAGTGTGAAAGAGAGATACTTAAGAATTTTTAAAGTGGAAAAACTGTTGTAAACAGAGTCTGACTGAAGATAAGCTGTAGAAAATGTAGACCTGCAGAGTCACCATCTTTGCTCTCTGATCTTAGGTGACATCTCTTCTTCCTAGATACTGCTACAGCGTGAGGAAAATTTAGGTCTTTCCTCACCAATATCTGGATGGGGATTTTAAAAAAACAAGAACTCCAAAATAGCAACATAAATTCACCTTATTTTCCCTGCCACAGCTCTTTGTAAAAGCATGCTTGCATGTCCATCCCAGCACTCTCTTGTGCTAGGTTAGTCTTTACTGGCCAAGTGTGATTTTCATAACTTTGCAGTAAGAAGCCTGGTATCACCATGTCTTCCTCCTCTTCTGCCTCGCTGCTGTCAAATGTAAGGGATTTCCTTCTTTTTTTGATGTGATAATTTAACAGTTTTACCTTCCAACACCTTTTCTCTTTCTTCTTCCAAAGACACATCTCACAGCCACAAAGGAAGCTAAAGAGAATCAGTCCTGGTGCGTTTTCTCCTAATCTGTGGTCTGTTCGTCTTTTCCTCCTTCAGATCGGTCGCTTTTCTCCACTCCTTACCTGCAGTTGTGTTCTCCAGTTAGAGGATGACCCTAAGTGCTTCCATCAGCTCTGCAGGAGACCCCTGCAATTCCTGTTTAGGCACTGAAGCCCACATTAAAATCAGTAGAAATCAGGCATCTGAATATCTTTGATACTCTGTGTTCCATCTAACACTGTCATGTGTATCATGTTATATAGTATTTGCACAACAGGAGGTTATGAGAATAAATACATGAAATTCATTAAATTCCAAAGCGCAAAAGTATTATGGTGATGACAGCCATCCAACAAAGATTGTGATTTAACCCCTCAAAAAATCCAATTAGCACATTTACTAATTATTACTAGTTATTACTAATTAAACTACAGTAATCAAAATTTATTTGATTATATTTTCGTATTTAATATTTGTAATATGGTAGCGCCCCAAACGATTGGTTTCCCATTGTGCACTTCACTGACACACCAGCAGATCCGAGAGCCACCTTCGAGAGTTTATGGCCTGTTTGGAACTTGGACAAAATGCGAAGTAATGGTAGAGGAAAGAAAAAAGATAAAATGAGAATATCTTTAGTTCATGTGGCTTTTCAGCTATACATGGGGATGGCGCCAGTCACTGAATATTCGCTTAGTGCTTAATGAACAGCAGCTTTCCCTGCTGTACAGCCCAGGTGGGTGGATGCTGTGGCAGGACTGGCTGGCTGATTTCCCGTGGAGAGTCACTGCAGGAATGCTTCTTGAAGGTTTTGCATTTGTTTTTTGGGGTTTTTCTGGTGTCACTTGAGGTAATTCCCAAAAATCAATACCTGGAACTGGGCTTTCAGCCTTTGATCTAGACAGGCAGGATCCTCTGGCGATTCTACGTTGCTCCGGCTCCTCGCCCTGCCGCGTCCTGCCTCCCCACCTGAGGTTCTGCCACCACAGAAACTTTCATTTGCTTTGTCCTCGTCATTCTCATAGGCCTAACGCAGTCTGTGTACACTTCTTCCTTCTGTATATTCCCCATCGTCTATGTTTAAGTTATACAATGTGCAAGTTTGTCATCTTAGTGAGTCAAATTAATGCCTTTCTTGCACTGGTTTGTTTGGACAAAGGGGTGTTTCTCTTTAACACTCCCATGAATAGCCTTAAGCACTTGCAGATTTTAATTTCAGGAGTGGTTTGGTGAAATGAACTGTCTTTCAGATAAGCAGTCAGCATTTGTAAATACACTTTTTTTTTTTCTTTCTTTCTTGTAACAGCATTTACTCCCTGATGCTCTGAGAAATGTCCTCTGCTCATGGTTATCTTCTCAAGTTCTGTCTCATCTGGTTTTACTGCACAGGAAAACTGATCGCAAAGACCAATGGGCAATAAAGTACAACACAACTCCCTGAGACAAATCAGGTGCAAAGCTGATTCCTGGGCTTAAATCATTAAATCCTACCTTCAGAAACAACAACAATAAATGAAAAAAAAAAAAAAAAAAAGCCAGGAAGGGCCAATGCTGACTTTTCCAGCAAAATATCCCATGCAAAAAGCCAAATTTTTTTGGTCCTGTGTATTTTTTTTTCCCCTATATAATCTGCAGAAAAAGAGGCCATTGCTGTCCTAAATTCAATCGAGAACCCCTCTTTTCCATCGTTCCGCATCTGGAAATGCCTGCTGTTAGGTGCTTCAGGGGTTACTTCAAGAAACAGTTTAGGGAATAATTATTGGAGAGAGTTATCCTAAATTTCTTCTTAACCTTACCTATAAGGTTTTTAGTGTTGTAGCTCTGGATATTATGCCAAGAGAAGGTTTTATCTGGTCTGTTGTAACTATCTCATGAATATAAGCATTTATGATTTTTATTGTGACTTTGCGTCATACATGATAGCAAAGAAGATTCATAGCTGAAGAATGTATTCTGTAGATAAATGCAATTTTCTTTAAAGTATTAACTTTCTGTTGAACGAATGTCCCTCCCTTGTTGTTGCATTGTCAAAATGGGAAAGCAGGGATCTGTGACTTTCTCCTTTTAAGGAGCAAAGGAGAGTTGTCTCCTCATCTCATGCCCAAACCCCTTGGGATGTGGATGGTTTGCATTCACACCAGCCTTGGGTCCCTGCTGTGGAATTCAGAAATGCTGAGTGTAACCCCCATTTCTGATGAAGGCTTTTAAAGTCACCTGGGAAAAGTTGTCGGTTCACACCTTGGTTTCTTGAAGAAGGAAAATGGCAATTTGCCTTCGTTGCAGAAGTACTGGGGAGATGCACTTATTGATGTTCAGTCAATGCTGCAATTTATGTAGGGTTTAAAAGGAAAGTTGTCAGCTACCTCACATTTTGTTCATGGATAATACTTATGACTTTTTAAAAATTAATTATTAATGGTATGACTGTTCCTTTTTTCTTCATGTATTCTTCATTAGTGCAATGAAAGATTCTCTGCAAAATATTTTCTTCTGCTTTTCCTGCCACCATTATGAATTTTCTTTTGTTGCTTTTGGTAAACTTGAGTCATCCTCATACGTTGTATGGTTTCTCTGGAGGAAGAGATGACTTAGATAACAGACTGCGTTACAAGAAGAACTACAGTATGTAATGTTTAAAATTTGTCTAAGGCGTAACTCTGAACCAGAGAATATTACAATTTTGCCCTAATCTCTGTACTGGAGGTGGTTCCTGTAGAATGGGAGCAGCATTAACAAAACACAGAAGTAGGTACAAAGAGACATGTCGTAGGATTACATCAGCTTCTTACCTAAAGAAATCTGGATTCCAGATTTGTTTTTAAGGTCTGTTTCAGTAAGAACAGTATTGTTTCAATGTGGTGTAAAGCTCGGTGGCACGGTCATTTACTTTTAGATGTGGCTCACATATTTCTGTGAGGACCAGGCAGTCATGCGTAGTAATTCCTCACATTCTTGACATCTTTTTCATAATCCACTTTTAGGACGATAATAACTGTGATGAATAGGGAGGAAAGAAATTTTTTTTTTTTTTTTCATGCCTGGAATTCATGTTTAGATTCTTATTGTAGAATGTATAGTGTTGGTAATTTTTGCAGTTATCATCCAGATTATATAAATCAAACCAATTCCAAAAATTCTTCAGTAAAGCTCTCTGTAGGTAAATGAGTATCCTGTGCTCATCACAAGTAATTTCTAATAACTTCCTTGAGTATTTTAGACAGTTTGTAAAATAAAAGCCAGTGTTCAATTTCTTATAACTCTGATTAGTATATATTTTTGGAGTGAGTTTTTGACAATTTTTATAAATTTTTATATTTTTACTTCTTGAGAGTTGGTTTGGGTTTGTTTAAGGTTCTTTTTTTTTTGTAAACTAAACTAACTATATGTTAATTGCTAGCTATCTTTGATGAAGGAAAGAGCCTGGAGTTGCAATAGTTGCATCTGATCTTTCAGTTTTCTCTTGGGCATTACTGTACTTGTGTGACCTTTGAAATTCAGTGAGCATGTGATGTGTGATGTTGCAAAACATGAAAGTTAAATAGGTTCCCTCTGAAACAATCCTTAATTTTTTTTATTTTTTAATGCTTGTCCTCTCAAAGATTGGCTGGAGTCGTCTTCTTTTAGTAGGTTGGTTTGGGAAGATGGTTTTAGTTCTCACAATTTTAAGATTTACACGTATGACATGCTTATAGAAAGTCTCAGTATAGATTGCAGACATCTTTTTCCTTTACTGTTACATACTATCTATGAGAAGAGTTGGGAAAACCTCTGTGTTCAAGAAGCTTTCCTCATTTTTGGATAACATAAAATTCAGAGCTGTTCCAATTGTTTCAACATCTCCTTTTCTTAGAAATTGGATATTAATGTAAGGAATGTAAGGTAGTTTCTGTTGTCAGGTTTGAGTTAATTTCTGAAAGTATTCCATGAACATGGCACATAAAATCTTATCAAGGTCCAGAGAAGCCAGGAGGAAAAAGGGTTATTTGGTGGTTACTGTCCTTTTTACATTTTGCGAGAATTAATTCTACTCGTGTCTTAGCTCTGCTGAACAAAGTGATGTTTTCTCTATCTTCTGTGAATGAAATTTAGGACACACTGATGGTAGAATAATCTTGCATCCTGTTTGTGTAAGGAGGAAGAGTTTCCCCTAAAAAGATCTTGTTACTTTCCAGCTAGAGGTTGTATACCTTTTCCTGCAATTTGTCCTTTCTTCTTGTGGTCACATGCTACTTTAGAGCTTTTTAACCACTGATATGGTAGAGTTTTGTTTGAGGAACATCTTGGCATGTTTACATGACATGGTAATAACTGTTCATGGATGCTCCTCCTATTTAGAATTGAAATTTTGCCAAATAGTGAAGTTTTGGGGAGAAAATTGATCACTTTGCAAAATATTCCTTTATGTGGAACAAACCTTGCAGATGAATGGGAAAATTAACATAATTCTTCAAGAAGCACTAGGTAGTAGACTTTAATTTCTATGAAATACGGGGGGCACATTATCCCAGTGCTAGTGCTGTGTTACTGGTAGCTACTGGTGACTGCACTGAGCCCACCAGCAAATCTCACAGCTGAATCTCATTGATTTTTCTAGGGACCAGTGCAGCCTCTGCAGGGCTCTGGGAGGATTATGAGATGTAAGAGGAGTAAGCACAGGGGAGCAGCCTCTGGCTCTGGCTCCAGAGGCAGCGTATGAAGCTATTGATTGTACACTTTGCTTTAGCAGACATCGCCCCAGTGCAGTCACTCCAGCTTTTGGGGAAATCTGCTTCTTGATCCTCCATCACGTGGATGATGCCTCGCTTTATCATTCACGTATTTTTAGAAAACCTTTCTTTCTTTGTGCTGTGGTCATTAATAAAATACTTTGCTAGGTTTGCTGGCTTGAAGTTGGCATACTAACTTCATCTTTCTTGTCTGCCTGCATCTGTCCATTTGAGACACTTCAGAGCAGGACTTGCTACTTTGCCATCTTTGTATATTGAACACTGTGAACTGGGGGCTTTGGACGATGTTTAATAGTCATGACCCTGGATGGATCCTGCTGAGGGCTTTTTGTACCAAGGAAGGACCTGGGAGCAGGCCTTCTCTCGCAGGACAAGCCATTACCCGCTGTTAGTCTGAGCGGAGAGCAAATTAAAATCCAGCCTCATCCTCTAAACCATGGTCTGTCCTTCCCTATTACAAGACCATCTAAATTGTCAGCTTCAGGAGTGAAATCCTCTCCAGCACCAGCCCACACGTACCCCTCCGGCAACGCCCTCCCCACGTGGCTGGCGCCGGAGGAGGCTGCACCGTCCCCGGGGCCTGCGCCGGCCACGGCCGTGATGAAGGTAGCAGGGCAAAGAGCCTGGCTGCCAGAGCCAGCATCAGGCCAGGGCTTGGACACGCCAATCCGTAACATGGCAATTGAAACACAGCATTAGGTAAGTCAGAATTTTTAAAGCCAAGGTCGCCCTTGAGGCATTTCTGAACTCATTTCTCCTAGCAGTAGTTAGGCGAATGAGGCAATCAAACAGTTTGAAGTTACTGGGGTTAAAGAGTGCTGGTGAACATAAAGATATATATCATATTGGTCCACTGTTTGCTGATATTTTTTGTTTGTTTTTTTTTTTCTTTAGGCTGAACGTGAAGCCAGAGAAAATGTGAAAAGAGAGCAAGATGAAGCGTACCGCATATCACTGGAGGCTGACAGGGCGAAGGTGTGTGCAGGGTGAAGCGATCGCATGAGCGTCAGGATGGGAATCTCTCCTCAGCTGGTGAAATCTCTGATGCAGAAGACGGTCCACCTTCAGCTCTGCTCTTAAGATGAGGCTGTTGCTGTAGGAACCGTAATTGCCCTCAGTGGTTATAAAACAGCACTAGATACAGTCACTAGGAGTAGACATGGATACATCTTTTTGCTGAAGCAGTCCTGGCCCCACTGAATAATAGAAGTTGGGAAAGGAATGACAGGAAAAGATCACTTAATAAATACCCTATTTCTTGTATTAATTTCTACAGAAAAGTTGAGAAGTTTCTTTGCTTTTATATAGCTAATGCATATCATTAAACACAGCTATGAAAGCGAAGTGATACATGTGTGATTGCTGTTTATCTTCATTAGAGGGAAGCACAAGAGAGAGAAATGGCAGAGCAGTTTCGCTTGGAACAGATTCGGAAAGAACAGGAGGAAGAACGTGAGGTGGGATGTTTTACCTTTTCTGATAACCTTTTAGATTCATGTAGTTATGGACATTGCAACTTTCGTTCAACACGCATTGCAACTTTAAGTCAAAGTATGCTTTTTATGTGAACATCAATTTTTAAAAAAATTAATTTCTTACTCTATGTGTATAAAACATAATGCATTTTCATCCACTGTTTAATAGCTTTTCTATTCTATCACCTGGGTCACAATTACATCATCTGGGTCTGAATTACAGCCAGATATTAGACAGGAGATCCATGAAATGAGCTTCATAAATGGTGGAATCTTTGGGAACCTCTAACCTTGTTTCTGCAGGCACTCCTTTTAAAAATACAATTCCATGGAGACCCTTCATTTCTTCCAGGAAGTAGCACAAAGCCTAACTACAATTCTGATCAAAGAAGTAGACAAATTTAATTTGGGAGACAAAACACTTTAAAAAAAAATTAAGAAAAAAAAATCCAAAATCTATAAAATTTGAGTTATGATACAGTTTTAAATTTCTAAACAGTCTTCTACAGAATCGTCCTTAGAATGAAAATTGTGTTTAAACAAACACTTTACGTCTCTAGGCCTATATAAGTAAATAGAAGCCAGGTGCTGTGAAGAGTAGTGTTCCTCAAACTCTGTTATTTTGTAGATTCTCTCAATTTTGTAGATTATGAGGGCCCCAATACCTGTCAGAGATGGGTGCCGCAGCCTCTTTCAGGATCTAGGCTGGCTCCTGTCCTAGCTGTGTGTCTATGTAGGTATTTGCCTAAAGAATCATGTACAGAAATTTACTTACATTAGTGACTTCCTCTTTTTCACCTCCTGGCAAATACAAAAGATGGTAAAAGGCTGAGGTCCCACCACATTTCAAAAGATAGGTAAAATAGACTAGTCATTAAAATATTTCCATCTATCTGTGAAGTTCTTGAAATACAAGTCCTTACAGACTGCTGTGAAACACAACTGATACTTGGAAAAGACTTTGTAATCCTTGAATAAAATTTTCAAAATAAAAGTGACTTTCACATATAAATGTCTTGACTGAAATCAGAGCTAGTTCAGGGTTGTCCTTTGTCTTCTAGGCATGTAAGATTCTGTGACCAAGTTACTAATCGATACAAAGCTATATCACCATCCCTATTAAATATATATATCCTAAGTATCTTTCCAGTGTTCTATCATATATAAATAAAATATAAATATTAAAAGTATTTTTTCATTTATAAAAAATATCAGAGTTCCAATATTTTTGGTGGACTTAATATAACTTCTTTGCTTTGACTCTCATGGATTATGGAGATTCGAAATTTTGAATTATATTCTTATTTAAATCTCCACTTAGTTAACGTCCTTGGAACTCACGGAATCCTGATAATTCACAGCCTTGCTTATTTCCCCCCCTACACATGACTTAAATGTATACTTGACATTTCAGTCTTGTGTACTTTGCTGATGTATGAAAAAATTGCATTATAAAACTGCAAAAAAGTTGGCTGTGAACACATTTGTTATTCCCTGAGACAAACCCAATAAACAAACTGTACGAGCAATGCATTTGCATATATATATTTTGACCAAGATAATTGCATTAAAAAACCTGAATCATTTAAGCATTCAAGAACCTTTTAAACAGTACCACGTTGTAAATGCTAAATGCAGTCCAAACATTAGTATTCAATGGTTTGGGAGAGAGGCAGTCCACGTCTTCTTCCGTGTCCTGCAATATCTGATGACTTATTTAGCTCCTATCGTTAACATAAGCCAAGAATGGAAGCTAAAACACGACTGAAGGAGCAATGCACAAAACTGGACTGTGAGAATTGTGTCAAGAATAATTGTAAGATGGCAATTCTGTGAGGTTAATAGCAATGGAGCATAAATCAGTACTGTAGCAGTAACAGACTGTCAAGCAATCTGCTCACACTCAGGTTCAAGAAAGAAATATGGTTTTCTTTTTCGAAGTAATTTTGCATGCATAGAAACAGTAATTAATTCTGCTTTATTATAGCTGCTCCTGAACCTTTTCAGATACCTTGGCCTTTTGGAAATGATTTTCTTACACACAGGCTGCAAGTCTGGTCCATGTTAGCGAAATATACCTGGACTTCCCTGTTTTAATGTAGAGTGCAGTAATGAAAATAATAGGATCTGTTTGCTTAGTAGAACAAAAGGGATTTTAACAATAATGTTTACTAACACTCCCCATTTTCAAGTATACAGATTACTTATACTGAATTGTTCCGCAACAGTGTTTACTTACAGAAGTGGCTTTATGTTCTGTTCGTATATTTAAAATCTGACTATTGAGCTATCCACATACTGAACATCTTTTAATCAACAAAGTGAAATTGCTTGTTCAGGTCCAAGAGTTATTAATGTGATCCGTCACGTCATTGTTTTCTGACTTGGTTTGCTGGTACAGAATATCCATTGTAAATTGCCGTTTAATGTTGAAGCCTTGGAGACTAGTTACTTTGGGGAGCGACGCACTCTTTGCACAGAGAAAAGAGCTCTAATGAGCTACTGTTGTTTATTTTTCTATCATATAATTGATTGGGTTCAGTAAATAATGTAGCATCTGTTGTTATACTGTGTGGGGAAATGTCAAAACAGAAAGATAGCAAGCAGGTGGTTGAGAATGGAGGGAGAGAAAATTAAAATAGGATCTATTTAAAATATAATCTCATAGTAGATGAGCAAAAATGAACTCAAGTTCTATGTATAAATATTTATACTGAGATATAATTTGTTCAGAGGTTCGTGTGTACGAAGTAGACTATTTAAAAGCCTTCATAATCTTGCTTCTGCCCAGTCCTTTCTCTTTAATGTAATCATCCTCCATCAGTTTCTGTTACTAAATGACCTTGGGGAGGTTTTCAAAGGCACAAATAGCAGCTGTGCATCTTGAAAGTTCCTTGAAAATCTGGGTAAATCTGTGCCTGCTTAGCTCTTCAGTTTGGAAAATTGTCTTTTGGGCGTATTTTAGGGGTGGCAGCGTGATTAACGCTGCTTCTTCCATTCGTTGACGTTCTCGTTGACTGCTGCCTTAAGTGAGGTGATACTGTAACAAGGCTGCTTCCTAAATACCATCTGATTTTTAACAGATGCCAATGCCTGTCCGTGGGTACCGGCACCACTCAGTACCCTCAAAAATCAAGCTTGCCTCGTTCAGCCTAATATTAGGCACCAATTTTTTAAAAAAATCTGCTGACCAGAGTATTAGTGTTGCAGTAGCTCCCAGAGGCAGAGGACAGAGAACACAGACTTGGCTCCTGCCCTTAAAACCTTGACATCAGCAATGTACGCAATGTTAGCAGGAAGACAATCATACACATTTTCAGACGTGTAACACTTCTGCAATTTTGGGGCTAATTTCATGCAAGTTGTTGCAGAAAACGTGCATACCTGTGCTTGGAACCATCTTCCTGCAAATAATAATAGTAATTGGTTGTTTTAAATCTTAAAGCTCCCATTTCTGTCCTCCTAGTTTTCTTCTTTGACCGTTCCTACTTTTACATGTACGCTACGTATCTAATGTACTTTTATGATATTTTTAATTATGTCTTTTAACAGTGTTTTGGTTTATTTATAGTAAATCTCAGGCACATATTTCATTTTACACTGAACTGCCACTACGGGTCTTGTCTTTACTGCAAATGGTCAATTACTCTGTGCAAGAGGAAGGCAATTTGATAAATGCATTTGAAGAAATACTTTTACTGCCTTTTAATTTATACCCTTTAAGGAAGCAATTGGCCACTTGACAATTATTCTCTCATTCAAATTTTTTCCAAGGCTTTCTGCCAAATGATTAAATTACTTATCCCCATCGTGCATTAACTGTAGACCTAATAATATGTGTTATAAAGAAGGATTTATTTTAATTAGTTGTCTGGTGGGCTGTTATTAAGGAATGAATAAAAATGATTTTGTCATTGAGATATAAAGCACAGGTATGGCTCTGGAGCACTGTGGCACATCTTGAAGTTCTAGAAGAAATAAAAATAAAAAGCTTTCTGTCATTTTCTTCTGTTAGCGTTGCAGCCTAAATGTTTATTTTTCCTTCCTCAGGCTATCAGGCTCTCTCTTGAGCAATCTTTGCCTCCCGAACCGAAAGAGGAGAGCACCGAGTCCGTCAGTAAACTGCGCATTCGGACGCCCAGCGGAGAATTCTTTGAGCGACGTTTCCTGGCCAGCAGCAAGCTGCAAGTTGTCTTTGATTTTGTAGCTTCCAAGGGATATCCTTGGGAGGAGTACAAGCTGCTGGGCACCTTTCCGAGGAGAGATGTGAGTAAATGGACCTTTCAGGAATAAATACCACTACTCTTGTGTGTTAGATGACCAGTATGTTACAGCATAGGAGGTAAAAGATCTGTCTGAGTAAGTTAGAGTGCTGCCAAGCTCTGTGGTTGTCAGCAAGCCAGGTGCTAACCTTCCAGTGCTATCATATGTTGCATACAAAATTGCATTGCAAAACCTGTTTCCAGGGACGTTGTAAAAAATCCCCTGTTTCTGAAACAAACAAGTTGTGGACCATATCGAGTGGAAACTGCCCGACTGTGCTGAGCCAGCATCACTCACGTCCTGTTTTGAAGGAAGCCGCATCGCTGTTAGTACGCTGTTTCGGTCTGTTATGGGCTGGTACTTCTGATGTTTCTGGCTTTGTCGTTTTGATGCAATTTTATGTTACAAGCAAGGAAGGCTCAGTGTCAGATAGTATACAGTTATGAGCTAATCAGTACATTCTGATAAATTATTCATCCACCTGTTATGTAATACCAGTAAATAATCATTTATCTCCCCTACCTCAAAATTCTAATGATGCACCTGCTGTGACCGTTTTTCAAAATCAACACTGCTTACAAAAGCCAATTAAATTCTCTTGATTTATCAACAGATATTTTTGTGCTGGTTACTAAGTTTCTTCGAAAATACGCCTATATGTTTTCTGCTCTATTACAAACTAACTTTAGTTTCTTATTCAGCCATTGTTACACCAAAGGTAAAGGTGAGTGGGTCTAACTGTGCAGCAGTTACCTGGGGCCCTGCATAAAAGGTGAAGGTAACGGGCACTACAGAGGTGACGGTAACGAGGCAAGCAGTGATGGGTGAAGTTCAGCAACTTTCTGGCCACATTGCCTCAGTACTGCAAACGAGCTCTGGATCAGCCGGGTTTTTATTTGCTGGGGCATCTCCAGGTGACTGGTTAAGCCATTTTTCATCAAAGGAGCTCAGTAACTTGGGTTGCTTTTCCATTTTGTTTCCCTTCGCTGCCCCTGCAGGAAGTTCACTAGGAATAAGGCTCTGATTAGCATGTTTACAGTACTGTTTTGTAACAGATACCTCTTACTCTGTCATCTTATTTGTAAGTACTCCAAAAGGTCAGAAGTACTCCAAAGGGGAAGAAAATGATGTCCTTAGCAAGCACACAGCCTTGAGAGTGGATGTGATTTCTGACCAATTTTTGGCACGACTCTGTGAACAGGATTGCAGTGCTTACAGCTTTTCTTTCACCTTGTCACATAGTGAAAATCTTAATCAGACTGAAAAGCAGCATTTAAGGAATCTCATTAATCACTAATTAACTTTACTCCTTAAGCACGTAATATCATTTCCAGTGGAACCAAAGACTAGAAGTCACCTATGGTTCCAGGATTACTGATTGTTCAGTTTACTTGACAGAAGAAAAACAATGTTTTACAGTCTAAACAATGTTTTTGTGTATTTTAAATATCCTGCAAGTTGTACCTCCCTACCTTTAACATATTTATGTCTTAGTGCGCATATAATATAAAAAAAAAAACAGTATGCTACTCTAACTTTGTACATTCGTTTTGCACTTTAGACTGGCCGTTTCTGTACTTAATCACATCATCATCATTATTAATTTTAGTCCTCTGTAACAAACTCAAAAATCAGATGACTCACATAAGAACAAATTAAAAAAGGAGTAGGAAAGAAAAAAGACCATTAAATTAGAACAGGCTGATATTTTCAGTACATTTGTGAAGCTGCCAGGGAGAAAACGCTGAGGCAAAGAAAGGAGAATTTAATGGCAGGGTACAGAGATGTTGGTCTGTTGTGTGGGAAGCAAAGATCCTGTCATCTTTTTTCTGTGATTCCAACTTAATAATGCCATGTATGAGGAGTCACATAAATGATTCATGCCGATTGACTCGATGGCTGTGTACGAATCTGGTTGCCATTGTGACCACCAGAGCTACAACAGACAAAAATAATCCCCAGGGGTTTGCTAACTACTGCGAACTATAAATGGCATCTGCTGTGTTCCCCAGGTTTGAAAAGTTGGAAGTGTGCAACTCCACAGAGAGGTTTTTTAAAAAAAAAAAAAAAAAAGTAGTCATTGATGAATGCCTTGGAAGTATGGTAAAAGTATGTATTCATTGCCTTAGGCTCCGTGGTATATAGTCTTTTAAAAATATGCTCTCAGTTGTCAAGACCAGACCCTTCTCCCGTATGATATATATCACAAACATCCATTGAAATCTGTACAACACGAACAGAGCACTTGAGATGCTTGTGGTCCAGAAAATAATAGCATTTAAAATGCCTGTTTGTGTTTTAACTATATATAACATTTTTGAAAAAATATGTTTGAAAATATCAGAATTACTTTGCTGGAGTTTTTGCTGCAGTAAGATGAAAACATGTCTTCTCAAGTTAATATTTTTTTGTTCTATCCTAATCTATATTACAATAACATATGCACCCCCAAAAGTGTTTCTGTTTTATCAAAACAAGGGGATTATCTTCAATCAAATCAGCATTTTCCTGAGGTAAACGTGTTAGAGAATTTTTACCTGCTTTTCAAAGCCATCTGTCCTGATACCCTGATACAGTGTTGTTGAAGTATTTTTACTTCTTTGGTAAATAAAAATTCATTAGTTCTTAGTTCTATGTTCCAGCTGCTTACACAGATATCCTTAGCTAACTTAAAGTTGGTATCATAACCCTACTGTAAATACAAACTTCTACACATGAGTAAATACACAGATTAACCTTTTCCAGACACTACTTGTAGATTTTAAGGCAGCGGTGACATTCCAAAGCAGTTAAGCACATGCGGTGACTTGTTATTGGGTCTTTGTCACCGACTGTGTTGTTCTTTCTACTAGTGCTGAAATTAGATATTAACCACCTCCTCTCGGTACCTTAGCTGAGGCAGCACTACGTACCGTACCGACAAGCGTGTGTCACACAGGTGAACCTGGGTCAGGAGGTAACTTGTACCTCTAACTTTGAAAACGTTTGGCAAGCACGTCTTTTGGAGTGAAAAGCTGTATTATAAGTTATTTGCGTTTTTCTTAAATGCGCCTGCAAAGACTTTATGGAAGCGAATGAGTGCGCTATTTAAGCGTACGTGCTGATTTTAGAATTACAGTTCCTTTTCGTCCAAGAATTGCTCTCATCTTCGAAATGCATTTAACTACAACAAAAACAGCTTGCCCTAAGCATATTAGCATACTCAGTCAACCTTCTCATACAGTATTTCTTCTAAGTCCCTTTCTCTTAAAAGCCTTCTCAAACGCTAATTTCAGTTGTCCTCTCAGTCTGCCAGCTGCAAGATCCACCTTCTCCCAGTATCCTGGAGACCTCCCAGATGATCAGTTCCTCAATTCCTTCTGTGGTGGAGATCTGCAGAAGTCTTCCTTAAAACTCCTTAACATCTTATGGACTGGGCTTTTCATCACACTTCAGGCCAGAAGCTGAAGGTGTACCATGTCTAGCTGAAACTGTAGGAGGAATGTGCAGAACAAATTTACCCAAACTGGGCTTCAGCCACCCTACCAGGGTTAACGATATGTTTGTGAACATTTTGTGGTATCTGTCAGAAAGGAAGGTCCTGGCATGCTCTCTCTTTTGAAACACTCTTTTTGAAAGACCGAATAATAATAATAATAATAATATTAATAATAATTTCTTCTGAAAAATCACAATTGCAATCTACAATTTCTTCTGCTCATTTCTCCTTAAGGTGGAGCATTAGTTATGTATTTGAGAGTACGCCTTTTGCAGACACGGTATTAGAGACTTAAGCTCTTTATTTACTGTATCTGGAAGCCCTGGTAAGCCAAGACTTCTACAGTATTTCACATTTTATTTTTCTGAGCCACAGCTTAGGATCAGGTGGCAGTTAAGTCACTTAAGGTTATTTAAATGCATCTAAAATGTTGCTTAATAATTCAGAACCAGTTTGCTCTGTTTAGAGTATTAAGATTTTTTAAATCCTTTTAATTAACCAATTTCAACAGCAGTTTAAATAAACAGAAACAAAAAAATCTGTCTCCCTTGAAAGGGCAGAAAATAAATTTAACTCAAATTGCATGTCAATTTAAATTAGGTGTGATCAGGATTTCAGTAAATTTAGGACCAGACAATTCTTAATAGTAGATGGGAGTGTAGAGTAAGATATTCCTCCAAACCCAAATGTGATCATTCATTCCTGTGCTCTGGCGAGAGTAATCCTTTTTGACACCCACAGTGGTGAAAATAATGCCACAGGATAGTGAGTTTAGCTGCAGCACTCAGCACACAGTCATCTGAGCAGCTAACTATCCTCTGCTCTTCTCGGAAAGGTAACGTTAGAGCATGATCCCTGTCTTGCTACTCCAGGTAATTTGGCAATTTTGCGTATCAGTTCTAGAAGCCATTCTTTGTAAAGATTGTGCAAACTACTTCCTTCAAATAACCTACTTTTAAACTCATTAGGTGGTGTTTAAACTCTGTAAATAGTTCATGAAAGAGTTCTACATCCAGGACCATCTCTGGCTTTTAACATTCTTTCCCCTAATCATCATCTTCATAGAAAGAATGGAAGAAAGATGTTACCGTGAGAAAGGATTCATGCAGTGTCATGGTTACACCAAATCGCACTTTTAGTAACTTCACGTTAATCAGGAAAGTAGTTTGAATATCTGTCTTATGACAAAGGAGGATTTCAGATGAATGAAATATTTTTCTGGTATGTTCAGAAAATTTGAGAATGTTTTGGTAAGTTCAGGGAAAGTTTGACATGAGATCCATGTAATTTTTTCGGTTAGTACGGTTATCAATACTGATATTTCTTACTACATAAAATAGTACTCATCTGTTTTAATTCACATAATTTAAATTTTTTCAGGTCAATATAGATCTGATGGTGGCATGTGTTTATCAGCTCTGATCTAGTTTACACAAGGCCACAGCCACCTACAAAGATAGACGTCTCCCTCTTGTAATTTACATCCGTCCTTAAGTCAATACTACCTGCCCTTGTCTTTCCTCTCTTTTCAGGATATGTTGTTATTTTATTTATTCAAGCAGTTATGTTTAGTTTAGTTAAGACTCTGAGAAGTTGCCTAAACAAATGGGCCATACCAGTCTAGCATATTCCCATGCCTCTTTTAGAAGCACAATTTCTGATCGTTCTTCCTGATGACTTGTAACATTAGAACAATTGGACTGATAAACCTTGAGTGCAAGAGGAATGGACCACATATCACTACAGCCAGAACACTGAAGCATTTGCAACCCCTAGGTTTTATTGCTTTTAACAAGTTTGCTCACAAAGAATAGTATCACGGTCTTTAGGCCAGCACCTACAAAGAGAGCAAGTGATATTCTTGCCCTACTGAAGTCAGTGGCAGTGCTTTAGATAAGCGTTACAGAAAGATTTCTCATGTTTTCTTCCAAGAACATGTTTTCTTCCATGTTTTCTTCTTCTTTCTTTCTTGCTTTCAGACAGACTGTCTTTTCAGACCTGATGTCTTTGCATAAGTAACTATGATATGCAAAGAGAAAGATTAAAGCCTGTCCTGTATCAAGTCACTGACTGAAAGGAGATGGAAGGAATATCTTGTCTGGCAGATGTAAGCTTATTCTGAAAAGAAATAGAATTGCATTCTGTAGGTCAATATAGTTTCTGATCTCTTACAGCAGCTCTATTTGAATATGGGGAATATTTAACCAATTTCAGGAAACAGGTGTGCATTTCAGATGAGCTGTTTTACTTAGGACTCACTAAAGTAAGCAAGTATTCACCACAACACTGAATACTCAATGCGGTGTGTGAACTCTCAGTTGAGTCATCCTCATTAGTTAACCCAATGACTAATGCCAACCATGTGATTAATATATTCCACCCAAGCACATCCCTCGGACCAAAAGTGTTCTTTTATTCAGCACTGCCCCATTTTACAAAACATTTATTTCAGGGAGGCGCGTCATTGTTCACAGGAAGATGCCTTAGTTAAGCTGCAGAGCTTTGCTCTTGCACATGGCATTATCCAGCGTAAACTGGGCCTAAGATATTTTGTACTTTTTCCTCAGAATTCATGCTTAATGTCAATTTTGTGGGCTTTTTTCCCCTCGTAGAAAGAAAATGTAATGATAAAATACCAATCAAGAGCCTTTGTAATAGTATGATACCAAGAACACTGCATCTGGTTACCAGAAAATTTAATGATCTCCTGCTGGTTTGGTAATTGCATAAGTAATACATCAGACTAAATCACCAAAGCAGTCTTAGGCGCGCTTTTTATTCTATTTACCTATCTACCAATCACAATGTTATACTGTAGATATCATTGTGGTATCTGAACATCGTAATCCTTTGAACTTGTGATAAAAACCCTTTTGGATTGTTTTTCCATGCAGTTATAATTAAGTGCACATGAATCCAATCCTGGGTCATTCTCCTGTGAGTGACTGTGTTCACATCCATTCCCCTTTGGGATGTATGCAAAGCAAAGTTCTTGCAGTTCATTTGGAGCACAAAATGCATTTATTATGTTTTCAAACTTCCAGAAGATGTGGCTGTTTGCTTCCTTTCAGCTCTTCATCAATATCCACAGTGAAAGCTATAGTATTTCTGGGGACATGATCTTTCTTCTCTTTAGCTGGCACATTTAAAAACAATTAAATACATGAATAATTGTTAGTTCAGTATAAGCACACTGGCAGCAGTGCCCACAAGTAACGGACTGTTTTGCTGCTTGGCACAGCAGAAGGATGCTTAACATACAAATGCTCTCATCTGTAAACGCCAGTACTTAAAGCTTTTCTCCACTCAGCAAGAAAACCGAAAGTAAATAGTATGAAGGAGCGAGTGATGGAGCTCTTCTGCCCGCAGGTCCTTTGTCAGGAAAAGACACGTTCCAGAATATTCTAATTGCTTCTCTTTTTCTGAGAAACCACACAAAGAATTCCTAAATAGATCAACTATTTCAAACCAGTAAGAAGGAAGGGAGGAAAGCAGAAAATCCAAGGAGAGCTTTACAGCACCTTCCTCTTTCCTCAAAATCTGAAGTCCCCCAGTCTCAGAGCTGTTGGCACTGTGGAGACGAGCATGGTCTCCTTCAGTACCTGCAGATAGCTCCTCTGACTGACACAAACTTCAGCTTCTTACTGTCAGTGTATAAGGCAACTGGTGTAATACACCATCAATACTACATCAACAAAAGTCATATTATTGAAAGAGACTCTAATTAATTGAAATACTTTTGTGCTTTCACTCCTCCTGCCAAAATAAAATGTGTTATTTGTTATTTTGTCGTTGAAAATGAGCTGTTTGAAAGGCTAGAGGAAGGTGCAGCCTTTTTGTAGTGATTTTTCAGTGAGATTAATTCTTAGAAATAAACACTAAACAGATAACTCAGTCCTGTTAGTAACTGGATGTATTTTGGCCATGTTTTGAGAGAGTACTGATCACTGAACAAAATTTCTGATCTTGAGCTAGAAAGAAGCACAGAACTACCTCAGAGCTACCCAAACAGGATTGCTATGCGCAGCGTTTCCTAACATCTTTTATTGGAAGGTAGATAAACGCTCTTTATATATTTCTTCTACAACCCACTGTTAAAAAGTCATAGGATTTGGGAAAAAATCTGATTTTTTTTTTAAGCATAATTAATACCTGGGATTGTATTTAGTTTTGGTGCAAGAATTATTAGTGTTTGTGGGTTTTTTAAGCTTTGTTCCACAAATGTGAGGTAATTTTCCCAGTTTAGAAAAATCAAATTTTCATGTAGAATCATGAATTCATAATACTGGACTTTTAAAAAGCGAAAGATAGCCCAGGTGTCCCTATACAAATATAGCAACACTGGATTTGGGCTTATCCTTATCACTTACACTGTCCTGTCATTGTGCTTAGTATTTTATAAAACAGAGGAGAACACAGTTGCTATCTTTAATTTACAGTCTGAAAAGACAAGTAACGCAAGTCAGGTTTATAAGCCTTCACTGATTGAAATCTATGCAGCAGATTCTTTTCTGATATAAATTATGTTAAGTCAACGAAAATTTACACCATGTAAATATTGGTGGCATCTCGGGTATCTTAGAGAGCTGCACCGCTTTTCTAAGAAAGTGGAAAGCATGCTCAAAGTAGAGGATAAAACATTTTCTGTTTTATCAATATCTGTTACTTTGTTTAGTAAATGTATTTTTTAAATATGCATAATCTAAAATACTGTTTTGAGAAAATCTTTTCAGAGAAATAAGATAATGAGAGCGTGACATATCTGGATTAAAGCTTTGTACTTAGAACAAGACAAAAGTCTTTTACTATGATATATTTTTCCTTATTTGTGATGGCTTTCTCCAATTCAGATGTAAATTATCTCCAAGTTTATTCAATGAAACCAGATCTAATTGCATTTATTTCTATAAAGTAACCTTACTTTTGTTTGTTGCTCAAGTTGAGCATATTATCTGCATAACCCATAGATATTTTAATAGGTAGAAAGGATTCGCTGTGTTTGTTTGTGTGTCATTGTGAAAATATAGTTTTTTAAACAGATCTAGTACTTTACCAGGTGTGCCTTTAAGTAATTTCTATTGCATTTATACTTTAGGAGGATTAGGAAAAAGAGTAAAAGAACTCTTTGTCCGTTAGATTCATTAAATGTATTCATGCGTGTGTAAGTGGTATAGAGGCTGTGCTACTCGGGAATCAGATCCTTGTCCTAGGGTGTAAAGAAAGGTGAAGGGTGTGATATTTACTGCTTGTGTAAGTGTCATAATAATTGTGTATTTGATTCTTTACTTTTAAATTACGTTCCTGGGCATTAAGCCAATTTTTTGTATTTATCTTCTCCCTGCAGAGTTAGGGAGGGTAAGGAACCACACCTTTGAAATGGTGAAAGTACAGCTGTTCAGGATGTGAATGTGTAATAGAACAGATAGGTCAGCAAAGGTGAAGACAGAAATAATACAAAAATTGGTCTAGAAGGAAGAAGACTTGCTACAAAAAATGTATTAAAATGTTGTTTAAACTAGTATTAATTTTCATTATCAGGTCATTAAAAACCCCAATGAATTTATTCAGAATAAAGTGTCACATTCTTACAGGAGAGTTACAAGAGTTAACATTACTAGCATTTGGGTTTGCACTTCTTAAATCATTCAGACTTCAAAGTGCTGCAGAAGTACTTCAAATCAACTAGTTAGTGCTTAGTTGAAATAATTACCACAGAATTCATTTAAACAAATATCTGTTAAAATAATACATTTCCTGTGCACCAAACCAACATGGGTTATGTAACGAAGCTCTCGACGTTAAAAGATGAAGCCTTGGCTCCAGTGCACCAAAGCATAAAGTCCTGTAAAAGTGTATCCATAGCTGGAAGAAAAGCACTGTTTTACCAACTTAAACCTATTTCAGTGAAAGTGAAACATTTTGCAGCTCAATGGCAAGATCTCGCACTGATAGAAATAAGGTCCTGTTACTGCCCTCTGGTCAGGTTGCTAGAAAGAATCTTCCCTGAATAGAGGGGAGTGTTGAAGTTTGCATAGAAGGTCATTTGCCTGAAAATGAAAATTCCCAGGGCACTGTCTGCTTTGGCTTTGGGACAGGCCTGAATGCAGATCCATGTTATTCTACAGAATTCTGTGAGCTTGAATATTAGTAATTTTGCTGTCACTTGAGTTACGCTCTCTTAGCATCTGAACATTGTGTCCTTCCTCTGCCACCCTCCTCACTATGTAAATTAGGAACAGCTTAGAGCCTCCTTTTAAGGGAATTTAAGTTTACACTTCATTATAAAGTACTTACCTTAGCAAAATCACAAAATATATTTTAAAAATACATTCACCTCATCGGCTGGTGTCACCATGTGACGTGTGAGTGGACTCTTAGAATGCATGCCTGTGACTGGTAGAAAGTCAGATGTTGTAGGACTTGAAAATACAGAGAAACACTATGCTTTTAGCATTTGTTTAGGCCTTTAACAAACGCTGAATGTTTAATTTGGTGAATTTTGCAACCTTAATCAAGAAAGCATTGATTTCACCACATGGTTACCTATGTAATCTCATTGAGTTCAACAGCATCAAATCAGATTCGGTATACAAACGCATGCTTAAATTGTTTCCTATCTAATTGCCAACAATATACAAAAAATCTTTAAATAATAAAGGTGTAGGGGTTTTAGACAATGTAACTTACATAATGTGCAGGGCTGTTTTGCAAAGAGCACCATGCAATGACACCAGAGCAAAAGATTGTCAGCACTGAAGTGGACTCCAGACTTTATCCTAGTGGTAATGAAACAAGGTACAGATTTAAATATGAAGGTATTTTAATACTTTGCATTATGAAATAATCCACGCAAATTTATTTAAGTGAATAAAAATCATTAAAACATTACATTGGGACACACATTTGCAGGCTACAGCTCTTCCAGGGTCCTTTGATCTCTCTGACATATCGTTCTTTGGTTTCTAATTCTATTCTAAAATACTGTAAGTAACAAAGCATCTTAGATCTTATATTCCATATATTTACAAGAGAAACGATTTCTTTTGGTAGGAGATGTGTTCACTAATAATGCTTCTATTCTTTGTAGTAAAGAACATGTTTACAAACCACAAATAACAAAGTAGAAGCTGCAGAAGGGTTATGGTGTGATAATTAAGTACAATGGCGACCCATATGAACAGAAAATGCCAAGGAGCTAAAACAAAGCAACAACAGCTTTGTTTGTTGACAGATGTAGGAGCCATATTGTTAGTTAATTGGGTAATGGTGTAAACATTTGCAAACTCTGCTGTCCCTCAGTGAATTAAGCAGCACACTGAAATTATGGTGAAAAGCTGCACAGTCCTCTTTTGCTGCAGGTACTCCACAATACTTTTAGCTCACCTTCTAAGTGTGAAGACATTGAGGGAGGGACATCACACATTGTTATTATTTAAGGTACTTGAAGTTTGCACACCTTAGTATTTAGACTAGGATATGTATCTTGAATTACACTCAAGTGGATAATAGTTTTCCATATGTTTACAGTCTGGAAGATTGTGTTCATTGCCCAGGCTTGCTTTTCAGATTTTTTTTTTTCCCATAATGTAAGAGACTTCTGTCTTTCCTAGCTTTTCCGGGGGGGGGGGAAGGTCTAATTAGATACTGACTTGAACTGAAAAGAAGGAAAATTGCTTCTCTCAGGTGCACGATACTTCATATGCTGTGAATTGCAGAGACCCTATTTACCTCGCTTTCTGTGCAGTAATGGACTGTAGCAGAATACCAAAACATTTGAAAATGCAACAAGATACTTAATTAGCATACTTCTGTAATCACAAACTTAAATGCACTACTTTGGCTGCTTTTTACTAACAGGTTTGCTTTCTAAGATAATAACCTTTCAATAATTTAAGCAGCATCTGTGCAGGAATGCATAATTGGACTGTAGATAATGGGAATCTAAAATTGAGTCTGGTTTTTATAAATTATTTTCTCTTCAGACATTTAGCAATAGCTCACCATGGTACATGAAGTTTAAGAAAATATGTTCCTGCTTTGGGAATCACAATAATGCATCTGTTTGGGGTTTTTTAATTTTGGGGTTTTTTTTAGAAAAAAATCTGTTGCAGCCAGAGAGGTGAAATTACATTGATTGACTTAGGAAGTGATAAGCTTTTAATATTTGTTTAAATAATGAATTTTCTATAATTATCCAATAAAACAATAGAAATACAAATATATTTTAAGTTTGCCTGATTTAGTTTGAGGAGGAGGCTGTTTTTGTTAATTGATAACAGGATTAGTAAGTTATGCTTTTAAGAAAAAAATACATTAGCGTTTCTTATTAATTCATAGTATTTGGTGTACTTACCAACGTTTTAAAAAAATAATTTTAGAAAGCAGTGGCATGATATGATCATAGGTAAAACAAATTTAACTTTAGAAAAAATGTTTATTGGTATGCATTTGCATTTATACCTATAGCATAAGACTAATAATCTATTATTCACAAGCAAACTTCTGATAACTAGTGTGCTCACACAGCAAAATAAACTCAAACAGAATTACTAGGGAAAATAAGTTTAAAAATGGAAGTGAAATATTTCAGAAAATTGTAAGATTAAAAGAAGTATGTTCATCATTCTATGTGAAGCTTTGCAGTGGTCTTCTGAAGGATGTCACAGCGTTGTCATGTAAACCTGAATGTCTGAAGGACACTAGGACCCTTGTCATCATTATTTGTCTATATACATAATTATATTCTGTAATATTTACAATTAAATTATATTTTCATAGAAGAGGTTTATCCTATAGGCAGCAGTCTAGCTTCTAAATAGAATCCTCAACACAAAAGTTTCTTGCTGACTATAAACTGAAAATTCCTTATGTGCCTTAAGTGAAAGTCAGTAATGGGATAGTCAGGATGTTGAGCAGCTTGCAGGGTTTGGTGCTAAGATCCAAATGCTGAACAATTTTGGCAATAATGGTGCAGACAGTGCGTGTATCGTTATTTTCCAAATGCATGGCATTTAACTCTCACTGGAATTCTCCTGTATGCCCACCTGCACAAGTGATTGCCGAAACACCTTTACAAATCGAACGAGGAGTCAGGATTCCAGGGAACAATCCTATAATACAAATGTACACACGTTAAGTGTCTACATAAATAATATACAGACACTTAGTCCTTGAAATGCATATATATATATATATATACACACATATAATAAGTATACGCTTCAATTGTTGGGTTGAGATGCAGTTTCACCACATGGTGAGCTGATTTAGCATCTCACTCCAAATGAAAGGAGGGTGGCTCTGCTTCCTCCCTTCCACTTACTGCTTAGCGCTTTTGCTGCTCACCTTGCACTGGATTTGGTGTTGACCAGACCTGTGTGTTCGCTGGTTAAGCTCACTAGCATGACAGAAAAATAATCAAACAAATAAAAGCGGACAGTTTTCTCACAGCCTAGGTTTCGTTGAGGTGGTTGATAAGCATCAAAGTGAGTGACAGTTAGGTGCTTCACCACGTGACTTGGAGCAAGAAAGAGATAGGAAAATAGAGGCAGAATAAGTTTCCCCTTTCAATGGAGAGATCACGTTGGATTGGCTATGCTGCTTGCAGCAGCAGTTTGATTGAAACTTTAAGATACTTATCTGGGACTACGGTTTTATTTTTCATCTTAACTTATGTGTTCTAGTAATCCTTCCAAAAGACCTTAACTTTGACAAAAACAGATATATTCATACATTGGTTTGTGGTAGAAAACCAGACCTTCTTGGAATTAACATTGTGGATTCTGTTTATTATTATTTTGTTTATTGTTATTACAAAATAATAACAGCACACAAAATGCAATATATATTTATTAATCTGCATCCTGGGAATTCATACTCACAACTTCAGTTATCACTGCCAGTGGCACTCAAAAATCTCCCCAGTGAAAATCTGCCCTGTGAGGATAAACAGTTCAAAAAAGTCAACTTACACGTCTTCTTGTTCTTATCTTCACAGGTGACCCAGCTGGATCCAAATAAATCATTACTGGAGGTAAAACTGTATCCTCAAGAAACCCTTTTCCTAGAGGCAAAAGAATAGATCAAACAAGATTGTAGGACTAATCATCCTTTGACAAGACGGAGGCAC
Source organism: Tauraco erythrolophus (assembly GCF_009769465.1). NCBI lineage: Eukaryota > Metazoa > Chordata > Aves > Musophagiformes > Musophagidae > Tauraco > Tauraco erythrolophus. The sequence continues at coordinate 28,268,213 of NC_141474.1, read as the reverse complement.
AGCATCGAAAGGAAGACTTCTATCAACGCCACCTAGTACTATCATCCAACTCAATTCTATGTCACAACTTTGCCTCTTGCAAGAATCCTGAAAAATTGAAAAAACATAGCTACTTAAAGTTTCACATATATATGTTTCCAACCTCATTTAAATGAGCAGAGGATAAAATTCTGCTATGAACACTGAACGTTATGACTCTGTTGCTCACTTATCATCCAGCTTTTGTTATAATTAATGCACTGTTAAAATGTGAGTGATTGTTAAGTAGAATTTTTACTCCTCAGATGCCCCCTTTTCACCAAGAAATCTTGGACATTTCTGCCTGTACTTTTGACACTAGAATGCTGTATATTTGATATCTCGCTGAGCCAGTGCTCTCATATATATGCATTTTATTTCTGTGTTTGAATTTCTTACTTTGTCAACTAATTTAAAAGGCAGAAAAAATTAACAGGACATTCTCAGCCATGGAAATTTAACAGTATTATAGTAGAAAGCATATAATTTTTGTTAGTACTTTCTGACTTCTTTGATAAGATGTAAGGTTTTGTTTGAAGAATATAGTTTGACATATATGCGAGATATTTATTTACTGGTTCTGCTTTGGGTCTCAGTTCTGATTCAGTTTAGGAAGTATTTTCCATTACATTGCAGTGTGTGAAACTGCTTATTGCATGATGTGAATATTTAAATAACATTAGAACTGGCCAGTACCAGAAATGTGGTATCTTGCCAACACTTCAGGAATCAGCTGATATTGAATATCAGCTGTTAAAAACCTTTTCAAATACCAGATACAAAAGTTCTTTATTTCTCATTGTGAAAGAAAGGGCAGTTCCCGTTTTAGCAGTTTTCCTTCATTCTGGCACTTGTTTGTATCCTATTACTCTGCTGTTTTAAAGCACCTTGTTTGTTTCATCAAACAATGAGTATCTTAAAAGGTGGTGTAATAAGAAATCTGCCTTATTATTGCACACTTTGGACATTTTAACAATAGATTACTGATCCCGTCTCAAATTAAAGAAATCCTACTTCTCTTGTCTGAAATGTATGCACTAGCTACCTGCTATCTGATGTGGAAAAACCTGGTACTTTAAATTTCCCAACCATACAATGAGCATATTGAGTCTAAGACCGTAACATTCACTTGATGCCAAACCTGCATCAAAACTGGTTTGGTTCATTTTTGTTTTCTTTTCTTTTTTTTTTTTTTTAAATCTCTGGGCTTACAGGATAGTGCACGATAGCACTACAGAATCATCATCTGTTACTCAAACTTTTGATTTTTAAAGCCTGGCACATTGTTTTCCACATATGTATGTGTAATTCATAGTGTTTACCATAGCAAAATAAGTTCCGATTTGAAAAATTTATACTAAGCAAAAAACTATTGCACACATCTTTTAGTCTTTCTTTTTCCTTTGGAAAGATGGTGATATAAAATTAAATGTATGTCTATTATTAGGGTGTTAGTGAAGCTGATATATTGTTACCTTTACCAAAAATGCAAATTTCTGAGCAGGGAAAGCCTTATTCTACCTTTTGTAATTCTGTAATTAATGAGTGCTACATCAGACACTTTTAGAAGTGAAGTATCTATGACAAACAAAAGGTTTGGAAGTGTAAGCAAATTCTAATGATTTGCCGTTCACAAATAAAAGAATTCCTAGCCAACAGAAAGATAAATGTATGTGTAATGGAAAGCTGAATGCAGACACTTCATTCTGAACTTTTGTTTTCTTACAAAAAAAAATAATCACCATGTTTATTAAATAAGAAATTAAGTAGGTTGCAAATTGGGGTGATGCTGTTTCTACAAACAATCACAGTAACAGGTACAGCAGGATTTTAAAGTGATGCATATCTTTTTTTTTCAGATTAGCTCTTCCTTCTAAGCTGGCTATTAAGGAAACAATTGCTGAAATACTGCTACACAAAGCAAAGCGATCTTTCAGCTAACTTGTTTATATAAACCTGTTCTGTTTAACTTTTGTTTGATCTCATCAGGCTGTTACTTCTCACTCGACTTTATTTCTGTATTTTGACTATATATTCTTTACTTTGATACTAGTTTCATAAAGTTATTAAATGTGGCTTGAATATTTGTTGAACTTGTTGAAGTCAGTGCTCCCAGGGTTTGTTTGGCCTTTTTTTTCTAAACTCTTTTATTATTTTTTCCCCCTCATTTTGTTCATACTACAAAATACACTGTCATTGTCAAAATGTTCTAGTGATAATTAACTGGAAGTGTTCAAAGTGGTGGTATTACTGCCCTCTGATATAAAGATATCGAGATCAGTATACAGGGATCACTCTGCCACAACGTAAACAAGTGTATCGCTCTCTAAATAAAACATTTATCGTTTTGGTCCTTAAATACTTGGGGCCTGATTTCAAGAAGCAACCATCTAGAGTCATCTTTCCAAATTACACTCTCGGTGCAAACCAATCCCTGTGTAGAAGCATTAATATTCTATGCCATCATTTTCTGCTCTCCTAAACCCTGGTATTCACTTCATACACTCTGCTGACATGGTTAATCTTCTAGTCAGTCTACAGACTAATTTTGTAATTCAGTATTACCCTGAAACCGTAACACTTGCTACAGAGCGTATCCCTGGTTCTACCTTTTTATCTTCAGGTTCTTCACATTAATGGATTATCATTAACGTGATTAATGCATTAGATTTAAGTCTTAAGGAATTACTGTTAATGAATGGAATCCTGTACGACGTGTCGGCTTTCATTGTTGGCCTTCAGAGCACTGCGGTGAAGGTGGGGTGCGCTCTGGCTTTTGAAGAAACTTCCTGCCTGTTGACGTTGGTGTTTGAAATCGTTATTAGAGAATATGCAGAACACAAGTGTTTGCTCTGTATTCTCTGCATAGGCACTCTCAGATTTAGTGAGAGTGCTGAGGGTGTTTCTAATGGAGCTATGTTGGGGGTTTTGTTTATTCTTTTTAATGTAGCAGAAAAGGACTTTGGCTTTCGTAAACTGTACCTACTCAGTGACATTAGAAACTTAAAATAAATTTTCAATTACAGTAATATTTCTACTAAAAAGTTACATGATTTCACTCTTCCGTATGTGGGGAAAAACAAAATCACCATGAACCAGATTGGCCAAAGGACTGAAGCACTTCATGATCCAAAGCCTCATGTCCACACTCCCCAAACAATGCACAGGAAGATGTAGGTGCCTTAAAATAGGGTCCACAAGAAGCAAAAAATACATAAGTAGGTCTCCAAACAAAGCAAAGCAAAAAACCCACATGTGAAGAGTCACTTCCAGGCAGAACCAGAAACTGGTTAGAGCGGTCAGTAGGAAACATTAAAGATGGAGATGTCTTGTGTATTCCATTCCTCACTGGAGCTACGGCTTCCTGCTCTCTGCTAGCCCAGGGCACCTCCCTGTACTCAGGGTTCACAGCACTGTCACAGCACTGAGACCATACATGAAGGTAAGCACCAAGTCCTCTCTTCCAATGTTTGACAAAGCACAGGATACCTTTTTATTTCAAAACAGCGATGGTGGCCACCTCCTGAGTCTCCTCTGCAGTTTTCACTGAATTTTACTTTACACCAAAGTTTTCCCTTATTGTGAGTCGTATGGGCCTGAGGAGAAGCAAGTCCCTATGTCAGACATTGCAGGCGACTACTTCACCACCACCGTAGTACAGGCTACTTTTAATGTGTGTGCTCTCTGCTGTCAAAGCCGTTTGACTGCCAAAATACAGAACTATTTAAGCTCACTGAAAGGGAAAGTGCAAGCAGGAGCGTCATCAGTCTTTGGGCTAGCAGATGGGGTGCTTGCCTGGGATGAGCTACCCAGTCCTTTCCAGTGACTGTTCATCACAGCCATTGGTCTTTTTGGACAAAGGACCTAGGAGGAGAGATGGAATATTGATTCTGACCCTAGTTAAAATTTTCTCACTCTACTTGTATAAAAGAGAAGGCAACAGCAGCAGCCTTAATTATACTTTTTTTCTGGACAGGTCATGAAAGAAATCAGAAATTACTGTATGTTGTACACAGCGTGACCCGTTGTTCACTACCGGAAACCACTTCCTCACAGATGGCAGAGATGGAGGAATACCAAATTAGTACTAAACATGTCAGGATCCAGGCAGTTTTATACTCAACTTAATCTGGTACAGATCTGCACTGCTGCCAGAAGAGGCACTTCTGCCCCCATCTTGCACTGGGACCAGGCAAACTAACCCAGTTGAAAACTAACCCTTTTGTTCCTGGAGTAGTTTTCATACTGACCCAGCTTGCTGAGTGGGTGTATGTACACCAGCACTGACAAAAGCAGGAGAAAGTGGAGTATGCAGGGGGTGAGGAATTGAAAATGAGAGAGAGAGGAAGGCAAGGCTGCTCCCTCTGACAGCAGTGCTGATTTACATGGGATTATATTGATCACGGTCCTTGAAATATTTTTTATAATGCCTTGTTATTATATTACCTTTACATTTTACATTCGTTTTTTATTTCAAGTAAATTAAACAAATGGTATAAAGGTTTTGCTGTCTGAAGTTTCCCTAAGTTTTGTGAAAGTCAGTAGCCCAGAATTCAAGAAATAGGAAGCCAGGCAGGAGGTACCTTGAGTGTGTGCAGTGAGGGCAAGGCTCGCTCTTGACCTGACACTTACTGGTCACTACAGACCTGAGAGAGCAGCCAGAGTACCCTACCTGCAGGAAAGAAGTTCCAACGGGATTTAATGTCTCATTAGATACCAGAGAATTCACTCCTTAGTCAGGGCTTTTCTCTGTGGATTCTTTTATGTGTAATAAAAACTGAAGTCACACTGCAGCCTTAGTATAATTCAATTAAAACGTCACTCAACTGCTGGTTATAGAAGTAGGCTTCATTAGTTCCTGCACTCACAAAACTGCTGGTTAACGTGATCATCATTTTGTACTTATTACCAATGAGTTTCATTTACTATTTTTCCAGCTCTGTGTTGTGACAGTCTTCCACAGTTCATTGCTACTCACTTTCGATCCAGTCATCTTGAATGAGTTTGTATCACTCGTTAATATCGTCACCTTCCTACTGAGATCTTTTTCTAGAAAATGTTCGAGTACCTTGAATAACACAGGTCCCTGGGGACATTGCTGGTATCTTTTCTCACTGTGAAAACTGTTGCTTGCTGCTTCCAGCTATCAGTCTCTGAGTAATGCTCCCTTTTTTTCCTCAATGTTTTCACTGTAGTAAATATCACAGCAAATGACTAGCTTTGTTTTCCTGCAATTGCCTGACTTTCATGACGTACTCTTTTTACACCCCGAAAGTACATTAGTCCAATTATCTTTCTGGCAGGCTTCCTGTTTCTGGTATTTTTAATGATCTTCTACACCTTTGGCAATTGTTCCTCAACGTCTGTCAGTTATTTAGATTTGGGTTTTAGTCTTCCAAAAGTTAACTTTCCACTGTCTTTTTCTTTCTGTTCTCCATGTTATAGTCTGTCTTTCAGTTGCATCCTTCCACGTGCTGGCTAGTACAGCTCAACTACTTCTGGTGGGCCTTCTGGAGTCTTCTTAAGTAAGATATATGTGTACTCTGAGGAGCTGAAACAGTGTCTTCAAATAGTTTTGATTACAATCTCAGTCTTTTACCTGGGACTTAATTTCCCTTTATCTTCCTCTTTATGCAGTTTTTGTCCTAAAGAGAAATGCTACTCTGGTGATTTTTGTTTATTTATTTTTTAGTAAAATAGAGAATATAAGTATATTTTCATTCAACTCAAAATGTATTTTCTATGGTTTTATTTGCCTCTAGCTTTATTTAACTTCTTGTCACAGCCTCCATTAGCATGAAGTACTATCATTTGTAGGTATTTTATACCTTGTAACTACAGCACCCTATTCCTTATCTTGTCTCTTTGAAATTTACTGATACCTACTTCGTTGTCATTTGAAACCTTACATTCTGTTTCAGCCACTTTTGAAGTTTAAAAATTATTCTAATATGTATGTAGAAATACTTTTGATGTTGTCTAGGTCTATTTGCCTGTTTTATATGCCCTGATTAATTAGGACTTTTGTTGTGTAAGGAAAAGCAAGTATTTCCAAAATACGGTGGCAATTGAGAAAGGATTTTTTTTTATGACAATTTTAAACTCACATCTACAGAGGAACTTAATAAATTATTTTATGGTTCTAATTGAAAAAATCTAGGGGTGTTTTTATAACTTACAATTAACCAGCAAATTGCAGAGAATACTGAGTTGCTGAAAAATACTTTTACTTTTTCAAGGTTTAGAGAAAGGTGAGTAAGACATTGTGTAACTGTTGCAGCATCCTCAAACGTAGGAAAAAACAAAAAACAAAAAACAAAACAATTGTGGCTTTCAAGATTACAATTCCTTGTAAAGTGTGTTCAATCCGTTTTAACTTTTAGTTTACCAATCTTCCCTAGTCATATGGAAAGTGGTTTTAAGCACATGTACTGAAACCATTAAAGTGCTGTCAACTGGGATGTCTTAGTAGATACAAAACATTCATTTCATGAGCATTTTCAAAGCGAATGTGCAGTTTGCACCTTTGATGATTGTATTTTGGCAGCTACAGCATTCTTTCTTCATTCCCTGTATTTTAGATGTTTTCAAGTGTATTTTTCCTTGCCTTGGCAAGAAGGCAAATATGATAGTAAGCAGTATCATCACACCATCACTATGCATGAGCAGTATTGCTTATCAATCTAAACCCGCCAGATTCAACAGAATACACATTCTAACCAGTTAACCCTTTGAGAATTCTTAATTTTGCTTTACAAACACCTTCCTAGTTTCATTAGCATTTATCCAGCTGTCATCATAGTCTACTTCTGGAATCAAACCAATTCCTTGTGAAATTATCATAGTTTTCCAAAATGAATCAAAGGGGTGATCTGATAACTCTACTTTTTATTGAAACAAAAATGCTGCTAATAGCAGAAGAAATTAAGCAAAGGAAAGTTAGATTAACACCACTGGATTCCATATTCTAGCGGCTGCTCAATGCCTGCTTTAAGATTCACTGAGGTCAAATAAAAAAATACTGCAAGATGTACTCAGCTCCTACAGTTGTTAAGAGATGGCACAGCACAACCGATCGCGCTGCATGCGAGTCATGCCCTCTATGCTGAGAGAGGCAATAGTATCAAGAGTCACCATGTTCCCTTCATACCATCCTGTAGTAAAACAAATTCCCGTAAGCAGACTGAATCCTTAGGAGACCAATTAAACTAACTTTATGGCAGTTATGCACTACTGGGTTGGTGAAAAGGGGCTGGTCACAGCAGGATAAGAATCAAGCTCATAAATGAAGAGCAGCCGAAGCAGAGTAGTATGAAAGAAGCACAACGGAAATTATACTGTCAAAAAAGCTGTTAAAGTGTTGTTACAGGAATCCTGGCTTGGTTTGATATTTGATTTAAAATTCCAGCCTCTAAAGGATTATTATTTTGTTGAAATAATAACCAAGAAATGGTTACTTCACAATTAGTTATGAAAATTGCTGACTTCACCAAACCACTTCCAAGAAATGGTTATTCCCATTAGTTTAAAAACATTATAAGAATTAAGATTTTTTAATAATTACTTGCTTATGAGAATCTTATAGTAAGGAATTTATCTTCCAGGAGGAAGTGGAATTGGTTGCCCTCAAGGTGTAATGTGTTTTTTTTTTTTAAATCTTTCAGTTACCATAATCACAGATATATTTAATTGCAGCCAATCCGCTTATCTCAAACAGAAAAATGGATTTTCAGGTTATTTATATGTCACTAGGGAAAAAGACTAATAATTATTAATAAAGTAGTAAAGGTTCACATGATTTTAAGCACAGAATAAGGCTGAAGACTTTCTGTACGATATAATAGCATACATCTTTACTTAAGTACTGCAGAAAAATGTTGCCTCTTCCCAATTAAAGAGGAAATAAATGATTCTACAGGGGAAAAAATGTTATTAATATTGGGAGGAAAAAAAAAGAGGCTCTGTTCTTAAAAGAATCTGTTATCCAGACTTGGAACTACATGAGGAAAATAGACTTAAACATAGACCCACTTTAATATTAGTCTGAAAATCAATGATAAAATCTAATCATGCTGTCTCAGGGGAAAAAAGTCCACTGCAGCAACAACTGCCAAAAAAAAAAAGTCCTCTTGACGGAGGATTTCTTGGGAACCAGTTTGTCCTGTCTGAAGCAATGAAAACCTCCACAGTTAGAAGGAAAAATCACTACAATTCTTTATCCGAAAGAAAATAATGGGGAAAAAAAATTGTTGACGTTCTTCAAGTTCACCTTTTCCCTCCCTTTGGTGACAATATTGTTCCATGTGCCATAAATTCAACCTTTTTGAGTAACCATTAGGTAGTATCATGTGCTTAATGGCAGAGCATAGCTTGCACCTCAAACTAGCCATTCTCTGTCTTCCCACCCCACAGTTCTAACCTATTTCAAACTTTTCCCGTTGCCCCGAACCTGCAGAAGCCAGCTGCACCGCTGCCCCTCTCTCCAGCTCCGCTCCAGCTGCCGTTGGCAGCACCACGCCGGTGGGCAGCGATCCCTTTCACGTGCCAACGCACCTTCGCTACTGCTTCTGCCAGAGCCTCACCACCGAGTGTGAACCTCGCAGCCGCCTCAGGACTTTTTCTCCTCCGTGTTTTTTGGGGGCTGATACCCAGTTCCCTGGCTGCTGTACCGAACGCTACCTAGAAGTGTCGGTGCCACCGGGCCGCCAAAGGCCACCTCAGCCTCGCTGCCCCGCCGGGACCCTTTTAACTTCCAGGGCCCTTTTCGGCACACAGAGAGATGCTCTGCCGCGGGACCTTCCTGTGCGGGACGGCGCAAGGAAGGGGAACCGGCCCCGCTACCGGTTCCCGCCTCCCCGGCCACCTGCCGGGCAGCCGTGACCGTCGGCGGGCGCCCGCCGTCGCCGCGACAGGTGCCCCCTCGCTCCTCCTCGCCGCCCGCCGGCGGCACCGGCCGGCCGGGCAAGCGGAGTTCGCTTCGCCAGGGACGGGCCCGCTCCGGGGTCTCTGCGGGGGAAGCGCCTGCGCTCGGCGGCTGCGGCGCTGAGGAAACGGCGGCCGCGGAAACGGCCCGCCCGGTGTCCCACGGCCGGCCGCCCTCACCGCCTGCCCCGCCCGTTCCTCCCGAGGGATTTGCCCCGTGGGGAGAGGGGCACCCCCGTCACCCTCCCGGCACAGGCCGGGGTCGAGCCGCAGCGCCCGGCCAGGCGCTGGAGGGGCCGTGACAAACGCCGCCTTCGCACCTCGGGGCCGGCGGGCTCCCCGGTCAAAGCGTCGACGCGAAATAGCAGAGCGGGGAGAGAAAACACCGCCCACGCCCGAGCGGGTGCCGTGCCCTCCGGGAGCCGTCAGCAGCCGCCCCTCGGCCCCTCCGGGGGTGGGCTGAAGCCGTCGACGGAAACAATGCCCGTCGGGCACCGGAGAGGCTGCGGCCGGGCGGACGGGAGCCGCTCAGGCCGCCGGCCGACGCGGAGCAGCGACCGGCCCGGCACAGGGCCGCGGGGCGGGGAGCGGTGAAGCCGGGGCCGCCCCGGGGAGCGCGCAGCCGGGCAGCGGTGCGAAGCCGCTCGCCCGGGTCTCCCTTTCCTTCCCACTCGGCGCGGATCCTCCGCGGCCGCCCTGGCTGCGCTGCCGGCGCGGAGCTGGCGCGGCACGCCGGCCCGGCTCTGCCAGCACAGACACAGCAAAAATAGTGAAAATTAATAAAAGAAGGATCAAAAGAGGGGGGGGACGGACTCAGATGGAGCGAGGCCTTTGGCGAGCGTGGAGTCAGCGCGGCGGCGTGTGCCCTTCTCCGCGGGCGTGGGCGGAGATGGGGCCGCTCAGCCCTGCGAGGGACGAGGGGGCGCGCACGGAAAAAAAAGACAAACAAAAAAAGGAATTACCGGGAAAAAACACCCACCACACACGGAGCCGAAAGCCCTGGCATTACCCTAGCGCTGCCCGGTCCCTCAGGGCTGAGAGCAACCGGCGCGGCACGGGGACAGGGCTGAACGGTGCCGTTCAGCGGGTTGCGGATGGTCCATCATTAACTTAAGAGAAGTCTTTGTTTGCGTAAGGGCCCCATTAAATCGCGTATGTTAACTGTGAAAAGAATACAAGAATCATTTTTGCCCTAAGTGCGGGTGGATTTTGATGATGCTATTAAACCGGTCCTCTTCTCCTGCCCCTCTGCACACATTCTCGATATGTCTCTTTAGCGATATAGGTTGTATTTATCTATCGCATTCCGGCAGGATTGTTAAGCCCCTGAGCTCCTAGGGCAACAAACATGGAGGGGGGGAATCCTCTGGCAAATCCGACTGGGGCTGTCATGATAATGAATAAAAATAAAAGGCTTAATCTTGTGCTTTCGGCTAATGAAACAATTTACCCTCCAAAATATGGAAGCGCTCCGATGCGCAGAGCCGGGCTGGGGCAGGGCAGATGCGGGAGCCGCGCGGGAGGGGAGCTGCCCCGCACCTCGGGGTGCCTGTCCCCGTGTCACGGGCGGGGGCACTTCCCCGGCCGCCCCCGCCCCGAACGGGGCGGTGTGCCCCAGCAGGCATGAGGGAGCTCCAGGGTTTTTAATTACGCTCCTTCCCTTTGCTCCCTTCATTTTTCTGCACCCTTTGCAGCGAGACACACTTGGAATCAGAGTGGTTGTGACATTTTGGTGGCAGCTTATTGTGCGGAACACTTAAAGTTTAAAAAACAAGCCCCATAGAAGTTGAGGGGCTTAAAGCAGCCCCCTTTGTGGGGCAAGACATAGAGTTTTGATTCTGGACAATGGTGTTTCTCAAATTTCTTCCAAAAACCTGCACCCCATCTGTGATCTCAATGAAATCGCTTTTCTCTCTCCCTTCAATTCATTTGGCAAAGGCGAAGCAGATGCATGGGACGGGGTCTGAATTTTAATTATTAGGTTTTACCTGAAACAAAACAGCAAATCCTTTTTACCATGTGTTTGAAGTTAGGAGACGGGTAGGGGAATATAAAATATAATTAAAAAGCTCTCGGATCGTTAGGGAGCTGACAAGAGCCTTTTTAATGAACCTCTCCCAGCGCCCTATAGTAAATTAGCAGAGCGGAGCTTTCCCGAGTCATTCTGGCTCTGAACCGCTGCCTCCTCTTTACCTGCGTGTGTGTGAGTGTGAGCGCGTGTTTCCACGCCGCGGGCTCACGGCTCCAGGAGAGGCTGCGGCACACGCGTGTTTTCCTGTGCCACGGGAAGCGCCGCTGACACGCTGGCTGCCAGCGGAGCCTTCGCTGCCCCGCAGCCACCTGCAAGGTGATGGGGAGAGGAGGGGAGCAGGGGGCAGCCTGTGCCGAGCCCCCCCCTCCCCCCGCCCCGCCGCTGCCTGCCCGGGGCCCGCTCCACCGTCCCGCGGGGGTCTGCAGCGCTCCCAAACGCTCCGCGCTCTCGGGACCCCCTCCATCACCACCGCACCCCCCCCTCCGCGCATTATCTCAAAGTCCATTTAACCATCAATAAGGTGCGAAGGGAAAATTGTCTGTCACTTTAATCCATGCCCGAGGGGCTGGGAAATAAAAAGGGAGAGGGAGAAGGAGGGAGAGAGAGAGACAGAGAGAAAAGGAAAGGTCTTAAAGAGCCTAATATCCGCACAAGAGCTGTGGGAATGCGGGAGCCGGGCTCTGCTCTTGCTCGCTCGCCCGGCCATCCCTCAATTAGCCGTAAGCCCCCCGTACAGGGCAGTGCGCGGCAGCGCTGCCTCCGAAGGTGAGCCCGTCTGGTTTGGGAGACGATCCGCTCCGCCGCCCTTGTTTCCAGCGGAGAGCGGGGCAGCCGCCCCTTTTCCCAGCGGGAAAGGGAAATTCCTGCCCGCGTCCTCCTCGTCTCTGAATTCGCTTAACTTGTCTCTCGGGCGCGGGTGGGAGAAGGGGAGAGCAGCAAGGGGGAGGGTGGGCATCGCTCCCCCCCGCAGCGCCCCACCTCCCCCCCCCCCGCGCAGAGGGCTGCCCCCCGTCCAGGGGCGCCTGGCTTTCCCCCTCCGCAGGGAGAGGCCGCCTCCCCCCCGCCCGCTCCGCTAAAGCGATTAAGATTTCTTTCCCCTCCCTTGGGAAGCCCCAGCCCGAGTCTCGGCCAAACCCGGGGGACATCAGCCAGCGCCAAAGGCCCGGGGACGGAACCCGGATTTTTAATTTTTAGCTCCAGCGCACGGAGGGCGGGGGGGGGGGGGGGAGGGGGGGGGCGATTTTTATGTGTGCGTGTGCGCTTTTTTCCTCTTTCTGTATGTCTGCGTGCGTGTGTGTGTGGATGGGCACAAGCTCTCAGAGAAAAGAAATTTTAGAGTAACAACTAAAGGCTTTCTTGTGCAGTTATTTTAAGGGCTTTGTTCAGTGCCTGAAGGGGGATGCGCCCATTTGTTCGGGAGGGGATTCATCACATGCCCCTTTCATGTGAACCAGAGGTTAACAACCTAATGAGCACTTGGTGAAGAGATGAAGCGTGTAAAGAGCCCGATTTTCCCAAATCCTGGGCTGCTGTCTTGGGGATGTGCTACTCTAACCTCTGCTGCGCTAATAGTCTCAGCACTTCCAGCGGGGAGGCCCCGGGAGGCGACCGGGTCCAGCAGCGCTCAGGCAGGGCAGCAGCAGCGAGACAGCCCGTTTCCAATACCCCACCGGGGAGCCGGGGGGGCCCAGCCCCGCCGCTACATATGTTGGGTCAAGTCTCCCCATTGTGAGCGTGTAAAAAGGTGTAAAAACTCAATCATCTGTAGCTTTTTTAAAGGGAGGGCTTACCCTGGATTTGTTGCATAATGGATTGTTAAAAAAGTAGAGGGTTGAATTAAAACTGTTCCCTAGTCACTTTTAATTAGACCACTCTATTTAATTAGCAAAGTTGAAACATGCAATTAAAATTAGCTCAGTTTAGCACATATTAAAGGAAATGGGGAACGCGGCTCCGGCTCATATTAAAGCGAGTCGGAGGAGAAATGGCGGAGAAGTTTCAGTCTAAGCGAAATGACTCTGTAGAGGTAATTCAGCAAGCGACCATCTGTTAGAGGACCCGCCGTCCTCCCCTTAATTACGAACCGGCTCCTAATGTCTCTATAACGACCGTCCCCTCAACGCCAGTGCGTTGCACACGACCGGTGCCGTTGGATGGTGCAAAGCACTTCCAGAGACTGCGTGTGCGTGTGTGTGTGTTTATGACACGCTGTTTTCCAAAATCCCGGTGCTGGGACCTGTGCCGGGCCCGGCGGGTGCCCCGGCGGGGTCGGGCAGCCCCGGCCGCCCCCGCCGCCCGCCCCGGGTGCGGAGCCGGGCGAGCCCCTGAGCTGCGGGGAGGAAAGAAGCCCACGCGGGAACGTGTGGAGTCCAAATTTTCCCTTATTTCCTCCCGAAAATCTCTCTCCCTCGTGTCTTTTTCCTCCCCCACTGGGAGCAGGGAAATCGAGTTAATAATGTTTCAAATAGTTGAGAAGTCCGGGCTAACGGGAGTTTCGTCTGCATTTCCCCGCTCCGGGATCTGAAGAGGTTGCCTGGACTAGGAGGAATGTGGCTTTTTCTTGGTGGGGGGGAGGGTAATTTTCATTCTTGTAATATTGGTTTGGGGATAATTACTTTTAATGTCAAAAAGATTTAGTTTAATATCATCTCTATTAGGCTGCTGGGCGGATAATTAAAAGTGAAGATGATAGCAGCAGGGAAACAGATGGCATTTGCTTACTTTGATTCAGTAGGTAAATAATGAAAAAGTCAATGGCAAACCCCCTAGAACAATTGAAACCTTAAAGAGCACTAACATTAGCAGGTACTTACAAACTGTCTTCCGCTAAGAACGAGATGAAAATACACTAATCAAGAACTATATTTCTCTGGGATGCTTCCGGGCGCTGCGCTGCCTCCGGCAGTGCGTGTCTGCCTTCCCCTCCATGGCAGCCAATAGACGGGCTCTTTTTAATTAAGATTTTACTACTGTAATTGGGGGAAGATGCAGCGGCACCGTTGCACGCAGCCCTCACAAACTTTTGCAACGGGAGCAGCGATACATAGGAAACCTTTAGGTGAATCAGTGGGAGTGAGGAGACAAATATTAGCACCGGGAAGATCGCGTCTTCTTAAAAATAAATATAAAAAAACTCTGTCTCGTGTTTTATCGGGCTGACGCAGATGTAAGCGCTGAGTCGTGGGCGCCGATTTCGTGCGTTTGTGAAGGCTGCCAGAGCCAAACACACCGCGGGCATCATGAAGCAGCAACCCGGGCATCACGCAACGAAACGCGGCGTTTCTTTCCAGTTCCGTAGCGAAGTAACGTCGCTTTTCACGCGCCTGGAGGGCGCAGGCTGCCCGAACCCGGGGCCACGCTGCGCCTCGTAACCTCTGGCTCCAGTCCCTCCATCCCGGGGGGGGGGGATCCGCGGGGCCGGTAGCCGCCTGCGCCCGGCCCGGGCAGGGCTCTCGCCGTGAGGGGACCCGCTCGCCCCGGGCACTGGAAGTGGCCCAGGCGGCCTGTGCCAAACCTGGGCTGCTCCTCCGGGCCCCGACCAGCCCCTGCGGGGGGGGGGAAACAAGGAGCTAGGTCCACGCCTCGACTCTGCTCGTGGCTTTGATGGCGATGGAAGGAGCTCGCAGAGCCAAGCGGGGAGCGAGACAAGTCTCGGGGGCTTCGAAGTTGCGTTTCGCTGGGTTTGGAGGAATGAATTTCTCCTTCCTCGTAACCTCACGGCGTCCTGCTCCGGTTCCCCAGCACACCCGCCCGTGCGGCGGGGAGCACGGCCACTCTGGGGGTTCCTAAAACAAACATCCGCCCCTCCAAGAAAGACACAAGAGCGGAGATTCGTAAGAGTGAAGATTTTATTGTGCCTGTCAAACAGGAATTAATTGCAGTAGGAGAGAAGGGGGGAAGAAGAGGGAGACAACACCAGCAACCCTCCCACTGCTTCCCGTAGACTGCGACACACAGAGGGCTCTGGCAGACCGGGACAAAGCTGGAGAAAGCCCTTGCCCCATGGCAAGCCCTGGCCGTGGCTTTGCTGATCCAGGCTAACTCACAGCCAAGTTGTGTTTTGTTTGATTAAAATCTCTGAAATGTGCGCACTGTTTGTCTAGGATCACGGTGAAAGCTTCCAAAGGAAAATAAGGAGAGGGGAGAAATTATTAAAATATCAAACGAGCGAAAAGTGAAAGTCCAGGCTCCGAGGCTTTCGTTTTCTAAAGGCATTTTGTAAGAAAACAACAGAAAAATTAGTTGAATCGCGGTAGAAAGTGCCCTCTTCAGCGACCAGAGCTGGAAGGAGGAAAGAGCGGAGTTTCTCTTAGCCCGGAGAAGCGTACCGAGCTCGGGGAGGAGGCCTCGGCTCTGGGGTCAGGAGTGACCCCGCCGAAGACCGGCGCTTTCCCGGGAGCGGCGGGGCCGCAGGCGCGGACGGCGGCTTCGCCTTCAGCCCCCGCCGCCTCCGGGCGCTTTCCCGCCCGCGCCGGGGCTGCTGCCTGTCTTTGCGGGGATGGCAAGAAACAAACAGAGGGTGGGAAACCCTTAAACGGTCGTGATATCTATCGGGGGAGCTTTTGACAAATGTCCTCAGTACTTGCTGAATCCTGGGGCAGCGTTACGTGTTTTTGCAATAAACGTTTGTTGAATGAAACCCAGCTGCTCTGATGTTGGATTGATACTGAGCATAATATTTAAAAACCGGTATGTGGTTAAGTGTTTTGGACGAGCGGATGGCTGTAGTGCTGACTTGGGGTAAACAACAGAAACGGGCAGCGGATGTTTTATGTGGGCAGCGCTGGGACATCGGATCCGAACTCTTTCCATAAAGTCACTGGGGGATGTGCTACTTGAGCCTACGGGAACCATATGTAACGCCTTGGGATAGAGATGCTACACGTTATGTGTTCAAACTTCTACACCGCCGTTTTCAATGTTACTAACGGCATGATGCTCTGAACAGAAATCACCGCATTTCACTGGGTGGTTAAAGACCCACTGTTGGGTTTTGTTTGTCTGTTTTTGGTTGTGTGGTATTGGGTTTTGTTTTTTTGTTTTGTGTTGCTTTTTTTTTTTTTTCCAA
Organism: Tauraco erythrolophus; assembly: GCF_009769465.1. Classification (NCBI taxonomy): domain Eukaryota; kingdom Metazoa; phylum Chordata; class Aves; order Musophagiformes; family Musophagidae; genus Tauraco; species Tauraco erythrolophus. The sequence continues at coordinate 28,252,173 of NC_141474.1, read as the reverse complement.
GGATGCTTCCAAAATAGGTCGTTTAAAACCGCCATAAACGGAAAGGACAACCCATCCCTTTAATTTAAATCAAAGCTGAAAGAAAAGGGAACCGGAGAAATCAGCATAACCCGTGTCCTGTGTTGTTGGTGATGACAGGCTTCCTCGGGGGGAAAAGGGGAAGGTATTTGCAGAAAAAAAAAATCCACTGCAAACCCAAACAAGACTGCCAGGAAGAAGGGAGAACGTTTTCTCCATGGTAAGCCAACACAAAGCGATACTTTAAATGTTTCTTATTCGGTCTGATCGAGTTCTACGAATTCCCAATTAAATCAGATGATCTGAGTAATTCTCCCTGGAGAGTAAAATTAGTGGTTGCGAATAAAATTAAATCGGATATTTTGACTTCGCGGCTGTATTAGATAAAGGTGTTATAACACCTAAATCACGAGGAGTGGGTGGCAGCTGCACATACAGAAAGTCGGGTGGGAAAGCGTTCATTCCGTAAAAAAAAAAAAAAAGAGAGAGAGAGGAAGAAGGATGTAAGAGTAATAAAAATATGGAAAAGTTTGAGGGCTCTGCAATTGTGCTTCTCGCAACCACGGAAGGAGTGTGACACGAGGGAAAGGGGCAGCGGAGCCTCAGCCGGCGCTGCTTGTCCTGCGGCGGGGCGGCTCCGCGGCTCCCCGCGGCCGTGCGCGCTTCCCCGGCCGCGGAGGCAGCGGCGGGCAGGTCCGGCCCGTTTAGAGCAAAGCCCGGCTCGGTGCCCGAGTGTGGCGGGGGCAGGCAGCTGGCCCGGGGGCAGCCCCGCGCAGCCCACCCGGGGAGGCGCCAGGGGAAGGGCTCGCCGCGTGTGACCGCGCAGGTGGGGGTGCCGAGGCAGCGGGAGGAGGTCCCAAGCGACCAGTTCCCCCGGTTCCCGCTACGGAGAAGGAGTTGCTGGCACATGTAAGAACGAACTTTAAAAAGTGCCGGGGAGGATGGAGATCCCTCTTCGGAAAGAGAGGGGAGAGCCCTGGGGAAAGAAGACGGCGTTATTTCCTTCCGCAGCTGCCGAAGCGCTACCTCCTCCCCGTTACCCGCCAAAGTGACGTCAAACCCGGGTGGTTAACGCTAAACCAAAAGCTTCGAGGTCAATATACAGTTACCAGCTCGGTAGCCTCCCCCTCGAAAATCAGCCCCTCGGGTTCATTGTCCCGCGGGGAAGGCGCCTGTTGAACGTGTAGCCACGCGAACAGCTGGCGATGAAAGCCAGGAGAAAGAACGAACTTCACTTTCTGGGGAGCGAGGGGCGGGCAGGGCTCCCCCAGAATACAGAGCAACGAAAATACGGAAAATCATACTCACCTCGAGGTTCTCCTATTGCGGCAGCACTTGTGAATTCACCTGCAGTTGTGAGAGAGAAGAGGAGAGTGAGGGAAGGAAGGAGGGAAGGAAGGAAGGAGGGAAGGAAGGAAGGAAGGAAGGAAGGAAGGAAGGAAGGAAGGAAGGAAGGAAGGAAGGAAGGAAGGAAGGAAGGAAGGAAGGAAGGAAGGAAGGAAGGAAGGAAGGAAGGAAGGAAAAGGGAAGGAAAGAGGCATCATTACGTACTTTTGTAAAACAAAATCTTCAAGGGGAGGGGGGAGACCATAAATTGAACTGTCACTTTCCACAGTATATTTTCCCCCACCCTTCTGACAAGTGACACTCGGGGAAAAAAAAAACAACAATAATCAAACACTTGGCAAAGCAAACATCATTTCCACTGGATTTAAAAAAAAAAAAAAAAAGGGAAAAAAACAAAAGACAAGCCAAACTCAGGTAGCGGACAGATCTTTGCCGGCGCAGACACGCACGCACCCGCAGCCGCACACGCAGCGGGAGCACACGCACACCGCGGGCACGGCCGTCCCCGCGCTCCCGCCGTCCCCTCAGGACCCTCCCGGCTCCCGGCGGGCGCGGCGCGCTCGGGCCGCCGCCGGGCGGACGCGGCGGGCCGCCGGGCGGCCAATCAGAGCGGCGCTTCCCGCCCCTGGCCAATAGCAGGCGCCACATTGTTGTCAAATGTTGCCTAATGGCAACGCGGGGCGCAACAATAGCGCGAGTGGCGGCGCGCGGCGCGGCGGCCAGCGCGCTCTGCCTGCAGCTCCGGCCGCGCGGGCCGCACGCGCCAGGCGGCGCGGGGCGGCGGCGTCTCCCGGGGGGCGCGGGGACCTGCCGCGCTCCGGCCCTGCCCGCTCCGGCCCTCCCGTCGGCTCTGCCTGCTCCGACGCCGGCCGCCTGCTCGAGGCTCGCCGCGGCGGGTGAGCCCAGCCCAGCCAGGCCGGGGGCTCAATCTCCCCCGGCCGCGGGCTGCCGGCCCCTCCGCCCGGCTGCGGTGCTGCTGCTCGGGAGACGGGGTGATTTTATTTTATTTATTTTTTTAATTGTCTCCTGGATTTTAGCGTCCGCGGCTTGTGGCCAGGGATCCTGTCGTGGAAGGTGCCGGATTGCTCTTTGAAGGGACGCTTTTAATCTGTGATCGTAGTTAAAGGGGGAGCTGAGTTTAGGGAGCGGCTCGGGTTTCCACCGGGGCACCGTGGGGAGCGGCGATCCCGCAAGCGCCGACGGGAGAGCCCGGCTTTGAGCCCGTCGCGATGGACTTGGTGCTGCCCTGCCAGATGCGCACGGAGAGCAAAGAAGCGAGAGAGATATCTAAGTTTTCTTGGATTTTCTTGTCTTAGATTGGCTTTTCGGGAGCGGAGGGGAGGAGAGCGCAGAAAGGCTCCCGACGGCGCGCTGCTTACTTGAACCCCACTCCGGAGCCGTGCGTAGGTGCAGGGGAGCAGGCGAGGCGGGGGGACAGGCTCTGGGGTTTGCATGCCCGCTCCCGGGGCTCCGTGTGCCCCCCACCCGTGATCGCGCCTGAAGGCGCCGGGAACTTCTCCGCGCCCGGGCGCGGGTGCGCCGCGGGGGCTACCCCGCCCCGCGTTGCTTTGGAGGAGGCCAGGGAGAGCGGCTCGCTCTTTCGGGACGGGCTCGCGAGGATGGAGCTGCGGTCAGAGCTGCCCAGCGTGCCCGCCGCGCCCCCCCCGGTGCCCCCCAGCTCGGTGGCGGCGGCAGCGGCGGCGGCGGCGGCCACGCTGCCGGTGAGCGTAGCCGGGAGCTTGCTGCGCGCCCCGCCGCTGCTGCTGCGGGCGGCCGAGAAGTACCCGCGGACGCCCAAGTGCGCCCGTTGCCGCAACCACGGCGTGGTGTCGGCGCTGAAGGGCCACAAGCGGTACTGCCGCTGGAAGGACTGCATGTGCGCCAAGTGCACCCTCATCGCCGAGCGCCAGCGCGTCATGGCGGCCCAGGTGGCGCTGCGCCGGCAGCAGGCGCAGGAGGAGAACGAGGCCCGCGAGCTCCAGCTGCTCTACGGCACCGCCGAGGGGTTGGCCCTGGCGGCCGCCAACGGCATCATCCCGCCCCGGCCCGCGTACGAGGTCTTCGGCTCCGTCTGCGCCGGAGGCGGCGGCGAGGGAGGCGCCGGCGCCTCAGGTAAGGCCGCGCTGTGCGCCCTCGGTGGGGGGAGCCCGGGACTGGCGGTGCGGGGGAAGGGGCTGGGAGTGGGCGGCGGGGAGGGGGGCGCCGACCTGGCAGGCGGCATCCCCCGGCGGAGCGGGCGGGAGGGCGGCCCGGCTGTCCGCGGGGCCCGTCTGGGGCAGCCGCACTGACGGTCTCTCTGCTTCTCCTCCCCCCTCCTCCCCGCCCCGCAGAGTCCAAGATGCAGAAGTTCGAGCTGTTCCCCAAGACGCTGCTGCCGAGCCGCGCCGTCACCCCGCAGCAGGCGGGCGGGAAGCCCCTGTCCCCGGACGGCGAGTCCGTGCCCGGGACCTCCTCCCCAGAAGCTCGCCACGGCTCGGGCTCGGAGAACGGGGACGGCGAGTCCTTCCTGAGTTCGCCTGTCTCCAAGGGCCCGAAGGAAGGGGAGGAGAGCCCGGGCTCCATCAGCCCGCTGGGCTCGGACTCGGGCTCGGAGGCGGACAAGGACGAGCAGGACCCGTCGCCCTCGGCCGGCGGTCGGCAGCGGACTCCCATCGACATCCTGACGCGCGTCTTCCCGGCGCACAAGCGCAGCGTGCTGGAGCTGGTGCTGCAGGGCTGCGGCGGGGACGTGGTACAGGCCATCGAGCAGATCCTCAACAACCGCGGCCCGGAGAAGGGCCCCGAGGAGGGCTGGGCTCGGGACGGCGCCTTGCAAGGCCTTCCGCCCACCCCCGCCGCCGCCCACCACCGGCCCTTGATAGCCGGCGCCATGGCCCCCGCCATCGGCACGCTGGGCAGCCGCTCCGCCTTCTCCCCCCTGCAGCCCAACGCCACGCACTTCGGGGCCGAGGCCGGCGCCTACCCGCTGGGCACCCACCTGGGACTCAACCCGCTGCGCCTCGCCTACTCGGCGCACAGCCGGGGACTGGCCTTCATGACACCCTACTCCACGGCCGGGCTGATGCCCACCCTCGGGTTCCGGCCGCCCGTGGACTACGCCTTCAGCGACCTCATGCGGGACCGCTCCGCCGTGCACAAGGAGCAGGTGTACTCCGGCGGGCTGTACGGGCCCATGGTCAACAACACCCCCGAGAAGCAATAGCGGGGGCGGCTTCCTAGAGCTCGTCTGGGTAGAGGTAGCTTAGGTGGGCGCGGGTGGACGGACACAGGTGGCTTTGTGCCCCCGCTCCCTCGTGCAGGCAACGATTGCGTGCGGAGCCCGGCGCGGACAGACGTAGGTGTATTAAAACGGTGATAAAGGTGCACTTTCATTGTCCAGACATGAGTCACTCTTTGTTGCTTATGGCCATGAGCATGGATATCCTTGGTGCGTCACGGGGTGTGTACACATACACACACACACTCTTCTCTCTTTCCCACACACATACGTATATATATGTATACTAGCAAGTGTATAATGTTATAAAATGGAAATCTAAGTTATTAATGTAACTCGTAGGTGAAACTTGGTATTAACGTTAAGCTAAAGGTTAGGCAGCTCGTCGTAATACTTGCCAGGCATATAGATTAAACATATTGTCAAATTGAAAGCCTTTTCCTTCCCGCCCCAGAAATGTTACGATCTGTATATAGCACTGGAAAGTAGATATATTTGTAACTGTCCGTAGGACCCCGGCGCCAATGGTGTATGACGGTTTAATGAGCCTCCTTCATTTGTGATCTGCAAGAAAATTGCTTTCTTGTTCTGATGTAGCAAACTTCTTGCTGTTTCTAACAGGTAATTCTGTGTTTCCATTTCATAGAAATAAATGTTATTTTCTATTAAAAAAAAAAAATCGATCCTATAAATGGCAAGTGGTATTTTATGAGACGGTGGAAGTGTGTTTTGGGAAATTAATTTGACAAGTATAGTCAATATTTAAAGGAGTTTATGCAATTATTACAAACATGTTTACTACATTTTTATCATGGTCAAACCAGATATTCTTCGGAAAATTTATGAATAAAAACGAAGCGTACAAAGCAGAGCAATGTCCTTATCAACCGAAATTGTCAAATATGTTTATTTCTGGTTCTGGTCTTTTATTATTTATGCCAGGATAAAAAAAAAAAAAATCAGAGATGTAAATTTAAGCAGCGTTTTTTCATTTGAAATCTCGCCGATTTTTGTCATATTTAGGAAATCTGGCATTGTCGCAGAGAAGAAAAGCACGGTTAAAACGAACGCCTGCCTTGCCGTCCGCGGGTTGTGTAGCAGCGGAGAGGTACTTCTCCCTCGTATCCGAAATCTGAGTGTGCGTTTTAATTGTTTCTGTATAAAGATAAGCAAAGAGGTATCTCATAATGACGTTTTTTCACGATGTAAGGACGTGTTTGCGGCAGGCGTGAACGAGTTGAGACACCGCAAGCTCAGCGCGGCGGTAGGCGCAGGAAACATTGCGCTGGTTGACTTTTGGAGCTGTGTGTCCTTTCAAACCTCCCTCCTCGTTTCGAGAGGAAAGGCTACTCGCGTGGGTTGTGGTTTTCTGTTGTCGTTGTTAGGGTTTGGGTTTTTTTTTTGTATTTGTGGTTTTTTTTTGTGTGTGGTTTTTTTTTTTTTTCGGCAATGCTGTCCGATAATTCTTCAAGACCAAAAAATGAGAAAGGCGTTCCTCCCTCTATTTATTTATTTACGGGGATGAGTCGGAGGGGCCGCGGGCGTGGAGGGGCGATCCTGCCGAAGGCCGGAGCGCGACTTTCTTACCACTCCTGGGAGTGTTTGGCCCAGGAAAACTATTACTCACAAAGAACAAGTTCAGTGCATGGTTGAATTAAGACTGTAAAAGCTCCTAAAGTTGGTTGGTATGGAAACCTAATCCCACCGAACCGCTCCGTGGCACAGCTGGACTGTTTACTTTCTCACTTCAAATATAACTGTGTAAACATTGGCTCGGAGCTGACAGCGCGGCTCCTACCAACCAGTTATGTACTGGTGGGGCTGGGAGGAGAGGTGTCCTGCCGTAGCTATTGAAGGAAGCCTCGGGGTAAAATCAAAGGACGGGAGCAAGTAAAATGTAATTCTTCCTTCCCTCTCGCAGTTGATCGACTGGATACAATTTTAAGATTTTTCTTAAAAGAAAAAAAAAAAAGAAAAAGTAAATATTACAGATTACACCTAGGTAAATACTTTTGACCCTGATCCATCCTGGGAGCAGCCAAATCAATATCACAAGGGAAACTTTTTAAAGTCTCATGTTCCAAGAGCGGGTGAAACTTAATATTACTACAATAAAACGGTTTAATAAAGAAGGGCTTTAATAGTGAGCTAATTTGATTGGGTTTCCTAATTCCACTTTAATTGGAAAAGGAGTTGTCTGTTTGGTTATAAAGTGCCAGGGTTATGTTAGACTGGAGAAAAAAGATGGACTTTGAGCATCTGAATAAACTTTTTTCCCTTTTTTTCTGGGTGTTTTTTTTTTGTTTGTTTGTTTGGCAGCTGACTTTGTGCAGGATGGGATTCCATATCTAGGATTATGAACGGGCTACAAAGAGCTGCTACTTAAAGAAATCAGGTCGCCACATTTCTCCCATTCTAGCCCTGTTGAGAAGGGCTTAGGAGCTGTTGATTTAACTCAGCTCCCCCTTTAATTATAAAAGCCATTCTTGTGTAGTTAGCCGAGCAGGACAATTTATCAGACCTGTTGCCGTGTCTTGGAGGTTGGCTTGAGCTTGGATTTATACAACCGACAATAGGGATCACGACAATTAACTTTCATATGGATAGTTTAGGCTGTTAAATTGGGGGGAGTAGGAGAAGGGGGGTAAGCAAATCTGATACATTGTCCCTATTGAGGTAATTCTCGTAGATTAAAAAAAAAAATCCCTTGGGTTTGAAACTGCCTCGGAGAGATTTCGTATACAGAAGCCTCTGGCAGAACATAAAATATTCAGGTCCCTTTTAGAGTAAAATAAAGTGCTGTCACTTGAATAAAAACCCGCGGAACGGAGTATAAATTATTCGTAAAGCAGAGGAGCTGCGAGCGAGCGCTAGCAAACTTCCCTGTTAATTAAATCTTAATCCACGGGTCGCGGGAAGCGGCGGGGCTGTAACAGCGGCTGCTGTACATACAGTGGGACACGTTCCGGAGTTATATTAACTGCACCAGTGTTTAATATGAATCAGCCCTAATCCACAGCATAATAAAGATCAAATTAGACTAACCATTTAGTAGCGAAATGACATTCCTTCACCTAAAATGAACCTCTCCGCGCCCTGCTCGCTGCGAGGCTGCCTGCGCAGCCCGGCACGGCGTGCGGGCGCTGGGGGCAGCATCTGGGCTGCCCGCCGGGGCCGGGGCCGGGGCCGGGGCCGGCCGCCCCGGCCCACCGGGCTGAGCGAGGCCGGGAAAGGGAAGGAGGAGGGCGGGGGTCGCTTTTACAGGCTGGTTGTTTCATTTTTAAGTCCGACGGGGGAGGCTCCGCTATCCTCCCACTCTTTCCCAGAGCCGCCTCTCCCCCACCCCCTCCGGCCTCGCTGCGCCCCGGCAAACCCGATTTGCTGCGGAGGCCCCGGGGATAAAGGAGACTCGGAGCGAAGTCGTTTCCCCTCCGGCTCCGGCCCTGCCTTTTGCTCCGCAGCATCCCCCGGCGTGCGTCCCGCTGCTTGCCGGAGCCCCGCACGGCCGGGGGAGGAGGCCCGCGCGGGGAAGGGTGCCGGTACCACCCAGATGCCCTCCGGGCAGCCCGTCCCCAGGCCCTGTCTCCAGCGGGGGCAGCGATGGAGTTTCTCTGGAGGCCCAGGAGCGAGTCCCGACCCCTCGCCCGGGCTCTCCCGCAGGCCCCAGAGGGCTCCGGGCCCCGCCGCTGCGGCTGTCCCGGGACTTGATGCCCCGTTTCCCGGCCTGGAAACCGCTCCTCTGAGAGGAGGGACGGGACGGGGCAGGCCGGGGCGCGGCGGGGCAGCCCCGGGTGCCCCTCACCGGGGGCGGGGCGGCCTTTGTGCCAGAGCCGTCGTCCCGCCGGCGCTGAGCAAACACAGCTGCTGCCGGTGCAGCCGGGCCCGCGGTGGCATCGCTCGGGGTGAAAGCGGCTTTACCGGTCCCACCGCCCTCCCCTCCTCCCCGCTCCCTGGCGTCTCTTCTCCCGTGTTCCCGGCGGCGGGTGCGAGCCCGGGTGTCTCCCTCTCCCGAGGTGGGTTCGTCGGCGGGAGCGCAGCGCCGAGCCAGGCGTTCCCAGGGCACTTGTGTCAGGCACACAAACTTCCCACGTCCTCCAGGCGAGGGGACACCTCTGCCTTCCCCATCACGCGGGCATCCCCCCTGTGTTGTCATAACATCCCCATGGCAACCGCAGCAATTACTTCTATGCCAGAACAACAATAGGAAAGTGTTTAATATATTTAAATGTGATTAAGCAGGTGGAAAAAACGAAGAGGAGCGGCTCCATCGGACGAACCGGCAGAACGCGGCCGCGGGCAGCCGCTGCCCGGGAACCCCGGCGGCGCCACCACCCTGCGCGGCGGCTCCCGGCTCCCGCCGCCTCCGGGGGCTCCCGCCCCCCCGGGGGAACAGCGGCACGTTTGGAGCTCAACAGATGGAACCGAGCGGAGTTATGAATAGTTACAAGGGGAGCGGAGCGGGCCGTTTTACCGTTTTATGCTGCTTTTAACATCAATTAACGTGCGGGAACGTTCATTCCGATTTCCGTTTCCCGGTTTCACGCAGGTTTCAACAGAAATACTAAGACTCTGTTGCAAAAAATATTTTTGCCCTGTTACTGTTCTTTTCGAGTTTCCTCCTTCTTTTTCTCTGCTACTTTATTAGGAAAAAAAAAAACAAGCCAACACTACCAAGACCAAGAAAACCCGCTATTGGGCATAAGTTCGAAAAACAGAAATAAAAAAAGACGAAAAAACCCCCTGAAATTTCACAATGCTGTTTTGCATTTCATCTTCAAAATGAGCTTATTCGGGGGAAAAAAAAGTAAAAAAGAGAAAAGCAATTTTAACACGTATCTTAATCTAAAAGCTATTCCTTTTCAGCCAGTACCCCTCATTTCTGTGTTATTGGGGAATCTAATAATGAGCGGAAGAGATGCTCCTGACCCAAGACGCCAAGTGCGCTGCCGGAGCGACGGAGGATGCCCATTGCGACCTCGCGCCGCTGTTCCCCGGGAGCGGCTGTGGCACGGGAACCCACCGTAGCCTTGAATTCACCGATAAATCGTGCGGCCGGTGGCTGGATTTGATGGGAATTATTGAGGGCAGCAGGAAAGGAGGGTGTGGTGTTGATGCGGGGGAGGTGGTGTTAATGCAAGGGACGTGGCCAAGGGTGGGATGAGGTTAAAGGGTGGGGGAATGAGCTGGCTTACCCTGGCTAACACGGGTGCAAGGTGATACAGCTGGAGAAGGTAAGTTTATAAGAAAGTCTGATACTGGGGGTGAAAGACATAAGGAGAGAAGGAACGGGGTGAATTCTAGCACAAAAGAGTAGGGCAAGGGGCTGATGGAGTCAGGCTCATGAGAGCTAATGGAGAACATCGATGCAGTACTAAACACTTAGGAATCATTAAAATAAGATCTTGGTGTCTGTATTACAAGAGGGTAAGGAAAACGTTGTGTTACTCACTAAGCGTTGGGTTTGAAGGACAGCCATATTCATGAAAAGTGTAAACGAGCTCCTCGGGCTGTATTAAAAGTCTGTTATGGTGAGTCTTTCCTGAGGGAATCTTTAAGGCTTGATTATACTGTGCACAGGCTGAGTAAGGTGCTACTATGTGGCAGGATTTACGTTTTCAAGGAAACTATGAAAAGCTCTTAATTTTGGATATAGTAGTACTGGGTGCTGTACAGAGGTCAGGAGATTTGATTATGTGCACACTTATAATACAGGCCAAGGGCTGAGCAAGCGGCCATTAGTGTAAAATGGTGATGGGTGTTTTTACAGTGACTCATTGGTTGTTCATGTGGAAGCAAGTGCATGAAGAGAGATGAAAATGCTTAAAAACAAGAAGATATTAGTAATAAGTCTTAACTGCAACAGGCCATTTGCTAACCATTTCTAACCATAACAAAGTCTGAGGCCTGCTCTATCCAAATGCTAGAGAAAACTCATGTTCATATTTAGCTCAGGTGTGAATTTGGCAGATCTGGACAGGGGCATGACGAGACACCCGCCTGGGGATAATTCTGTTTGGAATGTTGTTTTGTGCAGTATTGGATTTACCTGTATGTGGGAGCTAAAGTCTTATCTGAGATTTTATCTTAACGCCTTGCAAACTCTAAACTGCAGGGGGTAGCAACTACATTGCTTCCTGACAGCCCTGTTTTGATGGTCTGGAAGAACATAATCTTGTAATATACTGATTTGTGGATTAATTTTCTGTAAGAGATGGTGATATGCAAGATACATATATGTTCTTGACTTCACATGGAAGCTCTGCCTAAATGAACTCTGTAATGCCAAGGTCTGTGGGGGGTAAGGATGGATCCTTTTGCATTCTCAATTTGCGTATACTGGTAGCTAATATGGATTTGGGGAGGTGTGTGTATGTTTTTTTTTTCTGTCCTACATTCCCTCCCTTCTTGTTTTGGATCTTACTAATGTGCTGTAACACTTATAAGCGTTATGCTAAAAGTTGTTCCTGCATAGGTAATTTGTTCCTCAATACCTGAAAAATGACTGGGTAAAAGCATAGATAAATTTCAGAAAAAGATGTAGAAATTCATTGAAAACAAAGTATCTGAAGTCTTACTGCCCATCGATACTTATAAATCTTCTATGCATACCTTCAGAAAGTAGTCAACCATTTAACTGGGCAAATATAATAGATGGGCAGGATCTGTACAAATTTGAGTAGGTTTGTGACAGCAGGGCAGGCTCCGGGGGGGAAGAGGGAAATGGAAAGGAAACCAGAAACAGAGAGTGGATCTTTTCGTGTGGTCTGACAGGCAGATGGAAAACATGAATTATAAAGGCTTTTTAAAAGATCTGCTTGGGGTTTATGTTTACAAAGAGATTTAACAAGACCGGCTGGCCTTAAAATGCTGAGGTTGTTGCTAAAATCAGATGTTTGGAAGTGAAATGGGGTACTAGCACTGGATCAGAATATAGGAGAGGTTCAGAGAGATTCAACAAGACAGGAGCAGGACCAGTAAGGCAGGGCTCCTGTAAACCATTCAGCAGATCCAGAAAAGGGCTTAAAGGTCAGCAGGACCTGGAGTCAGGGGAGGGAGAAGAGTATGACCCCCCCCCCCCCAAAGGGAGCTGGATTCAGAGGCTGTGAGTTTCTAACCAAGAGCAGAAACAGCAGCATGAGAAGACAGATGAAATGAGTTTAGATTTGTGCAGCAGGGACTGACATAGCGATGAAATGGCTTTGTAAGGAACACAGGTAGCAAAATGTTACCTTGCTTTCTTGTAAGTGGGATATGGGATATTGATTTCCTCTCATGGCTTGGGGAAGCCCGTGGTTTACCTTGGGTAGAACCTATGGATTTCCTTAGTTTTCTAAATCTCCTGCTTGAAAGGTTAGCTGTAGATATTTACAGCCAAATGAATGGGGCAAATGGTGGCGATTATAATTTAAAGAGCCTCTGCTTTGTGAGTCAGAGAGCTTATACTGGTTATGAGGCTCTAAATAAGGACCTGTTTGATAGGATAAATGGCACATGATCTGGCACACAGAAGATGAAATAAAATTGCAGTGCTCAGTGTAGTATGCTAGAATGAAGTTACAAGATGCATGCCTGGCTTTTTCCTGCTTAGAGGGATGAATTATGTTTAATTTCTCTAATTATTCTTTTTATCCACATTATGAAGCTTTCCTTTGACACAGAGAAAATAATCCTAATGTGGTGGGGCCAAGAGCGGGAAAATGCTCCAGTAGATTTGGCAGGAAAACGTGGCCCCAGCCACTAACTAAAATCCGTACCCTTTTTCACGAAAGCTTCACTTTGGTCAGTGGGGATTAGAGAGGTGTTTTCAGGATCTCTTCTCTACAAGTATTATGATATAGCCTTCTTCCTTTTCAATTGGCGTAAAGGATTCCAAAACACTAGTTGAATTTCTTTTTTCAAATCATTTGGAAAATTTCTTGGAACACAATAAGACTGCTGTATTTGGGGGAAAATTCACCCATCATGTGGCTTACAGGCATAATCTGTTGCACAAAGTACACCAGACAAATTAATTAACATAGCTCTAATTTATTTAGTGCCATTACACTGGCTTTAAAATGGCAGTTAATATAATGGCATTAAAATATCCAGGATGTACCCCACACCCATGGCAGACACTTGGAGAAGCTGCCAAAGGCATTATGGTATGTTTCATTATTGTTGAAATATTTCCTAAGTGTTGCATGAATGTGCCTACGGATTCTGATGCCAGGCTGAAACGTATGTGAACTGCCCCACTGGGATCCTGTGCATCTTTCATTTTGGCTTCCTAATTTCCCTCCTGGGAGAGAGCTCAGCTATTTTTCAGTGTCTAGTACCTTAGTTGCCGAAGGAAGATATTGCTTAATCTTGGCATGCAAAGATACGTACTTCTTTGATCTGGAAAGAGCTTGAAACCTGTGCAAGATGGGGCTGTCAAAATGCTTGGTTAGCTGGATTGTTTTTTGCTGTAGAGCAGGGCTGGAAAAATGGTGTACCTGATTCTTGAGTGGAAAATTGCTCTATTAAGCTGGAAGTCTGTGGCAATGGAGATGATGAGTGACAGGTGTGCTTTTAAATGCAGGGCCAACTAGGGAGAGCTAAGGCTATCCTAGGAGCTTTATCTGCTGTGTTATTTTACTCCTCATCATCGAAATGTCTAAGCAAAGTTAGTCTTGATTAGACGGACTGAACTGAACAACAGCAGATGATGTTCTGTAAACTGTAAAAAGCTAAGACCGACCCGGTGAAGTCATTGGTAAAATGTCTGGTTTTCTTGGATGCCTCAGCAGGGTAGATGCTCCATCTGATGGATGTCGATGATATTGGGCAGAGGTGCTCTCATTAAGAAATTGCCTGCTGGAGCTCCCTCCAGCCATCTGGCATTCAAAATGCAAGAGCAAAAAGGATCCTGTTGGTGATTTTCAGTAAATGTTTTGCACAGAGCTATCTTTGTTGATAGTCTCTATTATTTTGCAGATGTTTATAGTATCATGAATCTTTTTTTTTTTCCCCACCTTAATTGAAACTCATGCTCCTCCAATCCAAGGATTAACTTTGTTATAACAGAAATGAAATTTGTATGAAATTTTATCCTTAAGAGGATTTTTTTTTTTTAGACAGATCCTCCACTCATATGTTAAATTTGAAATATTTGCAATTTTAACCCCCTGGACTACTGTTATACACTTTTTTTTCTTTTTAATTCTGCATACATATGACTTTTTTTTGCCATTTTGTTCTTTGGTTTCTGAGTATTGCTCCTCATTTTTTGAAAGAATAGGTTGTAGCTATTTTTTTAAAATTTTTGAAAGCTTTAAGAGCAATAACAATGAAAATATTTTATTAGTGTATATATCACCCTGGTTGGTGGTAATTGGGTTTTATTTTGCCACAAATGACAATCACTTAGTCTCTTTTCCTCTCAGTTTGATTTCTGGTATAACTGGAGCTCTCGGATATTACACTTGTAGATTCTGGACTCACTTGGGCAAGAGCCACCTTTGTTTCTTCATAGATCCAGGCACAGAATATTGTCTTGAAGCAGGATGCACAACACCAAAGTGCTTCCTGTGGTAGCAACATGCTGCTGTTGCTTAGTGAGTGTGAGCTCCTGATCTGTTCTGAGGTTAATCAGAAAATGAAATGATTCTTGAAATAGGTATAACTGATGCTTCAGCTGAGTGTGGTACACTTAGTAAAGTGTACTAACTTCTTATATCAAGTCTTTTGAAAGGTACAATTATCCCTTATCTTTGCAGGTTGGTTTGTTTAACTTTCACTGGATTATTCTCATGGAATAAGAATGAGATATTGCTGTTGCAGAGGAGCACTGGGACCTTGTAAATGAAGGAAGCTGTGAGGTTTTGTAGTGAAAATGGCACATGGGTCTCAAAAGATTTGGTTTGTGTACTAAATTCTGCTGATGATTTACCAACACTCTGTGACCTTGAGCTACTCAAAGCAATTTATAATTTTTTTGAAAGTGACTACTAATATTGACTGTCTCCAGTTTCAACGTGAGACACATAAGGCTTGAACTGCAGACTTTTGTACTACTTCAGTATTTATTTTTAATAAGGGTCCTAATTAAGTGTGCAATCTCTGTTGCAGGAAAGCTCTCCTGGACTCTGTCTTCATTCATTAAAATGTGTCAAATTCCTCAGAGTTTAGAGCTGAGCTCTAATGATGGCAAAAGAGACCCTATGTCCTGAATATATACTAACATGTGCCAAAGAATATGCTTGTTAATAAGTACTTGTTCAGTGATAAAGTATAGCAACAAGGGGTTATATATTTCCTCACTTTCAGCTACATGAGCAGAGCCCCTGACTTCACTCAGGAAGCTATACTGTTGTGAGAAATGGAAAAGTAAAATACTCTGCTTTATAATAAGTCATTCCAGCTCTGACTAATTAACACTTCTTAGTGTTAATTGTAACCCATGTTCTGTGTTTTTCAGGGATAGTATTTCCCAAGTACTGCTGATGAAATGTCAGGCAGAGGTAATAATTTTGTTTTCCTTGCTATTATAACATTGTGCTATGGATATAGTTATATACAGACTTACATGCCAATCAACCAACAGAGCAAACAAGAGGAAGAAGTAAAAATCTTCTCCTTGGAGAGCTCCTTAGGCAGACAATGAATTATGAGTTTTTCTCTGCCTAGAGAACTTGCAGGGAAAACAGCTATTCCTACTGGTATACCTTGCTATGATTAAAAAAAAAAAAAAAGAATAATTTTAGGTGGCTTGTTTTATTAAATCAGTAGACTTAACAGGATGGAGTGGTGGAGTACACAAATACAAAATATTTTTTTTAAGTAATCTGCAGAATCCTACAGGCTTCTAACATTAATGCTACAGAAATACCATTGGCCAGTATTTGCAGAACAGCATTTAATGAACAATAAAGACATTCATGTTGTTGAAAGGGAGAAAATCCTGTTGGCAGTCCAGCAAACCTACCGATCTCGGTTTTGTAGTCTGAAGGAAATGAGAGAGTACTGAAAGAAAGCGGGAACATGAGATTCACTGTTAAAACATTACTCTGGTGCTGGCAACGCTACAGAACTATCACAAAAGATAAGTAAGAAAATAAGGATATGGGGCCATCGCATGTCACTGATGTTAAAGCAGGATTTGTCTTTTGGAATGTGACTTAAAAATTGAAGGTAGAGTTTGGTCTGTGGCAAGAGAACGTGCAACAATTGCTGTCTCATCCAAACAATCCTGTGCTTGACAGTAGGGGGGAAAGTATCTGTGATGGCTCAATATTTTATGAGAAGGTGAAAGTGAGAGAGACCTGACTGAAGATAAAAACAAAAACAAACAAACTCCCATGATGAAACCTGGGGGTGGGGGGAAGGCAATTACATGAATGCCAGCTGTCAGACAAAAATACAAAAAATACAATGTCCAATAATTTCAGTCACACCATTACAATTAAATTAACAAGCATTTTATTTTTTTTTTTTTTAGTGAGAACAGGGTACTAAACTTAGACCTAGCCCTGGTCTTTCAAACATAAGAAAGTTTTCCATGTTCCCTAATGTAACACTTGAACTTACAGAAGACTTGATGGCCTGGTGAAACACCTGGAAGTGCTTTGACATGTTTCTCTTAGGAGACCACTGGTGTTTATAGCTTGGTGGCTATTTTGTAGAATTTTATGCTATATTCCTAAACCTCGAAGAGGAGGGAGAGGAAAGGCTGAAATTCTCTTTCCCTTATATAACTAAAGGGAAAATTTCAGCACAGTATTTCTTGCCTACATTGAAAGGCATTGAATTGCTCGTGAAGTACAGGCTACTTTAGAGAATGGCAAAAACCCCACAGCGTTTAATTTTTTTTTAATAACCCACGTAACTATTGCTTTATTGGTATAGACTTTCGCTTTTTCTCTAAATAAATTCACTTTTTGATTCCTTTTGTAATGGCAGCTCGGATTCTCAGCATTGTAGTTATTCTATGACCGTTTATCATATAACAAAACAGCTCATCAAGAAGTTTACCTACAAGCAGGGAACAACAAACGTCCTCTGAAAAAGTAAAGCACTATTAAATGCTCACATGTTACAGAAGAAGAATGATATTCAATTGCCCCTACAATTCTTCTCAGGTTTAGGCACTTCATGATGCTCTTCAGTATTTTTTTTTTCCTTCACATGAAATACTGATAAAAAATTGATTCAATCACTTCTTAATGGTTAGAATATTTAACTGTAGTGCTGGTGTTTTTTGCGGGGCTCGCTCCCGCCTCTCTGCGGCGCGGCCATGGGCCAGCGCAGCCAGCAGCCCCCGCAGCGGGACTGTTGGGACACGCGGGTGACAGGCATGTCTCCATCTGTCTCCGAGGGAGGTTTTCCCAGCGAATGGTGTGTGTTTCTCCTCCCTGCCTTGCTTGTCTTCTTGCAGTAATGCTCAGCCTGGCTGCACCTGGCTGGTGTCCCCTCTGGACGAGGGGCAGCCACAAGTCTCCCAGCAGTGTTCCTGCGCCTTCTTCCCAATCCAGCAGCTCATGCCCTGGTCCCAAGGCTGGGCTATACCCACTGTCCTGCTCAGTCTCTCAGACAACTGGCTGCAGCACCATGGCTGAGACAGCAGTTTTGCTTGGCCTCCCCCTGCGCAGGGTGTGAAACAAGGTGGTGGTGGGGAGACCCTGAGCCTCCTGCTCCCTCAGGGCCTCTTGCCCCAGAGAGACATTCCCACCTGGATTAAATCAGCACTTGCAGGTCCAGGAACCCACTCCCTCCCCTGGTGAGTGATTTTATGGTCATGTGTGTTGCTTCACTTCCAGCTTCTGTGAAGTGATTTCGGTTAAACACGTGCGTGGTTTCTCTGCAGACTTGGGAAGCACGTTTGGTGGCAGCTGGGGCAGTGGGCGTTGCCTGGAAGAGCTGACGAAAGCGAGGTGTGAGGATCTTTTTACCTGAGGTTTCGGGATGCCATCGGCGTACTGTTGGCTTAATACTTTTAAGCGTCATCAGATAAGAAAAGCCTGGTAGCAGACACTGCCTTTTACCATGGTAAATTACATTGCTAATTTTATTTTCATTTTCATGTTCTGTTGTGAAAACTGAAACCAGCATGGGATATTGTCCGTTTCTTTACACAATGTAATCTTGAAAGACTGTAATCAAATAGTAGATCATTGCAACCAAGTCATGGCTGAATTAATTCAGTGACAGTAGTCTGTGTGTGTATATGTGTCAGTGTACAT
Organism: Tauraco erythrolophus; assembly: GCF_009769465.1. Classification (NCBI taxonomy): domain Eukaryota; kingdom Metazoa; phylum Chordata; class Aves; order Musophagiformes; family Musophagidae; genus Tauraco; species Tauraco erythrolophus. The sequence continues at coordinate 28,234,389 of NC_141474.1, read as the reverse complement.
ACATATTTCTATATATCCACCTTACCTTTGTGAATTCAATTACCATTTGTTGTTTCTCTACCAATGAACTTTCTTAACATAGCATTTCATTCTGCATCATGACACGCATGCTGATCATGTGCTGATTTAGGGTTGAGGATGATTTAGCAGAGGTGCTGATTAGTCTCAGCAGACCAGTGAGAAATAGATGTTTTGCGGTGAAGTTTGTTTTGTGTATGTTAGAAAGATAACAATGCATATGAGGCATTAGAATGTGACATTAAGACCAAAATAAACGCATGAACTACCTCTGTGAAATCCACACTGCAAAGGTAAGATGAAATTGGGTAGTAGACTGCATGGCTCTGTATCTGAGATTGAATTTTAAACTTGAAATATCAAAGGCAGTATGTTAGACCTGAGTTTGCAAACTCTTATCTATGTTATTTTATGCATGTGAATGGTCTCAGTGACTTTCATACTGACCCATTTCCCATATCTTTGAAGATTTTTCAGTCTTTAAAATATAGGGCTGCTCTTTGTGTGTCAAGCATTCACCAAAAATAAGTAACAACATGTTAGAACTCACTTTGTTTACAATTTGTTTCATATTGATGTTGAAAAGCGAGTGAGTAGTAGCCTAGTAAATGCGCTGCTTGGACATGGAAAAACTGATACTACAGGCATTTCAGCACAGTATAATTAATTGCTAGTCAAGAGGAAAGTAATTGTAGTTAAGAAAAATATAGTTGAGAAAGTGTGTGGTTGTGTTTTTTTTTAAGCTTTATTGAGACATCTCATATTTTTTTACTGACCTCAGTGAAGACCCAAGGACCATACAATGAAAGTCACTATTCTCAGTTTTCTTGCATCCTTCGTCCAGCTCTTTCTTGATGACCAAGCAGGCTTATATGACTATAAGCCAATGGGTTCCTTATCCTTCCAGAAGTGTACCCCATTATATAAACAAGAAATTGCAAGAGAGATGCACAATACACATACTGAATTTCATCTTATTAATTGGAACTCTGCCAAAATAAAAGCTGACTTATTTAGGGAAATAATTCCTCACAGAGGAGAAAGAACAGTTTTGGCATGCCACATAATACGTGTCTTGGGGTTATCTACTAATAACTTGAAAAAGTCACATGGTCATGAACAGTATAAAATTAAGTTATTGGGCCTATCTGGTCCCCATAAATTGTCTATCCTGAATTAAGCCAAAGTTGAAAGTCATCTCAAATCACATGTTTGTCCCCATCTTTCCATTACACTTTTATTGTTTTAACAGTAATTTTCTGTATTATTTTTACATTTTTTTCTCCCTTTATGAAAGAATTGCAAAATAGGAAACTGCATTCTCAGAAAACACCATCTAAAAAAGAAGAGTGAAAAATTAAAGAAAAAAAACCTTCTTCAGATATATCACAGTTCTATAGGAGTGAGGTTCAAGGGAACCAAAACCCCAGAAGTTTTGGAGAGTTTGGGTCGGAGTATTATAGTTCAGACCTTTCTTCTTTTTTTTAATATTATAGTTGTTATCCAGTGTTTAGTATTTTTAAATATCCTTGTCATGAAAATACTCTAGACCAGAGAACTGCATCCCATGTTTTAGACAGAAAGCTTTTAATGAACAGCTCATAATCTGACCAAAAGAAGGGATTTCTTTTTTGTCCTTCTGTAGCACTACTGTTTTCTCCTCCAAATAGTTTGTACTTTAATTGGCACATCTGTCTTTAACAGAATCTCTTCAGTAACTCTGTCCCTTGCTCTGGCTCTTAAACCTTCAGCCTTTCTCTAGGTTAGGTAGCAGATTCCTGTGACTGCATGTGATATAGTTTTCAAAAGGTCTTCTACTTAATTTCCATTAAAATCCCTTTGTTAAAAAAAAAAAAAATTCTCACTACACACTGTGTTTCTTCAGTGTGTGTTTTCCTGAGATTTAGTTACCAAGTAGCAGTACAGGATGCTTGAAAGGACTCAGGAAGCAGCCTCTCTCCTGAGAGTGATTCAAAGGGATGATTAGGAGAATGCAGGAGATCGGGCTTGTTAAAACAAAGAGGATTAGGAGAAACTACCACTATTACAATCATGTATAAAACTTTAAAGGTGCCTGCTGTGCATGCTGAGCTCTTGTTCAAATGTCAGTAGTGGAAGTGCAGAGGTTAAGAGATGTCTCTCTTGCAAGTGAATGCAGAAGAAAATGGTACTGTGGTTTGGGTACCTGATTGCAACTTGGAAGGCTTTGGTTAAAGTTCCTGATCTACCAAAGAGCTCCTGTGGCCTCAAAGGGAGTTACCTGGGGCTCAGGGGAAGTCCTGTGTCCTTCTCAGCCCAAACTTTCCTCATGTACAGTAGCTACTTAGAGTTTGAAGGAGAGAAACAAGAACAATTACTGCAGCTAGCTAACATGGACTATGAAAATTGGCCAAGGTTAGTGGCTTATCGAATATCTTGTAGTACTGAAAGGATTTTTTACAATATCTGACTCTTGGAGTCCTGATATTCTATGAGAACCTCAGATTCTGCTTTTAAGTAAACTTCTAGGTATCTGGTTGAGAAACTAAAAATGAAGTCATCAACCATAAAGGCCTGATAAAATGGAAGGAATGAAATAGCTATTAAAATGTTATGTTTAAAGCAGTCTAAGACCAGATCTGACTTCTTGTTTAGGAGTCCAGGTTGGCAGTACCAGAAGACAGGCTCTTGCCAACTACCAGAAACTGAAAGCAGTCAGTGTCTCACACTGGCTTCCAGGATCCATAGTTTTAGATTTGAATGATTTATGTGGTTAATGAATAATAAATTTAATAGTAATGATTAAGGGAGATGACTCCTTGTTCAGTTAAATGGTTGCAGCCACCTGAAAAATGTGCATAGTGCATACATGCTGCTCTCCTCCTCTCAGTTTGCATGCCTTCATCCTCTGACAAGCTTGTTTAATGCTGTGGATGATTCACTTTGCCCTCAGACAGTGCTTCACTGTTCCCTGCTTCACACCTGGCTGCAGCAATGTTCTTGGTTTAGAGGAAAGCAGCTAATTAATTTACAATGTTTTGCTCTCTTGTGCAGCAAAACTCCAGAAACCACAATTTTCCTTCCTAACTGCTGTGGAAGCTGACATGCTGTTCCCTGCCGGCTCATGTGCCCTGTAGCCTGCTCTGTGGCAGCTTCCTAGGCCAGGCTCTTCAAATTCCTCCAAACTATTAGCCCCAAAGCCCGTCCTGGTGGGAGTTAGAACAGCTCAGCAGGGCTGTGCAGCGATGGGCAGCGCTGGCTTTGGAACAGGGTCCCTGCAGGGCTCTGATACAAGATGGAAAATTCCCCATCTCTTATCTTGTCCTTCCCTCCCACCCTTGCCATTCAGTCCGTTTCCTCAAAGAGGCTTTGTGGAGTCTGCAGACCACAGAGCTTTTTTTCTTCTTCCCCACCCTGCTCCTCCATTCCATCTGGTGTTTGTTTTCCGGTGCTGCCTCATGTTTGCTCCATTTGAATACTGTAAGAGTCCTGCACTGGATGTTTTGACAAGTGGATGCTGTGTAGTGTGGACCACGCAGCCTGGATAGGGGGCCTGCAGGCTCTAAGCTACATTGACTTTTGCTGTTGTACAATGGGTGAGATGCGCTGCTGCCTTGGATTAAGATCTTTGCACAAAGGGACCCCAGACTGTCATGGGATATCACTCCATTGTGGAGGACTGTCTATTTGATGGTAAGGAGGAGGTCCTGTGCTACCTTTATTCTGATGATGGCCAGAAGCAAGACAGGGCTGACCTTACACTTCTGTGATTCCAAGCTAGTTTGTCATCCCAATGGCTGTGGGTGGCATAAATAGAAACATTTGACATTGAGACAGGTGTTCCTGAATTACTCACGCAAGTAGGAAGCAGATCAAGCCCTCTGCTTGTGCTTGTTGTTATTGCTCATTTATTAATTAATTTATTAATTATTTTACTTTCATTGACTGAGCAAAACTCTCATTGAACTGCAAGAGCTTTTTGCGATGAACTGGATTGGAACCATTTACTCCAGCGTTATTCTTGAAAGCTTCCAGCGCAATGCTGATGGGATTTGTCTCCTTCTGTGTTTCCAGTAGTTTGTGAGGTAACAAACCTCGTTTTATTTTCTTCACCCTTTCTCTGGAGCTCCTAGGAGGCAATCAGTGGCAGAGCTTGTTCTTTGGCACAGCTTTCAGTCAGGCTCAAAACATCCATTAGGTCATTACAGCAAACTGAGTTATCCCCAAGTTGTGTGTCCCAAGCTGGAAATGGCGAATTGAAGACTTAAACTTTGGGAAATTCCCTACAGCTATCAGTTATGCATCTTATCTAATGTCTTTTTACAGAACTATTTCACTCTTTCCCTGAAGAAGAGCCAGGGGAAGCTTGCTCCTGTGACGTGTTTGTTACAGGACTCGTTTGAGCAGTGTCTTGATTCTGCTGCCACTGTGTGGTCAAAACCGGTCTGGTGCTTCAGGTGTTCCTGTTTCTTACCACGATTTGTGTGGAGTCAGCACAGTCCTGCATCCTACATGTGGTTCGCCTCCGTGCCGCTGCAAACCAGGAGTCACTGCTCTGAAATTAAAGAACTGTTTATTTGGCAGGGCAGCCAGATGCACCTGCAGCAATAAGGGCCCATTGTGCTGAGTAGGTGCCAGGCTAGGAAAAAACAACAAACAGTCCCTAAGTCAGCTCATAATTTGGTACTATGACCATATGTAACAGGTAAATAAAACTGACCCGGCAAGGATAAACCTTCTCACAGACATGTGCTTGAAGTCAGGGCCTGGATGAATAGCTTCTGTTGACTGAGCTGTTTGAAATATAAGCGAAAAAGGAAGACCGCTAGGGGGATTTCATTAGTCTCAGTTGTGGTAATTTCCACAACTCATACGCACCACAAGATGACAGCTTCCCCTTGTGTTTTTAAGGTTGAAAAGTTATGGATCTCTTGCAGCCTTGCACACTGTTGAGGTTTCAGGCATGCTACAGAATCTTTGCTATTCAGCAGTAAAGCACTGTAACAAATAACCAAATGCAGGTGTACCTAACAAGAAAAAAAAGCTTGTATTAGCTTTGCTTTTTAGAAAATAGTATGGTAATCATTTATGTTTTGCCAGTTTGGTAATATCCAGGAGGTTTCTCAGTCATTAACTCACTTGAGTGAATTAGAAATGTTTTATTGTAGTAATAAAGAGTGATATGTCTTCAGGGACTTTCAAAGCAAGTAAAATAGAAAATGTAAATTACTCTGTGCTTTGGTTCTGCATTCCTTGCTCATTCAGGATTTTCTCTGGCTTCAAGGAATGCAGGAGCAAGCCCCAAATATTTGTAAGGAAATCAGGGTGAAAAAATTTGCCTTGAGCCCAAAGATTAAAAAAAAGTAAAATGTCAGCACTAGAAATTGACAGAGGGAGAAAATTCCAGCTACCGAGGGAACAGCAGCTGAGAATGTCATGCAATACTTTTATTAACACAGTACGAAAGACAATTTAAATAAATAAAAAGGCCTATTTCTGCAGTTTTCAAAAGTCCTTATTTAATTTAGGTAAAAACAAATACGCCACAAATGTTAAACTGACTCTCAATCATCCGAAGACCTCAGATCCAACCTTGGCTTTACACTCAACAGCAAGTCACGTGTTCTCTCCCTCGTCTCCCACTTTGTGTGTTGCTAAATCCATAGTGCTTTGGGGAAGGGACCATTTCTGTGGGCCTGTGCAATGTCTAGGCTAAGAGATCCAGGCTGAGGTGGGATTCCCGCCTGCTGCTGGGCACCTACTGACAATCCATGGCCCTCTTCTACCCGCTTCTTGTCCTATCCCATTTTGTTCTCTTGCTGACCCATTTGTTTTCTCTCTCCACTTGCTTTGAGGTAAAGCATGTGTCTTACTCTGTGTATTTGCAGCATGATGAAGTCCTTAAACAAGCCGTGAAGTTTGATTCTTACTGTTTTCTGGTATTTTTTTATTTTTTATATTTCTTTATTTTGCACCAATATGGATTGTAGACTGAAGCTTGGAGTGAACTGCAGGTCCTTGCTGGAAACTATATTGACTGTTCTTGGCTGTTGTAACACAGAAAACGAGGAGTTAGCAATAATGCCTCTAGCATTATGTGTAGGTCTTGATGTTAGTTGGAAGTTTTGCAGTCTGAGTGAGCGCTTCCAGGGACTGTCTCTCACTAGACTTGCTATATGATCCAAGTTCCTATGCGTTTCCATAATTTATGAGACTTAGGCTAAAGTTGGCTTTTTAGGCAGAGTAGTGACATCAGTGCAGATGACAGACACAGAACACTTGCATGTTGTACGATTGCATAAACCACATATCCTTTGGATATTGGGCTAAAAATAGAAACCCTTTGCAGTGACAAACTTGTCTGCTGTAGCTAGTAGAGGCTTGTTGCCCATTCATGAGTGTGCTGAGCCACTCATGCTGCTTCTGTGCTAATGTGTTTACTTGGCAACATGGTTATACTTTTATGGGATTTTGTGAAATACTTTCAATTTATCAGGATGATGAGGAATATAGGTGGGTGAGTAAACAGAAAGGTGAATTTATTGTGTGAATCACTGTCTAGCTGCTTTTTCTTGTTATTTTTTTTTGGTTGGTTTGTTTGAGGAAAGCTTTGGTAATGTCCTGTGTAATACTTTTCATTTCATGGTTGCTTAGTGTAAGGAATAAAGCGTTATGTTACTTGCTGAAGGCAAATCAGGCCTAAGGCATACTGCAATCAAGGTGGGTCTGTACGTACAATGATAAAGTAAATACCGTGATGACCTTGCACAAGTTTCTCGCATAGAACCTCTCTGCCTTTTTCCCTCTGATCCTAATCCAGGAATGCAAGCCAAAGGGTGGAGAAGAATAAGCCTGTACTTTGGGACGTTGAAAACCACCCTCCAGGTCTGAATTCTGCTGCTGTGACTCGAGCAGAGCGGACTTAAGATTTCCTTTTCGTAGTGCCGTAGGACAGTGTGATGTGACACTAACATCCTGCTGTGTTGTAGTCACTAACAAAGCCAATGGTTAGTTTGGACTGTCCCAGGAACTAAAAAAAAAAAAGTTTAGAAATGGAAAATTGAAGACCAAAATAATCTTCGGAGTAAACAAATGTAATGTCTTGGGTTCCACGTGTGTGTGTGGTGATTTTTTTTTTTTGGGGGGGGGGTGGGGGTGATTTGTTGTGGTGTTGTGTTTTTCTTTTCATTTTTTTTCCTCCTCTGTTTTTTTTTTTAGGTTGTGGTTTGTGTTTTTGTGTGTGTGTGGTGATTTTTTTGGGTTGATTTGTTGTGGTGTAGTGTGGTTTTTTTTTTTTCCTTTTTTTTTTTTCTCTCCTGTGGTGTTTTTTTTTGTTGTGGTGGTGTGGGTTTTTTTGCGTATGTTGTGGTTTTGTGTGTGTTGTGTGGTGTTTGTTTTTTTTTTTTCTTCTTCTGATGGAGGGGCTGGGGTGGATTCACTTTATTGCAGTAATGCCCAAAAGGCCTCGTTAGCCCGTGACGTTATGTATGCCAGAAACATCCACTAACGATCCCCTTCAAGAGTTTAGTGCCCTACAAAAATGTTTTAGCATTGCTCCAATTTATGGTAAACAGTAAAAAGTAGGAAAAAAGATACGAGATCCCTTAACTCAAAGGACCATGGAAACAGAATCCGAGTAGCCCACGCGTTCCTAAGGTACTTCCAGTTGATACTCCCCCTTCCCGGCCGCGCCTGCGGCGCTTCCGAAGCGGGACCCGCCGCGCGGCAGCGAGGCGGCGCTGCGCCACGAGGGGGCAGCAGAGACTGCGGGAAGGCTCCCGCCAGCGGCCGCGCGCTTCCGCAAGGCACCTCGCGGGCGCTGAGGTACTTGGAGATAATTTTTTTTTTTTTTTTCCTGCTTTTTTGCTTACTGCTCGGCTTCACTTGCCGCCAGGTTTCTCTGATGGTGTTTTCTCCCCGTGTACACGCCAGATGTGAACAGTCCCGTGGAAAACGTACCTTCCTTGTCTGGGTTTTGTTTAACTGTGAACGGCGTGTTGGAGGAGGAGATGATCATCTCAGCGTGCCGTGGCAGCGTTCGTGACGCAGAACCCAAACTGAATTTCTGAAGTTTGTCCCTTCACTAGAAGCATGTTGAGTGGTGGCTAGTCCGTCCCTGTAGTGAGCCAGTCTGTAGTGATCCCTTGGGGACTTTTATTCTTTCTGTTGGCTACATTCTCCATAAAAAGAGCAAAATGAAAGAGCTTGAAAGCAGCAAAACTGCCCGTACTTCCAAAATGCTGTTACTGTGATTGCAGTGACTGCCGGGGCCTTTGGCATCAACCATTAAACAAGAGGTAGCAGGTGGCTACAACCAACAGGTAATGGCAAACAGCCCTGTGTCTGGCACGGCGCCGGCACTGAAAAGGGGGATGGCATTAGCTCCTCACCCAACCTGGCAGAGGCCACTTCGCAAGGGACAAATTCAGGGGCTTTTTAAAATCTTATTCCTCAGGGTGCTTAGAGTCGGGGGCGAAAAGCATCAGCAGATTATGGATTGTGTGGGAGAACCGGTTACTGCTTAAATGGGTTTTGGTGTGGCAAGAAATATTAGAGTGAGTGAATTGATGGAATCTTGGACAGTGTTTAGCTGATTGAAATAAGAACTTTTGTATAGTCGTAATAGTACTTAAGCTTTTTGGATGACAAATCATGGTGATTATTCACAGAGACCAGTGCATTGCTGTACCATCATCCCTGCACTATATAAAGAAGTGCATTATCAAAGCACATCTTTTTATAGAAGATGATGTATCACAGACATTATAATCTCCTGAAGGTCACGCCACCACAATATATGTTCGTAGCTCTGATGCTTGGAGGATTAGTTTGCAATCTCTGTTGATTCAGTGGGAGTAGGAGTATTGGTGTTTCTGAAAATCCCTGTGAGTCTTTGCACTTCCAGATACCTAAAAACCTTTAAAATCTGCCTCACAGTATCCTTTAACTTGAGATAGTTATATTTCAATTTTGGAGAAAACAGACTCAGAAGTCAGTAACAGTGGCAGCATTAGTATTGGTACCATTTATTCTATCCGAGCAGCTGCAGATTACATTATTTAATATCTGTTTTATCTATGTTTCAGATCTGATTTTGGTGTTACAACAAAGGCAGACTTGTCTTATGAGAATCAAAATTATACTTAATTGAACTCTGCTTTGGGAGTTTCTGTCAGTCACACAACTGCATGAATTGGGGAAGACACATGATTGCAACTGTGATTAACTTCTCCAGAGTCTCTCTGAATACTGTATATCACATTTCGTAAAGAGATGTAGTATCTTCAGAATAATTGTGTTGTACTAAAGGGTAAGTTTTGAATGTCAGAAATCACTTAGTTTTCCTTGAGGGGACATGTGAGGAGGAGGCCTTCTTAAACTGGAGGTTGTGAATATTTCTAGAATATCCATCTCCACCTGCAGCAGTCTTGGCCACCTTTCTCCATGCGTAATTCCTAACAACAATGCAAACAAATGGAGAATTTCCTCCCCTGAGAACAGCCAGCCTTTGACGAACTACCTTTACACCATATAGAGGTGGGCAGGTGGTAAATTAGCAGTACATATAGAGTGCCAATGGGTAATTAAGAGTGAAGGTTCATGGTTGTCATGGTTTTAGGCTGATCCAGCAACTAAAACTCACACAGTCTCTCCTTCTCCAGTAAAGTAGAGAGGAGAGAAAAAAACCAAAGGGACTGAGGGTTGAGACAAGAACAGAGGGAGCACCCACCAACCATGGTCCTGGGCAAAACAGACAGGGCTTTCTTAAAGCAAAACAGTTTATTGATGATTACTTAGAAGGACAAAGGGAAACAAAAACCGATTACTCGAGAGGACAGAAAGAAACAAAACCAGATCTTAAAACTGACACCTTCCCCCGCCCTTTCCTTTTCCTCCCGGCTCTACCTCCTCCCCCCAGCAGCACAGGGGGCAGGGACTGGGGGGTGCAGGTCAGTTCATTCCGTGCTGTTACTGCTGCTTCTTTCTTAAAGGAGAAGGAGTCCTTACACCCTTTTCCCCTGCTCCAATGGATCCCCTACTCACGAGGAAAAATCCACAAACTTCTCCAGCATGAGTCCAGCCCACTGGAAACAATCCTTCCCCACAGATTGCTCCGGTGTGGGCTTTACCACAGTCTCGGGTACTTAGGGAGCTGTAGCCACTCGCTCCGGCGTGGGTCGTCACGCAGACTCCAGATGCCTCTCTGCCTTGTCGTGCACCCCAACACGACCATCCTCAGGCTCAGGCATCTTCTCCCATGGGCTGCGAGTGGATCTCTGCTCCACCGAGGCCGTCCTGCTTGCAGGGGGGCCGCCTGCTATCTCACCATCAGCCGCAGGGGAAACTCGGCTCCGGCACACCTCCTCCCGCTCCATCCTCACTGACCTGCTGTCGATGCGGCTGTTTCTCTCAGATCTCAGTCCTCTCCAGGTGAACTCAGCCCAGTGGGCACCCCAGGAGTGGGATGCCCCCGAGTTCCCCAGCTGGCTCCGCCGCCGCCATTCTCCGTGGGCGGCACTGGCCCGACACAGGCAGCTGCCTGGCCGGGAGCCAGGGAGCGGGGGCAGTGCCCTCCTCCCTTCTCTGCTCGATCCTGGGCAAAGCACCTTTTCCAGTTCCTTTGTCCTGACTTAAATAGGGCAATTCGCAGAGGCGCCCTATTGGCTCAACGATGGCAGTCTGATCTGGTGGCCAGAACTAAGCCTAACCCGGTTCCAAAACCGGGGAGGTCGCAGGGAGCAAAACCCCTCTCCTGCCACCAGAACCACCCCCCCTCCACATCAAACCATGACAATGGTGCTGGAATATTTGAGCCACATAGTAAGTGCATACCAATGCTGTGAGTTTTCCTGTGTTTATGTAGTCAGGTGAAGGAAATCAAGGCCTTTTTACTATTATATTACTAGTTTATTTTTCTGAGTTGAAGTTTAATCTTCCTTTATTCCTGGCTCTTGCAAATGAGTGACAGCAAATACAGACCTTTTATAAAGGCTGATATTCTGAAGTAAGAGCTTTCAGTGCTTTTAATTTATATGTATCAAGATTTATAACTTAGCAATCTAACTTTCTTGAGTGTTGTAAGATTACATTTTAAGAACTTTGAACAGAGTTAGTCCAAAATAGAATCATAGAATCGCTTAGGTTAGAAAAGACCTTGAAGATCTTCAAGTCCAACCATTAACCTAGCACTGTCAAGTCCATCACCAAACCATGTCCCTAAGCACCACAGCTACACGTCTTCCAAATACCTCCAGGGATGGCGACTCCCTCACTGTCCTGGGCAGCCTGTTCCAATGCTTGACAATCTTTTTGGTAAAGAAATTTTCCTAATATCCAATCTAAACCTCCCCTGGTGCAACTTGAAGCCGTTTCCTCTTGTCCTATAGCTTGTTACTTGGGAGAAGAGACTGACACCCACCTTGCTACAACCTCCTTTCAGATGGCTGTAGAGAGCGATAAGGTCTCCCCTCAGCCTCCTTTGTTCCAGGCTGAACAACCCCAGTTCCCTCAGTTGCTCCTCACAGAACTTGTGCTCCAGACCCTTCACTGCGCTAGAGATCTCTCACTTTGAAGAGGAGACAATAGGGTTTTTGCACCCCTGTAGCTAGCTGGCCAGTGTTAATATTTGCTTTGCTTTTGTCTCTAAATTACGTCAACTGTCTCCAGTGACATTTAACTTACATATGTGAAGGGATTGGCATTTTTAGATTGTCAGAGTGTTATTGGATGAAAAAGCTGATTTTGTCACGGGACATCTGTTTTATTGTTAATTAGATGAAATAGGAAAGACATCAGAAAAGTACACACAGAAACTATTTCATAGTTCCTGCTTAAAATCTTACTCTGATCCCTTGAAATTAATGATGCTTTACAGATTTTCACATTTTGATGTGAATTTCATTTAGGAAGTTTCAGGAACAAATGACAGAGAGTTGTTATCCATCTGTGCCTCTGTCTTTACAATTCAATTATTCCCTGCCATTGTACAGTCTCTCCTTTCAAAACTATCAGGAACGAAAAAACAACCAAGGAGTTAATTTATAATTTAAAAAAACCCAATAAAACAACCCAACCGCAACAACTTATATCATCATCACCACTCATGTTTTGTGCTTATCAAAGTAAGAAGTGCTATTTACATTGTCTTATCAAGATGAGTTGATCTTTTTGACAGTTGTGAACTTCTGGAAGCCAAGATCCCGTTTTCTGATGATTACCTGGCTTTTTTTTCCCATCTTGCTTGCCTTATTCTTTTTTTTTTTTTTTTGGTGTCAGAGTATATAGTCTCAAGTAGACCTGCTCTTCTCCGTTTTCAATCATTCTTAAAAATCTGCCCTGTTGAGCTGCAGAAAAGGAGGCAGATACAAAATGCACTCCCCAGGAGAGACAGAGAAATTGTAGTTTGTGGTAACTGGTCATAAGATGTCATTATTTCGGAATGAAGGCAATTGAGATTTCTCATGGGGATAAGGGAGAATAAGGCATTAAAGCAGTAATTGGTACTCTTGTAATGGTGTGGAAGGTTAGCTGGAGATGGGGGTAGACACCAGGTAAAGCTGAGGTGCTTACATCTTTCTTGCTTACAATAATGCAACTGTAACTTGGGAATTGAGCCCTGGATGGATTCAAAAGAACAATGAGGTGTGTGGGGAGCTAATTCAGTTTTGCCTGCTCCTTTTGCTCTTGAGCATTTTGGCAGGGCCTCGATGTGGCCTGTACAGTATTTGGTAATGGAGAAGCAAAGGACGCATGCTGGCTTTGGCAAGCCTGTGCTGAGTAACCCTTACAGCTGGAAAAGGGGGGAAAGCTCTTCTGTAGTTCCTGTCTTAGGGAATAAAAGGTAAAGGATATACAGAGACTGCAGAACAAGTCATGGGCTGCACAGCTGGCATTAGACTCTATCCGTGCTCACTAAGTGCTGGTAGGGAGAGGAGATAAAGAAGAAAGTGGGAAGATGGAATGTGATTGGGAGGGAGTAGGAGGAATGGATTTTAAGTCTCTGAAGTGGTGTTAGCAGGAGAGTGAAGTGACTTAAAAAATGCAGTCCTCAGCACTGTGTGCACACAGCTCCTTTTCCATCCTTGGAAATAAAGCCCTAATCTCCTGAAGCAGTTTAGAGAGGCCCTTTTTCTCCATGTGTACAGGAGTATGTATGGATCTTAGTGGAAGCTGCACTTCTTGAGTTGCCACATGAGAGTAGAGAATCATCCAGTTAGGCGAGTGTTTTGTGATGTGTCAGTAGTGCTTACCCTGGAGGAATGCAAGAAAAATTCTGAATAAGGATGTTTGAGTTAGCTGTCTCCTGGCTCTGAGTGTATAAAACCCTTTCAATAATGGAACAAAATCCTGAACCCCTCCCCAAGATTTTTGTAGATGTGGTCAGATAAGAGTTGTTTTCTACACTGACCTCATGAAAACATTGCAGAGCCATTATCTATGCCACTTAGAGTGAGGGTCCTGGCTCTCCATTTCAAGTACAGAAGTGCACATTATTATCCTATTTCCAGTCCAAAAGGGTTCTTAGTTCTTCTAATACGTAATATCCATTAACTAAAAATATAGATCCATTATTCTCAATGCTCAATTCTCCCTTCCCCCACTTTTTGGTCTGGGACTCATACTAGGGATAAACTTGGCAAAATACTTTCATTAGTGTGACTAAGAGAAGCTTACAACATGTTTCATTTAAAAGGGAGCAAGATTGATACCCTTTATTAGCGAGCTGGAGCAATCCCTGCATTTTCTTCTAAAACAGCTCCATATCTGTTTGGCTCTGGAGTGCACAATCTTGATGAATTGTGAGTTAACTTAATGGAGAGGAAAATGTGTGTAGTGCTGTGTGAGGGCAAAAGGGAAAAATACAGAATAAGAATCAATGGAAGAGAGAAAAGACTTGATGGAAAATGAAATGGCCTCTTCCCCAAAAAGTTGATGACAAGAAAATAAACAGACTGGCAAGCAGGCTCAGAGAGGGAATGCAGGAAGCTATAAGACAGTCACTGAGAGGAGAGATGTATCACAGGCACAATGTACGGATTTCGATGTTCGAAGAGCAGAAAGCATGGGAATATTTGCATCAAGTGCGTTGGTTCTGGTCTGTCTTTGCTCAAATTAAATAAGAAAACCTCAAAACAGGAAAAGAGATTAAAAAGTCCCTTTTCTGTCTGAAGAATAGGGTCTAAAATACACACTAGAAATTTAATTCTATCGGCAAAATGTTTCAGAATATTTCCGAATGTTAGTGTCTTTTCCCGTGGCTACTGACTCAAAAGCGATTGCTCATGAATGGCAGGTTTTTTTATTCTATAGACTCCTGCTATCTAGGTATATTCGGAGTTACATTCTATTACTTAGCTGGCCAAATCAGTGTTATTGCTTCTGCCAGGGCTGTACTGACAGTCCACACTGTCCTGATGGCTTATTAACTAACTGCGGATTCCACAGAGTCTACTGCTACTAATACATAAGCCAAGAAAGGCCTTGCTTGGCTTTCAGAGTTAGCCAATTACCAGGAGTGGCTGTTGGAGGTGAGAGGGGAAACACTTGAAAATTGAGCTGACTTGATGAGGAAATCACTGAGACAAAGCAAAAGAGCCGGGCACTAAATACCAGTGTGCTCTTGCAGTGTTCCAGGGGAAATGTGTTTGCATGATAATAAGTAGAATATAAAGATCTATCCTGAACTTTTAGATGCAATAAATCAAAATCGCTTTCCTTTTATTGGTTTTCTTAAATTCTTTTTTTTTAAATTTAAAGGTGGTCACAGGAAACAAAACCCAAGATCAACAACTAGACGGCGTTTAAATTAAGTGTACATGTAGTGAGCATTATCAGCTATTTCCATGTTAACACATGGAAGTTACACACCTCAGGGGGATATTTATTTACGTAAGGATAAATATCTGTCATTAAATTGTGCTGGGGCAGATGTTGGTGTAAAATTGTAGCAGCTGTGTTTCTGAATCAGGATGTTGAGCTTTCAAGCCCACTATAAGGATTTGTGTTTGTATCTAGTGCTGGCTGGTATACCTAACTTATAAAATGTTAGAAGCTGCACCACAATTTTTGAGGTTCACCCTAAGAAATAAGTGTGGAGTTTTTTTTATTTTCTATTTTTTAATTTTGTTTTCCTTGTTTTTGAAAAATAATTTTTGGACATTTTTCTGGGCCCTTAAGGCATCCTTTCTATCTTCCTGCCACATTTTCTTAGCTTTCCTTTGCTGTCCTGGGAACTTGAAATTGAATGTGTTAAGATTCCCATACAAATATTGTATTTGAGTACGTAGAAATTTAGGAAAAACGTCAAATATCACAAAGCCATGATAAAATCACAGTCTTTTGGCAACAGAACTACTGCTCGTCATGTGGTCTTTGTGCTTGGTTAGGAGCTGCTTCTGAAGCTAGTAACCTTGCAGAAGGTTGGGGACAGTGGGGAGGAGGACACACTGTCTTGCATGACTGTAATTGCAACACCTATGGTATAAGAAGAGATCCCACTGTCCTTCTGTAGGCTTATTATTTTAATTAGAGTTGTTGAGACTGGGAGAATGGCAGGGCTGGAGAAGTGACCAAAGGGTCGAGAACATTTAAACAAACAGCTGAAATCTGGAGCATCAAATGATACTCAGGAGGGTTGGGAGTGGAGCAGTGCCAGGAGGTTGCCCAGTGTCTGTGCTGGCTGGCAGGAGAGGAGCTCTGGAATAGGGATTGCAGAGCCACTGCGGGTACTCGGCACCTCTGGAGATCGCCCAGTCCAGGGACCCCACACGGAGCAGGGTCAGCTACAGCAGGTCGCTCAGGACCTCGAGCGACAGGTGAAGGGCAGCTCTGAGCTCTCCTCTGGGCTGAGAAGGCCCAGAGTTGCAGAAGAGGCCTGTGGGTCTCAATTATAATACCACTAACATGGATTTCTAATTAGTACCAAATTGACCCCTGTGTTTGCAAGCCCTTTAACCAGAGGACTGACAGCTATCTTTCAGTAACTCTGTTGTGCATGGCATATCTGCCTATATATAAAGCATCAACATTTAGCAAGCTCTCGAAGAAACACGAGAAGAAAGAAACAGAACTCAAAACAACTAACAAAGTGCAAAAGTGTTTTTTTTTTAAAAAAGGTGAAAGGAAAAAAACCTTTCCAAACTCCTCAAAGCAGTTGAAGAGGGACTAAATCTTTAATGATAGAGTCTTAGATAAAAGACTAAAATATTTATATCACCTTTTTAACCTGAATTTTATAGCAATGAAGTTTAACATATATCTTCTATTACCTTTGTCAAGTTTATGACTAGCTCTCATTTATGGATCACTTAAATATGTATAAGACAGTTTTACTTATCTTGTTTACATGGGTTTTCTCTTTGGGTATTTGTCTCCATCACTGCATAGCATGTTTATGGTAATTTACTATAATACATGTATATCAGAGGCAGTTTAAATGACACTTAGCTTTGAATATATTTAAGCTTTTTTTTTCCTTGTAGCCACTAGGAAGTCAAAAGATATATGAAAAGCTATTAATTTTCAAATGATAGTAATATAAAGAATATTAAAACTTGTATTTGCTCTTGGAACAGTGTGAGGGAGAAACATAACAAATAGGGCATCACACAGGCAGTTATTAAAGAAGTAAATTAATAAACTCAACATTCAATCTTTTCTTTTCACATGTCAAAGATAATCTGGACAGTAGTTTGATTATAAGGAAAAAAATGTGTCTGATTATTTGGGTTGGCTTTAATCAGTGACTTTAAGGCTCCTCAGTAAACATTTGCTTTCAGTTTTTAATTTCCAGCCCTATGGAAAGGGATTCCCCATGTGTTATCCAGAGTGTGCACTGCAGGTCTTTGTGTTATTGCTACTGTGTCCGAAGGATCTGACTGAATTGCCTCTATGCGAGGGGCTGATGCTGTGCTGGTGGCATGTGCTATGTCCATGTGGTGAGGGAGAGTTTTGTGTCAGTGGTATTTCTGGGGTAGACACAGAAGAAAAAAACATTAAACTGGGAGGTTGTGGCTTTGAGTCCCAAAACCGTTTTCCTGGTTGACGGCTGAGCTGGAGTAGAGCACAGACACTGCGTAGGTCTGGGCTGTGCTGTACCTGGTACTCGACACTGCTTTCAGCCTCATGGAAAGGTGTGGTCTGGCCTGAAGGTCCTTGTTTCGGAGTGAATGAACTGTACTTCTGCTGGCTTTTTGACTCGAGTCCAGTTCATTGCTGTCTGCAAGTACACGAGTAGCATTTATGTATCTTTATGAAATATGAAACAATGTCTGAGTGTAATGGGAACTGGATTCCTTGGTGCTTTTGAAAATGCCACTGCATTCTTGTCTACTCTTTTTGGTGCTGGAAAACCCTTAAAAATCTGCTCCCTAATCGTATTCATTTAAATAATATTGCTATTATGGAGACACGATTAAAAGCTGACAACTTGTTCAGAAATCAAGCTCTGTGGCCTTTGATGGAGGGATTGAGAAAGAACTTGCAGACATTAGGGAAAATCAGAAAGCCTATCTATTAATGATAACGGAGGTATCATTAGTATCATTTCAGTACTTCAGAAATTTCACAGAAATGTGTACTACTTCTCCTCCAGCCCAGCCCAGGCACCTGTGCACACTGTGATGTTGACAAAAGAAAAGCTTACTATTAGAAATTGTTTTCTTTGAATACATGTTTAGAGAAAAATGTGATGTCTTTGAACTACTAAAATTCCTTTTTGTTGTTTGTAAGTAAAGGTGGATGTAGCATGCCTGCTGAATGTATGCAAATGTGTAATTGCGGATCGTTGAAATCTGCTATATTGCAAATGCAGAAAGAGGCATCACGTTGGAAACAACATTCCAGAGGAGGAAGCAAGGAATGAAATTCCTTTTACAAATAAACCAAAATTGAATGATTGTGCATATGCATTTGTATTTGCTTTCTCTCTTTGTTCTTTGTTCTTCCTTTAGCGATGCATTTGCATGCAGACTGCTAGTGATCGGAATGCAGAGCTCCTGTACAGCGGAGCTGTGTGCTGGCATTGATCTAGTGGTCTGTGCCAGCTCAGTGGTGCAAGATTTACTTTAATTTCCTCTTCTCTTTGTTCTTTTGCCTCTGTGCTTTAAATAAAGGCTTTTCTTTTATTACTTCTAGAAATTTTGAGAAGTTGTAGCTATTTTGTATCCAAATAACCATGACCCATTTCTCTGTGATAGATAACTGCAGAGCTCCCAAGCGGGTGGGTCCCACACTTATGTGTGTCTGAAATTCTCAAAGTTATTAACTTTGGGGAGGTGTGATTTGATTTTTTTTTTTTTTTTTTTTTTGGTTAGACTAAATGGATAGTGAGCGTTTTGAAACTATCAGGGTGTGCAGCTGGAGATTATGCGCTTCTTGGAAGAACCTCTGAAACAATTTTGACAGAAGGTCCCAAACCTGAAGAAGGAAAAACCAAGAACGTGTTCTCTTCACTTAGACATCAGAGTTGATCACAATCATGGAGGAAGTATATGGAAAGGCCCTAGAGAATGGTGTAGTGTATGTGACTTGGCCATCCTCTCTTTTTGTACTGTTAACATCGGGCAGACAAATAAAGCGCAGCAAAAACCATCTTTAAGTCAATTTGTCTCCTTTACGCAGAAAGAAATAGAGTAGGGGTTGCCTTTTCTTTGCTAGTTTTCCTTGGCAGGAACAGCACAAATGCCTTCATGACGGAAGAAGACTTCGTAAGTGCTGCTGTAGTTGGAGTGTTTTTGAGATCTGCGTTTCTCTGTGCTGAAATTGCATAACTGCAGTGGTGCAATGTGTGTTTACAGGGATTGATTCAGGGTCAGGGTTTTAGTTTCTTTGCCTACTCTTGACATGGCTTTCTCCAGTGAATTTATTAGATTATGTCCTCTTGAAGAATTAGTAGAACTCATTAGTTTCTATTCTTTAACTTCTTTACATTACATGCATGTATTGTCTGCAGGAGCAGTATGTGGTAGTTGCTTTCATTCATTTGTTTTCCAGCTGGATTTCATCTGGAATATTTTCAAGGCTGCTTTAATGAAATCTCATATAGGAAAAAAATGTGGAGAATACGTTCTTGGGTTCTGGGTTATTTTTGTTGAACTCCCCTTGGCTGTCTTTGGGCTTCTGTCCTTATATCACTACTTTCCTTCATATTGACATACTGACAAGCTATTTTAATATCCTTGTTGAGAGAGCCATTCTTGTTGCATCACAGGTGTGCTGCAGCTCTTTGAGCAAAGTCGTGCAGAAATCATCCTTCCAGCTTTCTGGAAGGTGGCGTCTACTTCTAGAAGAATCATCAAGGGCTGGTGGCCTCACCTGGGACTTGCAGCTTTTTGACCTCCTGCTTTGCAGCTGGAATTCCTGAGCTGTCAGCTGGTTCTTGGAGGGGAAGCAGATTCCCCTTCCAAGCTAGCAAATGCAAAAGCCAGTGTCTCCTTGCACAGCAGTTCCCTCCTCTCGGCATGTAGGCTGGGCTTCCAGTAGCACTCCAGCGTTACAGCCCAGCGTTTAGTTGCAGTAGCTGGTTAAGCAGTAGCTCCCCTTGTCGCAGGATCTAATGATGATGTAATGGACCATGACCAGAGTTGCACATCTCGAGGTGTTGTGATGCAGGTGAGCACAGCCAGGAAGGTTATCTGCTGGGCAGAGTCTGCAGCAAAGGGGGAACAACGCTGCCTTTAATGAAGAAACTGAGCAGACTTACAAACAGCAGATTAATTACTTTCCTCAAAAGGAAAATGTGCTTAGCTTCAAACTGGTTGTTCCAGTGAGCCTTGTATTGTATAACACTCACCTGAGACAGAGGCTGACAGGCTGTCCCAACCTTTAATTGACTAATTAATAGTTATTAATTAGTATTCCCTGCAGTTGTAGTCTCAACCATGAGTTAATTGATTCTGATGGGGAATTAAACGTCCCATGTCAGAGATGAGTGCCCATAACAGCATCCGAGGCAGTTATTTTGTGTGATAGACTAAAACAAACCTGTTTTATATGGGCGGGTACACTGATACCAAATTGCACAGACCCTTGGTTGTGTGTGTTTAAACCTATTGCTCTGTGCCTGTTGGATCATGTGGTTTGTAAACACTTACTGGAGACTCTCAATTCTTAATGTAACCGGGAGAGAGGAGATGCTATTTTCAAACCCCATGCTCTGATATGGGATTGGTTTCTCTCTGAAAACGCCGTAAAAACATCTGCCTTTCCAATTCACTTCTGTCGTGAGTTAAAATCCTCTGGAGATGAGAGCTAACTGGTAGATTTGATAGTTGAATATTCCAGCACTGACAAGCTGCAGTATTTCATAGCAGCACAAATATCATTGTGTCTGTTAAGTTTATTAGGTTAAGAGATTTTGGAAAATAACCTCTAATGGGCAGCATGATTTGATAGGCAGGTGCAGCTGACAGAACAAACATTCATTTTCCTGTTCAATTTATACTGTTTTCTACGGTTGAGCCCCTGCCAGGCAGGAGCAGCTGGATGGCACTGACTTCGGTTAGCCAGTGTTGTGCTGTCCGAGTCTTCTTGCGGTGCAGTGAAACTTCTGAAGCTGAAGGAAGCCTTACTCAAGGCTTTCCAGCAGAGTAATCTGTAGGCTTGTCATTACTTAAATTCAAGCTGTCAGATGACGATATTATAAGAGCTCCTAGCATCTCTTAGTTCAAAGTGTAAACATAGTAAATATACATGAATATATTAAATGGAAGTCTTCAAACTCTGAATCAGTGTGGGTCACTGCCGTATTACAGGCAATGTGCAAACCATGCAGGACAAAATCCTGACCTTGTCAAATTTGATGGGTGTTTGCTAAGCTGTGGGACCAAGATATCACCAAGGGTGTGAAAAGAATATCCGACAACCTGGTCTGCAGGAGGTGGTACTTACTTGGATGTGGAGCTTCATGACTGCTGCCATTTTCCAAGAGTGGAGTGGATTCCAAGTTTTCTCATGATGAGTGTGAATGGTAAACCCAGAAGTGAAATTGTGCAGTCCACCACCAACAAAACCTTCCTGTCATCTGCTCATGGGATATTTTATATTGTTTAATATCCTTGGGTATTGATTAGAACTCTGGATGGAGGAGAACCAATGACAGTTTGATCTCTAAAATGATGATTGAGAGGTGAATAGGGTGAAGGGAGGTGAGGGAAACTGACAAATAGTTCTGAATTTAAGCCACCAAATGCCTAATTAACATTTAAAAGGAAGAGAGTTGTCTTGCAGGTGAGGAAAAGGCATGCTAAATTATTTTGAAAAATTTGGATGTCAGGCAAGGATGGGGAAGATTTACATGTTAATGGGATCCTCAGCAGGAGAAGCAGCCTTGGAATGGTGATGGCAGACAAATAGATGCGCCCATCTGCACCTTCAGATGTTATCGCATAAGTCTGAGTAGTCCCACACTTTTTTGGGACAAAAATAAAAATGAGCACGCAAAGATTTGTGGTTGGAAGAGGCAGCCTGTGAAAGAGCCTGATGTTACTTTTGAAACCTTTCTGTGGAACAAGCAGTTTAAGACAACCTCTGACTGCTTCCATGTGTGCGTGGGTTTGGGTGCCCAGAGCTAAGAGCTGGACACTGGGGCGGGCGCTGCTTTCTGTGAACTTGAAAGGACGCGACAGAGATCACGAGCGTTTCCGATGGGACATGACAAACACAGCTGAGCCCGGCTCTGAGTCTTGCTGAGATCACTGTAACTAAATCATAGGAGAGTACTTGAACAGGCTGGGCTTCATTTTAGACCTTCAACCAGATGAATTTTTTTGTTGTTGTTCTCTTTTCGTATGTTTTTCTTTCTAATTTTTGTACAATGTCTTTTTCCAGTTAGAAATCTTTAGAGTGAGTCAGGTTTTACAGTGAACCAATGCAGCCTGCCACACTTTCTCTTGAGAAGATAGACCTTATCCTGAAGCAGCCTTTCAAGGGAATGTATAAAATAATAATAATAAATAACAAATAAAAATAATAATTAATAAACTTTAAATTAAACTGAGGCTGGCGACAGAAGCAAATAGCAATCAAGCACTCTGCTGTCATCTTTTTACTGAAAAATATTTTATGTGAAGGTTCCAATAGCCATGACAATAGTGTTTTTTTCTCCTCTGCATTAATATGCACGGGCCTAATAAGCTTGCTAAACATTTCTGCAGAATTATCTGCTACAGCTAATTCAGCCTAGGCAAGGCATTTGGGCCTGTGGAGAAGCTCTTAGATATGTCAAGTGTTTTATAAATCAGATAATTGTCCTTGGTCAATAAAAGCCGTGGAGATCCAGTCTCTGGGCAGATTGCACTCTTCAATTGAGATGTTAAACTTTGTTTCCTTTCAGCAGCAGTGTGAGTCAGCTCCAGGCAAATCTAAGCATTACAGCGGAACTAAAACAAACATAAAGTGGAACCGATCCTAAATATATTTGCATCTAGATTTTGGCAGACATTGTTATGGCTTTCTGTATTTTATATGCCTTTTTCATTTCCCTGTGAAATATTTTTTGGTAAACTTACAAGGCTTTCAAACCACTTGAAGTTGTTGACTCTTCCACTCATGCTAATGATGCTCCACCACTTTAATTTTAAAGAGAGAGAATGACTTAAAGCTTTTCCTCTGCCTTGCCTAGGCATTTGCTAGCAAGAATTTGTGCTCTTGAGAATGCAAAATAATAAGGAAAGAAAGAAAGAAAAAAAAGCAGTAGATTATTTTTGTTAGTTGGGTGAGGAACGTATAACACCAGAGTGAGGTTTTTGGAGTGACCCAATACTAATGTGACTGAAGTCTTGCATTTAGTGTCACTGTGAGACAGAATCCTAGCTGAAAATAGAAACCTATCCTGGTCTTGTGCATCTTCTCACTATAAAAAAAAATATAGGAGTTGATATAGTTTGTATGTATAAAAATATACACATTAAAAGGCAAGTTAAGATAGCTGAAGTACTCCTCTGATCTTATCTTTCTCCTTGTTTAGCTACCCCAGCAGCAAGGGCAGCAAAGTCAATTTGTAGATGGGATTTTAAATGAGTTTGAACTAACACTAAATTGAGCCCAACCTTTGAATAGGCCCAGAGCTAGTAGGCAGAGCTTCATTCTGTCCTTATTGATGAGTCTAAATGTTTCAGACTTTTATTAGAATGACTTCAGTGGTGACAGTGCAGCTAAATAATGTACTTTTATTGTTAGCATACCTTTTCTTTTAAGTTGTGACATCTACAAGGTGGCATTTAGGTAATCCAAAAAGAATGGCTAAAATGTCTCCTTCTCCTTAAAATAAAGAGGCATAAGGCTTTTTGGCTTACGTGGGCTCTTGATAGCAATAGGAATAGTTTGCAATTACTATGAGTGGTGCATACAGAACACTGATCTGGTCATCTGAGTAGGTATATAAAATACCAGAATCACTTCTCTTGTGATGATGAAGTGGTTTCTTGACAGTGTGTTTTTCTTACAGCTTTCAAGGTCAAGTTTAACGAAGAGTTTCAGGTACTCTCACTGAGGGTTTTTTGTTCCTTCACTATTTGGAAATATGTTGCTAGCCAGAATTTTCATACAATTATAGAAATGTTAATAATGGATATACCATTGGAATATGATATTTGCTTTCGAAAAGACATATTTAAAATAGATGAATGATTTGACATTAATGTTTTATTTGTTTTATTATATTTCAAAACGGAAGAAATACATGCTATTTTCAGACAATATTTTAGATCAGCTTTACAGTCCTACTAGCATTAGATTACATATATTTGATGAAGGGCCGTTTTTGACTTTTGGTACTACTTGTATGAGTAAAGTTATTTGTGCTTGCGTACCTCCAGTGTGAGAAGAACATAGGATAGAAATGTTGTGTATTTATAACAAGCCTATTTTAGACATAACTGGTTAGCATGCAAAGAAAATATTTCTGTAATAGAGCAGTAAGAAGCAAGGATACTTTCCAGTTATAGATGGTCAATGACAAAGTTTTAAGCAAATATTTTAATATAATCCTGTTATTAGAAATAGCCATGCTGATAACTGGTGATTTGCTACAATGAAAGAGAAACTTTGGGGCTGTAATCCATATTTTTAGTCATAGCAAGCCTTTCCAAAAAGGACTTAGGATGTAGTTGCTAATGTACCTTAGTTTTCCTGAGCCTCTCTGATAGAAAACTGTAAGGTTTTACTCCATTGGTACGAATTCCTGTTTTTATGGTTAGAGCTGGGAATGCAGATCCCGTATTGATCACCACTGAATACCTCCTAGGAGGTAGTAGTTGACACATACCATGATAAAAATTCTGAAGTGCTTGATCTACATGTGTACGAAGGCATATTTAAACATCTTAGTGGTGATTTCCTCTCATTGTAATACATATTATACAGTTTCATGCTGTAAGTAAAGTTCATCCCTAGACAAAACTATTGTGAACGTATCAGGTATCGTCCTTATCACAATGCCTCTTTTTACCACTTCTACAATATCAAGAGATAAAGCTAAATGCAGGTGATTTGTACCCACTATAGATTCCTTCATGCTGCTAGAAAAGCAAAAAGAAACTGATACAAATGATAATTCAAGTCTAATGTAGTTTGTTCTTTTATATTAGGGAAGGTTTTTGTGCAATAGAAAAAGGTCTTTGTGGACAGGAAAACTTTAATAATAAAGATCACTCTATTTTGGTGCTGATTTATTACTTTTTGACATCTTAATTATATCCTGCCTCATAAAGTGGTGATTGGTAGTGTCAAGATTCCTAAACTGTGTCCATAAAATTAATTTTCCTGTTTTTTTTTTTTTTTTTTTTCTACTGAATTTGATTTTTGTGTAAAACTCGCTTATGCAGTCTGACATAAAATCAGAGAGGAGAGTCCCATCTGCCCTTCCCTCTGCCAGGAGGTGCAGAGCAGAGGAATACAGTGGAAACCTTAAAAAATGACTTGGTCTTCGAAAGAGTTGTGGGGAACAGAGTGAAACAGTGCCCTGCCCTCTTCTCGGTGGTGTAGGGAATAAAAGACACTTGTACAAAATTTCTTATGACTTTGTACAGTATTGGTGTTATTAGGTGCCAGTTTAACCGTGTCTGGAGTTCTGCTTTATGCCCCAGTGAAAAGTCCTTTACATCCATGAGAATGTTTTTCAGGATAAGGGGAGAACAATAAAAAGGAGCTTATTAGCTTCTAAAAGGTCCTATGTCTAAGCAAAGAAAGATTTTTAAAGAATTTGGCTCATTCCTATGAGAAACTGTTCTCCTGAAGTTTTGCAGATCAAATGTACCGGTCGACAGCTGTACAAATTCTCTTTCACAGAGTATGAATGCTGCAATTTGCTAATGTACATTTTGCTTTTCATAATATTCACAAAACCAGTTTATGGTTCAGAACATTCACAAAGCTGCCATTTTTAAACTTTGCTTCTGAACACATGGCATGGTTTTCCCACTTTTAAAGCAGTTTTTTATGTATGTTGTTTTGTTGTGTTTTTTTTTTTTTTTTTTGTGTGCAGGTGTCTTTTAGAGAAACAGAACACTGCTTCATTTGAGGCTGGAAAAGTTTAAAGAAATTATCCAAATGCCTGAATTCCCTGGCCAGAATACCAATATTTTTTTTGTTTTATTCGGTATTTCTAGATGCACCTGGGGCTGTGTTTACTGTAACTCTATATCCTCTAGGTCAGTGCATGTTCTAATGCTGCTAACAGAGTGAATGAGGGATGTCACAGTTAATATCCCAACACTGAGCGAGTATTTCTAGTGTCTTCTCTAGCTTATGTTGGGCACCAGTGGGATAGGCTCTTTGTGGACCAAGAGTTAAGTGCTGGTTTGCATTCTTTGAGTTGATTATGATTTACGAGCATAAATTCAAAATATGAATACTGCACCATGCTGTGAAAATG
This sequence comes from Tauraco erythrolophus, assembly GCF_009769465.1. Lineage (NCBI taxonomy): Eukaryota > Metazoa > Chordata > Aves > Musophagiformes > Musophagidae > Tauraco > Tauraco erythrolophus. Next base: position 28,208,519 of record NC_141474.1, on the reverse strand, counting down.
GCTGCAATGGAGAGAAACTTCTCTTGTGAAAACATAGATTCTCTGTACACCTATTCTTGTCACTGGAAAAGATGAACAGTACCTCTCTCCTAATGCTTAGCAAAAGGCGGTGGAGCTTTTGGAGTGTTTTGCCCTTATTGCTGCTGCTAACAGCAATAAATAACTATTGCACCTTTTCACAGTTCCTCCCTGTAAGTGCTCAGAGGCAGATGACTAAGGGGAACCTGCGTGAGGCAGAGGAAATAGTTCCAAAGCGAAGTACTGCAAAACCAGCTGCGTGGATGCCCCATTGCAGGAATTAGTGTATTGTTTTAATGATTTCAGGGTTTGGATGCATTTCTTTGAAACACACGCTCGAACTGTTGTTTACTAAACTGTTGCCAAGGCGTTATGCATTGGGGATATTGTGATGGAGGGGAAAAAAAACATTGCCACAGATGCAGTGTAGTTTTTTTATTTTATTTTATTTTGTCTGTCTGTATTGACTCAGCACCATGGCAGCTGTTCTCTTTTCAAATAGCTTTGTTTTCCTGAGGCATAGTCTATACTTATTTCAGGAAGTTGTAGAGGAAGGAGAGCAAGTAAAGGACTCCAGATGAATTTCTGAACACAACCGTTCTCACACTATTTACTCCTAAATTTTACATCCATGCATACTTTTGCAGATGGCCTGAAAAGAAATAGAAACATGAAAGTTTTGAGACAGAACGGTATTCTGAAACGATGAGGTACTAGTGTTTTTAACTAGGTGTGTGCGTGAATGCGTGAATCTGACCTTGAAGTACTATGTGCAAAGGTCAAGTATACCCATTTCACAGGTGGGAAATAGAAGTGTAGCCTTCAAGTGACTTGCCCAGTATTTCAGAAAGTCTGATGAAGCTAAAAATAGGGTAAACTCAGCCATGCCACTAGCAGAGAATTTCCAGGGAGCACTTTTGGGGTCAGAGCTGCTTTATTCCATTTCTAAGCCTGAGGCCATCTGAGTAAGGTTTGTTTGCTCTGCTTTACTGATTTGCAGTCTCATTTGGCTGTTTGTTCCTGTCTTCCAAAAATGTAGTACTTCCTCACTGGGACAAGAGAATGCAGACTTTGTTGAAAACTAGTAGGGAAGGCTCTTTGTACCGGAAAGACATCTCCTCGTCTGCAAACTACATGCTCCAAAAAGAGAACCTATAGTATCTGATCAAGGATTACTTTCTTACGGGAGATTTTCTTTCTTTTAGTCATGGGTTTTTCTGTTCAGTGTTTTTCCTCATTTTTTTCATTTTTCACATGAATGCAGAATTCCCAAGAACTTGCTATTCTTCCTGCTGTGAGAATATACCACCTCTTGGGGTGGGTAGTGAATGTCTACTTGGCACTAAGTTAACTTGCTTCCTTTAGAGATGTCACCAACAGACACCTAGTTTGTTAAATACTTGTGGAAGTTGAACATCTTAGTGAATCAGGGAAGTGTCAGGGACATTTCAAAACACTAGTGCTGAGCTCTTTGTTTGAAAGCGGGGCGAAACACTATGTAGCCTCTCTCCGGTAATTTGTATTCAGTGGATTCTCCCTCAATGTCCTGTTATTTTCATCCTGAGACACTCGTCACAAGTCAGCCAAAGGATTAAGAGAGAAAACTTTTGAGTTCCTTAGAGTTTCCTAGGCATATGCTTGGCCTTAAAGGATGTGTTACGTATCAGGTGACTCAAATTGAAAAGCTCAGCAGCTTTATGATCTCCTGGTCTCTAAAATTGCTCCAACTATGGATGCCAGAAGCAGAATCTCCAAGACTGGCTCATTGTTTTGTGCATTCGGTACATCTCGCTACTACTGCTTTAGGAGCAAAGATCCAAAAAGAAAAGCTCCCAGCCATTTCTTTCCTGTCATAGAGTAAGTACCTGAAAATAATTATATCGCTTTACTGGAAATATTTGGCATCAGTGCTGTGGCTCCACCATTAACATTTTCTACAGTTTCTTTCCAGACTGCCAGTTCTTTTTTATTACTGCCTTATTAGCATGATGAAATGATGACAATCTTCTATCCTTGCTGTGGACGCAGCCAAATGGCATAAGAACATTTGTCTACAAAAGTAACTGAATAAAAGACTGAAATAGCCAATTAATAATAGCACCTGCCTTCCATTATCTGCAGAGCCTGGCCATGCATGCACCATAATCTCTCAAGGTTTTGTATATTGAATCTAAAGAGATATGCTTCTGTTTTAAGTAAATCCAAGTACAGTTCTCCAAAATATCATTTATTCTTTAAGGTCTCTCTCTTCATCTCTTTCCAAAATTTCTAGCAGTTTTGCTGTTTGGATATCAAGTCTTTGGCAAAAGTCTGTGTTTAATGGGCCTCTGAATAGAGAACAATCTGTTTAAATGAGGGCTGATCTTAAGCCATATTCTCTTATCGCCATCACAGAAATGTACAGCAAACACCCTGGAATTTTGAATGGACTTGAATCAAAGTCTTGGACAATGCAAGTCTGGATCTTACATTTACAGTTGGTCTTTTATCTGTATGCTGTTTTTACTCATAAATTCTAAATTGTTCTTGACTTTGAAAAACTTTGTATAAATTTCATCTAGGGCTTTTTTCTACTCAAACTAGGCACAAATGACTGAACATCTAATTTAGCATGGCTGTATGTCTCTGCATTAGCTGAATCCATAGGTAAACAAACCCGATGCTACTGAACCACTGTCAGGAAATAAAATCCTAGAATCATAGAATGGTCTGGGTTGGAAGGGACCTTAAAGATCATTTAAGGATGAAAGGTCATTTAAGTGGAGGGTGTCCCTGCCCATGGCAGGGGGTTGGAACTAGATGATCTTTGAGGTCCCTTCCAACCCAAACCATTCTATGATTCTATGATTTAATTTCAATCTCCTTGCCATGGGCAGGGACACCTTCCCCTAGATCAGGTTGCTTAAAACTCCATCCAACCTGGCCTTGAACACTTTCAGGGATGGGGCATCTACAACTCCTCTGGGCAACCTATTCCAGTACCTCACCACCCTCAGAGCAAAGAATTTCTTCCATCTAATCTAAATCTACACTCTTTCAGTTTAAAGCCATTACCCCTTCTCCTATCACTACATGCCCTTGCAAAAAGTCCTTCTACATCTTTCTTGTAGGCCCCCTTTAAGTACTGGGAGGCTGCTAGAAGGTCTCCCTGGAGTCTTCTCTTCTCTGGGCTGAATAATCCCAATTCTCTCAGCCTGTCTTCATAGCAGAGGTGCTCCAGCTCTTGGATCATCTTTGTAGCCCTCCTCTGGACCCGCTCCATGTCCTTCTTATGTTGGGACCCCAGAGCTGAACTCAATATTCCAGGTGGGGTCTCACAAAAGCAGAGTAGAGGGGCAGAATTCCCTTTCTCAACCTGCTGGCCACGCTTCTTTTGATGCAACCCAGAATATGGTTGGCTTTCTGGGCTGCAAGTGCACATTGCTGGCTCATGAGCTTCTCATCAACCAGCATCCCCAAGTCCTTCTCCTCAGGGCTGTTCTTAATCCATTAATTACATGCTCAGCCTGTAATTGTGCTTGGGATTGCCCCGACCCATGTGCAAGGACCTTGCATTGGCCTTGTTGAACTTCGAGGTTTGCATGGGCCCACCACTTGAGCCTGTCAAGGTTCCTCTGGATGGCATCACTTCCCTCCAGCGTATTGACCACACCACACAGCTTGGTGTAATTGGAAAACTTGCTGAGGGTGCACTCAATTCCACTGTCCATGTCATCGACAAAGATATTTAACAGTGCCAGTCCCAACACTGACCACTGAGGAATGTCACTGGTCTCCACTTGGACATTGAGCTGTTGACCACAACTCTTCGAGTGTGACCATCCAGCCAATTCCTTATCTATTGAGTGGTCCATCTGTCAAATCCATGTCTCTCCAATTTAAAGACAAATTTCATTTTACCATCTAAAATGACTATTCCTGTACCTTTTCCTCTTCTGTGGCTAACTCACTTTTCTGATCAAAAGCACCTTGAGTCATAATATGACATCAGGCATTTGAGGTGTCCCTTTTGGCTTCTGTTAGTTCAATGTTGTCTAGCTCTTTACTCTTACTCTACCACAGATACTTAGATTAAAAAAACAAAACCCCACAAAAGGTGTATGACTTGCTTATACCAGTCAACTTTCATCTGTCCTCTGTTGTTTGTCTTTATCTACTCTCATGTTCTAGATTTGTCTAATTTACACTGCATGCCCACAGGGCAGGGCTCACCCCAGTCTGTATTAATGTTTGAACCTTTCTATTCATTGCAGTGTGTCAAGCACATCCTCTGCTGACTGTCTGAGACCTGATGAGCAGTAGGAAGGTTATAAAGCACCTTTTGAAATGGGTCTCTGTGTAGTCATTAAAGTGCATTCATTGTCTGCCTATCTCTTCTCTTACTGTTTTTTCCTTCAGTTCTCCTTGACCCAAAATTACACTCCCATTTTCCATCAATTTTCAGCTCTCTTTACCTGGCCAACTTCTTAATTCATTTCTGCAACAAAATATTCGGAGACGTTTTTACACTCCCCTCTTGAATAGTCTAGCTCTCTAGATGGCCAATGCTGACCCTACTGTTTCTTCATCTTTATCTGCTTGTGGATGTAAGGAAAAAGGATGGATTCTTGTGCTAGCTTCTCTTATTTGTAGTAACTGTTTCTATCCTACAGGTCCTCTCTTTAAGGATTTCTTCTGAAAAAGTGAGTTGGGGCTGCTAGTTGCATCTTTTTATTTTCCTGCTGTTGGTACAGGTACTGCAGAACTGACTTGGAAAGACACTGTGCTGTATTTCTAGATGTGATCAGCATCTGGTCTGCCAAAGCTTTCTTGGTCCTCTCTGGCATCTCTTTTCACAGTTTTCTCTGTGTGGGGTTTTGGTTATTCTTTTTGTGTTTTCCAGTCATCCCATCTACAACCTACTGTTGTCAGGTGCTTTCCTGTTTTCCTATATTAATGTACTATCTCAAAGAGTTTGTTTGAAGTGTTGAGAACTACAGCAGTGAAAACTATTTTTCTATGTCTTGAATGCATTTTTGAAAGACTACACAGGAGTAAGGCTCTTGTAAAACTGAAACAATAATTGTGTTATGTAGAACAGATGCATGTTTTGATTTGTGAAGAGGAAAAAGAACCACAGAAAGAGAAGTCCAATTTAGCTGCCTGATACTCTTTGTTAGTCAGGTCTGCTGCAGTATTTTGATGTCAGCCTAGTTAAATGTTATCACCGAAGCCTGTGTGCTTTCGATAATGTTTCTTGGAGCAGAGTGATAATTTAATCGTCCTCCTGCTTGTCTGATGCTTTGGCCAGGTATTGGCAGTGAGAGTGAAAGGTACTGATTTGCCAGTAGTGATGCAGCTGACAACAGTACAATTCTGGATGTCTGGAGAAGAAGTAAAAATTGAGTTTGCTGCCCTTAGGAGTATAAAAAAAAAAAAAAAGACTTGTTTTGAGATAAAACCTTAGGACTTGGTGTGGGAAGTTGTCTCGTATCTAGTTTTACTGCATGCTAAATAGACTGCTCTTGACCTATGTCTGCAAACACTCTCATGTAGCTGTCTGCCTCTTTATTTGCCACATTCTTCCATTTAAGAAACATTTTCAAAGCAGTCAGAGTTGCTTCCTGGCCTTATGGATGCCCAGTTTCCTGGGTTGGCATCTCCAAAGCTGCTTGTGTAGTAATGCCATACTACCGCTACCAACCTACCTGCTCTGCCTGCTCAAGCCAAAGCCCCAGAGCTCCTAAACTAGGTTTCTGGAACACAACATGGAAATGTCTGTCTTGTAAATGTGTGCAACTCCATAAACACACCTGGTGCCTGCCGTTCCCTGCATCGGAAGAGCAAGGGCAGAGCGCTAAGTGAAAGGACAGTCATGAGAGGGTATGTATAAACACAGAGCGGGGATGAGAGGGGCGTTGTGTGTGCTAAGACGTGGCCACCCGAAACAGCTGACCCGGCTTGAGTACGGTGTTGTAAAAGAACGGATGTTGCTGAATGATCCCAAGCAACAGGCAGGGGCAGCAGTTCTGTTTATGGCCCTTCAGTCTGAAATATCAAGTCACTTACTAAAGCACTTCAGCCCCACTCCTCTCCTTCACGCCTTCCCTGAGTCCTCAGCATCACACGCATTGCATGCAGAGCCTGAGTGCCCAACTGGAGCTTCTGAGCAGCAGCGCCAAGGTTAAGACGTACAGTGCCGAGTGGGAGCAGGGTCTCCGCTGAGAAGAGTGAGGCTGAGGATGCGAACTGATCAGCAAAATCAGATCTGCAAAATTGTTTGAAAGTCTTCAGCACAGAGCGTGCAGGTTTTGTGTTGCACTGGGTGGAGCAGCCTCATGTCACAGCCAAATGCTTCCTGTGCTTTTCATGTTGAAAAAATTGTTGGTGCCTAGCAGATACAATTCCAGACTTCTATGTCTGCAAGAAAGCACAGAGAGGAGATGAACTGCTAAATGCAGGAGAATGGGTTTATTTCTGCTAATTTCAACAGAATTGCCCCATTTGCTATCATCTGAGAAAGAAATCAGAGCCATTAGATTTTATCCGAGAAGAAAAACTGTAAACTGAGTATTTTATAACTCAAACCAGTAGATGTCAGCAGTTCCTTTTGAAATGGCTCTGGAAATGCAGCAGTACATGAACTGACTTGCTCACATCCAAACTTCTCTGTGATATAAAAACATTTGCCCAAAAAATCAGGAACTGTATAAAATATTGCCAACAGATGAGGATGGACAGCCTCCTCCTAGTTTTTGGTAAGAGTGGCATGAAGAAATGTGGAAATGTTTGGTCTTGATAACAATAAAATATTAAACAGCGTCTTTTAAAAGGTATAATCTGTGATTATTGGGCCACTGCATGACATAGGTTTCACACTTGTGAAAACCTGGTATCGTCTTTAAAACGTGAGGGCTGTGCTTCACGGTTTTTTGTGGATTTTTTTTTTTTTTTCTTAAGTGGTAGAGGAATCCAGATGTATGTTACAGCTGATGAAAGAGGTGGTAGGTGTCTGCCTGTAGCTGAGAATATATTGCTTCATGTGTTTGTGTCTAAAGTAAAAGATAACATCACATATTCTTGTAATGTTCAAATCTTTAATCTCCTGTTTGCTATATGTGTTTTAGAAGCATGAAGACTGTACGAAATGGTTTTATTTAAATGTATTTTATTAGTCTGTAAATTGAGATTAGTATCACTGAAATCTGAATTCAGAGCCACTGTGAAAGTACCCTAGTGGGATGAAAATAAACCACATAATGTCCTTCTTGATAGTTTTTTGGTCTGTGTTGCTAGCAATCCTTAAATTAACATCTTTTTACTGGTCCACTCCCTTGACCTTGAGCCAATATCAAAAGTGTTTGCAAAAGCGTTAAGACGATTCATTTATTTTAGCTTGAAAGACAGCAGGGGGAGCTCACACCTATTTGGTTCAACTTGCCAAATATTGGTTATTAAAGACATTTTAAACTAGGCCATTTTATTTACACACACAGGCACACATCCACCCACTCTCTTAGCGGCATACATGGAATTCCTAGAGCTTATAATCTATACCTTAGCAGAATGTTTAAAAAGTCTCATTCTCATACCCTCATGTCAGACATTTCATAAAACGAATGGTCAAATGAATGAATGTTTAAAAACAGTCCTAAAAAATGATTCTCTTTTACTTGTTTCCCTCCCTCTGCCTTGAGATAATAACGTGTCCCTCCATCATGTGGTCAGGAATTGATACTTGACTTAAGAAATGCAGTGAGCTCTGGTAGTATAGTCATTAAGAGAGAAGTTAAAACCACACCATTGTCAATATTTTAGCATGAGATTAGTAAAATCAACTTTCTTTTTTTTTCTTAAATTGATTGGGGAAAAGGTACGTTCTGATTCATCTGGTTGCATTCATACTAAGCTGCTCCCTTTTTGTTTCATGTGAATAAAAATTAGACTTTTACCGTAGGTCCACAATATTTTCTGGAATAGCATTTGGAGGAGTTAGTGCAAGTCAGAGGCAGAGCCTGTGGAAGATCTTCCTTTCTGCTCTAGCCCTGTGCTGAATGGTGGTGTTTTATTATATGGTGTGTATACATCTGATGTTTAGAGGATTCTTAACTAGGTTATAATTACTGTAAGTAAGAGAAATACCATTTCTGCATACAGATCTTAAGCCACGTTAGGTAGGGAAGCATTTTTAATTCATTCTGGCAGGGGACAGTTAAGTGACTTGCCCAAGGTCACAGAGCAGAGGGCTGGCATTGCTGGGAACAGACACCCTGTCTCCTCGAGTTTCTGTGCCGTGCTCATCTATAGTGCCGTGTCATTGCTTTGAGCAAACGGAGAGATTTTCTATTTTCTGATGGCCTTTAAGTTTTCAGACGTTTGTTAACGTATCATGTATTATTTCCCCAGATACTTTTTCATTGAAACTGAGAATGTTTTAACCTGTTGATTGTATTGATTTTTGATGTGGAAATAGCAGGCTGCTCCATTTCAAACTAAATTTCAAGGGCATGAAGACTGTTAGAATGGAAAAGCCACTTAGCTCAACACAGTTGTTCCTTTTATTTTTATCTCAGTCAGGCATAGAAAAAGCCCAAGAGGTCCTAGCCCTATTTTCTCTATCCTGGATAGAATCCCGATTACTTTTTAGATGCTGGAAGAATTGAGACGAAAAAGTAAAGCTCATCTGCTGTATAAGCATCCATGTAGCTGGCTGTGCTTGTGCCAGTGATATCTGAGAATATGGCACATACGTTCAGCCTCTCTGCCTTTGCATTATCCTGTCTGGACGCTGCTGCACCACTGCTAGGGAAGTTGCTGTGAGATGTTCCTCTCTGAACCAGTGGCAAATGTTGACTGTTTCACAGAGGGTCCAGCTGGTACCTTGTAAAGTAACAACATCCTCACGTGATTTTATTCTTCTAAACCGTGAATGCGTTTCTGTGTCCTGTCTCCCACCGCTCTCTTGCTTTCACGTTTTTTCTTCTTTAATTGCAGCCCTAAGCTAGGATTATGGCTTTTAGGAGTTGTCCTCAAGTCCTTTCCTTTAGCTGCATGCTGCATAATTTTTCCATTTAATATGGATTTCTCGTTTTGGTCAATTGCTTCTAGTCCTATTACTTCATAGTAATCTACATTTGATGCGCATTTCCCTTTACAGGCCCAGCCGTTTCCCTCAGAAAGTCATTCCCTGTGCACGATGGGCCTGAGCCAACATATGCCGAACTCCGTGGCAATATTCCTGTTGTTTGCAATGAATTTGAAGCCTGAAGCTGAGGTACCCTCATCAGCCGTACAGGTTAGTGGAGTGAATTCACGTGGACCTTGGGTATGTGGGTGGAGAAAGAAAGCCCTTGTTCCAGGGCCTTTCTGTATCATAGCTCATAATCTCCTGAAGAAACTACTATTCTTTTTTTTTTTTTCTTTTGTTTCTTTCCCCTCCTTTCCAGAGTTTTTTGCAGTCACCTTTCTACACACCCCTTTTCTGAATCCATATGAAGAACCAGTGATACAGAGCTCTTTTCTGCATGTCTGCTGGCTATTGTGTGTAGCAGAGCTGCTCCGTTTTGCTGTGCCTCCAGAGCTCTCTGCCTGCGGAGGGGAGGGGTTTTCTGCTACAAAGTTGGTCAAGACATGACATGTAGAGGGAAAGGGTTACAAGTGGGTAACTGGCTCAGTTTCCTGTCATCTCTAGCTGCTTCCAGTGAACTTTGGTTCTGCCCATGTGAGGAAGGCGAAGCCTTATTTTATCATTGTAGGGCATTGAGAGAAAAGGAGTGTGATGGGAGAAGGCAAAACTGTAGCTAGTCTAGGCATATCTTCTAATCTTTTTTTTAAAAAAATTATTATTTCTGTAATTTTAATGCATTTCATGTGTTTTGTTTTTTTTTTTTTAAAAATACAGGCTAAACCAAAAAGGGTATGTGTTTACTATTCCTCCCCTGCCTTGCCATCAGCAAGTTTTTAAACCACTGAGTTGCTGGCAGCTGTGGTGTGACAAAATGATGCTGTTTAGGGTAGCTCCCTCTTTGGCACAGGCTGGAATGATATTGGGGAAGACATGAAATTAAAAAGAGCTCGTTTAAAATCAAGTGCTGATTGCCCACTTCCATAAATACATGGGAGCACAAGAAATTTATTGCACTTGGACATATTTGCAAGATGCTTTTTGGAAATGGATACAAATACACTCTGAATAATACACTTTTGCTGCTTGACTGGCACGCAATCTCTCTATGGTTCTACTGAAAAGCAACATAGGTTAGATTTTTCAGTAGGATGGATGTCAGAGCTTAGTTTTCATTCTTTCCATGATGCTTAAGAAAATTCAGAAAGTACAAGAGTGCTTGAGAGAGAGAGAGTAATTCTACCATAAAATGCAAAATCATACTACATGTAAACAGATGAGAAGTATAGAAGGTGTTGGTCTGGGTGCTAAATCACAGAGCAGGCTAAATCTTTATAAACAGTATGATGAGTCAAAAAATACAGCAACACAAACTAAAATATTCTACATGAAAAAATTATTCTTGACTGTAGTACTATTAAATCAAAGGAGTAGATATCTATAAAAGAAAGACATAACATATCAAATCTGTTTATTGAAAACTGTTTCTAGTTTTAGGACTGATGACATGGGGTCTGTCCAGAGTCCTAAGCAGAGATACCAAGATTTTAGCAAACCAGAAACACAGGGTAAGAAGGCTGTCGGTTTTGTAGAGTCCTGCGCAAGCACACACCTGCCCCCCCCAATGACACTGTTTTTTATGAATGTACCAAACAGAATTTGACAACAAGCAGGAAATTAAACAAGTTATCTCTGAACAGTGTGTATAAAATATTCTAAAATAAAGGAAGCAAACAGAAACCAAATTACAGTGTGACATTGAGCCTTCTGATATCACACAGAAGACAATATTTAAAAAAAAAGAAACCTAACGTGAGTCTGTGAGAGACCACACAGTAGTCTCAAAATTCTTCTTTGATATTAATAGCCTACAAAGCAGAACCAACAGCCCCAGACTTAAGCTTTCCCATGACATATTTTTATCTGCTTCATCACTGAATGAAACACTAAATGTTTCCTGTTTTTAAATAATACCCTGAATTTCTTTTGTACTTACATAAAATTGTATAAAAATTATCAAGACATTGATGATAATTCATATTGTGTCTGGAAATCAAGTGTAATCTGTATAGGCTTGCTGTACATTGCTAACATGGATCTGTAAACAAGAACAAGGGAGATTGAATATTAAGGCCAAAGTCACATAACTGGTACAGGCAGTGACAGAACTGGGAACAGAATAAGTGGAACTGTGTGCTCAGTCCTTTCACACTTGGAACCAACTGTTCTACTTAAAGGGGAGGAATATGCCACTTAAGTGACTTACTTAGATGTATTATAGGTTCTTAGAGCAAATCTGATAACAGCTGAAAAAGTTGGTATTTTACCTGTTCCCTGTGTGAAGAGGTTTTATCTAGGTAGCATTCTCTCTGATTTCATCTATGTTTCACTGCTATGAAGGCAAGTAAAGGTGGGAATGATATAATGATATGTCTGATAGCTACCATGACCATGAAATAAAATTAATTTATTCAGAGGAGCAGGTAGCTTTTGAAAGTTCTGTTAAAGTACAGAAGTAGAGAAGACACATTTCTACCAGATTTTAGGGATGTCAGCTGATATTTATTAATGACTTAAAAATTTGCTTCTTCCTCTATGTGATTTAAAATGTTTACGCAATTGAAGTTTTAAAATTTGTTTTAAATCTTCTGCAAATTATGACTCCATCAGCAAATTTGTTTTCGCTTTGACCTGTAATGTCAGGTATCATTGCACTGAGTCATGTACTGCATCCAAGCAAGAAGACAAACTCTGGCTTCTTATTTTTCATTGACATTGTTTAAACGTAATAATTTTCAGCAGCCTGGTGCTGCTGTTTGTAATACTGAATGATATTTGAAAGATAATTCAGCTCAGTATCTCACATCCTGTTAGATCTCATGGGAATTAAACAGTTTCACACTGTAGTCAAAAGAAATGTAAAACTAATATGATATACCACACAAAAATCCAAGAGAAAACACCAGTTTCAGTCCTGTGGTGAAAATACGAATGCACAGGAGTGGACGTAGACACCCACATCTTACAGACAGAAAAAACAAAGCATACAGGAATCGTTTGTTGGAGATCATAGTAAGTTAGCCCCAAAGGACAGAAAAGAACCCAGATCTCCTAATGCTTTCTCCAAAAAAAAGATAAATGTAGGGTATTTTTTGTAATGGTTTGGGTAGGCAAATGACCGCTTACGATCTAACCATGGATTAAACATTGATCTTGGAGACTGGAATTCAGCATTTTATTCCTCATTATGCCTTTGGCAGGCTGTGTGGCATGTGACAGAGCACTTCAGTCCTGTAGAAGTCATTTTTTTCTTCTGTCTGTTATAAACTGCAGTTAATAATGGTTATCCAGTGTCATTACATGTTTGAATTACATGGAAAAAAAATCTGAAACAAATGCTGGATGGAATTACTAATTGTTAGGCTTTTATTTTAATTATTGCTTGGATATTGGTAGAAAGTACTTCAAGTTAGGGAAAAAAACTCCCTTCTGTTAACAGAATAAAGGAAACGGGAAAATTTGACAGATTAAAAGGCGCATTGCTAACAAGGCGCGGTAGCCTACTTGAAGATAGCACACTAGTACTGCTTAGAAAGGATGTTGTTGTCTCATATGTACGCACATTATTACGGAAATGTTTGATTTCATATGATCTTCCATTCAAATGATGATGAGACTAGAGCAGGAAAAAAGATACACATTTCCTGGATTTCATTATATCTACAAGAAAACTGAGCCAATGGTAACAGCTACAAAACCTGTTGCACAGTATCAGTTATATCATACAATATTGAAGAGATTAGAGAACAGAGAAAAATGATTTCTTGCTGAAGGGTAGATAGACTTTTGATCTGACAAGAGAGTGGTTGAGCATCTTTCTAGCCTTAAGAAATGACCCCTGATAGGTGAAATATTTTTTTTTTTTTTTTAAAACTCATTCCCACATGATGGATTGTGCGCCATTTATGATCTGTTATATGAGGGATTAAACTGATCAGCATACTGACACTTCTGGAAGAAGTAGGAGACTAGGACCTGGGAATGGGTCTGGAATATTCAGGTCAATTTAGTAGCATTGCTAGAATCTACACCATGAAGGTGCTATTTATGAGCACCTAACTGTTCTGGGATAGGTAGTGATTTCATTGCATGAAAGAAAAACCATGTGCACAGGTTAGTGAACTCAGGGAAATTTGCATGCCCAAATCTCCTTTGATTTGCATGTGGATCATTGGTACATAGCTCTACTCGTGGCCTTTTAAAGGTACTGTGGAAATCAAGAAATGGCACGTTCTTTCTATGGTACTTTGAAAAGTTGAAAATTATATTCACTCATATGCAGGAACAAATTTTTTGCAATGAAGAGGTGAATTGTAGTGATCCTCTGCCTGAGTAGTTTCTGCATGGAAAAAAAGACTTTTCTCGCCTTTCTGGAGAAATGTGCCTGTTTCTTCATTGCTTAATTGTGTAGCTAGTACCACAGAAGAGGATGCTGAGGCCTCTGGTGGAAGTTTTGCTAAAGCAAGATGTTTGGAATCGGAGGACAGGCTACCAGTGGACTGACTTGTTTTCTACAGTGAGCATAAACAGAAGTGAACCCTTGACAGTAATTTGAGAGTGATGGTTAATATCTCTGATGATGGTATGAGGCTGGACTTGCCAACATCGTAAGTGTGTGACTCTGACTTGTTTCTGGATTATTTTCTGAATGTTGTTAAAGGATAACTGGGGTGTCTTGCCATGTCTGTGTTCTGCTGGAAACTTCTATGAGATACTTTCTTGGTGAAAGTTTAAAGTTCCTTATCTATTCTGCTATTGTCTAGATTGTCTATATCTGGGACACTGCACAGATACAAAAGTAAAACCTCAGGAAAGAGGAGGACTCAATGCTTCAGTGAGAGCAGCCTTTCTTAGCACAGAGAATGAAGGAAAAATAGCCAGAAAGAGAAGCACTAAAAAGAGGGCAGGCAAAACAGTCAAATATGAAACCTTTCAATAGAAAGGTCTCAGTCTGAGCTTTGAAGACAGTCAAAGAAGGGGCTGCGCTGAACACACAGAATCTCATAGACAGAGACCTGAACTGATGAGTCCCTGCTCTCAGCTTTAACTTAACCACTCTTAATTTCCTTTGAGGCAGCTAACAAGATAGAAACATATCTGAAGAGATGACAGCAGTGACCTATGTCTGGTATTTGGTTCCAGGATCCCAGTGCTCTCAAGGTCAATGTCTGCAAGAATTATCAGTCCCATAAGTTCAGACTTCCTGGAAGCTGCTTTAACTTGCCTGTTTTTCTTTTATCTATCTATATACAGGTATGTATGTACATACATTCGTTCACCAAAATAGGCACACATATACACATGGATATGTATATTCATTCTTTATGTTTCTTTCTAGGCATTGCGCTTTCCTTGTTGATGTGTCTGGGTTTTTTCTCCCTACATCTCTTTGCACTATTTCATGTGGCAAGCTCCTCTGGGATTGTGTTCACCTTGCTCTCTGCATAGTGAAAAACTTCTCGTGTTGTTGTTCCTTGTGCTTGGAGAGGAGTACAGCGGACAAGTTTTACTTGACCTAGAGACAGTCTCCTGTGATACCTAGTGTATGTTAAGAATGACATATTGACACTCTTGTTTAAGCAAATTTGTGATAAAATATAGCAGTGGGGAAAAATGGGGAAAATGGTCCAAGTGCAGTTCATTCCAAACTGGACTCCCCCCTACTTAGAATTGCTTTTGATGTGGTTGATGGTAATGTTTCAAAGGCAGCAGTTGGTAGCAAATGGGAAGCAAAGCAACAGTGAATTAAAGATTTGAAGAGATAAAAATGGTAATTTATAGGTGAGAAATACTGATTAGAGATGTCGTTACTTTTTAGTTAATGAAATGACCTATCTAGTCAAATTGGATAATTCCCGTAGTGAGATATTTTTTCTTTATTGTCAGTTTAGCAGAATCTCCCTCTTTCCTTACTGAAAACGAAATGGTAATTTTAGCATTCTTAATTGGTTTGGTTCTTTTCCATGATAGCAAGTGAACTGAAAAAATACTGCTTATGAACAGGTTATGAACTTAAGTCTAAACCCCATGCACTGTTGCCATCAAATAAAAAAGTGGCTAATGAAACAGTCTTCAGTTTCTAATTTCACAGAGAACTGATGTTGCTTTATGGTGTAGTTCCCGCATGGAATGCATGCACTGAATGAATATTAGTAATGAGAAGCGGAGATAATTTTTGGTTGAATGGTGTGTCTGTACTCAGAGTGACCGAACGCATAGACAAAACTGTATATTATACCAAATTCCATTGAAAGCAACAGTAGAAGTGTAGGCAAATGTTAAAGTGACTTCTTTTAAATAATCTTTTTGTTCCCAGATAAATCTGCAGGTGAATTAGAGGTAATGTATAGCGCGCTTGCAGCAATTCATAAGAAAGTTATACACTCCAGAAAGTATTAATAGTAAATTTTTAATACAGTGACTTAACTGATGATGGGAGAGGTGAATTGAGTAAATTAAGCTATAGGTGTCCAACTAGATGTTATTGAAGAACAGCTAAGTTTATCTAAAATAAAAGCCAAGATTTTTGCAGCCCAGCTGTTTGTCTTGGTGACATGTACTGATGTGTTTGGCTAGAATTCTGTGAATTTCTTTCTGGCTGTTTTGGCACGTAGCTCATTTCTTTCTGATGTATTAAAAAATTCATAGCAGAAATGATGTCCTTCATCATTTGGAATACTTTGCTCCTGATGGACTTTTCCTCTCTGCACATGATACTAAAATTTAAACCTCTTACTTCTCCAGTCACCCCTGCTGGCTCTGCCTCTGTCCATTATACTGTTTTTAAAATTCATATAATGGTCCCATAGCTTTGTGTTCCAGTTTTCCCCTATTTTTCCATCTCCACACCTCTTTTATTACATTTCTTTCAGTGGATTTCATATCTCATCCAAAAATATGAGATTTCTATCAACAAGATTCTCTTTGTAGTTCTATTTCTTGCAGTGTTACGAATGTAAACAAGTGATTAAAAAATTACACTCAAATACAGAAATTGACTCTGGAAGCTGTGGAGGATGGCGTAGTTTTTGGTGTCCATATGTCAGATGATGCTCTGCGTCAATACTTTTAATTTGTTTTCTCTTTTCTGGTTTTCTCTTTTCTGGTTTTCTCTTGAAAGATGATGTTTGAATTTGGGATGCCTCCTTCCAATGTTTTTTTCTCAAAACTACTCAATTCGCTGTAGTTTGACAGTTCTCCACTAGTTCAGGTTGTAGGGGGCTATATTCTGAAAAATGAATACAGTTTCTGTCAACAAAAAGAATAAATGTGCATCTATGCAGGTAGTCATGGATTACTGCATTGTCATAAACCATTGTAGGAATGTGGATATGGTAAACTAGAGACAAAGAGCTGCCTTTGGACTGGAGAAGATCAGATAGAGAGTAAATAGTAACACAGCCATCTATTGTCTGCAACACTATGATGGGCTGACACATTTTGTTTGAGGAAGGAAACTACGCTTTTCCAACCTTCACTGTGCTTATCTAACCTCAAAATGCTGGTAGGCCAGCTAAGAAGGTAGGTTGTTTCTTCCCTAGCAGTAGTGCCAGCAGCATATTCCCGATTACTCCAGCTCTGACAATAAGACTCAGCTTTGTTGTTTTTTTTTATTCTTTTCGTTTCAATGTAAGAAGAATAGATGGATAATACTGCTTGTTTGAAATGTGCCCCTTGCAGTATTAAAGGATATATTAATTCCATCTTCTTGTTGCCAAAAATACCCATATAGCCATGGGAACTGCAAAGAAAATACCATTTGTATCAATCTGGTCTTTTTGTAAACGAATGTGTTTTTCTTGCTATGATTTGGCAGAGAGGTGTTGTCAAGATATCTGAACCTAGGGAAGACTCATTACTTTCCTAATTTAACCAACTGAGAAAAAGTTGACCTGCCTGCTAGAGAGTGGTGGTTCTGTTGTTTTTGTGGTTTTTTTTATGAATTCCTGAAAGCACTGCAGCATTCATAGGGACTGGATGATAAACTGTTCTGCACACTATAGTGGTAACATAGAAGAAAAGATATGCACACATTCTTTAAAATATAATTGTTCTTGGGTTTCCTTCTGAGTCTCTTTCGGCCATATGCATGAGCGAGGCCAGCCCAGGGCGTTTCCTATAAAGGTGGTTTAACTGATGCATGTTAAAAATAACACTTTTGTGGATACTGGTGCTATAATTCCTACAGATTTTTTTTTTTTTAAAAAAAACATGAGAAAGCAGATGAAAATAAATTAAAATGATGTGAAAGGGTCTCTTTGTGTTGTCTCATGCTACATCAGCCCTCACCTCAGATAGTGAATTAAGAGTTGTGCTTGGGATGCAGCAAATCATACAAGCCAAAGGAGACTTGTAGCACAAAGCGTTTTCTGTTTCTGTCTGTTCAGTGTAACTCCTGACTTCAGTTATCACTGTAAATTCTAGTAAATAATCCTGATATTGTTGCATTGCTTAACTTCCCAGAAATGTAAAAGTATTTGAAAACAAATATTTGAAAAGATACCTGTGTCTTTTGTCGTATCTGAGAGCTGCAGTTTTTATAAACCTTGAGGAAATCACGCAAATCTATGTAATATGCATAAAAAAGTCCCTCTTTCTTAGGGCCAAACTGAGACCCACAGAATAAATTACTTTCAGAGTCATGCTGTGACTGGTACATAAGGTTTTTGGGAAGCCTTGAGTACTACTTGGTTGTTTTTTATGAAAAAGTAGATAGAGTTAAACAGAATAGGAAGAACTCAGCACCGTGGTTTGTTCTGATTTAAAAATATTTACCCTGCTACTTTAATGTATAACATTCTGGCATGCCTCTTTCTCCATACTTTTTCTTGTGGTTTTTTAGATTACCTCTTCTTTTGGGAAATGCTATTTCTACCTGTGTCTGATCAGCAGCTAGCAAAGCAGAGGCAGAGACCTGAGTGTGATGTTTGTGGATTAGTCTAACACAAAATCTGACAAAGATGATAATGAAGTTTGAGGGATTTGTCCTATGATAGCTGGTCTATGTTCTTTCCTCTAATTCTGATTTACAGGGCCAAACTATCACCTTGTGTGTACAGTTTGCGTAGGCTTGGGGATACGGTGATAACACAAGATAATTGTTCTGGTCTCCTGGTGCAGGACCTATTATGAGCAGAGGACGTAAGTGCTGTCAGTGGGCACCATTTGCCTGTGCTGAATTTGCTGCTGAAAGAACGAACCCACTATTGATCCGTATAGATCTGTGCTGCAACTGGAGAGCTATACATTCAACATATGAACTTTCCTCACAGTTTCCTCACTTTGGTAATGATTAGTGGTGAGGGGCAAAAAAAGAACAGTGTGAAGGATGTCTGTGTCTCAGAAGAACCTAACTGAATCAACATTAGTTTTCCTCCTGTTGTCTCGCCTCACCTGCAGGCCTATTATGGTAGTGACTGATGCCTGTGAACTTGGAGTTTTAGCTAAGTCATGGTGTCTGTTAAATTTGAGGATTAAATCATGACCTAACAGGTAAAATAGCCTCTTGTTTACAGTACTTTTCTAACCTTGGAGGTGTGGTGCAGTAATGTATGTTTTTAGGCATCTCAATCAGGCAGGGTCTGCCTCAATACACATTAAATCAGCTTTAAAATATTATTGTGAATAATAATAAATAAAAAGATTTATTTCTTATGACACTTTTTGAAAAAAAAGAAACCAACAACCCCAAAACTCAGCAACCCATAGCAATTGGTCAAGAAAAGTAACGACTAAAACTTCATGGGGAGAAAGCAGCCACGATGTCACCTTGTTGCCTTTGACATTCTTGTTGGAAATAGAATCTGAGCACTGTGCAAACTGTACAAAGAGATGACAATTATCCTGACTTAAATAAGCATGGATGCTACTGTGAGGAGATTTGATCAATCACGGTCCAGACTTTTAAAAGTATTTTTTTTTATCCGCAACTTTAATTTTTTTTTTTTTTGGCTTGGGTGGGAAGAGGGTTGCTATGAATATTTATAACAAATCACTTCTACCAGAGGACACATTAAGTCTTGCAGCATAACAAAACTGAATTACCATGAAATAAACTTTCTTAATTAAACCAATTAAATTTCTTCCCAGTATGTAATTTAGAAACTCTGATAAACCCTGGTTGAAAAGGTTTGTTCTAGCCTTAAGCTGGCCTAAGAAAGAGTGAACATCTGGCCTGCACATGAAAGGCCTGTTTAGGCCTTAGGCAGTGTGCAGAACGTTAGCTGCTGTCCACGGCATTGAATGCTTTGTGTGGCCCCAGGGCTTTGCTAAAGGACAGTGGTATCATTAGGGCACAATCATGTTTATGGAGTACGCTGTAACCAAGATAAGTGAGTCCTCAGACTTCTACCACAATGCTTATAGTTGAATGAAAAGTGTTTCTGCTTCTTCACGTTTTTGTTGTAATTCTACCAAAATACTTGTGTTTTTTTAAATTTAATTTATACTTTCTAAATGTTGATATTGGCAAGCTGCATGAGATTTTATGACATAGTCTTTGAAATTCCTTTTCCACATCACATGTCAATCTTTTTGCAGGTACCAATATGCATAAGGGCATATTCCTAGTACTCTTAAAAGATAGCTTTTAAGGCTACTGTATAGAAATGATGCCTACACCTCACTGCATGAGTTCTGTTTCAGGAACTATTTGCAATAGTAATGATGATCAATAGGAAAGAGATATTCCAATTGTTTAACATGGCTGAAGGAAAAATAAAACATAATGTAGCAAACCTATGGAAACTACTCTCCAAAACACTCTGGTTGGCGAAGCTCAAGGCCCTAATTTTAAAGAGTTTGCAGGTTTACCCGACTTGAAGAAGACATGAACTGTAGGCCATGAAGGTGTCATCTGTAGAAAGGTTTCTCTTGAGTCTTTTTCCCAAATGGGAAAGTTTGGGAAATGATGTGGAGGAGGTCTTTCCCTTTTTTGGTGTTTCAACAGGTGTGGGTTGATGTTTGCAGCACACTCTTTCATGTTTATAACTACATTAGCACTTCAGAAACATAGTCTTTGGGTAAATGACACCTCTGGTGGCCCAGAAAAAAAACAGTGGCAGTGGTATTAAAATAGCTAAGTTGGAGAGAGGCTTTAAAGTGAGCTTCTACTTAGGTTCCAAATGCAT
The DNA here is from genome assembly GCF_009769465.1 of Tauraco erythrolophus. Taxonomy (NCBI): domain Eukaryota; kingdom Metazoa; phylum Chordata; class Aves; order Musophagiformes; family Musophagidae; genus Tauraco; species Tauraco erythrolophus. The sequence goes on along the minus strand of NC_141474.1, from coordinate 28,188,209 downwards.
AACCTATATGGCATTTGAATCACAGGAGGTGTTTTGTTTTGTTTTAGAAACACATACTGTGCTGTTATACATCTGAAAGTGTAGTAACTTCTGGTTTACATCTGGATACAGCTGTAATTATCAACCAGGCCTGTGTCTAAGGATCTCATTGTTGCCTCTCATCTTCTGGCTGTGATAGTAAAGATCTACCAGTCAGTCTGTGAGGTGAAGACACCACAATCTGAATGAGATTTTGTTTCTGCTTTGAAGTAATGTTCTTGGTCTCTTTGCCAGAGTCAGAAATTCATCTTGTTTAAGGGCATGATGAAGAGTGCCTTCTATTCAGTTTGTCCCCTATCCCTCTTCTTTTGAGTTTTCTGTGTTTAAACGCAAATAAGATCTCTAGGGTTAGAACACTGTTTCTTTATTAAATAAGCAGAGAAGCATGAAGAAAAGCAAGCAGGGAGAAGTAGCCTACTCAATAAAGTCATGAAGGGGAGTACATACCCACCCCCCAGAGAAGAAATAGGTAAAAAGATCAGAGAGTGTAAAGGCCTGGTAAGGACTTTTGCAAGAAGGTATGATCCCTTAGCTGACATTTTCAAGCTTCTTTAGGAGCAACTTTATTAAGAGAGAGGAAACTTTAAGGTAAATGCAGGGACACTTGAAAAATATGCTGTCATCTAAGATTGAAACCTAATGTGACAACCAGTAGCCTGGTGCCTTAGGAAGAAGCTGAATGCCTCCACTGAGGAGATATGCTGCCTCAGAAATGAAGTACTTGTACACAGAAAACAGTGTTCACAATTTATTCTCAGAAGAGTCACATACATGTGCACAAAACCTTGCCTGGTAAGCGAGAGAAACAGCTCTTACAGCAGGCTGGAGTCTTACTCATTAGGATGCAATACTGTTGGAAAAAAAAGTCTTGTCAGCATGCCAGAAACATTTCAGAGGAGAACTGCTACAATGGTCGGTTCTTTGCTAATCAGGAGATGGAAGGAATGAATATCCTTCTCTCAGTAAATCTGTGATACATTTGATGAGGAAATAGTCTGGTTTCTATAAACTTACCTTATGCTGTTCTTATAACCATGGAGGTATTGAAATGCGAAATGCCTGGCACTGCCAAGGCTGATGAATGATTTACAAGTATCTTTCATTAATTTCCATCTCCTAGCTTGCACTGAAAAATACTGTCTTTTTCACTGTTCCTCAGGATGGGAAATTCATTCCCTTGCTCACAAAAACAAACACACACATTTTGAAGAAAATAATATATAAATCTTAACAACTCTACTGTTGTCTATTTCAGCCTGTTAAGCTTAGCAAATGCCTGAGACAAAATACAGTTGCATAGTCCAAAACTATGCCTGATGTAACTTGACATGTCTTAATATAAAAAGAATTTGTATTTCACCAGTCTATCTTTTCCCCATGAAATCTTGTCAATGATTTCCCTCAGCAAAACCAAGGTCTGTTGTTTGTTGTGTGCGTGTTTTTTTTTTTTTCTTCTTTAAGAAAGGCTGGTCCTGCTTTAAGGCAAGCTGAAGCAAATACATCACAAACCATTCTGTGGTTTACATTTTGGATTCCTGTATAGCTGTATTTGAAAGTCTCGTATTCATTTATTACACTTGTGCCACAATGCTGTTTAAACAGGAAAGAATTTCTTGCTCGTGGGAAGAAATAATCTAACGTGCACTTTGTTTCACTGACCGAATTATTACAGGCAACCTCATGGATCATAAAATAATTGGATACTGTCTAATTAAGTAAGGTTTATTGATTACAGTGGCTTTTGATTCCCATTTCTGATCTCTCTCTTTTTTCTTGAGACTCTGCTGTGAAATACTTTTGATAGAGGAGTTAAAGAAAACATCATGCAGATGTCTTGAAATAAGGGCAGATACCTGAAATGACAGTAATAGTAATTTTGATGGAGGATATCTTAAAGAGTACAGGAAATATATATATATATGTGTGTGTATATATATATATATATATATATAAAAAAGGTGGGAGGATGATAAAAGAGGGCTACATAGATATTCCTAACGTTTTTTTTACTGTAACAGTGTTTAAACCACCAACACTCCTTGTCTGTGCTAGATGCTCCTGATAATTCTTTCTAGCCCTTCTGCCCTCTGCCTTGGGCCTGTTTTTCCTTCCCTCTCTTCCTGATCTCTGGCTGCTCCTGACTTCTGTACCCATCATCAAGGAATGTATCCTTGACCATTCTTTCTTCTTGAAATGCTTTCACAGATCTTATATCCTTATATGGCTCCATTACTGACTGCCTCCCCTCCTAATTTGTGTGGAACTACCATACAGGAAAGGATTATGTCAGTTGCGTAACTGGGGAGTTCAGACAGAGAGAACAGGTCAATCCTCAGCTATACCCATTAACCTAACTCTCACCAAGGTATCTTTTGAGAAGGTCATGGCAGAGCCAGGAACTCTTGTTCTGAATTGCTCTTCTGCAGTTACATCCTGGCTCAGGGTTGAGTTCTGGTGGACTTTTACCAAGGTCTCCAGCAACCACTTCTCGGGCAGACTTCCGTATCCAACCTTCCTGATCTTTATGCTTACTTATTAAGTTCTCAATATCTCAGCTTCCCTTATCACTTAATGTTTGGTTTTCCTGACCCTATTTAGCAACTTTTTTCTTCTTTAGTTCCCTGTTCTTCCTGTTTTTCTCTGAGTTATTTTACTATTTTTTAAATTTTGTCTGCTTTCTGTCTGGATGATCTTGTCCAGTCATGTAATTTCACCTGCTATCTTTACCCAACTGAGATGCAGCTCTATTTCTCTGCTTCTGCCTGATCTCCATCCAATTCCATCTTCTTGTTTCTCTCTCTGACAATTGCTTCTGGGTGTCATGCCATCAGCTTGCTTACACTTAATTGTATGCCTTTCTTTCTCTATCTTCTCCTTGCATGTCATTGTCGAAAATGACAATATTGACACCATCATGGTGATTTACAACCTGAGGCAGGTTGTTTTTTTAGATTCTGTTTTCTTCTGTGCTTCAATAGACAAGTCCTATATAGAAACAATTACAATTAACAAACAAGTACAAAAAACTATATGAAAAGGGGAGCAAGCTGACATGATGTAGCAGAGAACAGTGCTGTCGTACCACTTAAATTTCAGGAGATTGTGCCTGTGGCAACTGTGGTCAAAGAGAGAACTGAGAATGTGTTAAGTATAAGGACTTCAGACACTTTCATTATTGAAGACTTTAGGAAGGTGAAGTCAAGCAGTTTTATGTTGCACACAGTGTTGTTATAAATTAAGCAACATGTAATAATGGAAGAACAGGTACAAATTTGATTCCAGTAGTTCTTATCCTTGTTAATTAATTCCAAGCATTACTTTAGAAGGGTTAGGGGTTTGTTTTGATTTGTTTGGTTGGTTTTGGTTTGTGGTGTGTGTTTTTTTTTTTTCTCTTAGCCTGTGTCTTCATTTTATGAGCACAAATTATTTTCAGATTACTTGCCTTCTAAACTGTATTTCTGAATACACCACTTCAGCCTCGATGAGCTGGGTGTGTGTTGATAACAAGAACTGAATTTGTCTTGACATCTTGTTTGGAATATTTCTAATCAAATATTAACATTAGCACTGCCACATGTCTCTGTTATTTCCTTTATCTTTCACTTAGTCCCACACGCCTTTCTCTAGATAAGAATAACACTAATGTATTACTTAGGAGTTCTTTTCATTTTTTTACTGGAAAGCCTAAATAATATAGAGCCCAGTATGACGAGAGGCTGCAGATTCTCATGGAAGCAGCACACTTAAAACTCTCCCAAAAGAGACAGACCCTGCGGAGACTGACTTCACTGGCTTACGTATTTCTGTGTCGGTAGTGATACAGGAAGGACTCAGCAGTGACAAACAACTTTAACAGATATGGCTAAATCACTGTTTTATTGGGATTATGTGACAAAATTGAAAGTAAAACAGAATGTTTGATGTTGCTATAAATCTTTAATGAATGTTCCATGTTTTTTGTGATGTGTCAAAGACAGTGAAATGCAGGTCTTCTTTCCTGGCACTAACAGGGAAGCAGAGATGAATCTTGCATTTTAGCCGTGGACAAGAAGAAGAAAATTAAGGGTTAAATTTGTCTTTCATGCATAGAGGCAGGGTTTGACATGGCTAAAGGATAGATGGAGGGAGGTGAGGGTAGTAAGGCTGTACAGCTAGCTAGGAGCCTGTCGCTATAGCCCGTGCCCAAGGTACGTATGCTGCCCAACACCGAGCGGACTGGAAGGCTGTGTGCCTTTACGGTTCCCCTTGTCTCCACCGAGAAGTTTGTGTGCAAGACATGCGAGCTAAACAATTCTTGTGTCCTTAGATTCTCCCTTCTTCCTTATTTGAATCAATGTTGTGTTTAATTATTTATTGTTTGAATGCCTGTATTTGAAGTGCACAGCCCTGAGTCTGCTTTTTGTAAGATACTACGCTGAAACCGCACCGGATCCCATTTTCTCTCTTCCGCAGCAGCAGTGGTCAGACGGTCTGTCGCATCTTGTAGGCTTAACAGTTTCACTGATAAATCTAACTCGATGCTAATGGATGTGCTGTAATACAATATGGAACAGAAGCTAGGACCCTGTGGCCTGTCATGGGCCGTGTAATTTATGACTGAAATGTCTCAGATATTTATGCTGACAAGATAAATACTTGACATTTCCTGCTAATGTGCTGGCCCACTCCTCTGGTCTACTAATTCTGGATGCGTTTTTGGCCTGTTTTCTTCCATCTCTCTCCTTTCCCGTTTCTGCCATCTACCCTGTCACTCATGGCTGCCAGGGCTCTTCTTTTGCCTCTGCTGCCCCATTTATTTTAACAGTGAGAGTAACTGGATGACTGCAAGAGTTTGCCTGGAAATCAGACAGATTCTCTAATCAGTTAAAGCTAGCGTTGATAGCCTTCTAAAAGCGATGACATAGTCCAGCCTCACATGACTGGGCATGATTCAGAAATCGCCAACTGAAATTCTCTGGCCAACATTATGTAGGAAACTGCACTGAGGAATGGATATGGTGCCTGGATCCCCCAAAATCTATGAGAACGTGTCAGTTTCTTCCTCAGATGTGATCATTTTTGTTCTTTGTATCTGGTGTTAGAAGCTGCATATTTCCCCCTGCCTTGCGTTTTCCAATTTGCTTTAATCTTAAACAGCCTCTGTAAAAATATTGGTTTGCAAGTTCTTTCCAATACAGACTGTAAATACTATTTTTAAAATTTCTGATCATACAAAAGATGCTTTCTTGCATTGTTCTAGTAACATATAGATGGAGCTGCTTGAATTGATAAGGCAGCAGTTTTCACTAGATTTTTAGTTTATTTTTTCGAACAGTGCCTAGTAATGTGTCACTTTAAAAAAATGAAAATACAACGTGATTTTAACCATTTTAAGACATTGTTCTAAGAATGAAAGAAACCAGGGTATGTCACAATAGGTATAGCAAAACAGGCAAGCATTATATAAATATTTGATAGTCTTTTCTGAAGTAATTTTTAAAAAAAAACCCACTAAGATAAGGAATGCACTGTGTGAGGCTTGGTTGCGCAGGTACCTTAATCTCCTTTTCTTTTAAGTTGCTTGTTACTAATCAGTCCCAAATTTTTGCTGGTTGTTTTTTTGCTTGCGTTCGTCAGCGCTTTAATGGTTTCATAAAGTACAAATCCTCATTGCAGTTTAACCAGCGGTTGTGTGTACAGAAATCCTTTAATTTTACCCTGCGTAGATGCTAAAATAAAGAGGAAATTACATATTTAAAAATAAAATAGGACAACAGGATTCAAAATTGCATCAGCCTCAATTTGTTTATATGAGCATGAAAGAGAAGAGGGGAGACTTATCCTTTGGGATTGTAAATGGCACCTCCTGCTGCGGTATTAAATTTACCATTTGCAACCTCCTGTGCTTCTCTGAGTGTAGAAGGTGGCGCCTGACTTCTTGGCGCCAGAGAGTCAGCAAAGGTGTCTAATAGACGCAGACACAGGGAAGAGGGCTGCTTACTTAACCTTGCTCTAGCTCAGTCCCACCGGGAACGGCCAGCTGATCCCCCCAACCTGACCCAGGAGAGTGAGGAGGCTCCAGAAAGCAGTTTATGGCTTTTAATAATTTACATATCCTCAGTTAATCTCCCTTACTGGCAGCCAATTAGTTGGGGAATATTCATACTGCCTTGATAATATATTTTTTATATACTGATCAATTAGTGGGAGAGCAATGAGGTCATAGAATAGCAGGTGTGACTTTGTGTATCTTTGTTCTGGAAAAAAATACATCTGTAAATATTTCTTGGTAAGAAGAAATACGGAGCAGATAGTGCTTTTTGGTGTTTTCTGATGCTATTTTGCATTTCATTAAAAAGGCTTTTAGCCTAATACCTGATAGTGAGTTTGATTATCAAGACTCTGACCCTACAAACATGTGTTTAAGAGGCTTGAAACAGGATTGCTCATGTGGGTAAACTTATTCACATACATAAATCTTTGCAGGATTGGGGTCCTTAATGATTTAGGACAAAGCACCAGTGGAAAAAAATGTTTATTCTATTGCACCTGCATGATGCAGCAGATATTGTAAGAGCACCATTAGCTACTTAACGTACCAGCTAATGACTGGCAGACTTAAAGGAATGTAGCTGAATAGCGGGCAGCCTGGTCCATGAGGGTTAATGGTACCAAATGGCTTAGACAGTCTATGAGAATTCTGGAGCTTTGCAGTCCAGCAGAGTTTAAGTAGCACCGTATCCTAAGACTGTAGACACAGGAATGACATGATGAGAACTGTTGACTTACCCTTGAATTGATATTAATACAAGGGGAGAAAAAAACCCTTGTCTAGCGTATGAAGGTGGTTTTTTTTTTCCCCCCTCTAAGCACATAACCACAGTGAATCTGCATGTGTTCTGGTGGGTTAATAGTGATATATTTCTACTGTCCATCTAACCCTCCTTTGCATAATTATATTCCTTCTCCCAAATGAGGAGAGAAAACCTATGAAATCTATCACCATGTCACCTACTAGTATGAAACAGAAATCTAGATAAGAGTGGCTGGAAGAAGCTGCTACTGTGGCAGATTTTTCTTTTGGGTGTAGCCGCTCTAAAATAGGGTGAGAGAAGAAATGCAAAGGAAAAGAAAACAAAACTGATCTTGGAATACATCAAAGATACAGCAGAGAAACACAGAATAGAAAGAAATACTTACAAAAATTAAGATCAAATGCCAAGTCTAGTTTTTATCACAAAGCACCAAGCTGATTTTTCATAAAATAAAAGAAGTCCCTGAATTGAGAAATATGTGTCTCTCTTAGATTGGATTGTGCAGTGAACAGTATCAAGAACTAAGCAATAATAAATCATCAGGCTGTATGTCAGAGTGAGCACTACAAGATAAACCCCTGTTGGAATTGTCATGAAGGTGACCTTATGAGCGACTACAGAAATACTGAAAAATAAAAAAAAAAATCGATGTTCTCTTTAAAACTCTGAAACAAATCTATTCATGCTTTGTCTTTCACTATATTTGCTATTTTAATTTGCTGTTTATTAAATGAAATATTGGTCTATCTGGGGAACACTGCATGATAAAATTATTGAAGATGCTGCTGGTGCAAAGCTATTTGTAGCAAATGAAATCCTGCTGTGTGCAATTCAGAAAATCATATTGAACAGTCCAGATAGCAGCATCTGTGGATAGCTCTTAAGACTTTAGACTTGCCTTAGTTAGCTTGTTTGTTTTTATCCTGTGTTATTGATCTGGACTTCATCATATGTTTGTGTGGGGAATGGCTTTTCAGATGCTGGGAACATATTTAGAGGCAGGTCAAGTGAATTGAATAGAAGCATAAAATCTGCTGATTCCTAGAAGATGTCAACATATGACAGAAAGAGCCTGGAGAGTGGGAGACCTCTTAAACTGGTATTGACATTGCCCAGAAGTTTGCAGCATAAAAGGGGGAAGAGCGTTCTGTCTCATGAACAAAGCTTGCTCTGTCAGCACTGCCTTTGTGAGCTTTGACAAATAACATGCTACCCTTGCCTGTGCTCTGAAAGGTGCAGTCAGTGTTAGCTTCTGAACGCTGCAGTTAAGGCTAGAGGATAAATAATGCTACAAGTACAGAATGTTTTACTCATTGCATATGTCAAAACTATATATATATAAAAAAAAATCCCCATGCTGCCAGAATAACACATCATTCGGACCAATTCAATACCTTCTAGAGTACGTTGAAAAAGAATTTTTTAAAAAAAAAAAGAAAGAAAGGAGGACTATTTTGACTATTGAGAAGAAACAGGAATACTGAGCAATGCCCTGTTCTCTGCTACAGGCCTCTTGTGTGACCTTGGGCAAATCATTTATCTCCCTGTACCTCAGTTACTCATCTATGATAAAACAGAATTAGTAGTCATTCTCCTCTAATAGAGTTTTCTATGTCTAGGATAAATGGACAAACTTGGATAGTACGGTTATCATGGGACACACTAAGGAGGATGTTTCAGATGGTAAAGTGTCTCCCATCCACTTAGGAGAGCCTGATCTGGCTCTCTGCAGAGCAAATGTGGGTATTTCTGCACTCCTGCCATGCCTTATCTATAAACTGGATAAACTGTGTAGGGTTTAATTGATCATTGGCTGCAGTATTTCAGCATCTCCAGGGTTGCTTAGAGGCTCGATTAATATTTAAAAACTCTTTGAGATCCTGAGATGGAAAGCTTTTATTGAACTAGAAAGAACTTATTGCTACTACTGCTTGAAGGTATTGTTTTCAAGGTTTGTTTTGATATAGTCTTCAACTAGAATGTCTTATTGGGAGTCTCGCATTATTGTAGGATAGAGTACAGTCTAAAATTCTTGTACTGTGTCATTTTTTTAATTCTTATATTCAATAATAGATGGTTACATGACAAAAATCTCCCAATCAGGACAAACTAAACTTTGTAGTCTTAATATAGAGGCTGTTCAGAGTGAGGTGCTCTTGCACAAATAGCTGTTTAGAATATACAGACAAGATCTTGAGAGAAGTCTATGCTACTGCAGTCTATAGCGTACCACATCTAAGGTAACATCATTGCATTGGCAAGGACTGTCGATTCAACACCTCCCATGGATTCCTCTGTTCATCTAAATGGGTATGATGAAGTAAGATGCACGAATCCTACTGTAGCAATTTCAGAGGGTCCAAAAGACAAGTCAGCTTTTTGACAGGAACTGAGGAATTTTATGTGTTTGTCACATCCTGTGCATTTTGTTTAAGAACGAAGAGTTCTCACAGCATTTGAATAAATGACTTATACGATAGATTTGTTGGTATAAATCAATGCAACTGAGACTTTGCAGGCTTTACAAATATAGTTCATATATTATGAGGTTTTCTGTTTGAATAGTAAATGACTGACAATTTTTGCAAGTGAAATGGTCTTTTCTTCAGTCCAGCTGCAGAATAGACATGACTTCTGAAAGACTTCTCCCCCACTAGTGCTGCTGGTCTCATTACCAATGAACACTGTCAGGGTGCGTTATTTTTACTGTCTGCTAGACCACAAAACAGAAGTGAGTATGTTTCAGCTCAGTGAAATAGGTTCTTCTCAAGACCAACTCATTTTGCACTGGACCCACAAAAAAATGACTAGAGCAGCACAGCTATTGAGTCAGCTGTCTGTTGCTTCTTCCATCCTTCCTTCTGTCTGTCTTTCCTTTCTTTTTTTTTTTTTCCTCTGTAGTGATACCTGAATTCATCTGAGCAATGAATTAAGCAGCTTATTGCAACATAATGGTACATAAAAAAATACAGTTCCAGAGTCTTCTGCAAAAACATCACAGCTTCACCCTGGAGAGTGATCTGAGTTTTCAAAGTCAGGCATTTCTTGTTCTATATTGGCTAGCTACATGTTTATCTTACCCCTAGGATGGGGACTCAGTTTCTCCCTGGCTGTATTCCTTCCCCATGGAGAGAGTACGACATGCTTAAGGTGAGGAAACAACATTTGCTATCTGGGTTGCATTGAGTCAGCAGGTGAATGAAACATTGAGTTAGACTGAGGAACTGGGAAGGGCTGCCAGGTCCTGCAGTTTCTGTATAGCTGTGTATCTACAAGCAATAATCCCATCCATTTTGCAATTTTCTCATCGACAGTTGAGCTGGAATTGCTCCCTAACTCAGAAATTCCAATGTAAAACCACAGATTCAGGCTGACAGAAGTTTGCAAGGGTCCATGCAAGGCAGGGAAAGACCGTTAAAGTATTTCATAAAAATCTGCATAGTTGTCTTTCAGTTTCTGGGCAGTGATATCTCAAATCTTGCATGAGCAAGATTTTTCTCGACTGCAGAACATCTGGCTGAGGTGCAGCTGTGCAGCTCAGAGCAACAGTGCTTCCCCAGCAGCACAGTGGGGGGGCTGAGATGGGCTTCAGCCCTCAGCTCCATCCTGTCATTCCTGGTGTGCTTTTGTCAAGCCTGTTCTTAAAGACGTCTATTGAGGGGAAACTCACAGCCTGCCCTGAGAACTGTGTTCCAGTGCTGCATTGCCTTTTCTGCTGACTTTTCTGCTTGTGTGTTTTGTCTTAGCCTAACTTGACTATTTTTTGCTGCATTAGCTGACTGTATCTTGTTCTGTTCTCTCAGGTATCTCTACTTTAGCATCAAACTATCAGAATTCTTTCAATCTTCTTTAACTGGTCATGTTTTTGAGTTTGCTCTCTGACATTGTGACCCAGTGGGCTCTGCTACGGATGCCTGTTTGTCTGCATCTTTCTGAAGCAAACAGTAACAGCTGAGTGGAATGATGGTGGAATGGTCTCTACAAACCTGACTTTGTATGTTCCTATACCATAACTGCCTTTTCTGAAGCAGCATGATACTGCTAATTCATCTTCAGCTCATAAATAACTTTAACCTCCAACTGTCTTTTGAAATAGGGCTTAACTTCTCTTAACTAGCTAGTGATTTTATACTGTCTACATCTACAGCTAGGTGTAGTATCTCATGCTATTCTTCACATTTTTCTGAACATTTTTCGATTTTGTCACAATCATTTTGAAATGTTTCTGTTTTCCAATAAACTGGTAGTCCTTCAAAGTTTCTTGTCATCTGAGGGCGATAGTTATGTGTCCTGTGATCGTGCTGTTAGAGAAAGTATTGAGCAGAGCAATATTCAGGGCAAATCCTTTGCAGAAACCATGCAGTGAATTTGCCCAAGTATGGAAAACCTACACCGATAATTTCTCTTTGAGTATGATGATCCAAACAGTTGTGTACCTAACCTGCAGCAGTTTCATTCATGCCATCTTTTCTTAGCCCTTTCTAGACTGTCATATGAGATCATATAGCAAACATCATTAGATTCAATGTACAATTTTAACTTATCCACAAAGCCTATTACCTTGTTAACAAATAAATGATGTTTTCTTGGCAAGACTACTTCCTGTCAAAGTCTTTGTTGGGTGTAACCCATTTCCTTATTATCATGCAGGCACTTACAATATGTTTGATTATTTAGTTCAAGAATTTTTTCCAAGAAATGAATGGAATTAATAATTTTCCAACTCCTTTTCAAGTAATGGAAAATACAATAAAAATCTAGTCCTTCCTTCTACTGAAAGTCTACTGTTAATTTACAAAGCTAGCCATTAATGACTCTGAGATCATTTCTAATACATGTTTAAGCAGCCTAGGATATCAGAAGACTTGAATTAAAAAAACTCTTAACCTACCTAAGTGTTATAAAGCAGAAATCAAATCGGTGGTTGATACGATTCCCACATGGCTATCCACTTTGATTTTTTATTAAATATTCATGAAGTCTTGGGTACAACTGGCAGTCAGGCCAGCTGGATGAGCTCTGACCAGGCTAGTAAGCCTTTCTAAATCTCCTCCATTCACTTTTTATAGAAACTCTCGAAGTTATTCCCATGTTTCTTCTAAGGTAGTAGGCTGCTGGTAGTGGTAGACCAAGGCAAGAAATTATTATCTAGTAATACTTCAAAGGTATTGCACAGATCAAAAATCTCTTTGCCTTTGCTGGAAGAATGAAAGGAGTTGACCCAATAGTAGATTTTTCAGCCTTCCTTATATTAGCCTCTTCCCCACCACAAAATTACAGAAAAAACACTATGCTGGACAGTTTTGTTTTTTTTTTTCTGGAAAATGCATTGCTATGGCACTGCCGCAGTCAGACTTTGAGCTTTAGGAACTGAATACAGCTGGTTTGATATCCTAACTCGTGCTCGACTTTACTGCTGTCAGAAACTTACTTTTCTAACTTTTTTCAGAGAATTTTATCTTCAGAAAAACAATGCAGGGATCTGCCTCGCATTGGATGTTGCTAACAGTACTTTCTCTGTATTTTAATAACTTTCTTCTGCTATCTCTCTGCCAATAACTGAGCATCTCCTGATCTATTTCTATTCACTCGGTATAAACATAGTAATGATGCCCATGTATCTTCTTAGTCAAGAGCATTATATACCTTTTACATACATAGAAAACAAATTTTCCAGAAAGGCAGTGATAAGGGTCGTTTTGTGCTGTATGCTATTTAATCTTCCCAGTGTCAGCTCTGACCCTTGCTGAGGAATTGAAAAGATGTAAAACAGCAAAAAGTAATTTACCTTCCATTGTTTAGTCCATTCAGCTTTCAGAATCAGATTTAAATGGTTTGCATTAATTACTGTGAAACCTCATGAGACTTGGAGATCTATCTTTATAGGGTTGGAAAAGATAGAGGCTGTCTCAGCAGAATATGGGTAGATTTTTTTTTTTTTATTTGCCTTTTGGTTACAAACCTTTTCTATTTAAATATTATAAATAAGTAGAACTTTTTCCCCAATCAGCAAAAAATGTTTTAAGTTGCAATAGAGGAAAAACAAAAAGGTGAAATGTCGTTGACGTTTTAGCCTGGCTCTGGAGAACTTAGAAAGGACTAGTAGTTAAAATATATAATTTCTGTCTATATGTCTTCCTAGACCAATTATTATTGCCAGAGCAGAAGTCGTAGACTGAACACTGATTTTTGTTTCTAAGCAATACTCAATGCATTTACACACAGCTCCATATTTTGGGAAAGTTTTCTGAAGACTAATGAAACTGGCAAGCAGTTCAGCATCGGCAAAGTGATTACATTTTAAATGAAATGGACTTTCAACGATGTACTGCTCAAAGTTAGTGGAGACAACTGGCAAATTGAGGGTGGGAGAAGATCAATACACAGAATCTACAGGACTTTGGATCTGTTATCCGAATTATTGATTGAGTGGAGAATTAAAGCAGAGATGCAGTGAGTTTAATTCTGCTGTGTGACAGGTGGAAAATGGGTACATTAATTAGGAAGCCCCAGCAGGAACGTTCTCAGCAGGACTTGTGGTTGCTCCAGGGAATCCTTTAGTAATTCTGCCTCATTTTGTGGTGTGCTTGATGATGTCATTCTTAAGTCTAGTTTTCCTGTGCACTGCACTTTTTAATCTTTAAACATTCTGTCTTGCAGAGCCAGACAATAATTGTGTGTAGTGAACATAGGCAGGGAATGAGAGGAGAACACTTCTGGATGTTTTAGGATGGTTCTGTCAGACTTCGTTGTTCAAAAATCATGTATTGTGATAAAATCAAACAATTACCGTTTGCTGTGCTTAACAAGCAACAGACAATCTCATCTCTAAGTCCTTTTTATCGCATTTCAGTTATCTGGGTTTTCCTTTTACACGGCACTTGAGTGTTCGCTTACAAAACCTTTGCCACTCTCTTGATTTATTGCTTTTTAAATCTGAAATAAATATAACAACTTAAAATAGCCTGTTGCCTTTTGGGTAAGGCCAAATATAGCAGTTTGCATGACTGACTACAGGACTCAGGAAGAGGAAGCAATAGAACAAGTGCAGCCCACTGCACAGGTCCTGCACAGCTCACAGGTCCACACACTATATCATGATTGCTCTCCTCCCTGGTGGATTATCTAGAGATTTTGGCATGAAGCGTGCCATCTGAGTCTATGGCAAGTGCTGTGCTCTAAGTTGTGTCCTTTCACAAAAGAGGGAAAAATCCTGTTCAGCACCAATTGTCGTTGGTTTCCAACAGATCAGAGGCAAGCTGCCAATAAGGCTCTAGTTTAGGGAGAATTTCGTCCTAACTGTGACAAGAAATGCAAACAAAAAAGAAAATTAACACCTAAAACTGTCATGTAATCCAAAACTGTCAGAATCAATTCTAAACCCATCAGACTCTACATTCATTTGGAGTATTTCAAGCACTTTGTGGATATTTTTCCCTTAACTACACTCTTGGTTTCAGTCAGTAAGATTGGTGTCCCAGTTAGGAGACAGGGAGAGGTAAACATAGAGACCTTTGAAGTAAATTACACCCCTGATGTATTTTTGTCTCACCTCTACAGGAGGCAACATTGCTGCTATTTTTCATCATGATGTTTGAAACATTAAAGTCTTAAAGTAGGCATTTAGCTCCCTGTTTTCAAAATGTTTACTCACAGAGGACTGGGATTTCATGTTTGCTGCCTGAACTAGCTAGCCTTCTTTCATGAGGTTCAAAAAGTGAGGGCAAGAAAATTAACCCACCAATCTTGGCGCAACTTGCAGGTGAAGTGTCCCAGCAGCCATGCCTAATCAAAGTACTTTGTGTTTGATATAAGAAGGGTGGACTGCCTGAGTCTGAAGGTGCTTTCAGGATCTGTAGCTCCAGGCGTGCTGATCTGAAGCTGTGAAAGCCATGGTAGCTGCAGCTTAGACTGAGTCTCTTAAGGTTCAGGGACTTTCTTGTGCAGAGCAGGCATTCAAAGCCTACAAGTTTGTGCTTTAACTCTTGACTTGTTCTAGAGCCATGTACTCTACTCATCAAATGCTCCGTAGCCCTGCAGTAGAATCATAGAATGATTTAGGTTGGGAAAAACCTTTAAGATCTTCAAGTCCAACCGTTAGCCTAGCACTGGCAAGTCCACCATGAAACCATGTCCCTGAGCACCACATCTACACATCTTTTAAATACCTCCAGGGATGGTGTCTCCACCACTTCCTTGGGCAGCCTGTTCCAATGCTTGACAATCCTTTTGGTAAAGATTTTTTTCCTAATATCCTGTCTAAACCTCCCCTTGTGCAACTTGAGGCCATTTCCTCTTGTGCCATCACTTGTTACTTGGGAGAAGAGACCGACACCCACCTTGCTACAACCTCCTTTCAGGTAGCTGTAGAGAGTGGTAAGGTTTCCCCTCAGCCTCCTTTTCTCCAGGTTAAACAACCCCAGTTCCCTCAGCCACTCTTCATAAGACTTGTGCTCCAGACTTTTCACCAGCTTCATTGCCCTTCTTTGGACACGCTCCAGCACCTCAATGTCTTTCTTGAAGTGAGGGGCCCAAAACTGAACACAGTATTTGAGATGCAGCCTCATCAGTGCCGAATACAGGGGGATCATCACTTCCCTAGTCCTGCTGGCCACACTATTTCTGATACAAGCCAGGATGCTCTTGGCCTTCTTGGCCACCTGGGCACACTGCTGGCTCATATTCAGCGGGCTGCTGATCAACAACCCCAGCCCCTTTTCCTCCTGACATCTTTCCAGCCACTCTTCCCCAAGCCTGTAGCGTTGCATCGGGTTGTTGTGACCCAAGTGCAGGACCCAGCACTTGTCCTTGTTAAACATGATACAATTGGCCTTGGCCCATCAATCCAGCCTGTCCAGATCTCTCTGTAGAGCCTTCCTACCCTCAAGGAGATCAACACTTCCGCCCAACTTGGTGTTGTCTGCAAACTTACTGAGAGTGTGCTTGATCTCCTCATCCAGATAATTGATAAAGATGCTAAACAGAACTGGCCCTGATACTGAGACCTGGGGAACACCATTCGTGACCAGCTGTCAACTGGATTAAACTCCATTCACCTCAACTTTTTGGTCCTGGCCATCCAGCCATTTTTTTAGCCAGTGAAGCATGCACCCATCCAAGCCATGAGCAGCCCATTTCTCCAGGAGAATGCTGTGGGAAATGGTGTCAAAGGCTTTACTAAAGTCTAAGTAGACAACATCCACAGCCTTTCCCTCCTCCACTGGGTGGGTCACCTTGTCATAGAAGGAGATCAGGTTAGTGTATATAGGTATATTCCAGTATATCCAGGTAGCTACCATATGCTGTCTCAATAGAAACCATTCTAGTGTATCTGTTATTTCAAGTTCATAAACAGTGTGCTCCTACAGACTTGTAGTAAGTGCAGGCGATGCTTAACAAAAGCTTTGTGAAGTGTAGTTATAAAATGCTGAGGAGAGAGAATAACTATTTTCAGAATGCAATGCATACCTTTGAAAGACAGGCACAAGCAAACTTTATATAAGCAATGTCTCTAAACAAAAAACTTTATAGAAGCAGTCATGTAAGGAGAGGAGATTGATTAGCACTAAAGCCCATTATTAATATTCGTCCTATTCATCCAGTGTAATATATTCCCAGCAGTGTCTGCTGTCTTTTACAACATAGGCTGGTATTTATTGCATTAAAATGTTGAAGATACTTTAACTGATCACAAATGAGCATGAATGATCATCTGAGTACACATATTGTAAAGTTATTTAGCTCATCGGCAAAGTACAGCAAAAGTCAGCAGCAAAGTCAGGGTTACTACAAATTCCAAGAATTTTCCTCTGTGTCTACTGAAGTGGGCCGAGCATATGCTCTCAAAGATACCCCAGCACAAGCAATTAACTGTTTTAAAATAGGTTTACTGCCTCCATTGTTGCCACCAGAGTGATCTGATTTGGTCATGAATGCTATAATCTAGTCTGATGAAATCTCAACATTTCTATGTCCAATTAGGAAATGTGGTATTGTGTTGTGATTAGTGACCCTACCCATTTTGATTTAAATGCTTTGATTGAAAAGTTACTGTCCCTTTGGAACACAGTTTGTTCCTCCATGCTTAATATTCTTGTGTAACAATTTTGTATATGAATCACACTAAGCAAAGAGTAAAACAGAATTACATTATATGTGATTCCAGTACAAAGGTTCAAATCAGATTTTTCTTAAACATTACATTTGTGATTATGTTCGCGGTTATAGAGTCTTTTAATAAAATGAAATGACTGAGATATGACATATTCAAAGCAGAGGTCAGATAATTAATTCACACATCAGACTGTTTTCTCTTCCAGCTTTCTAAAATTCTTCTGTGTTTGGTATGTCTCCCTAATTCAGTGTAAGCTGTACATTTGTGAAATGATATTCACTATGTCTGAATTCTTGTATCCTGTCATACAGATTATTTTCCAGACTGTATGCACTATACAGTGCATATTTTAGCCATCGATGTCTACCTTCATAGTCTATGGACTGATTCTTCTTTGCAGTATACGTGTTTCAACAGATGAACCTAAGGACATGTGATAACTATTAAAATTTTGCACATAAATTATCCAGAGTCTTTATTAAAGTTTTGATCATCTAGTCAGTTAAAGAAATCTCTCCTCAGGATCTGGAAAGAACAAGTAGAAAATTGACTTGACTAAATTAAAAAAGTCTGTGGCTGATAAATGAAGAGAAGGTGTTAAAGAACAATGAATCCAACAGTTAGTGCTTTGCTATGATATAGAGCATCTGTTTGAGGCCCCTTATTTAAACAGGAGGGCAATTTAATCTTTAGGTAACCAACAAACTACAGCAATAAATCCAAATCCAAACAGAAGTCTGCTTGTCACAGTGGATGATTAGGGCCATCATGAACAGAGCCCCAAAGCACTATGGTATTAGCCATGATATATCAATAATAAGGTGATGTATTGTAGCTAGAGTTATTAGATAAGTTTTTATTAGGAAAAAAATTACTTCCTTTAAGTGATGTGACTGTAAAAAGTAGAGAGATCATGTGGTCTTTGGTGATCTGTTCTGCTCTGAATATTGTCAATATAAAGAAATAATTTGATAAAAAATTGTGGGTCAGTGTAGTATTGAGGATCGTTCTTAAAGCTGGTCTTCTGTGTAATTCGGATAGAAAAATTAAAACATACAAACATATGAAGAACTGAAGTATGCAAAGACTTTACTGACTTTTGTCAGTGATTAATATTCTCAGTCGTCACTTGAAAAACCTCCAGTGTAGGCTGCTCTATGATTAGGACACATTCTGCTGTCAGGGAACTGGCAGCTTTCAGCGTCTAAACAAGGGCTTGTATCAACGGAGTAAGTGCACGTTCTCATGTTATTTTGATGGTACTTTTATTTTTTCTGTGGTTGGTATTATATCAGCCTCTTTCCTCCTACTTTTACTAATAGCACTCTGGTAGTGTCTGTACACTTCTGCAATTGCCTATCCATGCTTCCTGTCTTTATGATGGTTAAAATCCTTGCAGAAGCCTGTTCATAATAACCCACTTGAGCTATTCTTGATAGGTACATTGAGGTCTTCTGTTCTTCCACGGCATTTCTGCTTTTTTATTACCTTGGATGAGATGCATATAAAAATTTGAAAGGCATTTCTTTGCCTTGTATTAAAACTCAATGAAATAATTCCCTTCTGGTCCATTGACCATGTTACTATGAGCGAACACAATGCCACCAATGAAAATTGAAATCTTTATCTCTAATGCTGCAGCATTAAACTTTCTCTGTCTTGAAAGGTGCTGTCCTCCTTTCAGCTAACTGTTCACCAACCATTAGTTTTTCTAATACATAAGCATAGTTTTGGGAAGGCTTGGACTCCCTCTGTCTCTTGTTCTGTTGCTACATATTTGTTTGGTGATTTTCTCTGCGGAAATCACAACCTAAATGGACTTCACTTAAAGCCAGGCTTACTTGGAACATAACGGATTTGAGTAGAATTGTTTTCCAATATCGTAACTGTGTCTTCTCCTCCTTCCATTCCTCCACCCATTTATTCGTTTGATTTTGCTATCTTTCCAGTGTGCGTAATTTTCAGGAGAGAACTTTCATTTATAAGTGCAAAAATAACACCACCAGTATTTTATAGGAGCTGTGGATGAAAATAAACTTTCGCATAAGACATAAATTTTTTTTTCTTTTTAATTGCTTGGTTTGTTCTGAAATTTTACAGCCTGAGATGAAGTAAATCTATAAGCAGTAACATTTGACAAAACACAGAGGTATGATGCCAAACCCTTCCTTGCTTGCAGCAGCTTAAGTCCAATGCAACAGAAGATATTTGAGTTAATGAGTGCCTGTTTTAAGCTAACCTATGCTTTTAATCTATTTTTGTTGTTATGGTACTTGATCAGTGTAACAATTTATATTATTACCCAAATAATCTGACAGTTTGGTTTTATGTGAAATGAAGTTAATGATCTTAATATCCAAGCAAAACCAAAGCTAAAGAACCAGTTGTTATTTTAGTGGGCTGTAAGACTCCCCTTGGCTCTAAAATGGTAAGTACAACAGACGTGCCCCCTCATGTCTGTCTGTCTTGCTAGTGCACTTGAGTTGCTTTTTGTTCATGTGCAGGTTCTTATAGAACTGTTTATGTAATTGGTAACTAAAATCACATGAACAGGGTGACAAACAGGAACAAAGTAAGTGGAGGCAAAGCAGAAATTTCTGCTATTTCAAGTGGACCCTGAAGCAGTAAGTGTGAGAGGGATTCAGTTTTTTAGCAAAGGAAGCTACAACTAGCAAACCATTAGACATCTTCTCAATAGAGGGCAGTGAGCCTTGTTAAAATACACAGGTATTATCTCTCAGTTAAATGATTGTTATGTGCGCGGTGACCATATTGTTTACCGTTGTAGTTATTCACGGCCATGTTTATTTTAGGTGGGATGATGCCTATTTAAATGCATTTAAAATTATCTTAGTTTTGATTCCTACAACTGTCTGATTTTCCCTGCATAACTCAAAGGATCTGATCTGATGCAGTATTCTGTAAGATAATTGATAACCACTATCTTCCATCTACCAAAGATGTGTTCTCCAATCAGTATTTTGTAAGGCCTACATTAAAGTAAAAAGGTTTGCTGATATAGCTAGAGTGCTAAGCCCGACTGGTGGACACGTGGCTCATAATATAATTAGCAAAATCACAGGTGTGCCGTATAAGCCAAGACTATATTAGAGCTTTGATTTACTCAAAAATGTAAAAAATGAATTAAAAAAAACCTCGTGGATTTAACTGACATTACACACGCTACAGCACAGGTGCTAGTGTCTATCCTAGACCTAGCCTGAGGGAAGATGCAGGCTTTGTCGCTGGCTGTAGTAGGTAAATTGCAGTGGAAACAGAAATTCCTCTTTGTATTTCCCAACAACTGACCCAGGTACTCCCTGTGTCTCCTCCCTGGGTCCTATCACTACCAGGTCAACTCCTTCCTACCTCTCCTTCTAACTTTTTGCCTCCTTTGTTTTCACTCAAATGTATGAAGAGTAAATTGTCCAGTTGGGGGATAAAGGAAGCAGAAGTTAGTAAAAAAATTTCCCAAAGACTTGCCATAGTTCCACTCCCTTCATTCCGCAGCTGCAAATCCTCATTGTCTTTGATGATGCCGAGGAAGGACTGAATCTGACCCTACTTTTTAATACTTACCTTTTCAACTTTTTCTTCCTTTTTGGCTATGTAGAGAATTTAGCTGGAAATTTCTGCATCACTTAGTCTTTCTTAAATTTGTAGTGATATCACTGTTAGTTTCTTCACTTTTCTTGTCATGTACATCCTGTCAAATCTGGACTGTGAGTTTGAAATATCTATCTTCCCAGCCTCTTTTCTCAGCTTTAGAAAGCCAACAGCAGTTAGGTTTCCAGGGATTAAGAAAGTAACTTAGAGACCTGTCCTCATTCAGTTCTGTTCTGCTGCAAGCTCCATGATCATGGGCAAATAAATTGGACACTTCATGACATTTCTCATCTCCAAGGGTTACAAATCTGTTAAAGATTCTCTGAGACTGTAGGATGGCAAAAGTATAAGGTGCAGTGAAGATATGAGGTTCAAGGGGTATTATGAAAAAAAAATTATCAGAGCTTTGCAATGCATCTGCAGTCAGCAAGAAACAGTTAATACATTTCCTGAATCTTGACATGATGAACTTTAAACTTTTATCGTTGGACAATGTCATATCCAACTTCTTTTTTCCCCTATCAATATAGCCTTATGATACGGCCTGGGTGAAAATCAAGAAACTGCAGAATTTATGAGGAAAAATAAACAATGGTTGGTAATTACTTGGATTAATATTTCTGTTACAGGCATGACTTTTCTTGCGTACAGAATTTTTTTAAAAAAGCAGAAGTCACAACACTGATCATCCATGCAATTAAAGAGTATTCTGTGCCATGAGATAGACTTTCCTTTGTGATATTTTTATATAGCTAGAGTTAATGCTGAATATAATCTACATCCAATCAATGGTATTGTGCATCATCAGATGAAAAACATATTCAACATAACTGCTGTTAGTTCCTGTTTAAAGCCCTAATCAGACTCTATGCCAACATGTAATCACATTGCAGAATAAATTGTTATAATATAAATTATGAGGAACTGATACTAAGACATGCTAAAAGACTGCTTTCCATCTCCAGAAATAATTGCCGAGAGGTTTCCTTGGAAATGCCTCGAACCACATGACCAAGTGACTATAACAGCTATTAGAGTAGAGAGTGCAAGATAAGGATCTGTCCAGCATAGGAGCCAATAAATATGAGGAGGGAGAAGGTAACGAGGAGGTCACTATCATGTAATTCCTCTCTGTGCGTAGGCCACAACAAGGTTTGTGTACCTCTGATATCACTATAAATTTATGAAAGACTAAGTGACACAGAGATTTCCAGCTGAGTTCTCTGCAAGTACACAAATGGCACGACTATAAAAGCATTTTCAGTGAAGTTAATGATTATTTGTGCCTTTAAGCACCTACTTGATAGTGAATGGTTTATCCCAGGAAACTTATCTGATCAGAGATACCCTTTTGATGCACAATCCCCTCCTTGCTTTGCTCTTTTCTGCACAGATATTTGCCGGTAATGTTGCCAGTTTTGTATCAGGCAGCCACCCTTGGCTCAGTGTTGTGCTCCACGTCTCTCTCCCTTCTGGGAGTTAAGCAGCAGAGCAGCCTTTATATGGTATTTTGTTCCTTCAGTCCAGCTTCTTGATTGCCCATCCAAGAATCTCATCATCTTCACGTGTGCTCTTCTGGTTGAAGGTATGCCAGTTTCTAAAGTTTCTATTTACCATACAGCCTGGCTTGGCTTAAATGGGGTAAACAGTACGTCTTTGCTAGTCTGGCTCTTTGGGGCTGAGATAGTATTGAGCATAGCCAAGCTGGCAAACTAGAGAAGGCAGTAATGTCTGGCAGGGGTTGGTGCGGAGACCCTGTGAGCTAAGCCCGTTAAGAGATGCGTGCAGCCCAGACAGGGATATGCCTCTTCATGTAGACCAGGAGATGGAACGTTGTGTAGCTCCTGTGACACTAATGTGGAAAGAGAGGAGTTTCATTCTAGAGCACAGCTTTGTGAACTGCAGTGACAGCTGCAGGACAAGGAGGTGATTTACAAAAGGGCTGAGTTAATTTTATGTGTTCCTAATGTGTTGCCTTTCTCTTGTACCAATCCTAAAACTCCTTTGTTCCAAAAGCTCATTCTGGCGAGACCTTTATAACAGTCCAGAAGGCATTAAGCTTGGATAGCGCCGAGACAATGAGTGCCAGATACTGTTTCCTAAGAACTGACTGTTCATATATGCAAACATCTAAGTTCAGCATATGAAGTCTCTCTGAATGTTACTGCGAAGTAGAACTATTTTGTGGTAATTCTTTGGCAGTTTTCTTCTTATGGTTGCTGGTATGTAATTGGCAGGGCCTTGGTCCTCAGTAAGTAGTGGGGTGGATCTTTGCTCAGTTGCCTTGCCTCAGATCCATGTCTCTAGAGCCAGGTAGCAGTGTCAGGCACATGATTCCTCCCCAGTGTCCACTCTGTCCAAGAGGTTGAAGATTTTTAAGGCCAGCACTACTGGAGACCTGGTAAAGCATAACGTGTCTTAGGACTGTTATCACCCACTGCACAGCCTTTAGAGCATCTTTTATTCACCTACTCCTAGTCCTTTCCTATCACGTTCTGGTTGGCTCAGCTCTCCAAAATTGGAGATGTATGGATCTGTCTTGCTTCTCTCAGAAAGTCTCTGCACTGCTTTAAAGAGAGCTATCAAGCATGTCCAGTGACTGTCACCCTCCCTTGTCTGCTGGAGCCTCTGGACCCATCTAATTAAGATGCTGTGCTTTGCTCTTGATGTGTGTGCACACAGAGCACTCAACACAAAAAAAAAAATCTGTCTCCCCTTCACTGCTTCTCTCCTGTTCAGACAAAATGAAAATCAAACGGTGCAGTATAAACATGAAGGTTACAAAAGTGTTTCTGGTTTCTTTGAATGTTGTTACTATGGAATATATAGACCACTAACAGAATTATGATTTAAACATTCTCCCCATCATGAATCTGCTATTGCACAGTTTTTAATAAAATAATTTGCAGCCGCTCCCAATCAGTTGTGTCAGCAGATTTAGTTCATCTTTGAGGCCCAGCAGGGATGACAGTCTATTTGTTATTAGAGTAATAAATAAACAAGGAACTTGTCAGAGGCAAAACTGGTATGTGTGCCTTTGTAAGATAAATGCTGCCTTTGAATAGACAAATATTTACAGTCTTACAGACCAAAATTGTCGTCCTAGCTAAAGGCCTTGTATTGTGAAATTAAAGAAAAAAATTGTGATTTCTGGATCTTTCCAGTGAAGGCAAAGATAGCTCTACCTAATGAAAATGTATCAATAGATTTCATGATAACGAGCAGGCCATTTTAGCAAAGCTATAGCCCTGTAACCTTATATCTTTCTATGGGGAAATTTATGTTGGGTGTTTATGTCAGCATGCTGTTGGTATAGAAAATATTAACAATTTTTAACATCACCTCCAATTTCACGTCCCTAAGACTGCACTAAATATGTTCTCTGAGGCTTGTGGCAGGAGGTTTCCTGAACTGCTTTAGTGGATTTAGGAGAAAGGATTTACTGAGAATCAATGTGATTCCTGATTCGAGTCCTGGAGAGCCTTTGAAAATCTTCAGAGGAGAATGCAGGAGAGTGGTTTGTTTATTCCAGCCTAGCCAATGTGAAGTTGTACATTTGGAGAATAACTGTGTTCTATACAGAACTGGAAAGAAATATTAAGTTTTAAAGTTTATTATACGGTAAGTGATCTTTTATATGACTATTCTTCTGTGGCGGTAAGCCAGTCACCACATCAACAGACAGAAGGAAGTATAGAGTTGAAGGGTCAAAACAAGATTGACAAGGCTCTTAAGAATGAAAAGATGTGAAGCGTGAAAGCAAAAGGATGCCAGCTGTTATCAACTTTTAGGAGTTAAAGTTCCTGCATTTCATTAAAAATTGGGGAAGAAATAAAAGATTCATCAAAGTAAAGTGAAAATTCTCCTGCTTCTGAAAGAATTCCCAGGAGTTCCTAGAAACTCCCAAGAGGAGTTAACACCTCTCAGCCCATGCGTTATTGTACGCTCAGTTCAGTCTTATGCAGAGCATGTTATGCACAGAATGCTCCTTGTGGTGTTCAGATCCATCACTGTGTTTACTTGTTTGAGTAAAGTGCAACAACCATGGGCAGAAACATTGAAGTCTGGACAGTTCCAATATGAAGTGTAGCCACAGCTCCCAATTCCTTGGTACAAACACTGGGTTTTGTTTGAAGCAGGAGTCTAAATGATAAATGGCATCACTAGCCATGAATGGTACTGCTTTGTGGCATGTGGTATATGAGACAGGAGATGTTGAGGGACGAAGTGATACCGGTATTACCTCTCCTTGTGCTTTGATATAAGGCATTTGTAACTCTAGCCAGCAAGTTTCTTTAGAAAATTATGATTCTCTTAACTTATGCTCTTATGATCTTCATGCTATAATTATATATTTTAAGAAGTGTTCAGAGGGAAATCACAGCTGGGGGTTGACTTTAAGTTACTTTGAGAGCCGAATTAAATCTCATTTAGAAGCAGATAAGGCTTACTGGGGACTACCTCAGAGTTTCTCTTCAGGCAAAACTTTGATTTGTGTCCTGTGTTGTTACGGCATGATGTCAGCCTACATGTAAGTCCAATTCTGATCTCGCTTGCCTTAATTTGTCAGTTTTCTGCAACTATCGAATTTACCTTGTTTATACCAATGTAAGTGAAATGAGAATCATTCCTTTTGCGTTTCACAGGAACTACAGTG
This sequence comes from Tauraco erythrolophus, assembly GCF_009769465.1. Lineage (NCBI taxonomy): Eukaryota > Metazoa > Chordata > Aves > Musophagiformes > Musophagidae > Tauraco > Tauraco erythrolophus. The sequence continues at coordinate 28,162,999 of NC_141474.1, read as the reverse complement.
GAGAACTTACTGCTATTACTTTAGTGGTATTTTTATAAGCTGGATCCATCTTTCGGTGCTGTCATTACAAGAGAGTTTATTATGATCTGCAAGCTAAATAGTCTGAGCAGCAATAAGAAGCAAATTAAAAACCCCAGAGCAGTATGATTTCATTCTTCTTCACTGTGACCTAACTGTAATGTAAACTTACTTTCTTTTTCAAGGGGAAATAAAATTTGCTCTTCCGTCACCTTGTTTCTCTTTTAAGAGACTATCTCATTGGCCAATTCACGAAAAATAATTTCCTAAGCCCATCCTTTGTGCTGTATCCTGATGTACACACAATTTGCTGAGACAATTTTTTCTGACTGTCATCCAGCCAGCCACATTACAACTGTGCCTGTGCCCCACATGGGACACAGAGAAGCAAGATTAACCATCATCTAATTTTTACTTTTGTCATCAATGTTGCTTGTAACACATGGCAGACAAAGTGTGCTCTCTGAGGAGTTCGACACAGCCACTGTCTGGCAGTCTGGGTGGTAGAGAATATATTATTTATCATACTCAATGGGATGAGGCGGGCACTGAAGCTACTTATTGGAGCAGCTGTGAACCCCCAGTCTCCTTAATTTTTGAAACAGGTAATTAACTGGAAAGTCATTTATAATAACTACTGACATCTCCAGAAATCACAGAATGGGTTGTTAACTTTGCAGCTTTATTGTACTGATATTTTTGTTGACAGTTCAGTACTGAAGTCTGTCAGGAAATTGCATATTCTTTGCACTGAAGGAGAAATATATCTTAACATTTCTGACATGTCAATATTGGTCTTGGACAACAGAAGAAATGGTTGGAAGCTGACTGATTTGGAGGACAGAGCAGTAGGATATTCTTGTCTGTGCTTGTTTTTTAAACAGTGTGAAAAGAGCAGACCAGAATCTGAACAACTAGCATTTCATATAGTAAGAGTTTTGCCATTTACTGTATTTGGATGCTGAATTGAATCCTAAGATAACAATATGCATCTATGCAAAGGCTGACACATCGGCAAGGGCAGCATACCAGTGGGCATAAGCCTGCTGCAAACAAAAATCTGCTCTGCTTCACTCTAGCTTAAGTAAAGGGCCAAGGTCCCAGACACTGAGAAGAATGAATTCGTTCTAACAGGGCTGTCATTCCAGATAAGCAATCATATATTTAAAGTGGTAATGTGGAGAATCATGTTATGAGTCTGTGTATCAAAACTGACTAGTAAATGGAGTCAGTTGTGGCATCTAGGTGCAGTGATAAGGGTCTGGCAAATGCATTAGACAGATGAGATGCATCAGATAGGTGTCCTTACTTTATACTCTGCTTGCCTGTGATAAAACCTTCCATCTTCAAATGACTATCAGAGAGTCTTAAGCTGACTTTTCTGCTCCTCTCAAGAAGGTTGTTCAGGGTGAAAGGCAGCTGATTTAAGCAAATGTTTCCATTGAACATTTCTGAGCTGTAAGGTGTCTTTATTATACAGTTTGATTCTTGTGAACAGCAAGCAGAATTCAGCAGAAACCTGGTCTTTGCTAACTGAATATAATTTGTCAAAATATGCTTGATACTAATAAACTAACCCCTGAGTACGTGTTAGTAAGCAGCATTAAGAGGCTGAAAGAGTTGGGGCTGTTCAGCCTGGAGAAGAGAAGGCTCCGGGGTGACCTGATAGCGGTCTTCTAGTACCTCAAGGGGGCCTACAAGAAAGATGGGGAGAGGCTGTTCAGGAGGGCCTGTTGTGATAGGACAAGGGGTAATCGTTTTAAAATAGAGAGAGGTAGATTCAGGTTGGATATTAGGAAAAAATTTTTTACCATGAGAGTGGTAGAACACTGGAACAGGTTGCCCAGAGAGGTGGTGGATGCTCCATCCCTGGAGACATTCAAGGCCAGGTTGGACGAGGCCCTGAGCAACCTGATCTAGTTGGAGATATCCCTGTTTGTTGCAGGGGGGTTGGACTAGATGACCTTTGAAGGTCCCTTCCAGCCCTAACCATTCTATGATTCTATGATTCTATGATTATAGACTATCTATCAGGAGATGTTTTTCTGTAAAACTTGGCGGTGTTGTACTGGAGTTTGGGTTTACATTAGAAAACTATTGTCTATGGCTGTTAGACAATGAGAGAAGTTCTTTGTAACCTCACAAACCACAGATGTATGACCCTCGTAGTAACAGCAGCTTGTTGGTAAGAGTGGTAACAGGAAGTACGGGGCAGGATTTTGCAGGATTTTCAAAAGCACTTAGCAATGAATAATTCTTTATTTGCTGAAATGTATCCTGTAATGGGAATAGAGGTAGGCAAAGGAGGAGTGCTTTGAAAAATTCATCCTGTTGCAGAGGGCGTAAGTATGAAGTACACATGTTGAGATGATGTCTTTTGAGCAGTATTCCCCAAACGCTATTTTTTGTCTTAATATGAAAACGTTCAAGGTTGAGAAAGAGGAATGGAAATAGTGAAACAGGGAAAAGGAAATACATTGCATGAAAAGTCTATCTGAAAACTTGAATCTTTGAGGCAGATTCTCCTGTCGACTGCCCTTGTTCTTCATACGCACTGAATACTGTTCCCCAGAATCTCTATCTCGTTTCGTGAGGGTTATGAACATGGAATGGACAACAGAATTAAATTCTGAGATTTTATTTACTAAATTAAATTTTGTTTCTGTGTTTTTACGTTTGCTTAATTTAATTGGATTTTGTCTATTGTAGTGAGAAGCACATCTTCCTCCTTTGCTGAACATAAAATTAGCTTTCATTGGTGATTTGGGTTTGTTTGGATCTATATAAGCTTTTCTTCTAAATGAGTTTGTTCTTTCTAAAGCAAATATCACTCTTATATTTTGGAGGTGCAGAAAATTTGTAATCTTGTTTCTTCGTTTTCCTTATTATGTTGTGTTAATTTATGTATACATTAACATGTATTTGCATGATTTATTCATTTAAAGCTGTACATGTTTATTTGAAAAGAAGCTCAAAGAGCTTTATCACAAAAATGCTAAATTCAACACCATAGAGTGTGTTTTTGGACTTCAGCCACAAGAATAAAAAATGGGTCTATCATTTTGTCTGATTTAAAAAACTTTCTGAAGCAAGATTTTCTATTATTGTAGTGACTGAGGGTGAAATTCTGCAAGCTATATGAGGATTAGGGAGAAAGGGTTTAGTTCAAAGGCCCTGCTGCATAAGACATTGTTTGGAGTATTTTCTTCTGGTCCTTGTGTAAGACTGGCAGCCTTAGAGGAGGCAACAGCAGATCAGGGTAGAGCTAATGGTTATAAAGCATCAGCAACCACTAACCACTGTGAAAAGGAATTCATAAAATCCATCTGCAGCAAACCAGGAAAATACATTTATTATCTAAATAGTTGCTAAAAAAATGAAGATGTCTTCATTTTCATCAGAAAAATGAAAACCTAGCATTTGTTAACATTCAAAAAACCAGAGGTTCCTTTCTATTCATGGTAATAATGAAACTTATTTTATTGGAAAAAAAGTAAATATTCAGAAAATTTTCAGATGACACTGGTCCTTCTTCAACAAGTTAGACCAGAGCTAAGACAAAGCAAAGAATTAACTCTTTCTGGAATCGCTCCTTGGATTCAGTCTTCACTGCACATCAGAGCTCTGACCTTGATCCTGCAATAAAGCAATCTTCAAGGTGTGCAGCATTTACTGCCATCTAGACAGAAAGCAGTTCTTGGGTCTCAGATTTGCCACCTCCTCACAGAAGAGCACAATGTAAGAAACTTGTATTTGTAGCATTAGAAAGCCCATGTCCATTTCAGTATAATACAGCCCTGTCTTGGATTTTCTGTTACGAATATTGACATTCCCTAAGTTAAAATCAAGATTGGAGAGATGATGGTGCCTTCTTTTTATTTTTTTGTTTACATGGTTCCTGCTGCTCTAATAGTTGGGCCTTTTCAATGATCTTTTGCCAAAAAAGATGAAATAACCACTCCAGCCTTTTGTTTCAAATAGTTGAAAATTATGAAACTAAACTAAAAAATAAAAATTGTATACAGAAGCTGAGTGGAAAATTGAAAAATCTGTAGCAGTCCATGGTGCTGTGTAAAATAATTGGCATTAATTGCTGTTTGGAGCAGGAAATAAATGATTTTCAGTTGATGTTACATAGAAAATAACTTAATGACAATTGCTATTAAATGGGTACAATTGTAAAAAAGTAGTCAATGAAAAGTATTGAGCATGGAAAATTTTTCTATTAAGTGGAATTTTTCATTAAATGCCTTAGTATTCAGCATATGGACCATTTATCCACAGTCATCTCACATTTTTGGATAGGTCATCTCAACCTGATTAAAGAGCACAGTTAGAGCACTCCTGCACTTTGGAACTGTATTAATGTGCTCTCACTGAGACAGAGTCCCTCAGGCGCTCAGTTAATTGTAGTCGATGCCCACTTTCAAGCCTCACCCACTGTCCACACTGTAAATCTTTGCACTTGCACTGAAGAGACTGCCTCAGCTTCAGCTCCAGGACTCGCTGGAGGCGAGGTGGGAAGAGCTTGACCTTGTTTGCTCTGGTACTGTGGGACTAAGTTCTTCACTGTGGGACCAGAGTGGCTGGCCTGAGACAGCTGAGCTTCAGGGCCAGACTGAAACTGCCAGTCTTCTGGCACATATTCCCCAGCTTTTCCTTCACCCTAGCGTTGGACTTGCTCTATTACCTACGGAGTGGACAGGAGATGTTCAGTTTCCACCTTGTGCCCAGAGGGCTCTCCATGCTGTGTTTCGTCTGTCAAAGGAGATGAAGCCCAATGAGGCTCATCAGGACTTCTAAACCAAAAATGCCCCCTTGTTTCAGTTTTGAGATTCTTGCTTTTAATTGTTCTCTGAGATACCATAATTATTATTCACTGTGAAGCTAATACAGGCCTTTGCTGGGAAGAAAGAGCATTTAAAATCTTTATAGTTTTTCTTTCCAAGCCACAGTGCTTCTCTGACCATCCATTATTCCAGGTAAGCATTAGATGAGAGGCTTTCAAATCCCCAGACTTGCAGAAGCCAGCAGAACTAGACTGGATCAGCTGCATGGGGCTGTCGACTTTAGAGATGTTTCCCTGATAGATGCCTCACAGTGTTTTCTGCAGAGCTGTGCTTCGCTACAGTCCTTATCACATTTGGTTAAATAGAGGGTGGGCAAGAAATTTAGCAAGGGGGCATCCAGACTGACAACAAATAATGCAGATACAAGGGATACCTCAACAGCTGTAGGGCTGCAATGCAGAACGGTGCTTCCGGTACCCTTTGACTTGGGAAAAGGAGAATTGGCTCCTATAACCAGCTGAAGATCCCCTCCTCCTCAAATTCAGTTACCTTGAGGTCAGGATTCAGTCTTGAATAATTTTGAAGAGGAAAAAAGTGGTTTTTGCTCAAGCAATCCAATTTTAAGCTGCTCAGTCTGCAGTTCTTTTCACACATACCCACTCTTCACATGCTCTTGATGATCTGCAAATAAACAAACAAAAAAATCAACAGCCACCAGTTGTGAGTTGGCCAGCCCACTCTGTTGGATTGCACTGGAATTGTGTAGGCACAGGGATATTAAAAGAACTCTGTTGAAAAGGTTTTGTGTATAAGGCTGAACCTAGTACAGAAAACGTATGTGATAGTTATTGCACAGAACTCGATGACACAATTAGCTTAGACAGGAATAACAGAGCCTTTCAAAAATTAACTGCAGTCTCATTTATGTTATTGTATGAAGCAGAGAGGTCCAAGGCCTAATAAGCAAAATGGGAAGGAAAGATCCAGGTCCTGTGATGAGCACCAGACAGCTCAGATTCCTGTCACCACACAGAACTCCTTGCAGGCTCAGAGACAAAACACAGACCTGTAATCTGAAGGTTTAAAATACGAGGCACTAATTAGAGGCCAGATCTCCATTCCTTATACAATCTTGGCTTACCCTTATTGCCTCTGGAAATCTTGGGTTCTGCTTACAATATTGTGGTATGAGGCTTCAGCAAAAGCCCTAGCACAGATGTTGATGCGTAGAGGTGAATTCAGACTACATCTGGACTGGGAGCAGAATCCAAACTCTGTGAAGTTGAGGTATGTAAGGATCCAACTTTGTGGGTTTTAGCCTTTTTTTCTCTTTAAACAAATATTGTTAGACTATAGCATTTCTGGATAATCATCCAAACAAATGTTTACATTAATGATGTAAAAAACATGAGAAGTAGGTTTTCTAAAGTGCTCTACAGCCACATTTTGGAAGGTGTTAATATGTCAGTAGCTGCCTAACCAGAGTTGCAGAAGTGCCTGGTCACCCACTTCTGACTGATTTCCACTGAGCTTTTTGAATTTCATTAAGCATTAGTTAACTTGTTCAAGTTGCTAGAGAATTTTTAAAAACAGACCCTGCTTAAGGTAAGAGGACAAGTTTAGCCCATCTGCATTGGGCAGAAATTTGTAAGTCTGATCTTTCTGAAAATTTTCTGTGTGGGATTTCCTGAGAGAGATACCTGCACAGTGTTTGTAGCAACACTGGAGCTGGCTTTGATGCAAGTGAGGGGGAGGCTGGAAACAGCACAGTTTAGTGAATGGGTCTCTTCTGCTTGGGTCACATACGGGCTTGGGCCAAAGCCAGCCTTGGGATCTCAGGTGCAAACTGACGGTGAGCAGCATGTGTGTGCGTATCTCTTTAGGAGTGTGATGAGATTAATAATCTGACAGAAAGTCACTCAAGAAGGCTAGTGCTTGCTACATTTTGAGCAGGGCAGAAATTATGAGAAATAAACCCTGTGATTTTTCTGTTTTTCAGCTGCTCTTTTCAAGTATACAGTAGAAGGCCAGGCAGGTTCTGATTTTACTGGAGACCATTCACCTGTCCCTAGGAACTGTTATCTATTAATTTGAATGTGGCTAAGATAACTAGCAGACTAAAAACTGTGCTCTCTTTTCTATTTAATTTTCTCTGCATTTTCCTGTGGTGCAGTATCACTGTAATTCACATATGAACGTTAGTTTGAATGGTGTTATTGTTGCAAAAAAGTTTAATAGGAGCCCGAGGGTGTATAATATTACTGAAATGAAAGTTTTTTTGAAACTCGTATTTCAGAGCTCATTAACTTACACAGTTCTGTGGGGGGTAAGGATCAGTAAATGAACAGCAATTATCTATAATCTGCTGTACATGTGCTGGTGTCTTCCTTAGCGTCGTATCTAGATCTATATCTAGATAGACAACCATTTTTATATTCATTCATACAGCACAAAGAATTTATCTTTTGAACCCATTGTTTAACACTGTACAAAAATACAAGGTCAAAAGATCACTGCACGTGTGATCTTTGACTTGAACTTAAAGTCAAGTCAGAGCCAGAATGAAGAGTGCCAAAGCTCAAGAGCTGGGTAACCGTAACGCCGCCCTGTAGCGAACCTGGCAGTGCAGCTGCCGTACTCTTTGTCTGTGCCGTCGCTACTGGTCTTCAGTTGGGAGCTCGTTAGTTTAGGCCTACAACAACATTTATCACTTGCAGCGCAGACCATTGCATGACTTGTGAAACCCATCTGAGGAGTCAAGTGGAGTGTCAGGCCTGTACTGCACCCTGTGCTGCTGAGGCTTCGCTGTCAGCAATATTTGTGTCAGCTAATTTAGAGCTGTTTCAGGATGATGACGTATGTCACTCTTTGGCCGCTGTCCTAAGTTAGCCAGTTGTGGTAAAATGGGTTCTGCCTTAACATCTGGTTTTAAAAGGTTAGCAAAGAGTCACACTAAACATGTTTTAAAGCATAATAGGCTTATAACTTGGTCAAATCAAAGGCAGTTTTGGCGTGAATACTTAAAGACATTTCCCTAGCAAAGTTAATTTTCAGCTCAGAATTCGTCTTTCTTTGGCGATTAGTTTGGTTCCACATCTCTTTAAAAAAACCTGAAGACTGGATTTTTTTCTTTTTAGAGATACATATATATACATTTCTCTCTGCCTTTTCTTGGAAGAACTTGAATAACTTCTGCTGGAGCTTCCAAAACCAGTGACCTTTATGTAGAGGCAAACCTTAGAAAACAACAGCTTGAAAGTGGAAAATTTGAGAAAACTAGGTAGATGAAAAGAGAGAGTCAAATAGGAACTTTTGCTGCTCTGATCCAGGAGTAACTGCTGCTCAATTTAGTTCTGACTTGTGATGGCCCGCATACCAGTGGTGGACATCGTACAGGATCCTGGTGAATATTATATATAGACACTGGAGGATACCTGGAGACAGTAGACTGTGACTCTCAACACCAAGGGCAAATCTCAAGTAGTTTGTGATGGCACTGCAGCTCTGACATATGGAAAAGCCTGTCTCAGAATTTTTTCCTGATTGTAAACTTCATATTGTAGTTTATTAGATATAACCTTCCCTCAGATTCACTGCATTTATATTATTCTCCTTTTACTGCAATTCTAGTTCTAGGATTTCAAGAGCTATCTACAGCTTTGGCCCTAATGGCTCTGCCACTCTGCACCTTCCCCTGCTATGCCTCACCTCTCTTGCTATTCTGTGTTCCCATAAGACTTTCCCCTCCGCTGCCGTTCTGCTTCCTTAACCCAGAATCTCTTCCTCTGACGTTTTGCTCTTCTTGCTCCCTTGGAATTCATCATCTTCTTGTCCTACAGGACCTCTGCTCCCGTTGCTTTACCCTGGAGGTTTCCTTGCCCCCACTCCAGCTCCTTACAGGATTAGGAAGCACTATCTGCAAGAATGCTTTCCATCTGCAAGTTTCAGTAGTGTATGCCCAAGGCAGCTTGGAAGGTATTGGTTTTTATTGTAAAACACTATTTGGGAATAATAAAAATTCCCGATTAAGTTTTTCAAATAAAAAATAAGAGTTGTTAAAGGAATAACCCTGGGGTTTCATTATTCCTCTTCTTTTTAACATACAGTATTTCACAGTGAAGATGTTACACCCGTTCAAACTCCACATCCCCACATCAGATGGGGGATGTGGAGTTTGAATCCCAGAACAAGTAATTTTGTCCATTCCTGCAGGCATCTGCAGCGCACAGCGCAGATCGCTCGCACTGCTCTGCGTTGTACGAGCCACTGCGAGGGATCGGAGAGGAAAAAGCAAGACTGATTTCTGAGATCAGGCAGGAATTTCTTCCTTCAGCTGGCGTCCCAGTGGCAAAGTTGATATAGGGAATCTCAGTGGTTTTCTCATGGTGCTGGAACTGGGACGATCTGTTTACACCCCTGGAGGGTACAGGGCTGCCAGAATTTGCTCATGTGAGAGTACTGATGTTACTGGTATTACTGTATCTACAAGTGGCACTCAACGTGCTGGTAACTAGGTATTGTCCTCTAACAATAAACTGAACTAGTCCCTCTCTTTTTCTTCTTGACCCTTTGCCCACTCCGGGTTTTCTATTTTTTTTTTTTTTTCCTTCTCTATTTCTCATTTTCTTCCCACTGCTGCTGGAAATTTAACAAGAAAATTTCCTTTCCCCAGACTTGTAGCCAACTGTAGCTCTTTCGATTGCTTTTACTCAGGGCTATGACAGCTCTTCACTTTGAATTTTTATTAAAAAAGCTTAAAGTGAGATGGGGAGTTTATACTCCTGATCTAACTTTTTTAAATAAAACTGTTACAGTTCAAAGCCAGGACAGCTGCTGGTAACTGCCATTCAGAGTGCTGGCTGTCAGTCTGATTTTTAAAATGATTGCTTCCCTCTTCCCCACCCACTGTAATAACTTCACGTTCAACACTGAACCTCAAAGCTGTGATGTCAGCCGGGGGCTGTATGTACAGCAAGTGCCGACTTAAACATTACTAGGCTTTTGAAACCAAATAATTGAAAAATCAGTTCCTTCTTACTTTTCTGTCAGTAAGACAGCAACACCAGTGCTGGGAAAGATCTGCCTGTTGTCAAATCAGTGCCAAGGATGTGAAATTAGGGCCTTCTGTTTTGTTTTTGTTTTTGTTTTTTTTTGCTATAGTTTTTGGTCTGCTTAAAACCAGTGTAATAAATTCAGATCCAATCTGAGTCAAGTGTTGAAGCTGATGCCAGCTCGCCAATTGCTGAGTTCTGGGACTAGAAGGAAAAAACCCTTTCTAGCCTTTGTGTAGGTATATATGTACTTTTTGCATTATTATGCACATACATATCAGGTGCCAAAAATTGCCAAATGTTATAAATTCCAGGCTTGCTCTCTTACTGGTGAGCTTAGCAGGGCTCATAATAGTTTGAATAATCTTGGCATATAGCTTACTCAATAGATTTGGCCAGGAATACAAGCCTCAGATCAGACTTGGATTTCCCCAGACATGATGATGGAGGGAGACAATGACTAAAAATAATACTGGAAGCTTACTTTGAAGTTCTGGTCTGTAGTAACCTGTAATGTTCATGACCTTGGGCAGCCCTGGAGAATATAAAGAACTGTTCTTGCAAACTTCTGTCTTCACAAGGTCAGCTCTTGCCTAGAGGTAATGCGATCGCTCTGCTTGTACATGCAGCGGTAAATAGGAGTGAGGTGTTATTTAACAGAGTTTCTCACCCAAATACTTGAAGGGAAAATGGAATTGTCTTCCTCTGAGATATGGAAAGGGTTAATTTTTTGTTGTTGTTGTTTTGTTATTGCCTGATGTAGCTGCTGCTGCAATTGTAAAGCCAAACAGTCTCCTTTTGGAGAACTATTAGCATTGGCAATGACATCAAGCACCAATTCATCAGGAGTCACAGTGTCAATTTCAGTTTGGTAGTGCAAAACAAACAGAAAGCCCAGATGCTGTTCTGGGGAGAGGAAAGAACTGCTCTGGGGAAGGCATTACGTTATGGGCACCTTTTTCTTTTAACAATAACATTTAATAGCCTTTTAAAGAGCATTTTCCCCATTCCCCCAAGTAATTTCTTGGCAGGCAGTTAAGAGAAAGGAAGAAGGTTTTTTTTCTAAGGGCTTTTATATGATACTAAATAAATCTAGCAGCCTTCTGAACAGCAAACCACTCCCCTGTGCTGCCCAGACTGTCTGGTACCACCAGCCCTAGAGTGGCCTGATGGTGTCTGACTAGTGAGTGCTGAGAGCATTACCAAACCACACTGAGGGCTAAGCTCTCCTGTGGATGCCAGATGGAACCAGCATCAAGTTATTATTATTATTTATTAATTATGCACCTGACTAATGTGCAGAGCAATTTAAAGCTGTTAAAATGCACATTACAAATGGAAAACAGGAGACTTTCTTGAAGAATGTGTCTGTTCTCCAGGGATAGACACCTTTTTCTAAGTGGAGAAGTTTTGCCTAAGTCAAGGCAGAAGGTGATGGATTCCTGGTCACCTCAACAGCATGTCTCTCTTGGTCCCCTCTTTCTACACTGACCTTACAAGCCCTGCTGTCATACATGGCATGTGGTGGAGGGCTGGAGGCTGCTGAGTTTGCCTTGCTTCTTTGCAGGTCATGTCCCACATGTAGAAGGGACACCCACTGGCTTTTCTTTCTGGATTCCCTTAGTGCTCACAGGGGAGCAGGCAGAATTTGTCCCTCAGTATAGAATCTGATTTCTACAGCTGAAAGGACAAATAATAACAAATCCCACACTAAATACAAAGCACAGAGCTCTTCTAGCTGCTAAAAAGAAAAACTATCTCTGTCCCAGCTAACACCAGGACAAGGAGCATGTCCAGTGAAAGAAGGAATACGAGCAGCTGTTCACAGAGTGACTGAGAGGTGACAGACAAAAAGGTCTTTTCTTGCAGTCAGAGGGAGCACTAAACTTGTAGGGGTCAAGGGATAAGATGTGGGTCCTTTTTTGTTCTTCTATCACGTTGTGGCTTGTGTAGCTATACAATTTGGGACCTCTCATGGTGTGAGGCTTAATATTGTCTGCCCCTAATGTCAGCTTTCCCTGCAAGCTGGGAGTACTCGTGTGAGCAAGGAGTAAGTAATGGTTACAGGGATGAGGAACAAGACATGCTGGAAGTCAGAAGAAATCAGATCAGAGAAACAAACAACAGTAAAAACGCGGAACCTCTCCTGCCCCCTTTCTCAAATTTATTTTTTCCTGAAAATTTCTGCTCTGCTGTTTATTTTCCTCTCCTGAGCCCTCATGTGGGCAGGAGTGCAGTTGCCGAGGGATTTGAAAGGATCTAGGAGTGGCTGGTATGTAGCAGAAAATCCAATGCAGAAGTTTGTGGAGCTGTTAGCAGCAGCCTTGGGAAACATGAGTAAGGAGTCAGAAAGAAAGAAGTAAATCTATTTGTCTGCTCAACATCAGTCCTGGTGAGACAGACGGCTTTATCCTGGAGCCAGGATTCCTTGGTTCAGCTGGGACTGACCCTGATTTGGCTCTTGAAGGTAGTGGGTATCTCTTACTATTTTTGACCATAAATGCTAGCTTGCCTGAGGGACTTTCATATTAAATTAAAAAAATAATCAACAGCACCTAATACTGTACCCAGCCTGTGAACTGGACTGAATATCTTGCTGACGATCCAGTTCTTGACATTTGCATGCCACAGAGCCGTGTAGTGCGATGTGATATATATAATTCATGCTCTCGTGTACCTCATTTTCACTCTGTGTGACAGCACTTCTAGGATCAAGGTTCAGCACACTCCAGTGGGCCTGGAGGCTTTATGGGTCTGATGCCTGGCAGCAAAACAGAAGAGAAACGTTTGGGATGTGAGGTGTCTTTTGTCCAATGGATTTTCTTTGGATCATGCTGGTTAACCAGGTCTTTGGTCAGCATGTGAATAGACAATGTCTTTGGCTCAAGCATACACCTTAATTAAAAGGATTCAATTAATGTAGATTCATTTAACATTCCATTTAAAAAGAGCTTAGTTAAAGCAATGTGGATAGCTGTGTAGACACTTTGATCTTTCTAAACCAGGCTTTTTTAGCTGAGTTTAAGACATTTAGGCCAACGTGAAACAAGGTGCTTGCCAATTAGTAACAGGGGCTTAGCTCATCCTAGATAAACTGCTTTAAGTAAATCAGAATAAGCTTGTGGGCAGATAAGGACTAAATAGGTCAGAGACAACTAGTGTTGACTTAATAGATTTGCGTTTCCCTCGGAGTTAGTTTAGAGCTGATGCCCTCACGCCGTATGGTGCCTTTGCTGATAGTGCTGTTTTCTGAGGAGCTATAAAGCTGAGTTCCTGACCAACTATAAAACCTCACAAAATACTCTTTACTCTTCGTCTTGACCTGCTTCTATTTTGACTGAAATTTGTGTTTGGGATGTCTAAATTTTAAATCAAGGAATCTGCCTTGTGCTTGTGGCCCTGATCCTGGGTGCTGATGGACAAGTGCACATCACAAATCAAGAGGATGTTGAAAAGGATGGCTTTAAGCCACTTTCGTGGTGCTCTGCCCCACTCTAGGGATAGCACTGTGTTGACTCCTGAGTAACATCCATCCGGGTGGCTCTAAATTATACAGGCTACCAACAGCCCTTTGGAGCGAGTGAGCATGAACCTCCTCATCCTCTTTAGCGTGCTGAATCTGCTCTAGGGGAGGAGTGCATGTAAAGGTGCTGTGCTGATTCCATGCCCCCCAACAATTCTCCTGTAGTGGATGACTCCTTGCTATCCCAGCTGTGGGAATGCCCCTACTGTCGCTGTCATTGCAGAACATGCCCGGGGAAGGCCTGTACCGATGGTCACTGGGTGCATCGCGTGGTACTGATGCCAGTGAGCTTGGGATATTTTTGTGGGGTAAATCGACGGTAAGTGACAGAGATTCAGATCCTGTGTTTTTCCTTTCCGTTTTATATCAAGTAGCTATTTTGCCATTCTCTGTTAAGCAGGCTCTGGAATAGCTAATTTAGTGGTGACAAATATATGCTCAGCAGTTATTTAGTATCTTGTTTTTCAGAAGTGCATGTCAAAGACACTGGGCGGATGGACCCTCTCCTCCTGCCTGAGACAATCTCTTAAAGAGACTGACCATGGTGTCACACTGCTGCCCAAATACCAACTAGTCATTGATAAGGCTTCTGAAAAGCAATGGTATATCATTGTTCTCGTTATATCCACGAGAAAATTGAGGCAGAGAGAAGCTATGTCATTTGCCTAAATCTGTACATTAAGCAAGCGTCAGCCAGGGCTGTGAACTCAGAGCTGCTGGGAATAGCAGCCCATGACCTGTCTCTTAGACCATTTTACTCCTGTTGAAAAGGTTATTTGCATTCAGCTTGCAAAATGCTTTTGTTCCTGACAGATTTAAAGCAGTATGTAAAACATTGGGCTGAGATGTAAACTAGAGAAATTAAACCCCTGCACCCAAGAACCAAAGTGGGGTAATCTGACTGGGCGAAATAACACACCGCAAGCAATGAAAACAAACTCTAGGTTTCTGGAGACACTGATGTTTTATGATGTGTATTTAAGAAAAGAACATCAGCATCTGTAGGAGGCCAGACACTCAGAGATATTTGGGTTTATTCCTTTCTCTGTTGTGATCCCTGTACTGTGGTTCATCGTAGACTGCCGTGAAGATGGAAAGCTACACCCAGTGATCGTTTTTAATTAAGAATAGTTGTTATTATTTAGCATAGTGAAGTGGACAGCGTATCAAAGGGATTTATAACTTTGTAAGATAGACAGAATTGATGACAAAAGTCTTTCTTGAAAGCTAATTGTTTCAAGCATATCCAAAATGGTGCTTGCTTTGCCTCTGCTATTAATCAGAGGGTGGAAACCAGTCAAGTAGGAAACACCAGGTATAACGTGCTGAGCTTCAGGGACAGATTCATTAGCCCACATTGGTTTTGCTGAAGTTGTGGGCAGAGACTGAGGTAGAGCACGAGATTTCACTCTGTTCAGAAGCAGCTGTCATCAGTATCACAGGGACAAGGGTCCAGTCCTGAGACATGGGCTCTGCCAGATCCACTTCTTGTTTGTCCCAGACTTGTTGTCTGAAGATCCATGATGTATTCCATAGGGCACTGGAATAGCGGCACCCCGCCTGGCACTTGGATAATGGGGTGCTCTTGTGCAGAAGGCAGCATTTCTGTTGGTTGCTTTACACTGATGGTGTTTTACAGGGAAATCACTATTGGGTGTTTCTCATTAATATGAGTTCAGTCCTACTGAGGCATGAGGTGGGGCTATCAGACGCGTGTTGTTTGATCCTGGTGGACCACTTGGCTTTCACAGTGAGATGTTGCAATGTGCTGAGTAATTGTGCGCTTACTGGCTGCATTTCCTTTTTATGTTCCTGGTTCTGCCACATCACTGGGTGTCAGGATGAGGCCTCCGTGCACTCTGTTCTGTTGCACCTGGTCAACTTTGCGGGCTGTGTCACACACCACTGAAATACCCAAGGTAGTTATGTGCCTGTAAGTGGTCATGTTGCTTCCTGTGTGATTGTGTGACTCAAGTTATTATTCAATGTCACCATCAACAAGTAAAAATTCAGCTACCATTTCCACACTGAATCTTGTCACCTGCTACAAACTTTGTCCCTTTCTATTCTGTGAGCCAATACCTCTCCATCTTGTATTTATATCTATTACAATGTTTTTTTTTGTATATAAGTTTTACATTCTCTGTAACAGTTCTGTGTTTCTACCATGCTTGGGAAGAAGGGATCCATGTTTTTGAATAGAATTTAAATCATGTAAAATAATAATAGCGAAAAAATACAATAGTAAAAATTCTTGCAAGAATCTGGGCCATGCTAATAGTCATGTCATAGGATGCAATTGAAATCAAGTTTATGTTTTTTTTTCCTTGTTATGAATAATACTGGAATATTTCTAGGAATAAAGTATAAGAAAAAAACCATGTCAATGAGGGGTTAAAAATATTGACTTTCAGTACTTATAATAGGAAGACTTTTCTTAGTTCTGCAGGCAGGCTCGCATCAACTTTGAATTCAATTTAGGGATTGAATTTAACATGCGTAACCCACTGGGTTTGAAACTATAAAGGGACTTAAAAATGTACAACAGATAGGACCTTAGAAGTCTAAAGGATCCTTCACAAGATGAAAAGTATTTTATGTTGTTTGAGATACAGTAGTCTCTGAATTACACTTCAAAAAGCTTAACACATCCTTAAAATACATTTACAAAGGAAGATAATAATGTACAGTTTTAAATTTAGGCAGTGCATGTTCACCAATAAAGTTTCATCATCTTGAATAATTTAAGCTAGTGTGGACATTATTGTTGAACTTAAAGAGAAAACTGAAAAATGTGGAGACCCCTGCTTAGTGCTGATGACTGTGTAATGCCATGAGTGGTTGTAAATTCTTTGGGGAATCCACTGATGCATTCTTCTTGTATATTTATAAGAAAACGGAGGTATTAAAGTTTCATTTTCTTCTGTTTTAAACCTAAGCAAAAACAGGAGTATAAAAGCCATCGAGGAATGCAGAAATATTACTAATGTTTCAGAAAATGGAATTATTAACCGTAACACAATAATGCTCAAGGCCTGCTAGATGTTGCCTACTGATCAGCCCGCCTTGAAATTATGTTTATTTGCTTAAGTGAGTTTTTGGTTTATATTCTGTGAAAACATTTTTTTTTTCTCCCTGTGCGTGAACCCAAAATTGCTTAGTCTGTGTCCTTTTCCCTCGGATGCGATACCATAGCAGCAGCAGCAGAAGCACACGCAGTTGCTAGCTAGGTAGCTTATTATTATGGTCACACTCCAGCACACAGCATACTTGTTGGAAGTTTCCAGAAATATTGCACTGCAGTCATTTTCCTTGCCGTTATGCTAATGGAATCAGGAAAATCAATTGTCCTTAAGGAACAGGGGAATGAGATGTGCTGTAAATGCCACAGGATGAGTGATTGGTTGATTGCAGGGATGGTGATTCAAACGCGCCTCATCTCTACATTATCCTGATGAATTTTTATGGCCCTGCCTTTTTTCTTCTATAGCTGTGGAGGAAGGTTTATGGCTTGCAGCTTTTTAGTTGATTGAATGCAGCTGGCATTGTTGCAGTGCAGAACAAATAGGTACTTTTTCTTTACAGCCTTAAAAGTAGATTGAAGAAATTGCACACCAACATTTTTGCAACAAAAGCATTCTTAAAAATGCAGATATTTTATGAAATTACTTTGCTCTCCTTCGCTACTGTCAGTAATCTTTCTATCAGAATAAAGGACAAAAATTGCTTGAGATTCTAGAGGAACATAGCTTCATTTTTTTATTCTTATCACAAAGAAAGCTAACTAAGGAGTTTCATTAGTATTCATTTTAGCCCAATGTAATTTTCTCCTTCCCAGTAACAAAAAAAGAAAAAAACATATGCCTGTAACACCACTGAACCAAAGAAGGTCATCCTAAGTATATCAGCATTTTCTGTTACTCTCTCAGATTGTATTCACAAGGTAGTAAAGATAACTGCTTCAGCTCAAATTATAATAGTTCTAGTTACAGAATATAGAACACTAGATAATATAAAGGATCTTATTTGATTGAATAAAACAACACCCATGATCAGCTCTGAGTGCTGAGCTGCTGACAGCTAAACCCAAGCACATAGGAGCATTCTATTTATGTCCAATTAATTTGCTGATAATTTATTCTTCCGCTATACAGTTTCCACATTACAGACAATGTTCATGTTACTCAGGGACCCTTTTTATCAAGTGTCTTTTTCAGAGCTGGAAACTCAGCTTGTTTTCCCTTTTGAATTAGGGAGCTTTAAGAGGCATTAAAACTTGGGGTTACAGTATTTCCTTATGGAGTTGGGTGGTTACACCGTCATGACTTTTTGAATATTTGTCAGTTACATTTTGCATCTATTTAATGTTTTCAAAAATAATAGCTGTGCACTGTGACATCTTTCTGACACAGCCATGCCTGTGCATTTCTAGCCTGATTTATAACAACTTTGTTATTCTGGGGTTGCTCCTAAACAGTGCTTTCCAGCCACATGATTACTTGGTAATAGTTACGCGCGTCTGTGAGAATTTAAAATGAACTCAAAACGTTATTTCCGTCCGTGCCTAAATCTGGTGGTGGTGCCTGCAGGTGAAAGAGTGCGCTATTGTTTTAAATACAGCAGGCCTGATTCACCACTGTGTTTAATCTCGTGTAATAAATTACATCTGTGCCAAGCGGGTGCAAAATACCACCGCTGATATGATTGGGGAATTGTGATTTGATCACGTTTTAAACTCGGTTTGTACAGGTGTTGATATCAGCATGAGTGTAAGGAAACGAGGAACACTAAAATTGAATGAAATCCCTCTGTATGGAAAATTAAATTCTAATTTATGGTACTGTAAGCTTTCACTTTTACATGTGCATCACAGAAATTATAAAATGCCTCTCAGATTTGAATCAAAATCCCATTTAACAAAATACCCATGTTCTAAATAATCATTTACGTGTAACAGATTATAGTACACACCCTGGGTAAATGTAGACTTAAGTAGGACATAAGTAACATACAGTGCTTGTCCTGTGAATGTCACCTACTGACAACATTATAACGAGAAACAGAGATGCCAGATCGTAGGGCTTACCTTAACAGAGGAAATGAAATATGATTTTTTTAGCATTGTGATGACTCTGTTCACAGATGTCATGGATATTGATGACACTCTGTTTTAGTTTTTGCCGCCAGGTTACTGGAAGCAATTTTATTTTTATTCTTTTCATCCTGTTACCTCTGTTATCAACACTTCCCTACAAAACCTTCACTTCTGTTTTGTTCTCATTTCAAATACATACCCAGATGAAATTATTGTGAATTGCAAAAGCCCATTATTGGAAAGATATACTTTCTGGGTTTATTGTCTGTCAGAGAGATTGGCTGGAATTTAACTTTATATACATAATAGTGTTCTTTCCAGTGGCCTGGTTTCACAATGAAGCAATTTCCTCAATATAATTTATTGGTAATTCATTAATGTGAAATGGTAATAACCTTCTCGGTTTATTTGTGAGCGATGTTTCTTTTTTAATCTGAAGCACATAAATGTAGTTTCATTAACACATTTTATAGTTAAAATTGCAAAATTTTTTTGTGTTCTCTTTGGTTGCAGTGGATTTGATGTGATCTGTGTCAGCCACAGGGAAGCAGAAGAGCAATAGCTGCATCGCGAGGGTTTGCCAGAACAGATTCGTGTCTTCCGAAGCGTGCGTGTAGATTCCAAGGAGGCTTACATTGATAACGCTTTAAGAATGGCTTATTATCATAGTTACACAGGCAGCGAGCCAGAGTCAGCTTTCTCTGACTAATACAAATGGTCTGTCGCATTTATGTTTTGGTCAACCATCTGAGGGGATGCAAGGAAGTAGGAAGAAACCATTTTGTACGTTAATGAATGAGAGAAAATCACCGCTCATCAGATTACAGAGCCCGCACTCCTTCTGGTGAGCAGCAACCAGAAGATGTTCCTGTGCCTGCTTAGGCACTAGGTAGATATTGCCGGTGGAAGTGAGAGGGCTCGAACAGTCCTGTCTCCTGTGGATGTTCACGTTTTCAGTGCATTTATTTACATTAGGGTTGTTTGTGCTGTATTATGCCTGATTGAACCAAAGTCTCTTGGAGAGCAAAGCGCTTTTATTTTGGCATTTTCACATGGAAGTCAGCCATCACCCCTATAAGGAGAGTAAGCAAGATTTATGATGGGAATATTGATTTCCTTTATACTCTGTTATAAAATACATCTAAGCACAAAAGACAAGCTAGACCTCTTTGTTTGCTCCTTTTTGCCATCTGATGTCAGGACTTGCTGGATAATTTAAATCATAATGCAGTGAGGAAGGCAAGTTGGAATTGTCTATACATCTTTATATGTGTATTTAAAAACCTTAGAGGGTGAGAGCTTTGCAAGACTGAACAGAACTTCCAGCCTGCGGGAAAGGAGAGATGCCTTTCCATTGGTCCTGTGGTACCTGTCTGTAGTCACTCGCCTACACCAGCTCTTTAATCTGCCCTTAACATGTTGTCGAGGCCAGGGCAGGTGTCTCCAGTGAAGGGAAAGATGCCTGTGCTCCTCCATTCCAGTGCTGCGAGACTGGCCAGATCAGGGGTTTGGGGGACATGTTTTTGCCTCTCTACTTCTGTGCCTGCCATGAGGAAGCTGGAGCAAAGATGAAGCTCTCGGCTGTCGTTACCAGACCTATATCCCATCGAGGTGTAGCTGATCAGAACACAACACTTGGGTCTGTTTTCCCAAATGCTTTGTGTACGTGGTTTGTGTGAAGCGTTAGCAGTGGTCACGCTGAATCTGCGAGCCGTGTCTGGCTCCTGCCAACGTGACTGACGCAATGAGAACATGATCAGCCCGACAGCCAAAGGTTAGTGTGTGATTAAATCTTTCCAGGATTTGAGTCCTGGTAATTCTGTTCCTTCACCTTTTGCTGCATTTATTATGGGTCTGATTTTTTCCAGAGTTGAGTTCTTTGGGGTAGGGACAACATGGACACAAAGTCAAATAATGATGTTAATAATACGGTGACTTTTTGCCATTTGCCAATTTGCAAAAACTTACTGAACACATCTAAGATAGCTAGCATTAGTAATGCACAAAACCCACATTTTCTCTTCTTCTCTTTGGATCTCTCATTATACATACGGCTTGACCTTAAAAAAAGAATAAGTAGTTTTTTCTTGGAATGGAAAATCTTTCTACTCTGGGTTTAAACTGAAAATAGAAGCCAGCTCAAAAAACAGAAATTGAAATTAATGATTGTTTCAAATGTTTATGTGTCACGGAGTGCTACGTGCCTTATTATGTCTTATTAGAAACTGTCAACAAAAAATAGAAATATCAGTTAACCTTGGAGTAAATTAATTTGGGAACCTAAGTACGTCCTTTTGTGACTCTCCTTAGTTAATGTGTGTACTATGAATAGAAAAATAACAAAATCGGGAGGATATGATTACTATAAAGTAATCCCACTAGGGGGTGCAAGAGAGTAAATTATATCTTGCATGAAAATGTGTTAAACTTGCTGAGAATCAGAATTATTCCTTGTAACCGAGCCAGCTCCAAGAGTGACTGAAGCTCAAAATGTGAAATATTGTCTGCTTGCTACTCCTCGGTCATGAGGGCTAAGACATCAAGGCAATTCTTTTAGGAAGTAGGCACTACCTGAAATAAAGAGCTTTATTCTGAATTGTTCACTTATGGCCTTTCTAGAGAAGTTTATGTTCTGTGTGACAAGGGGAGGACAGAATTATCCATGTTTACTTATGAATTAGAAATGTATATAGTTTTCATATGGAACTATCAGATACGTATATTTTTCTGAGACAGACAGAGCTCTTCTAGTCTTTTTTTAATTTGGAGATGCTGTGAGTGGCAGACATATCAAGTAAGAGGCATTTGATGTTTCAGTTTCTTCCTGTTCTGTTTTTATCGTGCTTAATTTCCATGCTATGCTTTGATGCTGCGCACCCATTTTTTAGCTGTAAACGCAGATTTCACGTATTGCGTGTGTTCCAACACAGAAAGAGATTTACTGGTATCCCATGCAAAAAAAAATTAAATTAAAAAATCCAAATATAATTATGCAGTGGCATTCTATTTTAATGAAAGTTACAGATGGATACAGCTTCTGCTATCCAATAACAGCTGATGTGCAGCCAAGGTGTATACTGTACAAACATGCTAACAGTGCTCAACAATTTCTGTGAAAATTAGCTTTTTTTCCTGCAGCAGTTATCGGTAAAGTAAATCTTTCTATTTTTCCTTTTGTTATTATTCTGTGCTTAGAGAAAGTCAGTCTCATAACTACAGCAGGGTTCATATACAATTCAGCCAATATTTTCCGTATTTATGTCGAACAGTGCTATTTGGAAAACAGTGTATTAAAAATGCAAAAATACCCCTCAAAAAGCCATTTATAAGTGAAGCGACTTGCAAATGCTTGCTGGATTGACAAAATTATTGACTCTTTCTAATGGTGCAGTGTCAGTCCGAGCCAGGTGTTTTGGCTGCATGTTTGGTGCCAGGATTCCTTGGTCAAGGGCTGCAAAGGGGTTCTGCGTGGAAAAGAGCAGTTCTTGCAAGTCTTTCTGAATACAAATATTTAATGAGAATCATGCAGATAATTTTGTGATACAATAATTGATTGATGTGTGTATGTGCATGTTTATGTGCGTGTACATGAATAACAGTTTCTGAACCTCTAGCTTTGTATGCTGTCAGAGAAAAGATAAGTTGAAATAACATAAGGGTCTGGCGTAAATTGAAGAAATGTGGGAAACTCAGTTAAAGGCTGAAATGTCATCTTCAATTCACCCCTGCTGTACTTAGTTATTGCAGCACACTTGGTACATAAGGTCACCCACTGTTCAGAGTCTTGTCTAAGAGAAGGCATTATTATCTGTGATGCGCAGATACGAGAGGATAAGTGAAAGATGATTTTTTTTTGGCCCAACTTTGGAGCTTTCCTGATTTCATGCAGTTTAAATATGTCTTTTAATGTTACTTTGGCAGTTTTATCCTTAACTGAGTCTTCCTTTTGGATTTTTTTGTTTGTTTGTTTACACGAGTTTGCAAGCTTTTTATTTTGTGAGCTTATTACATCCATGTATTTATGAGTCTGGGTTATCAGAGTCATTCTGATGACCAGCCCCTAAGCACTATAGAAGGGCCATCCTTTCCCTGAAGTACTTTAATGAAGATTCAGAATAATCATGCAGCTGGAGTTTCCACTGTCATTTGAGCAGGTTGATCCATGCAATATTAGCTTCTCTGGTTTGTGTTTGGTATGTGAAAACTCCTTGCAGTCCACTCTGTTCGGCGGCTGCAAAGGCAAACATGATATGGTCCAGAGGGAGATCTTCTTTCATCCACAACTGCATAATGTCTGGTTGGGCCAAGGCCTTCTGACAGCATTCTTAAGAGTGGAGTTGCCAGGATCAGTTAAGGTGCTTGGAGATCTCAATTTCACCCTGAACCTTCACACTGACATATACAAATTCTTTCCTGATTGTATCACAGAAGACTTTGAAGAACTTTTGTCCTGTGATTCTGGAGGCTCTTAGTGATGGGCAGCTCTTCTTTAAAGGTCAGATTGGGGTTACTGACCTTGTTTCCCTTAATCGATGAGAAAGGAAAGGCCAGTGGCTGGGATAAATGCCATGCCCTTGCTCATAGCAGAAATGATCTGAGAAGCCAGTAGCTGCAGTAGAAAGCCCAGAAACAGCACTTCATACATGCCTGCAGAACGTCTGTGCTCAACACTAAGACTGTTAAATGATGTCTGCTTTATCATTTATCAATTTCACACTTGATAATTAGTTTATCTTTTCATTTCTGTTTTAAGAAAGCCTGGCCTCCCATGTTCCTGGCAGCCTCTGTTCTTTCATGCTCTCCCCCATTACTGTCCTTCAGTTAGAGAGAGGTCAGGGAGGCAGGTTTGGTGTGCCACATAACTGAGTAGTTAGAAGAGTGCAAGATGAGGAGTGGAATGGGAAGGTCCTAAAACAGATCTGCCGCCAGTGAAACACAACCTTTTTTCCTTTGTGATGTTCGTTTTTGGGGCCCACTGCCTCTTAAGCTTTGCTAGTTCAGCTGCATGTGGGCTTTTCAAAACAGGGACAGAAGCAAAACAAACCGAAACAAATAATATAATTACCATTTTTCCATACTGGTCACAGGTTATGCTTACAACTCAAAATTAATACCTCTGCTCTGTAATTAAAAAAGCTTGTCATTTCTGCATGTTGTCGTTGAGCCAAAGAGTGATTTCAGGGGAAGTCATAGAAATCTATGATCTTGAACCACCTGGTATTCCGAGTTTTCAAGCAACTAGTACTTCAGATGGCATATTGCTGTGCAGCTATCATGGTCAGAGCTAAAAAAAATCAGTTTGAAAGCTCTTCCAGCTTTTGGCACCTAAATCCTTTGGCATGTGGATTCATTTAGACTAAATTGACAGTCAGATCAGCAGACCCAATATGTGCTTCATTAAGTGTTTGACAAAGACATGTTAGGGAGTAATCGGTGCACGAGACTGTTGATGTTTTCTTAGTAGTAAGTAGTGCAATGTGGTACATGATACAGTGTTACTGGGCATCCCAAAAGGTTAACATCTGTTATCAGAATTACTGTACAGAATATCCCGCTGTAGATATTGGAGAGGCAGCTGCATTATCAGAGGGTGGGGAGGCACTGGAACAGGTTGCCCAGTGAAGTTGTAGGTGCCTCATCCCTGGAAGTGTTCAAGGCCAGGTTGGATGAGGCTTTGGGCAACCTGGTGTAGTGAAGGGTTTCCCTGCCCCATGGCAGGGGGGTTGGAACTAGATGATCTTTGAGGTCCCTTCCAACTCTAACCATTCTATGATTTTATGATTATTTGAAATGTGGCTGAGTGGTAACCAACGGCGTAAGCTTACTTTTTAGCAGAGGTCTTTGAAACAGCATGATGTGGCATGGAGCCAGCATGTTTGATTTTTGTGGATCTATATTCCTGTTGTAATAATGGTGCTCTGTGGTTATGTAGAAAGTGAACACAAGTATTGTGGCTCATCTTTCAAATTGCTTTGCTTGTCCATGAGAGAATTTTTCTTTATGTGAATACCTTTTGAGATCATGGGGAGCTTGTTTGCTCGTGGTCTGATTATGTACCCTCGGGATTTGAGGGGGCGATTTCTATGTCAGTCATCACTGAAACATAAACATCTCCAGAAGAGAGTATGGCAATGTATGGAATAGCTCATTTCACAGTGGAAATGCAGAAGAATTCAAAACATCTTTCAGTAGGTAAGCAAATCCCACCCTAACCAGAGACAGATAAAGTTTATACGCCTTTGCAAGTAACTAAGAATAGCCACATTTAAAAAACAGTGTTGGGACAAGTATTTTTTCAGTGATTTTTCATGAAATAAAAAGATGGGAAGAGGTTGAATTTTGACAATATATGAGAGCTGTATGGGCTATATCATAGATCTACTGGGACATCATTGTGCAGGATGGTCACTTGCAGCTATGACCTTGGCTTTGGGGGACTTGACTGTAACTCTTCTAGGCAGCATGTTCACCTCTTAAGGAAGGACATCTGAGCTAGACGTTTAGGGAAGTATTCTGTAGACACTCTAAATGCATGTCAGTAAAGCGTTTATAGGCCACTGTCTAGATAGTGTCCTCTGTGATCCATTTCTGTACTGAAACTGCACATAGGATCACTGAAGGGCAGGGAAGGGCTATTTATTAGATGTAGCATCTAAATAAGAAAACATTGCAGTTTTGAAGTTAAGTGCCTTGTATTGCCTATGATTTGTAGGACAAAGCCAAGGCACAGATGGAAGATAGACTTGGAGAAAAATTTTTGGGATGAAGAAGCCAGCTTTGTCTTGAATGAACTGCATGAAATGCTGTTTCCTCTGAGATAAAGTCTGGGACTAAACAGCTACTTTGCACTTCTGAGAACTCCTAGTTTACTTACATTGCAAAATTCTAACATTATTTAGGATTAGTATTATCAGATTATTTATTTTTTTTTAAATAAAAATCCTAGAAGATTTTTGTAGGTAAAGAACTCAGCTGTAGTAATTGG
Source organism: Tauraco erythrolophus (assembly GCF_009769465.1). NCBI lineage: Eukaryota > Metazoa > Chordata > Aves > Musophagiformes > Musophagidae > Tauraco > Tauraco erythrolophus. The sequence goes on along the minus strand of NC_141474.1, from coordinate 28,137,537 downwards.
CAGTGGAAGCTCTTCATTAATTAGCAGATTTTTTTTTAATTCTTATGTTCCTAAGTATAGTATCAATTTTCAGGGAACACATGGCAATCATTTGTATGTTGACATTCCTAGAAAAATCAGTTGGATACAGTGTAAAAGGAACATTGTCTAATATGCAGAAAATTATTTGTGGTTCTCTAAAATTTTAGCCCATTCTCCTACTGCTCAATCTTTCTTCCTGTTTTTTTTTTGTTTTTCTTAAAAAATATCATTTAAAATACTCTCACGATACTGAGTTTATGTGGTCGGTGACAGTATAGAGTACAAATTTGCCTATTGTGGTGGTTTTTTGTAGTTCCTCCTAGGAGAGTGGCAAATGATTTGTTATCTCCACTGAGCAAAGGTTCTGGATTAGACGTGTGGCTGAGGTTCCTGACACGTTTGTTACAAGTGAAGAGAACCTCCTGTCACACCTGTGTGCAAACAATTGTGTGAAGAGGTGCTCAATAGTATCTAAATATCAATTTGGTCTGCCAGAAGTGCAGCGTGAATTGGCAAGTTGAGATAAGGAGAGGATGATTACGTATCTGGATGGAAACACACTGATTGACTTAGGAAAGCTGGCTTAGTTCAGGGAAATAATTGGCAGGTGTTTTGCCCTGTTTGCTGACTTGAACAATGTAAGAAATGTTGAGAGCTTGTGAGATACCTATAAAAAAATCTGTACGTCATGGACTCCATGACCAGCACTCAATTCAAAGATAAATAAGAAAATGGCTTAGATAGAAGAGCCTCTACGAGGGGTTGTTAAGGAAGAAAAGTAGTTCCTAACAGGAGGAAGAAACTGAAGAAGAAAATACAAGGCTGTGCTTGAGTACACAAAGATGAAATCAGATGAAATGCCACGTATGAACATTTGCAGGGTGACTGAAGGAAGCCCCATTCAGTCAGGAGTAGCAGGAAGGCTTTGTTGAGTGCCAAGTTCACTTGCTGGAAACCTGTACTGTGGGAAAATGAATATGAAGGAGAGACGAAGGGATGTTTTGGCCTTGTGATGACAGTATGCACATTTTAATTGTTTGAAAAATCGCATGTAAATCAAGAGAAGCGAAAGCGATATAGGCTCAGTTTCAAAAATTATCAGCTTCTGAAAATTAGGTCTTCACACCCAGAAATAGAAATCTAAGGCAGAGCCCATCGAAGCCAGTGCACAGGCTGTCAGCCCCGTCGTTCCATTTGGAACGCCTTTGAAAACGGGAAAATTGTGGTGGGGAAGCAATAAAGAGCTCAGTTATCAGCTGCCTTTCACTTTGTCTTGTTGCCTACGTAGATGCAGAATGCCAAATTTCTGCTGTTTCTCTGGCATTGGCTTGCGTGGGTACACCCACCGCTTCCTTTTGCTCAGGAGACCGTGGGACAGAGGAGAATTAGGCCCATGGCCGCTTTCGGGGTGCGCTGTGCACAGAGGGTGTCACACAGCAAACAGGGACGCGTGTCAGCAAAAGGCAGTGTCTGGCGCTCTGCAGAGCTGGGCGTTGTAGCAGAGAAGACCTCGTCAAATCAAGGATTTTGTTAAGTGAGAATGTTAAGTGAGCCAAAAGCTACAAGAACGTTGCTGTGGGCCCCATCTGGGAAAATGCCACAGATGAGATATTGTGGGAGTATGTAAGAGGATAAGTGGTAGGAAAAATGATATCTCAACATATATAAATCCTCAAAAATACATGAGGGTATAAAGACTTAATATTAATTTCAGTGATATTCAGGGAAATTTTTTAAAGTGGTACCTCTAGGGGCTGAAGTAAATAGTCCCCCTTAGTATAAACGTTTGATTGAATTCCCAGTGTGCCAAAGTCAGTGGGTATCACTAGTAGTCTAGAGTTACATGAACTGAAATAATGATTGGTGTAATTGAATCCAGACCAGCACTTCAAGGAACAAGCTGACCATTTCTGGACACCAGGAAGGAAATCTTGCTTAGTGGGTGAGGTGCGTTACGGAAAGTGTTTGTTTTGTTTTGTTTTTCTTTCACAGATGTTTCAGGGGTAGATACCAAGTCATGGACTCATCTGTTGATGGGGTTCATTACAAACAATCCTCAGGAGATCTTGCTAACGAAAAATTAATGAAAGAAGGTGAGAAAGTTCTCACCTGTGTTAGTTTCCTAAAAACTAGCTAAGGGCAACATTGCAGCTCAGCCTATATCCCTGGTCAAGGGAATAGGGGTGCACTAGAACCTCTCTCTGTTACACCTCCTCATGAAGTATTTGTACATCAACATCTGGGCATAACACAAGGCTGTCCAGACCAACCTCAGAGGACTAGAGGGGACCTTGGCTGAAACCTCTTCCTGGTTTGTGCTGTTGGACAGCAACCAGGAGCTTAAATTGGTATGGGCCAGCAATAAAGAAACATTTGGGGAAAAACAGGGAAGGAACTATGGCTCTGAGGCACTGTGTTTGGGCACTAATTTTTAATTAATACAGTAATTATATCAATTTAGTTAGGGGAGCTAGACTGTGGTGCATCAGTTGCACTGTAGTGACTTTTCCTGTTGCTTATGAAGGGCAGCTCCACTGGAGCTGTCCAGGCAGTGTGGAGCCGTTCTGTGCACTAAGAGCAGCCATGCAGGGAGATCGTGGCCATCTAATATATGTTCACATTATGCTTTCCTTTCTACTGATTTTCACAGAGAGCAAAACTTTGGAAACTAGTCTTGAAAATGCTGTAGACAGCTCAAGATGCTGACCCAACATGAGAGGTATTTCCTCAGGGTATCATAAAGGAAAAAATAAAGCCCTCTCTGAAAGCCTTGGCAAAGAGAAGGAGAAAGATCTGAGAGAAATGTATTTTGAAGAGACTCCCTGATTTTAGCACTGGAGTGTCACGTACATAATCCAGAAGGACATCTCTTGTACCCAAAAGGGCTTCACATTCCTCCTTTTTTAAAGTCACATTCTTAGGTGGGTTATTTACAGTCTTTGCCTCCATGAGTGACATTATTGATAAATTCCATAGCCACTGCCAGTGAGGAAATGTGTAAGTTAAGAGAAACATTTTACATGAAGCCATGAAAAACTGAAATATGAAACCTTTCCTCCCCCTCTTTTTTTAAACCAGCGGTACAGAATTCCTCAGGCACAGGTCTTCACTGGAAATTTTCCAGCCTGAGCCTCATTATATGGACCATTACTGCATTACTGTAAAATCTCCTATTGATTCCAGCCATTGTGATCTGCTGGGAAAAACACCCTGTTCAAGGTTTTAATCACAGCTGTAACCTCCGAGCAGACTGGAAAGGGACACGGAGACAGAGAAGAACACAGATCATCCACCTAAAATGATCCCATTAGCACAGTCGTACCAGGCGGATGGACAGCTACGTTTCCAGCCTTGAGCGCCTTTGAGGCAGGAGAGGGGTTTATAATGCTCGTTCCTGAGCCAGCTGGTGATCTGCGTTCCAGGAGAGTCGCAGCTTGCTAACACAAGAGGATTGCTGTTCTGGCTATTCTGAAATCAGTGTCAGGAAGTAGATACGTTTTAAGAAGTGACTTGTGCTCTTTCCTGAGCCTGTAATGAGAGCAATTGGAAGAGCAAGATGACTCGTCAGAAAACATGAACTGCTAGATGCTGAAGGAGCAAATCTAAGCCTTGAATTTTTTAATCTCAGTTACCTGAGATAGACAAACGGGTTAAATGCACTTGTAATGTAGTTGCCAGTTAAGTTTTTCACTCATTCTGAAGATGATTGGAAGTTTTCCAAATCTCCCTTGTTTAAATGTACATTTTAAGCAAAAATGACATTTCAGAGGGTATGAAGAGATGGACTCAGGACAGGCATGTGTTTGCCTATGATTTCTCAATCTGTAGATGCTGAAGAGTTTGTCAGCAGTGAAACCTATGGGTTGGAGGGTAGAAAAGACTACCCTCACCATTGTAATGTATAGAGTGAAGAAGAGGGATGTTACATCTGACTGGCTATGGACTCAGCTCTCAGCAAGTGCTTTTCTCAAGGAGTTTTGGTGCCTGGTTCACAGATTGTAGCTGTCATGGAGCACACATCACAAAACCATGCATTATGAATGTGTCTGTCTTTTAACTCGAGGCACAGGAGCAGCACAAAGACAAATTAGGTTCTCCCTAAATGAAGAAATGGATGACTTTCTAAAGTCATACAAGACAAATCTCAGGCACGCAAAGCACAGGCACAACCTCTGGTGAAAGGCATGTGGCCTCAGTCCCTGCACTGGCTTGTCTGGAAAATCCTGGAGCTGTATTGCAGACCTTTCTGCAGTTTTGACTATAAAGATGATATACTGCGAAGAAGTGGGACTTTTGCACTTCTGATATACGTAAGACACTCAGAGCGTGTGAATGCTCCTGAACGAGTCCAGAATCCAAGACCCACCTGCAAGCTGCCTTTTGCTAATGCAGCCTTAGCGTGAGCACACTGATGATTGAAACTACCAACCGGAGCAAACCTGAGAGCAAAGGTGGGAGGAGTACTAATATATCTGCAGAAAACAGCAGTTAATTAGCTGACTGTGGTTTCTGCAACTTCTAGTTGTTCTTAACCTGTAGCAGCCTTATGAGCCTTTCTCTTATTAAGGGGTGACAAGGCCATCACCCTTGTAGGTATTTAGATGCCGTGATTTCTGTGGGAGTTAGGTGGCTCAACACTTTTGAGGCTCTGAGTCATAGTGCCTTCAGTTAATGGATTTCAGCTGCAAACCTTCTAGTCTGTTGCGAATCAGATGGCTATGCTGGCATTGGTTATAAATGAAACGCCTCATCTTTGTCAAAAACAATGCTTTTCTTCAGGCGTAGTACCTCTAAAATCTACCTGTGGATTGTTCCTGTCCTTAAGTTATTTCTTCTGTACTTCAGGGCCTGTCACTTGGAGAAACATCCCTACTTCTATTAGTCGTGATGAGGAATAATTAAGTCTGTAGCAAAGAGTCGCACCGTTTTTGTGGGATTTTTTTTTGCAAGTCTAGAAAATGGTGAAATATATTCTTTCTAGGCTCAGAATAGGGCCTAGAATCTCAGTAACCTCTCAAATTTCAAAAGCATTTACCTTTGCTTAAACTCTAGATGTGACTTCAGTTTTAATAAGGTACTTACAGACCTAAAATGAAAGTAACATTACTGTGATTGTTGGCTTTTGTTTAAATCTCTATGGAATCACTCAGATGCTGAAAGATTCCCCTATAGTAAAGGACATGTCAGACATCATTTTGGTTTGCGGAAACCTGAAAGTGGTATTGACTGGAACCTATGTACAAACAAAGGTAACCTGTCTAATCAGGCCCATTTTAAGCCAAAAGAGAAACAAAAAGAAGACAGCTAATATGTTAATATTTTATTTTTAAGAGAAGTGTGTTATGCATAACTGATTTGATGTAAAAATAAATCACTTTTAACTTGAAATACTTCTATTTGCTTTTCTGTGACAGGTTCACCATTTGAGGAACAGAGGTTATAAACTCTGAGATGTTTTTTGTTCCGTGCTTGTATGGCAAAAGTACAAGGTAATGTTAGTCCGTAATTAAGGCTGTTATGTATGATGATAATATAATCTAATCTATTCCTCACAGAAGACAGTACATATAATACTGTGGGTATCACTACATGCTCTGTCATGTTAACAAAAGTAAGAAGACAAATTTTCATTCCCAAATTTTAGTGAAGCTGTCTTTAAAGCAGAAATAAACACAGATGTAAGATTTTCCTTGTAACCACAGGGTTTATTTATACACCAGGAAACTTGTTGCTGTTTAATATTTGTTCAAAATCTTCAGTAGTAATTTCTACCATCTAAAGCCACACAATTGACAAGGAGCAAAACTGAACTCAGCCAACAGGCAATTTATGACTCTATTCTGTGTTTCTGCTTTCCGCGGGTAATAGCAAATGTCAGTGTGGATACACTCAGGAAACTCATCACTTGACACCAGAAAGAAGGGTGACCTGCCCCTTAATGGAAACCCTCTCCTTGCTGCTGACAAGTGGTTCAAGAAGCCGCTGGACTTCATCTTGGCATTTCAAATGCGTTTACCTTTGCTCGAACGGTCGGGCCGGGAGGAGGGAGGTGATTGCCACAAGTCACCACACAATGCCGTATCTAACATGTTTGAAGGGGGGTGGTAAGGTTTTGTTCTTTGGGCAAGGAAGAATAAAGCTCCTTTGGCAGCAGAGGAGTTGAGGCTGGACAGTCTTATGAACAACTCGCCAGGGCACAAGGTAGGATCAAAATAAAGTGACTTCAGGGGCTTGAGTGCAGACATTGCTCTCCTGAAGTGAGACTGTTTGCCACTGATAGCTCCTGCTGCCTGCTGATGCTGCCAGGCCCCAGGCAAGAAGTATATTCATAAAAGAATGTAAATTGGATCTCTTGGTATATTCAAGTATTTAACTCACTGCCTGTGCTGGTCAAAGTCACAGGCTTGGGCAAGGACTACTAGGAACCGCTGCTTGAAAACACTTTCATATAAGAACACCGTAATAAGAGATTGCTCTTGTTAAGAATGTGAGTCTTGACTACACTTTTGGTTTGCGTGGATCTATTCAGAACCAGGACTGGCCTTGAGCAGCCTTCCAGGGGTGAGGGATCCAAGCTGGGGTCAAGTTTTAAGTGAGATAGACAGTGTTATTTGTGAATAGAAGTTGTTTTAAGCTGTTCTAAGGAGTTACAGGGAGTTCAAGGAAGAGTTAAGCTGTTTGCATACACATAGCTAGAGACAGGATTATGTAGTTCTTGAATGACTGGTTTGATCAGCAATGCTTTACTTTCATGTTCTTTTGCTTGTCTTTTTAGAGAACAGAACAAAATGCTTTTTAAACATTCTCTTAATATTTCTTGCAACATTTTTAAACTTGGCCTTTTTCAGTATTTGAACTTAAAAACCAAACTGAAGTACCATTTGGTTATAAACTTCACTGTATCACTTCACGGCTATGAGAAAACACTCCCTAAACATGAATACCAATTAGTCCGCAGTTGTTTATAAAGTGCGTAATGGCTGGAGTAGGTTAATACGTTCAACAAATAAATGATCCACAAGGCAACCTGGCAAATGTGGGATAAAGAAAATATGACAGTTCAGAGTCTTTATAGAGGCATAAACACCAACTCCCAACAAGATAATCATAAATAATAAACTTCTGATTTTAATAAAAATGTGGTTTTGGAGAGATAAGAAAATATATGAATTTATGTTAATGTTGCTTGTAGCAGACATCACTATGAATATTAAGAAAGCGCAGCTTATATTTTAATCACAGTTGTAATTTACATTCACAAAATATTTTGTTCCCTATGGTCAACTAGAAGGGTAAAGATGTTACTTTAATTTTTCTAAATAAATAACTGAAATGAAATGTGTTTGCAAATTGCTATGCTGTTGGTGTTCCTCTAGGAAGTATTACCATTTTCAGGTAATTTGCAGATTCTTGTCTGGAATGGTTATTTAGACACTCTGACATTCCTTCTGTGTCTGGCCATGCCTTGATATCAGGGGAATATTTTAGATTACAACTATCCAGGTGCTCTGCTCCAAGGCAGTACCTCTCACTCAAATCTTTCTTTCTGAAAGAACATTGCTGCTTCATGAAGGGTGCAAGGGAGATGGTGAAAACCTTATAAAACCTGATCTCTGAATCTTCACTGTATCCGCAGAGAAATTTTTCTTGACAGGCAGTTTCTTGGCATTGACTGGCTGTCAGCAGGAGCAGCATATCTCCTGAAAATGTGAGAGTCCGGTCCCTCACAAGGAGTGGAGGAGGCTGTACTGAGACTTCTTGCATGACATGCTATACAAATAGTTATGAATTCATTCTAAACCTGTTTTTAGTCAAAATATGCTGAGCATTGTAACAGGATGAACATAAAGGTCCAATTCAAGTAAGTATGAGGCAGTATGTGAAATTCGTTAAGTCCTTGCTGATCAAATAATCATTCATTCTTCCAAGCAAATCCTGATGAAGTTGGTTACTGGTCCAGAAGATGAAAGCCTGTGCTCCCCTTAGCTTCATGCCTATGAGTCCTAGAATCTTAGTTAGAAAAAAGAGAGAAAAGATAACTGGCAATCTGTTGCGTACCGTATCTTTTTAGGTTCACATCATCTTTTCCCATGTTTCTGACCCACTAAAACAAACTAAAATGAACATGCCAAGAATTACAAAATATTCAACTGCAGACAAGAAGAATATGTGCACATTTTTTGATTGTGTGGTTTCAACATGTGCTTAAGCACTTTGCTGAATTTTGACTTAAATATTTACTTGTGCAGTAATTGAAGTAATTTTTGTAAACTGATACTTTAATCACTCTACTGTAGGACCATTCTCTGCCTAGGCCAAACCATATGTCATTATTTCATGATACGATGGATTAAGACTTTTTCTTGTCCTGTTTAAATGTCCCCTCGACAGGCTATTAAGAGGAAGGACATATGGTTATTTAATTACTGATTTAAAGAAAAGAAGAGTCGTCTTTCCAGATATTTTGTGAAAGAAATTTACATTTATAACACTATCCCGACAATTCCTTTTGCAGGCCTAGTTGTCCCCAGGTGAGTTAGGCAGGCACATGCTTCTTTGGGACTAGCAGTGTGTCTAGGGTAGGAAATAGACAGTTTTTAGGGTGTCTGGAAGCAGATTAGGAGTTAAGGACAATAACATGCCACACTTATGGGATAGGTCCCAAAAGGGACTAGAGTTCTTGGTGCTCAGTGTTGCACTACTTAAAATTGTGTTCTCTGTTCTGGGAATAGAGTACAAAAGTAAAAGGCAGGTGCTTGAGTTTTCTGTACATGTGCTAAAGAAAGTTCAAACAAGAAGCATAGAGGGAACTTATACTAGGCAATATGCAGTGCCAGTGGAAACATCTGAAACTTTGTCTCTTTTGTATTTAAGCAGTTCTTTGAGGTCTGCAGTCAGTGAACTTGGTGAACAAGGTTGCAAAGATGATAATACTTCCTGCATTTAGAATGCGCAAGGGGCAGGGGAGGGAACAGGACATAGTAGCCAAAGGCTTGTGTTGAGAATGTTCCCAGAAAGAAGGAATTTAGGTTAAATCTTGCTCCAGCTGAGAAGATTCAAACATCCACCTCCAACCTTCAATGAGAATATTCTTCCTATCAGCAAATTGGCTATTTTACAGTGGTAGCAAGGGATACCTTCTACAGCTCCAACTGAAAGTGGGCCAATGTAAAACCAATTATGCAAAAGTCATGGGGACGGAGAGAGAACAAGCAAGAGGAAGTCCATGACCTGATGGTTCGAACTGAAAAAACGAACTGTAAGGACAATATTAGTGTTTGAAAGGGTGGCCACAGACATACGACTCATTTGCCACTTGACACACAGATGCCTAAAGTTTTGCATTGATATAATCAAATGCAATTCAAAAAGTATCAGGGTATGAGGATGCAATAAACGAAGTCATTCAGGCATAGTAGAGTAGAGTTATATTATCATAGTGATTAATTTTCTGGACGTCAAAAGAGACAACAGAAGAGCACAACCGAGGGGACTTTATTAACACAAATCTGCAAATATGTCCATAGGAGGACTATGCTCCAGAGTTCTCAACAACCCCAAATATGTATCAGGTAAGTCAAACCTATGCTTTCTGTGTGCCAGGGGAAGTCCAAAAGTTCCTGACCTCATTGCTGGAAGCAAGAACAAATAGGCACTGATTAGACTCAAGTTAAGTGTATTTCACCTGAGGGCTCATTAACTATAAGAGAAAGGGAATTGGGATACCTTTTGAATGTAATAAAACATGTACTGTGAAAAAATACTGCCTTGATGGCAAAAAATGTATATAATGAGTTTTGTGCTAAAATTATGAAGATACAGTTTAAGAAACAAATTTCCAACAATTAACAAGTAACAACTACAAGAGTTAATGTTAAGATTATGTTTGCGATTACTAATATGGATACCAGGAAATATAGTACAAAACAAAAATGTAGCATAGTTCCAATGTATAATTTAAAGTTATGCTATAATTTGGTGTGATGTTGAATATAATCAGATGTCTGATTAGCAGATACAGAGATACAAAAAAACCCGTAAGGATAAGGGGGAAATGTTACTAAATAAAGATAAAGCTTAATATTGATATTAGGTGACATAGACACAAACACGTAGACTTAGAGCAACAAGTTTTTACTTTGCAGGAGCAACAAGATAGACTTTCACGAGAGAAAAAAAGTGAAATGTCCATTCTCAGATAGAGCCACTTGACAAAAACAGGAGGCAAACCCCAGTAAGATCTTCTATTTGCAAACAAGTGGCCTTTGGCATTTTTTTCTTCTCAATATGTAATAAATTAGACATATTAGCAGTCACACTTATTTTATTAAATGATTTGAGGTAGCCATAAGAACAAGAAGTGCTCAGGAACAAGGTCAAACACTATAAAGGAATTCATAGAACTTAAGCATCATAACTCTGCAAAAATACAGATTAGTAAATATGTAGACCTGGAAGATCTGCTGGTATATTGCAGGGTTTCAAAATACCTGGCTGTGTGATGGAGGTACATAGTTTGGTGGCACAGGCATAGAAATGAAAGTTTTATCATTAAAATAGGGAAGAGCTACAGGCAAGACACTCTCTGGATGCCTTTCTGAAATGTTTAGGGCTCAAGTATCTTTCTTTTTCAGGAGGGCTCTTCTTCGGTTGGAAACTGAATATTTGGCAACTTTCCACACTTACAAATAGTTTTGAAACTCCTTCCAAATAAGGATGAACCAAATCAACCTCTCTCCTGAGTCAATCAAAAGTGGTATTTTCCACTAAGTCCTGGTGGAATTACAGACAAGAAAGCTTAAGCTGATGCAAACCAAACTGTGTTTTAGAACAAGAAGTCCCTTAGGTAAGTGTAAGAAAATTCCTCTGTGACATTTAGCACATTACAGAGTCTAAAAAAGAGGCTTATTCTCAATGTATAGGTATAGAGAAAGTGTTTTTCTTGGTGGAATCGCCGTGTTTATTCGGATGTTGGAGAAATATGAAAAATGCTTTCAGAATTAGCATATGAAACGATTTTCCTCATGCATTTGGTTCAAGTGTTCAAAAACAAGGAACAAGACAAGACTGTTCATTATAATTTGTTTAATTATTGAACCATTAGTGCCAAAGATTAGGGACACTGAAGAAGTTTAGTAAATAAATGTACTGGGAATAGACATTATATGCTGATTACTTCATGCTGGCTATACAAAATACCAATTTAATGTAATGGAAGCTTTCATTTGGGAACCAGTTTATAGACAATGCCTAAGTTTCAAAAGCAGATAGCTGCCTGCTGAAAGCAATGTCAAAAGGGCAGGATATATAGATATAAATACCAAAATAGAAGAGCTGTATGAGTTATCATATTAGGTTTATGTCATCAAATTTATCTGTAGTGATGTAAACAGATAGATGTTATCATAGATAGAATTAATATATTTTGCCTTAAGACCTGCATCCTTTTTCAGTGATTCCAACTTTTTTTTTCCCCAAGAAAATTAAAATGTTAATAAGTATTTTTTTTTTCTGTGGTCAGCAAGAAAAACAATAGAGACATTGGAATTGCATAGATCATTCATAGATCAGTCTGGAACTATAATGCATCGTTACTGGAGAGAATCTATTATGGATAAAAGCAGAATAGAGATGGGTGTATATTTCATGATAGAACCATATACCAGACTCTATTCCAAAATTATGGTCTTAAGAAAGTGCATTTAATAATTAGGCTTTCATGAGGTACAATGAAAAAAGAATCTTTGGCTGAAAAAAGAACATTTAGACTACTAAAATAAATAGAAAGATCTCTTCAGGGATGAATGATGCTGAAAATAAGGTATATTACATTAAAATGCATACACAATAAGTTAATACAGATTACTTGCTTATTTGAAACACTTCTGGAAGAAAATAGCAACAGTAACTGCATAAAAGCATTTCAGACATGGGATAACATTTTAGTAATTAAGATTATGTCTAGACCGTCTAGTTATGATTGTTTTTTTTTCAGAGGTAAACCACATTAAGCCATTTAGTTGTGAAGTGCAGATTGTAAATATGAAACAACAGGGAAAGACTAAAATGTAAAGAATGAAATGAGCAGAAGTAGGTGATAAATATTGGCTTTGCTACTAATCAGGTAGTGTAAGTTCTGTGCTGCCTGGTTCATAGAATATTTTTCTCTCTGTATAATAAAGTACATTTTGTTGTGTTGGATGTCTGTCTAAAATGCCAAACAAACTGTCTTTCAGAAAAATTATATGGCACTGTTGCATTTCAATGTGTACTGGAAATCTGACAGGAATAATAAAAATCCCTAAGACAGGGAACTCAGCTAGGTCTTAAAGGTGTGCAGTGGGAATTGGTGTGCGAACCAGATTTCAGTTGCCCTTTGTAGATAACCTCTTTTAAGCCTGAACCTGTGCCCTTTATTAGTGTTTTTACAATCCACTTAGAAAAAATAGTAAAATATCTAATAAGAGAGACTTCCAATTGTTTGGGTGTTAAAAAGAGTAAAAGTAATAATGTGTCTTGCCTAGGAAAACAAGACATCAACAAAAGAAGAAATTAAGATGATGCTACAGGCTGGTAATTAGAAGAAAAATAGTAGGAAGAAACGCACTTGTAAAGGAAGATCATTTAAATGTCCATCTTTTGTTGTCCATGCTTGTCCTGTCCCAAATGTCCTGCTCCCTGCCTTGCTGAAAATGTTCAGCTTTTCTCTGAAATCTAAATTCTCATGATGAAAGTGAAATATTAACTGTATAATTCAGCCATATTTTTTAATTTGTAGAAAAGCTTAGGTGTTTTCTCTGACAGTATCAGATAAATGTATGACCTTTTTTTTTTTTTTTTTGTACGAGTCCCAGTCACAGGAGGTTACAGTATATTTTCTGCCAAAGAGACAGCTTCAGAGACTATCTAAACTTGCCAACACAGGGAAAGGCCAGGGTAAACAAAAGTTTCATGAAAGCAAGTGTTCATTCAGTCCATGCGCATACTAATTCTGGGGAGGTCAAAATTTGACTTCTTCCTACATCGGCAGTATTTTTTTAATATCCAGCTGCAAGTGTCTTTTCAGCACTAAAATGATTTTTAATGTAATGTTTCCTACCCTGGATGAAAATAGTTTTTATAATCTAAAGTGGGACTTGAGCCCGGTGTCCCAATATATAAAGCCATTACATTAACCAGCTGAGATGCTCCGTCATAAAAAGATAACTACCTTTACATAAATAACTCCTGACTATGCAAGCAGGGCTTGTCTTTGAAGGTGAGAGAGAACATTGCAGTTTGTTGTACTATATGAATGATAAAAATGATATTTATAGACCAGACTACAATGACCCAAGTGATGAGCACTGGGAGATTTACACTTTAAGGGGAAAAAAACTTTTTAAGAACTGACATCATCATCAAACAATTTGTGTTTCTCGGTGAATCCACAAGCTGAGCCTGGTGTTTTAATGACTAGAAATCATGAATATTAAACTGGAGAAAAGTTGACAGTATTTAAATGAGCATCATTAAGAGACACATAAATTAACAGGATTTTTAGTTCTTGTGGAACCGCCATTTCAATGTTAATTAAACAACTGGAGTGCTCTTGTGCATTCCCAGCAAACTGTCCCTAATGTGTTCTGCTGAATATCATTATGGGTGGCTGCCTTGCTGTTTAATTATTTTCAAGCTGATTTTTTTTCCCCGTTGCTGCAGTGGTTTTATGCTTGTCTTGCATTCAGAAGGTGATGGGGCTTAATCCCAAAGGAGTCTGTCAGTTTGATCTACATGTGGTGCTTATACTGAAATACCCATTTTTGTAACTAATAAAACATGCACATATAGTGTTGCTGCCTCACCCTGCTGAAAAAGCCCCACTATTGCCTGCACTATCTTTGTATGTAACAACCATTTGATGACTTACTGGGATTTTAGCAGTAGTTCTCTATCACAGTGGTAATCATTATTTATTCCATTCTGCACACGCAGGTGGTAAAGAATATGAATTTAGATATAGAGAAGGGAAGCAAAATAAGCATGAGATCTAGTTATTTTATAAATGTGAAGAGAAATGCTGCACAGAGCGCTGTGTGCTGTGTCTGTTTAGCAAATTCACTGTTCAGCTGTTCCTTTGCTTCTATCTGCATTATGTACGTGCACATCAGGAATTTAAGTAATGTTTCTTTTCCATCTTGGACATTGACCTACCCATCTCAGTACCCTGTCTGTAGGGAGAGCAGACTGTCCTTGATTCTCCTTTAATAGACCTTGCCTTGCCAATCTCCTGTAACTTGCTCTGCATCCTTCCCTTCCCATGGAAGCCAGCCCTCTGCCTGCCTTGCAGGAGTGTCTGCACCATGCTTGAAGGAGACACTCCCTCAGACTTTCGCATCTGTCCAGGCTCCATGTTAGGCTGCCTGCTCACCCTAAGGCAGACCACAAGGCTGTATGGACTCTTAGAATCCAAGACCACCTCTGCTGCTTAGGTGTTTGTCCATGTTACCTCTTCTCTTGCCAAGTGGTTGCCCATACTGTCTGCTCTCTCCAAGGCCAGGCAGATTTCCACATCTATCTCATACAGGTAAACATCTCAGCTAAGCTTATCAGGGATATTACAGTGTGCACTCTAATTGTGATGCTAATGCAGTGCCAGGCATCTACATAGACTCCATATAAAGGGGCCACTGAGGATTGCTCCAGCTCCAACCTGCACAGTGAAGAGGATGTGGCTATTTTCTGCCCTTTCTGGACTGCCTACGCAGAGCAGAGCAAAGAGTACAAATATTAAGCAAATGTCTATTAAGTCACATGCTATTGCCCTGCTTCCTTCCCTGCTACCCTGCAGCATCATTAGCACCAGAGGACACTACCTTCAAGTTAGGGCTATGTATTACTGAAACCCACTAAATCTTTCCTTAGAGGCTTTTAATGCATTCCTACACCATTTAACCTCAATTGACCGACAGCCTGGCCTACAGAATAGAAACTTGGATGGTAACATGACAAATTGCTGGCTGGCTAGCCTGAGTATCAGAAAGGTCTTTTTAAATTTCTGAGTTGAGGGAAGAAAAAAAATTCCCAGTTTTCTGTTTGGGAGAAATCAGACTGTTGGTCATGCTTCCATACCCTGTCCTGTTACTCTGTAACTAAGTATGGCCAAGGAGTGCAAGTGTTAAAAAGGCTCCGCCATCCTACACATTTGTAATGTCAGCAACTGCATATACACACCTCTTACTGGTAGTGACGTTCTCTGTGGAATTCGGCAATCCAGAGAGATAAAATACTTAGTGTTACTGTGTTGAAGTTATGAGAAATAAAGTAGATGGAAATTAAAAGTATGATACAATGCTCTGCTTTAGGATTATCTTTTACTCTGAAGAAAAGCTTTTTTAGCCAGTTTTCTGGGAAATATGACTGAACATTTGTTGATAGGGGAAAAGTATTTTGCATCCAGACCTCAATTTAATTAACTAAAAGTTGTTTCTGAATGTTTTTCCTTCCTACCTACTTACTCACAGTTGCCTGTATTAATAGAAACAGTTGATAGATGTCTTCAGGGGAACTTCCTATCTAATTAGTAGATTTTTTCGTACTGCATCTTGCCAATAAAAACAAAATTAAAATAACCAAACAAAGCTAATTATGTGGTGCTTTGAAATACCTGTCACATAGTTGAATATACATTTCCTCCTCCCCTTATTGTGCATTACATCAGTTAATAGGTATTTATAGATGATGTATTTCACTTTTTGCTGGAATGCTGTTGTGACATGTTTGTTTAGGAGGTGATATTGAGGTCCTTTATGAACTGTTCCTAACTGGAGAAATGAAGTAGTTGCAGTTCACAGAGTAAGCAATCATGTCATGCAAACAAGTTCTTGGCTTTATTTGTTTAGTCTCATATCCTTGGGGTTCCTTCCCCTGTCCCAGATCTCAAATAGTTGGTGACTAGAGATGTGAGCATTGAATGTAGCTCTGAAATAGCAGTGGGTGTCTGGATGTGAGATCTAACCTGGGTTAGATTTGGTGTGTGATTTAACCTTACTCTGGTTTGAGGCGATGAGAAATGATGCTTTTCACATGTCATCTCTTAGAAGGTGTAAAATAGTCCTTGATTTAGGATTTCAGTACAGATTTAATAAAATGTATTTCCTATATTCTCTCCAGATTTGTTCCAGACTTAATCAAAATTTAATGCAATGTGATATTGTTTCAATTTGGCTCAAGTTAATAACAGAGTTTATTTGGAGGTAGACCAGCTCTTTGATGAGTCACCTACTTAATGAATTTTTACCAACTTTGACCATTTGCTTTGGATTTCCTGACTACAGAGAGGTGGTCAGAGACAGAAGTATGCACAGTTAGATTCTATATTACATCGGGTAGTATGAAGCTCATTGAATACATACTGGATATAGCTGCCAGAACAGGCAATTATATTTAAGCAATCTGTATTGTTTCAGATTATACACTACAAGAAGCTGGCAGAATTGCAGACAGTACTGTGTTTTATTATTTTGAAATACTTGTCAAAGGAGGGGTGCGTGTGTCAATTCCTATGGCTATTTACACCAGTAGGAAGTTGTAAATGCCAGCAGCAAGTGCAGGCAGTTGCATGATGCTGCTAGTGCAAAGGCAAATAGCACTGTACTGGATGAAAATCTTGGCTACAGGTTTCAGGAAAGAGAATGACAAACCTAACCAGACACAAAAGCTGCCGTCAGGTTAGCCAGCCAGCACACCCACAATAATGTAGTAATCAAAGCAGGAGGCAGGCTTTCCTTTACACAGAAGTTCGTAGGAGGAACAATTTAAAGTCCTTAAACTGAAAACGATGTCTCCAGGGTCATGCCAAATGCAAATTCCTCCCACTGTTGAAGGCTGCAACTTACTTATGTTGAAGGGCAACGATCTTCCTCATTTACATATATTACAATGGCCACAGTGATATGATTCTGATTCATTAAATCAAATTTTACTTTTGCCTCGTTGGATTTCTTGGAAATATCTAGTATAGTCTATAAATTCCTGCCTTTCTTTTGTATGAAAGAAGAAATATGAACCTTCAAAAATGCATTTCATAACGAAGATAACGTGTCATCTTATTCTTCCTCACTGACTCCCTTGTGTTTAACTTCCCTAGGAAGTACCACAGAGCACAAGCTCTTATTCCTGAACACAAAGCTATATAGAAAACAGTTATTTAATTTTGCTGGGCCTGTAGCCTAGGATCAAGTACTGTTGTTTAGATGCTAAGTGTTTTACAGAGATTTTTCAGTGTTTCTGTGCCGGTTAAGTACTGCAAATTGCAGCCACTCTCTTGTCAATAAGGCATTATACAGGTGACTGGCTTTGTAAAAGTCATCATGGTAACAAAGACATTTACATGCCTATGACTCCCTATTGTGGATTTTTTTCTTTGCTATCTTTGAAGCTTTACTTCACCACCTGCACCTGAAGATTGTTCTGAAGATGCCTACAGGTTTCCCAGAAGAATACCGTATCCTAATTCTTGCATCTGCAAAGCTAAGACCATGTATGTTTCTGCTACTTTCCCTTCAGTTGATGATATATTTGCTACCTGTAATCTTTAGGTGTTAAAAGTATGGAGAGATTTTAAATAGATATTCATTGTAGACAGATGCTTACACTACTGAGCTTTCTGGCTCTGTGACTATAATAGAGGTGTAATGAGTCCTGTGTTCAAAATCCTGAGCACTATTGCACACAAGGTCTGGGGATTAGCTTGGTGGATGAATCCTTCTCTGAGTAGCTTTTAAGACTGGCCGCCTTGCTTCAACCAGCTGCTGATACAAGTTTTGGTTACTGAACAGGGAAAGTCTGAGCTAGATTATCAGCCCCACAGTGTATCTGTTCATTCATATCCATATAAATTCTGATTTTATGTCCTATTTTACACTCTCCATTCAGGTGTCAGTGATGTAGCAAGGTGTTGAAAACGTGGCCTAAACTCACCATCTCTTTGACCTTCTCCAGCAGACTTTAACAAGGTAATAAAATCAGGTTTTGGTACTCTTACTCTTCTGAAAGGATCTGGGGTAGCGTGCCACAGGCAAAGTGGTCCCTGGACATCACCAGTTGCAGCTCCATGCAGTTTATGATGCACAGGTACAAGCTATGCATGCTCACTGTCTCTGGCACACTAAGCAAGCCAGGCCAAGTTTTCCTTGGTGTGTAGGAGGAAAGGAGAAGGTTGCAATTCCGTTACTTAGAAAGTTGTTGCAAGCCTGCAGTGCAGTGAGATGGAAAGCTGGGAATGCAAAACCAGAAAAGCCAGCAAGCAATACAAGGGCCTGAAGACAGGCTAAGGAACAGGAAGTGTCCTGGGGATAGGAAACCAGAGGCTCAGGCAAGAGCTGAACCCTTCCTGTAGTGCCTGGTTTTGCTGATCTCTACTTCTGGACATGAAAATCCTAGAACTAACTGCAAACTCAACTAAACTAAACACGTGTCCAAATCAAACCCATCTGGGGGACTTTTCCTTTGATATCTCACCTCTGAACTTCTTGCACTGACGTGCTAATGGCCTCATTGACGCAGGTGCACTTCTGCGTGGAGCTACACAACGGAGCCTGCAGTGCGCAGGGGCAGGTGGCACCTTTGGGGCGGCAGTGTCGGGAGCCTGCAGCGCTGGGTGCTGTGTATCCAGGAGAACTCTAGTCATTTGCAGGAGGTTTGTAATACTGTGTTTTGAGACAAAAGGCTCCTGAGCAGCAGCGTGTAGCCGGCTCTCTATCAACTGAAATTCAGGTTTTCAACCAGCGGTAACCTGATACTCTTTGCTTCTGCGATTCCGAGCTGCTCCAGCACGTGCATCAGAGCTGTGCACCCAAAATCAGATATAAACCAGCTTTTCAAAAATCTTTATTTGTTCAGAGCTTTTTATGTTTATTTTTCTTGTACACAATGACGATTCTAGTTAAAATAACATTGCATCATTTGGCTCAGGTTACTAGATAATTGGGGAGTCTTTAAAGCGGATTTTCAAGTTGAGAGTAATGGAGACAATTTATAGTGGAACAGATGGTTGGCCTTCATTTGCCTGTTGACAGGTAGCGTGTTGTCAGCACTTCAGGTTGTTATCATACAGAGAACAGCAGTTCAGAATCTTAATTGGGACCCAAAAGGATATACTCTACAGCTTTTTCTGGGCATTTACAGGCACAGGAAGATGTACAAAAGAAAATGGGGGGAATGAATGAAAGCTGATGTTTAAATATGATTCAACTGCAAAAACGCTGAGTTTGTGTGTGATGATTTCAACGTACAAACCTTTTGATGAGAAGAATACAAAAATTGAGAGGATAAAAGAGGTCAAACAGTACTTCTTCGCATGCATGAGGTATTGCTGGGGTGTTCGCATCCTCACACAAGTGCTTCCTGTTGTAGTAACAACAATTTGTTACAGCAGGCAGAATAAACTGTGCATGCAGCTATGCAGGACACCTGGAAGAAATTTGGGAAAATGGAGAGATTTCTGATTGAAATTTTCACACTGTGATTTGGATGTTCACTATATCAAGCAGGAAGCAGCTGAAATCGCGTTCTCTGACGCAGCAACATTGTGATTACTTATAATGTACTTGTCCTAGCAGGAAGAATGTACAACACAATCTGTAGCACTTTTTAAATAGCAAAGTTTAGGTCATAGGCTCATAGGCTTGTCAAGCTGGTGAAGAGGGCTTTAAACTAGTTACTAGAGGCGGGGAACCTTAATCCATCCCACTCCTACCAGTTTGATGGCAGTGCCAGTAATAGATGCCTAGAGTCTGGAGAAGAACCATAGGTCAGCAGGAGAGCACCTGAGGAGCAGCAGAAAAGAATTCCATCCAGTTCAGCCAATAAGTCAGCTTCATTGTGGGCCCAACTTAAACGCCTCTGTGCAGATGCACGTAGCATGGGGAATAAAAAAGAGGGCTAGAGATATGTGCATGCCTGCAGGGCTATGATCTTATTGGCATCATGGAGACGTGGTGGGATGAATCCTGTGACTGGAGTGTTGGAATGGAAGCATACAGGCTCTTTAGGAAGCACAGGCAGGAGAGACAAGGAGAAGGTGTCACCCTCTATGTCAATGACCAGCTGAAGCACATGGAGCTCCCCCTGGGGATGGATAAGGAGCTGATCAAAAGCTTATGGATCAGGATTAAAGGCAGGCGACATTATAGTGGGGGTCTGCTACAGGACACCCGACCAAGCGGATGAGGCCCTCTATAGACAGATAGGAGCAGCCTCATGTTCACGAGCCTTGGTCCTCATGGGGACCTTCAAACACCCCGATATCTGTTGGAGGGACAACACAGCAGGGCATAGGCAATCCAGGAGATTCTTGGAATGTGCTGATGATAATTTCCTTCTCCAAATGACAGAGGAGTCAATGAGGAGAGATGTTATGCTGGACCTTGTTCTCACCAACAAGGAGAGCCTGGTGCGGAATGTGAAGCTCAAGGGCAGCCTTGGCTACAGTGACCATGAAATGGTGGAGTTGAAGATCCTTAGGGCAGTGAGGAGGGAGCAGAGCAAGCTCATATCCTGGAGTTCAGGAGAGCAGACTTTGGCCTCTTCAGGGATCTACTTGGTATAGAACCATGAGATAAAGCCCTGGAGGGAAGAGAGGCCAAAGAAAGCTGGTTAATATTCAAGGATCACCTTCTCCAAGCCCAGGAGCAATGCATCTCAAAAAAGTGGAAGTCAGGCAAAAAACACCAGGAGGCCTGCATGGATGAATAAGGAGCTCCTGGACAACTCAAACACGAAAAGGAAGCCTACAGTGAGTGGAAGCAATGACAGGTAGCCTGAGAGGAATACAGAGAAATTGTCAGAGCAACCAGAGATCAGGTTAGGAAAGTTAAAGCTATGATAGAATTAAATCTAGCCAGGGACATCAAGGGCAACAAGAAAAGTTTCTATTGGTACATTGGTGATAAAGGAGGAATAGCAAAAATGTGGGCCCTGGAAAGAGAGGGAGACCTGATAACCCAGGATATGGAGAAGACTGAGGTACAAAATTACTTTTTTGTCTCACTGACAAGGGCTCTAACCAGACTGCCCAAGTTGGACAAGGCAAAGGCAGGGACTGGGAGAATAAAGAACCACCCACTGCATGAGAAGATCAAATTCAAGACCATCTAAGGAACCTAAAGTTGCACAAGTCCATAGGACCTGATGAGATGCATCTGTGAGTCCTGAGGGAACTGGCAGATGACGTTGCTAAGCCAGTATCCATGGCTCATCTAATATTTGAGATGTCGTGGCAGTCCAGTGAAGTTCATACTGTCTGAAAAAGTGGAAACATAGCCCCCAGTTTTAAAAAGGGAAAAAAGGAAAACCTGGGGAACTACGGGTCAATCAGTCTCACCTCTGTGCCTGGCAATATCATGGAGCAGATCCTCCTAGAAACCATGCTAGGGTACATGGAAAATAAGAAGATGATAAGTGACAGCCAACATGGCTTCACGAAGGGCAAATCATGCCTGACTAGTTTGGTGTCCCTCTACGATGGGGTTACAGCGTTGGCGGATAAGGGAAGAGCAACTGACATCATCTACCTGGACTTGTGCAAAACATTTGATACTGTCCCGCATGACATCCTTGTCTCTAAATTGGAGAGACACGGATTTGACAGATGGACCACTCAATGGATAAGGAATTGGCTGGATGGTTGCACTCAAAGAGTCAACAGCTGCCTGTGGTCAACAGCTCCATGTTCAAGTGGAGAGCAGTGACGAATGGTGTTCCTCAGGGGTAGGTATTGGGACTGATGTTGTTTAACATCTTTGTCAGTGACATGGACAGCAGGATTAAGTGCACCTTCATCAAGTTTGCTGATGACACCAGGCTGTGTGGAACACGCTGGAGGGAAAGGATACCACCCAGAGCAACCTTGATAGGCTTGAGAGATGGGCCTGTGCGAACCTCATGAGGTTCAACAATGCCAAGTGCAACGTCCTGCACATAGGTCAAGGCAATCCCAAGCACAAATACAGGCTGGGTGGAGAATAGAGTGAGAGCAGCCTTGAGGAGAAGGAGTTGGGGGTATTGGTTGATGAGGAGCTCAACACGAGCTGGCAGTTTGTGCTTGCAGCCCAGAAAGCCAACTGTACCTTGGGCTGCATCAAAAGAAGCATGGCCAGCAGGTTGGGGAAGGGGATTCTGCCCCTCTGCTTTCATGAGACCCCACCTGCAGTACTGTGTTCAGCTCTGGGGCCCACAACATGAGAAGGACATGGAGCTGCTGGAGCGGGTCCAGAGGAGGGCCATGAAAATGACCTGAGGGCTGGAGCACCTCTGCTATGAAGACAGGCTGAGAGAGTTGGAGCTGTTCATCCTGGAGAAGAGAAGGCTCCAGGGAGACCTTCTAGCAGCCTTCCAGTACCTAAAGGGGCTACAGGAAAGCTGGAGAGGGACTTTTCACAAGGGCATGTAGTGATAGGACAAGGGGCAATGGCTTTAAAGTGAAAGAGGGGAGATTTAGATTAGATGTAAGGAAGAGATTCTTCATTCTGAGGGTGGTAAGGCACTGGAACAGGTTGCCCAGAGAAGTTGTGGATGCCTCATCCCTGGAAGTGTTCAAGGCCAGGTTCGATGAGGCTTTGAGCAACATGATTTAGTGGAAGCTGTCCCTGCCCATGGCAGAGGGGTTGGAATTAGATGATCTTTAAGGTCCCTTCCAACCCAAATGATTCTATGATTCTAAGGTTTGCATTAAGTGTTACAAATCAATCTCTGGGTCTTTTGTCCTCATAGTTTATTTTATTACGTTTAATTGCTTTATTTTATTTGGTGTGCTAAACTCCTTCTGGGAGGCTGTATTTTCAAAAAGTCAGTGGTTCCAAAGGGTTGAAATAAGAAATGCTTGTTTGAATAACGGCTGGGAAACTAAAGTATGTGCTGGCAGCAAGAAAGCTGGTGGTATGGTCCATAAGGGACAAATTTGTCTCATACATGCTGTTTAGAGAGATTCCCCTGAAATAGTGCCGTTATCCCTAAGAATATTGTCAACCTTTGCTCTTCAAATATTCTTTACCTCACACATCCAGTTATGAACTCCTTTCACAACTCATTATTATTATTGAGGGCTAACACTGTGCTTGGCCCGAGTCAGTAACACGTAATTCCTGCCTAAAGGGCTAACAAGCTATGGTGGACTGCTCTCTTTCAGAAATGAAATCAAAATCTAGAAGCAGGTCGCATCCCAGTTGTGATATTTTCCCAAGGAAGGCAGCTCAGTTAAGCATACAGCCAAAGCGTGATCTCCATCTGAGGCACACGATGCTATATTATTTAGGAATGGAGTATTTTAAAAAGCCAAAATCAGTCTCTAGCAACTGCCTTTTCAAATCTTGAAACAAAAAAGAAAGCAAGCAAACACTTCTAACACAACTTTGTTTTTAAGAGTAATGAGACATCAGAGGAGATGCTATTATAAAACTATTTGAGATTCCATACAGCAGTACAACAAACACCTATTGCCGCAGAAATTTCAGGAACATGTGGGAGATGCACGCAAGCTGGATTAGAAACAGAATGTCCTCTAGCAAGCTTCTTTTTCTCTTTCTTTTTTTTTTTTTTTTTTTCAGCAAGCCACAAATGCTACTTTCATCCTCAAAAAGGAAAGGGGGAGAGAACTTTACATTGGCTGAGAAGTGTGAGAAATTCACACCGCTGTACCTTGCCTTGCAGATAAATCGCTGAGCTCTGCTTTCAGCAAGCACTGCTTCCTCGGCTGGGCAAAACGACTGGACTTTTTTGCATATTTGTTTTACAGCAAGGTTTGGACATTCTCTGTTTCACCCTTGCAAAAGATTATTTTGGCCAAATCATGATTAAAAGGATATTTTTAGCTGGCTTCTACAGACAAAATGTCAGAGGATTTGTTTCTGAGTCAGAGATACAGCTTCTGTTCAGAGCGTTTCTGGAGCACTTCTGAGTCTCTGCAATATTACAGTGCAGTGTTACTGAGTTTACCGTTCTGTGCAAAATTAAGTGGGTGCTAAATATTGGACTGAGAGCCATAGCATCCATGCATGGGATCAGTAACACTCAGCTTCAGGCAGATGAGATGTACCATGAAATTAGCAGGCTTACTCATGCTGAAAGCCGTGCATGCTTAGGTGCTTTGAAAGACTGGAACCAATGTTGTCTTTTGATGTGCAGTACAGGTGTAATACAGGTAACAACACTAACAACTGGTCTGCTCCTTCCCACTGCTGCATTCATGTGTGCACCTGGAAGCTCATGAACAGTTTAAAAGCACCATTTATTTGTTCTCTTTGCTCATTCAGATGTTGGAGAGTTTGCTGAACCTGAACTGCAGAAATTAGCTGAGCTCAGGTGATACAACAGGAAGCAAACGAAGGCCTCCTGACCATGCCTGTGAAAAACTGGGTCGAGATGAATTTCAAAACTGCTGTTGATTTTAGGGCCTTTATTGGCCTTTGTGCCGTCACTGCTCTCACTGGGTGTGCCTGATAATATTAACCTCCTACACAGTCCTCCCCATCTGACAGAAAACTGCGTGCTTTGCAATCTTTGCCAAAAACATATTTAATCTTAGGCATCTCTAACA
Source organism: Tauraco erythrolophus (assembly GCF_009769465.1). Taxonomy (NCBI): domain Eukaryota; kingdom Metazoa; phylum Chordata; class Aves; order Musophagiformes; family Musophagidae; genus Tauraco; species Tauraco erythrolophus. The sequence continues at coordinate 28,112,942 of NC_141474.1, read as the reverse complement.
ACTGTACACACAATGTGATGAGGTGAACAGCTGTAGAAGTGAGATGTATGGGAAAAAGAGTAATTTCTCTTTTATGCTCAAGAATGGGCTGAAGGATCTGTGCTAACACTAAACATGGTTATACTAAACCTCTGTCTGCTTTGGCTGATCTTAAGCATTTATTCTCTATCTGGCATTTTATCCTTTAAATTAATCAGCCTCAGCTGCAGAGGTATGAGCAGATGCTTGAACACTACCTTGCTGAGAGGGATAAAAACACGGACCTGGTGATATTTGACAGATATTTCAAATTTATCTCACCAAAAGTGTACCATATTTGTTTGCTGCTGAACCTCAGGGAGAACACAGAGCTCACAAGTATGCCAGGGCCCCTCATTTTGTCAAGGATAGGATGATAATACCCTGTCTGTAACCATCCAGCCCCTCCCAGCCGGCGCACAAGGGCCCCTGGCTCCCAGCTTCCTTGGGGAGCAACGTATGGCATCTGCCAGGGATGTGTGGGATCAGAGAGCCAAGGGCAATGCTTCATATGCCCTTGTTTCCCATCCTGCACTCCAGGCGAGCCAGGCACATTCTGTCCACAATTATCCCCAATTAATAATTAAGCAGTTTTGTTGGTTTCTTTGTGTGTGTGTTGTTGTTTTTGTTGTTTGTTGTTTTGTTGTTTTTTTTTTTTAAAAAAGGTTTCTCTTTCCCTTCCATTTTCTTTCCTCACTGTAACATTTTCTTTTAATACTGGAAAGCATTTCTTCATTGTTTGGACTAATTTCCAAACAGATTAAAAACTGTTGTAGCAGTCAAGCTTCAGTTCCTTCGTTTATTAGATTCAGAAGACAGCAAATTCCTTAAAACACAGATATAAACAATTATGGTAATGCATTCTGATTTTATAATTAGTTTTCATCACATGAAATATATAAGTTTGGGCTTCAGATTTTTTTGTATCCTCCTCTACTCCCAGCTCTGAGTTTGAAGTTCATGCATTTCTGTTCTCAGCCTCGTTCCCAGTCCTTGGTGGGCCATGTAGTAAGGGATAGAAACTTAACTCTCAGAGACATCAAAACATAAGAGAGAAGGTCACAAATGCTGAAATAGGAAATATTTTACCGTAAAATTGCATGTAGTATATCTGGTCATTGTTTTCATCATTAAAAAAAAAAAGAAAATTGCAGAAACCTTGGGATACCTTCTCAATATTTCCATTCCCGTCTCACAGTGAGATCAGAAAAAGAACCAGGTAACTCACACAAGCATTCAGAATCCAGGTGAAATAATTCACAAATGGTACTAATCTCTGGAGTAGGGGAAAGTTGCTCTTTTCACAGTGAGAGACAGAGGGGAAGTTTTTGCCTACGGATATAAATATGAAACTCTCAGCTACTTCATGGTGAGCCTGACCTTGCCCAGCTAGAGTCAGTGAGATATTTTCCAGTGACTTTTTTGGGCACAGAACCAAGCTGTCGGAGCTTTGCTGAAAGCTGAATTTGGACCCTTGTTGTTATTACATACAACAAGAGCTTCTTAATTTTTGTTTTAATTACTTTTGTCTTGCATATCCAGAAGGACAGGAAATGAGTTTTATTAATACATTGAGAGTGTAATGATCATTAAAGAATAAAGAAAGGATTACAGTATTCTGGTGCAGTCCTCCCACACGGAACCCCGAAACCTAATTGTAGCCCTTGAGGGTTTGAGCATTGCCCTGCTTAATGATAATTTGTGTCACTGCTCCAAAAAAAGCAGTGGCTGTTAGGGCAGAAAAAAAGCTCTGATGAACAATAGGAGAGATTAAATTAACATGAATGGGCAGAAGCCCCATGTGTGATCACAGGATCCATTAAGAGAGGTATTTCCAGGAGAAAAAGGAAAGTATTAAGACCATTGTACAAAACGCTGATGAGTTTTGAACAATCTCATCTGTATAATTCTCATCACTTACCTTCAAGGAAAACAAAGTCAAGCTGAAACAGGTGCTGGAAAGGACAGTGGGGTGACAAGGGGGAACTGGAGAGCCTGCCTGACAAGTGGGGACGTATCTATTCTGTGTATTGAAGTACAGCAAAGAAAGCCTTGAGCTAGCACCTGCCCAAGATAGTACATCCAGATGGTGCACTCAAATGTGGAAATAGCAGCATCAGTGTAGCCCTGAACCTCAACTGAAGTACCCTGCAATGCAGCAGTGCTTCTTTGCTCAGGTGGAATGCTGTGAGGAAGCAACTTTACGTCTTTCTAGAACAGGAGGTGGCTCTCGTGGAGGACAGCTTGCACAGCTCTTCTCCTTGGGTTGTGGCATGTCCTAAAAGCTTGACAAACCTACTTGAGTCAAGACTGAATGGATATAATTTCTCTTTTTATGAGGATATATACTGAATTGTGTGCACATATGCTATGAGAAGGGTGAGTGAAGAAGAGAGAGAGAAGAACTAGTCAAACTTGGGGTAAGAACAACTGCAATTAAACTGATCATGAAAACAGTAGGAGCTCTAACTGGCAGAGGAACAGTTTTACAGTGGCTTTACATTAAAAGTATTGAATCTGATTCTTAGTAGATGTTTGCTGCCTTCATTAGCAAATTAAAGAATGCAGTGGCCAACAACTGAAGCTGCATAGGTTCTTTGACCTTCCAGTTTTGTACCCTTGCATTTGGATCTTTGCTAGATAAAATAGTCCACTTGGAGGTGAGAGTTGTTCAAAATATGTCATGTTTCCTTGGTAAATCCATGTTCCCAGTGAGTGCCGGAATGCTCAGTAACTTCCTTGGGGCCAAGAATTCACAGGGTCTCCTGGGTTGAATAGTGGGGTCTAATATAGCCATTTGTTTTTTCAACTAAACACAAGTAACACCTAGCTCTTTTTTAACATGTTTTATAAGTATATCTCAATACAGTCTAGAAAGGATATCAGCATCTTGTAGATAAGAGAAATATTTTAATCAGCAGTCATGGAGAAGTGAAATGACACAGCTGTGGTTGCAGAGCAGGCAGGGAACAAAGAGCATCCAAATGTCTTGTGTTCCAGTTACGAAAGGCCAGTTGAAGCCAGTGGCTGATTTACACCAACTGGTTCTTGAGAGGGTAAATAAGGGCGCTGCACATCTGTGCCTTTTAAACATGTGTCTGCACATGTAGGAGGCAACTACAGTATTACCAACTACAGTTATGTAATTACTTTGAAAGTAAGGATCTACCTAAAACTACAGTGTTTTGTAGACCAAGTTCCAATCACCAGACTATGGTTCTGTGGTACAAAGGTTGCTTCACACAGTCAATGCATATGGCAAAAAAATACAGTGTGAAATTCTAAAAGCTTCGTTGAATTTAGTCAATGCACAATGTTGCCACTGGCTGATGTCTGTTGATGCCCTGAGATCTGTGCTAGAGCACTGGTTCAGTATGAACTAAATTATCTCCTGTATGAGTATGAACTGAGCTCCTGTCTCTCAAGTCCTCACTGGTCCTTCGTCTGATCTTGATTCATTTGTGATGGATCTGAATAGAAGTTCTACAAGTACGGAACATGACAGCTCCTTATCCGTGGCAGTAGACAATCCTCCACAAATGGCTCTTAGTATAGCATTGCAAAGAGCTGAAGCTCAGCTCATACGAAAAACTCATGTACGCATGTGTAGGGCGAGGCTTACAAGGTGAGTCACTGTTGTGCTGATGTGCATGGGGCAGTGATCAGGCTGGGGGACAGGACCCATCTGAGATCAGTGTGAAGGTATGCTGAACGTATGCCGTGCATGCTTAAGCACTACGCCACAGGCAGTATATATACATTTGTTTATTTTACTCTTCAATGCTGTTTATACAGACTAGAAGAGACGGAGATAGCGGAGGTTAAATATTCGGGGTGGGGATTTAGCTGTGTGGATCCTGTTAAGGTTAGTAGAAGTTGTACCACTAAGTCCCTTTGTGACGTTCATGACTAGTCAGTAACCCTTGTACTATGTGTCTTAAAAAGAGTTTAGTCATAAACAGCAGCAGCACTAGAAATAAAACATTTGATAAGTTAAATTAAATTTTTATTTTAAGGACGGCAGGTTCTGTTGTAGTTGCTGTTACGTTCAGAAGCTGAGAGAAACAAAGAGTTAAGGAAGAGATTAAGGTTTTGTAAGAAGTAACTTCTGTTTTCCTATTTGAGATCCTTTTATAAGCTTTATGATGCATCGGTTCTCAGTGTTATCCCCATGAAGATGTCATCAAATTCTCATCCTGTCCTTTTCCAAATATCTCCTGAGAAATTTAAGCCACCTTATCTACATGTTGAGCCCTTGGAACTGGGCTGTGGTCAAAGCGCAGCCAAGATATGGCTTTAACCTTGGATGTAGTCCTCTGAGGTCTTAGACCTGAGATGCTGTTTCTGTAACATTGGAGTGCAAAGTATTCTGACACGTGTAGCAGTGCATGCTGAATAGTTTGATTTCTTTCTGGTACACCACAGTAGAAAACAGGAGGGCAGGGAAAGCCTGTCTTTTATGCCATAAATTGAATCTCACTGGGATGTAGTGAAGTTGCAGACATCCTTGATCGATTGAACAAATTTGAATCCTCCAACATTGGAGCACCTGTAATTCTCCTGAAAATGCTTCACATTATAAAACCCTCTCCACTCCAAAAGCGGCTTTTGGAGTCACTTTTCCAGCAACTCTGTTCACCTGAGACAAGATAAGAGTTAAAAAGCCTTTCTACCTCTAGGAGAAAACAGTAGATTATCAGCCTTGTCTTCCTCAGAAACATGCAGGATAGAGGTCAGCTGAACCTTTATGTGAGTCAGGACTCATTTTCTCTAATATAATCATATTTTTGGTGATGGATTCAAAGCAAATTGCGCAGTACTTGCAGGGTTAAATCACTAATAATGATGTTAGTAGTGATCCGGTTGGCAAAGTATAATTCCCCTGAGATCACTTTCTCCAAGAAACGCAGCAGTGTGCTGTGGTGTTTTTTGAGCGGAAGGCATTATACCCTGATTTCCATGTGGATTAGGTGACCGCTTTCGCATCTAACCCTTTTTTGACACTTAAAGTTCATACAGCTTATCAGTGAGGTGATAAGAGGGTGACATTCACTGTTGTCTGACCATCTTTTGTCTTTATTTGTCTTCATTACCAGCATTCGGTAACCTTGGAGAAACAAGTTACAGCAACTATCAGTCCAGATGACGAATTTGCAAGCAGGCCAGGGTGAGAGCTGAAGAATCTGTTCTGAGGTGAGTCCCTGTTCCTCTTGAGTAATGCACCTTCACACACTTCACTCTTCAGGATGATGTGGCGTAGCAAAAAGGTGTGAAACAGGGAAATCCAGACCCAGGTAATTCAGCTCACGTTTAAAAGGAGGTTTTGCTTGTTGATTAGGTAATCCTTCTCTAGGAAATGCACAGCACCAACTGCTTTTCATGCTAGATTAGTGCTCCTGTGGTCAATTTGCTTTTACTAATGTCAGGGCCCCACGGAGCAGGTTCATCTGTCGCATAGCAACTGCTTCAGCAGCAGTGGAGGTAGCCATGCATAAAAGATTACACATGATGGCAGGGCACAAGTGTGAAGATTTTCAAAATTAGATACAATCTCAGCATGAATATGAACTGCAGAATTGACATGGAAGGATTTTTCCAAGTCATCAAGTTTCCATATTTATCAGGAAAAGTGATTTAACTGCAGTGCATGTAAAACGAAGAAAATGCAGAGGGCAGTCATTTAGAAAAAGCAGCAAACAAGCCAGTGTCTGTATACCAACAAATGTAAACAGAAAGCCCCACACAGTTTCTGCCAACTGTGAGGCCGCCTTCGGTTTCATGCTACAGATGCCCTCAGGAGAGGAGAGATCTACAGTATTTTATGTATGTTTCAAAAGGTCACACTCTAAAATGTCTCACAATCACCAGTAAGAGCAGGTGAGATAACTTACGTGACTTCGTTTACAGTGGACCTCCGAGCAACCTGTAAAGGTCCCACACCCTGCTCCGGGACTCTGCCTCCATCGCTGCCTTGTTCAGAGGAGCAGGGACATTTTTAGCTTTTACTGTTTGCTTGAGATCTGGCTTCTGCTTTGTCACACAGCTCTTGGACATTTCTTTTCAGACTACATTCAATCTTTTCTCTTAAAAGATGGACAGAGAGAGATTGATCGATTAGTTATTTTAAAAGTTGTATGTCAAGGACTGTGTTTTGTTGCTAAACGAGGTTTTTCTTCTCTGTCTGTAAAATAAAGCAAAAAGGAGAATTCAAAGATCTTTGTATTTGAAGTGCCCTGCTAATTTGACAGAATACTTTTGCAGGGAAGGTTTGTTTTTGTTTCATACTCTTCTGTATTCCCTCTTACTGGGAGGACAAAAGGCTCGTCTCACACTGCAGAATACTGTGGCTGATCCTTTTGTATGCAGGACTAGCAGACTCGCCTGAAACAGGAACCTTGGAGGTAAATCAGGCTAATGAAGCAGCTCAGAGAGGCAATGTGCACTATTTTGTATCCCACAATGATTTCAAAGTCAACACACATACAGTACCAAGTATTTTGTAGCCTGAGATACCTGTAGGAGATCCAAGGGAAAGCCGTTCATCTAGTCTCCTCAGTGCTTTCGTTTAACTGATAGCAATTAACTCTCTTTTCATAGTGAGGAACATAGGAACCATTTCACTCTTCGGATAAATTTTATCTAGGCAAGAAATTATATTATGACAGTTGCTCTCTGTGATGCTAAAATGCTTTTATTAGGACAATTACAGCTCTTTTTACTCTAGGCTGAAAGAGAAAGTGAAGAGCTAGCTTTGCTAGAGAGGAAGCAGTTTGTTAGCAATGGCCTTTTGCTGCAAAGAGATCAAGGTCTTCTGGATTAATCTTCAGATTATATAGATTTTCCAAGGATAAGACAGCTAAGTCATCCTCCGTCTCTGAGGAAGACAGCATTGTAGCTGCTTTGGCTAATCTAAGACAACAGCTTTTCCCTTGGAGGGTGTCAGTAATCCAAAAGATTGGTAGATAAAATAATTGAAGTTCTCAGGGGTTAAGTTTAGAGACTGCAGCCATTTTTGCAAGAGCAGCAGCTTATTAAACTGACAAAGCCACACTTCAGTACCCACTGGCCCTCCCTCAGCTGCCATCACAGTGTTACTTCCTCAGCACGTGTTTGGGGCATTCTGAGCAGAAAGAAAGGCAGGAGGAAAAGGTCTGAGTCTTGTAACAGCCAAAATTCTTCCTTGCCACATGTAAGATTGATAATATTGTACAGTTCAGCTGTGTTTGCCTACCTGATATATCAAAGCACTCTCTAGGCTGTAATGATGATGGGTTATCCTACTCTACACAATAGGAATGCTTTACTGTCCTCGTTTGTAAGTGGGAAACTGAGGCACAGAGTATTTAGCTGTCATGCTTCCCATCATGCTATAGGTTAATGGCATAGGAGGGAGGAGAATCCCAAAACCTCATATTACACCTTATACCTCATATATATACCTTATATACCTCCATTTTATACCTTAACCAGCCACAGCATGTTCTCTAGGACCTAATGCAGGACCTCTAAGGTCAGTAGCTGAGATCACATCATAGGCAAGATGATGTCAGAGATATCAATAATTCAGGGTGAGCTTGTGCCCGTAGCCTGATACACGACATAAAGCACACTCAGCCCGTGGACCCAAGGGCCCTCCATCCCTCCCTGCATCACAGTCTTTATGAACGAGCATGCACAACTTTGTAAGCCACAGCAGCATTTCATGTGATGTCTCTGGTTCTTGGGCCTCCCCTTGCATGCATCTCCACAAGGCACGGAGCAATTGGGCTGGGAAATAGAAAACTATTACGAAATCAACACTTTATTTGGGTTTGGTCCCCTGAAAGATTAAAGAGACAGATTGACCCAGAGGCCACCCAACAATGAGTCTTTTTGTGTTTGAAGAGCCCCATCATCAGCCTCCACTGTTTGCAGATATCTAACACTTTCAGATGACATTTCTGATAAAATATATAAACTAATTTTCAGCCTCTATCTTGCACGTAGACTGTCAGCTTTATAAGACCAGCCCTAGCTTTACTTAGAGCACATGTGGCAACCCCTATTTTTTGAAGCAGTCAAGTCCTTCCCTGTAAGAGAGTGAGCAGAAGCCTGCTGCCATTTTTCTGGAACTATTAATAGGAGACAGATCATCATCCTTCTTCTCTGACAGGAAGAAGAAAGTAAGGAAAGGAGTCATGTCTTTCTGTCTAGATGTATTTAAGTTCGTAATAATTATATTTCCACAACTAAAATCAAGTGTTCCTTAAACATATATACTGTGTACGAATACACACATATGTGCAATTTTAGTATTTACAATATGGATGGATACTTCCATTCCTCTTTAAACTGTCCTTTATTCTCTTCTAAAAAACACACATGAAGAAGAAAAATAGAAACTGTCCAGTTTGACTAATATATGGATTTACATTGTCCAATCCTGCCTCTAACAACAATCTGTGCCAGTTCCTGCAGGCGAAGGTGCCGTTATGCTGGCACCATGGGATAACTGTGGCCAGTCTTCCTTTCCTATCAGTCCTGCTAGGTGAAGGTTGGTGCAGGCTCTGAAGCAAGGTGCTTCGAAACCAATTAAAAGATAAATAAATTACTACTGTCACCTTGTATATACTGTCTATTTACTGCAGTGCATCTTTGGAGCCTTGGTTAGATAGCAGTACCAGAGAAAGCAAAATTATCAAGTTAATGTTTTTGAATTTGCAACAGCTCAATCTCACTGTGTCTCCTTTGCACTTATGGAAGGACAAACATAATCACAAAGAACTGAGTAGGGCTGTTAATCTGCTTTTTTGACTTTTATCATAACCTCTCTTCATCTTTTTTTGATGTAAATAGTCGCAATATCTGCACTTTCTCTTTACATTCAATTTATGTTTCCACCCAGTAGAATCAAACCATTTTATGTTACCTTAAAAAAAATCAATAGACTGGGTATGGTGCAGACACTAATGTTAATGTTTTTTCCAGTATTTGTGACTACTCCTGTTTATCTGTGATTTTATGCTTCAGCAAAACTGTATTCAGCTTCCAAACTCTTCAGCTGCAATCTGGTGGGCTCTGATGGAATTAATTATGATTTTATCATCTTTATCTGTTCTTAAATATTTACCAGTACACCATAATCTCTTTTCTGTCAAATACTTTACTCAAGACTTTTTAAATTTTTTTTTCTGTGTTCTTTAAATGTCTGACTGTATTAAGAGCACTACATGATATTACTATCTTTTCCTTACAAATATTTCAGATATAATGGTATGATCACTGAATTCTAATTGTGCAACAACTTGTGTTTTTTGATCAGCCTGGTTCTTTTTTTTTAAATGAAGTCCAGGACAATTATGATCCTCTTGCATTTCATGCAGGTGATGTATAAAACCAATAGGTTCTGAAAGAGAGTGAGTTAATCAGAAAGTATGTTTTTACTATATTTACCAATTAATGCCAAAGTAGTTTTGAAAGTGTAAAACTTGATCATCCTCTTTGATACATTTTTTGTTATGTGGAAATGTATTTACATATTTATCTTCTGTTCTGGACATCTAGTTATACATATATCTCTCTTTCTACTTCTTTCTTCCCACATTCCCTTTTCCCTTTTCCATCCTACTTACGTTACTGCTGTGGAATCCATCACTTTTCTACAGATTTTTTGCTGCTTTGCTGGATTTCCATGATTTACTCCAGTCTATATTATTTTGGAAAATTAATATCGTTCATTTTTAGGCTTTTTAATGCAAAAAATATAATTCAAGCACTATACATATTGTATAAAATTTGTTTCAGTACAGAAAAAATAGTCTCCACTTAATTTTTTTATTGATAATAACATTTCCTTGCTGGAAGGAACAATCAGCCTTTCCATTTTCTCTTCCTTTCTTTTCCTCATTATACCTTTTCAGATTAATAGTATTTTGCTATCACCTACTTTCACCTGAGATTTGATGTTTCCATTCCACTGTATATCCAGGCCTACAATTAGCATTTGCTAATTAAACCCATCATATTTCACTGTTAATAGCCACTGTATCCTTTTCCTTTCTTTGTTCAGATACAGTTTATTTTTCTTAGTCTGCATTGTTTAAGTACCATGTCGGGACTGTCTCAATGCAGATTCGGAGCCTTCATCCATCAGTGACAAACTGAACTGTTTGTTCATCAAAAATTTTTGCTTAACTCTCAGATACCTGAATGACTATAAGTGAGCTTGAACTTTTTACCTTTCCCCATCATCCCTCACTTTACCTTGGGGATTTAAATCTTGTCTTCAATGCCATCTACCTGGTGTAAAATCTGGCCCCCACTTCTCTGTAGTTCCTGTTTTTTCTGTATGCTCAAGGACTCTAACATTCATTTCATAACTCAGAGGCATTGTGGTAACCATTGCCGAAAAGATACCCAGCACTGGGATTCAAGCCTAGTTAGATGTGAGGCTGCCAGTAGAGACAACGGGAAGAGAAAGGCACCTCCAGAGAGCAATTAATTTTACCTGTCTTAGGCACATGCCTTAAGATGGGCGTGAACCACTGCATTGGCAGTATCTCTTCGTCTCTCCAGTGACTGCCGCAGGAGCTGAAGTGACTAGCTTAGCGTTGGTGTCCTGCCTTACCTTAGACGGCTAAAGCTAGGTGAGATGAATCCCACCCTCAGGTTCAGAGCATGACATCCAGAGATGATCCTGAACATGTTGCCTCATAAATCAGTCCTGTTGGCAGGGAACTAGCTGGTCCATTTGAGAAACAGATATTTAGTCACTATGTAGGTATGAAAAGACGCAGGCAGTCCCATCTCGGAGTGGATATGATCAGAATTGAGCAATCTCTACTCACCCAGAAGACTTCTGCTAGTGAGAGAATTTGCTGCTGATGCTGTAGATGATCAAGCCTTTAGCTCCCACAGTTATGTTAGGTTATTCAAGGACTCTGTGTACCTCTACATTGTAGCACAAAGACTACTGCAGTTTCCAAATGCAGGCATCTCATGCAGCTAACTTGTGTACCACAGTGACCTGTGAGAATAGTGTATTTAATCCTGCATCCCTTATTTCTGGTCTGTCAAGAAACTTCAAATTGATCTTCAAGCTTAATTTTATAATAACCCATAGGTGGTTTAAATATTTCAGTCAGTTCACCTCCTAATCACCTTTCCTTGAGGCTAAATAATTCGCATTTCATCATTCTCTCAGCTACTGTGTTAGCCTTCTCCAGTACATTAATCATTTTGGTTGCCCTCTGCTGTACATTCTCCATTTTATCTGCATCTGTCTTCCACTCTTACGACCAAAATTAGACATTATATTCCAAATTTGGTCTACCACCACAGGGTCTTATAAAGTAAAAATGTAGTTTTATTGGCTTTGTTACAGATATACCTCTTAATGTATACTAGCATCTTACTAACCTTCTTCACTGCTGCTGCCTGTTGAACTGAGAGTGCGGGAGCTGGATCAGTCAAATACACCCAGGGCTTTTCCCTGTTTCACGTTAACTACTTCATTACCAGCTCATCTATTTTTAGTTTTAGTGCATCTCTCTGTTAATATCAGTATCATTTACCGTGTGTATACTGGTTTTCTGTGAAGAGGAAAGAAGAGGAGGTCATTAAAATATGCAGTGAAGATATTGGCACTAATCTGTGAAATTTTTCTTGAGAACCTGGATGATTTAATTGGAATTTGTCTTTTTCTCTTCTACTTTATATTTCATATTTCCTTTATGCCCTTTGCATTTCCATTAGTGCTACCAAAACTATTCTATAAACAGCTATATCCTTCTGAGTTTCAATGAGCAGCCCTATTTTAGTGTCATTTGTATTATTTAATAAATATAGAGAAAAACCTTAAAAGGGATAGTCTGCAAATAGCACAGTGGGGATATAGTGAATATTAAAAATCCTGACTAAATTGCTACTCTGATGTTCTCAAAGATACAAACTCATCTTTTCCTTAAAAAAAAAACAACAAAAAACAAACAGAATAAAATACTCCCGTAACAAACAAACAAAGCAACTTCCCCAAACCACCAATGCATGCAACCTTATAGACAGATTTAGAATTATGAACCTTATGATAAATCAAGACACTTTGGATCAGTGTCTTGTACATTTTTAATAACAGAGTAAAACAACAGAATCAAATATCATATTAGATAAACAGAGGGGAGAATGGGTATAGCATACCTTTTTTTTCTTAGATTTCTTATTATTTTAATGATAGATGATTCCCGTTGTTAGTTTGTCAGTTTGGGACTTTGGAAATTTCAGTTCAGTTTGAGTTCGATTGAGTTCTGTTTCAGGGCAAGTCATGTCATTTATCTTTGCCTCAGTTTCTCATTGTTGACAGGTTCTCTGTAAATGCTGAACACACTGGATACCACGGTCATAGAGACCATATAACTAAATAAAGGTCTCAAATGACAAACCCATGTTAATCCCATTTTACCAGAAGCAAGAACAGTTTTTTTATGCAGTAACTAAACTTAAGTTGTTAATGACCAAATCCTGGAATTTGGTCATTAATCCTGACTGGCTTTAAATATGCTGGAGGGAAGGACAGAGGTAGTTTCTGGAGCAGCCACACATCATTCAACTACTTTACTTTCTGCAGTTATCAGTAAGGTAAATGCGACATCCCGATTTCTCAGGAATCCTTGGAAACAAGTGCAGCCAGAATGGTACAAAAAGGATTTACAAATCTGGCCCCAAAAATGTGGGCCAGAATTCCGAGGAGATTTATATTACGACTAGACACTGTATCCTGAAAAAAATATCCCCTGTCCTCTGAGAACAAAACTACTTCTAAGATTCTCAGGAAAAAATATGCCTTTTGCCTTGAAATGTTCCAGGTTGGTGGGATAATTTAGTCACTTGAAAAAGTAGGAAAGATGCACATGCAAAGTTTCGTACTGTCCACCTAAGGTCTTCCTCTGCTCCTTTACAATGTTCAGACTGCACATTCTGCTTTTATTTTGACCTGGGTACCAACATGATGTCATTGAGAACTATTTTTAATAGATATTTAATAGTTACAGGTATTTAATAGTTATGGAACAATTGATGGAATATGATGCATGACAACATTCTGGTTAGAAAATACCTGAGAAGTCCTGAAATTCTCTCCGCCTAAAATATTAGCCAATATTTTAATAGATATAAACTCAAAAAATGGATGCAAATATATCTGAACAAGCAATGCCCATGAGAACTTGACTCCAGTGTTTAGAGTCAATACATATGATGGTAATTATTTTTTCCCAGAAGGCAGTCAGAGGTAGGATTTCCAAACACAAATTGTACTTGCGTAATCCATTTAGCTGGGATTTAAGGATTAAAAAAGGAGTAAGAGAACGGCTTGGATGCCCATGATGTAAATACGATTAGATAATGAATCATTTCCTAATGCGTTGAGAAAATAAGATTAGACTGTTGTTGGTCACATGAACAGTTTTTCACTGATGACCAAATCCAAGCCTCTGAAAATAATCCATTGCTTGTCCTCGTCTTTTGCATCATATCAGGAATGTGTCCTTAACAATCATAATTTTAGGCATCAAGTCTGAATACTGCAGTTTTGTGTGACTCTAGGATACAAGATGACAGAGAACTGGTGGTCCACAGTTTACTGCAATTTCTGTTGCTAAGTTTTTGTCATTAAAGTTAGTTTATGAAGGTTAGAAGCAAGCTGAGACCACAGGAAATCACAGAACTCTGCCACTAGTTTCAATGCAGCCAGAGTTTACTTGGGAGTTTCCATGTAGTGTCTGTCCACCAAATAAGGTGCTGGACTTGAACAATTTATTACGTGATAACAACTAATAGTCCCGGAAAACAGCACTCACATTAGCCATCAACTAAACCTGGTGAGCAGAACCAGCAAGTGCTTTATTCATTGGGCCCCCATCTTTTATCCTTTTCAGGTTTCAGCTGTCATCAAACCCTTTTTTACCAAAGTAGTTTTAAATTACCACATTAATTTCAAAATCAAGCTAAGTTCCTTAGTAAGTGAACCATTTTCATCAGTATCTGAAAGAATTCATTATAAAGTTGATTCACTAAGAGCTCTCAACTTACTACATCAAAAAAACACCATGATTTTCACAATTAATTATGTTCTTACAGTAGAGGTTCAAAATATTTATTGAGCTGCTGCTATTGGGGATTCATGTAAAACATTATAAAAGTATTGCTGATTTTTTTTGGTAGTAATTTTTCTTCCCAAATATACATATGGGGTCAGCATGCCATGGGAGATCCATATCCAGCTGTTGTAAATCAGTACAGCTCTATTGACCTCTTCCAAGCTACTCTAATTCATAGAGATCTGACCTATTAAAAATCTTTATTTCTGCTTTTGCATGTTTATATCCTAGTCGGTCTTCAGAGATGGGAAAGTTTGAGATAAAGGAGTAGATCGATGTGAGACCAATTGTTAAAATCTTGATTGTGTTCATTGGTAGAAATAATGTGTTACCGCAAGGTTTATATAACACATAGTGCAGTGGGGTACCGCAACACAAATAAAATACTTGCTTTTCTCATCTAGCAGTGGCAGGGAATAAAGGTGCAAGACTAACCATACAGGGGAGAAGGGAAACAAAAAGAGTTTAGACAATCGTTTACCTAAATCCTGAGGGCTGGGATGATGTGTTTGCATCAGCCCTCTTTTGCTGATTCCTTTGTATTATTCTTATTTGTAAACAAGTTTTGATGTAGCTTCAATAAACTGTATTTGGCAAAACCAAAAGTATATTCTACTGAGTAAACAGGGAGAAAAGTCTTAATACGGTCTTGTTGGGTAAATGAAATGAAGCATTCCCTTCAAGATGGTCGGTGTTTCCTACTGCATTGAGCCTCTTGTTAAAATAAACTAACAGTTTCTAAAAGTTAGAAAATTGTACTCAGATCTAGTGAGCAGTTATCAGGGAAACCTGATTTTATGTTTGACATGGCCAAGTGACTTCACCAAAATAACAAAATCACTGTACTGCCGATGTCACCTGTACTCTAATAGAACTTTACTATCAGAGAACAGATGGGAGATACCAGTCCCAGAGATAGCCTAGAGGCTCCAGGTTGTAAAGATATTGGTTTAGACCTCTAAATATCCTTTTTCATAGGGTTTTTATAGTGAGGAGCTATTGCTTGTTCCAGTCTTTATTGGTAGCATGTTCCATATGAATCATTCCTTTGCTTCTGAAAAGCATGGCTTAGGGAAAGTTTGTCAGAGAAGAATTTTGGAGTATTTAATTCCTGCAGAAATTCCTCTCCCAGAATTTTTTCCTCCTTCATTTTTCTCCACCTTCTTTTTTCTCCACCTTCATTTTCATGGAAAGAGATGTTTGGTTCCAACAACTCCAAAAGCAGATCAATATCTACAAAAGTAATAAAACACCTCAGCAGAAGAACAGCAAGTGCAATTCAAGAGCGACTTGCCCCTGCCAGGAGAGCCTATGGCAACAGAAGTCTTGGCGAGGTGGATCACAATGGCACAATATCACAAACTCAACATTGACAGAGCGCAAAGGACCAGAGAACGGGATGCAGTGTACGGTAAAAGGCCTGATTTGCAAAGAGGAGCCAGGATTAGAGCTATAAATACCTTGCCAAAAGTGGTGTTAAAACAAGAGTTAACGAATCACGTAAACTGTGTGAAAAAACATTAATGTTTTCTTTAGGGTACTTGTTGCTCATGTTCTCCAGAGCAGCATTGTATGCGGCAAAAGGAAGGCTTGGAAGTCAAGTGCCCATGGAGACGGTAGATGTTACTTCACCGAGGGGGCCCCTGGATCACCAGCATAACTAAGAATACATTTTATCTTCTAGAGGAACTAACGGTCCTAACAGTTGGTGTGCAACAAAAACTCCTGGGTGGTAAACAGTTCTTCCTGACGTCAGTGGTGTGCAGGAGCCTGAACGTTGAGATCTTTTTCAGTAATGTGGTAGTGCACATTCAACTATGACATCTATATGCAGGCAATGTATCAATGTGTTGATATTCTGCGGAAGAGAAGACTTTGGGGAATTTGTTTAACTACTTGATGCCTCTGGGTGCCTCACGTATCATTTGGGCACATTTGTGTGCTCTGGCACTGGGATATAAACTTATAAAAACTTTCAACTGTGAGAGCAGCGTTTGCTACTTTGCCTCCGTGACTAGCTGATGCTATGGGCAGCGGTGTCGGAGCCTCGTTTTAGAGAAATTACCAAAGAACTTTTGGGTTGTTCAGGCTGGAGAGATGAGTTGTTCTGTCACAGCACTTTGTGTGAGGAAGTCACACTGTGCAGCAGGTGTGTTGCTATTGTTACAAAATATATTTGGGATTATCCAGAGTTAGACTAGTATGGTTGATCTAGGAATTCATCAAAATGAGCTTGTACCTTCCATAAAGGTTAACTTTGACTTGTACAAAATGCATTAAAGATGAACAGTCTTCAGAACTACGCTCTTCAGAATTTTACAGTGAATGAGCTACATGTCATTGATTATTTACGGAGCACTCCACACCATAGTAATTCTGAAGTAATATCAAGACATATGTATCCTGAAGCTTGTTGAAATGGAAAAAGTGTTACCAGTGATATTTTGTAAAATAAGTACAGTATAAAGGTCATTGTGGGGAGGTGTAAAATTACAGGATATCTTGGCCATGAAATTCAGTTGAAATAAGTTCAGAAATTATTAATCTCTCCTTAGAGTGAAATGATGCATTGGCAAATCTGCAGTGAACTGAATTTCACTTAGGTTTTTGTTTTAAGTGGAAAACTGAAGGGAAGAGAAGCCCCAGCTGCACAAAGATTTTCGATTTCACCATGTTCCCACAGAAGAACTGCAGTTTTGACAGGACTTCAGCTTCAACTGGCAGCACGTCCCATAAGAGATTTTTTCCTTTCCTTTCTTATACAAAGACAGCGTTTAGTATTGTATCTCTGTGTGTTTGCCTGGAGCAATCTAAGGTACTATGGCTTTTCTAATAGCAATTCACATTTGATTTTCATATTAAGACTATTCAAGGTTTCCAGTAGTGTTTTAGTTTTAATTTGACAGAAATTAATAAGTATAAGGAAAAAGATATCATACATCAGCACCGTACAGCAGTATTGCCACACTTCCTAATTCATTAGACAATAAGAATAATCTACCACTTCCAATTTGAACTCAGTAAAATAAACACATGTATATTAATGATTTTAAAATATTTCTGTTCAGTCAAGCATGTCTTCTTTATGCAGAATAGCATCAGATCAATAATTAGTTGCCATGCATTTTAATAACGAGAGTTTTTGCTTAAGATTGTTTTTCATAATTTTGCATTTATGTTTGACAAGTTCAGGAACTTGTCTTATTTGAAAGAAAAAATATTAACGCAGAAATTACTTCTCATTGTATTATTGCTTGCCAAATCTAATATGTAAATACCCAGTAGAACTCATCTTATGTTAATGGAAAGAGGATCATAGAGATCTTGTAGACAGAGTCTATTTGTCCCACTTTGTTCCACACATTAGTATTCTCTATGGTACTTAATTATTCAGTGTTTTAATTTTAAATTAAAAATAAATACTGTACATGAATGATAATTTGAGTGAAATGATAGGAAAACATTGTCACAATGAAATGCAAGATAAGTTCCCTTACAGTCTTCTTCTGATCAAAAAAGTATCCTGAAGAGCTACTCCTTATATTTCTTAAATTTAACTCCCTGCCATCATTATGGGTCTAAAGAATATGTATCAGTGACCAGTTATAATGTGGAAAAGAAAGCCAGCTGAAACCGTTGTATAGCCAAAGGCATATTGAAATTTTTATTTAATACTGGATTTATTACTTCTGTGCACATTTTGCAGAGTGTGAGCATCGCCACCTTTAGGTACAAAATTCATGCCTGGCATAAGAAGTAAGTTTTATATATGGGTTCTCTTTTGTCCTAATGGCTTTTCTCAAAAGAATTCATTAACCACAGGCTTAGAGCTGACAATTTTGCCCAGATTTGGCTGACCTAGAAGGTTGCTCTGACTGTAGTTGTTGGGCACTGTGGTGGACTGTAATATCGGTCTGAAACAAGAGGAAACTTTATTTCCTGCACAGAAATGACTTCAGAAGTGACGTTCTTCTAGAAAATGGCTTTTCCATTTGCACTAAACACAGTGGTTGAAAACAGAAACAATTTTCTAGGGAAGACAAAATGCTATGGATATGTGAAAGACCTAAAAAGTGACTGACTCTTTTAATTTGATACCAGGATGGAAATAAAGCTTAATCTCAGGAATAAGGAGCCAGAAACATCTACTTTCTAATGCACTTTGTCCTTTTGGCATGATCGTCAGTGACAAGTGATGCTGATCACTACCATGAGGTTGTTGCACCAATACCTCCCTCCTAATTCTCCTGCTATCACAATTACAATGACTGAAATACAACATGATCTCAGTGACAAACTTTCTCATTTTCCGTATGTATACAGTGAGAGAAGCAGTGCCTTTGCACGTCTCTTTTGAACATAGTATTTAGGTAGTTGTAGCCTTCTGTGTTACACTGAAAAGAACATTGATTTGGGTCACCTTTTGCTTAGAAATTGTATTTTTAAAAGTATTAATAAATTATTATTGAAAATAAGAAGTATGCTGTAGTTGGGAATACAGATGAATGCAACCAGGTATTAAATTGTATTGAAATATCTTTAATTACTTGCTACTACATTTGAGAACATCTTAAAAGTATCTTGTAATATAAATAAGGCTACAACTAGAAGAGTCTTTATGGGTCACTGTCAGGATTTCAGAATATTCAGCTGTAAATTTAGAAGATTAATAGAGGTGCCGATTCCTTTTCAGAGTTACCACATGCTTATTCTACAAAACCACACTTGTGTTTAGGTGACAGCACTGTTACCCAAGGTACACAGCCACCACACAGAGCTACAAGTAATGATCTCTATGTTAAACTTCTTGCTTCCATCCTCCCTCAGACTGCAAACCTATACTCGTTTGTAGAAGCAAACCTTATTTCACAATTCCTTTATGTCACTTTCTCCCTCTCAGGTACCTGACTTCACTAGCAGGCTCCACCTGCAGATAAGTGTTTCGTGACCAGGGACCTCTCTCTTTCTCCCTCCCGGTTCTGTGACAGTTACTCCGGAATGCTGTGTTTTCCTTCTATATTATGTGTGAAGATACTTTTCTTTGCTGTCTTTAAATTAGGTGTCATCTGCATTTTGCTTTGCTGGGGTTGACATCCTTTGCTTTCCCAGACAAGTTTGGACCTGGGCTGAGCTGTGGTTCAGTCACTTTCCACCTCATTCCCCTTTAATACATTCCACTTCAACTGCATTTTAAAACTCAGCAGCTTGTTAGATGCTTTTGTACTCGTTGCATTAACTTTGGGGAGTTTGGAAGAGGCCCTCAGCTCCAGCAACATGGAAAACACGTAAAATTACACATTGTTACTGATACTATAGTTCAAGTGAAAGTCTGATTGTTGCATTGTTAATTCACAATGGAAACAAGCAGGAAGTCCAATCCCCTGTTGTTGCTGGTGCTCAAATCATATAATCCTGTACAGTTATATTAAGCTCCATCTTACAGGCAGCTGGATTTCTTTTTTTTTTTTTTTTTTCTGCACTACTCTTACTGGAAGCCTACCCTAGAACATGTTTGCTCTTATGATTAGAAACCTTCTAATTTCTAGCCTAAATTTATTCTATTTATACTTTTTCCTTTAGTGTCAGCAATCACCCGTAGCACAGATTTCTTTTTTCACTCTAAGGTGTTTTCCATGTTAAACTGTTCATTGACTGCAGTAATTTTCCCTCTTCATCTTGCTTTCACCCCTCATTCCTCGTCTCAATTGTCCTTCCTTGTACCTCTTCAAATTTTTCATTCTTGAATCTGAGGAGCAGAATTATTCAGACTATTTCAGAGGAGGTGATGAGAGTTCCTTGTGCAGTGGTGTAAATTCTTTGGAAATACCTTCCTGAATACATCCTAAAGTTGCATTTGTCTTTTTGACAAGTGCATTACACTGACACCTCACAGTATCCGCAGTCATGGGGGAGCATGGGCTGGTAAATTCAGCAGCTACTCTGAGTACGCTGGGCAGATGCTCGCTATGTGAAGGGTAGGGATGTGGATATTTTTTGTAATAAATCAACACTTAACTCTTCACTTTGAAAAAATATCTGTCAGTTCTAATTGGTAAATTTTAATAGTTTGTAGGCTATAATTTAATAATGAAGGACTGGGAATTCTAAATGAAACAGAAGACAAGAATCAAAGCAAAATTCATGATAGAAAAACGTTACTGCCGAAAGTCACATTATCCAAACATTATTTTATATTTTAAAAATATTACCTGTTTATTATATGAGACCTGTGGTTATCTAAATAAAGATTCTTCTTTCTGAGCCAATGAACAAAATGGAAGGGTGTACTTGAAATGTCGAAGCATGAGATACTGTGTTGTTTTTTGCCATCTTGTTAATGGAAACAAGATAATTCTCAGTATAGGAGAGCCACATTTCTTCACCTAGAGGACAATTCAATAAAGAAAGGGATAGAAATAAGTCACTTACCTTTGTAACATATTCCTGTTAACTGGGGCAGCAAATCAATACCACAGGACCACGGATACAGGACATTAATAATTTTTTTCTAGATGTTAAGACAAGAATAGCCTTTTCAGTGGTACCAAACCAGGGATATAGCTGTGTACTAATAGAAAGATACTTAAAATTAAGATTGGATCTATGTATAATAAATAAATTAATTCCTATTGCACAGAGAAACTGTAATCCGAATTACCAAGCAGGGTAGGATTTCAGTTAGTTTTAAAATGAGTTACAGAAATATATTGAAGTGAGCTAACCATGTGAAATGGTGAATTCAATTTTGACTTGGCAGCTGTACCTCAATCCTGTCATTAGCTAAATCATTGATCCTGTATGTTTCAATTCCTAGATATGAAACCTGGGTATGACAC
Organism: Tauraco erythrolophus; assembly: GCF_009769465.1. Lineage (NCBI taxonomy): Eukaryota > Metazoa > Chordata > Aves > Musophagiformes > Musophagidae > Tauraco > Tauraco erythrolophus. The sequence goes on along the minus strand of NC_141474.1, from coordinate 28,091,956 downwards.
TTATCTTCCATAAGGTACTAACCGTTACAATCAGGCCTCATCTATGCGTAAGAAATTGAATCGCACAGATATTCCAGTACACTGTACAAATATGAATATGGTACACCAAAATAATTCGGTTACACCCTAATGTGACTTCATTCTGACAACAGTACTCATATAAAGTCTACCAGGGCAGATTATCTTGATGATTATCTTGATGAAGATTATCTATCTCTATTTAACATGGTCTGTAAGACCATTGACCACAACAGCCATGCCAGTTTTGCTACGTAGGTGTGATCTTACCTTTTACATAGCACTTTGGAGGTTTAGACCCTCCTTTGGCACAGCATTTAATTGTGGGCTTAAGATATGTTAGAGTTCAGTGGTAGGTTTGCATTTAGACATAGGCTTAAGACAATTGCTTTCTAGTACAGAAGCAATGGGGTGTTTTTTTCATATATAGTCCAGAAGAATGAGTGGCAAATGATACATCATCCCCGTGCATATCTAATATACCTAATATGAGGAACAGACTGGATTGATATTACAAACACATATATTGGAAATACATCTGTTTTTCTATGAAACAAGAGCTCTCCCGTGGTTGAGACCACTTGAAATTTTTTGGTCTAGCTTTTGGTTTGATATAAATAAACTGGAAATTCATGGGATTGCTTTGAAGGTTAAACTGTGTGGCAGGAACAACAGGGTGGTTCTTTGTGCATTGCATAGGTATTTCCGCTCCAAAACCTGGAAAGCTCCAAAACTCTGCACCTTTCTCGGGATGAGTATATTCAGAGACAGGGCTATGCAAATGTGGAGCCTCGTGCTTTAACTTGACTGTTTGATAAGTATATATTCTAGAGAATTGTTTTTCTCTCTGTCAACAAAAACCCCATTAGACCTCACAATATGCTCTTAAGCTCAGACCCCTACAAAGTCAAAATTACTATGGAGAAGTGGATGGATTGCCACATCCCTTCTGCAGTTTCAATTAAAAGGCCTGATCATCAAATGAAGTCACACTTTGGGCTTTGCAGTGGGTACTGAATTGTCATTCACTTGCTAATTATGCAGTCTGTGGTGTTGGTGATTAGGGAGGAGGAAATAAAGGCAGAGTTTGACTGTGGATCTGAAAGTGAGCTTTCAAAGGTGATGATTAGAGAAACCCTCTTTTGACTTGCAAACTTGACACAGAGTCAGAGAAAGATTAAATCTGGATCCAGGAGCTTTGTTTTGATTGAGGGACATTTCCAGCTGCAGCTATGCTTTGCACTGTTAGGTTTTAGCCCAATCAATATGCATAGAGGGTGGGCCATAAAGAACTGGTGATATCAACTGCTTACAGGGTTAGAAATTTGCTTTCTGATCAGACATGCACGTTAGGCTTCAGTAAATCTGCTGTACTGAATCTGTGAAGCAATGCTTTTCAAATAGGAGAGCTATTGAAGTCAATAAATATAAAGAAATAGTGTTATACTGTATAAAGGATAATAACAAATTTTGGCAATGCTCTACAATAAATGTTCTTATGATATTGTTCCATTTCAGGTATTTTTACTGAGAGGAAATTCTGAAATTTCAAAATGGTAAAGTCTTCCAGGTATGGAAACAGAGTGATCAACAGGAAGCCTAAGATCCAAAACTATGGAGGTAAAATGAGAATTGAAGCCAGCTTAGAACTTGCAAAAGAAGTTAAAACAAACAGTAGGGGGTTTAGCCGTCAAAATTAGATGGCAGCAAGGAAAATAACAGTGAGGTTGGCTTGAGGGAGAATGGGTTTAAGCTAAGCATAGATGCTTTCCAAAAATGACATGATTTTGTGCCTCAGTGTTCAATTTGGACAATGGCTCTGAACTTGGATGGGGAAAAAAATGGTTTTATGGGAGTGAATTTGGAAGGATGGAAATGATGCCTTTTGAGATAGAAGTAAAATTCAAGGAGCGCTGTTTCAGGGGATCTGCGTGACAGTAGTCCGAAGGAATTGGCATTTGGAACTGCGTTTCTGCTCGAAGGATATTTAGGATCTGTTGAAGTAGAAGTGGTATGAGAAATTTTATACATGATTCCTGTATTTAAGATAGGAAAAAAACTGTGATCTAGTTAAATGTAGGCATATTTGCAAGACGTCAGTAGTATACAAGGCATTAGAGTGCTTTCGGAAAGAAGAGTAATAGAGAGCATAGCAAATGGAAGAAGTAGGATAACACACGGAATAGGTTTACCGAAAGCGGATTTAGTAGATTAACTTGATAATCTTTCTTTAGATTATCCTGATCTTTTTAGACAAAGAAAATGGCAATTGATGTGGTGTATATACACTATGAGAGAAACATCTGACATAGAGCTACATGGAGACTGGAAAAGATGAAGATTAGACCCGGAGTTGTAAAATAAGTAGCAACTGGCTAAAAGAGATAATAACAAATGATGCTGAAAGAGGAAATACTAGGTTAGAGGGAGCTAAAAGTGGAGTTTCTGAAGGCATAGTCTGGGGACCAATATCACTTAATATTTTCATTAATCAACTAGGCACAAAAAGAATAAGAACCTGTTAGAGAAATGTGCTGAAGGCTGAAGGTGGGAGAGATTGTCAATAGCAAGGAGGCTCACAGCATACAGAAAAACAGAATATTCTCAGGGACTGGGGAGTTATAAATGGGATTACATTCAGCAGTTCAAGCAGCAAGGTCAGGCAGCTGAGAACCAATGACAATTTCTAATATAAGATAAGGCTTGTTGGTTGGATTGATACAGAAGAATTGGACATATATTTGGCACTATTTCAAAAGAAGCATTTCCAGTTGAAACAGGAAAAAAACAATGCCCTTTAGAAGGCTTTAGTAAGACTTTTTCAGGAATGTGGTAACCAGTTGTAGCCACCTGTGTTTGAAAGAAAGAAATTCAACCTAGAGCAGGAGCAGAGAAAGGTGAACAGTTTGATGGGGGGAACAGGGATTGTGCTTTAGCCTACTAAAGGCTGCAAAGAATCATCCATAAACATGATGGGAGTGAAGAGGATCTTTTTAAGTCCTGACAGTATTGTTACATAAACAAATAGCTGTAAACTAGTCATCAATAAACTACCCTGTATTTTAGAAGAGGATTTCTAATGAAAGATACTAGTTTCTGGAAAAGCCTTCCACAGCAGCAGTGGGGACAACACGCAACAAGTTCTGTGATGGAGATGGGTACATGTCTGAGGGGTTCAGCAGCATGTCTGCATGTTGTAGCAACAGACTGGGCTCCGCAATCAGTGGACTCTGTCCTGTGATCCTGTTCTCATTCGTTCTGGTGTCACATTCATATAAATCCATTTCAGCTTTTAACTGTGAGGTCACCTCAGGTGAGCCCCCAGCACCACTGATCCAGAGCAGGGTTATGACGCTTCTGCAGGTGGCAGGGAGATTCTCCAGCCTTGGGAAACTGGAGCAGGGAGAAATGTGTTGCCTATACCCACTCCTTTGGCACTGAGAAACAGAGTGGAGGGAAGCAGTCAACTTTAATGCATAAAGATCTGAAAAGGAGCTGCTCATAAATAAGAGGTGGGTTTCTCCAGTTATTCTTTTGCCTAGTGAGACTATTGTTATTTTAATCCAAAAAGTTCAGCTGAAAATATTATCTTCTCATTGACAAAATGAATATTGTCCCCTCCCCCAGCCATTAAGGTTTCTGGTTTCTGCTAATATCTTTTCCATTTTCCGTATTTAATTTGTCTAGCAGAATGAAATAAAAACATGCTGACATTTTCAAGGAAACCAGATACTTGCCATGAAAGTTTTGATGGAAAATTTTCAAAGAGCCCTGAGGCTCAGGAGCTGGTTGCATCGGGGTGTGGCCAGCTAAATCTGCTGCCTGAATCAGTGGGGGCAGCGCCTGAGCATCTCTTAGACCCTCCGGATTTTCAGGTGATCACTTCTAAGAGGAAAGCATCTTTTACAGCAAGCCACGTGCTCTGGATGGCACTGACTTTGCTCTCGCAGCAGTTCTGGCTGACCTTGATGTGAGTGGTGCAGAACGCCGAGACGCGGCTGCCTCCACCCTTCCCTTCCTCCCCCTCGCACTGCAGAGGCACGTGAAAACTGACCACAGTGTGGCCCTAAATGTTTTATTTTTAACTTTTGCCAGACAACTCGTGTATCTAAGGCCAAACAAAAAGAACCAGAGAATGGGGTGTAAGTGCTTGTCAATGTCAGACCCAATCATTGTCAAATAGGGGCTGGATTCTGCAGCTACGCTGCGTGCAGAGCTCCCGTTTCCTTCAGTGGTGCTCTGAAGCCACAGCGATGAATGCCTAGAGAGATGGATAAAGGCAGGCAGACATAGATACAGACTGACAGAATCAACCCCCAGATGGAGGTTGCTTGAATTTATCAGAAATTAAGATGCTGTACTGCTTAAGAAAGAGTTCCATGATCTCATTAAGTCTCTTTTATGTCTCCCTTTTTATTTTATCCTCTTACAAAAATATGCTTTGTGTTATTTGCAGATTGAATTAGAGGAAAATTGTCCATGGACTAAATAAAATGTTTGCATTCTTTTGTACTAGCAAAGTCCTTCATTGAAGGCTTGTGTTTTTTAAAGGAGAAGAAAATGCAGTAGGACATAATAATGTCGTATATTCCAACTTGCTCTTGCAAATCAGGACTTCTTAATATTTTCCTTTTAAATAAAAATGAAGTGTTAATGGAATCAACTCACGCACAAACTCGTGCATATATATATATATATATAAAATCTAAATGTAATATATACATTAAAAAAATCCTTGCTGCAGAGAATGATCAAGCACCTTGTCAGCAATCCATATTATATTTGTTAATTTGATTCCTGCCAAAAAATCACTTTGTGAGACCTTCTGATTTGTTTCTTTAACGCTTGAGGCTCCTTTCATCTAAGCAATGTTTATTAACCTATTTCTGAAAATCAGCATAAGCACAAGCTATATTTAATCTGTTCTTTTCATGTGCTTTGTTGGGTTTTTTTTTTATATGGATTTTGTTTTGTTTTTCATTCCAGTGTAAGAATAAGAAACTGAGCATTGGTCAGTATTAAAAAAACCCCATTAACTCAGATAGTGACAACTGAAATGATAAAAACTGAGGTTTATTATGTTCATCTGTGTTCTTTAGGGAAGACTGATTCTGGTTTAATTCCAGGACTAATCGTAATGACAGCAAGAAAAGTATATTCACCTGAAGAATAATACTGTGACCTGATGACTGAGGTTTGGGATACTGTGCTCTACCCCTAATCTTACCAGTGTCCCCTTCTGCTATCTCGGATGGCAAATCTCCTGCCTGCATGCCTCTGGGTCCCCATCAGAAAGGGGGGTGCCAGCTTACTGAACTCCTCAGTTAATTTGAAATCTGCAGATTAAAAGTGTTATATCACAGAATCATAGAATGTTTTGGGTTGGAAGGGACCTCCAAGATCATCTAGTTCCAATCCCCCTGCCATGGGCAGGACTAGATATTCTTGTTAATACTTTCACACCACAAATGGACTTAAAACCCCAGTAACTAATAAACTCTGTAACTCCCAGAAACTAGATCCAGTTTGGAGATGAACAATTGGGATAATTTTTACATTGCTGGCAGATACACCTATATACACCTATGAGAAATCCTAGTCCCATTCATATGAATGGGATTTTGCCACTGAGATGAATGCATCCAGGATTTCACTCATACTTTTTAATATCCAGGCTAGAATAAGGCAGTGTGGAGATACCCTCATTCACCAAATGCTCCACCTTTGACAATATTAGAGCTGGATTTTATCAGCTCCAAGGAGTTTCCCCTAACAGGTTATGTGGTGACAGGTTTTGTCCTTCTCACAGCTCTGCAGCCAAGGATAAAACACTTGTCAAACATAAACTATCTCTTGTAGAATTTAATGAGGCTCCTTTTACCTGAGGTAAGGTTGTGGCTACAGAAGGAGCCACATATGTAGGAAGGAGCACCCCTGATATTCCTACCAGGACGGATAAAGGTTATTTTCCAAGCTGCTGTAAGAAGATGATTGTGGTAGTGAGACAGTCCTTATGAAAATGGTAATCTGAGAGCTGAAGCAGAAAGATACCTAAAAGGAGCAGGTAAGAAAAAGTTATTTTGATTTTTACCCTATTTATTTAGCAGAGTGGTTGGCCTCTGGTCAGGAGATGACTTTGCATCCCTTAGAGGGTCCTTCGCCTTACCCATCAGGGAGACAGGGAAAGCAGTGGGATTAACTTCTTGAAACTTAGAGACTGAATCAATCTCAGATTCCCTGAGAACCCAAAATAAATAAGGTTTCTCGAGCCACTCAGTTCAAACACATTCCTGAAAGATGTTATACCTCAGAAGTATGACTTGCATTTGTATACATTGGGAAATAGAGTGAGTAATAAATCTTCTTACTATTTATTGCTCTGCCAATATGTATCTTGGCAATATTAAAATATATGCATGCATGCTTATGAATTTTATTTCTCTTCAAAGGAGTCAGCTCCTTGTACTAACAACCACAGCTATGACTTGATAGACTCCTCTTTACCTGGTATGCCTATAGAAATCTCTGGAGAATTAGAATTCTCATTAGGTGCACTGGAAAACAGAATTTAATAAAATGTATGCCAAAGCTCGCTGTTAAAAATATGCAACTATAAATTGCATTTCTCTAGAAGTTTTGCAGTCCTACAGTGACCATTGAAGTCTTTTTTATTTATTGTACCATGAATACAGAACAGATAAAATTAAATCCTCCATAATCAATGGCTCCAATTTACATACGTTACTTGTCAAAGTGACTTTCTCTGGTTCCCATAAAATGCTATATAATGTGACATCTCACAAGTCTTCAGGAACATCCTAAGATGAATCTGAAAGATAAATATTGCAGTTGTGAGTCTTTCTGTCATGACTCAAATAATTTTAAAATTGCAGAGATGTATTCCTCTAACAATGTTAAAATTGTTCTAATGCAGGATAAAATGGTAGTTTTAGTCTCTGTAATTTTTATAGCAGCTTGTAATTTCCATGCATTCGTTACAATTCTTAGATCAGGAAATATTACAGGGGAAAACATTTTCACTGGAAAATCTGCTCTGCTGCTCATCTCCCCTGTGAAGAATATACCCAGTATTTAGAATCTAGGCAGGCTTTTATGAGTTGTTTGATGCTGTAAGTGTCAAAATTAGACCATTTGATTTGGATTAACGTCATTGCTGGAGTCTGCTAAAGGCATAAGTGTGAGCCCACCTCCTGATTTCTCCCAAAACATACTTTTACAAACACTGATGCACTTATTTGTATCTATTCTGTTCAGGGCCACTCACCATCAGGCTGGGAGATGTTTGAGAAACGAAATATCAAGAGTGAAAATTCGTGTCCTTTGGTTCTGCTTTGAATTGGTTTTAAGTCCCCAAATTATAAGAGCTATAATTACCGCAGAGGGGGTTTTAGAAGAAGCACTTGAGCAGTTAAAACCCTCAAAATGCAGGTACCTTAAGTGTACCAAGGTCTGACGGAGTGCTGTTGACATGTGTGACTATCATTAAATACACTGCACTGGAAGTTTGAGCTTGATTGTTACTGTGTACCACAGTGATCTTTTCAGGCTGTCTTTGGGTTAGGGTGCTGTTGTGACTGTAGCTGTGGTGACATGACAGGAGAAAAGAAGGTACTTTCTAGATAAACTGATTAAGACCATCCTTTGGGCTCACGCACAGGTCGGAAGAGGAAGAGGACAAGTTAGTGTACAGAGAGACCACTGTGAGGTTGTTGCGACAAGTCACGTTGAGTTTGCATCATGAAAGTGTCTACCAATATTAATGCCATGTCAGGCTGCACACCTACAGGTGGTATATCAAAACCATGTTTTTCCTTTGATTGAGCTGCTAAGATACGTTTTGGAGAGGTAAAAGACAGCCCAGAGGAACTCCTGCATGTGGTTAGGTATAGCATTTTGGCATATATGAAGGATGGTGCACAATGGTATTGCTCCAGGGAAGAGTTTGGGCAGCTCAGGAAGGAAAAGTCCCTGTGGAGACCTACCAGCATGCAGGGGAAGATTTTGGCTTTATATCCAAGCAGACAAACAGACAAACTGTTTGCTTGTCATGGGACTGGGCCAGCAGCCCTGTACTTCTCTCTCTGTACCTTTGGGAATAGCCTGGGTTTCCTAGATGGTAAATGGGCAGCTATGCTTCATGTCAGTGGTTGGTAGAGAGTTGTCTATGCCTCTCTGCCATCTTACGCATCTCCCTAACAGTCAGGAAGATAACTTAGAGAGGATAAAGAGGTTGTCCACAAGGCAAAGAGAGAAGAATCCAGAGGGTAGAATAAGGGACCACAATGACACATCCTGTCCTGCATCCTTCAGGCTTGAATTAAGGGTAGATGTGGTATCGCTGGTTACACCCGGCTGGAGGGAACTGGAACTGGGGAGTGAGGATGTTTTTCGCATTGGTTAGGGGATAAACAATTAACACTAATTACTTACATTCGCCATTGGGAAACATTTTGTAGTGGTGAAGCAGATTTTAAGGGACTTTTTTTCCGAGAGGTTTTTTTTACTCTTGCAGTTTGTGACTATCCTGTGTGCTCAATCCTGTTCTGGTGCCTGAGCGAGGCTGGTGGGAGATGGAGTTAAGACCAGACTCTCCATGAAGTCTTTGGCCCTTTCTCATTCTCTGGCTGCCAGGACTGGCTCTGAGACACAGGCCCCTAAATCACAAGCCTGGAGAGGAACAAATCTGTCCTAAAGCTGCCTGTGCCTTTATACCCTCGACCCTCTTTGAAGCAGAGCCCAAATAAACACCTACATTTTTCAAAGGCAAATTGCTGGAGCAGCAGTGTTGTAGTACCCCAGAGGCCAGCTGGACTGAGTGCTCAGCACTAAACCCAGCCTTTCTGTATGGCATTGCATCTTTTTAACTCATTCTCCCCATTCTTAATGTCTGAAATGCCATAATTAAAAATTAAAACAATTGGAGAACACAGACTTTCGAGCTAGAAACTTATAAGCCTCCCTCCCCTCTTAACATATATATTTTGTTCTCATAAAGAGCTGTTGGATACAGCATCACCTCAATTATAATGAAACAGCAAAGAAATTCCACATTGGGAAAGGTTTTCTGAGGGTATATTCTCAGTGACTGCTGAAGATTAAAAATAACCTTCTCAAGCAATAAATTGGTTGAGACAGTAACAGGACCAAAATCACAGTGAAATCTAGTAATGAAATATTAATGCTACCATGTTAAACTGGGAAAATAATAAAAATTCATTTTGCAGAGCTGCATAGATCATATTACTAGTATCCTGAGCTGTCTGGGTTTTAGTGTGCAGAGCTTTTTACTTGTGTCCTGTTCCTATATACAATTCCTATTAGCAGAAAAGATGACCAAACTCTTAAGTCATGTAACTGCTTCAGGAAAGCAAAGAAGCCCTGTTGGAGTACATGGCAGTAGCTCTCTAGAATTAGAAGGCATGTTGCGAGAGGCACAAAGAGAGCTGTCAAGTACCTGTCGCTTTGCTTTACTGCTCCACTAAATGGCCATTGTAGAGCTGCGGCAGACGTATGGGGAAATTTTATTTCTAGGGCAACATTATTTTGCGTGAAACGGAAATTAGATAAAAACTAGACGTAGAGGTATGTTTGAATTTCAGTTACTGCTTGATCTTTGTATGCCAAAAGGACCTCCCTTGGATACTCAGTCTAGCTGTGGGCTTTCTTTCAGGTCCTGGAACCTGCAGCTTTCAGAAGTCAGGCCAATTTAAATTGTGTGGATTTTGCTGCTTTACATAACCTGTTTGAATTAGGTAGGTTTAAAAACCTGTGAGGTAAATAGGTACATTCTGTGCACGCTTGTCCTACTGGCTTAGGCGGTAGCTTTAATGTCACAAAATTCAACAAAGTGGCAAGAGGAAGCCTAGCGAGGTCTAGCCACGTGGCATTAACCGTGCGCAGTGCTTTCTGGAGCAGAAGGGGCGGCTGATTCACTGTCCAACCGAGGTAACTCCATTTTATCCGCGTCCCTCATCCTCCAGCTTGTGTCAGCTACAGTCCCTTTCTGACACACCACAGAGCAGCTTGTGCATTACTGGCAGGGGCCACAGCTCAGCTGGAGGCGACTGCATTAAGCTCATACGTGTAACAAGGACTCTGTACGTTGCATTTCATAGTCCTGGTTTCAGCTGGGGTAGAGTTGGTTTTCTTCTTAGTAGCTAGAATAGCGCTGTGTTTTGGATTTACTGTGGGATTTGGTATGAGAAGAATGTTGATAACATACTGGTTGTTTTATTTGTTGCTCAGGAAATCAAGGACTTTTCAGCTCCCCATGTTTTGCCAGTGCGCAGGTGCACAACAAGCTGGGAGGGAATATAGTCGGAGCAAAGGACCCACAACTCCTATCTTAGGATTTAAGCTTAGTTTTAGGATTGAGGCCCAAATTGGCCAATGAAATACTCCATATCATGCAACGTCGTGCTCAGTATATAGATGAGGATTGGCTGTGAAGTTTGCTCTTTTCAGATATCTCTCTCTTTGGATCTCTTTCTTCAGATCTCTTTCTTTGGATCTCTCTTCAGACCTCCTGCTCTGCCAGGACTGTGGTTTCGGGATCTCTCTTCTTTGCAATTGCTAGCCGGCGATGGGACGGGTGTTGGTCAGCAGGTGGGAAGTGATTGCACTGCACATCACTTGTTTATATATATTATTGTCATTTTATTATTATTTTTATCATTATTACTTTTAATTTAATTCTAATTCAATTATTAAATTGTTCTTATATCCACCCATGAGTATCCTTCCCGTTTCCCCTTCAAAAAACCATGACATTCGTACAGCAGGTTGGAAGGAGGGTTATGGTCCTTGCAGTCAGACTGGCTTCCCATGCACAAGAAAAATGACTCCCAGAGGCACACTTGAGCACACTGAGGTGCTGAACAGAAGAGCACCAGTAGCTTCTCTTGGAAAGAGATGGGCACCTCCAGGACTGAAATGGCAGCTGGAGCACAGCATCCACCCCTGGCATAGCTGAGATGGGATCTTCAAAGGGGCACCCAAACCCGCAGGGACTGACCTCATGCCCAGGACAGACACGAAGGCCGTAACCAAGCTGCTCTAAGGGGAAGGTATGTAAATACCAAAGGCTTTTCTCCTGCAGAAATCCTGCTCCTTGCCCTAGGCCAGGGTCTTTCCTGATGCCAGCCAGCCACTGAGTTTCAAGGCTGAATTATCTCCAGGACATCACTACTACGCATTTTTTTTTTCTCTAGTGCCTGAATACTGTAGAGGTTTGCTCCCCTTGACGTCTCAGAGGAAGGCTCAGCCAAATCAAATACAGAGCTGCTTTGCTGCCTGCGTGCCAAGGATAAGAGAGCTGAAAAAAAATAAATTGCAGTGTCTTCCTAGACCTGCCTGCCTGTAAGCATCACCTCACAGCTGGGTCCCTCGGTGCACAGACCTCACTGGCCTGAATTTTCCTGGCCCTTTGCAGCAGGCGTGAGCCTTGCAGACCTGCCGAGGGGACACTCCGGGGTGACTTTGCAGAGCTCTGGGCGCGTGTGCCCTGGGATAGTGCCTAGGCAGGCTGATCCCATAGGCTAAGTACCAAAATGGAGCAGAGAGCATAATCTGTTTTAATGGATCCTTCTACTGCTGCTGAATAACTCCCTAGTTCGGATTACTTTTGCTGCGGGCATGATTAGTCAGCAATTGACAGGGCAGGGGGTCTCGGTGGGGAGTCCGTAGCTAGCTAAGAGTAGGAGCCAAACAAACATTATTTTTTGGCTTATTGGGAGAAAAACCTGCAGAGAGCAGAAAGTTGGTCCCTCGCTGTTTTCCTGGGTAGGGGTGCAGTCTAGAAGGCGATTTGACAAACACTTGAGGATGGTTGATAGCACTGGAGTGCAGAATAAACAAGGAAATGATACTGGATCCCAAGGCACAGGCAAAAAAAGAGACCTGCTAAAGACAGCTTAGTATCAGAGAGAAGAAAAGCTCCCTGAAACTGTGTGAAGTCAGTAAAACAGGTGTCTGAAATGATACACAAATAGTTCTCACCTCCTTCCACCTGAAAGAATTGGGCATGTTCACAAGATGCTTCTTCAGTGTTTGCCTTTGAATAATGAAACAAATTATAATAGCCAGTAAAGTTAAGCCATTAAGAGTAAATCAGTTCTGTTTACATCGGAAAGCAGCCTGGATTACTCCGAAACGCTGAAGCCATCTGTGGTTCCCACATCGATTTTCTTCTCCGAGGCACCGAACATACAAAATCAGCAGGTGCTTTGAGTGGTCTCTCAGCCACATGGAGAAACTAGATAAAAGCCCTCTGGGCGTCCTGTGTGTCTATGTGCAACCTCACCTGTGTGACACCTGGCTGTGCCCAGCACAGAAATAAGCACAAGCAAGCTTGGCAGCCTGCTGAATCGGCATATTTGCTGTGGAGGAGAAAATACTGCCAGGAAGCAGTGACCTGCCTCTTTTCTGTAATGTGCCAGTGTGCAGCATCCCAACAGGAGCAGCTTTGTTTTGTGCCAAGCACCTCTGAGACAGAGGAGACTGTGCCCAATTTGGTGGAAATAAAAAGCAACCTCCTCTTTTTGTTATTTGCTGTTCTTGTGGAAACTCTGCTTCTCCTGATCCGCTGCAAAATGCTGTTTTTGCTTTTCAGGCAGCTACAATTTTGGCCTTTTCAAGAGAAAATACCTGGTTAAGTGCCTCTGAAAGCATGGCAGCTTCTTCACCATGCCTGATGTTTCGTTGCACTTGACCCTGCCTTGACCAGGCAATGCCACAGCGCTGGTTCCATCCGAGGCAGCTTTCAGCAGCTAGAAAACCCACTGGCTCCATTTTCTCAATCAAGCAAAGTGGCAGAGCAACACGTGGCAGTTCCTGTGTCCCTCCTTTAATTAGACACTCTGAGAAGTGAGAACAGCATCAAATAAGGCAAGGTCCCACTATTAATAACTAGCAAGTGACTGTATATTTAGATACTTAAAAAAAAATCCAAATAAAAACCTGTGAGCTTAAGATTAGAGACAGAAAGTGCCTTTTATCTTTCTGAGCTCATTTGAACTCTCAAGTCAGGGAATGAGTCCACTTCAGAGGACCTCAGAGCCATGCCAAAGCTGGCTCTAGCCTTTGCATTCAGCATTGCTGAGACTGGTCACAAAGCAGACTGCAGAAGAGCAGCTGCCCCTTTCCTTCATGGAGCATTTACTGTGTTGGTTGGCGCAGGAAGAACGGCAGCGTTGCTGCCACCAAGGCCCTGGGATTGCCCAAGAGCTTCAGCCCCAGTGTCCTGCAGAAAGCCACGAATGGCAGCGGAGGATGTGAAGCAGGAATTCAAAGGTTAGTGTATTTTTTCCTCTAAGCTCTAAAGGAAGGAATCACTACCTTCTGAGATGGATAGTATCATTATCAAACACTGAGAGTTCAGCCCCTTGTATGGTGCCAAATCATCTGGACTTTCATCTTCTTAGCCCTGCACAGAAGAGAAATCTGGGTCTGCTAGTGCTTGGGAAGGGGGGTGGGGAAAAAGTTATTAAGGGAAAATTTTTGAAGCATAAACAAAATTTCAGCGAAAGGTTGTTCCTGCCATGACACGATTATAAATGAGGTGATCATCCACAAAGAACATTGTTTTTTGTGGCTTTAGCAAAATGATGCTTCTGTTCTAAGGGTAGAAGTAAAAAATTTACAAGGAGAAGGAGAGGGTTCCTTTAAAAATTCCAGATATTTTAATTAATGCCAATAGCATTAAAATATTACGGCTTGAGATGCTTATGAAAAGTCTCTTTTATTCATTAAATTTCCCAGACCCAACATAATTAGAATTCTTAACATTCATGATCTCTCAGCATTGGCTTCCAAAATTAATGGTCTGAGTAATTTCTTACAGCAGATGAACTGAGTTTCAAAATAAGTGTGTTGCAGTAGCAAACATCAGCTTTCTGTAAAGTCAGGAGGCACCATTCAAAGACAACTTTCGAGAAGGAAAACACCCTCCATTCTCTCTCTCCTGGATTTTCATATTTGAAGAGCATAATGAAGGATTGTAATAGCCCGTACTCAAAATTTAGGGAATCCCTGAACAGAAGCTGACTGCACCACTTGTGCATGCAAATCGTGCTTCAGTTTTAATGCCACACGTTCTTTCTGTCACACTCCTTTTAGAAGAGGTTGGCACTCGGGGTGAATTAGAAGGTCAGGTTAGCAAGGGATGCTGGTTTCTGCAGGTCCCTGCTTCATTTGCTGTGGAAGTTGAGGGCTGTGATGAATGCAGCTGGGCACGGGACGCTGTCCTGGTTCAGCCATTGGAATGGTACCCTGCAGATCTGGGTTCTGCCAAAAGCCTGCTCCGGGAGCCTGGGGAGGTTGTTTAACCCAGACGTTTTGCATGGGGTTGCTAAATGTATGCTGTTCGTTTTGGCATCCGCTTTCCAGAGCGTGGAGCATTTCCAGCTGCAGCTCCTGCCGGTGGGCTGTGAACCCAGGAAGAGCCACGCCGAGCTAGGAGCTGTAAAACCTGCTGCTTCCGACCGGGCACGGTGGGATCTCACAGCTCTTTCTGGCAGCCTCCTGATGGTAAGACTCAGGATCCTGGATCCCGTTCTCAATCCTGGAAAGCTGGCAGCTCTGATGGGTGCAAATCACTCTGCCCTTTCCTCTACATCTCGTCCTTGTTCCAGTTCTGTCTTTTCTCACCCCACCGCTTTGCCTGGCTAGTCCCGGTCCTCCCTGTTTGGGTCCATTTCCTGAGGCTCAGTCTCCTGCTGTGTTTAGCACCAGGCTTCCCACAGCTGCACCATTGCTCAGTCCCACTGTCTTCGCCCAGTCCATCAGACTTGTCTAAATATCCCTGCCTCTCTGTATGGCTGCAGCTTCTCCAGGATCCTGGCCCAAGCCTCCTTTCTCCTGGGCCTGAATGCCAGAAAACAGGTGATGCACCCACAGCATAGCGATGAGGAGCTGTGACCGTAGGCAGTATCTTACTCTGATCCTTCAACCAGGTGTTGACACGTATGTGGCGCGGTGAGCGGTGGCGAGCGCGTGAGGCTGTGCCATGGTGAGAGCTGCAACGGGATTTAGCTGCTCCACGCTGGGGTGTGGGTGGGATGGGGCTACTCCGTTCTGGACAAGATGAAGGACAAGACAAGCCCAGCAGGACAGCATGCTCAGAGATTTTAGGATTCCCACTGAAAAAAATCTTTGCTGAAGAAGTCGGATTGGATTTTTTTTCAAATGCTTTCACTTGGCCACACTTGCATAGATTTTCATGGCAGTAATGAAAAGACACATCCGTA
Source organism: Tauraco erythrolophus (assembly GCF_009769465.1). NCBI lineage: Eukaryota > Metazoa > Chordata > Aves > Musophagiformes > Musophagidae > Tauraco > Tauraco erythrolophus. The sequence continues at coordinate 28,076,672 of NC_141474.1, read as the reverse complement.
ATACAAAGGTCACAAGTCGACTAAATTCCTACTCCTCTACCCAAACTGTGAGGAGCCGTGGTGCATCTTAAAGAAGAGGATGTCAGTTCTTTTTCTCTCTTACCATTACAAAACAGCGCATTGTTCCCCGGCCTTGCCCTTGGGAATAGCTATATTGTTTTGGCTGAAGCTTTCCAAAAAATTCAGTCTGAGGCAGATGTCCAGGATGGAAAATGACAAGTTAGTGGTCAAAATATGACAGTTATAAGCAGCTGAAAGTAGAGTCTTGTAATTGGAAATGTCAGATGGTCTTGACAGTAGGCCGTGCTACCAGCCCACCAACCTCGGGAAGTTTGCTCAGGATTTTATGTGTAGGTAGGGGCAGCACGTGCACCTCCTGGTAGTCTCAGTAATTTTATACATGGCACAAAAAGGAATAGCAAAGTTTTCTGGGTGTTAAAGCATGGCACGAACTACACTTCTGCTGTTGGCAGCTTTGTCGTTGATTTGGACACAAGCTGGAGAACCGCCACACCGGCTTAGCACAACCCTGACACTACCGCCTGCCTCTGAGGCCAGGGGAAAGGCTCTGGAAATAGAGCAAGGACTGAACCTCCATCCACACCTGAGTTTCCCTCTAACCATCACTTCCTGAGTGGAGTTGGATTCCCCAACACTTGAGTTGCTAAACTGAAGACTTCTGGGGCAATTTTGTGGGGAGGGAAGGCAGGTCTATGCCCGCCAGCCCCTGCAAGCACTGCTCATGGTCTCAACATCCATTGTTTGGAGGTGTGGTGGAGCATTGGAAGAGTTCTGAGTTTCTATTCATCTCTTGGTCTGCTACATGTGAGTGACTGGGTTTGATTCTTACAGCTCTCTGCCACCTTTATTACTCAGCTATTTGACTTCAGCTGAGGAAAACTTCAGAAATCTCCAGTTATCGCTTGCACTTGAACCAGCCGGTCACTACCTGCCTTTCAGACACCTTCCCTGGAGAGAAATTCACCTTTCCCTGGTGCAGGGGCAACCATCCAGCCCTGTAGTCAGTCACTGCAGTTTCATTAAGTTTTATATTTAACTTTCCCTCAGCACCTGGGACCGAAGGAGTGTGTTAGTGTCTCGGAGCTGGAACACTACATTGAATTACCTTGTTGGTTTATCAGGTCATAATAGCAAGAGAGATCCCAGTGCTATAGTTAAAGAGTCTGTCAGCATTTCCATTATAAACCTCTTATTCTCAAGAGGTTTCAACTTAGATGTAAAAATCTGTTCCACTGCACAAACTTAGTTTATAACATGGCATAGAACAATATTTTATCTTTTAATATTGAAAATACACACAGAGTCAGTTCGTATTGATATATATATGTGTGTATCCAAAGATGTGCTGGTTTTAGGCAGTGAAAAACCTGTTCAGCATCTTCTCTTCTTCTTAATTTAGCTGACATGGTGTTATTACTCTGGCTATTTTAATAGATAAGATACTGTGGTTTGACAATCTTTTCCATTACTGGCACATGAACTTCTGTAATACATGTTAATATGATCACTCACAACTGCAGCAGAGTCACACTGCGGAGGAAACGTGAGAGGTTTGGCACAAAAGCCGCTTGCCCTCCTTTTCCTTTTGTTCTAGACACTCATTCAAGGACACTTTGCTCATGCTCTGAAAAAGCAAAGCAAAAGCTTTGACCAGCTGCCTGGCAGGAATGATTTGGCAAATGTATCATCATGATTCTCTCTATTACGGTCTTCCGGGCAAGAAGGCACCAGCAACTGAGGAACAGCCTCCTCCAAGGACCCCTGTCCTGCCTGAACTGGTCCCCTCAGGCCTTTCCTCCCCACCACATCCTGTCTGCCAGGCAGTGTGGGCAGGTGGGATAAAGGCGGTGGAGAAGGCAGCAGCTACAGGCCCTGGCTCTCCAGCTCTCACCAGGGCTTCATCTGATATATTTTTTGTTTGTTTCTTTAACCATATGTTTCTTGATTTCCTAGCAGAAAGCAGCTGGGTCAGCATCCTTCAGAGAAGCTGTGGCTGTTCAACTCACCTAAAGATCCAACCAAAGGACAACATGTTTGGATGAGAGGGTTTGAACTCAATGACAAAAAACATCATTCCCATCTGGTGCACGTGGCCAGAGAGCAGGGCTGCTGCAGAGGGTCCCTGCAGGGCGCAGTGAATTGTTGCTGAGGTTTTTCTTTTCTCCAGACATAGGCTGACACAGGATGGAAGCTCCTGCTCCCAAAGCCTCCACCCCTCCTGAGAAGAGGTGAAGCTTGCAGGACACTGCGCAGGATGAGCCATGCAGAGAGCCTCCCCAGTGTCAAATAAAACATATCCCCTAGAAATCTAGCTTTATTTCTGGACAAATTGCTCTTTATGTGTTCAGGAAAAGCATGTTTTTTTTCCAGCCTCTCTGATTTTGAAAACTTATGTCAAGGCACTTCATGCCCTGGAGACCCAGCAGTGCTCCCATTTTCCTGGTGTGGCTGCAGTGGTGCTACAGTGACTTTGAGAATACAATTTTCTGTTATACAGACTGCCTGGCTGCTTTTGCTTTCCATCCCCACCCACATCACATGTTCCTCGTTTCTTTCTGCTCTTTCTTTGGTGATGCTGCTGAACTTCAGACGTGGTTTGCTCAAGTTGGGATCCACTTTCAGCTGCTGCCCGATTGGTTGTGTTCATTGGAGGTGGCTTCCAAGTGGATTCAGGATTTTCTCTCTCACAGCTTTCCTCTCTCTTTTTCAAAGATCCACTTGCTTTTTGACACTTACCTTTGGACTCCCTTCTCACACACACACTTTCGCCCCTTCGACAATGCTCATTTTTCAGGACAGAGATTACATTTCCCCTAAAAACGCTGGCAAACATAAGGGCCATACAGGTCTGTGGACCAGCTGATAGAAATTCATCTAAATTCCACACTGATGGCTTCCCCTTGATAGCCAAGGCTATGCAGGCATGGCTGCAAGGCCATGATTCAGCAACTTTAACTGATTAATCAAGTCGCTTGATTTTTTATGCATGCAAGTGTGCCCAAGGCAGCTGCGTGAAGTCGGCGTCTAGTCAGAGTGTCAGCAGTGCTGAGGATGTCAAAGGGGTTTGTGATATTGATATAAATACATATGCGCGTCGTTTCCTGGTTAGCCTGTGGTTTTAAATCGTCTTCAGTGGCATTCGCTCAGCTGATAGAATCCTTTCTGCAAATTTACATGCACGTTGCACCTCTGATGCTGCATTTCTTAATTACGGATGCACTTTATCTGAGTTAAACATGTAACAGGCCCCTTAGCATAAATTATAGTCGGGGGGGTGTGTGCTGAGAGGACTTCCGAGCTGCGTGAGGGGATAAATACATGTTAAAGAAGCGTGTGCATCTCAGAAGAGCTTTAGGTAATCTTTTCACTTTCTAAAAAAACCTGCTCAAATTCCTAAGAACAGCAACCCAGAGCGATTGGCTGAGGCAGAGGAATGCTGTATCTTGTATTTCCTGCACACCCTCATGGTTTTGGGGATGTGCACGTAGAATTTCAGATGCTGATGGGCTTGGTAGCGTGCTTTGAGACAGCACGTTTATGGCTCTTGTACTGATGAAATGAAGTAGTAACCAGAGCAAATGTCACCAAGTTTTCCTGGCACCCTATTTAAAAAATGAAAAAAAGAGAAGGGCATCTGTATTTCAGGCATCACTGGTGTGGCTTCAGTCATCCTAAGGCTGCAAAAGACAACTTTTTTGAGCTGTACAGCCAGGGAGAGTGTGAGGAGCAGGTCCTGGGCTCATCTACAGCCCACGGCCACCGGCGAGTGCTCGGCAGTCTCAGCTGTCCTGGGGGGACACGGAAAAGGCAGGGGCTGCAACTGTACAAAGCACCTTATTTCAGTCTGCGCCATCTTGCTCATAGGTAACCGCGCATTTCACTCGCATGTAAAAGGTCCAGCGATTTCATTGCCTTTCTTGGCTGTGAGGATCCATATCCATCTCCCCAGTACCAGAGATCAGGATACAGGACTCAGTATCGTGTGGTTCTGTTAGGTGTAAAATGAAGTGCCCTTTTCAAATCACTATGTTCCAAAGAAAAGAGGAGGCAAAATTAGAAAATGAGTGCTTGACTTGAGAGACTTCAAAGGGATACAGGTATTTCTGTGTTAGAGTTATTTTTCATGGCAGCAGTAGTTGTTGATGTTTATTTTTCTTCATTTCAGTAGAACAGTGTTTGTTAATAATTCTAATAATAAAACATCCACAATAATTGCCAGATTTGCTGATTTTTTTTCAAAACTGTGGCTAAATTGAGTATTTAGAAAAAGACATTTCTTGTGGTGTGGTGTTTTTATGTTGTTTCTTTTTTCCCTCTTTCTCCCTAAACATAGACGACCTGGCTTAACATGATGGAGCCTGTTGAGAGCACCTCCATCAATGACTTTTTTCTGGTCAGGAAAAGAGCTCCAATACACTTTGTGCAATTTGCATTGGGAGCTGCAACAATTATTGCAAATACACCAATATAAAAAAACAAAGCAAAAATCCAACCCTGCAAGAACTGACTCACAGATGGACAAATTTGTTATTGTTTTCATGATCTTTTGCAATGTGTTTGCAGGTTTCCACAGCCTTGTTTAAATTCAAGCAAGGACCTTTTTGCACCAACTTTGCAGGATTTCATTTGTGAGTTGTACATTTAATTCTCCACAGCAGATGGTGATGTGTGGGTGTACTGCTGTATATTTGCAACAGATTCCTTATCCTACAAAATTAATTAAGTGTCTCATGTGCCGATTTAAAATCAGAATTGTATTGTTTGTAAAAAGCTAATTCTTGCATATCATTTTGTCGAGACCCGTGCATTCCAACAAAACGTGAGGGAAGAAAAGTCTGAACGTCACTTTAAAGTAAATAGCTCGTGGCAGCTCCAGTCTGTCCTAACGTACAGATCGAAGAGCCAACGATCTTGTGTGTTTCAGTGTCATTTAAATAAAATTCAGTATTTTGGGCTGCAGCGTCAGGTTCCCCAGATGTTGCGGTGAAGAAGGGTGCTGGGAAGGTTCAGTGACCCACAGCACAGACGAGGCCTCCCATTTAAGCCCCTTTTCCTTTGGTGGGTTCCTTTCCTCATCAGGGATTTAGTTTTAAATTATTGCTCTTTCAGTGGCATTGCTTATGTTCATTTGCAACGTTTAGGGGATTTTTATTTTCCTTTCCTCCTATTTGATCAAGGCTTGTGTCTTTATGAAGGGTTTTAGCAGCCACCCCAGGCCGCACATCTGGGTCTTTGCTGAATGGAGAACTTCAGCGGAGGTCAGGCACTTCCAGGCGTGACAGCCTCACGTCACTGACCACTCTGGCATCTTTGTGTGACACAGAAAATGGGGCTTCATCCAGGATGGGGTTCACATCGGTGTCCTTGGAGCGGGGGAACCCAAGGTCTTAATGGTTGTGGGGTTAAGCAGGTGGTCAGGATGGGTAAAATGAGGCCAAATATAGCTGTTTGCCTGCTCCTCCTGCCCAAGTGATGGCTGCTGGGCTGCTATGAGATGGGGCTGGTTAACTAGAAAGAAAATTTAGGAAATTTAGTTCCTTACTTTAAGTAAAGGATTGATGCAGGTGGTGCTGTGCATCAAACGGACCAGGTAAGACAACAGCCTGGACAGAGGGTCCTCACTGTCCTTCCCTTGTGCCATGGGAGTTATTAACAAAGAACTAAATAAAACCCGTCCCTCTTTTTCTTCAGACGCTGGAGCAAGGCTGGGTGGGCAGGAGCACCCCATGGCACCCAGGGCTGGCCAGGAGCCATCCGCATAGCTGCTACACGAGGATGCCATGCCAGACGAGAGGGGCTGGGTGCAGGGGCTGCCGCCTGCAGTGGGGCTGCACAGTAGCATGAGGGATCTCGAGGCTGGTGGCTGAAGTGTTTGAGGACAAGACATTGTTTTTGGTGACAACGCACCAGGGTCTGTCTGCCCTTACGTCCACCTCAGAGCAATGTGCAATGTTGGGCGGGGGCTTCTGCACGATGGCATAATAATGCTCCGCTTATCACATTCACTTATCACATTGGTTTGCTTTATATTGGGGGTGGGAAGGAGCCAGCCTTGGGTTGCGTTTGCCTGTAAGTAGCTACAAACTGCACTGTTACAAGCCTGCAGGTTTATTGTGGAATGGATAGGATAGAGGTTTTAGGATTTTATTTTTTGCTGCTGCCCAAGAAATAATTTACATTAAATTGTAATATTTAAGTATTTAAAATCTGAATGAAATTCAAGATGAAGTATTTTAAAGTCCTTTAAAAATGCTGGACTGCTGTTTAAAAATATCAGTGATACCTTAGGGGTGCGGTACACAAAGCATCAAACCTGGCGTGAAGAGCAGCTGTTGAATTGTGTATGTGTGTATCCATGTCCCCAGCTTCCCAGTTACTTCTACTGAGAATTTCAGAAAATCGCTAATCTGAAAGAACCAGTCTGATTTCTTGTCTTCAATTGTGGGCGAGTCAAATCAGTTTGCCTTTGTCCTTTTTGGTCGCTTTACTTCCTACAGTCCTTTCATGTTCATCCCTGGCAGATTTACAGGAAACAGGCTTTTTGAAACACAGGTTTGGGGTTTACGGGAATAGAAACAATTTAAGCTCAGAGACTCTTTTTGTAGAGTATGTTTCCACTCTCCTGATCACCTTGGTACCTGACTGCACTGCATCCTATTTGAATTTGAGCACAACATCCCACAATGTTTCTGGGAAAGGCCTCAGAAGTGCCTGTCGCACCAACATACGTTTTCTCCTGGTTATTGAAGGTACTACCCTAGTGACCTGGGATGAAAATGATTTCCTTAGCAGGGGGCCTTGGGGCTGCGCTACAGCAATGCCCAGGAGTAGCATCCAGGGGGTGCACGTCTGTCTGTCTTTTGTGTGTGGTTGTTGCTTTTTGTTTCCATCCTGCAGAAGTTCCTGTTTGTCCCCAAGTGATTTGCCCCCTTACAAGTTACTGACTCTCGATTGGATTGGCTCTATCACAGCTTCTGGGTTTAAGGAGTCAGTTATTTTTACAAGAGAGATACCAGATTAGTCTGACATGTCAGAGCTTTCACAAAGTTATGCTGGATTTGATCTCCTTTCATTCTGCTCTGCATGTACAATGAATTACTTCTGTGTAATGAGCTCTATCTGCAAGATCTCCAGGGCAAGGAGCAGATCTTTTGTGTCATCACTCAAACACCAGGCTTTACCTTATCTATCCACGGTCATTCAAGTGAAATGTGTAAGTTAACAGCCTCACCTGGCTCCTGCTATAGGTGATAGAGAAAGGGGCTCCCCGGGGAACCTTCTGGGTGTGCCTCACCCTATTAATCATCCTGAGGTTAATTCAAGGCACCAGCTCCATGTGGTGCATCCAGGGCCCCTGCCCAACCACCCCAATGAAAACCATTAGCAGCAACACATTCATTGCTACAAATTCAGCCATCACTAGGTAAGCTGACTTCCCAGTTAAAGAGCAGCTCACTGGTGCCCTGACAATGCCAGCGTCATTTTCAACACGCTCTCCCTGCTCTGTTCATTCAAAGCCCATTACTGTGCCCAAGGTAGGCTGAAGTGGAATATAAAGTGAATGCACTTGAAAAACCCTCCCCCAGGTGATTTTCCATTTAGGCAGCAGGCTTGCTAATTGCAGAAAGAGTGATTACCCTTTCAGGAAAGAAATATAAAACTTGATTACTTTGAATGAGTGTTAGTGAAATTTGGTTCTGATCCCAGCTGGGCAGAAATTACATTTCAGTAAGCCTTTCTAAAAACTCTCACATGGGATCAGTGTAGCAAACCTGTGTAGCCTGTCTGTGACCACTTTTATCTAGCACACAGTTGTGACACTCTCAAAATAAGGACTGAGCTTTACAGACCAGATCCTTAAAACTGGCAGAGTCCTTTCTCTTGTGGCACACGTGTACATGAGCTTTCATACAGCTCACATCAGCTCACTAGCACAAGCAGTATGGAATGGAGAAATAGGCACCTTACATGAGATGCAGATGATCAGTAAAGAACCTTTAAGTGAAAGCAAGGAAGCAACTTGGATCAAAACTGCCCTCTCTGAAGTCAACAGCAAAATGCCAGTGTGTACAGTCACATTTGTGTCTTAAGAGCATCCAGAGTGCACGGTGATTTTCATCTCACTACTTTCCTGACAGTGCAAGGTACAGAGACAGGAAAAAAAAAAATCAGGCAAGGAACTTAAATGCTCTAATGTAGAGTGCTATTTTATAAACAAATGCTCTTAACTATGATTCTTTCTTAAATGGAAAGGGCAGTGGTTTTTTTTTTTTAAATGGGCTGGTGCATGTTACACTATGTTTTAAAGTGTATGTATATATACAATCAAAAATATGTGTATATACATATAGACAGAAGGATGTTTTTCAGTGCTGAGTCCTTAAACAGAGCAATAACTTGCGCATTTTACTATGGAATGGTCAAGTTGATTTAAGGATGAATTAAGCAAGCTGTACATTTAAGAAAAAACTCATTCTATGGCCTGAAATTAATTACTGTAACCAACATGGTAACTTAATCTCACAAAAACATGAGTTTATTAATAGGTGAAGGAGCTGAAGAACACACAGTCCATCCAGCCTTCTGATAGTTTTCCTAATCTCAGTTATGAAATTCAACGCTGCAGTTTTACAAGGTACATATTTCTCAATTAGGGAATGTTACAGAATATAAACATGAAGTGAATTTTTGTATTAATGGGATTCAAACAAGTCAACTGAAAGAAGTATCAACTCCACTTGTAATACATGGTGAAAAGAATCCAATTTGGAATGTGATCATATATACTGTTGTACAGCAGATATGTACACTGTTTCATATTGCATGACATTCATAGCATATTCATGGAAAAGTCAAACTTAATGATGGCTTAAAATTTGCTTGCTACTTTTAAGTGTCAATATTGACTGAGTTAATATTTTCATTGTGTAAATATACTGTATACAGTAGAAATCCTTCAGTATCTTCCACGTTCAAATAAATAAAGTTACAGTTTGGTAGTTGGTGTTCAACATCGTGAATCAAATGCCCGATTCTTTCTAACCTTCTGGTGGAAAACCAAAAAATGAATATCCTCAATCTGGTTTGACTAGCATGCTTCTCTCGAAGACCTTGCTTCTGAAGTCAGACTCTAACATCTACCTCATTTGAGGTGCAGCTGGGATTACTGAAACATCTGAACACGGTTAAAAAGGTGGAAAGTCCATAGCCATTCTACACACTTTCATTTATTGTCTGGACAATTAAAGTACAAATAATTCAAACACAACAAGGTTATGAAAAAAACATTTACAATACTTTCCCTCAGAAATGATCTAAACTAGCAAGGTTAACATGAAGTCATTCATTATAACTAAAGTATACAACTGCCTGGTCCTAAGAAAGATTTTTTAAATTATTATTATTATTCAGATAGTAAAACACATCGTAGAGAAAAGATTCTGACATGCCTTCCCCACTAATGCTTAGCAAATGCATCAAAACTTTCCCAGCAAACTGCGCTCATTCATAGCAGATGATGTATAAAGGTTTCCCTGAACATTGAATGAGTGTTCCTTTAAACTAAAATCTAACATTGTTAAAGTAAAAAACTGATAAAATTATGATGCAGCCTTTGCTTTAGTTATTTGTCTACTACAAAAGTTTGCCTCTTCAGTGTGAAAAAACAATACTTAGTCTACATGCAGTTAGTGGGTATAGCATGGAAAAAATGCACAAAATAAGCACAAGTTATAAATAACCATAACGTTTTATTACCATTAAGACTAAACTTGTATTGAAAAGATTTTATATAACAAGACAAGAAAAGCAATAGCAAATTTAACTATCAACTAGATTATGCATAGCGAGTAACTGTTTCTAGTACTCAGGGAAGAGCATGACCCTTTTTTGTTTTAAATATATAACCGTACAAAGCACAAACATACTAAAATGATCAGTGCACTGGACATGGGAGAGCACCCCCTCAGTCATTTTGTTCCCTTAGCTCTGTTTTCCCCAATCTGAATTACATTAAAATAAAGACCCAGTTGTTTTCTTTTCTACTGTGCAGTAAGAAAAAATATTCACAACAAACATGACAATATATCAAACAATATTTCTACACAAGTTACCTTGATACCTCTGTCACTTAAGTATCATAAGAAAACATTTTAAGACATATACAAACAAAACTAGCAAAGTGTTACAACTTATAATAAATTAACCAAAAGAAAAAATAACTTTATATATATATATATTTATATTATATATACACATACACACACAACAAAATGACACAATAATATGCTTCTTCCCATAGTTTAAGTAAACAAATAAGTAGACTAGCCAAACTAGCTATATTTGATTTTGGCCATATGCATCACATCGGCAATTAAATAAATAAGTGTTTCAAGCAACATAAACAGTGTTCCAAATGTGCCAACACAGCCCAATTATATTAGCTTGGGCTATAAAGTGAATTTGAAAATTCTTAACAAATTTAAAGCAAATGTATTTTTTCTAAACACATTACATTTAACTATGATACTAAGATATGTAAATAATTTTGTAGCACCTACTGCTCAAACCAAGGAAGTTTTTGATCAAAAAATTAATTTTTTTAACTTTTGTTCTGCTGATATCCCATACTGATGACTTAAAGAAAAACCGTCTTGCAACTCATCTCCTTGCTTTTGGGTTTTGACTGTGGGTAACTGCGTGCCTGGGAAGAACACTCTCCCGTACTGTATTTAATATTTTTATTACATGCTATGAAAAGATACGAAGATCATCTGTTTGTAGCCCATCCTTCAAAAAACAATCTACTAATCCAGTTTAAAACACACATCTTGATCTCTAAAAAGTTACCAGTGCAGTATGAACATGACAAAGTTGTCAATTTCCCCTAAATTAGCCAGTCAAAATATTTTTTTCTCAAATCCAGATTCTCTTGTAAAAATTCTTTATATTTTATAAAAATAGATTTTTCTTGAAACCCATTTTCAGCAAAGAGACCACCTCTTTGGCAACATTGTTAATGTTATTTAAATTGTTATGTCATCAGGTATCCCCCGTTACCCCATTCCCTAACAGAAGACTGTTTAGTTCACATGATACAAAAGAAAAAAGGAAAAATAAAAAAAGTTGCAAAATTATGTTCTTCTTTTTGCAATTTTTATTGTTCCTCTTTAATTTATGTGGGGGGTTTACCAATCTGATTCAATCAATGTTTTGAAAAAAAGAAAAGAAAACAAAAATCGTTTTTCTCGCTTTTAATCCCATTAGTTTGTAAAAATTGTTTTTTGTTTTATTATTTTTTCAAATGAGTGAATGGTCATCTTAAAAAGACCCACCTTCAAGGAAGGTAGTAAAACTAGCTGGCCGGGTAAAAATCCCTGCACATTGTTATCTATGTATATTATATTCAACAACGACAGCTATGAAAGAACATTCAATGCATCAAAGGTTTTTTTTTTTCTAAGCATTATAAAATCCTTTCCTGTTCCTCACAGGATATCCAATGTTTTAATACTTAGGCAACACTGGCTTATAAAGTCCATGGTTGAATATAAGCCTTGAAGAGTTTTTTTTTGTTTTGTTTTGTTCGTATATATATTTATATATATATATTTTAGTAAGTAAGGATATGAAATTCAGGATTTGTGGGTTTTATTGGTTTTAAAGGAAACTTGCAATACTCTGTCTCCTAAACGGTATCCATTAAGGCTGGCAATTGCCATGGCAGCTTCGTCGTAGTTGGTCATGGTGACAAAGCCAAATCCCTTGCACTTGTTGGTGTTGAAATCACGGATCACCTTGACATTATTGACTGCTCCAAAGGGACCAAACAACTGCCACAGCACACTCTCATCCGAGTCGGGAGACAAGTTGTAGACGAAGATGCACCATCCAGTCCCGGTGTGACCAGGGATATTCATTCCGACAAGGCTCGTCATACCATCAATTGTGATCGGAGAAAACCTACCAAGTAAAAAGAGTGGTCTATTCTAAATATATCTCTTGCCACAAGCTACATGGAACCAAGACTTTAAAATAAATAAGCCAATGTTCATGAAGGTTCTTGACCCTATCCCTGGAAGATGACTACATAGCCACCCCTGGTCTCTTAACTCCTACTTAAGTGGAGGGGAGCTATACTAAACCAGACCAAATGAGGGCATAAATGCATCTCCTTTCAAGGATAAGCCCTACTTAGATGTATACAAAGATCTAATAAAAGAAATGCTTAAGGACAATCTAAGTCAAAAAGGGCCTGCACATGCTGCTATGATCATGAGTTCATTTAAAAAGGCCACTTATTCCCATCACTAAAATAATACAGTTTCAGGGCAATGGAGATCTAATGATGTACCTCTTACTAGTTTGCAGTGGAAAAAACCAAACAATTTCAAGGCTTATTTTAAAGATTAATATGAAATGTCATTGTCAGGACTCAAACCTAACAGCAGCCTCTAAATCTAACAGTATTTTTAGCTAAGAAGAGATGTCTGGAAGTGCTAGATTTTAATTCTCCTCCTAACATAGTCTGTAATTGACATACATTGGGAAAAAACCCAGTCAATAAAGAAGTCCTAAAGCTGGCCACATATTAAAGAAGATTTATGCAGCAATTGCAGAGTAAGTAAAACAGTGCATAAATATAATTAACGAGCGTGCCAACTAATATCTTCATACTGTGAGACTGTGTCCATGACAGACTCTTAGGTTCTTTGGATAGTCAATGTGGAGAGACAAGCTCCTGGAAATCTAATATAGCACCCTAACTTCCCCCCTGCATAGTCTTTCGGGACCTGTTTTCCCAACTGGAACATATGGATTGGGAAGCTAAAGCCAGGTAGTAAGTATGTTTATGAACACAAACGCATCACAGACTAACAGGCTGGGCAGGATCTATGGATGTCATCTGATCAACCTCCTGCTCAAAGCAAGGCTAACTCCTCAAATTAGCTCCTCCTGAGCTCTGCAACTGCTCATGGCCTTGCAGAGGGAAGTTTTGAAAGTCTCCAAGGACAGGAACTTCACTCCTGTGGCCTCTGCTCCAGGGCTCCACAACCCTCACTGTTAATGATTTACACCCTTATACTCAACTGAATTTCTCCTGCTGCAACCTGTTACTGTTGAATCTTGTCCCTTTCCAGTCGACCTCTGAGAAGAGCTCGGCTTCGATCTTCTTTATAATGCCCCTTGTAGGCAGCTGAAGACAGCAACGAGGGGCTGAACTCTACATTTGCCTTTCCTGAATTTCACCATGTTCCTCCAGCTTGTTAAGGTCTCTCCAGTGCCAGCCACAGCCAACAGCACAGTGACTGCCCCTGCTCCCTCACCAATTCAGTGTCACCCGCTAATGCAAGGAGGGCGCGTTGCAGCCCATGACTCACGTTATTAATGAAGATGTTAAGCAGTATCAGCCCTCAGGATCAACGTAATTTTCCTTTCATCAGTTTGGAAAAAAAATGACATGCTTTCTGAAGCTACACTTTGGGATATGTTTTAAAATAACAACTGCACAGAGGAAACATCTTAATAAAAATCCAGTTTCACATGTACCTACAATATGATGAGTTTTAATACCAGAACTGAATAATAATTCTTCAGGATTTTCTAAGTAATGACTGAGGGAGTGAAGGGGGGGAGACTCGGAGTTGCTGAGTGAACTCCGGTGCTCTCCAGAAGTTCTCCTTTAACACTCGTAATACTTCCGCACACATTCAGCAATCTGCACAATATTATGCAGGGTATATTAAAATAACCATAAAAGAAACTGCACATTTGATGGCTGCTCACCAGTCTGTTGACTCCTGATGGCACTTTATATCTATATTCAAGGAAAAAAGAGACTTGGAATATACAACTTAAGCTGAGGAACACCACTGGGGTGTAGCTGTGCTATAAATGAGCAGTTCAAACACGCTCACAGTGTTGGATCCTCAGACATACACACAGGTTTGCAGACGGTTTATTAAAAATACGTGGCAATTTTCCAACTGAACTTCACTTCTGCAGATCCTGCTCTCAATATCTTCTAGTTTCTCCCCCGCATACTGAAACCAGTAACATTATCGTAACAGTTCAGTGTGGCTCTAACCCATGGTATTTCCCCAGCTGCTGAAAACAAAGACAGCAGGACAAGACCAATTTATACTGCTGCTTCCACCATACGCGGATTTATAATTAAGGTGGCCAGGGCTGAGAGCCTGTACAAGCCAACAGCTTCCACTTCTTTTGAAATTTGGAAGATGGGACTTTAAGCCCATTCCAGACAAGTGCCAACTGTGCTACTAATGTACATGAGCCGGCAAACCTTCCTCCTCTACAATGTTTAAATTTAACATGAATTACAACACTAATGTACACACCACCCTGTAAGTGATGTCATTGTACAATCTGTACAAAGCAGAGCTGTGCATGTCACAGTATGTTATAAAGTTCTGCATTTTTAAGGAATGCTGCACTGATATAAAAGGTTAAAGTTTCATATAGTTGACTGGAGAACAGCTTTTCCCTGGAAACCTTAGGAGCTATGCCACTTTCAACTCTTAATGCACCACAGGCACAGGAGCTGCTGCAAATCCAAGAAACTAGCACAAGCATATCCACACAAATACAAGGTAACCTATTGCATAAGCAGCTCTGCTACTAGCAAGTGATCCGAAATCAGTGTCAATAAAACCTTTTTTCCACATCAGCACATCTCATTTTTTAATAGTACCATGTAATTAACATGGGGAAAGAACAAACCGACCTCCAAACTCAGGAACGCTACACTATGGATATTTCAGAGGCAGTTTCAGAAATTATCAGTACAGTATTTTTTGTGTGACCCTACGCCTGTAAACACAGGGTTTGCTAGTGCAAGTACAACTTTGTGATTCACTAGGAGAAGACAACAACTAATTTAACATGCCTACAAAACTGCTGTGAGTTAAGACTAACACTGCAGACTCTGAACATGAAGAAAGTAGACGCATAAACTACAATGATGGGTAACTCTCCTCTTTCCCTCTGCAGGTCATAAGAAATCAGAGCTCAAACCCCCACGAGTCTGGACTAAGCCCTGTCTGTCCTGCACCACATGTCAGTTTGATTCCAAGGAAAGCAGCAGCAAACCCACGGAAAACTCTGGGAACAAACCCATCCTTCTGACACTGACGTGTTCCTGACAGGTACGTGAGGCTGAGAGTTTTGTCATGTTTTTGGCAATGTATCAAGAAACAAACCCGAGAGGAGAATGCAGGAGAAGCAGGGTGTGATAAAATCAGGTGGTAAGTTCTGACTCATCATATATCCACCACCACTAAGGCGATTGCAGATGTAACAAATGTAGTAATGAACAGCAGAAGTGGTGCTTCTGGGAAGATACACTGCCTCTGTTTTGACTATTGCTTTTGTAAGCAGTTTCAAGATTTGTGATCTGTATGATAGCTACCATAGCAGTAGTTGTAACCCATGTTACTGTCCACTACTAGCTAGTGTAAAGATATACTTACCATACCATTTACAGGATAAGCTTTAAAAAAGCTCAAATAATTTTCAAGTGTGGCGAGTAGAGCATTTCAGGAGATTAAGTAGTATTTTCTCATCTTAATTGTGGGGGATGGTTGGACATCCTAGAGTAACATCAGGAATAAGACTACACCTTTACTTTGCTGTAAGGTTCCCTTGCAGTGATGTGTGCCATTAGGAGAAACACTAACAACACGTCAGCTCGTTTTAGCTATCAGATGAAACATTGAGCGCGCTCATGAAACAGCAGAAACGTTTACACATCAGCTGAGCTTTGTCACACATGCGTGCACATACATACGAACACACAGAGCTATTTTAAACAAAAAACACGTCTCAAGCACTGAGAAAATTTCAAAGTATTAAACCTGTAACAAAAGAAACTTAGGGCTGATTGAGGTGCACACAGCTGTATTTGAGTCAAAGTTGTGAAGCCAGATGTAGGAGAAAGGAGGTCTTAGAACTGAGATTTACACAACAGCAGCATAATTCTGTTTGCGACTTAAGTCTTCCATTATTGTATCAGAATTTAATCAAAAACTTAAGTTTTAATAATTCTGGAAAAAGCACCATTTAGCCAGGCAACTGACATTTGAATGCTTGTAGCTGTGGCACCTAAACCATTAGAGAAGCCCACCTGTAAATAAAAAAAGGTTGAAAGAACCCACAGAATTTGCATGTGTGGCCTTTAAAGTAACAAAACCAACTGAAGTCCAAACTTAAAAAAGAATTTGACATGCTGGTGGAAGAAAATAAGGAATTAAAAAAAATAAAGTTAGTGAATTAAAAAAAATAAATTGTAGCACCAATCTGTGCCAACACGGACATCTGGCAATCTGTGGAATTCTAATTACCTCTTTACGCCATAGGCCATATTAAGCAAATTGTCCAGCCTGAAAAGAGAAGGAGGGTCTTTGGGTTAATGTCTCACAGATGGCAAGATCGCTCAATGGAACTATTATTAATAGCGTTCCATTTTCAAAGAAGAAACGTTCAACAAGTTTCCCACACATCTAAGGAGCCTAACAACTCCCGGCCTGCTTTGTTAAGTCTGGGGTTATGCTTAAGGTTCCACCGCAGCATATAAAGCCATTTTTAACCTGTCTTAGAGAAAACCTTCATTTCCAAGGTTTGGTTTTAGAAAATCCACTTCTGATTTGTCTTTTTCAGACAGTATTCGTATGAAATTTTTGCAAGTAATTCAACTGTTCGCTTTACATTTACAGTTAACTTGGAAATAAAGTGTTACAGTCCAAAATTGCTGGAACTGGAAAAGGTCTTGATTTTAACTGCTTTAACATAATACATTCTCCCTATTATTTTACATATTTTTAGTAGTAATCCTTCACAATACGTCAATCTAAATGACCACCAAAATTTGCAGAATATAATCATCTGCTTTCCATGGGAGCACAAAAAAATCCCTCTATCCATGGAATGATTCAGTGATAACTTCAATGGACACAGCTGTGTGCCGAAGACATAAAACCAAGTGTAAATTTAATGTAGCCGATGACTTTTTTTAATGATCTTAAATTCATCAGCACTTTTCATCACTGAAAAACTAACATTACTTTTGACTAAGTCTCTAAAGCCAGTATGCAACACAGTTATGCGAGTATGTCAAAGCTTTCTTTTCTGAAGGCAGGCTTTTTATTTGAATGCTAGGTTGCCTCAAAATTATTATCAAATATGAAAGTAATGAGAACATCATGTACTGCTAACTCTGGCTTATGTATCAGATGGAAGCAGTATATTCAGAATGCAAAGCATAAAACATCCCCGAAAGTATCTGAAGAATCACACCAAAGACTAACACAGGGTCTCTTTATACTAAGAGCAGATATCTCAGGCTAATAAATTTAATGATACTGCTGCTGACTGGAACAGACTCAGCTTTTTTCCTGCTACCAATCCACTATCATTAACATCAAAGTCTAAGCTGCATCAAAACTGTAATAATCTAGCAGAAAATAAAAGCATTACCAAAAAAATGAGAAAGAACAGGATAGTCACTGCTTATTTGATTATCAGTGTAACTCTATTCTGTCTTCCCTTTTTCTATGAGCCTTCATAAGATCTGATCATACAGTACTTCAGCTGTTTTAGTAAATACAACATGACTATTGCTGTCAGCAGATTTTCCTCCTCATTCTCCAGGAAAGAATATTTAATTTTACAAAGAAAATCAGGTCAGCCTACACAACTAAAGCATGTTTTCCTGTGCAGCACCTGCCCCACAGTGTTGCTGCTGGTGGAACTTGAGTTCTTTTCCAGGTAATTACCTGAATCTCTGAGCCTGGTGGTGAAGTGGTCCAGGGTAGCGTCTGTTGGGAGACTGATACAGCTGTGAAAGGAGTGCCTGGCTTGTTTTCTGGCTGGGGTTATTGGCAAACTTCACAGTAATTGGTTCTGTAGCACCACTAGGCTTCTGGCCATTTAGTCCCTTTATGGCTTCTTCTGCCTCTATTCTCTTATCAAAACGGATAAATCCCACACCTCGAGAAACCCCTGCAAAGTAAAAACACACCAACAGATGAGTATTTGCAGGAACAGCCTCATCTATGTAATGAGCAATGTTGGTTTTGACTTCACAGAACACATCGCTTGTAAATTAAGGCAAGTCCTATAAAGAAAAACACTCTTCCCTATCTGTGTTCTCCGAAATCAACCCCTACCATAGTTCCTGTAATGATTTCAAGTAAACAACATATTCTCTATTTTGAGATCTCTCATTAAAGCAGCAGCAGTTATGCCTCCGAACAGCTATGCTTATGAAAAACCAGGTTCTGCATTTTTACACTGAAAGTCACATTGTCTTAAAACCCAACGGCCAGCAAGCGTTTAAGATTTCGGTGTTTCCAGAAAAACATGCATATCTCAAGAAAAGTTTTCTTTTAACCTGTGACTTGATCAACCAGAATCCGTGAGGTGATGATGCGTCCATATTGTGAGAATAACTGCTCTAATTCCTTCTGGGTCATTGTTTTCGGAAGGCCGCTGACATACAAGTTCGCATCTCTGATCGATGCTGAACTTGGACGGGCATACGACACCTACGGATCAGAAAGAGGGAAAGGCAGATTAGTAAAATAGAGCCACTCTACATTTTAAATTGACAGATTACTTTCTGTTCTTTCACAAGCAATAACCCTCGAGTTCAGATGCTACCTGTTCTGCAAAACCAACAAAGCCAGGAAAGGCTGGAAGAACAAAGGAAGAGCTAAAGAGACCTTAAAAGCAGACACAAGGTTCTTTAAGTGCAGGCATAAAATAACTATTGTTCAGAGGTAGATTAATGTGTAACTTCCCACGCACAGCTTTGTAAATTTACCCCTATGGGTTGTGGGTGTATGGATGATTTACTGTAACCAACATGTAATAACCTTAGCACATACATAGCACCCTGACGTTCCAGTATGGGTCGTGTTTTTTAGGTGTTCCCCCCCCCCTTTTTCTTTCTTCCCCGCCCCCACCCCACCCCCCCCAAGCATCTGAAACAGATCAGGTTATTAGGTTATTCGCAAGGTGATCTTTTGTGCTATCCCTGCGTTTTGACCCTAAGCTGGCAAGATCTGTTCTGGATGAACAGCAGAGTGCTGGTGAAATTAGACTAAATGAACATCTGCTCAGGGAACCGTATACTGACACTCATTGTCGTATCTGCAATTCATCACGAGAAGTTCCCTTGCACTATAAGCCCAGAACCAGACCATAAAATAATATGACCAAGCCAACAAGAAAATCTAGCTGAAGCACTGCATGTATGCTGTTGGAAGATTATTAAATCAAGGCTCTCAACTGCTTTTCTGCCCATGAATCAGATTTATAATTATATGTGCATAAAAAGCCTACTGCACTTCTAAAGTAATATATACATCTAGAATACACGCATTCAACATAATAAAAATACTTCTTGGATAAAGTGTAATGGCAAGTATTCAGCACAGATCATGAAGAACTACTTTGCAGCACATCTGAAATAGCATCAGATCCAAACCTGAGTATTTTGCTCTTCATCTTGATTTATTTAAATATAAACAGATCAGTACATTCCTGCATTATGTCTTAAAACATGTCTTGAAAGGAAATGGGGGGGTCCCATCATGAATACAACGCATTCAACAATTGCATTCCCCTCTTCCTGTGCCTTAGCCCAAACACAAATGATGTCAAATGGATGTCTTTATGTGTTTTATGTGTCAAAGAGTTGTCTTTATGCACTCCACACCTAAAAATAGATGTTGACTCAACATGGAAAATGATGTGAATGACTAATATTTGCTTCCACAATCTTCTCTGCATAATAGCAGACAAACTCTAAAGATTCTAGATTTTAAGCTTTTTGGCAACTTCTTTATAACTTACATGTTTGTACATAACCTTTTAAATCTAACATTTACAGAGAAGGCTAGAGAGAGGAGGTGGAAAAATTTAGGGAAAGAAATGTGAAAATGAGGTTAGATAAAACATTTGCATCAACTGAGGCAAGCTCAGGCACCGCACAAACGCACAAGTTGACAAAACGAGCAGAGCACCTGACAGTGCTGAAAGGCAGAAGGATACTGGGGCAGAAACTATTCTGTGCCTCATCGATTTAAGACCTCAGAGCCCATGAGCTCCTGATGGGGTGCAGAGTTTAACTCAATCGCTGGTCCCAAACACCCCTCTGATGCTCCAGGACCAGAACACACACAGCACCGCTTGGCTTTTATGTAACTAAGATCAAGCCAGGCGCTTGGGGATACAGGGATAACCACATTGTGCTTTTACCTGCAGATACCATGCCAAAAAAAATCACTGGTTTTGACTATGCTTGGTTTGACACTCTTGTATCCATGGCTTCTCCCTTATACCTACACCAAGGCATTCGGAAAAGCCGACACTCTCCATGTTCTGCAAATGCCTTAAACCTTGAGAGGGTACTGGAAGGGTTCAGACACTTAGAGTTTAACCTACTTTAGGAATAACAGTTTAAAAAACACTTAAGAGCCCCTCTGGAGTGGGGGTAGGGACCTTACCTATTCCTCAAAACCGAGAGCTGCAAAATTAATAAAGTTCCTGGGAAAAGAG
Organism: Tauraco erythrolophus; assembly: GCF_009769465.1. Taxonomy (NCBI): domain Eukaryota; kingdom Metazoa; phylum Chordata; class Aves; order Musophagiformes; family Musophagidae; genus Tauraco; species Tauraco erythrolophus. Next base: position 28,056,074 of record NC_141474.1, on the reverse strand, counting down.
CCAGGGGTTTCCTTTGGGTTTTCTCACTCTGGTACATTCATTAACCAAATGCCACATTACAGGGAAGATGAAAAGTATGGGATATGCAAAAAACACAACTTCCTGGAGCACCAAGTGCTTGACAGTTTTTATATATATATACACACACCCCCCCTTCTACATATAGAAAATGCTCTGCTTTTGTAGGCCATGCAGACAGGCAGTGGAAGGAGAGACTGCACACACAAAGCCACCAACACACAACGCATGTACACACCTACCACCTAATTTTTATTTCCTCCTGCAATCAAACACTGAGGTTGCAGGGGAGCCTGGGCCAAAGAAAGAAGCTGCCAAAAGCAACTCAGCTGTCTTTAACATCAAGGAGAAAAGGTTGCAAGCTGAATGGACTCAAGGCTGGTCATGTCAATTATTTATCTGCTTTTGAATCTTTTTCATCTTCCCTCTCAGGTCAGCCAATGACAAATCGATCGGTTAGACCACGCCATCCTGCTTTCAAGCTACTATTCAGTTAGTACCGAGGACGAGATGTCTTCCCGTGTGTATTAGCTATCAAAGGAAGAAAATGCCTACCCTGACCTTCCATCAGACCAGAGGCTCCTTGTGCGGTGGAAGTTAAAATGGGAGCCAAAACCAGTTTCCATTATCACTGAAAACTGCAAAGCACTGGGTGAGGACGCTGTATTAAGTCTTTATATTCATACTTAAGAATGATACAAGTTTTTTTTGGCTCATGGCAGTGTTAGTACCCTATAATGAAACAGTGTCCTGAAAAAGAAAACATGGAAATCCAAACCACCACAAGAAATTCAAATAAATGAGCTGGAGAACACCAAACTACTGTTTGACCCAGGCATTTCTCAGCATTAAAATGTTTGTCCATTTGTATGACGGTTGGGGGTCGAACGACGGTGTTATATTTCACAGCTTAAGATCATTTAGGAGTTCTTCGGACAAATTTGCAAAGACGATAATAAAACATTGTACAATTTGTTTTATGGCTTGCTGGCCTCTGATGTTAGTTTCTATAAATATACATACACACTAACTGTGAAAAACATTTGCTAGGATATTTCTCATCTGACATTGAACATTAGCCTGAGTACCAGCTTCTCTTTAGTATAAACAGCCATCTCCTCCGAGTCTGCACCACTGCCTCCCAATGCTACTGCAGAGTCATAAGGTTCAGCATTTTGTATCTTCCATGGTAATAGGCATTTTTGTTCAGGAACACAGAAAATATTTCTAAGTTAAAGTAATTATCTTCCCTATTGATTTCTAATTCTTTTCCCCACATAGAAAACTTTTCAAAAAAATTCTAACCTCAAGACTCTTCAGAAGGTAAATTGCAGTGGCCTGGTCTTTCCAAGTCAGAGCCCACAGCAAAGGCACCCAGCAGCATGAACACAACCCATCTGTCTTACAAAGGCGAGGTGCTGAATGTGCAACAGCAGCCATTTAAGCACTGATGCTTAACCACTTCACTGCTGCTCATCGAAAGAGATGCCTTCAGCTCATCTGCTAGTCCTGGACTTCTCAAACATTAAGTCCATTTCTTGAAGCTGCTGCCTAAAATTATTATTTTTATGGAGCAAGTCAGAATAATCTCAACTCTCAGCTGCTCTGACGAGGAACAGCATCATCCTTCCCTGAAACGATGTGCTCCGCCAGCAGAGCCACCCTGCCCTGGTCAAAACACCTGTGACAAGCAATCTAGCATCTTACATCTTTCGAAAACAAAACTTCTCCAAGGAGATGTCTGTCTTGCTCTGCATCTAGTGTTACTCACCTGGGGAACGTGAGATTAGTCAGGAGACTTTAATGAGAGCACGCTGCATGGTAGCACAGGCATCCACAGGCCACTGCACCACCCCACCGATGGTACCTGCAATTCCTGGGACACCTCTCCAGCCACGAGCAGGTAAGGTGCACTTGGGATTAAGTGACTCCCTGGGCAGCTTTCAAAAAAAATGTTTGTGTAACATTCAAAAATACTAAACTTCCTGCAGACCTTAGTAATTCTGAAAGACTTTGCCTTTCTCTTGGCATGACATGCTCCAAGATGTAGGATTTCCTGTATGACTTTTGGGGCGAGTCACTTTGGTTTTTTTTCTGCCTGATGTCCAAACATGTAAAACAGGGACAACCCTTCCTTCACTCACTGCCTCTCACTCCCTTGGTATACACTTCAAGTGCTTTAACGTGACTGCTCAGAGAGCTTCACATGAGCAAACAAGCACAATCTCACTTGTTTCACACACGTACAAAACCCAAAGTAAAATCTGCTTAACACCAGAAGATGAGCTGTGGCCAGAAAAGATGTTTCCCCACAGCCACTTCCAGGCCCTCGTCCATGCCCTAGTTTTGTGCAAAAGCACAGATTTAAGAAACCCTCCTGTGAATGCTACGTGCTTTGTCAGAACAATAACACACAAAAACTCTGGTCCAGAGGCTGCAGACCAGAAGCGGAATATTTTCACATCCGCTGCTTGCACTGCTTTGTCCTTTCTCTTCTCCAAGCCTGTGGCTGGGGGGTGGAGGGGAGTGACGATGCACTTTACCATTGAGCAATTCGATGTCATTTTTCTGGGATTAATAATGATTGCAGGTAAGACACAATGGCCTATCCCCATCATTTCAGGAAAGACATCCATAGATAATAACCTGGAAGCACTCTGGCCATATCAAGATCAGGGCTAAGAAACAATTGCTCCAGCTCTGTGGAATGAAAAGGACTCATTGGCAAAACTGAAACAGTTAAAACAGAAATCCTGAGTAAGAGAAGATGCACAAAACTAAGAGGTAAAGACTCTTTGGTGCCTGCTGAAAGCAGCAGAGCCAAATCCAAACCTTCAAACACAGCACTGAAAGGTCCTTCGAGCCGCAGCATCACTACAGGTGCAAAGGGTGGAGGAAGACTTGTTAACGAGCACTACAGAGTCCAAAAGGTTATGCAGACAGAGGCTCCTGAAGAGTGAAAACGAAGTACACTAAAAACACCACAGACCTGAAAAGCCTCAGCCTGAGATACCACACAGCAGAACAACCCATCACCTTAATTTTAAAAGCAACTAGAGAACAACTACCCCCAAATCTGCAGCTTGCAAATGCCTGTAATCAGGGCAGGCATTTCAGGGAATGAAAGGGAAGGAAAGGAGCACGTACCTCTTTTATACCTCCACCCTCCACAAAGCTTTGCTGGAGCTCTGGGGGAGACACAGCCGAGCAGGTCTGACAGCAGCCCACGGCCGAGCACGAGGGGCACGGCACGCGCTGCATCCCCAGATGCAACAGGGGCCCAACGCAACCGCATACATGAGACAAACACAAATCCTTCTCTGCCACAGTCCAACATGCTTGGCTCCTCCCAGCATCTCCCACCCACCAGACCCTCCATCTCCTCTCCTTCACAGAGCCATGAAGCCCTCTCTGTGCCTCCCTCCTCGTATTTAATTTTGCCCAGCTCCCCCACAATTCAGTATCCCCAGTCTCTGTACATCCTCCCCTACCACCCAGCCTTGCACATCCCATGCCTCTGCTGGGAGAAGCGGCTGCAGGTGGTGGCTGGCCAGCTCGGCAGCAGGTAGCCCCTGGGAGGCTACAGGAGGAAAACACAGTGTTTTCAGCAGAGTATCCCACCAAGGGCACCCATCACCAGAGCTCTGCTACTGTAACTATCACCAAGCCAGTACTTTCTGGCTGCAACTCAAACTGTTGGGTTTAACTCCCCCTATCCCCAGTGTTTTGGGACAGGGTGCAGAGGACACAGCTCTTCCCCATCACTCACTCCTGCGGCTTCCTCCTCCTCCCCCCCTTGTGCTTCCCATGCCTCCTTCGCTCGCTGAGCACGACTCGAAGGCAATCTTTCTGACAAATGACTTTGTAGGACGGAGAAGTCTGAGGTTGCTGTTATTTGGTTACCCTACAGTGTCACGACGGTTTGTAGTTTTGCAGACAATTACAAGAATTAACATGGACAGATTTAGAGCCTGAAATTCGTAGAAATATCTGGCATTTCGAAAAATGACAGAGAAACCAAGATAAACAGCAGGACCTTTGAGCAGTAATGTTACTGCTTTACTTCCAGAAAACCCAGGATTACTTTCTCCCACAGCCCTATTCACTGTATTTTTATACTAGGACCATCCAGTCCTATCGATCAAAACAGGAGTGTAAAGCAGAAAAAATTTTTGAACAATATGAAGTGCCAAAATAGCAGTAGCTATATTCCATGTTATTTATCCATTTAGCTGAAAATTAAAATAACTAGAGAAAAATCTCTGACCACAGAGGAATGATCCTATCTGTTCAGTATTTCATCATCCAATAGATTTGATGGATTTAAAAACCAGACGGCATCAAGGGCTCAGAGAACCCAGATCCCTTCTCCCCTCGCTCAAGACGCCAGTCTCCACTCCAGCAGTGTCTCAGCATGTTACCTGCTCCTGCGAGGGAAAGAACAAACAAACCTATTTCTCAGGCAACAGAGAAAAAGAAGGAGAGTGGGACACAAGACTGCACTTCAGGGGGTCACCGGCTCTTTTTAGATTTCAAACTTCCTTTCAAAACCCTGTTCCGCCCTTGTTCCAGCATCCCCCAACACGAAGCCAGGACACCTGAATCCCCATGTAAATTCTATAACGCTTCCTTCACATCCTTTCAGACGCTGCGCTTTTTTCCAGGGCAAAGCAGCACGGTTTAAACAATCTGTACCCCATGCAGCACACATCCTATTTTCTTTCTGATATTTGATGCAACTGAATTGCCAGGCAATCTTCAGCAGCAGCAGTGACCTTTCATGTGCTTTTATGGATGGGCAAATTTAATTTCTAAAAATAGATTCAATTTCTGGAATATATATTTATTTCAACACATGCCGTATCTTCCCTCATTCTAAGCTGTTTTGTAGAATTATGTCAAGCTTTAGCTGTAAAAATAAAGTGAAGCCTTTCTCCCTCACAAGATGATGATGCTACGAAATGGCGTAAATAAAATATGCACTAGGATCAGCTGAGGAGGAACATAACATGTACAACCTCTTACCACCGAACGTGGAACACTTCCTTCAATGCTCTCCCCAAACAGATATTCTGTAAATAGTCACCTCTCGACTTTGACTTGAAAGGGCATCATTGACTTAAATAAAATGCACATAAATATTTTAGCTGCTGCGGTGAAAAGGGATTATTTATTGTAACGATGAAATAATAAAAAGAACATTTCTTCAGTTATTTTAGTCCGCACATCTGAGAGCAGACTGTGCCTCGCTGTTTTGCTGATCCTGCTATAAAACCAGTTCCTCCTGTGACTGCACGGCTGTTTCGCAAGGCATCAGGAGAAAGAGAACATTAAGCTGCTGCGGAAATGTTACAGAAGTGAAAAGAACAGGATTTGAGGACACATGCAGAAAAAATACATGCATTTTTAAAACAGGAATTAAGCCTTGTGGGGTCAAAAAATGAGTGCAAATATGACCCCAGAGCCAGCTCACGCCCAGTTGAGGTGCAAGGGACAGCGGAGCCCAGGACTTCTGAGCAAGAAGATGGGACACGGCCAGCAGGACCAAGGTGACCTTGGCATTTGGGAGTAATCTGCCCCTGTAAAAGGGTGTTCACAGATTATTCATTTCAACTCTCCATCAAAACAGCTCCCAAACGAAAGGTACCCAGAGAAATGCTACCTGCAGGGCTGTAGGCTACCTGGCATACGTGGGCAGAGACCAAGGTTCAGTCTATCCGTCAACAGGACATTAGATTCATTCTCAGGTACAAAAAACACTCACGAAGAAAACGGAATAAAGAAACGCTCAGTACTTTTCCAACTCAATGTTATTCTAGTATTTACTTAAATTTTTTTTAGCCTAAAAAACTACACGCCAAATTCCTTCCTGTATGTTCTTTTGGGACAGGCTTTAATGCACCAGAAGTGCATTTTTAATAACAGCAAAGGGCATCTAGCTAAAGTATTCAGCTCTGATAATTAAATATAGTATTTCTAGGAATTAAAATACTTCAACCTTAAAACGAATCAAAGCAAGATGCTGGAATGTGGGGTGTGGGGGCAACAGGCAAGCTAGGAGACAATCAGTGCCGAGTACAGTTACTTATCGCTTTGCAACCCTTTGCAAACAAGGGACAACACGGGCGCTGTCGGGAGCAGTAAAACCAAGATTCACCACTCAGCGTCAAGACCGGGAAGCCTCCATCCCCATTCCAGTATCAGGGAAGCAGGTTCAATTTATTAAGGTTTCTAAGAGCAAAACATAATTAAAAATACAGAAAAACCAAGGGGGTAAGGTGAAGTAATTGCATGCAATTCTGCAATTCAAAACTGGGTTGGAAACTGTCAATTAGATGTCCGTGTGTCCAAAGCTTGGCTATTTGAATAGAAGTCTACCTTGAGTTGGTTTTAGTCAACTGTATAAACACTTACTTGAAAACATTTTTTTTTTTTATTTTAAAAAGCCTACACATTTCTTCCCAATCACTGAAGAAATTACGTAGCTCCTGTGCATGTGGGTTAGGTCAATCTCTGCTTATTATTAAATTTCAGCAGCTTTCAAGATCCCAATAAAATATTCTGTATTCCATAAAAGTCTATTAGCTATTAACAAGCATGAAATAAACCCAAACCTAACAAACCACTTGTATTTGTAAAATTCGAAGTGAACTGAGAAAAAAAATAAAAATAAATTTTGCAAAGATAATTTCAGCATAGGGACTTCCTAGCTATACATGATAAAAAGGAAGGTAAAACAGTTAAATTTTGCATGTGAGAAATGTAAAATAGTGTTTGCAGTGGGTTTTTTTGTTGCTTATGTTTCCTTAACCCTGGTAGTGCTCTGACTCCCTAAATCAAGAAAACAGGCAAAGTGACCTAGGTACTTAGGACAAGAAATATAGCACCTCTGCTAATGATAAATAGTGTTCAAAATATGAAAGTGTGACATTAAAAACTGATCTAGATTTTTCAAGTTCCATTGAATTCTTAATAAAGTATTTAGAAGACAGGTTAGTACTTTCAAAGTACTATGTTTTTCCTGATAAGGTGCCTTTAAAAGCAATCTGGAGAGCAACTTACTGCTCAACTTTTCAATGTAAGCAGAAACTGCTGAGTCCGAGCATGTATTTCCACCTGCAGCAGTAGATAAGACGGTAGATTCTGCTGCTTTGCCTTACATATTCCTGTAAGATTTTCTATTTAACTCTACAAAACCATGCTGTGAGCATTTTGATATATGGCCCACGTACATATCTATGGGATGGAACCTCGTAGGTTTAAGGGAGGTTTGGAAGTAGCCTTCTCTGTAATCCATGCAGCTACTCCATCACTTTCGTAACCCTCAGCTCAGGATTTCTGCTCTTTGCTAATCAAACAGAGGAAGGAAAAATTTGCTTGAAACAAACCCTAGAGATGCACAGAAATTTAACAAATATTTTTTCTTTAGGGAATACCTCTTTGTCCAAATCAAAACCTTTAGTGAGAAAGGGTAAGTACAACTAGAGTACTGACCACACGGTATCTTTTTTGCAAGACATGAAATCACTGATATTATTTGTACCAATGTTTTCACAAATAAAAATTCTATTTTTATATTCTTTAACATTTGTGGCTTTGAAATATAAATTAAGTACAGAAGAAAAATTAAGAAAATGATACAAATCCAAAGCCAACATTCAAATACGATCAAAGTACTTTCAGATAATTTGAATCAGATCCGCTGTTTGTTCCCCTTCGATTTTTCGATTCACATTCCTTAAGCTGTACTGTTTGTCAGAATTTGGGATGCGGACATCTTCCACAAGCTGTTTCAAAAAAGCTTTATCAGCCATGCAGGAAAAAAATGTGACAGTGTAAAAACTTGCTTTTCTTGTGAGACCACTAAAGAAGGTCGTTAAATAACTAATGGTCTATTACAACAATGAAATGAGAGACTTGAGTGGGATCTCTAATCCCTCCAGCTTTTAAAAGAATAAATCAAACTAAGGATGGGGAAATTGAGAAAAAAAATAATTTTGAGAAAAACATTCTAACTTGAAAATCACATACTTTCAACTCCTGATAATGACACAAGTGTCACTAAAAGAAAGCTCCGTTTCAAGGTATTTCCCTTTAAAACACAAGAAAATATGTAACTTACTAATACACCATCACATACTTATCCATAAACAGAGGTGAACTGTACCACAACGGCTGTTTCATTCCACATTTAAGCCTCACTACAGTGCTTCAAGGAGCTTTCTGTACTTCCCCCAGTAACAGCAGCAATTTCAGAGAAGAGAGATTTCATCTTCTGCGTCTTCCCATTGTTCCAATGAGGAGCTCATTAGCTGAGTGCCCCTTACAACGGAGATTAAAATAGTGATGAAATGGCCAGAAGCCATTTCAACCACTTTCTCCACTTCCTGAACTGAGCAGAAGGTGTTTTATATCATCTTACCTTTATGGTTTTGGTCTGGAGTCTGAGTCCATTTAAAGTGTTAATGGCTTTCTCTGCATCCTTTGGATCAATATAGTTAACGAATCCATACCCTAAACTCTGCCCTGTTGAAACACAAGAAACAAAGAAAAAAGGGCTCAGTATTATTTTTTCAGCATAGGAACAGCTTCCAAGAGTGGGAAACAATTTTCTTACACTGTTAATTTCATCCCTGCTTTCCTCTATGGTCTTTACACCATTTCATTATGTCCTTAATACAGTGGAAGCCAGCACAAAAATTTTAAATTGCTGCTCTGAAGATCTTATTTCAAAAACAGGAAGCAAAACCCCACACCTTGCCTTCCCCAGGAGTTTACTGAAAAGCACACATGAGGCTTGGCAGCAGCAGAACCACATAACAGTTTTGTGCCGAGTTCTTAACAAACCTAACTGGCTGACCTGCCAGAGCAGTAACAAAGCCACCTCTTAAAAAAGATTAAAAAACCACACACACAGTTTTGCTACTGTTTATAAACGAGTTTGTAAGTGTTTTAAATGTAAAAATTAGGGAAATGTTTTAAGGCTAACCTTGAAGCAGCTGCCAGAAACAGCCAGCCACCTTCACATCTCGTGTTATTGCTCAGTGAGCAGCCGGTAAATAGGAGGAGAAAGGACAGAGCAAACTGCAGCAGGGTAAGAGACAGCAGCACGGCTTTCCTCCGAGTACCAGCGACGATGACAAAACCAAACCCGCTGCTGCACGCGGGATGGCAGGAGCCCGCTTCAGCAGCCAACAGCATCTCAACAGCTTCTGTTTCAACAGCCAGGTCTGCCTCTGCGTTTGCAGTGGAGAGGAGAGCTGGTTATCAGTGGGCTCAGTAAAAGGGAGCTGGAGAGGCCGTGCTGCCAGCGCCACGGATACTCCTGCACCAGCACGAGGACAGCGCCGTGGGTCTGTGCCGGGCTGTGAGAACCCGCTCCAGAGGCGCCTCTTCCCGACTACCAGTTTTGCAGCATCAATTCTATTAATGCGACGTGACAGACAGTCCCTTCCAGATCCCTTCCTCCTCGAGCCTCCTACTGAAGTTATTTTGCACGTTTGGAAAACACAGCAGTTCTGATGGAGTTTTTTTAAGGCACATACAGTTAAAAACATACAAGGATGATCAAATTTCAAGAACAAGCAAGCCCAAACAGGCAGGCAAGCAGTCCTGTATTTCAGCCAGGCTCTTTCTACAGCCCCTCCATGTCTCTGGAGAACAGCAAGCCCAAAAGACAGCCTGCCTCTGGGTGCAGACATGCAGTGGATCTGAGCGCTCCTGCTCACAGGCAGGAAAAAAGGAAGCAAAACGTGAAAACCCCTGCCAAGGAGAAGGACAGCACTTGTGTAAGAGCATTTCTATCTGCAAACAGTGACCCAGCTCCTGCTCACCAGGAGAAAGCGGAGGTTGGGGAAGCAGCTGCACACCAAGTGCCTTGATGTACCCTGGAGGCACGGATCCTGCCTCCCAAGCACAAAGCTTTGTTTCTTTGTCTCCTGGACTACAAAAAAGCATCTGTGTGTTTCTCAAAGTCAGACGCCACCAAAAATACAGCGTTTGCTGTAACACAAATACAGGGAGAGCTTCTGTCTTACGAAATCATATCAAAGCACTGAAAGCTGCTAACTATGCAATGGAAGACTTTAAAAATCCAAGGAAACACCACAGTTCATGCCTAAAATGCCCACATGCAGGCATAAGGGTAAGAAATGGCTGTTTTAAACTGCAATATATCCAGGGAGCAATTCCATCCAATCAATTTAACTTCAGAAAAAAGTATAACATACCCAGTCTTCCTGGAGAGCTGAATTAATCTCAACAATAATAGTCTTACCCAAGTTACATGACATTAACCAAGAACAAGCTGAAGCCTGACTGAGCAAGAAGCCTGGAGGAGAAATACTGTAAAGCTACTTTCCATGCCATGCCTTCCTCCTGCTCTTGTCTACCTAAGATATTTTAAACAGCCCCAATCCCTGTGCCTCTGAACACATCAAATCCTTAATACATTTAATCCTAGACGGTCTTAGGCAGAAGGAAGCCATTCTCTAGGAATCAAACCTCTTTTTATAGAGGATGGGACACAAGGATCAGGGCCTGGATAACCTGAGTTATGTGGGGGATATACGTGTGTGTATATACACATCCACACACACTTGTGCCTGCTTTTCCCATTAACCATGTATCAATCTTCAGGAGTACACAGATAACACAAGTAGTTGACACAAGGCCCTGAGATTTATGTCAGTCTGTCTGAACATGGTCTTCCATGTCCAGTTGCTGTTATTCTCAAGGCACATGGAATGACCAACCTCTAAAATATGTACAATGATTTTTAATCATCTCCAATACGAACATTCCTACTTCCACCAATACTTCTGCAAGGACAAAACTACTGATAAACTCAGACAATGTAAGTTGTAGGGAAAGGAAAAGAATGACATGAAAATTTCATAGACCATTCACTCCTTTCCTTCGACTTCTCTAGTGTATTCAGATTATTTAGATATCATCTCTGATTCTAACTACCAACTGGAAACATAAGTAAATATTTTCCCCAAGGTGAAGGATAAGGAGTACCAACACAAAGCTGTTTGTATGCATGCCTGCAGAACCTGGCTTAAAAAGCAATTATATGGTCATAAAATTTTGCTTAGAGTAACAGGTACACAGAAACACAATTTCGTCGTGGTAGTATATACTCCTGAACATCATGAAATAATATAGAACTTGAAATAGAATTTAAGGCCTGTTACTCATAAGCTATTGGTTGTGATTTCACATCAAGTATACTAATTCCTATATTGGCTGGATTATACTCTCACAAAAAAGTTAGGACAGGTCTACTCAGCATCCTGAGCATTGACTTTGTTAATTTAAAAAAAACTTATCTTGAAATCCCTCAAACTCCACTTCGCAGCCTACTGAAATCTTGGTGCAGCTGTTTCCTGCAAATTCCTGTTGCTGTTTTCCACCACACACTTCGCTTTATACCAGTGAAGCTTAAAGAACAAAATCTCTCTTAAGAGCTCGCCACTTCAGAGGTATATTTTGTTTAGTTTATCTTGTGTTTTCAAGCATCTCCCCTAAACACCAGCATTTAATGGAGACAGACACCCCCCCATTCTCAAGAAACTGAAGAGAAAATAAACCCAGAAAAAAATAATTTGTGAAAGCCTTTACGACTGCTAGCATACATCGTAAAGTTTTAGTGTGCTGAACATTTACAGCTAAGAAACAAAAAAGTTATGTATCCAGCTAAAAATATTATTTTCAAATTACTCTCAAGAGCTAATACACCTTATGTCAGGCAAAACACAGACTCTGAATATGAAAAAAAATTGTTACTGGCAGAGAAAGAGGAGAAGGATTTGTTCCAGAATACGGTGAAGCCGTATGAACTTGCTGTTTTTTTTCTCCACCATGTAGTCTTATTGCATGTACTCGAAAAGGGTAACATTTCTTTGGACGCAATCTGGCAGCACGAAGCAAGCAGCTGGACCTCTCAGTGGGATCCCACACAGACACTGAAGTTCATTCCCATGCTACATTTCCCAGGAACAGCACCGTAAATAGTAAATATTTTCTGTGATTTGGAATCCAATAGTTCATCACATGCTGCGATTCAGTAGGGCAGGCAAGAGATATTTCTAGATGATCCTAAAACAACACCTTGTTATATCACTATTACCATTGCTCTTTCTGAATGTTTCGTCTAGCTTGCAGAAAACGTGTAGTGGACCTCCTACGATCTGGTAAGGAACAGGTCTAAATGCAAGCAATAAAAGGGTTAAAAATTATCAAAGATTCTACAGTTAAAAATACAAGCCACATGCAAAGCCAAGCCCAAGCTGGTAATGTACATATTTCATATTTTAGAAGGTTCCATTTCACCGAGTTGAAAATCACAAAGATTAAAACAAAATACAAAAAAGAATATGGAAAAATCAATATATTCTGTTTATAACATCTATGCATGCTATCCAAAAGCCTGCAACTGTGAAAAAGGCTGTACCAGTTAAAGACCTGTACCTGACTTTACTCCCTTTGTAAACCAACCTACTTAGGCCAATTCCATACTTAAATTAGGAGATAAAGGCAAAACAGAGAAACCAATATAAATTAGAACAGAGAAATAGGAAACAAATGAAAAAAAAAAATATCGAGAAAGAAATCTCTGGCTAGTGAAGGTTAGAATAACAAAAGCTGCTTTTTTTTTGACTATGGAAAAAAGATCCCTTAACACTCATGCTGACTCATCAGCAGATAGTAACAGCACAGAGAAAACAGATGTGTTATGTACACCTGAAGAAGCTGTATGAAGTTCTAACTAGCAACCCAGGTGGATGTTAAACAGGAGCTCCTAAAATTATACATTTAAATGAGATGATCTGGACTGCTTGCCCAGAATAGACTCCAAAAAAGCGGCAAATGGCTCTCTTGTGATTTTCAGTAATTCTTGCAGCACTGAACAAGCTCCAAGAGCCTGAAAAGACAATTTTGCACTGAAATTCAAAAAGGGAGGACTGGATGACCCAAGCAACTACAGTCCATCAGTCTAATGCTGAGCAAGGCAAAATTACAGAACATTCGATACTGGACTCTAATAATAAAGAATTAGAGAGGGGTAATAAAATCAATGTCAATCAAATTAGGTCTATGGAAAACAGATTCTGTCAAACTAATGTGACATCCTTCTTGATGAGATTACAAGTTTGACTTAAATTTTAAGAATGTCAATTTAATAGTATTGATATACTTGGTCTTCTATAAAGTACTTTATTTGATACTGCTTATTAATTGACTAAAGCAAAATTAACATGGCACACATTAAATGAATTAAAAAAATAATCAGCCAACAGATCTTTAACTGGGGACTGTGAATAGGAAATCACCAGCAAGATGTTTTCCTACAGATCTCTCTCAGGAAATACATCTTGGCCCTAAACTGTTTATTTCCATCTATGAGTGGAAAAAAACCAAGCTCCTTGCTCCTGAAGAGCACTGACAGCAGAAAGATGGGATGAGAGGATAAGAACAAAGAGGACAGAAGGTGTAAAACAATTTAAGCTCCTCCGTAAACAAATACATACGTTTAGACAGCGCAAACCCAAGATTACGCCTCAACAAACCAAGAACTGTGGTATACTTTCCAAATGGGAAACAAAGGACTCGGATACAGGATAATCAACCACATCTCAACCCTGCAATGCTGCCAAAAGGGTTAAAACAATGCTTCTTGGCATAAAAGCCACACACTTGAAAAGGGGAAGAAAAAAAATCACAGCTTCTGAGCTGGCTGCATGCTTCAAGGCCAAAGAGCTGTGCCCAGTCCTGGTGCATGTGCTCCAAGAAAGATATCGATGCCTGGGCAGTGGTGCCCTAGGAGCAGACTACAGAACCGAAAAACTCTTTTTAGTTTAAAGATGGGGGGTCAATCTGTCTACCTGATCAAAAAAGTTTAAGCTGAACCTTAGCAGTACTACATTAGTACTCATCTGAAGTACAGATCCATTTTTTTAATGTTTATCCAGCAGATAAAATATGAAATTATGTATCTCAAGTCCCATTGCTTGGTGGTTGAAATAAGAGAAACCAGACTAAAACAACAAAGAAAACGCTATTTTTCTTGGGGAAGGCGTTTGTTCTGCTTTTGATGTTGAAGGTGATAGATTATTCTACCTACCTACCAACCATTTTGTCAGCTCTTCTACCACTGGAAATTCTGAAAGCTTAGATTTTTTTTTTTGACAGCCATGCTCTAGCTCAAGCAGGAATTAATCCAGGGAAGGTTTTGGCAAGATGTGTTAAATGCTCAATCTCTTCTACTCCAAAGCTCCACAGCTCCACTGTTCCTGCTGGTTGTTCTCCACACAGCTCCTACTGCTATCATTCCCACAAGGAAAGCAGAACTACTTTCTCAGACAAGTTTGAAGGCTTGCTATTGCTGGAAACTATTCTAAAAGCAACTTATAGAAGAGTATAACTTTGAACTGTGACCAGGTAAGTTAAAGTTTTTAAAACATCCCTTTTGCTTGAAAATAAATCACTCTGGAATGCAAAGTCACATTGAAGGACCTACAGTCCCCACTATAAACAGTCACTCATGAAAACAAGCACAGAATGGCACAGCAACAACACAAACTGCCTTAAATTGTGGTTTTGTTGTCTCTTGCCCAAACGTAAATCCAATTAAAGCTGCGCGCCTGACAGCCGTAGCACAGATGCAACTGAGCACTGATGCCTTTCTCCGACAATCCTTCCCTTCAGAAGTAGGCCACGTCTGACAGCTCATCTCCTATTAGCCAGGCAGAAGCCGTCAGACACTAACAGCCTTCAGTCAACTCTGGGTTTGGGACCAAAAGATAAAATAACACTCGCTGTGAGTTCTCGGAACCTCCCAGATCCAACTTTTGCCTCTTCCAACTTCAGCGAGCATTTCGGGAAGAAACTGGTGCCAGGGTGAGCTTCTCCCTACTTAAGCAGCTGAGCTTGCTGTCCATCTGTGACTCTTCCAAGCAGACCTACACACGCTCTTCAACCCTACCAAATGACTCTCAGGAATTGGGGATGCTCGTAACAAATATCACCTATGACCAGCTGGCAAGCAAAGCAGTCAGAGAGACAGGTAAGAGAAAGACTTGTCATGCTTTCCGTCTTCTAAACAACAGACACAGAAGAGTCTGACTGACACTCGAGATAAGCCCTGCTCCAGCTGGTAGTCCCATTTCAGAGCACAACCCTGTGAGCCTCCAAACCGTTTCATCAGCATTTTAAAGACGTTCCTGGAAGGACAAAGAATGACTGCAACTCGTATGAAAAGCTGTATTAAGCAAGGGCTTTTGGAGGTTACATCAATATCCTTGAGAAGATACAATCAAAACGTACAAAGAGGGTCAAGTAAATTCCAGCTTCATATTTTTGTTGTTTCCATGACAGTTACCAACAAATAGAGCTGTTTACCTGAAAAATGAGGTAAGCCATGAAGGGAACATTCAGATCAAGGCAAAATGAGATCTGATCATGAGACCAGTTCAAACCCTGCTCCTTGTCTGATGCTTTTTATACCAGTAACGTCAGTCTCATTCACCCTCCACCCCTTTATTATCAAGGAGAAGCACCTGCTGTCAGCCCAGCAATGCATGCTGCAGTCACAGCAGAAGCAAACCAGGAGGGAAGCAGCTTCTGCGCACAGTGCTCCTAAGACCCAACAATTAAGCTAAAGCTGTCATTGTCACAATTCACTGTAATCTAGCTATGAAGGTAACTTCTCCTGTGCTTCATGCAGTTCTTTATCACAGCATCCATTTAGTCTCCAGCTTATTTAGAATGACCTCTAATATTTGTACAGACTAGGGTTTAATACATGTTGTCCACAAAGAGCAAGAAAGCATCCTTCTGTTATTACAATACAACTACCACTTCTGCAAGAATCCGTAGAAAAACATGTAGTCTCTCTCAAAGCAAAAACAAGAGAAGGATGAGTGGTAAATAGTTTGGCTTTTGCCTTTTGCAGGAAGATGACTGGGTACAAGTTTTGTTTGGGAACTCTCCATCAAAACACTGTATTTTGAGTGTCCTTGTTAGTTCTTTTGAGAAGATCTCTCTTCTAGATTAGGACAAGTCAGCTGTATTCAAATACAATCCAATCTATAGCCCCAGATATTCTTTGATGCTACAGTGCACCAACAATTAAGGAGCACTACTTACCCTTGGTTAAGAACAGTCATCAGCAATATTTCAGCATCAGTATACCCTTCTTCTTAAGATCCTACCTGAGAGGAAAGCCAGGTTCCAGGCTTGCACTGGGATAACCTTATAGCAGATTCCCTCCTAAAAAACATGTTTGTAGTTCCATAAGGAATAAGGAAATCTGAACCCAAAGCTCAGGGAGAACCCCTCTGTGTTCCACAGGCTGAAGCCCAACTCTAGCCAGAGCACCTGTAAAGGCATACATGCAGACACAAACCTGCTCAGACAGAACTTGATTCCTCAAGCAAAAACTCTTACCCTAAGGCATCAGAGCCCTGGTCCCCAGATAGCAAAGGCTGGGCCCTCCCCATAGAAAGCCTGCAGAGAGAATTCCTACCACTGCCTTAATCCTGGCAATGCCAAAGAGACTCCAATAAACGCTCATTTGCACAGGAGACAGGCCTTTTTGGGGGCTCAAGGGGAGTCATGAGTTGCACAACGAGCTCCCACGGCAGCTCTACGCACACAGGATTTACTAAACTCCAGTCCAAGTGGAAGGAGCTTCTTCGCACCAAGCCTTCTCCAACAGAGATGCTGCTACGTGATTTAAAAAATCCCCCAAAGGAAGCCCTTGCAAACAGTGTGCTACATCCCACGTAAAGCTCTCCCTTGGGGAGAGGATAAGAGAGGAAAAATGAACGAGACATACAGACACCACTCACTCAATTTTAATATCTGAATGGGAAGTGCCAGATACCATGACAACAAGTCTAGAAAAATAAAAGGAATAAAAAAAGTGTTGCCCAAAATCTGAAACAAATCCTATAAACGTAGCTAAAGTGATTATGCTGGAGAGGTAACTGCGATCCCAGGACCTCCGCATCTCTGGAAAAGAACCACCACAGCCTCAACACAGAAACCTTAAAAACACAGTAAGACTCCCAAAAACCCCTTAAAAACACAGCAAGACCCCCAAAAACCAGCAGCAAAATCCCTACAACAGAAAGTCATGTCATTCAACCAGCACCTTGCCAAGTTAGGAAGCTTGGCTTCACCAGGCAGCGCCAGGAGATCATATGAATTTTGTCTTCCTCTGTACTTTTGACAAATCCCTTAATGCAAGGCTGTGTAATTTAATGTCTTGATTTTCAGAGATGCTGAAGCAGTAGCAAATCTCACACAAATTAAATACCAATTGACAGTGGCTGCTATCCTTCAAAATTAGACACAATAGTGATTCTCATTTTGGAATAGCCCCACACATCAACCCAAAACCAGAATGAGACGGACCACACTTTGACAGAACCTGCTGCTGCCCAGCACCACTAGATCCTTCCAAAAATATCCTACTACCACAGAAGTTTTGAGAGGACTTTCAAAAAACATGCAATTACTCTGTTTTAAACTTGACCATAACAGCAACATAAAACGTGCCTACTCTCGCAAACAGCGCCTCACAGTCTCTTAAAGGCTTCTAGCACTTCATATGTTCTGCATCTCACCTGAAACAAGACTTGGCTCTTCCCCACATACTACACAGTTTTAACAAAGTCAGCTGTGTAATTACTGTACTTGGGGACACAGACTAATCTGCATGCAAAGCTTAAGTGGCAGTTCGAGGCAGATGCTGCTGACTTGGCTGGAGTCTTCTGCCATTCCCATTACTGTAGCACGGAAGCGTTTTATCTCTGTAACACACCTTTCCTCACACACCACTGAGGAAAGCACTTTTATTCCTATTTTAGAGAAGAGAAACTGAAAGGCATCAAGATTCCCAGGGTGAACTTGGACAGAGTAAAACAGTCACTAGAACAGGGACCTAAAACTGCATCTTCCTCACCCTAAGACAGTAACCTTATTGAACCATTGTGAGTCATGCTGGGCTGGAGATACCTTGTAAACAACATACACGTTTCATGTTGCAGAATATATTATTCTCCTTTTTCAGTTTTGTTTTCCTGCTTTTATGAAGTTTCTTTAATTTAAAACTGGATTTTAAGCATGGGTGTTCATACTAGTTCAAGCAATTGATTAAGCATGTTTTCAGAAGCTACTGCTCCTGACATACATAAGACAATTGCATTCCATTTCTGAACAAATATTTGGATTTTCCCCACCCAGTTGACATCTCTTGCTTCCCCTCTTTTCATCTTCTCCTCCCCCTTCCTTCAAGGAGCACACAGCCTCTGAATTAGCAGCTGTTCGGAGAAGAGCAAGGCTGCACTCCTCCCCGCTTTGTCCCAGAACAGAACAAGGACTGTACTATAAAAATTCAGTGTTCTGGGGACAGGCATGAATGGACAAGAAACAGCCATGACTTGTCTATCTCAAACAGAAAATTCAACACTGAAGAGGAGACAAATTAAACACAAGAATGCAGACATTACAAGCAAACAGGCTAAGTTAAAATAATATTCAATAATAAGAAGTGAAAACAAATAGACCTAGGAAAAAAAAGAAATATATACCAGCACAAAAAAAACCAGTAAGCAGCAGTGTGGAAAGAAGTCTGCAACAGGAATTAAAGAAGTCACTGCATTAGATAAAGCATGCAATATGGGGTAAGAAGCCTTCCACATCCCAAATAGCTCAATGTCACATCATGGAGGGGAGATACAGCACTGCTGGACCAACGGTACATAAAGAATGGTAAAGACTGCACTCCACTGTAACAAGAAATGTACTGGAGATAACTAAAGCAACAAACTGAAGGCAAATTTCAGCAACCACCACATTTTTAAATCAAGAATGACTTCAGGCTTGAGAGTGACCTCAGATTCATGACTAGAAGCATCTCGTGTTAAAAAATTTAACCAAAGGATAATGTATTTTAATAGTGACTAAAAGGAGATGCAAAACCCTACAGATTCTTCAAATGTGTATAACTCGACATGAAATATTAAGAGTGTGCTACTTAACACTGTTACTCATAAGAAAAGATGAAATCGAGAGAGTAAAAAATTACACGGTCCAAAGCCAAAGAGAAAAGGCACTCCAGCAGAGTGAACCAGTAGGTCACGAAAGAGGTACATGCTTCATCACAGCAGACTTATTTTCCCTTCCTGCATCCCACTCCAAACACTAGAATTTCTGAAAATTAGATGAAAGTGGATGGCAACTAAAAAAACCTAATACTGAACAATGGAGTAGAAACTGAAAGCAAACCAAAAGAAAGTTATTTTTCCACTGGTCAGGCTTCAACCAAAGGGACACTAAGTTCAGATAACAGTGATTCCAGACTGTACCAAGTACACAATTTTGGTGCAAATGTACCAAGCTTTTGCGCAAAAGGGATGTCAGGCACCCAGAGTCAAGGCTTATGAGAAAACCCACTCCTCTAAAAAAATGATGGTACTGAGTGGTGGACTGATGGGGAGAAGAAAGGCAGAAAGACAGAAACCAGAAGAGAGCCTGTGCACTGATCAAGGTTCCCACTTTTGTAACGGGTCAGAGAAATGCACATGCAGAGTGAAAAGTCAGTCGTGGCTTGAAGAAGCAACTTGGTTTACAAGAGAGAGATTTTTGGTAGAAGGCCAAGAACATGCTCTGTCACTGAGGAGAGCTATGCACACAAGAGGAATCAGGACAGGAAAGGTACAGCCAAGATAAAAATCCAACCTGGAAGCATTTTATGTGGAAGCAGTGGCAGTAACGTTTCCAGTCTAAAGGAAATGAGAGCACATAAAACTGGAGAACAACAAGAGTTTGTTTTGCAAAACAAGAATATTAAGTAGGACATAACCATATACTGCAGCAGCAATATCTGAAATCTGGTTGACTGCAAACTCAAAAAGCCCTGGTAATTTTGTCATTAAATGATTTAATTCAGCAACATTTAAGGTTTTGTACCTCAGCCTCTGTCAAACAACAAAAAACAAAAGCCACCACAACACTAAGAAATTTCACAGTAATTCTGAACAATGACTCAGAATACCTATTCTGTCTCATAAACAGCCTACTAATTAAACTCTTTGAGCTCTACTAACCAGTTTTTCCAATGCACAGAGGAAAGTAATTTATTACAGACCGGAATACAAAATTTAATATTAACACAACCTGTGTCTGCAGCATTTTTAATCTGATCAGTGAAAACATAAATAAAAGTTGCAACCTGACAGCTAAGAAGGTTAATCTGTAATAGTTAGATTTACGTAGATTACTTCACACAGCATCTGGAAAGATGCTGAGAAAAGTAAAGCCACTTTATCTTATTCCAAAATGCACTACCTAAAAAAAGTTTGCTATCCATCAATACTTAAACTGCAGTGAGCCTACTTAGCAAATTTGCTTCAGCTTTAAGACAGAACTTTCAACTTTAGAACAAGAGCAAGAAATTAAGTATGTTTCAAATGTTTGTAACACTCCTTTTTAGGTACCTGCAGGTAATAGAAGTAACGAAAACTGCTTAAAGGAGAAAATATTATGACTTTGTGTGCACGCACTACTTAGTTCTCACTAAATTTCTTGATAATTTTGTTGAAGAGAGTATTAGTATGAATATGCTCCTCAATGAGTTTTCTCCAGACTGAAAAGCGAATCTTTTCCTTTTGAAGGTGACAGATTTCATCTGTATGAGCCAACACCTTCTGCTGTGACACTATTCACATGCATGGCTCTGGATGTACCACATGTAGATGTCACAACTACAAGCCATTCTTGCTCTAACCACCACCAAAACCAGCACAGGTTTTATTTAAAAAAAGCTTTTCACAATATTAAACATGTAGGTGGTAAAGAGAGGAGAGGGAAAACATACCTATTTTTCCCTTTGTTTCCAGTTTGGCAAAGTACCTAAACATACCTAACCTGGAGCAATTAAGTACACAATCCTACCAATAAACAAAAAACAAGTTAACAAAGCAGCTATTCCAATGTAGGAGAAAGCACACAGGGAAAAAAATGTTATCAGTCAAGCACCCAAGCTGTTCATGTTTGGGGTTGTTTTTTTTGGTTTAAGACAAAGTAGCTTTCAGAGCAGGGAAATATTTAAAGAAAAATTAGCTAAATGAGAGAAAGATGCATTGGGTAAATAGAAATAATAGAGCATGTAGGAGAACAAGGGAGTCTAAAAAAAGGAACTACTGGAGAACACTTCTTCCTTGTTACATGTCCTGTCTTCTCATGCCCTACCTACCATCCTCACAACAGGGAAAGTCAAAACATCCCCCACATCCAACCAACAGCATCCTAAGGAAGCGAAAGGCAGCCTCATTTTGTGAGTCCTCGAATGCTGTAGCAAGAAGCCGCCTGTTGATACCCAATTTAAGGTGCTTTAAAATGCATGTGAGCACAGAATTATCTGTATAGGGCAGCAGGCACATCAGACCTACTGCAGAAACAGCAGCCCCTCTAGTACAGCAACAATTAATCATACCAGCAATGCTGCCATTTGTTTGCTCGCAGGTGAGTATGACGCAGCTTTTTGTCCATCTGCTTTTGCAACACCCCTTAAAAACCATCTAACTGAAAAAAGACCAGTCTGGGCTCTTGTGAATAAAAATAATACAAGCATTCAGGTTTTTTTTTTCTCCCTCAAGCTGATATATTCCACTGATTAAACAGATGCTGTAAAAGTCCTAAGAACAGCAGTACTGGGTCAGAGCGGAGGTCTGCCTAGTCCAATATCCTGTCTCCAGCAGCACCTGCAAGTCAGTAACTGAAATTCCTAGCAAGGACACATAGAAGCATCTGCAAAGTCAGTGACAGATCCTGCCCAAAAAGACTGGAGAACAGCAGTTGTGTCCAAATCCCAGCAGTGAGTCAAACAAAGCAGAGTCAGCGAGCAAAGGCAAAGAAATGGACTCGAGCTTCAGTGACATGCTGCTTTCTTCCTCTTTCTCTACTCTTTAGAATAAAAATCTCAGAGATGAGAGGGACCACAAGACTGTGGCATCACAGAAATGGGAAACATGGCACCTGGGTAAAACCTGTCTAAGACAAGCAGGCAGAGATGCAGAAGGGCCTGAACAAGACTCAGGCTGCACCACCACAAATGGTCTAAAAAGTCAGGCTGTAGTAGCCCATCCACAACAGCTCCAGGGACAAAGCGCAGGACACGAAGCAGGGTGCTACGGAAATCCAAAGACGTATGCTCGTCTCTTGGCAAAGGCTGAGCATCAGAGCAACTTCCAATAGCTGACACATTACTGAGCAGGTTGGCAGTGCTGACTGTAAGCACACAATTGCCAGCAAGCTGCATACAAAGGTTGCTGGAATCCCAATTCAGGCAGCAAGAGAAACTACCTTTTAGGCAGGAGAAAAGACTGGATTGTGAGTATCATTAGGGACGTGCAGGTGCAGAACACAGTGGTAAATGCCCCTCTACATATATTCTTGTGCATAACAATATAAGCAGAAATTAACCCCTCTTAACTGTAAGCCAAATTAAGATGATAGTTTCAAAGCATTGGGATTGAACCTCTGAAGTTTTCTGGAAGCAAAGGAGAAGGAAAGGATTTAAAGCCAGGCGAGACCTCCATGCATTAGATATTCCAAAAGGAACTTTGCCCTCTACAGACTGCATTTCACTTGACAAAAAGATAGAAAAGAGGTTGGCTTGATCACATAAATGGGTTCTTGCTGACATCATAGTTAGAATAACCCTAAAACCAAAAGAGATCTGAAGGATGGAGTCCGAGTGGACAGAGTCTGAAGAACTACTTTGTTTCATCAGTATGGGGACTGCACATAAAACTGAGCTAGTAGAAAAAAATAGGAGTGCTAATTGGCAGCAGATCCCAATACTGATCTGAAGGTCTCAGGTTGACCATTCCCAGAAGTCAAGGTGAAGATCTTGCAGGGCTCTTCTGGCTGTAGAAAAAGGCACCTGCAAGCTAGAAAAATCAAGTGATGATGAATCAGCTCTGCAACAGAAAAGGGGCAAGAACTTCCTGGCTCACAGAGTCTGAGAAACAGTTACTGCAGTCAGTAATCAAATCAAATAATCCCAGTTATAAGTTAACTAAACACCATCTGAAAGCCAAAAAGAAACTTCCAAAGCAGTGTTGGTAAAAAGCAGTCTTGTGAAAAGGAAGGGCAGGAGGTAGGCCACTTTCAAAACCATTTAGACTGTTTTTTACACAGATCACTTCTGTTCTTGGACAAACTGTCTAGCAAGAGCAATGGGGAGATGGGCAGAGGTGATGGTCACAACACAGTCATGCTGCTTGGTATGGCTGAAGGGCAGGTGGTCTTGAGCAGCAGGGAACGGACAAATGCTGGGAAAGTCAGCCTCAGAGCCCTGTCAGGCATCCCCTGGAGTGCTGCCTACTGCTGCCCCAAAAGACCCCTGCCTCAGCTGGATGACAGTGCACCCTTAGTGGACACTGCTGCCAGTCTCCCAGAACTCTCTCATTCCTTTCCTCCCCTTTCTCCTTGTCCTCTTTAGGCTAAAAGGAAAGAAAAATGGTTAGGGACAGAAGCAGCCGTGCACGAGTGCTGAAGCAAAGGGTCTGTGCTTCTAGAGGGAAAGGCAGAACGAGAGAAAAAGGACAGACAACACACCAAGTTATAGGCTGAGTGTCTTCAGATGGAAGGGTTCCACCAGAGCCATTTCACCCAGCTGTTCCCTGACAGACAGTTATCGTCAATGCAGACGGAAGGACAAAAGGAAAGGAAAGAAGGACATTCTTAAGACTATCGAAGGACAGAAAGAAGTCTCAGGCTAGAGACTCCTTACCAGGCACACTAAAAAAGCCTCATAAATCACTTCATATTTGGAAGTCACGATTTCAGAGGTGTCGGTGTGCCTGCACTGTTGAGGAAAACCACACTGCTAATCTGTCCTCACTAGACTTGATGGGAAGGTGATGTTATTTACTCAAACCAAGCAGCTACAACCGTGAAGAACAAACTAAATATGCATTAAAGGCATTTAATACACTTCAGAACAAGCTCAGGATTGAAACCTCTGAAGTTAATTAGAAAGCTCTTTCACAGCACAAGGGTCATGCCTACTTGGTTTCTGCCTATTTGCCCCAACGCTCATTCCAATTGCTTTTTCCAATAATCAAGAAATCAAAATTCTTTTGTTCACCAGCAGAGTATGCACCAGATGACTGCAGAGAGGCGACAGAGAAAATGACGGATGCAAATTTGACCATTTTCTTTAGCATTTAGAATAGACAAATCATACCAACACGTTTTAGAAATCCAGCATTAAGGCACTTACTCCTATTTCTGTGTTCCCTCTCCCACAATGCTAATGAATTTAGTTCAGACACTTAATGCAAACATTGATTCAGATAATCAATATTTGGGGATTGTCTTGAATCTGCAGCCCTTAGAATAGGATATGCAACACTGAAATTAGGCTTATCTCTGCTCAAGAACAGAATATACTTCAGGAAATAAGAAGCTATAAAAATAACTAGGGCACTAAATTAAGATCAACTTATCAAAGGTCTTTAATAACATTCAGAGCCATATATTTTAGTCTTTTAGAAAATAATTCTAGATTTTAGGTTTAAAAAAACTCTGAAACATGTCTGCTTTTTCATGTCTTCTAATATTTTATTCTCTGCATGCAATTGGAGGTACCAAAGATTATAACCAAAAACTGAAGCATGCTCTGTATTCCATCTGATTCACAAATTTCTTTTTTTTTTTCCAGCCCTACCATGTTATTTTAGACTTCTGCTTTTCCAGGCACTTGACTTTCATTTGTGGTTACACTACTCTGACCACTCTTTCCTCACTGCATTTTGACCGTGCGCTTAACACAAAGAAGTAACTCCCATTCAAATCTCCTGTACCCACTAAAAATATAGTGAGGCCAATACACAAGTAGTTTCCTGAAAAACCTAAGGTAGTTCACTTAATTTAGCATTATTTTACTGACAAAAGAACTCTAGCAGAGTACTCTGCTGCATAAATATTTTTGCTATTTCAGCAAATACCAAGTCTTTTGCTTTCAAGGAAGTCAAATGCAGAAGACTGCACTGCTTCTTACAGAGGTTCCCTACACAGCCAGTTTGAGGGGCCCTACTAAATGTGGCCTTTAAATGGTGTCACACCAAACACCAGAATCATATTTGTTTTGTAAATAGTCAACACTACAGCACTTAAATTGAGGGCTGGTTTTTCTGTTCTGAAGGATTGTGTTAATTCTCATCTACTACTGAAGTAAAGCAACTGCTGCTTACACTCAGTCTAGTCTAACAAGATCTGTACCAAATAAGTGACCGGAGATCAGTGACTAGTTAGCACTCCTTTACAGAGAATTACTAAAAAACCCTTCCAAGTCAACAAGGGAATAAACTACCTCTACAAGGTATTTTTCTCCTAAACCCTGTTATTAGGTGGGCTTATGCCATGAGGCATGAGTGTTTACATACTTTCTAAACAGTTTATAAGTCTTATCTAACATAATCCCTACATTCTATAATCCTATCTGTTTAATATATTTTAAGTGGGGAAAACCGCTGGAACCAGTAATATCTCAAAATGGAAGGCACTTTCAAAGCACAATCAGTGAATTGGACATCCCATGTAAAAGTAGTTTATGCTCAGATTAGACTTTCAGTTACTTAGGATCAGGTAACTTCATGCTGGGTTTCACAGTAAGCTATATTTATCTGCATATGGGTCATTTTTTTTCTTCCAATAGGAAACACTTTTGCTACGTCCTTTTAAAAAATTCTCACAGAAAACAAAAACCACTGGTAGTCTTAGAACACGTATTCACTGGAAATTTCATGTACAATCTGCAGCTTCTAAACAGAAATAGCTGGGAACTATTTCCCTTGAATAAAAATAAGTATTTCTCCCCATGACAAAGCAGCACAGTTTTACTAATATTTCTGCAATTTCTAACCTGAGTCGTTCAAACACAGATTTAACTGTGCAACGGCTACCTATTGTCATGAACTATATTACCAAAAAGTCTCTTGCCTATGATTAAATTTAACCATTAATTCTGTTTTTGCTTTGTGTCTTTCCATTATGATGAGCTTTCAGAGTCCTCCTTTGACCCCAAGATGGGCACCATGACCCATAGCTCATCTACACTATCAGGTATCAAAACCTCCCATTAAAATACACGAAGCTTTGCTGTTGCCCACTGCAAACAGTGGGCTGATACTAGATGATGTCTGCTTACTAAAGGAAAGCTTAAATAGTGTTTTCCATAGAGCCATACTGTTGGGGTACATGATCATACCTGGCTTCCTTCCTTCCTGCCTCCTAGGGTCATAGTGTGCAATTAATAGCTTCTGCTCCTGAGGATACAGGCCTTCTCCATCCACTGCTTTCAAAACAGCTAACAATTCTAGATGCTGAAATTAAGGCTGCTTAATTAGACTCCCAATTTCAGGAAACTCCGAGCATGCAACCTCAGAACAGCACATTCCAGACAGAAACACTGGTTCATTGTCAGCATTCACTAAGCACTCTTGGTTAAATAAAATACAGGTCTTTGCTTTTTACAGCAGCACCTTTTCTGTATGTGCTGGTAAGCTGCTTGTTAGAGAGTTAGGAAAAAATTATTTTTATAGAGGGCAGACAAGATCAGCTTAACATAGTGTGGACATACTCCTGGACCAGAATGGGTTCATGATGGCTTGCTCAGAGCACAGGCTGAGCACCTGCCCCAGGTCAGGAATTTACCAGTTTCTATGGAGAAATGAGCATTGGACACTGCTCACACGGAAAATATCTTCCTGTACTCTCTCATCATGCTGCATTATTTCTGACTCTGCCATTTTGTTAGCTTTTGGTTTTTGGATCATACGGCTGAACATCTAAAGAGCGACAAATGGACAATTCATAACTTCTAGAGAGGATTACAGGTAAAACAGTCAATATTTCTTTCTCTTCTAAGATGTGAGAACACACAGATGCTACTACTCTGAGTTAGTAGCTTGCCTGTCCTGGATTTTCACTGGGATCATCAATATTCATATTACACTTACAATGCCACAACTATTTCTGAACTGCAGTTTAAATCTATTATAAATACCTGAAATTAAAATGAAAGACAGATCTTTGTGCATAATCTTAAAGGAATTGCAAATTCAAAAGGAACAATTCAAAAACAGTGTTGCATTTCGGGCAGAGGAGCAATGAAGTTCCTGATTATGCATGCAAAGAACATCAAATTGTACCACACCGCAGGAATATGCAAACTCTGTCATAAGTTAAGTGATGCACAGAAATCCTGCATCAATAAATATTCTGCTTTACAGTGCACCTGGATTGTTCCAAGACACAAAAGATTTGAGATGCAGATCATTTGAAGATTCGGAGATGTAAACTCCTGTGTAGATGACAGAGAAACAAAAATGTAACTCTTAAGAGCTCACCTAAGACTGCTAAATCAATTAAAAAAAATTAATAACAAACATCCCCTTCTCCCTCACACAATCCATGTCAACAAGGACAACACACTTGGCCAGCAGCAATTACAGTGTCTGACGGACACTATATTGACTGGACCTTTTGTTTTCAAACACAGGACAAAACAAGTTCAGCATTTCTTCTCTCAAAGTTTCCCGATTAATTCAAGCCCCCTCCTTCCCCAAGTCTCGAAGATATTTATCACTGGCTTTCTTTGGACAAAATAAGAATTAAAGAGTATCTGCAACATTATATAGCTTAGCATCAGTCGTAAGTGCCAAGCCTCACGTCCATCTGAAGCCGTAGTCTTCCTCCGTGAAGTCATGTCCCTTCATCTAGCACTGCTCTAAAATGTTTACACCATTTAGTTTTTTTTAACTCAAGTTCCTTCTCATTTTTTGAGAGCAGCTGATTAAACCTGAACGACTGGGTTGTTGGACGAAATATGCTGTAGCTATGAAATGGTACAGCAGGGACCAGTTTCACTGTTAATTTAAAATGCTAGAATTAATTAGGTAGTGTAAATGAAGAATTTAATAAGCACACTTTACAACCACAAGTTCTGCTTTTATTAAACAGCCCTGCCAAATGAAGGCAACTATCTTCAGTCTGTTTTTCCTTGTCTCATTCCCTTAAAATCTCTGTAGTGCAAAAAAACATTTTTTCTATTTCTATTGCAACCCCTCCCCCATAATTAAAATGTATGCCTGACTTCCATCTCTTCTTTCAAGTCATTAGCATTTTTTAAAAATGCTACTGTATATCCTGCCTGTTCCGAGAAGCTACCAAACAAAACCGAAGTTTACAGTTTTGGTTTTGAATACCAAATTAAAGGCTGTCTTAGAAGCTGTCATTTCTATTCAACTCAGTACAGTGTACTACCAAATTAGCATTTTTTTTAGTAAAGGAATATGCTTGTTTAAACATGTGTCTTTCCAAAGCGAGGGGTAACATCACGAATCAATTTTCTTAAAAAACCCTACTACTGTTTTAAGACTGCAAAAAGACTTGGAGCAGATGATTATTCCTGACATATTGTTTAATCCATTTTAAAATTAATAGAAGAGTTCAGATCAAATTCTCTCAAAAGGATCCTGTATGTTTAACAGACTTTGTTTAGCTTTCAACTCATTGAAAAAGGTATTCTGGGAGCCTAAACACTATTTCACAAAGTCTGTGCAATTCCTTAACAGGACAGGGGAAACAGTCTTTTACATGAACCAATTCAATCTTACCTAGCCTCAGAAATGTATCTGAAATTTTCTAATATAGTTTTGCCAGGGTAACTATTTAATGATGATTTGGTTTATGACCTATTTCTCTCAAAGCGTTCTCTTTCTGTAGCTGACTTTTTATTCTAGCTTTCCTTCGTTTACCTGATATTCTACCCTATCAAGAAGGAAAAACTTACTATCTATCAAGACAACTCCTATTATTAATGTAAAGAGCTCCAACACTTGTTTAGAGGCGTACTAAACCAGCTCACACTTAGCTGAGATTTATGAAAAACACACAATTTTGAACAGCAAAAAACGAAAAAAATCCAAGAGTAGACGAACCTGAATTTTTTCAAGCCTTCACTAATTCAGCAAGAATACCTCAATAATTTCCTGTTTCTTCTGCAATACAGCTTTCACTGTCAAAAACCTACACTGATTTTTAATGGGAAAAAAGCAGAGAAGCCCTGAAAAGCCAGCCATTCCCCTAACAGCCTACCGGCATACTTCCACCCCTTCCAAAAAACAAAAATCCAGAAAGCCTTATGAAGAACACACTTACATGACAATCCGGAAAGATGAGCTGGGTATGACCTCAGTGCATTTCCATTTTGTTACTCTCAATGTTCTAAGAACCTTTAAAAACACGGACTGCTTCTGGCAGAGGACTGCATTCGATTTACTAACTCTGAATTCAATGTGAGGAATGAACACGCATCCTAAAATTTAATAATGTTGCACAATGCCTTGATAACAGGCTTGAAAACCTTGGCAGATTAAATTCTGTTTTCAAAAATGGCACAGAGGCTTTGGAGGACAATTTTTTTGTGAATTTGGTTCTTTTGTACTTCTATCACTTCTTAAAAAAACAAAAACACATAGGCTCCTCAATCACTTATGGATAATGTCTTCAAAGCATCTGTGTAAGGTTTTAAGGAATGGTTCTTTTAAGTATTTTACTGATTATAAAGCTTTCTGTACTTCGCATGGAAAGAAAACGCATAGGCAAAAAAACTACCCAAGAATACATCAGAAGATCATATAGCAATTTTTCTCACATCTTCAAATGCAGAGACAGAAGCCTGGAGATGGAATAAAACAAAGAATACTGTTTCTAGCTGATGAAGTAATGGCTCTCTGTCCAAAGACAGCCAATTCTCTATTAAAACAACACTGAATATCTGAAGTCTTGAAATTTACATTGCAAGGAAATTACCATGGATTTGAAGGATATGGGAAGCAGAAAAGTTCCTGAAACATAGGATCTGCCATGATTAAAATACAAGCTAGGCACACTAGATTCCTGCAGAGGGTCAGGTATCCACTTCTGTCTGAAATAACTGAAGTAACCTGTAGTTTAATTTCTCAGATTTTTTTTCAGACTAAAAGAAAAATCAATGGTATGGAGCTAAACTGGTCTGGTGGTAGGTATCAAGGGTGATATGTCACACTGGAATACTGGGCCAGCTATGCTTATAAAAGAACAGGACTTTAGTTTTTTGCATGGAAATTTTTGGAGCCAGAGGTTATAAGCAATCTGTTTTTCTTAAAGTAGGAAAAAGTAAAGAATAAATAAAAGTCAATTCCATTTTTCAATCTTCTTCCTTTTAATACCCCTGAAGCTGTGGCCTAATCAGAAGATATATTGAAATAGATACATCATGGTCAACGTGCTAAAGAAAGCTCTGCTGGACTACTCTTCTGAGGACTTGAGCTGCCCTGCAGCTACTGCCATTTGTTATATGCCTTGTGTTCAATCAGAACATTGCTATATGTCAGGAAGTAAATAAAAAAGAAGCACTGCATGTTTAAAAGCACTAAGTAGATCATCCTAATGCTGTCGATACAATGGCTGCCAGGCTGTTGTGGAAGTAGGTAGGAAGATCTGCATTCTAATTCCTCATCTTTACATGGTGTGTCTTTCCACAGAGCGCACACCCAGGTTGCCAGGAGTGCCTGAGAGAGGAGATAGCTCCTTTTCTGGAACCCTTTCCTTCCAAGGCTGCTGCTCTCTGTGCTAAACATAACGGCGCTGGCGATGCACTAAACTGCAGTGAAATTTCAGCCGTTCCCCACCTATATAGTGCGAGTAGACACACAACCTATAAAACTAACCTATAAAGCAAGCTATAAAAGTTGATTGTTCATCCCATCATCTTCTTGTGCATCAGTGAATTCCTGGCTGCAGCAGCAAGGACACAGAGCCTGCTATGTGCTAGGTGCAGCTGCACCCACCCACATCTCCTCCAGCCACAGGACAGACATCTCTCTCCTCTGGGAGGTAATAACTCTAATGGGAGGTTTTTCTTATTCTGAAGGCACCTACTAATGGATGCCTCTCCACGCGGAAAAGGATCACAGCAAATTAAACAATTTTAGGCAATGTAATCTAGAGCAGTGCCTCCCAACTACAGATCACTGTAGCTGACCATTCCAAAATGCCATGGTGAACAAGGTGTGATGGGCATGGAGGACCATCTTGATCTTACAATGTTGTTAACAGGCAAAAGTTTGATGAAGGGTATGGTGAGGGTCAAAAGACAGTCAGAATTCAGAATGGTCAGTTGGCTCAAGCCATTTACACTGCCCTCCTACAACTTAAGTCAACATTAAATGAAACTCAGAACGATCAGGAAAGTAATGCCATCCGAGCTCTGCTGCAAGAAGCTGCAGTGTTACACGTGTGCAGACTGGCGATGTTTGTACTTCCCCTCAGATCTGCAGGAAGGCTGAAAGATGAGGGGCTTCTCATACAGTTCTTCTAGATCCAGTGTGCATCACTGAAAACTAAAGGTTTACTATTTGAAGAAGTTTACCATGGTATTTGCAGTATTCCCTGTGCTAAGCACTTGCAATGTACGCACTGAGGTTTTGCTGACCCCAAACGTAAACTGACCCTGATGCACGTCAAGTCAACAATGTGAAGGGCTTACCTGTAATTTTGTCTCTCACGAGCTTGCAGGATTCAATTTCACCAATGCTCCCGAAGAGACTCCTGAACTCCTCCTGGGTCATGTTCTGGGGTAAATAGTTGACTATGAGGTTGGTTTTGCTGTCATCTGTAGCAGCCCCTGTCTGCATGGGGGAAGGGCAGTTTCTACTGTTGCTGGAGGGTCCATTGGTTGTATTGGAAGTAGGGCCATTCGACACCTGAGGCTCCATGGTGCTAATTATCTACATGAAAATAAGAGAAGGGAAAAAATACACCCTTAAGTTTCATGGATACAATAGCTATTTTTAAAGATACTTACAAACGAATGAGTAGGTAGCATTCATGGCCAATTTAGATACTTCAACAAAAAAACCCGGCTTGATTCCTCTGTTATTGTTGCAAAGTAGGTCATGCTAGTCTTTGGCTGTGAGCATATACTAAGATGCAGTCAAAAAACCTTTTTTTGTTAATGCGAAGCTGATTCCTGCTTTCATCACGCAGTCGTTTTCACAAATGTAAATTTAAACCACATAAATTTAATTATAATTTAAGGTAATAATCATAATTAAAATTATAGTTCCATTAAATCAGATGAAGTAAGTGTATGGCTCTATATGAAAAGGTAAAATATTTTACCTATTTAATAACTGTATCACAGAGCGCAATGACAACAACATTAACCAGGCACAGTCAATCTGCAAAGTGTTGTCATTCGGATTGCCTTCAATTAATAAACTCAGTGTCCCCAGACATACCATTTACTGGTTCCAGTGATGACCTATATTCTCCAGTTATATTTTCCACTAATGAACTAACATCTCTTTAAATAATAAAGCCCTGGATTTGCAATCTTCAGAGATACAAAGGTCTTCAGATATTTACTGGAATCAAAAAGGTTTAATCAGAGAAAGGCTTATCAAGCACAGGTGCAAGGCTGGAATTTTAACAAGCACTTCCATCTTGAAATGCGAAACTCCAATTTTCACAGAAGAGACTCAAATAGACCTTTCCAAAAAATGACAAATAAGAACCCAGCCTAGCAAAATGCATGCAGGACAGTAGCTCCATTGTCACCAGTGCCACCAGTCACGTGAGTAAAGCTGCCTGCATGTTTATCTGCAGCCTGAGGACTGAAGAATGCAAGTTTTCATCCAAAAACTGCACAGGCAAACAAAGAAAGCAGAAAAACCTGGGTACTTCAAGCCTTTTCCATATAGGTATTCACCTCCACTACAGGTTCCAGCCCACCTTCACTGTCACCAGAGCTGACAGGAGACGGACATGGCCTTAGCCTGAAATCTGGATAAATTAAAGCAATGCAAATAGTGGCTTTTGCTGCCTACTGTGAAGTTTGTAATGTGCAGCTTCGTTAGTGTCTCAAAGAGCATCCCGCGGATGGGCTCAGCCTCCCTTCTTCAAAGACTCAGACTCAATGATGCTACTGCTGCCCCAGGCAAGAGACTCCACTGCCCAGGGACCAACGGAGGGAGAACCGAGGGCTGAGACACCGCTCTGAACCTTGTGCTCATCTGATCCTGTAATTACTATAATTACTCAAGACAATTTGCTTTCTTTTTTAAATCCAGGGAGGTACATGTTGTGACAAATTAGGCCTGTAATTCAGGAGAATGGGGGACACGAGAAAAGGTGTGTCTATTCTCTAAAAATCAACTGCATGAGGATGGCTCAGACTCTAAATAGGTTTTATTCTGCTCAGTTCTATTTTTATTTAATTTTTTAAAATGGAAATACTTTGGTGTTAGTTTAATGCCTCATTTAGGAAACAACTCTTATCAATGGAAATAAGTTTTGAATTACCATTATTTTATATTGCCAAGCCCAGGAACAGCTACTTGGTTTAGCAGTTTTTAAACAGAAAGAAGCCTTGCCACATCATGCTTCACAGGCAGGCCTTAAACTCCAAAACAGAATCATTCTGAAAATAAACTCCACAAAAGCAGTATCTTCCTGAAAGAAATCAGCAGGTCCGGAGCAGCATCCCCCTTCCCATCCCACCAGCCACATGGCACTGAGCACCACTGACACCCTCAGTAGGGCTGTACCAGCCCCACACGCTCCTCCTACAGGACTTTCCCTTTTGCCCGCTGTCAGCCATACTTCCTTTTTTCCAATCTGATTTCATACATGTATTTACTCACACACACTCCTAAACGCTTCAGATGCTGCTAAATCTGTTTAGCTCGGGATTCCAGCTGGAAGAGCATCCTTTGATCTCTGCATCCCCATAACCCCCAGCAAACACCGATGCCAGCTCTAAGCTTTGCCAACAGCCTGCTGTGGGCTCGGGGTGTCGCACCCCAAGGCAGACGTGCTTCAGCTGAGCACAGTGTGCTCACATATACTGTATGTGCATCGACTTCATTAAGAACAGGGGGAAAATTCCAGATCTGGCAGTAAGACAGTCAGAAGATGAGTGAAGCAGCCGACACGGTTAACTGCAGCTTTCTGTGTGCATTTAAGTCATCTGACCATATCCTTTCCAACATTAAAAACTCACAAGGTAAACTGCAATTTTAGGGATGGATCCTGCCCTTCTAAACCCGACAGGAATACCACACCGCTGGTTTCAGTTACAGCAGAAGCAGGACTTCAGCACAAAGCACTGAGGAAGGTACATCACCTATTATTAGCAACAGAAAAAGCTGTCTATAGTTCCCCACAATAAACAATAACCCTGCCATCTTTTAAACTCTGTGAAGGGAAACAAAATTCAAAACTGGCTGATGTCCTACTTACGCATTCTGCACTCTTTAGTTACATTTTCAGCACGCTTACCTTCCACACCAAGCAAACAAACAGAATTCAACTCGGATATTTAACACGGTCAGAACATCAAGAGTAAGCTGCTCTGTAAAAATCTGTTCTTGAACAAGTAGATCTCCACATATAATTCTTCATCAACACATCTTGGCACAAACTAATGCTGCACCAGGTGCCAGGTTTACTTCCTAGTAACCCTTGCTCAACTCCAATTAGGTTCTCCTTATTTTTCAATAGCAGAAAGGAAAAATCAAGGCACATTTTTGCCCTTCAAATTATTGCAAAGCTGTAGGTTACCAAAAATCGATTTGCCATATAAAAAAGAGATAATGGACAGAGAGAAGCGCTGAAGAATTATTAAAAATGTTTCTGAGAAAGTATTTCAGATGTAATTTTTTACTGCATAACTTGAAGTCTCCATTTACGGAGTGATTTCTGTGCAAAAGCAGTTATGTACCAGAGCCTGCACTTGAAGCTCTTACAGGGACAAAGGACACTACTTAGTTTAGCTGTACATACTGATTCACATCATTAGCAAAGACTTAAATTATTAATGGTAACAAAAAGGTAAGTTCTAGCTCTAGGTCTACCTCTCCTTTCCAAACTGTCCTCTCCCCTACATGTCTGTAGCTCAAATCCACTGTTCAGTGTGCATGTACCGGGGCAGTAATTGTTGATGACTGTTTTTAATATTACAAGTTGTTGATCCCACATCAGTCAGCACATTTTACATACGAGTAATATTATGTATTCTTTGAATAGATTTCAACAAGCCATTCGTCTTTTTTTCTTCTTGATCCACACAAGATTTAGATTTTTTTTTAATTCAATATTTATCTGTATCATAATAAGAACATTTTTGAAATAGATATTCTAATTTCCTGGGCGCACACATAGCTTTCATTATAGTTTTAATTACCAGTAATACCTTTTTTAAATACAAGAAAGTATTGGGCTATAATTCAATTCTACAAAAATATTAAAGGAGGTTGTAACTAAACTCATCAAGGGCTTATTTGGATGAGCAAAACAAATGTGGAAAATCCAGAAGTGACTTAAACCCAATGTTATTTTTTTAAACAAAATCTACTCTTGTCCCTTGAAGATTAGTTTTATGCCTCTATACGTGCCACTTCAAAATTAGCAACATATCCATGCTTCTGTAGACCTTCTCTGACCCAATTCAGACAACTACTACTGGTCTTGAAATAATACAGTAAAAACATCATGTGTGATGACATTCACATGCCACTGTTATAAAGAGGCATTTTGTCTTGGCTGATTGTTTTGTGTGGGTGTTTTTTTGGGGGGGTGGGGGCCAGGGGGCAGCAACTTGCCAGACTCCCAATACTGCAGCACCATGTTCTGTATACAGGATAACAGTATCTTTGAAGAAGAATAAATTGCAGTCACTGTTGATAGACATCAATAATTTAGCCACCGATAATTTGAATATTCTATCTTTAAACCCTGAAAAAATACTATCTGTGACAGAATTTGAAGACTGCAATTTTTTTAAGTTAAAGGCAACCCATATTTTAAATTCTGGATGTATTTCATCAGACTGCTGCTTTTAAAAACGACTTCTTGGTGTACTACTTTTCTCAGTATGGTAATGTATCAGCAAAGTACGAGGTATTTTAGTTTGACAGATTTCACAAATAAATGCTTTGCTGCTTGGAAAGACAGCATAAGCTTTACCAGTGTTTTGCAAAACACTGCTTACCAAAAGCCTTGGTATAACCCCTCCTACAAAATATCAGTGACAAATACCCATTATAACACTCCTACATTATGAATAATGTTTCAGAAATGCTTCTCTGTCATATCTTAATATTTTTTCAATTAAATTAATTTCAATTTATTCCTGCTGAAATATTAGCTCCAACAATAATGCAAAGAATACCTGTATGTATAAACACAACTATTACAATGCTTAAACAAGCTAGAGTAACTGACATTAATCTTCAGTTATTACAGTAAATGTGACATCCATCTACTATTAGAAAGCACAGCTAATGAATCATTTAGAAAACTACCCACAGACTAAGACGGTCTTATCTCCCTACTGCATGCATAAACAATAGCCAATGGCTCGATAAATGTAAATATACATGCTTTATATTTACAAAATTTGTTCTCAGCAGTCTAAAAGGTCTGCATAAGACTATCATGTAAGTACACTGAAGGAGCTTGTGTTCAGCAAATAATTAGCACCCATTCTTGTTATCTGAATTACTTATACTCCACAATAAACAGAAGTTAATTTGATATGTATGGAAAAACACAGGAACAATTAAGAATCTTAAGCATAAGTGTTATTTATAGGCACATATATATTTACTTTATTATAGAGAAGTATTTTCGAACATACCACAAGCAGTCTTTTCCTAAAGTAAAAATCTGAAAAAAAATCCTAAAAACTACAGAGAATTCACACAGACATATCCATTTTGAGGACTCCGAAGTCAAAAAAGTTATCTATGAATAATGAACTGTTCACAGCACCTAAATGCCAAGAAAAATGATCATGGTAAATTACACCTCATGAAGAATTCATGAGGTCTAATTTTATATTATTTCTAAGTGTTCATTAATGAACAAACTCAGAACATTCCCCCATAAAAAAGAATTTAGATAAATAATGCAAAGCTCTTACTTTATCTAAAAAAGCTCTTTAATTAGCATTGCAAGTTGTTTGCTTTTACAAGTGAAAACAAATGGTGCCATGGCAGAGGTCCCAAAGCCATCTCCTGAACTCGACAACAAAAGGAAAAACAAACACCACCTCTCAAAGAAAATAAACAGAGATTCACAAAGGTTTTCCTTCTATAATGAGAAATAGACTTTAACTCCTAGCATATCTGCTCGTCTGAACAGAAGTCAGCATGACAAGCCTCAGCTCCTCAAGAACTTTTCTGCAGGTGAGAGAAGCCCATTCACAGGAGCTGCCCACCTGATCCATCCACAGCCCTCCCATCCGCTGATGCATACATGAATACTCAGGCCAAAGCCAGAAGGATGGTCCACAGGTATGGAGTGGAACATGCATCCAAGACCAGGTTGCTCAGCCCCAGACCAGCAGCCGCATGCCCCCAGCCCACCGTCAGATGCAGCCACCACTACTCACTTCAGGGGGATTAAGCACAGCTCTGCATTTTTGCAGAATGAGGCACTGGATCATAAAGTCTTCAGGACGGATCATGTCTTTTTCCCATAGAAGCATTAAAAATAGTGCTTTTAAGTACTCATCAGTTCAAAACCACAACTCCAGCCAGAGTGAGAAGTAAGCACACCTGAACCTCACCCACACCTCAAGGGCTTCTCTCTCAAGCGACCTCAGGAGGCAAACGATGCTCTGAGTGCAGCTCTAGTACAGATTTTTTTCTCTGTAACACAACTGTCAAATTTCACTGTCAATTACATTTTTATTAAAAGCTTATGTACTGCACAACTAGACCTTGCTATTATTTACCTAATAAATACATCATGAACATGAAATAAAGGAGGAAAATGAAGCTTTTGAGTAAATCTGCCTGGAGGCAAATCCAATATCCCAGAAACAAATCATTATCTAACCCTCCCTGTTTTGACATGCTACCCGCTCTTATGCACTTTTACACGCTCCATGTTTACCTTCCTTTGAGTAAAAGTCATATTTAGTATTTTAAATATAGGTATAGCTGAAAGTCTCAGAAAACTAGTAGTGTCTGGCTCTTGTGGCAGGGATACAGTCTTCTTACAAAATCTTGGTTTTGGAGCGCACCGCGCTCAGGTTGAAATGGCATCGAAGCACTTTCAGCAAGTTCACATTTATGGGTGCCACAATAATTGTGCACAGCACACGAATGATCCAAACGGAGAAGACAACAAATGCATTCATTTTAAGAGGCAAGTTTCACTTCAAATAAAGAGGAAAATTATTTTCTTTAATAGCTAAATTTATCCTGATCTAGTCCTTTATAGGCTTTTGCGTGAATACACTAAAACAAAATACTGTCCCCAATCTGCAGTGAAACGAATGCAAAGTTTATTGGCAATATTACTTGTTACCACAGCAGTGCCTGAAGGATGTAACTGATATCAGCACCAAGGTGTGCTAGATGCTGTACAAATGGGTAGTAAGGGCAGCGACTGCCGCTGTAGCAACACAGTGACAAAACAATAGAAAGGCAAAACCTGTTATTTTTATTCCAAGTTTCGCAAAGGGAAAAAATCAAACCAGAGAGGAGTACCTAGGCAAACTGCTGAAGTTATACAGTAAGCTGTGACAGCTCCATAACACAACACTGTATCCTCAAACCTGGCCCAATGATACAGTCACCACTCCTAAAAATTATTTTCAAAAAGCAAAACAGCATTATGATGCACCAAATTGCCTTTTCTGTTTCAGATAAATGTCATCTGTTCCTATGAATTATGGGCTCTACAGTTTTGCATTTGATTTCAAGTACAAAAGGGAATGGGGCAAGGAAAAAAGCAGACACCAAAGTAAGCCACAACCACTTCAATGTCAATAACTACTCAGAAATACATGCCCACTAACCACACACAAGTGGAACAAAAGGCATTGTATGACAAGCTTTACACACATCTTACTCTTCCTGCAGGTACTCTGGGGATGAGAAATTGGAGGAGAACTACAATTAGCACACATACAGCACTCCCCAAAGCCCAGAGGAAACACACACGACTAGGGAGTAGATGCATGGACAAGCACTCCATACACAGTGATTTCTGGGAAGCATGACAGAAGTGCTACACTGCACATTTGGAAGGACAAAAACATTCTTCCAGAAGCAGAATATAGTTATAGCTCTATCGTATGTATTAGCTCAACTCACAGTATTTGAGGTTCTTTATGAACTTCTACTGGGCATCATTTTCAATCACCATTTCCAGCTTCTTCGCCTCTTGTGATGACTATGGAGAGACTATGCTTGTTTGAGACTTCAGAGGTGTTCAGCTCTATTCTCCAGTATTCTCCAAAGATCTTAAAAGTCCACAGCAAATGTGCTCAACAGCACTAACGAAACAGTAAATGGGGAAAACTAGTATAATAGCTGGTCACAGAAGCTTCCTGCTACTCCTGTGTCAGGGCTATCCTTTTCACTACAACAAACATTCTCAACAGCCAGCCAGCTATCCCTTCTTTATTTAGACTAGTTTCACTAGAATTTGTTTGTAATAATTCCTGCCATTAAATGTAATATACATATGTAGATATGGGAGAATACAGCCTTGACTTCACCGCATTCAAACAGCACTCTAGAAGACAGCTTTGGAGAGAAAGTCACCAAAGAAAACATCCAGAGAGGAAAAACTGGATACATCCCTAGTCTATTAGATGGGTTACACAATTAGCTCAGTTTAAAACCCCTTACAGTCCTTTGAGTCCCACACACCACAGACCATAACAAAGGCCGGTGGCAGGGATATGTCCTACTTCTGTGCCGCGACATGGCCATCAATGGCTCCTGCCCGTCCACATCCCCAGGGGTCACTGGCCACCTCCGCTCAGAGGTCCATATAGTTTTTAAACTCGAACAAAGGCAACACAGTCAGGCTCTGCCTTCTGAAGGAACATCTATTCCCTCTTCAATCACCCTTCTGCCAAATTTGAACCAGACAACTCTGTACCTAAAATTCTACAAGGGCTTTCTTTTATTTATTTCATCTTTCTGGATCGCTCCTTATTCCCTCCTGGTTTTTCATCTGGATCTACTACTTGTTCTTTCAAGATGGATATGAAGGCCAAAGGAGTCTGAAAAAACAAACAATCGCAACAATGAGATCTTAGATTGATGCTCCAAGCCAAAATTTGATGAAAACATTCTCTTTCTTCATGGATTGCATTTTATTAGGCAGATATCACAAAGACAAGAGGTCTCTCAGTGACTGTCTTGTCCCTCTTGAAAAAGAGATGGTGACTAACGAAAGCCATATTTAAAATCCATGCTAGCAGAGTGATTAAAAAAATAAACACCACTGAAAACATTAAGTGTGAAAGGTTAGAGAGGGTTTCTCAAAAACGCAGATACTAGAAAATAATAATACAAGAGCATGGCAGAGACCAACACCTAAGACATCCTCAGTCTAAAGGACATACAGCCTAAAAGTACACTGAAACAAAAGCAAAGGAAATTGATAAAGTATTTTCACGTTTATGGTTGCTTTCTGAATTTTATTTTTAGCTCAGAGTTTTGTTTCCTAATCATTACCTACTTGGTTAGTTTACTGACTATATTACTGAGTTATATATTACTAACCTATAACTGAATTATATTACTGACTTGAGAGCATGTATGCTGCGCTGTGTACTGACGCACAGATTCCCACGGGTACGTACATGTTCATTTAAGAAGCAGACAGCTGCAAGTCTTCAGCTACTGTAGACCTGTCACAATTCCACTTTATGTTTTTCCCCCTTAGAAAATAATCTAGAATCATTTGCAACCTGAGAGTTTAGACAGTATTACAAGCAATACTGAAATCTAAAAACATCTACTTACCAGAAGGCAAAGCAAAGCTAGGACAGAGCACGCTCTCTGATGCCTAGGAACATCCAACCCCCCCACCGCTGTTATTTCTACTGAAGTTCTAGAAACAAAAGCTACAATTTTCAGAAGCCCTTAAGCAATTTAAGATTCATTAATGTTCACTGCAATAGGATTTCAGCTCCTAAGCCGTAAGTTGTTCTTCTGAAAATGTTGCCCATACATTTTTCATGCAGAGACAGGCTTGTATTAGGCAGGAATGGATGGCTTAGCAAAACACATGCCACAGTGAAGATATTTTAATGCTCTGTCCTCAGTAGTACCTTAATGAAGACACACTGGTAAATGCAATTAGGGAACACTAATCAACATGTGTACATCTTAACCGCTGGCAACATCATCTCTATGGATACTGCTGCTTGCATGTCTACGAGAGATGGACCCCAAAATAGGACTTAGCTGAACATCAGTTTCTAACTCCATCATGAGAAATGTTAGCTCACTGCAACGTCACAGCGTATCTCAAAACTGAACTGGACTAGTAATGAACAAAAAATTTACAGTTTTTCTATGATCTACCTGTAAGCCTACAGCCCTGTACCACACTAATGCTGCTTATGAAAATAATCTTTTCACGAAATATAGGTATTCTTGCTTCTGTAACGTACCTACGGTAGACAAAGTTACAATCAATTAATTACTCCAAAGTAATATAGCAATCAACATCTTCAAGGCCATGAACAGACAGTAAGAATTGAAGACTTGAGAAAATTCTTGAAAAATGATCAGACATGACCTAGTATGCAGAGGCAGATATTTACTCTGATGGTCTCACAAAAGGAGTATCCACATAATGGCTTAAACAAGAGTCAAGTTTTAATGCACAGTATGGGATAAAATGTCTCAGTAATACTTAAATTCGAATGATCTAATGCATAAAAGCATCTATGCTAAGCTCAAAGACCCATTATCATAAATTAATAATGTATTATTCATCAGTAAAGGACAACTATCAAGTACACAGGCTTGTATCTGTCTCAGGTCAGGCTACCAGATCCTAATGGTTTATCCTGGACATCAACTCTGAACACCAAGAAAATACAAATCCTTCAAGATCCCTCTTAAAAACGAGTAGATCTCATGGCTAAGATACTCCTGGTTAAAACAGTTCTGCTGATGCACACAGCAGGAGCCTGGCCACCCCCAGCCCCTGCTCAGACACCAGGGCTTGGGGACAGGGTGGGACCCAGGCCATCCTGGCTTTGCTGACTCAGAACCCACATGTTACATTTTGCTTAGATGTCAAAAGGCAAACAGAAAAACAGGAGCATTAGAGATTACTAAGCAGAAATGTCCCAACAGCCTAAACACACAAGAACAGCTTACCTGAGTATTAAAGAAGTCAAAATAACCAAGTCATTGTCCCTTCTGTTGGCTAGCTTTCCCTTACAATCCTCAGCAGTCCTAAGTAGGCTTTTTAAACTTGGAGCTGGATTCGCTCCATCCATGCATTTCACCTCGAAGGAGGACAACTCACCATGACAGAAGTGACATTGTGCCATTATTGAAATCTAATGTATCACCTAAGCATCCCTGACCACAGGGGCATGCAACCTTGGTGTCCTGGTCCTGCCTGGTGTCAAAATGCTGGAGGAGAATATGGCTCCTCTATCAGCCGCAGCAGCCACATATAGCTGCAAAGCCTCTTGATAGCCACAAAGAACATCACACAAGTAAAGTTCATTTTTGCATATAGCAAAGACTAACAATGGAAATTAAGCTCAACAATTTCTACCCCAGTGAACATCTACATTTGTGAACACTTCTTTCAGTAGTTGGGTAATGACAAGCACAGACAATAAAAGAAGGATTCTAAAAATATACTACTCTTTCCTGGATTAGCGTGTCTACAGTTAAATATAAACTGTGCTCTATAAATTATCAAACACAATGTCAAATTCTGAAGTGCACTCTGGAATCTCTCATAGAGCACACGAAATACAGAAAATGATAATTTTATCCTGGCCCAGTTAGTCTAAAGAACAATACGCTGCTGTGCCAGATCATGGAGTTAG
The DNA here is from genome assembly GCF_009769465.1 of Tauraco erythrolophus. Taxonomy (NCBI): domain Eukaryota; kingdom Metazoa; phylum Chordata; class Aves; order Musophagiformes; family Musophagidae; genus Tauraco; species Tauraco erythrolophus. The sequence goes on along the minus strand of NC_141474.1, from coordinate 28,013,086 downwards.
TTCCCATCAATGGTCACATTAAAACCAGCCACAGCCACGACCGTAGTTGCGCACTGAATTTTTCAGGACCCTCTGCATCAAGCAAAGAGATTAACTCCCTGAACAGCTGCTCTCACAGGAAGGGAATCAACAGCAACACTGCCACAGTATAGCTGGCACACGCACATTAGGAAGAACTTCCAGCATTCACGCTTTCTGCTAAAAATCAACTTCCCCCTACTCATCTACTGCCAGTAACTTCATTTGGAACAAAGATATACGGGGAACAGTATTAGAACTATTTTTATTTAAGAAGCATTTGTTTACATGCATTATTACTTCCACAGCATCGTGACTGTGCCTTCTGCTCTACAGAAATAACTGGATGAGTCTTTGCCCACAAGTTCTTCTGCACACAGTAAAGCAAAAAGTCACCGACCACCATTCAAAGACTACAGACGACCAGTAGAAGTAAATACAAGTACAGCAATTAACAGCCACATTTATAAACCTTTCAATCAAGATAGAAAAACTAAATACCCCAAATATCTCTGATGCCAAATGCAGAAAGCATTAACACAGTGTAGTGACTTAAACACTGGTTCTTCCATGCTGTTGAGTCATGAATTAAATATATTACCTAACATCAAATTGCTGATGGCTATGGGAGTCTGCCTGTCAGTTTAGAAGGACCGAGAAAAGGCATGGCCGCCTCCCTAGGTCAGCATTCGATTCAGTAAAAGCCTTCCTTATTATTTTGCCCATGGTTTACTATGACCACCTCAAACCAGAGCTACTATAGACAGGTTGATTTCACCACACCTTCAGCACATAAGACATCAAGAGTTTAAATTAATCCACATATTAAATGAAAAAAATGTCTAATGTGACATCTTCCAAGGAAGTTTAGTCTAGCAAAAACAAGTCTCAAAGTCAAACATCACTTTTGCTTTTAATAGCAGTAGAGAAACAGACTTCTGGCAACTGTCCCGATCTGTACCAGGAGAGACAAGGGGACAGAGTCAGTTCCTGGAATTCAACATCCTCACTGGGCAATTAGACACTAACGTTATTAGATGAGTCAGATCTATCTTAAATTATCTATCTTAAGCATTGCTGTCTTTGCTATTTTTCCAGTATGCAACAACAAGAAATTCCTAAGGTGAGGAAAAATAAGGAGGACAAGCTTCTTTCACCCCTCATGTCCCTGCAATAGCTTTTCAACAGCACTCAACCTGGGAGTAAATACTTCCTAGCACTCAGAAAAAAACAAATCAGCTACTCCAAACAAGCACACATGCAATTATAGGCCAACACACCGGGCCCAAGCGCAGTGCGGTTACCTGCTCCAGCAGCAGTCTTTTGGTCTCTACATGGAGGATCAGATGGGACGTTCTCACCAAACATCCCTCAGGAAACAAAAAACAGAGGGAGCTGTTTGGTTTTTCCTTCCATGGCTCGGTGAACACACCCGGGTACGCAGCGGAGTGGCTGGATCTGAAGGACTTACACTACTGGAAAGGCTCCAGTGGCATTGCTGCCCTCTGCCAACACCGAAAATCACTTACGTGGCCAGCGACGCACTACGCGTGGAACCTTCTTGAAGCACTGCGAATGACAGAACCACCTCCCATAGCCATTTGCGTCTGTTTTGAAACAAACATACATTATGGTACCGCCTTTACTTCCAGCGGTTCTGAACACTGAAATCCCATCTCACACCACCACCCCGATTCTGAAAATACTGGTGCATGGCTCCGGACCAGGAAAGATACCAACTGTAACATATGAGAGGTTTTATAGCAATAAAAAAATTAACATTAGAATAAAATTAATTAAACTAAGCTTTTTTTCCTAGAATTCAGGGACATAATTTCCCATCATAACAGCAACACTGACGCAACTGCGTGTGCCTTAGCAACAAAGGCATACTACACAATTTTATATACATCATGACTCTAAATACTGTCAAAGCCAGGCTTGTAATTCACTGTGCAACTAAACCACTTCCAGAGAGGATGCACAAAGGTTTTGCTACCTTTTTTTCATTATTTTTTATTAATATTCTATCTTTTCATCCCATTTAATTAATGATTCCTAACTGGTTCGCACAGCTTTACCAACTTTTACACATTTTCTTCACTGTTGAGGAAGTCCTCACATAAGACACAGTCAAGGGCAGTACAATAGGTAAGACAGACTCTCAGCTTCCTCCCTACTTTTTCGGGCCCTACAAAAGTGATAAAGCATTAGGAGCTTTGAAATGGTTCGCGAAAAGATTATAGTGACAGAAAATAAAAATCAACCTAACACCGGTTCTATTGAGCTCGTTGCTAATCAATTTATGCAAGCAATGTAAATGCTACAAATAAGACAATGTTAGGTGGTTGCAAAAATTAATTGCATTCTTATTATAATCGCATCTGAAAGTATTTCATTTCTAACACTGATGCTCCAATGCTACTGCAAACTCTGTCTGAATACTTAAATAAGTAAACAACAAACAAAAGGTCTCATCTTCAGTGCCCCAAGCTATCATCCAAAACTGGTTATAATTAAAGGCGTGAACAACAGAGTAACAAACCTGCAAAGTCAAGGTTCTGAGAAATTAATGGGCATCACACCACTGCACCAGTTCAAATTTATCACTCATTATCTCCCCGACTAGCACAGTGCTGTTTCACATACTTGTGCCTCCTCTTTCCTCCAAGCCTCTCCTGCCTTTTCTAGATGGCTAATTTTAGACAATTACTGCCTCTGACACATTGAGACCTTTTCTCCCTCCTTTCTTCTTCTTGCTGTAAAGCCAGTGACCTACAAAAGCCCCCTGCACCTAAAATATTCCAGTATTTTAGAAAGTAAAGATTGATTGTTTGAGGGGGAAAGCAAGCAAGCAGTCTTTGAATATTCGTTTCTCCAATGATGTCACTTTACGTTATCTCAAATGGTTAAATGTACTCAAATGCTAAGGCAAGGTACAGTCTCCATTAAACACTATTTTTATTAGAATTAAATCTGTTGTACTTGTTGAGTCGAAATGTTAGCCTCCTCTTTGCAAAATTATTTAGAAAAAGACAAATGCACCTTGCTTTTAAAGTTACTTGGAAGTCCTATGCTGCTGGTAACTGGACATTTACACAAACAATTGGCAAGTATTACATTATGCAAACGCCCTTTCCCTTCTCATACAAATCCAAGCATTTTCCCTAATATCCATTCAAATGAGAAGGGAAAATACACATGCATGAACACACACAGAAATACATGCATACCCATCTCTTCCTCCATCCTACTCGGAAAGAAAAAAGAGCAAGAGAGGGAGAGGAGTGAGATGGGGGAGGGGTGACTTTCCATCAGATTAGCAAATTTTGCAAAATCTGGCCTATCCTTTACAGAGGTCCCATGCTTTTTAACATCGCCTCACTTGCCGAAAGATTGTTTGCGCCCACTTCTCCCCAAAAACCCCAATGACATTGAAAAAATACTGCATTGCAGTATTTGCCAGTGCATCGGACTGTATCCAGTCAGCTGTCCCACAGACAAACAAATGTACATTTTAATGTGTCCAGGCATGTAAATGAGTTGTCTAGTGGACACAGACTGCCAAAACAGACAAGTGGATTTGTCAAGTTATCTGCATCTCTCTCCCTCTCACTGTAATATCCTCTGCCACTGCCCATTTCTTGCCTGGGGTGTTTGCTGAAATTGTTTTGGAAGTGCAAGTTCCCAAAGAAAACAACAAATTCCCCTGCCAGAACACAGCACACAATCATACTTTATTTCTTTTGAAAAACCTCAGGCTGTGGAGTGGCTCTAGGTTATATACCAACAGTATGACAATTACACATGGAAAATAACCTGCGTTTAATTAGTACACTCCCAGCATACCAAGTAGGAAGGTTGAAGAAAAAAATTCACTGTAACATAGAAGATATCATTTCAAAAAAATAATGCATTAAATATATGTAAGATTAATGCAACCGGATTTTCTTTCAATAGAGTCACAATATTTAATAGGACCAAATAAAAATGATGAAGACTATTCCAAACCCATTCAAATGGGATTTTTAAGTATACCCCTTCTAGCTCATTGTAACCATCCTTTGTCAAAACAGTTCCGGCTCACTTTGAGAGAGCTCAAAAACGCAAAATTAATCAAGAGGAAGAAAGCGAAGGAGGCAACCAAGCCAGTCAACAGTGGAGAAGCATCCCTGTATCTAACATGGGAACTCGATTAGTAGAGTACATGAGGCTGGATAGGATTTTAAACTGATGGCTGGTATTCACACTGCATCAATATCCAATTGTAAAATCTCATCCCTTCTCACTAGTAAGTTCACCAAGACAACAATTATTTTTTTGTCATGTCTGAAGACAACTACATTTTCTCCACCTTTTTGACTCAATAGAAAGAGGTTTTAACATTTTATCTATTATCCATAGCAGTCTGAATTAAATTTCACTAACTTAGTTATTTTTCTATACGAGGATCTACAATGCAATCCTTTATACGCAAAAAGAAAATGTCACTATGTACATGCAAGCTGTAATCATTAATATTATCTTAAAACAAAGAAAAAAGGAAGATCAGGGCAGGAACACGTGCGCCATACAACAAGGATTACATTATTTTTAAATCTTTGTAGAAACACCAAATTGAACAGAAAATGAAAATCTAACTACTAGCTGATGACTCTTAAACAATGCAGCTGTGTATAATAAAAGGCACCCTTATTTATTGTCGTGACTAAGTTAACAGATTTAGAACACAGTATCTCTGTTTTGGACAGAAGAAAAATTATTTTACTCTCACGTACAACTGCAATGCATGTCAGAATACATCTCTACACATGCACAGTCTGTAAAACACAGAATTTTACACACACACCCTCAAGATTCCCCCCTCACATTGTAAAGCAGTGCAGTTTTCAGAAGGCCATTCAATTACTTCTCCACAGAAAGGATTGCAGCAGAAGCAATACTTAAAACAAAGCAAATTAAAAGGGAGATTTAATTTCCTTTTATTCGTATTTAAACTAAGCACTACCATTCCTGCTTGAATTTGCATTCAAAGTAATCCTGCACTAGAGAAAGGAAGTAAAAAATCTGAAAATGTGAAGACAGAAAGAAAGGCGTGTTCTATATTCTTGCTTTGCTTCTCTTGTGCCTCCTGATGTGATAGATGAGCATTTTCTGAGCAACCACATTTTTATATCTTTTACGCTACCGTCTATCACTTACTAGTCTACTACGCTTTTTTAACACTTCTAGCACCAATAGCCTTGTTTAAAGATGCACTTCTGCTATTTCCCACTATTGTTTGCCACTACAATAAGAGATCATCACAATTAACCAAATATTCAGCTGCAGTTTAAAAAGTAAAGTTGCCACAAGGAGCCTGACACTGGAAGTGGGTATTGCTCCAGCAGATACATAATAGACTGTGGCTAAAGGTGGGGCTGGGGATGAAGGGAAGAATAATCTAATTATTTTCGTAAATTCCGCTCAGCGCATAAACCCTAGGATATGGTGAACTCCCCTGAACTGATTATTCTGCCATATAACCATCTGATTTTGTAAAAATACCAATATCACTTAACACAAAATCACTGCTTAGGGTAAATTCATTCTACCTACTGTTCTCATAGGGACATTTGCTGGAAAATTCTAAGAAATGATTTGCAGAAGCTATCAGCTGTGGGAGTTCACTATTATACCTCTGTCAACTTCATTCAATATAATTTACATTTTTTTTTATACTGCCTCACAGGATTCCTTGCAATTTTTTGCACGTACAATTTCACAGCAGGGAGGGGGAAGGAGGGAAAAAAAAGATAGATAACCCTCTTTTGCAGAGGAGAAAGAACAGATGCTTAAAACCAGATTTCTAGAAATCACTGTAAGCCTGAGCCAGAAATGTAATTAACACCTATTTATAAAGAATAATTAAAGTTGTGACTGCCACAAAGAACAGCAGAGATAATCGAGGTAGCCCCTGGTTTGGGTTTTTTTTAGATTTTTTTTTTTTTTTTACACTGTTTGCAGTATTCCCACATGATTGCCACCTGCTCCCCCACTCAGCTTCCCCTATGCTCGTTTCCCCGGCAACCTTTCATTGGCTTTTCCTCCCAGCTATCGCTTTCAGTTCGGCTGCTCAGTCTAATCTTATTTGTTTTACACCCATCAAAACAAGCAGCCAGACAAAGACAATCCTGTAAGAATGGGAAAAGACCGTCGCTTTGTTTCCCCGGTTATAATAAATATCCGCGGCAAAAGTCTGCAAAACGTTAAATTAAGGGGGAAAAAAAGGGAGGGGGTGGGGGACACCCACACCCCCACACCCCCCAGCATCCCGTGGGGCTGGCAGGAGGGATGGGTATTGTGCGGGTTCGGTCCCAGCCCCCACCCCGGGTCGCCCCGCTCGGCGCAGCCCCGTCCCCGGCAGTTGTATCCGATCATGCCATTTTGCACAATCTGTAAGGAAAGCACAAAAGAGGGGACGAGACGAGCACGTCCGGGCTCCTCTGCCAGGCGAATATAGGCTAAAAATAGAAATACTATTTTTCACATAAATGGCTTCGACTTCTCCCGGCATTTTAAAAAAGCACAAAACAACACGGCTCCCCCCCAGCCCCCACCCCGGCACGAAAAAACACACACCCTTCCTTCCATCCATCCACCCATCCATCCTCTACAGCACCGGCTCCATAGGAAACGCAATACCTGAATTTTAGAGGCGATTATTAGGTTTGTATTTAAGGCCGGTGCGATACAAACGGAGATTAAAAGGCATCATCGGCCGCCTGATCCAGGCACATGCGGTATCACGACACCGCGACTGTCAGCAGAGACCATCCTCGCTCGACTGAAACGCAACCTTCAATGGAAACGCCGTCAAGTGCCATCGCAGCTACATACGTTAAATAGATATACAGATGTACATGCACACACAGGCAGGCATATCCCATTAAAAAAATAAACAAGGCTCTCTAATTTTATTTTATGACTCACAATCTGCCGCCCCGAACAAAAGAAATTCGCGAGGCACGCGAGAAGCGAGACAAAACCCCACGAGCAGGCTCTCCCCGTTCACTTACCATTTTCAAGCCATTCCACTCCATCTGTGATCACAAAGATGGACCCTTACAGCCCCTCACAGAGTCAAAAGCAAAAAGAGCGTTATGTAAAAGCTGACATTCCTTCTTACAGCGCTGCTGCCCAACGATGCAACAAAATCGACATATACCAGGCGCTGCAACACATACAAGCCTCCTCCTCTTTTTATGAGGTCATGACAGGAAACTCTTTGAAATACAATATGCAGCATTTAGTGAAGCTCATATAAATCACCCTCTTTTAAAATTACCATACCTATTGCGCAGTCCACCAAAAGAAAATTACCAATCTCCAGGCTTTTTTTTTCACCCACCCCCCCATACCCGCCCCCCCTCCCCCCCCCAGGATTTTGCTCTGCATTTGTATCTCCAAAATGTCAATGTTGAAATTAACTCCCCCCCCCACCATTACTTAAAAAAAGCCTCTTCTTCCTTTCGCATTTCAGTTAGCCACATACCAGCCTTGCATTAGAAATGAGCTTTTTTCTTTATTCTGAGAGAAATCGCAATTACCTTAAAACGACAAAGTACATCCTTTATTAAAGGATACGCACACATTAAATATGAAAGAGAGAGGGGGGGAGAGAGAGAAAGGGAGAGGAGGGGAAAAAAAAGGAAGAGATCACGTACAAACAAATCAGTAGCAGAAAACTAAATTCATGTGAAAACACAGACTGAGAATGATGCAGATTCGGGGAAAAATCTGTATGTTAGCTTCTACATCTACCTCTACATCAACCCGCTACGATCAGATTTTAAATCTACTAATACCTACCATAACCATTCTTAATGGCAAATATTGGGTCTTGAAAGGCTTCAACTCTTCTACAGATTTGCTAAGGTTTCAGGGAATTATTTTTATTATTTTTTTTTCAAAGATCCACAAAGCACAGTGCTAGACGTTTGTGCAGCGAGAATAATAATAATTATAATAAATAAATATTTTTTTTGTTCTCTCTCTCGGATTTTTTTTTTAAGGATGAGGTCCCGCGGTCCCCGTGCGGCAGCCCCCGGCGGCGGGCGGAGCGGCGCTGCGCGGCGCGGAGCGGAGCCCCTGCTGGAACTGGCTGCCGGCGTCTCCCAGTTACATCCATTTATGGGACCATCTGTCAGCGGCGGGCGGGCGCTGATTGGCCGCGGCCGCGCGGGGAGGCGTTGCGACATCAGGTGCTATTGAAATTAGCCGCGGCCAGATTGACAATGTTAATGATTTGGTGACCTCTACAACAACAGAGACCAGATTTCTGAACTGCTGCTTGTGTCTAGTAATTAAGGCCCGGTTGAAGAAACAACACGCATCCCTGTATTTCTTTTTTTAAATTTTTTTTTAGTTTTTTTTTTTTTACCTCTTCCCACCCCACCGGCACAGGAGCCCTCGGCCGCGGCGATGTCATACCTCGGCCATGCTTCAGTGCCTACATCTTCTTACCTCCTGCACACCCGGCTCCCAGGTCCGGCATATTTTAACTACCTTATCTTTTTCGACAGTTGCTTTCCGGAGAAATGCATATTTAATGACCTGCCTCTAGGCTTAAAGGCACAACAAAAGCACTTCGACGTGCATTTAAAGCTGATTTTATTTTCAGGTACTATTGATTTTTATTATCAACTCATCTCTCCTTCGGCCCCTGTGAAATTTTTTTTTTAAATACATATTTTTAAAAATGGATTTGATATTGCTGCCACTTGACGCGGTCTAAGGCACAGCAGACATCTATTTACCACAGTGCTTCCCCCGAACGACAGTAGCATTTCAGAATTATTTCACCACCCCGCTTCACTTTTCTTCAGCTCTCCAGGAAATAAAACAACGGCGAACTTCAGGCATTTAAAAGATTTTTTTTTTTCCAGGCTTAGAGATGAACGTGCTTAACTTAACAATGCACACTCATTAATCCTCTGCTCACTGCCACTGACAAACTAACAAAACTTCCATTGCAAACGGCAATATTTTATCCTCTCCCGACCACGGCAAGTGTATTCAAAATTCTTGCAAGTTAGGAAGCATTCATTTCTTTCTTTTACTTGGAGTAATTTTCCTAGAGCATGTTCTGGCCAAAGTAACAAGGCATGGCATCCTGTAACTGCAACTAACCTTGCGTTTACATTCATCTCAACTAAAGCAACCAAGTACTACTCTATTAACATACGTAAGAATCATTTAATTCTACCACTCACATTCATTTCAACAGTCAAATAAGTTTTTAAAAATTTCAGTTAACATTGCAAGCATTTTTAAACAGAAGAGCTAAAAACGGAAAAAGCTAGGATGGGCCATGTTACCAGCTCACTTAGCTCTTGCCTGGAGAAAAAAAACCCAGCTACAAACCACCAAAACCATTTTCAAAAATATGTAATCAGATAATTATTGTTCTAGAAGTTTTATTTTTTTAAAAAGAATAAATATATCCTCCGAACTGCTAAGCTCTGAACTGACATTCTGTACATTTCAGATTTCTTTAAACCATAGACACGCTCAAACACACACACAGACTAAATACACCAGTAAAACACATGAAATGTAGTAAGCTTTAAAAATTTAGCTACAGACAGACTAAGCAAGGAGAAAAATCGCATTTAAAAGACACCATACAATCTATTTGTGGAATGAGTACTGAATTCAATTAAAATATGAACAATGTAAAAGGCTGTAGAGGATTTCTCTCACCACGCATCGTTTTGAGCACATTTGTAGCTTGGTAAAAACTAGTAAAGATTAAACTAGCTCATAAGATAGATTTCCTAACTCAAATATTAAGTGAGCTATTAGACTGAACACACAGGCACCAAAATGCTACAAGAGCCAGTGTATTACCATACATTCTCCTGCAAATACACACCAAACATTAAAGTTAGATTTGTAATGCAAATTTTTACTTAAGGTCTCTTCAGGGGTTAATAGCACCGAAGAAGGCATCCAGAAATTATTTTTAAGTCTTTTCAACTTCAGCCTACTTTGCTACTAGAAATTCGTTATGCACATCAAAAGATTCAGCCATTTTTCTGAAACAATAATTGCACGCTGCTCCTCTAAAAAAATTAGCTATCTTATCCATCTGTAAATCCAGGTACTCTGCACACTGACCACTTTCCCCCAAAGCACCCCACACATGCAGTCTTTACGAGGAAGACTAAAACAAACGCTCAAACGTCCTCAGAGGCCTCTCTGTAAAGACAAAGGCAGAATCCTATTGTTGAAAAAGTCAACCTTATTCTCGTGTTTCCAGTAGTACCATTTATCTTTCAGGGTAAGGGACTGACCACCACATCACGGTTGTGACACATTTGTAAAGCATCACATTCTCAACACAGTCTCTCCAGCACCAGCCAGCCAGCCCCTGAGCAAAGCACATTTTTAATGCAATCTTCCATCCCCACAAAAAGAAACTTGTCTTAAACAGCTAATCCAATATCAAAATGAAATCACAGGGTTGTTTCCCAGCCCCCCCCCCTCCCTCTCCTTACCATAAATGAGCAGTTTCTTGACTCATTAATGACAGTTTCCCTTAAAAGAAGTGATCTCATATCACTGAGCCCCTCTCCACCACGCATACATCCCAAAGGTTGCGGGTATCTTAGCATCAGTAGCCGCTAGCAAGCTCTCTCATACAGAGCCCAGATGGACTATACCAGAAGCCAATTCAGCGTTAATAACTACCTACTCTGTGCAGTTTAGAAGCCTTACGTGGCATAATGTCCTAGGCAACAGCAGCCGATTGAAACCGCAAATAAAAGACAACCCAATTCTCCAAAAGCATCAAAAGGAAAAAAGAAATTGAAGAATGATATTTTTTAAAAAAAGCTCTTACTTTCATAAGATGAAACTGAATCCTTCACAAACATATGAAAAAGGAGAAAAAACAGATGCTGCCCAGAAAAAGTGACAAAATATTACCTCATTATTTAACAAAGCAGCATTAAGCGTCCTGCTGATTTCAAACATCTTGCCACAGATTTTGGTTAAGAGAAACAGAGAGAATCCTTTGCAAGCCCTCTGTCTGCAAAGGGTTCTTCAATTTTCTTGCGCACAACAGAATAGTCAATATGTTATTTCCCTAGAGTTCGCACATTAAAACATCTAGTCAGTGAGCTGAATTTTCCCCTTATCACACTGTAGACTCCTGTTATATGTACTGCTCTCTTTGCAAGATTAGCCTGCCCCAAACATGGCTGTTGTTTAAACTATTCTTTAAAGTAACAGTTCACTCCATAACCACCAGGTGGGCAGTGTACACAGATTCAAGTAACCATCTTAAAGATTTTTCTTGGAATAGCTGCTGGTTGTGATATACAGCATAAACCCCCCCCTGCACTTAGCAAGCAGGTGGAAAAAAAAATATTTGTATTTTGCACTGCTTTGTGCCCTTTCCTCCCCAGAAGCAAGCCCACACACAAGAACTCTAAAATCACTTAACTTTTACCTTTGATTTTTTTTTTTAAAGGGACCTTAAATTTTATACAGGAGCATTTCATTCAGCAAAAATGAACTAAATGATAAAACCCAATCAGTTCTAAGAACACAATGTAATTAAAAGGGAAATCACACCCATAGAAATGGTCTGTACTGCAGAAAAAACAAAATTAGCATTAAGTTCAGCACAACAGTGTTCTTTCATGGAAACAGAAAATTCAGCATGTAAATAATTCACATGGGGGTAGAGCCTGTTGGAAAAAATGAACTATACCTTCAAGCAAATTTGAAGACAACTTGATAAGATACAGCTGTGACATATTTTGGCTTAAATATGCTTATGAAAACACTGTTGCACACGTCAGAGCACAAGACTGAAATACATGGAAAGGGTACAGTTTTCAACAGCACCTAAGTCTCTCAAGTTATCAAACTGTCTCCAGTCCTACATGTCTACAGCTATTTAGGGTTCTTTTTGCACTTTATTTAAGGTCAAATACCTCAAGGAATACTTTTACTACTATAAAAAAATTAATTCACTCAACACTCTCCAGCAACACCCAGAGGCCTGAATGAGACCAGGATCTGTGTGTCAGGTGCTGTACAAACATATTTGCGAAGTTATTTCATACCACAGGACTTAGAAACAATATTTACAAGACTGAAGCACAAAACAGAGGTGTGAGAAGGAACAATAAGCAAAGAGCATCACATAATGTCTTTACCAGCTGGGATGAAATGCTGGATAACTAAGGTATTTCTGGCAACTACCTGCACTGAGGCAGAACCTAAAAGGTTATTTACTGAAGTTAAAGAATAAAGGCATTATACAGACAAGGGTTTCTTCAGATTTATCACCTACAAAGTACCATCACCTAATTCTTTCATTTATAGCAATCCTTGCTGAGTAAGTATATGCAGAGTAGTGATTTTCTTTGTTGGCCTTTAACTAATATTAAAGTGATGCAGTAATGACTTAACCTTCTTGAATATGTATTGAGTTTCAAGTCATCCCTTTTTATATAAGGAGAAAGGTTATTTGCATCGATTTCTGTTTGCATGAAATAAGCTTATTTTCTCATTCACCATATGCCTTGAACACTAATTAAAAGTGTCACTTTCTTCTAATGTAAAAACGTAATCATTTAGTAAATAAGTACTCTTGGCTTTTTGGTCTTTGTGATAATTTATTTAAGGACTTTTTATGTCCAGGTAACTTCAGTGCTTTGATTACAACACACTCCTCTGATTTAAAGAGAAGTGTTTTGTAAATACACTTTTTTTTTTACTAAAAAGGAAAAAAAAAATCTAGAAGTGCATCTTTAAGGACCCACACTCCTCTTACCCCGAGGCAAATCCATCCAATCAATATGAAACCATTCACATGCCACCATCTGCCAAGCTGTAGAGCAATGTGGCTGGAACAGACCTCTTACAAAGCAGCAGTGGTCTCATTTTCAGTCTATTAGGGAAGCGCCAGAGCTCTCATGTGCAAGGACACAAAACTCCAGCTCAGACCCTCTCACACCAGTTTCTCTGTGCACTGCTGCAGAACTCCTGTAATTTTTGCTGCTTGAGTTTTCACACTAATCAGAGCAAGACAGAGGAGAAAATGATCAGTAACAGCCCTATTTCACCACAGTACAAAATAAAGAATTCAGTTTAATTCTACCCTAATATGATTATAGCAAACCATTTAAATGCTGCTGCCTGCAAACTACAACCTGGCATTTTCCATCACCTCATTTTCCACTCTTCCAGACGACTAAACATTTACACCTAGAACTGTGTTATTCTTTTCCAAGACATTTTTATCAAAGTTAATATTTAATTCTGATCAAAGAGTATTTTGGGTTTTGACAGATGGGAGCTTGCAGGAGGATGAGGAACAAAGGAGATGCATGTGAGAGTAAGAGATGGATTTGAACCACAAAATGATTTAATAGAAGACAATGGGCTGGGAAAGGACATTACACAATGCGAGCACTAGGGTTTGCCCTATGCAGTAATTCAAGAACCTCAACAAAAAGTCTCCAGTTCAAGATATCACACCAACACTATCTTTAACACTGAGCTCACACAGAGCCTTTTCATCAGCAGATCTCATAATAATTTGAGATATCCTCCACCATCTATACCACTGGCAAATTCACTGCATGACTAACTAAAAAAGAGCAACAGAAAAAGGGAACATGAAGGGGCACAAACCCCTTACGAATGTACAGAGAGAGAAGAAAAACTACTTTAAAGCCATCCACGAAATGACAAGATGTGAATAGCTAAACATGCAATTCAGCCATGCTGAAACTCACTCTCAAGTGGAAAAGCTAGAGACAAACTGTTCACAGCACCTAATCCAAGGTCAGATTTCAGGAAAGAGAAAAAGAAAAAAACAGTCCAATTAAGAAGACTGCCCTTCTTTGCACGTGTGCAGGAGATGGGATGGACCAGGGGAGCAGAGGGGAAAAACAATGGCTAAACAGGTTATTTACCTATACAGTAAGGGTTTTTCCACTGTTATTTGAACAGCTTACAATCAAGTGCATACATGAACAGCAACATAGCTTGTTTAGTTACTTGAATACTTTTAAAAAACAACCAGCAAAATAGAACACCCTACCAAGTGCCCTGTGGAAATCAAGCAGGAGTGGGTGGTCGAGACTAACATTGCATGACACTGAAAACATTCTTCTGGCAACTGCTCTTTAAGGCTAGTGAATTCATATATTTGAGGAAAAGAGTCATCAAATTTTTAAGGTTTCAACCCTACAACACACTACAGCCATGATAATCAAACCCTACCCACAGAAAAGGAAAGGTTGAAATACCATACAATTTTTGAGGAAGCAGTAGGTGAAAGATGACTGACATGGTTTGGAGCTTTTATTAGTTTCTTTTATTTGATGATCCTCTCAGGAACACAGAAACCTGTCCCTGCCTCCTCTTCTGCCCCTGCTGTGGACCCCACTGACCGACTGTGCGAGCTCTGCTGCTGCTGCAATGTACCTTCTGGTGTGCTGAGACTCCTCCTGATGCTGGGGAAGTTAAATATGCCACAGATCTACCTGGAAAAATTATCACCATTTTGATCTGTGCCCAGAAAGAAAAAAAATAATAAAATCTAACAAGAGTAGTTAGAGATCTAGTCCCTTAAAGAAGCCTGGAAAGAAAAGACACTAGATGCAAAGCCAGATAAAAACACCTCCTATATACTTAAAACCCTAAACGAGGAATTTAGACATATGAAGCTTAGGCATGTAGTCACAGTTCCCACAGAAATCACTTCAGTTGCTTTTGCACAAATATGTTATTTAATGTTGCTTGCCCACTTTCTTTTCATGCCTTATGAGATGTGTAATTCAGATGCTGCATAGCTGCTCTAAGTATCACACACCAATTTTCCGAAGATGAGTGTATCTGCAAATCCCACTAAGGATACTTATGTTTGAACACTGGGAGACTGGAACAAAACTCTCCAGGGCACACCAGATCACAGAGGTAACAAAATGAATAGATGTAAATAGCTCTGATGGAAAGAGAAGTCTTAGTGATAGGAACCACATGCACATTTTCAAAACTGAAAGCTGGGCACAGTTTTGAAAAAATCTGTGTCACTAAACACAGATTTAGGCACGTTTGTGTGTCAGTGAATAACCTCAAAGGTTTCCTGTCAATGTCAGGGTACAAGCCAACCAGGGAGGAGGTCCAGCATCTCTGCTAAGATGCAGGAAAGGTTTAGAGAAGATGATTCAGCAGCTTCCCAGGGTGCCCAAAGGCCAGCAATGTCCCTGGCACCTTGGCTCCTCACTAATGCTTTGCAAAACACATCATCCACTCAGTCACACAGTACCCTTTGTCTGGCCAACTTTCAATACATATTGAAGAACCTACAGTCAATATTGCAAGACTGAAAAGCAAAACGCAGCATATATGCTAGGCAAGCGTGTTAATACAGCAGTAAGAGACATCAGTAATTCTTCTCTCCTCTTCCCAGTTTTCATTTTTTGGCTCAGGAATGTACATTTCAATCCCCTGATTTTGTTTCCTTCCTTTTAAATTTAGAGATATTAAAACTTGTATTCAACATCAGACATTCTAAATTCTACAGCTGGCTTTCCTATCACTCCAGGCAGGATTCAGTCCTACCTACAGAGAGTTAAAACATTTCTACGTTGCTGTCAATTTTGTATAATACAGTTAGCAAAGTTTCAACTGAGCACAAATGAAGTTTTCAAAGATTTATGACTGCATTTTAAAATGTATTTACTTGTAAATAATGAAAGGACTTAGACAACTGAAGAAGTCTAGACTTACCAGAGAGATTTACATGAGTTCAGCCATTTTTAATGTGCCTATGTATAAGCACAAAAACCCTCGTAAGAAACACAGAGTCTTTCAACCTAATTTTAGAAAAGTAGATGGATTTGCTTTAAACCAATCTCTAATACAGTGTGCTATACGCCCTGCACTCAGGCCAAATAATATCAATAACAGGAACAAAGATAAAAACCTGAAAGAGGGATTAATGTGCTGATGTTTCCAAGCTTTGAGATAACAATCAGAAAAAGATCTGGGGAAGAGCGTGAGGTGGCTGGATCAGAAAAGAGGTACATAAGGAATCAAAGGAGACCAATGAGCAGCATGCAGAAGGGTTACATCTCCTGCAACTTGCAATTACACACAAAGGATGCAGAACCAGAGAAGATGCAAAAGGGAATAAAGACAATAAAAAGTGTCAAGAGCTATTAATTGTCCCCATTATTTTTCGTTAGAACATCTGGCACTTACAAAAAATATTTTAATAACAGTAGGCAGAATGTAAATAAGTATTACAATTTAATATATAAAAAATCCCTCACAATTACATCTGGGTCAACTCTATCATGCAACCTATCCCCAAAGCCAGAATGATTAAAAGGAGAAAAAGTTTAAAATGGCTTAACTAGATAAATCAAGGTTGCCTCACGTTGCAAAGCTTACGCTTGTATTTGCAAGTCTCAAGACTTCTGAGAAGCTTCCTGCACACATCTTTTATTCTACTGCTGCTGAAGGATACCCCAAAACTCAGGGACAAACAGCTCCCTCATGAACACACCTCATACCACTCTTCAGTGTACAATTTAGATTGCAGAAATTACAGTTTTATAACAAGGAGAACTAAGAAGGTAAAATACAGAAATGGTAAGAGGTAGAAAAAGCAGAAAAGATGCAACATTTAAGAAAGGACAATGCTAACTCCAAACTGACATATAAGCAGCAAGAGGCTAAAGTCAGACACCTACAAAAGTAATCTGTGGCTCCTCATCATGTTCTCTCTACAGTTCATGGAGCTAACCTTGGGATCTGGACAGCTCTGGTCAGGAAGCCCTAATGTTTTCCTACCCAATTCTCAGGTTTCCATGTGCATGTAGGGTTTTCTTTAAACTCCTCTTTGCAAAACTTCAGACATATCTTAGCAGATAATTTTTAGTTTCCTTTAAACTAGGGCTGATGAAAAGCAATGGGTATTTTTAGCTTTTTGTAAAAAAATAAACCCATTCAAAATATGTTAGTAGCTATAAAAAACTGTTTGAAGGCTAAACTTCCTAATAAATAACTTTGGTTACAATTACCAAGCAATACATACTTGGTGCTTTGGTTTCAAGGGATCTGTACAGCTGAGCTGGTCAGCACCCAAGAGCAAGTTTACTTCTGCTCTGAACTGCCTCTTCCACAGCCACGGGCAGTATTAATCACTACTTCAGACTGACTTTTAATAAAATGGGTAGTTAAGAGGTGAAGCAGTAGCCAAGATCCTTTTGTTTTTTTCCAGTCTGTGGCCAAAACACGGACATGAGAGGACAAGCTCTACCAGTCCTGGTGCAGCATGGATGAATTTACCTCACCTTATTTCCTTCAGTTTCTATTGCCTGGATATTTCACTTTCTTCAAAATATCAGATAGAATACAGGTGCGCACCATAAAATTATGTGGCTTGGTAATGGAAGTTTCAGTTCATGATCATTTAGGTTAATGGCACTATTTAAATTTAAGACAATTAAACTATTAACCAATTACTCCCACTGACCTCACTAGTAACTGGAATATGGTCAACATTGAGAATGAGGCCCATTATTTAGATGCTAACATCTGTTCAGGAAGCCACCTTCTTCCACTGGTTTCAGAGACTATCCCAGGCTGGTGGATGATGACATGGCTTTATCTATTCCTACCTGTGTCACTTCTCAGTTGCCATATGCTAAGGCACAAAGAATTTGATGCTTAGGAAACTGTTACTAGCAAAGAGCACGCCTCAGCAACCCAGATTTTACTTTGTACACACCAAATATTTTCTTTTGCTCTTTCCACTGGCATCAGCCAGGACTCAGTTCTAGACTCCCGCCTTCATCAAGAGCCACTATACACATGGCCTGTACCCATGACACCACAGACTACCAAAGCTTCCATGATAAAGACTGCAGCTCTGCACATGTTGCTGAGAAATGCAAAATTTCCAAGTACCCAACTCCTTGAATCTCTTCGCTTGCTGTTTCATGTGGAAAGCAGGGCCAACCTTTCCTTCTGTATCATAAGATCATAAGAGTATTTAAAAAAATCTGTCAAAGCTAGATGCTACTGCACATTTCATAAGCTTTTAAGTAATGAATGAAGCAAAAAACCATCTTGCACATACAGTCACATCAACTGCATAAACCAAAATAAGACCAGATATTAAAAACGAACATCGGGAAAAAATCAATGTGTAAGTGTACACAGTAATATCTTTTTCCAAATGCTTCCACAAGACCTTGAAAGAAGTAATTTTAAAACCACTGCAATCAAGCTTAATGAAGGCTTTACTTTATTCAGCTATTTAAGAAATCAGAAAAAACTTTGCAATTTCTACACAAGAGACTGCTTGTAAGGTTCAGATTAAGATGGACAGGCCAGATGCTCTGGTGTACCCAATTTGCTCATCAGCACTTTCTTATCCTGTCCACAAGCTCAGCCTCACCATTCTGTTAAAGCATGACTGCTGAGCATCAGAGCTGACAGATTAACAGAAAGGAGACAAAAAGGCCCATCAGCCAACGACAGTCCCATACCACAGGAAGATCCCAAACGCATCATTCAACACTACATAAGCAACATAACTTGGCAAAATTTCAAACAGGTTTCCAGGAGAATGATCTGCAGAGAGCAGCATGAGATCCAAGGAGTCATGCAAGGATAAAGACCTGGGGCCATGCCACTGCCAGGTGTGCTTCTGGGTCCTCAGAGCACTGATCTGTCCCACTTGCAGCTTCCACCCACACCCTTGGTCCAGGTGGTCCATTTAAGCTTAGGGCTGGGGCACAGAAGGGAAGAAAACCAGCCTCTCACTTTGTAAGCAGACTACTTCACCCTTGAGAATGTGGATGGAAAAACAAGCAGGCTACATATCTCCAGTTGTAATCTCCGATAATACACCTCTGAAGTATAGGGCTGGGATTTTTGACAGTTGTAAATATTTGTAGAACACCACTGGTTAGATGCACTGACATGCACAGACCCAAAAAGCGTGTGTCTGTACTACACACAGCATCACAGATGATTTAACTATGTAGTTCCATAAAGGGTAGTTAGTTCTGGGTGTTAATAACCCTGATTCAGAACTCTGATCAGCAATGTACTCATTAGCTAGACCATCTGCGTAAAGGGAACAACCTACACTGTCACAGCACACGGAGCCTGGGGCTGATCTTCCTATCTTCCCCCACATATCAGTAGAGGACAAGAGGAGAGAAGTCTGGCATCAGTTTCTTTCCTTTCAACTGCCAGAGGAAGGTACCTGCAATGGAAAACAAGCTTGTCACCCAGAAGACCCAATCACATTGCCAGCTGTGGGAAATGTGGAGAGGCAACTTCTCTTCCTCCTAAGGTCCCACCAGTGAAGTGAGAAATTTGGCTGTCCTGTTAGCATTAAGATGTCACAGGACTCTGACTTACTGGGAAGGAAAGGAGAGGCTTCACAAATCATGTGAAAGAGTAAAACCTCCTGATATTATTCACAGTCAGTGTAAGTTACTTGATGGACTGGAAAACACCCAGCATGACATGGAATCACATCTCAAATATACAGGATTTGTTGCTTTTGATCTTCTTGCTCCTTCCTCTGTAGCACACATCTCCTAAGACAAGCTGCTACACACTGCCCAGTGGACATTCCTGCAGGTTCTTCCCACCTACACACAGGTCCTACTCAAGACTGACATGCCTTAGCTGAATACTGCAGGAGCAACCCACACAGCAGATTAATGCAGGTCAGAGGGACAAGACAGCAAGGATACACCCCAGCACTGAGTGAAACATGCAGTCATGTCCAAGACATCTTTATGCAATTCAGGTTTAGTACCATCTTTTCTCTAGGCACACCATTCTTCCAGAATCTGCTTTTCTGGCCAAATACCACACACTCTCCTGAGAACAGAAAAAAATCAAAACAGACCACCCAAACCAAGCTGCTCAATGTCCTACTAACTTCAGGAAACACCATTTTTTCCTTCTCTACCCATCTCTTCATCTTTGGTTCCCTGACCACTTTCATCTATTCTATTTATTATTTCCTCTGGCTGCTGGCGTGTCAAAGTGCAGATGCAGAGAGCAAAACTGGTGCTGCTGCAAGCTCTCCGCTTACGTGAGAGCCTGAGAGGAGCTCCAGTGAGTCAAGTACAAACCATAGCACGGAGCACTGAGCGAGAGGAAACTCACAAGGATTGGGATTTGAATGACTCTTCCAAGACATAATTAAAGCTGATATTTTCCTTAAAGTGGTTAAATTCAGCAATGAGTACATTAACAGAAGGGCTGGTACTGCAAACACCAACAGACAACAGGCATCTCAATTCAACCAAAAAGTAAATTGCCTGGATTATGAGATGCTACCCAGGATGTCAGTAAGTGTATACAAAGTGCTTTATCTCTTCTCATCGTAGCATGGGAGAGATAATCTCACATATATCAAGGCTGCTAGCAGGAATCTTGTCCCATGGAAACAACAGTTCAAGATTTCAGCATTCAGTTTTGCTGCTGTGTGACCCCCTTCTATCTGAAAGGATGAGCTCAAATTAAGGCTTTTCTTGCATGTTTGATTTTGCAAAGCTTGTAGTAGTTCAGCATCTTTGAAACTTCCACCTTTTTGTCATCCATTCAAGACTTGCCAGTGGGTTAGAAAGCTATTAAGCAGGGAACACACAACCAAGGGACAAGCAGGATAGGATAAGGACTCTTCTTAGAGAAGCAGGAACAAAACCAACCAAAAGCTATTCACAAACACAACTACTTGAATGAAGAGCAATGACACAAAATTGTTGGCAAGTGACAGACCTGGGAACACGAGTCTGAGCATCAGACCAGCTTTATATCAAAAATTTTTAAGCAAAGCCTGCTAATCTCAGATCTAGAAACAGCAACAAACTCCAGCAAAGCCATGGGTGCTTACTACAGCTCTACAGCACAACCTGAACTGGAGCATGTCTGCACATCCCCCTGAGCAGCATAGCTGCCAGCGTCCTGCAAACCCATAGGAAACTGCTCACAGCCAGCCACTGGCTAACTAAACCCTTAACAAACCAAAGCAGATGAGCTGGGGTATTGTTCCTGCCATAATACGGCACACATAAAGAGGTGAGGCAAATCTTCTGTAACCTACAGCTAGCTCTACAGCAGAAGGTGGGCTTTAGGATCCTGTGCCTGGTAGAAGAATCCTTCCAGGAATATCAGATTTTGAAATTTTAGTGGGCAATGCACACAGGAGAGGGGCAAGTTTTCTTTGCCCCAAGGGTTCCAAGCCTTCTCTTTTGACCTAGAAAGCTCCTCCAATAAAAGTATTTCTATTAAACAATAACCATTTTTATATAGCTCAGAATTTAGGGTTCCATATTAGTGGAGAACAACAGCTTAGCCAAGAGGAGCTTTGCAGAGGTTACTGCAACTAAATAAGGTGACAAGGATGTCAAAACACATCAATTGTGGTGTAAAAACACTTACTAGGAGAAATTTGGAATTATGCATTTGTAAGAAAGTAAAGACAAAAGGATACACAGTGAACATGCTTGCTAGCAAGGTTAGAAAATCCACTGCTTTTATCTTACCCATAAGAAAGCATCAGCACATAGATATTTATTTCGTAGCAAGGCAGCATGCCTAACTGAAAAAGACCTAAAAACCAAGAGCAGACAAACTTGAATAACAAGCTGCAAAGACTCTTTAGCTATACATTGTATGGAAGTATGGAAGACAATGGTTCAAATAAAGTCAACTGTGTTGGAAATAGTGCATGAAATCCCAGAAGTGACAAAACTACTAGTCAGTGAAGAAAATGAAAGGAGCCAAGTGGAAGAAATCAATCAAGAAGAAAAAGTAAGCTTTTTTTACATAGGCAGGCAAGGGGCCAGACAACATAAGATGGACACACACGCAAAAAAAACCCACAGAGTAGTACGGCTTTAGCTAGAAGTACAGCAAGTGATAAGTTTGATAATAAACTAGGAAACAGGAACAGATTTGCTCCAAACTGCAGAATGACAGCAAGCAGCAAGGGGTGCAAACAATTTTTCTTGCACAGAAAAGAAAACCTTCTAATGCAAATGGATGAGCTGATTAACAAAGCTTGCAGAGACTGTTGTGAAAGACGGGTGAATGGAGAGAACCCGAGGGAGACACTAAGAGCATGTAAACCAAATCAGGGAGCAGCTGACTGCATTCAGAAGGAAGAGGCTATAGGAGCACTTAGACGAAAACAAGAGTATGACCTAGGCTGTATGAAGCGCCAGTAAACATACTGAAGTGGATGGCAATAGGAGGCATCTGTTCAATGTATTCTTAAACTGGAGAACTATCAGCAGTTCTACCAATAATACAAATTATTATTATTACTTTTTATAACCGGGGGAAGCACCAGAACTTTTATTTTCACTGAAGTCATACAAAACTCACATAGAAGCTACACTTGTTTTTCAGTACTAAAACCCAACTGTTGAAAGGTGAGAAAAATCCTTAATTTATGGAAATCCCAAACCCAATCTCCCACGCATTAACTTTAAATCATTTTGGAAACAAAGGCTGCATATTTTCTCATTGCAAGGATACAGAAGTACATCACTTTTTAAAAAATACTTTACTATGTCAATGAAATTGCAGATGCTTCTGTGCACTTTGGGGACTTCAAACACTGCATCAATTATCTGAATAAGTAATGAAAAGACATTGTGAATAAAATGGTTCACCAAGTCTGGTTCACAAGTCAATTGCTTTTTGAATCCAGAAATATAATGTAATATTTGACATGTTATTTCTTTTCACGAGAGGTTTAGAGTTTTCTGTTCTTCTATGCTATACTTGCTGCAAATAGTTTGGGGAGAAAAACAGTCAAATATAAAAGGCTGCAAGAAGTATAACATACATTTAGATTCTCCGTTATAACCCTCTTCCTGCACAAAAAAAAGCACTGAAACCAGAACTCTGAAGTCCCCCCCCCTTGAAGGGGAAACAAAAATCTCACCAGCAGTTCAGGCCAGTGATAAGCACTTTAATGCTTTAAAACTCAATCTTTGACAAACTGGACTGGGTCACAGCAGAACATGAAATGTCTGTTTGTTGAGCTATCGTTTCCAAAGAGTCTCTCTTACTGGCACCTGGAAACAGAGCAAGCATAAGGCTGATTATCATTTCCGTAACCCCCAAGGAAAACTATCATGCAAGATGTTTGAGTAAGAGCAACGCTGTTCGAAGGCAGCATTCATAAACAGAACAAAGACTAAACAAAAGGCTAAGCAAGTACATCATAATTAACAACTACAACCAAACTTTTAATTAAGATATGTAAGAAAAAAATCAAGGAGAGCTAATTAAAAAAAACACCAGCATATATACTTTCTTAGGAATATCTGAATCAGTACTACGAAGTAAACAGGCTAATTGGAAGTGACCACAACTATTTTGTCACTGTTTCCGAGTTCAGTCATCATTTTTCAGCCTGCTCTTTAATCCTACATCTTGCTTGCACTCCTTTGTTGCTTGAATGTAGGATTCTTCCACACAAATTCTTCTCAGTAAAACTGAAGACAATACTACAGATTTAACTTTGTATTACAGGCGCATTTTGTCATCAGTTTTGAGACACTCTTTTCTGCCCAGGACAACACTATTCTTACAGGGCCAGAATTATAATTATTAAACACTCCCCCTATACATCCTAAACAAATCTTCAGTTACTACAAATGAAACCCGACACATGACTACATAAAGAATGCTATACTCTGCATGTTTTTTCTTTTTTCCAGGCATCAAGACCAGTACAAAAAAAATATGATACTATTTCACACAGGTTTTACTGTTAGGTATGAACCTCCCCTTAAGGCCAAAAAGCAGTTACAGATAATAGGAATCTAACTGGCAGTATTAAGGTTTTACTTCTTTCCTCTTATATACTACCCTTCCATGAAAATACATCCATTCTCATTACTTTTGCCATTCTTCAAAACTGTTACCAGGCTGATTTGAACAGTAATAGTTAGTTAATGCTGAAAGAAACAAGCAAAGAAAAATGCTGACACAATCTAGAGTTATTTAAGAACTTATTTGCTACACACCTATTTCTAGAAAATTAATAAAAAGCTGCTGACTCACAGCTGTAATAACACCAGGTATACCTAAAGTGAAAGAAGTATAGGTAAAAAAGGAATTCCCACCCACAATCTCAGAAACAAAATGATTTGCAGTTAATAATTTCTGCCTCTGCCCAACACGGTGCTGGCACAAAACCCAATGTCCTATTGAGATACAAGTCAACTGCGTCTGGTTAGTAAAATCTTAACAGGAACCATCTTTCAGAAAGTTATTTCTGCAGCTATGGGGAAAACAAAATTCTATTTTAATAAAATATGCTCTTCCATTTAATAGAAATTTCAGCTATGTGAAACCAAAACTCTACTTGCTTTACAATATGCTCTTACATTTAATAGAAATTGACAGGTCTTTAAAAAAATACTGTGTTCTGGTGTATCACTACATATTAGCCCAACATAACCCTTAAAACTACCCAGGAAGAGTTCACTGCCCAAAGCAATATTTTTCCCATGTGTGTTTTTTAAAGTCAGAGGCTGCAGGGCAACCACTGGATTGCTGTCCTCCTTTCAGACCATGATGACTGGAGGCTGTCACCTTTTTTCCGCCACAAATCCAAGGTATCCTGAATCAGTAACACAGTCTTAACCAATGCCACAGCACACATCTTTAAAGTCATTAAACTCCTAAACTTGAGGCATTTCTTTCTTTGTACAGGGAAAAAAACCCTACACATTACAAGTCCTTCCTGTATATGGCCAAAAGAGTTAACTGTTGTTTCAAAAATCCTTTAAAATTTAGATTAAAGTGTACATGGCTGTGTCTTCTACCTCACTAGTAGTGCTGAATTGGAACAGTGCAGGAATCTCCAGTTATTCAGATCATTTCCAGGCTTCTCCAGTGCCAGAACTAGACATGCACTTTCTAGTCTACATTTTTTTGTTCAATAGGTGGAGTAAAGCAAAAGGCTTATTTCTGTGCAGAGGCTTCTTCCTCTGCATGGCAATAAGCCTCACATTGTAATTGATTTTTTTTTTAAAGTCTTTTTTTGGTATGATTTATCTTGACTTTTTCCTAAAACAGTTAAGAATATTAACAGCAAAATAAATGTAATAATACTCTAACATCTTCCAACATTACCTAACTTAAAAATTTCATGTACTTTTCATCGTTTAGGCTTCCTTACTATTTCATGTCACTCAGTGTGGATAGTAAAATTAGACTATCAACTTCATTTTTGCTTTGAATATGTTGCAGGTTCTGCTCCTCAACCACAAGAACAACATTCTCATTTAGGGCTTCCAATATTGTTCTAGAGCTTTTAAATAAAAAAAAGGAACCACTTCAATTTTATTAAAAAAATTCTCAACTGCTCTCCCTGGCCTTTTTTACAAGAAAAGGCCCAGTGTTGGCACAAAACTAAACCTCCAATGTACCTGTTAAATACCGTTATGTGGCCTTCTACTAATACAAAGAGACAAGAGAAGCCTTAAATGGTGCTGAGGGTGCCATTGTGTACAATGACCTTCCAACTAAGTCAGTGGGAGACCTGCTTAAGAACCGATAAACAAATTGAACAAGTAATGCAATACGAATTATCCCCCTCTTGCTTCGGTGAAATTTAAAACATGATTTATCACTGTAGGCAGCCCTACTTCCAAGTCTCCACAGGCAGGAGGAGTCTACCTCTTATTCAACATGTGGCATCACACTTAGAAAACACTCAAAGAAAATATTTAGAGAGATATATTAAAAACATGTTCACTGATAACGCTTTATGAATAGATTTTTTTTTGTATTATAGGGAACAACAATCAAACAGAAGTTTTAAGCGTATCAGAGTTACCCTTTTAATAGCTTGGAATACTTAATATTATCAGTCCACTGCAGGAAAAAAAAAAAACCAACATCGGCACAAAACCAGTACTAACTTCCATAGTAAGTATTACGCAATTAAAACTGCACTATCATGGGGAAAAATTTTAATTAAACACACCTCAGTTGTGCTAATCACAGCAAACTAGATTGAGCCTGAAACTCAAAATCGCCACCACGCATATAGATATTGAAATAACGTGAAGCCACTCGCACCGAGTCGTTACACCGGCGAATTTAAGCTTTTCTTTCTGGATCTTACACCTTTGACGCAATCACGCCCCTACAGCTACCCGGCCATTGAAGGCCGAGCGCTGCCCCCCCGCTCCCGCTGCCCAGCCCGGAGCGGGGCCTGGCAGGAGCGAAGCGGCACCGGGAGCGCACCGAGCTGGGAGCGAACCGCTGCGGGGACTGGGAACACGGGGCAAGTCCCGTGAATCCCTTTTCCTTCCCCAAACCGCTAGCTTACAAAACACCACGCCAAACTGCCGCTTTTTAAAATAAACATTTCTCCAGAGGCGGAAGAAGCGCGCCTGCGGCGGGGCGGGGCGGGAGCGCGGCGGGGCCGCGCCGCACGAACCCCCCGCCCCGGGCGGGCCCGAAGCTTCGCCGGGCGGAGACCCGCCGCTCGCGCCCGGCGCCGCTCGACGCCCGAGGATTCCCCCTCTGCCGCCCGAACGGCTGAGCGGGGGGGAGAAAGGGGGCAAAAGGCACCGGCGCCCGATCCCGGAAAACCACGTTTTCCCCCCTCGTTTCAGGAGCTGCCGGTGCCGCACGAACCTCGCTCCCGCGGGCCCCCCCGGCAGCGCTTCGCGGGGCGAAAAGGGGGGAGAGGGTGTTCGGGGGGGGAGGGGGGGGGTGTCTCCTCACCGCGCCTTGCACGCGCATCTTCCGCCCGGCGAGAAGCACGAAACGCGCGCGGCCCGAGCAGCGCGCGACGACGGCGGCAGCACGTGGCGGCGGCGGCCACGGGGTCTCCCGCGCAGCCGAACGGGGCGCGCCGCGGCACTACGGAGCGGCGTGAGGCGGCGCCGCCATCTTGGTAGAGGCAGCGCCCGGATGGAAAGGGACGGAGTGCCCGGGGAAGGGAATTTTATCTGACGGCGGGGCGCGTTGCGAAATCGGCAGCAGCTGGGGGAGTTCGTTGGGCAGGTCAGGTGGCGAGGGGCCACCTGTGTGGGCCGGCGAGCCCCACAGAGGGGTGCCCCCCGCGGGGGGGGTGGGTGGAGGAGAGCACCGGGGCCGGGGAACGTACCCGGCGGGTCTGCACAGCTCCGCTCCCTCCCGCGGCCGCGGCGCATCCAGGTGCCTCACGATTTGAAAACGAAAATAAATAAAGTGCAGCAATCAGGACGGGATTCGCAGTGATTTCCTGCTTGGAGGTGCTTCCTCTGGTTTTGACCAGGTCCGTGACCCTCTCCGATAAAGATACACGAAGGAGAATTTTTGAGTAGGTTAAAAAGCCTCTTTTTCAATCAATGCTCAAGGAAAGGATAAGATGATGTGACACAAATGTATGATCGTGTGCCACAAATAGAACATTGTGGGAAGCTTTCCCTTAAACATAAGCTTTGTCCTATATTTTTTGAAACAGTTTATTTCCTCACTGTGTAGGTCATTCTTAGCATTAGGCTAAATTTAGCTGAAGATGCACCAGCAGCAAAGACAGACTGTCTCAGAAAGCTGAATTAGACCCACAGTCGCAGCTGCATGGCCTGGTCAGGAGGCTGGATGTGAAACTATTTACATTTTTATTGGCTCTTTCTCAGGGATCTTGGTTAAAGGTAACAAAATCTCAGCCATTTAAATACCTTGTGTTTAGAGAATTAAAAGTTTATAGGGTGGTTTGCCTCTCGTGCTGCAAGCCACGTATACAACTTGCATTAATTTCAAGGGTATTTCTACCACAGAGTGAGGAAAGACTGTAGCCCTAACATCTCAAGCCTTTTGAAGATCTGTACCTGAAACTTCAAAACAGTGGTCTAATCTCTGCTTCCAGTAAGGACGGCACAATTTGTACTTGTTTATGCACTTTGATTTTCAGTTCTTTGTGTATAAATTTAGCTGTGGGTGGAGTATCCTCAGCCAGATTTCTCCCTATATGCTATACATACAGAATGAGAAAGACATACACGATTCTGTGTTAGATTGACAATGAATTACATTTGCTAGAAAATACTGGATCAGAGCCATCTGTTTCAGAAATTAGCATAGCAGCAATTTGTTTGTTTGGCTTCATCTGCCTATTAGTTTGGTCAAAATCCTCTTGTTTCAGAGACACTATCACACAGAGAATGGACCTGTGATATACTCTGTGCAGGCATCCCCTAAAATAAATTATTCTGAAAAGCAGAGATATGAAATGCAATTGTCAGAAATCTAGACAAAGCTAATTTTTTTTTTTCCTGGAAACAGGTTTGACTTTTTCAGTGCACTCTATCCTCTTATATTAAAAATCATCTACCCCTAAACAGTGTCCTGAGATCAAAATACTTTCCTCTGAACCAAAGTAGTGTCTGTGTACTTGTAGGTGTGCTGTATCTTTTCTTTCTGTATATAGTGGCAGAATTATGGAAATCCTTCCTGACTACAGCCTCTACAATTTTTTTTTTTAAGAGGCATTGATATTCTTAAAAATTGAGAAGTCAGGCTCCAAACAACAACAGTCAAGTAAAGGGCATCAATCCATTAAATGATAAGGTACCACCCCATTAGACAACAGCGTTTCTAAAAGCAGTTGACTTTGAAGCCCTGTATACTTAAAGAAAATGACATCTCTTGCATGGCTTTTTTTATTTGCAGTGTACTGAGTCTGCACTATTCAGTATTTCAGTTATTTGCCTTGATCTTTTTAGTTCTCTGGAAAAAAAAAAGATTTAAAAATTCTACTTAATACTACAAAAATTTGTATCTACCGTTTTATAGTTCCTACTGGGTCTGGTTACAGTGCAAATATTTCTCCACAGGCGTAGCAAAAAGTCTACGTTGTTGTACAACTAATGATCATTATGTGGCATTTGCTTGATGATGCAAGTTTAGATTCAGACGATATTCCTAACTGCTCTTTAAAAATGTAACTGAAAATAGTCATAGGAAAGTCTTCTGTGCTCTGGCAAAGTGTAAAGCCTGGTACTGGTATTCTGAAAAGAGAATTCTAGGTAGATCTGCTCAAATTTGAAATGTGAATGTTTCTTACAACCGAGTACTGCTAACGCATGGTTTAGATACGTACTACGCAAAGTAAAGGATTTAGTTCATTTTCATGTTACTGCATATCTTAGTTATGTGACAAAACCAACAACAAAAACGCCTTCTAAAATAAGAACTTACGTTTCTGCTTCAGAAAAATGAGTCGGATGTTGTAGGCAGTGAAGGTGATGTGAAGTCTCGACTCAAAGGATGTGAGTGCTCATTCTACACATGAATTAGAAAGGCACCTGTGTTGCTTTGTCTGTGTGCATCTGTCTCTACCTGAGCATCTAATTCACGTTACTCCTCCCACAATCCGCCCCATTTCTTTGTCTCATCTGAGCAACCAACAATAGGATCTCCAGAAGTTTAGAAACCTGGACTGAATGGGGGGGGCGTGATTGGCTGCTGAGAAGCGGCTCACCTAGTTCACTGTTAACATCGCAACACCTAAAGCAGAATTTTGCTTGTGTGAGCTTGCGGTGAAACAGCAGGACTGGCTAAAGTCAGATGGTGACAAAACCTGATAGCTTCACTGTGCTGTTAGAGCACAGTGATGAAATTGCCTCTCCAGAATATAGGATTCTGAATCAATATATTGTTAATGCATGCCACTGTTTTTAGAATAAATAGCAAATGTTGTCAGAGGTAAATATTTATGTATTTGTAACAATGGAAAGAGTATGAGAGCTTTTTCAAGGTAAGTGTAGAAAGCCATTACAAAGCTTATCTTCGCAACTGACCTATAAAAGCCATAAACACATCAAAGGCTTTGAGGACATCAGATACGGACTTTAATTCTTCATGCAGTCAAAACTCCCAAGAAGCCGGTGTCCAGGATCACAGCTCCAAGTATGCTCAGCAGTACTAATGGAACCCAGACTTACTTGGGCAGCTTCATGCAGAATTTTCCTTTAATTCATGTTACAATTTATTAAGTAGTGATTTCTTGTAGTGATTTTGTTGTGGGTTTTTTTTTTTAATTGCTGAACGTAAGGCAACAGAGTCTTTTAGAATAGGATTTCTTGGAGATTTTATTACTACAGAATAAAAAACTTTTAAAAAATGTAGCTGAAATGCTTCTGCTTCAAGACAGCAGCTTTTTGTTTACAGTTGGCAGGTTAAGAGGTTATACTTGTGTCACAAGTAAATACAGACAACATTTCTTCCAGGTAAAGATTCCAGGCTTTTGTTGCCATCTCAGATTTTAGCGGCAAGCAATTTTTCTTATCTTTTTGTCCAGCTCTGACCATGATGCATTTAGTCAGTCATAGTGCTATTAATTTTAGTTAATGTGTCTTTTTGATTTTTTTTTTTAATACAATGCAAAGATGTGCTTTACTATAAATACTTAACAAGTCATCCAGGTATCATAAGCTACCAAATACAGAGGGGATGAAAACACCGGCGGATCCCACTGAATGATTTAGCCTTAAGGCTCCTGCAGGTGTTATTTGGATTCAGAATAGTAGGAGTGGGGAGGAGGAGATAAATAAAACATTTGTTTCAGAAAGTAGGTGACACTGACAGAGCACTGATTTAAGACACAAAGACTCGCAGATTGGAAGAATGTTGTTCAGAAGGGAGGCTGGTGAGGAACACCCAACACCAGCCCCCCAAGTGGTGCTTCTCAGCACAGTTCTGCTTTTCTTTCAACTATTATTGCACCTTCTGTGAAGTGCTGTGCATAGTTTAGGCCGTGACTCCCACTGATGGATCACAGTCACTCACACATGTTTTTACACCACTCATTGAATATTTCGGTGAAGGTCTAATCTCATTTGGATTTATTACGATTTATCTTGGATTAAGCATTTATCTGCTAAGGATTATGACCTATACTACGAGGTACTGATGAACCATCGGAGTTCAGGAACATCTGTGCACATTAGAATGAATCAGCAGTATTATTTTTTGACACAGACTTCACACGTTATCTTTTTTCAATCAACTTTGCAACTTTCATACAGATAAGTATCTAATTTTCATTTAATACGGGCAGTAACCTGGAAAGCTTTTAGCATCCAGTAGCAGCAAAGCTGCATTTAATTAGCAGCAGCTTAAAAGATCAGGCCTCAGAGCCACATGACTTCGTATTTGCTCTGCCTTCCACAGTCACTATAACATCATTGATTTTTTTTAATACCAATTTAAATATCTTTCCTTCTTTTTGAAATGCATTTTAGTGAGTATTCCACTGCTACCCCAACTTTCTACTTTTTCTGATTTGCACAGCCAGGAGTGGAAAAAAAACAAGGAAAAAGAACAAGGATACATTGTTTTATTACTTTTCTGGACTTTTAAGATATTTTTCTTGTTTGAATAGGTTTAAACGGCCTCCTTTGTTGATATACATGGTGCTGCACCTCAGGAAGAGTATTGGATTTCTCATGTGATTAAAAGAAGTTGGTCTTTGGCTTTAGTTTGAGGCAAAGCCAGCAGTATACGCTATAGTTGCCCCCAAATAGGCACCTAGCTATTTTCATGCTCAATAATTTTGGATATTTATCATATCTTAGAAACCCCATTTTATGCCACTTCAGTTGCACAAAAGTTAGAGAACTCCAGTGGCCACTTTAATTTGTATGTTTGTAAGGTTTCCTTACAGCTTGAGTTTTTCCTTCATGATGATACAGCACAAAGAAGGTTTAAATACTTTAAGGCAGCCTTTCATAATAATTCATAGTTTCATAAGGACTTTGGCTATGAAACCGCACAATTTAATGTGCTTGCACACTCTTCCTAAAGGAATTAGGAAGAAAATACATGGTTCATTTCCAGTATACATTTCTACTATTTGCTAGATACTGTCACATTTAGAATGTGCAATCATGTAACAGATGACTACACTGTAGTATTATTGTTCATTTTGAGGATTGCCTGCAATGTCTCACTTACAGTAGGAAAGTAACTGTAAAGAGATGAACCTGAGGTTGTAAGAGGACGCTAGTTCCAGTATGTCTGACTTCATTAAATGGAGTAATGTAATTAAATTTTGGGCTTCGTGAGAACAGTTCAAAATTCATATTTCTTTACAGTGTTGGGATATAGCATGCTTTGTTACCAGTTTGCATCACAGTTTCTTATCCAATTAATGTCCAGGATCTGCAGACTTACGGACACAGCAATGCGTGTGAAACCATAGCTTGTTTTTCAGTTATGCAAGGAAAAGATTCAGCTCATGAAAAATTAGATGAAACAGAAGGCTGAGTAATGGATGAGCATAGAAAAGAATTGATCTACCATAACTAAAAACATTGCTGAATAAGCTGTAAAGAGACATAAAGATAAAATTATTTTTCAGTACCTTTTCTGTAAAATATCAAATAGAAAACCATCTAGATTCAGAAAAGAAAGGTTCCATGATACAAGGAAATTCTTCACCCACTTTCTCATGAGTACATGTGCAAGGAAGGAAAAACAGTAAAAGGTATTTTCTGGTAATAGGATACATTAACTCTGCAGTGGAATTGAGGATCAGCATGCACAGGATATCAATCTTAAACCTACTTCTGAGGTACAAGGATGAGGAGGACATGTTAATTTACTTTCTTTTGACATCAGCCCAGAACTACACATGTAAACTGAGAACCCTTAGGATAGGATGGATGGCAAAGTATAACTTTGAAAAGACTCGGAATCAGGGCATCATTCTGTTGGAAGGGACCTTAGTAGGCTTTCTAGTGCAAACTTGTGTTCAGAGCAGAGTCAACACTGAAATCACATCAATTTGTTTAGGACTTGGTGCAATGAAGTTTTGAAAACCTGCAAGGATGGAGTTTCCCCAGCCTCTCTTGGCAACCTGTTCCAGTACTTAATAGTTTTTTCCTTATATCCAGTTGCACCTCAGTAATGAGCCTAGCTCCATCTTTTTGGTAGCCTCCTTTGAAGTATGGGCAGGTTGGGTTTAGGTATTTTGGAAACTGTCTCTTCTCCAGACTAAACAAACCCTCTCCTCTCTGGCTGTCCTCAAAGAGCAAGTGCTCCAACCCTCTAAACACCTCCGTGCTTATCTGCTCAACGTTCTCAAGTTTACCAGCATCCTTCTTGTACAGGGGGCCCCAAAATTGCACATAATATTCGAGATACTACAATAGCCTGAAGAATACCGATTAAAAGGGGATGACTACATCTCTCAATCTACTGTCTATTCACCTGTCGATATAGCAGAATGTGCTGTTAGCTCTCATTGCTGCCAGCACGCACTGCTGGCTCGTTTCTAGTGTACAACATCACCAGGACCTCTATGTCCTTCTCAGCAGAGCTGCTCCTCGGCCAGTCAGTCTGATCCTGTACCATTGTAGGGGGTTGCTCTGTCCCTGGTGCAAGACTTTTCATGTGTCCTTGTTGAGTTTCATGAGGTTCCTGTCAGACCATTCCTCCAGCCTCTGTACATCCCTCTAAATGAAAATTCTGATCTTGACAGTGCTGATGGCATCTCCTTGTTTGGTGCCTTCTGCAAGCCTGACAACGTTGTGCCCTATCTTCTCCTCCAGGCCACTGATAAAGATATTCAAAGGTGTAGGTCTAAGGGTAGACTCCCAAGGAACACCACTTGTAACCAGCTGTCAGGTGGAGTATGAATCATTAGCCCGTTGTGCCTGTCAAGCTACATTTTCACCCATCTAGCAGTCTACCCGTCCACACTATGGTGTTCCAACTTGGATACAAGGGTGCTGTGGGATAGCGTGCTGAAAGCCTTGCTGAAGTCAAGGTAGGTGACATCTACTGCTCTCCCTTTGCCTGCACATCTTGCCATTTCATCACAGAAAGTAATTAGGCTTGGTCAAGCATGGCAAACCTTGGTAAATCCATGCTGGCTACTGTTTCTAATCACTTTTCTTTGCTTTCAGAAATGGCTCCCATGGACTTGCACCATTATTGTCCCAGAGAATAAGGAGACACTGACTGGCATGTAGTTCCCTGGATTGTCCTTCTCGCCTTTCTTTAGCATTATGGGCTTTTGAGTAGATTTAAGTGTGAAATCAGTCTGTCACTTCCCAGTTAAGAGATTTGACATAGTCCATAGTTATACACTCCCTCTAAACTGGGACTAAAAAGTCTATAAACAGTTACTGATCTCCACATGCTACTGGGGAAATTTTCCAAGATCAGTGACAGCTTGGGAATCACTGGCATTTTAAAATTATAGATCATTGCTTCACTTTTTTGGCATTTACAATATTGCATTATGGCAATGAACGTGCTAGATGTGTGTATAAAAAACCAAAATGCTTTTAGCATTTTAGTATTTTTTGTTTGAGCAATATTAAAGATGGAAATGTCCTGATACAATTCAAAATAATGGTTTTGTTTATTAAAGACATATACCCATTAAGATGAAGTTAGGGTGAGAAAAATGCTTGTTTGTGTGAAAATAGTATCTGCTTTCTCAACAACAGTATCTCCTGAGGTTTCTTTGATACATACCTGATTACTTTAATGACTAAACCAAGTTTTAACTCCTGTTAACACTGCAGAATGCAGACAGTTATAGAACAGTAAAAAGCATTTTGCCCTTCGAAGTCATTGTCAACATAACTCTGTTATTTTTTCATTCTGGAATTATTTACAGTGGAGAGGATTGATTCCAAGTCGTTGTTCTGTGTAGGGATTGTCAGAGCCTCTGTGGTCAGTCACTGAACTTCCATTATAATTCAGGAGGAGCTGGGTGCTTGCCTGCAAAAGGGCACAGGTACCTGAAAGGAAAAGGTGTGTTTATACGTGTTAGTTAACACGTGCTAAAATCACCTCTTTGCTGGAGAAGGCAAAATGTTTGGAAATCCCAAGCTTGTTTTATGCTGCCCGAGGCAGGACGGACCTCATGCTGTTAACACAATGATTCCTCCAGCTGATGAAGGATCTGCTCTGATGCATTCTGAAGGATGTTGCATATGCCTTGGCTGGAAAAATGATGTTTTCGATGTATTGGTCAAGGATAGAAAAGAAGGGGAAATGGTGGGAATGGTGACTCTGGTGATCTTTAGAGAAAAAAATAATGCAAATATGAATTGAAGATGAGTTCCATATACTTCTAGGTGTAAAACTAATTAGCAGTCACAGAGTTCAGAATTTATCAGATTTCTGCACTACAAAACCAGACATTTTAAAAAAGATTTAAAAATTTAGTAATAAAATTATCTAGCTGTTAATGTTTTAATGCAAAAAGTATGTCATACAAATATTGTTAAATCTGAATCTGGAAAGAAAAAGCAAACATAGCAAACGACAGGCTGATTTGAGCTAAGAACCTTGAATGCAAACTTAAATTATTCAAGATAGAACAGGTTTGTTTTGTTTCTATGACGGCATCATTTCATCCACAGTCTCTCATGACGTGAGTTACATAAAGGTACGTATTTTGCCTTCTCAGCCTCTTTCAGGGAATGATTTGTGATTACTTATCTAGGATTAGGAGTACAGAGACTATTTCAAACGTCTCTTAAAATATGTGGTATTGCAAACAACGGATATAAAATGAGATTCACACACAGAGCTTTGCTGGTGGCCAAGAACTGCGTTGCAATATGCCGGAAATCCAAACATCCTCCTACTCCCAGAGCCTTGCTGACAGATCTACAACAACTTCTTTCTCTTGAAAAAGCTACATACAGAATCAGAATAAGAAATAGAGAAGCCTCCTTATTCTGAGAAACTAATGTAATCTATAAAATAGAAGGCTGAAGATTCCTCATCAAGATGAAAATAAGATTCCTTTTTGAAAATTTTCCAGTTTCAAGTAACACTTCGACTATCTAAACTGCCCCCAAAACCAGAAAGAGAAAATCTTGTCATCCTTGAAAAAACAACAACAGCAAACCCTTAGGATTAGTGTCATTGTTTGCTTGTAGAGCCTTTTAGACCTACAAATCATTGGGCTTCCGCGTAAGTACCGGGGTGTGCATTAATGGAACTTGATACAGAAATAGAACCTTCGTTCAGCAGATCCTCCTTTGTTGAAAAACCAATTAAAAAAGCAAACACAAGGGAATAGAAAAAAACAAGCAACTTATACAGGGATGTATTTTTAAACAGAGCATACTTTGCAAGAAGGGCTGTATTAGATGCTACATATTTTAATTAGCTGTTTAGAAAATCAGGTTGACAGTGTCCTTTAATTAGTAGATATTGACTTATTCCACGTGTATTGTGGCATAGTGAATCTTATTAAGATAAATGTTTCTCTCTGAAGATATGAAAAAAATTCACTATCATTTGTTTGCTTACCAGATTGCTCACCATCAATACGGCTGCTATTTAAAATGATGAATTTTAGTCACATATTTAATTAGCTAATAGCTGATCTCACTGTAGGGTCTTGATCCTCCTTACATGTGTTCTTTCATCCTGAAAAAGTCTTTGGTTGTATCTTGTTTTTGAAGTCTTCGTTTGAAATTGTCCTTGCTAGCTTCGAATCTGAAATGCAGTAAATTACATTTTTAAAAGTAAAAATTATTGTGAAAACATTTAAGGTTTCGAGTATAGTTTTATAGCTACTGTTCATTATAATATATTGCTAGAGGCTATGAATTCAGAAAACACTAGAAGTTTTTTAGAGTTAGCTTTTCCACTCTTCCTGCAGATATTCCCCTATTGCAGCAGATATTTGGTTTGTGAGAAAATTATGTGGACTTTAACTGGGTATTAACTAGCTTAAGATGTCAGTGCGCGTGTGTACCACCGCTTGGTATGCAGCCTCCTCACAGAATTCAGGCCATTTGATGGCTGTAGTTGGAAAGTGCAGCAAATGCACTTGAGCCTACAGTGTGTCAAGGTAACTATTTGAAAACAAAGTGTCCTAATAATGTTCACATGAAAGACAGTAGAGCTCTCACGGACATGATTGACTTGGAAGAGGACTTCTTGGGGTATCCTTTAGCTGTTCACACTGCGTGACAAATGGTGCTTCTCAATCCCTGTGGATTACACCAATGCATAGAGCGATGTTCAAGGGAAAATACCACGCTCTCTTCGCAGAAGAGGTACTACATGCCTGGCCTCTTAACTTCTTATTTTCCTTACAATTTGCAGCTGAATGTCATTCCACCAGTACAAAGAAGATAAGCAAGAAGAAAGTTAATAAAGCAGAATTTTCTGTTGTGGAAACTGCATTTGAATGGATTGCAATGGCAGGTATGGTGTCGCCGAATGGAAACAATGCTGGAGATGCTGCAGAAGCTTGAGGCCTTCCTAGGAATAACACGGAGGCAATCTCGGGGGGTTAGGTGAACCCAGACTGCCATCCGTTGCACAACATCTGAAGAAGTTCTACAAGGTGCATTTGTCACTGAATTTGTAGCTACGTGAATGTGTGTGTACCTGTCATTTCATTTCTATTAGTTCGTCTCTCTCTATATATAAAAATATATAAATATCCCTGTTACTTGTAAGTGAACTTTCTTTAAAAGGACACTTTGAAATAATATATGGCCGATGATACGAGTTCCTTGGAAACTACTGTGGGCCAGATGGCTCAAAGTCAGAGAATTTGCTGTGTGAAAGCAAAGGGCGTGAGGGTGCCTAGAGCTCCACAGTGATGTGCCACCAAATAGGGTGGAATATCCATCAGGCTGTTTTTTCTACTTTCAGTCTCCTAACATATGCTGAACAGTGATCAAGCTTCAATCTCTATAGAAAACTGGCTGTGTTACTTAAAGAAAAAGTATTGTCTGACCTCTGGAGCATGTTATTACTAAAAGAAGGGCATAATTGACTTTTTGGATACACAGTTATTTGTTCTTGCTGTTGTTGTCCCATAACAGCATGGATTATAAACCTTATATCCTAGTCATGCAGGCAAAACTCTCTGTTACCTTAGCCCTGCTGTTTAATTAGCTTTTACAATTGGACATTGTTTATATCCCAATAAATGTTGCCTGAGTAAAGACCTCCCCTTAACCAATTATACCAGATGTTTTTCTGTGAAGGTCCTAATTAAATGGCATCTATTCTCGTGTTTGTTTTAAATCCTGCCTACCGTGTAAATCTCTGTAAGAGTGCAGTGCTGCACTGGGACACTTTACCAACATCTCTGACACTTTCTGGTTCACTGGCAGGTTGCAGCTGCTCCCTGCAAAAGTTCTTGCTTACTGTATGGGAGGGAGGTCCATATGGGTCAGCTTGAGACTTGGGAAACCGCGTCAGTGTCTTGCTCTACAGTGGCCTTCTCGAGCGATGCTAAGTCATGCATGACCCCATCAGGATGCTGTAACTTAAGGTGGCTGATGGGGTTACCACCGAAGTGTCCAATTCTGCAGTTTCCAGTACAGAATTTTAAGCAAAGGTGGAATTTACTTGGAAGTTCTCTTCTGTAGACATTGTTAAGTTGCAGATACTGTGTCTGGTTTGTGAGCAACTCTGCCACCCATTCTGATTTTGGCACAGTTTCAGGAATGGTCAAAGTTAGCTGTCCTAAACAGTGCTGTGCCCACTCCTTAATCAGACTCCCAGTATACTTGAACTTCAATTCTCCTGTATAACAGAACATTACTTTCTGGCAGGTAAGATTTTAAGTGCTTTTATATTCCAGGTGCTATTTCTAAGAGCTGATTCCTAAGTTGCCACCACTTTTGTGAGTGCTTAGAATATGAATTGGAAATCAGCTTCCTTTCTCTGGTACAGCAGCTGACATCCTAAAGCAACTCAATGAGTTCCCAAATGTCATATTTCAATGCCATGTAAAAAAGTAGAAGGAGTGAGAGATGTATTAATGGGAACACTGTCTCACTGTCAATCCTTATGGGCCAGAGGATTAAGAAATACAGTAAGCTCACCTGTGCTTCACCAAATACCCTCATTTAGAAGATAAGCATGGTATATAACTGCATTTTTTGCTGTTTACTCCCTTCATCCAAAATTCAAGTCATTCCGATTTCATATTAATGTCTTAATTTTGAAATTGTCCTTGATTTCAAGATGGATTAGGTAGTAATTACATTAAATTAGTTCTGCAGTTTCTGACCAAATACATATATACCTGCTCATTTCCTTAAGATCTTAACTGAAAGGATTTTTTTTCTTCTATAGGACTGCTAACTCTTGCAGGGAGGCGTAGAAAGTTTGCATGCTGTGAACGTCCCTGAAGCTCTAGAACGCAGAAGAAGATGTTATGGATGCAAACTTTGAAAAGTTCACCTAATTTTTTCTGCAGACTCTGTATTCCAGGTTGTGGACAGATAATCGGGTGTGATTATGTTTTACGGAATATCCAGTTCCCAGCATTGCTAGTTATAACGAGGGAAACAACTTTGGTAATCACTGTTCAGGAATACCTAGAATTTTGTATTACTTGGACAAAATATAGAGAAATTAAAGAAAAGATGCTGTGTGTTTCATGTCTTCAAAGACATAAAATAGTGATTTTAAAATGTTGTTATGAATGTGGTCTTGGTGTAACAATTCTCTAATGACTCTAAATCCAGATCTCTACCGGTCCCAGGATGGTCAAGCTGGAGTTTGCATGGGCTGCACTAATTCCTGATCATCTTCCTAAACATCGCCAGTTACAATGTTGTCCTCAGAGGTGTAACAACTTTCCTCACTTGAGTTCGCAGTATTTTGCCGTAGCAGACAGTATTTAGGACTAGATTCACCAAACAACGCTATTTCCTGTACTCTTGAGGGAAGGTGGTTGGCCTTGGTAGGCTTCATATTTTACTTTATTCTATACCCAGGATTCCACAGAGAATGGCTCTAACATGCTATTGTCCCTTTTCTAAGCTTTTAGAGTGCTGCTACGGGCTTGAGTTTTCCTCCTTGTACTGTTATTAAAGGCCAGTGTTGATAATATTTTGCATTCCAAGGACTTCTTTTGGTGGCTCTGCATGACTTATGGAATAACTGGCAAGCCAGCAGCGTTCCTGCACAAGTACAGTGCAAAAACAAAAATAAAGGTGAACTAGGACCTTGATGGCTGATAGTCTCAAACCATCTAGTGCATTGAATTTGAGCCCACATGTGAACTCAACTACCAAAGGCGATCTACCTGCAGTCTCTGAATTCATTCCTTGGATTCTCTTAAAAGGAAAAAAAAGATCATTGTTAATCCATGTGGCTTACATTGGCATAGATCTATTTCATTCCTGTCTGAGCACTCGTAGGCCTTGTCTATGATAGGAGAAAAAGATGGTTCCTTGCCACTTGACATGTGAAAAAAAATCCTAGGGAAGGCAAGTGCACATTGGGGTGAGCCAGCTGTTTCCCATGATCTGCTAACAAACGTGAAAACCAAAAATGGCCTTTCTGCACTGGGTTTTTATCGCGTATTAGTTGCCATGTGTTAGCTAACACAAGCTTATTGCAGTCTAAAGTAAATTCCTGCAATTTCAGTTTACCTCCTCTCTCCCAGCTGCACCATGTAGTGATTGTCTCTCAGTGATTTGCTGCTCCTTTTTCTGTGCCACTGGAACCTTGAGGAAATTTAACTGAAAACAAATCATGAATTTATTTTAAAAGTATGGAACTTAACATGGTTCCTAAATCCATTATGAATTCTCCTTTCCTCTAAAGAATTAAATTTCAGTTGAGGGCTCAATATCAGCTTCAAGACAGCAAAAATTTGCTCAGTTCATCCCAAATTAAGTTTTGATTCCACCTCCCTCATCTTTCCAGATGTTCAGTAGCTACATTTAAAGAATTGTAACAGAGTAGATGCTAAAAAAAGATTAAAAGGTAAAGCAGAATTATAGAGTTTATAGAATATTAAAATGCAACGAGTGAAATGTGTCTGTATATATAAATATAGGGCAGAGTCTGGAAAATGTCCATAATGATACAGAAATATTAATGAAAAACTAATACTTAAATAATTTCCAATCACTATATGAAAACATCACACAAGCATATATTTTAATTTCTAAGCACAGGTGTAGTAATCACTGCCACCAGGACTGTATCAGGGTCATGTAGACCTCTTGGATCCATCTGCAAAGTAACAGCATATTGAGCAGCTACACAATTAGAAACTGTTTGAAAGTGATTTTACCCCTGAGGGCTTCCAGGGAATTGCAGGGTTCCAGCGTAAAGGAGTTCTTTGGGTGCCTTCAGCCTGCCTCTGAATGGCACAGGACAGTTATTCTCACTTAGCATTACACCTCAGGTTTGAAATTCCTAAACTGTCTTGATCCACATGTTCAAATCCCAGGAGAACTGACTCAGCCTCTCATCTTTCCCAGATAAAAGTGCACTTTTACATGCGTATACCTTTCTGATGTGAACCTAAAAATGAAGGTTCTTTATTTTCTGTAAATGATTTTAAATACTAGTTTTGTAATAGCGCTTGCTCCTGTCCTTGGGCCACATTTCTTTTCCATTCTGCACCCAGGTGGCTGGCACTGATCTTTCCTTCCTTTCCTAGTCAAACGCAGGGCACAAGTGCACACTGGTGAGCCCTCACCAAAGCTCTGCCCTGCTTAAAGGAACAGCGAAAGAGCAACAAAGTGTGTCTGAGACAGTGCTACGTGTTGGCCATCCCCTGCTTTTACACGCTTAAAAGTGCTATGGAAGAGCGGAAAAGCAAGGCAGCATTCAAAATCCTGGAGTCACAAATTGCTCACCTTCTGTACTCAGTGTGGTTGTAGTTTACAGATTGGGTTCCTTCAGGCTGACAGGTTCTCTGTGCAATTACACAATATCGATGCACATCCGTGAGGACAAGTGTTAGGAACAAAGAGTTCAAAATATCCATAAAATGTAAAATTAAAAAAATATTTTCAGGAGTGAAATGAGATGATGCTTTGCCTGCATGGGAACAAATTGATCCAAGTTTTGTGATCACGGTGTCTCAGGTTTCATATCAGTTATCTCGGCATAACTTTTTGATTGTTTCTGAAGTCATGCACAGAATGAGGGGAGACACAATTGACCTTTCCAAACTTGCTGCATTTTAATTTTTCCTATGCTTAGAAAAATACAGGAAAACCCAAGAGGTAATATTATTTTTGTATAGAACATCTGAAGTTATCCTAGGCATGTTCAGAATACATTAAAGATACTGTCCTGACACAAGGAATTTACAATCCACTTTTAGACATTACATAAGTAATGAGAGCAGTAAATGCTGGCAGAAGAGAGAGAGTGGTTCAAGGTTACAATCATAAGATTACAGCATTCCTCCACTATGTACCATGTTTGAAAACTCACTTCAATTTTGCTACCTCGATCTAGGCTTTGGTTTTTCATTTTGGCTCTCTTTTTTCCTTTGTCAGATTTAATTTTCTGTCTGAATCCACCAGACATAACATCCTGGCTACAAACTCTGATCAGATTTTTTTTTCTTTTTCTTTTTCTTTTTTTTTTAATTTTTAATTTGGATTGTACCGACTCTGCTTGCACAGCCAACATGGATGGCCTGTTTGTAGCAGAAATATTGTCATGGCCTTTTCTCTGACAGCAGTCGAAGTTGAGGTACCAACAGAACATATACTTTATTGCACGCGCTACTTTATTCTACACAGGGAAAGTAATGCAAAAAAAAGTAACTATCTGATTTCTACATAATTAACACCTGGATTTTTAAATCCCCACTTTGAAGAACCACACCATACACCACACCACATAAGTGGTGTGTGAAACACATGCAAAACTCGGGTTAATACTCTATCTTCTCATTCTCATCCAGCCTTAACAGTCACTTAGAAATGATTTGTGAAAAATCAATAATGCACCTTACCGGCTTTTTTGTAATGTGTAAAAAAGGGTGGGCTCTGCCAATTTTTTAAACACACTGAAAATATCAGGATGGTAAAATCGGATTTTTATTGATTTTCTTGGAAGATCTTTGGGGTTTTGACAGATATGTATTGACAGCAGCCACCTCTAGTTGAATCGAAAGTATTGAATGTGTAATGCAAATCAGTCTATCTTCAACATATTTGAATTATACTCATGTTAAAAAAAAAAGTGATCAGAAATCTTTTTTCCTTTCAGTCTTTCCTCTTGTGGTATTATGCTTTCTCATGTTCTTTAGTCACCACACAGTCTTGCGGGCTGCAGATGAAAGATAAACAAACAAAAAATGGAGCATCTAATGTTTAAAATACAAGCATATATAAAAAAGTAAAACACACTCAAGTTCTTATAGATTATAAATACATAGAAAAATGGCACAAATATGTATTTAGAAAAATATTTTTTCTAATATTTGTAATAGAGTTGTCATTCACATTAATTTTTATGTAAATTTACCTAAGCTGATGATTCATAACTGAATTCTTGCCTAATCTTCCTGGTTTTGGCCAGCGTTTCCATTTTTATTTCCATTGCCTCAATTTATTTTTATTTGTTTATGTAATCGATTTCAAGAGTCTGCCCTAGAACCTGGAACTAACTGCGAAAAGAGAGGCCCTGCTTCAAGTCAGTTTCAGCCCAACACAAGAAGTGGATGAAAAAGACAGATCAGGATAAGACACCACGAGTCACCATGACAGACAGTAATCTTGGCACACAGCTGACTATTCATTATCATTCCTTCGGCAGACATCACAGCAGAGGAGATTTTTAGGGAGGGATTTGAAGGAGGAAAATTAGGTGAGTGGGAGTGAGAAGCAGCGGCGAGGGAAAGCAGGAAGGCGCTGGTTTGAAAATGTAACAAGTAGAGAGTTATTACTGAATGAAAAGTGTGGGGGAAGACGTCGATTTCTCTATAGGATCTGAAAAGCTGATAGGGTGGGAATAAGCTGTAAAGAGCTACAAAAGCGAAGCGGCTTTTGCTTGCTAAGATGCTGAAGGAGGTGGGGGACACACTGAGGCAAGGAACATGGCTGAAGCGACGACTGCGCAGATAGCCAGGGCAGCAGCGTTTTGCAATGGTGCTCTGTTATTCTTCGGAGTTTTGTGATGTCCAAAATTAGGTTATTAGCTTTGGAAGGGCAGGGACCAAAGATGTCTTTGTACTAAAGGGCATCCTAACGTATTTCCAGGTGCTCTAAAAATGCACAAATAAAAACGAGCAACTACTTCTCATGGATACTGTTTCCTTCGTTCTTCAGCCTTTATTCTTCAAGTTACTCCATTCAGTCATCTTTCTATTTTCAAAAGAACTTTCTATATGAACTTCCCAGTTCTCTCATGTCAAGTTATCTTACTGTTTTTGTAAAGACTGCACATCATCCATATTTAACACCATTTCAGCTTGGTGAGGTGACTGTAACATAGCATTAAACTCAGATTAAAAAAAAAAAAAAAAAGAGTGGCATTTCTAGGTTTTCTAAGTGTGCTAATTCAGAAGAGCTACTTTGACTGGGAAAAGTGCTTTCCCCCAGATGTCTTGGATTTCAATAGACCTTATTGCAGCTATCTGAGTTGAGTTAATAGAATGGCAGTTAGATGCAAAAGGCCTTTGGATTAGTATTTATGGTCACCATAGCAGTGAGTCTCAGAGAAATGTGAATAAAGATGTCACCCGAAGAACTGGAATGGAAGGTTTCTCCACAGGCACTTAATTCTTAGAAATTTACAGATGAAAAATGCTATATGAGTATTAATAGACAGGAATGAAATATGGATGAGGGGACACTGAAGCTGGAATAGCAAGTAGAACAAAGGGAATAAGGGGACGTGGGGACATGGTAAGAAACCAGACTAGAGCTGCAGACTTGGACAGAACTGTCGAAGATCTATATTAAAAA
The DNA here is from genome assembly GCF_009769465.1 of Tauraco erythrolophus. Lineage (NCBI taxonomy): Eukaryota > Metazoa > Chordata > Aves > Musophagiformes > Musophagidae > Tauraco > Tauraco erythrolophus. The sequence continues at coordinate 27,968,306 of NC_141474.1, read as the reverse complement.
AAAAAAAAAAAAAGAAAACAGCAAAAAGGGGAAGTTTAGATAAAGGAATGAAGAGGTGAGTAATATGAGAAATTATTTGAAGGAGGGCTAGGATGCGACATGGCTATCAGGGAACCTAAAAGAAAGGGGTTGTAGCAGGATACAGGATAACCAGAAGCAAAAAAGCATCCTAGCTACTGATACAGATACAGTAACCTTTTCACAGAGGAAGAGAAAGTCAGACTTGGTAACGGGCTAGAAGTAAAAAGGAAAAGAAACAATCAGGTTTGGGTTTTGTGACAGAGAGACAGGTAGGAGGTACTGTAATGCACGTACACAGAGAGATTCCAGGAGAGAGTGGTTTTGTCTATGTTAAGCCTGAATCGGTGATGATGATGTTTCTCAATGGATGTGCAAGAACATTTAATGTAACAGTCAGCCATGAGATTTGAACGGACAGAAGAAAAAGATCAGAGTACATGCAGCATATAGCAAAAAGGGATGTCTCAGGGTCATTTGACCAGCAACAAACAAGGCAGAACACAGGGCTCGGGTGATCTGCTAGCCTGGAGAAAGAGTATGAGAGAAAGGACATGAGGGGTGTGTGTGGTGTGTGTGTGTGTACTTCCCGTAGTTCACTGTCAACAGCGAGACAAATCAGCCTTTGCTGTATGTTCGTGACCACCTATAGTTTATGAAGACTGCAGAGGGAATAGTATGGACAGTATTTTTCAGACCTTGGACGTAGATGGTCCTCGCTGAGCGAAGAACAGTGTCTGCCCTCCAGTACTCTGTGCAAGGGCGTATCTTCTAACCCCATGACAAAGCCCCCTTGGTATGCCACTTTAGACAGGTATTCCATCAAGTCATTGGCAGAGGAATGTGACTAAAGTAATACTGAATTAGCTTATATAATTCTAAAGTAAGATACTGTGAGTAAAGAGAAGTAGGTGGAGAGAGGCCTAAGTGCCACTGAAACAGAAACAGCAAAAGGGAGAGAAACCACGAAAATAGATGTTGCAAAAATAACTAGAGAACTATGAACTGAAAGAAGAATGGACAAGGCCACAAAAACCAGGGAGAAAGGAAGCAACTGACCCTACAGAAAAATCCAGGCGTGTAGAACCTGCAGGTATTATCCATGTGTGTCTTGTTGAGAGGAATTGAACTGGAGCAGAAAAGGCACATATCAGATAAGAAGATTAAGAGGTAAAGTGATGTTTAAAGAAGAGAACTTTAGATAGAGAAAGATAAAATTTCACCTGCCTTCTTTTTTAGGCTTGGTGTGTTTCGCTGACTAGTCATTGGTCACTTGGAAGTGGTTACATTATTTTACTAGCTATAAGGAAGCAAACAATCACACAGTCCTGTCCATTGCCATTGCTTAGCATTGCGTGCACACTCCCTGTTTCACAGTCTTAACAGCCACTCAATTTGGGGTGCATTCACCCTCATGTCTGCCTGTGTATGCAAATATACATGATTCGAGGTCTTGAAGCTTGTAACACTGTGCTTGTCCCATGGCTAGCCTCGCTTCTGAGAGCTTGGAGTTTGTTTGCATTAAGGACATGCAATGCAGCTTCCGTTGCAGCCTTGCATTAGTGGGACACGCATGATCAGCCCCAACCTGCTGGGTCTCTTGGGAAGCGTCCACATAATTACCCCCTTTGCACCAAAGACTTCACTGCTGTATTTGCCACATGGTGAGTGTCACCCAGCGGGCCCGCAAACACATGCGCACAGGAACCCTCCCGTCCCCACGAAGCATCGCTGTATTTGCCATATGGTCAGGCTCACCTGCTAGGTCTGGGAGAAGGAGACAGACGGGCAACACTCACGCACATAATGAAGCTCCCCACTGGGCTGCCTTAAGACATTAAAAACAAGAGTTGACATAAGTATCACATGATCAGACTCACCTGCTGGGTTTTGGGGCAGGGCGGGGTAGTCTCACACACACACACACACACACACACACACGCATTTGCCGCCTCTGCCCAAAGGGTACCTCCCTGTAACGCCTGTCCCCCATGTCGGTGCGTTAGGCTGGAAAGCAGAACAGGAGGGATTCACCCCCTTCCCCACCGGGGACACAGACCCCTACCCCGTCAGGCCTCCCTGCCCCAGCTCCCCTCCGGGCTGCAAGGCTGTGATTGCTCCCTGCTCTGGGTGGATGAGGACATCACCTCCATAACGAGCCTCTCCTCCCCGGGGGCCTGTGAATACCGCAGAGCCAGACGGGCCGCCCCGCGGGCGAGGAGCGAGGCCCGGGTGGGGGCTCAGGTAACCGGCGACTGCCCCGCTCCTCCGGGGCGCTGCTGCTGTGATTACCGCGGTAGAGACAGTCACCGGGGAGAAGATAACAAGCGCTCCTTCCCCGGGCAACCAGCGATCGTAAACACCAGCAGCGACCGGCGCTGCCGGGGAAGGCGCCGGCGGGTCCCGCCTCACGCACGGCCGATCCCGCCCCTCACGCAGCGCCGCCTGCCCGCCCGCACGGCCGCCCCGCCCGCGAGCACAGAGGCGGCCGCCGGGCTGGGCGAGGAGAAGAGCGGGCGCTGGGTGCCCCGCTGCTGAGTTCCGGGCCCAGCCAGGCTCCCTGGGGCGCCGGGAAGGCTCTTCCGGGGCGCCGTCCGTCAGCGGGGCGCTCCCGCCGCCTCCCTTCGCTGCGCCGCCATGGCGGCCTCAGGGAGGGAGGGAGGGAGGGCGGGGGGGGGCGCGCGCGGGACTCCCCTGGCGGTGACGTGTGTTGCCATGGCGACGCTCAGGCAGCGTCTCGCTCCGTGGGGGGGGTGGGGAGGGGGGAACGACAACAAATATGGCGGAGAGGAGCAGGACGGCAGAGACGGGTCAGTGCCAGTCGCAGTCGCCTGGGCGGGGGGAAAGGGGAAGAACCCCGCTTCTGCAGGGGCTTCTGGCAGTGGAGGGGGCCCGCCTCACGGCAGGGTGCGGAGGACGGAGCCCTTCTCCCAGGGGAAAGGGAGGGAAGCGCCTCCGGGCCGAGGGCACTGAGGTGGAGAAGGGGCCGGGGCAGGGGCCAGTGCCCAGGCTCCGGGCGGGAAGCCCCCGCGCAGAAGCCCTTCCCTGGGGGATGAGGAGCATCTTCCAGGGGGCGAGATGGCCGTGCGGAGTGCCCCCTCAGGCAGGGAGAGCGGGACGAGCCGCCAGGCACTCCCGCCCGGCTCGAGGGGGGATTGCTCCCTTGTGGGGAGGCAGGTGAGGCGGCGAGAGCCCGGCTCCGCCAGCGAGCAAAGCGCGGGGGAGAGCCCCGGTCGTGCCGAGGAAGGAAGCGGTGGTGAGGAAGGCTGCGCTGCGCGCCCGCCTCCCTGCGCAGGGGGCAAAGGTGGCGGCGGTGGTGCGCAGGGGTTCCCCTCACACACGGAACCATGGCCTGCTTTATTCGGGATGGAAAAATAACGTATGAAGTCACGCAGCTGGAATTAAAACCGCACCGCAAGGCCGACAGCTCGGGGGTGACCCGCGGGTGCTGCGTGACCTGTCCCGGGCGGTGCAAAGAGCCCGGCGGCTGCTCACCTCACACCCGGTGCCAGCGTTAGTTCTTCCTACTCAGGATGTATGAGCAATGGCTCTGGCTGTGTACGGGAAGATGTTTGTCTGTGAAACTAAAGTTTTGTGTTTCGTCATCAATGAGAAGGGTTCTGTAGGTACAGGGGTCTTTCCTACTGTAACAAAACACAGTCAAGGTCTTTTTCCAACTCACGTGAAAACAAAAGCCCCCCAGATATTGTGAAAATTAGGTATAATAACATTTGGAGGATGGAACAAAGATAATGTCAGTTTTCCTGAATATTTAATAACCCACAAAATCATACATAAATTATCTGGGTTCCTGGACCGAAAGTTCGTTTTCTTAGCCTGCTGTGTTAGCTGCTCTGCATGGCCTCAGAAGTGGCTCCAAATGAAGATGCATTATCCATAGAATTGATTTTGGGTTTTTGGGACACTTAAGGTGGAAAAAAATGATAAATATGTGCGGTGCTGTTGTGCTCTGGGAAGCAATACTGCGAAGGCTACATCTAAATGAGGTGGCCGTAAGATTCTTGAATTCCCCATGTTCAGCCATGCTGTTTATGAAGCCCTGAAACCACACTGTGAAGTTTATTATACATCGAACTTACCTGTGAGGCAGGTGATTGTTTTCATCCACTGTGTTATGCAGCACTACTAAACACGCCTGATCAGCTCTGCCTGCGCTGTGAGACGGGAAATGAATCTCAAAAGTGGAAAGAGTGGCCGCTTGGCTTTGTCAGCTTTCCTACCTGCTTCATCCACCTATGCCTGTGCTGCTGTCTGTAACTTCCTTTAACACACCACATAACTTTCCTACTATTTCCAGATTAGCGCATAATCTGACTCTCATAGTGTGTTCTCTGCTATATTGTTTAGATCTGCAGCCTTGCAGTATTTGCTTCTTATTCTTAACCTTTTCCAGAATTTTTTCCACATTTAACTGTTGCAGCTAACTAATCAGTGATTTTCTCATAAATGTTGTGTTTCGGCCTGTGTTGAAATCATGTTTTGTTGCATGTTCCTGATACATGTCCGCTGAAGTTTTGCAATGCCTGTTTGGCTGTTTCGCAAGTCTTAATTTGCAGGTCCTTCTTTTTCTGAGAAACGGTATGAGTTAAAAATGCAAAGAACCACAAAGATAGGAAAAAGACCCAAAACTTTCAGAGATCAGTGAGGCTTGGCAAGCAAGCTTGTGTTCTTTCTTGGCCCATTTTTAAGAAAGGACATGGAAAGTATTCTTCCTAAATATTATCTGATACTGTATTGTCTACATCTAAGATGCTTACAACCCCTCTGAACTCAGCTTTGAAAATATACTGTGTCAAGAGGTTTTGTATGTTAATTATACTTTATGGAAAACATACCTTTTTATAATAATTTTTCATTAAATTGATCTCCTAATTCTTCTAAGAAAGTAAATCTTTTAGTCTTTCTTACACTGGTACTCATAATTATTGTTTCCATATATAAAAATCTTTTTATATTTCCATTCCTTTTTCACGTAGATTTTTGTTTCTGTAGTAGTTTTTGCAAATTTTCAATTTTTTTTTTTTAATTTATTTTATTTGGGAGGGCGATAGGACACTCAGGATTGCACAAAATACTTCAGAAGAGGGACTACCACCAGCTTTTATTATACTGTTATGCTCAGCATTACTTTCTGTATCATGGTTTAAGCCAATCTGTGTGTTTCAAATGAGATTGAGACTTAACATGGGAGGTAGATTATCTCACATCTGTCTGCTGTGGAGTTCATAATTCTGGTGCTATCCTCTCTGGACTAGGCAGACATCTGGTCTAATCCATTAAAATAGTTTCTGTGTTCTGGTGTTTGGTTAGAGCGCTGCAAATCAGCTCGCTTTACGCTGGATTAATCAATCATTTTGCTCCTTAGTCCTAGCTGGTTTCTCAGAACTGCTCAAATCAGCTTTCTGCAATAACCTGTAAGTTTGCAGGCTTCCCTGGTTGGGTTTCCAGGCTGAAGCCTTCATGTCTCAAGGTGGCAATCCAAATTAAAGGCAATTTAAATCTTTACGAATGAAGTATGGAGGAGAATAAAAGTGATTAAGACTAGTTAAGTTACTTTCAGGAGCTTCTTGGTTGACTTCCAGTTGTTCTGCTCAGCTGACCTCGATGTCTCAAACCTGTGGAAGATACAGGATATAGCAAGATGGCCAGTTTAGTTAAGTTTCTTTAAAAACAGATCAGTGTTACTTTTCTAATTCTCTAGCAAAAGGACCTCATTAACTTGTCTAAGGAAGGTCTGGGAGTAGGTCAAGGTGACTACAGAACGCCTGTATTTGCTAATTTTTTGACCCATGAGCCAGATGAAAATGTTTAACTTTTCAGACATGGATCCAGCTAAAATTTCACTAGTTATCTCATTCTCCCCAGGTCACTCTTCTAGGGATCTATATTACCTTCAGAAGGCTTGCTTCCAGAGGCCTGAATGATCAAAGGGTGCAGGTTATCTCTGAGTTCTGTAATAGTTTTCTATCTGAGGCAGCTGCGTATTAGCCTGGATTGACAGTTCTAATATGTGTTATTCCACAGTTGCTAGTCATTTTGTGGATATTAGTATTTCTGGTATTTCATTGAGTCATTGTCACTGAAATCATAGTGAAAGCAGAAAAAGGCATTTACTCACAGTGCTGGACAGGATATAAATATATGTCTGTAGACCAAAGATCCTTGTTATCGGAACAAAGATTTCCTAGCTGAATGTGTAGTTTTTCATGTTTATTTACATGCCATGATAGATACCTTGCAGAGTGATATTAAGTCAGATTTCATGTTAAGAATGGTTAGAATTTTTGAAAGCATTTGCAGCTGGGCTGACCTGGCTTCAGGGCGGACAGCTTCAAACCACTGCTGATTGCTGAACTCCCACTCCAAGTTTGGGTAGTAATTAACATTTCTAAAATACTTAGTGCTGAGGTAATTATTTCAGAGATCTACATGTGGAGGGCCCAATTGAATAGCTGTGTAAATTCTGCAGTGTTTTCTAACTGATTTTAATACGATGGTGCAGAGCTGGACTGTTTTGAAAGATAGCTTTTGATTATTCTTTCAAAAAAGAATAGTTATTCTTTAAAAAATGTTTAATCACATATGACATTAACACATTCTAGTATCAGGAACATACTGCTTTCTTTTAGGTGGCCTTAGTTATTAAATAAAAAGCCGAATTAAATAAGACAACCTCATTTATTTGTCTCTGAATATAGGCCTTTTTGGTAACTGGAACTTCTCATTCACTGGCTTTATCATGAGGAAATTTAAAATAGGAGAAATCAGCTAATTACTCTAAAAATATTATTTAATCTTGGTCTTTAAAATAACACCGTATGTCAGTGGTGCCTCAGGTCTTCCAGGCAAATTTATTTTTTTCAATTGAATTGTCTTTTCTTAAATTATTTCTGAATTTTCAAGTATATATAAAAAATATATCTTATTTGCTGGTATGCACTACTGGCCTGTAAACATAGCTGAATTCTAGTGTTTGGGAAAAAACGTTGCAGTCTTCATGCGGAAAGGGATCTGCCCACTGTATCCTCCTGACAACATGCAGAGATTTCAAAAGTCAGTGGAAAACTTACAGTGCTGGGCCCAGACTTGCAGATATTTACACACCACAAAGAGCTATTTACAGTTGTTTAGAAAATGCTGCAGGATCTATTTGTAAACAAATTTAAAATGTGTTTTGTTCAACAAACACATTTGCCAGAACTTCCTGAGAGGTTGGTACATTTTAGCTTAAGCAGTTTGAAGTCCAGGGGATATTAGAGAAAGGTTTGTTAGTAAATTTGAAGCACTTTGTAAGACCATTAACTACTTCAGTTTTTACTACTTAAGTTGAAATTATATTTAGAAATTAGCTATAGTTGCTGCAGAAAAATATTATAATAATCATTATACTCTGTTGCCAGTAGGCTGATATTCAACTCATTTCCAACTTTTTCAGTTATCTAGCGGAAACAATCCCCACTAGAAGAAGAAATCACTGAAGCAGAGCTGCTACTAGATTTTTGGTACTTAGAGCTTTGATCATATTTCTGTTACATAATTTGCCATATAAGGAGACCTGAGAAATACTAATGAAGGCTTTATACAGCCAGAAGATGTAATTTCAGAAAAAGAAAGAGACAGGAATGTGTTGGATATTCCAGTTGCCACTTAATGGTTTACCATTTCCTAGCCATATTTCTAACATTTTTTTCTTTGACAAATAATCAAAGCTTTTGAAAGTTACTTACCTCAAGCCTCCCAATGTTTTTTCTTTCAGTGAAGTTCAAAGCACCCTACTAATTATTAGTGCTTGCGAGAGGAGGTTTTTGAATTTGTAAAAGGCAAAATGAGACATATTGAGAATTTTAATAGGTTTTATACTGAAATTTGTAAAACAGAAGTTCTTGCAAGTTTCTTTAGTGTTGCTGTCACTGTATTTAGTAGGCAGAAGTCTCATGCAAAAAAACAGATCAACCTCAGAATGCATTTCTGCTTTTTGAAGTTGAGCTTTATAGATCCAGTGCTCATTAAAATAATTTTTAAAGTCAGCTTCCTGTGTTAAAATGTAACTGGCTTGATCTCCACATGGGGCCACTAACATAACTGGGAAACTTAGATCTGCAGGAGAAGCCTGCTTTCCAGATGACACACCTAATGACAATAGCTGTTAGCTTTCACAGAAGAAATGGACAACTTGTCTACACTCAGAGATTTTCCTTCCTCCTGTGTTCTTCTCTCCTCCAGCAACACCTGTTTAGGGACAGAAGTAGTAGAGTGAAATGACTGCATAGTCATCTTTCCCCCTTTTTTTTTTTTTTTAATAAAGACCTAGGATACCCTGATAACAGAAAGCACCAACTCCTGGATAAACGAGGTGCTACAGGACGTGGAGAGGAGTTTTGTACAGGCATTTACTGCTAATGTCACTCAGATCCAGCAGTGCTGCTTCTGCTCAGCAGTGGTGCTGCTGGATGCAGCCTGGCTCCAGCAGACCCACCTAGGTGCATGCATTGTGCTGCGTCACTCTTGTTTGTGGAGGATTAATTGTGCTGCCCTTTTCCAGAACTATGTGATTCTATAGAAATCAGCTCAGGTTTCTCAAGTAATCCCCCAGAGTAGTTGGCATGCAGAACCTCGGTGCAGAATTGCCTTGTTTAGATCTCATTGTACCTGAGATAATAAGTTCTTCCAGGCTCAAGGTGTGTCTGCAATTAATCTACAACAGAAGTAAACCAATTTACAAGTAATCGAGAGTTGGTTATGGGTACGCATCTATGTGTGCCATATCCCGGCTTCCCTCTCACTGTCTTCCTGCAACTCATCATTTTCTTTACATTGCCACAGAGGCCAAGCCTGTCATTTAAGAAGTGCAGTATTTTTTAACCTTAGATTTTCAAATATGTTTTGGTTTTTTGAAGTAATTTTACTATTTGTATGTCAGAATGGTTGGGAAAACACTGCTCTACCAAAATAACAACTTCAATTTCATTTTGTCGCAGGCTGTGCAAATTCAAAGATGTGGACTTTAGTATTAAATCCAGGGCCCTGATCCTGCAAACGTTCGTAGATATGAAATTGCATTGAGTTTGATGTATGTATGTGTACAGTAAAATGTTTTCGTGATTGGTTCTATTTTAGAATAAGTAATGTGTTAAGGTTAGAGACTAAAGTCTATACAGTCTGATACATATGTTTTCTAATTTACGCAGGTATCCCTGTTCTCTCAATATGGTTAACTGGCTGATTTCATAGATTGATTGTGGCAAAAATCAAGTGTAGGAAAGGGGATGGAAGGAGAAAGTAGTTGTCTTAAATTATTGTTATTAAATAAATAAGCTATCTAGCTGTATTTCGTTTACTTGCTAATTCATAGAGATATTTACTTAGCAGTGGATCTCACAATCGTGAGTGAAAACTGGCAAGATTTTGCTTTTAGATACTGTTTCATAACTGCCTCGAAAAATGTATTGAGTTTCAATCTTCACAAAAGCAAGTGAAACGTCATTTTCTGTGAATCATCAGAGCAGAGCAGCAGGAATCCATTCCAAAGAAAGCCCAGCTGGATTCATTACAAGTCTACTGATATGTTTTCATTTGCAATAAGCAGCAAAGTTACTGTGCGATTACAGTGAAGTTTAGAGCTGGGCAGCACCTATCAATTCACTATCATGTTTGCATGCATATGTGATGCAGATGAGATAGTATGATGCACTTGATTAATGAAAAATTCCTCAAATAACCTATACAAATCCAAAGGAAGCAGCAGCATTATTTCAGGCAAACTGTCCATGTAAAACAGAATTGCAAGATAAACTTGTCCCTGTACTACTTACCTATACCTGAGCTCTGTAGTAGTGCAGAATAACAGATGCTTGGTAACTACACAGAATACCAATATATCTGCTGGTTATTTTATTTCTAAGCAGTAAAAATAATCAGTAATTTGATCTCAGAGTTTTCTGCATGTAAGCCTTCTTGTAGGTAGAAATTTGCCTTGTGTTCTGAATATTTGAAATACTTTGCATGTGTTTCATATTACTATAAATATTGTATCAACATTTGCTTAGTTAAAAGACTGCTGAATATGGTGTATTTTTGAGTGGTGTTCTCTGTAGTTAAATTCCTGTTACGTTGCTGATGCAAGAGAGTTAATAGACCAAGTTTGCTTTGATGACATTTTTATGTTAGAAAACAGGAATTCTGAAACAATACGTAAACCTTTTGCTATGCAGTACTTATACTTTGTGAATAAAATAAAACACGGCAATGATCTAATTATTTGACATGAAATACTAGGTTATGATAAAGTGTTCCTTAACTAAAGAGTAAATTCAGCAATGTGAGTGGGCAGTACTTGGGTGGAAGAAATTCTCGATGGCTTAAAATATTGCTTTTTGGAATGGACTGTTTTGGAAAGTAGGGGGAAAAATGCTGTTCTCCACTAGGAAGTTAAAGGAGTTGTTTCAATGAGTAATTATAATTATGGCAGTAATTAATAGTGTAATTGATTTCAGGAACCTCAAGGAACAAATTATTCCAGAAGTGGTATTAAAATCCCCAAATTATTTTAAATATGTAGTAGTCAAGAGGATTTTAACTCCTTAACTCCAAAGTGAAGAAATTAACTGCCTGAAACTACTGTTGACTTAAATTGACTGACAGAAGACATGCCTACCTCTAAACAAGAAGTAGATAGGAAGCAAGGGTAAATCTTTAAATTGCACATATTCAAGTGCCAAGGAAAAACAGAAGTTCAACGGAAAGAAGAATGCATGAATTACGGTGCGCAACATGCAGGATGTAAATCGTCAGTGAACTAATGTCGCCCAGTTTTCACACATCACACTCAGAACAATCCCCCAGGCAGTTGTGGCAGTGTGCAATTACCTCTCTTCCAATCTTTTGTGAAGTAAAGGGTGTTGAAGAGAAAGATGGTGCTATGCAAAACTGCTGCTGTGTTTCCCCACGGTGTTTTGTGCTCTGTGGAGCCCTCGTGGAAAGCCTAGTTTCCCATAGATAAGGATTCATTACCAGCATAAAGATGTTAGTGGTTGAGTCAGGAATTGAATTCGCGTCTCCTGAACACCAAAATTACTCAGTCATAATCAAATACGTCTTCTTGCTTTGTGCATCCACAGCGGATTTACAGTAGTCACCCTTCAGATGTCACAAAATCAGAATACCTCTGAATGGTGGGTGTGATGCAGTACCACAGCTGGCCTGTGTTGAGGCTCACCAGGCTGACTGCTTTTGGAGAATACCTGAGAATGAGCTAAAAGCCTGATCCAAATTAGAAGGCGCAGCTGTATTACCTCAGTGCTGAGCCTGAAATAATGTCCGTGATATAGCTTATTAGCTCAGCTGCAGCATCACAGCTGTAGCTGGCTCCCTTTGGCCTTGCTGGGATCACAGCAGATTAAGTTCATCTCTTCCAAAAGATGGCATAGACATCTCTTTAAATAAAGGTCTGCAAAGCCCCTGTTCAATCAGCAAACATATTAAGACATTAAAAGTACCAGGAATTCGACATGAAAGGGGTAGTTTTCATAAACAGAAAAAGCACTGTTTGTATGTTTCTTACTTGATCTTCCTGATACTCCCAAAAGACTTCCATAGTCCTTCATACTTAGTACTTTTAGGAGATGCCGTTTGTGGGCAAGCATTTTGAATGTGATAGTCAGGACTGGGGAGTAGGAAACTGAGGACAACTGAAATAAAGAAAGTCTTAGCCTTTTGAGAAAGCTGAAATAAACTTACTTCTCTGTTACATCAGGAAAAATTATTGCTTATTGAGTGTTTTTCAGTTCCCCAGCTGAGAATCATTTGGTCCTAAAGAAAAGAGACACACAATGTTGTGAACTTACAGAGACTTCAATTTTATTAGTCATTGAAGGCTACATAGTCATGAGTCAGGATCATTGCATTGGTTGCTACCTATCAGATGTTTTAGTTGCATTTAGCTTGCCTCCGTGTGTTATTTTTAATTTAGAAATTTATTCTGTCATGATTTCTTTCAGTTATGCTGCCATTAAACCAATTTTAATTATACTGTTCTTGTAGGATAAAGACCACCTGATTCACCTAGTGCTCGCTCCTGGTTGGGATATCATAATCTGACTGTTGCTTAATCATGTCTTGTGCTCTTAAATCAGAAAAAAATATTTATTCTAGAATATACAGTGCAGATTAAAAAAAAACAACATGCAGGAAGAAATGTTCTCCTGAAAACAGTTTTAGCAATAAAATATGATTTTACTGCCTAGGAGGGAAATGGTCAATGTAGTCTGTAGGCCAGATCTCTCTTGCTTTATCAGTGTAAGTATAGATTAAGTCCATCTGTTTCGTACCTTCTGTGTGAAACTGGGAGAATTACACATGGAAATTAAAGTTTGATCTGCACCAACTGTAACTAACTGAGTCAATATCCTTTGGCTGGTGCTATTTCTTGAGGTTGTTTGGAAATATCTCTTAGTAAGCGTTTTGCAGGTGATCATTCTGCATTTGAAAAGCTTGTCAAAGAAAGGTTTTTGAAAATACATAGTATATACATGTGTCTCATTAATATACCTGAAAGTTCAAGCTAGATACCCTGCTTTTGTTAAATCAATACTTCATACCTGAGGCAGCTGTTGAAACATGAATTATGCCGAGCATCCATATGTATATATGGATATATACATTGCATATACCCATGAACATTTCCATTCCCTTCCTCCCACTTTCTCCATCCTCCCCCACATATAATACAAAACCAGGTATATAAAAGCTTATTTGTTTCAGCATTAGGTGTCATGGGAAATACTTACAGCATTTTAAGATGGTACCAAGGAATACTAGCCAGTGACTTCAGCCACCAACCTCTTTTTCCAGTTTTGTGGGTAGAATCATGAGCTTTCGCCCTTACCTGACATTTTCTACCAACTACAAATCCAAACCCTGCAATTGTTTCCTTGTTTTGACTCGGTATTTTTTGCAGGTCACATGCACCCTGGTTTCAGCTGGCACAGAGCTAGTTTTCTTCTTAGCAGCTGGTACAGCGCTATGCTTTCGGATTTAGTGTGAGAACAGTACTGATACTGCACTGATGTTTTCAGCTGTTGCTCAGCAGTCAAGGACTTTCAGCTTCCCATGCTCTGCCACGTGCAGGGGAAGATGGGAGGGAGCACAGCCAGGACAGCTGGTGCAAACTGACCAAAGGAATATTCCATAGCATATAATGTCATGCTCAGTATATAAACTAGGGAAGTTGGCTGGGGCCGGCAGGATTGCTGCTCGGGAACGGGCTGGGCATTGGTCAGTGGGTGGTGAGGAATTGTGCATAACTTGTTTTCTATATTATTTTATTATTGTAGTTGTGGTTGTTGTTGTTATTCTTCTTTTCCTGTCCTATTAAACTGTCTTTATCTCAGCCTATGAGTTTTTTTTCTCCTCCCTATCCCATTGAGGTGGGGAGTGAGTGAGCAGCAACATGGTGCTTGGTTTCGTCTGGGATTAAACCATGACAACATGCACTCCTTGTCTTTGGGAAATCAGTTGCTTACAGATTTGAAAAACACATGGAACCCTATGACAGGAAGTTTTGCCCATTGAAGTTCTGTAGTACCACAGAAGAGATGTGCTTTAACTCTTCAGTTCTTTTCCTGCCTCAGAATCCCTAGGCACAGAATTTCCTCTTGCTTGGTAGGAAAACCCCTAAAAATCTTTTGCTGACCCAGAACTTGAATTCCTATGCACTCTTCAACTGGTGTTTCAGCATCTCCTGTTGTTCATATGCAGGCCTAATTCTCCGAGCCATCTCTTGTCTCCCAGGAAGGATGGGCTTGCTGATACAATTACATTTTGCAGATGCAACTCTGAGGACTAGTTATGCTCAGTAGCTATTATTTACTCTTTTCTCTTCTTCTTGGTGATGTATGTGATGCATCATATTTTTGTTCACAATTTATATGTTTTATGCTTTGTTTGATCTTTTTTTTGTTTAAAGAAGTATTGCTACTATAGCAACTGTTGCATCATGTGATATCTTTGATATATATCTTCAACAAAATACTTGTTCAAGGATAAATCTGTGTATCAGATGAAATTCACTGATTCTTATAACGTTTTTAAATAAGCATATTTTTAGTTATCATATTTGACACTACTATTATTTTCAGTATTTTTTTTTTCATTTCTGATGATGCATGTCTTGGTGGATAGATTAGAGATTTTAAGTACAGTAAAAAAGAAATGGATATTATTTTTTTATTGCTTACTGAGTTCAAAGCATTAATTGCTTTTTTAGTTACTTGAGGAAAAACTGTTCGTACTTTCTTGGATGTTCTGGGTTTCACTAAAGTGATACAAAAAATTCCATTGCTATTTGTTGCCTCTGACAGGAAGGTATACCCTTCGAGATAGCACATATTGAGATAATAGATAAATATTCTTGAAGTAAAGCTTGAAGTTATGCTTTTACATTAAAGGTTGGACACAAATATTGCATATGTAGAGAATATAAGTCAAGGCAAATTGACTTATTTTCTTTTCCTGTAAACTCATAAGTCAATGCAAGCAATCACTGTTCAGAGCAGTATTTGTCTGGCAGATATTGTCTTCAGTTCAATGTTCTTCACTATATTCTGAGAAGGAGCTATAATTGACCTTGGGTTGATAATTGTATCTCTGTCTGGATCTAGTTTTTTTGGAATGGACTGGGCAGTGGAGATTTCTCATAATCTTTTCATATGTGATCAGCCAGTAAGTTGATGGCTTGGTTTTGGGCTAAGAACTTTACATACTTTTTCATTCGTACTTATCTTTGGGCTGCCTGCTGTCTGCTCAATATCAGCATTCAAGCAAAGTGCTCTTTGTGGTACCACCAAGCCTTTTGTAGGGACTCATTATGCCATCATCACTGGTCATTTTGCTTTGACATGTTTACATACGAGAACAAGACTTTTTCCACTCTCAGCTTTGACTGAGACACACATGCAATACCTTGTGCTGGAGTAAATCAGTTTGGATATGTATATCTAAAGAAGTATGAGGTATTTGGGTGAACTTATGCCTTGTAACCCGAAAGAAAAAGCGGATGGTTCATTAGTCAAGGAATTGTGTTAGGAAGGTGGTGTCTTGCAGCTTCTATAGAAACAGTAACTTGTGCAGTAAAAGTAAAAAAAAAAATCCACCAAAACCCCCAAGAAATGACAATGTTTGTTTCCTGTTTATGCAATCTACCACAAGCTTTTTCAAGTCCATAGCAGTGAGCTTGCAGTTTATTTTTCCTGAGTACTTTCAGAACCTTTGCAAAGCTCAGAATTTACCTGATAATCTCTGCTAAACCTGTACTTGTCTTTTATTCTGCATGTTTTCTTGGATATGAATATCTTCTTGCAGTTCGGAGACAGACTCTTGACAACCAGTCTGTTGGTTGAACTGTAGGAGGAAAGTAATTGAAGAGACAATTACTTTAAAGATGCTTTATTTCAAATTGGATTTCTAAACAACAACACGACGTTACTATTTTTAAGAAACAGACCAAGCTGTATGAGAAAACTGTCTGTGATAATCATAATTTTCCTTGTTCTGCTTGACCTTTGAAATAGGTAGTGGTGACAGTATGGGCACAATACCTGAATGTGAGGCAACAGGTGTGGTTGATACCACCATGGGTATTTTCCCAGACCCTGGGATTTGTAGTCTTAACGTAATTTCTTCCGTTTCTTTTCAGATCACAGTGACTGTGAATTAAGTGCATTTCAGATTGACAACACTCTCTGCAGTATGTTTAGTTTCTCAGGGTCATGCCCAGTCCTTGCTGCAGGATATGTGTCTGTAACGATCAAAATGACAGTTGTGTTTTCTTCTTTTTCTTAGCATTTTTTTAAGCCAGTGGAGCTGGAATTCCAAGTTCCTGTCTGCTGCTGCCTGTAAGATTTTTAGAATGGCCATAGAGCATTCAGAGCTGATAGCAGAAATAACAAGTCTTCCTGAATATCAGTGCTGCTGAAGCCTAGGGACAGTGATGTAAAAGCTTTTGTTTAAAAAAAAAAAAAAAAAAAAAAAAAAGAACAAGAGAACATCATAAGCTATGAAGACTATAGGTTTCTGCAAATGCAACTATAAAAAAAATTTACCAAAATTACACAGTTTGCAGTTTTCTGATTGATGAAGAAGACACTGTTATTGGCATATTCTCCATAACTGTTACTGGTCCATGAAGTGAGTTGAGCGATGTTCATCTTGTTATATTTAGGAGCTAATAAGAGTTGCTGTTGGTCATCTGAATGAATTTCTGTTTATTGCAAACTTTGCTGAGAGTTCAAATTCACTTCTTTGTCTGGATTTACAATAACAGTGCTGCTCAAGGCTGATGAAGCTCTTTGCTGGTGTACTTGGAAACTTTTCTTGGCCTCTCGATGATGGGAATCTGGCCACTGTAGAAATTTTCAGTAACAAAATGTATCCTAATTTTGTTCTAAAATAAGGATCTCATAACAGAATAAGTTAAGAGGCATCTTGATGACTTCTGCAAAGTTCAGTTACAATTATTGTACCTTTTCATGTTACCTTACCTTTCTAATTGGCTCTCCTTGTTAGGCAATAAGTCTGATGATAAGAATAATGTACGTTTTCCAGGCAAACTCACCCTACATTTTTCTATGTCTGTTTTAATGCAGCTGTGCTGTCCTACCTAATGTAGCATGAGAGTAGCTGCCGGCTGCTAACTACGTGGATTCGGAAGTTTGTCACAGCTGGAAGCTGGGCTCGTTGTTTACCCATTTCAGAGAGTAACTATTATTTACTAAAGAGGTAGCTTCCTCTAGAAACTGCAGTTTTTAAAGAAAACGTACCTAAATTTGCATTATGTTTATGGTAGCAAATACTGATTTCATCTTTGCCTAAATGAAGAAAATGTTGGCTTTATTCTTTGAACTTAAGAACAGCAAGAAGCTCTGGAAGTTTCCAAACCCATCCTCCTAGGAATCCCAGTTCCCTGTAGCTGATTCTATTAATTTTCACTAGTTTGATGTGAAGTATATCCACGATGACAATAGTGATGAATGCAGATACCAGAAGACTCTGTCCAGGTTTTATTTCAAAATCTTATATACTTACAGAGATTTCAGACACCTACAGATTTTATACCTGATGGAAAATTACCATTAAAGTTTAACACTGTGGTAAAAGTAAATCCTAGGGATTTGCTGGAGTCTCCAGGAGTTTAAGCTATGAAGAATTAGAATAAAATAGCTGTGTGTCTTACAACCTGTAAGAAAAATAATTGACAAAATAAGACCTACAGTTTGAGAAAATGTCTTTGCTAAGTTACTTTTGCCTTTGCTTCTTATCTAACCTTTTTTCAGAGGAGAATCTGATCTCCTTAAGTGTAATGTGCAGGATGTACTTCAGTTAATTCTCTTCTTTCCCTTTCAGTTTGTTTCAGATTGAAGAACTATTTCCCTTCCCCACAAGGTTCTGTCATACGTCCTTGCCTTCAGTCAGGAAAACCTGCTTAGGGCTCCCCAGTTGTGAGGACAGTGTCTCTTCACTGGCCAGAGGACTTGAGGCACAGTGTAACGTAGTTCTCTCCCTCTGAAGATGGCAGTGTATTCTGAGCTACCCTCGCTGCACCTGCTGCACATGCAAGCGTGAAGCCACGTCTTGTAGTCTGGTCATACAGCAGTGCAGGCTCTGTGTCAGCCCGTAGTCTGGCCTTTTCTTCCTCACCCAAGGAGAACACGCCGGGAGGGACATAATGCTGTTGTGCTCCATGGTAACGTGACGTTCAAAGGCTGCAGTTTTGCATGTTTAGAGATTAACTAAGGATGAAACAACTCACAACATGACAACAGCACATTCTGAATATTCAAAGCACTGTATAACAAAGAACATGCAAGGAGAGGTTAATATTATTGAATGACTATGAATTATAGCCTATTTGATGATTTTATTCTCAGTCATGAATGGCCCCATTAGGCCAGGAGGAGCAGATGGAAACTTTTTGGTAGGACACAGTTACTTGGCAGCTTCCTTCTGCGTCACGTAAAGACTCCATTGGCAGATTTTCTAATTTGTCAGTGAGGTGGAAAGGGAGATGTAGCTCTGTCTTCTGCCTGCTTTTCCTACGCTGTCTTGTGGTGGCAGTGTTATGAATGTCATCTTTTCTAGTTTCTTCATCTTTATCCTAGCTGTGTTTCCCAGCTATCTTTTAAGAATTAAAAGAAGCCTATTACTTTTAGGCAAGACTTACAAGTGAGCGTTTACCAGGAGGGGTTAAATCTTCTTACTGCTCTACTCAGTTGACTCCCTGCCTCCCATTCTTTCGCTTTGGTCCCTGGCAGCTCATGCATTCATGGTGAGGATCTGCCAGTTTTCCCTGAATTTTTCTTTGTATCCTTGATTCCATGTATTGGATTACAAATGATTAACTTGACTACCTGCGACAGGTATATGGGGACTCTTAATCAAAGTGGCACTGAACTGAAACTGAGGAAATAGTTTTCCTGTGGCTGCTGTTCTCAATTACAGGTCGCATGATGCAGAGGGTGGAATTGCATCAAGTGACATGATCATGGCCATGCAGATGCACAGATGCCTCTTTCAGGTCTAGGTTTGCCTCTTGTGTTACGAGCCTTTAAGCGAATTGTATCCGTGTGCTGCCAAACTCTACAGGGTGAAAACCATCTAGCTAAAAATATAAGTAAGTAGTGATTTTACATTTAGAGAAAACAGTTTAAATGCTGCAGATTTCTATCTGTGGGTAATTAATCAGTCTAAACCAAATAACTTTGAGGTTGCAAATAGTAATTTTGCTAAAAAATAACAGCATGCATTATTTAATGTCTAACTTTTTGGATTATGATAAGAAAAGGTCTAAATTATCTTTGTTCTGTTGTAGTACTTCTCAAAGAGAAAAAGTTTCAAATTTCTTCCCTGGGAAGACTAGGGATTTATAGGCCAAGTGTTGACCTGGATATACATATTTTTTCATCTGGGATTTATACACCTCTGAAAATATGGGTATATAATAGAAAGCCTGACAGACCCTTTAACTGTGGTGTCGCTAACACATGGATATAATTTGTTACCTCAGCCAAGGTGTTTTGCCTCAAGAGGTGGAATACATTTATGTATGGAAAGGTCAGTTTTAATTAATAAGCTGTTTTCATCATTCAGGGCCAATATGAATTGCTTGTAACATTTGTGTGAAATAGTTTTCGATATAAAAATAAAACAAATTGAGCTTTTTGTCACATTCATCATCCCCCGTAACCCATTTAAATGTCAAAAAATCAGTACAGACCAAAAGTCTATTTCTAGAAGCCTTAGTAGCCCTATTCATCAGAGTGAAATAAGATATTATCATCCCATTATTCCATCACATGCCTTCCACACTTGAAGACATACACATTTCTTCTAGTTTTCTGTATCACAGGAGGTAGTTTTTCTGTTGTTAAATGTTTGTTGTCCAAACAGTAAATAGTGAAGAAAACGCTGAGCCAATGTCAGAAGAATAAACAGCCAGTTATACTATTGTGTATTCCTTTCACTATACTATAATATTAATAATTAATATCATATACAAATTTTAACTTTCTTGTACATTTCTCAAATAAAAAAAATCACTGTTCTTTCATCCCTGTTGGGAAACAAATTTTTGCATACCGCAATTTGTTAGACAGTATAATTTGACTGGAAGGACAAAACTTTCAATATATGCACTACTGATGTGTTTTGACAAAAATCATGCCATTGTATAGAAAATTTATGTCCTCATATATTTTATTATGAAATAAACCCCACATTTATTTTTTTTCTTTATTTAAGTTCCTTTTCTGAGTTTTGTTTCCTAAGCAAGCAAGGCTCAGATAATCACATGCCTCCATGAGTGTATGTCTCTCCCTTCCAATAATTTTCAAATTTCAAATATGAGTGGTACTTAACAGTCTCAAAGGTTCTAAGTTCGTTTAAGATGCATTAAAATAGGCAGTGGGATAGAGGAAAAAGATCCCATTAATGCCTATAGGGGGGAAGATGCTGCTGAGGATTATGATGAGGGAAGATGCTGCTGTGGAGTTCCATTCTGGGGAATCCATGCAGAATGCATGTTTTAGAGAGCTCCAGTCAAAAGAAGTGGATCACCTGAACATCAGACTAGTGCATATGAGAGTGTTCAGCCACAGGAAATGCTCGTGCAAGAAACCAGGCTGTGTGGTTTGTTACTTAGAGCAGCTTTAACACATGATGCCATTGTTATAACCAAATCCTAAAATAAACTTTGAAAAGAAAGAACTCATTTACTGGTGGATATGTTAAATGATGCAAATTTCATGTCGTGTAGAAAAGCAAGCGGAATATCATTCTGGTTTTTTTATAGTTTTCTGTTTTAGGCTCATGCTTTTTTTTTTTTTTTTTGCTTTTACTGTAACAGGTAGTGCCATAGGAAGTGATGATATCATAGCAGGGAACGTGAGCAAGTACACTGTTCTCCCAGCTGGTTATTGTGGACAGCCTAAAAAAGGCCATCTTGTATTTGATGCCTGTTTTGAAAGCGGTAAGCATTTTCAGCATTATTTTATGTTGCAGAATTGTCAATATATTAACACTTTTAACTGTATCATTCATCTTTATAAAAACCGTCTGAATTCTAAAGAGGACTTGCATTAAATAGTGCGAAACTCACTGATTCCCTTCAGTCAGAGCATGACATAAAATCAGACCGGTCCAATGTAAAAAGAGTTGTGAAGTTTGTTATTACCTGCGATATACATTTCATCAGGCCCATCTCTTACCACATGTAGACACGTAACTGGACTTTATTATATTATTATATACAGTATTTGTAGACTACTAATTGAAGATGTAGTATTTAAAATATGCTCTTTTAAAATTTAATTTGGAAGTTTACTGGGGGAGTCAAGCTCGTTAAGTGCCAAGCCCATGCTTGCACAGTTAGAAGATTTTACAAACATGTACATGCGGTCTTTAAATACATTTCTTTACGTTTCTTGTGGCCTAATTCTGTACTGCTGAGGTTAATGGAAGCTCTGCCTCTGATGTCAATTAAACTTTAGGAAGCTACTGCAAATTGAAAGATAAATTATTTTTACAAGAATTATAGGTAGCATATTAGTTTAACAACTGTTTTTAATCAGGTATGTTTATATGCATGAGGAGTATGTAGGTAAATAAATATATATATGTAGTGTTGTTTATATATATATGTAGCTGTGTGTCTCCAGATTTTTAGCTTAAATCTATTATTACTGGCTTACAGACCTACAGAGCACTGTTAAACACCATATGTACAAAAGGCATTTGGCAGAATAAACTATAGTTTTCAGCATGGTTTATGTGAGAGGTGCTGGTAATGCCAAAACTGCTACAGTGTCTTGTAAAATGAGATTTTTATGAAGAGTTGTGTCCCTCAGGGTAGAATACTGGCTGCCAGTTCCTGGGTAAATATTAAACTGAGTTATTTAAATCCTTTGATTACATTACATAAAAAGTGTAAATGATGCGGTCAATAATAAAGACTGTATTATTTTTAAGGTATGTCTCAAGGTTTAGACAATAGTTATGTATTTTTAAAAATACTTTGAATGCAATTTAAAAATAGTTATGGTTTTATGATTTTTTGTATGAGAAAATGGCTTATGAAATTAATCAGTTGGCCAAGCTGAGAAATTTACTTTATTGTGTTAAACTGCTCTGCAACGAAAAGGATCAGTAGCAGTCATCAAATTATTTGTGAAGTAGTATGAATCATTGCATGATGCCTTAATTCCAGTTTTTGAACAATAGAATTAATTATATTTTTAAATTAAAACGTTTACTCAGTTCAAAGGTAATGTTCATACTTTATATACTTTGACAATAACAGCATGTGAGAGAGGCAGATGCTCTTCGAAATACTGTGTTTATTTATATTGTAGCATGACGAGGCTGTGATGTTGCTTTGTGTGTTCAGACACCTTCAAAATACAAACATGGATAAAATTAATACCTTAATTTACTTTCTCATGATGACGATGTATTAGCAAGAATGATAATCATGTGTACACTCCATATGTGAATACACTGTGTCTTTTGTTATATGTCGGCCAAGTAATCGCTTAGAGTACCTTAACTGGTCAAAGCCAATTAACTGACTATTAGTTATTTTATGAAATTGTTACTAATGCCAAAATCTATCCCCTCCTACTATCCAAACCGTAGTATGCAACATTTATATAGCAGTGTACTGATGCTTTTTGAGTACCACCTTAAAATCAGCAATATCCTGTTAGAACTGCCTTTTTCAAAGAACAGGTTATAAAACTGATCCCACCTGGAGTACTGCATCCTGCCCTGGAGTCCCCACTACAAGAAATACACAGAGCTGCTCGAGTTGTCCAGAGGAGGGCTGTGAAAATGGTCAGAGGGCTGGAACACCTCTCCCATGAAAACGGACTGAGAATGGGGGTTGCTCAGCTGGAGAAGTTTCCAGGGAGACCTTATTGCAGCCTTTAAGTATGTAAAGGGGGCTTACAAGAAAGATGGAGAAAGACTTTTTACCAAGGCCTGTGGGGACAAGATAAGGAACCGTGGTTTTAAACTGAAAGAGGGTAGATTTAGATGGGTTATATGGAAGAAATTTTTTTCAATGAGGGTTGGTGAGACACTAGTATAGGTTGCCCAGAGAAGTTGTGGGTGCTCCATCATTAAAAGTGTTCAAGGTCAAGTTGGACCGAGCTTTGAGTAACCTGTTGTAGTGAAAGGTGTCCCTGCCTGTGGCAAGGGGGATGGACTGGATGATTTTTAAAGGTCCCTTCCTAGCCAAACCATTCTATGAAAACAGGTCACATATTAATTTTATAATAATTCCAAGTT
This sequence comes from Tauraco erythrolophus, assembly GCF_009769465.1. Lineage (NCBI taxonomy): Eukaryota > Metazoa > Chordata > Aves > Musophagiformes > Musophagidae > Tauraco > Tauraco erythrolophus. The sequence continues at coordinate 27,945,431 of NC_141474.1, read as the reverse complement.
AGTCTTATCTTATAGACCTAAATATACCTGAAGGAAATAAGCTATTGGGATATGATTTATAGATTTTTCTAAAACTTGTGCTTTATCTGTTATGATGATATTGTTACTAACATATGTTATTGAAATCCAAGATGCCTCATGTTTATGAGGTATTAAAGGTTCTTTACAGTTAAGTTCTGTAAGGATTTATTAAATCTTTAAAAATAAACCAATGCAATTGAAACTCACAATAGTTACACTATACAGTGATTATAACCCTATATCTAATGCAACTTTAGTAGAACTTTTGACGTTGGTTTATATAACATTTTCACTGCAAATGATCTTGGTCTTACTGAAGCTATGTTAGGAAGGAACAAAACTGGCTGGACAGTGATACCCATGGAGTACTCGTGGATGATTTACTTTCAAAATGGAAGTTGTGTTAAATGTGATTCCCTAAGTGGCTTTCCTCTCTTTGGTTGCATTCTTTATTTTCTTGAAAGATCTGGTTGATAAAACTGGAGGTTCCCTTCTAGACCTATTTTTCAATGACTATGATTTTATATTGTAGAAATGGAAGTAAATACCTGTCAGAACAGAGTATTAAACTTGTAGAAAGCAGGAAAAGGATTAACACATATAGAAAAAATGCGTTTTAATATGCTTACATTTTTGTAATGTTATTTTATTAAATAGTGTTGACAGCTATGAATTTGTTTGAGACAGACAGGTGTGTTTTTATGTAATCTGAAAACCAATGTCCAGTTTGCTGTTTCGAAGTGCCTTGCTTTCAAAAAATCTTAAAAAAATAGAATTGAAATGGGCATTGGGATTTCTTTTTAGTCCACTCTGTTGTTGAGAGCCAAAATACACTATTTTTACCATCCCTGACAGATATTTATCTACCTATCCGTTTCAGAGACTTTCAGTGAGGAAAGTTTCAATACGAGCAGCAATCCATTCTAAGACTGCAATTTGCTCAATATAGGAAACATTTTCTTCTATGTAGAAATGTTCTTACCAAAAATGCATTAATTCTTGCCCAGTCCTGTAAGCACAGAAAGCAGATTACTCCTTTCTTCTCTGACTTAATGGAAAGCTGCTATCATATCTTTCCTTGGCCTTTCCCTCCTCAGGTTAAATAACTGCTATTTTTTTTTTGAATAGTTCTTCAGTGATCGCATTTTCCAAATTTTCTACCATTCTTTATTTCCTCTGGTCTTTCTCCTTCTCCAGCTATTCCATGCCTTTCTTGACAGGCAACGATCCAAGGTGAACATGATACTCAGATAAGCTGGTGCCAATACTATGTAGAGTTTATTACATGACATGCCTTGCAATCTATTTGCTTCTGCTATGTGACAGTCCAGTCTTTTTCACAATAGCACAGTGCTGTTGACTTCTACAAAATTTATGATCCCTTATAATGTCCAGATCCTTTTCAGAAGAAGAGCTACCTAACCAGTTTGTAGCTTGCACTCAACTTACCTTTAGTGAATCTAATACTAATGAAAGAATCATTGCTGTAAAATAGATACAATTATTGAAAATGAAGAATGGTGGTTGAACCCTGTATCTTATAAATAACAGACAGAGGAGTGAAGGAGAGAGAGAATTATCAACTTGTGAGTATGTCAGGAATTTGAATTTGTGTTTCCTGTAGTTCAGCTAGTGTTCTAACTGGAATCTTCCTTGTTATTTTTATGAATATTTAAGAATATATACTGCCAAAAGAAACTTTTTACATTAATTTATCATTAGCAAAAAAGAAACTGATGAAAATCCAGATTTCTTGCATACCACAACATAATTTTTGGATAATGTCAATTTTTACAAGAAACATGACTTAGTTTCAGGAAAAAAATGGAAGCACAGTTGTCTACGCACAGAACCAATTTAAAGGAAATAAATGTCACATTTGAAAAGTAAACATTTGGTCAGTTGGAATTACTTTTCCTATTATTCATTAATGCATTAAATTATTAACACAGTTTCTGTTTAGTAGCAATGCAGTGCTGTTCACTTCTCATCCTGTCTGTTCTGGCAGGACTGGGAACTTTGCAGAATATAGTCTTTCAGGGAGAAGGATATATTCACTCTTGCCATACAGAGAGGTCCTTCCTGATTGAGTCAGACCCAGATGCTGATATAAAAATGTTCTTCAGGGAATCTGGTGTCTTATACTCAAGGTGAATTGGTATTTCAGGCGGCAGCCTCTTATGTGTTGTGGCTAAAATTTCTTTTTATTTGCTTAGTCATTTTTTCCTGTACCAGATGTTTTTAGAGATGATACCTCCAGTGCTGGAAAACATTTTTTATTCTGGGAACTTACATAATTGCAGAGCTTTGTTTCTGCATGAGGTAACAATTATTTTATTTATTAATTTTACATGATACACACGAACCCTTTCACATGTATTTTGCAAAGTGGACAAAGAAAACATAAGGCAAATGTCTCAATCCTTAAAAAGAGACCAGTATTTTTATGGCACTGATGCCAGTTCAACCCTTTATGCAGAGTGCCAGTCTAATCTTCTGGCTCTGCAAAAGGGAGGATGAATTTTGACAATGATCCAAAAGCATGGGAACTTCAAGGATTATGCAGGCTGCAAAAATGTCGTTTATGCCAGGATTCAGAGAAAATAAATATAGCTGACAGTTACATCACTTTTCTTCCAAGCCCAGAAGTATGGCTGAATAGGCTGGAACACAATGAGTTGTATCAGAAACACAATCACAGTTGTCCTGTAGCTCTGAAATGGACCACGAAACATCAGAAGCTCTTGGTCATGGATATTTTTCTTTGTTTTTGTGTAAAGATTGAAATCTACGGATTTGAGTTTATGCTGTCCTGTGAGAGCATTGGTGATTGACTAGATTCTCCGAGTGTTTGAAGCAGTTCGAGTTCAGGTTCCCTGCACACCCATCACACATAAATCCGGAGAAACCTCAAAGATACTGGATTCTTGTGGTAGTCTAGGGGGTGCTATCGGACAATACGGATGACTTGCTTTTTAAAATATCTCGTCTTGGACTGTCCAGAGTCCATCAACTACTGTTCTACCAGGATATGAAGCATGGCTCACACTGTTGTGCATTCAGACTGTGTTTCCACAACCACTACGGAAGTATACTGTGAAACAGTCTGTAAGCAGCACCTTCCACTCAGCAACATCTTCACTGCAGTGCTCATCGTGCTTTGAAAGGACCGGAATTCCTCTGAGCTCAGAATACACTTGTGCCTACAGAGGCATCCACACCTTTTTTCTCATTGTGCGAAGACTGTTTGCTGGGTGTAGCCACAAGTCGCCTTCATGGCTCCGTCACAGATGCCTTCGAGATGGGCTCGAAATGGCTATAGCTTTTGCCTCCCCAGGCTCTTGATGTAGAGAACTGGCATATGAAAAACTTCTACTGACACTGCTGGCTGTGGCTTCACTGAAGAAAAATGCAAGGGGATTTCAAATAGTGTTCCTTTTGTTTGGTATCTTCTGGCTTGTCAGTCACCACGGATGTATTGGTTGTTCACTCTGGCCTGTGCATACTTATGGATTAACCACAGTGCCCTCTGTCTTGCCTGGTAGGATGTCATAGGGAAGATGGGAGGAAGCTGGAGCGAGGTGGTAGACTGTGATGTGTTGTGAGGATGGTTAAAAATCCCAAGCTCGACAGTTTCTGCTGCGTGTGGCTCAAATTGCTTGTTTTGTAATTGCTTCTGAGGATTGAAGGAACAGCGTTGGCTCACAGAGGTTCACAAATCTCAGCATTTATACTGTTAAATACAGTGGCTTTTTATAAGGTTTTGAAAATACATATTTTGGCTTGCTAGTCAAATATAATGCTGTTTAAATGTTAAAAAATACTGTGTTTCTTGAAATTAGAAATGAAGCTGCCGTCTGCTTTTATTCTCGTTTCAACCAAAAAGTGGAACTCCGCCAAGAGTCATTAAATCTTCTATCCTTTGGATGAATTCTTATTTTTTTTATGAAAAATTGTTATGATTGGGTAATTTGTGTGTTGTGGTTTATGTTCAAAAGATTGTAATTAAAGTTTTGTAAAATTTTAAATTCAATTTCAATTACTGTAAATCTCATATTATTATGTTGACTGATGTACCACCACCTTGCAGTGAAGATGATTGACAAACATTAGTTTGTCTTTTCCTACAGAAAGAAATAGGTTTATAAAATATTTTGTATTAGAAACCTGATGAAAAAATTCAGTGCTGATAGCTTGCAAATGATATTAATCAGTTGGAAACAGTTAAGATTTACAATGTATTAAGAGATCTCATGTGACTGAGAAGTACTCTCGTATCATTTTTGTTAAGGTTTTAAATATCTTTCTGTATTTTAAAAATAGAATAATGTACTTATAAAACACTTTGTACAACACTCAAAATTGCAGTAAGTGATTGTAATTCCGCTGATCTCATTGTAACCACTTACAGGCGTGAAATAGGCCATTGAGCTTTACCATGAAAGATATCTTTGGAACAAAAGCAAAGATAATATAGGATGAATTGCCCTTTGGGGGTGCCTATGTCCCAGTTGCTAAGACTTGACGTGTAACTTCAGACAGCAAAAATTAGGTGAGATTAATCTTATTTATGATTAAAAAAATTGTGTAAAATTTGAGTAGCAAAACATTTTCTGAAATGGACATTTTTGTTTGTAAAAAGTTTAAAAATGGAAACTAAGATGATACAGCAGAACAATACCATTAGCATTATGTTCAAAGGAAAACTGAAATCCGCCCTAGGAAACAGTTGCATTTTGGCCATCTAATATGTAAGTGTAATATGCTTCTGAAAGTGTTAAACAAGCTGATCCTGCGTGTGTTTACATTCAGGTGAAGTACCCTTCTTCACCTTGGTTTCAGTGGTGTTACTATGATATCCTGGAACAGGAATAAAGCAATACAGGCGCATGTAGTAACAGCACATTCATAGAAATAAAAAGCGCACAAAATGTTTAAAGCTATTTTCTTCCAGTGTAAACACTTTTAGTTGTAGACTAAACTGTATTTTAGAGCAAAAACTAGTTGTTATTCTAAATTTCCTATATTATAATGTGCCATATACAGCTAGAATCACTAAGTCGGGTAGACTCTTTTGGCGTTCACTTCTATGAGAATGCTCATGTGCAATGTAGAAACAAAAGAAATGAAGTAAGTACATTGTTTCAGTAATGATGTCTGTTTTCAGCCTACTTTTATGCCACCAAGATGTGTCTGATTAACGAAACACCTTATTTTAGTTATTTCCTTATTTGTTGACAGTAATTTGTGCTGTATTTCATGTAAAGATATTAAGTGGTTATTGCCACCAGTAGGGATAATCTAACAAAGTTTCCTTTTCCTGAAAATGTCTGTTCCCAGTTCGGAGCAGCGTTATTCTATCAGAGTATCAATACCTTTACACTACTGCAAGTTAGAAGTCACCAAAAAATGAAGAACAAAAGATTGATTTTTTGTTTTGTTTTGTTTTTTAATGATGACCCTAGGCATAGATTAATGGATGTAGCATGCACAAAGTGGTATCAGTTAACATATATGACATTACTCAGATGTCTCAAACTCCGGAAAAAGCATGTGAATGATTTATGGAATTGATATTAATCTCTTTCCAGTAAATGCATTACTAAAGTTACATGGGAAATTGATGTTACTGCTGTAATGCCAAATTAATTTCTTTCTTGCTAGGTCAGCATTGCAAATGGAACTAAATATTAACCTTTTAAATATCTAAACAGAGTAGAGTATGGAAGACATTTTTAGGAATGGGGGAGTGCTTTGTGTTGATATGATACCAGTTGAAAAATACAGCATTAGTCAAGTATCTTAGCTTGTGGGAAATAGATATTGATGACTTACAGAGCTAATGACAATGCAAGAAGAATTAGTATAATAGCATCAGTAAAGAATTAGAATGTTAATTGTAGTTGACGTGCTGATTATAATTTTCACAGTCTGTTTATCTTCTGATTATCATGCTACCTTCTTCAAAACCTAGCCTTTCCCTCCTGCCTCTTACCACATGTTTGCATTTCCACAGCTAGTATACAAGCACTCATGTTGATTTGCTGTTTGAATGACCTGAAAGGGACTGGAATAAGCAACTGGAAATGGAAGCAGAGATGTCTTAGGCTGGATAATTTTAAGTTCAGAGCAGATTTTCAACAGCATCTGTGTGAGGAACAACAAAATAGAGTAGGAATCCTTAGTCTGGAAAAGAGACAACTGAGGAAGAATATATTAAGAGATCTGTAAATTCATGATTCTTAGTCAAAATGTCAATGAATATGAAACAGTGGTTCCCTGTCAGTTCTCTTTGTACAAAAAATAAGGGCCATCAAATGAGACTAGCAGTTGACACATTGAAAGCAAACAAAGGAGAATGGTTCCTCACATAGTGTTTAATTAAGCTGTGGAGTGTCTTCCTGCAGGATGCGGTGGATGCTAAAAATTTACATGTGTAATGCTTTCAAGCAAAAAGCCCAACTGACAAGACCAGGGAAGAAAAATCAGTTGAGAGCTACTAAACACGGACACCATCTCTGACTCAGAAGGTTCATAAACTGGACATTGTAAATTGAGGAGTTATTCTGGGGAGGTATCTTCAAACAATTGCTTTGTTCCCACACTCTTCTCTAGGGATCCACTTCTGGCAGGTACTGGGCTAGACCTTGATCTCGCCTAATAGATATATCTGGTTGAATGGTTAATCACTTTTAGTTCATATGATAATCTTTTAGTATTTTATAAAAATAGATTACAAGTTATAGTTACAAGCCAAAATTAACATCATGCAATAGGAAGGAAAATCTTACCTTTACTGTTTCCATTCCAACTAATTTTCTTAGGAAGATAGTGATTGAAGATGGTGTACTGTCATTAACAGCAGTTGTGCAGAAACACACCCAATGCAGATCTATCCTTAAGATTTTGCAGTGTCATTCCTGTTACTTACATTTCCATCAGACGTTCAGGTTTTGGTGGGTTTTTTGTAAGCTTGCTTTTTGACAGAGAAGGAATTTAAAAAAAAATCAACAACAAATACTTTATGCAAAGTTGTCTGAGGATTTTGCAAATATACCAGGTTCTGAGAAAAATTTTCCAGTTTCCATTTTTCTGTCTCTGTTCAAAATTTTCCATCTGGAAAAATGATAGAGGGAAATACAAGAAAGAATAGCAATGTCCTGGCCAGTGTGAAGGAACATTACATTACACTGAACAAATATCCTTATCTGAATGTACAATCACTGAAATAAATGCAGCTGTGTTTATTTCAGCATAATCAGATATATTTGAATATAAAATCATTGACATAAATGCAGCTGTGTTTATTTCAAACTGCACATGTTAATATGAACACCATTGTGACATCAGTTAATCACTCATGAATGTATAGAGGTATGTATAGGGGCACAACAGAGGCCTGTGACAGTTGAAAATATGAATATATGAAGAAAAAAATCCAGCTGAGTTTGTGCTTTACCTAAAAAAATTATCACAGCATTGGAAGTCACTGATGAAAAGATGCAAAATTCTTTTTACATAAAATCCCTGGATTTGAATAAATCTGTAGTTACTCTATAGTAACAAGTGACCTGTTCTTCAGTTACTGACTAAGGAAATAATTGCTTTGAATAATTGCTTCTTAAAATAGAGAATCATGTTAGTTTTCAGTGATTGATAGGTCCAGGTCAATCTTTTCTGATGGGCGCAGTGCAGACCTAAGCTTTACTTTTGGATTTTTTTCTGATTTTGAGCCTTAAATATAGCTGCCAACCACCCTTCCAGAATTTCATCTTGCTGGGTTCTCAAACCCAGGGAAAATACAGTGAAGAGCAGTGCCAGTAGAAAAATTTTGGTGTTTATTTTGTTAGGGATGCTTCTCCTTGCTGTTTCCCCAGAGTAGTTCTCTGCCTTCGCTGTCCGGTTTATATCCGTAACCTCTGTCTTTTTAAATCAGCCATTTGGAACTAGAAGAAATTGAGAAGTGTTCTTTACCCTGCTTATGCAGTTGGTGCTGTACAGATTATTAGAAGGAATGGCTGTACTCAGAATAACAGATGAAGTGGCATCAGAACAGTAAATATTTTGGAGCTAAGAGGTATTGGAAAGGTTTTATATTCATCTGGGAGAAGCTTGAAATATTCTGCTAAGACTAAATAGTGGTATTTTGTTCAGTTAGTTCAATAACCTGTAATATTATCCTTGTTTCGCAGAACAAAGCAGCACAAAAGACATGGGTCTTGACTGCCTAGCACCTTTTGTAGTGAATTTCAGCTGTGTGAAATGAGTGCAAAATGGCTGAGAAATGTTGAGAGTGCTTTGCATCAGTTTCATATGAACCAAATGATGAATGAAACTTAGGAAATTTCGTATCTTCTATTATGTCTACTAGATTTGATCAAACAGCGATGTTATAAAGAATAAGGGCACAGAAGGCAGGGGACTGAAGCAGAGGAAATACGTTTGAAACGTCTGCGTCAGGTGCTGCACTCAAAGGGCCGTTGGTTGTGTCGCCCAGCAGCGCGGTGCTGCTGCTTCTCTGTCACTGTGCGACGTGCAGAGTGTGGTGCTGCCGATTGCTCCGTGCATGGCTTGGGCAGCACTCACTGGCACAACAGTGTTTCTTTTACTTCCCTCTCAACTCCAGATAAATGAATACCTTTGCATGATCACATGTCAATATTTTTTTATTTTAAATGAGTTGAAGACAGGGGAACAGGCTGCCCAGAGAGGCTGTGGAGTCTCCATCCGTGGAGGTATTCAGAACCTGAGTACGCAGTATGGAGCAACCTCCTCTCCCTGACCCTGCTTTGCGTGGGGCGGGTGCACCAGACAATCTCCAGAGATCCCTTAGAAATCACTTAGAGGATTACCACTTTTTTTTTTTTTCCTCCCCCCTGAAATTAGAATACACTTCAGATAGATTCTGTTCTTGTCATTGTTCTCTAAATTGTTTTAAAATTCTGAACTGCCTGCTGTTCCAAAGTTAACAAGCCAAATTCAGATCTTTGTTTGTTTGAGCTGCCACTGTAATGCAAGAACAGACAAAACACTCCGAAATACATAATGGTCTGTACTTTTAAAAGAATACTGGTTGAAAAACATATTTCAGAAGAGGTGTTTCTGCATAAACTAAAAGTATGTTTTTTCTTGGTCTGATACTCTCTGATTTTAAGACAAAATATTTTAGAATATTTTGCTCAGTCTAACAGGAATTTGGATACAAGTTACTAAGTGGGAAACATGCAGAGCTTCATTTTGCATTTATTGATTCTGTTTACTAACCTAATTGCCTTCTAGGTTCAGCCTGTAGCATGCTAATTTTGATTTAGTGTTTGTATTTCTGAAAACAAACGGGGAACAAACCATATATTATCACTGTGTGTTCTTTAGACAGCTACTGGAATTCCAGGATCTACTACAATAACATAATGTGAAGGTAAATTACCATAATATGTTCAGGGTTATTACTGTATTCTAACAATTTGTGGTAGAACCACATCTCATTTTCTTTCGTCTGAAACTGTAAGATGACTTTTTGTTCATAAGAAGTATGATTTATTCTGTTTTTTTTAAAGTTATCTTTTAATGTTTATTGTTGCTACTGTACTATATTATGAATAATTATTTTTTTGCCAGGTTAAACCATGACAGTAGCCTTTTCTAAGACTGTAAATGAATGTCACATACCTGATGTGAGAACTTTTAGGTCTATTTCATGAATGCAGTATAAAAACATATAGACCTAAGGAATAATACGTCTAGATTTTTTTTTCCTTTCAGTATTTTGTTGGTCAGCTTAAGAAATTATGTTCCAAGTGAGTTTTGAAATTATTGACTAATTTTTTTTTGAACTTGTGTTCCTTTTTTGTCTTTCTTCTTATTTACAGTTTTTATTTACTTGTATTGTTTTATTTATGTAATGCTTTACGTATATTTTTCATAATACTGATAAGTTGTACAATGAAATATCTTCAGTGCTCTAGCGATCATATAAATGCACGTATACCTGCACTGAGCTGACAGCCACTTGTGTAGGGACAGTCAAATTGGATTGCAGCCTAAAATGTCTTGAGGCTGGATAAATACGGAGATGGCCAGTTTGCTCTGAGTTTTGTGCTGTTACAAATACATTGCTGTCAGAATAGCAGAGCTAGCTAATTTGTGCCTTAGCTGGGTAAGGTGACGTTTGATGATGCACTTATTCCTCTGAAATGCATTGTAGATGTACTCCCTACTAAACACTAAAGTTAAGACAAGGAATGGAACAGCAATGTTATAATTATTTTATGCTTTCGTCTGAAAAATAAAAGTTAATAGCAATTTGAAACTTGATTTTTGGTTATCACTGTATGTGTTTCCTGTGGTTCTTCTGTTTCAGTAGCTTCAGGATTGATCCATTCTCTCTTAACCAAAAGACTTGTCACCCTCCCACTTGATTATCACAATGTTATCCTGCCTGTTATTTCTCTTTCCTCTCTGCATTTTTGTAAATGTTGTTGCTGAAGTATCCTCTTTTGTATGTTGAGAGAATGTTGAACCCCACTTCTTGAGCCTGTACATTGAATGCTATATCAAATTAAACCCTGTTTTCCTCATCTCTAGGACTCTATGTTATCGGCCTTCCATTAGCATCTGTTTTATTTTTCATTATTCCCATCTGTGGGCTCTTCTTCATCCTTTTGGATTTAGTGATCCACTTATTTCCTTCCCTCATATTTGCATTTGCATTTTCATCAGTAAACATTTTGGTCCCTTTTATTCCAGTCATGGTTTCCCATTTTCGTGTGATTTCCTCTACAAATATCTGTACTATTCCTCCTTGAAAGATTTTCTTAAATCTGTCTTCCCAAAACTCTTTCTTTTTTTTTTCCAATTTATATATTTATTTATTGTTTAAAGGAACTGGAATCTGGAACTGTTGTCCTGATGTTTGATGATTATTTGTCCTTAATCAGTCTGCATGTTCTTTTTGACAGGAAATGTTTCTTACCAAAAAACTTCAACAGTGCACTTTAATTTTTCTCTCAAGCACAGGAGATCTATGTTGACAGTTGCCAAATCTTCAGTGCATGGTCCAGTGTGGAAATCAGTGGAAAAATTTCTGCAAAACTATGATTTCTGTTGGCTTTGGGTCAGATCATAAGCTTGTAAAACTTTCTATCAATTAACAGTTATGTGGCAATTGGGAAAATGTTCTGTTATTCAGCAGGCCAGAGGTCAGTAATAGTGAATGCTGGAAGAAAGATAACTGATTAGATGGCACGAAAATAAGAACATTCTGGGTGATTACAATCAAGTTCAGTTAAAAGTGTCTGTCCAATATGTCTGTAGTGTAACAATCGTTACGATGTCAATATACTTCTTAGGATGTGAATACATGGCTTCCAAGACATCTAATTTTATTTTTTTTTTAGAATATTTGCGTAGTTAATAATAGCTTATGCTTATAATGTCTTACTGCAGGAGATTGCCGTGTGCTTTACAAGGTGCTTTTGTTTTCATTTTATAGTTCAGAAATCTGAGGCTCCCAGAAGTTAAGAGCTTCAGTGTTGTACAGTGGAATCACCATTTGAAGCATTTTGACATTATCTCCTTTGAAGTACACTAATTGGATTTAAGCCCATACCTTTGATTACTCTTTAAAATTGAACAAAGTATGTGTCATCCTGAATCATGGTGGATAGGATGGACTTTTCTTTGTAGGGTGCTATTTCAAAGTCTGCCATGCTTCAACAGATATTAGGAATAATAGATATTATTTCAGATATAACATAACAATAACTGATATTATTTCAGCATCACAGGAAAACTTGAATACTGTTGGAGAAATTGTGTTAGGTTATCTCCACTGACTCAAACTAATGAAGAATGAACCAGCTGAGTAAAGAAAGAGTAGGGAGAACAAGCACTGTCTTTTACAACCTATTCGGTTTTGGCTAGTCTAACCTAGATGAGGAGATAAGGAATATTGTGTGCTTTGAGAGTCCTGTAACAAGCTGTGTTAACTGATAATAATAACTGGAAGACATTTGTTAAATTGTTGATTCGTATGAGAACGAATACTGAAATCAGAAAGTTGTGTTACTATAATTCAATAATTGTGATTTAGTCTTTATGTAGCTTCATAGAGATAGCAAATATAGGCTAGTATATTTTAGCAAAATAAAATTCCAAAGTGTATGAATTAGAAAATGTGGAGAAAGTTAAATATAGGCTGATCAATGCAATCCAGTGTAATTTTACTGTGGATGAAAGATATAGTTTATGAATTATTTCAAATCTTGCAGAAAGATTTCAAGACCAAGAAAATCTAAGCAAATAAAATAAACTTACTTATTGTTATTATTCTTAATTAACATGTTTTAGTCCTACATAATAATCTTGTCTTGCAGTAATACAGAAAAAAAAAATTATTAGCCAATCATTACTCCATTTTTATTATTGTTTGCCAGATGATAGCAGAAAAATGTTGTAATACAGTTTGTCTATCATTATGTCAAACGCTTTGCAGAGGAATGTGAAGACTCAGTTGCTTATAAGAATACTAGCCAGTGTAATTGTCCTGTAGTATGATACACACAGGTGGTGCTACCTTGAGCCATACAATTTTAGTGGAGTGTGTTCAGGCTAAGGTCTGCTTGCGTGGGTTCTGTTTCAGGTTGGGTTCTAGGCCTTATCAACAGTAAGATGCAGCAAGCAAATGCAAAAATAATAAACTATTTCCATCCTTAGAGTGGACAGTGGGTCTGCCATTTCTCTTGTGAGTCTGGGATGTTCAAAAGCAAAAGGTCCTTCTGTTGCTGACTTCCTTGCACATCAGCAGTAGGACAGAAAGTCATCTTTCAGTCACAGAGGTAATGCTTTCGTATCAGTCTGGTAAAAACATGAAAATGAAGACAAAGACTTTGTAAGTTCCTGGTTTTGAAGACTAGCTTTTGAAAAGTATGTCTATTTGTTTAAATCTTGTGACATATGTTAATAAAAAGTTTTTCACTATTGGTAGTAACATTTTAAAATTGTTCTACTAATACATTAAATATCTGCATTTTTATATCTAAGTAAATAAAAAAGTACATGTTATACAGTTGAAGAGCTAGAATATTATGAAAATTAGGAACGATGAATAATTACTTACTCTCTTAAGGTGATAGTTGTTATGCAACTACTTGCACAATGTTTCATAATGTGATAAATCTTTCTGACGCATTTAATAGAGAAAAAGATTTTGTATGTCGTAAGGAATGTGTTGTAAAGTGCATGCGTATAAATTCAAACTCAAAATTGAAATTAACCTTGGATGTATTTAAAGAAGTAATTTTAATTAACCCTTTTATCTCATAGTTAATATGCTTTATATGCTAAAAGACTTATATTAATATCCCAGCCGCTTTCTATATGAGAACAAAGACTAATTTTTAAGATTAGATTTAGGTACAAAATGACCTCGTTGTCGATTCATTGACAATGTGTACTATTAGAAGTACGACACAGTATATAATAAAAGTAGTGGGCTTTATTTTTATTTTTAATTGAAAAGATTTGGTATCTCTTTGGATTCTTAAGTAAATAGAGGTAAAGTGGCACCTCTTTTTAGAAATCCAGTAAGACTAATTCTGAATAGAAGTAGTGCTGCTAAATGTGTATGTATGTCACTGCTTTTGAATACTCAAAGGCTACATTTGAACTATGTAATTGACCAAGGTCACTCCACCTCCATGAGAAACAATGATACAGCTCAACAATCACTGTATTGTGATTTAAGTACCAATTGCTTTAAAAGTACTGATTTGTATTCTGGTTTTGTTGACATGATTGTAGGAAAATTTTGCCTGTTTTGAAAATCTACATCTTTTTTTTTTTGATTTTTGTTCTTTCAATTTGGAAAAATATGATCCTACCAAACACAGAGACAGTGAGAATAAATTTGGAGATACAGTCAAATAAAAAATATTCATTTTAATCCACCTAATTAGAATCCTAAATCAAGCTTAACTGGATATCTTGATAAAGTAGAAACTTCTGGATATCAAAGAATTACTAGAAGAGCAGAAAAACTATGTGATGTGATTGACCTTGTCTATTAATACAGGAACATGCAGACCATATTTTTATATAGCCCAAACCTCCCACTTAGCTCACCATCCAAGGTTTTGCAAATAGCTTATTGACTCAAATATGCCTCTGACTATACCGTGCACTTCAGCCTATATATAGACATGAGTAATATGAGAATAATTGATCTGCTCGTGTCTTACGATTTCTTTCTTAATGCAGAATAAACATCACAAAGGTCAAGGCAGCTCAGCTGAAGACCTGCTGAAGGGTAAAGATTATGTATCTCCTCATTAGGAACAAACTGGTATCTGTAAGACCAAGTGCTTCCTGTCTTCGCAGGTGGATGGAGATCAGACCTGCAGTATGACGGAAAGACTCAGAAAGAGAAGCAGAGAATGTGCCGATGAATAGCGAGGCCTCACTTCCTCTTCCAGAAGCTCCGGGTTTCCTGTTAGCCTAGTGAGAAGGAGCTTGCCCCTAGTTTGTGAATGTAGTCCTCCTCCTGTCTCCATGTCTTATATCCTTCCATCTGTCTCTGGGTTCTCTGGCTCCCATTAGTTGCCTGCTAATATAGCTGCAATGTAAAGAGCTGTTTCAGGATGTTTCAGCTGTAGTAATTCCCAGTTTCGACAGTCAGAAAGGCACTGGTTGTGTTAAGACTCAGTTGGCAGAGGTGCCTTTTTTTTTTTTTCCACTGTAGTGGCAGCATTTGGTTGAGAATTTGGTTAAGGAGAAATGAGACTTAAAATAATAGTTATGTTTCATAGGACTTTTAAAGTCACAGTTTCCTCTGGGTTTTGTGTGTTGAAGATAAAGGTGAAAAGTAATAGCAAAAGTAAAAGAGAAGGTATGAGATTTTGTTGGCATGGGGGAAAAGGGAAGATCTGAAATCGTTGGTTACAAAGGCTCTCCTTTGGTATCCTCTCTCCCTTTCATGAGGAGTTGTGAAGGAGCTGAATACTAAGGGCGTGCTGAGAAGGATCTACCTGGTATTGTGAGTTATTTGATTGACTGTAGCACTTAAAGTGTCCCCACATGGATGTTTGTGAGAATCAGGAGATGTTAGGGAGAATCAGAGAGGAAGTTTGGAGATGTCTTTTACAATGTTGACTTGATGAAGTTGCAGTTTTCTGTTTAAACACATTGAAAGAGATGTTGTTTCATTTGTGCCCTGTCTGAAGGGGAACCACAGAGCAAAGTGGAACTGTCTAGAGGGAGGGGAGATTTAGCCCTCTGTTGCAAGCTGCTAAGCCTGCTCAGAAGGGAGATGCTTTCAGAGCACAAAGCGGCACGGGCAGGCAAGTGAGGGTGAGGGTGCAGCAAGCAGGGAGGCTGGAGAGCCTGGAGACTGCAAAACTGTTGAGAAGTACAAGGAACAGATACAGGGTTGGCCATAGTGGTGATGGTATTTTCTCGGGGATCCAGTGGAGGCTCTCTAGAATTTGTTTCAATTCTAGCAAGTTCACTGAGTGGGAATAAAGGCAGTTGTGGGAACAGTACCTGCTTGCAGGGTCGCAGTGGATAGGGGAAATCTGTTTTGATTTTTTTTTCTTCATAGTCCTTTTGAGTTTTCTTTATTTAAATCCAATAAATCTAGATTATTATATAGTAAAAAACTCTGCTTCTTGCTTAAAAGCTTTATTGGCTGTTTGGAGTACTCACTTATAAGAAAAAGATCTGGGCAGTTCAATTTCAATAATATGTCTGACTCAGATTCTCATCCCATCCATCTTAAATCCATTTGCTTTCTTTAATCATAGAATCATAGAACGGTTTGGGTTGGAAGGGACCTTACAGACCATCTAGTTCCAACCCCCTGCCATGGGCAGGGACACCTTCTGCTTAATCACCTGCATGCCCTCGTCACAGTTCCCAGGCTCGGTTTGCTTGTAGTTTGCGATTTGCACTTTTGGGATACCGTATGTCTGAAATTACATTCCTCTTGTGACTCGAGAACAGGTGGCTGTATCCAAGAGGACACTCACTTGTGTCCTCGCTACCTTTTAACCAACTCGAGAAGTTTACTGTTAGTGAACTACAGTGTGAGACTGTACAAGGATGGAGAAAATGCATTTGTCACACTAATGCTCTTCAGTCTGTTGCTTAGCAGACCAATTTTCGTATGTCTCCTAAATATGCGGAATCAAATTACTTATGATCATTGTATAATTAATGAAACCTGAGATTTTGGGAACATATGACAGACATGTAACGACTCACGCCCTCCAACCGAGCCATCACTTTGAAAGTAGTTTGGTGTTTACATGGCTGGAGACATGACTTCAGCAGCTTGGTTCTGCAGAGAAAAAAAATGTTAGAAAACGAAAGCTCGTAAAGGAAAACTGCACATTTTTAATGTACATAGTAATGTATTTGAAGGTAGAAATATATCCAAATGTCTACACATCTATGTGTACTTTAGGGATATAAATGTGTGTTTTCATGAAAATTCCTGTTTGTATGGATGTAGCTATTTTACAAATAACACTCAGCTGATAAATATTTAAAATTAGCATTTAATGTTAGCATAATACATTGAATTGTAAAGAGTATGTCTGTTGCAGAGTATGTATTTTCGTTGCCGACTGCCTCTTTGTAACAGTCTTCTCCTCGACTTCCTACCTTGCCCTCTCCTTGCCCTCCACTCTTCCCATGTTGTAGACATCATTTGCTGGTGAAATCCTCACTTTGTGTTAACACAGGGAGTAAAATAATATGTTGATAGCTTGGATTCCTGTTGGCATTCTGATGGTCCCTGAGTAGAGAGAGTGATGTGCTGTCACTCTTGCCATAACTGTCCAAGGTTGAGAATTTTATTACGTCTTTCAAATTGTCTTTTTTCTTTCATCTGAAAATGAAAATAAGTTGAATAAAATCCAGTTTACGTTTGAGCTGGGCTGCATGGTCACTTATGTATATAAAATTAAACTTGATTTCTTTTTCTTCCCACTTCATGATAATTGTCATATATGACTTTTTTTCCTCTCTCTCTTTTTTTTTCTTTTTTTTTTTTTTTTTACTGCCACAGTTTGGAGGGAGAGCATTAAGTTAAATTAATTTGACTTTGGTTGGCAAACGGTAATAGTGGTACTTTAACAGCTGTTTGCTTTCCTGAATCGTCCTTGGTGCTGGAATTGCTTTTGTGTCTAAACAGCAAAATGTGTTTATAGAGCTACGGAATATGGAGATAAATTCCGCCTGTCAAGCAGATATTGGGGCTTTTTTGTGCTGTGCTTCTGGGAGTGGATCCTGACCACAGTGCTTTAATTCCAAGCTGCGTGTGCCTTTGGACATCTTACAAGACTGTTCATGGAGCTTTTCTGTTTGATTTATGACCTTGCCTGTATGGGCTTCTGATCAGATTTTATTCTCATTTAGTGAAAGAGGGGCTAATTATGAAAGTGACAAAGATTCTTTCATTGTGCTAAAGCTTTTTGAATGACAAAAAGGGGGCTTTAAATTAAAATGAACTTTAACAAGGCATTTTCATATTGAAGTGATACACACTCTACTACTGATAGAGTAATTCATTTTCAACCCCTTCTGATTCTATAAACACATTGTCTCACAAGATCAGTAATTTTTTACCTCTCAGACTAATGAAGAGTGGATGGTAGACCAATGAATTATCTTTTTGCAGAACTGTTTCGTCATTCTTAATTTTTTCTTAAATATCAAAGAAAGGACAAAAGGCTGTGATTTTATTGCATTAATATTAATAATCATTTATCTGCCAGAAAAACATTTAAATATCACTTGACATTTGCAGAGGAAGATTAATGTTTAATTTACTACAAACATAGAAATACTTTGAAATAAAAGGAAATGCTTCTGAATTTGGCAGAATGAAAAAAACCAACAAAATTAAGACAGACATTCAGATATAATAAAATATTCTAACCGTAGCAGAAGAAAAAGACATGTTGGTGCCGTCTAAAATGTCAATATTTAAATTATCACTTCTGATTGAAAAAATAACATCAACTAGATAGTTTTTTAAGGTCTAATTTAAGCTTTAAGTAAACAAAGATAAACGAGGGTAAGCAGTTTTCTGTTATATCCATGTGAGTACAGTGAAGAAGTCCTGCTATAAAGTCTATCAGTCTTATAAAAGCAAACCAATGTAAGGTATTTCCTTGGTACTGTGTAATTATGTGTCGTGTATTGGAGTAAAGCTAGGATATAACCAGTATTGACATTTTGTAGCTATTGGTAAGACTGGAAGTCAAGGAGGGCTTCCAGAATAGGCTGGTGGCTGGAGGAAGGGAAATAGCGAGGCGCAGCCGTCAGAAAATTGTATAAGTAAAAATACAGGAACAAGTTCCATTACCTACAGACGGATCAACATGCTGTATAATAAAGAAAAAAGTACGGAAATCGCCTTGTTCTACAAAAGCACGTCCGACTAGGAACTACAGCAGAGGAGCAGGTGAACAGTGAAGTTGTGTATCAGTCTAATCTGATGGAATAGCTAAAAACGTACCCAGGCTGCCTGAAAGTCTATCTGCAAATTTTATCATGGAGATGGTAAGATTTCACTTCTAGGCAATGAAATAACGGGATTAATGTATTGAATGCGAATAACGTTTCTAGCCCCCAAACTGTCTTTGTGACTAGATTGATAGTGGCATAGAGAACCAAATTCGGTTTCATAATAAACTAAAATAAGACTGTTTCTTCTGCAAAAGCTGTATATAGGACAGATATTATTCAGATCCAGTATTTGTTCTGAAAGTCTATCCTTACAGTACTGTTGTTCGTGGAAATTTTTGTATAAGATACAGAAGGAAAGTTTTAGCTATAAAATCAGAAATTTATTAGTTAAAGAAGGTTTCATCAGGATCCATTTCAAAGAGCAAGATTGCTTTCTAAGACAATACCTGGAGCCTTTCCATTAATACTCTTCTTTTTCTTTATGATAAAAAACCCCAAATTTAGTTACAGCTCTAGTGACTTTGGAGAGGTCCTTGAGAATGTAATTTAACTATAGGTCTCCAGACTGATTGAGGTTTCCATCAATTAATTTTCCTTAAGTAGCAGTTTGTCGTTATGCTATTCAAAGATTCCCCTGGAAAAATGGTGATTCTGTGTAGCAGGCAGCAGACTAGGCCAAAGGCAGAATTGCAGCGTTACCCTGTAGTCATAAATCAACTGGAATATCCTCACTTGTAAGATGAAATGACTGTGTTGCCTTTTGCATTACAAGAATTCTTAGGGTCTTTGCAAAACAGTGACTGTATTGAGTAGGAAGCATTACATAAGTAGGGCTACTGTAGTGTGCTTAGGAGTAAAGAATATGCAGCTTTTAACATTTTTAACCTTTGCAGAGTGTTGCTTGCACACCCGTGATGTCTAGGCAGCAGGTAAACAGAAGAAAGTTTTACTTTAGAGGCTACAGGTAGCAATGAATTCAGTGCTGTACATTGAGCACGAGGCCCTCTCAAAGTAGGTATTAGAGACACGTTTCTCCCTGTTACACACCAGTCATGGTACATCCCACCGTTGCTTATATTCCCTGATCTGCCTTGGTGGTTGCTTCCGTGGTTAAGGCTGCAGACGTTGTTATAATTTATTTATTAACTTATTAATTATTTATTTAGGATCGCAACCATTATATGCTAAGTGACTTCCAAACAGAAATTTCCCCAAATGCTTTTTCTTTAAGAGCTTTGCTTTGAAAAATGAGATAAATACACAGTCGTGAGATACCCATTTTGATAGCATGTATTCTTTAAAGAAAGCCGAGTTTCGTGACACTAATGCAAAACCTCTTTGTATTCTGATTTTCCTTTAACAAAGGTTCACTGCCACGGATAAATAACTGCCCATCTGTCATTGGAGGCCTTTGGGGAATTGATGAAGAGGGAGCAGAGAAATCAGTAGTCGACTGTTTTTGTGGGGATTTGGTGGTTTTGGTGTAGTGGGTGTGCAATGGCCATCTTAGGACATGGGCCTCTGATTTTTAAGCGTTCTTGACACTCCCTACTAAGTTGATGCATTGCTACTTTACTGCTGCCAGTGTCTGTATTTACATGATTTTGTGACTTTCTTTGGAGAATTTATCCTGCAGCCTTGGACTTTACTGGTATTTTTGTAACTCATAAGAATCTCACAGGTGAGGGAGAAGGAGTCAAGAGACTGACTCCATGTTTTCCATCCTTTGAAATTTCCCTACAGAGTGAAAATTGACATTTTATTCTTCACAGCTCCAGGTTTTTAGGTCCTTTAAATGAAAGCATCAGTATTTATTGATAAGGGCAATTTTGAAATAAGGCTCTTTGGCCACAAGTGATTAAGTATCAATCTCATTTGATCAAAACTATTGAATTCCTTCAGCAAGATTTTATTATATAATTTCTTTATACATGTGTAAGCCTGCTGTTTACACACTGATATTTGTAGCATATTGGGATATCTGTTGCTTGTGTATTGTGCTATTTTGCTCATTTGTGGCAATGATGATCACTAAATCTTTAGGATTACTTGTGGCTGGTTTTCATTGTGCTCTAAACTGGGATCACCATTAAGACTGCTCCTCTTAATGAACATAAAAAGACATAAAAACATCACAGTTCTTCCAGTTGCTTGTGTTGTCTTTCTAAATGTTATTGTTTACTCTTCCAGATTATCTTTAAAGGGAAGTTGCAAGTGATGTAAGTAGGTGGCCTTTGGGATTAACACATGCTAGAACTTTAAAATTATTTATACTGTGAAATCTGTAATAGTATCCTTATTGCAGGAGGAGGCTCAAAAATACTGCTCAATAAACTTTAATCCCTGTATTCCTCTTCCGCCTTGCCCAGACATTCAAACACCAGTGACCAAGAAAAGTATTTTTTTTTTCTGAAAGGAAGAGCTCATCCTAAAAGTATCCATTGGTGGCACTGTCCAGACTACTAAAATATGAGAATATTTTTGTAACTGTTTTTAGTAAAAGAAAATGAATCACAGCATTGCCCCCCTCAGCTTTCTTGTCTTCTACGTTCAGCTAATAAATTTAAGCTGGTTTATGCCTCTTTCCTTTTTCAATCGATCCTTCTTTCTTAAAGGTTTCCAGTTCCCTTCATTTTCTGTGTGAAAGAGAATTCTTTGGCTTCCTTAGAAATGGCCTTGTACCTTTTGCTTCATTCAGAGGCTATTCCCACAACTTTCTTTTAATCTAATGATTCAGATTAGCTGCTGTGGGTGATAAATTCTGCCTCCTACACTAATTCAGATAAAAGTTTTAATTTATAAAACTCCTGTGGGTGTTTTAGTCTAGGCCACACTGTTCATTAATTTTTCTGCAATTTAACTCAAAACAAAGGAATTATAAATTTATTCATTACACTTGTTTGAGACCACTGAGAAACAGATAACTATGGGCAGAATGTCCTTAGGAAGCAGGTCTAGTGCACCTTACGTACATCACCTGTGAGGACAAATACTGGAAAGAGTGAAACTGAGACTGTGATCCTGAAAAGGTGTGGGAAATCAGATTGTGCTCTTGTTGTTATGAATTAGAAGCAAGACCATTAAAATCAATATTGTGACACCAAAAGAAATAGGATAGTTGGAAAGGATGAGAACATTTATAAGTTTTGGATTCACTGCTGTACTCCATGTCATTGCTGAATCATTTGGTAGTGAAATGAACAAACAAATGGAGACCCATAACTCTTATCTAGCCAAAAGATGAATACAGTTTATTTTAATGCTATATTCACAGATAAACAAGAAAACTTTTCAAGCTAGAATTTTCAGGTCCTGCCAGTCACAATTAGATTTTGTCACATTATCTAATTACAATAAAAGCTCAATCAGAATGCTCAGCCTCTATAAGTTACGCGTTAATATGTAAACCTCAGTTCACCCTTTCCAGTGATGGGAGCTGGCCTTTTACCAATTGCTGCTAAGAGCTAAGATAGTCCTGGTTCCTGTACAATCTTTTTCACAAAAGCTACTGATTTACTGGCCTTTGGATGTTACCTTTGGTAAAAACTTAAAACATAATGGAAATACAGCAATTTCAACTTGCTTATTTGAGAAGGGAGGATAGAAAAGAGACTACGAATACCAGTCTGAAGCATCCAGCTTCTCAAGCCATGTACTTTTGAAGTGCTTTGCCTGTTTGATAGTCTGGAACATTTCTTAAAAGTGATTTGGGTTTTGACTGAAAGATGAGTCATAGGCATTGCTATTGTTTTAACGGAAACATCAGGTTCTTAAAAGAATATTATATTGTTGAAGAGTATTGAGGTTTTTTTCCAAAACCTTGATTTAATTGTAGCAATATAGATATTACTTTGTATTGCAGAGCTTAATCATGTGTAATTTTAATAATTTGAAGTATAGTTTAATTTACAAGGTGTCCTATATGTGTTTTTTATGGTATTGTCTTTTTATTCAAACCGTGTGCTTTGCAGTTTCGGG
Organism: Tauraco erythrolophus; assembly: GCF_009769465.1. NCBI lineage: Eukaryota > Metazoa > Chordata > Aves > Musophagiformes > Musophagidae > Tauraco > Tauraco erythrolophus. The sequence continues at coordinate 27,922,961 of NC_141474.1, read as the reverse complement.
AATCCTGATTTGACATATGCTTTGGGCAAAGGGCCAGAAGATGATGCAAAAACAGTCACAGGATTTCAGAGATCATCACTATTTCATTAGATTTTTCCTATTTAAAAATCAAATGCTATTTTGAAGTTGTTTAGGACTTCTCACCAAACTATTTCTTATAAATTCTTTCCACAGACAAAGACCATAAAGCCAGTGGGATTTACAACTGACATTCTTAGATGCGCTTCTTTCAGAAGATATCTAATCTTTCACTCAGGAGAAGTTTTTGCAGATCTCGGTCCCTGTAGTTCCTGTTCCATTTAGAATGTATCAATAAAATTTCTTTGCAATATCGTCTCACAGTGTTTTGTGATCTTTAAGGATGAATTCCATTGAGGGTATTCCATATTCTACATTTCATCTTATTTTGCGAAATACAGAATTGCATGAAATATAGATTAATACTGTTTGGCCATCTTGGACTTGATCCCAGGTTCAACTGGTGAAAATGATGTATATTCCAATCTGTTCCTTGGTTGTTTTTGTTTAAAGAATTTGTATAGATTGAAATGCAGCTGCAAGTGTATTAGTGATTTTCTATTGCTTACTTGTCAAGATTTTTATTGTGTGGATGAAAAATAGTATTTCAAAACCTGGCAGCATATTGACAAAAACAGAAGAGCACTTTGTGTAATTCTCTTTTGAAAAACTACCTCTTTTAGAGACAGAGATTGCTTCAGCTACTTCCATTCATATGTATCTTGATCAATAGATTTATTGATAGCTTTTAGCCAAGATTTAATTCTTTTTTCTCCTCAGTTCACCATGGTGCTCACTTTTCTGAATTAAGAAAGTAGAATTAGGCTGCTGTAAGCAAGGCATACAATATGCAAGTGCTCTAGGTGTAAAAGGAGGCATTTGACCTTTTGTTGCTAATCTGTGACAGGTGCAGGCTATTTTCTTCCAAATGGTGTTAATTTTCATGTGCAAATCCACCCCCTGAAACCTGCATTCTATGTATCCACCACAGGGGAATTGGTGGTCATCATGAGTACTGTAATGGACAGCTGAGGGGGATAATCACTGATAGTTCAGCACATTCATGCTCGCGACTCAGTCGTTTTTAGTGCACTTCTGTTTTCACTGCTTATTAGGGAGGCTGAAGTTAGTTATTCATCGCTGGACAAAAAAAGTGTCTGAGAAAGTTCATGTGCAGGGAACAGCACATTGTTACAAATTAGTTTCCTTTACCATTTCTGGCAAACTCATTACAAAGTAATCGCGCCCCGCGCTGAAGTGCACTTCCTCTGGGACCAATAACTGTAAATAAGGAGGGCTGCAAGCTGGCTGATAAGTTGTTGTTCTGAAGATAACGGTCCTTTTTAGCAGAGTGTTTGACCTTTTTCTTTATATTGCCTCAGGCTTGTCTAAGACCCTCAAGGTCTATTTTTCATCTTAAAATTCTCTGTAGGAAAGCACAATGTGTGGTTTAAGAAGATTTTAGGATTGCTTAACATATCTATATTTTCTTTTCTATCGTTTTTATGATAATTGTTAGAATGCTTAGTCAGTTTAGCTAGCATTCTCTTAAGCAGGTTTTCTTTCTTTGTGTAAAGTACACTTTTTATTGATGTAGGAGCAATATGCATTAATATTTTATGAAGACTAAGTGTATGTTGCATGATTAATAAAAGAGTAACATTGGGCTTTTTTCTGACTTTTAAAGAAACTTGAAACATGCTATTGACCCCTTTCTCTATTCACATTTTGAGAGTATTGCACTAAATATTATTCTATAAAGCAGTTTAAGCAAATATAATTAAGAATTTCAGCTTGAATGATTAAAGAATACTATGTCTCTTCTCAGTATGCTGAGAGTATTGAACAGAACTGTGACTGAAAATTGAGCGTGTCTTAAAAACAAACCCCAAGGCTGAGTGAAAGTTGGTTTATAGACATTTGGGAATTTGATTTGTTCACATCTTCCCATCAGTTTAAAAAGATCTGTGCTAGTATTTCTGTAAAGTAAAATAATAATAGAAAAAAAACCCACAACTAATTTCAGACTGCAGAGGAGAAAAAATCCGTAATGTTTTGTAAAGTGCTGGCTACTCTAATAAATTGCTTCTTTTACTTTCAAGATATAGTCAGAAAGCCATTTGGCAACCAAACGGGCACCCAAACTGTAAAAACCAAAATTTAAACAAGAAATGTCTGAGAATGCTAGTAGGTTCAGATCTTACTGCTCATAATGTTGTTGGGCTTTTTCCCTTTGCAGATCACATTACTCAATCAGTTCATTAATTTTACATGTACCTTAAATAACACTATTAATATCTCATGTTTTATAATGTTAACCCCCAAATAAGATGCTAATTGAAAAGTTATGGAGTGATAATGCTTTAAAAAATGTTGTATAATCTCCTAGATACAACTTCTATATTTATTGAATGGAATGGTGATGATTTCATGCGGGCATGAACCCAAAGTAAAATAAAGCAAAGCTGATGTTTTAGTAGCGTGAGACTTTTTTTCTCTGATTTTCTAAAAATGTGCTTAACTGATATGGTTATGAACAGACTCACTGATATCACAAGTTACCAGACTAGCAATGTGCACAGAATAAAAACTATGCACGGAAAGGTTTTTACAGGAGTTGCTTCAAGACTGGAGACTATTGGTAGGTACATTATGCAAAATTGGTGCTATCTAGCTTTCTCTTCAGTTTATCATTATTTCAGCATAGAAACTGTCCACCTCAGGTACTGTAAAGCAGAGTCCATGTATTGTGTAATTGCACAAAGGTTTGTGTGACATAGGAGGAACTTACTGTTTAACCATTCGTTAAACGGTTTTCTCTCTTGCTATGCATTTAACAAAAAAAAAGGAAAAAAGACATTTTAAGAAACCTTATAGAACTATTAAAATAAAAGCAGTTTAGAAGTTGTTTGTACTTAAGAAAAAATACTTATTTTGAGTGTTAAAATATTAAAATGGTATAATTGCTCAATGGAATAGTGTAATCAATGCTTTAATTCCTGTTTCATAGTTTCTAATGGATTTCACTGTGTTACCTGTGGTATTGGAATATAATTCTCACTCATTAGAATAAATCTATTTCCTATTATTGTAGCAACATGAAGGCAGTATGTAGAATTGTTAACTTTGTTTATGAGATTAACATTGGGAAGCTTATATCCTCTTGTGGACACCAAAAAATGTTTTTCAGTGGCATTATCAGTTTTCTACAAAGCATCTCTTGAAGCAAGGAAGTGTTTTGTTCTTACAGTTCTAGGCTTCTTTGTACCAAAATTGCTGTCTTGTTTAATGACATTGCTATGTGGGTTGAAATTAGGCTGACAGATTGTGAGCAAAGGCTGTGATATTACAAACAATAGTCTATTGAGCATGAGGAACTTGTTGAATTGGTTACCGAAGGCATTAGTGTTTGGTCCAGACTATTTAGCATCTGGAAGACAGAGAAGGAATAGTGTGCGAATGAAATGTACAAATGATACTAAACTGCACATGGCTGCAGGTGAGTATGGCAGCTGATGTGTACTATGAAGGAGCCCAGTAAGAGGCAGTTCTGTAGGCAAAAAGTAATAAAGTGAGACACAATTCACAAAAGGAGAAAATACTGCATCAGGAGGGAGGTGAGTATTCAAATCAAGTATTACAGATAAAGAGAGAAAAGAGTATTGGGAGTCCCTGGGAATCATGTACGCAATGATTAAATTGTTAAGAGTTCTGCTGTATTTGAGATGGGTTTATAGGTTTCCCAGAGCAGACTGGCTTGGAGTGGTTCCAGCGTACAAGCTCTTCACCATCAGTGGTTTCACTAACATTGGTACAATTCTCCAGTGCTAGTTTAGGGATTCTGTGGACACTGTAAAGTAGTTCCGAGTGGACTATCTGTCCCCTATACAGTTCAGAACAGTTTGATGTTGAAAAAGAAGCTGAAATGTGCAATATGTCAGAAATCAAGGTCTTTTTTTTCCTTGTTTTTGTTTATTCACTTAATAATATTTTAGTTTCCTTTGCCTTGCAGTACAACTTTTTCATGATCTTTGAACTTAAAATACAAATTCAATCGAAATTTGCACCTCTGGTCTGTGCTGCAGATAACTTAATCCATATCTGGAATTGCTGGGATCATTGGGAGGCATGTATACCTGTCAAGCTGGATCTGGTCCACAGTCTATGTTCATCCAGCCTGCTGCTGTCTCTCTGGACAAAGCTTAATGTGTGGACACTAAGAGTCACTTCAGCCTGAGCTGTGCATGTGATGCTGGTGAATCATCCAGAGAGACCTTAAACTGTAACCTGTGAGGCAACTGGAATCCAATTTATGCAGCTGAACAACTTGGACCACCTAAATTCTGAAATACATTAGAAATATTATTTTCCCAACAATGTCATATGTTCATGACATTTAATGAAAAATACAGTAAACCCAAGTCCTATAATTAAGTGTATTATAAAGCAATAGCTTGATTTTACCACTCTTATTTACTTTAGATAATAATCTGTAGGAAATAATAGTTGAAGATTCAAGTTCTGTTGTTGTGAATAGCAGTGATAGATTTGACCTCCGTGGCAGAAGGTGCATTTAGATGAGTAGAGGACTTAACCTAAAGTCAGGCAGATGTGGTGGGTTGGTCTTGGCCGGCTGCTAGATGCCCACCCAACAGCTCTCTCACTTCCCCTTCTCAACAGGACGGGGGGAGAAAATAAGATGAAAAAGCTCATGGGTTGAAATAAAGACAAGGAGATCGCTCAGAGCGTGCCATCACAGGTGAAACAGACTCGACGAGGAGAAAACTAGTCTATTGCCAGTTAAAGTAGGTTTGGATAGTAAGAAACAAAGAGAAATTAAAGCAACACTTTCTTCCCACCCTTCTGTGTTTCCCAGGATCAGCTCCACTCCCCCCACAAGGAGCAGCACAGTGGGGGCTGTGGTTGGTCTGTAGCCATCCCTCCCTGCCTCTCCTCCCTCCACACACTGTTCCCCTGCTCCAGCCAGGGCCCTTCCCACCGTCTGCAGTTCCCGTCAGGAGAGCCAGCTCCAGCACAGGTCCTCTGCTGGGTACTGGTCCCTCAGGAAACACCCACCTGCTCCAGCCTCGCTCCGCAGGCTGCGGAGGAGTCTCCGCCCTGGCACCCGGAGCACCCTTTTCCCTCCTTCTCCTCCAACCCTGGTTCTCCTCAGACTTCCTCACTTCTCACTGCTCGTATGACGGTTTCGCCCTTCCTCAGACACGTTTTCACTGAGGTGCCACCACCTCCGCTGAGGGGCTCAGCCATGCCCAGCGGGGGGGCTGTGGCGAAGCCGGCTGGAACCGGCGGGAACGGGTGGGAACTGGCACGGGGTTGCGCTCTCCTCAGAGAGCTCCGCGCTGCAGCCCCCCCTCAGCCACCAGCACCTGGGCACAGGCACCCCTTCGAGCAGATGACATTATTTATCTTGGCAAAGGTATTCTAGCTGTACAATATTACTGGTGGGTTTTTTTTTGTGTGTTTTTTTTCCCCCTTAATATTTCAGATGCCAAACGTATCCTTCAGGCAAGTGTGTAGGAACAGATTGTTAGCACGAAGCGCTTTTCTGCAGAGGGAATCAGTGAGGAGAATTTTCTTCTGAAAAGAAGAATGTGGGTAGGAAAGTAGAGGATAACATTAAAAATAGGGAAGATTAAAAACGTTCAATGAGTAAAGCCAGAAACAATTTAGGATAAAGAAGAAATCCTGCAAATATAAGAGTCGAAAGTGGTTTTCTGCTTCTTTTCCACCGCAGAACGGCAGATCAGCCGAATTTTGCTGCTTGTGCTTGAACTGAGTAGCAAGTGACCGATGAACAGTCGTATTGACTGAAATGGGACTTGCTGAGGGAATTGTTTAGCTCAGATAGCGTTATAAATAACTACTTAAACCCAACAGTATATATCCAACCCAAAAATATATATCTAAACCCAAAAATATATCTGAAACCATAAAACCAGGTCATCTTACAGTGCTATTTTTTTGATAAGTGTAATCTAGCATGTAAGCTAAAGCATGGTCCTGTCTTACAAGATCTGATGAGATGGGTTTTGGGTTGGATCAGGAAAACGTGAAGTCTTATTTTTGTGTTGTATAAATGAAATGGACAGTCTAAACCCCATCTTTAAAAATCTTGGCACGCTTCAAAGGAAAAATACCAATTTAGCAATTTAAAAGCACTTAGCAAGTTTTCCCAGTGCTGAACTTCATTTCTATAGCTAGTGTGGTGGTTGCTTGCTGAATAATGCCATAGGGGACAATGTAGCTCTGACTATATTTAAAAATATTATTCCATGAAATTCACCAGGAAAAAGCTGAGGCGAAATCTTACAGCCTCACTTGTGTCTTTGGAAGGAGTTGATAGTGGCTGCAAATGGTAAAGTATGAAGATAGCTTTTGAATCACAAAGGAAATGAAGGCTGGGCCATCTCTGGGGAGAGAGGGTCGCTCTGAGCACCAGCCAGAGGGGCCAGGTGGAAATCTGGGGACTTTTTAATCTTAGAGGTGCTTGAACATGAGCAGCAAATGGAAAGAAAGGAATCCATACGAGTGGGGGCTAAAAGGGGTGCGGAGACACTATCAGAAAAGTAAAAAAAAAAAGAAAAAAAGGAAACAAAAGGATATTAGGACACTTAACTGGAATAGTCAGATAAGAGAAGACAAAAAGTCAATTTGATTGAGTAATAAAAATCCATTTTGTCTTCTTTTTGGTGTATTCGTATGCATGCAGCTTTCTAGTATGTGTTTTATTTTGTAACTATGATTAAGTCTTTTAAAAATAATTCTGAACTGTTGTGAGGCTTATTATACTTATATGTTTAAACCAACAGAGGTAGAAGTTTTAAAAACTCTTTTTTTGTGTAGCTCCTGAAGAGTTTATCAGCTATTCATTAAAAAGCTTTCTTTTTCTTGGTAGGTAACCTTGGGCGGGTGGACCACATCACAGAGTTTGAGTATGACCTGTTCATTCGACCAGATACCTGTAACCCACGCTTTCGAGTTTGGTTCAACTTCACTGTTGAAAATGTAAAAGAGTCACAGGTAAGTGATACTAAATTAGATAGTGTGATAGCTTTAAAAATTGCTTACTCCACAATATATTTTCTTAAACAAAAAAGATGACATCCAGGGTTTGTAAGTAAAAATTTGCTGTAAAATGTATTTTTGTTATTTGAATTTTTATAAGTAAAAGCAGGACCAGCATGACTGGATATCACCACGTTTTTCAGCTATCCAAGACAGGAAGTAATTACAAAGACAGTATAATGTTTGCCAGCTAACAGGAGTTGTATTAGAAATGGCTGCTATATATTGTGTTAACACATACAAACCAAATATATGTGTTAATTTATGAAATAGAAGTCCATCATAGCTGTTGAAATATTATCACTCAAGCCTTCGTTTAATACATGTAGAACAATGAGGTATTGTTGCATACAGGCGTTACTCTAGTGACTTGTAGTCGAGAAGGAGTTGCCTGCCAATGCGTCCTTTGTGAAAGAGAAGGTCTTAAAGTAAGCCAAAAAAAAAGTTATATACTAACTTTCACATTGTCAAATCAAAATAGATTGAATTTCACTTTTTACATATACTTTGCATTTTATTCTAATGTTCTGTCTTAGTTTATCATAATCAGACTGTCATTTTCACTTAATGGAAAGAAAACATACTTAGTAAGAGAAAAAAATGCAGAAGCTTGATATTTGTATTCCTAAGAGACTAATATTTTAATATCCACCACTGTGCCGTTCCTGTTACAACTAGAAATCATGAAATTGTTTATCTATCTTCCTGGAGCCTGATGCTTTATCAGACAGACCCTTTCCCCTGCTGTGCCTTACTCAACATTGATCAAATTATATAGTCATGAGATGAATGGGAATCTGTCTCAAGGAGGCAAAGAGATCTGGTAGAAAGATACAATATATATCTAGTGCTTACAGGATATTTGTTTTCATGGTTGTCTACATGAAAGAGAATGGTTTCACTATTAAGTTTGACTTGTGAGGTCTGCTTTTATAATGTGTGTTTCTATAATCTTTTCTTCTCATCTCTCCAATTTCCGTTAAAATGAGACCTGCACGAACGTAATCTAGTCTGGAACCTTTTTTAGGTCTTTGTACTAGCGGATGTGGGCAATATTAGTCATTGCAGCTCAGCTATATTAAATGAATGTTAGAAATTGCTACATCAAACATACTGTGTAATCTGGTTTGTGCATTTTGATTATTTTCTTTTATGTTTTACTAGAAAATAATAACAAGGAAACCCATACTGTTCAGTATTACTTAAAAATGTAGCACTAAACCACAAGTAACTTTGACGACTTTATGTGTAAAAGTAGATATTTTAATAACTCTACGTAGATAATTACTTGTATAATAGTGTATTTATTTTTGATGTATCATACAGGTGATGTGGGAGCAAGGCAAATCTATGCATTTATATATCCTAGGTCTGGTTTCAGCCATTTGGATGAGGACTCAAAAGGAGCAGCTACTTTTATTAGTTTTATATATTGTCTGTATCTCATTGTTCCTTCAAATTCTTAAACGGCTTTATTTACTTAGATTTGAAAATATGTTGAAGATTTTCTTCTTACTGTAAGGATATCTCCAGTTTTGCTTCTAAAACTTTCTTCCAGTTTTTCACACTAAAGCCTTTACTCACAAAGAAATTTATTTCAATAGTATCATGAGAAAAAAAGAAACCTCCTTTCTTTACCTGAATTAGAAATCGTCCATTTTGTTTTTTTCCTGTTGCATCAGACCAATAGTTGACACCCAACGGTAGACAAAAGGATAAAAAACTGAATGAAACACACAGTGTAAAAACAGCAGCCATACAAATACCAGGAACACGTAATTGTGCTGTTTGTATTTAAGATTTAGGTTTCAGTCCTACTACTGGATAGTAGTGCAGTTTTTACAATATGTTTAGTGTAGTGTTTTGTGTTAGTAATCTAGTGATAAATGAAAAGAGAGACCTCTTAGACATTCCTGCCAGTTCCATGCATTATTGTTCTGCAGAAAACAGTTCTTTTACATTCCACTTTTCATTTTCTTAAGACACAGAGCTTCACTTCCTATGTCTCAAAACTGTTCTATAGACTCATCTCACTTACAATGTTGCTTGTTTTTTAGCCTAAAGATTTCCTTTCTTTAATCCCACTATTCCCAGTTACAATTCTGCTTAGTAATAGCCCCTCTTGGTGCAAATAAATCCTCATCATCCTTGGCTAACATTTATATTTCTGTAAATTATAACATTCCTCATCATTTGTGGCTCAATCTAGCTATCATGTTTGGTTCTTTCGTCCCTATATCCATACAGTACTTTACCTTTAAGTATTTTTCTGCTTTGGGGCCTTTGGACTTTCATCGTTAAGTGAATCTTTCCAGCCCTTTGATAATTAGCCTAGTTTCCCGGGGAAAAAAAGCTTATATGATCACACTGTCTACTCGCTAGCCTAGGCTTTTGTGTGGCTGCTAATCTTTCTCATCTCCTTTCTCCATCAATAACCTCTTAACTCTGGCCAGTTTCAACAATAGTGAACAGGAATTCCTCTAAGTTTCAGCAAAGCAGGCTGCCAGATGGGCAAGAGACTCATCTGTGTTCCCACTGGCAGAAAGGCTCTAGGAAGAGAACATTTCTTATTAAACATCAGAGAATCCACAGAGGAGATACACAGCAGAAAGTACTCATTGGAATTCGCATTTTTAAGATACCAGAGAATCCAACCATGAAATTCAAATCCATAGCACTTAGTACTTTTGTTTCTTACATAACTTCTTTTTTTAATTATTATTATTATTCCTCTTCCAGTTCCTTCAATATTTCCTGTACAGTGTGGAACTAAAGCTTAATGGACAGTTCTGAGTACGCTACCATCCTAACTTACAGAGAAGGGACTCTGGTCCTTTTGCTCTGTTACTGTCTCAGTATAGACAGCTGAAAATTGCAGCAGCCTTTTGTTGCTCTATCACTGTGGAAGCTCGTGCCTAATTTGTTGTTCACTATCCTACACAAGTCTTTTTCAGAATTATGGCTTCCTTCCTCTTGTTGTGTACATCTTAGGTTGCTGTTGTGCTTTAGTAGCAAGGGCAGGTAATAGAGCTAAGTTCTGCAGCATAGCAGTGAGAGCCCTAATCTTTTCAGAATCATTTTTAGAATTTTATGATAAACTTAGTTTTTTTTCTGATATTCACTTCCCTGTGTTAGAGTAGAACCAGTAGATTTATTTATTTTTTTACTTGGAATTTGGTGAATTAACTTGTTCCTCTTTATGAATTGGACCTCTACGTCAGACATTTTGTGTTGTCAGTTTTATTTTATATTTCTTTAGCATGGAAAAAAATCAAAAGAAATGGCTAATGGATTATGTTTATGGGAAAAAGAACCATCATATCAGATACCTGTAAGAAGAAAAATTTGGTCTTTTGGTCTCCGTATAGGATTTCTGACATGCAAATCAGTTGGTCTGATAAGATCTGAGCTGTGGATTTTTTTTTGTCGTTTGTTCAGTGGATTCACTTAACACCAATATTGGAAAAAAACAAAAAGAAACTGATATGTTATATGGAAGGACTATAATCATGCAATGATTGCACTTACAATAATCATGAAAGGGAGAATGAAGGAAATAGGATTTGCTGTGGAACACATGGTCTCATGGGCAAAGCCTCCAATTTCTCTAATTATATACGTGTCACAGGCTGCTGTCTATTTCTGGATAATGGTCTTTATTGGGCAGGGTTTGTTTCCTATTAACTTCAACCATGGCCCTTACAACTATTCACAATTTTGCTAAATTCCTTCTCTGTGGAACCGGAAATTGGATGAACAAATGTCATCTCCAAGTTGCATTTCAAGTATTTTAAACAGACAGTGCTTCAGGTGCATGATTACTTCTGAGCTAGAATGTCTTTAAAGGTGTTAGTAGCAGCAGTGATTCATTTGAGATTTGGGGGGAAAAAAGAAATGCATGATAAATTATAAAAATATGCTAGTAGAGCAATATTAGAGGATTTTACAGGTGAAAAGAAGAATTTTTTCTCTTGGGGGCCATAGCCAGAAATTCTATTTAAGTAGTTGACACTCACTGTTCCACATACTGTAGCCACACTAGAAAAAAGATTATCTTTATCCTGGAAAATTTACTTTTGAGGAATGTGAGACAAGATAAGAGTTGAATGCAACAAAGTGATGAAAGGATTAAAAATATCTGTAAGGATTTTAATTACTCTAACAAATAGCAACCATGTTATACTAATAAGTTATGCACATCTAAGCAGCATGCTATATTCTGTATATATATGTACCCTGAACTACTTTGCTGTCTGATGAATCATGTTCAGAAATGGTATTTTCACTGAGATTAAAAAAAGAATTTCCAACAGAAGCGGTTTCCTAATAGTGCCAAAGTTTGTTCTGTAAGTGTTGATAAACGCATTTGGAGTTCTTCATCACAAAGGTACTGACAAAATACACCAAGAAGGACAGAGGAGAAGAATGGCTGTTTGGCAGCTGGGATCTGGTCATTACTTACAGTTAATAAATCCGCCCAGATTGAGGTTATAATCAAAGAACCAAATGTTATTTACTTCAAAGGCATTCTCTCTGTTACTTCAGTTGCAGTTGGACTGAGGCTAGAACTTTGACTCGAGATTTTTATTTGTTGTTTTTTTTTTTTTTTTTTTGTTGTGTATGTATATGGATCAGGAAAAAGAATAGCCTATTCAGAAATTTTAAGAGGATGCTAAGGTAAGAGATAATATCATAGGTGGACATTATTATGAATGTATGGAGCTATCATTATAGAGTTTTCTCTTTTTTGTCCTAAACTATTTTGTAAAATAAAAAAGGCTGTAAAATCTCTGCTGTCTTTAATCGATTAGATTTTCAGAAACTATTTATTTTTGGGAATGAATTTTATGGTTTGTTCAGGCCTCTTATTACTGTCCTAAAACAACCTGATCATCCTTAGCGGACAACTGCTTCTTTGTGATGTTACAGCTGAGATGATTGTTCAAATGTGTGAATGATATGTGTACAGGGTGAAATAATGTTTTTTTTTATACCAGTTAATAAATTCTGGAGAAGCAAGGATGAAGAAAAGAAAACAGGCATGATTGAGGTACTCAACCTCTTTTTATGGCCTAAGAACTCATTTTCTGTAGTCAATTCCTGCAGAAGCTGCCTCCAAAGTAAGATGGAGTAAGGATGACACCCAAAGCAGTCTAAAGCTGGAAACAGGCTACCTTTTTACTTTCTTCTTCTTAAGCAGACCTTCTTTACTGTCATTTGGTAATTTAAGTTACTGGTATCAAGATGCTCTATAACATCTTACAGTCTCTCCAGTTTCTTGTTTTAGAAGACAGATATTTTCTTTCCTGTGCGTTAAAGGCTCTATTGCATTTACCTAGCTCTAGAAAAACACATATAAAAGTGCATATGTTTTTATGAAGGAGTACAGTTCTGAAATTTTGAAGACTTCCGTAAGGCTTTTTTTGACTTGCAGTATTTTGTAACCAATCTGAAATACATATTTTCTGTAGTGTGTTTCATTACACATACCTTCTTGCTAAATTAGGCATGTCATTCATTGTTGAGTAGTTAGCATTAATAATTTATTAATCCTCTTCTGGTCAGCTCCTGTAATCTCTCTAAATAGCTCTTTATAATAATTTATGAGGAGAATCACTGGATTATTTGAATTTTGACTGTTTAGGGAGCCCCCAGCTGTTACTCATCTTTATGTGATCTTTTTGTGTTAGTTTTCAGTGTGATAGAAAGATACCTCTACCTCTTCCTGTATTTTGCTATTTTATTCACCCTTTACACAGGTAGACAAAATCTAATCTTTTTCATGTACCCGGGTTTTTTTTTTGTCATACAAATTTATTTTTTCCTACCTTCTGATACTTTTCTTGAAAATGATCTAATTTTAAGAGGTTCAAGTTACCTATGCACTGCCTATTCAGGCACGTTTAATGAATCAAAATTTAGAAATTTTAAATTTGGCAGTTTTTTGATTTTTATCCTCCTTACAACCATTGCAGTGTAACACAGCAGAATCTTACTGGGATTCAGATTAATAGTGGTGTGATATTGTTTGGTTCAAATGAGAATCTTTAAAGCATAAGACAAGGCCTGTGTTGCTGGAAAGATAAGCTTTAAATTTATATTGTTCTTATAAATCTTACATTCTTAAATTCTTAAATCTAAATTCTTATGTTCTTATATTCTTAAAGAAGGATTTTGGTTAGTGTTTAAAAGAAGCTTAGTATCTAGCATACTATAGAGTTTATTGTACAAAAAGGTACAGTGTTTTTAAATTTGCTATTTATAGAAAATGTACACACGTGCCTAATTCCTTTTCTCTCTTTTTATGTGCTTGTTAAGTAATAGACAACTAAAATTAAATTTAATTTTGTATGAAAACTTTGTGGCAGAAATGTATATCTATTGCTGTTACTGCCAGTAATGTAAAACATGGATGTAGACATAAAAGAAAAACTTCATGCAAATAAACATGGGGTAAAATAAATGTAAGAACTCACCAAAATGAGTGAGGTGTAAATTTATCTCTGCTGCTGAGTAATCTACTACTGAAGAAAATTAAATATTTATATTTAAATTTCATGCAAACTTTTATAGGTGGGTAGTTTAAAGCTTTTTTTTTTTTTTTTTTTTGGCAGGAATAAAATTCTCCAATATTAAAAAGAAAATGTGTCTTAAGACTAGAAAGCTTTGAGATTTGAGCATTTGACTTCTCGAAGCTTTTGTCTAAGTGACTTTATCCTGTCAAAAGACAGAAACTGTTGTAAAACAAGTATCAGGTGACTAGTGATGTAGGCAAATCTCTGCGATTGATTCCTTTTCGTTCTGCAATAGTCTCATGAATTAGGAATCTGAGTAGAATGCATTTTGTTTAGCACAGAAGGTATGAAAATATCAAGAAATACATGTAAATCCAGAAAACCAGAGGTTTTGTGGATAACTTTCTGTACCAGCCCCTATATCAGAACAGTATCACTCTGAGCCTGAATTTGGTGTTTTTTTTTTTCTTTCCTCCCTAGGGTTTTTACTTCTCTAAATAAAAATAATGATTCTATCTAGCAGTTCCCAAATAGGCATCTATTTGTCAGTATTTGTTTAAGTTTCTGTTCCTCAGTGATATTTTGAGTATCTGGTATCTCTGAGAAACACTGTGGATACTCTTCACTTTTACATCTGCTATGACTTTATGTATGGCAACTGGAGGGGAGATATTAAATGACAGTTTTCCAAGAAATCTGGCCCTATTCCACAGATATCAAAGTCTAGCCTAAGTATCAAGCTGACTTTGTTTGAATTAGCAGGCTCTGTCTTCGTGTTGCTGTCTGTCTATTTGGTTGAGTAAAATGAAATTAATTTTAATTTGTTCGTTGGCTCTCAGTGATGAAAGGTCTCAGCTCCTCTTTCTTCAAGTTCGAGTTTCTGTGCTTTTTTTGCTAGCTCATGTGTTTGAAATTGAGGTCCTTCAGTGGATAATGACATCCAAATTTGCATCTGTGTCTTAAAAGCACTTGGGCCATTCCCCAAAAGCCATAAAGGATTGAATGGCTTTTGTCATCCCACATTTCCAGCTCACATTGCCATTTTGACTTTAAGATGAAACTGTAAGTAGCATCACTGCTATAGCTTTTAATTCACTGCTTACCATAATTGTAGTATTGATTTAGTTAGATCAGTATCAAAGTTTTATTTATTTCAGATGAGAGTGATGTTTTTCCTTTGTTCTTAGATACCAAATAGTGGGTTTCAGTTCTTGTGGGTGCACTTGGTCAAGGTTTAAATTTTGATAGTCATCTAAGGCCACTGGGTTTATCAGTGATTATCATTCAGTTTTATTTTGCCTTGGAGAAAGGCATATACTGCAGAAGTGTTGAAGTTCTTTTTTTTTAAGCAAGATTAAAAAGGAAGTGAAGCTTTCTTGAAACATTTTCATCAGGAAAAAAACAGTTTCTTATGCAGATAAATAAGTTTAATCTGAATTAGAGAATGCGTTCACTGAAAACTCTCTAGTGTTTACTAGCAAATATGACAACAGTTGAGGCAAAATAAGAGTTATGTGTTTGTGTCCTTTGGGATGTATATTTCAGAATCTAGAAGCAGCAAAAATTGAATTTTCTGTTAGTTCTTGCTTAGTTTGATGACATCACTGTATTCTACGATGTTGCACTGAATATACTGCACTAGCCAGGTTTCTCAAAGATATACTTGAGTGTATATATGTATTTTATACATACATGTGTGCATACATATGTATCTCTCTGTCTTGAAAACACAAGAGGCTGAGTTGAGTGCGTTTGGACAGTGTCTTTTAAGTAACTGTAGTTAATACAGGGCAAACAGACCATTTTTTTTTAATATATCATATGCCATTCATCTTGAAAAAAAGGGAAGAAATAATGGTTGAGCCAGATTCATGATGCAAATTATGTAAGATCTTACGGTACCATAGCATGGGGTAATATGGATTGATTACTTTTTATAAGAGAAGGGCTCGAATTATCTGATGTGTATTCGAAGCCATAATGGATTATTTCAAAGGAGCTTCTGAACTTTTTAAAAGTAGTTTCACTCATCTCTGTGTTGAAAAGTGGTACAATTTTGTTGTAAGTCAAAAGTGTGTAGGGTTAGATGATACGTATAGTGATTGCAGTAATTATTTATTTACTGAGGAAGCCATATGAAATGTTAATTAAATAAGAAACAAAGTGATGACATTTAAAATAGATTGCATGTTCTTCTCAACATTTAAAAAAAGAAAAATCAATTGAACATACTGCAGATTTGAAGAAAAATAATTTTGCCATTTTGGAAACTTGTGTCTATATTGGTCATGTATAAAATTAGGTTTAGAAATGATGATTCTTCCAAGTTGGAATCCTTTCAAGTACATATAATTTTATTTTGGATCGATAATTCAGTTGTGCTTGGAATAGATTGAAGGTGCATGTGAAGCTTTGGTAAGTGCAATATAGTGTGCATCTCCATGAAATTATCCAAAGCTGTCATGACATGTATCATCCTTGAAAAAGTAATGAATACAGATAGTTTAGTAAACATAGACAATATTCAATGTTAGCAAAACAACTGCTGCCCTGATGAAATATTCTCCCTTGGCAAGACAGTGTTAAATTCACAAACTTTTTCTGTTCCAAATGTCTCTAAGAACATTTTAAATGTCAGTGTTTGGTAATTATTGCATGCGTACTGTACGTTTCCGATTTAACCCTGGCTTTTGCTTACAGGAAACTAATGGCCAGGTGTGTTTGATTTCCTATTATGGTGGCATCTGTCACTCAAAGTGTCAAAAATACGTTATAAATGCCATAAACAAAATCAGCACTCTGATGATCTTGATGTCAGTGATGTGACATGCTTGCTTTTCTTTCAATTTAAAAACTTTTTTATTTATAATTAAATACCCCCTTTTTTAGTTTCAGTGTTAATTTTCTTTCTTGAAAATTTGGTTTTGTTCTCCTTTTACTACTGAAAAGCCGTTACATCAAAATGTAGAAGCACAGAACTAAAGTAAAAGAAAAAAAAATTCACATTGAAGAGATGAAGATGAAATATTTTCAACTTTCCTGCTTTTAGATTTATTTTTTTTTTATCTTATGCAGAATATTCTATATTTCAGCCATGATAGGTTGAGATACAGTGCAGAAATTGTTGGAACCTGAAGATAATAACAAGTTGAAATAATTATCAGTTAATTCATGTTACTGAGGGAGGGAAACTATTTGCTTTTTAAATGACAGGGCAGAAAAAGTGAAGCTAGTGCTGAAAAATTGTAGAAAGTTGTGGTTTTTCTTGCCACCGAGGAATTCTAAGAATGAAAGAGTAGTGATATTTCATAAGAGGTAATTAATTTGGAATAAGTTGGGAAAGAGCAGTGAAGAAGCCAGTATTCTGTCTGCTGGTTGTGGTTGAGTGTATTAAGCATATGGCTCCAGTAATCCCCTATTCTGCTATGAACTGGTGGTGGTGGAACTAAAGAGCTAGATCTTGGAACTCGTTTCCTTCATCGTTGTTGTATCCTGCCTGTGATTTTAATGTATGAAGCCACTATGAACCTATTATTGGGTCATTGTGCATAGAGTGTCTCTAAGTATCTGATACCTTACAATAAGTGAAAGAAAAAGCAAACTTGAATTTTGATGGTGCAAATGAGAACCAGAAAATAGGAAATTTAGTATTGAGAGGATAAACAAATTCCTGAAGGTTACCGTTGTGCTGTATTATAGGCAATAAGACCCTTCTGCTTTGCTTCTGTGGAAGCTGATGATGGAGCAAAGGAGCTGTGAAGAATAGTAAATCTTTCACGGATTTCAAGCGCCTGTAACCTCCATCAGAATCAGACATCGAGTGCCACAAAGATGTGGGATTATTGTGTGTTGTTGAAAAGATTACGCGTTTGAGAAACTCTTAGGCAGCGTGGATTTGTTCTTGTGTTTACCGACTAACAACTCGTTCTTAATCCCAGCCTTCAGCACATTGTTCAGTGAATTTCTTGGACATCTAAATGTAACTCAGGGCTTGCCAGTCCAAACCGTGTTGTTCTTGGGTTGTCCAGGAGAATCATGAGTGGCTCTTAACTGAGCTAGCCCGCCTTGGTGAAAGGTAGAAACTTATCTTCTTTAAAGCATATAGTGTCACAATACTGTTTATTCCAGGAGATAGCCAGTGGCTCCAGAACATGGAACTGGAACTGTCCTGTGACCCTGAAGGGGACTAGTCTGATAATGAAAAGATGGTGAAAAAGCAATTCGCTATCATTCTTGCTGTGACTGCCCTCTATCTGGGATCCTCATTTGTTCTTCCCATTCTCCCATCAACAGTCGCTGAACTGGAGCCCATCTTCTCACTTAGGGCATTGTCCTGGTTTTGGCTTTACTGTAAAAGTAAAGAGGTGGCACAGCAGGTCTGACGAAGGTGCTTTCTAGTCTGGTATCCTAATCTACACAGTGGCCAGTAGCTGATGCTTAAAAATATGTTAGTAATAACTAGGAAAGTATAGAATAATCCTTACTTTTAGTTCCCGTGTCAATGGTAGAGGCAGAACTGACCTATGCATGCTGCACAAGTGACAGGAAAACCCTCATGCCCTGCAGGCCAGCCTCACACACTGCCGTGTTCTGGTACCACAGAACTGTGAGTTCCCACCAGTTTAAATCAGGTACAGGCTGTCAGAAGTCACCAGGTTCATTGTAGTAGTTGCCTCCAGATTGCTGGTTTTAACAGTAATAGGTGGACTCTATGAATTGTATCATCGTGGTCTAATCTGACCATACTTTTTGTGATCTTGCAGCACTGAGTTATGCAGCTTAATTACACAGTTTGTATAAAAAGTACTTGTCTTTTTTAAAAAATATGCTGGTTAATATTTGATATAATTTTTGTGTTATGAGAAATAATGAATAATTTTTATTTGCTCACTTGATTTGTGATTTTATAAACTTCATATTTCCCCTTAGTCATACAGTTTATCCAAGTTAGTGAATTTTGGTCTATTTAGTTTCGGTTTCTACACTCCTCTCATCTCTGCCTAGAGAAGCTTTAAAAAACCTGGATATGCCTTATAGTTACCAGTAATTTTGAAAGGCAGATAAAGATATTTTCTAGGAAAAAACAGATGTACAATGGCCTATCAAATTTAGTTCTGTACAAAAGGTTTGGGTTTTTTTATTTTTATTTTTGCCTTTAGGATCTGAAAATAGTGTTTGTCTGGTTTATGGCAGAATGAGATAGCATATCGCCCATTGATGTTTCGAGGGAGCAAAGTTCCTACAATGTTAAATGCCCCAGAAAATCTGATCCTAATCTCAGTTACATATGCTGTTCTATTGCTATACTCCTTATAAGTATATGCTTAATTTATAGAATTTTGGCGGTATCACGCATTAATATACACATTTTTGTTTTTTTAAGGGAGCAAAGAAAATTAAAAAGCCATGGTTTGTAGAAAATTCTTCAGCACTGTGTAGGTGACCCGAGATATTACAGTATGTATAGTTAAATCATTGCGTTTCCTCTAGCAAAAAAGATTTTAATCTTTCAATTGAAGAGGCTGTGAAACGCTCTGTAAAATTAGTGTGCAATTTGAGAAATTAAGAAAAGCAACGCAGGGTTTATAGATTGACCCTCAAAAAAGAGCTGCTGTATTTTTTGTACATAACAGCAGGATAAACTGTGCACAGTTACAATAATTGAGCACAGTTACACCAGTTTGGGATCTGGCCTGTAAACCTTAGGTAGGCAATATCTGCTGTTACACCACAGCTCATGATGGCTCTGATAATTTTATTTTGTATTGAGAAGCTCCATGAAAGCTTCTAATTTTCATAGTAGCACTGCCGTGATGAACTGTAGCTCATTACTGTAAACCGATGGCAGCTGTTAATACTATTACAGGCAGATACTTTTTATTTAAGGGAAACATTAGCCAGTAACTGATAGATTTCTGACACAGTATTACATAAAGCTTCCTGTTAGGAAGGAGAGCAAAGAGAAATGGATTTGAACCCATTAGTATCAGAATTACGTGTCAAAAAGCTAGAGCAGAGTTCAATTTATTTCTGCAATAAAGTGTAAGCTAGAGATTGACTTGACAATTATTTTACCTTACATTGCTCCGGTTGTTCTGAGATGACTATTCCAACATCAAATCATCTTGTTTGGACATCTTTTACTGAACAGCATGCTAGTCTAAATATGCATTATGTTATGTAGGAGCTAAAACTAGGAAGGTTTTTTAAGTAGAAATGAGTTTTTTATTACTGTTTTTACTAAAGGATGCATATACAGTGGAACATATTCAGTATGGATTTAAAACAACTGTGTGTGTTTCTGCTAAACCCGGTGTATGTTGTTGAATGGGGTTTACATTGTCATTGAAAGGATAATCTTTTTGAAGCATTTAGTAGCTTGCTATAAACAATATAAATAATCTGCCCCAAAAGATTTGTCTTCTCTAAGCCAGTTGTTGCTTCTGTTTATCGGTCTATTTTTTCCCTAACAATTTTCTGAGATAAGTGTCAACAAATGAGACAACCATTTCTGTATAATTTTAAACTTAGAGAAGAACATTTTTGTCAACATTTTTGCCCATTTCATATATATAGCCTCCAACTGAACACTGAGGTCCGTGAATTCAGATCCTTAACCTTGGTCATGGTAACAGACTTTTATCGAAATGGCATATCGACTATATTTTTCTTGTCTTGAAATGATGATTCCCTACAAAACGCCTATTTAAATTTCTAGTTGTGTAGCATAATTTTTTCGAAGGGGGTTGTGTTCATTGTCCTTGTATTACCCTCTGAAAACTCACATGAAGCTTCACAGAAAACATTTAATAAAACGTTTATAAGTAATGTATTACACCAGCGTGCAGATTCTCCTAGCAGGTTTTCATACGTCTTCGCACACTTTAATGCAAGACCATGTCCGACTCAGGGGTGATGCAGGGAAGCTGAATGCTGCTTGTGTTGCGTCTTGCTGTTTGTTCGTATTCCGGTCTTCTGTGAACTCTGTGGGCAAAACTAATCCCAACATCAGAGGACTACAGAGTATTGTGGGATGCATGATAGGACATGATTGCCCCTGGAAATTTGACATTGATGCCAAGTACCTCCAGTGTTAGATTTAGAATCGCCTCAATAGCCAGATTAAATAGAATATCCTTCCTGGCAGGCATGTGGAATGGCAATTCCATGGGTTTGGAATAGCCAGGATAAAACTACAATAACTGTTCCCTGTGGGTTGTCTCTATCCTATGGCTGCAAAAGGACCAAACAAATTCCTTTGAAGCAGAGGTTAATACAGCTACCTACCTAGGTAAATTGCTATTTTACATGGATTCTAGCTGGTTTTATCACAAAACTAATTCTAGTAATATATATTTATTCTATTGATTTAAAACCTGCTCATTATAAAAATCAGCCTATAAAAAGAGGCCTTCTATATGCAGAAAGAGAATTTCTTTTTGCCAGGAATTTCTCATGCATAAATACAAATGAATATTCTAAATGTAAATGTTTGGCTAGATTATTCTTCAGAGACACATATTGATTTCAGTTGTCACCCTTCAGTGAGATTTAGTGTAGATTACTAGGAAATCTTTTCAAAGCACATACTAAAAAAATGTAAAATATGATTTCTTTGACAGTCAGTGAAAAGAAACAGAGTATATGTTAACAGAGTAACTGTGTTTACTCCATCTTCACCAGTGTAAGAGTCTCCCAGCTTTTATAAAACTAGCTCATTTGATGCTTTTAGTATATGGGTCCATATTGTGCTTGATGTGGTAGAAATGATGTTTTCAAATTCATAGTTTAGCAAAAAGCGAAGCTTTGCATTTCCTGATTTTTCTTTACTGATCTAAATGTGGAGTTGTGGCTTTCTCACCGCAGTGGGAAGTACTGCATAATTTTGCAGTTTAGACTTGTAATGCAAGTAGTGTGAGTCTCATGGTAAGTTGTGTGTGATGACCAAGTTTAATCCTAAAATATGTTCCATTCAGCTTTCTAATAAACCTGAAATTCATAAATTGTTGAATGTTTACAGTGGGTTTGGTAATTATGGATTGTAATAATTTAATACTTCAGTGGTTAAATCCAAATATTGTTCTATGTATAAGATATTTTTCCCTTTTTTTTCCCTTTCTTAATTAGAAGGAATAAAATATATTTCAACAATTCAGTCAGACTGGAGGGTAACCTATGAAGAATTTCTTTTCACAAACTATATAATTTTCTAACTATCTAAGAAAGTGTCAAGACTGTTAAATCTTAACCACTTCTGTTTGTACAGGAGATTAGAGAATAAGAGAATGTTCTTAGATTAATTGGAAAGAACTTTGCAAAACATGAGTATCTGGCAGAGCAGTTTTTTTCCCAAATAGTTGTCAGAAGATTTAGTTAAATTCATTTGAATTAAAACAAAGACGACCCATGCAGTCGCAAACATTTTGATTAATAGTCTTTCACCTCTCAGTTCTGCTAGTCACGGTCGCTTGTGTAGTCAGTCTGTTTAGTTTGCAAGTAACTCATAGGGTTTTATATAAGAATTGCAATAAATAAAATACAGTCATTCTTAAGTGAAGGTAAGAACTAAAAATATGTGACACAACCGGGTAAATGCAATATCCCATATCAGAAAATAAGACAGAAAACAGCTATAATATGCTTAAAACGAATGCTGCTCTTTGTAGGTCGGCTGTATTTTTAAATGGTGCTAATCATGTGAGAAGAAATTAAAGAAGCTATTTTAAAACTTACATAATATTTTTATGTCTTGTAAGCACTGTTAGTTATCAGTGTTGAACTACTTGATATAGATGAGTGATAATAAATATCAAAATAATCTGAGAATCCGTAACAAATTATATGAAACAGCTACAAAATCTGAACAATTTTTGTTTTCTTGGCAGTGTGGTATTGTTAACCTGCATTAATTTGTTTTGTAAATGGCTTAAAAACTATTAATGTCATCTTTACTTATAAAGTACTGTCAATAAATGTTTCATTTAAGAAATATGCTTTAATATACAGGAGATGACACTAAAATATTGCTGTACATTACTGTACTATAATAAGATTTAAATAATCATTTCTATCTACTGCTTTGCTTGTTCTGTAGGTAATAATAAACATATAGACTTGGAAGCAAAACTTGGCTTCTGTTCTTTCAAGGGAACAGTGACGTTTGTGGTTGCATATGGTTAGTAGTAAAGTTAAAAATATTAAAATGATACACCTATGTATTTGTATTTTCTCAAAACATTTGGGACCATTTGCAATTCGTATATTTTTATGATCTCCCTGCGATGTACTTTAAGGAAACAAAGCAGAAAGACTTTGGGAAAAATACTAATCTTTGTGGTGAAACTGGCTTTATAAAAAGCCAAACAAGCAGAGGCATTTTGACGTAATTTTCTCCTGCCTTAAACAATCCTAATTTTATCACTTTGCCAAACTGTATTCCTTTGCATGAAGTATGTGCATGAGATACTTCTGAATTTGCATTTTCATTAGATTTTGCATTCAGCACCTAATGCCATAAATTTGTTTTTGAAACTCTTTAATTCCCCTGAGTGTTCCAACATATTGAATGCTATTTGCTTTGTATTATGTTGGCAGCAAATCTGCAGTGAAAATGCTGTCAATATATATTCATAGCTAACATTGTTAACTAAAAGCAATATTGTTTTTCTATTGTAAGCTGTCACAAATGTTTGGCACCCTGTTGTGTAAGCCAAAAAAATGTCAAAGAAAGGAATGAATGTTTTTGAAGAAAAGTGCAGTGATAGTGTCAAGTTTTCCGTATTAAAACACGTTCCTGTTTGTACAGACCTTTACAATTTGTAAAACTGTGTTTTGTAGTAATGTAAAGTTAGAATATGTGAGAACATGCAGGCTGTTACAGATATTATGTTAGATGGTAGGAGCGCAGTAAGCGATACAGCCATTTTACTTTCCAATGTAATGTAATGCTTATCAGGTTGTAAAATGTATTCTACCAAACCAAAAGATTATTTCATTAGAAGATGTACTATATATGTGGAAAATTAATGAAAAATATTCTGCATTTTTGCCTGTTTTTGAAGATGAAGTGTGTAATTAACAAGAACAAATGCAGCTTTTAACATTCTCCTAGGGACTATCCTTATCTTTCTGTAAGTCACACTGATTTTGTTTATTTAAATTTATGTATTCCTTTTGCCAGTCATTCATTCTTTTCTAATGAAACTGTTATATTTTTATATCTGCATGCTATTATAAGAATGTCTCAGAACAAAGTATTTCAGAGAACTTCTGTGGGGAGAAATGTATGTAAGAACAAAAAGAAAAAATCTCTCTACCACACAAATAACCCTGTTAGTGCTACTAAAAATGCCCATAAGTTAAAATAAGACAAATGGCAATCTTTTGTGATACTATTGCAAACAAGTTAAGCCAGAAAACTTTTGACTTAAGCAACGTAAATAGAAACTTCTAGATGAGGCAGTCAAAACAGGCACAATGAAGTTCCCTTGCCACAAGATGACTTTGGTCTCAGTACAGAATTCAGCTGATAGCAACGGAGGGCACTGTGAAGGCCTCAGCCCTGTGAATGGCTCTCACTGAAGTATCAGAGCTTCACAAGATACACATTTTCCTAGTACCCTCATCTGTCCAAGGTAACAGTTCTCTGTATTCACTTAGGTGAAAAGACAAACCCATTTATAGTGCAATACTGGAAAACCCAGAAATATTGTCATTTGTGACACTTTGTGTCAATCTTTAGAAAACTGCTGGTTTATGAACTTAGTGAATCATAACATGTTAAATTTAGGAAACGTTTTTGGGAAGACTTTAATGTCTTGGATGTTCAGTGTAATGTCCAGAAAGAAACTTAAGTATTCTAATCCACTGCTCAAATACAATAATCGATAAACCTGGTTGACCACATTTTTTTATCCAGCAGTATATTGGTGGTGTACTTTGGTGATCCATATTAATGTGCATTATCTTCTATGATTTTGCACATATCCCAAATACATACCAACTGATCATACTACACGCTGCCAATAATAATTTAGTTTTTTGTTGCAGCTGATTTCACCCCTCTGCGTCATAATAACCTTTTCTGCTCTCTGCACTGATAAATTCGCTGCTAGGGGAATACAGGTGCCACAAGTGACCAAGAGTACTGTGTTCAGCTCTGGGGACCCCAACATAAAAAGGACATGGACCTGTTGGAGCAAATCCAGAGGAGGGCTACGAAGATGATCAGAGGGCTGGAGCACCTCTCCTATGAAGACAGGCTGAGAGAGTTGGGGTTGTTCAGCCTGGAGAAGAGGAGGCTCCGGGGAGACCTTCTAGCAGCCTTCCAGTACCTAAAGGGGGCCTACAAGAAAGCTGAAAAGGGACTTTTTACAAAGGCATGTAGTGACAGGACAAGGGGCAATGGCATTAAACTGAAAGAGGGGAGATTTAGAATAGATAGAAGAAAGAAATTCTTCGCTCTAAGGGTGTTGAGGCACTGGAACAGGTTGCCCAGAGACATTGTGGATGCCCCATCCATAGCAGCGTTCAAGGCCAGGTTGGATGGGACTTTGAGCAATCCGGTCTAGTGGCAGGGTGTTGGAACTAGATGAGCTTTAAGGTTCCTTCCAACCCAAACCATTCTATAATTCTAATTCACAAAGTCTCTGTTATGGACTCATTATTTTCAAACATTTTCTGAGAAGTGCAAAATGATCCAAGTTTCTGTCGACTTTAGTGAGATTTTGGAAGAATTAGCACCTTGGAAAATTGGCCCTTATATTCCCTTGCACCAATCTCTATACATTCTCTAATGGACTTTCAAATAAGATTGTGTAAAAATCCAGAGATTCCTGCAGTGATAATGAAATGATTTATGGTGGTATATGGAATATGGAACGATAAGACAGTGTCATAATTGTAGTATATGCTACAAACATCTGAACATTATGAAGCATTTCAATGTAAGTATCTTTGACACTGTTTTTCTTTTTATTGTCTCCAGTGAAGAAGTAGGAGAGACATTCTTTCTGTTCCTGTTTAGAGCCTAGCTCTCTGGAGTTACCTTCCTGTGTCCATTCTGAGAATACACAGGGGAGTCATCACCCATAAATGCAGTACTTTTCTTTTGTGTTCCTCCCAGGAGAAGAGCTTCTGTCAGTCATTACTTTTTCTTTCAGAAACTGTAAATACAATAGATGCCTTAACACAAGTAATGTGAGGCACAAGTGACAGAAATATCGAAGAATAAAGGCACATACTGATGGCTCCCTTCTAGCTGATGTTCATGCCTTAGTTTTACAAACAGGGTTTTGGATATGTGCCAAGTACTTTGAAAGATTTTCTAGTGAAAGAGATAATATTTCTTATTCACTGCGTATGGAAAATGTTATTGCTTTATGTGTCTGTTTTTACGCTGGATGTATTAGACATGTCTTTTACTCCCTTCACATCCAAAAGTCATTCTAGATGAAAAACAAAACCAGTCGAATCCTGACATGGACTAAGGGGACAACTCGTCTATCCTGTGAGATTCACGTTAATCACTAGAACAGTGTAAATGACAAGATCAAGAAACAAGGCTCAATTGCAACACAAGCAAGGAAGACAAAGATGGTTTCATATCCACAGTTTTTATGGTCTTACTAAGTGTGATGAGTAGCAAATACTAGACAGTTTTTAGAGAGTACATCTAAAGTGAATATGCTACATCTGTCATGAAAATCAGAAACAGGAGAACCCAGCATTCTGTTAAGATGGTAAAGTACAAAACCCTGAGTGTGCCATTTCTGCTAATATACTTTTGCCTGTTCTAATAGCCAGTGTGGTCTAACTTGGAGACAGAGAAGTCAAACTTGGACTCATGCTTCACTAATGGGAATGTGAAACTTAGAGAGGAATTCTACTGATGATTCCTAAAGGTGGACATCTACAGTGTCCTCTCAATAAAGAAAGTAAGAAAGGGTAGATTCTGATTTTTCTCAAAAGTAAGAATGTCATTAACTATACAAAAGAGACTGATCTAAAATTAAGAAAGTGACACCTTTGCATAGCCACTTTCATTACCAGAGCACGAATATAAAAAATCCAGAAAAATATTTTCCTTTTCAGAAGTTATTCAGCACTTGGAATATGAAGTTAGTGCTGAGAGCCTGTCCCACTTTAGAAAAAAGAAAACAGATTTTTAAATCACTTAAAACCTTGGCATATCATTTCTAATGAATATGTTTGGGTACTATGGTAGTAAAGAGGCTGAACTAGCTGTAGGCATTTCGGACTCATTATACCTCATGTTCTACACAGCTTTAGCTAGGTAACGTGGTTTTCCTGAGTTCCCCACTAATGTGCAAATTACGTTTTTTTGCCTTTTGACTCCCATATTCATCCTTAATTATCATAAATAATAAAAAAAAAAGCTGAAATACACTAGATTGGAGGTATTGCTTTCTGAATCATTGATTGGCATTACCTAATAAGGTCAGGGATATTTATAAATATTTTAGGTGAACGTCCAGCACATGCAAGTCTTAGAGAGAACATCTTGCTCCTGTATTCAGGATTTTCTAGATTATTCCAAGAACTATAGAGTGATTGATTCTAATGTGCATTAGAGGCAATTCTAATGTGCGTTGAGAGGCGATATTCTTGGACAATTACATTCACAGGTGAATAGTATTTTTTAATACAATGAAAAGCTTTAATATTTTCAAAATAACTCACTAGATAGGGATTGCTACTATTGAACAGGAGATAGTACTGCATCATACGGACAATTGACAAAATGGACGAGTGGTTTTCATCCTTAATTTGACTCTTTCTAGCATTGTTTGTCTTAGTTTGACACAACAGATTTAATCATGAATATATCCATTTTCCACAAAGTGTCTTGTGTATTGAATCATAAAATGTTTAGCTCTTGTACAGGTGTGGAATAACTGCGCAGCTCATCCTACTGGAAAGCTTTGGTTTTTTGTGCATCATTGAGGAATGCACCTTTGTAGAGTTTTCAAAAGTGTTTTTTGAAGCTTTAGAAAATGATGTGTCATTTTAGTTAGATATTTATAATTTCTTGCTATTGTTAGAGTTCTTTTTCATTATTTACTTTAACATGTACTATGCAGGAGAACCTTCTTTGCCATTTTACCTTTTTTTTTTGCTGTTGCTTTGTCAGATATGCATTTGATGCTGCAGGAAGAATGAAGATGTGTAAAGCGAGTTATTAATCAGGCACAAATCTTTGTTTCTTTGGCATTTGCACATGTGGTTGTGTAAACACTTTTTTTCCTTCTGTTACCCTTATATGAAATAGAATTGTTTCTTTTTTGTGCTTGTGCATTTAGACTTTATAGATGATGAAGGCCTGTTGTTTGTGCTCCTTTGAAGAAGTGCTGTCACAGAAAGGAACAAGGTATTTTTTAACTTTTTCTGTTAGCCAGAATTATGCTTACCCCTGCTGAGGAATTTATATGGAGGACTCCTCCAAGATGTGTTACCCATTTTTTCTACTAGAAGGAATGACTCAGAACTCTCCCGTGGGTGGCTATTGTAACAGTGGAGCATGAAGACTGGGAAATTAATAAAGTAAATAAGAAAGACAGTAAATATAGACCAAAACATCCTCATTTACTGTTAGAAATAAGAGAGGAACAGTATTAAGGTACATAGATGAAACAAACCAGCACTTATCCGTGGTGAAATCTATAAAATGTCTTCGATTGCTCAAGGGATCTTTAGACATAGCATTACTTTCTCTATCTTATGGATGACTTGACCACCTTCACTATGAATTTTTCATGATTTTCCTGACCCAGCAGCTCTTGCCTGTGGAGAGAGTAATACAGTATTGATTTGGGTGTTAGGTTTCTGCCTTTTTTGCCACAACAGGATTTTTGTAGCCTAGAAACCTCAATCCCTGATTACTCATTAGAGACTTGAACAACTTTTCTTAGATCTGGAATGTAAAAGGAGAATCACTTGGTTACTTTTGTCATAGGTAGCCTTTGTAGTGGAATTTCAGCTCATCTCAATGATAGGTGGTGTTCTTAGACTTGCCTGACTGAATGGGCACTGCTAGGCCTTCAAATTGCAATCAAGATGTAGTCTGTTTAACAATTAGTGTGTTTGCAGCCGAATTATACTGGTGGATGTGCTTATTTTGAAGCAAAACAGTAGAATAAGTAGGGGTGTGTCCTCCTGCATTCATCTGGCATCGATGTCTTAGTGCCTTACTTTCTGCGCCTCTCAGGTGTATTAGAAAATTGAAGGGAGGCTATGATGTTGCTATTTCTCATTTAAACTTTTTTTTTAAATAAAAAAATCCATATCTTACATCCTCTGAAAACTTACTCTCAACATTGCCATGGAAACAAGATTTTTAAAAGGAACTTAACTGAAATTTAGTAGCAGTTTTTATTTCTTTGTGATTCATACTTCATAAAAATGCAAATGTCATACTAATGCATGTTTTACCTTAATATTTTATACTACCATTTAGTCTTAATTGGTCTAATGTTTTCCTTAATTAAATTCTGAGCTTCTTTGAATGATTTTAAAACTGTACTATGGACCTATCAAGCTTTAAATTTTGACTCTGTGACACACAATTTAAGATACTGTCACAGAGGAAAATCAATCATTTCAACCTGTAATCACAAGCACAACAAAAGATTTAAAAATCCTTTTGTACTGACTGGAAATTTTTTGGCCTTTATAATCTTTGTTTCTGGTGAAGTATCCCAGCAAAAAGCATTTTATCATTTTTATTTCTTTGTTTTTCACTAACTATGTGAAGTTGTTTAGGCAATAAATTATACTGCCCTCCTAAATAAAGCTTTTATTCATAGTTCTCTTAAGAAGGATATTTTGATTATCCAAAGCCACAGTGTGTGCATCGGTATGCACATAGCTTTATATCAACAGGTGTGAATAAACTACATTCATTTAACATTTTATTTGCATATAAACATGCAGCTGTTCATAATATTAGTTCAAAAACAAAAAGATACCTGGTATTCTCATCTGAGTCCTTATTTGGTCAGACGTCACATAACATATAGCATTTTGCCTTTTGAAAATGGAAATTAAGACTGTCAGAGAAGGGATCTCATTGATCAAGACTGAAATACAGGGGTAATGTCGAAAGGCGAGCTTACATGACTCGTTTTCAGTGTGCTCAGCTGAAAGAATGCTGAGGTACAGCCTGAGTATAGCTGTACTTGTTTAACTTTAGCTGGCTTAAAAAAGGAATTCAGTTAAACCAGTATACAAACTTGTGTTGACAATCTGATTTAAAAATCTGAGTTTTATTTATATAATTTAATAAAGACCTGATTTATATCAGGCATAAATTCAATTAAGAATTTCCACATAAGGCTTTGTATTTTTAAAAAAAGCTTTATAGTCTTGCTTTTATGTAAAACACCGTAGTCTTCAATATAAACAAGGTCCATCTTTGTTGAAATCATATAAATTCTTCCAAGACAACCTGAGCATTACATATCATGTTCTTGTATTAGGAACTTACCTGATCAGGAGTACTTGAAACATCCTGAGTGTTTATTGCATCATTCTAAATATATTGGGGAAAAGCTAGATGTTTATTTCAGGATTCATTGTTGTAATAAGGTGACTTTTTAAAATCTATTTTATTACCATTATTGAGCAGTTCACTTGGAAAAATATGAATAATATTTGGAGTAAGGAGAAAAATCAAAATGCACATGCTGTGGTCACCTTCAATGTGTAAACTTTTTTCATGATGAAAAATAAGAATCCTAAATTTTGCAAAAAAAAAAAAAGCTTCCTTCTAAAAAGGAAAAAATGTATTAAGTTAGAAGATGGTCGCAGCTATATCTCCTGTTTTTAAAGAAATATGCTGTTCCATTTGAAGGAGATTTATATAATCCTTGAAAATATTGCCACAAAGTGTTTTGAATTTAATCTTTGGTTTTGAAAATACAGTTATCAAAAGTTTTCCAACAATGCTTTTTTTCACTGAAGGGAATTTTAGATTGTTGTTAATGATTCTCATGGATAGAGAATCAGCATCGTATTTGTGAAAAGTTAGGAAGCCAATGACTTTCTTTATTCTGTTTTGGCTGTTAAAAGAATTAAGGAATTATATATTGGAGCCTTATACAGTAAGCATCGAGTACTTTCATATTTTTTAAACACCTTTGTATACATTCTATTCTATATTTACATGAGCAAAATTTTGAAGTTTATAGAAGGTGGAAATCAATGCCTTTAGCTCTTCGTTACATACCATCTTGTGTTGTCCACGCAAAGTAACTGCTGAGTTGTAGCTACTGATTCTTTGCTGGTGTAATGAGAATCAGCCCACTGTACCATGTTGTTGTAAGCAAGAAAATTTGTATCATTAAGAAAACATATTGTTACTGCCCTTCACTTTCAACTACAGCTCCATGTTAACTGTTTTAGGCAATGAGGTGCTGGCAAGACATCCAGTTAAAGCCAGTGTCTTTTTTACAACTGTACTCTCACCTGTGAAGCCACTGTAGCTTGTGTCCCTGGCATTAGAAAGAAAAAAATGATGTGCACCATGTGCACTAATGGCCTCATTCAAAAATTGTTACGGCTTCCAGCTTGAGCAGTATGGATGATAGATCCATCGGCACTGAACTGTAAATGAACTGCATTTTCACTTTTTATTGTGTTTTTATGTATGTTTGGAACATGTAAGGCAAGCAGAACAAGATTCATGTAAAATTATGCTTTACTGTAGAAAAAGAAATGTAGACACAGAGAAAATGCAGAAATGTAAGATGACTTCCACCTTGATGACTTCATTTTTATTAAGAAACTATTCTTAAATATTTTTACACCCTTTATCTTCTTTGTACATGCTCAAGACTTACAGACACGTGTTGTCCACCCTCTGCAAGCACCTTATTCTGATTAAAAGGGTCATGGATGTATTTAGAATGATGAAAAGAGTCTGAAACTATATTTGAAGCTAAAATTTATGCAAATTTTCACTGAGATTAAGAAACATTAAATATTTATAAAAAACTTCTGGGTAAGAGATAAGTTTTCCCATCAGGCAGTGGTTGTATGAATTCGACCACTCGGTAGAGTCCATGGAAAAATGTTTTAGATACATTTGTAGTGTTTAGTGAAAGTGAAAAACAAGTATGTTTATTGCTGAAACTGTCAATTATTTAAATACATTAACATATTAAACAAATATATCATCACTGCCTATACTGCAAATGCGTTTAAAAGCTTAGAAACATTTTGGTCAGGTTCCCAGGGCTGCCCACTCAGATTTAGACGAGTGTGTATAAAAGCTTTCTTTTGTAAACATAGCAAGTCCTGCCGTTTGAGCAGCGTGTTTGCCCATTTTTGCATGCTCAGCTCAAGTGTATCTTTCTGAAGACTAATGCTTGACACTCTGGATCGGTTGTACTTAACACAAGAAAAGACAAAATTCTTCAAAACAGCACAATATTGAGGAGCATGCACACACGCGTGCACTTACGGAAACAGTAGTGGAGAGCCAAAACACTGTATTTGAAAAGTAATCTGATCTGAGTTTTGTATTGGAGCAAACAAATAGAAATGTTTCACAATGTCTTTCTCTACAAATACCAGTATTAGTATATTAATACACTAATAACCCCACCTAACTGACACTATCCCTATGTAAGTTACGTGTACTGTGCTACTTGCAATGTTCAGTTTTTAATTTTTTTAAGTCACTCTTATTCCTCTCTCTCTCTAAAGATAAGGAATATTTTTCCAAGTTAATGAGATTCCTATTGTACTTAAATAAGATACATATTCACTATCTTTCTGTTGTTTTAAAATATAATTGCTATGGATGTGTTCAACAGTTTGACTTGAGTTCTTCATCCTGTACTCCCTAATTGAGTGAATAAATTAAAAATTGGTGTTTGCCCATAAAAGAGTGAATGACCAGACCCAGTGCTTGATGTCAGAAATAAAACTGTAAATGAACATAATTATGTTTCACCTTCCTATTTACTTATTTGTGTGGGCATAATCATCTAGTTAGTCGTATGCAATATAGTGTTTTAAACAGTTTAATTTGCACTTTGGTTTTTAAGAAGAGAGGAAGGCTAAAAGAAACATTAATGACAATGTTCAATTTGCAGAACATCAGGATAGAAAACACATTTCTGACAGTTTTTTGGTAGCTGTACTTTATTTAGAAAGAACTTCTCAACACAGAAAAAGAGAGATCATTTTGACTTTAGGTGGCGGGGTGTTATTCCTACATACATTTATGGTATAGTATAACAGTTGTAATGATGGTGTATGTATGGTATAGTATAACAGCATGATATGCAAAGGTATCTTCTGTCTGTATTGTTCAATACACTTCTTTAAAAACAACAAACACTGATGATGGCTACCATTTTTTTTAAAATAAGGCATATTATAGAGTTAAAATAACTTGCCTTTTTTTTCCTTAAATTTACATAATGAACACAATACTCTTCTATTTTGACTGCTAACTGCATGGAAAACGGAATGCAGTTCATCCAGCACATTGCTTGTTATAATTTTGCATTTTGCAGGATTGTTTTTCTTATCCCTAGAGTAAATCAGCATTATATTCATGATTTGGGTAGGCTTATTGAACAGTAAGCAGTTGCTTTATCTCCATGAGGGATTCTACTATCCAACAGCAAGATCAGATAGGAGAATAATTTGGCATTTCTACACAGGAACATTGTATTGCTACTGAATCAAAAGAAAACTTATGTGATTACAGACTGTTTTGATATACATCAAACAAAAAAGTGCTAACTGTGGAGAAGAATGTTGTATCAATTCATTCTAAGCTGAATCAAATTAAACAGAATGATGAACAGAGAGGTGTGCAACAGAAGATTTTGATTTTAAAAGGTTAACATTTGAGAAAGCAGGGAAAGTAGGACATAATGAGAACTTACTTAGTGGTCAGTGGTTGAGCATCCCATCACCAGGCTGCCCCCTGCATCAAATATACAGAAGTAAGACAGTGCTGGGCAGGAAAAGAGCTGAATTGTTTGTTATCACAAATTCCCAGATTTAGCCAGCTAACCTTTAAAGTGAAGTATCCCTTTGGGAAACCTGTTCCAGATGCTAGTCCTCTGAAAGTTAGAGGCCCTCTAATTTCTTAACTAAATGTATTTATAACCACTTAATACTCGTTTGTTCTTTTGTCAGTATTATTGAGATTCACCAGCAATTCTGCCTTCCTACTGCTTCTTTCTTCTATGCATTTATGAAGCACAGTCATATCCATTTCCAGACTTCCTTTTTCCCTGCCAGAAAGTCAGGCCTTTCAATCCACTCTAAAGATATATGCCTTCTTCTTTCCTGCTTACACACTTGCATTCATAATTTCTTTTTTCTCTTTGAATCATTCTATCTTGAGCATGCATGACAAGAAAGGAGACAGTTATTTTTTTATATTTGGTCTGAGTCTTTCGCAATTTTTTTTCTCCTTCCTTTAGATGCAAGTTTCTGATATTGTTTCACTTTTAAGTTAAAGATATAGGAAGTCTTTTGAATATTTGAACTGATAAGCTCTTCAGTAAAGCTGACCTCAGTAATTATTTTCCATAATTTCTCAGCATATGCGCTTTTGAAATAAAAGAGGCTGGTTGCTAATCTGTTTTCACATATCTTTCTGCTTACTCTGAATGGAAGTAACTTATGATTACTTTCCTTAAGGTATTTTTGTGACCACTCTTCTGTAATACATCGTTTACAAAATACATTTCTGTACCTGTATAGATTTCCTACTTCTGCTTCTACCAGTATTGTTATTCATACTTCTGCTGTTCATTTAGTACTTATTATATTCATGTTTACATGATATTCCTATGCCTTACAACCAGGCCTGCCGTAGTTTTAAATTATAGCTCTTTTTATCAGCTATTTGGTCTCAGAAAGTTTGCACTTTTGGAGCTCACATGATGTCATTCCCACTTCAGATACCCTGTCTATGAATATCTAACTGATATCCCGAAACTTCCCTCAAAATACCAGCCTTTGAATCATATTTAATGTTTTGTCACTCTTCTTGTGGTGACTAAAATAATTCCATTGTAGATCACTTTGTGTCTGCTTCTTCAACTTCTTTTTTCTTGTCTGGTGGATTTTGCTGCGATATATCCTTGCAAGGAGGAGGCAGTGTTACTGCCCCTGACATGAAGAATAGTCAGTGGAATTTTCCCCATATCCAGCAGAGTTCACTTTGCCCTGTGTCCAGCCACCGTTGTTCCCAGTATGCAGACAATTTCTCCTGTCTTGCTCCACTTTGAGGACAAACTCTTGCTCCACAGTTAGTTCTTTCCAGTAAGAACCCCTGTTTGCACAGTACATCCTCATTCTACAATTGATGTCAGACTCGGGATCTGACTTCTCTGATTTCAGGTGTTTGAATTAGTTTTTATTTTTATTGTTGTACTTTGACTATCATCCTCATTCCTTGCTTGATACACATACTCTTCATTTCAAATTATTTTAACATTTAGTTTTTTAATGAAAGTAATGAATAAACATATAATGACTATTACTCCTAAATGTTGTAGAAATTAAAGGAGTTACCAGAATACTGAAAACAAGAAATGTTACACCAAAAAAGATTATATCTGAAAGCGAGTGATCTTATTTTGGCAGTACCCATATAGTCCCACAAGTCCACTAGTTCAGGTTTGTTTGTATGCATTTACTGGCTCACATAAAATAGGTGTAAATTTGCAGTTTCTTAAACTACCTTAAAGCACAAGAATTCTACTTCAAAGTTGAAATACAGTGTCAGGACTGTACAAAGAATTGTCTCTGCCAAATATTTACTTTAGTTTGATCAACATGTTAATTCTTTACTTCCATTAATATCAAGTATAGTCTCAAAATCATAAGACATAAATGAGAATGTAATGTGCGTAAATTGTGACCTCTTATTTTCCTTGGATAACCCCTGAGCATTGAAGCACTGGAAGAAAAAGAGCTATAAGGTTGGTTGCCACAGAAGTGTTATTTCAGGTCTCAGGTTATTACTCAGCAGGAATTTTATCAAACATGGGAAATCTGTGGAATGTGTTTCTTTCTCATAATATTAAGTTTTAGGTGAAATTCTCTGTGTGAATCCTTTGGGACAACATAGATGCATTTTAAGCATTAACTATTATTAATCTTCTACTAAAATTCCTCAAAGTCTCTTTCTTTTTATACTGTAGTGCAAAGCAATTCACTAGTACTGTGCAGAAAGGTGACCTGAGTAACTCATAAAAGGTTGAGCGTGGTAATGTTATAACGACTGCCAGCATTTTCCATTTGGTGGTTAACAGCTTGTCATGGATTAATAAGTAGAATATTGATAGTCAAAGGTGAATATCATAGCAGATGCATGAATATAAAATATAAATAGATGTGCTATATATTTATATAAATCTAAATAGCAGTGCTTGTTTAGCTGCAGTATTAGACAATGAAAAATATTTTTTAATGACATGGGACACAAAACACAAAAAAAGTAAAGATATCACAGTCTGAAAACTGGTATTTCTGCCTACCCTGTAATTGTGAAGGCTGTATTCCTTCAAGATTTTTAGTCCTAAGGACAATTTAAAGAGTTTTAGAAGATAGATACCTTGTGAAAATATGCACTGCTGCCCAAGGATACGATATGTTTAATGAGTCTATATGGTGTGCTTGGGAAAGGGTGTATCAAAAATGTGCTAAAGGTAAAAAACTTGACTGCCCAGAACTGTTAGCGAAGTTTCAACTGTGTTCTATTAATAAAGATTTAAATTTTGTTATAAATGTAGCTATTATTTGCATGACCTTTAAAGTTTCTTAGAATAATAATAACCAAAGATAAAAAAAGACATATTAAGTGATTTTTTTTCCAAAGAGCCAATGGAAATGACCACCTCTCATCAGAGCCAAACATACCTATAACAAAACAGAATCAAAACAAGAGAGAAAACTCCAGTTTGTGCAGCAGCAGCTCTACGCTTGATAGTAACATTATACCATGCTGAAATGTTGCATGTTTCTGGTATCATCCATCTTATTTCCTCCAAGACTGAAACTCAGTTTCAGTTTGTTAATCATAGAATCATAGAACGGTTTGGGTTGGAAGGGACCTCAAAGATCATCTAGTTCCAACCCCCCTGCCATGGGCAGGGACACCCTCCACCACACCAGGTTGCTCAAAGCCTCATCCAGCCTGGCCTTCAACACTTCCAATTGTCTCTCCAATTTAGAGACAAGAATGATATGTTAATGATAGCATTCAGTGATATGTTGACGATTATTTTGCCAGGTGGTTTTTTTTAACAGCTTTTTTATTTTTTTAAGCTAATGGTAGAGTTCAGAAATTCCAAAATTCTGTACTGCAAAGGAAATATTAATTATTTTAGCTGTAATTTCACTGGTAAAAAATAGATGTTTTGCAATAATGAGTTGTACCAAAATGATTTGAAATCTACATTGTTCTTTATTTTAAATAGTTCCTTTAATGTAATATTTATTTAATGATTAAAATGTGAAATAAATTTCTTTTGCAACAGCAATGGCAGGAATTTCATCAAATTCACAAGATTTTCGTAAATTTAGCCCACAGCATCTCTGCTTGTGAATGGCAGATCTGGTTTTGCCGTATGAACAGAGTGCAAGATGCCATGTAAGGGTTACAGACTTTCTATTTAGAAAAAAGGAATTTTTCAGGAATATAAAAATAGATTTTATTGCAGGTTATCATTTCTTCAGGAAGGAGATTCTTATAATTTCTGAAAAGGTGGATTTTCAGCACAAAGGACTTAATCATATTTGGTCCAATGAAATTTAATGTTACGGTTGAATTTATAATTTGATTTTCATAATAAAATAAAGCTAAAGAAAACCCTAAGGAAAGCAGTAGCATTTTAATACTAATTGTTAGGAAGGAGCAAGAGTGGGATGCTCCCTATGGGCTGGGGACCTGGGAACTGAGGATGGCAAGAGAAGCAGGAGCAGAGATCTCGTTGATGAGGGTGGCAGGGCAGGCCTGGGGATGGTAGCCAGGTTCAGTCAAGTGTCCAAATTACCGTCCAAATCCATGGTGACAAGCCCATGACAAGCCTGAGAGTCACCACCATGGGTCAGGGGCCAGGTCAGTGAGGTACGTGGCCAGGCACGGATGTGGACGTCGTGCAGCTCAGGCGAAGGACAAGGTCGGGAGCACGAGCTCCCATGCAGCTCCGGAGCAGTGCAGGCCACGTCCCTGCATCTTACAGCCCTTTCCCCAGCAGGCTGAAGTGAGGTTGCACAGCAGCACCGCATCAGGTCTGGCCTTGCCCGTGGGCAGCTAAAACCTTTCACAGGAGCACAGGGGTGCGTTTTGGGCCCCACCAGTAAGGTTTTACTCTTAACTAGGGAACAATGTCAGAAAAAGTAGTGCATAAGCAACAATACCTTTTTTTTAATTTGTCTTTACTCAGCTTGGAAAAAGCATTCAGAATCTTAATGTTACGGACTGAGTAGTTGAGAATAATTGTAGTTTTTATTTTTTCTAATGCTGAAGGATTTTTACTGTCATGTACTAAGGGGCCGTATAACTATATTATTAGAAAAAAGTAAATTAACCCTATTATTGGGGAAATAAGGAAATGAATTCCATCCTTTTAAAAAGGCTGACTTTATTCTTTCCTGTTTAGATCAGCAGAAAGTGGAAAAATGAAGTAGTGGTTTTGGTAAAACTGTTTGCAGAAGCTTTGGAAAGACACACTTAAATCCAGAAGTGTATGCTAGTTGGATATGACAGCTTTAATGGCAATTAATAAATATACTTGTGAAAATTTCAGCATTTTTTTCTAAAAAAAAACAAGTCAGGAAAGTGCCAGAAAATATGAAACAACAATCCCTGTAAACAGAGTAGTAAAATAAGGGTAAGAGGATAACCTTAGTAAGCATCCTGGAAAGCATTATAAAATAATGGAACAAAGTTCAAGGAGACAGTGTGTGTATCAGTAAGGAAACACGGACCAGTAGGAACAGCGATTATACACTTCTTAGTGAACAAGTGTAGCTACCGTTTAGTTCCTGTTGCAATAATTAGCAGACAAAAGCAGCAACAGTAATAACAAAACAGCTAAGAAAATATGGCCAAGCACTTTACTAGGTGCTTTCATAATATTATTTATTTCTTCCAATTTTTATATAGGTATAAAACAATATATGTAATGTAGTACATAGAAACTCCAAAGTGAAAACAGAAAACATGTATGATTTCCAATGGGTAAATATAAAAAGTTAAAATAGTTTGCAGGATATAGAATGAAAAATTACTGATCATCCACAAACAAAAAATAATTACAAGCAAGATAAAACTGCTCATTAAAGAACTGCCAGGTTTGGTGATAAGTCTAATTTTATTTGGCAATTTTATAAATGATGTGGGGGAGGAATAGACCTTGAATTACATTCTTGCATTGTACTAAGTTGGAAAGTGCTGTATATTAATGGGGGCAATAATACTTCAAAGGTACTGCAAGATTTTAGGAATGTGAATATAAGTAATAACATTATTCTAGTTTGGATAGAACATGAGAGTATAAAAATTAAAAGCCCTTAAAAGAAAATTAAACCATAAAGAAAATGTTGACCATATATTTAAAAGCTGAAAAATGGAGACTTTAGAAACAAACACCAAGTGATATTTTTGCTGAACTTAAGCTACTGATAACTTAAAAGACAGGGATATATTACTTTTCAAGGTTGCATCCCTTTTGAAACTCTTCTTCCATTCTAATAAACAATATTCCCTGGAATTTAAAAAATATTTATTAGATGACACTGTGTTTCATGATGCAAATTACCGAGGTATATATGACATTACAAGGTGAATTTTTCTCCAAATTTGATGGGTTGTTTATATCTGCAAAATTGTATTCCTGGACAGTGATACTATCCTGTCTTTGATTCTGTAGGGATTTGTACCTTGATTAATTTTAAAATAAGCAAGTCTACTCCAGGTAAATAATGAAAACTTAGGAAGTATGTATGCCTTTGTAGGATCGCCTTTGCAGACTACTGTCTGCAAAAAATAGACCTGTACTTTATACCTGCAAAACTATGAGTGTACTAAGTTTTATGGAGTGCAAGCTGACTTCATTTTTGCAGAATTTTAAGCAATGCCTGCATGTATGAACTTTTCCAATTTTCCTTTTAGAAGGTGTAGAAAGAGTGGGCAGACTATAGGATGACATTGTAAAATCCTCTAAGATTCTTGTAATGGGAAATAAAACATTTTTTAATATGAAATGAACTGATTTGTGAAGCTTGCATTTCAGCCCTATGTCGCATAAGTAATCATTTAAGAAACATTTATTAATTAAAAAAATTAAAAGAAATTTAGCTAAAAGATTAAATAATACCAAATTGCATACTACATTTCAATTTTCAATTTACTCAATTGAAATATAGTATTACATTCTGCTTTTATTAAAGGAACACATGTATTATTGGTTTACTTCTTTTATTGTTCTGAACATTTACTACTCTAAATATATTATCTTACAAAATTTTTTTTCTTCTACCTGCCTCTCATTTTCCTGTTGTATTTTGTTGCTTTTAAGGTCTTTGTATTTTCCACTACTGAACAGTGTTACATTTTTTAATTCAACTCACATATTGCAGGATATTCTGAGATTGCAAGAATTTTACACAGTGATCCTGATCCTGCAAACCACAATATATGTGGGTGACTCAAGGATGAGAGATTCATAGAATCATGGAATCATAGAATGGTTTGGGTTGGAAGGGACCTTAAAGATCATCTAGTTCCAACCCCCCTGCCATGGGCAAGGGTATTCTCCACTAGATCAGGTTGCCCAAAGCCTCATCCAGCCTGGCCTTGAACACTTCCAGGGATGGGGCATCCACAACTTCTCTGGGCAACCTGTTCCAGTGCCTCAACACCCTCTGAGTGAAAAATTGCTTTGTATTTTGCAATTAATTTATTCAGTGGCCCAGCCTATCTTACACAAAATGACTGATGCTTTCTTTACCTAAATCCATAAATTGTAAAGAAATTGTCCCAGTTGCAAAGAAGTTGTTTTAGTTGATAATTATCTTCATTAACAGAAAGTTCCTTATTTCTTCTGTGTATTTGTCTAGTTTCAGCTTACCATTGGGTATCATCATGTCTTCTTCCGTTAGAGAAAATAGCTGTTTATAACTGTGTGGCATTTTCTAAAAAACTTCAGCCACAACATCCATTCTGTTTTAATAAAAATAAAATTGCTTCAATCTCTTTTTAATTCCTTTATTCCTTGTTTGATTAGTAAAGAAGATGGAAAACTTGCTACTCATATTGTGCTGTCACAATTCCAGAAAAATTCCAGTCTCTATGCAAGAATTGTGACTGTATAGCTACACTTCTGACTTTCGAAAACAGAAATGCACATTTGCTTTCGTGCAGTTGGGCACCTTTACTGAGTCTTTACTCCTTGGGCAGAAAGTATACAGTGCCCTCATAACATTATAAAAAATTCTTATCGTCTCACAGTTTTGGATCATATTTATATCACATGACCTAAAATTTAAGGAAAGATTTTGAAACATAATTATATTTCCATTTGCATATTACATGTGTTTACAGATATCTATATTGTGTTTTCCACCAAATGGCACTAAAGTTATCATGGCTTAGTGAATTGGGATTTTAGAATTGCAGGACTATTCATTCCAAGGCAGTTTTGTGTGAATTCTTTTATATTCCAGCTCATGTTGGTAGATCAGTAGATTATTATTTAATTAGTACTGCCAGAAAGACTGCTGATGGAGATATTATTCTCTGAAGGTGCAAATGAAGTCAGGATTCTGATCACTGGTGAACATGAAAGCTTCTGAGACTCTCTTCAAAGATAAAAGTATTGACTAAATGTATTGACTAAATATATTGACTAAATTACATTTTGGTTTTTGTTTCTCATCTTACGGTTTCCTACTGTTGTTAGATAATGTAGGTTGTATTTCATCTGCTAAACACATACATTAGTAGTGGTGGACTACTACAGTTGTAACGCTAGGCTCAAAATACATGTCAGTCAGACCTTTTATGAAACAATTGACACTTAATTTTGTGGGGCTTAATTAGGTTCCTGTGTTTCACAGTCTAGAGTTATATACAGCATTTTAGCCAGAAGACAGCTTTGTCCAGGATAATGGCACATGAAACCCCCTTCCAACCATGTGTTTGGAATACTCTCATGATTGCCTGTCTTGTCTGAGTATTCTTTAACTATATTACCATTCACTTTAATTTCACAGGAAGAAGGCTCTCTATTTGAGAGTCCTTCTCTCTCTGCTCCCTCGTGTTATGTAAACCATATACATATAAAATGTAAAATTACAGAAGATTTGGTTCTAGAAAAGATGGATGTTCTAATTAATGCAATTCTCAACAAAAACAGAGTTCTCCTTTTGTGTTATGTAGTTTAACTCGAAGTGTATGCGTGCTTGTGAATATATAGCTGAGAATTACATGTACCAATAATCGGCGTGTAAAACAAATAATGAAAGCACTAAAAATTTACTTTTCAAAAGGTTTTATTTCATGTCTTTAACTTCCTTAGCAGCAATTTCTTTCAAAATCCCAGTACACTGTAGTGATTATCACAGAATGTTCTCAACTAGTAGAAAAATTTGTGGAAAATCTCCCATGAAAAAGAATGCCTCCCAAATGCCAGGTCTTTGCCACCACCAGAGACAGTCTCCAAGACTGGTGTACTTGAAATAATGAGGAAGTGCACATTAAATAATTGTGGATTGAGATATTGATGTAAAAATTACTGGCAGAGCAAAAGCGATTTCTGTTTGTTTATACAAACAGTCACAAAAATGTTAACTGTGGAAAGGCAGCTCAGAATACATAACTAGTACACGTATTGCAGGCAGTTGGTAGAATTACTACTTCAGTTACAAACAGGCATACGAGGGGAAGTAGAGTCTTCTTTTTTCAGTCCACTGAATGTGTCCAACACTGAAGCTGAAAACTTTTCCTTTCGTTAGTAGAAACAGCAGCTCACATGTTCTTTTCTCTTTAGGCCCGTATCTGTTAGAAGAAACCAAATAATATTTAGTTATAGACATAAAGAGAATGCCAGGCAACCTAGCATTCACAGGGTAGGAAATTCCATAATTAAGGAGTTCAGGAGAGGAGGATGTCCATAAGACTAAGCAGGCAGAGCTAGCATGCCTGTGGGACTTGCTTTCAGGACGTGCTTTGGAAAGGTGTGCTTCTGCAAAAGGTTATGCATATACGTTACGTACTACTAGTAGTCCCACTGAAGTCAGTATAGAGGGTAATAAGGCTCTGCCCAGTCTGTAGAGTTAATCAAGTATATAAAACAGTGATTTACTTACTCAAGCACTAAATACATGTAAGAAAAGAAAGAAGGAGGCTGGGATGCAACATAGGTTATGGTTTACAGTTGCTTAGTCTTACTTCTTGTACCTTTCTAGAGTCTTTTGTTCTTCTTTAGCATTTTCCTCTTAAATGATCCTTTTTCTTTGCTCTTTTCTGTTTACAGTGTAATCCATTTCATTTTCACTTTTCTTCCCTCGAGCACTTCTGAGCTCTCTTCTACCTTTGTCCTCTTTGACCTGGTCTAACAACTGTGTCCTAGCCTATTTCCCAGCTAAGTGAGGCTCAAGGGTATTTGAATTCGATTTAGGCCCATCTCTACTCCAACTACAATGTTGCTACAGTAATACCATTACGTCGCTAAGATACTGTATAAGGCAGCAGAACATGGCTAATAAA
Source organism: Tauraco erythrolophus (assembly GCF_009769465.1). Lineage (NCBI taxonomy): Eukaryota > Metazoa > Chordata > Aves > Musophagiformes > Musophagidae > Tauraco > Tauraco erythrolophus. Next base: position 27,879,569 of record NC_141474.1, on the reverse strand, counting down.
CGTTATTTCTTTTCTGGACAAAGTAACTTGTGCATTGTTGTAACTGAAGTTCAAGGAAAGTACTCTGTAATTTGTAGATTCCAAGCACTGTGTCATATGCTGTAAAATGATCATTTGACTGTTCTTTTTCAAAATTGATTCCCTGTAAGGGGAGAAGGTGTGGTGGTTTTGGTGGTTTGGTGTTGGGGTTTTTTTTAATGATTCATTTAAACTTGACACATCTTCGTGAATGCTGATGCACTAGGGATGGTATTTTTTCCCCATCTATGTTCTTGCCAGACATCTTTTGTTTGTCTCTGAAGAGGAAAGATTCCTCACAGCAAACTGTAAAAGCACTGTGATTCTTCTTGTTTAACAAAAGAAAGTGTTAGGATGCTTTTTAAGTTTTTCTTACAGTTAAGAAGTAGATGGCTTAACTTTACTCTTTATACAAAACAATTCTGAAGTGAAACTGTTGTGTGAAATTCAGTGGAAAATGAGGTATAAATTCAACAGCAAAGTCTCTACAGTTGTAAAAAAAAAATAAATTATAAGTTTTATGATCGGAGAGGAAACAGTAGATGCAGTATAATTTTGATTTAGCAGAGCTTTTGTCCCTTTTAGTAATAATATTATCATGACCAAAATGTAGAAGTACAGTATAGATGAGATTGTATTACAGCTGGTACAATATCGCTTTGAAAGCTTTCCAGAGAGTGGTTGTTAATGGTTCAGTCAAAACTGTGAAGAAAGTATAGGGTGGGATTATGTGGCATTCTATTCCTCATTAGACTTAGATGACAGAATTATATTTCTATGTGATGACACCACTCTAGGAAAGATTATGAGAGACAAAAACAGAAGTCAAAATGATCTTACACGTGGAGAGTGGAAACAGCATCCTGGGATGCATAAGCAGAAGCATAGCCTACAACACGTATGGAGTAATTTTTCAGCTCTTCATAGCATGAATGAGGCCAAACTGTAATCTGTTTTGCATATTTCACTTCAAGGAAACTGCGGATTGACTGGAGGCAGCTGAAAGAAAAGCAAAGAGAATGATCAGAAATATAGTAGGTGATCTGCAAGGAAGAATGGAAGAACCTAAGGTTGTTAGGAAAGAATACTGGGATAAAACAACAATTTTGAAGTATGTGTTGTCACTTGTGGTTGGGACATTCAGTAACGGACTTGAACTGTTGCAGCACATTGGAAGCGCTGAAGGAGGATTCGGAATAGGTATTAGGTAAAGGCATTCAGCTGTAACGGCAGTGAATCACCAGAATGGCCTGCCTAGGAAAATTATAGTGTCCATCATTAGATATCTGAGACATAAATTAGACAAGAACCTGTCCAGAGTGGCAGAGGTAGACCTGGTTCTTCAGAATGGTAGTGGGATGAAGCGAATGACATCTGAAGTAATTTGCCTTCGAACAATGCCTATTTTCTTGGTAAATCAGACTTTAATTCATGTTACATTTGTACTAGCAGGAAAGAAGCTGAATCTTGATTTACATCTTGATTACCTCCTTTACCTTCTCATTACCTAAGGGAAATTAAATAGTTTGCATTAAAATTGGCTTGCATATCGAACAGTGTAAAATATTCACAATGAAATATGTACAAACAGGAAACTGCAACCATACTTGCATTCAAATTAGCACAGTTTCACATACTCCTGTTGACAAATGATAATAAGGATTAGTTTATGAACCTTAATCCACATGTGGAAACCTGATTTATGCAAGTAGTTAGAATCATAGAATCATAGAATGGTTAGGGCTGGAAGGGACCTTCAAAGGTCATCTAGTCCAACCCCCCTGCAAGGAACAGGGATATCTCCAACTAGATCAGGTTGCTCAGGGCCTCGTCCAACCTGGCCTTGAACGTCTCCAGGGATGGAGCATCCACCACCTCTCTGGGCAACCTGTTCCAGTGTTCTACAACTCTCATGGTAAAAAATTTTTTCCTAATATCCAATCTGAATCTACCTCCCTCTATTTTAAAACCATTACCCCTTGTCCTATCACAACAGGCCCTCCTGAACAGCCTCTGCCCATCTTTCCTGTAGGCCCCCTTGAGGTACTGGAAGACTGGAGTGAAACTACTTGCTTTTGGGATAACTAATAAGTTCCAGGATTAGGATATGTTTGGAAGCAATGCTGCTAAACTTTGGGGCCCACTCAGCAAGGAATTTGAGCTTATGCTTAACTGTGCCCAACATCAGCGTAAGTCTGTTGTGTTGAAAATGATGAGTATACTTTACTGGGTAAAGGCCAGAATATGCATCATCCTGGTTGAACTCTGTCTCATTTGACCAAGAGCTTCGTTTGTTATTTTCTAAATATGAAAATCATGATGTATATTAAGATTTGAGATAAACAAAGCATATCAATTTCTTGAAAAAATGGTGCTTGGCATGTGAGCCCAGAAGTTGGGAATAAGGAAATTCAGTACCTCAGTTTCACTGATAATAAAAAGAAGACAGTAGTACATACTGTGTTCTGTAAGTATCATACACATGCCTGTGAAATAGTACATGTACCATAGATGTTGCTATTAGTAACTGTTAACTTATGTTGCTATTTCTTAACTGCTACTTCTTTTGCACAAATAACTCTAATTTGGAACTGTTAGTGCTGCTTCTTTCTGATTAGATTTGAGGTAATAACCATGATGATGTAATATACCTAAGTTCTGGGGTTTTTTTTTGGTGAAATATAACAACTTACTGAAGGTCAGTTGAAGAAATATTGGTATTTGTTGCATTTAACATAAAAGGAACAAAATAGTCTCACGACTGTAAGCGTCTAAATTAAGCCCATTGGCAGAGAGATGAAGGTTGAGAACATACATGTATATCTATTGATTTAAATGGCTCTTACTGCCAAGGCATTACAAATGAGACTGTCAGGGTAGCAGCAGAGTACGTCAGCAATATCAGGCAGAGCAAGGAGACTGGGACAAAATTATTAATGGACAAATCTTATTTAAGAGCTAATGTAACTCAGTTTTCTTTCAGTGTTAAAGAATGAAAATATGCAACCTATAATTTTGAGTAAACATGATATAGTCTTTTTAAACTGTCGCTAAAAATGAATCAAATTTGGGGAATATTGTTTCTTGGGTAAATATGTTGCTATTACATAGATCATTTTTTAAAAATGTTTTTTTGGAGGCCTCTGCCAAAAAGACGTGTTCTACTTATATTAAAGTCAGTAAGAAATGTGTTTGTCCAACTTAGAATAAAATCTATGCCTTTGCCTTCAGTTTCTTATGCCTATTTTTTTTTTTGTTTCTCTCTGTTTTCAGGACTCATCTTCCTTCCTTCAATCAGTCCTTCTAGATTCAAACCCCTCCTTTTCCTCCCTATCTTTCTCTTTGCTTTTAGATCTGTTTAGTTCTCTCTCTTTTGCTTTTTCCCCACTACTACCAAGTTATATAGGTTTTTAAGTTGCAGTAGCGTAAAACCTAATTGCTTTCTATTTAAAAGAAAAGGAAAAAAAAAGAGAAAAATTCTAAAGCAAATCCACTAGCCTTGAAATAATTTTCTGAAACACACAAGCCGTTATGTTTTTAGCCATACAATAATAGACATACTTTCATTACGGATGATGCTAAATTCTAAGGGCTGTGCTTGAACTATTTTTGTGAACTAGGTTTTTATCTTTAGATTTTTTCCTTTAAAAATGGGATTTTGTTCTCAGTTCATGAGATTGGAAGTATTAAACTACACTTGTCCTTGATTCAGATTGCTGCTTCTTCATGGTCCAAATTGCCCTTCATGCAGAGCTGAGCTTGTAATATGTACTCTAGATGCTGAGTAAATGCTTTCACTGGCTGTCCCTGGCTTACTTACTCAGCCAGTCTGAGTCACCTTCAAAACATCAAGATTATGTGTATATACACTGTAATAAATAACCACCTGCACTGAGGTAATGCAAATTGAATTTGGTGAAATATGGCCTATTATATTAAAATTTATGTTTCTATTATAATTTTTATTGTATGAAACAAATTTGTCCTGTATAAAATTACTGAGAAAGAAGAACTGTATCCATATATAGGAAAGCTTATCTTTTCTTGGGAACTATTTAATAATAGATTCTTACCGTGCGCATATCTTCTAAGTGCCTATTTTCTTCTGCCTCCTCTTAAAAATGCATAGCTGGATTTTGTCGTTCTTAAAACAGGTCAAAGAACTTAATCATAATGTACTCGTGAACATATTCTAAATATAGACGGTTAGAGAATTGGGTTCCTTTTGTACTTGAGCCAGTTATTTTATAAATAATATCAACAGATCAGAAATACACCCAAAACATATACATTAAAGGAATTCCATGACAAAATTCAGCTGTTGGAGTATTTTAATTCTGGATCTGTATGAATGGTGACATGCTGAGAATGAAGGTGAGATACAGCGAGAACAAAAGGACTTTGTAATGCACAGTTTTGAAGTTCACACACCTTTAGTGCTGCTACTGGACTGGAACAAGTTACTTAGTGAACTGCATAACAAACAGTCATTTTCCTGACTGAAAGAATAAACATTAAAGAAGAAAATTTGAAATCAATTGGTAAATATGCAGGCACTAAATTAGCCTTATTTCATGCTAATTCAGCGTTATTGAATTCATATTGCCATCCATAAAAGCTGCCTCTGCTGTTCAAAGTAGCATCCAGAATATCTCAATTAGCAATGTGTTAACCTTTCGTCCAGGTTGGCTAGCAGAGTGAAGCTAAATAGATTAACTATCAAAAAAGGGAAATAAAAATCTAAGAACAAAAAGAGAAGTTAAGAATATTTTCATTTTTGATAGTAATTTAAAAAATGTCAGTAGAATGGACAAAACAACGTTAAACCATGAGCATTCCTAAGTCTGATAGTATATGTATTTGTTTTTTAAATGTTGGAACTAGTCGCGATATTGGAAGAATTTTAAAAATGTTTGGAATAACAATAGGCCATACTTGGTCTTTGGCAGTGTCGCCTTCTTAGTTTTAACAGAGAAACAATATATATGAAGAGGATAAAATGCTATTCCAGTAGACAAATGGGAATTTTAACAGTTTATTCTGGTCAGTGTTTCAAGGTGACTTAAATAAGCAAAATACAGCGATGGTCCGTTGTCATATGCTGTGTCATAAAGTTATTACTAATAGAATGTAGTTTTAAATGAAACCGTGTAATGACAAGCAAAATTAATGTTATAATCTGGAGTAGTTACCTGAAGAGGCTAGAAAGAATTATTTTCCCTTTTTAATGCATATTTTGTCTTCTACATCATTATTTTTCCCTCTCTCTGACACTCTCAGCTAGGCTGATGTCTTCGTTTCTGTAACATGTTCAAAGTACTCCAGGTTAAAGTGGTCACGAGATTTAGGGGCCAGAAGTAGTTTCTCCTCGGGCTATATTGGCAAAGGGTTTTTTGTTTTTTCTTTCTAACTTTTGTGTAGTTAATATGGTGCACTTGCTAATAGAATTTTGGCATTTTTACCTCTTGCTCTTAGAGACCTAAAAGACCACCTTTGTGTTCTTATTCTTTCTTTTGCTTGTGGCTTGTTACAGCATGTGGTCTTTAGAATTTTAGACTATAGACTTTAAGGTTTCTGTTGGGTATTAAGAAGTGTTTTGAGGCCCATATGATGTGCTGAGTACTTAATACGTGGGTTATTTTGCATTTAATATCTAGGATTGCCAGCCACTGAAAGGAATTAGAATCTATGATCTGAACCTTCATTTCTATAAGAGTGGCAACATTTTTCTACTTAGTTAAAATTCTAATTCAAATCACATTTGATTAGTTAATAAAATGAATCCTTCTGGTGATATAGTTTATAAAAGCTAGGGCTAAAAGTAATGATCACTCATGTTTTTAGTCTTTTAGTTGTGATTTTTAATCTTTTGGGTTGGGACACTAACTCTCTGGATTTGAACTCCTTTTATCTTTTCTTCTGTATTTTGTGAGTTAATCAATTCAATACTGAGATGTTCTTTTTTTAGTAATTGTTCTCAGCTGGATTCAAATATAAGAAACTATGTGTTTGGGGTTTTTTTATCACATGTAAAAAGCACAACAGGAAAGACAATCTTTGAGGTTCCAACAACATATGCAACAGATGCATATTATAGTGTATTTAAACCTGATTTTCTTGTTAAATATAGCCTAATACCTGTACTAAGTATTTTAGTAGTTTATGTACTAAAAATATACTATATGTCATACAAGATAGGTGATGTTTCAGTTATTGCCGCTATTGATACCTTCACTCTTGAATCCCAAATTTTGTTTCAGGCTTTTTCTGGTGCAATCTGAATATGACATTACCATTTCTTTTCTCCTTTACTCACTGATAGAAATTGTGACCATCATGAATGGAGGGACCATATGCTGCTTTGAAAAGGCAGCAGGGACCATGGAGGCAGTTTATAAATGACCTGAGTAAGGCACGAACAGAGACCAATTAAGCTAGTTAGGAGGCTGAAGGTTTTGGACAGTGAGGATGCTAAATTTGATTCTCTTTGAAAACGATAGAGGATAGAACTAAAAATTAGTACAATTATTTTCTGTCTTTTCGCCTAGCAACTCCTTCTTCCCTTGCAACAAAAGTATGGTTTGTTTTTTCTTTTTAATATGGGACAAGGATTTTGACAATGGAAGTCAAAAAAAAAGCCGGGATGGGACTAGTGGCCACTCACAATATGGCTTTTGTCAAAGAGGAAAGTCTGTGCACTAAATAATGTATGTGCAATTACCACATTAATCAGGCTGGTCAAAACAGGTGATCCAGTGAATATCGTTGTGCCCACTGTCATTTAATGCTATTCACCCACGTATCTATTGTAGCTATTCATTTAACACCACAGGTGTGCCAAGTGCTTCGCAGATAACGTGGAGATGAAGGCTCCTTTCGTAGAGAATTTGAATTCAAAGTATCCGGAATACAGACTGGATGCTAATAAAATGCAGGAAAATCTGAGTGGCTTTTTTTAAAATGATACTTTAGTTAATTTCTTGATCTTTATTTAGCTTTTGAGAGCTACTTTGGGAATATGTTTTAGGCTTTTTTGAGTCTCTGGAAAGTATCCAATTAGTGAGAGAAGACGATGCAGCCAAGGAAGGGTTTCCAGATGTAAAGGGTGGAATGAAAAATGCCACAGAAGAGAGCAAAGGGACAATTTGAATACAAAAAGCATGCAGATGAAGACACAAATGGCTTCTTATAGTTACTATTATTTCTTTTATAAATGCCAAAAAGAAATAGTAAATTCAGTATTCTCTCTCTATTAATTATATACAGTGACAAGAAAGGGAAAGATATAGTGCTGACTTAAATGCAAAGGGAAAAATCGTATTTACAGTTAGGAAGACATGTATTTTAAAATAAAGAAAGCTCCAGGAATAAAAAAAGAAGTATTTCTGCTAGGGAACATCTGAGTTCTCTTAGAGAGCCTTAGGCATACCATAACAACTATCTTTATAAAGAAAATAAAGTTTTGATTCCACAGACAACTACCTTAAACTTCATACTGCCATGTGTGAATAGGGTTTATTAATTGATTGACTGCTTAGTGGTTGCGGTTGTGGAATTAACCCATTATTCTCTTTTCCTGTTCTGTAAAACTGTTTTTGCCCCCTCTACACAAAGTATGAAACAAGGTGACAAGGGCTAGGCTGCTGGTGTATGGACACCATGCAGTCATTCAGGCTGACTGGCATCTTACCGTTTCCTTGTGCTTTCCCGTATGTCTGCCTCTATCCGTTGTCTTGTGTCCTTAATGCTAAAAGGACCTTTGACCAACGCCATTTCTTACTCTTGATTTTGAGCAGCACCCAGGAAAAATAAGAGATGCTGATCAAGGTCCGAAACTCCTAGACATTAAGATAATATCAGCAATACACAACAGTAGCAAAATAATGTGAAGAATGTAGATTTCTGCTTTACCTAGATAAATGAAACAACAAAACATGGTGTATCTGAAGTGTACTGCACGTCTAAGTATCTCAACACACTTCACAGATTATAGTGATTCATTGTAATTGCATCATGATATTGCCATTATATTGCAGTCATGTTATCACTTCTGTAATAAACATTTATCTTAGGAATGTTTGTGTGCACCACATAATTAGCTCTAGAATAAAGAGTGCTAAACATGAGGTGTGATTCATTAGAAGAATGATAGAATTTGATTTTTAAATTCTAGCAATTTATTTTAACTGTTACTTGTTAAAAGTGAAAACAAACAGTGAAGTTTTCCTAATTGCAAAACTGATATAAAACAAGCTTAAGTAATGATTGAAAGCTAGTATTTGTTTAAATATTAGCACAATTAGTTATTGTTGAGTTTTTAATTTCATATCACTGAGAAATGTAATTAGTAGGTCTAGATCTGCTATATTTATGATTCCAAGTAGGACTGTTTGATCTAAAGTCTTAAATAAGAAAGCCCTTTATTCATCAAAAAATAACCTAGAATAACAATTTTAGCCATTATCTTCTTACCTGAATCTGACCTTTAATATCATTCCAAAAGTAGTTTTGCTATAAAGTATTCTAAAATTAAAAAAAAAAAAATCCAACCTGCTAACAAGACACCAGCCATACAAAAGGAAGCTGAAAAATCTTTATAAAAAAATCACTGTAGCTTAAAAGCAAAATATACTGTGTATCATAAGCTAATCACTTCATTTTTCTATTCTGCACAACTTTTGCCTTCTGAGGTTTGTCTGCATAAGCCAGTGTTCTTACTCTAACTTAATTAGCTTGGTTACTAGAAGAAATATAATCATATTAGCTCCAAGAATGTTTATATAGCACTGACTTAGGCTGTGAGGACAGCACCCATGGCTTCTGAGACTTGGGGTGTCGTTGATATATAAAACCAAAACAAACAAACAAACGAACCCCTACAAAGAACAGGAAGACAGAAGTAAATGAAAACTATTAGGCTTGCTTTGCTCCCGGCACCTGAGAACTTCAGAAAAGTGCGTATAATGTGAGTCTCGTGATGCAGTACAAGAATATAAAGACTAAATAATATTCAAACATTCATCTTATAAAAATAAGAATAGCAGGATGAAGATCCAGATCGAATTTGTACCTAAATCTCCAGGCTTACCATGTTAACCTTCAAGGAGCCTGTGGAGTCAGGGATATTCTGACAGTGATTGGGAGAGTCGCAAGTCTAAGAACAAGACTTCAGTAGGAAATAAGCTGCAGATGACCCGTAATATCTGCACAAATACAGGCAAACTTCTACGTGACAAAGGATAGGCATACATCACTGAACAAAAATTCATAATTTTGGGAATTGCTACTAGAATTCGTAAGTAAACAGTCTTGGAAGCTAACCACCACGACAGTGATCCTAGTTCACCAGCACTGAAAAGATGCTCTTGCTGTTCTCTTTAGTAGGAAGAAGGTGGATTTGCATCTGTGTAGGCTTGAATAGAAAGTGTACTCAGGCATCTCCTTTTTTGTTGAACATTTAGCAGGTATTATGCAGGGAATTGTTGACATTACCTGCTCAATGTCTAATTACAGTTTAAAATCAAGGCCTCTGTATCAAAGGCCTGATCCTCTACCTGCATGATATTTAGTAAGGCCGCTTGGAGGTTTTAGGTACTGTTCACCTCGTTTCTGACACCAGGTTACTTGGATCAGAGCTGGTTATCCAGATTCTTGGGCAAAGCAGTCCTGGGAGTTTGTACATTGAGAACATTCAGGTCCCTAGAGAACTTTTCAGTCAAAAAGGTGTGTCTAACAAGTTTCAATAGCTTGTATTTCCTCTGAATTGGATTTTAGATTAAAATGTGGACTTGAGCATCAAAGTCTGCCTAAGTACTTTTTATACGTTTTTGGGGATCTGGGCCTAAACCACTCCTGTTATAAACTGGCTTAAATGAGCAGATGTTTTTACAAAAGTGTACTGTGGATTCCTCAAAGGGTCAAAAAATATTTTAGATAACATAGTACTTCCAGTTTATTTCTGAAGCTCGGGCATATTTATCCTGACCCAAATTACTTCTTCACAGATATATAACCATGAGAAGGAGTAGCCTCAAGGTTACTTCAATTATATTCATAGTACACTTACTCAAAAAAAAAAAAAAAAAAAGGTTATGAAGCCTGTAGAACTTATTAATGTTTCAGACCAAATACATAATTTCATATTAATCCAATAGAACCACATGTTCTTAACTCATCACACAAATTTCTTCTTTGGGAAGCTGACAGTGTTAAAAGTGTCATTTTTGTGATCTCAGGTTTTTGAAATCAGTGCAAGTGATTGTAGATTGAACAAATTAATTTACATGCCTTTTTTTCTGTGCAGCTTTTGGCACTATTTCTGAATGGTGTGAAAGTTGGAGTATACTTACTCTTTGGTTATACAGTGTCCTATTTGGTACACTGGTGCTGAGCTGCCTGAATTTCATATCAGTTTGGTGGCAACTGCTGAATTAAGTGTAATTATATACAAAATGTTTTCCATCAATAAGAATATTTTAGAGCGAGGCAGGGGAGGGGAAATATTAATACATATGTAATATCATATTGTGCTGTATATTTCTGTAATTAGCTATTTTTTTCATTATGTACATACATGTTTTCAGAATATGATTTCATAGAAAAGCCACACACTTTCAAGTTCTAATGTTATGCAGAACAAAATATTTATTTTTTAAGATAGTTTGATAAGAAAAGAAATTTTAAGCTTAAACCCTAAGTTCAAGGTAAGATTATTTTGAAGAAGATTTAATCTTGTTATTAACGGGGTTTGTGTGGTTGAATTGTGTACAAACGATGAAATCCCAAGAAAGTTAATTAGAAAGAAGTAGTACAACCACAGCATCTAGACTGATAGATTCTGAGAAACATTTAAATAATGATATTATAGTTATACATTATAAAAGATTCCTGCAACTCTGCATTAGTATGTATATATACTAACATATAAACTAGTATATAGTATATATACACGCATATACTAATTCCTAATATATCTATCTACTACTAATATATATACGTAGCATTTAGATTAGTTTGCACTAGGGAGAATATTTTTGTAGATGGTGAATCACAACTGAGCTTCATTCCACTTTTGCCTGATCAAAATATAACGCTCGTAATGAGTACATTTCCAGATCTCAGTTTGCATAGCAAGAATGATAGCTTGTGTTTACAAAGACTTTTAAGGATAGAAAGGATCTACAGGGAATGCAAGAAAATGACCTAGTTACTTTCAACACCTACAAAAGGCATCAAATAATGGCCGGCTTTTTGCAAAGAAAGTTCTTTTCAAAATTAACACCTATCAGCAATAACATTTTTCTACAGTGCTTTTAGTCATTGTAGTATTTATCTGCAGGTTTTAAAATTGGTAGTCAAAATTGAGTACTCTGTGGCTTTATAGGAAAAATAACTATCAGCTCTTTACCAGTTATTATAGGTTAGTCACACTAGAACTGAATATATATCAGAAATCTGACCAGGAAGTGACCTATCCAAATAATTTTTGTCTGAGTGTAAGTCTATCCTGTATTTAATTTAAAACTCTACCCACTTTTCTGAAAAGATGAGATCATATATTCTTCAAAGCGATAAATAGTTGTTTACTCTAGGTAACAGCAGGGTTTATTTCTCATAATATTTTTTAGCATGAAATGACACATGGTCATAATGCTAACTGTCGTCTTTCGTCAAAGATTTTCAATGTTATGTTCTCCAAGTAAATCATTAATTTAAAACTTAACTGCTAGAGACTACTAGGTCTCTAGTTTTTAATTTTGCGTTTTTCAAATGAGTCCTACACTTAAGACTAAATTTTCGTTACTATGTATATGCTTAAGTACCATAGGAATCTTGGGTTTAGTTCGAAATTATCTTACACTTGTTGCAGGAGCAGCACTAGCAATCAGACTACTGATTTGAGGTCTTGGGCCTTTACGTGACAGCTTGTACTGTTTCAGCGTAGCTTGCTACGGAATGTAACTGCTGCCATTTCTAACTCTTTGCAATTAATTTAAAAATTCTTTTGCTGTTAATGCAAATAATCACTTACTCTCGATCCCCTTGGCAGAGGAGAACATTCTCAAAAGTATCTGCACTTATTTTGGCTTTGCCTCGTGCACTTTTAATACAGAGGGCCAGACTGTGCCAGATGAGTATTCTCTTCTTTCCTATGGTCCATGTAAATTACATTTTCTGTATCCTTCTTGTCTTGTTAACATAGTATCTGCTTTTATGGAGACAGAAGGAAATAAGGGGCAAAGATAGAAGAACTCTGTGTTGCGTCAGCCAAAATAAATAGATTTGATATAGAGGAGGGAAAATGCCACAATTCCTGTGAGGTTATCTCCTATTTTGATTCATTTAAGTCTAGAGAAGAGTGGAAATTGTGAAAAAACATATCTGAATCATCAAGTTGGCAACGAATAAGAAATAATGGTCAATGGCCAGTACGTATTTATCAAAAAACTATCTAGAGAGTCCAGGGTCAGAATTATATCTTAAACTCACCAAATTTCATGCTGAAAGAAAATAAACTCATGAAACTGACTTAAAGTGTTTAGTCTTTATATCAGACTGGTAAATCTTTTGGCATGTTTGAAAAATAGAATATTAATCTATTAATTAATAGATTAATTAGTCTATTAATCTAATTAATATCTGTAAAGCTGCAGTTATTAATACGTATTGTAGCATAGTAGTCACACAGGTGATGATAAAAAGCTTGCTAGGTTTGAAATCAAGTGTTACTGCTCTGGTGGTTTTGTGGTGTTGTTTTTGTTTGTGTTTTTTTGTTGTTGGTGCTGTTGTTGTTTGTTGTTTTCTTTTTTTTTTTAAGAAGAAAATAACCTCATCTTCTTTGGAATTGGTGTCTGACTCTGAAGATATTTTTCCCCGAGGAAATTTTTACTAACATGTGAGTTAGTCACTGGAAGTAGTACTCAAAGCTTTGAATATAGACCTTATATAGTTTTGTTTTCTTTATATATCTCTCTCAATGTCTGAATGACTTCAGCAAAGAACAGCTTTCTCAAGTGGTAGGTAATTTTTGAGCTTTTAGATCTGTAGTGTTGAACATTATTATTGTGATTTGAAAGGAAACATAAAACACAGATGAAGATCACAGTGACAAAGAACATAACAAGTAATAAATAATGAAAAGGATAGGTGTTCATGTCCAGCGAGATGGGGAAACTTTGGCATAGGAAGAAAGACCCTGAAAAAAAACCAGGGTTGAATCAGGTTGCTTTATGAACTGAATATGTATATAAAGTCAAGAAGGATCTGGATAAATTGGAAATGCTCTAGAGAAGAGCCACAAGAATGAGTAAAAGATTAGAAAACAAGCTTTGATAATGAGCTTTTCAGTTCAGTAAATAAAAGTATAAATAGAGTGACTGGAAATTGAAGCTGAGATGAATTCAGAATAGAAATTATTTATGACTGTTAGGTTAATTAGTGTTGGAATGATTTACCATAGACTGGTTTGTTCTCCATCACTGGCAACTGATGGATGTTTTCGTCCTAAAACATATGCTTTAATTCAAAAAAGAATTAGTACATGCCTGTATTATACAAAAGGTTAGATTAGATGATCACAATGATCCCCTCAGGCCTTTAATCTATAAATTTATGAAATTCTCCAGCTGCTTTGGTTGTTCCATTGCACTAGGTCCCTGCTGTTGGCCACTGCATCTAAATGTATTGCAGTATGGCTCCACTTATGTGTAGCTGCCAAGGGTGTGAATCTATTGGAACATATATCTAGAGCTTATCTCTGTTATAAACTCTTGTTTAAATTGTTTTTCTTCCAGTAAGATAAACAAAAAGGCTTCTTTCAGGAAAGAAACTCATGATTAGGTAACCTATCAAGTATTGTCAAGGTGAAGAGATACGCCTGGAAATTCTGAGAAGTCATTCGCCACACCAGACTATATTCCTTCCTGAGATAAAGTACATATATGACTAGAAAGCCTATCCTAGGCAAATGCCAAAAATAAAAATGTGTCATTATGTGAATACAATGGAAACGAAGCTTGCAGGACTATAAGCTCTCAAATTTGAGAATATAGTAGTACTTGATCAGCAGAAAGTCAGAAGACATATTTATTGTGTTAGGTTCCTTCTCTAGAGTTTTATGTCTATTCCTTTAAAGCAGCTTGTATTAGCCCCTTTCTAGGGGTCCGGACTGGAGAGACTGAAAATGGAATAAATTAAACTGAATTGTAGTTTCAGGCTGACTAGTATCATTTTCTCTTTTTTTTTGACACTTCAGCAAGAGCCTCACTACTGTGTGTAGGACATTACAATACCATACCCATCTTCCCCATAACTATGTGAGTCCTCTTCCGAGTTCCAGGGGCCATGTTCATCTTAGTCATTTGTCTTGCTCTTCGTCCTGGTAGCAATCCCTTTGCAGACCCACTTATAGTCTCTGTCATCTCATCTGGATCATTGTCTTACTCTAAGGTTTAGTTTCCATTTTTAGCCATTCCCATTCAATCCTCACCAACCTCACATCTCCTGTCTTCCATGCAGTTCCTTCTCTCAACTTATAGCAACATTCTCCCTTGCTAACAACATTTGTTTGCCCAGGTGGTTCCACTTGCCTTCATGGATTATGGCCTTTTGTATCCTCTTTCAGTATATCTCTTGCTCATGGACTTCCACTTCAGGTCTCACTGCTCAACCACACCTAATCTCCTCACCTTGGTTCTCATCCAATATCCATCTTCCAGGTTATCACCCTCTAACTTCCTCCCCTGGTTGTACTGCTGCAGCTTCCACTGTGTTGCAATTCTCTGATTCCTGTACTAAATTACTACTTTGGTAGTCAAGTTCAGGTCATGTTTTCTGTGTTTAGCCTTTGGAGCTTCCCTGTAGACAGAAGAGGGAGCTTGGAAAGCACAAGAAAAAGCACTGTCTTTTTCCAAGCAACAGTGCTTGGACCTGGACAAGTGCACTTTACCTATGATGTGCTAGAGCATCCTGCAGAGAAGGTCTTGTGCATGGCTGGCGTATGATTTTGGCTTTTCTTTTGTTGATCCTATTTGGACTGTTATTTTTACACCTATGACCTGCCCAGTTTGGGGTAGCTTTTAAAGGGCATGGCAAAAGGTGATTCTCTGAACGAGGGATTCTTTGTGTCTCCGCCTCTGACCTCACTACCTCACTGTAATAGCAAATATCAAAGGAGACATCGCTGAATGTTTTATAGGACTTCAGTGTTCCTCTCTAGCCCCTTCCACAGGAATGTTTAAAATATTTTGCCTACAATTGGCAAAAAAAGTAGCCCCATTTAAACTCAATGTTTTAATTTAGTTAGAGTTGTAGGCAACTCCAAAGCTGCTTGAAGAAAGAGAATTAGAATTGAGTAATTAACAGCACTACCTATCCCACCAGTATATCAATATATGCACGCTATTAGAAAAATATTATTCTCATGATTGAGAAAATACTGAAGCTATTCAGAAGAATTTTTTTTTTTTTTAAAGTGGGAGCAACTCCAGTAAGATACTGCATATCTGGTGGTGGTGATTTGTTATTGTTGACACTTGCATTCAGAAACAGCATATGCTTTCTTAAACCTAGCAATTTTTTGCAAGAGCAGCCCTACTGTAGGAGGCTCTTCAGTCTTTATTTGTTGCAAATCAGCCAAGGAATAAATCAAACTCACTTGCACAGAGCTGGAACTCTTCTTTCAGATGTCTCTTCAGTTCTTTTACCCGAGTTATACTTGGCAGTTTTATTCAGCAGAGACTCTAGTATTTGAGAGTAGTTTTCCACGAATGGAAACAAAGTCCAGTCATCTTACATGGATCTTTTTGGTTAAATGTTCACTTACAGACCTTGTGACACACGCTCATTTTTATTATACTAAAACCACTTAGAGCACTTGCTTCCTATTGCATTAAAAATTGTAAGCTTTATACACATCAGCATGCAGATGAAGAAGTTTATAGAGTTGATTTTGACTTCTTTCGTGTCCTAACTTGTAACTTAGTTTGAACCTGCTTTGTGAAGTTGACATGAAAACGTTCCAGCCTGGGCATAAATTCACTCATCAGCATTTTACCATGATGATTGATGGTAATGGACAAGACTAATGATAATTTACTTGCCCGTCAAAAGAATTTCTCACTTCAGGCAAACGGGCAATTAGAACTTTGCAAGGCTGACTTAACCTTAGTTATTTGCGAATTGGTTCACTTTTTAATGTTCTATGATAGCGTTTGTCTTATTTTTAAAAAACCTATGTTTGCAACAATTGCTGCATTTGAAAATTGCATTTCTCTGTAGTTGTTTCTGTCTTTTGAATAGGAGCTATTGCTTTCTGTATTAACGTCCTACTGAACACATTAAGAATATTTTTCAAGACTCTTCAAGTTACTAGGAAAATATCCATGGAAAATGGATAATTTCTTCTTTTTAATACCCTTCTGAACATACAGTTTTGGAAAACTTCTATGTTTTTTGTTCAGTCATTTAATACAACACTGTTTGACAGCACTAAACCAAGAGAAAACTGTAGAACTTGTTGGCTGATGTATCTGATCTATAATGGCTGTAATATACAAGTGTTACTACTCTTATATTAGTAAAAACTCACATTCTGAAAATTTGGCCCTAAGTTTAATGCCATGTGGTGAAATAGTGATTCGTTACAGGGTCACTGGCATTGAAGTGATGAAAATGTTCTCATGCTTCCTTTCTACAGAGATTTCATTTTCACACAGTTTTATTTCATAACTAGCTGTGTTCTTGAATATGGATGAAATATCCATACTGGTGGTTGGTGGTGGCTGGATTGGAAATATCAATTTTGACCGCAGGAATACGCCTGTCAAAGTTGCTTGGATCTTTTTATTAAATGTCCTTGGTAGTCCTAAAACTTGTCCTACTTAAATGCCTCAGTCCAAAGTTTAGACTTCCATTCTGGACGAGCTGTCCAAGCACTCTCTGTACATCACACTCCCTGCCCCTCTAAGTCTCTCTGGAAGGCTATGCATCCCATTTTAAAACAGTTTCTGAGAGGGAATGGAGCAATGGATGACCCTACAGAAATGCCTGTCTCTCTCCACTCCTCCAACCCTGTACTTTTGATCACATCTCTCACCCTGGCCCTTTATTCAGACTGTATCCAAGTCTTGCCATTTCTTCCTGTGGCACCTGTCACAGATGTTCTTTCCCCTGTACATGCTCTTAAAACTTTCATGCCACATTCTTTCCAACTGAACTGCTGTAGTTTGAGTATATGGAAGATGAAGGCTGAATTTAAGAAGCCACACTGTTGTGTGTACACACCTTATATGAATTTATACAACCAAGATGTACCCTAAACAGAACCCTAGTGGATCCACTGCTCTGTGGACATTCCCATATTGCATGCCCTAGGAGAGACCATACCAGTGTTCTGCTTTGTCTTCTGTCACTTGTTCATGTTTAATCTGAGTGAGGAATTAAACTCCTCTTCCCTGAGCCAATCTTGCAAGAGTCTGGCCATATCTTAGCCAATAAGAGCACATTTTTATTTACGTGCCTGGTGTCACAGTCTGAACAACTTGGAAGGACTAAAATATCTCCTCAAACCCTCAGATACAAATCTTGCAATAATAAAAATTCCCCAAAGTATGAATGCTACAGAAAGGAAGTTAGTCATTTTGCTATTAAGTGCTATATGTAAAGGACAGAAGACTGACTTTCCGGGAGGACTAACATCTTCTTGACAGATACAATTGGCTGATTTTGTCTATTCCCTACCTTAATGGATGACACCTGTAAAAAAAGTAAATCTATTTTTAATGGGATAGTCTGCCTAAATGACCCAATTTCAGGAAGAGTGCACTTTCATGAATATTTATTTAATATGAAAACACTAAAGTAAACTCGAAACTACATTCTATAAATAAAAACAGCCCAGAGGGTCAAACGGTGATAGACTGTATGATATGAAAGCTAATTTAGTACTGCTTTATGTACTATGCTAGCAAAACAGATCCCAGTGTGTAGCTGCTGCTCCCAACAGCAGTCAAGAGGCCTTCTGTTACCTTTGCAGAGGCAGCAGCAGCTTCTGGGTACCAAGGAGTGGCTGAAGCAGATATCATGTTTTAAACATGTGTTGTCACAGTTTGCTGTGAAAAAAAAACATTTTTTTTTCATCCTTCTACATAATTCTTAACATCCGTTGTTAGTATGGATTGCCTTTCCAGTTCTGAATATGTTCAGACAGGAGGTGCTTTTCAGAGGGCATGTAGAGACAAGTCCCTGGTCAACCTCCAGATTCTCGTTAGTCAGTTTAATTCTATCTCGATGTTCCTATTTAGTGCAGACTCTTTGCTGTGGAAAAACAATAAGCAGTGTCCTATAAGGTGTCCTTAGGAGGTGAAATTAATAGCATTCAGCAGCATTTGGGGATATGCAATTATCATGTTCCACATACCTATGACTGTATTGACAAAACAACTGCCGTAGTGAATCTGGTCTTACTCAGCTCCCACCACAATCAAATGAGTTACGCTGGCCTATCACATCATGTTTATATTTTCTTAGACTGGACATTTTTGTGTGCAGTTTATTTCTAAATATATTATAGCTGTAAGATCTGAATGTTAGAAGGATCTAGGGCTGGGCCACTAACAACTGTCATAATATGCACTAGAACTAGGTATGTCCCCTTGTGTCTGTTACGCTTACACAGGAGAGGAAGTGATATAGATAATGAGAAGATCAGCATTAGAGCAGAGCAAAGAATCCTACTCAGATATTTATATCTCTTTCAAATCAGTGTACAGAATCATTTAAAATAACAATTATTTAAATAATTTTTATCATAAATCTGTATGATGTATTGTAGCCAGAGAGCCAACGTATCTAAAGTCTTTATCTTCGCTCAGATTATAAACAATTATATTTATCACAGTGATTCCTCTAAAATTTCATAATTTTTTAATGTAAGGTAGGCTCTTTTTTATATGTAAGTGCCAACATACCTCATACATGACCAATGTTGAATTTGAAGCTTTATTCATTCAATCACATGTAGTTAATCTTAAGATTTCTCTGCTGTCTTTCCATACAGTAATATACCTCCAATATGGAATACTCAGCATTTGAGGCTAGGCAACATGTGATATCACTTCTTTTTTTATTTAAGCAACACCAAATCATCACTTTTTTGGATTTAAAAAATACCAGTTTGAATGACAACATTTATAGGAAGTGTGTGAGAACTGCTTTCCTACATAGAGACAAGCTATAGCCAAACCATCTGGTTCCAGTGAGACAGTAGCTCCTGAACCCACTAAATTCTTGTAGGTTCTGTGTAGCTGACTGGCCTGGGAGCCTTTCCTTGCAGAAAACCAAGATATTGCCAATTAGGTTATCGTTGGTAACTTACTGCACGCAAGCTAAAGCCCTTCATAGTATTTGTGGGAACTTGTCAGCTGCTGGAGCCACTTTCTCACGGGAGACTGCTGAACAGATTCATTTTGTCCTTCTCAAGCACCAGTTCTAGCTCAAGCTATTTCATTATCCTCATAAAGTAGCAAATCTCATCGTTTTTGTCTTACCTTGAGGATGAAGAATATTTTACACACTGTTGTTCCCCACATTTTAAAAATTGCAGGAGGTACAGGAAGAAGACACAAACATTTTGAGAGCTGGAGAAAATGCTTTATAGTGGGAGATTTAAATAGCTCAATCTGTTTATCTTATCAAAAGAATATTGATAGGTAGCATGATTACAGTGTGCAAGTAAATTCACAGGAAGAGAATACTGGATATTAAAAAGCTTTTTTTTTTTTTTTTTTTATGAAAGCACAGAAGCTTGGTAGAAACTAATGCTGGCATCTTAGACCAGAAAAAAACAAGTTGGAGTGAGGTGCAAATTCTTACTGGTAGGTATCATTACCTACTGGAGCAAACTCTTAAATTGGGACTCCATGTCTTGTAGTATCTCTGAAATCGGATTCTATACGCACTGGCAAAAGCCATGTTGCTGTACTCAATCAGAAGGTGAGTGGCATGCTTACTGACCTACGAGCTGCAGGAAGCTAGCCTAAACATTTTACGAATACTTCTGGCCTTACCCTTTAGGAAATCTATGAGATGCCAAAATTCTCTTCTGTTGGAGACGTACTGAGACCACATACTGAGTTTGTAAAAACACTTATGCACATGCTGAACCTTAGTGGGTTCCAAGATACTTAAAACTGGGGGGGGGGGAAAAAAAAAAGGAATTTATTATTTGCCAGGACTTTTAATATAATTTTCACATGACATTTTGCAGCTAAGATTCTCTTGCTGAGGTTCACTGCGAGTCTGCTCACCTCTTGCAGCTGGTCATTTGCAGAGGGTCTTGTTTCTTTGTTTTCCCCTAGCGACATGCATTAAAAGAAAAGACAAAATACTCTTTGACTCCACTGAAGCCAAAGACACTGCTCCAGCAAGCTGTAACAGGGCGAAGATTTCACCCTAATATTTAGCTAATGTTTTTGTCTGGATATACACTATGCCTGTACTTCTCACAAAGATTTTAAGATTTTATTGGTTTGCAGGTGGAAGGCCTTGGAGTCCACAGTTGTGAATGAAAGGAAGGGTAGATGATGAGATTATCTCTTTGAATACAAGAGGGATTGCTATGAAAAATATTATGGAATCTTATTTTGTAGCATGCGATAGTTTACTTATTGTTTTATTGTTGTAAAGTCATGGCAGCACATTATAATGTGGGACTTTGTAAGAATAAACTGTGTGTGGGAGCATCTGGTATGTCTCTATACATCTTATGAATATTTTTATTTAAAAAATCAATAAAACAAGATAGTGACTCTTTCTTATTTTACCAGTGTGCAGCTTTTTCCTACATTGCTGCCAGTTTTTGATTTTCAAGTCCCTTTTCTGCATCCTTTCTGTCATACATCCTAATCTCCCTTTTTATAACACCGTCTCAGAGTGATTCATTTGTGACAGTCACAGAAGCATGCACTCCAACACCCACATGCAGGTAAATCTGCTGCGGTGATATATTTTAATTACAGATTTAGTCAGAAGTAATTAAGGTTTTATGTCACAGGGATAGCGGAGAGTTTTAAAAATTCATGTGGTTTCAGTCTTTGTGAGCGCGCAGTTTGTGACACAATGGCTTGCAAAACAGGAACGACCCCTTAGTGCTGTTAGATTAATTAATAGAAAGAGAATAAACTTAATGGAGCTAGAAAAGTGCAAAAAATTGTGTTTTTTCCACTGTATATCACACAGATGGAATGGTCGTCCTGGGATTGCGGCGGGGGACAGTAATTGCATTTTAATTACAGTGCTGATGGCTTCTGCTTCCTACCAGATGGAAGGGCCTTTTAAAATAGAGGCACAATAGCAAGCCTCTGCTTATTTTCTCTTCTGATGCTGGCTAACATAAAGTGACACGAGACAAAAGCTATTATGGTATGGTTTGATCAGAAAGACTTTATTCAGGGCTATAATACTTTCTAGTATGAAGAAAATCCATTCTTTGCCAGTATTAAAAAGACTTTTCTTCTGTCTAGAAACTAAAATGAAAATATGCAGGGAACTACCTACTACTTTTATTAGTAACAATCACAGTTAATCACGTTGTTGCTAGGTTGACAATACTTGCAGAAGGAAGGATAGACAACTGAGACTTCCTTTGTTTAGAACGTTTAGCGGAGATGGTTCTCAGGGTGGCACTATACAGAGCAAGGTGTGGGTAACACTGAAGGTAACAGCTGCAAAGTTTATTCTATGATGTCCTTTATTTTACAAATATTGTTGGGAGTTAGCAAACATGAAAGTGCTGATTATTGAGAAACTGATGTTGCAGAGAAGGGTCAGATCTGTAAATAGTGTGAAAATTACATTCAAAGCCATTAAATTGCATTAAGAAGCATACCTTTGTAGATGCACATACAGTATTCATAAGTGAATAAATGAATTATATTTAATAATATTTCACCTTTTTGTCATAGTCTAACTGCTTTATATATTAGTTTTCTTCAGCAAGATGCCCTTCCACTGTCATTGAGACTACTTTGAGACTACAGCCTCTGTTATTTTTTATTGTAAAGACATATATGAGAATCTTTTATCTATGCTTTGAGTCTTAAAGAAGTGCAGGTAGCAATAAATAAATTTGCTTCATAGTTAATGTATAACTGATTTATTAAACCGCTTCTTTGTGCCAAGAGTCCCTCTCTGTAATTTGTATGTAAGAAATGCAGTGGGTACCAGGCAATAATAGTAATATTATTTAATACTTGTAATAATTAATAAAAATTAGACCATTGCAGCTCAGAAAGATATGACTTTTAGTGCTATGCTGCCAGCAACTCAGCTGCCTCCCGGGCAGTTTCCAATTAACCCACTGGAGTCATCTCCATATTGTCAAGGATTTATGCTCAGAAAAGACACTGAGCAGGCTGCCCAAGTTGCATGCTTGGAGAATGTGAAAATGGAGAGAACTGGGGTTCATTTTATCCGTTCTCTAGCTCTGTGGGATTTGAATGCAGTAATAGTGGAGAATGTCCAGTTGGATTGTTTTTGATAAAAATATGTTTGCGTAAGCGTTTTTACAACCAGTATTTTTGCAGGCCATTAATACACTCATCATTTTCTTCCATAACAAATTCATGTCTAAGTTTTCACTACTACAGTCCAAAAGGTCACTTTGAGTATTACATGAAAGGTTCAAAAAATGAATTAAAGAAAAGCCAGTGAAAACCAAGTAAAACATTTAGTGCTTTCCTCACTTTGGTCTTCATGAAATTGTAATCAGTTAATTTTTTGTAATTAGTTAAAGTGGAAGGGCTTGCATGCCTTTTGGAAGAAGGTCTCAGAATTCTGAGTGGTCTTGACAAAACTGCAGGAATGGTTCAGTAACTACAAGACTTTGTTGTTAACTAAATGTTAACAACAAAGTTAATGTTAACTAAATGTTACTTTTAGGAGGGTGAGATAAGTCTTGAGTACAAAATGTAAAGTCACTGGGAGTTGTGCCATGTGAAAGGAGGAGGGCGACAGAGAAATAAAAGCTGAAATTGAGTTATTGTAATTGAATGGCAAAACCAGGAGAAATTTTTCTGCAACGTGTAACTAGGAGTGTTGTGTTTAAGATATGAGATAATTATTACAATCGACCTCAGGCTGGTGATGTTGAAATGGACATCTCTTGCTCTGGGTTTACTTCAAGGAAGATACAGGTAACTTGATGAAGGAGAGCAGTCTAAAGATAAAGTAATCAATGTTTTTTCAGATCTTCATGTCATAGGATTTTACTCGTAGCAAAAGATTTAAATTGGATTGTAAAGGGTTTTTCTAACTACAGGGATAATTAGTGAATGGAACAGACTGTCTAGGTTGTGAAGCCTCTTTCATTAGAGACTTTCAAGATATTCTCATAATCTAACGATGTGTGGTCAAGATGAAATCACAGTGATGTGAGTGTGTGGGGTAAATATCTGTAAAGAGTAGTTTTGGTCTATGTCAGTGTATACTTTGTCAGTGTTTATTATTATCTCTAACGGTTCCATAATTACCTCTTGTGGTCCTTTACTGCTCTGCATTCCTTATGGTTCTTGCTTATTTGGTCTTGTGTTCTTCCTCTAATTACCTCTACATTTTTAAATTTCTGTAAAAATGTAAAACAATGACAACAAAAACATGCTTCATAGGAGATAAAAAGCATGCCTTATATGAGATATGATATTTTCCAGTATTGAAAATGGTATTTCCATTGGGAGTTTGTGAAAGTAGTATAAAATGTGAGTTTCGTGCTCAAACAGCTTAAAATGCGCACACAAATTTTTTTGTACTTCACATTAAATTCAGAAAAACACTGGTGTGTTGAAGAAATCAAGAGAAAAACTACAAAAGTAATAAGGAGATGGCAAATAATTATTTGCTGTAATAGAGTGAAAGGTCTGAGGCTGTGGTACAGCAAAAGAAAACACTCTGAAAGGTAGAAATAGTTAAGCTGCCATTAAGGTTAGCGCATCGTTTGGTTAAATGCTCCCCTGGGTAAGAATTAGTCAAATAATATCTAAGATTGGGAAAGGTACATGGTGATACCCTGTAAATATTTAAAAGCTAAAAACCGCCAAAAACATAAGGGAAAGAATTTTGAGACAGTATAGGAAACTATTAAAATCTAATGGAGTGAAAGAAAATACTACCTTTGTGCAATATCAGGAAGTTAAAAATATCCAATTACATTTGAGGATGAAGATTTGATCATGAGATCAATAGACTTCAGAACAGTTTTCCAAGAGTAGTGGTGCATAAAAACATAAAGGTCATAGTACGAGGTCAGAATAAATGTCCATCTATAACAGTCTCTTGTGGCCGTCAGCAGATGTTTATGTTGGAAATTAAAAACAAGATGAGAAGAAATAGAAGCTACACTGCTTAACATTTAAAAATCAAATCCAAACATTAGTGGAAAAAATATTGGAAAAACAATGCAGCACTACTTGTGACAATGGGGTACACCATCTAACTGTTTTTTCGTTCTCCAATTTCAAAACGCCAGTCTTAAGACATGTGATTTCAGCTTAAAAATACTTGAGTGAAACATGTACTCTAGAATGCTCTAAGAATTGTTTTGGGGAGTCATCATGTTAGTATTGGGTGGTAGAGAAGACCACAACAGAGATTATTGCTCATTATTCCAGTATCTATGCCTATTTTTTACTTTTATTTGTAGATCTGCAGTTAAATACATCGTGCAGCTTCTCTGGAAACAACAGTAAAAGTATTTGCTAAGTTTAGACTTTTTACAAAAGAACAAATAACAGTAATTATTAGTATAAGATGAAATTTAGGGTAGTCCTGTATAGGAATAATTCAATAAAATGCATAGTAGTTATTATGTTTTTTCATTGTGAAATTGAGGTTTGCAGTGTTATTTGCAAAGATCTGAAATGACTAAGACCTTCCTAATATCAAGCTCCTTATCTAAAGACATTTTTACCAGTACATTATTTCTGATATTAAAATTACAAAATTCTATCACACATTATGCACAGACTAGGGGACGAAGATGGCTTTAAACATTGAAGAATTAATGTACAGTTCTTTATGTGAAATTTGCTCCTAACCATCACAACACTCATAAGTGCTTCGTACGATAAATGTCTTGTGTTTTCAGATATATGCTTTTATACCGAAATAATTATGATGCTCTGGCCTCCTAGATTTCAAACTATAAAATTGTCAGTTTCTTTTTATTCCAGGATAGAGTGCAATTGCAGAAGAAATATTTAGATCTCAAAGGACCATTGCAATATTAGCAGAGATGCTGGACATTTGTATTGAATATCTATTTAAATTGTTCATATTATGTTTAAGTTATAAATAATAGAAGATTCTTCTAGATACCGCAGAAATAGGTGCTATAGGAATTAGTAAAAAGAAACAAATATTTGACATGTGCATATCCATATTTAGGCAAATTGATGATTTCTGGCACTGTTATAAACTTCTACATTGCAGAGAAAGTTTGCCAGCAAGGAACAGAAGGAGTATTGACTTTTCCTATAATGACATTTCTGTCAATTATAAACTTGGGAAATATTAATCTAATTGAAATAATACCGCTAAAAGAAAAATACAGTTAGTGGTTTTTTTTTTTTCTGACAGTTTAATGGTTCACAAAAAGTGAAGGACTTAAAACACAACAGTATTACAGAAATTAATTGCTAATATTATAATAATTCACATGAATATTGTTGAAAAGTATTAAAAATATCTATTTACCTGTTTAAGCTTCATCTGACAGCTGTAGAAGTAATTTATTTTTTACTACTAAGAAAGTAATATAAATAAATTATAGCGAAATATATGTATGATACTTATTAATTTATTATCAAAACACATGTCGATCAGCAATCTATCATATTCAAAATTTTGTCACAACACAATAAAAATGGCAGTAACCAAATTAAAATGGGATTCACCTTCCTGTCATGTTAGGATTTGCCAAATGGAAGAAGGAGCATTCTAAAATAGATTACAGTATTTAAATTGCTGTTGCTGTTTAAATTCCTGTTGCTTTGAGATGTTGTGAAAGGGCGGAAGGTGGGGGGAAGCCGGGGATGCTCAGCACCTGGGAAGCGCAGGATTTCGGTGCAGAAGGCCGCTAACGAGCGGTGACAAAGGGCGGTGCTTTGCGCCTTGTTTGGCCTCTGCCGAGATAACGACCTGATGTTGATGCTTTTTCTTTGCAGACACAGAAATGAACTTTGGGGCATCTGAAAAATGTCCTACCGAGTGCTCTTCGCCCGAAAGGGCTCCCTTCAGCATTCGCGGGTTACATTTTCGTAGCGGTCTGCGAAACGACGCCACAAAGGCTTTATCGCCTTCTTTTGTACTGATTGTCTGAGTAATGGTCGCGCACAGACTGGGAGAGACTGTCCTTTAGGCTGAGTTCAGTGAGTGGCTGGTTCTTCAGTCAGGTAGTTACTTATGTAAACTGGTAGCTTACTTGGTCTTTAAGAGAGCTGTTAACCTCTAAACGACACGGAATTATCTTTATTGTTTTGCCTAATGCCTTGCACGATTTACTGAAGATTTCTTGGGGGATAGACTGAAGTCTTCTTTCTCTGCACCGCGAGAAAATCGCAGAGCTCCTTAATGACTGCATATTCATTTCCATACAAGCCACGCACGTTAGGTCGCACGTTTGTAAGAGGACTAGCTTGTGCGCCGCAGCACTCAGTTTCAGTCCCAGCATTGCTCCTCTTGGTTTACCTTCCTTCTTGGACGCTCACAGGAAAAAGAGAGGAGCATGAGAAGGAAGCCTCCTGGAAGCATAGGGCGCTAAGGTCAGCGCAACAGGGTGTCCAAACCTGGATCCTTCTCCTGCGTCAGGGCACCTCTGCATTCATGAAGGGAGACACAAGTTCCATTTTAAACAGCTGCTGGATGTGGTGAGCATTAACAGTTCATACTTTTCCTGACAAGTGATCTGAAAATAGGTTGAAGTGTAACGTCTTAATGTCTAAATATTACTAACAGCGCCTGACTTTTGCTCGAGGCTGCTTTGGACCCAAGAAACTGGTTGGCTGACTCTTAAATATTAGGATGGGCTTTCTGTGCTGTAACTGTATTAGATTCAAGGGAGGGCTGAGGTGTCTAAAGCTTGATCAATTTCTCTGGAGGTTCTGGATCTGACCGTGTGACAAAAATTGTACCAATAGTGAAAGATTTACAAGGAAGAAAAATATTTGGTGCTGCTTTAGTATTTACAACTTTCTCTTGAGAAACGGGTAGCATTCGCAGGCAAAAAAATGCTTTTTCTCCCTGTGGGCGGGTGGGTAATACCGATGGAATTTGGGTCTTGTTGTTAACTATAAAATAAAATTACCCCCACTCCAAATTCTTTGCCATATCCCATAGCTGGATGTTGGAAGCAGAGCTCTTTTGCAAGTGGCACGCTGTGATTAAGATCTGCACACACCCTTTACCATGAGTCTTGCTGTTAATCTGGGTTTTCTGAAAATATCGATATGCTTGATTATCTGTCCCTGTTCGGGAGTTACTTTTCTGTAGGTTTTTCTAAAGTGCAGTTCTTACTCCGCGCTCTGAAAGAACTTTGTGTAAGGATGTGTGAAATATGTTCGTTTGATTCGTGTCAATATGGGACAATGGATGGATGTGCAAATAGGTGGCAAGGAGTAGGGTGTGCTTATTCAAGATAAGTGATTGTCTTAGTTTAAGATCTCTGTGAAATGCAAAAACGTAAACCTGCGAAATGCCTCATGATGCTACTAACCAGGAGCCCCAATTGTGAAATGTGTTCACCTGATACATGGCAATATAAAACAATGTTAGGGTCGCATAGTGAAATATGACCTTTTTTGTATATGTAACCTTTAACCATTCTGTTCGTTCTTGTATAACCGTAGTCCTAGAGAAAGCAGAATGGTATGTATATAGTTCTCGCTTCTTGCAAAAGCCACCTAACGTTTTGGTTTTTTTTTTTTCTCTTCTTCTTTTGCTTTACTGCCAGTTGCAAGGTGTTAGACAAGAGGGGCCTAGGGGCCTGTATGCGCTTAATCTCTAATCTCGCTTAACCACTTTTAAATTAGCTTGCTCAAGCCATGTATCTGTAAGTTGCATAACCCTTGTGTAAGATAAGCAGGAGCCAAGATGGACAACAAGGATGGTCCTGATGACTTCGCAGAGCAGAGTCACGATGACTTCGCTAGTTTTCTGGGGAGGTGAAAAAGTCATCACGAGGAAGACATACAGCCTTCATCCCTGAGACCCCTACTCACGACCACCAGGAGACACTGCGCACGCGCAACTGGGGGGGTTAGGGGTGGAGACTATGGAGATGACTTCTCTGAGCCCATTGTAATAAGACCACCTTTTCTCGGAAATAATTAAGAATATGTATTAGTAAAAGGAATATAAACCAGAAATAAGAACTATATGGTGTGCGTCTTGGTGGAGCCGAGACTCCCGGCGCACCCATCGCTGTTTGCTTGCTTTTATTCGCCTAATAAATTGTAAACTTTAATTGGAGTTCTGTTTGGGACTCACTCATTTATCACAGATGCAAAGAATATTAGAAGAGAATAGTTTTAAAAGAACTGGTACTTCTGAGTGGTATGTTATAGAGAACTGTGTTCCACTTGTAATGGCAGCATTAACTCCACTCTTGCATCAAACACTTGTGCTTTTGGTATAAAAGCATTATAAATTTGTTTTTCCCCTTGTCTGTGTAAAACGTATTACTGTGCTATGGCTACATGTTGTTTGTCTTTATTATCTTTATCACATAGTAAAGATAGTATAGCAGTTACACAGAACTGTCTCTCTTTTCCAGAAATGTGTTTATTTAGGTATTCGTTTACAAGTTCTCCATATGTTGATTCATCACTGAGGCAGGCAACTCTTCTGTAAAGGAGGCCTACATAAATAATACTGTAAATATATAAAAGACATTTATCAGAGAGTAGCTAAATGAACCCTGCATAATAAGAAAATGATAAACTACTTTGTATTAATTGCTAAAAGCAGTGATTCTATTTGACAGAGCACTGAACTGAGACTCAGCAGATCACATTCACTGGCTAGAGCAAATTTGCGTATCAGCTTGCCTCATTTTCCACATCTATATAATGGGAAAAATGTTATTGACTTTGTAAAGCAGTTTTAAGATTTAATGCTGAATAATGCCATATAGGAGATATGTATTGTTTACAATCTACTGAACAGAGAAATACAAAACCAAAGTGATGCTTTGTGTCTAGAACTTGTAAGAATTTGCAAACCTTCAGGAGAGTGCATTCCAGATTTACGGCCTTTAAAAAGCACTGATAGAAATTTTTAGTGCATAGACCGAGGAATCAACAATAACAGGGACCTCATAGCTATGATGTTCATGATAGGACACAGAGAGAGGACCATAGCTCTGTGCCAGTGCTCTGAATTGCTTTCAATTTATTCTTCAGTCCAAAAAAGAACTGTTCCGTTACATAAATCATGTTTAACTTCTGAGAGCTTCTGAAAGTTTTAAGTGTTGGCTACATTTTAATGTGGTTGACCTATGGCAAAGAATTAAGATGTGCATGTCTGTATATTAAGCACAGTGGTTATATTGCTTATTTGAGAAATAAAGTAGTCAGTACATAGGTAAAACTGCTTAAGAAGATATTAAAGCTTCTTACTTCATTGTTTACTATTGGTACTCTGATCCCTCATTACGTTGCGCAGGATGAGTATGACTGTGTGTGAATCCTCTTACAGTATCTTCTCCAGCATTACAGGTGCAATATGTCATTCTCTTTTCCAACAATTCTACATAGATTTGGTTCCAAAAGCCTATTCCCTGAACAGACCATCAGGTCCATACCAGTCATTCCCATGTCCTAGCCCATTCAGTCAGGGTGGTTATTTAGAACACCTTCCACAGCACATCTCAATGAGCTTGATGAGCACAGATGAAATAGAAATTATGATTATGAAAGGCCATGTAAGATTTCTTTCATGCGCACAACAGCTTCATTACACTTTGACACTTCCTGTTTGAATTCTTATCTTCCTGAGTCACTTTCTAGACCAATCCATCATCAATAGCTTTCTGGTGTGATTGCCTGAAGATGTGTACACGTAGGTTAGCTTCTTGAAACACAAAATTTGAGAAATATAAGTAAAATGAAGTCTGATTAAAGTTCCTCTTAAAACCAAGTGTGCTAATTTAGATAACACTCTCCCTACTTTCAGAGTACATGCCTCTTTCAATTTTTGTTTTGGTTGATTAATCAATGTCTTCTTAGAAAGATCAATTACTCTTAAAGGAATATGTTTTATTAAAGACAATTCCTAAGGAAAAGGTCTAATAATTCCTTACAGAGAAGCCTCTTTTCAGTCACACTTTTTGTGCACAGAACTATCTGTTTTTATCTCAAAGGCTGTGCATGCATTTACACTACATGGCCAGAGTATTTCTTTATGCTTCTGCTTCTGTTCTTGAGTATCTCAAAATCTTCCCATCAAATAATATTGACATGAATGCTTACAGAGGACCTATTCAGCTGTGTACGTGAACTCATGAAGATTATGCAGAAAAATCCACTGCATAGTCGTATTAGAAACAATAGAGATCTGGGTCTTGTGCTCCAACCAGTAGGACGTATTTCCTCATTTAGCTTATGAAGGTACTAGGATTATTTAAATCAATGACTTGGCATCTCAGTCTGAAGGCTGGGAACAAGGATGTCTCAGCTGTGTCTGTAGACTCTGTCACTGGATTGCCATAAACCTTTTTCTGCTTCTATTTTTTTTTGAGGCCCAATAAGTTAATGCTTCTAGTCTTGAAAAATTTTAAACAGTAATGTACCACTGGTTTAGTATATAAATAGTATGTATTGGGTGTGTGTGTGTTTGTGCCAATTGATGTGTTATATGGAACATCAGCAGGCCGCACAAAGTGGTTTAGCACTCGCTCTTAAGAAGTACCAATTGCTATTGGTTATCACACAGTGAAGCGCAGCACTTTCCCTCTATGCTTAGTTTTGACACTGAAGTAGAGAACAAGACAACAGTTCTGAGAGAAACATGTCAGAGAACATGTCGGAGAACTTCTGACAACATGTCACAAGTTGGCTGTGTAATTCACTAGAGAGAGAGGCACAGAGAGAGAAGGTTTCCTCTCGTTTTCGGAGCTTGTACCTATGTGACCATGTTGGCACCTGAGCCTGGGTTTAAGTTCAGACTTAGGCCTAGCGCTACTGAGTCTCCACCAGCATGGGGAGGAGAGCTGCGCTGTCTCTTTCTGCATGGTGCATCATTGACAAAAGCGATTAGAAAGTTCAACTGCAAACTTTTTTTTTGGTGTTTCAGATGCAGCCAGGAAGAACACAACTTGTCATTCAGACTTCTAGAAGGCTATGTTCACATGGCTAGCAGTAAGGGTAATTATGTCTTTAACAGTGATGTAAATGGTTAGATATGGGCATCACTGAAAGACAATAAACATGGTACTCTACAATGCTCTATTTGCCGCCGTTTTT
The DNA here is from genome assembly GCF_009769465.1 of Tauraco erythrolophus. Lineage (NCBI taxonomy): Eukaryota > Metazoa > Chordata > Aves > Musophagiformes > Musophagidae > Tauraco > Tauraco erythrolophus. The sequence continues at coordinate 27,848,040 of NC_141474.1, read as the reverse complement.
TACTGTGCAGCCATACCCTGAAAGCCACCAGAAGACTGCTTATAGCAATCAAGAGTTACTCTTCACATTGTAAAACATTGGAGAAAAAATTTAAAGCAAAGTTGTTTCGTTGAAACAAAGTGGGAGTGCGAAGGAGGAAACTTCCTGTTGCTTCAAGATGTTGTGAAATACATTACATTTCAAAATACTGCCATCTTTTTCATATTTTAAACCTACTGAAAAAAAAGAACACTGAAGTTGGAGTATCTCACATTTAGAAGTTAGACTTCCTGCAGTTTTAATTTAACTGTGTGACGGGATACTGCTTTGTCCTACCAAGGAGGAAAAGGTTAAACCATTGTTTTTCAGAGATGATTATTTGAAAGCCTTAACAAGACTGAGAAAGTAGGGATTTACAATCAGGTGTTTGGTGGGGAAGGCAGAGGATTAAAATTGTATGGTGTTCTACTTTTAGAGTTCTTACAGTGAAGGGTTAGTCAAGTCTTTGAGACTGTGAGGGCTTGATGATGGTGGGAACTCTTGTAGAGATAGGAGAGTTTTCTGTCTTGTTAGTGGTGAGTCACTTTAGAGTTACCATAAAAGACCATAATTGGTAAAAGGAAAAGATACACAAAATGGAGGTAGGACAAATACTGGATATGGACTGCACCTCTGAAAAACACGAGGACTAGTTGTGAGCTGCTGTGAAACTGGAGGGGTTGCTGTGCTGTGGGTTGCCCATGCAGCCTTCCTGTGAGCATACATTGTTGTATAATCTTAATCTCACACTGCTTTCACATAGAAGATCAGAATTTAATGAGTAGTGATCCAGAATTTTGTTTTATCATGTTCGATGTGTGGTCCCAGGCTGCAAGATACACTGTTTACTATACGCTATTTAAATGCTGTGCTGAAGGCAGAGCAATTAACTTCCTTAAGGGCTTTTCTGTAGCATTCCTTGTGGTAAGATTGGAGGGTCTTACCATGTGAAATAAATTGCCACCTTAATGCATGTTTGTTGAGGAGGGACTTTTTCTGCTCTCAATAGACAAACGTCAGGCATATTGCATATGTCTAGTTTGAAACATCTGAGACTTGATTTCTTTGAGTACTCACCAGTAGACAATACTTCATTTGGTATAAAGTTCCTATTTTCTTCAGATGCAGCTGAGACTATTCGGCCATTCTGCAAATCTCAAACTGAAGAGCTGACATAAATAGGGAGCACCTGTGAGAATCTCCTGTTTAAGTTGTTTTCACTGTGTTTGCAGTTTCTGGTAGAGAAAAGCATTATGTGTAACTGTGCTTTATAAAAGTAGGATCTTGCGCACTCCTGCTGTCATGTTTAGGCTCAGATTTAGAATGCTCTGAGGAGGCAAATGTTTAGAATTATTTATGACCTTTTCAAAGTTGGGGCAGGTGATTAAAATTATGGAAAAACTTTCAAACTTGCTTAACAATGTAGAAGCCCAACAAACAATGTAGAAGCCCAACACCCATTTTCAAAAGCACATAAATTGCTTATGAGCTCAGGAGCTTTCAGAAAATTACTTTCTCTTTTATTCTGCAATAAAGATGATGAAATAACATATATATCATTGTTGAAGGACAAAAATTCTAATTTGAAAGTTATCTGCATGTAATTTCTAACAATACTTCAAAATTTAGTTGAAAGCTATTAAAGAAACATAGCTGAATTAAATAAAAGCAATATATCTGCCTTGTGAACAATATATATTTTTTTATCTATTATGTAACAAAATTGAATCTTTAGAAAAAGTGAATACTTTTCAAGACAACATCATTAACTTTACTGCTGCTAACACCATTAAGAAATTTTCGGGTTTATATTCTTACCTAAATGCTAAAATAAATCAGCTTGTCTGAGAGAGACGAATAGTTACTTGACTTGGAAAAATAACTTTGCAACTTGTAAGTGTAAATGAACACCTCGTACCATTTAAAACTCTATTGAATGTATTACAGGCAAAGGTGTACCTGGCGAAGACCTATTAGTACAGGCCACCCTGAGTATAACAACACAGCAGAGTTTCAAACTGATTATTTCTTAAATGGCTGCATGTAATTTAGTGTATTAATATCGATTACTAGTAACAGCTTAATATAAAGAAAATATATAAATTGCTTCTCAAAACCGCACAGCAAAGCATGAAATAGTACAGGCAATATCAGTCGTGAAGCTGAAGAACATTTTCTTAATTAGTAACTAATTCATGTGATGCATAATGTAAAAATGTGCTTGATTTTAAATCTCTTTCTATATTTTTTTATATATTCCAGATTTCATATGCTTGTCATTGCCTTTAAGTACTTCTGTTTGCTGTAGTAATGCTTCTCTGAGGTATTTGAAGAATATGCTAATATAGAGTAAAGTGTAATGTTTTATCATGAAATAATAAATTCCATTAGCATAATGCTTAGTTTGAACCACCTTTTGACTGTGAATTGACCTGAGATCTCCAAACTCCCTTTTGCAGTATCTTTCTGAGATTGTGGTACTGATCTGACTACTTTTGTACTTTTAGTCTCTTTTAAGTTTTGAAATGCAATCAGTAAATCAGCTATACAACGTAGCTGTAACTAAAGCTTTTCAGAAAAATGTAACAGAGCCTGATTCATCTGGTCTGCCTTCTTACATGATGTCAGTCTTGCATTTTATCTGTTAATGATAAACTGATTAACCAAAATGTATCATCTCTTGAAAAAGTATCTGATCGTGATATCAATCAAGATATCAATCAACAGAGGAAATTATTACTAGATCTGGTAATTTCTTTCAACCTTTGCTTATTAAAATAAAAAAAAAAGATTCAGTTTCCTAAGAACTGTTTGGCTTCAGTTTCGGATACTTTTCTATCAATTGCTTAGAACAAAGTATTTATTTTTCCTTTGGAAAGGTTTAATATGCTGTATTTGAGTCACTTTTCTGCCCTTGCCTATACTGACAAAGTTGTGCGTGATAAGCCAGAGAGCAATTTCATTGTAAAGCAGCACTAACTCCCTGTAAGAGCTGTGCTTAAAGCAGATACCTTATGCCTGTTCCATAGTGGAAGAAGCTATGTTGGATAAAGGCCAGAGTATAATGTAAAACCGTTTGTGCGCGGAGCTAATGCACTGTAATTCACACTCTGTGAAATGACACTTTAGCAGTAGGGTGACTTCTTGCTCTATGCTTGTGTTTAGTCTCTTTTAAATCAGAAGTACTGAGCTCCGACAGTTTTAGTGTAAGGTACTTCTAACTTCCAAATTACTTTGGGAATTCAGTTTCCAGCACGCACTTCAAAAAAGGAACACTAGAATTCTGTACACAGCACAAATATTGGGCTTTCCAGTGTCTTATATAGAATTAAAGGTGTAGCTCTTCTTTTATTCTTTATTTACCTGTCAAGAGTCAAATTTGCCCCTTTGCAATGCTGTACAGAGTTCTAATGTTAAACTTTTCATCCAGTACAAACTCTCAGTGTTTCCTGGGTCTCCAGTTTCGATGCTAAGACATATATAGCAAAAAGTTTGTGTTCCTTATGAATTTTTATACAGATAAAACATTATGTAATTTGATATAGGCACATGAGCCAAAATAGATGATTCAGTTCACTTTTGTAGCTGTCCTGTCCTTCGATTTATTTGTTTGTGTAACCTGTGAATTTTATTAGCAGATGTATGGTGAGTGTGTTCACCATCAGGTTGTACATCAATCCTTCCAACGCCTCTCTGAAACTGCTGAGAGGTTTCCCAGAGTGTTTACCAATTGGGAATCACTATCAAGTTAGCAGGTTCCTAGCACATCTAATATATGATTTACTGATACTCTGTAAGACCAATTTTAAAGTTAGTTTCATGCAGTATGAATTGAAATAGTTTTAAAAAGTGTAAGCATATTACATGTGAGATTAACACAATCAACCACACTTTCAGATTAAAATAATAAAATCATTTTGGACAAGTCTCGTTTTTCATAAAATTAACTGACATATTATTTATGTTCTCTCATTTAATTCTTTATCAATTGAATCCCTTCTCAGCTTTTTCCTCTAACCTACTCAGGATTGATGGAGTCAACCTGGGTCATCTGCCTTGCCCTTTATAAATATCTTCATGGTCTTCTAAGACTGTAAGAATTTAATTCCCCCCCCTCCCCCAAACTTCCAGATTTATTAAAAGCAGCATCCAGTGGTAGAAAACTCCAGCATCTCTTTAAGTCTACTGATTTTTATGAGTAACTGACTGAAAGGATATTTATCCGGAGTAATTATGGTTTAACACTCTGAAGCACAAAAGGTGAATCAGTTAGATTTAGTTCAGTTAGATTTAGGCACTTCAGTTAGATTTTCAGTTCAGTTAGATTTAGGCAAAACTATACAAACCCCAAGACTGATTTCAGATTGTCTGGTCATCATGGATTGTACCGTGTTCTTTTCAGCAGTATCTTCTGTCACATTCAGAACTGATTGCAGACCTGAATTTCCTTATAGTTCTCTCTACTACAGGATAATAGAGTGACTTCCAGCAACTCCATCTAAGATAACAAATTCCTGTCACATGTTCTGCAATCTCTAAATCTGCATTTACAAGATTTATAATAGGCAATTGTTAATTTTGTTTGCTGCAGCCAGCTTGCTGAAGAGAAATGGGAAGAAAGAAAATAAATTCAGCATTTGTTACAGGGGGAAGAAAGTGAAGGAAAGTACACTTTGACTAGTCTTTTATCATTGAGTCTGCTGTGCTTTGGCCTTAGCATCATTCATTCTCGTCCTGAAAGCGATCAATCTTCTTTTTGGACGCCATTAAATTCATCATGTCTTTTGCTCCTTGCAGACCATTAGGAAATTACTATAGAAATATAGTTTATAACATTACTTACCCATGCAATCCCTGCAATAAAGTTATCTTCATACACAGGATGAACATCTTGACTCTGTGTTAATGGCAAAATCATAATTTCATTTAAGTAGGGAACGTTTTTTTCTCAAAATCTTAATTCATTGCCAGGCCCTTCAGTTTTCAAGGAAGAAGAGAAGATTGTCCCCTAATGAAACTGAACTGACTTTTTTTTCTTCTTCAGATGGAAATTGTAGTTGCCACTGACCAGTCTTGAGCATACTTATTTTTCTAAAGCCTTCACAATTCACTGGGAAAAGTGTTGCTGCAGCAACATTGTGTCTCCCTAAGGTAAGGTTAGGGAGCCAGACTGCAGAGGAAGCCAAACAAGAATTCCAGCCCTAACTCTTGACTTCCCCTTTCATGACTTCTTTATTTTGTGTTTGTACCTCAGCCTTGACAGAAAATTGATCCAGCCTGTTAGCCCATGGCAGTGGGCAGATTTCAGTCAGATGTGGAACATATAGGGGGGAAAAAGTGTGGGAAAAATTACAGTGGCAGAGTTGTATTGCTAGGTTTTGATATAGAAAATTTGAATATCAGCAGGTGGCAATTCATGTATTATTCTCATTGGAAAAAAGTTGAATTAATCAATTTATCTCAGGTGTAATCACTGATTTCTCATTACGACCAGGCGTATTACACTCTCAGGGCTGAAACACTTTATCTCTTCTCTGAAAAGATTAGTTTTTTTTTTTTTAATGGAAAAAAAGACATGTATGCCATATCAGGTGCCGGATGTGTATTATAGTACATTTAGAAGAGAACATAATTTTATTTTAAACAATGCCTTTCTTAAAATGATTTTGCAAACATTAGAGGCCCTTAATGAGTTAAGTGCTGGAGTTAAGTACTGCGCAAGTGCTCTGAGTCACTTTGTGTATCTTGGCAAGAGCTCAGGCAGAATGCTGATTATCAGAACTGCGCTGAGACAAGGGATGCTTTTTAATGCTAAGACACAAGTTTAAACTCCTATTACCATTTAAAAAATGTTGAACTATCTTTAAACACACCTGAGGAGTCACCTTCCTAAGCTAGGATTCAAATTGCATTGTAGTCAAGTCTGTTTTTTACGATACTGTGTGCATGTGCTTTTTCTCTCTGTTCTTCCCCCCCCCTCCACTTTTCCACTATGCATGTTTCTGTTTTATTTTGGCATTAATTCCGCAGTACTACTCAGACATGCTCATAGGAGCCCACGCAATGTGGGGTAGGCACTGCAAATTGCACAATCAAGTCCATTAAATAGAATTGCACTTCCATAACAAAATATGACAGCTGTCATTTAAAATCAAGAATTCCTTTTCCCAACAAGCATATTTTATTCTGAGACAACATCAAAGAAGATCTCTCATCAAAAAAAGAAAGATAGAGAATATAATGGAGGTTATTTTAATCTAGTTTAATCACCTGAACAAATAAAAGGCTTGGGTATGAATTGATTTGTATGTTTGGTGCCACAAAGGGAAGGAAGACAGTTCCTAGCAACTGACCCACACTTCTGTGGCGTTAAATTTGAAAAGTAAAATGGGCTTTAGAATTTTATTTTAATTATTCCATCTGGTTTGTACAGAAACTCTTCTAGACTAAAAACTCTGTACAGCATAGGCTTAAACTTCTACATGACCATTTGTGCTGTGTTTGGATTATTGACACATATTCCGGCACTGAGCTGTGCCTGATTATCTGCCAGAAAATCTAAGATAATCATAGGTAGAACTCAGAAAGTGAGCTTTCCTCTGCATTTTGGCCTTTTCATAAATAAAGTAATTCTGAAGCTCGTACAGCAAAACTCATAGGTGGACTTCCAAGAATAGTCAGTGGCACTTTTATTCCTTCCTATGTCTTTTATTAATAGCTGTTATGAAATGCGGATTATATTGGTAATTTTGCATAGGTCTATATGCTTTTGATGGAAGGCAGCAGTCTAAAATTTTAGTGGTGAGATTATGTGAAAGAAATTAATACATGTGTAACTCTGGCAAGTTTGATAGGAATAATATAATATAGTAGGCCAAAAGGATATATGGGTGCAACTTGCTAAAATGGTAAAAAAATTAACAGTAAAACCTCCTCAGACAGAAGCAGAAAACCTGTCAGACGGTCTGTAGGACTGAAAAATATTGGTGGTATAAAGAGATAAGATGTTAATAGAGAAGCCAAAAAAAGTTCACGATGAAGGAGGTTGCAAAGTTACCACACCAGAATCTACGGGACTCTCAAGCTGAAGTTTCTGTAAGCTAAGTTTTAAAAGAGATCCGTAAAATAGGTAGTAATATTTTGTCAGAGATGATGGAAAGGGATATGTCAGATGTCTGTTAAATTGTGAGTGGCACAGATAGTTTTACTGAATTCTGACCATTCTTTTATCCAGCAGCGTATTTCACAGAGCAAACAAAGATCCTGGGGAATGTGTTGCTACAACTTGTTTGAAAGTGGGTTTTTGAAATGATTAGACAAATTAATAGAGGACAAAGCTTTCCTGGGCTATGAATAAGGTTGTCTACGTGTACCCACTTGCCTCATGAAGTTCCCAAAGTGCTGACTACTGGAAGCGTACCTGGATAAATACCATTCTATACCTGCCCCAAAATACCGTTTCCATAACACCCCCTGACAGAGAGGATGCCATGGTAGATGGACATCAGTTTGATTCTGTCCTGCTCCTGCTGTGTTATGTTTACAAAGAACCCGTGTTACAATGAGAAAAGTGTGTTTGAAAGACTTCAAATTCTGAGCAATGAGTTACTGAGTCCGGTGGGGTTTCTGGTGTGTTATTACTAGCAAGACTGTGAGTTAAGATGTTTGATAAGACTACATGTAATGTTCTGAAATGAGTAGGGAATTCGGAATAAAATATGCAGATGATAATAAGTTATGAGAAATTGAAACTGCCAGTGAGGGCCATGGCTTATTCCAAAGATCTTGAGGTCTAGTCTGAGGTCTTCAAGCAAATCTCCCACTGGACGACTTTTTGGGATGTATTCCACAAAAAAATGACATTATTTCTTCAGCTCTTAAAAGTTTACCCCGAAACTGTCAAGTAAAACTGGTCTGATTTAATTGTATTAACTTCAGTGGGATATTTGCCCGTGTGAGAACTGTGCTATACAGATCAACTCTGTTAAGAGAAGGACATTAGTTATTCGACTTTCAGAATCATGATGGACTTGAATGTCTATTTGAATCTCTCTGAACAAAAGACAAGGTGCATGTACTGCTGCTACATCTCAACCTGTCTATTTAAGAGCTTTGTTTTACTGAGGCTTGCTCTGGTCGTCTGTGCTGGGGTAATTTTTACGTGAGTATGTGAAGAAAAGTTTTATCATAGGTTATGCATAGAACTGGCTCACAGTAGCAGAGTTCATACCCTTAGTGGCCAGGGTCTGATATGAAAATTGGAATATGAATTGACAAGTCTTAGGAGAGAAATATTTAAGTTATAGAATTTAAAGAACCTTTAGCTTTCTTAAGTAATAATTTATGTAATTATAAAACATCAACTGGCTGAGATTAGGAAGAAACATTTTGATTTAGTTTATTTTTTGAGATATTCACTTCATAGAGCTACATAGTTGTTTTTGTCACTCTCCTCAGTATTAAATTACATGTCTCTAAATGGTGTGAGTTGGTTGCATTTTCCTCAGCCAGGGCCTTTAATGTGGATGTTATTGATTCATGCTAAAAGAAGGAAACAATGGAAGGCTTCTTCAGGATACTTGAAATCTGATCAATTTTTTGCTTTTAAATTGGAAATACAATATACCTATTACTCTAGGATATGCGTCTCTAAGTGCAAGCGGTTGGAGCATACATTATAATTTCCTGTTTTATTTGAATGTACAGGCTCAGCATCCATATTTTATATTTTATGGATGCTGAGGCCCTCAAGTTCAGTGGGCTAACATGGCAGTTTTGAGGTAGTAATTTATGTTGCAAGTAAGGCATTACTGAAGCTAAATAAGCGTTTCACTACTAAGTTTATCATGCATATTTTTAAAATTAAGTACAGTTCTAGCACATGACGAGTTTTTAGAGCTTGGTCTGAATTCCTATAACTTTCTGTCCAATATTAATGATATCCTTGTGCATATGATTAATATGCATATAATTAATAGGTAAGTGACAATAGAAGAAGAAGGCAAACAAAAATTGATTTCTTCAGACACTGTCTTAGGACTGTTGGAACGTATTTCTACCTTTGTTTTGATTCAATTTTAACCACTAGGGGAAAGAACATTTTTTTAAAAAAACATCTTTATAATAAACAGCTTTATTATGTGTCATGCGGGTAATGAAGTGGGGAGAAATATATAGTCAATACTGAAGTATTCAACTCTAAATTTCTGCTTTCTCTGAGTCATCACCTTCTCATACTCATGTCTATAGGATAAAATGAGATATGCTTATTTTCTTTTCCACAGTTACTTCTTTTTTACACTGAAAGCATGAATAGAAATCCATAAAGATTTTGTGAGGGTAGAAAAAGATATTTAGATTTCAGTTATTTTTTTGAGTAACAGACTGCAGGTAGAACTAGCAGTTACAAATGACCAAAGGGAAGCGAAGAATGAGGAGTGCTCAAGTGCCGAAATACATAGCTGCTTCTGCCTGCCAGGAATTAGGAAGTAGGTAGGATTTTCTTAATCTTGCATCCTATAAGCAACTAAAAACTGAAAGTTGTTGTTGGCTTTTGCTACTGTGGGTACTGGCTGGGGGCCTTTGTAGACTTTTGGTACACCTCCTTTGGTTGCAGGTTCTGGCTGGTGTTACAGGAAGGGGTATGTATGTGTCTTTTAGGAGTCTAGTGCCCTGCCGCACTGGGAAGAGTGATCATTCTCAGGAGGGAAAACACTAGTTCTTGTCTTGGTTCTCAGAGTCCCATGTTTTACAGATTGCTACTCAAGGTGCCATATTTCATTCATCGTAGCTTGAGAATGTTCAAGGTATAATATAAGTGAAATAAATAATGTGTATCTTTCGTTGTATCACAAGGATAGCATGCATTTCATTGCATGTTCCTACTCATTCTATAAATTTCTGCTGATCTTTGTTTAACTGCTTCCTTTATCTGTTTCCACACAGCTGCCAACCTTCTTTCATGCTGTTCCCTGTGCTTGTTTCATACTCATCCTCTCTGTTAACTCCCTGCATAACCATTGTTCTGGTCCTCCCAAGCAATGACACAATCCCTGCTGGGGAAAGTTGCACTTAGTCCTGAAAGCTGGACAGCCACCCTCCTTGCTTCGTTAATAGGCTTACAGGTTTTTATAATCACTTTAGTAATAAAGAGGAATTTTAATTTTCCTTTAAAATACAAAAACCATAAATGATTAAATATTAAGCAAAGAAATTATTTTTAGACAGGTTTTTCGTCACACAAAACCTAGAGTTCGTTATTCACATTAATTAATGACACTATTAGTACCTAAAAAGGATTGTAAAGACTATAGCATCCGATTCTGTTTTGGATTCTAAAGTGATATCATCCAAATATTGAAAGGGGAGCACAGACTTGTGTGAGTGACTATAAGTCAATTCATCTTAAAGCACGTCTCTTATTAAACTTTCAACAGGAACACTAGTAATTTGTACTAATAACTTCTATTTGTATTAGAGATGACCAAACTGCGTAAATTAGGAAGTAAATGAATAAATGGAATAAATAATTTGGAGATATTGCATTTGGTTGTGTACTTTATTCTGTAATTGAAAAGGGTATTTTAACTTAATCGATGATGATCATGCACCAGAATGTGTTTTGGAGTGCACCTTGTAAGAGATAGGATACCTGAACAACAGGAGCACAACCTTCCTACAGCACAAACGGGCAGGGCAAGGACCATTTTTTGATCTTTGTGACTTTCAGGATATGTAGATTACAAAATCTGAAAAAAGAAGAATCTCTTATCCTAAGACTCGTTTGTTCTTTTGCAATTTACATCTTCCTTCTCCCCAGTTAAATCTACCAAAATCTTCTCACCAGGCTTTTACCTTTTTGTTTCTGTTTCCATCGCTTGAATTGACAACGATTTGGTTAGAATCACTGCCAGTGTTTGGACCTCAGAGGTGTAGGATGCTTTAACTTCATTTGCAGATTTATACCTCCGTCTCCATTTTACCTTGTGCCAGAGACATCTTTCCCTCCCTCAAAAACGTTTAGCTAGACTTGTCTACCAACAAAATGTACTTATATCTTGAACAATGCAACATCAAAATATATGGAAGCCAGTTCTACTCTCAGTACCACTGTGGGAATAACTGAGTGACTTTATTGAGGACAAAAGTGCCGATCTACTGTCATGAACTGAGGGCAGGATTTGGCTTTTTTGTCTTCTGTTTCTTCGGTTTTGGAACTTTTATTGAAAGTATTCCCTGTTACATTGCCAAAGTAACAAAAAGAGGTGCAGTTTATAACTTTCACCCTGGTTAACTTAGATTTTTAAAAATTTTGTTCTGCCAACGTGTGCTTTGTACAGCAATGTGATGTATTCTAGGACTTTTGCCGATATAATATACGAATGACTTAATTTTTTAAACTTTACTTGTGTTTGTAGTTGAAATAACTGCAGTAGCAGGAACCCAGCATCAGACAGATAAGTTGTTCAATGAGTCCTTTGTCCAATTTATGTAATTTTTTCCATTTTCCCAAAGCCTCTCCATTCACTGCACTCTGGTATGTATTTGCACTAATTTCTATGTAGCAAGTTCCCTTTTTAAATAAGACAACTCAGCAGTTTAATCAGCACCTTATTTCATAAGTTTGCTTCCCTGAGTGAGGAGAGTTATTTCTTTTAAACACAGCAAACATTTGTAATTTTTTTCTAGAATAACTACGATTTCTGTCGAACTCATGTGTTAGCCATGTATGTACAAAATTCTGTCCACGAGCCACAGAACTGTCTGAGCAATAGTTATTTTAAACAAATAATTTGTTCCATTATATTTTCTATTTTCACCTTCTTTTGCATGATTGTTTTATTCTGCCACTTTATTTTTTGCTGGAAAAGAAACTATAGTGATAGAATTCCAACTGTCAGCTATGCATACTTTAGCAAAAATAGTCAACATTAAACTTCTTTCAAAATTTTCCTTCTGAGAGAAATAATGTATCTAAGTCCCACAACGACATTTCAGCTTCTTACCATGTGGCTGACACAATGAGTCTTATCTAAGAAGAAGAAAAGCTGTAAAAAACACTGTAGAGTTTTCTTTGTTCATGTTTGTGTTTTGAATAATAGGTGGCAAGACATGTTTGACATAAGACTGCGGAATGATTAGACTGAGGATTTGGAGCGCAGCTGCACTGACGATACTTGGCAGCCTTATTGACACATTCTATTGCCTCAGGCTAATGATTCTTTCAGTTTTTCAGTCATTTCTTGCCGTCTGTTTAGGGGGAAAGGACTTACTTGGACCTACTTTTGAGCTGGGTTTGTGGTGAACCCAAGCGAATGGCTGCAGAGTTGACCAGCCTGCTTCTGGCAGCGAGGAGAAACTCTTTCTCGCAGAGCCAAAGGCCGTACGCTTGCGACCTGCCTGAGGTTTAACAGATGGATTATTTACCAGGTGGTCGGTAGCTGCTTTTTGCTTTTTCCACATTTGACTCAAGTCATCCAAGAGTGTGTTGTATCTGCCAGTTTTACTACAGCGCCTCAACCGCTATTTATGAGATATGCTCAGGAATGCAGAATTATCAAATATTTGCCCACCCACATTATCAAATGCTAAGGATACTTACTTTTTTCCTCTTAGCTGATTATTTTCTTTGCCCTTTCTGTGATTTCGGTTTTATTTCAACTGGACTAAGGTAATCTCTTTAACTGCCTCGCTTTTGCATAATGTGATAACTTGCTGCTTCTAACATATCCTGAAATAATATTTCTGGTAACCCTTATCTTGGAGAGGAGGAATACAAGAGCCCACAGTGGGCCTCTTTTTACTGCTTTGCATTAGGATAAGTTGTTATTAGGTCAAATATCATATTTCTATACAAAATAACCAGATTTTCATTTCAGTGAATCATTTTCCTTCACAACCATTCTCCAAATCTCATTGAAATTCAAATTAAATGAAAGAACATATTTGAGGTGTAAGAAGCATTGTTCTGCCAAGATACGGTTATTGAGATCATTGTGCTAAAGTACTTATAACCTTTGCAGCCCAAATGCTAATGCAGTCCATCAAAGGTGTGACTTGCCTGGGACAATTTCAGGAAGCTGTATTCCCTACATCTCTATTCGATGCCTTTCTGTCAGTGTAGCCGAGCACAGCAAGTGCTATTGCTTCATAACGTGGTTATGGTCAGGCCTCCCATCCTGGTCATCTGGACACGACGCAAATAATGTTGAACTAATATTTCTAAGAGTAATTGCTAATTAATAAATTGTTTAATGGATTATTAATTATTTTCCACTGTTAACTTTTCTGGCTGTCTGACATACCTTGTCCACGTGAATTTTATAATCTGGACACTGTCTTTGGTACCTGAGATACCTTCTGGGTAGGCAATCAGCCTGTGTTTGCATTTGTGATACCTGTGGCTATGCTGATCGCGAGGCCACTGCTGAACCAGGGAGAGCACTCTTAAAAATAGTTGTCTTATGCCACGGGGCACACGCATATGACATGTTCAATAGAAATCACAACAACTTGAGAAACTGCTATTGCTGGAAGAAATGCAACTGTTCCTGAGGTAAGCTTGTGTCATTAGATATGTAACTCGTATTAAACATCTCATCATTGCTGTTCTGTAAAATGATTTTTACTCAGCGGTCACAAATAGAAATGTCAGCTTTGCAGGAGTTTGAAGCTTTTTCATTCTCTTAACTTTGCGCCACTTACTTAACCTAAATGTTTGATCTAAGTCCTGACTTTTATGAGCAATTTCGAGGCCATTTGGTCTAATCTGAATTTTAGAGAGGCAGCTGTGCACTGTTGTGTGACAGTTCTCACTGAGCTTTCCTGCCTCCCTGAAATGTTGCCATCTTTAACGTCTGTAACTGTGCAGTCATCTGTGACTGAAACTTTACCTGTCCCTCTTCAGTGACGTGGGTTATCCTTTAGCTTGGGAATAATTACACTGGAGGTAATTTTGTTTTTCTGCGTGTAACACTAAGTATTTGAAGATTCTCTTACAGAATTTTCGGAGGCTCAGACTTTTTTTGATAACTTCTTCAGGTGAATTCAATCAAACTTGGATTGTTTAAAAGCAAAACTTCTTTTTCTGATATAATCAAAGTATAAAATTATCTTTCAGAAACATTTCAAATCCAGATTTCAAGATGTGAATTCATCTGTAAAGTAACCTTAGGGATTTTTTTTTTTTTAAGGAAATTGTTTTCATTGTTGTAAGTATCTTCCAGAGAGAAATTAAAAGAATGAAGACAGAGAGTTTTATACTTCTGCTTTTAACATATTAAAGCTAAGAAAAATATTTTAATTTTTTTGAAACAATGAAACAGACTTGTTTTTCATAAATTACATGAACCTTTTTGTGGTTGTAGAGGGGTTAACACTTGAGAGCAGAGACTTTTATTCGTGTACCTAGCATTTGAAGGTCTCGGAAGTCTAACATGGCTTCGAGTTTCAAACAGTTTTAGTTAGAAGCAGCAGCACTTTGTGTATAGAAATCATGCTACAGCTGGTTTACCTGTTTCTAACAAAAGGTAATGACACGAAGACTAGTGTTATCCGCTGGTCAGCTCTTGGAAAACAATCACAACAAAAAGCATTTTTCTTCTTCCTACCTATTGCTTGGAGGAGTGAGAGGACTGAAAGAGAGTCTCTGTTACCCTCGCCCTTTCCAATCACGAAAGAAGGAAGGAGAAGTTGGACAGATGTAGGAATTGAAGAGCTTTATTGGGCTTTATAGCTCTATTGAGAAATAGAAGTGATGATCTTTGAGTGAAGTCGCTTCTCCGCTCTCTTCTTGTATATAGACTGGGAACTGTGGGAGTACAGCTTAGGTTTCAAATACCTTTTCATTGATGCATTCACACACCAGAGATACCTATGTTATCTACAGGTATGGCAATTTCAGTAACTGTAGCAGGATTGATAATCTGGTCATACCATGCATGCTTTGCATTTGCCTAATAAAAACCCTGTTCATTCATCAACAAATACTGTCAAGGGTAACAAACAAACTAGATTTTTCAAGATTTCCAACACTTTTATACAACTCATCTTACAGCAATATTATTGAATTCAGTCATTTACAAAGAATCCCAAAGTGGAGATGTTTCATACAAAACAAGTGACGTGCATATAACTATTACACCTACTTTTGAAAGAGGAGTCTGCCTTTTTTTGTTGCTGTTGTTGTAAATACCTTCACTTGTTTGCTCAGAAGTATCTGACAGTACATATTACAAACCCTGAAATGTCAAATTTTTGATGCATCACTTCCTACTTTTAGATATTGTTATTAGCTGCTGTTAAATAAGATAAATTTTCAAATTGGGTGTTTGCTTCCTCTCCCCTCAATCTTAATAAATGAGGTCAATAGTTGAATAGTGAGAAATACTTTCTTTCCATTGTCATGTTTTCTTATTGTTACCAGTCACTGAAGAATATGTAATGAACTAAGTGTGTATGAAGAAAAAGCCTCACCTTTAGTTGATATCAGCAGGAATCCTGTTGGCTTAAGCCAGAGTTGTGTTTCATCTGATGTATCTTAAGGATTGCAAAGGGAAGTTTGTTTGTCAATATTGATTTTATTTGAGGTTTAAAACATGTTTTAAGTTCCCTAACACAAATATGATCTTGGAAAGTTTAAACTTAACTTGCCTGACAACCTTTTAAAGATATCTCCACATTTTTATACTTCAATCAAAAAGTTTCCATGGTTCCTTTATTTTCCAGATATAAGATTTATCTTCATATTATAGCCTTGCCCCAGTGAAATTGTAAAGACTTGGGAGTATCTGCTGCAGAGCATTTTGTCACTTTTGTAGCTATATAGCTAATTGTAACAGGCGAAGAAATGTTAGGTGACTTATTTTCACATCATTTATTCCTCAAATTGCAGCTAAACAGTGCCTCATACATAAAAAACCCAAACCAAACCAAAACCAGAAAAAAAGCTAAAATAATATATATTTAGATGCAAATTAAAAATCCATTTCCTAATTAGAAATCAACTTTCTGGTCAAATGACATTTATTATATTACATTACATTAAAAGATTAAAAACCTGCCTCAGTTTCTTCCTCATGTGGTTGAAAACAGAGTTAGTGGAAGCACCCTTGCCATGAACATTCCTTTTTCTAGCAGTCAGTCTCCTTTGAGGAATTAGATGTAAGATTAATTAGATTTAAGGTTAAGAAATCATCTAGTGTAAGACATTCACAGAGCAGAAGCCTGCCACATTATAGAAGAGATTAATTTAGCCAATTTTACTTTATTTGGTAGAAAAAACCTTTTCTCAGTACATTGTTTGGAATAAATTTGTTTCAGCATTTGAAGAAATGAGAATTATTGTTTGAAGAAAGGAGAATTATTCCATCTCAAATCTTGAGAAGATATAACTCAATTAAAATAAATTTATTATGTAACAGGATTACCTAGGGGCCGAAATGTAATCTCTTTAATTATTTTCCTTTTCGTATCTCATATCCCTTCTTGTATTATTTAACATGTGAAGTGGCATAGACTGTTGCATTTTTTTTTTCAGAACTAAACAAAAAAATTATACCTTGATTTGCACTGACTATAGCATGTCATTTAATGAGTTTAGGATATTTAAACTTTTAGAAATTATCATTACAATGATAGCTTCAAAGAAGTAGCTAAATATTAAATCTCACTAAACAGAATTAAATTAAGTCCTTTTAATACAACACAAAATATTAGTTAACTTGAAATTAATGATCTGAACCAATCATAATATATTGACTAAACTGAGAAGAGAGAGGGTTTTTTCCTACCATTGAACGATGGATGTGCCAGAGCCACTGTAATTATATGTTGAAACTAAAGCTGTGCTGAGATTTGAAACCACATGTGTTTTGTTACAATAGGGCATGAAGAACTTCCGTGGAAATAGTTTATATAAAAGTCTCATGTACTTTTACAACAGTGGAAACTTTAAAAACTATGTACTGTGCTGACAGGAGTAAAAACTTTGCAGATGTGTATCTTCCACAAGAAAGTCCTATATTGCTGGGGTTTTGACCAGTTAATTATTTGTAAAATATTTTTTTTAATGTTTACTTAAGATAAATAGCCTTATTTTAAAATCCTCAGTCAGTAGTGTGCTATGATCCTTCAGGGCACCGTGTGTGGTGTTACTCACAAATACTTTTCTGCGCTTCCACAGTGAAATTATTGGTAATTTCTGGTTTCGTATTTCTTTTATGGGACAAAAAAAGAGCATTGCAACATGCTTTTTAAGAGATTAATGCTTTTATTCAGTAATGGCCATATCCTTGAGTCCTCAGTAACTGAGATAGAAGAAGGGAGGACTACAAGATTTGTTTGCTGTGTGAAGTTGCATAATTATTGTGTGACTAATGGGAAGAATTGTGCTCAGTAGGACTCATTTCACAAAAATTGGACTTTTGTACAGTTTATTTACTCAAACTGAGTTAACTTGCCCTGGCTTTAATGTTTGCCTGAAAAGCTATTATGTCTCATCTTTGCAGTGCAAGTTACTATATTACAGTTGATACAACATGTGCTTTATGTATTTTTATGATGTCAGTCAATGTTATGGAAAGTTATCTGGAAAGATTTTAAACCTAGAGGATTCTGCCTGAGGGATTGTAGGAAGGCTACTGATGGCAATACATTTGGAAGGTCATTAAGAGGATTTCAAGGATTAAACCCCCTCTTTTTGTCTGGGTGGAGATTAGTGGAGGAACCCGAACCAGTGGGCATTTGGTGTAATCGAACCTGACCATGGAGTTCCCATTGTGTTGTGAAGGCAGCTGGACAAAAGGGAGCTTAGTGCCGAGCCTGCCTTGGCTATACTGGGCCTGACCCAGCCACAACAGGCTGCGTACAGGCGGGGCTCATGAACACTGGAAAAACCCCCAGGGCTTGGGGACGGAAGTATGAAGTCAAGGAAGAGACAAAAGAAGGCATTATTATATGCAGATTAGAAGCCAAAGCTTGTAAGGAAAGACAGAGGATATGTATATATGGATTAAAAATAGGTTTAGTTAATTTTCCTCAAATGCCCTTCTCATTTGTACCTTTCCCATTTTGCAAATCCAAATTCAAGGTAAACAGGACAGAACATGTTGCAATTACATGAACAGTACAGGAGAAGCCATAGAAGCAAATGAGATACTCTGGTTCTTGTGGTTATTGACTCAGTAAGTACCAAAATTCATTTCCTCATGTTAAAGATCATCTGTGATGGGTGGAGAGATGGAGAAAGTTTGCCAAATCAGGAGTTTCACAAAGGAAACTACTGAGGGAAGTGCTAGAGAGTCATGGAAAGGTATTTGAAACCAGAATATTCTGGAAATAAAAACATCAACTATGATATTGAACACAAATGGCTGAATATGGCTGTAGAATCATAGAATGGTTTGGGTTGGAAGGGACCTTTAAAGATCATCTAGTTCCAACCTCCCTGCCGTGGGGAGGGATGTCACGGACTGCCTGTATCTTCTCACAGTGGGTCACAACCAAATGGCTGTTGCAACCACAACGTATCTCACAATCAGAAGGCTGATCCAAACTCGCTGCTATCTCAATCCAACAGAGAGCTCCAACTCACACTCTCTCAGGGGATCCTACCACTCCAGTCTCCAGAAAGGAACTGCCCCACTCCCTCTTGGGAGTGCCCCACCTTTAAGCCTCTCATGAGTCACGTGGTCTCCGGCTGACCACCGTGACTCGCAGCACCTGTCTCAACAAGGCACAGGTGCTTCCCATGTAGCAGCCAGGAACTCCCCCGACAGAGGGACACCCTCCTCTAGACTACATTGCTCATCTCCAGTGGTGATCTCCAGTGGTGGGAGTTAAACAGAGAGGATCAAGCTATTTAGGATGCTCTGCAGTAGCCTGTGCACCTGGAGATGTATTTTTTAGGTAGTCTTTTGGTTCTCCTTGTGATCTCTGGCTATCAGTGAACATATCTATCAGAGAGAACAGAAAAAGGACCTCTCCCTTCCAAAGTCGTCTTCCCAAACTGTAGCTGTGTACAGGTTTTGCATAAAAGTTCATTTCAGAAAAAAAGGTTGAGTATCTCAAGTTTTTCACCAATATAAGTTAGTCTGAAATATCCTTCCCTTCAGTCTCTCTTCCCCCTTCAAATTGAACTGAAACAGTTTGAATAGTTTTTTATTTAACATCCTAATAAAATGTTCCCTTTTGGAATTTGTAGATTAAACCTCTGTCATCTTCTTGCTTTCAGATTTTTAAAATTCACAATGTTCACTGTGAATTTAAGATGGGCAGTCCCTCAGACTTCTGTATCTGGGGCACTCAGATATTTTTTTTCAACAAGGAAGTCCGGTGTATCTGGATTATTGGGACAGTGATGTAGCTGTCATCATTTGCTGACTCTTTATCAGCACATTTTGTGTGTCTCCTGCTGCTGAAACTTTATCTAAAGCTTAGACACATCCTAAAAAGGACAAAATTTTAAATGGAGTATAGCTTCACCTTCTTGCTTAAGCTGGATCAGTGAAATTACGGTACTGGCCATTTAGCTGAAGGCTACACTGTAGAATGCGAAGAACTGTAGGCACTGATGTAAATATAGTAGATGTTAGTATATTCATATGTTAGTATGTATTTATCATCTTGTCTTTTTAAACTGTCCAGAACAGACCAGCCTGGCTGCTGGTGTTGTGTTCTGACATGGAGTGAAAACTTTAGCAAATTTCATGTGAAATTCTGTAGACTTTGTGACTGTGAAGGAATTCTTAAATATCTTCTACCTGGAAATGTTTTTTTTTTAAAATGCATTGTAAAAAAAACCCTTGCTTTGAGAAAACTGTTTTGTGAAAATACTGAAAACCTAAACTGATACTTGTAATGGTACTGATAATACTTAACACTATTACAGATAAATTCAGCCATTTCTAGAATAAATGTGTTTTTTCCATGAGTCTTCTCTCCAATTATACGTGTAGTTTCAGCTCATATTACAACAATCAAAGTTACTGTGAAAGGCTATCAAAGGTGACAGATCTGTTCACATGATTTTCTAATTGAAATCAATATAATCTTTTGGTATGCGCTGTTGGTAACGTTCAATGAAAAATATCCTGACTTAGGTTGGACGAGTAAATAACTAAGATTCTCAAACATTCCTCATTTTAGAGTATGCATTTTTCTTTGTTTGCTTAATACTAAAATCTATCAGCTAAACAATCACTCCAAACAAATGCTGTTTATTTTTTCTCTCTTTTTTCCTACTGTTTCCTGATATTTATGTATATGAAGCTGTACTACTATCAAAAAACTCGTAACCTACAAAACTAATGAAAATGGAAAAATTCTCAGGGGGTAGAAAAAAGCTTCTGTAGGAGAAATAACATGTATTTGCTTTTGGAATTTGGCATCCAAGTTCACTGCCATCATATTGCTGTTCTATATGTTTAAAGTGAATTTGTTATAAAATATGAAAACTGTTAATTGTTACTTTCACAGTCAGACCTTGACATTTACGAAATAGTGAACTCTAATTTAGAATGGATGAAGATGTTAAACTGTGAATGTTTCTTCTTCAGATATCACTTTTTTTAATTCTATATAAAAGAATATGTAAGCATTGTTTATTGAAAAGACTTTCAATGAAACATAGTGACATTGAAATTAAAGTGTAAGGAAACTATTGTTTCATCTGTACCAGTCCTGTATTATTGCAGGACTTCAGCTTTGTCTTATGGAGGCAGTACGTTGTTAAACTTCATTTTGAAACTGGTTAGTTTTTTTTTTTTTGCCACCTATACTTTTATTGGAAGGCTGTTCCAGATCTTGACTTATTTGAAAATTAGGACTTTTGAAAATTTTCGTATGAATGGTTTACATTAATATATTCTTAAGCAGTTCTTGATAATGACTTCTGTGGTGTATGCATGAACAGAATTATAGAAAAGTTAGGTTCCTCTGGAGATCCCTAAAGCAGCTTCCTATCCAAGACAGGACTAACTTCAAACTTGGGCCAAGTTGCTTGGTGCCTTGTCCCACAGAGTTCTGAAGACATCCGAAGACGGAAGTCCACAGCCATGACCTGTACTAGTGCTTCAGTACTCTCATTTTTGGAGACTTTTCCTTTATATCTGGCTGGAATTTCCCTTGGTGGTGTAACCTGTGACAGTTGTCCTTAGAGCACACGTAGTTTGATAGTTCCTCTTTCACCATAAGTAGTTACACCTATTTCAGCCGGTTTAGTACTTGTAGGATGTGACACAAAACTATCTGATGATGATATACACAGATTGATCGAGTTTACAAGAAATGTTGTCTCTCCATTATACCTCTCTTAATCCAGCGTTACGGAATGGCAATTGGTATTTGTCTGTGTTTTGCTAGTAAAAAGCTTGAAATGCGAGGGCTTTTTCTCTAATTAGTAAAGATGTGAGTACCCCTTATGCATTTAAGAGGGTAGTTTGACTTTGAACTAGCTCACAAAATAAAAATCTAAGTATTTTACACAAGCCATACTGAGATGTGTGAAACTAAAGGATTGTCTGTTACATCCAAAAACTTGATGAGGATTTCAAACAGAATTGACGCAGAACTATTGTTTTAAAATAGCAATGATGCCTTGACAAGCAGCCTAGAAAACGTAATGGATTTTAGAACAACCCTAGTCTGTTGATGTATTGATTTTTTTATTATTATTTTCTAAGGCTTTGTAATTTATATATTGAATGGAAATCAAGTATTCTCAATGATATTAGTATGACTTTAGCCATTTTAGGTTTACTTTTTCTTTTCCTATGCAATAGGTAAAAACATTTTAAAGGGAAATAAATATTAGAGAAACAAAAGTCTTTCATACAGTAGGATTACACCAAAGTGCCTGCTAGAAGAATGAAACAATTTAAGACATAATTGAAAAATAAAAATGAAAGACACTTTCCATAGAATAGTTAGGAAATAATGTTCATGGCTTTGGAGTATACGAAGCAATAAACGGCTTTCACGGGTGATTAAATGCTGAAACGAAGCTAAGATGTTTGATCACCGTGCAAGTAATTTATTTCAACACTATGAAACATGATTCCTATTATAAGACGAGATAAAAGAAGATACAACAATATTTTTCTTCTCTTGTGAAGGTCGGTTAGAACAATTAATAATGGGGAAACCAGACGGCTCAAGGAACAGGCAATGGGCTCAAGACTGCTCTTTTAAAAGTGGAATATATCAATAGTAAATAGCCATTAGCATCATCTGTTTTTCTACCATATGCAAAGCCAGTTTTATCAGTCCGTTTCTCATGGAAAGTGTTTGCAGCCTCAGAAGTCACCATTGTGGTTGGCACATTTGGTCCTGTTTCAGCAAAAAGACTAAAAAATACATTGACAGTGTCAACTGAGAGTGAAGTAAATTAATTTATAAACTCAGATTTGTGGAATTAGGTGTGCACAGTTGCCCACATATA
Organism: Tauraco erythrolophus; assembly: GCF_009769465.1. Taxonomy (NCBI): domain Eukaryota; kingdom Metazoa; phylum Chordata; class Aves; order Musophagiformes; family Musophagidae; genus Tauraco; species Tauraco erythrolophus. Next base: position 27,825,584 of record NC_141474.1, on the reverse strand, counting down.
TTTGCAGACTAACAGACCATGTGTAAACACAGATGTATTCCAGGCTTCAGTTCATCTCACTTAAAAATTTTGGCTCGTATCCTGTTTTCTTTTGGGGATTTAACTGTTTGAAAGTACTCTTTTATACAATTGAGTATCCAAATACCTGAGTAGTGTAATACAATAATAACCACGAAACTTCAGCACCATAAACCACATAGCTTAAGATTGACAGAGAGATATATACCTTTATAAGGAAACCTAATTGGGGGGGATGTAAATCAAACAGTAAAAAGGTTAAACTTAAAATTCCAAAGCCTTTTGCCATTATAGATGCTGACAATAATTTAAGAAATATCTTAATACTGTGTATTTTATATGATTTATATTACTGAAGAACTCTTCTGTTGAACTTTCAAAATTACAGGAATCTCTCCCATGCAAGTAATCAGGACTGTGTGTGGAATCTTAATGGGCAATTTTTTACACAGTCATGTTACTACTCTGTACTGGTAATTATTCTACCATATTTGCATACATAAATATCTCTAGTCAGTAGGAATGTTCTTTTACAGGAAAATGTATTAGAAGGACTAACAGATTTCCTCCACCTAATACTTTCATGGTGCAAAGGAATAATTTGTCTTGTTTTTGTGTAATTTATTGTCTTTTAGTTTGCTTTTATTTTAAATATGAAATTTCTTTATGCCTCCTTTACTTGTACTTTAGTTGCAGAGATCCCAAGGTTATAAATATTGTGTGTTGTGTTTATTGCTATGACTTTTCTAATCAGTTGAGGAGGGACTAGGATTTTGTATGTCAAAACCAAAAGTTTTTTTTTAAAGGGGGATTTTCTCCAAAGCAACAAGTTTTGACACTGACAGTGAGTAGCATTTAGCAAAAAATTGATTCCGTAGTCCAGAAACCCTTTTATTCTGCAGATTAGATGTTTCATTATAACGGGAAAGACAAGTTTTGCTTAACCCATAGGTCTGTATTTGGAGTGACTCCTACTTTGTTCATTTACCTTATCCTGATAAGTATCAGAGCCCAAACTGTTGGAAATAATTTCTTGCATCTTTTCTGTTCTAAAACTTAGAGTTACTTAACATTGACAATGCAGATAATAAAGCTATGAGTGTTATAGGTGAGACATAGAGTAAAAACCTTTGATGTGGAATACGGACTGCTTCTGAGCATGAGATCCAATCTGTCCTCAAAGACAAAGAATAAGTATGATAAAGGGAATAAAAGCAGAAATAAGCTTAAAAAAATTAAATCCCTACAATGTCTTCCTCTCATCATCTATTCTCTTCCTCTATAACATTCTAGATGTAAACAAGTACGTGGCTCAACCTTAACCTCAGCAGGCCAAAGTGATTTATTTTGTTTGTCTTTTCAGGTATACTTAGTGCTTTTCATTGTGTTCGTATAGTTCTTAATTTTCTGTCATCTCTGGCCTTGACAATTTATCTGTATGTTGTATAGCAATGACAGATTCTCTCGTTAGGTTAGTGCAGGATTTCACCTTATTACATCTCAGTGATTTGATCTTTCTTTTTTTTTGTTTTTCTGGATTAAATGACATCAAGTGAAAGATGTTGGAGTAGGGAATGTAGGCTTACCTATATGGTATGCAGAAATATTAACAAATTCTAGGAGTGTGCTTCTACTACAGGTTTTGAATTGTGTAACTCTGGTATTCACCAAGAGGGAATGTACAAAGCACTACCTCTGTAATACTTGTAAAATATTAAACAAACTTAACCGTATGAAAATATTCAAAATACTTGCAATAAGTTTACTGAAAGTTTTAAAACCATCTTTAATCCAATTCTCACTTGTTCTCAAGGCTGAGATAAAAGTAGAAGCAGCAGTTTTCTAGATTCAGTTCATATGACAACAAATTTCTACCTAAAGTGTCTCTTAGTGCAGCTAGTGATTGCAGGCAAGTTAATATGTAGGCAATTGGTCATGGATTGGGAAGGTATACTTGCATCCCCTACAGAGAGATGTGTCATTTGCACAAAAACCTTAGAAAGAGCAGTGGGCCACTCAGACACTTACACTAGTTTCCTCGAGCCCAGACTTTCACAGGGTCCTGGAGCGGAGCATCAGGGAAGATATTGTAGAAGAAGGGAATCCTCATTGGCAAAATGCTGGTGGGAAAGAGCAAACATTTAGGCTGTGTGTAGCATTTGACAGTTTGATTGTGTTGTATTTGCAATTGCCTGACACTAATTTCTACTGGGAATCTCAGCACTGCAAGAGCGTAGCGTTGCCACACGCAGAGCAGGGCTTTCAGCGAAGCAGCTGCTCCTGGAACGCTGTTGTGCCCCAGTTCTGGTTTGGTGGGACTGGGCTCTAACGCTGTGTTCAGGTTCCCGCGGCAGATTAGCATCTCAGCTAGTTTTAGTGCTCACGGACACCTCAGCTTTCAATTCTTCCCTCTAGCCTCTAAACAAAGATGACATTCATACTTGAGGAGCTCTGACATTCAGATTTATTATGAAATTCTAATTGGTAATGACTATTTCTTAAGAAAAAGTAAAATCCACCAAAGAAATAAGTAAAGAGGATAATAGTGCAGCGCTGTGATGGTTTAATTAATGTTGGGCTAACCTTAGGATGTCGTAAATGTCATTTTCTGTTGGCTACATTCAGGCTGAGCTGGGGTTTTAGCCCACAGCTATGTGCAGCTGGCGGGTGGGCAGAGCACTGAGACTGTTCTGCCCGAGGATCGTACCGCAGGACTCCAGTGCGCCGCCTTCTTTTCCCAACGCCCTGTGGCTCAATAGACGTTTTATTTTCTTCTTTTGTACTCGTGCTGTTTCCCAGTAGCTGCCCATGGCTAATGCAGAAGCTGGCAGATAGGCATGCTAACGAGTCTGAGTATCTGATAGAAGTAGGTATGTTTAGTTATAATATCTAGGTTAGCTGGTGGTGTTTTTTTTTGTTTTTTATTTTTCCTGTCTTACAGAGCTCTTCATATATTTGGTACCTAATAATAATACTTACTGTTACAGCATTTACATTTTTCACAGCACTGTACAAACATTGTCTAATTTATCCTTTCTGTCTCCTGCAATACATATATTGAAGTGGCAGTTCACGTGAAAGTTTGGGTCCTCAGGGCCTTCCCTTATGCTTTACTGCTTGCCCTCAGAGAGCTGTATTTACCAGAATCCCCCATGAATCCAGTACTTCTCGTTTTAAAAAATGCTGAGCTGAAAACTGAGATCGTGCACAAATATTCTTATTTTCCCATCTTTATCCTGCTGTTTTACATGCTCTACGATACGCTTTTTCTCCAGTCTTTATTTCTGATGCATCTTCCCACATGAAACCCAGACCTAATCTCTAGTATTCCTAGTTGATACTGCATCAGTCAAAATTGCCCCAACCTGGATTAATCTTTGCATGAACTCTAAACTTTGAGTTAATGCAAAAACCTGCACAATATTTCTTCTGGTGTAGCATTGCCTATGAGACACGGAGAGGATGACAAGGCTTTTTTTTTTTTTTTTTTCTGGATGAAGGCAAGCTGCCATAAGAATCTCTGTGGATCAATAAAGCACAATTTATGTAAATCGCAACAGCTGTCTCCCTTAAATTAAACAAATGGACCTGGTCCAGCAGCCAGTGCTTTAGCAGCCCTTTCTATTTCGGGTCTGCAGTAAGTTTCTCTGAGCAATTGAGAACTATACTCTCGCTTCACCTTCAGACTCTGGCAAGTTAAGAAATGCAATTGCCTGTTTTTTCTAGTTATCTGTGGCTTAGGTCAAAAAGTACCTTCTGCAGTATCATTTGGATTAATCCATTCACATTTTCCTGTGCTGTTTTGCCATCTTATCCATAAACCAGGTCTCCAAACTACAGTAAAAGTTAATACAAATGCATGCCATTTCACTTTCATTACTGTTAGGGACAATACTAGACAGACCCATCATATTTGCAGCTCTTGTACATATGTTCAGTTTGAAATTTCAGATTTGATTTTAAGATAATTGTATTTTCATGAAAGTGCTCACAACTTCAGTTCCATTTTTGCAGTAAAATTATTTATTGTACTGTTATTGGAATAGGGATTATTGTAATAGCACTGAAAACCTACCAGCTAACAAACAGTGAATCTTTGAGGTATTCAGTCATTTTACATAATATGCAGAAGTAAATTTATGTAGCGTTTTCTTGCAAATTGTAGTAGTTTTCCAATTATTTTCTCCCCAACTGTTTCAGAAAAGTATTTTAAAGTTTTTATGAAATGCTAAAAAAGCCTTTAATGTTAGAATAGAAAAAATTTAAAGCCTTACTTTACCATGCCTTTTCTTAGGTAAGTGGAATACAAAGAAGAATGTTTGTGATATGACTGGAGAAAACTTGAAAATGTTAAGTCTGTTACTTAAATACCAGGTGCCTAAAGCTTTCTAGTCTTTCTGAAATTAATGAGAAGTAAGAATATTCATCCTCCTGAGGAGAGACGACCTTGTAAGAGTAGTAGGTTTGTGAGAGGGGGAGAAATCAGGTTGTTTGCTTTGGTTTTGTTCTTAGCACATCATACTGCAATGTTTTATTTCCCTGAAGTGAAGAAGACTATGTTAGACCACTGCCAACATGAAAGCTCAGTAGGAATTTGAAGGTACAGAATGGTGACTTCCAAAGAAAGATTTGTCAAACTCAAAAATTTCCAAAGAAGACTAAGACAGGACACACTAATTGCCTTCCAGGGTTGGTAAAAACAGTATCAGAATTTATGATTTCTCTGCTGAATTATGAAATACTTCTGTCATCTGACAGCTGAAAAATAAAATCAGTATTTTGTGAAAACACAAATTAAGTCCAGCCCATTTTGTAGCACTAACCATTCCTGGAATCTGAGCTCTGTCCACATCAAAGCAGCCTATGCCATCTGTAGCATCAAGAGATTGGCGCTCTCGCTTTCTGAAATAGAAGTAACAAACCAGTTTTCCTTTAACTGAGGCTGATGAGGGTTGCTCCCTGCTACTGTACTCCTACTGTACTCCTAGAGTTGTGACAAAGACCTAAACAAGGAAAGTCTCTCCATTCCAGGTTCCCGGTGACTGTCTTGGCTTTTCTGAGGTTGGAAGCCAACCTTACTCCTTTCTTTTTTTCCCCTTTTCCTTTTTTTTCTGGTGACATGTTTCTGTATCAGATCACATCTAGTGATGCTCTTTATAGTCAAGCAGTGTTTAGTTTACTATATCTTATACATGAGGCCGTTCTTGGAGTCTCTTTGAACAGTTATGTACTCATTACTGTTAATTTATAGGTTTCAGACCCAAAAAGGACTAAGGATATATGTAAAACTGACATTACGATCTTCTTGAGCTGGCACTCCTCAACTCAACTCGAAAATCTCTGCACTGTCTCCTAGTAACAGCTTGTTTGGAGCTCAGAAGACTTGCTGAATTCAGGATCTGAGATAAACCTTTCTCGTAGCCCATTCTTTCTTGCCCTGTACGGGCAAGATCCTGTAATTAGAAACGCATTGGGAAGCAGGAATGAGTTTGCTTCTCCCTCCTGACGCAGACTATTTCTAAGAAGCAATGTGAATGTTCTTCTGTAGCTATCGATAAAGACATAGATGAGATGACTTGTGTCTAAGCATGAGTAAGGGTGACCTTGAAAGTCAGTCTTATATGACACAGTAGATATATGTTAAAATAACTAAGGAATATATATATTTAAATAACTAAGGAATATATATATTAAAATAACTAAGGAATATATATATTAAAATAGTAAGGAATATGTTACAGAGGATGAGAAGCTTGGTATGTCTTGAAAACAACCTTCAAAAATGCAAAAAACATAGGAAAAAAGAAAGACAGAAATCACATAAGACACAGAATCTAGGGCTCTGCTATTGCAGGAAACATCATAAAACTTTTAAACTCCATCTTAAAATAAACTGAGATTTTTCAAATAATTGCTTAGAGTGTATATTTTTGTGCTTTCAGAACAGAATCGTATGAATAATGAAACAGAAAAATGTGGAAATATTATTAAAGCTAACAGTAAAATTGCATGTATGCTTAATATAAAAATATGTCGACAAAGAAAAAAACATTGATTATTCTTATACAATCTTAAATAGTTATTAAGGTGCTCAACCTTTTAATAAAGAACTAGACTATTTTTAGAGCTGATGCAAAGTAACAAAACCCTTTAACAAATTATTCTTAGGAGATTGTTAGAGTTTTAATCGGTTTCTTGTACTTAAACTCATTTTCCCAGCATGGTGTACACTATCTGTGGGAGCTTTTCATAAGAAATTCACACTATGATTAAGGCACCAGCTATTTCAAGTAAAAACATTGTGAAATGTTACTATTGTTTGGGCAGTTGGAACTGAAATGATTGAGTGAAGGATGATAGTTATGCTGCAGGCTAATTACATGGCTAATGTCTTTACTTTACATATCAATAGATGCTTCTAGAGATGAGCAATAACTGAGACTCCATTATCAGTCCAATACAATGCACTTAAATTAGCCGCCATCTATGAATTCTATTAAAATAAGAGCTGGCTGGTGCTGAGTGATGTTGCACTTGACACGTTTTTTGTTGTCAGTCTGTAGATGGTGCATATGGCATACTAGGGAGTTTTGACACAGCCAGAGAAAATGTTTTTACAATATTTTGCTGTTAACTACGTATTGATTAAAATTACAGAATTTTTCACTGAAGTATAAGATCAAAAAAGACCATCAGAACAATGGAAAAAGGCATTAGAGTGGAATGTTACCTTTGCAAATGCAGTAAACTAGCAAGGCGTTAACGCTGCTGACCAAATTTTCAGCTTTAAAGTCAAAATGGAAGAGGTCATCCAATATCTGAAAGTGCTTGCCATAAGTTTTTATAGATGCTTCAGGAGTTATTTTACTTGAGTAAAAGATTTAACACAGATTTTACATTCCGTAAGATATTGTCCCTTTGGCATTGCCACTGATTTCAGTGTGTGTGGGAAAAATACACAGGAATGTCATACACGCAATACATAGATTAAAAAGAATTAGGTTTTGCTGACAATGTGCTGCTCCTAAGTGGCAGCTTAACTGTTTAAAAGCAAAGATTAAATAGGTGGGATTAATTATTAATTTCTATTAATCACAGAGTTCTTATTAGACTATCGTTTTTGCCCCTGCCTTCTCTGCATTTGGACAGCACAGTGCTTATCATGTGGGATACTTCACATCTTTTGACAGTAATGTTGAAGCCAATGGTGATATCCAGAACTGATGAATATCTGGTGACAGCAGGCTTTTGTCACCTACTTACACAACACCTAGTCTCTGATAATATAAAATTTATAGACCAAACTACCAGTCTTCAATACAAATATAGTTTTTGCTGTGTAGTATAGCTGTGTAAGCTAGAAAAAGCATGAAGTATACAGTCAAATTTCAAAATGCTTTCTAAAGCAAACACTCAGGAAAATAGTATCTAATTAAGTGGAATCAATTTACAGCAAATGCTGAAATTCGTTAGACTTCAACCCCTTGCCTTAAAAGTGAATAAAAAGATGATGGAAGTATCTCAGATGTGTTTGAAGAATGAAGTCTGAGTGTTTCCCTTGCTACTCATGATATTGTGCAGAAAAAGGAGCATGTAAGAAAAACCAATCAAAATAATTCCTCCATGGAACTGCACAAAGCAAGGAAAGGTATATAGAGTGAGGATACACAAATGATAGACAATTATCATGAACCTTTCCTTAAGGAAAAAACCTGAATGCTACGTGCAAGAGAAGAACTACTGTATGTGCAGTTTATACATTATTGTTTAGCTGAAATCTTCACGTAAGACTGCTGGAGCTGAATGATGGTTAAATTATCTTTTTAAATATATATTATGATTAATTCTTGCACTGTGTTTTTGCTTTTAATGCTATAATAGAGATGCTTCAAGCAGAAAGGCTTCAGTGATGTTAAACATTTGTCTGTTAAATATTTGCAGTTATGATCATCTTGTTTCACTTATGTGAGTTGATATTAATATCAATTGATTTCATTCTGTTGCTTCACATCAGTTGTATTTAAGAGATTGATTTTGTTTTTAATCAGCCTTGTGTCATACTTATAGATAAATATGGCCTGTTCATGTAAGCTTCCTTGCCAACCAGGATGCCCAGAGCACAGCAACTTCTCTTGAATACAAAATTGCAAGCATATGTTGCATCCTTTACACTGTGCCTAAGTCTCAGGTAGCAGGTAAATGTGAATAACTTGCAGTATAAATGTCAATGCAGGAGTAAATGCAGAAATATTCCTTATCTGTCTGTATTTTTGTAGGCATAAAACTGCATGCATAAGTCTGAATTGAGTTACTTTTTTCAGTTTTGTCTAAAAATCTATGCAAAGGCAAAGCTTTCTGGTTTTATTTTGCTTGTTAAGAAGGGTAGAGCAAATTTTTGGACTTCCTATGATTGCATTCCTAGCAAAGACTATCAATACATTTTTTCCAACAGCTCAAGTAGAAGTATTCCAGCTTGCCACCAAGTTGGAAAAGATCTCAGTAACAGAATGAGAACAATTTTCCAACTTACATATTCCAGAGGGAAAAAAAAAATTGTGCCACTCTGGCAGAAATGATTATACAGTAATTTATTCAACAAATACTGTGATTGATTTACCAGAAGAGCTAAACAGTAGACTAAACAAACCTTCTCTGAGAAGATACTACAGTATCTCCTTCAGTCAAGATTGGTATGCCTTCTCAATACTTGTTAATTTTTGTTAGAAAATCACTTTCCTAAAATACAGCAGCGTGCCCTTCAACCTACAGCTATTAAAACTTGCGCGTCAGCTGCTCTTTCATAACACAAAGGTGTCGTACGTCTTGTCCAGTTGCATGTTGAAAAGTTGCTCTTAAGTTCTATTTTGCCTTTAGAGCAAGATTTGCATCTGGATTTGCCTCTTCATTTCACTGGTTCGTCTGGGAAGTGCATAGCAGAGGTGCTCCAGCCCTTGGATCATCTTTGTGGCCCTCCTCTGGGCTCTCTCCAACAGCTCCTTGTCCTTCTTATGTTGGGACCCCAGAGCTGAACTCAGTATTCCAGGTGGGGTCTCACAAGAGCAGAGCAGAGGGGCAGAATGACCTCCCTCGACCTGCTGCCCATGCTTCTTTTGATGCAGCCCAGGACACGGTTGGCTTTCTGGGCTGCCAGCACACATTGCCGGCTCATGTTGAGCTTCTCATTCACCAGCACTCCCAATTCCTTTTCCTCCATGCTGCTCTCAATCCATTCTCTGCCCAGCCTGTACTTGTGCTTGAGACTGCTGTGACCCATGTGCAGGACCTTGCACTTGGCCTTGTTGAATCTAATGAAGTTCACATGGGTCCACCTCTCAAGCCTGTCAAGGTTCCTCTGGATGGCATCCCTTCCCTCCAGCGTGTCCACAACACCACACAGCTTGGTATTGTCAGCAAACTTGCTGAGAGTGCACTCGATCCCATTGTCCATGTCACTGACAAAGATGTTGAACGGCACTGGTCACAACGCAGACCTCTGAGGAATGCCACTCGTCACTGGTCTCTGCTTGGACATGAAGCTGTTGACTGCAGCTCTTTGAGTGTGACCATCCAGCCAATTCCTTATCCATTGCGTGGTCCGTCTGTCAAATCTGTGTCTCTCCAGTTTAGAGACAAAGATGTCGTGTGGGACAGTGTCAAATGCTTTGGGCAAGTCAAGGTAGATGATGTCTCTTATCTACCAATGCTGTAACCCTGTTGCAGAAGGCCACCAAATTTGTCAGGCACGATTTGCCCTTAGTGAAGCCATTTGCCCTTAGTTGAAGCCAAACACATTCCTGTCTGTTCCTTTCCACACCTAAGTAAATTGTCACCACCAACCTGTTATACAGCTGTGAGCAAATTCCTGGCATGGATAAGAGTTTTGGATTATCTGAAATATTTTTGAAAGGTAATGAATTCAATATGAGGCTTAAATTCGTCTGAATTGATTTTCTGACAACATTACCAACGATGTGCATTATATAAGTTTTAAGTTACCATTTTGTTGTTGTCCTTTCCACGTCACGCATAGCTGGACAGTATTATTGTTGCTACTCTGGTAAGCAATTATTAGTGCTCATTTTTTTAAAGGGTGCTATACTTTAAATTTAAGAACAGATTAAATTTTGCACGTACAAAAAATTTATGCGCTATATTATAGCCTTCAGATATTGTCATCCAAGCTACCAAGAACAAACATCCTCATCATAGTGGTGACTATCCTCATTCTATGCATGTAGCAAAACTCTTCAAATTCATGGAAGAAAAAGTCGTGGTGTTCCAGATCAGAGGTGACTGCAGCTAGCACAGTTTACATCCGCCAGTCTAGTAGAGAATTTGCTGGTTTTGTCAAGAGCTGCCCAGATACCAGAATTCTCATGCTTTGTCTAACAACTTTGAGGATCACTTCTGTTTTTTCCCAGTTCCATTGCCACTGGGCAATATAAGATTACCTTAGCCAGTAGCTGAATATCCATCGCAACATCCCAACTCAAGGGATTTTCTCAGAACAGTTTACTGTGATAAAAGATTCAATCTTTGCTGTGTCTCAGAGCAATAGAGATAGCTCCTGGCCAGTTTCTGGTTAAAGCATCCATTTAATGACAGACAACAGCATAGCAGTGTTTTGCATGAACAAGCCAGGAAGTGTCACATCAGCTCCTTAATGCAAAGGGGTGATTTGTCGAGGGAAATAGTGCATTTTCTCACAGAATAACAATATCTGTGATTCATCTCCTGTGCTTTAGAAATACATTGGCAGGTCATGTGGGCAAACATTTCTCACAAAGTCTAAAATAGACAGTCAAGGATTTGATCTTTATGTCTGTGTCTGATCAATGGAATTGGCTATTTAAATGCCATAAAGATCTTTCTTGCATTTCTTACATTTGTAATGCTCCAGAGCAAGAAAAAGTATACGTTTTTAGGGACATACTTTTCTAGCACCATTTTCAGTAGAATTAAGATCTGTCAAGGCATGGCTTTTGTCAATGTTAGCTGCAATTTTGGTGTGGCAGAGTTCTTGCTCACTGCTCTCGGTCCTCTAGGCTGAACAAACCCAAGTCTCTCAATGTTTCTTCATATGTTAAGTTCTCCAACTCCTTAATCATCCTGGTGGCCCTCCATTGGACCTTCTGCAGGTTCTCAGTGTCTCTCATGAGCTGGTGGGGACCAAAACTAAACATGTTATTTCTGGTGTGGCTGAACAAGTGCTGAGCAGAGTGGGACGTTTATTTTTCATCTAATTACACATTTTTAAGAATCCTGTTTGTTGGCTAAAGCTGTGTATACTGACTAGCTCTATTATAAACACTTGTCATCAGTAAATGTTGAAGGTGCTTATGTTATAAGAAATATTGTTACTGCTTTACAGACGGGAAGCTGAGGCATACCATGGTGAAATGATTTTTAAAGGTCATCTCACACATCGAGTCTGGGAAGCATGCAGGTAGTGGATCTCTCTAAAGTGTCACACAGAAAAAGTACTAAATCATATGAAAAATCAACCAGTCTTGTGATTCTTTATAAAATAATTTCTTTTTAAAAATATCTGATGCAGATGTTCACTGCAGAATAGCCTGAGATCACAAGTTGATCCTTTTGCTTCTGGTGCAAGTTACTATATGAGTTGCTATCATATCAGATTTACTTTGTCTGGCCTCTGTACTTACAAACCCACTATTTAAAAAATTTTAGCAAAGTATCATCTCTCTCAAAACATGTTATTCTAGTATCTAAGAAATCAATTGTGACAATTTAACAGTTGCTGCAGCCTTACCTGTGTCTTAAGGATGTATACAGTGTATTCCACAAACTGCATTGATTCAAGGTTAGAATCTACTTTTATAATATACTGAGATATGAAAAAAAAAAAAAGAAATATCTACATACAGTTCTTCATATGATTGACTGTAAAACTTTACTTGGAATTACCAGTGTCAGTTGGGTGAATTAATTCACTTAAAATAGAAACAAGTCACGTGGATTATAATAAGATTCTGAATGCTTTGGAGACAAGTGCTGAATGGAGCTTCACCCTACAGAAATATACTTGTCTACCAAGAAATAATTAGTTTCTGACTGACCAGAACTCAGCCTTCTGGACTGCAGTGCTATGCAGCATGTGAAAATGAGCGCTGAACATACGTAAAACCTCAGATGTAACTCTACAATATGTTTAATTCATTGTAGCCTATTTCTATGGACTGTGAGCCACATCCTCTTGCTTCCTAATCTGGTAAAACATAAACACCAAAACCAGTGTCTGTGAATTTCTGCCTTGCCTTTCTTTTTCCCATTGTATTATTCCCAGTGAATCATAAATGATGTAAATTGGTAACGTGGATGAGTGGCTGTAGTTTACAATGCTCTTTTAGAAGTCTTTCCCTAGGTCTTCTCTCTATGTTTTTTGTCTCCTTTCCAAGCACTGATGGGCAAGAGGCATAAAATGTCCACTCAGCTCCATTTTTAAGCTGAACCATGTTTTCTGATGTACACATAATTGTGGTCGTCATCATCGTCATCATCAAGAGGAGCTCTTCTTCTCACAAACAACACAAAAAGTTGTTCCATTCCTAATGGAAAAACTATTGTAACTGTGATGAGAGCCCATGACCATCATGTCTGAAAGGCCAGATGACTACTTACTTAAGCAAATTGAACAGAATTTCGATTAAGGAGAGGAGAAAAACAATAGAAAGTTACTATTGAGGGTGATCACATGTGAAAAAATACTCCATTTGGTGAAAATTATTTTCATTACATATAAATGTATCAGACTCAGTAAGATGTGTATAACGCTTCAGAAATTAAGTCAGCTTGCAATGATTGAAACAAATAAATAAAAATTAGTATGCCTTTCCTATTAATTAAATTCAAATGAAAAATGAATAGTTATAAAAGTGAACATTTTTTAAAAATCTATGTTGTTAAAGAAAATTTTATCTGAACAGACTACAGACATAGGAAGTTTGCTTTCAAAACATGATACTATTTTTTGCATTTCAAGTTTATTGGAACTGATTCCTGGAGGAAAACTCTTTCTTGGCTGTTTGTTGTTCACTTGCTCCAAAATAATCCGTTTGTTTTAGGTTATGAAGGTCAAAGAAATTATTGAGGAGAGGACGTGAGGTGTGCCTTATTCAGCTGTCGTAGGGTGCTCTGACAGTCTCATTTACATGGAGAATTCATCTTCCAAGCAGGTTAGGGATTGTTTTCTTTTTTTAACAGATGTACTGATACAATTGGTGTAGGAGGGAATAAACAAACTATTAAGCATGAAAGGGTTTTGGGGCTCAAAAACTTGTTTATGTCCCACCCAGATACACCACTTAGCTTAACAATATATGTCATCTCTTTCTTCAGGGCTTGTCTTACACTCTTAGACCATCACAACAACAGCAGTCCTAGGAATGTGCTCTTTGTGCCTTCCCCCCTAGCTCAAATTATGGAATAATTTAAAATCATTAAATGAGTTAATTTAGTCTTAAAATGCGGAATTCATGTGATAAACCCTGACAACACGCCCCCCCTGCTGCCCTAGGGCAAAGGCTGCAGCAGCCATCTCCCATTTAAATGTAGCGTGATTACTTCTACTTAGACAACATTATCTTAAATCTCTACAATCTCTTTAGAGTTATTTAAAAACACTTTGAACACAACCATCACATATATGCCTAGTGCCAGCTATTATTAAGAATCTATTAAAATAAGAATCATATTGATTAATAATTACTTTCTTGATTCATAGTTACAAGATCTGGTTCCGAGTATGATACTGCTGCTTACTAGATCCTAGGAAGCAAGCTCTCCTCTCTTAGGTTTCAAGGGGAGTCCTGACCCTCTGATTTACTGTCTTTTGGCTGCCAGAGGCAGCCCTGAGGGCAACACCACCTCCCCAGACAGATCACATTTACCTGTAATCTCAGGCTTTAGCCCAAGAGTCAGGCTTGTTGTTCTCAGGGTGTTGGTACAGCCATAAGTGCAGGTGCTTCTTCTGAAGAAGTGACGTTAAGTAGATGAAAGAAGGACTATGGAGACAGGTTTTGTGTGGGCAGGTTGCAAAATGACTGCATCATTGGCAGAATGTGCCAAAGGTATTATTTTATTCATTTAAAAAAACAAAAAAGAAAGCAGCCCAATGCTATCTTCAAAAAGAAGTACAGAGATTAAAGGAAAAAGAAAGTCTTTTCATTTTGCCATTACAGGGTTATATGCAACTGTTTTGTCAGAAAACCTCTATTATATTTTGTATTATGGTACATATGTCTATGTGTTATAAACAAAGGACAGTCATGTGGCTTTTCCATACTCAAAACAGGGATAAAATCATTAGTCCATACTCATATTTCTACACTCTAAAATCTTACTAAAAAACTCTACTTCAGAAATATATTTCGACCGGACGAAATTATAATATAATTATCAATTTGTCTCTTTACGACTATTTATATTATCCTGTCTTTCAGCCTGAAAAATCCATGTGTTTCAAGGGATTTAGGTCTTCAGGGATGTCAGTTGTGACTGGAGCTTAAAGAGATATCTATCTGTGTTTAATTGCCTTACTGTTAGGCTTTAATATATGACTACTGCAGGACAGGACACTAACTAGAAATTGATTTATTTCTTTCCATAAATAAAAAATGCAAGGTGTTTTGATATTTTTGGTTTTGCTTTGCCCAGTAATACAGAAAAGATGAACACTTGTGCAAAACAGCATAGAAGACCAGCTCAGAGGCAGGAGGAAGGATGTAATACTATACATAGTGCTCATTAGCAGTATTGATAATTAGTTCCTTACTGAGTATTGTGTTCAGCACTTAAGTATGTGAGAATATTGTTTCCCAATTTTTTATTAGAATAACGATATTTTGTACTAAACCATCTCTTTTCATCCAGTATTTCAGAGGACTTTACAAAGGCAGGTGACTTATTCCCTTTTCACAAACAGTAGATTAGGAAATGTGTCTCTGGCTTCCCTCTTACCTACTGTTTTTACAAGAGAAAGATCTTTTCTTAAACTTAAGTGTACAGTAACATGCCATGACCTACTTTTAAGGGATGCTATAACTTTAAAGCCTGTATAAACTGATGAGAGCACGTAAAAAGAATTTCCATGATTTTTTTTTGGAGTGACTAATCTTTCCAGGAAAGTGAAGTGAATTTGTGTGTCTTGTCGTTTTGCGCAGCAGAGAGGACTTTATGGCATAATATTTCAAGAATTTTCCTGCTAAAAATATTTCTGCTCATTGTTATAGTAAATAGTGAAATAAACAGTGTTCAAATGGAATGTCTTCAATTACAGAGTACATTCCTTAGTTGCTTTTGTGCAATTTTCGTGTATGTGTAGAACTGTTTAAAAACAAAGAGGTTACATTTATGGTACTCTGTATGGAGAGAAAGGCTTTCGTAAGAGGAAAGACACTTCTGTAATGAAAAGCATAACTCCTGAACATTTAAAATGTTCCTCTGTTTAATGTCTGAACTGACGTGCGTGCGTAAAATTAATAATTACTTGAATTTTGAACAATGAACATACAGAGAAAATTACAACATAACAATGGAAAACCATGCAAGCAAAAGTATCAGCTAGAAGAATAATAGCTTTATTTGACAGTGTTTTGACATCATTGATGTGCTGTTGTCACTAGAGACCTTCCTTTCTGTGTTTATGATATACTATTTCAATCCATATTATCCCAATAGAATCACAAACATTGAAAAGATCTGATGTGTGATAGTCTCTCGCTAACGTGTGAGTTGACATGTTGATTGTTCTTTCATAGCTGGGACTTGTGAGAATTCTGCTTAAATAGTGTTCACCAACACTAAAAACAGATGCACAGTTGACAGAGGGGATACAGGTGTTTTGCAAGTGGTTAGCATGTAAAGAAGCAAAGTGGCTTATCTACTCCATTTTGTACAAAATGAACAAAACCAAGTGCAAGATTAAATGTACTTACAGCAGTTCCTGTGTTAAACTAATGACAAGTTTATCATCACAGTTTAATAGACTGATAAGACAAATCTGTGTCCAAGAGACCTCTTGTAATCTAAAACTTGAAGGTTTCTCTTTTGAGAAATGCACGTAATGGTTATAATTGTGCCTAATTTTTATAGAGCTATATGAATGGATTTTTTTCCCCACAAGACAGACACTCATCAGAACAAGCTGGTTTGGAAAATGGGAAACAGGGAAGCAGGGGAAAAATATTCCTTGGGAAAAGGTAAAAAAATTGGTGGCTACTGCAACTGTCAACCAAATGGACTAATCTCTCTAGGAAATCTATTTCTTGGCAAGCCTACAGGTTCGAACTGGTAGTATGTTGTGGTCTGCAGTTCAGGTCTGCTTATGAGAGATAACACGCAGGGGAAGGAATCTTCCTCTACTGTCTCTCTGTGCCACTTCCATTTTCCTTTGGCTTGTTGGCTGTGTGCAGCAGTTTCCTCCTCATAGTAGGCAGACTGGGACACCGTGTAACAGCTGTATCAGGCTTGTTAAGATTTCTCTTATCACCACATTAGTAACTTTACAGGTTTAGGTCTGGGTACAGTGTAGTGCAGGAGGCTCTTGGAGAAACACGGGCTGGACAGGAGGGAAACTGCCAAGACCAGATCAGCTTCCACACAGGTGCCACCTAAAAAAGCAGTGAGAAGCAGCATATATTATTGGTGGAACAATTCAGTGTAGAATGACCCCTGAAAACAGACTATTAGTCTTTTGCTAATCTCTTCTGCTGTCATCTGTAATCTCATCTCAGGAGCCCAAAAGCACTATGATGAGAGAAAGCAGTGAGGAAAGATGAAGTGTTCTTTCTTTCCTACGAAGCCTAATGAGTAAGGACTCTTCAAGTTTATTATACAGCATTGGTTGAATGCAAGAAAACACGGGTTTCGGTTTGCCAACTGCACACTTATAGGAATTTCCATATGCAGTGATAAATTTTGCAGGAGTTTCTTTCTTGGAACAAATGTGTATCTCCAGTTTGTAAAGAAATATACTTCTTAAAGCTGCTGTGTCTTGGCTTTATTTTAGATACTTTTCTTCATCTGCCAAATGCTTCTTCTTTAGCTTACCAGCATGGATTAAAGGTATCAGTATATCTGAGGAGGAAGGAGATGATTTGGTGTGCTAGCTACATATTGTCTCTGGAAAATGGGCTCCATTTCTTCATTTAGTTCACTAGTTACTATGTTTCTGGTAAATATTTCAATCCTAGGCATAAAGCAGCAGATGGGAATAAAAATTGTGGGTGCCAGGATGTGTGGGAGAGGAAAGGACTGTTAAATTATGAAAGAGAATGCAGTTTTCAAAAGGAATAGTCTTTGTGGGGAAAGAGGTAGACTGGACAAAATCGAGGGCAGGAGTTAGAGTGCATAATGAGAGAAAAGAAAGATATGAAAGAAGTGGGAAGAAAGAGGGAATAGCAGACTCCAAAAATCAGTTAGAAAGGTTCTCCATAATGCTATGGAGGAAAGAGGACACACAGTGCAGACGAGAAAGCAAACAGTGGGTGGAGAGCTGTGCTAATGCTCCTAATCTGCTTCTCATGTCCTTGTTTGTTCTCAGCGAGCTTGTATCTTTGACACTGTACCATGGAGACATACATAAAAATGTTTTTTTTTTTTCAGAGACTGAGCCTCATAGATTATTACGGGTTAGGTAATAACCCAACAGTCATAGTAAACCAGGTTTCCACAACTTCACTTCTCAGATGGTTAGAAATAGTCATCTAATTCTCAGCCTAAATTTATTCATGGCTGTTTTCTACCTATTCTTGCTTTGAGATTTTCTTTAGTGTAAACCTTTGTTGCCTTCCTTGATTGCCAATTTCCCTGATATATTAATATACGTACAGTTTTTAATTCCTCATTTTTCTAGTCTGAGCAAGTCATGCTGAACTCCGTGTGAAAGTGGCTGTGCTCGGCTGCCACCCTGGGTGCTGTAATGACCCACCGTTTCACGGTTGCTCTGTAAGAGCTCCCTTAATGGCAAGCAGTGCGAGTTCAATCCTGATCCGCTGCCTTTACATGGCCTCTCCCTTGGTAAAGCTCTTACTCCTGACACTTCCTGACATCCTATATATAATAGAAATATAACAGGAGCTGACAGTTCATGGCATTATAAATAAATACCTCATACTGTGAGTGGTACGCAAATGTTGTATTCCTTTAAATTGCAGAAGATGAGGCTTTTAGAGTATGTTACCACTGGTATTTTATCCTGTAACAAGGGGCTTAGACTGCAGGCTAGGGAATGTTAAATAAATTTCTCAAGCTCTAATGACATCTGTTTTTTTTTAAACAATGTTGAATTGCAACTGGTGACCTTGTCTTTGCAGTCAGTGCAAAATTTATTTTACAGTTTCCTTTACCAGCATTAGTAAAGAATATGTTGTGAAGAGGGAATAAAATATGCAGCCATCAGTGTTTAATTTAAATATATATATGTTTATCACGAGTCTAATGAAGATAACTTCAACACTCAAGAACCATTTAAGTGACAATAAACAAAATAGTATCTGATAATATGCCTTTCTGTTCATTGACATCAGCAGAGCTAAATCATATTTTAAAAAGTACCAAACAGAATTACCTATGCAGGCTAATTTTAGTCTGCAACGCCAAAATTTTCCTCTCTTTTTTTTTTTAATGACAACCTCTTATTCTTCTCAGAGTATTACTGCAAGCTACTTTAAGCACCCTATCATTAATCCTGAAATATGTATACATCTTCCTGTATTGTTAGTCAGATGAATGTGCTGTAGCTCTTATGATCACCTGAAGAAAATTACAACTTTGAGAGAAATATTTATATTGTAAATTTGCAAAATCTTAGATGATCTCAAGTACAAATATATAATTGCCTCCTATTACAGATAAAAGGATGTGATTTTCAAAAAATACCTCCAGGAACTGGTGAACAAATGGTACCAAAGTTTGGATTTGGGTTTATGCACCTAATTTGTGTAGTCCTTGAAATCCCTCCAGCCATTAGGGGTCTGAAGTCTGGTAGGTACCCGAGGTTTTGCCACTAAGGTTCTTTCTGTGCCTTCAGTTCAGTGCATGCCCAGAGCTGCCTAAGTCATGTGCAAAGATGTCCGTTCCCGGCTTCTCTAAGTTCAACTCATATTCCGAAAACAAGCGCTCTTTCAGTGATTCTTTCATTGAATTTAAAATGGAGGCATGTATCTTCTCTGAGCTCCAGCTCAGCACTAAGTGATCCTAGGGGAAGGCATGTCCTTTCAATACTGCCAATGTTTAAAGTTGGCTCTTGTTTCTACGCTTCCCTGGTTTCACTATGGACTCCTTGCTGAGAATTGCTAAGGCACGTAGCCTTTCCCAAGATTTTTTTAGGCAACCGTGTCTTCTACCTGAGGTTCATGTCTCCGCTCCTTTGGTATGGCAACTCTAATTTCATAGCATCAAAGTCTCTTGGTGGTCTCAAACTTCAATTGCATTTTGAATTTCAGGGCAAATTGTGTGCCCAGCTTTCCTAGGTGTCTTCCAGTATCTCAGACATTACAACAGGGGCTCCTAGGCAACAGTTGCATCTAGCAGTGCTTTACATTTGTAGCTGCTAAACTGAATTAGAAAAGACCATTTTAATTGTATTCAGTACTCTCCAAATATCCTTTTCCCACATGAGCAGATGCTAAAATTATTCTGTGGCTATCTTGTAAATCACTTTTCTCAATCTCGGTCTCTTCTGTAAATGATAAATAAAACTTGTACCTGAAAATTACCCTTGATGCTTTAAAAAATCCCCAAGCACATATGCATAACTTCAATAAGTAAATACTCTGATACTTATTCTACTATATATTTCAGTGTTACAAGATGTGGTGATGCTATTTTTATTAATTTGATAAGGAATCCTAGTAACTTGTTGGGAAAAAAGCATATTACAGTTTTAGCTTTTCTCTTCTCTATGATGCAATAGATCTGTTCAGCTCTAGCAGATTTTTTTATAGTTTTTATTGAGACAAATCCTGAAATCTTCATTCTTTCCTTCCTCAGGACAATCTCCTTTTAACTTCAATGAGATAATGAGAATTATGCTGCTTTGTAAAGTACTTTGAGATCTATGGTGAACAAGATTTAAATATTATTGAAAGGGAAATTTGGTTGAGTTTAAATTAAATAAGGAACTTCAGGATTCAGTTTATGGATATTGCTAATTTTTTTTTTTGCCGTGCACTTCTTTATGCATTCGTAAACTCTTCATAGTTTTGTTACAGTGTGTAGCGAATTACCCTGCCTTCATATAGAAAAGTGTAGGAGTGATAGTTGTGGCTGGCCCTGGATCAGGGGCTATCCTCCTGCTCTTGTACACAATCTGGCACTTAATGGATATATTTGCTTGCAGAAGTACTTGTTTAAATAATTTACTCTGACATGCGGCTGCAGTATTACAAGTAAAATACAGATTCTTTATTTCATCTTAAGTAAAAGCTGCCTTGAATAACAGTTTATTCTATTAGCTGGGGCCAGCTAGGTCGGAGCTTTAATGGAGAAGCCCAATAAGGCAGCTTACATGACATTTTCAGTTTATGAACTTGGTCAAATTTATGAAACATGAATAATGTTGCTTATACAAATAATAATTTCATAAAAATACAGGCATGTATTTTGAGAGAAAATAATATATGAAATGGAAATAAACATGGAAAAAATGTAATCATATCAGTTACTTATTGATTTTTATTGAATTAGTCATATCCACTACTTAAGCATTTTGTAATCCACTAGAAATGCTTTTATAGTGTAGAAATTTCATTTTATGAGTTCGACATAATGCAATCAAAGCATTTAGGCTAACATCTTCATACTAAGAAATTTCATCCTCATATTATTTTACAATTCTTTTTGATTAAGGGTTATCTTTCTAATGTAGCCATGTAGTTATACAGAAGTATCTTGACAGAAAATACCAGTTATGTAATAGCATAGTATTTATCATTTACCAGTGTTCTGGGACTAGAAAATAAACTTGTGAAAGAATATGCTAAATTTAAGTTAGCATTGGAATATGTCTTGACACAAAGAGGATCTACTGTCACTTCCTTTGAAGTTCATGGAATTCTTATCATTGACTTAAAGTAAAATCAGTTTGGCACTGAAACAAATTGTATGAGTTATTTATGCTTCTCTCTCTCTCTCTCTCCCCCTCCCCCCCCCCCCCCCCCCAAAACAAAAAAGAAGAGGGAACTAGAGAATTAGGGCCAGCCAGATCTGGATCATACCTTACAAGAAATTTCATACTGTCAACTATTTAGGAGAGGAGGAGGAAAGTGGGTGTACGGGTAGGGTGGGCTGGTAGCTGTAGGGATGTGTGTGATTCAGGTCTGAGTGCAGCAGCCAAAGAGCTCTGCTGTAACTGAGGAGGAAAAGGATGCACTAGTAACACAGTGACGTGTAAGTTCTGTTTTCAAACTTATTTTCTCTAGCATTGTTGAGAGGATTTCCTCATGTAGGCTAAGGCAATATCATTTCTTTTATGTCTGTTATACTGATATTGCACTGTCAGCTACTTATTGTACAGTCATTTCAGACTGAATGAGGTGGACTGAAAAGGAAAAATTGGCTTCTTTTGAAACAGTTGAAACGGGTTTTCTTCAGTGTTGCCTTAATGTCAAAATAGTTAAATTTAATACGTGATGCAATAATTGATTGCATTGGGTTACATAGACCAAGGCTGGAAGACACTCCAAAACCTGTTTGCAACTGCCCACCTGTTGGCAGAAACCTTCCATTTCTGCTCTCTAGCACAGCTCCTTTAGGGAGTGATGGTCTGAAGAGCTGGGCTTTCAGGTACAATAATTCTTGTAAATGTACATTTGAAAATTTCTAGATACTTAATGTGTTTAACATTTCAAACTGTATGTTTGCAATATTTGTGGAGGCTGTAATTCAAAGTGTATTGGATTCCTGTGTGCTTATTTGCAAGAATTTGATTAAGGATTGCTTCAACGTCTAACTTGCAGGCCTGTAAATTATATAAGACACTTTATTTCTGTCTGTCACTGCATCTATCACAGATACGGTTGACTGGGTCAGAATTCCTCCTCTAGCCATTGACAGAGAAGCTGCGTTTTGGCTACTACGGCAGATCTCTGTGTACTTAATTTCGAAGCTATTGTGTCCCAGTTGCAACTTTTATGTAGGGGAAAGCATCTGGTTTCTTAAAATGTTCTGGGCCCACTTATCTGTGTGATGACTCTTTGGAGGTCAGATGCAAGTATCAAAGAGATCTTTCCTCTTTCTTGTTTTTTTTTTTTTTTTTTTTTTATATATCTGCTTTGAATAAAACAAAAGGTGTAAGATGTCAATATTTAATGAAAAAGAAGGAACACTCAGTCAGTGTTGTCAAGGAACAACATTTTGTAAAAGGAAAAATATGGCTTCATGGGGTAAACACCACCTTTTATAGGTTTGAAGGATCTAGTGACAGTGGGAGCTTTGCATAGAGGTACTTAATATTTGCAGGACAGAAAGCTTGGTCTGCAAAGTCTCTATGCATGTCTTCAGTCACTTGAGAGCAAAATAGGAAACAAATAATCTGAAGTACATGTAATTACAGTTATCCTAAAATTCATCTTTTTGTGTAGAGAAACAGAGGCAAAGATATTGTTCGAGAACTAAGGCTAGTGTAACTTTGTGAGGGCTGTTCTATATTGCATTCAAAAGTAATGCCTCTCCATCTCTTTCATTAATATATATTTCAGCATTATATTTAAATACTATTTTAAAATTTAAATAATTAACATACTTGAATAAATTTAAATCCAAATATTTGTACTTTAATATCTTTATTTGCTCAACCTGTGTTTTATCTCAAATTTTAGGAAATCTATTTAGCCCTCAAGAAATTAATTTCCTGTTCCTCAAAGTCTTCCATCTAAAATGAATGCAAATAGGAAATCATCTTGAAATGAGAGAAGGTTTACCTTCATGTACCCAAGGCAGCCAGTACTTTATGCTCAAATAGATTTTTTACATCAACACAGCAGGTAGCTGAGTGTACAAACGAGCAGTTACCTGGCATCTAATCAGTTGCTGTGTTGAATTTCTGGAATCCGAAGTTTTAACAGGTCAGCACACACTAAATACAACTTCAAAAATTTTCTTTATGTTTCAACTTAGGAGGTCCGGGGCACAATACAGGTTCTACATGTAAAACCACATAAACTTTATTCCAGAGCTTGATAAAATGAGGGCAAGTCTTTCCATTGGCTTGGATGGACTTTGGATTGAGCTCAAAATGGGTATTTTTGTTTAAATAAACAAGAAACATATGGTAGACAGCTGATTCTCTTTCTGTTGTTTGTTCAGTTAACAGCTTCTTTAGAGTCACTATATTTGTTATTGGAGTATATAGATTAGGGATGAAATTAAATAGTCGTCAAATTGCCCACCCAAATTTGTTCAATTCTTCGAGTAAATTAATCCCTTAGATTGATGACCAATATATCTTCATTCAGAATATTCATCCTTCCACATCTAGGCTACTTTCCAGAGAGTAGGGCATTTTATTTTCCATTAATAAATTCAGCTACTGAATCATTAGAGGTATTTAAAAAGAACTGTTAAAAATTCAAAAATCTAATTGCACATTATGTGTTATTTAGCAAATATTTATTTAGCTCCTACCAGCACAATTCCTTTTTTTTTTTATATAGTTTGCTGCAGGTGGGATATATCTCTTTTTCTTTTATCTACAAAACATGGAAGACTTTTCTCTATGAAGAATGCTTATTTCTTATTCTTTTCTTGCCTATGGGTGCTATGACAATATGGTGTTGGTCGCTGATAGTCTTCTTCTGAAATATATTCTCATTTGCTCAAATATTTCCACGTCTACCAGAATATTTAATCACACAACACGTCTCCAGTGATAGTGGCTGTAGGCCACTGTGTTTTACTAGGTGGATATTTTTCTACATGGAGAAGGTGGCAGCTGTTGTCCTCCTCCAACCTGGTATGGCACTTTAACTGTGCCAGCAGCAGACTGAGGCCTGCTCTTAACCATCTTTATTCACTTTTTTGCATTTGTGCTGTCGGGACATTTTTGTTTTGTTTGTAGAACTACTTCATAACTCAGTCAGCTTTGCTTTCTCTTCTCTTGCGTTCTTCTCTGTTGATGTTTTTCATGTATTTTTTTCTCGATCATTTCTTTCTAGTCTCCATTTCATTTCAGCAGCTCAATGCCATTTAGAAAGACGCTGCACCTTTTGTCTGTGTATGTCATACCAGCTAAACCTATTGTCTGTTTAACTTCTTCATCTTCAGTTTCCCTTGTCCCTTTTCATTCTTTCTTGTCCTAACGCTTCTGTCTTCCTTCCCCCTCTCTTCCAGCCTCTCGGACATGTTGCATTTCTGGCTGCGCATTTCATACTGCATGCAGAGACAGCCGACCTCTGCTTGCCACAGCTTGCAGCACCACGTGGCTCCCCTTTTGTGATCACTTCAGAAAACCAAGCACTCTTTGATGTATCGGGGGGGGGAAGTTTTACTGAAATTCCTTTAAACATGCAGACATCCTTACTGTCTTCCATCACTGCTATTTATCATATTGCTGACACATGGATGGAAGCGTTTTCCTTTTATGTTAAGCCTGGGCTATGCAAAGACACTGGAAGGCGATATATACACCGCTGCAGCTTATGTCAACAGTGAGGTATTTTTTACAAGTTTGAGATATTACCACTGTTAAATAAACCAGGATAGTGATGAGGATGAATAAAGTGAAAGATGTGACAGCAGCTGTGCATTTTGATAAGGAAAAAGATAACACAGGAATTCTGTCTTACAACTTAATGAGGTAAAATGTGTATAGCTATAATGTCTGATGCCATGGTTGAGATTGGACACCATGGTACATTACTTTGCAATGTATACATTTACCAACCTATAGAAAGTCTTTGCTTTGTCTTCGCCTTGTCAAAGGCATTTGTGACATATGTCTGCATAAAGAGGTTTTAGACAGGAATAATGCACAGGAAGCTGCCAAAGACTGTGCAAATAGTAAAGCTAAAGCATTCATCTACTTGTATTTTGGTGTTATCCTCCAGTATGACTTTGGTGTTGATATTTATGGCAGCAGGATGATTTGTGCTGATATTGCTTCAGCCTGAGACAAGATGAGGGGCTTAGACTGAAGGAGAAACATAAATGAGTATAAATTGGGTTATGGTTTTCGATTTGTTTGTAAATATGTTAATGATCTAATTCAGCGAATACATCGTGACTAAAAATGATGCCTACACATAGATTCCTCCTGACAGCCACAGTTCATGTTTGTATCTGCAAAGTGTACACCCCTGTCTGGACCAGTAATTATCCTTTTTTGAACTTCTCAGAGCTGAAACACGAGTGCTAATTTAAATACTTATACTGCTTTGTTTTCCTCTTAAGATCACACCCACTTGAAGAAGAGTTGGGCTATGACTGTTGAGAATCTGCTATATCAAGCAGTGTAAATTTTTAAGGGATGTATGTTTTGCCTTTCACTAATAGAGGCAAGTTACCAAATTTACTGGAATGTAGATAATTTTAAGAGATGAGGGGTATGTTTCTCTCCCTCCTATACCTATATTGATTTATTGAATCTATAAACACTCTTTCTTTGTTGAAAAACGAATATAACTCGTCTGTATCTATTATCGGCAACAATACAAAGACAAGCAGAGGCAAAGTGCTCATAGCCAGGTGGAAGTCAAAACAAAACTGTCCGGCAAAATGAGGCAGCTCGTACCGCTCATCAGCAAGCTTGACCCCTGGGCAGCCTGAGAGGCAAGTTCGTCAAGAGCTCACTTAGGTGCAGCTGACAGGCTGCTGGAGATGTGACTGAGCAGTCTCTGGGGACACCTCTGTCATGGTTCCTGCAAGGTATTTGCTAGAGTATGGGTCCTGCAGCTGCCAGATGGGCTGTCTAAGGTTATGTGGACATGGACCTTGGTGTTAGAGCAACAATAGAAAGAAGGTAACCTCACTGGTTTCCCTAAGAATCCACACAAACAGCAGATTAAACAGATTAAATAGCAGATGAAACCTTAATGTTTACATTATTATCCATTTTTTTTTGGTCATTTCATCAATGTTTTTCTTCTGCCAGAGTGATTTGAGTCTGAATTTCAAGCTATGCTTTTGTTAACAGCACTGATATAGGTATAAATCTTGGATTGATACAAGTGCATACTCCTGTATACATTTTATAATCTTCTAACATATTTCTAAAGCTTTAAATATGTGTTTAAATGAGATTATGAGAATTTGTCAGCAAGTGGAGTTTCTCCAAGTGAAAGTAGTGGTTATTCTGTGTATGTTTTGCTACGAATTTTTATTCAGAGATAACCTGAGAGTTTGGAGAGAAGAAAAGGAGAGAGTTCAGTTTAAAATAAAGAAATACGTGGCAAGTCATTGATGTATTCCAGTGGCTTAGGAGAGTTGTATCTCCCTTAAACCTTGCTTTTCTGTGATGCCTATTTAAAACCTGATAAGTGTTCTGCTTCGACTACTGCCTACCACGATGATCACAATCATCTTGTCACCTTCTCTACCTCTCCATCTGTCTATATTCCTCTGTTGTCTTGCAGATGGTAAGCTGTCTAGGGCAGGATCTATGGTTTTTTTCCTATGCTTACACAGCATCTAGTGTATAGCACTTGGGACAATGGAGTCCTGGTCAATGACAAAAACTATAAAGTTTTATGATGATATGGCAAGTATTATTGTCAACTTCTTATCTGTCAGAAAGTTCAGTTATGTAAATAACTAGTTTCCCCACGAGTTTTATCAAATATTTTACGTTGTTGAATTATTTATATTAAACACATTGTCTTACTTACCGCTCAGCATAAATTTAAAAGATAATTTTAGCAAGGAAAGAAAATATTTATGAAGAGAAACCAGAGGCAGAAATAAAAGTGATAAATTAATGAAAATATCCTGATTGTGGCAACAGTCTAGATGAGAATTATCTCTTATGTGAGAGGTTATTTGATACTGTAAGGATGATGTTGTGTCCGTATACATTATTGGTTTGCCCATCTTTGCGATCCATGGTACAGCCTGGGAATACTGGAGGACAAGGGTGTTCTGAAAAGATTTTGAGGGAAAATTACCTTAAAGTTCAATAACCGGTGAGGAACAGGAATATAGTAGTGCTGCTGAGAGGTGTTAATATCATTTCAAGTTTCACTGGGGACTGTAAGAGCAAGAGGGAAGAAATCAGGGGCATTTAGGATGTAATAACAAGGAATAACCTTTAAAGAATTGCTGCAAGATAGAGGTAGCAGAAGCAAACAGAAGAGTCCATGGGCCTGAAGCAAAGGGCTGTTCATAGCAAGGGGTGCCATTTTTGACTGCAGAAAACTATAGACTTGCCTCAGGGAGAGGTCCCTCATGGGACAGGAAAAGGTTGTAACAGGTTATTTCCATACTGTAAATATCATATGTCAACTCTGTGTTGGATCTGTCCTCTGCTAGTTTATGTAGAGTAAAATGTAAAATGTCAACAACACACTTCCACACAGTTTTATGTCACTTTCACAAAAGCAACTATTTGTAATAGTTAGATTGGTAAGAAAAACTGAATTATAAATGCTTAGCTAACAGTGATCCAGAAGATTATTACCATGGCCGTGTCCCTGGAATCTTATTTTTAGTGTGGATATAATTTTATTCTGATGTTATAGAAAATACTAGGAACTTCTGTATTTTACAAAAAAGATTTATGACACAAATTGTATACTCATCTTTATATGGTAATATTTTGGAAATTAATATGGGAGAAAATAAAGTGGTACTGATCAAGTAGAAAACATAGAGAATGTGTTTGTGTGAATCATGAGGAATTGTCAATAAGCAGAATTACCTTAAAAACGTTGTCAGTATGGACACATAGCTTTGGTGTGTCATTCTGTACAGCTCCCAAGTCCTGTATCCTACTCGACTATGAAAAGTGGTCGTGCTTTTATGTCATTATCCCAGATTCTTGCATGAGTTTTCTATCTGTTGACTTAGACACTAGTTAAAACAAAATAAGAGGCCCCAGCATTGAATATGGTCATGAAGGCTTTTGGCTTAGAAGAGTGTTGTCCAAAAGGCAGGATCATCTTTAGTCTTCATAGGAGCTGTTCCAGACAGTCTTGCTTCTGGGTGGGACATGGAAGACTTCACAGAATTGATGACCTCATGACGTCATTCTTGCATACTCTACAAATCTGACTGGAGTCTTGTGATCAAGCATATTTATTTTTGTGTGTGCTTCTTGTTCTCTCCTCTCTTTTCTGATTGTTTTCACAACTACAGACAGAGCACAGTTAAAAACATTAATTACTTACAGTGGCAGACGTGAAGAAGAAGTTGGATAATATACTAGATATTGCTATATTTCAATTATGAAACTTAAGTTAAAGATGGCAAATAGGTGAAAAACTCAGGAATGCTATACAAGGCCTTTGCATAGCTCTTAGGCTTTTAAAAAAAAACCAAAACACAACAACTTTTCCTACAAGGCCTTTGAGGAGATCTTAGACTTTTGTCAAAGGCAAACATCAAGACTACACTGATGAAAAGCGATGATTCCATCAAGTTCCTTGATATATGTATATAGCATTTACTGCACAACGTTTGAGAAAAAAACAAACCTGGCAAACTCAAAATCTGCTTACCACAGACACAAACATAAAGCAGAAGCAAATGTTCATATTGTAGCAGATAACTGGTCAAAAAAGATGGAAGAACTTCAACATGCTTCTGTTCGAAAAAATCTGAAAGCTCCTGAGACAGCTTGAAAACAGTCTCTGGCTGTAAAATTAGTGGTGTTATACCATTCTGTAGTGAAGACGGTCAAATGCTGTCAAACTACATGAGAAGAAAATCCTCTGTCACTGGCACAAACACTTCAACAGTTGTACGCTGTCTGCCTGAAGCTCTAAATGAAGTTCTGCTGCTCCCCACATAGGAGCAGCACTAACTTCCACAGCAGTTTCTTAATGCTCTTGTGTAGACATCACAAGGTGAAGCATCAGTCCTCAGTGATATTCCTCCTGAAACACTCAAATGCAGAAGGCAATGCCTGGTCTAAAAGAAGGAGAAAAAATAATAAAGTTACATTTTTTATCCAGCTTATAGGGTAAGAAGAAAATTTGTAAAGAGTTCAAAGACACAGAGAAAACGTCTGCCTCTGGAAACAAATGAAAAAGACCACTTGGTGCTGTTTGAGTCATAAAAATATCTTTTTCTCTAGCTGCTGGACAAAGTTCTTTCCTTAGCAACGCCAGGCATGCTATTGAGTTTGCTGCATTTCCAGTCAAATTAGCTTTTGATCTAGGTAAGGCGCAGTCCAGATTACTTTTTGCAATCAAATATATCTTAAAGTGAGTGCAACGGACACACTACAGCTTTATAAAATTTGTTTCAGGAGGTTTCTGCACAAATTACACTATCAAGATAGATACCTGAATGCTGCTGGGTTTTTTCCTTTTTTTTTCATCTTATTTCTCAGCGGAGTGGTAGCAAATATTTTGGCCAAGATGAAATGGCAGGAATTTTCACTGTCCAAATGGCAAGTGCCATGTCTTTCTATCACTCTCATCGAACTCCTGTGCTGTTAACAACTGCGTGATTCCTCTGGAGACAGCAGAAAGCAGTCGATTGTGGAGTTTCCCACTCTGACACCTGAATATTGAAGGCCACGAATTTGCTGTCCTGCATTCTGCTCATTGCCAGCGATTGCAAATTCTTGGTGTGCAGAGACTCTTGGTGGCATGCACACTTGAGAACATGGAGTGTGTTATTGCTGTCAAGTTTCTTGGTCTGATGCTGGCACAGCGAAACAGTAGCTCTGTTCCAGCTTTGCTCTGGTGAAAAGCAGGTGAAATTAAAATTGGGAACTGACAAAGCAATACTGCAATCTCCCGACAAATTCTGCTGCTGCTTTGGTAATACGCTGTCCGACGCTGTACCTTTCTAATCTTTTTACACATCCAGGATATTTGGGACATGATTTGGAGAAATCTGCCAAGAGCCAATTCCTTTGGTCATTTAATGTACAGTGAATATCACAGAGCAGTGAAACTTGGTAAGGATGCTCTTCATATACAGGAGCAAAGAAATCTCCACCAAGATATTTAAACTATAAGGAATTACTGGACCTCAACGATAAACACTAATAGGAGAGCAGAGAGGGTTTTAAATATTGGTCCATGGATGTGTCTAGGTTCTAGGCATCACTCCAGGCTGCTCTGGATTTTGCTTCTTGATTCACAGGAATCTCAGTTGTCACAAGAGGCTGCTGAAGCATTCATAGGCGATATTTATTTTCTTGTAGGGCTTGTATTTTTGCTCTTTAAATGAATAGGCTGCCCAGGGAGGTGGTTGAGTCCCCATCCCTGGATGTGTTTAAGAATAGGGTGGATGATCTACTTAGGGATATGGTTTAATGGGGATTAGGGACAGTTGGACTCGATGATCTCTAAGGTCTTTTCCAACCTAGAAATCTATGAATCTATGAAAAAAATAGAAAAGGCATTACACTCATGCTTCACTTTTTCCATCAGTGAATTGCAGAAGTCCTAAGAAAGAAGCATAAAGAAAGAAGTCCTAAGAAAGAAGCATTTGTATCTGGGATGGTTTGATGATTTGTTTGGAAGTTGTGTTATGATTAATGTAAATGATCTGTACAATTCCTCTATTGTTGAGGAACTGTTCAGAAATTTTCAGTCATAGAAACTGGCAGCCAGGACCAATCTGATTATTATGTTTATTTCTATGCTATATCTACCCAGCATTGTTTTTCAGAAACGTTCCTGAAGTGTCTCTGGTTAGAGGCAGAGATCTGGAGAAGACAATGTTCTTTGGAACTGAAGGAATAGATTCTGTTTAGGATATCTCCTAACACAAAAGAAAGAAGATGACTTGGAGTTCTTGAGGTCCTACTGCTTTTATCTATCCTTCAAATTAAGGATGTTAACTTTTGTTAGATTTATGGAAAGACCTGAGCTGCATATGGAGATATCTTTTTCTCTAATCCTCTGCCAAGTAATGCCAAAGGAATATATCCATCATTAAGCACTAAAAAATGTTTTCAGATCATCATCAGGTAAAAGATTTGGAGAAACCTGGAATGTACTAATGGTCAGAGCTCAAGTGTTGGTGCAACTTTACTGTTAATTTGAAGAGAGATTGGTCAAGTGGTAACAAACAACACTATATGCCAGATTTATAAAGGAAAGAAAGAGTATGCATAGTTGCTTCTTCTCATTGTGAAGAAGCAGTTCAGCTATGAAAGCAACACATTTAGAAGTGGATATCTCATGCTTCAACTATCTAGAAGATGCATTGCTCTTCTCAAATTATACAAGGAAGCAGTATTTTCATCAGGCCCCAAATTGATGGTCAAATGAATTCAGTTAAAGTGACTGTTCAAATAGATATCCCAAGCACCCAAATGGACATTAAAGGAATAGAGTCATCCATCATTAAACCATTTGCATCAGAGAAACATAAAAATTGATTGTTTGGGGCCTCTCTTGCATACTTGCATACCCAGTATTCTGGGTCTTTTTCTAGGTAGGCTGATTCATTCACCAGCTCAGTTCACACCCGGTTGCTGGCTGTGAGCCACTAATAATGGATTACCTATGCAGTAGCCCTCAAAGAGAAAACGAAGATAAATTTTTATCACCAAAGCAATTTTGACCCTGCTGTGAGTATGTATTTTATGATCTTTTGTTCCATGCTAGAGCAGAATCCTTTCTCACATGGAGGTTGTAGTAATGAAGACATGTTAGGCAAGTAGGACTGCTGTGGGCTTTTCCCCCCTAAATATGACATCATCTCCATGGATGATGAGGGCCAAAATACTCTGAACTTAAAATCTGAAGATCTAATTTTACTGTATAGGAGGTTATAAATCTCTTCCAAAAATGGTCGAAATTGACCCCAAAGAGGATGCCATATAGATTCGTTGAATAAATCTATTCGTGCTCTTTCTTCCTTCTTCTCTACCTCTGATGATATTTCAAAATAAAAGCTACCAAGTACAGCCTATTCACATGGCATCAAATCAACATATCAGGAAATCGGAAAATATGTATTTTACTTCCAAATTACTAGTCCTCTATGATTTCTTTCATGCTCAAACTTTGCAAATAACGCAAAATAATTTGTATTTTTTTCACATGTAGCTACTTACAAGTTTCCTCTGAGAGGCAAGGCAGCCCCCCCAATATATTGCTTTTTGTTGTTCCTGAAATCACTCAGTGCTCTGACTTCACCTTCAAAATGGGTTAGCGCAGTCTTCCTGAAAGTGATGGTGTGATTAAATTTCCAAAATATTTTTTCTGTTCCTGACAACTGTTAATGAGAAACAACCATTAATGAGAAATCTGAGTCCAAACTGGGACCACAGGTGACTATTCTCTCTCACTTACAGTACACTGCTAGCTAAGGAAAAGTTATTTAATTGGTTCCTAAGCACCTCATTTTTATGAGTGGGGCTTAAGTGCTGAAATATAGGAACATACATTTCCTTGTGCTTGCTATCAGCACAGTAGCATATAAATGTAGTTTAGAGAAAATCCTAGAAAGCTTCCTAAATTCTTCCTTCTTTGAAAAATGGAAGGCATTATCCTGTAATCTTTATTTTTATCAGAGAAAAAAGTTTTTTTAGGAAAAGCACAGTACTAATTTCTCGTTTCCTTTAGTGGGAGCTTCACATAGGTGTGAAGGAAGAATATGTGATTTTTCTAGGGAGGGGTTGTGAAAATAATGCTTAAAAACTCAGGAGATGTGAGTGCTGGGGTCTAATATATAGTGATACTTCTTAAAGAGTAGTGTAGGAAACTGAATTGATATTGTATTCCTGTCATGTTCATCTTGATACTTGTAATCCTCATATCATTACAGTTTTTATTTCTCAAAAGAAAAAAAAAGAGTAAATTGGAATATCTAGATAAAAAGTATATTAATGATTGCATGTATTTAATACAGATATTATAAAAAATCCATGCAAATTTTATTTAATGTTTCTAATGGTTTAGCATAATATCCTGAAAAACATGTTTTTTCTTCTTCTAAAGGACAGTTTATCAGAGGAAAGAGCCACAGTGAACATTCTGTGTTTTAACACTAGTAACTGAACTTTTGATAGCGTAGAATTGAGCATAGCATATGATGTAGTTTCTGTTACTAAGAGATGAGAATCCTCTTCCTGGCAGCTGGCTTCTTGAGGAAAACCCACTGGGTATTTAACTCTGCTTCCTCTCTCCGTATAACGGCCTATCTTACAAGTAATCTTTCTCCTTTTATAATTATTTGTTTAGTTTATTTAGAAAAAAAACCTTCTGAAGTCCATTGATACTCAATAAGCCTGCACTATCCTACAAAACAAGTGGGAACATAGTTCTTTTGGAAACTCCTATTTACGTATTTTTAGGGATTAAATACAGATCACCTGGAATTTCTGGGGAATAGTACTTATTGTAGTGTGTACTGTCTGTCTTCTAAAACTTCTTCATAAGTTTTAGAATCATAGAATTTTTTAGATTGGAAGAGACCTTGAATATCATCAAGTCCAACCGTTAACCTAGTGCTGCCAAGGCCACCACTAAACCATGTCCCTAAGCACCACACCTACACATCTTTTAAGTACTTGAGAGAGTTGAGTTTGTTTAGTCTGGAAAAGAGAAGGCTTCAGGGAGACCTTCTAGCAGCCTTCCAGTACCTAAAGGGGGCCTACAAGAAAGCTGGAGAGGGACTTTTCGCAAGGGCATGTAGCGATAGGACAAGGGGTAATGGTTTTAAACTGAAAGAGGGGAGATTTAGATTAGATGGAAGGAAGAAATTCTTCACTCTGAGGGTGGTGAGGCACTGGAACAGGTTGCCCCATCCCTGGAAGTGTTCAAGGCCATGTTGGATGGAGCTTTGAGCAACCTGGTCTAGTGGAATGTGTCCCTGCCCATGGCAGGAACGTTGGAACTAGGTAATCTTGAAGGTCTCTTCCCACTCTAACCAATATATGATTCTATGATTCTTGCTCCAGGAATGGTGACTCAGCTTGTTCCAATGCTTGACAACCCTTTCTGTGAAGAAATTTTTCCTAATATCCAATCTAAACCTCCTCCCGTGCAACCTGAACCCGTTTCCTCTTGTCCTATCGCTTGTTACTTGGGAGAAGAGACTGACCCTCACAAGTTTCTCTCTGCAAGTCTTCTTTGGTCTCTACCTGCAGCCCTTCTGGAGTATAGGTACACAGACCAAAAGCCAATCCAAATATTTAAGACTTCGTCAGCTTTCAGCAGCAGTGGCCATACTTGTTCTTGACATTCCCCACTGCTTCAGACACATTTTGGGCCCATAAGGTGTATCTGTGTCGTCAATTAAGGGATACTGCAGAGCACATTTCAGTATTCAGTTCTTTGTGCTGTCAGTGATGGTACTGTTTGAAACAGGAATCGTCTGAAGATGTAAGAAGAGCAAGGTTTAGAGGGACAGGTGATATGTCAGAACAATATAGCTGGAAAAAAACACACAAGCTGTCTGACATACAACTGTCTTGCTTTTAAAATTAGATATAAAAATAGTTGTGTTACATAATACAGTTAAGGTGGGGAATCTCCGAAAAGGCAGAAAATTCAAAGTGAAGGCTGACGTTCTGTCATTACTTTGTCCTCCTGTATGTGTCTTTTTCACTATAATGTAAGTAAGTGGAGTATGAAGTGTCATCCTCCACTTTGAATTTTTTTACTTCCGTCAGGTTCTGTCACAACTCTACTGTATCAGGTGTTCTTGTTGTGGGAGTGCAGGAAGAACAAATGGCAGAAGACCTATATAGCAATTCTGAAACACATCTGTGTGAATTGTACAATGACACTTAGGCTTGACGAGGAGAGTAAAGAGATCAGGTTGTAGAACAGAGTTCGATAAGGAGAAATTATTCTGTCCAAGCACTTCCTCCTTTGAAAAGATCTTAAAAGGACTTTTAGGGAGGAAGAAAGTGAATTGATGCCCACAGGGAAGATACAGGCTCTTAAATTCTTTAAAACTGTAATCATCCTTTTATTAGGAGTTGGACTGCTGTGATAGGATCCTAACCCATGGTTCAGTCTTGGTGGCGTGACTGCAGCACAGATACTTCTAGTAACAATAATCAGATTTGTGGAAGGCACTGTGGTAAAAAAATTCCTCCTCCTAAAGAAGATGAAATAAGTGATAAAAATAAAGTATTAAACAAAGGAAAATTATGGTGTTCTAGTCACATGAACAAACCAAAGAGATCAAAAATAAAACTGTGAAATCAATGAGACTTTGTCCTTTCATAACATTAGTTTTGTACTGATGAAATTTTACTGCCTTCTGGATAGTTCTTAAACTTGTATAATTTTAAAAATGTGAGAAAATGGGTCTTTTTTTCACTTTGATTTATATGTTTTGGTTTATGTTTTAGGGACCATTTTTTAAAACATATTTGACACAATTTGTCTTTCACATGCTGCTTTGTTAATGGTAGTCTTTAAAATGTGACAATGCTTGCATTTAAGGTTCCAAACATGTGCTTTGTATACTGAAGTCAAATGGGAGATGATTCCATCTACCATTGATGGGAGCTGGTATCTAGATGTCCTCATCAATAGCAGTCGAAATAAAGACGAGATTATGGCTTACAATAAAAGCTTATGCTAATGAATGAACTTCGGTACTCTAAGGTGCTAAATCTACTTGCCAAAAAAGGTGTCATAAACCTCTTCTTCTTCCAGCCAAAGAGAAATGATAGAACAAGTGAAAATTAACCATTGTATTTTAAAAGCACTTTATCCACCACACACACACTACACATAAAAGTAACTGCACAAATAATTTAAATGTTGTATCTATTAAATGGCTGTGTATCTATGGCACAATTTTCTTTCTAAAAAGCAGGAAAAGCCCACAAGCCTTTGGCAAGGTATTTTAGCTCCTGATTCTTTCTCTCTTAGGCTTATGTAGCTTGATCTGCCTCAAAGGTCTTGTTCACTTAAGTGTATGCTGTGAATTATTCTCTTCCTATGTGGTGTGTGTGTACCATGTCTCACCCACTCAAAGGAAGAAAAAAATGTTTCCTCAGGAATCAGTATTTTCTTCAAAATGGTCATTTTCGTACTTTACACACCAAAAAAGGCTATAATACCTTCTTACAAATACAGTAATTTTTTGTAATTTTAAAAGAGAGAAAAATAAACTCTGGGTGCCATCTGGTAGGGTACAGGAGCTGCAGGTAAGCCCACTAATAATACTTAATGCTCTCATAACATGCTGTGTTTTCAGCACTGTAGGCATCAAGCGATGAATTTTCAGAACATTTCCTGTGCTCAAGGTAAATGTTGCTAATCTCTTTAAGGAATCTTCTTGGTCTTGCTGAGAATAATACCTGTGTGCTTGCCAGCCCTGGAACCCCTAAAATCAGCTTAATATTGCATTTGCTGAAGTTTGTTCTTTCTTTGTCCACTCCTCCTTTTTCCTGCCCTTTTGACGAGCTCCGACTCTGCTTCTTCAGACAACCCTCAGTGCAAAAAGCAGTTGAGTTAGTGGTTTATTTTTTCTGAGAGATCTGAATGAACACAAGGAAATGATAAGGTCTCGTCATGGCAGCTTTCCTTACAACTGTCCAGACATTGCCCTGTGGAAATACTAAATAGTATTCCATGCAGTTTGTTATGGTAGTAAATATACATACATATTTGACAGACTGGAGTCCCAGTGTGTGGCTAAGTTCACATTAGCTAAAAGAGACAGGCAGCAGTAAGTGTAATATATTGTTAAAATTGATGTTCTAGCCTGTGACCGTGTTTAATTAATTATTTGTATCACACTAGCAGTATGTTTAGTGTATAATTAATTACCCTGGAAGCAGAAGAGTGAGGAAGAACAACTTGAAAACTGGTGGTGAGAAGGTTCCTGGCATATGATAGTTAGGCTGATTCATTCTGTCTGTCTTCATCGTGGAATCTCTTTCAGGGTTTTTGATTTTAAATAAACAAAATGAATCGCTATGTGTTTGCTAAAACAAATTCAATGCATCCCTTGCTCTATGTGGGACATTGCATTAGTCCCAAGTTAGTGCAAGATGGATAACACGAGTGCATGAAGTTTTTTTGATCTCTGCGTTACCTCTTAGGCAGGAAAAAGATCAGCTCGTATTCAGTATCTGTCAACGCTCCAAGCGGATGTGTTACATTTTTCTCACTTCCCAGTATGACAGACACTGGGACTGTGGCTGTGTCTTGGTCTTTCTAGTTCTGGCAGCTGAATTCTAATACTTGCTCGGGGCTTTCTCTGACAAGTACGCTCTTTGGTAGGGATGCAAGGAGCTTCCTCTGCCTTTGTGCTTAAAAGCGCTGCAGAGGCAGCTCTGTTGCTGCTCCCTGGGGCACATGGACAGCGGAGCAGCCAGGAGGGAAGGCAGGCTATGCCCTTGCCTCTCTTTCTCTCCCTTGATCTTTGTGTCAATTGACTAAAGTTGGTGTAATTAGGGGAGCAGGGTGCACCCTTTCCGGAGACGTCAGCCAGTGCACACTCAGTGGAAAGACCTGCAGGGGAAATCAGCGTAGCGCGGCGTTGACGTTTCCTCCAGGAGTGCTGAACACACACTGTGCGATCTGGAAGACATGAACCTGCCGCCTGACACGTGCCTGCTGAGGTATTAGGAGAGTAAGTATGGGAAAACAGACCCTTGTGGAAAGATACGTATTGCAAAATACACGTATGCTGGAAACGAAAAAAGGATGACTTGAACATCCATGCTCAGTCTAGCAGGACTACTGGAGTCAAGGAAAAATACCACTTTAAAATGTGCTGTTAAATTTTTTTTTTCTATTAACAATAGGATCCAAGTAAATTAAACGTTGATTTTGCTTATCCCATTGTTTTTCACTGGGTTTACCTAGCTTGCAAATCAGTGTCAACACTGGGTGAATGAGTCTATGGTGATGACGAATCACCACACACACATAAAACGTGACATAAGAGCAATGTGGTATGTAAGATTCCTACTGGTAAATGCTGCCTAGTTTTGTCACTTGCTTAATGCTACTGAAATCAGAGCAGTAGCATTAACAAGTCAAGTCAGGCATAAGTTTTTCTCTCTCTGAATAAAGATCCCTACAATGCTTACACTCTCTAAATACAGGTAATTAGAGGCTGTGGTATAATTCTTTTCTCCCTCGACCTAAAAGCAGTCACAAGTCACTGAAGCAATTGGTTACTGTCACATAAAACTAATAAAATGTGTTGAGCCTATAGTGAGATTCTTATCTTGAATACCCTTGCATTTATTTGAGTGGCCAGATCTTTACCTTAGTTCTTAGTCTTTTTTTAAAAAAATTTTTTCCTTAAATGGCATAGTATCATGGCACCTGTTATTTGGAGGTGAACATCAGC
The DNA here is from genome assembly GCF_009769465.1 of Tauraco erythrolophus. Taxonomy (NCBI): domain Eukaryota; kingdom Metazoa; phylum Chordata; class Aves; order Musophagiformes; family Musophagidae; genus Tauraco; species Tauraco erythrolophus. The sequence goes on along the minus strand of NC_141474.1, from coordinate 27,787,145 downwards.
AGGTGAAGGGAACAGTTGTAATAATGTCTAGAGAGTAGGCAGGAGTGGGACACTAATGCCATATTTTAAGAGGTGGGGTTTTTTTTCTCTGTTTTTTTTTTAATTGTTTGGAGAATAAAGGAATCTATGCTATTTCCTTTGCTTATAATTCACTCAAATGGGTCAATGCTTGAGCTAGTTGTTGCTCTGAAATTACAATGACTGACTATAATTAAGAACTAATTTGTAGTCATAAAAAAGCCAGATAAGGGGCTATCCACTTCATGAGAGATGAATATAATCAGGATAACTGGCACAGCTGGTGGCCATAGTCTGTCCTCAGTGAGCACACACAATTCCTGTAATTTGTTACAGGACTTATGTATCTGCCTCAGAAGGTGAATACTTAAGAATATTTCCTTTAGATCAATGATTTGAAGGATTTAAGCTTACAGAGTGTGGGAGTGGGGCATGGGGAACATAGTGCAACCATTTATTAATTATACAGCATTAGCATTCTGACGGATGTCATGTAAATTAATCAGGTAGATGTGTTTTGGTCTGCTAGAAAAAGTCAAGTTTGTTTCAGAGGAATATCTCAATGCTGAATGTGCCATTTTATACATGCAAGCAGGAATTGACTTTCGGCTCAAGCCATTCTTCAGTCGTATTTTAATTTCTGGACTTATTTTCCTTGCTATCAAAGGCAGACCTAGAAGCAATACCCTGCAACCTTTTCATCTGTGATATTCAACTAACTTCTGTATGAAAACAGTCAGCTTTGGTTTTATTGCAGAAAATATATCTATAAAACCCTGTTAACTGTTTTCCTTATGCAAAACAGCAATTATGACCTCTTTGACTTAGCACTTATTCTACAGAAATAAGCAATTGCCATTTGGCTCTATTCATTTTGTACTTTGTTTCACGCTTTCTTAAGATGTATCAGCAGACTTTTAATTATCCTGCAAATGATTCTATTAAGCATTCTCCTTGCATATTAAATGCGGAAGACATTGTTTTGAGCTTCCTTTGCCTCCTGTGAATAGAATGTGGGCAGACATAGAAAAATCAAATTATTTTACTAAATGAAAACAACCTGAGCAGAAGAAATCATTTTGAATAATGACAGCTTGGGTGAGAGTGTCACCATTTTCTATCAGTTTGCTCTGCATCACATAGGAGCTCACTTGATGGAATGTTAAAAAAAAATGTGTCTAGTAAAAATAAGCTGTGACAGTCTCTAAGTAAATGTAATAAATCAGGAGGATTTTCAAAGGGAATAAAAAGTGTCATTTATGATGGTTACAGCTCATACGCCCACTATGATTCCTGTACTGGTACAGTTTATACTCTCCCATGGTAGATAAAATTATTACTTGATCTGTCAAAATGGAGTGACAAAATTTTTGTGGGTAGACAGCTTATTTAAGAATAGTAAAGTTCTATTGTGTGTTTGCTATTCTAACTCAAAGTACTGTAGAAAACAAGAAATGAGGGAAAGCAATCATTGTTCAGAAAGTTGATATAAAACTGGGAAAAAAGTTTAATAGCAAAAATCTTAATGTTTTACCCATAGGAATGTGGAGAAATAGTAAACATATTTTCATCTGAAAAGTTATTATTTCAGTAGCCTGTGAGACCTAAATTCTAGCATATTTCCTGTAATATAACGAATTGATAATTCTCAGAAAAAGTTTTCACTCAGCAGGAAGTGAGCTGGATTAATCTCTCTGTTCCAGGTGTTCACAACTGGATTAGATCCAAGAACTAACTGTGATTGCATAGTGCTAGCTTGGATTTGCCAGACACCCATACGTGATCAGGACATTCAGAGGTTGGAATATTTATGCAACCTCAACAGTAAATGCATGGACTGGTGCACTTCCTTGCAGTTCCAGTGAAACTTGCACATAGGCAGAAAACTGTCTGCTCTGAAACTTGAAAGTGTGGGCATAAAATGGACTCCCCATCATTTTGTTAAAGACCAAAGCTTGCTTCGCTTCCAAGAGTGTTTAGAGAGATCATACGTTAGATTTACAAATCATTGTCATTTACAGAAGTTCTGCTTTTCTGCTTTTTTGAACACATAATCAAAAAGTAACCAAGTTCTCGTGTTTAACTGTTCATGCAATTAAAGGCATCCAATACCCGCAGGCTCTTAAGGCAACTTGAAAGTATCTTATGGCTAGAACTGAAGTCAGAAAGGTATCAAAAGAAAATGAAGTGGGGAGGAATACTCAGACTTTGGGATGGGTTGTGAAGGAACATAATGAATCTGCCATGATTTAGAGCCTTTACATTCTGATTAGGTGTCTCAACTCCTTGAACCCACCATGAACTACAGCTGAAGTCCAAATAAAGGCCAGACATACTCTTCTGTACCCTTTTTTCTCTGCTTGCACATTTCAAAAGAAATGTTATGGAGTTACACTTCCTGTGCTAAATGTGGAGTTGAAGTTCTGTGCTCTCTTGGAAAAGGCATTTAAAAGATGAATGCATTTGCATATTTTCTGAAGAAATGATCACAGTTGAAAGGAAAAGATGATTCTGACATGAGGAGTAAGCCCCACATTTCAAGCTTGTTACTAATTCCTCATTACCAGATCCCACCAGTTCCCACAGGACAACTTAAACCCCAAGTACTCTGGAAGGAACATGGTTTTAAAAATTTTATAGTGACTGATCTGTAGTGAATAGAAGTGTATCTTCACTTACAAACCAGCTGCTTTCTCTCTGGCATGGCTAGTTATTGAAGCTACTTGCCATTCACACAGCTACATATAGCATTCACATGGCTTTGGTAAGGGAAAAGGGGAGTCGAGAGAGAGGAAACAATCTGAATTGTGAAACTATTCCCTTTTCTTCAGATGAAAGACAAGCTGTAAAGAGAGTATCTGGCTTTCCAAAATGACTAGTGAGACATGGCTTTGGGGCTACCTGTAGCAAAATGAGCTGATTTTCGGGGACTTCAGCTTGCTTCTGCTGCTTTTGTAGCTGCAAGAATATTTGTTACAGTGCCTGTGGCAAGTACAGTCAAATTGGACCTTTCTCCATGAAAAAAACAGTCATTCTAGGAAAAAAAAAAAGTTTCGTTGTACCAACAGAAAAGTCAGCATATTGTAGTCTCACTAGGTGAACAGCAAAATTCATGACAAAAGTAAGCAGAGGACATCAAACACACCATAGATTTTTTTTTCCCAAGAGCAGAGTCTTCTAAATATAGATTATAGTAATTTACTTTCAAACAACTCATTTTCAGCATCTGACATATTCATTAACCCCAGGTAGAAAAATTATTGTGGTGCATTAATTTTTCACCAATGAAGACATTAGTCATATTTGCAAGTATCATTAGTGTCTGCTACCGAGGTGGAAAAGTCTTACTGTCTCTCTCCAAATGGAGGATGCATTAGAATGTTAACTAGGGTCTGCTGAGTTCTGTGGGTTATCAACCCTTGCACACTTTTATGCATTGAATTTTAATTAGACTTTTCTAAAAGTACGTCATTAAGAGACATGTTTTATAAGTGAGTAGGACAGATATGTAATCCTTTAGTAAAATAAGGTAAAATGTACAAGGATTTAGTGTAAGTAGATAGTTCTTCTGACAATATGAAGGGTACAAGTTCATATATTAAACTGCATGTGTGCTCAGCAATTATAAGAAGGAAATGAGATCAGAGGTGTTATAGTCCATCGAGGGGGCAAGGGAAGAGGGTGTCACAGGTGCCAACAGCAGCAGGTATCTAGAGGGAAGTGAAGTCAGAGGGACTTGGATGTTTTTCTTCCCACAGTGTTATGATAAATCCTTTACACAGTACGTTCCTAAAATAAAGACTAAGTATTGGAAAGTGTCTCAGAACGATTGGGTCCTATCTTTCTTAGATGCTTTTCTGTACATTCTTTCTACTATATGCTCATTAAGTCTTTTATTTTATCAAATCTTTATTTAAATTATTTTGCTTTGGATTTATCTATGACCTATTTTTTTAATCCTTCGTGAAATATAATAGTCCTTCTTCTAGCTTTTATTAAAGACATGATGAAAAGGAGAACAAATTGAAGCAATGTTGCTCTACTTATACTTTTCCACATTAAAACAATGCTCAAATTTTATTCACTGATGTATAAGATTGTATATCTCTACGGTGGCTAATCTTTCAGAAGTTTTTTTTATTTGTAGAAAGGTGAATGCTTGTATTCCTGATATGACTAAATATTAGTGAGGAGCCAAAGGGACCTGGCATTCCTTTTAGTAATGCTTGAAAAAAAATTTGAATCAATTATTCTGTTTCCCCAGCTCCTTCCCATTTTACTTGCAATGTCCAATTTCCACTTAAGTCAAAGAGAGCATGGAATAGCTCGATGCAGAACCTGCTGAGGACAGTCAGCAAGTTCACTAACTTCACTTCAACATAACCACACAATGGAAACCGTACCTGACAGATGTATCAAAGATGTGACTCCAGGTCGAGTTGGAAGGAATTAGTTGGATAGAGCTTATGTTGAGAATTTTGGACAAGGGTTCTTAATGTTTATTTACATTGGATAAACAAAGAGAAAAGCTAGGTCACAAGTAGATGTGAGTATTTTTTACTGTATCATCATTTCTGCTTTTGTATTTAATTTCACACTAAGATGACGGTGCCTCTGTGGAAACTACATAAACCATGACAGCTTTTGAGGCTACCTGTTCTGAAGAACAGTAAGGGAGTGAATCTCTATGTTTAAATGTTAGAATTGGTAATACGATTGGGAAGTGAGGCAGAAATGCCGTTTAAGCTTCATATATTAAAATAAGAATAATCTTTTTAGGGCTTTGTTGCATTTCTTATGGGCTTGCCTTGATTGTAAAAACTCAGTTTAACTGGTATTTAATTTTTAAATTTTTAATTAATTAATTTAATCCTAATTTTTTTTTTTTAATAATAGTAATAAATCTCATTACTGATTATATTAGTAAGGGAAACTTTGGTCCAAGCTTGCTTGGTTCAAAATCCTGTTAAGTTTTGTACATATGAATGATTACTTGATCTCGTAATTACGTGATGTTCATACAGAATGAATAGTTGAATAGTTTCAGATGTTACATGTCTAATTTCAGTATTGTAATTTGGATGTTTTGGATATAATAATAAGTCCATATATGAAGTATTTATATAAATATTTTTATAATGCAGTTTTTCCCATGAAAAAAACTTTTTGGGTACTAGAAAGCTAGTTGAATACTTAACCATTGTACAATTTAATTACACCTAATGTTGTTTTTCTGGCTTTTACACAATACAAAATCTATGTATTGCATTTTCATTTGTTTGTCTTTGAGCTCAGCCGTGAAAAGTTATTCTCATCTCTAGATAGTTATATTATTTAAGCACTTTTTGTTTTGATGGAAATTACTTTTGTAGGAAGAAATTTACCGCTTTGACTGCGATCAGGGCCACAGCTCAGTCTGTAACATTCACTGCTGACATGCCTATTTCCTACCTGTCAGAATGAAATACTAATGGTAGGTCCTATCAATTCTGACATTGCTTTCTTATTTTTTAGAACCAAGGTCACTTTGCTTCAAGTTTACATTTGGCATGCAAATAGAAATGAAACTATAAAAAGGATTATTATTTTTTTTCCAGCAAATTTGTGCTGATCGTGTCTTATTTTAATATTTTTTATTTCAAGGAATAAAACATTTGAAAAATTAAGGTGATATATAAGGCATTTACCAGCTGGAAAACCGCAAAAAGGTGCTTTTTCATTTTTATTATTAAATACACATGCAAAATCAAGCTGGCTAATCAGCTGGTTCTTTTCTCAGCGTCTATGTTATTGCATTCATATTTAAATGAAGCATTTGAAAGGTGTTTAAGGACTATTGTCTAACCCTTACAAAATATCTGTTCACAAAGAGTCTAAAGAAAGCTTTAGTCTCTGTAGGAAAGGGAAACGATGGTCTTTTAGGGAAAAAGACATTGCATTTCTCTTGAACACACCAAGGGAGGCTTGCATTTCAATTCCCAAGGCCCGTTTTTCTCCGAATCTTTGTTCTTTAATCATAATTTTCATTATTGTCTGCTTAGTATCATGTCCTCTTTTTTTATACTCAGAAGTGAGAAGCCTTGTTTATGCTTCTGAAGACTGGAAGAAGAGCACCATGGGAAACCGATGTCCTCGTTTTATCTGCCTGCTTAGCTGTAGTACAGGCAAAGCTTCTAACATTACACTGCCAATGACCTCTATCATATTTTAATGGACTCTCTCTTTGGGTAGCCCGAGAGAACTAATTTAGCCTACTTGAAGTTGTTATTTTGGGGGAGAGCTTTCTGGCAGTTCTGTGTTTCCAATTGCAAGTCTCATGAACTTATACAGAGATCAGTGTTTCATTTAGATGATTTTGTATATGATTTTTCTAGGGTTTCTTTGTTTGTTTCTTCTACAAATTAAAATTCTGAATCTTTAGCCAACCGAAATAAGGCTACTTTAGCACTGCTGTAACAAAGACTGCCTTGTCATAAATTGGGCAATATAAAGGTTTTCTATAACAACCTTTTTATTTATTGCGAAACTATGAAACATTGTATTTCTGTTGTTTAGAAACATCAATAAAAGGAGTAGTTTTCATGGTATCAAACAAGCTGCTCTTGTGATGGAAATTAAACATCACAGCACTTGGAATTAGAGTCTCTGGAGCATCAGGATGACCTTAATAATAGGCACTCCTATGTAGGTTTTGCAAGGGAAGGGAGTGGCTTCTAGACTTTATGCAGTGTGCTCAAGTTTAGATCTATTCCAGTTTGCAATGGTAAATTGATAGAAAGCTGCAGAACACCACTCTGTTTGGGATATTCAGAAAGAAATAGGTTTTGTAAACTAATTGTCTTTCATGCTGGATAGGACCATACATACGTGTTCCTCAGTTATGCTCTTTGCAGAGCCACCACATCCTTATCAGCTTCTCATAGGAAGTAGAACTATTTAAAAACTTTCCAGAATATAGGTGGTAAGTTTGGTCTGGTGGTCACCTGTCTATTCGTTATTCATTTGTTTCGTCTGTCATCATGCTGCTGCTACATGCAGTGTTTGATACTGGTCGTGTTGCTTATTGCATTAATGTAATTCTGATTTTACTGTACTTGCTAGTCTCCTCCCTCTTCTGCCACTAGATTATATGTGTCAAAGCAGGGCTATATTTCGGAAGGGTTAAATGTGTTAAATATTATTTATTTTTTATTTTTGCCAGTAACAAACAACAAGTAATAATGCATAAACATAGGCAAAACTGTTAAGTTGTATTTACCTTACTACTTATACCATCTTATATGCAATCTGAGCAGTTCCCCCTCCCATGGAGTAGGAATATAAATGCATTCCTACATTGTAGAGCATTGATGAGTAAGTCAATACCTATAAGACCTTTAAAATGCTCATAGGGAAGGTTCAGAAAAAATGCAAATGATTAAATAATTTAATAATGAGTATTACTACTACTGCAGACTGTATGTCTTGCTTGAGTAAAATGTAAAACAAGCCAGGATTTTTCAGTAACACTGAATTCATACAGACCCATATCATCACGTTTTTTGCCTGTTTATTGAATAAAACCAGGCAAAACCTCCACTTTGGGGGCAATTTTTGTTACACTCAGGATGCTGATGTGTGGCATAATTTCTGCAATTTCATCCTTATTGCAGAAATTTCTGCATTAAATTTTGACTTGCGCTTTATTTTTGTTAGTATCAAAGGAGATTTCCTGGGCCGGAGAAGGCAGAACAAGAAATACCTGTTATCATCATCGCTTTCGTTTTTAACAGTCAGTGGGACTTTGTGCTGCTTTATGAAATCGGCTTTGCAATACCGTAGAAGTCTGGTTGCCAGAGTAGACAGGGTATTTCAGCAGACATTTGGGTCTAGAAAACAGCCTGACTACTTCAAAATCTCAGATTTTTCTTTGTTATACTGAGATTTTTCTGATCTCAGGAATGGGAGAAAGTACGCAGGGGTGTAAGGATGCAATGTTGGGTGAGGCCTGCCCTTAGCACCTGGTATTTGAAAACCCTTCAGAAAGATGCTTAGTGCCTCCATCCTTCAGTGTCCCACCTCAGAAAGAATATTTCAGAATTCTGGAAGACACTGAATTCCTACAATAGGACATACAAAAATGTATTTTGTTTTTAGGGAAAACTGATACAGCTCATGGTCTTTTCTGTGCTATTTCGTTATGCACAATTTTTTTTTTTTTTATATGAACTCAGTGTTATTCAGTGGCAGTAGGCTTGCAGGATGAGAGAATCCGTGGAAGTCATGTAAAGGACCTTTTTCCATTTTGTTGCTAAAGAAAAGGTCTCAGATTGTTCCCCTCTTGGGTAATAAGCCAAAAGCTTCTATTGTGACGGGTGTACTTGGCATTGTATCTTTTCCCTTTCAGACAGAAAGGAGTAGACTTATTTATCTAATCTGTCAATCTAACCTATGCATTTCTGATGTACACATTTACTAGAGGTCTGAACACTGTTTAGGCTGCTCTGATTTATGGAGAGTTCTCGCTGATATATGGCCTTGATGTTCCTCCTCTTCTGTAGTTTAGCTGTCGGTGGCTCTCTTTTGACTGTTATTTGTTAAGTCTTGTTACTACTAGGCTCTAATTATAGCTCCCATTATTTTTAGGAAAATGCTGAAATACAAGCTCAAAAAGGGTTTTAGAAGTGCATAAAAGAGAATTAGAGATGTGATAAGCACTCATCAATAGGCTACTGGGGCTTTTCACTTACCATCATTCAAATAATAATTAGAATATTTAGATGCTAAGTACAGATCTGAGGGAGAAAATCAAATAGACTTTTTTAATGTATGTATAAAAAAATATAATAAAGATTTTCACTTGTGTAGGTTCATACACAGTATGGAGTTATGTATGTTTTACTTTTGTTTTGCAGAACTGTTCTTTACAGGAAGTAATGCTTTTTATAGTAAATGAAACTGCTAAATATGGATAATGTAGGAGTCGAATTGGTAAAAGACCTGCAGAAAGCTTGTGTATTTAGCTGCAAAAAGGAAAGGGACAATCTAAATCCTTATGGTAGGGACAGTCTAAATCATTATTTCAAACTGATTTTGACCATAGACAACTGTCAGGGAGAACTTTTAGAAACGGCATAAAAGAGAGGCAATTTAGTAATGAAAATAGAGTAGACTACAGTGGTGAATAAATACTAAATAAAAAGTTAAATTAACATTTTCCAGAAATATCTGGGGCAGTCACCATTATGCACCATGAAAGCCCATGTTTCAGGATCGGGAAGGTTGCATGAAAGTTATGCAGTTAACTGTGGTTGCAAAAGTTCTAACTTTGCAAGGATGAATCCAATTCTCTTGCAATTTCTTCACAAATATTCCAAGCAGCAGACATGCCACTGCTGTATTGGTGGTAAGACCCAACAATTTACTATGAGATGTTTTAAATTCCTCTCTTACAAAGCATTTGATTTTTATAACTGAAGCCTTGCTCTCTCATGACTGTTGACTCTCCATGAGGCTAATTCTGCAGTAAATATTTTTTCCTTTACCAATATAAACGTTTCTGATTTCCTATATATCTCGCCCCCCTCTCTATATGCCTAGTGATCTTCCCTATAGATCCCTTCTGTTTGGATAACTGTGTGCATCAGATGGCAAATAGTTGGCTGCTGGTTTACACGTTGCAGGGATCAATCCTCCACTGATAGGGCGAAGGACTGGATGACCTAAGATATGTCTTTCATCTTTATTTTATCACTGCAAAATGCAAGTGGGCGTGCAAATCCTAGCTCTTTGCCAAAGCCATCTGCTCAAAAATATTATACAAACAGACAAGGAAGGTTTAAACTAATTACAACTTTTGTCTGTTTATGAAAATTATTTGCTACTGCAATCATATATCTGGACTTTCCCTAGTTGTGTCATCTTTTTAAATCAAAAGATCTAATCTAGGCACAATTTGAAGATTGTGAGTATTTTTCAGTGATTTGTGGATGTCCCCCAGTCAGGCAGGAACACCAGCAGATTTTCTGATGGCCAATCAGTTCAAAGTACTCTGCACAAAGACTGCCCGTGTTTTTCCATAGAACATCATAGACGGCAATATGGAAGCCCTACGTTAGATTTTTTATTATACTGTTGCCCTTGACTTGCTTTTACACTTTAAAAGGCTGATCTCTAGGGAAGAGCTAGGATTCACACTGATATACAATTTTATCTGTGGCCTAGGAAACTCTTTACATGCACAAAATGTATTTTATCTGTGTTGAGAAGAACAGTTCGTTCCGTGTGAGCTGAAGAAATGTTACTGAGCACAGCATACTTCCAGGGGTTCTCAGCAAACCAGAGCAGAATGGTCCTTTTGCACTGCTGTGATCTCTTTCTCCCAAGTGCTCCCTCTGTCCCGTGGGCTGTCCGATCTCCTGATTTACCAAGAAATGCTTATGCAGTGAAGTGTATGATCTCCTTAACTGGGATGAGTTGTCCACTCTCTTGCATTGCTGATCTGTGCTGGAAAGCCATACTCCATCCTCAACATTGTAGAAGCCGGATAAGGACTGCTGCCTGCCTCCATCCATCAGGTCACAGCTCAGCCTGAGGCTGTACCATATTATTGCTGGCTTTTTGGGTGACAGATGGAAAGCCATAAGCTTTGTCACTAAGTGTTGCCTGAGCCAGTAACAGTTGTATGTGCAGTTCAGGGTGTTGGTGTGTTCAAAGTTTTATTTGTGTGTTTTTGTTATGTTTGTGTGATATTGTAAAAAGAAAAAAAAATCAGTCTCTTCACTGGTTAGAGAGAGGTCCCTTTAAAAAATGGTGTAGAGGGAAAAAGCAAGCTGTTTACATTGTATTTTTTGTTGACAGGCAGTTTCAGTTTCAGGTTTTTTTCTTTATAAGCTTTTGACCAATTCTTTATGCCTTTTATCTCTGCAAGTGGTAACTGCAAAAATATTTTTAGCCATATATTGTTTTAGAGGTACCAGCTCTGCCGAAACTGTCCTCTGTATCTACATAAAAGGCAGATTGTTTGCTCACAGTGTGTGAGCTGAGAATTTGATCTCACTTTTAAGACTCTCTAAAGTAACTACATCAGTTTTCTGTTCCATCAGTCTTTATTTCAGCATGTAGAAATCTTCTGCTTTCACAAGTTTTATATAATGGTGAAACTACTTATTCTGATTTATGTGTATGCGTGCTGCCGTTTACTTAGTCCTTAGTCTCATAGAGGCTAAACTGATGAGCAGTGCTAAAGGCTGAGCTGAGTCCAGGAGATGAGAATATTTCCTTAGAATGTGTGAGGTTGGTTCATTACAGAAAAAAACCTGCCATATTTAAGTAATTATTGGATTTTTTTTAGCATTGTATTAGTGTATAATTAACAATTTTCAACTAGCTTAATAAACAAATAACAATTAAACTTCCACATATAGCTTCCTTTGCAAAGTTACCCTGTCACACATAACTAGTGGGTTTGCTACCACATGCTAGGAATAACGCTGCTACAAGTTTAATGAAGCTAATGGTTTGTCTGTCGCAAGAACAACATACCATTCATATAGATACCAAATACGGTGTTGGCTACAGATACAGATGCAGTCCTGCATTGCCTTTTACCAGACTAGGACAAGTAAGACACATTACATTGAGATTTACAGAGAATTTTAGAGTTGGTGAGCGCTTTTGTCTTAAAGTCTAATGAGGAGTATTAACTGAATTTGGAGAGGAGTCACTGCGCTGCTTTGGCATCTTAGTAATAATAATGATGTATCATCCTTATCTTCTGCAGGTTTCATGTAAGTCAAATATTATTCAGCCTGGACGTTCAAAAGTTCTAAGCAGCAGCTTAGGTTTCCTTGGCTGTAAACAGTTTTAAGAGCTCCAGACTAGTGTGGCTGAAATGGCACTGTGGGCAGGGCTGTTTGTTAGTATTCATATTATGAACTGGTGAAGCCAGCTAGGCACAGGGAATGTTTTCTGCTTGCATTGGCGCAGTTATGATGGCCAAGTAGACGTGAATCTACTTGAGGAAGGAGCAGAAATTTCACTCACTGAAGCCGTTGTAGGCAAAGACTATATTCTACACAAGTTTTTCCTGAGCTAGTGCTACCCAAGGAATCCTCTCCCTAGGTGAGACAAATTATAAGGCTGGCCACACCATTTTGTGAATGAGCAGTCCCTGGTACTCCTTGCATGCAATGCATTGATTTCCAAAATTGCAGTTCTGTCTGGAATTTGCAGCTGCTGAGATTGTAAGCTGGGGAAAGCAAAGGAGGGGAAGCCCAGGAGCCAGCTGTGAGACCGCTGCAATGCTGCAGTCATGGCTGAGTGAAACTGCATTTGTGTGCGTTTCATGGTAGTAACACAAAGGACTGCTGCACTAAGAACCCTGAAATTAAGGTATTTATCTGGCTTTATTCTCTTTTTAATTATAACTAAATAAATTCAGAAGCTTATGTAGATACTTGCACAGACTTTAATGCATTGGAAATGCATTTTGATGGATGTTTCCTTAATAAACTGATGATAATAACTTTTTTATCTGACATCAATGTTTTCTCACCTTTACTGTTCTTAAAAAAATTGAATTATTTTGGAAAGAGAAGCTTTTCATGATGGTTTTCAACACAAATTGTCTGTATTATTTCATGTGCAAACTTCAGCTTTACCTTTTTGACTTCCCTGTACTATTTTATGCCTTATGACATTTGTGTCAGATCTATTTTTGTTTCACAATGCAGGCTATATTCTTGTACACTTCAAACTGTATGTCATCCTTCTATGTTAAAGAGAACTGGGCAGAGGTTAGGATGCTATCATTTTCAGGCTAATTAAGTTCCAGCATAATCATTATACATAGCCTATATTTGCTTATTAAATATAAAACTTACTTTGAGCAGGAGCTTGGATGAGATAACCTCCCAAGGTTCTTCTGACCTGAATTTTTCTGATTCTATGAAAACAAAGTTGAAGGTGTGTGTTTATTGTAGAATGAAAGGTTTCATTGCCTAAAATTCTGTTTCTGAGAAGTCAGAGTTCATTGTAGAACATTTTGACTCCTGGTAACAGAAAATGAGATTTCCCAGAAGAAAACTGTGACTCTAACATGGGCACAACTAAATACTACATGCTTAAAATTCCCATTATCCAGCATCTAGGACCTCCATCCTGCAGAAAACACCTGTTCTTTTCAAGGCCATGTAGTCCACAGAAGGCAAACTTGTTTTTCTCAAACGCAGTCCTATCCTTTTTAAAAAAAGATTGAATTGAAGTGGAAGACTATAATTTAAAAATAAAAGTCCCCACAGTTGCAGGTTGTGGAGAACTCATGCTGTATAAATTTTTTAGAACACAAATATTTCAGTGGCTGAGTTGATGGATGAACTTGGCAGCCTGTCCTCAAACGATCTGGGATTTTTAGAAAAACAAAAAACAACACCCTTAATGCCAGGCTCTAAACTATATTTAATAAAAAATAGAGCTGCATGCAATGTGCTTATTTTGCTGTTTTGCTATGAGGCCCATTCCTGCATTCAGCCATTAGCTTCTACCTCATTCCGTCAATATCCAGGATAGGAGAGCCAATAAGCCACCCGGGCTGCCTTCAGGAAGATGCATAGGAAGGAGAGAAAAACAACTACAACTCAGCCATGACTGTCTTAACTCTTTTTCCTCTGGGTTGGCAGATCATGGCTATTCTCTCATTTGATCTAGAGAGCCTAAAAACTAAGTCAAACATCATCAAAACTCTCAAGACAGCAGCCTAGCACAGGGCTACTATGAACGTGGTATTTGTATCCAGCTGTCAATGAAGAGAGAGGAGCTTGCATCCGAGGTGGATAAAAGGTTTGTGGTCGTTCTATGCTTAACCTCCTCTATGCGAAGTCCAGGTAGGTCATCCTGACCACGTAGGCAGGAAGGGCAAAGGAATACAAACAAGCTGGGAAGATAAAATGGCCTCTGTTCTTCATAGAATCATTTGTATCTTGTTTTCTAAAGCCTCCAAAGGTGCACGTCACCTGGCATCTATGTTTGAGGGAATATATACAGAGAGTCTCTGCCTCTGCATCCAAGCCCTTGCCCAATAACATAATTTATTGTTTTCCGTACATGAGATTCCACAGAACTGACTATATGAGAACTATTAAAGGTCCATCTAAAATGGTATAGTGCAATTTAGGATAAGATTATAACTATTGAACTTCAGAGTCTTCTCCTGCATTTTCTATTGCTTTTAAGATCGGGAGATAATAGAGAACAGTGCATGAAGCAATGCTTTAGTAAATATGCAGGAAATTTAAAGTCTGGAAACTGGTCCTTTATTATGAATCCAGCTGTGCAATAGTTTACTGACTTGGTTTCCTCCTTTCTTAAATTGGTCTGTGCCACAGGCAGTTTCAATATAAAAACATACACAGCTGGCAATAAATGAACATGCTTTCTTCACTGCACCAGTTACAATATGTCAAATTTTGTGCAGTCAATCAAATAATGTAAGTTACATAGCTTTGTTTACTGGAGAGTAATATGAACTAGTGCTCCATGTCATTACTCAAAAATAATTAGAAAAAAATAGTTTGGCAGGGGCTTGGGGTAAGAAGAAAGCAATTTAATTTCTCTACAGCTTAGAGTTCGTGCTCAGTTAATTACAGAATCATGGAATCACAGAATAATTGAGGTTTGAAAGAACCTCAGGAGATCTGTAGTCCAACCTCCATCTCAAAGCAGAGCCGGCTCTGAAATCAAACCAAGTTGCTCGGGGCTTTATCCAGTCGAATCTTGAAAACCTCCAAGGATCGCAATGGCATGACCTCTCTGTGCAGCCTGCCCCACTGCTTGGCTGTCCTCATGGGGAAAAAGTTTCTCCTTCTATGCAGTCAGATCTGCTGTAATTTCAATGTATGTCAGCTGTTGCTCATCCTCCTGGGATATACCACTGTGAAGACCATGGTCTCACTTCTGCAAAATGTCTTTGTTGGCACAGAAGTCTTCAAGGGTCCCCATGAAGCTATCTCTTCTCCAGGCTGAACAAGCCCGGCTCCCCCAGCCTGTCCTGGAGCAAATGCTCCAGCCCTCGATCGTCCTGGTGCCCCTCTGCTGAACTTGCTCCAGGTGATCCATATCTTTCTTGTGTTGGAGAGGCCAAAACTGGACAAGGGTTGAGTAGAGAGGGAAAATTGTTTCTCTAGATCTTCAGGCCACGCTCCTGATCCTATGGCCAAGATGCTATTCTTTGCTGCTTAGAGACATGGCTGGCTCGTATGAAGCTTGGTTTCTCCGCAGTCAGTCAGTTCCCAGCCTGTGTCATTGCAAGGGGTTGTAGGACTTTGCATTTCTTCTTGCTGAGTTTCGTAAGGCTCTTGTCTGCCCATTCCTCCAGCCTGAATGGCAGCCCTGCCCTTAGATATGTTGACTGGTCCCTCAGGTTTGGTCCCCTCCATCTGCAAAATATTGCTATGCATTTCCAATGCAGCCACATCTGCTATATTTAGTATGGTAGGAATAAACTAACACAATATAGTCTCAGTTTTTTGACTGTATATATATATATTGGTTGTGTAGTTGTAAAGATATGGAGCAGAAAGCTTAATAAAACTAAACTAAATCATGCCTACATCTGACATACGTAACAAATATCTTTGTGCGTCAAATATCTATTTTGTTTGGGTTAAATTCTAATTCTTCCATCATGCTGGCCACATTCAATTACATTAGGACCCCTCTGCATTAGACATGCTGTTGGAAAAAGGTAGATACACTACTATCTGTTTCCTGAGTATGTTACTAAGTCAGTACATTGGCTGTAAAATGTATGATGATGTCCATTTTACAAATGAGTATGAAAACTCAAAAAATAGTGGTTTGGTGCAGAGTCCCATGGGGCTGGAAAGGGAAGCCAAGTCACAAGTCCTATTCCACCGCTCAGGCGTTAGATTAATCTTTTTTCTGGCAGCTATTTAATTCAGAATAGATTTAGATCAGAACTTTTGTTTGAACACAGTGGCCGTTTAATCATGCCAAAATGTTTCCACTGTTCCCATTTTTTCTTTCATTACATTGTGTGCTAAAGAAATTACAATCAGCAAAGCACTAGAACTATCACCTGGCTATCCTGAATCATAATGAAGTACTGTGTGGCATTTTACTGTTCCAATTCCTGATTTGTGGTTAAGTTTGATATGCAGCATACTGAATTCACATTATTGTGTAAATATTCTCATTATAAGCTATAATTTGCTTTTGATCTGAAAAGGTCATAAACATGCCATCGGTTATTTCAAAGTAGTATATAACGATTCATTGTTTTTTTCTCCACTTAGAATGGGAGGTATCTGCAGTAACTGTATGGTAATGGCTGGCAAATGTTGACTTTTATCAATGGCTCGTGTTCGCTTCACGTCTTCAGCTCCTACGCATTATAGCAGTGATTGCTGTTTCTGTTTTATTCTATGGTGGTTTAGTATTATGCCAGATATGGTACTTTGCATAATGTTATCAAATTCCTACTATTAGGCCTTGGAAAATATTCAGCTCAGATTCCAAACTACTTTGAAATAATGGTAAGTTTAAATCTAATTTGCAGTCAATCGTTCAAGGTCCATAAATGATTGTCAACCATCAATTTCATGTATCTTTAATTCTGTTCTGAAAAACAAACATTTGCGTTTTATCTGCTTCCTGTCCTATCCCAAAGTCCGTTTTTCACTTTTTCTTGTTTTACTATTCCTTCTGGTTCTGTCACAATCTCTCCATGAAAACAGAGTAATGACTGGTACAGAGGCTTTTATGAGAAAGCGATTTAGCATCTTATGAGCCTGAGAGGAGGAATTTGTACTCATACTGAGCCAGCAAGTGAAAGAAGTAACAGGTGACTCCTGTGTCACATAAAATCTTGATGATGGGGGGGTACTGAGGCAGCAAGAACAGAAAATAGTATTTTTGTTATTTTGGTTCAAGCTTGCAAATTATAGGTAAATACTGCTTGGAATTGTCCCAAATCTGAATGCATACTCTATGATAAAATAGAAATGAAGAACAGGATTTTTGGGGACATGGCAGAAGCATGAATCTTTTGTTTGGACTACTTAGTTCAGTTTAATTAGCCACCCACATCGCATGTCTATGCTGAGACCTATGAGATTAACCAAAAATTAGCCACTGGCTAGGACTGCTGAAACCTACCTACAATTCAGGATTTTGCACTACTGCAAGCAGAATGCATTTCACTATTTGAGCTCGCAGAGAGGAAGCACTTGTACTTTGGGTTCTTCCCTGAACTGCTATGGAAATGGAAATACCAGATGGCAGAGAGCAGAAGCCCATGCAGAGCCAGCAAGCTGTGATGGGAATCTGAACCCCAGTGCAATGTGTGTGCATTAAGTGATACCTCTGAGTCAAACTTCTAAGTGAGTCTGTGCAACTCATGGCTTTCTTTTTTTTTATGGGCCTCTTCAGGCTGCATGTTAGCTGTCAACCTTTTCATTTTGGTGTTGTTGTCAGTACTTTATTGGAGCAATTCGCAGGAACAAATGCACTACATAATTCAGAATTAAGAGGTTTGATGATTAACTTGGAGTTTAATTTTGTGACTTTGCTGTCCTGCTGGTGAAGTCCATCCTCTATATTTAAAGAGTTTTTCTGAAGACCATAACATGATACGGCATTTATTAATTGCATTATAGGAGTATCAATAAACCCAAATCATAAATGAGGAATGACCTTACTGATGTCTGATGTTGGTGTCTCAAATCCAGTTGAGTTGTCATGTTAGCTGAATACACTGGTGCTATCTTACAAATCTTCTACTCAGACATTTCATTATATGCCTCTCAAAATGTATAGGGAGGTGATGAGCAAGGATTTTGGTGTTATTTGAACTCTCTTCATACACAGCGGCAATTGACGGATGCATTTTTCTCCACCATTGTATGCAGAAAGGAGCAACGCTCCCTTTCCTTTTCCAGAGTATGCTGAACAACAGGTTTTGTGGCTTAAGACAACTACTTTTATGCAGGTTTCTCCTGCAGCTTCAGAATTTTGATGGAGTCTTCAGGACACTGAATTTACTCCAGCCAAAGATGTTTTAAAATCAGAAGCAAATCTATATCTAAGAAAAGTGCCTCACTAATTGTTCCTTCATCAATTGAAGAAAAAATATTCAGGATTTCTTTCACTGCATCCTCAACATTTCGATGATAGAGGAATGGGTGTATTTACTACGTAAGTTAGAATCATAGAATCATAGAATGGTTAGGGCTGGAAGGGACCTTCAAAGGTCATCTAGTCCAACCCCCCTGCAAGGAACAGGGATATCTCCAACTAGATCAGGTTGCTCAGGGCCTTGTCCAACCTGGCCTTGAACGTCTCCAGGGATGGAGCATCCACCACCTCTCTGGGCAACCTGTTCCAGTGTTCTACCACTCTCATAGTAAAAAATTTTTTCCTAATATCCAACCTGAACCTACCTCCCTCTATTTTAAAACCATTACCCCTTGTCCTATCATAACTGGCCCTCCTGAACAGCCTCTCCCCATCTTTCCTGTAGGCCCCCTTGAGGTACTGGAAGACCGCTATAAGGTCACCCCGGAGCCTCCTCTTCTCCAGGCTGAACAGCCCCAACTCTTTCAGCCTGTCCTCATAGGAAAGGTGCTCCAGTCCTCTTATCATCTTCTTGGCCCTCCTCTGGACCCTCTCCAACTGGTCCATGTCCTTCTTATGTTGGGGGCTCCAGAACTGGACGCAGTACTCCAAGTGAGGTCTCACAAGGGCAGAGTAGAGGGGGAGAATCACCTCCCTCGACCTGCTGGCCACACTCCTCTTGATGCAGCCCAGGACGCGGTTGGCCTTCTGGGCCGCAAGAGCACATTGCCGGCTCATATTGAGCTTCTCGTCCACCAGTACTCCCAAGTCCTTCTCCTCAGGGCTGCTCTCGATCCAATCACCACCCAGTCTGTATTTATGCCTGGGATTGCCACGACCCAGATGTAGGACCTTGCATTTGGCCTGGTTAAACTTCATGAGGTTGGTACGGGCCCACCTCTCCAGCCTGTCAAGGTCCCTCTGGATGGCATCCCTCCCTTCCAGCGTGTCGACGGCACCACACAGCTTGGTGTCATCGGCGAACTTGCTGAGGGTGCACTCCATGCCACTGTCCACGTCACCGACAAAGATGTTGAAGAGGGCCGGGCCCAACACGGACCCCTGAGGGACGCCACTCGTGACCGGTCTCCACTTGGACATTGAGCCGTTGACCACTACTCTCTGAGTGCGGCCATTGAGCCAATTCCTTATCCACCGAGTGGTCCATCCATCAAACCCATGACTCTCTAATTTAGAGAGAAGAATGTCGTGCGGGACAGTGTCAAAAGCTTTGCACAAGTCCAGGTAGATGACATCCATTGGTCGACCCTTGTCCGCCGATGCTGTCACCCCATCGTAAAAGGCCACCAAGTTGGTCAGGCACGATCTGCCTTTGGTGAAGCCATGTTGGCTGTCACCCACCACCTCCTTGCTCTCCATGTGCCTTAGCATGGTTCCCAGGAGAATCTGCTCCATGACCTTGCCAGGCACAGAGGTGAGGCTGACCGGTCTGTAGTTGCCCGGGTCCTCCTTGTTCCCCTTTTTAAAAATGGGGGTTATGTTCCCTCTCTTCCAGTCATCGGGGACCTCGCCAGACCGCCACGACTTCTCGAATACAATAGCCAGTGGCTTGGCAACTTCATCCGCCAGTTCCTTCAGGACCCGCGGATGGATCTCATCAGGTCCCATGGACTTGTGCACCTTCAAGTTCCTCAGATGTTCTCGAACCTGGTCTTCAAGTACGGTGGGCGGTGGTTCATCCTCACAGTCCCTGCTAGTTCTTTCCACAGCTTGGGTGGTAAGACAAGAGGCTTTACCATTGAAGACTGAGGCAAAAAATTCATTGAGTACCTCAGCCTTCTCTATGTCCCGGGTAACCAGAGCACCAGTATCCTTCCGGAGGGGGCCTACATTCTCTTTGGACTTCCTTTTGTCCCCTACATACCTATAGAAGCATTTCTTGTTGCTTTTTATATCCCTTGCCAAATTCAATTCCTTCAGGGCTTTAGCCTTCCTCACTTGATCCCTGGTCACTCTTACAGCTTCTCTGTATTCCTCCCAGGCTATCTGTCTCCGCTTCCACCCTCTGTAGGCTAACCTCTTCATTTTCAGTTGGTCCAGGAGCTCCTTGCTCATCCACGCCGGCCTCCGAAGTTATAGCTGAAATTTCTAGACTCTATTTGCTGAGCGTTGTCCAGGATTTTAGTAATAGTGGAGATCAAGCAGAGAAAGCCCAAATTATTCTGGCAGACTACTCTTGGCATCAGTTATTCTGGAAAATCTTCATATGGCTCATAAAAATCCATTTATTTCCACTATTGTCTCACGTGATAGAAAAATCCACATAACATCCTTACCCTCAGATGTTCCTTATATATCCGGCTAAGAAAGTCTGGTAGTTCCTTGTGACTGTTCATTATTTCTACCTCGACATAGAAGTCAGTTAACAAAGAACATTCACTTTTTGCCTTACTTTCAGAAAAAGAAACAAATTATCTCCCTCATTTACATTTATATTTAATTCATGAGAGATCTTGTCTTTTTTCTGAGGACCAGGGAACAGATTTGTGTCCAGATAGATAGTTTACCAGTGTCTGCCTTTGAAGGCCTATTAATAAAAATGTGGATATATGCCTTCCTAAGTCTGTTTGAATATGCCTTAAATATGTCTTAATCTGAAGATTTACACTTTTACTTTTAGACCAACAGCATACAAAAATAATGAAAATAGTAATTTGTAAGACAATTTGCTAGTAAAGGAAAAGAGTTTTGTATAATTAACAAAGAACACAGGAACCGTCAATTTTTAAAACTTTTGCCTACAAATGCTTCTTGGTAATTGCATAACACTGAAGAGAAGCATATTAGTAAAATGGATTGCGGGGTTTTTTTTGCTATTTATCGTTAATGATAGATCTATATGTAGACATCCTTTATATGCCAAGCTATTTCTAAAACAAGTGCTTGCTTTTGTAGGAAAGACACATGATGCCCAGGGCTGAGGAGCAGGATCATGTCAAAATATCCCAAAGTCAGCAGGAAATTCTTTTCTAGTTAGAGAGCCTGCACAAAGCTCAACATTTCAGTAGTGCCTCATTTAATTCATGATACAAATGAGGATTGAATACTGCCTGGAACTACACGTAGAGCTTGCAAAGTCCAAGAAGAGGGAGAATCAGAAAAAAAGGTTTTGTATAAGCATAAAATTGAAGCTGAGAGTAAGTTCCTGTCATGGTTTGATGTGGAGGGGGGGTGGTTCTGGTGGCAGGAGAGGGGTTTTGCTCCCTGTGACCTCCCTGGTTTTGGAACCGGGTTAGGCTTAGTTCTGGCCACCGGATCAGACTGCCATCCCCCTCGGGGTTGAGCCAATAGGGCGCCTCTGCGAATTGCCCTATTTAAGTCAGGACAAAGGAACCGGAAAAGGTGCTTTGCCCAGGATCGAGCAGAGAAGTGAGGAGGGCACTGCCCCCGCTCCCTGGCTCCCAGCCGGGCAGCTGCCTGCGTCGGGCCGGCGCCGCCCGCGGAGAATGGCGGCGGCGGAGCCAGCTGGGGAACTCGGGGGCACCCCACTCCCGGGGTGCCCACTGGGCTGAGTTCACCTGGAGAGGACTGAGATCTGAGAGAAACAGCTGCATCGACAGCAGGTCAGTGAGGATGGAGCGGGAGGAGGTGTGCCAGAGCCGAGTTTCCCCTGCGGCTGATGGTGAGATAGCAGGCGGCCCCCCTGCAACCAGGACGGCCTCGGTGGAGCAGAGACCCACTCGCAGCCCGTGGGGAGAAGATGCCTGAGCCTGAGGATGGTCGTGTTGGGGTGCACGACAAGGCAGAGAGGCATCTGGAGTCTGCGTGACGACCCACGCTGAAGCGAGTGGCTACAGCTCCCTAAGTACCCGAGACTGTGGTAAAGCCCACACCGGAGCAATCTGTGGGGAAGGATTGTTTCCAGTGGGCTGGACTCACGCTGGAGAAGTTTGTGGATTTTTCCTCGTGGGTAGGGGATCCATTGGAGCAGGGGAAAAGGTGTAAGGACTCCTTCTCCTTTAAGAAAGCAGCAGCAGTAACAGCACGGAATGAACTGACCTGCACTCCCCCAGTCCCTGCCCCCTGTGCTGCTCGGGGGGGAGGTAGAGCCGGGAGGAAAAGCGGGGGGGGGGGGGGGGGGGGGGGGGGGGGGGGGGGAAGGTGTCGGTTTTAAGATCTGGTTTTGTTTCTTTCTGTCCTCTCGAGTAATCGGTTTTTTGTTTCCCTTTGTCCTTCTAAGTAATCATTAATAAACTGTTTTGCTTTGAGAAAGCCCTGTCTGTTTTGCCCAGGACCATGGTTGGTGGGTGCTCCCTCTGTTCTTGTCTCAACCCTCAGTCCCTTTGGGTTTTTTTTTCCTCTCTACTTTACTGGAGAAGGAGAGACTGTGTGAGTTTAGTTGCTGGATCAGCCTAAAACCACGACAGTTCCCTAACATTCAGGATAGAAGAAGGTGGTAAAATTTGTTAAAAAAAGCCCTCTTTCTTTATGCTTAAACATGCTGGTTAATATTCTAGCCTGACTGAAGTCAGGAACAAGCTCCCACTGACATCAGTGGAGCCGGGATTTCACACTCTGGCTGAGGGAAGCCGTAGATCTTCTTTATTTCCATCTTTCTTTAGAACTCTGACTCCAAGGAGCTATTTGCTTTGCATTTGACTTTGCCCACGGGAGATCTGCTTTTCAGTTCAGTAGATGTAGATCAGTCCCTTCCTGCCACTGCCTCACATGAAGCTAGGAGGCTTCCCCTGTGTGCGTGTGTGTGTGTGCAGGTGCACCCGAGAAATGGCAATTTTTTCTTTTATCTTTCATGATTACGTCAAGGGGAGATGTTTATAAATGTGCTATTTTATTTTTTTTTTTTAAAGATGTGGTGTTCTGAACCAATATGTCTATTTTAACATTAGTCACCATCCTACAGATAGTACTGCCAAGTGACTACAGCCTATGACAGAGCCCAGCAGAAACCACCACTGTTGGGAGCCTGTGGTGGTTGGCCTTTATGCTCAAGAGCCACAGAAGAAAGTGGTACGGGAGCAAAACTCTAGGTTTTGGTTAATTGATTATATGAATGATTTATAAAAAAACGTTCATGAAGGTTAACCCCCTGAAAGTGTTCAAGGGACTGCCAATATCTTTCAAGGCAATATTTGTCCTAATAACAAATGAAGAAAAAAAAGTAAATCTGCACTTACCAAACTTTCCTTCCCCGTCTTTTCTGCCTTTCTCTTGCTTTCTTGCTTTTTGCCTTTCCTCCCCTTCCTGCTCTTTCTGTTTTCACAATGGCAAATTCCTTTTTTTTTTTTTTTTGTAATTCCTCATTTAACATTTTGTTTGTGCATGATGTTGCCTTTCTGTTTAGGAAATACGAAACAGTCAGTATTCCACAGCTGCAAAGTTACTACTGTCTTGAGGCTGACACAGAAACAGATACGGAGCTATAGTCTGTTTAAATGGAGATTAAAATTTTATGTAGCAGTTAATGGTTAACTGGGGGTAAACGATCCAAAATTACCCAGCAGGGTCTTTGTTGAACAGAAACACTGCTTAATGTCCCTTGTTTACTAACAATCTGATGATGAGCGAGAAGACATTTCTTCTTGTATACTGTTAGGTCTACAGAGAAGCTAGGATGTGCTACTTCGGTGCAGTGGCAGAAGATGAGGGCTATTGTAAGGTGCCCTGGACACAGATTTACTCTCCTTACTACACCATATTAATATTCAGAATCTATGACCACGCAGTGAATCACAGAATCACAGAATCACAGAATGTTAGGGATTGGAAGGGACCTCAAAGGATCATCTAGTCCAATCCCCCTGCCGGAGCACCACTGGAAAGTGCTTAACCTTCCAGCTGATAGAGACCTAATAAAGCTGTGATAATTGCAATATAATGCAGCCTTCAAAATGTCAGCTCCCCGACTCCTGCACACTGCATGAAATGTATGAAGACCCACACTTTCGTTTGCTAGTTTGATCACTCAGAAAAATTACCTTCCTGCCCACAAATGTTCATCCACATTCTGGACATCAAAACCAATGCAGATACTGCTTTAACGATAGGAGGTTGGGAATGGGCTCCTGGTTTGGGGAAAAATTTCTTATGGCCCTCCCTCCATGCCTTTGGAGTAGGAAAGTCTGGAGGCTGCATCCTGGTGCTGCAGCTGTTGGAATGAAAGAAAGATGAGAAAAGGACTGGGAAGATGTGGTAGCAAACTGCATCTCCTGGATTTGAAGGAGAGAGGTTGACATGAAGAAATGATCTTTAAAGCAAGCTGATTTGTTTTGAAAATTTTACATTAATGGGCACTTATGAATTAAGGTTATTGTAGTTATCTAACTATGGTCCAATTTAGACACCTTTTTAAGGACATTATTTCCCACATAGCTTATGGAGCTTAGTATCGGCACTATAATATCGGGAAGAGGTAAGTATTGCCAGAAAGTACTCCAGAGCACCTAGGTCAAATGTTTACAGTTAGAGATGGTGATGAGCTGTTTGCCATTTACTATTTTCTCTAAATGAGAGGTGTTTTGTCCACCTCTGAAGATTAAATACAGTCTGTGACTGGAGTACAGCATATGAAATAGTAAGATTTTTCCCCTACTTTCCACGGCAATCCTCCTAAGTTATCCACAATATAAGACTTCAAGCAAACGAGTAGCAGTTAAATAATCTGCTATGCATTAAATGTACAGATACTGAAAATTAAAATCCTTCTTGCAGCATGCATCCCACAAGGTTTAAAGATTGTTCTGTAGGGAAGAGTGGGAAGGCAAATGTCTATCAATGCATTTTATATATGCTACCTGTGACAAATGTTTCATAGAATTGAGGAATAGAAGGAAAAAGAATCATGGGGAGTGAAGTGAAGTGCTGCTTGATTTCCATGCTTGTAGATCAATTTAAAAATTAAAATGGGGAATATCTGACAAGTGCTTTAGTTTATGTGATAATAACTACCAGAATTTTCTGTAAAATTAGATTCATAACGTACACAAGTATTCTGAAAACTTGGTAAAAAATTACAAATAGCCACTGATAAAAAATTCAAGCGTGGGCAGATTACATTTCAAGGCGACAAGCCATTTTGCATTTGCTGGCAGGAGCTGGCATCTGTTTTTAGATGTAACATCTCAGTGTAGCTGAAGAGCCTCTCAGAAAGAACGTTGCTGGGAAGAGCTCCAAGCGAAGACAAAGCCAGGTTTGCAAGATGTGGAAGTGAGCTAGCATTAGACTTCCACCACTCAGCACGACCTACTATGTGTGTAGTGAGCTCAGCGAGGTACAGAACTAGTTCATATTTGGCAGAAACAAAAGTCACTTGAGCTTGAGGTTGTCATGATCTTTTCCAAATAGCTCATTACATTTGCAGTTTCCAGGTGGGCTGGATTAGTCTTTAGTCTTTATTACTGCTTCTTGGATGACTGGGATTTTCCCCTGATGTTCCTCAGCTTGACAGTGTGTGACAGTTCTGGCATTGTCTTGGCAAAATCGAGATCTGGCAGAGAAGTGCCTGAGCTAAGGAATCGGAACTCATGCTACATGGTGTCTTTACTGACACCACACTGTTAAACTGCTCAGAAAGACAAGATAACACTTTCTTTTTCTTGGCCTTGTTGCCTTGATCCAGTACTCACATGCTGAGGTGGGACTGTCAGAGCCCTGACAGCTGGCGTGATGACACACATACATGCATCTCTAGAGCTTGTTTTTCAAGCTAACTCCTCAAAGGGGTGAGGATGTGAATGACAGTGTCTGCCAGGCTCCACTGTACCTGAGTCAGCACCAGCTGTCTCCAGCCAGAAAGCTATCGGTGATCGTTTGTTCTTCTACAGGCTTTTCCAGGTGCAGTATGTGGTCTTCCACCTTGTGCCTATGTCCTGGGAGAGCCAGGTCATGAACCAGCATAGTTTGGAAACAAAATTGTTGGTGTATTATATTTGCTGAATATTCAACTGGTAATAAACCTACCTTAGTCCTTGAGAGATATTCATTAAGAAGACTCTTTGGAATGATCTTGTTTAAATAATGTGTCGTTCATACAAATGCAAAGGAGATGTAGAAGGCATCTTACTAATCACATCGTAGTCAGCAGCCAGTTACAGCAACAGCATAGTGTAGACAAGATCCTCCCTGACAACGGTATACAATTATCTCGTCTGGTATCTCATCTTTCATTATTTGAACATGTCCAGGAAGGCATGTTCCAATTGTGTGTCACCTGCTGAAGGCCAGTCATGCATAACCAACCCAGAACATGAAGTCTTTAATGGCTAAGTGAAAAGAGAGCCCGAACTGTTGATATTCCAAAGATTAACACACATGCTAGCGGTCATTTTCTGGTTTTAGCATGACTACTGTTCACAGGCAACCTTGTCAATTTGCCTGGAATTGTAGTATTTAAAAGCAGAAGAAGCTGGAGGAGTATTTATAATGGGAAGGATGATACTGAAATTCTAGCAAGCACATCGCTGACCCAAAGTCCAGGTACTCAGCTAGAGGTGTTCATGCTTTCTCAGTGATGCAGATTTCTTTGAGAGAGGAGCTTTCTGATGGCACCTGTTGTATCTAACATCCGTAGTCTTCAGACTCTTGCACAGCTCTCGACGTGGCTGATGTGAAAGTCTGACTATGTTGTGAGCTTAGTCTTTCCTTTGATGCATTTATAAGCTTACACAGATGCTGTTTCAGTATGCTTTTTTTGGCTGATATACGCTAACCAAACACAACAATCCTTTAAGGAATGTTGAATTTCTGTGTTTGTTTGGTTTTTTTTTTTCCAGCCATTTCTAGCTCAGCTAGAAGTTATTATAATTTTTTTTCCTCTTGGATTTTGTCTACCAAGATCCAAAGAGGGACATATTCTCATGCCAATTAGATTTTTTGTCATTACAGCAATTAATAAAAAGACTGCAACTAAAAACATTGATCAGTTGGTTCATCAAAGTGATAGGTGGCTGAGACTCCTACGATCTCAGACTTCAGTATCCAAACAGTAAAAAAGTAGCTCAGACAGGCTTTACAGAAAAAAGCAAATTTAGTTCAAGTGTTTTTCATATCCTTGTGAAGCACTGTTATCTGTTCTTATAAAATAGCTTATTGAGAATAATATCTCATTTATACCCTATAGAATGTGATGAAGGCAATTTGTTAGTTGTAGTGTAGTGGGACTCTACTGAAATAAATCCACCGTATCATATATCCTGATTACTTTTGTTTTAAGTGTGTTTCCAAAGAGTACTTTTTAAAAAAGTTACTTAAAAGCATGCAAGTGATCAATGTTTCTTTGATTCTAGCTGCCAGATAGTGAGTTAGGCAGTTATTTTTTATCTAAAGTTTTCAATCTGCCCATACAACCTAGAAAATGGTGTTTGTGATCAGGGAGTTTCACCTTGGAAATAAAAAGCAGTCTACAACAATACTGGAACACATTTGCTGAGCTGCAAGAATTCTTTACTGGCTATAGACTGTCCATAAGAAAGTATCTAATTGTACTAGACACACTTTGGAAACTTTCCCAGAGGAATAATAGATAAGTTAACGGAGCACTTTTTAATTTTGCAAAGTGCACTCTTCCTTATAATTTACTTAATATAGAAATTTAATGTACTGCAGTTTACTGAACAAATTACATTTTAAAGTATTTCAGAGTTAGCTTGAAAGCTCTGCTTTGGTAGCCAGTTGGACTTATTATTTGATTATCCAGATAAGGACAAACAGTAACAAAGTTCTCTGTCTTAAGTGGTTTCCAGGGATTATCTCTCAACCATTACCACTGTTAAATGCAGAATTCAAATTCCCAGAGAAAAAAATAAAGCAATACAGTAGTGCTTTCCTGCCTCTGCGCTAGTTAATGCTTAGTTTTATTTGACCTAAGTCTGAGAGGATTTCTTATTTGTTCCATAACAGCTTTCATAAATGAGCTATACCTTTATGAATAAAACTTAAAGGTGTAGGAAAATCTAGGAATGCTAGAAATTACTATGGCCAGAGTCAAATGTCCTCTTTGCATGGACTGCAGTCCAGCCGACTGAGAGTTTTTCCATTTATTTGCATGAAACATCACCAGAAAGCACAAGTCTGGACTGGAACATATATATAACTTGTTTTCATTAACCATTGTCATAGACACATGATTCATCATAAGTGATACTTCTGCCCGCCCTCCTGTACAGCAATCATGTAATTTAAAAATCCCCACAATTTGTTTTTAAAATTATGTTATGGTTTTGTTGTCAAACAAGAGGTCAAATGAGTGTTTGTACTTGGAATGACACAGACTGGGGCATAAATCATCGTAGGCTCCAAAGGAGCTCATTAAATTCCTTCATCTGTTACATGAAGGAGGTGTACCCTTCTTCAGTGTCAGAAGTAGAATTGTGGGTAAAAATCCTTATTATGGAGGTTTTGCTGACTTTTAGATGCCCTGGGATGGGTGAAGAGATCACTTGGGGGAGAGACTTATTTAAACTTTATGAGAAGCCAATGCAGAGAGCAGAATGTGAAGTGTTCTTGAAATCTTAGCGGCTAAGAAGATGCACTGCTGCGTACTTCACTGTTTGACGTTTCCTGTGAATGGTTTCTGTAACAGGAGGAGTCCTAGAAAAGACAGGGCATCAAACAAAAGGAAGTATGCCTGAACCTTTTGGTGTCTGCTACTGTTGCCTTCTGCAAATGGGAGTTTGAAGTTGCGCAGTGGTGGCAGCACCTGGGAAGAAGTTCATGGGATGTGGGAGAGGACAGCACGAGGGCTGGGTGAGTGCAGTACATGACAGAAGACTGCAGTTAGCAGGCATAATATTAAACAAGCTATTTTTTTCTTGAAGCAGAAAAGGAATGTTGTCAAATTGGGCCAAAGGAGGATTGTTACTCCTACAGCTCTTTTACCAACTAGCAGAGCGGAGAGGAAACTACTAAGAATGAACCATGTTTAATGTTTTCTGTGACGCAAAGATGTTGAATTCTTAGAGTGAAATCAAGTTATTCCTGGCTGGGAGAGGGGTGTTGCTCATGTACTAATAAGTATTCCAAATGCACGTGATCACTGAAGTAGGTAGGCAGGTTTTCTTCAGCACTCAGAACTGGGCAGTGCTGCTGTCTGCGGATAGATGATGGTACGCTTCAGAGTGTGAATAGCTCTTTGGTGTGAGACTTGATGGCTGTAGATGAAGAATTAGATTTTCTTCATCTGGCATATAGCTCGAGATAATCTCAGAAAAGTATTTTATGTTTCTGCTTCTTTGAAAACGTATATGTGCTGTTTGCTTTTAGCTGAAACATATAATGGATAAATCAGTAATGGCCTCATGAGATTAACATTCAATTAATGGATGATTTCCTCTATACAGAGATTTTTATTAGCATTATAATTACTGAGAATAATTAGTCATAGAAGTCTATACTATCATCAAGTTGAAGAACATGACCTGGATCTAATTAAAGCTAATGTGAAGAATTGGGTTTTGCGTTTTGACTAGGATGGCAATGCAAAACTCCATGCTCTTGTGAAGTATGCGCTTCAGTGACATCATGTGGTCAGGACACACTTTGTTTCATTGAACGAAAGCGTTTTCAAAATCTAAGGAATGAAGACATACTGCTTTTCTGAAACATATGTATGTGAAATGTGAAGACATACCCTATGGCTATGGCATGCCAATCTGCAGACATCAAAGATCACTCAACGACACGGACCTCCTGGAAACCTTCTGGTGAGAAATTAGAGAGAAGCTGAAAAAAACATTTTTGTCTCCTAATGTGGTTCTTCAATTCAAGTAGAAACTAAAACTCTTCTTCTAGACCAGGGAATGGCCAGCTGGAGAAAAGCAGCAGTCTATTTCCTAATAGTTCTTCAGAAATGTGATTTTATAATTGGAATATTGGAAGTAATTTCTGCCTACATTTGTGGATTGAGTTAAAAACATAGTTAGATACAGCAAGTTGTTATTACTCACAGACACGAAGAAGATATTAAGGTAAAGATCATCATTAATTTCCCTGTAATGACTAATGCTTTTTATTCCCAGAGGTCTACCACTTCTTTGATGAAATACCTGCCAAGCTTTGGCTCACTCAGGGTTTCTGCCATCTCAATGAAGCTATGCTTGTACTTCTTTCAGGGAAAAAAAATCGTGATTGTGTTGATACAATGCACATGAAGTTGTTACAAAGGAAGTAAGATGAACAGATACATATAGTTCAGATAAAATCACTGTCCACAGTTGAAACTAAACCTTTTTTTTTGAGGAGTTTTATTCTTTACCTCTATTTATTTTTTACCTCTAGCAAATGTTGTAAGAGACAGTCTTCAGCCTGTGGGAAGTAACAAGAGATTCATGGAGAATGATCTCACAAATAATCCAGTATGTAGATTTAGTAGGCAGATTGACTTTTTGTTTAGCAGCTCACATTCCAAGCCGTTATGCCCACTGAAGTTGATTGCAAGGAAATTAATATATCCCATATTATAGTGGTATATATAGAAAAATTGTCTTAGTGTTTGTTGCTTCTTTCAGTTTTTTTCTTTTGATGTGCACGTATTTGATACAGACTATCAATTGTTTTCATAGATGAATGGTGGAATGAAACCAACTTTAAGTCTTTCAAAGATAATCACTTTTACATCCAGAGAAGGTTGACTTCTATCTTTAACTTTTATATTAGCATTTTTCTTTGAATTTGAGGATATAATGTTGGGACTGGCAATTTGAATGAATTTTGTATCATTCTGTGTAGGTTGCTACTGCCGCGGGGTGTTAGCAAGTGTATCACATATCCATTTAGAAGTTTTGAGAAATTGAATTTTAAACATTTTGTCTCTTTTCTAAACAACAATTGTTACCATCAGCTATTTTTTCTGCTGTGTTTTTCTCACAGATCTCTAAGGAAAAATTAAGATTTTCAACTTCTGTGTATCAAGACAGAAAGGTCTGAAAGACAGACTTAGATGTCTAGAAATACCACTCATGAGTATTTGATATTAAAATCTACATGGAAGTGGTGGAATGAGGGGTGAACAGATTTGAAAGCTCACAACCCAGTAAATTCTAAAAATCTGTTCTTTCTTTGTTTAGATGGAAATTTCAGAGACTTGATAACACATCAACTACGAGATAAGCTGGAGGTGTGAAACAGTTCAGTCTATTTCCTTTCCTTTTTTTTTTTTTTTTTACAACTCCTCCTTATTTATTCAGGTGCATTTGCAGTCAGAAGCCTCTTATCAAATGTGTGCTTATAGTTGAAAATGACACACCTGCCCAGTATCTATGGTAACAAAGGCTCTCTTCAATCTCAGACTTCTTGGTGCTTTTTCTGCCTTTTTATGCCCTGGAAGAATAGGTAATAACAAATATTTTTAACAGTTTGTTTTAATTTCTGTTGTCATTTCTTTGTAAATTTTCAGCAATAATCCGAGCGTCTTGCCACTGTAAGCTTTCTCCAGTGATTATAGTGGTTTGGTCTTTTATGATGATGCATAGATCGGGTTTTGTCCTTGAAAATCTGAATAAAAATGCAAGAAATGGTAAAATAAACATTGTCTTTTTAGAAAAGAAGAATGCCAATAAAAGAGTTATTATAACATGTATACTACCTATAAGAGCATCAAAGAATTCTGCTCTGATTCTGATAAGAAACTGCAGATCTATAGAGAAATTGCTTTAATCAGAATGATAAATAAACTTTAGTCCATTTTTTATTACGGACAACTGATCCAATGTACTAAGCTCTTTCCTCCTGTTGAAATTAATGAAAAGGAGGGTTTAGTATCTCACAATCTCAGTTAGCTTGGATCATTCTGCAGTGAATCCACACACCATGGAAAATAATCGAATTAATAACTTTCTCTTTATTTATAAACCCTGACAATTAAAAAACATTGAAAACATAAGGTCTGTTTTCCTCTTAAAACCTCTCTCACTCTTTTCAGAGTTGTAAGTACAGCTAGTATTAGCTAAAGGAAAGGGCTTCAGTACCATCTGTTTTGCCTGTTTCTGAGATTCTTTCAGCAAAATCAGAAGACAGCCTGGGCATATTTTGAGTTTAAGTGGTATTGTTTGTACGTTCTTTTAAATCAAGGTGAAGAGACAGGTCCCCCTGTGGAGTTCAAGAATCACTTAGCAAACCAAATCCTTGTCAGAAAACATAACAATATTCTTTCTTTATAGTGCACTCTATTCAAGGCTGCCTTTCGTAGGACTACCTATGACACAAGGCTGCTGTTCTTCAGTTCCTCCTGCTCTCCTATTTCTCATTTGACAAGCACTTTCCAGCAAGTGCAAAATCCTTCACTTCTAAGAACAGTCTTTCTACTAAAATGTGACATAATCCTCATCTATTTCCTACTTATGAAACCCACAGACCTAATATACTTCACAAAGGTCTATGGGTCAGATTTTGTCCCTAAGAACAGTCATGTAAATCTCAGTAAGTTCACTGAAGTCACTGTAGATTTACACTTGTGTAGCAGAGCAGTGGTCTGCTCTTTTTGGGACATAATTCTTTAACCACTACATCATTTTAATACTGTAGTTAGGAATGTGGTGATTTATTATTTTGTTCTCAATATAGCTCATCAAATTTGGATACACAATATGCTGGGATTTGCATAATGTTTTAAGGAGGGAAGAGTTTCTGAAACAAAATTACTGAAATGTATGGTTTAATCTGAGCCTATAAAGAGTTTTGCAGATGAAGGTGAATAACTTGGTGCAGCTGTGAAAAGAAAATCAGTAGAGGGATCCAAAGAGTAATATGGACAAAATAGCTGGCTGGGAGAACAAACTTTGCAGCAGTTTCTTGAACAGCTATGAACTGAGCAAGGATATACTCAGAAAGGTCTGATAAGGGGTACTGGGACATTAGAAATGCAAAATTATGACTGAGGGGATTCACATCTGCAAATAGCCTCTAGCCTAGCACCTTAGACACTCAGCTGAGAGATGGAAGGAAAATTTGGAATCTCTTCCCCATGTGACTTCAGGGCAGATGGAGATACCCAATGAAGATTTTCCTGAGATTTCCCAAGTTCTAGGACCAAGATCGAATAGACTTTAGTTAGTTAGTTAGTTTCTTAAGGCTAAAGAAAACTACTTTGAAAACAACAGACCTTCTAACCTACTTTTGTTCAGCTATCTGGTTGGAAAATCAATTATTTGCACATCTCTGTCGCACATACTAGGTTTTTATTTCTTTTCTACTGCTGAATCAGCCTTCCCCATTGTAACTTGTTTTTCGAGCATGTGCATGGTTTTCAATTGTATGCAATGACTATGGGGAGAAAGATTAGGGCTGGACTGTGCTTGCATGGAGTTGGGTGTGCCTGCACCTGGACCTTCTGGAGGAAATCCTTAGCTGGAAGGCAAAAATTGGACTTCATGATGTCAAGGTTGTAGCACTGTCTTTAGTGATGCTGCTTCTCTTTCTCTGGTGAGCAATTTAGGTCATGCCGTGGCTGTTGAAGGCAGAATAGCTCAAGCAGGGGAGCATGGGTATTTTGTTTGTCACCTATGAGGAAACGTCTCTGTTCTTCTATCCAGCCTGTTCTTCTTCAGACGTGAACAACATTGATTACCACCTGATGTTTAACACCTGGGATTTGCTGATCTTCAATGCTTGACCTTTGTGTGAAAGTTGACCTTCAGGATTGTAGAACAGAGATAGTTTGTGCAAATAGTTGTAGGTGAACGTGCGTATGTGCGTATGCACAAATATGTATATATTGAGTCTGTATATATTTTTGTATCTATATATATATGGACTGCACTTTGTCACTCTTGTTTAGTTTCTACTTTTGTATTACAGAGTCCATGAAGGGTAGGGATAGCAGGGAGCAGAGGTCAAATATATTAATGGGATTGTTTAATGTTATAAAAGGATTACGTTTTTCAAGGTTATTCTAATATCCTAGTCATAGTATCATCACGGTGTCTTCATGTAATCAAGTTATGCTTAATAAATATAGTGCTGAATACTCAAAATTAAAATGAAGATGGAATAGGAGAGGAAGATTGTGATAAAGAAAGTAAAGTTGTCATCATTATTTTATCAAATAATTTATACTGAACAATGGTGAGGCTCCACACAGGCTCAGTGGCCTTGTGCACAGAGGTCATCCAGAGATAACACGTCCTTCTCTATCACTTTCTTTCAATTATCGGATTGTTTTCAATTTTCTTACGGAGCTGATACGCATTTTAGAAGCTGTGGGGCTTACTGCTTGGAGGAAGATGAATTGTCTTTATTCAAAATATGGAGTAATAGAATAGCCCACGTTGGAAGGGATCTTGAAAGATCATCTGGTCCAACCTTTCGTGGGAAAGGGAGCTTATGAGATTATCTAGCACCTTGTTCAATTGCATCTTGAAAACCTCCAGTGATGGGAACTCTACCGTGTCACTGGGGAGGAAATAAAACATGAAGAGCTATCCAGTATTCCCCAGCTCTGAAGTGTGGGTGTAAATATTCTTTCTTGAAAAAGCTGCTTGAGAGAAACTCCTCCATTCTTACTCAGTCCTTTTCTATAACCAGACAAGACAGCAATCCACAAAGAAATTTGTAAGGAAGATGAAAATGAGTGGGGAGAAGCTGAAGGCTGAGAGAACAAAGGAAATGATATTTCTAAGGGAAGAGAATGTGATTGCTTGGGAAATAATTAGACTTGTTACTTAATAAATAGTGTTTCTTCTATTTATTATGCAGTTAGAGCTTGTTTGGTGTCTATGAGGAAATAATTGATTTGACTTTTAACAGACACTTAATGAGTTATAGAATAGCTTAGAAATCTTCACGCTGTGAATAGAATTGTTTTCACAGCTGATTTGTGAAATTTGTGAAGACAGGCCCAGAGTTCAAAACCAAAAGTGAACTCCTCCTACATGGAAGGTTTATTTGGATCATTCTTCATGCTCAGCCCACTTGTAGCAATTGGATTAAACCTTCAAGATTAAATTTTTCTTCCTAAGCTTAGGGTGTTTGAGCCCGAGGTGCTGTTGTGAGTTTCCCTTTGAAATTTTGTTTTACAAGTAGTTTCATGGTGATTGACAATATCATATCCTGTTGCACAGAAGAAAACGAGAGCACGCTAGCTGTGTGTGGTGCACACTAAATTTCCGATGGATGCAGAGAGCCATGAATTTAAGCTTTGCTATATAAATTTATCTTGGATTATTAACATGTTAATAGCACATAGAGTACAGGGTTTTTTTAATTACATGGAGACTACAACATGCAATGAATACTTTTGCTGCATTTCTACTCCTCTTTCGGCCTCGTTACTTTAAACAGGAGGAGTGAAAAATCTGTTTTGCAGGCTCGAGGGCTTAAATTTCACTGGGGAGAAATGTGACTGTGGCCATTTACCAGGCTGTGAGTAAATGCTGTTTCATTTAAAAGTAAAAGGAAATAATATTTTCTCCCTAACTCCAAATACAAGGGAAAAATTGGATATACAGTCTTTAAAGGAAAAGTTGGGGTTTTTTTAGCCCCTCCTCCAAATTGATCGACACTGATTTGTAACTGATTTGACTGTAAATGTTGGGAAATGCCTATAAAGACTGGTTGCTTTTGCAGCATTTGATAAGAGACTGGTGAAAAGATAAATGAGAATATTATTTTTTCTATCATTATCCGGTATTAATATGTTGCACATGATTTTGTAAATGTTACACGTCTCTATAAATATATACTTTTAACCATGAGAACAGATTTTGCCAATAAAAGGCAATCTCTTTCTAATGGAACTAACAGATTGAAATATGGGGTTTTTTGTTCCCTCCATTTTAAAGGAAGCCAAACATAATGCAAGCGAGGGATACGCAGAGTTGAAGAGGCTGACGGAAGGCACCGGTGTTTTCAGAACGCATACGACGACTATAAATACCATAAATGCCAGTTTTACTCACTGTGATTTATTACTTTTATTGCTGTAGCATTCAAGAACCTGAAGACCATTGTGCCCAACGCTGCTCAGACTCGTGGAGGGTATTTGCATAGGCTGGAGACAGCTCACATCTTGGGTCTCCAGTCACCGAAGGCATAGGGGTATCCAGTGAGTGGGAACAAATCCAGACCGTAGAAAGGAAGCACACATTTGCAGCAGGTGGGGCACATTCAACATATCTGGAACAACTGACTTAGGAAATAATGGACTTCTTCATCATTTGAAGCCTTTCATAAACCTAATATCTTTTGTAAAGATACAGTATTCCATCAAAAATTTCAGGTTTGATCAGAGTTATGGGGTGATATGTGTGCCGTGGAAGGCTAGGTAATCTTTTTTACTGCAAAGCCAAACATACAATTTCTATTGTGTTTGCAATCTGAATATATCACTTAGTCACCCTTCTGTAACTGTTCTTCTCTTCAGAATAACCAAAATTTTCTTTTGGGTAAGATGAGGGCCAGAATAAATGTAGTGGTCCAGCTGGTGGGTTACAGATAACACGATCATAAAAATTAAAGTTATACTTCAGGTAATTAGGAAGTTTGCTTATTCTATCATTAATTGTGCAGCTGTTTAATTTAAATATAATCTGATTCAAGATGTTAAAGTTTACTCCAAGCTGAACGCTACTGTTTTCCCTGCAGTCTGCAGCATTTTGTCAGGGAAATATAAAATCTGGAAATAAAAGGAAAACACTATTTTTTGTTCACAAAATTACATGTTATGCCTATCCGTAATTTTTTTTAATAAAAGGAACTTGAAGTAATGCAATTATTTCTACTGGGAAAACCCCTCAGGAGCAAGTTGTACACAGTAATTATGATTTTAGACTGAGCTGACATCTTTACTAAGTTCTGCGTTATCTTACCCTATATTAAGTATGTTCAGTTTTTGAAGTGGGTGTTTCAAATGTCTTCTCTTAATTATCACTGTGTAACTGAAGAAAAGTACAAACTTACAGCCCCGTAAATGTGAAGACTGTTGATTTGGTTTGTTTTGATGTTGTTTTTCACATATAAATCATATAGACACATCTGCGACTGAAATGGGGAGAAGCCCCCTGGTGTTATCTTATTTCTTAATTGTAGGCTCTCATTTTCTGAGGCGTGTGTTGACTTGGTCCTTTCCTTGTCGTGCCCTCCTCTGTTGTTTACTTGCTTATTTACTGGCAAAGCTGCTTATATTTAAACCTATTTAGGCAGAGCAAGCTTTAAAATGTATGTCAGATTTGTTTTAATTCAAGAAAACATTTTCTTTAACGGCACATGTAGGCTTGCTCAATTTTATATTTTTTTACCTTTTTCACACTAGAGTCATAGAAATGCCTCCTCCGGATAACAGAGGGAGGCAGGTGTTACTGAGAATAGTCTTTGTGAAAAAGTGGAGCCATTATTAAAAATATTTCAGATAAATGCCAGTCTTTATACTTTCTGATATTTAACACACATTTCAACTTTTTCTACTCGAGCATCTGTGGTGTGAAGGGGCTCTTTGAAACGAGCCAGTAGGATACAATCCAGAGCTGCTTCTGCTGTTATGCTACTAGTCCTGAAGTCCCAGACTGAGAAGCCCTTGAAGGATTTTGGATCTAAGTTGCATATTTTTCACCCCGCTATCACAATATTAGGAATAAAATCCTGTTGCACCGCTTGTGGTTGGATGCTCTTTCACCTTAGCACTTAGTAGTTTTTCAGAGCTTTCCCCTTGATCATTGCACAATACCGTGTGTGCCACTTCATTTGCAAATATACTTCCAAGTTTATGAAGTAGATACATTTTTACCACTGGCGGAAAAAGTGAAAAAACAGTGTGGTTAAAGCAGGAAGGACTAATGAGAGCAACGGGAGAAAGCTGATGCATTGGCAATGAAGCTGCTCTTCCCTCTCTTTTGATTTTCTTTCCTGTTTATCCATTATCAGGGATAGAAGAGTAATTGCATTTATAAATAATGTTCCATTTGATGATCGCAGCATTTTACAGATATTAATTAGTTAAGACTAATAATAACAACCTGGGAAGACAAGTTAGTGCTACTATTTTTGGTTTGCAGATGAAAAGTGAGGTGTACAGAGGTCGTATGATTTGCCACAAGGTTACAGAATGCATCAGTGTCAGAATGGGGACTGAAAGATGGGACCCAACACTGCCCCTTTGATAGTGCCCAGTGACAAACCAGCCTCAGCTCTGTGTCACGAGTTTGAGAAAACATTTTTCCTGCCATGGTATCTTGATTAATCGACTCTTGCTTGGCAGTGCATGGATAGCGGTGTCTCAGAGTCCCGGTATCCTGTTTTGTGAACCTTTTAAAGGTCGTCTTCTCCATTTTGCACAGTTGTCATATCCTGTCATGGTTATTTCGTGACTAAGTAGAAAGTATGTTTTGCATCTTGTTTAAATGCACCAAATAAAATGGTGAAGTGTGAAATGCAGGTGAATGAAAAGTGAAGGTTGAACATCGTACATAGAGCTGAAGAGAATCTTCCAGATGTGATAAATTCGTGTCTTTAGATGATTTATGTTGCAGTTAGCTGTGCATCCAGGCAGAGAAAAATTAATAGAACAGAACCTCAAAGTTTTGGAAAACAAACAGGAGCTAAAAGTATTTGGAAACACAGAAACTGTTTTCCAACACAACAGTAATTTTAAACAATTCAGTCCTGATGATCAAAAATATTATAAGAAAGCAAATTCAGAATACTCCAGACCTAAAGAAGCCGCAGGAATTTCCAGAGGTTTAAAAGGATCATCTTCTCCAAATATTTCTAAATATGTTTCTAGATAAATTTATAGTAAATTATGATTTTTAAAAATTAATCTTAACACATATATAGGATGAGAGAGTCATATAAGAATCATATGATCTGTGAGTTTCTGAATAATCTAAAAATATGTTGTTAAAGGATAAATAGAACTTTCAGAAATAGAAGTCAGAGTACAGTGCTTTCAATTTTAAGGCGTATGACTGTGCTATAGACACCAAATTCAGAGATGCATTCTGCCTGATTTCAGAAACACTTAGAAACATTATGGTGCATGCTGCTGTGTATCTGCTAGACAAGCTACCACAAATATGTAATGAAGTTTGTGAAATGTTGAATACTGTGAATTTTCTCATTCTTCTTGCATCTGCAAAGTCATTTAGTGCATCTCTTGCATTATTTAGAATTACTCATATCTGCTTTTTTCCAGTTTTGATTTGTGAAGCTTTTGGGGGGAGGGGGGGGGAAGATAAGACTGGACAATGTGCAAAGAACATCTCAGTTTACTGACTAGTTCATGAATAATGACACCCCCCCCCCCCCCCCCCCCCCCCCCCCCCCACCCCCCCCCCCCCCCCCCCCCCCCCCCCCCCCCCCGTATTATTTTTTTTAATATTTGTCTTTCTAATTAATGTAGATAAAAAATTAAAACCAACCTTTCCCTTATAGATAGAAATATTAGACTGGCATACTTAATTTTCTGCATTTATAGGCATTCTTTTCATACAGTCTTCTCTGTGAGTAATGTTGTGGTCACTCCATGGGATTTACATTGTGAAGACTGCACTTTAAAACGGATCAAATATATTTCACTATCTGATATTTTAATGTGCTCTTCTGCAAGCCATTTTGCTTTATCTGAAAATTTAGTACTATTTAAAAGTTTGTATGAAAAAAGAGAGTCTGTCCCAGTGGCGATGGGATGGTTAAACGAAGAATTAGCAAGAATTAACAAAGCATTACCTGACCAAGCACAAAAAGCTTGCCTTTGGCTGCATAGTGCAGGCAGAAATCTGTAGGCAGACATCTCGATGCACAGTCAGGTTTCACTCCTCCTCCTCTTGGACCCCAGGACTGTGTGAATCAAACTGCCTCGTGCCTTTTTTCTAGACAGAGAGTTTTACCTGGGTTTATTCAAGGAGCTTTTCCTCAGGCCTCCTGGTACTTACAGCAACGATACTCTCGAGCCTGCAGCCATACAGAATCTGTAATAAAAAGAATGAGACACTAGGTATGGCCCTGGGAATTTCCCACACTGTAAAACCGTACAGG
The DNA here is from genome assembly GCF_009769465.1 of Tauraco erythrolophus. Lineage (NCBI taxonomy): Eukaryota > Metazoa > Chordata > Aves > Musophagiformes > Musophagidae > Tauraco > Tauraco erythrolophus. Next base: position 27,747,077 of record NC_141474.1, on the reverse strand, counting down.
CAGATAGTTGTAAACCCTTGAGAAAACACTTGTGGAGGTTTCTGCAAATGAATCCTACAGGCTTTGTGCCACTGTACTTAAAACTTACCACTGGGAATAACACCGGAACTGGTGTTTTCACCCAGACTGGAAACCACCATTTAAAGTGTCATAGTACATCCTTTTTCTTGGTAGCACCTTGAGCTGTTTATATTTCTTTGAATTTGTTTGTTTTCATGCTGCTGCAGACATTAATTTAAAAAAGTATTAACAGTTGCTGGGGTTGAGGAAGGGTTGAGGAAGCCGGGTTCTTCGTGGCTTGAAGGATGCAAGGTTGTTTTTTGACTGTAAGGTAAATTTGCTGGATGTTTGTGCTCAAATTATCCACAGTGAAACAGTTAATAATAGTAACATCAGGGAGATAAAAAGTGCAGTTCTCGGACCTTAGAGTTATCACCTCTACTCATTTGCAGACCGGGAGGATTTAACAGTGTGTTGGATTGTGCTCTCTTCATATTGTTGTTAAAAGTCACAAAGGAGGAATACTTCACTGTGGTCCTGCTGATTTTGTAGCAAAGGGGTAGAATCACAGAGCGCCTAAACACCGAGGCCAGGGCAAGAACGACAGATTGAGTGAACTGGAGTGAAAACCAGACTGTAACACATCTCCCTCTCCCACATGTTTCCCTTCTCCCTGCTTCTGGGTAACTTTATGAGAGTATTTTTAAGGTAATTTAGGAATGTGCCTGAGTCCTGCCTTTTTGGAGTAAAAGTTTTGCAGCACTTCATACAATGCTGGACCCCTTACCATGGGACTCCCATTTACATCTTTATATTGTCTTACAGATATGGCTAAACCTATTTTTTCATTAATTAGCTTGTAAGCTTCTGTGGCAGGGACCAACTCATTGTTATGTTTCTGTACAATGATTAGTCCAATGGGATCATTGCTTATTACTCATATCAGAGCCAGCTTAAGTTCACAGCAAAATTGAATTTTGTTGCCCCTGGGAGAGCTCGCAGGGTCAGTAAGGTTTTTGAGGGGATATGGTGTAGGGGACATGGAGGGCTTTCAGTGTTTGGAGTGTCAATATGTTTGAAACGATGATGAGATATTTGGGGATGCTGCAGAATAAGGCTGGATTATTTCACCTATTTATTTCTCCACCTCCCTTCAGCTTGCCCTCTCCTGCTGAAAAGCAGGGGCCTTACTTGATGCCCTTTGGCTCACAGAGGCAATTTGAGGCCAGACGTAGAGATGCTGAACGCTGGCCCCTTCTTTGGCTGGCTGGTGAGGATGAAAACACCCCATGTGTGATGTCATCCACAGAACTGATGCTTTCTAAGCACAGGAATGTAAGCAAGGCACAGAAATATGTCACACACCACACTGACACACAAACTCTTGAAACCTACATGAGGGTCTTCGTAGTATTGTTACTGCTCCTTTTTGGGCGTCTGTAACTTTGCACAAACCAGCTCTGCAAGCAGCGCATGCATGGCCTAAAAGGATAAAGTAACTATTTGTTGTCCAACAGATGCACAAAATGGCTACGATTTAATGAGATACAAGGCTACTACGCATTAGCATGCTCACTGCTTAGAAGGGTCTTTCCTGGGCAGCAAAATCTCTGCAAAAGCCAGGGAAAGCCTCTGTGGCTTGTTGGACCTCCTCCTCGGTGTTGCTGAGTTGCCATCTTCCACCTGCCCAGTGTGGACACACCATCAATGACAGCTCTTGACTCTCAGCTCGCCCAGTGACCAGAGTACTCCTGACTAAACCCTCTATTTTCTTTTCTTTTTTTTTTTTTTTTCATTTTAATTTTTTATACCTTTCCCTACTGGTGTTTTTCTGTAATTTTATCGTTCTACAGACTTTCTTATTGCTCTGTCTCATGACTGCAGCAGTTTCCTGAGGAACTGGATGGCGACAGGAGCTGAGGCGGCTGCAGACAGTACTTGAGCTTGGCTGGTCTCTAGCGTGGGCTGTATCACAGCGTCACACAAGTGTAGAAATGAGAGCTGTGTTGTGTGGGTCAGCGAGTTGTGGAGTGAAATGAAGGTGGAGGAGGAATGGAAACACGGCAATGTGAGCCTGTGTCATGTTTTGCAGACTCACAGGGAGGGCCCAGCAAGTGTGGCATCTCGTCCTACATGTCACACTCCTTGACAGTATAACAGCAAATAGGGACTGTGAGATGAAAGCCAAAGCAGAAACAGTATGGATCATACATATAATTCTAGTGGAGCTTCCAAAACTACAACTCTTTCAACTTTTTTGTTGCTAAGGAGTACAAAACTATGACAAATGTTAAGGTGACTGCGGCAAACTGCGTTATCCATAGTCATTCAGATAGGTCACTTGATTGTGAAAGAAAAGATATTGTCTTTCAAGATTTAACCGAGCTAAAATAATACATCTGGATAGGAAACATTATTGCCAAAAATATGCGAGCTCCTTTCTTTTGTTCGGGAAAAAAATATTTAAAAGCTTAGATGAAAAGGTATATGCTTCTCCATGGCTACTGATATTTCAAAACTACAATATCAAATGTATTTAATACTTTTTCATCCCTATATAGTTATTTCATTGTTTTAAGAAGAAAGTGAGACTGTCTTAGAAATATCTGGTAATGTAAAATGTAGAGTATGACCAAGTGTTTTGAACTTTGAGAGTGTGTTATCCTGTCCAGCTGATAATGATAGTATGAACTTACAGGGGCACCAGTCTGACTGAAGATTAACAGAAAACAAAAATAAATATTTGCTTTCACTTATTGCTCTTTTCATAATAGTCTGCATAATATAGCAAGATAATCGTTACTTATAGGCATGTAACCAGAATCTCAATCATTTTTCTTGCAATAATACTGATGTCTCAGTTGGTCAGCCTTTGAAACATGAAGATGATGAGGCATGTCCATGGGATAATTATCTTTATATCCTGCAGTAGAAAGGATCTTAAAAAATGTTCCATCTATAATATTTTTTTGTTGTAGGTTAAGTGAGAACTGCCCAATTTTAATCTTATAATTCTCTGAGAAGAAGAAGACGGGTATTATTCAGAGTTGATTAACTGTTGCTTAGGATTCTATCACAATGCTTCGAAACTTTTTCTGTCTCTGATGCTGTTTAAAATCTGATCATTGCTTAACTTTGACATAATTCCTTAATTAAAGGATAGGTTACAACAAGATATTACAATAAGTTTTTCTGTCAAAAATGTAACTCATCTGAAAACAAATCCTGACAGAGTGTAATGGAAGGAAAAGGGTTGTATTCAGTAACAAGTGTTGGATTTCAGAAAAGAAAATTACCATGGCATGTAGATTTCCATGCATACTTTTGGAGTCTTCAACTAGGGAACTGTCAATCTTCAATTCTTTTTTTTTTTTTTTCCTCCATTTCTTAAAGTTTGTGGAATTTATGTCCATTTATATCTTCAAATACATCAAGAGAAAAAATAGCTCATTCAGTAATGCATGTAAAAAACTTTACGGATTTATTAAAAGAAAAGATAGATTAGAAAGTTTTCCAAATGATCATAAATCTGATTTAAATAACATATTCAAGCTTAAGGTAACTAAATTTAATACCTGATAGTAGTAGAAATGCACATCTTAGAGAAAACATGACATGGTAAGTAAAATCCTGTTTACTGGAATTATTAGATGTTACAAATTTTTCTTCTCGTGTCTCCTTCAAGTCACTACCCAACAGGGTGGCCTCTTACCTCTCCACATGTAGAAACCTTGCAAGTTCTGCGTACTCAAAACTGTGACCTCCATTTCTACTAATGAGGCATTGCTCTTCACAAACTAATGTTCTAGCTGTCATTATTTTAGTTGTCACTCCTCATTTGTTTTTATGAACATGACTCAACAAGTCCCAAGCAATGTACTTGTGCAAAATGGTGCCAAAATGTAATTGAAACATGGCAGGGTGTAGTAGAACAACACAGCTTCCAAGATGCTATAATTAACTTTGACATGCTAATAGTTATTTAACATAGAAAATGTTCTCTTTCTGATATAAAAAAATAATTTGGAGAGGGGTGGAGGATGACAGAAAAAAGATGACCTTTTCTAAAGGCACCCACTCTCATCTTGCAAATTTGAAACTATAGTAAGTTGCAAATGTTCCCTGCTTCATAAAGGGAACTTGTGAGGAAGAAGCATTAAAGCATTAATTTCTACCTAAATATAAGGCGTGTTACGTAGAATATAACCAGGAAAAACTCTTGGTAAATGTGAGCCTTTTGTCTGGCTAGAGCATATTAATGGGTTAAAGGGAAAATATGCTGAGCCTGGGATTTTGGGGAAATTGTAGCTAATTTGGCTTTGTTTGAGTTTCATCGGGTTTCCTTGGAAGACTGTCTACACAGTAGTTTGTGCATAAATGTCTCGTGGAGTGGTAGGGGTTTTGCTTTTACTTTTGGAAATACCTTGCAAACTCAGCTTGTTGCACATTTTAATTATCAGTATCTAATTGATTACATGCATGAAGAGAATACGCAATTTCTTTTTCTCTCTCCTTCCCTCTCATTTTTTAGTACAATTTAGGCAGATATCCATACGTAAGATCTGTTTTCAGACTATGTATTTTTAAGAAAACACAACTACCAATAAAAAGTCTACATTCCTACAAGTTGGAAGATAGTGTTAGAATCACGTTATATAATGATAGAAAGGGTTTATGCAGCATTTATTTATACATATGTCTGGATCTTACTTTGTATGAGAAAAATAACTGAATGCATTGGAAGTAAACGAGTATCTAATTAAGTATGGTTCAAACTTCTCTGGTGAGAAGCTGATTCTCTTTATAGTGGTGCTTAAACCCTTATCTCTGCTCTATGACGTCGGACGTTGCCTTCTAGTTGGCAGCAAATGAGAAATTTCAGAGTAAACAGCTCCAAGCAGGCAAACATGGTAGACAAACTCAGTTGCTGCTGCAGTTCTTCTGTGTAAAAGCTTCTGAGATGTGATTAAAGTTGAAACCTGAATGGAGATAAAACAAATAGGCCTAAGCTCAGTCTAAAAGGTAAAGCAGAAGAGGTTTATTTATTTTTAGGTAATGAGATTACTGCTTAAATTGCATTTCGTCTCATTATGGGACTGTTAACGTCTGTTACTCTTTTTCTGACATTAAGTTACCATATACTGCAGATTCCAGCTAATGACTTTTTGAGGGAGACATTTAGGACATTTCCTAGGAGAGGTTATATTAATTTTTCTACTGCAGAAAAAGATGGAAAGTTTTTGTGAACATACCAGTGAGTTAATTTATCTGATTAAGGATTAATTATGATAACACGATCTCAATGATTAGCTACCTTCAATGTAAAGTTTGACTTCATATATTACCGATCTCTAGATTCAATAGCTTGACCTGGTATTGACCTGATGTTTTGAAAGTACATTTTTTTTGACCAAAGTGGGGGCAATTTTATTTGGGGCCAAATTCTCAACTTCGATTCATGCTGAGTTGTATTTTTTTTTTCAGTTAAATTTTTTATAAAGTGAATATGACTGTTGGTGTACAAAACCATAATTTACCAGTAAAAGTGGTCTAATCCCTATGTGCAAATTTTATGTTGAAGAGCATGTTTTGCTCACAGATGGACGATTTTTTTTTTTTTTTTTTTAATTTAAGAAAAGAAATCTTTTATACATTGAAGTTCATAAAAAGTGAACTGACCTTTTGGCCCTTTTTATGGGAGTGAACCATACAGCTTGAACACTTATTAATCCCTTTGTAAGTGATATGACAGAAATCTGTCACAAGAGGTCGAAGCATGAAAGTAAATTAACGTTTACACCAGATGAAACCATTCCTGGTTTCCTGATGGGTACTTCAGTCTAGCAGACAGCTTACCTTTCATATAAATAAAAATACATATCATATGATAGGACCGTCAAAATATTCTGACAAATCCAGTGGTTATAGCAGAATGTCATGCCAAGGCACTGAGCTGAATTTTGACATTACAGCCCAGATTTTGTTTTTATGGAAAGCAGGAGTTTCTATTTTTTTCTGTAGTTTATTTCTTTCCTTTGGATTTACTCATAGACAATCATTCCATAATAAAATGATTATCCATTAGTAAAGCTGAGGGAAACAAGACAATGCTGAGACAATAGCAAATTTGTTAATAACCCCCGCAAAATCTGTATTAAGTGTCTAGTGAGTTAAACACTTTCTATTTAAGAGAAACAGAACACAGCTTCTTGACATAAGAAGTGCATTTAAAGGAAAAAATGTCAAGGAGGAAATCTCTATGTTAATATGACCCCATTTAAACGCACCACTTTCATCTCTGTAAATTCTAAACCACCAATAAGTTGCAAATTTTCATGCTTCCTAATAGGACTTGTGAGGGAGTAACATTATTTCTACTCATGGGTATCTAACTGATCAAGAAAAACTACTGGTAAACATAAGCCTTTTGTCTGAGTTGGGTATTAACGGGTTAGAGGAAAAATGATTATGCTCTATTTAAGATTTTTGGACAGTGGAGTTTTTTGGTTTGTTTGAATTTAATGTTAATGGCAATGATGATGATATCTGGTAATGATTTCCTTGAGCGTACTGAATCTATATTTTTCAGGATTGACCATACAGTCTAAGATGGAATAGACTTTCATTTAGCCGAGGACATGTAGCCCCGTGTACCGAGCCGAGCAGATATGATATCTAATTGAAAAGAACAGCTATGTGGCTGAGAGTAATGGAGATTAATTGGATTGGTGTTATTGCTAGAGAATTGTTTGTGATAAATTTTGCAGTTATTTTGAATACAATAGGAATATGAGTCTGGATTATAATTGGCATGGGGTTGAAGGATGTCCCAGTTTATTTCTCTCACTATTGCATTTTTCCTCCCTAAATTGTTTGTGCGGTGTTGGGTTTTTTTGTTTGTTTGTTTTTCTTACCCCAGACCAGCTGTTTCTTTCTGTACTTAGTTTTAGGAATTATTTAAATACTTGACATCGACTTCTGTCAATGTGTAAAGAGGTTTAATGCTGCTTAGTAAAATTTTCCCCTATGTATACTAGAGCTGCAACTGGCTGGCCAAATAAGATTTGCTCAAGTAAGGATTTCAACCTGGAACAAAAATGCAGCTTTAGCATCTTCCCCAACAAAATCACATTTAATATCCTTAAATGATTCTCTTATGTCAGTTTTGATTATACTACAACTACCACACAGTTTGAAATATGGGTACAATAATAATATGTTATATTCATAAAATATTAGAAATTATCTGTAATTAGTTCTATTTGTAATTTAAAATATTAAGAGAATAAAACAGTGGATTTTTTTTTTTGAGCAAATTACATGTAAAGAATGACTGCAGCAATATCATTAAAAGGCAGGAAGCTATATCATTGCTAATCAATCTAGAGAGCTCTCTGTCTCTTACAGATGTCAATACAAATTAAGTGCTAAAATAATTGTAGTGTAGGCTTTCTCATAATTACTGTTGTTCATTTGGTATGTTGTGCAAAAAAAGAAAAGAGGAATTCGCTTTGCAGTCAGCAGCCGCAAATCTCTAAGGAGAAGGAAAGAAGATAGCAGAAGGCTGATAGTCATCCATCATTCCTGACAATTTCACAGCCTAGAATAACTTGACAGAGACCCAGAACAAAATGTTGTTGAGAATTGAATGCTGCTAAGCTGAGTGAATTGACTTTCTGATGTCAAAGCAGGACCTGCTTGAAGTGGCTGATGATTTTTCTTTTCTGATTTCAGAAACGTTGATGTTTAAACTGCCTTGTGGTACGAATGCTCTGAGCAGATTTGGAAACTGAAGAACTGTTTTAAAACTTTCTCTCTCGATCTTTCCAAGGACTTTATAGGATAATATGATTCCTGTCAGGGTGGTGGGTTTGAATCACACTTATATTAAAGAGGATTTGATCTGTGCATCCTCTTCCTCCAGACAGTCAGAAGCAGGCGTAAGGAATCAGAATTGTTCCTAACATGTCTTGAAACGAGAAATTTTTGACCCTGGCTCACGTCATCGCAATTTGTCTTTGGGGCTGTACTAACCACTCTTTTACTAGCCTTGGGAAGGTGGGTGCGGTTTGTCTCTGTGCAGAACATGGGAAGGAATTGACCATATTTGAATCTCCTTTTTTTTTTTTATTTTTAAATGAAACATTCTTGCATTGTGTTTAGAATAGGTGCAAAATATCTTTGTTATAACATTAGAAGGATGTTAGTTGTTACATAGTTTTTAAGTAGCATTAGTATACAAAGGGAGAATTTTCCAGCTACTTATTTAGAAAAAAACATGATATGGAAATGTTCCTAAATTATTATAATTAGACATTTATTTACCAATAAATATTGCCAGTTTTATCTACTATTCAAAGACTAACCTTCTAAATTGCTTGCAACCATTAAAATTCATGAAGAACACAAACTGCAGGGTTTAAATGGAAAAAGCTCTTCTTTATAAAAGACGTGCTATATCTTAAAGTGTAAAAGGAATGGAATGTAAATAGGACGTGTGGGCTAAGCACGCCATCACTGATCAATAATGCAAAAGGTTTAGCAGGTTTATTTGTAAACCTAACAGCACAGATTTAGTCAGAATGGGGCCTTGTACTGTACACGCAGGTATTTAAAGGTTAGGAACAAGGAATTTCATTAGCCTGGCACATCCTTTGCTGTCATTCTCCAATCTCTTTGAATTTTTTCCAAATGTGTTCTAACATTTCCGTTGTACTTAATTTTTTTTTTTTTTTAACTAATGGATGTGTTAGTGCAGTACTAGTACGGTGCTTCATTGCTAATTGAACTTCACTATAAATTGTCGTAAGGAACAGACATTTTCAAAATGCCTTGATTCCCAGTGATGATATTATGGCAACTATCTTTATGTTAATACAGTTATAGCCAGTATAAAAAGGTTATAGTATCAAGCCTACTAGCCTGCAACATTTTGCCCGTTTCCAGTTTCCTTAAAAAAAGTACCGCATGATGCCTAATAGACTGAGGCATAGATCTAGTATTTTATGGCATCCACTGCAACCTTAAAGCAGCACTGAGAGACATAAAACTGAAAATTGGCAAGCTAGTTTTATTGTATCTTGGTGCTAAAATAGAAAAAAACAACACCACCTTATGTAGCCTGATGTGGTCCCTTCCCTCTCCCTCCTCCGTCCCTTTCCTTCCTCTCACCGCAAGAAAGAAAAAAAAAAACTTAAGCTTTGCTGAGAGTTAAAGAATAACAATTAATAGAGAAAAAAGCTAGACGTTCTCTCATTTGAAAGGATAATTGCATTCTGCATTTGTCTAGAGGTCTTACCTAATCAATATAGTCTACCCAAGAAGAGGTTTCTAGGGATAAAATGACTGTCATTGTCACATACTCATCAAAAGTTATTTCTTTAAATGATATCAAATATTTTGTCTCTCATTTATTCTCTTCTTTTTCAATAAACTGGATCTGAGAGCTTCACTGAAGGCTGTTTTGACTGAAACTCTTGTATCTGATTTACTGACAGTTATGTTGTAACTAGGTAGTTATAAGCATTTCTGTGATGTAGAAACTTGCAATAATATTTTTTTACAGGGACGAAATATTTAAAAGAATGGATATATTTGAATTTTTATATGGATGTCAAAAAGAATATTTGTGTTTTTAATAATTCATTATTTTCATGTACTTTTTGGGTTTAGGTTGTAAACCAGAACTTTTCATATTTCAGAGTTTTACAAATGCTTTTCAAGGGATCTGAAGTTGTCATCTGTCTGACAAAGATATTTTGTTCAAGATATTCATCATTTTGTGACGTTTGTGTTTTGTTTACACTGCTTCAGTAATTCACTTCTGGGACTAAAACTTGCTTTTGAGGTTTAGGCACACTGCAGGATGCCAAAAAAGCATCAGGTTCTTCTGCATTTGAGAGCTTTTGGGCCATCAAGAGATCAAAAGCTGCCAGAATCAAACCTGAGATCTGCCATTATAAATAAGGCACTGACAATTCTTATTGTGAGAGTCATCCCAGGGGTGAAAGAAGCGAAGAGAACTGAATTACCCTGACTTTTTTCATAAGAAAAATCTGTATATGTAATGGTCTTTGGGAAACTTGTGTACATATAATAAAACGAAGTCTTCCATAACACATTCTGGTGCTGAAGTGACCATTTTATCTCACTTAAGCATCTATCAAGATTAAAACAAATCTTAGAAGCCAGTCGTTGTCAGCAATACCAAATTCTCAGGACAAGAGCTGCCCTGGTTTTTGACTATAATTTACTCAGCTAATCTTGTATTTACATACAGAAATTTATGAGATGCAAAGAAAATATTTTTATAAACATTCAAACAGATCTTTTAAATTTATCAGACTGTTTCTTTGGTTTCCATTGCATGCAGATACAGAGGATAATAATTTTTAACCAATTCTAATAAGTGACACAGGTTGTCTTAGCAAAAGTAAGTAACTAGAGTAATTCTAGTGGTTATGTTTGTAATAAGAAACTCTTCCTTTTCCCTGCATTTTAGAAGAGTTTTTAAAATAATAAAGCTGTTAATGTGATTAAAACCCTGAAGCTATTTACGGAATTCTTCATATATGTTTATATCTGAATGCCTTTCAGTTTTTCTGCTTTTTTTGCTGTTGGTAAGGACATAATGCAAAACTACTATAGTTATGACGTTAAAACTTAGCAATAAGATCATCCAAGCAAATGTCTAGAACAATGTTATTTCAAAACGATCTATAAGAATTGTTCAATAAAGAAAATGTTCCTTATATGTATAATTCAGCTTTATCTTTATTGATTTGTTCATATCTTTAATAGGTTTTAGAATCGTCAGTGTTCTAGTAAAATATGTAATCTGGTTTATGGTTAGGGTAATAGAGTTACAAACTTGGACAAAATTTTAATCTATTCTGCAAGATTGTCTTTTTTTTTTTTTTTGTCCTATAGGCATGCATTTTTCAGTCAATTACTTGAGGAAGAAAAGTCTTAAAGCATGAACTGTGAGGAACAATGTGAGAAAGGGAATTGTTCTCTCCAAAAGAGGGTACCTGACTGCCATACAGTTTTGGAAGATGGGCAATTTTTAGTAGAGAAAAATCTTCCTGGTCGCATTTCTATGTCAGTGGTTCATAAAAGTTTCCATGGTATAGACAAATAATATTAAACTGCTTTTATACATAAAGAAGCACAAGTGCTATTTGATGTGAATAGATGATTTATCTACAGATATTAATCTAGTTTGTGGTGTGGACAGGTTCTGCTTGTTGTGCTGTAATTGTCACCTGAGGAAAGAAGGTCCACATTCGGGGAGTCTTTGGTGATGAAGTTTGCAATCCGTGCTGTCACAGAGGGCGAATGACTCAGCTTTCCCACTCTGGGGATCTTAGCAGCTGGGGTGAGAGTGTACTATTTAGATCGCTTTGATTTATGCCAAGAAAATCCCTAATGATCCAGAAGTAGGGCAGTGCTAAGCCATGTATTTTAGCCTCTTGAGACATGCTGTGAGCTCCTCTTGCAGCTGACACCCCAAATCTGAATCACCATTTTATTTCTCACAGTCACATTTACAGCTTAAGTCTTCATTCCTGGCGTATCTAAAATTCCTCTTGAATTCAGTGCCAAGTGCATAGGAGCATAGAGGAGCATTCTCCTGTTCAATGGGTATTTGTGTTTTGTTGACAGAGTGCTGGCCCAATTTTGTGGGAAATCTCTTGTTATTTTCAGAGCTCGTATTAGAATTTCTATTTGTTGGAAGTCTTCTACTCATGCCACTGCATACACTTCTTTTTGTTCGTGTTTCCCTGTCTCCCTTTTGATGAGCGAGTTCCTCCTCATGCTTTGCCACCAAAGCAGTTCTTGCGGACTTTTGACTTTGTGATACATAGTTAAGGCTGGCTGTTGGAGCAGTGTTTATGATGCGATAACTATAGATTTAAGTAAAATCAAAGGAAGACTTGTCATATGCATTGCAGTAAAAAAAAGTGTGAACTGCATTAGTGTTTTGGGAAGCTATGCTTAAAGTTTAAATGATACTCTGGAAAGCTAAAGATGATCAGCTGTGATTACTATGTAGGAAAACTGAGAAAAGTATCTTCAGATGCAAATTCTTTTGCTAATAGTTTGTATTTTCTGCTGTTACGATTTTAAAAGTCTAAGAAATCTGAAAGGAATTATGTTTACATATTGTTTCCAAAAAACCTCTTGAGTCTTTTCCAACAGGAAAAAATTGAACAACATAAAGTGTGAAAGATCTTTTGCAGCATTATGGTTAATATTGAGATGTTGTATTAAAATACTATGTTATGAAGCAATGTTATCGATTTTCACATTTCCCCAGAAGGGTTTTCAGCAACTTTGAGTATTCCATCAAACCAGCATCGTAAAGAGTGCAGAATTTACCTGTTAAAATGCACATGCATTTGTAGGAGCCTCATAGCTGTAGTCTACTGTTATTGTTGCTTTGCAGAAGAATAAGCAACCATTAGAGATGATGTTTTCTCTACCAAGAGGGCACTTTGAAGCAGATTTCCACACTAGCTTTTGGAAGTGAGCTGAAGTAAAATCAAATCTGTAAGATATTGAAAGGGGCTCTGGTCATATATGATATGATTTATTTAGAGAAGATGTTCAGCACTGTACCATATTTATCTCCTTTTGGAGGCTCATTTTGGTGGAAAATTACCAGAGTTTGTGCTGAGACTTGCTCAGTATCTGAGCAATGTTTCTTATAACTTAATATAAAATAATAGTTTCAGCAAAGTACCTTATACTCAGTACTTCAAAGCCAATAAAGATGAGCGATCCATTTTCACATTCCTTTTATTCATATAGCATTTCAAATTGATTTACATAAACTAACAAAACAATATTACACTTAAAGTTGATCTGTAACGGTAATAAAAATGTTCCTGCATCCCAAAGTTGCAGAAATGTCACTTCCAATCTGCAGTGATCAGTTGCTAAGGATAATTGTGCCTATGGGATTTTGGCAAACCCAGCATCTATTTCCCATACTGCTAGACTGTCTTAAATCCTGAATCGGAAATCCACCCTTATTCAGGGAGGAAGTGTGAATGTTCGCTTAACTTTGAGCCTCTAGGAACACTTAAAAGAGAGGCTAAATATTTATGTGTTTGAGAGTTTTTCTGAATACGAATGTTCTTTTATCCATGTTTAAATCTCAGTCAGGAAAAAAGACGTGAGTTTTACCTTGGCATTTGAAAACGAAAGGACCTGGCTGGCTGGACTGCAGTTATACTGCATTCCCCCGTGGTGATGCATTATTGTTGTTTCCCCCCCCGCCCCCCCCCTCAAGTTGGGGTCAGTGCCAGGGAGGAATGACACTGGTGTTGCACAAATACTGCACAGGGCACGTGGCTTCAAGACACTTAACTTTCCTGTTGAAATTCTCCTAGTTCTTCTGTTTTAGCTGTTCTGTTCATGACACTGCCAAAACGTGTTTATTTCCCACGTCAATCACCTTTGCAAACAAACAAAGATCATCCTTTAAACCTACCATTCAGCATTTCAGCCTCAGAATGGGATTTTCAAAGCTGTGAGGACATCTCATATACACTGTTCTGGTTGGTGAAGGCAGTTCTGAGATCTCATTCTATGTGTCAAATAGAGGAAAATAGCAGGAACTATATCGGGTTTTCTTCTCCTTACCCTTGGGTTTTCTGTTGAAGCTCAAAACTTTGAATAGTCTGTTAGTACATGAGTTGGACACTTGGAGTGGAATTCAAGGTAGTGAAAATTGAACATACAAGAAATAGTGCTGAAGTACTGTAGAAATCATAAGCAGTTTTTTCAAATCAATACCGCAAGCTACTGGTTGTCAATGTTAAGGTTCCCATGTACACTAACATATCGATTACGTTTTCTTCTAGAAATCGGTGAATTATGTGAATGTTGCAGTATTGCTAAAGGATGCAGCTAGAAAGAGCAGAAAAAAGTGTTTAAATTCTGCGGTAAAAATAGAAGGGATTATTAATTTTGCAAAGGAAAACAAGAGCATATATGCTATAGCAATATCCCTTAATTTAATAAAATTTGTAACATATAGTTTATATTTTCCCACAAAAATCTTTTTTGGGATGTTTTTTTCATCAGCACTGCAGCTACTCTGGTAAGAATCTAATTCCAATTCTGTCTAAATATAAGGGAACCTTAGTATGGGGAAACCTTTATTCCATTACTATTCATAACCATGCATGGAAGGCCATAGAAGGTTCAAAGGTTTTGTTGTAATAGCAACCAAAATGCTTGAATAAAAAAAAAAAAAAAAAGAGAAAATCAAGGGCCTCCGTGAATAACCTGGACACAAAGCCCATCTGTGCTTAGTTAGTGGGGAAGTAAACAGTGAGGTTTTACATGTTTGTAAGGCTGTGATCCCAGTAACGTAACCAGGACCGCTGGTAGCTATAGCTAGTGGTTGTACACATCAAAATGTCTTTGTTTTTGCAACCCATCAGAGAACACTGAGACAAATATATTGGTGCTGATTTTGAACTCTCCATATATTTTGTCTTTCTTTCTATGTTATCATCTCCTTCTTTTCCCCCATAGGTTTTTCCCACAAGCTCCATACAAACAATAGCTTTTAACTGAGAAAAATGCCAGCTGCAAAATCCAAAGTAAACAATTGCTGGAAAAGCTTCATCCAAATCTCTCCCTTAACAGGGCTTTCTTTATCTTCCTTTTGCTTCTCACAAGGACCTACACTTGAAAAGGCTTTCTCATTCTCATCTTCCAGCCTGAGTATCAGATGGATTGCTGCCTTTGTGTTTACATGCTATTTTAAATGGTGATTATTACCTTCTGTGTTTTCAAGGGTTGACCAAAATCATGATCCGTACAAATATCACTGCCACTCTTTCATTCTTAGTGCCACTCTCACCTGCTGTCTCGCAGTATTTCTGTGAGAGTGTCCAGTATTCAGCACTCCACCTGCATGCTTTAAGCTTGAGTAATTACGGTTGTACATCACTTTGGTATCCATCATAAATGTCTAATTTGTGGTAAGTGTATCTCATGCCGGTAAGGGGGGCTTTGACTCCAGATCATAGGCTGACCGTTGTGCTTCATGAAGGGCCTAGAAAAATAGACTTTACAGAGAAAAAATGGGTGAGCAGAACACCTCCCACAGAACTTAGTGAGTGCTTGCCACTTCATTCTCTGGTCTTTAAGAGGCATACTTTATGTCAGTGCTCATAAACATGGGCTTTTTTTTTTTTTTTGCAATGGTTCCCTATAACCATGATGTGGTAAACCTTTCCCAGTCGTTTTTCCCCTCTTTCCAGGTTCCTCTCATAGTTTAGAAGCCTCCTGCGGCCCTAACCTTTGAACAGGATTTGAGCCAGAAGACGTAGGTGATAGCATTATCTTTTTGAACCACTAAGAATATGTAATGATTCTTACCATTTTAGAGCCTACCAAACTTTGCAGCATTCCTTCTCACTGGCTAAATAATTTTATTAGGAAATGGAAAACTTAAGTCTTTTCAGCTGCTTCCTACTTGAGGGATGTAAGATATCAGCAAATTTTGCTAACACGTTCCAGAACAGCCAGCTGTTACTATCCACCTGCAGCCATAATATTGATTGAAAAGAATATAGAACCTAAACATGCATAGCTTCTGTAATTATGTAGAAAGAGTTTATACATGACTCTACTTCAAATGTCATCTGGCAATGGCTGTAACATGGCATGGAATATATTAGGAAATAATTCAGGTAGCTGAGAAAGTCGCAGTGAAAGACCATGCACTGTTTCCTTATTTTATGTTTCAACTGATTCCTGAAAATGTTGCCCATGCATATGGAGAAAGTCGATGACACTACCAACAGGGTTCAGACATCCTGTCAAATATAAAACAAAGAGTTGCTCACATGTTGCTGTAGCTCTGCAATTTCCTGGCAATGTAACTACAAGTGGCTCTTTTGCCAAAGACTGCGTATGTATGAAAAGATAGGAAACAGAAATTAAAAGTACCTTTTTTTTTTTTTTTCCCCCCAGAGCTGATTAAATAAAGATGCCTTTTTTGGCAAATATTTTGACCTTTTGCTACAGAGAATGGAGAAACTTTGGCAAGAATCTTTCAGCTTAAAACCTGTTTTAAATTCTCTGTAGCCTGGTTATAGGCCTTGTCAGGACCTTTACTATTTTCTTTTTGATGAATCGACACAATACAATATGTGCCTTCTGACAGATTTGCAGTTCTGTTGGAGATTTGGCCCAAGGCAGCAAGGAACGTGAGTCTGTCTAATTACACCACTGCTGGCTTTCTAAACAGACATTTTTGAGTTTCCGGTTGAACGTTTCAGATTGTTGATGTTCATGTGAAAAGTAAAAACTTTAATAGAAAGTTAAATTCTGATGCACGGGAGGGTGTTGAACAACAAATTTGCCATCTTTCCAAGAACAGTTGAATGGGAAATTTGGAGTGACTCTTGCCTCACCATGTTTAAGTCCAACACATCATGCACGGAAGCTGGATTAGCGGTCAGTCCATGGCATGACACTGAACAGGGAATAGCAATTCCTCTGTAGATCCCTTTGAAAGCTTTCTGCTAGAAGATGGCCTCTCCACAGTATCCCCCCACCCTAGACCTAAGTGAGATAACGCTGATGCTGACAGTAAAATTCCAAATGGGAAACATTGCTTTACACAGGTGTTAACATCTCCTGTGGATTTGTGCTTAAGCACATTGGTTTGGAGGCAAAGAAAGAAAAGCTAAGCAGAGCAGATGCCTAAATTGGTAATTATTTACAAAAGTATTTTTTTGTCATTAAGATACGGTTACACCCCGTTAACTGAAAAACACTAAAACAGCTTATAGGTGCTGGGCTAGCGTGAACACCAAGAGTATCTCAAATACACAGACAAATACCAGGATAAATGCTAAGCTCATTTTATAGTTAGCATAGCAGCATATCAGAGGTTTACTGGATTAAAATCCTTTGAGTCTTATTTTAATGCTGCTCTTTGTAACATCCCAGACTTTAGCATTCCTCTCTCTTAAGTAACTAAATGAAGAGCTCTACCAAGGGAAAAAAAAATCCTCTAATTCACAATCTGCAGACCATTTTCTGCATCACTTTCCAAAGACTTCGTTACCTTTTAAAGACTTGACAATTTCCAGTTAACAAGACACAGGTGCAACCGATTAGCAAGTCTGGTGGAGCTCTGGATGGTCCCTGACATCCTCTCTCGGTAGGTGAGGATTTATTTTCCCCTCCTGAGCATCAGCAGGTTTCAAAACTCCTTAGCGGAAAAGAAAAAGGCTAAACGCTATCAATATTAAAAACTTTTTCCATTTGGAAGGACATGTGTTGCTACAAAGGAAAAATAAAATATGGGTTATTTTAAAATGTTAGCAGTAATGAATGATTTAGATTTTAAAAGGTCAGAAAAATGAGATTTGTGAGTTTTCATTGGGGATTTTGCACAGACCTCACTGTTATATTTCTTTTTTCCTTCAGCATTGGTAACAGTTGCAGGTGACACTTTTCCCTCTCCATTTTGAAGTACCTTCAGTATAATTTATTTTTGTATGGCTTTTGCGTAAGGTGCTTTGTCAGGAAAGATCCAAAGACCTTCTGACACAAATACCAAAATGCAGCACTTTTTTTTTTGTGAGAAGGCAGCGATCCCACGTTGCCAGTTTCTCACATTCAGAAATGGTGACTCAAAATCTCACAAGTCGTGAGAAGTTAATTTTTCTTTTCTTTGTAGGTTTGTTTTTTTTTTTTAATGGGATGCAATTCTAAAATAGATCTGCCCTTTAAAGGGATGAAAACTTACATTTGTAAGAGAAAGGATTTTTTTAATGGGAAGGGAGGGAGGAAGGAAGGAAGGAAAGGCTAAACAAGATTTTTAGCAAAGGCCAGAACCCAGCTCACAAAAAGCTGCAGGTTTCAGGAATTCACGGAACACTAATATCTGAAGTATGAGCAGGAGAGGAAATAGAGACATCAAGCACTGAAAGTGAAACAAAGCCCCATGGTATCCAGGACCTTAGGATCTTTAATGCTCACTCAGAGCACAAGAGCTGAGCCTTAATTTCAGCTGAAAGGTCTTGGTATCGCTACTTAGTGCCCAGTTCTCTTACTTTGGCTGGTTAAATGATGGAATTTTTCCTGCCTGACTTCAAACAGTTGATCCCCAGGTACTTTTGCAGCTCATAGTGAAGTTTGTATCGTACTTGTAGCATGCAGCATTATGCCCTGAATTGCCATTATTGTGCTATTATATGTTAAATACATTATATAATTGTTAATATTTAATGTGCATGCTACATCAATATTAAGAATGCCTGACACTTCCTACTGAAAACTCTATTTTCAGTTAGTTTAACTTCTCATACTTGTAATGATTTGACACAAAATTTTCTGTGCCAGCTGTCTGCCTCAGGCGGAATTTTGTGGTGTTCTTTGGTTTGTTTGTGTTTTTTTTTTTCTCTTTTAATGTCAGCCAAAGCAGCTCAGCTATTCCTGAGATATCAGCTAGGGAAAACCATGCAAAATAAACCCGGCGGTCTCCCTGAAGGGGCCTAGTGTGTCCTTATCCTGGGAGAAGGCACTTAACGTTTGGCAAAGGTGTGACTTTTTTTTCGGATCCCTGCTTCAGTTGGTGGGTTCAGATGGAAAACCTGCCAGAATGTGGGTGAACAATGGATGTTTAAGAGATCACAGTTCACCCTGTGCTCACACAGACCTGTGGAATATGATGTCCGATAGGACCAGCCATGCTCAATGCCTTCAGCTCCAATCCAAAACCACCCTGATGTGTGTTTGCCTCCCAAAACTAACAGCTATTTCCGCCCTAAACTTCTGGTGATAAGGTAAAACACGTGGCACGTTTCAGCCGTCTTTTCCCCTTGTGTTCAAGGTTCATCTTTACCTTGCTCATGCTAAAAACACCGGGCATCCCTTAACATCCTAATATGTTTTTAACTCCTGAATAATTTTGCAAAGAACTATTGGGAAAAGCAGATTCGATCAGCAAAATTTAAGAGTAAAGACAGGACCAAGCCTTTCCTCACTTTTCTGTCTGAAGGATTTGGCAGCAAGATGCCTCCAAGTGCATACTTACTGCACACATTATGGAAAGAGGACATCTTCCTTCTTCTCTCAGTAGGCATGACATACTTGCCTTGTCTCGTATTCTCCAACATCTGTCTCAGATCTGGCAGTCCATGTACAGAGCCTGAGACTGTAGCAGTTGTCTTCCCTCATGGTGTGAAGCCACAATACATCCTGATGCATCCCCCCAAACACTATGGTTTGACCTTGGTGGTGTCCTGAGAAGCTTTTCTGCACTGTGCCTCTTCCACCTACCCAGAAGCTGCAGATCAGTCTGTCACAATAATACAGTAGATGGAAAATGTGTCATAACCGAAGTGAAATCACACAATTATCATTTTGGATACAGCATTAGTTTGAATATTGCTTATTTCAGTGGTACTCCTACCCTCCAAAATGCATGTAAGTATTGTTATTGTAAAGATTTCTGCCATTTTCCTCTGGATTGATGCTCTGGAGACCAGAGCAATTTCTAGGGAATTTGTAAGTATGTTTCATCTAGTTTTATTTTCTTAACTGCACACTTCTTAAAAAAAAAAAAAAAATTCCTAGTTTTTTTCTTCAGTTTTGAGTATCTAAATTATATTTCTCATTAAATGCCACCAATTGTACATCTCTATAATTCATAAAAAGATACAGAATAGTGATAATTTTATTAAAGAAGTGTTTTAATGTGCATAGCGTATATCTAGTCCTGTTGCTCTTTTCAGTTTATAGCTGCTGCATTAAAGAATGTCAGTATAGACAAAATTAGACTGAAAATGAGATTTGTTCAGCAAATGTTTGATTGCTGTATCACAACCTTTTTATGGTCGCATTCAGTTCAAAGATGTTTGCATACCTTATGGAGCAAGCTGCATGATTTTCTGGCTAAGGTGTGTATACTGTAGCCATTACATTTTTGCACACTTCACTGACCGAGCAGCATGGACTACTGTAGCTATCACCAGGAATTCCTGACTGAGTTCAGCAGCTTATTTGAGTGCTTCGGTTTGTGTACGTTATTACTTCAGTGGCGTGTGTTGATAAAGTTCTGTTCTGTGCTGTTAAATTTTTGGTTCTGCCAATCTAGCTACATACCATGCTGAGAGAACTGCACGGATTGCTGAAGTGCTTTCCTCCGCTCACTCAACATGAGTGGTTGAAATGTTAGAATCTGCAGTGTTTTGTTAAATGAGCTGCATATTTTTGTTTTTATATACGTTGCTTACCCAGTTGTGTACATTTGCCCGACTCATTATACAAAATAAGCTTGATTGGATAAGAACATTCTCTACCAGCTGTCTGCTCTGAGTCACTGTGTAACAAAATTAGCAACTTTCTCTTTCCAACAGTGGCATGATTGCATCCAAAGTTTAAGGCAATTGGTTTGGAGATCTTTTTGTTTCATTCACTCCATGCGAACATCAAGATTAACAAACCAATTTGTTGCAACTTAATTTGTTTTCACAATATGAATGGAGTTAAGTAACAGAGGAAAAACTCAGTGTTCTAATACAGGAAAATGCTTCCATGTAAGAGTATGGGATATAGGCACTTTACACATAGACCTAAATATAATTATCTGACTTAGAGCCATACGTTTTAAACATGAGAAGACAGAAAATAACAAGAGACCTCCCAAGATGGATATTTGATCAGATAAGCAATATCCTAAATACTTAAAACTGCACATATAACATTTGTAAATGAAGTTCATGTTCTCATCAAAGTTGTAAAAATAAGCTCGTCTCATGACCATTTGAAAATCTCAAAATACTCCATAGACAAATACATGAAAACTTGTTGCGGACTACTGGCGTCTCAATCTTCGGGGATCACAACCCAGAAGGTTGTTGTGATCTTCCTCGTATATCAGAAGGCTTTGTCACACTCACTCCAAAGGTCCTTGTCACAACTAAAGGCTTCCAACAGAGAGCTTCAAGATGCTGCTCTCCAGGGGCTCCTATCACTCCAGTCTCCAGGAGGGAACTGCCCCACTCCCTCTTGGGAGTGCCCCACCTTTATTCATCCATGAGTCACGTGGTTTCCGGCTGACCAACGTGACTCACAGCACCTGT
This sequence comes from Tauraco erythrolophus, assembly GCF_009769465.1. Classification (NCBI taxonomy): domain Eukaryota; kingdom Metazoa; phylum Chordata; class Aves; order Musophagiformes; family Musophagidae; genus Tauraco; species Tauraco erythrolophus. The sequence goes on along the minus strand of NC_141474.1, from coordinate 27,725,949 downwards.
CCTAACGAGGCACAGGTGCTTTCTATTGTAGCAGCCAGGAACTCCCCCAACAAAAACTCATGTACAGAGATATGCAGTTTGCTCATTAACGTTCATACAAACTTGGATTAATATCTTTAAGAAAGCATTTTTCTCAATTTACTAGTTTTTTGAGTCACTTCCAGTAAAACCTACAAGTTATTCTTAGATTTTGTTTGACTAATTTGCAGAGTTTGCATACGTAGCAGCTTGTGCTCCTGTTTACAAAATCTTCAGCACTACCTCACCTCGAAAAAACTTTCTTAATTTTTTCTTGAGTACAGAGGTACTTAATTAGGGCTATATAGTTTACCTGGCTTCCTACCTGCCCCACATATAAAGGTAAATGTACCTGGCTCCTGTCGTCAGTGTCCCACTGCTGGTTGCTTTCTCTTTGGTGTTATAATTCACCGTTATCTGAGCAGACTGCCTAGAAGGTTGAGATTTGTTTTTGCAAAATTTTACATATGAAGCTTAATTGATCTTATTGCTCTAGTCAAAATTGTTTGATTTCATACAGTGGCCATTTAATTGTCAGACGTCTTATGATGAACCATTATTTAAGAGTGTAAACATTACAATAGTTTGCTCTAAAACCAAACGTGAATACTTAGGGGCAAATATCATTTTTAGTGGTCTGTCTTCAGTGATACCTATGGAAAAGAAATTTAAAGAGAGCGATACAAATGGAATGTATTAGTATATCCTGGAACATTATATAAAAATTAATTTAGTCCTCATATTTTGTTGTTTTCTGTGTACATTAATGTTGAGTATGAAAGAGTATGAGAAACCAGATATAGTGGATTTAAATTCTGAAAAGTAAATGTGCTACATGAGATGAACTAGATCAACCTAGACTTTCTTAGCAGAAACAGAATAAGTAATTTGCATAAAATTACTTACAGCAGACAGATGGTAAGGAAGAAAGTTTTATCTCTGTTTTCTCTTTTCTTCCCCCAGCATGAATTTACTTTTATATCAGTCCATTATCAGTAAGGATCTAGATTTTGCTCTTCCTTTGAACTGCTAAATATCAACTGCAGTTTCCCAAAGTTATTAGTGTAAACTAAGATGAGAGTTGGACTCTTTTCTTCTTCTCTATCATATTCAAATGAACAATGGTTATGTGCAATTCCTGCTGTGTATGTATCCTGTACAGTTTTTGCAAAGGAAAGTTCTTCCTTTTGCCAAGAGAAATGAAGAGAAATATTTTTTTCTTTGGGGAAAGAAAATCAGAAACCTTTATTTCTTCCTGCTGCTGTGTGAGGCCTAAGCATGTTGAAGACGCAGCTAAGAAGCTTTAAGAGATGAAGCTGTTCGAAGGTTTTCAGGAGGATTGCTACTCTGTCTCCCAGCTTTCCACCAACCTCTCTAACACTAACTTAGCAAACTGGACTTGCTTTTGTGTTTTCAGATCTGAGTAACCTGTTTCTTTGTATGGCTAGGATACCTACTGAAAAATCCGCATACTAAATTCAAAACATGCATTTCAAGTATATCACTGCAGTGGAAAACAATATGGACTATTAAAATACTAGGAATAGACAAGATATCCATTATCTGAAAACTATGGAGAGTAACAGCAATTCATAAGATATGCATCTGTTCCATATATTTTCTGTGTATATTTTTATGCAACTAGTATATGCAATGCACATATAAACGCTTTCAAAATTTATACTTGACTTTTTTTTTCCTTTTTTTTTCCCCAGAGAGTGATTTTCAATGTTGTCAACTTCAGTAAAACAAAAAGCCTCTATAGAGATGGCATGGCTCCAATGGTGAAATCCACAAGCAGACCAAAATGGTAAGTTATCTGTCAAGTCTTGCTTAATGAGATAAAAGTGTTTTACTTGGCATTTTCTTGTAGCGAAGACCTCATGGCTCAGGTGCGCTTTTTGGTAAGAGTAGGAGAGAACTTTTATGCAAAAGCAGTGTTGTGAGGATAAGTTCTCTTTGAAGGAGATGGACAGGATGAACTCCGGAGGCCCCTTCCAGCCTTGCTCTGGTGGTGTGCTGTAGTGTAGCATGACTGAAGTGATGTCCATTCAAGCAAACGGAACTTTGGCTTGGGTCAAACTATTTTTCAGTGACAATCTTACCATCCAGCTGTTAGCACAGTCCTCTGGCCCAGTTTTGGCCTGTGTCAGCTAGCAGTCTCCCAAACAAAGGCTGCATATGAGAGAGGGAATGGGCCTGGAATGGTTCCGAATGGCTTTTTGCATTTGTTCTCCCTGTTTTGGGGTGGTTGGAGTTTAGTGGAAGAATGTGACCTCTGCCATGTGAATTGACCTCATGTACATCAGCAGTGTCTTGTCTGCTTTATCTGAGACAGAAGAAGCCCAAACAACCTGGTCACAAGCCACACAATATATACAGCACGGAAGGGCATGCACATATGAAACACATGAATACCCGTATAGATGGTACACTTTCTCAAAGCAAATGTAATGAAACATCTACTGTGAATAATAATATGTAAATCTAATGAGTTCTGATGCTTGCAGGACTCCCAAGAACTGTATGATTCGCTTTTCACTAGGAGGCTTGTTTAAATATGGATAGTAAGGTTAGGCCATAAGTGTACTGTAATGTATTCTTGTAAGCCTTTGCAGCTGCTACTTTTTATTGGTTAATTAATAATACATTTGATCAATCTGCACATTATCTGAGCCTTTTAAATATATCTTTCCTGAATACTTCAACTGTAACAAAATTTCCATCCACAAGATGTTAATTTTTGGTGGTCATAGGGTCATTGTTATTGTATGGCTTCCTCTTCATATGACCAACAGACAGCCATTTGGCTTTTTATCTAGATAGTCAGGTCATATGGACAGAACTGTCTCACAACACAGTTAGTAGATGGAGTCAATTCCAGCTCAAGAGGAGCATGTAATAACATTGAAAATTAATTGAAAAATCCATTGTGTTTAGTGTTTTTGTAGCAAAAGTCATGTTAATTCTGTGTTTACTATTTAACTTCAGAAAAATCTTTTGGAGCATTTCAGGGCCACATTTATCAAGCATACTTTAATCATCTTTCCAAACCTTTTCCTTCTCTCACTGGGGTCTGGTATTTGCAGCTAAGTATATGTGTGTTAAGTTTATCTATAAATCAGATATTGCTTTCATACAAATTTTATGCCTTACTTTAGTTTCAAATTAAAGTGTAAATCTTACAAAACAATGCAAAATGGGCTTTTTCTAGAACATATAGGCTCCTTCACTATTTTTAAAACAGATTTCTCTTGCATTTCCCTGGAGATCTATTTATTTTTGTGTTTTATATTTTTAGGGGCTGTATTTTGTTCCCATGAAAGTGAGGAATGAATAACATTGCCTGAAGGCAGGCACAGTGTAGGCAGCAGGTGCTGAGCAGCTTCCTTGTACAGGGCCACCGCCATACTTTAATCCTGTTTCAGAAGTTCTAGCAGTATTTTTTTTTTCTTTAAAAAGATCATTATTCTATTAAGGTATTTTTAATTTTTTTTTAATAGTCTGTGTGTGAAACCATCTTGCTGTACTTTGAAGGTGCACATTAATTCATACTGTTATCAGAGACCTTAGTGATGTTGGGGTCTACTCAGTATAATTTTCTGTCTTGATGTTAATAGGAGTTATGCATGTGTTTTCCAAGTGGGAAAACACATACACTATTTTTGGATATATGCTTTTTATTAGAGCTGTCTTCCATTTGGATTATGCCTTTTGCAATTACCTTTGTATCTGTTTCCATGGCATTCTAGTGAAACCTGCAAACAGAATTTTCTCTTTCTCTGTTTGCTAAAATAGGATTTTCTGGTACTTGCACTTCCACATGCAGCATACAGGTAGTTGTGGTCCTTGAACATGAACAGGGCAGTATCCAGCTGCATCGATCTGATCCAGTTTGATGCTTTGTGTGAATTAGTCTAGTAAGCAATACCAAATCATTCAATGCTGCAAAAGTGCTGAGGTTTACACGAGGGTACTGGGGATTCAGAGTTGTGGAAGAAGACTGTTGCAACTCCCCACCTTGCATTAAGATTAAAGTCAGCATAGCAGGTTAGTGGGTATAATGTAGTTAAATTAGAAAATGATATATTAATTACAAAAAGTTGAAGAAACACAACAGGTTTTAAAATCAAATTAGAAGGAAGAAGATTACCAGGAGCCATGGTCTGCAAATATTCTGTAACAGAGATCAGTCCTTCATCTCTGAACTCTTCTGTACTAAATATTTGAGGAACTCATTATTATGTGCCTGCCTGTGGAGGCACGTGATCCATACTGATCCATCCATCCCAACTTCCTCTGGCCACGCTGATAGAAGCAATGCTGTGTAACACATAACTATTCCACTCTGTTTTTATACAATCAGGTTTCAGTTTTAGGGTGATAAAGTGTCTGTTTTCCCTTTTGCACTTGAGAGATGGAGGTACATTATTCCTCTTAATAACAGATATTCAAGCCTGAGTTATGCCCTTTTGAATTGAATGAGAAAGTTCTCACTGTATTCAAGATAGAATTTGACCATACCGCTTGCAAAATCCTGCATATAAAAAGTAGATTGGCCTCCAACAACTGCGAATTTTAATGTTTGTTTTGAATGAGGTTACGTGAACATGGCTTCGAGCTTTGCAACATTTTGTGAGTTTGATTCTTGACTGTGGAACAAATCATTGCCAAGTGCTCTTGAAGTAGAGAGTGTGTCAAACACAGATCAACGTTTTTGACCTGTATTCTCTTGCCCTGTGGGGTAAGATCTTTAAATGCAGTCAGCATCAAGGTTCAGCTCAGTGTTACTGATGTAAATGGAGTATATCACTGTCATCAAAGCAGTCTGTGTGGACACAGATGTTCTGGTGTTGACATATTCTTCTCTTTTGAAGTAAGGCCAAACATTTCCAATAATGAGCTACTTAAAAAGAGGAAGCAGTATGCTGAAGGATAAAGAAAAAACAGATTTCATGCTAAAGATTATTTTTTAAAAAGAAAAAAAAACCCAGAAAAATAAATTCTGCTTAAAATGATATTTATTTTCTTCATACATGGTAATGGATTTACTGAATATTCTTTGTCAGAGGGATAGAGCAAAATAAAAAGCATGAAGTGGGTTAAGTTCTGAGTCCCTCTACCCATTTTTTCTGCATTTTTATTGTCGTACTATGTTGACACTAAACAGTATAGGGTTATGTCAGTTGCATCAGTCAAATTTCACTGCAGTGAATCACAGCTCATATGTAGAAAAGCAATGTTGTGTCACGTCATGTAACATCAGTTGCACTCTATAGAAAACTGGACAAGATGAAACTCAAGATTTATTTCTAGCCAGTGGAATGTGCTGCATCTGATCACTTAGCATTTTTCCTTAAAATTAGCTCATTATTTGGAAGTATTACACCAAGATCTAGAGAATTAGTGTTTTTTTTCTCAATAATGACTACTATAAATATAAAACCCCTTAATTACTATGATAGAGACCTGTTCCGTTTTCACTGGGTCTTCTTCCTTTGTCTCATTTGTGGAGGTGAAGAATTTGAGGGGAGATAGACTTGAGGAAATTAAATTTTTGCTATGTTTCTACCGTAGTCGTCTTTTTCTTTGCTGCTTCATTTAAGTGAAACCAAATTTTGTTGCAGTTTCTTAATCATGATTTCACACTAAAAGCTCTGTCCTTGTAAGGTATTCATAAAGCCTTCCATGTGAGCAGAGCAGTGGAAGACCATGTAAGTACGTATACCGTACTGTTATATTGATTGCACGAAGTTTTTCCAAGTTTCTCAAAGTGAAATAGAAGAGTGAGTTGTTTGAGAGGCAGCAGATTTTCCAAATGATAAAGTGAGCAAATATTCCCTTTGGGCAGAGAACAGCTATAACTCTTGATTATTCAGTGAGAGCATGGCCTCATTGGGGACATTAGTTTTTCAAATTGTGCTAATCTTTAAAAAGTAACAACTGGCCACTCATCACCTTAGGTATTTCAGCAAGATCATGTGCAAAACTCTAATTAGTATTTATAGAACAGCAACTCCTCCCCGTAGAATAGTAGCAGTAGCTGGCAAATATCTGGTTGACACCTGTTAAGTCTTCAGACATCCATTGTGTTTTATTCTGCATTTCAAATGAGCAGAGAGCAGCAGGTGAAGTCCCCATAATTAAGGGATAAAGGATAACAAATAACATGGCTCTTGAGTGGATGAGCACAAGGTTAAAGGCTGTTCTGCGGTTGTGATGCTGTATTTCAGGAATTGTTTGTTTGTAAGTAATAATACTAGCTAAAATATTATGGAGCCTTCAGCATATGAGAGAGGATTTATGTCTAGATTTACATGTGTTTTGTTTATTATGTCAGATTTCAAACTGCTTCTTGGCAAAACAGCTATTTTCTTCCATGTCTTTTATCTCTCTGAGCATTGATGGCTTTTAACTGGGTAGCTGCCTTCCCCAGCAAGCACTCCACTACCTCTGTTGCTATAACATCTACTGTTAAATACTCACAACACATTGCTTCCGAAGCGTTTTTCTTTTCCAGTAAACCTGGGAGTAGAGAAAAACTTCTAAGTAATTAATTCAAATTTGAATCTATATGTATCTTGGTAAATATTGTCATGATGAGGAATTTTGGTAGACATCGAGAAAAGCAATGCAAGTTTTATGAACAATACTCCCATATGTTCCATTCATCAGAAGAGGACAAGACTGAGAAAATCTGAATTTTGAGTAGCTAAAATGTGATGATTCTTGCCAAGTTTCTTTAACATTTGTGTCTACAATGCAGTGTTACAATCACTACCATGTCTACCAGGCTGCATTATACATTCAGAGACTTTCAGCAGCATTTTTAGTATGTATTATATATTTTTAGCCATAAGATAAGCTGTTTGTGAAATGAGCTGTCATTTGTGGTGAAACAGTTTGAGAATAAAGCACTAAATATATATATAGCTTGCTAATCTGAAAGACTAGAATTGTTTACTATAAAATAAATACCAGGCTTGGGTTAGTGATAACATCACCTGAATTTAGGTAAAGAGGATGAACAAGATGTTATCATTACCTGATTCCTTCCTTGGCTTATTTTACAACTTTGGCTACTCTCTGAAGTTTGCTCCTTTGCCAGTTTTATAATGTGATATGTGCTTGTGCTTGCTTTCCTGAGGGATCTGGTGAGAATGCTTTTCAAAGTTCAGAAGTATTTCCCGTGGCACAGGTGCGTGTTGATGCACTCTTTGCCAGGTGCAGATCTGGCTTCTCAGAGCTGCTCCCTCCCTTGTGCCAGTACAACTCTGCGTAGGACAACCAGTCTAGGAGCTGGCCCAGGTTAAGAGCAAACTTTAAAGGAAGAGAAAGGCGAGTTAGTCTTGGTCTAGTTCATCACATGGATCCAAAACAAGAGGGAGGTGGGACTAAGTGGCCGGAGAAAGGTCAAGGGAATGAGGATAGCAGGTGCCAGGAAAATGCCTAGAGAATTGTCTGTGGAACCACAGCCTCCATTTCAATAACTTGTAGCATTTTATTTGGAGAAAATAGAGAAAAAGACATTGCAGCATTGACCTTTTAAAATCCCACATTGAGTGATAAGCAGGAGTAGTTTTGTCTTGGTCTTACTGCAGCTCTTTGGAAGAAAATAAGATGTTTTTAGACAGTTTTGAGGTTGGCACATGTATGAAAGTAAAATAGCTGCCTCTGAAGTCAGTCTTTGGGTAGATTAATGTTTGTGTGAATCTTGTGAAATAACAAAAGAAACAGACCTAACCACTCTGCAAACTCATTAAAAAATGCACTTTCTTCCCCTTTCCTAGTCCAGCAAAGGTAGTTATTCCTGGGAATATAGAGTAGGTTACATGTCACTCTTCCCAGCAACAGCTTTTGTGGAAATAGAGAAGAGGTTATATTCTGCTGACACAAAGCATGAACTAGATCCCCAAACTAATGTGTTTGTGGTGCAAACTAAATGGGATTAGTTTGTGGCAAGAAAGTTAAATTTTATTGACTAGATACTTTACTGGAAATTTAATTCATGGAATTATGTTGGAGAAAATTAGTAACTAGGAAATTTAAATAACATAAAAGGCAAATGAATTTTAGGATTTGAAAAGAAAGTAATGAAGAAGATCCAAAGGACTGCTAAGCCATCATTTAAAAACACCAGCTATTTTATATGTATGTTTCCTCATGATATTTCTGGCTGATCTCCTATAAATCAATTTATTTAGATTACAGCAGAGTCAAAAGGCTCCAGCCAGGATCAAGACTCATTGTGCTTAGTGCTGTGGAAACAGACAAACAGACAAAGTCCTTTTTCCAAAGTTGTGAAAATTTTATGATTGATTTCAGTAAGAGCAAAGTTAGGCCAATACTGAGCACTTCTGAAAATTCCATCCTTAAAGATTTATTCCAAGCAGTAACTGTTTAAAAAATGACATACTGCTTACATAAGAGTCTAAATATTTGATGGTTATAGTATTTACATCTGAAACACCAGAGGCTATGTGCTTTAATACCTCAATCTGTTTCCCATATACTCTGTCAACATGAGTTCCCTGCATTGATTGAGGGCGCTCTGTGATCCCTAAGGTTGTATTCATGAAAGGTTACCCTTGGTACTACTTTATTCATGAAAGGTTTGAAGCACATAGGAAATGAATGGGTCTGTTCCTGCTGACTATGTTTTTGTTATCTATAAATACTTAATTACTGGGATGCTGATAAGAAATTCAAAATCTTAAAAGATGCTGTTGCCTGAAAATAGTTCTCTCGTCACCCAGGCAAATCACACTGAAATTTGCAGTTGGGAGGTTTTGGGGCAGTTTAAAACAACTGAATTGTAGTTTTTCCTGCTATAGTCTATGGTATTGAGTTTAACGGCGTCAAAATATGATCAGAGCTGTGCATTGCATCCCATCGTGAAACAGGTCATTCTCTTTCCTCAGGTGATGGGCATTTGGTGGAACTGATTGCATGAAAAGCGTTCACAGAACTGGGTCCCTAACCTTGGCAGGTTTTAAAAAAAGTGTATAAAATTGAGGCTTTTTCCCCCAAAATGAGTCTGTAAGTTAGATAAATATGGGCAGCACTGAACTCAAAGCAGAGTCAAACGACCAAGAGGACATTGCAGCTTTTCATTGCAATTTTGTACTTTGAACTAATGGAGCGAAACAGAATGAAAATCACCTCTGTTAAGAATGGCATTTATCAGCCCTAAGTGCTTAGTACTAAGAGCCCTACACAGACAAAGCTGAGTGTCACCAAATGTACTTGAAAATCAGAGTGTTAACACAAGACTACACAAATAAGAGCCAAAAACTGTAATCAGAAAATGCAACATCTCTTTAAGAATGTTTTAATAGTCTGAAGAGTGCTAGAGAAGTCGAATTTAACCAGATGTAATAACCTATGACATAATGTAATTGAGAATGCACCAAGACGCAGCACAGTCAGGTTAAATTTTGGCTTTCCTTCATTTAGACTTGCAACTTTAAAGATCTTTCAACATACGATTTTAAAAATACATAGTACTGTTTAAATTTACATATGACATAAAAGCATAGGATGCGCAAATATCAGAAATATAATTCTAAGTAAAGTTAGGACTCAAGTATCCAGCCTAATATTTTTAAATGTTTGTTTGAATCACTAACAACAACTTTTTCATTCATTCATTTTCTGTGAAGAAACAATATTCAGTGCAGAGGAAAAAGTAATAGGAAGTATTTATTTTGAGCTTCTGATGAAAGTGAGACGGTTATCAGGCACCTGCCTTATATTTGAAGTGCAAAATGGTAAAAGCCAAAGCAATGAGTTCAATTTCTCTTTTAATAGAACATAAAATAGAAGACAAAAGCATTTTGCTGTACTGTGGAAATTGAGAATTGTAGAGAAAACAAGCAGTAAATAAGTATGGCAGGTGGTAATGCAGGAACAGAACATTAAAATAATAGGTGCCACATCTTGAACTTTGTCTCATGGGATTGGACAGTTGTGTACAAACTCAAAATACAAAATCCTAATTTTTATGCTGTGATTACTAGGATTAGGTTATGAATTAACTTCTGTATCATATGTCACTGGCTTGAGAGAATTAAAATTTAACCATAATAGAATAGAGATAAGATCTTTCCTGCATCTCTAGATGCTGAAGCAGTGGCTAAAGTTTGTTTTTCAACTACTTCAGGTAGGATTTTTGAATTCTGGCTTGAAAGTGAAACTTCGTCTTCCTGCCTCACTATATTAAGCATCTCTGAGATTGAAAACCTAGCAAGAGCTCTGCTAGCATGATTAGAAAATATCCAATATTTTTGGCAGCAAATACTAATTCCAATCTTTCTGTCTAGTACTGCTCAGGCAGCACAAGGATAACTGGCTGTCAGATGCTTTGGGTAATGTAAAGGTGAGGCTTCAGGCTCCCAGTGGAAAGCTGGCAGCTTTGCTGCCAGTTCCCTGCCTCTTGAAAATAAGAACTGTGCCAGGGAGGGTAAGAGCTGTGCTGGGTAAGAGGGTACGGTGTGCTGGCTCTTGGCTGGAGCATCAGCCCTTTGGAAACTGTGAACCGTTAGTACAAGTTTGAACAATACAGCACTTTCATGACTGCTCTTAAACATTCGAGTTTCTCTACACATTTCCTCTCTGTTGCTTAGTAGAATCATAGAATTGCCTGGGTTGGAAGGGACCTCAAAGATCATCTAGTTCCAGCCCCCCTGCCATGGACAGGGACACCCTCCACTACACCAGGTTGCCCAAAGCCTCATCCAATCTGGCCTTGAACACTTCCAGGGATGGGGCATCCACAACTTCTCTGGGCAACCTGTTCCAGTACCTCACCACCCTCTGAGTGAAAAATTTCTTCCTTATATCTAACCTAAATCTGCCCTCTTTCAGTTCAAATCCATTGCCCCTTGTCCTATCACTACATGCCCTTGTAAAAAGTCCCTCTCCAGCTTTCTTGTAGGCCCTTTAGGTACTGGAAAGCTGCGATAAGATCACCCCGGAGCCTTCTCTTCTCCAGGCTGAACAGCCCCAACTCTCTCAGCCTGTCTTCATAGCAGAGGTGCTCCAGCCCTCAGATCATCTTCATGGCCCTCCTCTGGACTCGCTCCAGCAGCTCCATGTCCTTCTTGTGCTGGGGACTCCAGAGCTCTGTTGGTGGACTTTAGGGCTAGTACTTACCTGCCCCGGGTCTCAGGGCAGCCGGGCTGAAGAGCCTCCCAGCACCTGTAACGGAGCCCCCAGCCCCGGGGCTTACCACAGCGGGTTGTGCAGAGGGGCTGCAGGTGAGCGGTGCAGCCCAGGCGCAGCTGCGCGCCCTCAGGGCGTTACGTTTCCTGCAGGTGTGCAGGTGGTTGTTAAAGAGGCGCTTGTGGCCGCCCCTCTCCCCCAGGCAGCGGGCAGGCTCCTAGGCGGGCGGTGGGCTCCGTTTTCTCTGCCTGGTAAGTGCTTCTTCCACCTTCCAAACCCTGACAGCATGTGAGCTCTTTAACTGATTTTTATACTTTTAACGGTGAGTTGTGCATGGCAATTGTTAAACATGATGACAAAGAAGCAATAAAACATTTATTTCAGCTGAACTGCTTCATTTGAAGCAAGATGCCCTGTGTGGGCCCCGGGGTGAGGGCGAGGGGCTGCTCTCCCTCAGGCACTGCCTTTCCCGCCATGTGCTGCTTAAGCTTTGCCTGGTGCCATTTTGCTGCTTTTTTTCCCATTTTGTGCACTTGCACAGCCACTTCTCTGCAAAGCTCCCGAGCTGGGAGAGAAAAGGGTGGGTGCTGGTGAGAAGAGGGCCCGGGGTTTGCTGGTGTGCCCCGTCCCCGTGGAGGCGCCAGCAGGTGTGTCAGTGGGTTGTGGGTGTTTGCTCAGGGGCCGTCTGCCCCCGGACATTGTGGTTGAGGGAATTGTGTTGTGAGAAACACAGCAATGAGTGGGGAAAAAAAAAAAAGTGTCCTATCAGCAGCTCAAGAATTAGATTTTTGTTTGACATTAGTTGTGTGCTTTTTAAGGAATTGCGCTGGCAATCTGAACTTGCACTGAAATGATTTCAAGTGGCAAAATTAGTAACTTCCAAAACTGAGAATTGCTGTTGGGATTGAGGAAGAAAATTGTCTTTGTGTTAGCTTTTTTTTGGAGACTTCACTGTTGTTCAGCCTTTTTCAGGTGGTGTTGTAAAACATGCCGTATTCATTCTGTGAAGAGTTTTGCAAAATAGTTTATTGGAAATGTGCGATACCCTTCAGCAAACTTACAGGAAAGGCAATTGCAGCTCAAGACAAAAAGAGATTTCACTTAAAAGTATAAATTCACCATAAAAAGAAATGGAGGAATATCCAAGTTAAAAAAACTTACCATGTCTTTCAATAATTGATAAAATACTCTCCTAATATTTTTCTCACCATAGTTAAAAAGCACTAGTACCTCATAGCTTTGAGACCAGCAGTGATATAATAATTCAGCTTTGATAAAGAAAAGATTTTTTTCCCTACCTGATATTCTACTGTATAGTTTAATGCTCTTATGGTTTTCTTTTAAATGTTGTTCCATCAGTGGAGGGGAGTCATGCAGCATATGTGTGTTTATGTGTAGTTTTTTATTAAACATAATTCCCTGGGCTCTCCTGAGGGACTGTTGCTATCCTGGGGCTGCTGCTGGATGAGCTTGTGATGCAAATCCTGCTCAGAAAGTGTTTGGCTCCTTTGGGCTAGGTGAACTTGAGGAATGACTCAGCAAGGGGAAAAGTGCGGCTGCAGGTGCAGTCAGAAGGGCTTCACCTTCACAAGCAGCTTCTGTAGCTAAAAGCAAAGTGAGTCAAGGTAAGCAGGGAAGGAAACGTATTCAGATTCCTTAGGTGTTAATCCCTGCAGGAAAAAGCTCCATGCTTTTGTTAAAGGGAGGAAAGAAGGGAAAATACTGTTTGTGTACCTGGTTAAATGAAGGGAGCATTGATTCAGGTGGGAGTCATGGATATAAATATCCTTTTCTAAGTAAAAAAAAAAAAAAAAGCCTTGTGTTGTAGTGCTGTATGTCACACTTCTTCAGCATATGTGGTTGTGTTAACTGCTACATATATGTCTGAAAAATACATAGGCTTTAAAGCCAGTAAATGACATGCAATCTTGGCCTTTAATCATGTACTGAGAATGATCACCTGGAGGAAATTTCCATTGCTGTGCAGTTGCCAACTAAGAGTCTTACTTGGAGTACAGAAACAAGGGGAGAAAAGGTATGAGGCATCAGTTACATAGAAGAAAAGATGAATAGCTTTTCTTTTGAAAGCATTTAACAGATAGATGTAATCCTGCTTTCCTGCCATTATCTCTATGAGTAAGCACGGATCTGGACATTTGTGCATCAGTCTGAAAGGGAGCACTAAACTGCTGGTCTGCTGGTAAAGAGGCCAGGTGCAAAGGGTAGAGTGCATGTCAATATTCAAGATGTCTTAAAGCAGCACGTAGGAGTCAGTCATTGTGCTTTTCTATTTCTGTAACTGGGATCTACTGAGAGTCCTTCTCTCAGACCCACTCGAAAGCATTCCCTCCTGCCTCCCCTGTATGAGATACCTGTACACCAGGAGTTAGCACCTGATCTGTGGCTATATTCTTTGACGAGAGTCTCGCAACACAGTGAAAATGAACAGAGCATTCTGGATTTGTCATTTCTAGTAGTCGTCAACTTGCATCTGTGTATATGAAAGTATAGAAACCAATAACTTAGATGAATCATAAATGTCTGGGATGTGTGTGTGCGTATATGTTTGTGCGGGGGATGCTCCTTCAGTTTGTTTTATTTTCCTTCTATTTTGGCAAAGAATTTCAAGCTTACGCTAAGAGGCTGGGCTTCAAAAACATATCTGAATAGAGGAAATGAAAGAGTGGATAAAAATGGAGAGAAAATAGTAGCCCAGAGTGAAATGTGTGACTAACTCTGTGTTTGAGGCTTCTGGATACTAAAATTACAGAAGGAAATAAATTACATGTCGACTGCATGTTTTCCTTCTACTCTTAGAGCAATAGAAACCAGGATGTCTTCTATATTAAGTAACAGTGAACCATAACCAAGTACGGGAAACTATACTTCAGTTCTTCAAAGACTCTTTTCTCACTGCACAATAGAGCACAGCATTTACATTCACAGTACTGCCACTGTGTGGTTTCCCCTGAAATTCTGCAGGTAAGGAAAGCCATTCTCTACCAAACCATCAAGATGCTCAAAGCAGTGTGTAGGTGTGGGAAGGAAGGGGATGGCAGTGAAAATTGCATGGATGCATTTCAAAAAACTTATTCTCTTGTTGTGTTTTTGGTTTTAGTTTTGGCTTGCTGTTGTTGAAGGAGAGAGGGATTTCACACTTGTGAAGTTTCTGCCCTCCAAATATATGTCGCCAGCACAACCTAGCATTTCAATACCTTAATGCTTACGGTTGAAACTGAAGGTTTCTACTTTGTGTTTCAAAAGTTGGTACACAATTTCAGGTTCAAGCCAAACTTGTTATTAGAGTTTCTTTTTAAGGTTTTAGTTCTTTGAAAGCAACAGTGCAATGAAATAAAGATATATGTCCACTGACAGAATCTTGTGCTAACATAAATAAAGGCTGTTTATAGCTTTAATTTAACAGATAATTAATAAAAGCTATTACTCTTAAAGGCACCAGAAATGTGGATTAAGGTTTAGAAAACTGAGATACTTTATGGCATACGCACCAGTGGTGTGTATTTTCAGACAACACTTACGAGTATCACTAATACGTTCTGCCTGACAGCGTAAGCCATGTGCATCAGTAGTTAATGGTCACTAATGCCTCAATAAAAGCTATTTATTGGAATATCTTTTTTAAGAATCACCTTTAAGTACAGATATTTGTTATTTTGAATTCTAACTTCAAAATGCACTTCCGTACTTCTTATTTTGGTATCCAAACACTTTTGGTTTGAGGGAGGTGGGGGGGGAGGGGGAAATAATTAAAATGTCACAAAACCCTCTGGCACTTAGTAACACAATGCAGTTATTGAAGTCAAGTTTAAAGAGTTTTAAAAAATACTTGAGGTCAATTTTATTAAAATATAGCATCTTTTTACTGTACTAGTGGTAAATGAGACCCAAACCTGGAGTTATTGAACTGTACTTATTTTTTTTACCTCCACTTTCTGCAAAGTTGTGCTGGATGTCTTCCATCTTAGTTTCAAACTAAACAGCCATGTTTTTTGAGGTTATAGTAAATTAGTCTTTTTTAATATTTAAAGCTGGAAAACAGTGAAACATAAATTTATCTTAAATTTTTGTGGCATATCTGAATGTGACTACATAGGCCAGAGTCAGAAAATCTGGAAACTAACGACAACAGCTGCATGTTTGACATTGTTTGGCTTCTACTCTCCTCCTCCTATTTTGTGTTGTATTTCCTTGAATATAAGATACGAATGTCAGAACACAGTCCCTTGAAAACAAGTACGGTATGTTACAGATGTGGAAATTCAGCAGTACTCAGAAGTTGAAGTCATGTATTCAGTTGCCCAGTAATAATAAGCTAATTGTGAAGTTTTTAATTGCAAAGGAGGAAACTCTTCTTACTTGGCTTAGAAAACTTCTATAAGAAATAGAGGAAGGGAGAAAAGAAAGACTGCTGCTTCAAGTGATGGTACCACGCTTGGATTGCACAACAGGGCTGAACCTCTGGCAGTGCTCCCCAGCCAAATAGCTAATAGCTGCCTAGAACAGGCGTACAGATGAAAATGATTGCCCCGAGTGGATAAAATGAAAGTCAACTGAGGCAGAAGGGGGACTTTAAAAGTAAATAATGAGACCTTGGCAGGTTTTGAAGAGATGGGGTGATTCTGCTTGGGTTGTGTGGGGCGTAGAGTGTGAGAAGGCTAATTTCAGGAATTCATTCGGCTCAGCCAAGGCAGTTATAATGTTTCGTTGTCTTCTGCTCCGAGTCTGATCCCAAGATAGAAATATAATGCTTAACTAGTGTTTATTATCTCATTTTGCAGGAGGAGAGATAAAGGCAAAGGATAATAGATTTTTTTCAAGGTCATTGTAAGGATCAGCTTTGGAGCAAACTCAGAATTTTTTTGTTCTACTTCCTTCTCAGTTCAGTGATCTGAAAGCAACAAAAATCTACTACCAAATTTACTACATTATACTGTTATATTGTTACCTTAAAATTTCATCTGGCACATAGCCTGGCTGTAAGCAGGTCCAACCTGGGTTTGGGTATTTACATATAATTTTTTTTTTTAAGTTTTAGAGAAAATTTGAAAGATTCCAGGCCTCTAGAGTGCAGAATATTGTTTGCTTTGTTTCAGAAGTGTGTTACTGTTCCTAGCAGAATTTAGCACACCTTTTTAGTTACGAAGGAATATTTGTATTCACATATTCTTATCTGAGAGCCTCTCGTGATATTTATATGAAAGTTATCCACTGCTAGATTACTGAAAAATATCACCCTTCTATCACCTCAGAATACTTGCATGACTCTTTTTGGTGTGTTTTAAAGCTGTCTAAAAATATACACAGACACTCCAAAGAAAGCAACAAAAAGGCTTCCCATAAGCTCCAGAACAATTAAACTCAGCGCTCCTTTCTAAATAAACCATGTGCTGGGTCAGCAGACCCCACAAGAGGCAGCCTCTTTAGACCCACTGTTTGCACGATTTTCTGCTGTAGACCTTCTGCACAGATTTGGAAGCTTGTCTCTGCTCTAACTGCCTAGAAAACCTGCATGGTAGTGTTAGATTTAACTTTCAGAAGTTTTCCAACTAGGTTTGAACCCCTGAAATGAAGGTTTGTAACACAAAGGTTGTCATACCCTTTGTTGAAATGGTGCCCCTATAATGTGGCATATTAAATATTTAACATAGTTTGCAGCAGATAAAAAGCAATTTTGTTTAATTTTTCCTAAATATTAATGCTATCATGCACCTTAATCCTTTCATTATAATAAAAATTTGTTCAAGCTCATTCTTATTAAACAATCTCTAATTTAGAAGGATATGGATGTTTTGCTTCTGATCCTAATAAGTAATAAGGCCAAAATGCCATTGCGAAGAAAAAGAGTGAGAGCTGGGAGAGTGTCTTCGGTATTATATAGGGAAGAATTATAGGCTAGAGATTTTTATTTATTTATTTTACCCAAGGACACCAAAGACAATGCCTCTCTCCCAAGTAACCCAGCTCAAAGTTTTGGGTCAGTTGTCAAGAAATGAAATGAAATACCTGCAAAACACTCAGTGAAATGACCTGGAAAATAATTTATAAAGAGGTTGCCACTCATTTCTTAGGACTATTTTTTTCCTCTGGTTCTCTGATCTGCAGGGGGAAAAAAATAAGAAAAAAATATTTCTCTATTGGAATTAGTTTCAAAGAAACTTTTCTCTACATCCTAGAACAAAAATGTAGTTGTTGATTATTTGTAATGCTAATTAAAGATGTGTTCCTCCAAACACTTACAGTTAATAAGGTTACTGGAAGCAATAAGCCCTTGATACAATAACAGATGTTTCCCATAACCCAAATATCTACATCCAAAGATAGCAGTGAGGTATGCTACACATATGAACATTAACAATGAAAAAGAAACAACTTTAAGGCAAGTTTGTTTAGAATTTTGATATACTTGGGTAATATTATACTCAGTCCAAGTACATTCATGTGGCTTCATTAATTGCAGTAAAACTACAGCTGACAACAGGGGTGGGTCTGGCTTATTTTTGTACTGGATCCAATGTCTCTGTTTTGAAAATTCTTGGCACTTCTTATCCTTCTTTCTCTTATCTAATTCTAATTTACACACACAAAAAGAAATTTCATGCATTTGCTTCAAAACTGTTTTCATTATTATGCAGCTTCTCTCATGGAATGTCTGTTTTTTATTTCTAGTGTCCACAGCCCTTCAGTTGCACAGCAAAAAATATTGCTAATTTGCTTGTATACAAAGAACTTTATTGCACTTGCAGTAGATGCATTTTTTTTGTTTTAAAAAAAGTTTCTTTTAATTATTAATCTGATTAAGAGAGTCTTTGCATACTTCTTAGGCCTGCTGAATCCCATGTTCGTTGATTTTCTGAGGCAATACAACTCATGCGCAGAGCAATTGTGTAGATGTTTCTGTTGAGAAAGCAAAGAATGAACCTGCTATATAAAGAACTGAGTATAGTAGTTGTGGGGATTGTGAATACAGTAGTTCAGTACTTGTTTTCATGCCAGTGTAAATCTGGAGAAACCTAAATCTGGAGTTATTTTAGATTTACATCTCTGTAAGATAGGCTGCTTACCTCTGCTTCATTATGTTATAGGATATTGTGGTCTCAATCCAGTGAAGTGCTTGCTTAATCTCGAAAATGTAAGTAGTTTACTGAAGTCAAAGTTGAGCACAAGTTCCAGTGCCTTGCTGGATGTAGGTTTTTCCTCTTAAATGCCAGTGATGTACAGATAGTCATCAACTGTATGTCCTACTTGCTTCTAATCCAAATACCTGCATCTTAGATATCCACTGCCCAGGTGAGGTCAGCACCCATGTGAAGAGCAGCTGGCTGAGGCCAATCTAAAAGCAGATAGAGATGGGATTGGACATAGTGTCAAATACTCCAAGTATGGGAAAGTACTTCTAGTTTAGAAAATGCTTCTGGATGGTGGGCTGCGTGTTAAAAAACACCTCAGTTTGCTTTCTTCCTTCACTGAACATCTAGAAGACTGTACTCACTTCTCTGGTTGCGTATCTGCCAAGGAAGGTTGTTAGTACCTTCGCAGCTTCTTTGGCTGTACCAAATGCTGAAAATACTGTTATGCTCCTTTCCTTGTGTCCTCAGAAAATACCATGAAATTCTAGGCTTAATCTTACAGGCCAAACAGTGCTGATGGTAGTCTTAAAAGTTTGCCATGTGTCTTGACCTAAGATAATAAACTGAGACAGTCTTTTGCAATTGTCAAATTGACAGTTCTCATATCTTATGTGGTCAGAAGAAGCAACGCTCAAGCTGATAGAAGATGGTTTCTCAGCAGGGTTTGTAGTTTTGATCACTTCTAGTGGAACAGATGAGATGAGTGAGTAATCTTACTGTCCTCTATAGCGAAATGGAGAACTTCTGTCAGCAAACATGATGAAAACCGGTAAAAACTGAGTGGAGAAAGAACACAAAGTAAAAAGACTTGTAATAGTAGGAGAAAGACGGCAATATTGTAACAAATCATCAGTCCTAACAGAAGCATGATGCAAACCAGAAGGCCAGCCTCTGTGAAAATGCATATTTGTTCTTTAGGATCCATAGCAGTCTCTTGTGATGGATAGTCAAATTCCCTCTGAAATCAATAGGGAGATTGTTTTTTGTCTAGTTCTGAGAAAAAGAACAACTATGTGTCCTTCATCTAAGTGGAAAATGCAAAGAGTGACTTGAAGTACCTGTAGATGAGGCTTATGAAGGTAATTCATGATTGTCAGAGATACTAAGGAATAGTAACAAACTGATTTAATGAGGCAATCCTAGAAATCCCATGCTGGATTTCTTATTGTAAGTTCTCAAAGTAAAAATTCTCAGCAATGAGATGTATTAGCCTGAATGGTCTGGCAAGGGAAGTGGTAGGTGTCTCACGATGTAGAAGATCTGATGAAACACTGCAAAGTGGGATGTAAGGAGGAATCTTACAAAGACAATGAGAGAGACTCCCACAGCTTTAACCTTTGTCCACGTGTAATTCTCTCCAGTTGTTCAGCTTTACGCTGGTGTGAATATAGGAGGTTTTCATCCTAGTCTAGACCTCTGTGCAGCAAAACACACTTTCCTTGAAAGATGCTATTAAGGGCTTCAGGAGATTATTCATTTCCTTAAGGTCATACGCTACACTTTGGCCAAGTGCTCTGCTAGATCAGTGACGAAGCTGTGTGCGTTTTGTCTGTAAGTGTAGGAGATGATTAGCCATGATAACTAGTTTCTTAGTCAAATTAAAAAGGGATGATTTCAAGTAAAACTGCAAATGGTCATGCGGGCTGTGTCCTTCTGAAGAAGTCTTCTGCCATTTCATATCAACAAAACTCAGTCTACCTTTTGCTGAAATCAATGTATGTTTTAGCCAGCAATCAATGATTGTAAAATTCCTCAAATAAGAGCTGCAATAGAAATGCTGCTGCTTTTGCAGTGCTTGTAATATTCTAGAATGCTTTTACACAAGAAAGAATGGAAGGATATTGTTCTGTGTAGCCCACAGTAATGACAGACAAATGAAGAGAAATACAACATATTAATAGTATAGTGAAACTAAGGATTTGAATCTAAAAGTGAAATTAAGATTTTTTTTTTGTTTGTTTGTTTAATGACCTAACTAAATAATTATGGTATATCCTTCTTTTTGGCATTCATAGTTTAAATCCTGTACCAGAGATTGAATCTGGTAAATCTCAGAGGCTTCCCAACTGTCAGAAGATACCTGGCAAGATTAGAAGAGAAAGATGGCAGTAAAGAGGAAGAAATAAGTTGACTTTAATGTTACATGCACACATACTAACTTGACTTAGAGTAGATATGGAAATTTGGGCCTAAGATATCTCTCAATATCATTAGAGAAGGGAGATTTTTAATGTTTTTCAAATAAAAAAATGTTCTTTGTTCTTTAAGTTCATGAAGATTTACAAAAGCATGGCTGTGCTCTGCTTATAATGGAAACATGAATTTCACAAACCTTTCAGTGGAATGGTAGAATGTCTCTTATATGCATGCCTTTCTTCACAAATATCAAGTTTAAAGGAATTTTTCTTGAACCTTTAAAGATCTCCTGAGTCACAGAAAAATAGGTAGCTACAAAACTCACAGCTTAGTACATGAAAAATTTTGAAGTTTTTTTTGAGTATTACTTGGCATATCAAAAACTTTGCACTGGTAATTGCATTGTCAATCATGTAGTGTCCCATTGCTAAAGAAATAATAGGTTAAAATCTAGCCATTCTTTTCTTCTTTTTTTTTTCCCAAGGGATACAAAATTGAGTTTATAATGAGAAAATAATACAAATGATTCCTCACAAGAATTAAACATTGCATATCACACAACAAAATTACCATAAGTAACAGTTAAACCCTGAATTGTGCTTGAAATATCTGCATTTTCCAGCTTCCTACAGTCTTTTTTTTTAACTCTTTTAGCTACGCTAATGCCCACTGCATATAACTTGAAACCTGCAGAAGGATTATCGCTGGTACAAGCTGATGCGCTGTTGATGATCTCAGTTTGCAAGCTGTTTAATGTTAAAAGTTCTACTGAAACTGTCAGTAGAAAGTCTATGAATAATTTCAAAGGCCCTCCCAAGCTTATCTGTTCTCTTGCTTCCAGCATGCTGCTTTTAGTAATGAATCTACCAGATTTGTAGTGGCTGCTTGGCTAGTGGAAAAGTGACTTGGAATCAGTTTCACCACAGCTGTGTAAGATGGAGAGAGATGCTTCTCCTTTTCGCTGCTGGAACAACTACCACTCATTCCTAGTAGTGCTGAGACTCGTATTTCAATAGACAGTGGTGGGAAAAACATGTTCTACGTGTATGTGTGAATGTGGCATGGTCCCCAGATTTCGATCTCATTGAAGAAATCAACGTTTCTTCCTGGAGCCTAGTTGACTTGCATGGTTGCTACAACCCCCAGGGTGTATTTGGGTGTGCTTCTATGTATGTGTGCATACCTGTGCTGCTTTAAAAAAAATCTGGTGATTCTTTGTGGAGTACGTAAAGACTAAAATAATTCATTAGCTGTTTGTTTGTAAAACTTATTTAGTACTAAGAGTATACATGGAAGTGGACTTTCTGCTTTATTCAGACATCATGTGGTTGGATGCTTTATGCTTTTCAGTCTGAAATAGGGAATTTCTTTGCAGAAAGATTGTGTGATGGCAGTGGTTGGCCCAGACTTTTAACTTTTTTTTTATGGAAGTTTTTAAATACCAGTTGATCTCCTAAGATATTTGCAAAAGTAGCTTGCAAAAATCCTTGTGCTTTTCTTAATCTGTTCTCATCCAAACTTGAAATAGATGGTAGGTTTGTTCTAGTATTGAGGAGAGTTTAGCAAGAAAACAAGAGTGTGATGATTAGGATTCAGTATTTCCCATAACAAGTCATTACTTACCTGATGTTCAAATCTATTTGGTTTTTGTGGGTTTTGTTTGGTTCCCCCTCCCACCTTCTAGGAAAAGAAATGATATCTAATGAAGGTTATTATTGAAAAGAGTTCTTTGAAATCACTCTTACCTTGTTGGGAAATGTCTCAGTCAATGGAAGACTTCAATTAAGAAAAAAGTGAAAAGTATGAATGGGCAAATATTTTTAGCAGGCTTTTTAGGGTTTTAGGTGATACTCCAGTAACAAAGAACTAAAAAAACCCAACTCCTGTAGTTCTTGGTGTGCAAAATTCTTGTTAGCTTAAAAGAGTTAGGTCTACAAGTGTAAAATAAGCATTTTAAGTAAGATTTGTAGGAGCATTACTCAGTATTGAGGCAGACTGTTTCCTTTTTAGTAAAAGGGTGGTGCAGTAAAAGGTGATCTACTGTTGTAGAGCCTTTACTTCTGGTACTTACTATGGCACCATGGCAACATCGGAATTAGACACAGAAAATGGGGCAAGCAGCCCAGTAGAATATAATGAAGAGTACGCAAACAATGTGTACAGAAGAAATTATTAACAAGCAAATACTGTAGGATTCTGGGGAGAAAGTGGGAACACTGTGGAGCTCTTCTGGGAACAGATCAAGTATGGGATTTGTCAGTAGGAAATGCAGTACCTATTGAAGAAAGAATACATTATCCAGGTTGGTAAGAGGAGTGGGAACGCTAAACTGCTACTGCAGAGTAAGTGACACTTGTAGGTTGGGAAGAGTTAGAGACCAGATAACTTTTAGAATCCATGAAAGCTGCAATTTCTTCTAGATATAGAGAAACAATAATTCACTACTGCTCTGCCTGTATGTTTAATCAGCTGTGTCCTAATTAGGTCCTTTCATTTATTTTTGTGCATCTGTCTGAAAGAAGAGGCGGTTACTCACCAGTGTTTGGATTGCAGAAATGCATAGGTACCTTGATTTTGACAGACTGCAACTATGAGGGATAAAACAGTGACTATACAATTCCAAATTAAAAACACCTGATGAATAGTGATCTGAGACACCATGATCATATCTGAGAATTCTGCAGTCTCAGGTTATGAAACTATTATGGGAAATGAGATTAATGCAAAATCATAGGCATGCTTGCGTAGGAGAAGTAAAATAATGAAGATCACAGCAGACTGTTGTATTTTCATTTTTGACCGTGTTTTTTTCTCACAGGAGGCATTTATGTGCCTTGTTTCAAAGGGTTTGTGTACACCTTGCAAATTTACTTCAACAATGTTGTTGATTTTTGTTCCCCAGCTGTTCTGGGTAGCATGGGTATCTTTGTACCACCTGTGCAGCTGGAGATCCTTACTTCAGCTGATTGCAGATTGCAGGTTTAGATGGTATCAAATTAACCCTATGAACTGCTTTGGTTATTCTCAAATCAACCTTATGACATGCATGTCAAAATTGTTGCAGCTGAACGTGTATGAGCATGTGAGGATTAAGGTGTTGAGAATGCTTTCCTACCATTTAATCTCAAAACCAGCCTGGAAGACATTGATTATGAAATTGATTGATCCCTCTGGTGTGAGGAAGTGATAAGGTGGTGAGACACAGACAGCATAACAAGTTTTGTGCATGGCAAATATGTTAAGCTTACTGCCCACTCCTACACTGTGAGAATTGTATTGCTGGTGTGACAGCACTCTCGGTGCAGGCCTGGATTTGATTCTGCAGTTGATCATCTCATTTTCATTGCATTTTTTGCCTCAGTCTTCTCTGAGAAGGTGTCTTAAGCCTCTGGGACCTGTTTAGAGACAGGGTTCAAGGACAGCTTCCAGCAGTGGATGAAGATTCAGGTGGGGATTACTTGAGGGAACTCAACCCATTCAGGGCCATGGGGGCAGATGGGCAGCCTCCAGGGTGCTCAGGGAGCTGGCTGATGTCCTATAGAAGCCACTGTCTGTCACCTTTTAAAGATCATGACAGTGGGGAAGGTTCTTGGTAACTGGAGAAAGACAAATATTGTATCCATCTTCAGAAACAGCCAAGAGGTCTACATGGGGAAGCACTGGCCAGCTGACCTCACTTTGGTGGACCCTGGGAAAATCATGGAACAGGTTCTCTCCCAACATATTTCTGGGCGTGTGAAGGGGAAGGTGTTTGGATGCTTAACCAATCTGACTGCCTTCTATGATAAAATAAAGGGATTTGTGGATAATGGGGAAGTGGTTATTGGCTTCAACTTTAATAAGACTTTTGGTATGGTCTTTCAGAATATTTTTCTAAGTTAGAATGCTTTGTTCTGAGTATTTAGACAATTAGATAATCTACAGGCACTAACTCAGGTATTTGAATGTAGAACAGACTCCTAAAATATCTAAGGGAATTCAGTCAGTAGTCTCCAGAGAATGATTCCAAATTCTTCAGAATGTTTTCAAGCGATAAAGTCAGCTACTCTTTGCAAGGCTGCAAAGCATAAACAGTACTTGAATTTTATTTATTAGCAAGGCCATACAATTTCATTTTTACACATGGTATTCAAGCCAACAGAAGATAATGAAGAGTATGTATTAGAACTACAATAATTGTGTTTGTTTAATGGTAACACTGTAACATTAAAACTCCTACTGATTATCCCTCTTTATTAATAAATAATTACTGGGTTTGTTGTTTGTTTATGGTAATACCCACTATATGCTAGGAGGTCATCAAACACTGAAAATGACAATCCCTTTGTTCATGAGGAAATTCAGAGCTATGGCTGAGGCTCTACTACACTCCTTTGTTACTCTCAACAGCTTATTTTCAGTATACTGATATTATACTGTAAGGATAACTATGCATTAAAATGCTATACAATATATATCTGAACCAAACTTTAGATTCTTAACGTAAGCTTAGGTGGTGACCTTTTGTTCTTAGTATATAGCCTCCTAAGCCTTCCCAACGTTTCTTTCTCAGTCTTCTAGGGAATTGTGTGGTTAAACACACAGCCCAGGAAGTCAGAAATTTGCTCTGTTTGCAGTAGTGAGAGTGTACGGATGTATATTAGCAAAAAAAGACAATAACACTTCTTGCTATTACTTTGCTTTTAATTGACATTGATAGGTGACTAGCCTATGAACTGAGATGTCCAGAGGGCTAGAGGAGAAGGAAGTCTTCTTTGAATCTGGAGCACATGCTCTTGTCCTCCTTAAGGAAGTGGGCAGGGGCCAACTGGGAAGGTGCCAGACACTGTTGGTCTGTTCAGATGTCCCACCTCCCTATACAATAGCTCCTGAAATATACTTTCTGCACAGGCTTTCTGCCACATCAGTCTGTTGCAACCAGTTGTTTCTGATAAACTGCATTCCATGGGGATGAGGATCAAGTCAGACAAGTATCAAAACAACTTCATTCTTACCTTTTCCTGGAACTTATGGGTGCAGGGCATCATTAAAGGGCAGCTATGCAGTTAGCAACTCTGTCCTCTAAAGCTGACATACCAGCACGTTTACAGAAACATTCTAGAGCGCACAGAGCTGTTGTAAGGACTTACAAGCAATAATGCTGGAGAGGGTTTTAGGTTTGGATTGGGAATTTGTAAACTTCCATTTACTTTTTCTTTCTGTTTTTCATCATGCTTATCAGAGCACTGGTAATGAGAACAAACTTGGGGTGACTTTACTGTGTTACAGTGCTGTATTTTTGCCTTACAAATAGTTGCACTTGGGTAACAGAGGATATAATAGCGAGCAGAACTTGACCTGACCTAAGACAATAATTCCTGGGGAGTTGCACTAAAAGCAGTTCCATATAAATCAAGACATGGTTGGATCCGGTTAGAAAATAACTTTTTGTTATCTGATTTCACATGCTAGATGGATTAAAAAAAAATGGTGATTTGCTGAACCTGACAAATATTGGTGAACATTGCACTCTCTTGCCTTAAAAGGCAAGAGCAGGGGAATCAAACCATGAGAAGAGCAGGCAATGTTTTGGAAGGGTTTAAAGTCCAGAAGGGGTTACACTGGAACCATACTGGAATATGTATGTGTGTGTATGTGCTGAGTCATTGACGGAGGAGTTGGTGAACATCTACTGCTGCCCACTTCAGGGACTGCTTCAGCCCCTGCCAGAGCTCTCTCCAGCCCTGGGGCTGTCAGTCATTCCAGCCACCCAACCCTGCTCCGCTCGCTCTGCTTGTGGTTCACAGCTGCTCAGTGTAGCGTGTGGAATCGGTACCTGACAAGTGCAAACAGCCGTGCTCGGATGGCAGGGCCTGGGGGTGTTGGGGGAGATGGAATCCTCATTACGTAAAACTGTGTTTCTTTTTGCACGTGTCCAGTGCCGTTTCTTAGCTTTCTGTCAGTTTGGTTTTTGACTGTATTCATCATGTCGTTACATGTTTTGGTCTAGTGTGTGTGTTGTCTGTGTGTGAGTTTGAGTTTGAATGTATTTTGAGATGTTTCAGCATGAAAGGTTCTGCATAAATACAGAACTTAAAATGGAAAGCTGCATGAATATAAGATGTTAAAATTTTATAAATGAATTATGTTGAAATAGACGAAGAGAAAAGGTGTCATACAGCCAAAGCATATAGTATGAATGAAGGCGCAACCCCTACCTCTGCATTTGTGTGTGAGCTGTTACAATTTGATTTTTTTCCTTTTTTCCTTTTTCAAATTGCGTTAGCAATTCCAGATAAACACTTAGTCTCAAAAGAAAGGCCCTTGACATTAAACGTACTGAAAGGTCATTGAACAGTCATAGCTTTCTTTTAATTTTAAATGCATTTATCCAAGAGAACTCAGCACTGATGCAACATCTGCTTTTCAAAGAGACTCTGTCTTCTCGCTGAGCTGACCGAGGTTTACAGAGGTCAACTGAAATGCCTAAGGTCACCCAGAGTGTCAGAGTAAGGGGTGGGTATCTGGAAAACATACTGAAAAAGAAGCCTAGTTTTTTTTTCCCAGAAATTACAGGATTCTCCTTTAAACTTCTAGGTAAACACCAATGTTGTTCAGAAAAAAAAGATAGGAATGTTAAAGATGGCGACTCCTGCTGTGTTGATTACTATTGATACTGCGAGTTATTTGTAGAGGATTCTAAAAATTCCTGTCTAGAAAAATGAGCAAGTTATATATTGCAGAAGCAACAAACACTGTTAAGGCTGACGACTGTGGTTACACACTGCTTTTTCAAATTTGTTTCTTAATACTTTTCCAGTGATTGACTTCAGTTAAATTACACTGTCTAAACTAGCTGATGAGCACACTTATAAAATCATAGCTATTTTAGGAATGAAAGATCCTTTACCCCGTCATTCAGCAGTGAAGTAGTATGCAGTGACGACTATGATTAGCAGAATACATGCATTCCCACAAGGAAAAAATGTTACACTGAGAATGAAATACAATTTTAGCTTTGGAAACCTGTACAAAAACGTTCGCAATATTGTCGTGATATCTTTTTCTTTCATGGTTTTTACAAAATTTTACAGTCAGAGGTTTAAAGTTTCACTCAGTTCAGCAAAGTAAAATGAAGAAAATACAAGAGGTTGTTTTAGATGAGTATTTTGCAGAAGTAAGTTCTGCTGAGGAAATGTGTAGTCTGTACAGTACGTTTGTGGTAAAGAACTCTGAAGAATTGCTGTGGATTAAAAGTAATTAATGGATGATGAATTTTATTCTGTATTCTGCACATGCCGCAAACTCCCATTGACTTCCATCGATGTGGAATGTTGAGATGTACAAGGAATGCAAGTTATAAAACTTAGTGTCAAGGGAAAAAAAAAAGAAGGAAACTAAGTGGTGAGTTACAAGAAGTAATCTTGACTATTAGCAAATAGGGTTGCTAAGGGTAAAAGCAAGGAACTGTCTTCCAAGTAGTACAGTTGAAAGAGCATGACTATATTTCACCTTCATTGTTGACAAAACAAGCATTACTGTACTCTGACAGAAGTGTAAGAATGCATAGATGGTGTCTTTTTAAGGTCATCTGGAAAGAGACAACATGAGGAAGTATACATGGGAAGTACTGGTATGCTTCTATTGCAGCACACCAAAGAATGATCTTTTGAAATGTGACCTTTTCTGAAGGTGACTGATGCATCCATTGCTGGCTTTAACTTATTCTGCCAATTTTCTGATGTTTCATTTGCCATTCAATCCAAAAAAGTTTTGATTTGCCAGAGAAAACAGAATGGTTACTAGAAATCTTGTGATGTGTGTGTGGTGTGTTGTGTGTGTTTGGTTTTTTTTGCCCCTGGAAAGTTTGTTACCATGCAACCCTGAGTACTGGAGTACAGGGGTGAAACCCCCCCCCATTATTTCTCAGAAGCATTCTAATGTTACTTGGTGGGATGTTTTACAATCTTGTTAAACATTGCAGTTCTGCTCTGTATTTTTTCTGCTTTGTCCAGTAAAAGGCTTGGCTCAAATCTTTTTCTTCTGCTTTCGAACTGCATGTATGTGTTTGAAAAACAATTTTGCTGAAGTAAAATACAAACTGATCAATCATACAAACAAGACAAAACTCCCACAGAGCACATGGGGAAAAGAACAAAGATAATTTTTGTCTGTCTAGTTAGAATTTTGCATATGCTTGATTATATCTGACAGGTTGTTTGTGCCTTTTAGAAGATGAAAAAAGATAAATAAATATATATAAAAGGATGGAGAGAGAGAAAGAAAGAGGTGCTGATGAGTACAATAGCAGTGCTGATTTTCATACATTTGGGGTGCTGACACAATTCATGAGTGGCAAAGCAAAGCAGGCTAAGTTGTGTTATGTTGTTCCCTGCAAATGAAGATAAATGCCTTGTTCTTTATCACTCTGGCTTATGTTCCCGAGAGAAGGATTTTAAAAATGAATTTTTAACTTTCTACTCTTTTTTTATTTGTATATGTATTTAAAACATAAAGGAAGTATTTGAGGATTGCAGTTAGTTGTAATGCACAAAACTTTGTTGGGCTCCAGCTATGTAATTCTCTGAAATACTGTGACTATCCTGGAAAAGACAAAAAAAATAATAAAAAAAAGCTATTCTTTCTGTAATATGTAGACCTATAGGGATGGTGAAATTTCTGCAGAATGTGAATCTAACATGCTTATGGGAGCAAAATCATAAAAAGATTTGTCTTCCTTTGCTGTAGTTAAGATTTGTAAGAAGACAGAAAATAAGTTTCAGTACCTGATTTACCATATGGAATTACACTGCTAGATTTCTTCTGTCTCCACTGAAAATTATACCCACTTACCATGGCTTCCGTAGTAGCGAACCTCCTTCATTATATTCGATTTCTGTGTTCCCGTGAAAACCTTTTCTATTTTGGTTATGTCTTTGTTTGAATGTATACCCATTAAAAACAATGGAGAGTCCAAATTTTAAGCAAGTACAAAGAAATATTGAGTAGGTGTGCTAGGAACAACTGAAATATCATATGAATTTTCCTGAACAGTTATGTATGAAAACCCATCCTGAAATCTTATCCAAAGCTCAAAGCAAAGCTACTAAAAAACCCCAAACTATCTAGATATAATGGTCTACTACTCTGCCCATCCACCTCAGTCTAGATCTGTGAAACACTTCATTTTACACTGTATTCTAAACCTCGAAGTACCTGAAGTTTAAAGAAAAGATAATTCTTGATGGAAAGTAGGAATAAGTTGAGAGAATTCCATGTATATTGATGCCTTATTAGGATGTGTTAAAGGAGCAGACTGTGAGTGAGGCTTCACTACAGGAATATATCCAGAGAGCTCAAAAGGACTGACTGAGTGGTCTCTGGGGAAGGGAGAGCAGATCCATGTAGTTTACTGAAAAGGAAAGATCTGAAGTGAGAAGGAAGACATGTAGAGTTCTGTTCTTAGATATAGAAAGATAGATTGAAGAGAGTTGTGTGGAAGCACGTGTTTTGTGGTGGAGGGTAGTCATGAGAAGAATTGCACAAGCATTTGACCAATGGTTGGGTGTTAACTCTGAATGTCAAACCTGTTCACGAATGCCTAATGAAATGAGTTTTATATTCAAAAGAAATTGCTCAGACTTGTTAATATTTGATGGTAGGAATCCATCCATGTCTAAGTTCATGTGTGGCCCACTTTGTATGCTTTAGGGGAACATATATGGTAAGGCCAACAAATCATAGAATCTTAGAACGGATTGGGTTGGAAGGGACTGTCATGGGTTGGGCCGCTCCGGCAACAAAACCCAGAGAAGTTGTGGATGTCCCATCCCTGGCAGTGTTCAAGGCCAGGCTGGACGAGGCTTTGGGCAACCTGGTGTAGTGGAGGGTTTCCCTGCCCATGGCAGGGGGGTTGGAACTAGATGATCTTTAAGGTCCCTTCCAACCCTAACCATTCTATGATTCTAACGAAACCCTACACAGTTGCTCACTCCTCCACCCCCAGGGATGAGGGAGAGAATCAAAGAAGAAAAAGAAGAGACCTGGGGGTTGAGATAAGAACAATTTACTACTACTGCTACCAATATATATGTACGGATATGTACAAGGGTAAATATATACAAATGAGTGTTGTACGGTGTAATTGCTCACCACCCCTTGACTGAGGCCCGTCTCTTCCTGAAGCTGCAATCCCGAAACAGATAAATCCCGATACCGCAATTCCAGATGAACGGGAGGCTCAAAAATAGCGAGAGAGAGAGAGAGAGAGAAAGCACTTCAGAGTCTGAAAGTGAGAGTCCCGGAAGGGCAAAAAGCCCATCTTTACGGCTGTCCCTCACTTTTATACTGGGCATGACATTGCATGATATGGAATACGAATTGGCCAGTTTGGCCTCAATCCTAAGTCCAAGTACAAATCACAAGGGGAATCGTGGCCCCCTTGTCCCAGCCATGCTCCCCCCTTATCCTATTGTGCTCCTGCACACTGGCAAGAACACGGCAAGCTGAAAAGTCCTTGAGACCCCAGTGCCAACCACAAACATCAGCTTGCTATCAACATTCTTGTCAGAGCGAGCCTCTGAGTAAAACCAAAACACGGAGCTCTTCTAGCTGCTAAAAAGAAGAGCTAACTCTGTCCCAGCTAAAACCAGGACAGGGACCTTAAAGATCATCTAGTTCCAACCCTTCTGCTATGGGCAGAGACACCTTCCTCTAGATTAAGTTGCTCAAAGCCTCATCCAACCTGGCCTTGAATGTGGATCCCTTGGATGTGGTATCCACAACTTCCCTGGACAGGTTGCACGTGGTTCTTCTCATTAGTGTATGCACTGAATTTCTGCAGCTTGGTGAAACACATTTTTTTCTCTTCTGTATGTGATTCTAGGGATATAGCCGTTAAACTTTTCTGCTTCCCTGAGATTTATGTTGGTCCTACCATCCAACAGGGTCAGTAAGTGTCCCTGTGCCCTCACTGTAGCTGCAGAAGTTCTGCCCCTCCCTGCCCCAGAGGAGACTTGCAGCATTAGATGGTTCCTTGCCAGTATGTGTATCCAGGGTGCTCTTCAAAGAGAAGTTGCCAGTGCAGATGAAAAAAACAAGTACTGCTTGTGGGAGTATTCATCCCCCTCTTGCTTTAGGAGGGAATGTTTGGCAGTGTACTTGCCCTGTGCCCATGGCCAAACTCCTCCCAACTGCAAATCTTCAGACCTGCAGAGAACCTTCTGCACAGTCCAGCTGTCTGAGCTGCAGGACAGCTACCTTTTATTCCTGTGCAGAGATGGAGAGATCTGGGTGCAGAGACTCCTCGTCTTCTAGAGATCAGTATGATTTAGAACTAGCACATCTGTGGCAAATAAATTACTCTATATACAATAACCTTTGGTTTTGTAGAGCCAGCTAAAACACAGGCAATTGAATGTGAAAGAAACTAATTAAGAGACAGTAGACCGAAGTAGTCATCACTGTAATTTCTTTGGCTTCAGTAAGCTTATTGCATGGATGAGTTTTATTGGAGTTCTTATTACTAATACAGAAAGTATGGGCAAAGTTAGGAGCTATGAAGTCAAAGCTGTATTATACCTGGGAATACTGTTTGGGATTTTCACCAAAGGCTTAAAAGAGTTAAACATAAAACTTCTCTTTTATTTCTTTTACATTTGGGGACTGAATCTTCTTGAACTTTAAAAAATATCCTGGTTAGTCAAGTAAGCCAGTCACTCAGCTTCTGAGAAGACAGAGTTCTCGGACTGCTAGGTGGTATACTGAGGAAGCTCTCATGTTAGTGTTTCTCTGAATGTTAAGTAATCTACATTTTTAGCCTACTTGCTCAGTCAGAAAAGGATGGAAGAAGCTGTTTTGTGCAGCTGTTTCTATTACTGCACTTTACATTTAAGCGACACTGGAGAGTTCATACCTTCCTCACACTGAGGAGGCAGAGTTCTTCTTTTCAGGTTAACTGGTTTGCCTCTCCTTTTGGTTTTCCATCTAACTGAATCTGTTTATAGTATTCCAGAAATGTATTTTGTGGATGCCTCACAAACAGAGCGTTAAACTCTGCGCATGAGCTGTTCTTCTGTGCTGTGAGCCTGAATCTTGATTTCCCAGACCTCTAGTCTAACTGAGGGGATGCATCCCTCCCATATCAACAGAAGACCAGACTCCCATAGTGACATGCATTGGGACAGATAGGATAGTCTTGGTATTGACAGGTTTCACTTGGGTCAGATCTGGCAAGTTTAATTAGAGTTTAGTCAGTTTGGAAGCCTAAATGATGTTGAAAACCTTGGAAATTTGATGTTTAATTACCGTTTGGGGTTCTGGGACTGAGTGATTTACTTAAGGTCACAAATAGAGTAGAAACAAGAACTGAGCAGAGAATTCTCAAATCCCAGTCCAGTGCCTTTACCATTAATCCTTATCTAATCTGGTATCCTGTGATCTAGGTTTCCTTCAGCCAGCTGCTTTCATCAAGTTGTTAGTGTCATCCTACACTGGGACAGCTGGCCAGAGTTTAATGCATAAGTGTCATCTGCATACTTCTCTCATTTATACCCATGGCCTTATGTGATACCCACTAGCAGCTCCACATAAATACAGATTAAAAAAATGGGAGAACGGTGTCTGTGGACCTCAAAGAAAAGAGAAAGTTTCTGATCAGAGGTTTCAGCTTGAAAGACAGAATCAAACTTGCCAGAGTTAAGTGCTGTTTATTTAGATAATAAGAAATTATCTAAGTTTCCTATTATCAGGAATCAGTAGAAGTCAGAGTTTAATATCTCACAAAACATCTGTGTTTCATTGTTATATGTGCTATGGAGAGATACAGGTGAATGAATTAAGGTACTTGTCCATAGATCATTACTGACCTGTGTGATTTCTGTGCTATTTGTAAATTTTAGCTTGGCTAGGGAAGGCTCAGGATAATTTGCAAGGAAGTAATTTTAAAGTGATGTTTTGAGTAATGGGATGTAAAAAAAATTAAAATCAAAAGTATCAAAAGAATGTCTTTTAAATACTTAAAATCCAACCCTGGTATTTGAAAAGAAAATGCTAAGCAATAAAGGGGATGAATTTCCACACAACATATTGCACAGGAAATTTGCACACACAACCTTTTATTTGTTTAATGGATTTTCTGTGAACATCTCCCATTAAATGTTTGTAAAACTTCAGCCCAAGAAATTTAGCTATGGAAGGGAAAGCATTTATATTCATTAGATGAGAGCAGACTTTTTGCTCATGATTTGGGTGGAATTTTAAACGATTAATGCAGCTTAAAGTAGTTAGGTGATAGGAATTTTCTAAAACATTTTATCTGAATCTAATAAGCCCTCTTGGGGATACAAGAGCTTATGATGCATATAAGGAAATGTAGAACCAGTTTATTAAAAACACATTTCCACTTACTTTAATGATGATCTTCTATTGTATCTTAAGATTGCCAGGTATTTTACCATCTACTGCAGCCAGTCTGTAGAGACGAGAACCATATGAACCTCTTTATCTGAGAGGCCCATTCCTTTATCATAGAGATTGGAGCTGCAGTTTACAAAAGATGGAATGAATTCAGGAATGTATTGTAGCCAAAGTTCAGGAAATCCTTCATGGAAACTTAAATTGAATTTGTCTACTGAGGAGCATTTTCTTAGGAAGTATTATATAAAATTTTAAATGAAACCAAAAACATTTCAGTTAAATTGTAGTTTCAAAATTAAAAATGAAGCATTTTTTACGACTTTGATAAGGTAACTATATGAATGCTGAAGGTAGCTGTTTACTGAAATTTTTCAGAGAAGAGAAATTCAGACTTGAGATTTGTCTAAAATTAAATCAAGGATTTTTCCAATTTTTCACTCGACTTTGTAGTCTTAGAAATATCATTGTGGATGACGAACAAATCCTTTACTGTGTTTATAGTGGAAACTAAAGTGGTACACTTGCTTCTTTAGATCATTAGTAAATCAGACTTTGCGGAGTCACTATCACATTATTCAAAGCCAAGCTCTCTCCTGGATGGAAAAATAGTACAGTAGAGTCTCAATTATCCTGGGGTAAATTATCCAGCTGACGGATGGGAAATAGGCTGCAGGTACGGAGATGTTCAGTCCTGGTCTCAGTGAGTCAGTCTGGCACTGCTGTGTGCAGCGATGACACCGGCTCAGGTGCCAGCTGGGGGAGGTCTGATTCAGCATTGCTGCTGACCTCTCGTCACTGTTTTATTCCTACTGTGTCATTCTGCAGCCCGATAGACAGTAAGGCAGCAAGATAAGCATTTGTTCATCTAAAGTTGGTTGAATATCTTTCAACGTCACATTTACTGTGCATTTCTGACCTGCCGGGTATCACTTGAATGAATTTATTTGAAGAACAGATTTTATTGAGTTCAAGAGAAGCTGAAATTTTAAAATTAAAAGACAAAAAGCATGAATTTGGTGAATAACTATTCCACAGATGTTTATACAATGAATTAGTCTCTAGTTTAGTGTACTAGGTCTATGTATATAGTAGAAACTCATTCCCAGGATAACATTACAGTGGACTTGTGGCACTCTGCGTTGGTGTGTAAGATTTAAATGATGAGTATGCTGGAAACTCTTCCCATAGCAGGTAATTTTTCAGTGATTTAACCAGTTCTTATCCATGACCATTACCACTATGCTGGTAGAAACCTGTAGCCTTGACATAGCCTGAAACTATGTAGAATCATAGAACAGTTTGGGTTGGAAGGGACCTCAAAGATCATCTAGTTCCAACCCCCCTGCCATGGGCAGGGAAACCCTCCACTACACCAGGTTGCCCAAAGCCTCGTCCAACCTGGCCTTGAACACTTCCAGGGATGGGGCATTTACAACTTCTCTGAGCAACCTGTTCCAGTGCCTCACCACCCTCTGAGTGAAAAATTTCTTCCTTATATCTAATCTAAATTTCCCCTCTTTCAATTTAAATCCATTGCCCCTTGTCCTATCACTATATGCCCTTGCAAAAAGTCCCTCTCCAGCTTTCCTGTAGCCCCTTTAAGTACTGGAATGCTGCAATAAGATCACCCCGAAGCCTTCTGTTCTCCAGGCTGAACAGTCCCAACTCCCTCAGCCTGTCTTCATAGCAGAGGTGTTTCAGCCCTCGGATCATTTTCGTGGCCCTTCTCTGGACCTGCTCCAGTAGGTCCATGTCCTTCTTGTGTTGGGGACTCCAGAGCTGAACACAGTATTCCAGGTGGGGTCTCACAAGAGCAGAGTAGAGGGGCAGAATCACCTCCCTCGACCTGCTGGCCACGCTTCTTTGGATGCAGCCCAGGATACGGTTGGCTTTCTGGGCTGGCAGTGCAGATTGCCGGCTCATGTTGAGCTTCTCATCAACCAACACTCCCAAGTTCTTTTGCTCTGTGCTGCTCTCCATCCATTCTCTGCCTAGCCTGTACTTATGCTTGGGATTGCCCCAACCCACATGCAGGACCTTGCACTTGGCCTTGTTGAACTTCATGAGGTTCTCACAGGCCCATCTGTCTAGCCTGTCAAGGTCCCTCTGGATGGCATCCCTTCCCTCCAGCGTGTCCACAACACCACTGTTGTGGAATAATAATCACCTCTCTTCTTCCAGCCAGTCTCTTTCTGGTCACAAGGATTTGCTTTAATGTGGCTGTAAATTTTTTGAAGGAACATTGAGCTGAATGCCACAGAAAATAAACCTCTGATACAATGCAGTTATGCTTTGTTTCTCAAAGAATATGCTTTAGATCAGAAACTAGAATAATTTCTTCTTTGTTAACGTGCTCTATGATCAAGACAGGAGAAACAAGACCAACATTTTGGGCTTTTAAATTTAACTGCCAGTCGCATCAGGAGAGAATAGGAAGGAATTTGCAAGGTGACATGATCCTGTTGTTGAGCCTCCATATTTCAGATCTGCATGTTGTGGTGAAGCAATCCTGTGCCCAACGATCTGCTGCTTGAGGCGGCATTCGGTGATGCTCACCTTGCTGCATTGACTCCCCCGGTTGGTACGGTGATGACGTACGGCTGGCAGCACGGTGCGTCTGCTGAGGCAGCTGTGGAGGCAGATGTTGGGATGTGACAAAGTCTCAAATTCTTCTGGACCTGTCATAACAAGGATGGATGTTTATAGGCAGGATACACAGAAAAAGTGAACTTTTTTTGATGGGAGAGGGTGGGGTAGGAGGGATAGGCTCCGAATACTTGTTTGAGGAAGTACCCCTCTACTTATTCAGTCAAAATACTGAAATAGCAATTTTCAGGTAATCCCTTTTCAGTTGCTATTTATTTGGGTTTGAGTTGCCTGCTTTGTAGGCATAGCATGTGTTTAACAGGTAACCCATGCAGAGCAGAATTGTTCTTCAGTTTAAAATCAAGGGCAAGGGGTGTTTTGTGTTGGTGCTGCCCCCTCCGCCCTCTTTAAAACTTTATTGAAAGGCCATCCACTCTTTGGATGGAGAGATTTCTGCCGATTTTTCGCTGTCAAACTGTGTGATTCTAAATGTCTCCTTGAAATATACTCTGAGTATTTTTTCGTAGGTGCAGATGCTTTTAAAAACTGCCTTAAAATAAGTGCAGAATGAAGAAATTGTCTGCCACCAGATGAGTGAGACTTGGCTGGGCTTCTCTCTTCCGTTCATCTACATACGCACACTTCTACAGTCATCATAAAACCATCATTTCTATGGCTTGCAAGCACCTACTGCTACTCACAAAAATGCCTTGCTATTGTGAGGCCGTGGTGAATCTTTATAGCCACATAGGGTGTGCTGTGTTTAGTTCTGCTTCTGGTGGGGATATCTGTGCAGGCAGCCTGAAGGAGAAAGGCTGAACCAAAATTCACCTACACTAATCTCCTGGCATGCTGAACAGAAGGATGTTGTTGCGAAAACTATTGATATGGAGGCAGAGGAAAGGTTTGCTTATCCTTAAGAATGAGGCAATGAACTATGTTCAGGAGCCAGCAAAGTCTGCCTTTAGGTAGGGGATGGTAATTTATGGCAATTCTATAGCTTGATAGCAAATTGAAGAAAAGAACCTGAAAGAGGTTTGGTTGACGATTCCTGATTCTCGCTTTATGAAGTCACATGAAATAAATATGCTCATTTGAAGAAGTGATGAACCCATAGAAGTAGAAACAATATGCACCATACAAGATCCAGATTCACAACTCCAAATGCTCCTTTTCTTTACATTCCAGCATCCCAGATGGCAGATCCTCTTAGGATGGTTTAAATCTTTCAGCATGCTTACTGAATTGGTTTATATTTTTTTTGGTCTTCCCTTCACCATCTCCTTCTCACTTAAAACCCCTTCATTTAATGAGTATCTACAGGGTCACAATGGAGAATGAGCTGACAGGATGAATGACAGTGAACATGTACAGCGTAAGAGACTCAACTTCAGTTTGCAGCCTTGTTAGCATACAGTCCATAGCATCTCTAATAAAAAGTCATTATAGCTCTCCAGGTTTTTCAATTAGTGTTTTAATTTCTTGCTCTACTTATTACTTTATCACAGCACGAGATGTTACTCTGATTATCTTTATTGTAGCATATTTAATAATAAAAACCAATGCCTTAAATTCTATTCTGTAGAACAACTAAAATAGCTAAAGAGGGAAAAGTGTACTTTTTGTGGGTTTTAACTGATAGTTCCACTCGTCTTGATTCAAATAGAACAAGCAGAGGGTCAGTTCAGGTGATCTAGGACCTACCAGTCTGTTTTTATCAGATAAAATGGTTGTATTTTTTCAGTCTCAGAAATAATTAGTGATTTCATCAAATCTAATCAAAAGGCAGCATTTATTTTAACTGAGGAAGGATTTAGTTGTTTCATACAAACACAAGAATACCTGTCACCATTTACTTTCAGGTATACTTGACACTTAGACCAAGGGCATCTTGCTTTGTTTCTTGGAAAGTCAGCAATGTGTACAAGCTTTTTCACTTAAATATCTCAAGGTTCATTTCTCACAAGTAAGAGTTATCTAGTCCTAGTGTTCTGGCCGCGTTCCAAGCCAGCTAATTATATTCTTCCAAAAATTTCCCTCAAAGTTCCAATTAATTATCTTCACTTCCTCTTCTGAAGTACTGTCATGTCATGATGTTTCTATGAAATGCCTGATAGTGTCTTGCATCTAAAGTGGCTGTGTTTTGCTTATGAATGAAGAGTTGCTGTAGATAAACGGTCATATCCACCACTAGCATGTGTCAGCGTGATCTGCTAATTATAGGGAAGGTATTTTAAATAGCAATAGTGAAACCCAGTCTAAATATTCATGCTTAGAGTATAAAATGAGATGTGAGGCTTTTCCTCTTTTCACCAGACTATTTTGTATATTAATCTACGCTCTAAAAACTACGTTCTTGTTCCTTACTCATTGTGAGTATCTTCACTAATAGTAGAGAAAAGCAGGAAAAAACCTTCTATAGTAAGGTAATTGATACCAGCATATTTATTGCTTTTACACTTAAAAAAATGTGGTTTTGATACACCATTAAAATACATCCCTGCTAATCAAGTATTCTGATGTTGCCAAGGTTCCCATTCCTCTCAGCTACTGTTGAAATACAGGGGTTATGAACTTTTAAAAAGGCAATAATGAGAAGCGTGGGTTTTTTTTCTTCCTTTAGAAAAATGGTTAAAACACTTCTGATTAAAGAAAAAAAGGTTCAGAAGTTTGATATATTAGCTACTTAAAAATCCTTCAAAATGCGGCTTTGTAGGAATTATTAGGTAGATTTTAAGCAATATTACAAATATTTTCCTGGACGTTCTGTTTGTGCCCATAGCTACTTCCAAAGGATGACAAAATGCGAGTGATGGAGAAGATAAAAATACTGGGATGCTGGAAACCCTCTGTAGCTTTAGGAAATTATTTCACAGAATCAATATTGCATTGTGTTGAAAACGTACTGGAAAGTGAGTCAGCATCTTGAATTTCAAATGTTAGAACAATAAACTATAAAAATCAGAATATAGCATAGATGTATCTCTTTTTCTACAAACCACAAGTGGAGATACATGTCATTTCAAGGTGTTGATGTGTTGAGTAGGTATAGTTTCTTATCGCATCGGCTCTACATTAGCGCAGTCCTGAGCAATATTTTGTGACGTGAGTGTATGTTTAGTTGAAAGAATGAGTGGAGAAGAGAGGTTGTTGGAGGGAGATACTCTTCGCTGTCTTTCACCTGCATATTGATAAGCTGGCTTGGAGGTATCTTTCCTGTTTGTTTGCAATTGCATATTCTTACTAAATTGTTAAATTGCAGCAGAACATCTTGTGTTGCATTTTATAAATTCACAGCCGCTCTACTTAAATACAGTTCTCACCCACACAGAGTTTCATTTGCACAAAAGTCATAGCAGCAGAACATCAGCAGTTCCCACGGAAATGACAGCCCAAGCCTTTAGTTCATAATATTGAAAAATTTCCCGAACTTGCAACGTTTCTTGAGGGAATGTCAGAGTTGGCATACATTTCTGCCGCTTTTCTCTAATTTTTAACCTGTTATTACAAATGAAATCTTGTAGGGCTTTTTAACAGGTGGTTTTTGCCTGAGAGTACATGACAGAAGTAGAAAGCCAGGGAACTGTGATAAAAATTAAACTCAGCAAATCTACCCAGTCCTGGTGAGAATGCAGCAGGGAATAACAAATCCTCAGTGAAAAGAGCTAAAGATTGCTTAATTAAACAGGGTTGCAGAATTAGATTTAACTTTAAACTTGAAATTTAATGAATTTCTTTGGTGAGGAAACTGTGATGACTTCTTGAATGTCATCCTAGAATTTTTTTTCCAGAGCTGGCATGAAATGTCATTGTGTTTTGCTTTAAATCAAAGAAGTAATTGCTTATTTCACACAGAAGGCTTCAAATTCTTGGGGAATAGGTTTTTACCCTTACATTTTGAAATTGTCTCAAAAAGAAATATTAATTGGTGATTAGAGACTGTAACCCACGATGAAAACACATAACAGAAAAGGAATTAACATCTTTGTGGGTTGTGAGTACTCAGTTGCTGCACTGATTTGAGCTGGCAATATTTAACATAATTGGTTTCCAAAACCTGATGTAACAGCAAATTTCACAGAAGATTTTGGAGACCCTCGAAATCAATGACCGAGATTTTATAAAAAACAGTTTAAACCAGTGGAAGTACTATTAGGGAAAGAGAGAGAAACTCCTTGAAGACAGGTTTGGTGCAAGTATTTGAAAGTAAATTTGGTTCCTCTTGTCCAAGAGGTTGGATCTATGATTTGTTGTCCCTTTTGCAACTCAGGAACTGTAGATTCCCTTACAAATAATAATTCTAATAATAATTCTACCACTTTATAGCCTATCTGGTAGAGTTTAGAAATGGATCAAATTGTGTTAATTGAATTTTCATGAATTAACCCAATGGCTTTATGGTTAAACATCAGAAGATATACCACGTGTAGGAGGTAAGCAGGGTTAAGTCAGCTTTTAATATCTTGTCACTGTCACCGGAATGCCCTTGACAATTGTCACCTCTCCAAATTTTTATGAACGTGAATCTCTACTTCATTTTTCTCAAAGACCGTGACAAAAAGTTTTAATGCTTTGGAATTCATGGTTTCAGAGGTCCTTGGCATAGATCCTCCAGCAAAGGGCCCTGAGGCACTTTATATGAAAATGCAAAAGTGGTGCTGACTGGGGATGTGGCAAGGCCAAGGTGCCTTAGGGAAACGATGGTTCAGTGCTTCAGCAGGACAACTTCCCTTGGATGATGCCAGTTAAGCTGTAGCTGTCGTTTAAAGTTGCCATCCTCTGGATTGCACAAGCAGGAATCAATCAGTTTCTTGTTTTGCATTATAAATAAAAATGGATGTTGGTGGTTGTGTAAATGTGCAAAGAAATTCCCCCAAACCCAAAACAACATGTAGACAATGTTGCTTGTTTCCAATAGTGGCAATTATTTCTTGGGCTGTTTCAGGCAGTCGCCTCAGAAGTTCCATGTACCAGATGAGTTAAACTAAAGCCACCACTTTAAAACCTTTATAGGGCTGTGAAATATTTTTAAATTAAGGCAGTATCATATCAATAAACAAGCGTGTAAAAAGCTATAGTGTAATCAGGTTTATTGTTTCATAATAGGTTTATACAAATTATGAATACCAGAGTTTTATTAATGGGACTTTTAATTATCCACTATAGTGAAGAGTGATGTAAAATATCTAACAGCTCTGCTAATTAATATGGGGATTCAATGGCTGTTAATTAAGGGCAAATGGGACAGGGCTAACACAATCCGCTTTTGACTATGATGAATAAAAAGTCAAACCAATAGCTTATTTCCAAATTAACATGATTGATAAAAAGTCAACTTGGAGCACAAGTCATTCATCCTAAGGGAGCTGCAATTTTAATGTTTAGATAAAACAAAAAAGATGATGTCTGTGGGCCTTGAAATAAAAATAAAAGCTGCAAAAAGCTTCAAAGGGCTAAAATACAGATTTGTAGACTTGCTTTTAAATATATAACTTTGCAAAGATTTTAAACACAAGTTTCAAATGGTTGACCACATGCAGGAAAGCAAGTAATGAACAGACAGCAATTAGAAGAGAATTGACTGCTATGATCACAGAGAGACTGATAAACCAGTTGCTGGCAAGTTGCTTCTCCGCTATAACCTGTCTTGTCTTTTTTTTTTTTTAATGTAAAGTGCTGTTAAGAATATCTGATATATAGGGGAAAAAAAAGTCAAATAATGGATAACTTTGCTAGAATATATTAGAAATTGCTCTTCATTCATATGTCAGCTTTATTTAAGTCTACGAGAAAGGAAAGTGATCTGAAAAGACTCATTGTGCACAAAGTTAAATCTGGGTATGTACATCCAGAAAAAAAAGCCTCTGAGATAGAATCTGGAGTTTTTGGTGGTGTGCTTACGTGGCGTAGGCAGTGTATGAGGCTGCTGAGGCAGTTCAGCGACGGGTATAAAATAGCATGCATATCCCTGAAAATAGCTGTTCTGGGAGCCCCTGGTCAGAGATTCACGGGCAGTTGTCCGGGATCAGTAGTAATTCTGAGCATAGCTGTGGGACTTAAATCTTTTTCTCTCCACCTGTTCTTTTTGCCACCTTGCCTAGGACAATGGGGAGCCAGTGCCACCTGCTCAGCTTCCACAGTTGGTAGCCATCTCTAGATATCTCGTGCCTCCTATCTCCTCTGAGCTGACCCGTTTAAAAAGCTGGGATGCTTTTTGTATGTATTAACTTAGATACGTTCGTGTGGGATGGACCAAGAGTTTTCATGTAGCAAGTAAGGTCTCGAGTTTTATTTGCCTTTTGCTTAAGGAAGTTAAAACTTGTATTTCCCACCACGAATATCTTACTACCAAGGTAAAGGCTACTTTGTTTTGGGATTGCTTCCTGCTGCCTTTTTACAGAAGTGGTGTGTAATAGGAGCAGTAAGTACTTAGGACAAGAAGTCAGTCAGATGTCTAAACAGGGTTTCCTGAGCAAATACTTAGGGCAAATTTGAGCCTATTAAGAAAAAAAAATACAAAAGCGTTCAAGGTTATAATTGAAACATGCAGGAAAATCAGCTACAGGAAAACAGGAAAATATTCTATCTTTGAGAAACAGAGAGAGGTGTATGTACGCTGTTTGATGTAGAGTGAGCATAGTTTGCATAGCTGAATAAGAACTTGTATTGGAAGAAATCTCCTGAAACATACTGCCTGGTCCACTTCTATCTCAGGCAATTATTTCACATAACCTTTTCACAATCTACCACATTCCAGATTAAATGTAGGCTTTTTTTTTCCTACCTTGGGAGGTTGTTTCTGTGCTCTAATTCTCTGATGGTTAGAAACCTTCTAATCTCTAGGCTAAACTTATCCATGATCCGTTTATTCTGATTTTGTTCATGGCTGTTTGTTTCTGGACCAGCACTGACTTTTAGGTTGATTTCCTCCCTTGAACAAATGTTTTTATCTGCAGGCTTTTTTTGACTTTTCTAAACAAAACAGTTGGTACAGGTTCCTTTCATTTGATAATATGTCCTTGTAATGTGCTTCTCTGCATCTTTTCCAATTCACTTTTGAACCCAGGGGTTCAGATAGGGCCTGGTCAGTGCTTTATGCGGTCCTAAGAGTATTTTCTTAATCTCCTCTGGAAATGTACATGTTGACACATCCTACCTGTGATCATATTTGCTATTTTTGGAAGTTTATCTGTATCACTCTATATTGTCTTTTTCTTCCTTGCCTTTTCAGTTTGCTATAATTCTGGCTTGTAATAGAATTTTTTACCAGTGTCTAGCTGCGTAGCCTTCACTGCATTGAATTTCATCATACGTCTATTACTTTACTTCTTGAGGTTTTCTCATTATTTACTTGTGATAACCCAGTCTTATGTGT
This sequence comes from Tauraco erythrolophus, assembly GCF_009769465.1. Lineage (NCBI taxonomy): Eukaryota > Metazoa > Chordata > Aves > Musophagiformes > Musophagidae > Tauraco > Tauraco erythrolophus. Next base: position 27,682,128 of record NC_141474.1, on the reverse strand, counting down.
TGACATTTTCTCCTTTTAGTTGTTATGAAATTCCATTGTGTTTTTACCTTTTTTTTCAGTGAATATCATTATGTGAAAAGCTTGATTGTTCTAATAACTTTCATTTTGATAATGGTACAGCAAACTTTTAAATTTTATCACTTAGTAAAATTTAACTGTGGGCAGTGGGCTTAATGTCATAACAAGCATACATTTGCTGAGTCAATAGTTGCTATGGTATTGTGAAAAGATACTGTTCATCATACAGGCCAGGAAGTATGTATGAGCCGTTTGGTTTTTTAAATGTCTAGCTTTTATTATTGCCAATACATAACAGTACATATATGGAAAGCTATATTGGCAATAACATTTTCTTTAATTAATTTTTCCATGAATGAATTCTTATTAGAAATTCATTCTTACTACATTGTATTATGTTGTGATGCACTTTGGTGAAATTAACTCGAAGAGCTGCTCTTTGCAATTTCAATATTCCACTGGGTTTTCCATTCTAGAAAACTCATTATTATACATGTACAAAGCTGAAAAGAAACAAGAGAGGCATATTGTGTGAATAACAGTCAGGGAAAAGAGACAGCTGGCATGATAATTTTCTAATAAAGCTTAGAAAAGGCTGCTGTGTCTTGAAAAAATGAAAGAGTTTTAATTTGAGTATTCCTTTTGTTTGGATTTGCTTTGTACTAAAAAGTTCTGAATCCTATTCACACCTTTTATGAATATTAACTGAAAAACAAATATATCTTGTCAAGTCCTTCTACTTGGTAGGTGCAAAAGAATCAGTGGTGTGTGTCCAGAGGGGGATGGTGTTTCTTGTTCTTCTTATCTGCTCTTATTCTCCTCCAACCAGACTGTACAGTTTGAATCTTGATAAATAGAGATCTTCTGAATCATGGACAACTTATTAACACATGGAGGCTTTAACTATCTATGTGCCAAACTGCAGCCTCTAATAAATGTTTGTAAAATTCTTAATTCATTCCACGTCTAAGATTGTGACCTTTGGAGGCTGTGTCCAAAAGCCCACCATGAGGGAGCCTGTGGCACTGGGCTTTGTTTTAAGAAGATATTAGACAGCAGTCATAGGAATTAACATTTCACCTGTGACCTTCCAAGTCACATAAATCTTGTTATTTGTTTTTTTTCCAGATATGAAACTTTGAACGCTAGGTGTTACCTTCTTATAAGCTTTAAACCAGATTTTTTTTTATAGAAGTATTTACATTTAATTACAAAACTCACACTCACAGTTTAGAAGGCAAATTAAGGTGAAATTTAAAATTAATATGAAGGAGAAAAGTAATCTGTTAAAGTGAAATTTGAAACACCAAATTCTGTGCTCACTGCTACTTTTCAGCAGTGGATTGCCAAGACATTAGGTAGCATTCACTGAACTGCATTTGTGGCTGATCTTGCATTTTGTGAAGCTTTTAGAAACGTAATGAATACAGTTTTGAACACATTTTTATAACAACATTTTTAAAATGTGTTAGTCCAATCAGATATTTTTTCTGTTATTCCTTAGCTTGATATATTGTTCTAATGTGTTACCCTGATACTAGATTGTCCGAACTCTTCTCTGGTTTAATCCATTCATCCTTTTTATACAATATAATGTTATTGACATTAATGAAGTTACTGCTAATTTATGCCAGTGAGAGAGAAAGGAATCAGGCTCATTATATCTGGTACCGCGGTTCATGAGCAAATCAGTTAATTGCATTCCATTAGCAATTAACATAGAGGAATATGAAATACTAATGTTTTGTAAACTGCACATTTAATAGCCCTTATTCTCAGTAACCATAGGACTGCAGGTGACAGAAACAAAGGTCTCCACCTATAGATGGAACTTTTGCTCCTGTTAAAAAATACACTGACAGGGTTTTTGAAAACCACAGTACATAGTCACAGAGTATGTGTCATTGATATGAAACTCAAGATATTTATCTGACATTTAGTTTAGTGATTAAAATGAATTATTAATTGTTCCCTTTTTTCCTCTTTCATTAAAACATAGGTAGGATAGGGTTGGCTGGTTAACTTGTTGTTTTATTACATTTTAACTCATTTTTCTGTTCAAACTCCTTTCATGAGCTGTATGTATTGCAGTGGGTTGCTGTTGCTGGGTTCAGGTTCTGGAACCCTAATAGACCCAGGGTTGTTTCAGCAGATTCAGTGCTACAGGTGAGAGGATATACCAAGAGGGTCAATCATAACTACATGCCTGCTCCACTGGAGGCAGAGATTGAGTGACCCAGCAGGAAGAAATCCTAATGATACAGTCAAGAGAGTTCAAGTTAAGAAATCTTTCAATTTCAATCAAACACTACGGGCTCTGTTCTGTTGGAGCTGGTTGGAAGCTCCCTGCTTAGAACTGGAGTCAGAAAACACTGGTATACAAGGTAAACAAACACTGGTTCTATTTTTTCTTGTCTTGGTCTGCAGGACTAATGCATACAGCTTCTCCATGTAGACAAAGAACTTTTCGTTACATTTAAAAATGCCATTTATACATTTTTTAGATTTTTTTTTTAGCTACATCTATTCCTTCATTTCATTCTATCTACTGGCACAAAGATTTTAGTTGGGCTGTGATTATACCAACTTTTATGGTATTGCGAAAGACATGAGTTTCACTTGCAAGAACATACGGTATTTGAATACAAGTCTGCTAGGGGGGTGGCTTTTCTAGAAAGCCATGTCTGGGGGACTGTCTTTGAGAGAATTTTCTTTTTGCATACTCATTGTGTCAGTAAACTTCATGTGAGAACATGCTTTGTGGCTGTTTTTGAATAGGTATGTTTCTAAGCCTCCTATTCATTTGATGTTGAGATGTCTGTCAGCCCTAGAGCCATTTCCCTATCCATTTATTTCTCTGTTTTTCATGGTCAACAATTTCTTCATTGCTGCACAAAACGAATCCTCAGACATGTAGTGTGCGTTGAAATCATAGAATGGTTTAGGTTGGAAAGAACCTTGAAGATCATCTAGTTTCAACCCCCCTGCCACAGGCAGGGACACCTTGCACTACATCAGGTTGCTCAAAGCCCCATCCAACCTGGCCTTGAACACTTCCAGGGATGGGGCATCCATGACTTCTCTGGGCAACCTGTTCCAGTGCCTCACCACCCTCAGAGTGAAAAATTTCTTCCTTTTATCTGATCTAAATCTGCCCTCTTTCAGTTTAAAGCCACTGTCCCTTGTCTTATCACTAAATACCCCTGTAAAAAGTCCTGCTTCTTTCTCATGAGCCCCCTGGAAGGCTGCTAGAAGGTCTCTCTGGAGCCTTCAAGTCTCCAGGCTTAACAGCCCCAACTCTCTGAGCCTGTCTTCATAGGAGAGGTGCTCCAACCCTCTGATCATTTTTCTGGCCCCTTGTCTGGACTGCTCAAACAGGTCCATGTTCTTCTTGTGTTGGAAGTGTGTGCTGAATGCAGCACTGCAGGTGGGGTCTCATGAAAGTGGAGTAGAGGGGGAAAATCCCCTCCCTCGACCTGCTGGTTATGCTGCTTTGGATGTGGCTCAGGACGTGGTTGGCTTTCTGGGCTGTGGGTGCACACTGCTGGCTCATGTTGAGCTTCTCATCAACCAACACCCCCAAGCTGATTCACCCGCTAATAGGTGATACAGTTTTAAATTACAGTGTATACAATGCATTTGTGAAATGCAGGGTGTTTTTCAAGATCAGTGAGCTTTTAAATTTCAGTTGTTTCCCAGTGGTGAATATGTAGAGATCCTTTGAATCTCAGAATGCATTAAAAAAACCCAAACGGGTTTATAGAAGGATCTGTTCCACTCAATCAAGATGAAACAAATTAACCCGTTAGTCCTAGGCCTTTTTCCTGGAGTATGTGTTTGAGTAAAGTATCACATAACTGACATTACCTCTGTGTCATCTCCCATTGATAGGTGAAATAAACTGCCTTACACAGGAAGGTTGGAAACGCAGTGGGTATGAAACTGCTGTGACATCTAGTTCTGGGATCATTTTGGTTATTCCAATTGTTTTCATGAACTTACAGTGGTGCGGGGTCGTGGCTGCGACATATTTGAAATATGGGGGACTCCTAGCTTCCCTCTTAGAGAATTCTCATCTGGGAAACATCTTCATGTAAAACAAGTACAAGCTTTTCTCCAGTGTCCCCCTTGAATGACAGTGGATGAGGCTAGGCCAAGAAAGAAAAGTCACGGCTGAACATTGAATGGTGCTTGACACTTCACAGAAAGCACTTGTAGCTGAAGTAATGGTGTACCCAACGTATTTCCTCCTCACTTCATGGCTTTGCTATTTATTGCTACCCTAAAATCAGGGTGTGAAATGTGTATTTAAACAGTGTTCCTTTTTTTTCCCCCAACTAATTTTGGTCTTTGACTTTGAATGACAGTTTATCTGTAAATTAAGAACAAGTGTGAGCAAGAAGGAACGGATAGCCCAGGTGACAGGTAGCAGATACATAGTCTTTCATTTGTAGCTTGCCAGTTCAAATTTGGCTCGGGTCTTTATTGACAGAAATTCATTATCATCTGATGGTTGTTTGGGAGTCTGTGTGAAGGGAACTGATGGTATTCACGTTCAGAAAAACAACAACAAAAAACAAAACCTGTCACAATTACATTCTTTTTTGGCAGCCTCTGTGAGCATGAGGATCAACTTCCCTCTGACATCTTAAAGCAGTCTTTCCAGATTAGGCTTCAGGCGAATTGGCAGGATGATGTGGAAATTTGCAGACACTGTCCAAGTTTTATCTCTCCTTTGTCTAATCAAAGGACCTTAAGCCTGTAAATGATTAGAAACAGAAGTGGCTTTTCTGTGGCCTCTATCTCTTGCTTTTTCAGGTGCCCAAAGTACAATTGCTGTCCTGTAATTACCAGAGAATACAAAGCATTCGCGGCAGCTGAAAACAGATAATTTGGATGAGCCACTCTAGCTTCAAAAATATTCATCTGAGAGATTTGCTTTTGGGCAAATGTGAGTCCGTTCAGGCAGACAGAAATGTAATGGAGTCATTTTTGTCCCTCAACCTTGTCTACAGTTTGGTAAATTTAACTGCCAAATGCCAACAAACTGCCTAAATCTTGTAGCAAAGGTAGAGACCAAATATCTCAGCAAAGCATTTTCTGAGTGTGGTGATATTTAACTTAATTGGGAAAGTGCAGTATGTCAATACGAGCTTCTCCCACCCCACTCCTCTGTCAGGCAGTCATACCATTTTAGCAATACAGAAACCTTCAACCACTGAAGGATGTGCCAGCCAGAAACCATCACTGCCAACAATTATATGCTAGATGTGTGTGGGCAATAACATATGCATTTAAAAGTCCTGAAAAGAAGGTATGCATGGTTCTTAGCATTTTATCTTGTCTTGAGTTTCAGTGTCTCCCTAAAATTAGAATTAATTTCAAACAGCAAAAAATCTCTGGGAACAGAACATGTAGGAGCCCTGTGATGAGCCGGGAGATTTTTCAGACCACAATTTTCTTACTCTTACAAGGGAATGCATAAGCAGAATTGTCCTCATTACTCCTTTAAATAATTAATGCTTTCAGTATATTTCAGGCATTGATTATCTGACTAGTTGTTAATGGACAAAGCTAGAGTGTCTTATGCTATTTTTCTTTTATTTGTACTTGAATTCTCTAATAACCTGAGCATATGTTGATACACATGTAGGTACCAGAAGTAGGATTTTAGTGGTGACTGGAGTGTGACATGACTCATCTCCAACATATAAAATATAGACAAGATGTGTATTATAAAGGCAGTTTTAATGCAAAAAAAAAAAAGAAGAGAAATAGTGACAGTGTGCAGGATATTTTTATGCTTGTAAAGGAATGAAAGTGAGGAGATTCAAAAGGTTATTGTCTTTGATCTACTTCAGCATTTTTCTATTGTATTTCTAAGAATGTATTTCATTTGTGGTCCAGCCATTCAAGATCTAGTTTAAATATATTTTTGCTCTTCAGTAGCTCCCACCTCAGGTTGCTTAGGTTACTAGACAGAGCCGCCCTTTAAATTAGTACTGAGGCCAGGATAGGAGGAGTGAAATATCATAGGCCCAATTTGCAATTTATACAAATGAACAAAATCTTATTACTCTTGTTATATACATGTATACACTTAGTTTGGCTTTTGTGGATCAGATGACTGACTCACTCTTTGGAACTATTGTATACTATACCCATTGAAGGAGGTAGATTGGCTTGATGTCACTCATACGAAGAAGGTAAATTTGTCCATGCATTGCCTTGTCTTTCTGGTCTGAGTACTGAAAAAGGCATTCTCCAGGCTGAACTGGGTTATACAATGTAGTCATTAAAAGCAAAGGATACTCTGTGGACTACTGTGTATGTTTTTACCATCTACTTTCTTAAAAGGTGACTGCCCTTAGCACAGGTGCAGAGAAGGTCAGGGAAGAAAAGAAGAATCATACCACAAGAGCTTAGTTTGTTTATTCTAATAAAATGAAGTCTGAGGGTGAATTTTACCCTATAAACATATTGTAAGATTGATGTCCAAGAGGGAAAGTCGTCATAAAACTAAAAACAAATAGGTAACACGGTCAATGGTTGAATTTGGAAGTTCCTTAGAAGAAGGTTTTTGAACACTGGAGGAGAGAGGTTTCGAAAGAGCCTTCCAGTAACAGGGGAAATAATTCTACCTTGCTTTTTGTTTGAGACAGTTGCAAAATGGTGTAGATAATTGTTAACTTCAGTCATTGAAACTTGACTTAATAAGTCAGTGAGATTTCTAGTCAGAAGGTCTATAGGCCCAGGATGGGAGAACAGCTACTGCGTTCTGACTCCTGTCTTCTAGCTGAACAGCTTGATCAACAGGTGCTTATTTTTTCTTTCATGGGTTTTACTCCTTATTCTGGTGTGAATCTTAAATACAAATTTCTAAGATCTTGTCACAAGACAAGTTCCTTTCAGTCTCAGTTGTTCTGTGGGCAGAAACAGTATTTGCTATCTTGCTCTGGCTGTGGCTGTACTTGGGTTCCCCAGCTGCAGAACTTGCAGGTCTTTGGGACCAGATTTCCATCAGGAGCATCGCAGGTCCTGTGACCAGAGCTTCTGTGGTGCTGGTGTAGCTATTGGCCGCTTGTTTGTTGTGAAGTGCTAGGTGTAGATGTGGCCGTTCTGTCTGTTTTTCCTTCTCCCTTTCCTATCGTAATCAAACAAGTACTGTGCTGTTTTTAAGGAATATCTATTTGCTTGGGTTTAGCTCTGGTTTTAATGCCAGAGTCATTTTTAGCTACATGCATAGCAAAGAATCCAAATTAATAATCAATTAATAATCAGCATTCAAATGCTATGTAATTATCTATCGTGTTTAAAGGTTTTGCATGTGCTGTAGATGTTCTACATTTTAAATGTAATATTTTTTTGTTTTCTGTTTTTTTGTGTGTTTTTTTTTTCCCCTCCTTCCCTGAACTTTTTGGATAATGCTAATGTGCACTAAACTGAGATTTTTACATCTCACATTTGCTTTTATTCTACAGTTGTGCCATATGTTTGCAAAAGAAAAGTCTACCTTTGGAACTCACATAAATATGACAGATTAATAAACTTCATATATGGCTTGCTATTGGAGCTGTAAATTAAAACCAAATTATATTCAGATTGTGTCTGTATATTACTGTTTGAAAGAATCATTTTGCCAAATATGTTACAAATTATGCAATTTGTTCTGTTGCTAGTAAAACTGCAGCTACAAATACATTCCTTGAACATTTGACTTTTAAAGCCAGTGTATTAAGAGGTTTGTTAGTATCATTTATGGATAACACTGAGCATCAGCCACATAACTGGGAGTTATTGATAAACATCTAAACCTGTAAATAAAATGCGCCTGCTGTTCTACTCTGCTGGCTTTGATTGGAGGCACAGCATTTCTCCAAAAGATTGCCTACTTGATTTTACACCACTGGATCAGATCATTCAGTCAGTCACAAGCTCTCTAGTATTCCTTTGTGGTGGGCAAACAATAGGCATTTGAAAGCAGGTCTAGTAAAATGGCAAAGCTGTATCAATTTCGTCATGGTATTCATTGGAAAACTAATGTTTATATGTGTCTCATTTTATGTAAAAGTCATTTTTAACGATGGGGTCTGATCAGTATGTTATAGTGATCTTTTTATTACCTAGATCTTTATTATCAGGATTGCATATGAGATTTAATCAGAAAAATATAATTCCTGTTTGCTCCTAACTTCACCTAAAGGTGTCACAGAGTCATCACTTTATACTTACAAACAAGTGATCACAGTTTGCACTTCTTACATGAACAATCCTAATGAAATCCATCTGAGACCACTGAGTAGGTGCAAGGACTTCCATCTATTCAAATGTGATTTAACGTAGGGTATAATGAATTTTGGTTGTTGACAATTGCAGTAAGTTTTCCCACTCTATATGATTGTATTTGTGCAGGAACTAGTTTAAAAGCTATATGAGCAAAACTTGAAACCTTTTAATGTTTGTTTTTTTTTTTTTCTTGAGAGAAGATTTAGTTTTTACTAAATCTTTACTCACTCACTGGTCAACACAAGCCCTTCTGCTAGTACTGATAGTATGGAAACCTCTCAGCTTTCTTGTCCCGGAAAAATGAAACTCTGTCGGTTGGGTGCTGCAAGATTGGACCATGTACTAAGCCCTGTGAGAGGGGCAGTGATGTTAGTTTGCAGGTGGGGCATGGCCTGTTTAGTGGGTCTATTGCTTGTTGAGGTGACACATCCCCAGCTGCGAATGGAGAACCCGGAGCCTCCCTCTGGTTCCGTGACTTTGGCTTTGCTGTCATAGATAAGTAGTTATTTCGGCGTTAGCGCAGACGGCTGAAGAATCAGCTTAGCCATCTGTGACTCGTGTGTTCGGTTACATATTCAAGTTTGATAAAATCTTGTCATTCTTGCCTTTAAATGTAGTTAGCTGAAAGTATTGAAGTAGTTTTGTCTTGTTCTATATTGACCACAAGGTCATGGACAGCAAGATGTTAGCTAAGTTGATTCCTCCTAGTTGTGGCCAGATATTTTACAATTTTGTAGTTAAACAAATCTGACTAGAGAGAAAGGGAAGATCATTTCCACACTTTCATTCCATGGGGACCTTTTAGTCCTTTGTCCTGCTGATTTCTATTTTGAAAATAAATTGGAAAAGTCTTTTAGAGGGAAGACTTTAGAATATAAAGCCTTTGGGACTTTCCAGTTTGAGAGAAGCGTAGCTTTATTTGCCTTTAAATAATAAAGTTTATTTTTTTCTGTTTAAGTATTTATAACTAGTGAGACTGGGGTTTACAGTATGTAGTGCAGAATTCCATTTTCCAGAATGTCCTATTACTTTTTAATTGCTTTATGCTTTTAAAATGTGATAATATAGAATGCTTAATCATTCAGATTAATGAAACAATATTTGTAGAACAGGCAACAGCTTTCTGTGAAGGTTGGTTTATATGTTGTGTATCTGACTAGCAGCTGTGCGTCTCATGGCTAACCCTTTATCCTGCAAATTGAAGAGGGAAATAAAAACTGTATTAACTGAATAAAGAAATACACTTCTTCCTCTGAATTTTCACAGTGGAGCTTTCCTCCTTGTCTGATAATGTTTGTGAACATTTTTTCATTGATGGTACTTTTCGTCTTAATCTAGCAGTCTCAAAGCACTTTATTAAGTTTAATTAAATTTTTATATTACCTTAAAAAGTGAGTTTTGAAAAATGTTATTTGGGGAGTACTGTAACCAAGAGGTCATTTCACAAGATTATTACCACTCTGAAGCACTGCTGAGATTTGGCTTTCGGTTCCTCTACCTTTGGTTCAAATGTAGGAGATGGAAAAATAAAACCAAACAATTTGAAATGTCAGAAATCAAAATAAGTTACTGGAACTAGCAGAGTTCAAAAATACAATAATATATTTGCAGTCTCACAAAACATCATAATGTCGATCCATTTTTTAAAGGAGTGTTATACTGTGAGAAGTCCAAAACACTTAGTTGAATTGAGTTTTTCAGTGTCAGTACATGAAGTTGTTTTGCTGATACACAGATGTGTAAATCTATCTTGTCTGCCCAGTGGGCAACTGTGGATAAAAATAAGTCCCAAAATACAGGGAATAAAATAGGTGAATCTTGAGTCCAAGTGATTTCCTCACAAAATTAGCATATAGTCTCGGGGCGGGGGGGGAGGGAAGAGAAGTTGCATTCTGGATGTTGAGTGCTTCATTACCTTTTTTTTTCCCCTTCCCCTAGTCTCCTGTTCTGATTTGCACTCTTATTCCCTGATCTGTATCTTGTTTCTCAGGTAGCGAAGTTGGAATCACAGTTACAGGGTCTCCATACAGCCAGTGTCCATACAGCAGCAAACACTAGGTCTGGATAACCGAATGTATCACTTGTGACTCATCTATTTTAATGCAAAGGTGATTATTGATGAGAAGTTCTTGGCTAGTAATTTGATTAAAGCTTACTCATTATACACACATCCATCCTCCTGACTGGGCCCAAAAAATGTTTCAGTTGGCGGCTTAAGCCAAGCTCTGCTCTGTTATTGCACTGATGCTATGTGTGTGGGATGGAGTTTTAAAACCATATCTGTATGATTAATGATACAAAGGAAACCAAATCACTGTCAGTGTCGATTTAAGCCACTGAGTCACCTGATCTCCTCCCTTGGACTCCAGAACAAGTTCATAGTTATCATCTTCTTGAGCTAAGAAATAATAAATAATTTTATTACTGTTTTAATGGGGGCTTAAACTTTTTGAAGGTGGAATGCCCAGCTGTGTGGTGATTTTTTTTTTTTTTATTTTTTTTCCCCTCTTTATTCTACCCACCTCCAGAAGTGACATGTGCCAGGAGGCACTCAGTGTGGGGTTACCCCTCAACCTCATGGTTAGTGTCTCTGTTTAGCTCCTTATTCGTGCTGAACTCAGATTCTGGTGGGAGCTGCTAACTCCCAGAGATGCTACACCTACCTGCTCCTTGTCCTGCTGTTGTTCAGGGTCCTCCCATGTACTGGCGTGGGTGCGTGGGGCACAGACTGCACATCCCTGATTTAAAACCTGATGGAGTTTTCATTAGTGCTTTTCAGACAGAATATCTTGAATGTTTCTAGACCTCAAGCCTGAGGTCCGGAATGAAACGGTTTTCTGAAAGTCTAGTCCTAACTTTGTCAGTGTTTGTCCTTTATCAGAAGACACCACCTCGATTATCATGCGGTTCGGAAGGGACCTGGGACTTGCGTGACGCGAGCGGCGTGATTCAGACGGCACACGGCGGGTGCCGCGCGCGGCGCTTCCGCAGCGCCTGCCTGCAGCGGGGAGAAGAGCCTCGCTGCAGAGAGAACAGATGCGTTTCAGAGCCGCCCGCCAAAGGGAGTATATTATGCTCCCTTTTTAAACTTTCCCAAACACACACCATCTGTTTCACACTAGATACTTACAGGGTTTGATCAAATTAGAAGTCATGCTGAAAGGGAAAACTAAGGTTAGCATGGACAGCTTTCTTAAAGCTACAGGAGTCACAGCTCTGTTGCATTAAACCTTGAATATTAACGTCAGTAAACTGGATGAAACATTGCAGCTTAGTGACATTGCCATTTGCATGTGTCAACTACAATCTCAATTGGAGTAATATTTGTAAAAGTAAAATGGAGAAAATGTCCTACAAAGTGACAGCAGGAGAAAACAAGCCTGGTGGACAGTATGAGTGGCTGATAAAAATGAGGTAAAAGTACCGAAGCAGATGTTGACTAGTTCAGAATAGCTGCCGTTAGATATGCCTGACTGCAGAAACAGCCTCTGAAAACACGAGTTCAAAAATCTTCCTGCTGGCACAGAACAGTAGGACCTAGTCCCAAAAGCGGCGCTGGGGAAGTCACCTAGCAATCATATGACAGTGACATGAATGAAACCGGGACAAGCAGAGGAACTTCAATATATTGCAGTCAAATAAGAATAGTTTTTGTGGTTGGAAATGAAGAGAAGAGGTGGAGGCTTTCAAAGTCAGCAAGGCAGCAATCTTGCACCTGTTTCAGTTCTGAGGCTCTGATTTAGTTATTGCCTTGTTCAGCATTACAAAATGTGGCTTGCATCGCTAAGGTGGTGAGACTCTAGGAAAATTCATCACCTCGGAATGTAAAGCTTGGCTCCTTTGGGTGTGTTTCTTTTTAATAGCTGTGCTTGAGTTTAGGTGCAAGATCTTAAAGTGAAGTGTCTTGAGCCAAATCCAAAGTGAGTTTCCTGCCTGTCCTTAACCCCTGCTCCGTGTTTGCTGGCAGGGGCTGGATGCCAGTGCATAAACCCTGTGGGCAAACAAAGTTTTACCTCAGCTTCAGTGTTTTGCACACAAGCTGCTGTGATGCCATAGACTGTGGATGAGCTTGGTAGGCATTGCAAAGCTGGGAGGAACCCTGCTCAGCACTCCTAAGAACCTGGGCCTCAACCCTTTGAGGTGAAAAGAACCTGGTACGAGTCATCTCCGTTTCCTGAGGCTAAATGGTGTGAAACCTCAGATATAACTGAAGAAAGCACCATCAAAAAAACTTCGGTTTTGCTGCGTTAGAATTGTTGTAGTTAAATCTGAGGCATAATCACAAAGAACATATGTCACAAATTATCATGTTTTAAAGTGTTGTGTGGTGTATTTGAGACAATTCTAAAATAGAATTATAGACATATAAAACACTTCTAAAATGCCATGGAAAAGGCTGTGTTGAAGACTTTTCTGAGCCATCTAACAGTGGGAAGTAGATGGATTTTTTTTCTCTTTTGAGCATCCAAGATCCAGTTATCTCAAAAATGTTTATCTTGCATCAAAATAAAGTCTCTACTTATATGATGGTCCTAGAGTTAACTGCCAGATGTGGATATTTATTTAAACCAAACTTCCAAACTCTGTAAAGCTCATTCATAAATTCTCATTGCAACCATTCATTTAATGCTTATTTTAGTAAAAAAACCTCCTAGTTTAAGATATGCTTTTAAACCATAAATGTTTATATTGGCCCCTTGGGCATGAGTGGGACACAGCTGGTAGGGCATATTGGGAATAATATTTTGATTTGTTACTCTATTAGAATATTGCTTGCTTCTTTCTTTTCCCCCCAAAAAGACGGGCACAAGACATCTTGCAAGTTTTTTTTTTTTTAAATTACATACCTAAAACGTTTTAACTAAAACAGGTAGATACAAAGGAGATTGTTTTTCTGTTCACTACACTTTTTGAAACTAGGAGGCATTGCAATTTTCCATGCAACATCATGATTATGTTCCTTTAGAAGATAGCGTTTTTCTAAAAATTAATTTGCTTTTTAAAGATCATTTCACAAGCCTACACTGACATTCCACGTAAGTTAGATACTGCCAAACCAGATAATCTATATCACGAAGTCTCTATAATATCTGCTCATAGGACTTTGAAAGCAGAGCTGCTGGAGTTATTTCTGGCCTATGGGCTAAAGGAATTTGGACTAGCAATGTTGTCAGGATAGTCTTTGCTGATTAGAAATTAATTTTCATCTCTTTCCCATGATAAATTTTGTACACTTTCACATAGGCATGATCTAGAATGTGTAAATGTTATAGTGACGTGATGGAAAAAGAGATTGGTGAAAGAACCGCACTCTTCTGTCAAATTTTTATCTTTACCTTGAATTATTTTTGAATTAACCTTTCTTTTAATCTACAAGCTTCTTGCTTGAGGCAAAACAGTCTTTACTTCACAAAGCCATCTGCCTGGTTTCAAGACTTTCATATCAATGGACAGACCTAGAATAAGGCACCATGTAGCTATAGGCGATTTGACAGGAGCTTTGACAAATTGGAGATAAATTACATGAACATAAAGAACATACCATTGAGTGCTGAGTAATATACTAATTATATTTTTGTGCCTTATAAGTGAGAGACAGATAAGACAGAAGGCAAAGTCACCAGTCACACTAGTTGGGAGATGCACTGAGAACATTGCATACTTCATCGTACATTCTGGAAGTTTGAGTTTAAAGCTTTAAGAAAAAAAAAAGGTGTTTATCAGGCTAAAACTTTGTCTTGAATTTTTGTATACATCAGATAAAATAAACAGATGGAGGTTAAAGCAGGTTCTCTCTCAGGCAGCAGTACCTGCATAATAAAGTGTAGTCCTATTGTTGATATTGTTATCACTTAATTTTTAATACTACTAAAACTAAGATCAGCTAGCTTGTGCAGCAGTAAAACCTGACCTTGAATCTAGTGCAAAATATGTCAATTGTTCCTAACATTTTTGTATGTCTTAGGAGTGAGTGTGTGCCCTAGAATCTGTTTCTGAAGGGTGGGGGAGAAAATACGTGTGTTGTTATCAGAGCTAAATAGGAGACAAGCCCCCCCAGTCTTCCTTCAGAACAAGTGCAGTGTTAGTGGGGTCAAACACAATGGGTCAGTGTGAGCTGTTGTGGTACCACTGGTGGGTTCAGTAGGACATTAGAAGTAGCTGGTATGAGATGGGAAGTGTCTGAACTGAAAAATGTTAAGATAAAGATTGCAATACAAATGTAAACAGAGCATATCTGTGATCTTCACATCACCCATCCTTTGTAGCTGGGCAAGTCTTGTTGTGTGTTTATACAGCACCTTGCACAGTGAGGCCTGAGTCTGTAACGGCAGCTTCTAAGTGCACATAAATAGCAGTAAGCATTTCTGTTCCTTGCTGAGCAAATTTAACTAAGAATGCTTTCTTCAGAAACGCAATATTGAGTGAACAGACCATGAAAAGTGTCACTGGGACTTTTTCTGTCATCTATCAGGTTTTAAGTGCTGTTCCTATAGTACTGGGTTTGGTTGTAATGTCTCACAGGGGCACTTTTCAAAGATACACCCTGTTTTTATTTGCAATTAGAGCTGTTATCACTCTCCTTAAATAATGCATTTCATAATTTAAAGCACACAGGGAAAACTACACAAACATGAACTAAAGTGTATCTCTACAACGCTCCTGCAAGGAAGCTTAAAATGATGATATTATTATTACTTTCATTGCTAAATCAATGTACCAAATACAGTAATCAAATTTTAGATAGGGGTTACCAAAAGAGTGTTCACTGAAAATTGCAGTGTTTGACATTGAGTTTGTTTATTATTTGCTAAGCAGTTGGCAAAACATTAAAAATACACCTATTTTTACAATGCCTTCCAAATAGTATACTTTTACAAGATCTGTAAATTTTGCAAGCCACTCTTACTAATTTTTAGGACAAAATATAGTGATGGAGTAAAATGGAAAGAGAATGAAGACTCCTAAGCACAAGTACAGTAAACATGGTATCCAGGTCCTTATCCAAAGGTTGCTAGGGACAAGGAGTGTTCTTTCACTGTTTTCATAGGGATTCAGATTTTACCTGCTGAGAAAAGTTAGAAACTCTTTATTTAGAAATGGTGCAACATCTTACAAAGCATAAAAGAAGAAAAGCATGCGTTGGGATCCTATCTATCTCCTGGGCACAATGAAGGCCTTTTAACAAAACATTGCTTTTTAAATGCCAAAGACTTTTGAAAAAGTGCAAATTTGGATGCAAATAGTCTGAAAAGCTTCTTACTTGTCTTGATGGCAATTCCACGTATAACCTTGTCTTAGAGGGGGGAGAATACAAACAGCAGCATTATTCAAATATGAATAAAATATCAGAAGCTAGACTGTTCATCTCTTCACAAGTGTCTCACCTTTGTTAAAAAGAATTTAACTTCTATTCCAAGATGTGTTTTGTAATATATTGAGTCAGCGCCTAATTTTGTAATGCTTACCTGAACCTCATTTCCACACTCAATGTTCAGTAATTTTAAGCAGCCTTTTTTTTTTTTTTTAACTTGAAAAAGACTTTTGATGCTTGGCATGGAACTTGCTTTCTAAGATTCTATGAAATATATTGAACTGATCAGAGTTCCCTCAAGGCAACATTTCAAATACTGTTTTGAAAAGCATTCGTAACAGCAGACAGACCTCACGTATTTCAGTTCCCATAATTTGTTTCCTTCCTTAGTACTTGCCCCTCGGATCTTACAGCTTCCATGCAAAATCTGAAGGTGCTTTAACGGCCATCACTGTCAGTGCTTTCCATGGACTTCCGTTGTGTTAGGTTAAGCTACGTTTACCTATTTTGCAAACAAATTATATACTGCTCAGTGCATATTTATCTGGTATTTCTTGTACTTACATAAATAGATCAATTAATAGAATAAGAAGTCCCAGAATTCCTGTTCCTTGAGGAAATATATCCTGACTTGCTGAAATATATTCTCACCTTCTCAACAACCAAAGCAGTTTAATTAGCCAAATGAGTGTAACTGCCTTCAAGAGCATAAAGAAAGGACTTAAACCAGAATTTGGGCAAACTTCATACTGGAGTCAGTGAACTTGGTTTTAGTAACTGCTGTGTAACAAGGATGTGGGAAAGGAGCTTAGGGTTCAATTCCATATGTGACAAAAATTTGTGCTAAATTATCATACATAAATATTGCATTGCTAGCAAACCTAGATTATTGCAATATATGGGAGTCGTAAACACCTGTTTGGTAGTTAAGCTTTTTAAAGCTATTTCCCTTTCGTTCTTTTAAAGTTAATGTGATCACAATGTTCTTATCTGCTCTGGCAATAGCGTTCCAATCTAGATCTGCATTTCGCTGCCATGGATTGTACTTAGGAATGTCTATTTCCATCGCTCTTCAGCCTGTCAGTGTTATTCACTGCCGTGGCCTCTCATTAGGCAAACCCAGCATCTGCTGGCCCCAGATGCTGATCTCTAGGAAGAATTTTTCTGATGGTAGCATATGGACTTCAGAATCCCTGTCTGCTTTACTTCCTCCTTGGGGTGTCTGCCTCTACTTCTTTACAAGAAGCTGATACAATATTAGTGTTTTCCCAGTGACTGCTTGTCCCATTAGTTTCTCCTTATATGTACCAGCCTATGCTTTCTTTATACTGCTACTTATGAACGAATAGAGAGGTGGTTAGTGGTCGGAAATGTTCTAGCAAAAACTACAGGGTCTTCATAGTAAACCACACCTAGTACCGTGTGTTACTGTTCTCTTACAGCATCCTAGGATGTTGACTCTGGCAAAATAGAACGCTCTTTTCTTCGTCATGACACTGGAATAGCTGGGCAGTCTGACAGAGGATCTATAACAAAAGGAACTGATGTAAAAATTACTCCACGGATCTGAATGTTGAAAAATAAAATTCCGACTAATATGCTGCTAAATTAGTGAAGTCATAATAGAAGAATAAGAGATGTGTGAAAGGTACTGTCGATTTATACTGAAGGATGCTAGAGAGCAATTTTTCTAGAATAATTTGTTTTATGGAAAGTTTTGCTGAGTTCAGGCTGATTCCTTTGTAACTGCCATCATTACCACTGCAGTGCTGTATTTTAACAACTCTCGGTTTTGTTACGGCTGCGAACCTTTCACAGATTCTTTGTCCTTAGGATGTTAGACATGAAAGGGAGGCAGTGTCATGCTGTTCATGAATTCTGGGTGCCTTGATCCTTGATCACTTTCTTAAATCATTAGGGGGAGGTCCCTCTGGGAATTATCGAAAGTCTCTGAAGAGTCACTTATGAAAACGAACGTACCTCTCACTGAACATACATCACTTCCAATCCTGTCTAGAGTCAGGCTTCTCTCTGAAATGTTTCTGAAAGTTAATCAGTAATCAGGGCACAGATTGGCACATGCTGCTGGGCTTTGAAGCTATTCCTGTCATACGATTTGTCACATCCTTAGTAATACTTTGAATGATTTTCATACATACCCTATTAGGCTTTCTTGCTTAAGGACTTTAGATTTCAGCAAAACACTTGACAGCACCCAACTGTTGGATGTTTTTGAGAGTTTCACATTAGTGAAGTACAAGGTTACCAGGTGCCACTTGACAGCTCCAATTGACTGGAGGATGGAGAAGCGGGTTACACTGCTTGTCTCTGTGGTAATATCACTGTTGGGTAGCTTTTCCAAACATCGGTGCATGGCTGGATGCTGTTAGATTGCACCCCAGCTAATCTTTCCCTTTGCTTGACAGGAGACATCTCAGTCTCCTATGCCATGTAGACCTCAGTACAGTCGCTGCCCCGGAGTGGGCAACTAGTTTTATTATGATGTAGTGAATTTTCTTCCCCAAATGAACGGATGTAAATCACAAGAGCAGTTTATTATTAGATTTGGTTGATGTTTCTTGATGAAATGATTTTTCTTGAAAAAGAAAGGAGGATTTTTTTAAATGAGTGTTTTCATCTATATGAAAGAATCTACCACCTTTTTCAAGAAAAGTTGTTAAATTTTAATGAATATTTTTAGAGCCTTACAAATTTGATTGCTCATTGTCTGTAAAAATAAATTTATAATGCTTTTATTTTTAAGTAAATTTTGCAAGGAATGATGGATATATTTTAAACTGCTTAAGGAAAAATTTAAATACCTTTAAAATTAGAAAAATAATTTCCTCTGATCTAGTTATAGTCATTCATCTTGGGTAGATTCTGTGCAGGCTTTTTTGCTACTTTTTTTTTTTAATTTCAACTCTAATTTAGAAAAGAATCTAAATAAAAATTATAAATTATTCTAATGAGAAGTCCAGTGTTCCTGTATGTTTAGTTCTTGAATGATAGTCTTGGAATGAGTAAAGGAGTCCTACACTAACTGGAAAATCTAAGTAGTACTGACTGGGGAGAAGGTTTCCTCTGGGTACAGTGAATGAAGGGGGGAAACATACTGAGAACTCATCTGAATGTAATTCTGTGATTAAGACTAGTTTTTTAATCATGTAATGCAAGAAGCAAACTGGGATGGGATGAGAAAACAGAAAATTTCCCTTGAATGATTCTAAATATTATCCTTCTACCTCACCTCTTCCTTAAAGAGACCAGAAGTTGTTTAGGATTCTTAAGATGTCAAATAAAAATGTAGCTAAGGAAAGCAAAGTGGAAAATAACACAGCTTCAGCACAAAGATTTAGTGGGGTAGATGGGTGTTTATCCTCCTGCAAAATTTGTTACAATATATGTTAGCAGTACAAAACAGGGGCTGATACCCAGACTACAGTAAACCATTTATTTAAGAAATAGGTTCCAATTCAAATACAAATAAGTAAACAACCTCATTCCTTGTGGTCCTAACTCTATGCTGGAAAAATAAAGTTTCAGCAGTATTCTTTTGAAATTTCAATTTTAACATTTCCACGTTTGTTTTAGACTTTTATGTCCATTTTTAACAACATAAAATTGAAGGAGCAGTTGAGACTACCAGCTGTATATTAGTGTACGTGATGATTCTAACATAACTGAGAAATCAAATTAGATTTTAGCAAACTCCAAAGTTTTAGCCATTTTTCACTGTATTTACTGCAATCATCTACTCTCACTTGCTGTGTATACATGTATGGGGTTTCAAACTATTTCTGGCAATAGAAACTGAAATTTTTTGTCATTAATACAACTACTTGTCTGAAATAAATTACAAATACCATTACTAAGTGGCAGGGGAAATGTTAAATATTGATTAGATAGTGTTTGATCATTTAAGGGGTCAGTATAAATAATAATAAAATAGTAAAAATGGCTATATCTTGCGGATAAATTTGAATGAATTTTTGGATCTGTTCTAACATGTATAATGTATCACTCATTTACATCCACTGTGAAAACATCTGGAGAATTTCTTAAAATATTTTAAAGAAATTTATAGCTAGATCTGAATTTACTGGCCACTGAACTGATCTGATCTAGCATGCTCTGTTATTCTAGTCCTTTTGCCACTTTGGGAGGAAAACTCTCTGATGGGTTCCTCTCTGGTCAACCCCTGCAGGAATGTGAATGAATATTATAGAAAGAGAAAATATAGAAGCATCTGCAGTGGGGTTAGCTGAGCTCTTATTGAGAAGCACATTTTTGTGCCAGACAAGCCAGAAGTTGAAAAGGGAATATGTGGTACCGTTTCGTATCACACTCAGATAAGGAGATTGCCTTCCACAGTTGTGTAAGATGCGTTTACTGAAGAAATTATTCTGTAAGGAAATAACTAATGGGAAACAGACCTGCAGTGGACATAAGAAATATCTAAAGATGCTCTTGGGAGGAACTTTCAGCTATGCAATCCTAGCAGATACAATTATAGAGGATTGTGAAACCACATCTGCCAACTGAAATAACTGGCAGTGAACAAAAGACAATGAGTGAAAGAAAATAACCATTGGCATGGTTGTGAAACGCATTATCTAGTCATTTCCAGCATCTGTAACAGCAAGAGCATTCCTGTTTTATTTGTGGAAGCACATGCAAGGTTCAAATTTGATGGTACAGCAGTGAATGAATTTGTAAAGTTTGATATTATAACTTTACAATATTGTAAGATATCTGAAAAGAAAAAAAAAACCACAGATGTGTTTTGTGTAGTGTCTAGAGTCACAAAAAAAGACTTGTGTACTCTGAAACGGGTTTTCATTTCTCGTTCATTCCCTGGAGTGTATATAGAAGAATGATGACTGGTGCAGAATTTTACATCACTGGTTAAATCTGACCTGACCTTGTCAAACTGCCAGGGTCACTTTCTCTGCTAGAAGAACCAGCTTCCTCACAAATAATAATAATAAAAAAAAAAACCACAAACCCAAACAACCCTTCCAGTAACACCTTACCTGTGAGCACATTAGTTTTCCTTGTCTTAAATGACATACTGTAGCCTGAGATGAACAGGACTACTGGTAATACAGGTTTTCTGGAAACACTAACCACAGGTGTGTTGGTGGGGAAACCAACCTGATTTGCTTGCACCACAGTGACCTTCATAGGCAATTGTATTGGAGCAGCACACATATGACAAAAAAAGAATTGAGGAAGGCCACATCAGTTCATCAATCAGAGAGTGTCTCCAAGAATTGGGACCATTTCTCTGAGTGTTCTACCTGCAAATGCATCTATGTCTTATGCTAACTACTTGCCACTAGCAGGCCAGGTAAGTCAGTATTTAAAGATGATTTATGACATCAGAAGCAAACACGTGCTAGGAAAAAGAGGTTCTCTGCTAGGCTACAGCTTAATCTCATGAGTGTGTCTGTCTTTCACAGAGAAGTGAAACACGTGAGCAAGCTCTCCTAAATTACAGGCTAATCTACTTTCCAGTGACTCTAAAATTTATTACTGAAGTACAGATAGCTGTCAGCTATTAACTAATTAAAATGTTGGGATTAACCTAAGGTATGCTGTTGCCCAAGCTTTCAGCGAATGAGAAAGACATAGAAGAAATAAAATGGACGTTTAGCTGGTACTGATCTAGAATGGAGTTCTCAATTTAGGTAAAATATCTGATGACTTTACATGACACACTTAACTTCTGAAAGCTTCTAACTATTGCATATGAAATCAATTCCTTCACTATAAGTAAAATTAGTGTACCACCTTATCTGAAGTAATGATGTTCTTAGCAGGTGGAGTGGGGATCTGATTCTTCTGACTTATAAAAGCAAAAGTAATTTACAATATCCTGTTTTTTACCAGCGTCAGTAGGTGAGGATTGCTTCACCCCCACCCAATAGATATGGAATAGTTATTTAATTTAATGTACTGTATATATGTGTATATCTAAAAATATAACTACACATCAATCTATAAAAAGGGAACATTATGAAGGCAGCACAATCACCTCTGTGTAAACAATCAGAGTTAAAGATGTTGGATGATCTTGATCTGGACATCCCGTTGCGTACAGGCATAATATCAGACTTTTGATTCCTACCTGGCTCATGAGCAGATCAAAGGCACTTTCATTTGACTGGCAGCACGGTGCTTCTGAGGCAGGGATTGTGGGTATCTGAATGCCCGTCTCTGAGACACAGATATGCAGGGGCTGAAGTTGCTAAGCCATTCTGGTATCTGGCTGCAAACCCAGTTTGGATGTTTCACGGTGGAGTGAAATGGCTATGCGGCCATTGTCCCTGACTGGCCTTAAAGGGCAATCTCCTATCTTTAAACTGTTTCTTGGCTAGCTGGCCTGTTTCCCTTTTTCTTTTTTTTTTCCTTTAATGCTTTAGGTCTGGCTCTTGTGTTCTACCTTCAAAAGGCTTCCTCTTCCACAGTGCTTCATCATTGGGAAGAGAGAAATCAGGAGCATGGGAGAAGCAGCTTTTGACTTATTTTCCAGATCAGCAAGTGAACCTAAGAGGAAAGCGTGACTCTGACAAATTGGAACATGAATCTTTGGGGAGTTTAGTTTAGGTTTTAGC
Source organism: Tauraco erythrolophus (assembly GCF_009769465.1). Lineage (NCBI taxonomy): Eukaryota > Metazoa > Chordata > Aves > Musophagiformes > Musophagidae > Tauraco > Tauraco erythrolophus. Next base: position 27,659,892 of record NC_141474.1, on the reverse strand, counting down.
AAACTTGTGCAGAGATAAACAAACTGTGATTTTTATGAGAGTGTGTAATCTGGTCTGAATTCAAACAGCAGTCAAATGAGCATCTCTCAGGCTGAACATTCATTGCAGGAAGTTTTGGCTTAAATTGTTAACTTCAATATAATTTCAACAACTGAAAACCACTCTTAGTGGGTAAGGATTCAAGAAGTTTGAAAAGAAGATGCTGTCAATCATACCTTTAATTCAGCTAGTTTTGCAGCAAGGTAGAAACTAGCATAGTACATTTTAAAATTAATTATTTTCTCTCATTTAATGGTTGAGTCTATTGCCCGTTCAGTGCTTTTAGCACTGCAATATATAGCTATCACATTTTTTTAATACTAAAACAAGATTTTGGTATTTTAATCTTGAAAAGATGAAATGTTTGTTCTCTATTTCTGACTTGATGTCATCATGCTTCATTGATAATATAACTAATTTCTACAGAGAGTAAAAACTAAAACATAATGCTTTCAAATTAAGGCACAAGGAGAGGAACAAATGAAATTCTTAAAAACAAAGGGCTTCCAAAAAACATATGCAAGAAAATACCAAAACCTGGGTTTTATATAAACAATCATTCTAACTAAAATACTACTTAGACTTTTCCATTACGTTCAAGTGAGTCTTTAAATTTCATGTGCTAATTGATATTCCTGGATCCATGTGGCAAAAAGTAATTGGCTAGTAACATATTAGCATCTGGAATGGAATGCATTTAGGAAAACTGGCAGCCCCTCGTCGTGTGTCTGAGGGGTGTTGTAAAACAAAGTTGAAGTTCTACATTTTGCCTAGAAAGATGGGCAATTGAACTTCACTTTAAACTATTGTATTAATACCGCAGTGGAACTGTCAGTCAGCCAGCCAGACATATTAACCAAGTAAGCCATAAATTCCACAAGAACTTGCAATTGTACTTTTCAGCTTTTTACTTGTAGATTTCTTAAAAGTTATTGCTCTTCTACTGGCGTCTTCCCATGTACATAAAGGTTCTGTCAGCTTTGACCTTCAAAGTGGAATTTTTCCAGATGCTTTCTATCACTTTCTGAAGCTACTGTGCATATCATGTGCACAGTGCAGCCATCATCTATCAAACTCGTGTCACTATGCATTGTTCCCATCTACTGCCCAGTGTCATCCTGGCACTGAAGTTTTAAAAAAAATACACATTCGACTTCCATTGACCTGAGTTTCAAATTCATATCTAGAAAAAGCCCTGGTACGAATTAGTCATTGTGATTGTTGGCATTTCCATGACATGAAGGATTTTGTCACCACTAGCCACCCTCACTGCTCTGCTTTCTGGAAGTGGTGAGTCTGTTGACCGGATAGACTGCATGGCCAAGTAGGGAAAGGGCTTGTGCTTACTGCTTCTTCATATTACCAGACATACACCTGCTGCCATGGCTTCTGAGGTCTCTGTTACAGGGCTGGTGAAGGAAGGTTGTTACAGGCCTCCAGTATGTGTGAAACAACTGATTTTCTGTACCGTGTTACATGACTATGTCTTCTAAGGAGCTTCTTGTAAGGTGGAAATAGACTATATTAATACTAAAGCAGAAAAATGTACCATACTATTATTACCAGTCATGGTGTGCACAGGTCATGAGCCAGCCTTTCAAAAAACCCCATAATATTGGCTGAAGAATCATGAGACTGAAATTGTAATAATTCCATGATGAGAAGGGCTTGATGCTAAGGGGAAGGTGGGTTTATGGAGAGCCCCCAAAGGGAGATACAACTTCCGGAATGACAGGCCCATCCACAGCGTGCCATCACTGCTGAGCCTTCCCACCAGTTCCCAACCACCGAAGTTCTTGCTTGATCTTGGATCTCTCCTCAAAATCCAATTAGCTCTCTTTCTTACTTCCTTACTCTCCGAAAAGGAAAGGGAATTGATAACTTAAATTCAGCTAAGGTTAAGGGCTTAGTGCCTAACTCAGTGCCCCAGGTGTGTGTTAGCCTTTCCTTGTAACCTTGCGTATGAGAAGCCATACTGAATTTTGGTACTTAATACCCCTGTTTCCACCCCAAAACTTCTGTGCTGCTGTTGTCCTTCCTTCTGCGCTGCTGCTATGGAGTAGTTTAGTGTTTAGAACACTTCCTCTGAATATAGGAGACCTGGCTTCAGTTCCCATTTGTATTTGAAAGGATTTAAGATCTCATTCCTGGATGAGGTCTCCATCTAGAGCTTATTTTGGAATAGAAGGGAGAATAACCTTCTTGCCTATCAGAGCTTCTCACTTTTTTCCACGAAGTGAGTGAACACATCCCTTGTCACTCTATGTTGCTGTAGAGTAGTAGAATGGCTTAGTTTCCAGTGGTTTTGTTCTGATTTAATGACCTTTCAGTGCAAAATGCAAAAGAGTCTTTGGGAGCAGGTAGTGGGATATAGATCCTCATTGTAGGTGAGTGCTGTCCCAATGACTAGCTCTGAGAAACTTTGTTTCCATTTTCTTTTCTCCCCCTTCTTGTAACTGAATCAACAGAAAACTGAGTCTCTTCTCCCTGTTATGTTACCCTATAAGTGGCTAATGTCCTTTGAGGTGTGGGTTGAGGTCTCTTTGGACAGGTGGGATTTGGAAGCAAGCCTTGCATGTCCTGGGTGTGAATGCTGTAGCTACGGTGCCTTTCCTCTTGATGAATTTTGTGGGAAAGGGCTTGTTTGGGGATCACAGGAAAGAATGCCAACACAGGAGGCTGATACTGTGCAACTCAGAGCTCAGAGCCTGGCTTCTGGGCTTGGCCTCCCCTCTTCCTACCGCGTTTGGTGTTGGCAGTCGATGTGCTTCACTCCTCGTGTTAGCAAGTGGTAACGCTGTTCTTGAGCACCAAAACCCTTGGATAAGATCCTCTTTCTAGGCTTTTGCTGTAGATCTGTAACACCTACTTCTTTTTTGGTTTAGTCTGTGTTTAAAATAGAAATTTTATTGCTGAAGAACAAGTCTTGTGTGACTGCGTTCTGCTACCCAGACACTCGTTTGAGCATTTCTGTAGTAGAATGTAAATTTGGAACACACATGCGTAAGCAATAACACATTAGTAATTGCTTAATAACTTATTAGAGTTGAGCTTCTGTTGGGGCACTGGGGAGAAGCTACAGCCAATTAGTAGTAGGAGGGCGGTGGAACAAAGTTAAACTTTAAATTATTGCTGGAAAGGTGAGCTGATAAACTTTAGTCTAAACTAGTGTATTAGCATTACAATGGAACTATTAACTCCGTTTAAAACATTAGTATGACAAATTAGTGCTTTGATCGTGTTAGATATAACCATATTCATTTGTTTAATTAAACAATTTCAGCTTCTCGTGGTGTGGGTCATTTTAAAAAATGTTTAAAATAAAATTAAACACATAATTAAGCTGACAAGAGATAAAGACCCTTGTGCAGCAAGTTGAAGGCAGTTAATTTATAAGGAGCCTGGTCCCTGAAGGCTGTGTAGTTTATTAAAGTTACTGAGGCAGAGATGTGATAAAATATTTTATGTAGTGCTTTAAAGGCTAAATTGCTCTGACACTTTTAAAGTCCATGGGATACAGTCAATTAGGATGTCTTGTTATCATGTTTTTCCCTCATAAAGTAATCTAAACAAAATCTGTGGTTAAACTGATAATTTCTTAAAGTTTCCACAGTAACTTTTTCAAATATTTCACTGTGATATGTGTAATGGCCCTCATGGGTCAATCTAGTCGTAATAAAGCTCATCTGAAATATTTCGTCTGTCCTAAAATGACAAGGTAGAGATGGTAAACTAACCAGGAGACGGAGTGAGGTTGGAAATCGGGTCAAAACTTAAACCCACCTGGTCCTGCAGGTTTCCAGGTACAATCCTCTCCAAATGTTCTTGGAGTTACCAAAGCAAAGACCTGTAAAGGTGCTGTAGGAGGGGCAAATAGACTTGTCTTGCCTTAGATGTCTGGAGCTGGAAGAATACTGGTTAGGTATTTTATAATATTTTAGTCTGGAATTGAAAATAAAGTGTGCTAAAATGCCTATGAGAAAACATGCGTTAGATAATTAGATAAATAGTTACATCAATAATGTAATTTCTTTTTACTAGCTGAAGAATCTGTTCACAAATTTGCAATCTGCTTTCTTGTAGGGTTAGAAATATAATTGATAAGGTATTTGCAGTACTGAAATAGTTACTTTTTATGTTTGAGAGTAGGCAAATGTATCAGTTTTCTCTCTGCTATTTCTGAGGACTGAAGGGGTTATTTCTCCTGTCCCTTTTAATGGGATATTTCCAATTTCTGTTGCTACTGCCTTTTAGCAGTTTTATGTCAAGTCTATCCTTGATCTTTATCAAGGTCACAGGAGCAGCTACTAAACTTCTACTGGACTTCAGAGAGTTTTTTATATAACCCTCAGCTTCTAAAATAAACAGGAAGGGGAAAAAAACAAAGTAACAAGCCATATTGAGGAGAAAGGTAAAGAAAGCCACAATAGAATGAGGAGAAAGGGACTTAAACAAACAAAACAAACCCCTTCAAATGTATCCTTGTTTTAAATGGACAAAGATTTCCAAAAGATGTATCACTTCAAGAGAAATTGAGTGAGGTCAATCCTTAGCTGCCACACTCCTGGTCATCTCCCCTCCTCAATGTGTTTCTTTTTCATCTGACAAAAGTTCTCGAAATTCCAAGTCCTGTCTTTGTCATGCAGTGTGGTGTGATATAGGGTCCCCATTTACAATTTACTGAAGCATGGGGCATGCTTCCTTTTTTATTATATGCATAAATGGCAAAAAAAAATTAACACAAGTATATTTGCGAGCATCTTTATCAAAAACATCTGATCAAATAGAGATTTTTCCCTGGATTTTTGCATTGTCTGTGTCCTAGAAGCACGATTTAAATTGAAGCTGTAAATTTCTGGGAGTTTAACCACTTGTCTATAACAGTGAGGTTTGCAACTGTCAAAGCCACGTTGAAGAACTGCAGCCAAATGCTCCATTATAAAATATCCTTATACAGAGAGAGGGAGTGTTGTGGGTTAGGCCGCTCCGGCAACCAAACCACACCCCCCCCACACCCCCCCCCAAGTCGTTGACTCACCCTCCCCCAGTCCCAGGGATGAGGGAGAGAGTTAAAGGATAAATGGGAAACCCATGCGTTGAGATAAGAACAATTTAATACAGATGATTTAATACACAGTGTAGATGCTCACCACCCCCTCGTATGCGAAGCCCGTCTCGTCCCGAAGCTGCAATCCCGGACGAATGCGAGGCCCCGAGATAGAGAGGGGCAGAGAGAGAGAGAGTACTCTGAGAGTGGGAGTACTGGGAGAGAGGGGGGGAAAAAGGCAATAGAGCAAAAGTGCAGCAAGTGCAAAAGAGCAGAAGTGGCGAAAGAGCCAAAACGCAAAAGCCCTTCTGTCCGGCTGACCCTCACTTTTATACTGGGCATGACGCTGCGTGATATGGAATACTAATTGGCCAGTTTGGCCCTCAATCTTAAGTTCCACCACAAATCACGAGGAGAATTGTGTCCCTCTTGTCCTGGCTATGCTCCCCCCTTATCCCGCCGTGCTTCTGCACTCCGGCACACTGAAAAGTCCTTGGAGTCTCACATCCAACCACAAACATCAGCTTGCTATCAACATTCTTCTCAGAGCGAGCCTCTGAGTAAAACCAAAACACGGAGCTCTTCTAGCTGCTAAAAAGAAGAGCTAACTCTGTCCCAGCTAAAACCAGGACAGGCAGCGACAGGGTTCGACTGCTCAGAGACGGGTTATTGTTTGTTCTGTGAGCAATGAACCAAAGCAATGTATAGTTCTACATCTTTTTCTGAAAATTTTCATGCTTTGTGTTTTAAAACTAATATCAGATCAAGAGTGCCCAAAATTTGCTACTGCATAGAGGCTCAAGATTTGCTTCTTTTACATGTTTTAGGGCAGGCCTGTCCAACACTGAGAGGAGAAAGGGATACATAATTGTGTGCTAATCTTTTAGGGGCAAGAAGACAACATGCAAATGGATTGACAATATTAACGTAGAGCTCCTGCCAGGTCTTGTAGCCTGTCTTATTCCAGATTTTGGAGATCTGCATTGCAGATCTGAGGACCAGTCTTAGATCACAGAAAAATAACTAGCAATAAGTGATTCCCAAATGAATTTTTGCTGTGTCTTCACATTATTCAGCTTTCTAAATTTCTATTACGTTTGACTGTAGGTCAGTTTTGATTTATCATTTCAACTACAGTTTCTATGTGAATGTAAAAAGAATAACAAATTTTCTTCTTTGTTATTTCAGCGTGATAAAGAAAAAACTCCTTTTGACTGAAAATTTCTCACTAGTTAATTATTTTCAAGTACTCTGTGAGGTTGTATCCACTAACCCATAAACCAATATTTATGAAAAAGATTATTATACCATACTTAAAAAAGATGTATGCAGGACAAACAAATTGTTATGAGTAAATTTCTTTTTGTTTAGCACAAGAATTTTGAAAGCATTGGAAGTTCATACTTCAATGCTTCTGTGTTTTTTCATAAAAATTGCTATTGCAGATGAAACTAAATATTCAATGTCTGAAAGTAAAGGGAGAAATTTTGTTCACTGTGGGATAATGAAAACTGAAAAACAATTATGCTTCTGCAATCAAGATCTCAGCTACAAATAACTAATTTCACTTCTTTTCCACTGCTCAAAAATATACTGCTTATTGTTCTTAAAATATTTATATGTCTTTGAATTATTTACTGAGCAAAGGACGCTTGCACTCCTTTAACATAGAATGAGATGAAAGATTATTTCGTGTCAACATAACAGGAGACAATAATAAATCCATAATGCAAATAATATGCCTCAGAAAAGAGCTGTGTATTGTTGGTATGTGACTAGATTGCAGCTGGGCTCTACTTTACGGAAATACTTTTTCTAGCAGAGTGGAAACAATTGCTTCAAGTGAACAAAGTAATCAGAAAAGTCTTTTCTGCATTTAGGTTCTTTTGAAGATACTTGAGATAGTCACCTTGCACTAGTTGTCCATTTGATTGCTGAGAAGATGTGAGGATATGGAAACCAGCTAACGATGAATAAAATTTAATTCCCCCCCCCCCCCATTTCCAAAGATGTGGATTTGTAATATTAATGTGAGCAGTGCGAATTCTGACCTTTTCTGTCGTTCTGTTTGGGAATAGTAGCTGAGCTTTCCCATTCCTGTCTGGCCATGGGCCATTGTTCTTTCCTTCTAATTTTCTTCACTTCATAAATTTTCACAGATACTGTCTGCTTTAATTTAAAAATATTGAGGAAAAACAGCAACAATGAAAACCATTCCTAGGGGAAAAATTAAAATAGAATCAAGATACTTTTATGTGGAAGTACTTGTGGTGAAAAAAATTTTCTTTTCCATGTTTTTCCCTTCCTTGTTTCCATATGATGTGCACACTCTTCTTGCTCCAGCTTTGTCCTGGCCTGTGATACTCATTTTCTGAATGGGAAGAGCTCAGCACGCAGGCAGTCCTAGACTCACGTATTTGCAAAAACGTTTACTATCAGGATGTTGCAACTGAAGATTTCATTTTCCTCTTTGCCTTTAAACTGCCATATATCTGAATGTCATTAAATACAAATGGGAATCAAACTGTTGCTGTATATGCCTTGGAAAGTCCCTCCGAATTTTAGAGGCTGTATAGAATTGTCTTCATGAGAACGTGAGAATTATTGAATTGTCTGCAGTCTCAACCAAAGGCAAACAACTACACTTTGGCTCTGATTTTGCAAAACTCTAAGTTTTAGAAGTAACTCCTCTTCCTCTTGTTTATTTTCAGTGAACGTGTGAATGGCCATACAGTCTTCCATAGGTATCTATTTGAATTATTTTTGTGATGGAATAGTGGATAACACTGTTACAGAATTCAGTTTGGTATGCTGAGAGTATGGCTTGGCCTTACCTATTGGCCTTGCAGCACTTCCTTCCATGATAATCTAACCCAGTTAATCTAATGTTTTTACATCTCCAGGCTCATATATGAAAAGTTAGCTATATTTTTAATGCAAAACCTAAATATAATTCTGTATGTCTTTCAAAACATTGAACCATATCCAACATAGAAGTTAATGCTGTGGAATAGAGCGGGAGTCCAGCCAGGCAGCTGTCTCTCAGAGCTGGCCATTTAAAGTCATTCGTAGGTGCCCAAAGAATATGTTTTCCACATGGCAGTTTCCTTCTAACCTGAGTAATGACGATTAACTACTAAAATTTTGAAATATGGGGCAAAACAAAATGCAAGAAAAAATTATTATAGAGAGAGGGTAATGGTCATAAATGTTTTCCTTGTGTTTCCTCCAGAAAGGCCCATGAATGGAGCCTCAGACTACATCCTGCTGTCACTGAAACCAATTAGATTTTTTGCATTAACTTCAGTAAGAGCAAATGCAGGCCCCTGGAGATGAAGATTTCTGTCAATATAGTATAAAAACTGTTTCATTTCAGGTCATAATGGAGACAGAGATAGGATTCTGTCTTCTAATCTGGTGTAGGATTTATATAATGGAAGGAGAAAGGCACTTTAATCTGTGGGTTAAAATGATTATATTTTGTGTCTTCTAAAAAAAATCACATGGGAATTGTTCATTATAAAACTATTGAGATTCTTTCCTGTACTAAAAGAACAATCATATGATCTTTGCAATTACTGATTTGTGTAGTCAAAGAGTAGCTGAAGCATGTTTTTTCTTTTCTATTGTAAGAAGAACAGACACTTTAATGATGCTGCCAAAAAGTTTTAGCTTTTTTGGGGGGATCTGAAATTTGAAATGCAATAGACCTACACTACAGTCCTTCATCATTCAAGTTGCCCTTTTAAATCAGTGTGAGTAAAGATCATCTGCATAAATTAGAATAGCAAGATATGGCAGACCTATGAGAAAAGATCTACGTGGAAATCATAAGAAAGCTTAGTAGTCTGGGCTTTTCTGCTGTGGTTCTCACCCGTAAAAGTAGGTATGTTGAATATTTTTAAATATTAACAAAAAATAGATGATGCTCTGAAAACAGATGTTTTCGAATTCCAATATAGCTGAAGCATTTTGTGCAACAAATATGCTAAGCTTTTTAAAATTCAAATATGCTCTAGAAATATTTGAATTTGTGATGTTTTTCTGTGTGGATTTTTTCACTATTCTCTTATTATGGGAATCTAAACAACATTTGCGTTGTTGATTTAATTTTTTTATGGGAAACCATCAAGCAGCTGATTATTCAAGTGTAAAATTCTTCATATGGCAATGAAACAATTCATTAGAGAATTGAAAGGTGTGTATGGATAGTAATATTTTCCCTCTGAAGAAATAGTTACCGTTACGAACATATAAATAAGTTATTGCCCTGCAGAAATAAATCTGAAGTTTTTATTCTGTCTGTTGACAACTTAAAGAATTTGGGTTTAGATATCCTCCTAATTTTGTGATTTATTAAATAATATACGTCTTTAACATCTGTGAACTTGAAGAAAAAAAAATCATGTGAAGATAGCAGGAATGTAAATAAAAGTTCACAAAAGTTATTTCCTCTCTTTCAGCACAAATTGTGCATGGTAGAGGTTATGCAAAAATTTAATTCTGCAAAAGCTTTTCAAGTTTTCCTTGCCTATTTTTCCTCTCAAATCAGGAGCAAAATTAGGAAAAAAAACAACCTCACAACCCAAATATTTATGTTCAATAAAAATTCTACGTTGCTTTTCAAAGATAATAAAGCTTTTTTTTCAGAGAGGAAATAGGTACTCTGCAGCAAGGCCTTGGCAGCTCCCTGTAACTGCAACCAGAAAGTAGTAAAGTTCTTATTAGTGGTGCTGATGCTATTTGTTAGTGGACAACCAACTGATCAGTCTGTTAAAACAATTTCTTAAATTAAATAAATAAGGAAAACTGGAAAGAATTGTCAACTTTGTTCTTCAGTTGCCAGAGTTTCCAACCCCCTTGGCTCCGTAGCAGCCAAACAGGCTGCCAGTAGACCTTCAGCTGTTGTCTGGTTAAAGAGAGACTGAAACCTGGAAGCCCTAGAGAATGTCAGAATCCTGCTGACCTGGGAGAAACCAGCACTATGAGCTAGTAGCAAAAAAAACCCTGATCTTTGGAGTCGGTAGATGGGCAAGAGTCCACTAGAATGCTACCTGAATTTTGCTGAATGTTTAGAAATTGAACAATTTCAGTAAAGTGCCTGTAACTCTATGTTCAATTAAAAACATATCTGAGATTTTTCTGAGCAGCTCTACTTTGATGTATGCTGAAGCACTAGAAGTAGGGATGTAGTACGGTGGAGTATCTTATAAGGATGTTATTTTTATGAAATAAGCTGTAATAAATCCCTGCTGGATCCTCTGTGGACAGGTGGGGCAAAAACCTTAACACACAGAGGAGCAATTTCTATTGTCCAAAGCTGATGGGAAAAACTTGAGTCCATTTTGAAAAATGTGTCTAGAGGATGCTGATAGTGTACGCTGGCAATCTGCCTGGTTTTGCTTGTCAGATGAAAAACAGATACAGTGAGTGACTGTAGAATAAAAGAACAGACAAATTCAATATAGGTAAATTTCAGCTGATGGACATGAGAAAAAACATAAAATCCTAACTTCATGTAGCTGTGATGATGTCTTCTGATCTTATCCAGAATGTTGTGGAGTAAGGTGTTACAGTAGGTAAGTCTCTGAGGGTGTCAGTTCAGAGCTCCATCATGGTTAGAAGGCAAATAAAATGTTAGAAATCAGTAGAAATGGAAAAATAACAAAATGCAGAATATCATTACGGTATTAGTTGGAAATCCACAATCTGCCTGAACCTAGACAATGAGCAGTTTTCGCCACCCCAGCAGTCTCCAAAAGGCTGTAATAGAACTGAAAAGGGTTCTGTGGAAGGTCTAAAAAGATAAGCAAAATGTGGAAGAGTTGCTGTATTAGAAATGATTAAATAAATGAGGATCTCTGTCTGGAAAAGAGAAGACCAATGGAGGTTATGATAGTAGCCTATAAAATCATATAGAGTGCAGATAAGGCTCATTCTCTTTGTGGTATCTTGTTCAAGAGCCAGGAGAAATCAAATGAAAGTAGTAGGAGCCAGATGAAAAACAAATAAAAAGACGTGGATTTCACGTAGTGGGGAGTTGATCTTGCCAAAAGAATGATGGATGCTAAAATTTTATATTGGTCTAAGAGGACACTGGGCAAGTTGATGGTGGAGAAATTCACTAAAGGTTAACTAAACACACAAATATCATAGCTGGTTCAAGAAGTCCTTATGTTGAAAATAAGTGGAGCCTGGGTGAATATTAGGGGAAATATAATTTACACAGAATGTTAGGGATTGGAAGGGACCTCAAAGGATCATCTAGTCCAATCCCCATGCTGGAGCAGGACCACCTAGATCAGATCTCACAAGAATTTATACCTGTCTTGTTTTTGTACTCTTCCCTACTTATCCACTTATGGCCATTCCTGGAGATAGAATACTGTGCTTGAAGGGTCTTTAGTCTCACTCACTTATGCTCTTAACTGCTTTGCAAATTTACCTGAATTTGAGAAAATGTGTACTCTGTCTCCTAAAAAAAGGTGTTAAGTACTTCAGACTTGGAATCTGAAGTCTAAGCCCAAAATGCAATTTCTGACCTTGATGTGAGCTTTTAAAATATGGATGGGAACAAAAATTCCCCAGTGGTAAAGATAGATCATTATAATCAAATCAAAACTGCCTGAAGGTGCAAAATATAGGAATATAACTGCAAAACAATTCAACACTGATTTCCCTTTGCCAGTTCTACTGTGGTCGTTTGCAACACATTTTCAAGAACCCTATATAGAATGAAGAGAAGGGACATTTTATGTGATGCAACTTTTTAGTTCAGAATTGTCCTGTAAAGAAGTCACAGAAATGCGCTGTAGATTAATGAGCAGAAAATCTGCAATTTATGTCAATGATGTGTCAAGTCAAGTATACACTGCAAGGCATGTGGACACAGACACGTATTTCACCGTATCTGGTGGGCCAGGTGCCTGTAGGAAACTTTGGAATAGGGTACTGCTTCCATTAACTTTATTGTTTCCTTCCATGGTATGTGTGTGGTTTGTTGGTTTTTTTTTTTTTTTTTTTTTTTCCTTAAGCTTTTAAAAAAAAAAAAAAGCTCAAAAATGCTCACAAAAGTAAACCTGGATCTTGACGTTATTCTGATGATTTGACACAGGAAAAAAGTGGAGTCTAGGAGAGGGGAATTATTGGTTATAATCCTCGTGGTGGGTTTTGTAAATTGGTTATGCTTGTTTTGTAATTGCATTATACGAAGTTCAGAAATTATTTTTATAACTACTTAAGAACTGAAAGTTATTGACAACGAAGAATACCTGAATGTTAAGCAATATATGTTATTGTAAACAGGAAAATTGGAATTCCAAATGAATCTGAGGGCCAAAAAAAGCTTTTCCAAAGCTGCTTTATTATTAAAACACAGGATGTAGGAAGTAAAACATGGATCTTGGGTTCTCATCATGTGCAATGTGTTAGTGCTATACTGGATATAGCCAGTATGTGAATGTGGAGCTGGCCATGCAGCCATGAAACCCCTGCTGAGAGACTCCAGGAGTCTTCCTAGCTGGAGATCGCAGCAGTGGTTGCAGGTGGTCTGTAAGGAGCTGGTCACGACCCCTCTCTATTGCCCATCTCTTCTGGCCAGAGACTTTAGATTCTCTTAAGCACAGTTTTAAAAACGAGTACAGGGAGAGTGTTGGTTTTCCCTGAAAGCAAGTGCAGCGTATTCTGCAAGAATGGTGTGGACTACGGAGAGCAGAAAGGAAAAAATATGTGTGATCAGGAGTGGAATGGGCCATCTGTGAAACAACATCTCTTATTAAAATAACTTTCTTTTCTTAAGGCACGAGGCTTGAATTCATGAAACAACCACTGCCATCTTGCAGTGCATCCTGGGCAGACACCACACGATCTGTCTGCTCCTGCTGGCAAGTCAGGAGAGACCAGGCTCTTGGTTAAGACAGACCCATGTGGGAGCCATCATACTAGATCTGGGATAATTTTGTGAAGGGAAAGGTGGCATAGTCTATGGTTCTTGTTGCAGGTTTTTATAGAAACTGCTATGCCAGGAAATAAAACCATAAATATTTCCCATGTCTTTAATTCATAGCTTGCTACTTATTTCCCTGTTATTCTCTGAGGTTGGATGATCATAAGGTAAAGAATCACTATATAATCCTATTGTATCCACAGTTTCTTTCAACAATCCCTGTTTTAGACAGTTGTGTAATGACTTTCCATTCATTTCCACTGCTTATTAGGGAAACCTTTTCTTTCGACATCCTTGAAGCATGGCATGCTGTAGGTATGATGGGATATCTTGTGCTGAGAATCATTTTCCCCTGTAAAACTTTTGAAGCATTATAGAATCTAATTTTTTCTAATCAGCACTCTAGTTTCTTGTGGGCTAAAATTAGGCTTCCTGTCTCTGGCATGCGAGGCGTCAGCCTGTGTGACCTTCAAGCTGCCATCCGGCCTTGAAGTGCAATTTTTGCATCGGGAAATCTCGAGGCAGCAGCTTTACCCTTATTTGCAGTAGCAGCAAGATCATCAGAAACAGTCAACTGAGCAGCAACGGCAGGCGTATCGCTCACGGGAAGCCATGTTACCGTGGTGCACAGAAAGCTCTCCAGTGCTGAAGTGCCAGCGTGAAACAGGGCTGATCCTCCACTGCTCCGTGTGCTCTTGCAAGGTGACCAGCCCGGAGGGTCTGCATGAATATTAATGGGTAAACTATAGAATGATGAAGAATCAATAGCTTCATCTGCATAAGGATAATACGCATTCCTTATGCATTGTAGAGCTGCTGCACTACAGCGTCTGAATTTTACTTACACACTAAACTCATCTACAAGCTCTCTCCTTTTGAATTATGCATATATTACACAGCCTGTTGCCTACAACAGATTTATGACAATCTCATTGCACCTATGCAAATCCTTTTTGGTTTTAAGCATCAAGCGTTTAATATCTTTTCTCTACTGAGGGAGAAAAATTGTTGTGCAGAAATGGGTACAAAAAGGTTTTATTACTCGCACTATACGCTGCTCTTACTAACTTTCTATCAGTTCCACATTGTATCTGGTCGGTTGAATGACTGTTTTTGCGACACTCTCGGCACTTTGTTCTCTGCTGCTGCAAAATAATATTCTTTGTCCTCGTTTTCTTTCACATACCAAGCACAGCAGCTGATAATAACAGAACTGAATTTACAGCTTGGTATTCAGCATTTTAGGTGATTTTAATTATGATGGATGAAGAAGAAAAATGGCCAAAACATGCTTTCAGTAGTGCTGAGCAAATATGACATGGAAATGATACACAGAGCTTATATTACAGATCTGTCAAATTACCCAAGGATAATTTGAGTAGCTGGCAGATTCCCAGCTCATCAGTTCAGTAGCACAGGCAACACATGCTGGTTAGTTTTGCTTGGGCTTGACGTATAAATGCCTGACCATCACCAGAGCAGCTTAATTGATAATGGACATCTGATTTGAAAATAGGTGTGTACCCCTTTAAATGGTAGCTGTCGCATCACATCACGTCACATCACATATGTCATGTCATGTTCCATTAAATCGCATTATATGCTGGCATGATGCAAGATGACATGATGAGGGGCTAATGTAACGTGACAGCTAATACCTGCGAACAATTGGAGTGGTGGGTATCGGATCCGAACGTGTGCCGGGCTTCAGCTGAGTGTCCGTGCGAGCGAGCAAAGTCTTTACCCAAGGATCGAGCTTTTCTTCAAAGAAAAGCTGCTGCTTCAACTTTAGCAGCTGCCCGGCTCCATATTTATAACCACTAGTGGTATATTTTATTTTTTATAGAGTGACTTATGGCGCCTTAAGGGACGTGCAGAGGGAGAGATTAAGGTCTGTCAGAAAACGTGCAGAAGTTTGACATATATGGCCTTCGTTTCTCAGCTCCTGGCTCATTTTAGGTGTCAAAGTACTCTGGTGATTTGCCTAATATGAAAACTTAATTTATGGGTCAGATGAAGCCTTGCTTAATGCAAGAAAGTTTAGCTGAGTGATCTACTAGAAAACGTTCAGTGATCTGCAGAATGTGCCGCACTGTTTTAACGATGGAGTCGAGTTTTCACACGGTGTTTGTGCAGCACCCTCGGGGACCTCCGCAGGTGAAATTACGGAATATGCAAGAGTGAGTTATGACTCGAGCAAAGGCAGCGGGGAAAGCACAGGACGTGCAGCTTCCATTTTTCATTGCCTGCACTACATTTGCAGCAATGTCAGTAACATAGACCTTGGGGAATCGGAGTCATTGCTGAATCACAAGGGAAATTTCTCGTGTAGCTCTTCCCAAATATTGATTGTTAGGCAATCTTTGAAACCTGCTATGTAAAGAACTTTTTTTTTCTTGTAGACTGCAGGGATGCAAAGGTTTCCGAGTTAAACATAATGCAAGATAAAAAGTCTCCTAATTGGTGAGGTTTTGCCTCAGGATTCTTGTTGTTGCTTTCTGCACTAAGTCTCATTAAAACCCTGAATAATTCCTATGTCGTGCATTATATATTTAAAGAACTGATTGGGTTGCGGTGTGTGATTTTGTGGTTTTTTTTTTTTTGTCCCCAGTCCATTCTTTCTGGACCTTAATTTAATGGGAAAAAAGAACAGTCATTTTCTGGAACTGCCATGGCAAGATCATTTAGAGTATAATTTAAAAACTTGGAAAAGTCTGCATCAATCATGCATGTACAGTAATTGCTGTGATAACTGTTTCTGGGCGCTTAATTATTATGAAACATTAGGACTGTATGTCCTTTTGTAATCCTTCTTGATAGCCTTTTAGCTTGCACCATATCTATGTCATATCCTCCACTTCATAGAGTGTGTCAGTCTCTGAACAGGTAAGTCCTTTCGAATGCTCTTAAATTCTAGTTTCCTTGGGTACTTTAGGAACAGCAGAGTGGTCATTATACTGAGAATAACCATTTTTCAACTAATTAGATTGATTCTGATAACTCTCAAAATGTCAAGACTTCAGCTTTCTTGAGTCGCCTATGGGAGATGCTATAAATTGACAGTGATCATTAATTACAGATTTTCACCCCTTGCTGGGGTTTACTGTAATGGGGTCTCCTTAGGATTATCTTTGAGTTACTTGGGGTCTGCAGCTTGTGCAGAGTGCAGCAGGCCCTGCTTCGTGCTGTACGTTAGGCTGAATGTGTGTTTGTCTTGAGTAAATTCTGTGTGAAATTTTAGACTCGTTACTTGTGTAATCTTTTCCTTGTTGGCTGTGCAAGATTAGGCTCACGAGTTACTATTGCACAGCTTAGGAGATGTACTAATTTTAGAGTTACTGAACTCCAGCCTCTCTTAAAATCAATGCAACTTGATGGGGGAGCGAGAGGAGGGGTATTCCAGGTGCTGCCTTTGGGCAGTAAGATGAGAACAGCATTGATGTTTTAGGATATCGATGTGCAGGAAACTAAGACTTTCTTCCTGTATCGTTGCAATGATGGAAATCAATTGAGGTGCTTCCTTGCTGCTACGTTCAGAGGGGGTAAATTCTACTGAAGAGTCTGGTTCTTGTGTTACCATTTGACTTAGCAGCCCTGAAAGCCTGGAGCCAGTGAAGATTGGACTCTTTTCCGGTGGTTCATTAATTCAAATGTTTTTATTCTATTGAGCGTGACTGGTATAATTTGTTAATTTAATCCATTTATTTATTTATTTTCACTTTTAATTTGTTGTGTTCCTAGAGACTATGGTTTGTGGATGCATCAAATAACTGAAAATATGTTATCACAGCTGTTGCGTTACAGCATAAACAAAGAATGAGAGAACGGTGGCTTGTTATTTTGAATATTCAATAATTTTAAAATATATTTAATTTTAAATGTTCAATTAGCATAAATACCAATAAATCCCTTCCAGGCTGTAATGCAGGACATACAGGCTGTATAGTATTTGAGTTTACCAGTAGAGATACTGACATGCTGTTCTGGTTCATATCACCAGCTATGTATTATCTGTCCAGTCTCCGGTACATATTTCTTCTTAGTCACCACAACTCTACGAAAGCTTGCCATCCCTCATTTCCACTCTTATCTGCTACTGTACAACTAGATCTTGCTTCTTGCTGTGAATCAGATTTGTGTCTGGACCATCATCCTTCTCTGCAGACACTCTGAAATAACTGGTTTATGATTGTCACTTCAGTTCTGGCTTTTATGCGTTTTCTATTCGAATGGACTTCTCCCTGATCTGTATGTTCTAATTCTGCCTATTAAAATAAGGCAGTCACCTGAATATCTTATTTTCTTTCAACCTCTACTGGGCCCTCTAAAATGCATTTCAAGTTTTTCTTATTCTGCAAACCAGTATACGTAGCATATAGATAGAGGTGCAAAATCCAGTTGGAGGCTGTTCATAAGTGGTGTTCCCCAGGACTTAGTACTGGGGCCAGTTCTGTTTAATATCTTTATCGATAATTTGAACAAGGGGATTGAGTGCACCCTTAGTAAGTTTGCAGATGACACCAAACTGGGCAGGAGTGTCGATCTGCTTGAGGGCAGGAAAGCTCTACAGAGGGATCTGGACAGGCTGGATTGATGGGCCAAGGCCAATTGTATGGTATTCAACAAGGACAAGTGCTGGGTCCTGCACTTGGGTCATGACAACCCCATGCAATGCTACACGCTTGGGGAAGAGTGGCTGGAAAGCTACCTGGTAGAAAAGGGCCTCAGGGGTGTTGGTTGATAGTCAGCTGAACATGCGCCAGTAGCATGTTCACTTGGCCAAGAAGGCCAAGAGCGTCTTGACTTGTATCTTCTTCCCAGCAGAACTAGGGAAGTGATTGTCCCCTGTACTCAGCACTGGTGATGCCACACATCAAATATTGTGTTCATTGGGCCCCTCACTTCAAGAGACACTGGGATGCTGGAGCGTGTCTAAAGAAGGGCAATGAAGCTGGTGAAGGGTCTAGAGCACAAGTCTTACGAGGAGTGGCTGAGGGAACTGGGGTTGTTTAGCCTGGAGAAAAGGAGGCTGAGGGGAGACCTTATCACTCTCTATAGCTACCTGAAAGGAGGTTGTAGCAAGGTGGGTGTCAGTCTCTTCTCCCAAGTAACAAGCAGGAGGACAAGAGGCAACGGCCTCAAGTTGCACCAGGGGAGGTTTAGATTGGATATGAGGAAAAATTTCTTTACTGAAAGGTTTGTCAAGCATTGGAACAGGCTGCCGAAGGAAGTGTGGCAGCCACCATCCCCAGAGGTATTTAGAAGACATGTAGCTGTGGTGCTTAGGGACATGGTTTGGCGGTGGACTTGCCAGTGCTAGGGTAACAGTGGGACTTGATGATCTTTAAGGTCTTTTCCAACCTAAACGATTCTATGATTGTACAATAGACAGTAATATGTGGAACTTAACTGTTGAATGAAAGATGACACTGTAAGTGATGTACCGAGCTAAATTCTACTGCTGTTGACATGCATGCGAAATAATAATGCAAAATGATTCTCTTTGTTTCAGTGGAATTACATTACCCTCTGGGTAGGGAGGGCTGAAGTTGGCCTACTGAATTATTTTAATAGAATTGTTTTAAAGACTGTCTCTTCTACCTCCAAGTCAGTAGTCTGCGAGTGGAACTCCATCTATGCTGTTAACTGACTTCACCGTGTCATGGTTTTGTTATTTTGCCTTCCATGTATTGTGTTCCTACAATAGCCTGAGCTCCAGTTCAGAAGGGAGTTTGCTTTGTCAGTCTGTATGTTGACATAAGAATTCAGAAAGCGAGCACTTTGGGCCAAATGGTCTTTTCCTGTTCTGATGTTGTTTCATGTTCTTCATCTCAATTACAGTAGGTCCTATGGAGATAACTGTGCAGAGGATCGCAGAAGCAGTGGGATAATGATGAATGCGAACGGCTGCCAGTAGTAAAAGCCCCAGGTGATGGGGATTTGTGCAGTCTACAAGTGTTCTGTTTCTAGACAGTAACATTTATACCAGTGATTACCAGGAACTCAGGTGCTTTGCTATGACTGTTTATAACTCCAAAATTATTAGCAAAAGAGTGCAATATCTAAGCATTGTAATTTTTAACTACTTCTGTACTTCAGTTCTAAAGCACAAAATCGTAGCGTTCATGCTTTCTTCGTCGTTAGTTTCATAGTTTGTTACAGTGTAGTTTGCAATTATCTCTTTTTTTTTCCTACTTGAGACATGTAAGGTCATAAATGAGTTACAGAACTGTTGTTCCTAAATTGAAGGCATGGATGTGTCGTTGTTCAGCAACTTAAGAGGTCTGTTCTAGCAGCATCAGTATGACACTGGATTTTTTCATGAGATGTATCATTTCATCGTAAAGGACTTCAGTCTAAAATATGATACAGCTTCCAATGTTAGTTACAATTTACTTTGCAAAAGCATTTTCTGTATTGGCTGAAGGCTCAGTAAGAGAGGGGAAAAAAACTCAGAATGATGCATCAAATTACAACATAATTAACTGAAAGTGGAGTTATGCAATGTATTACATTTTATATCTTTTACAGTAATGTTACTGCTTTTAACCGTGAAAAACATCAACCTAAATGCTATTATTTTTCCCTTAAAATAAGGCTTTTTATTTGAACCACATTAACAAATGTAAGTGATCTATAAGTGTCCTAGTGCGTTAGTATTTTTGGTGTAAGGCCTTAAAATTCACCACAGAATGCATAAAGATTTGTGTTTTGTCATCCTGACAGGAAGTGGCTTAGGCTTGATCTAATTATTTATTTGGAAAAAACTGTCTTTTTACATTCTCTGCATATCCCAGACAATGCTATTCTTGCATCTCTCCTTTCCTACCCCTGGAGGAACACTTGCCACCTCGCCAGGTGCGTAAAAGGACTGACTGGGAACAGTGGTTTTACCTGCTCTGGAGCTGCAGATTCAGGGCACATCCAGCTTTGCCCATGTAGCCCTAGGTGGATATGGCTGGTAACCAGGCGGGGAAGTTGTACTTCTCTCGTCGGGAGGAGGAGTAGCTCCATCTTACCACCACTTCCCCAGTATGCTGGGGAGGTGTGGGCTGCCTTTGATGAAGTCGTGCACAAATTTGCTGATTGTCCCTTCCGTACAGTTCATGGGAAGTCAGGAGGCCACGTGTTGAGCGATAAGGAGAAAGCAAAGTATAGACGAGCTGCTCATTCATACCGCGTCCTGCCTTCTGTTGTCTCAATGTTGCTTGAAAGCTGTGGAGAAAATAAGCAATGAGGATTTCACTATGTAATGAAAATTTAATTATTTTGCGTATGCAGAAAGGGGATAGGTTAAAGACTTAAACATTCGAGTATTTAATTTTGCAAACTTGCTGCTATTTTGACATTTCCTTTATTTTTCTACCCATTGTGCTTGTCCATGGTTTCCCATGTGCTCTCTATGGTACACAGCCTGTCCAGAATGGTACTAGGCATCTGTGCAAAATTGCAGACACTTAAACACAGCTGCTGGAGTGTTTCCAGCTTCTATTATTGGTCACATGCAGAGAATGACAGTAGCAGACAAAGCACCTCATGCAATCTTTCGTTGATTCACACAAATGTATGTTAAATGTTTCTCTTCAAATGCTAACTTTTTGTTAACTGGAACACAAGCATCCTCCTAGAATTATGTATATGTAGTCAAAATCAAGAACATCCTGAGAAATAGCAATTTATTCCTGTGCTGCTTTTTATGTTTCAGCTGTAACACTCTGGCTGTGATGCTAATGCTTGTACACGTGTCATGGTACAACACGAAATTGCTGTAAGATACTATGTCAGTTTAAGTTGTTTAAATGAGCTAGTAGTAGGGACTGTGTAATGAGCTGATCCACAAAAACTGAAAGTATAAACACAAACAAGTTAAAGAACCTTTCTTACATTGTCTACTCAGCGATATAGTGCAGCATGTATACAAACGTGTTCATACACGAACAAAACTTTTAACAGAAAGTGATTAAAAAATCTAAGTTTATAATGAGGCCTGAGAATTGTTCCTTTGTTAGGGATGTCAAGGAAGTTGCTTCTGCTTTTAAAATGAAGCAAATGCGAAGTTAAGTGTAGGGAGGAATACTTGACAATTCTGCTGCCACCTTTTGATCATATCCTGTAGTTACAAGTAGTAGTTAAAAATCATTTAATCCAGAGTATTAAAGCTGGAAAAAGTATATACCTCTATAGGGGAATAATTATTTAATCTTTTGAGGCAAGAATTTTAACTAAGCAGGTGGCCATCTTGGACACTGCACTTGATATATGGCTTTATTAAGCAGTTTTACTCAAATTGTGTAATAACTTATGTGTTTAAAATGATAGGACTGATAAAAATGATAAATAAGTAATGAATTGCAGCTATGTTCTATTCATTTTCTCAACTTATCAGGTCTTTACTGTAATACATTTTTATTAAATATAGCTGAAATCAGGGTTGCCCACCTTCTCTGTCATTGAACGGATCTGGTGCTCTTGCTCTCTGCTTTCCTTGAGGTTGCTTGGAGATTCCTCAAGTGGTTGCAAGTCATCTCTTGGGACTAGCATGTCAGCATCGCCTCTCGTATTATATGTGAATGTCCTGTATATCAAGACTGCATATGTGTGTCAAATTGTGTGATGAGGCTTCTTCTTGGATGGACACACATCCCAGTCTGGGGAGAACGTCTCCTTTTTAAGCAGACGACTTGTGCATATCCAAGCCTATGATGGTGTGTAGTACTAGTGTGCTGTGCTAAAGCATTAGATAGCTCACCCATCCCAGAAATTTGAGCCCCCAGTGGCCTACTCAGTTTGTCAGAGCTTGATGTGAGGTTGGACATAGTGCCCACTAAATTATGGGTGGGTTGGTTGGTTTTTATTTTTTGTTTGTTCGGTTGGGGTTTTTTTAGGTTTTTCGAGGCTTCTGAAAAAAACAGATTCTGAACTTAATTCAGATAGCAGGTATTGACTGCCAGGTCTGGTACTCGTTTCTTGGTTAATCTTTAGTGTTTTTCTAAATTGCCAATCCATAAAGCATAGCGTGTTGTGCCAGAAAGATGTTTTATAATTAGTTCTTCAGGGACTAAATAGTCTAATGCTATGGTGATGGAGGCCATGTAAATAACTAGCTATATTAAAGAAAAATATTTTAAAAAACGTTCATTTGAAGAATGATTTGAATATTTGGATCTGTTGCCAGTAGGGAGATATTATATTATTATACTATAAAGATAATTTTGTAATAAATGAACAATCTTCTTCACAGTAAAATTCCTTGATATGAGAATATGGATCTATGCTTCACTGAATCACAGGCCAAACTCTCTGCTACTATGCAAGACAGGGTTATCCTGGCAGTACAGATGTTTAAACTTGCTAGAGAGCTACTATATCTTTTTCAATTTTAAATTTATACAGGATTAGATCAACGAACAGGTTAATGTTGAGATTAATCATCTCCTTGGGTTTAGATCAGTGTTTAGAGTAGAGGGTAGGTGTGAGCCACAGCTGTTTCAGAATAGTATGGTTACAGGAAAGGTTTGAGGGGCTGCTGGCAAGGAGGATCGTGGCAGGAGCAGAAGCTGCCTGAGAGACCTGTGTTTGAATCAGTGACCCATGCTTGAAATGTTTGTTAGTACGTTAACAGGCAGAAATGTGTGTTTTCCAATTCCTGCTAAGAATGGGAAGTAAGAACCTTGGAACACTGGAAGTTATTTGTCAGGAGCGATTAGCAAGAGCTGAGACTTTATAGGAAAATCATTTGAGAGGGAAGCCATGGTCCCCCCTGCAGACAGGTCAATTATGGAACACTACAGCAGCAGCAGCATTACAGAGATGGTTGTGTGGAGCCCAGGATTCATCACTGTGGTTAGCATTATGGGTAAATAGTGTTGTTACTAACGAATGTAAACCTCTCGTCAAAGCTAAGGATTGCCAGTGCGGGCGAAATGCAGGGAGGGAGCTCTGGAACAAGCTGGAGCACTCTGAGAAAGAGAGGTGGAATCTGGTTCAGAAGGGCTTTTGTTTTCAGGGCACATTTTCGCCACAGTGCATGAGAAATCAAGTTTGTAATTCCCGATAATGGGTTATGCACCTGATTGGTAATAGTGCAAGCAAAAATATAAAGCACAGAAGTGCTCAAAGTGCTCAATTATTTCATAAGACCGCCTCGAGAACAGATTTTGCTCATTTGCAGCTGAGTTGTTTGTGCTTGTGTTTATCTCAGATACCCATTACACTTTCATTTACACTGTGACAGTGTTTGGCTGTGTCTGATTCTCACCAACTAAAGGCAATTAAAACTGCTGGCCCAGTGTCACTTGTCTCAAAACATGCTCAAGCATAGTATGATTGCTACATCCTTGTTCTAAGACTGAAATGTGTGTATGTTTAATGGTTTCAGCTACAGTCTGGAATAGGCTGATTACAAAAGAGCTAGCTAAGTGGAAGTGTTGAAAACAAGATGAAAAATTAAGCGTGATGTTATCATCTGGCTGTAATGATACCTGCACAGAGATTTCTAGAGATGAAATAATATAGAACTCATTACGGTGAAGTGTTGACCCAAATGATGTACATGCATCTGATTTCAACACATCTTCACCCCCTGGTAGTTGTCCCCTCATGATGGAACAAATGCCTTAAAAGCCAGCAAGGTAAGCTGCTAAAACTCCTAAGTACCAGTAACTAGACTGTGAATGCACGGTGATATTTTATTTGTCACAAAGAGATGATGAGATGGAATTTGAATGATGAAGCTGAGACACGAATGTATTGAGTCTGGATTATTTTTGTTTTTATTGAAGAATAATGTGTCTCTAAGTGAGTGTCGTGGGTTAGGCTGAGTTCGGCAACCAAACCCACGCAGCTCTCCCAGTCCAGTAAAATGGAGAGGAGAGAAAAATGTAATAAAAGAGCTGAGGATCGAGACAGGAACAGAGGAGCACCCACCAACCACGGTCCCGGGCAAAAGAGGCTTTTTCTTAATGCAGAACTATTTATTGACAGCTACCTAGAAAGAGAAAAAGCACACAAAAACGGTTACTTAAGAGAATAACGAGAAAACAAGGCCAGGTCTTAAAAACACCACCACTCCCCCCTCTTTGCCGCCTTCTTCCCGGCTCTACCTCCTCCCCCCAGCGGCGCAGGGGGGCAGGGAATGGGGGAGTGCAGGTCAGTTCATTCCAAGTTGTTACTGCCGCTTCTCTTAAAGGAAAAGGAGTCCTTACACCATTGTCCCTTGCTCCAGTGGATCCCCTACTCACGGCGAAAGCGTGAATCCTGCCCGCTGGGGGGCAAATCCTTACCCCATCGGATTTGCCCCAAGTGCGGGCTTTACCAGCCCTGGGCTTTTAAGGAGCTGTGGCCACTCGCTCTGGCGTGGGTCATCAATAAACTTTAAATGTGCTCCGGCGTGGGTCGTCATGTCGACCTTAAATGCGTCTCCGTACAGACTCTGAATGCGTAAAACGCGTAAAATGTGTCTCTACCTGTGCCCATGATTCACAATAGTCTCAGGCTCAGGCATCTCTTCCCGACGTGGGTCATCCACTGGTTGCGAGTGGGTCTCTGCTTGCTCCACCGAGGACTTGTTTGAAAAGGGGCTGCTGCTGGCAAGGGGGACTCAGCCGCGGCACACGTTGTTCCGTTCCATCTTCACTGACCTCTTATCTGTGTGGCCGTTTCTCTTAGATTTCAGTCCTGTCTGGGTGAACTCGGCCCGGTGGGCGCCCCGGCAGCGGGGCTCTCCCCGAGTTCCCCAAGCGGCTCCGCCGCCGCCATCCTCGACGGAGCGAGCCCGGCCCGGCCCAGGCCGCCGGGAGCGGGGGCCGTGCCCCCCTCTCCGTCTCCTTGCTCCTGGGCACCGGCACACACCTTTCCGGTTCCTTTGTCCGACGTAAATAGGGCAATTCGCAGAGGCGCCGATTGGCTCAAGCCCCGAGGGGGACGGGAGTCCGGTCTGATGGGCAGCTTCTGCCACCCGGACCTCCCCCCCCACTTCAAACCATAACACTGAGAAATGAATGACACAGCCCAGAAACGTTCAAGGTAAACTAGGCCAGCTGGGAGAAACCCTGATCATGAGGCACCTTTTACCACTTCCTCCTTCTGTACTCCTTTTTAATGTTTTTGGCTTGTGCCATTCTGCTCGTTTTCTGTTGTTGTTGACCCATTTCTCACATGTTAATTTATTTTCTAGTGACAGGACTGAATGGGCTCAGACCAGTTTGGGATGGGGGAAGGAGAATACAACATGCCTAGATCCTATGATAGAGCATAACTGCAAGGCCTACCAGCAGGATAATGGTATCCCCAAAAGTTCGCCTGCAGCACTTGAATTATGATCTGCAATTTCCAAAAGGCCATGCCTTAAAAAGAAACGTTGCTTTGCCTCACCTGCTCCAAAATGACAGTTGGGTGCCAAATATATACTGCTTTTAAACTGTCATTGGTGCTGGTGCAGCTTTGGCACCTACACCAACTGCTTTGCTATTGCTAAGAAAGGGTAAAAGTCGATAACCTGCTACAGCAAGAGTTGAGGGGGTGAGATAACTGTTGACATAAAATTTTATAGCCACAACTATGAATACATTGGTCTTTTCGGAGTCTTCCCTTGATGTTCCTGTTCATCAAAACTTGTAGGAATATGGTTAACTTGATAAGCGTGCATTTAAATCCCAATGTGATTTAAATATGTTTGTTCTATTGTGCAGAGTTGGATTGAAAAGTGACGTGTATTTTGTTATGCAGGCTCAATTTAACAAAGTACTTAAGTATGCCAAACAGCCAGCATCTGGCCTGTGCTTGCACTACTTTAGTAGCTGCCCCAAATGAATGATTTGGGGCATTCCAAACCTCTGGCATTCAGTACAAACTTCAAATACCAGTGAGACCAGACTGGGTTGACTATAAAACAGCCTGGACTATAATTGTCTAGCTTTAATGAAACGATCAGAACTCTTACTTGTGGGTGACAAAGGTTTTCTTTTTTCTTTAATGAGTAAAAGTGTCCACTAAAATACCTTGGTCATGGTATTTCTTAGTTGTGACCCTTTATTCTTTCAATGTATTCGTAAAGATGAACAGAGCAGGGGTAAATGCACTGCCTGAACCAACTTCCTTATTATCTTTGAAACTGTTTTTTTTCCATTCCAACTCTGTATTTAATACCAAAATTTTATTTCTGGTTATTTAATGTTAGTACATATAACTTATTTTTTCTACAGCCGATTTTGCTTTACCTGTCTTTATGCACTGACATTAGGAATGTTTCTCCCACGTGTTCGTTAATGAAAGCTCTCACAGCCTTCACATTGAAATTATTTAGCTCAATAGATGATGACTCAGATGTATAAACCACTTGTTTCTTTCCTTGCAATTACCCAGCTGCCAGGCCATAATAGGATCATTCCCTGGGATGTTTCATCTTAGCTTTATACCCTACTTTGGCAAAATAGCCATATCGCTTACACTATACTTAATTTCTGAGAATGCAGCTACTAGATGAGTCATTATAAACTGAAAGTCTTGCTTTAGGGCCTCTATAACTCTTGCCAAATCTTTTTTTTTTTTTTTTGGATATGAGTGTGTGTAATCCAGTGAGCCAATCTATCAGCTGCTTCAGATGACGTAACTACCTCAATGTTAAGGCTGAGCTTTTGAATCCGTTCTTCATCATGAAATTTCTTTTTATTATGAAGTATTAGAATAGGCTCACAGTAGAAATCTCTTCTGAGCAGGGCAGCACAGCTTCAGTCATATCAGATGTTCCCAGCCATGTATGTCATACTCATCATTAGTCACCTCCACAAGCTCCTGCTTGTAGACAATAGCTAAGTTACTGAGCTCTTAGTATCAGAGACATCTTGCTCAGCTTGGG
Source organism: Tauraco erythrolophus (assembly GCF_009769465.1). NCBI lineage: Eukaryota > Metazoa > Chordata > Aves > Musophagiformes > Musophagidae > Tauraco > Tauraco erythrolophus. The sequence goes on along the minus strand of NC_141474.1, from coordinate 27,633,006 downwards.
AAAGAGTTGAAAGTTGTATCACTCTCCACTGTCTCAGCTTCTTTAAGAATCTTCTCCCCAGTTCACCCCAGCTTGGTCTGTCTGCTCCTCCATCACCAAGGAAGCAGGAGGTCTCAAGTGAATTCTGGAAATTGCATGCTTGCTCCCAAACGCCTCATCTCCTGTTACACATCCTCATTTTCAAGTGCCAAAGACATGTATTCTGAGAGAGGCAACTGTGTCTCAAAGTCCACAGCCTCATTAGGTGATGGCAGAAATTTGTAATGGAAGCTGCCTCTCTAATATCCCTGGGTAGTGTAATATGATTCTGCCGAAGCTTTGACTTGTTGCTTTTTCAGAGTAAGATTTGATATACTTGCTGGATGAGATGTGATCAAAATATTTTTTTCTCTTACTCTAGTAATCTAATTGTCGAAATGTAACATGACTCCTTTTTCTGGAGCATAACATCCAAATTGGCATAATCCGTTTGAATAGAAACTACCAGTTATTTCATATAAGGCACAAGGAACTTATGACTCCAATTTTATTGATTAGGGAGATAAATATCTACTTTAATATGTTCTTGGAAATTTTGTTTAAATTATATGCTTGGCAAGCCAGCATTTTATTGTTATCATTTTAAACTACGTACTAACCCATAGAGAAACGTGGAGGTAGTTGCACATTATTCTCAAACGTCCCTGTGAATTTTCACACATAAAAAAGGGCAGAGATTTGTGAACTGCAAATCTATATGATTTGTCTGGTGTTTGTAAATGAAAAACAAGACAAATGATGATCTCCTGGATTCTTTAATTTTCTGTTGTAAGTTACATGCGGAATACATTTAAATATAGAAATATGAGGGGAAAGGATGAATTATTTGAATACCTTTAAAATGGCTACAGTGGCAATAGTTTTGCACAGTGTCTGTATAACTAGATATGACAAAGGCCATGTATAATGTATAACCTGTTGGGGGTTTTCATCTACAGACTGCTGGTGCAAAAAAGTGATTTGCTTGCTTTTCTTTCTTGCGTGAAACTGTTGTTGGCTTCTGTCTTATGATTTGGGAGCTTTAATTTTCATTTGTTCTTCCCAGCAGTGCCTTCCATGCTATTGCTTGAACGGACCATGGCAAATACTGCAGAAGCACTTGTGAGATTTTCTCTATTTCTGTCTTTCATTTTGGCCCACTGTCAAGGTTAAAATCCTGATTTCATCAGGGCCAGGATAATATTTTACCACGCGTGATTTGGCAAGGTGAACGTGCTTTTTAGAGAGCTTTACATTTAACTAACAGTGGTAACTATGGCTTTGTATTCTTTTGTCATGGTTAATTCAGGAACCGGTTATTAGCTTGGCCAGAGGAGGAGACCGCTTAGGACAGACTGCTTAGCTAGCAGGTCACGCTGTGGCTGTCATGTAAATAAACCCTAATGGTATCTTCACACGTATAATTTTGTAAATAAAGGCTGTAGCACAATGGATGGATATAAGGGTGCTGAGCTGATTTCTTCCCTTTTCAGTGTTCAACTTTTCCAAGTTGATGCTTTTATGAAAGGGGTGTTAGGAAGACAATGTGCAGTTGGGAGATATGAAATGCATCTAAATAAAAAACTTGTTATTACTTCTGTTTGCAAACCAGTGACTTAAGGTATGAAATCTCGTGATTTTGTCTTTGTATGGCAGAGATTGCAATACCAGTAGTAGTTCATAGTATAGTTTTCCCACTAAAGCTAGCAGCTGTGTTATCCACCTCTCCTAGTCTCAGTGAGCAGCAATAAAGTGTCCCCTTGCTTAGAGATAGCAGAAGCAGTAGAAGCCACTGCAGGGAATGGCCTAGGCTGGACCTTACAAAGCCTGAGTCAATACCGTAAGATGGGTTTTCCTGAGAATGGCGGAAGCCAGAGTTCCCTGTTAAAACTGTCTGTACAGGCAGCTACAAACAAGGAGCTACACAAAGAATGGAGAACATCTTCATGTAGACTCGAGGTGATCTGTAAGTGGTTCCAGAGTGCCCGCCTGGAAAGGGGACCTATCTTCTGCTTAATGTGAAAAATTAGAATTAGTATTGGCTTTAGATGATGCAGAACGTGTCAGTAACTAGAAAGAGGCAACTGGAATCTGTTTATTACACACGATTTTGGCATTATGATATTAAAAAGTGTATTATCATTGCTATGTTGATGGAAGTCTGTGAGCAGTCAACATCACTGATTATCAACAGTTTCGGGGCATAAATATATGCCTGAAATAAAAATTTGCCCTCGTTGGATGGGACACTAAAATTATGTTGAGCACTAGTGGCATTGTTGCCTTTGCAGTTTGCTCCCAGCAAGCAGCGGAGAAAATCAGGACTACCTATATGTTAGCAAAAGGTGAAATGCTGACCAGCTGTTATCGCCATTTGCAGGGCTGACTTCTGAATAAGGAATGAGTGGGAAAACCACCAGTTAATGGGGCGGGCTGGACATGTGATTAAAAGAACTGTGGGAATGTGTTGGTCAAATAAGTATGGATGGGTGGTATAGGTATGAGAACATATAGTTTAGTTGCTACCATACATTCAAGGTGCACCATATGCTTTCTCTAGATGTTTAGCCAAGTATGCTGGCACAGCTTTAAAAAGAACATGAATACATGGACAAGGGTTCATGTGTAGGTTGTAGATGGGATCACAGACAGCAGCTCCTGTGGCATCCTGCTGCTCGTGTGCATGTCAGGCTCATGAAGAGTCACTGAAATGAAGACTTCCCCCATTAAGACGGTGCTGGATGCCTCTGTGAGACAAATTGGTTTGACCTCACCCTTGCTGTTTGCTGACCAGCTCCAGTGTGGGGTTTAAAGCAGTTTTGATCAGCTTCTGCTTGCTCTTTGCATCTCAGGTAGACTTCCTTGCTTATTTCTCTGGTCATTTTACGTTCTCATAAAACAACAGCACCTTAAATTGAGAGCGCCTGCCTCCTCTGAAGCAATAAAAGTATGCGAAGGAAGGAAGTGTGTTGTAAAAGAAACTCAACAATTCTTCCTCCTAACAGCAGCACTAACGGTTGTTGCTGTAATTAAGAAAATGGCATAGTCTGTTTTTGTACAATAATAATCTCCTGCTGCTGTATAAGTGTTCGAGAATTTATTTTCTAAGCAGGAGACATTGATCTTGTGGCAATGTTCTGTTGCCATAACTTTGTTTACATCATAAAGGAAAAATGATAGATGTAATAATTTAATTTATGGCACTAAGCAGTGTCAATTGCTCACTCTACCAGTATTGATCTACGGCATTCTGACTGGCTTATGCATCAGACCTCTTAAAGTTTCAAATAATCAGAGACCAAAGTCAAAGTAGAGTTTGGTGAGTTGTCGCGCTTCCCGATTGCAGTTGACTCATTGATTGCACTTTTTAATAAAACGGTGTGACCAATGAGTAACTAGTCACTGTGAAGTTAGTTTTTAACAGACATCACATGGTGTAAGAACCTAGCTTTTAAAATAATAATTAATAAAATATTGGAGTGTGTGACTGCAATTCTTCCCAACAGTTCTTTTAAATTGGATGTGCTTGGATTCTCTTTAGTTGCAAATATCCATATGGGAAGATTAATTTTCAGAAATAAGATCTTTGAGTTATTTTTATTTTTTACATTTTAGTTTGTATGTATGTTTTTATACATATAATCAAGGACTTCTCTTGAGGCTATGTGGATATCCATGATCTATTGAGAAGGAAAAATAATTAACGCTAAAAGAATATGCAATCTTACAATAAGCAAGAGTTATAAAGCATGAAAAAGGAAGTGTAAACCTTTTTAAGGATTTCAAAGGAGTAGTCTTCAGTATTTGTAAATTCAAATTAGTAGGTTCTAAAATTAGTGAAAACACTATTCAGATAAAGTTTGTGTTTGAATGCAGCTGTGTGGGAGCATTAACCTTCATGAAGTTTTAAATATATTTGAAAAGAAAACCCACCAAAACTAATTATACACCATTTTACTTCCCACCAGCTTCCCTGAAGAATGAAGAAATTGCCCTCTTAAGGTCCTTTCCTACAGTTTATTCCATTAAAAATAGATCTTTCTTCTGCACAACAGGAAACACTGAAAGCCTGGTTTAAATTTTCAGGAAACTCCCTTTATTTTTGATCCTTTGAAATTGTAATGTTAATACATTTTCAATTAAATATGAACAACTCTCTGTGCATCTCAGCATGAAACACAAAGGGATTTTGGGACCCTTTCAATTACTAAAGCTTGAAGATTTTTCTTAATTATTTAACTTTTACAGTATTTCTTTTTATTTAAAATAAAAGTTGTGCTGTTAGACTCTTTCTAACACAAAGACGAATATGACAGTGTTCTTTTGCCCTGTCAAATAATTTGTAATATAAAGTATGGATGGAATTTTAAGACATATCTTTTTACTGTAATGATCTTTTGATATTGCTTTTAGTATCTGCATTGCTGTCCAAGATTAAAGCTTTTGTTTGTTCCTGAAAAAAGGATGAGGACTGAATCAAAACTAATAAATATATGTTGAGTTATGTCATCTGTAAATGAATACATTCATTTGGTTGCCACAAAATGACTTGGACGTCTAACCAACCAATTTGGGTAGTCAGGATCCTTTGTACAATGTCCTGTCTAGATCTGACACTGTAATACAAAGTGTTGATGAGCGAGAAAAAGGTGTTTTATGTGCTGCAATGTCTAAATATGACTTTATGTGACAACGGTTCAGAGATAACCTCAGGTTGACAGACAGTGGCTATATGTTGTTCCCCATCTGTGAACAGCAGAGCATAGAGAGAGCAGATAATACTTAAATACAGGTGACAGCATCCGTAACAAATCATTATATTTGATGGATACCATTTAACAGTTACAGCTTTCTAACAGTCACATGGAAGACACAACGCACTAATAACACCTCATATGGATTTTTCACTTCATGCTCTTAAAATGCTGTTTCATTAAATAGCTGTCACCTATATAGCTGAGTAAAGCTGGAAGTTCAGGGTGCTGCATCCACCTAATTTTTACTTCTCAGGTTGTGGCAGGTGTTGCAGAACAGCCCTCTGTGGATGGATTGTGCGGATTTCTGCCTCCCATTTTTGGAATTATTTTCCTACAAATGGGAAAATAAAATGCTTTTGCTCTCCTTGTTTTGTTTTCTCCTCTTAAGAAACATATTCTGTTGCGCTACAGAGATGACCAGAATTCAGTTTTACTCATGCTGGTGACAAGTGTGTCCATGCCTCTGAAAAGGGTATCAGTTACTGCAACATCAGTGCAAAACATCATGTAGATTAGTTTTGATCTTTCATAACAAAATGTCTGAGAGGTTCTATTTGTCATTTTCTCATACATTAATTTAAAAAAAAAAATAATCCAAGACCCTGAAGAATAACATAGACATATAAAACAGTGATATCTAATGTTGTTCCCAATACTATTCATCCCCACTTTTTTTTATGTAGCATTACGTCCAAGACGGTCCTGGGACTGCATCACCTTGTTAACCACGGTTTAATTAAGAATAGAGGTAAATTGCTCCAATCTTGGATTTCTTAACTGTTACTTTAAAGCTGCATATACAGCCAGTAGCAAGGAATTTGATTTTCAATTAGAAAGCTGCATTTCTTGTGCTGAAATCAGTTTTCAAAATCTGTAGGTGTTCTGTAAAGGATTTATCTTTCTGATCTTAGAGGACTAGGGGTGACAATCATGACAGTGGTATTGGAGCTTTGAAGTTTTTCAGATTTTAATTGATATCTGTTGTTTTAGGGATTCTCAGTAAAAGTCTGTTTATCACATTTAGTAGTAAACTTTATTACCATACATATCCCATTCTCAGAACATGGAAAATACTGTAGATCTGTTTCACAAAGACAAATGTTACTGATATTTTAATATAGCCTTTTTTTTTGTTTGTTTCATTTAATGGAAAAAGTACAGAGCTGGCAAACAATTCACTGTGGAATTGAGAGTTTTTGTTTCCTGGTTCAACAGCATGTTTCATGTTGTCTTAACTTTTAACTAAATGAAAGTGACAGTATCTGAATTATGGGTTGGTTGATTGTGGAGTATGTGGATTTTGTGGTCGGATATTCTGTCCTGCCCAGATCTGTACGCTGCTCCCATTAACAAGCATTTGAGGTTTTCGCCAAGTATAAAAGGTTGTTAAGCGAGGTACGCAGTCAAAGTAAAAATTACATCATACTTGTTTGCTTCCTCTGTTTCAACTTGTGGGAATAAAAATCCATTTGTCTCCTGCTTTCATAAAGGTGGTATTACGCTAAGCAGGATTGAATATCTTCATTCCTCACCCAGCTGTACAGCAACAAGTTGCGTGGTTCTGTCCCAGCGATCAGAAAGTCACAGTATTTACGTGTGATTTGTTAAACGTGTTTCACTGCTCTTCAGGAACACACCCGTTGGAGACAGAGGGAGCACAGAGGGCATAGCGGCTCCTTGGTGTAGTCCACCAAGGGTTGTGAGAATAAAAGACCCTATTTGATACTTCATAGACGGCTCATGGAACAAGCAACGTGAAGATATGGTGTGTTTTTGTTGAACTGCAGTACTGGGTCAATGCGACAGCCATGGGATGCATCGTTATGCTTTGTATGATACTTTTTAAAAAAGAGTTTATTCTGCTTTCTAATAGCCCAGTCTTCAGATAACGATTTTTTTGGTGTGCATGGCTGAGGTCAGGTAGTTTCTGGAAAAGATGCAACTTATGGCTGGAAGCGGACTGTAAAATATGTTGTTTGTTATTTTAGCTGTGTAGGTCTGCAGGAAATCTAGAGGGACATATAGGCCCCGGGCTTGAAAATGCACATCTATTTCAGTATTCGAATGGGCTTCTGGAAATAGGAGCACCTACCCTAAGAAAAGTAATCTCATGGAAATGCTTGTAGATAGAAGTGTTTAGGGGTTACCTTAATAGCATGAAAATATGATTTGTGGTATTTTCTAGTTACTTTTACACTCGACTCAACAACAGTTTATTTTTCTAAAAGTTTACAATCTTTTTTTTTTTGCCACTGAAGAAGTAATTTTTGAAGTTAAACTTCAAATAAGCAGTTTTGAAGACGTTTTAAAGATAAGACAAAAATAAATACTAAATGCAAATGTCCTGTGAAGGCTGTGGTCCTTAATTAAACGTTCTACCTTAAGTGGTGTTTTTTAAAGATTGGTTACTGTACTTTTATAGATCACATGTGCTGAATATCCTTGAGTTACTCTTGAGAGCTTTCATTGATGACAGTTTGGTTTAATTTAGCTACCACTACAAAGAGATTAGGTTGTCAAGAAGATACCGTTGGAGGCTTAGGGATTGCTGAAATCCTTCTGAAATGAAAAGTAATATACACTGTAACTTTCTTTGATAGTTCTTTCACGAAGAAACTGGATGAAAATCAACCACAAGGGAACTTCTGTTTTCTGGACAAAAGAGAGAAAAAAATTCTTCTCATGTTTAGTAGTTAATGAAAACTATAAAAAAAAAAAAAAAAAAATCCCCCAAACCCCCAACCTAAAAAAACCCAACACCCAACTCCCCCAAAAAACCTAAAAAGAAAGAAGAGGGGGCAGGGTAGGAAGCTGCAGCTACTAACTTAACTCTTTAATGCTGCAAGGTACAATTTTTCTTTTTCTTTCTACTGTAATAGGCCACTCAGACTTCTGTTACTGTAGACTGAGAGTTGCAGTCTCTTATCTAAATATCATTTTGCTCATTTCTGTCTACACAGGTGTGACCGTCCAGGTCTTTGCTCAATTAATTTCTTTGAATTGTTTTTCAGTCGCTGATGCAATGTAGTCATTGATATCAAGTCAAGCCTAAACCACAGAAGCGTATTGTTTAAGGAAAAGGTTTTTCTGTTCTGTTTAATGTAGCCTACATTTTGCCAAAGATGAGAAAATATGAAGCTTGTACAAATATTTTTGTGTGTCTGCTTTGCAAAACACATCCATAAAATAAATCACACAAGTAGTCAATGTACAAAGCTGAAATGTAATCTGCATCTTTGCTACTGCTGCAAATGCCACTGGCTTGATTCTTCTTTTAGATGTAATGTGAGTTTAGAGAGTATGAACAAGGAGGAGTTGGTAGCTTGAGAAATGTTGTTTCATAGAGGAGAGGAAAAAAGTGCAAGACAGAAGGCCTTCCCGAAGTGTCTGGTCAGTATTGACCACTTCTCTGGTAGAGGAAGACCCTTGCTAGAAGATAGAGTCTATCCTCTAAACCCATTTAATGTGGGACTCTGCAGAAAGCTAACACTTTTCCCAGCTAATGTTGATGATTTTGATAGGACAGAGACAGTCAAGGTAAAAAAATGTAACCGTTTTATTATTAAATTGACTTAAATGAGGGAACCCAACACCGAAATACTCTATATAGTTTCATTTTCTAGGTCTCCTTTTAACCAACATGATTCATCTGATTCATCTGCATGTGTAACTGAGCACGCTTTAACAGGTATGGTCACCTCACTTTATTTGGGCGCTCTCAGTTGCCAGTGGGAATGTGCCAGGAAAAGCTGTGAAACGTAAAACTTTCTATAATTTTGAGAAAGAGATTGTCAGTGGTATATATTTCTGTCCTATTACTAAAAACATTTTTAAAAGGTTAATGTCATATTTCTAAGGCAAAACTTTTAATATTTGTTAGTTCTAGCTACAGTAATTGTAAATAATGAGTATAACTGAATTTTCCCTTTTAGTTTTGTTTTCGCTGCTTATATTTTTCTGAAGAAGTCTGAGTCATTGTCCTAGTGCTAAAATAAGCATAATCCTTGTTCTCTCATAAAGTGTCTTGGATTCAAAATAATCTATTTTAGATTTTTGTTTGATATTAATTACTCTTCCACAAAGTAGTTTATTCTGTTTTTCCACCTCAAATGACTTTTTATTGTACTGTATATGAATTCAGAATAGTTGCAGTTTTCCAATATACAAACCTTAATCGCAGACGGTTGTAATTAGTTTGACCTCACAGGTTGACCTTGTGCTGTGCCCGGACCATCTTCGGAAGTGGCAAATATGAAAACTGGGCTCCTTGTTCACGTAGACAGAGTATTGTTTTGGATGCAATTGTAGAAACACAGTGGACGGTTGGAGGGTTACTGAAAGTATGAACTTGCAATTTCTGACAATTTTTTGTAATCTCTAGTGGTTTTATCTGTCTTGGGCAGTGTTTTAAAAGCTGTTTCACAGAAAATTGTTTACAGCACTCTGTATCTTTTTTCCTGAATAGCTGCGAATCTTTAGTTGTATGTGCTGTTAGCCATCTTGTGCAGTGAGCTGCATTATCTTGTAAACATTTTGCCTTTATCCTGTGAATTTCGGCAGATTGGTACCAAGCAGCTATAATTCAGCTGGCACAGTTTCAAGTGAACTGAATCATAAATGACTATGGAGAGTTTTCATTTTCTGTAAGAATGTGTGGAATTTGCCCACATAATCCCAATAACCTAATCTTCTCCTGCCATAATTCTTTTGCTCCTTTGTCTCAAAAGGAGCTCACATGCTTGGAAAAAGCAACAAAAAAGGACAGTAGTCCTCCTTAAGTATTCAAGGTAGTATAGAAATGCCAATATATTAGCCATCTATAGAGAGGTAGCTAGTTCTGTCCTTGACTTTGACAGTTCTCTTCTTATGATTAATTCTGAGATTATTTTGTTTTGGTCCTTTTCAGAGACTGGCTTAGATGGGTGACTTATTTATGCTATGCCAGGCAAGAACAGCCAAATGCTGGAATACCAGTTTGTAGATAATATTTTTCCAGGTGAGGAACTGCACTTTGTATTTGTCTGTGGATCAAAGAAAAGCATCAGAATGCAGGTTTATTTAAAAGTAGCAGCGTTGAGCTTGAAAAAGTAAACTTGACCCATCATAGGGCTACGTTTTTAGCTCTCTGACTGATTTACTGTAAAACCGAACAGCCTCTAAGTTTACTAACCTGTAAAACGGCATGGTGTAGTTTAAGCCTGCGTTTTCCAGCACGATGTTTGATCTTGATCTGTTCACCTGAGCAGTAGCATTTGAAGTCTCTGTGGGCTGCAATTCGTATTAAAACGTATGGGGGGCTGGAGGAAACACTGTAGGATGCAGTGGCTGGTGCGGTAGCTGTCTCGATTTTAAACCCCTGAACAACACGGGAGGTGCTTGAGAAATTCTTTATTGTAACTGCAACATAAAATGAGCCTTCCTCCTACATAAGGCAAATCCCAAATCTCTCTGGAACTGTAATTGACTCAGAATGTGATTAATGTAACTTAATTGTCTTGACTGTACATACATCAGGCACATCACCACCATCTGAGTCCGGGGTGCATTGGATCGCTGTCTAATTTCCAAAGGTGCTTTAAAGCATTTCAACCTCTTTGTCTAGACACTGACACCTTTTAAGATGAGGAATACCATGTTCAGCAGGAAGACAGAAGCCCTTGTTGCACCTTGTTTATACCAAAGATCTGATTGCTGCCTACAATACTTTAGGCACATCAGAATGGCATTTTCATTCATCGGCTCCTATCTGAACTGTCACTTGCAGAAAAATTGAAGAGACTGAAAAAACCTTCTTCATTTTTAACCTGAAATGAAAAATATATTAAAAAAATTGTCCATTAATGGACAGCAGCACATGGCAATAAATTGCAAAGCTACTCTCTGATACAATCTTAAAGAATAAAGCAGAGGTACAGTTGATTCACTTAGTATTTCTTTGTGTAAGCTCAGCCATAAAGTTTGAAACTGAAAGTCATTTTTCAATAACTAGTGATTTAGTTGCCTGTCCCTCCCTCTTCCAGGTCATTAAGTAGGTGGCGATGTGTTTTTGTTTGGTTTTAATATGTCTGTGCAATAAGAATATAGTAGATTTCAATCTTTTATCAGTTTGCTCCTGAAATGGAGTATAAATACTTTGCACTGTGAGATACAGAACAGTATAGGGATTCAAAGAGGTGACAATATAGGCATATGAATTCAAATGTATACACGTGTATAGATTTAAAAGAACATTTGAATTTTGACAGACAGCATTAAAGACATGAAATTCATGGTTACAAGTGAAATGTACCATATGTCCTCCAGCACTTAGACACAAAGAGCACATTAACAGAGTAATTAAAGGGCACCCCGTTGTGGCTAGGTGGTGGAGGACATATGGTGTTATCATGACTAACCATGAATTTTGAAGTTCATATTGGTTTTGATCATAACCTTGCTCTTTGTATGTAATATACTGTCATTTCTGTGCATTAGTAGATGTTTCAGTTGAGTTGGATGTCTCGATTTCAGTACAGAGTTCTGAAATTGCTAGCCTGACAAATGCATGTTATTTGACAATCTCCAATTTTAATCTAAAATGACTTAAAACATTAGGGTCACAGAACATGGACTATCTGATAAAGGGACAGCACATGTATTTGTAGGTTTCTTCTGTTTCACACTTGTACTTCCTTATTACTGGTGCAAAAGGCAACATGACACGGAGACACTTGGAAAACGCAGATTGTTGCGGCCAGATTCCGCAGATTCCACCTCCTCTTGAAAACAGAGCAACTCTTTTTGTCTCTGCCTCTTTTGTCACTCATAGCAAATATCATGCAGCCAAAATTCAGCTGAGAATTTTGTTCATGATGTATAAAGTAAAATGGGATCTACTTTGCATGACTTCGGGTGAAAGATATGCAGCTGGAACATGACAAAAACCTTGATTTATCTGGGGACTCAGAGTTGTTTAGGACACTTTATTTACACAGTTGAATTTCTAAATATAGCCATCCTCTGGAAATGTAAGTATCTAATAGAGATATGAAATCTGTGTATAAATAAGCCTTTTGTCTTTAAGCAAGCAGAACAACTCTGAAAGTTTTATTCTTAGACAGCAAAATCAAATCACTGTCTCAACATGAACTAATAGTTGAAAGCACACATTTGCTGTGTTTTTTCACCTGGATGTAGCTGATCAATGTGAAACTTGAAACTGACCTTGGGGAAACTACAATGAGGTGATGAGTACCTGGCTAGATTTAGGTCTACCAAGATTTAGGTCTTAAGACACTATTTGCGGCTGAGATCCTTGAAACTCATGGGTAATGATAGAGGCACTAATCCAGTGCCAATTCTGGAGGCACCAGTTTCCACTGACAGACTCCTAACACCTGTATTTTTGATGTGCATGAACACACTGAGCCAGTTTGTGACAATAGTAAAAGAAATTCTTGTCAGGTGTTAGTTTGGCAAATGTCCTTGAACCACTTCCAACCCTATAGTAAAGCACTATTTTTCTCCCTCTTTTTCCCTAATATCTCAGAAATTAAAGCTCTCGGAATGTAGGAAGATGAGAATCTTTTTTTCACTCCTCCTCCCAGAGTTCTTTGAAGTCCTAAGTAATCTATTTTCAAAACAAAGTTCCACTTTTTATCAAATGCTTAAACTTTCGTAGTATCAGAGACATCAGCTGACCCACAATATTTCTTTTCATCCAGTGAAGATCTCTTGTAAAATATACTTACATTGCAGGGAATGGAGTCTGGAAACTCACTTTTAGTCATCAGGCTGGAGGCAGGGAGTTACTCATTCTCTGAGGACATAGAAAATACAGATTTGGTTCCCTCAGACTGTTCAGAGCTTTGAATCTAGTGCCTCCTACTCCCAGTGTGAGTAATCCAACAATTACACTGCTATAGAAAAGTGGAGCATCAGCACCAAAGAATACAGTCCTGACCATATTCGACTTTTCAAGTGTCTCTGGGAGACTTTAGAGAGGTTCAGGTAGTTTTATGGTAAAATTAGAACATGGAGGTCCGGCTCAGGACATCTCATGTCTAACTGCAGAACTTTGAGTTGTCCAATAGTTTTTGGTGTCTTCAAGGTTAGGTAGCCCAGAAAAATCAGTGGACTGGAGAGTTGCTGAGCACTCTGGTGGGCTTCAGATGCATAAATGAATCGGATTTTGTCTTCATAGCCCAATTCCTTCCTGCTCCATTTGGGCAGAGTTCTTAGCACTCATTGCAGCGGGGGATGAGAGCAACTTACCCCAAAAGATAACCTGTGTCTGGAGAGGTGGAAGATTTGAATTGAGATACACTCAGGCAAAGAAAGTAATTGAAAATGCGTTTGACACTCTACATGTCCTGTACTCCATTGAGTAGAAGGTGAAACTTCATCCTTAAGTTTATTCTCATTTCAATTTTGACTAATAAAGGTGGTGTTAGGTGCCCAATTCCAGAACATGTCTAACCATTACTGCATTAATTGTTCAGGAACAAAAGAAGATAGAAAGATATCTCATATTTTTGAAATGCTAAACCAATTTTCTCTATGCAGTGTACTTCTGCGTTTGGTAGTGCTGTCAGCTTCATGCTGTGTCTCATGATGGGAACTGAACTAACAAGTTTTCAAACTGTTATGTTGCTATTAATCCAGTTTTCAGTCTTTTATCTGAGTGGGTGTTAAACTCACCATCTTACATACAAAAATGTTTAATTTAGCTGTGGGATATTTTTTTGTAGAAGTTAGAAACTTGCCTAGGCCTAGAACAATTATAGTCTGTAATATCTGGGTAAGGCAAAGTAGCCAACTGTAACCTTTAATTAGGTTTGGCTTCAGAACATTGCCAAGTTAGAATCTGAATTCAGACAAGTGTCCAGATCTCCTTCTTGGCACCATCTTTTAATATCTGTGAAAGCTTATTTTCAGCTTGTTATGCTGTTAGCCCTACATGCTCCGTTACTGTTAGCAGAAGTTGTACAGGCAGGATTCATTTCTAAAGGGTTGTTTTAGAAACTAACTTTGCTGGAATCAAAATTTCCTCAGTCACCAATTTTTATTGATTTCGTCTTCAAGGCTAATAAAAAGAAACGTGCATGTTAAAAAAAAAAAAAAAAAGCTATTGTTATTAAGCCTTCCAAATGAGGGGGAAGACTTTTCTTGGTCTTTATGATGTCTCATCCTTCTTGGATTTTCATATACAAAAATTAAAAAGTAAGCTCTTCTGGGCTTGGAGATAGTTATTTCTGTCTGTGCAGTGTTACACTGTGTTTCTATCTGAAAAGAGCATATCTTGAAAAGAGAAGAACTACTTCATGAAGTGTTTTAAAAATAGAAGAGAGGTTTTTCTAAACCTGGATTTTATTGTTGGTTTTTAGGAAATATTTCTACAAGGTTTCACTAGCTCAAAATTTCCTAGGTTGAGAATGGACTTCTGGCAAGCAGATTCATATCCCAGGGACTGGTTGTTGAAAATAAGGAAGACGTTGACTCAAATACTTTGTTAGCGTTATTACAGCTGGGATATCGGACCAGAGCCTGTTCTGCCACATGTGGGAGTACCCATTGCCAGGCTCTTGGCTCTTTTGGGAATGTCTCTCATGCTGGTTCCCCAGAGAGGATTTGTTTAAATAGGTATTCTATTCATTTGGTGGGAGTGTGACTTAAGTCTCTCTGCACTTTCGAGCCATTGAGCAATGAGCTTCTCTTGTATGTTTCCCTCCACCTTTGTTTCCTGTGGAAAAAAAAAAAGAAATTGAAATGTCTTGGCTCATGCATAGGTTTAATGGAAAGTGCAGCTTTTCAAAAGTCAAAGAAACAATTTCATATTTTGTCATAGAAATGACCTCTTAAAATGTTTGTATTTCTGTCAAACTACATGCCTTTTGTTCCTTAGTATTCATAGCTCTTTTCTTCAGAAGTGATTTTTTATTTTATTTTTTCCTACTATTGTTACATTGCATTGAGCTTTTTTTTGTGGACAGTAATACATCTTTGATAACCAATATGGACCAATATTCTTCCGATCCAGAAACTGGCTAGGACGTAATGTCTGTTTTGTACCTTCTATCCTGGCTGTACTTGACATAAACACTCTGACATCAGGTGTTGTCTTATTCTCTTGCTCTTTCTGGTTTTTGCCTCCCACCTTCCAATTACTCAAGCCTGTACTGAGTTTTCTGAAAGATTTTTGCTGATTTTCATTTTTTGTATAGAAAATTAGGAGTAAAATGTAGTATTCTACAGCAAATCAGCAGTGATTCATTTGTAAATTATTTGTGTAGTTGACAGTCTAAACACATAAAAATGGAAAAACTGACATAGATAACTTCAGGGAAAACGCTATGTAGAAAACAGCTCCCTGTTGAATGTGCAAGGCAGTGGTCAAGGTTATGCTAGTTGCGTATTTTGCTGATCCCAGGGTCTAGCCAGGCAGAAATAAAGCACAAGGATATCTTCAGGATGCCCCTTTGATTTAATGCAGAAATATGCTGATGCTCTGCAATGTTTCATCTTTGGGATTTAATCAAGGACATGAAATCTGAAAAACAAATAATGTTTTGTTTAGGGAAGTTTATTTTAGAAGCTACATTTTTTTTGCTTTAAAAAGGCCGTTGTTTTTTTTCCTTCTACTTTTCCTTTTTGTTGAAAATGGTTGTGGGGGTAAGTCAAAATCTTATGGGAAAAATAATCATGCTGAAACGACAAAAAAGCCTGGTTTCCTCTGGTCGTGGTGGCTTTTAACAAGTAGGGCAAATTTCAGCACTACTGAATTCTGATGCTGACTTTACTTTTTTCCTGATCTCTGTTTAGGGAAGTATGAGAGACTGTTTTCATTTAGTAATGAGATGTGATTGAAAAAAGTAGCCTTGTTAGATTATTATCACTGGAAGATACAAAAAAAAAAAAATAATGGAAGTGTTCATATCTTTTGTTTCATTTCTTTTTGTGCAGTTACTCAATTGCAGTATTCAACCTACTTGCAAATGCAAGGAAGTCTATGTCAGAAAATTCAACCCTTTTACACATAAGTTCATTCTCCCCCCGACCCCGTTCCATTTAAATTAGTGCCTGAAAGTTATTTTTAAGTCCTTTGTATCCTTTGGAGTATTTATGTAAGCTGTCAGGGAACCACCAGCATTAGAGAAACAAAATGACTCCTGCTTTGAACAGAATCCTAAAAATCCAACAGAAACTTTACAATTGCTGTTAAGTATTCAAATACGGTTGTTTAATGAAGATGTTAGCAAGTGATTTTTTTTAAGCAATGTGTCACTTTAACATCACTTCTCTCAAGGTAACTGTTTTTACAAAAAGGAAAAAAAGGAGTTGTAAATCAAAATCTATTTGATAAAGTACGCGTCAATGGGAATTGAGGACACACTGGCCCAAATTTTACAGCTCAGGTGCCTGGACTCTTTCTTAGAGATATGTTCTGTTAAAAGCAAGGATCTGATCCCAAATATCATACTGAAGCTGCGTCAGGAGTTCTGTGAAAGGTATCAAGTCTCATGTGCTGGCAAGTGTCCAACACGTTTACCTTCACACATGGGTCCTTATTTTGCAGCGAGGGTTCAGAGAGTTCCCAGTGAGGCGAAATACCTGGACGCAGCTATAATTTTACTTTAGGCTTCTGACTTTTTTTGCTTATGTTTTTTGAAAGTCCAAGTGGGAGAAGTGGTGATGTACTAATAGCCCTAACTGTCTTGTAGAACCGAGCTATGGGCCTGCTACTATATTTCTTTAATTTTTGTGGATATCAAAATATGAAACACTGTTGAGGGGATATAGGTAGGGATATATTTAACATTGGAGGGGATACAGGAAGCTCTGCTACGTTCATACTGATATAGGATAGTTTACCCAAATCTGCACATTCCTGTGTTTGCATTCAGTATTTGAAGGTGCTGGTAGTGTATCCAGCTTCTCCCCGTCTGAGGATTTGCCACTGAGGCATCAAATCACATCCTTTTAAAAGCAGGGCTGTATGGTAAGACCCGGTTGCATGTTGTACAAACGTATCGCACCGGCACTATCATAGTGACACGTGGGGCATTAGGAGACTAACGTTTTCTCACTTTTTTTCTCTCACATCCTGACAACCTCAGCTCAGTTTAAACCTTTGTTTATGTAACTCCATCATCTATCTCAGATATCTCAGCAAGTGAAGCTCACGTTCACAGTATGTTGTCAATAGGACTCTGATAATACATATTGAGGATTGAAGACATAGGCGGCATTTAGGAAAGCTGTGACTGAATCCAGGCAATGTTCAAGATTATTTTCAGCCTAACGTTGAATTTTTCCCCTCCAAGTCAGGGTTTACACAGCCCTACATATTAATTTCATTGCGTATATTTGGGAAGCAAGTCAGATACTGCAAGTGAGCAATGAGGGTGAAATATTGGAATAACAGTGATATACCATTTTTTTTTTTTTTAAAACATCTATTTATAGAATGCTTTCTTCTCTAAGGATTAGGGGAATAGAAACTGGGATTTCTTCCTGCTCCTTGATGAGTGTTAGTGAAGCATGTTTGCTAACACAGTTTGACATACAATATATTTCAGTGTTTATGGTACCTTATGGTATGGTACTCCTGGTACAGCACCTTATGGCATTTTATTTAATGTTTGTGAAGTTTTCTGATTGCTTCCCAGATAATTTATTTTTATAGGCAGCTAGCTTTGTGCACTTGTATGGAAATGAAGCTGAAGCAGGATGGCTTTTTACATCTATAGAATTTCCGAAGTGTTTAAAAGTAATAATACATTGTTTAGCTGCTCTTTGCTAACAGACATGCCTTTAATTTGTTGAAAAGTTGGAAAATTCTCATCTAGAATAGTTATGTGCTTTTAAAGGAACATAAACCCAATAAAATACCATAGACATTTTCTTAGCTAGAAATTTTAAGAATTTGATGTTCTCACAGTCATTTTCAGTCCATGTTTCCAAAATAACATTTTCTTTTTCCTATTTAAGCCATGAAAGGTGGTCTCGACACAAGATATAAATGTTCTTTCTTGCTATGCATCGGTAAAATGTTTCGTAGTTGTCTTTCTGGCTTTTGTTTATATGTGTCTGTTGGTCTTAGTGTACAGTTCACCCCTGTAATTCCTATTCGTTTGCTGCCAAGTAAAATTGTGATTCCCAGAGCCATCAGCACCTCTGGCTTTATAGAACCTTATTTAAACCTCAGTTAAAATCAAATATGAAGGAACACTGTTTTGTGTTCTGTGGTTTTTTTTTTAATCTTTCCCACATACAAATTTCACCATAGTTAACCCTATTTTAATTTAGAAAGTACTTGCAGCATTGCAAGTAGGATTATTAAGATTGTCCTTTAACTGAAAACATCCTATAAAGGTGTAAAGCATAGTACAGCCTTTTTTTCAGCAGATGTTTTGCTGTTTCATCACTGATTTTAATTAAAAAGCATGTGCCTAGCTATTGTATTTTGTATGGTCCTGTCATGAATACAAGTCACTTTTTAAACTCCTTCACCCCTGAGGAGCAGATGGTTTCAAAAGCAAGCCTTAGTGCGACAGCATCCAACATCTCACTGCTTTCATTGTTCAGAGCCTGCCCTTGTTTCTTGTGGCATGCTCCCAGTGCTCCACCCAGCCAACTTTTCATTTCCTTAATTAGAGTAATTTCTTTTGCTCGTCTTGGGAAAGTATATTGGAAACCACATCAGAAATCATATTGAGCTAGCTTAGCTTAGTGCTAAAATATTGCTTCCTGTTTATTTTTCAAAAATTATTGCTATTCCTGTTTTTCCTTTGCTCCAAAGGAAAAGATTCTTTAGTAATTATCAATTTTATTCATTATATTCCAAATTATCGGCAAGATTCATAGTGAGTCTCAAGAGGTAGAAGATGGTAAATGTAGGTGAACAGACAGGAAAGGCAAAAAAGGGGAACTAAAACTAGTAATCCCAAAAGTAATAAAATGAGTCTCTCAGAGACAATAGGTTAGACGTTGGAATACAAAGAAGTATCTTACGTTTCCCTCATTCCAAACATACTTCGAATGGCAAAATAATCTCCTCTTCTATCCTTACAAACTGATTCCAATTTGTTAGTCAAAGACTGTAATGAAATAACACAAAACACAGTCTTGTTCCACTAAGCAGTTTGCTACAGTGTTATTTTATTAATTGTATTCAGACTGCATGAACTTGTCAGAATGTTAAAATTCCTAAGGATAGTTTGCCAACATCTATCACTGGATTAGAAACAGCTCTGCAAAACCTTCAGCAAAGCAGATAATATTCCATCATAAAATCAATAAAACTAAGCATTGTCAGCATAGTGCTGACAGTTCCAGCTAAAACAATTTATAATTTTTAAAGAAGATATATTGTAAATAGAAGATAAGAGGCTTTTTTCTCTTGGTCTGGCTCAAAAGATACAGCCAGTAAACAGAACCCAGATGTAAATATTTTGCTACTGTTTTTTGATCAAGCCCTGCTTGGTCTCTCTCTCTGTACCCAAATATTCCCTACCCCAATTTTGAGTTGCGTGGATAGAGCTTATCTTTTGTGAACGGTGCAGCACGCTATACCGATCACCTTGCGAATTCCATTGACTGCACAGAAGAAAGAGTCCAAGGGCCTATTTCCTCTCCTCCTTCACTGGAATAACTACTTCTAGGAAGACTGAGAAATATCAGGGGAATAAAACAATATCTGCACTCATAAGAATGCAGAAAGTGCTGCTCTCCTAGACACTAAGAATATCATGTACCACTGTGGTCATCTGGTATTGCTTCTCACAGAGAACAGATTTGAGAGTAATACTCCCATAAATTCGCAGTGAGTCTGAAATGTCGGTCTGGGTTGTAGTGTATCTTCAAGAAAGACTTCCAGTCTTGATTTACAGATGTCAGGTAATAGAGGGGGGAATAACTAAATCTCTTGGGATTTATTTGTTTGATTGTTTTGGGTTTTTTTGTTTGTTTGGTTGGTTTTTTTTTTCTGATGGTCTATAATCATGTTTGAAAATGTTCACCCTGGTCTTTGTTTGAAATAGCTTAGTTTTAACTTCCAGTCTCTGTCCTTTGTTAGCCTTTACTCAGTTACAGTTAAGTTACGAATGAAGCCTTCTTCTAAATGGGGTAATGTAACTCCTAGGCACCTTTTTGGTAAACTAAACAGACTGTTTCTTTTGCAGATGTGTCTAACAGTAGCTACTGCAGACTACATAGAACTACCCGTGTATGTGGGCGAGCTAGCTTGGGTACTTTTAGTAATGTGTCCACTTGGGCAGTCCGTGTGAGCTCCTAGGACACCCATAAATCTGGATAGCTTCTTGGGCTTTTACTGCTGCCTGAGCATGACTAGGCTATTTACCAGTGTGCAAAGCTAAAGCCAATTTGTGCATGTGTACACTCTCCAGTATCAGCAAGGGCTGTGCTGTAGACATGCCCTTTCAGTGAGAGACATATGAAATACAATTTTCTTTTGAAATTTTTTATTCTTTCAACATCTATTTTTGAAAGGTGGCTATCCAAAGTTTGTTCTGTCTGGTGGTGAAGACCTGAACTCATTACCTGTATGTGATATCTATTCTTTTTTTGCCATTCCTTGTTTGTCCATTGAAGATCTTAGTACCACAGTTCTTTCGTCCTGCTCAGTATCTCCTTATTCTAGAGTAAAATAACTTCTGTGTAATTTACTGTTTCTTCTTAGGTCTAAGATGTTGCATTTAATATTAAAATCCACAGTTTTGTCCTGCAGAACTGGTGTTTCCAACATTCAGAGACAGAGTTTTGAGCTAGATGGACCACTGACCTAACACAATGACATATTGTGTTTTAAAAAATACACGTACCAGCGATTTCTCCATATCATTACTCTCAAAGTTTGGTATCTTCTGCAGATGTTACCAAGCACATTACGATGTTTTCTTCTAGTTTATTGGTAAAGCTGCCAAAGAAGAGTAAATTTCTATGGGACCCACACTAGAAATATTTCACAGAGTAATTCTTCACATACAGAAACTTTTCTGGCTCCATCAATGTAGTCAATTTAATTAAAGAAAATGGAGATTCATGACATTTGTATAGTTCTGTTTTCTTTCCAAACATTATGTGAGAGGAAGCCAAATACAGCACGTTGATAGAGTGCTTGTCTTTGCCCCATGAAGGATACATCCTCACACCAGGACATACCCAACTAGCTGCAGAAAGGAATGCAGTACAGTTACTTCCATGTGGAGCTGTCCCTAACCTCTAGCCTTCCTGAGAGGTGGAATTTACTCTTTTACTCTGGTCAGTACTTTGGTCAGGCACACTGTTTCCAGCACCCAAGTTAGGATCTCTGTAGCCGTAATTGTTACCTCAGGGATCTCTTAGATGTTTTGTGTAGATGCCCTTAAATTACCTGTGCTCTGCAAATTGTATTATTCACTAGAAATTATCACATTGCTTTCTCCCTTCCTGATTTTTGCATATCTACTGTATGTTTATCTGTGGATTGTACATGAGAAGTAAAGGTCAGTTGCTCAAATCTTTTTGCACTTCAACTCTTTTCATAATACTTTTATTGACAGTGTTATAAGTATCCTCAGAACCTGTTCCTGTTCGTTATTAGTGATTGGACACTAGTTGGGCAATTTGGGTGAACCTGTGGTCTGTTCTAATGCAGCAGCTCTTACACAAACATATACTTGCTCAGCGTCTTTTTTTTTTATCTGTAGTTCATGCCATTGGATATTTGGCCCATCTGGAAGACTAAATATTTGTAACTGTGTTACACCTTGAAGATTCAACCAGATTCTAGAAAGAAGTGTGATGAGTCACTCAGTGAGAAATCCATCCTCTTGTTTGGATTTTGACCATAACTGTGTGCAGTTGTAATAATTTTCTTCTGCAACTTAAAGGCTTATTTTTCAAAGCATCTTCGAACAAACAGTTGGGAGCAATGATTTGCCAAACTGTAATTAAAAGGAAATAGACTCATTCGGAGAAGTGTAAACAATGTGCTAAAGATAATAAAAATAGGCTCCTTAAACTGATCAGTCTTGAACCCTGAACAGAACCTGAGTTTGCAAAGAATTTAATTGCCGGGGTGAGACCCAGCATCTCACAGGACTATGCATTTAGTGTCCTGCAGTACCGTGCAGTTTCTATGGGTTTGCCAACAAATTCATGGATTTTTTTTGTCCTCAGCTGTATCAGCTCCCTGTTGCTCGTTAAGATACTTTGCCAGGAAATTCATGGCATTTTTAGGTCTTCAACTGTGTATTAATCAACTCCCTGTCGCTTGTTAACGTACCTTCTTTTTTTCCTATCTATGATCACAATTTTTTCTTTACAAATAAAATTTGGAAGTAAAATCTTAGCCTACCCAAAACTAATGTCAAAACACACTTTTTCTTAAAAGCAAAGCAATAATTGAAGCGGTGGATTTCTTCTAACACTGTTCTCAGAACAACTTTGCAGAAGCTGTTATCTGGAACCTGAGAACTGGGGGTCTGTATTTTCATAGTGAACCCTCATCTCATGTTTTCCAGTTGTCTTCTCTGATCTAAATTCTTTGTTAACAGCTTCCAGTAGTTTCATGTATTTTCGTTCATCTAAGTAACCCCATCAGATGCAAGTAGCGTATCGGAAGAATAGAAATACTTTCCAAGCATGCAGGAATGAGTTTAGGAAAACCAAGGCCCGTCTGGGGCTGAATCTGTTGAGGGACATAAAGGGCAGCTGGAGGTGATCCTTCTTTTCTGCTAAGCACTGGTGAAACACACCCAGAGTGCTTTGTCTAATTCTGGGCTCCCCAGTACAAAGACAGACATAGACAGCTCATTCTCACAAAGATGATTAAAGGACTGAAGCATTTCTCATGAGAAGAGGCTGATACAGCTCAGACTCTGGTGGGGAGAAAAGAAGGCTTGGGGTGTGGGGGAGGTGGATCTTAGAAATGTCTATAACTACCTGGTGACAGAGACTAGAGAAGACAGAGCCAGATTTCTCGTATTGGTACCTAATGGCAGGACAAGAGGCAACAGGGCCACAAAGGGAAATTCAGGAAATTCTATGAAATTCCGTGTAAGTATAGGAAACAGCTTTTTTTAATGGCTAGGGTGGTCAAACACTGAAACAGGTTGCCCAGAAAGGTTGTGGAGTCTCCATTCTTGGAGATATTTAAACCCCACTGGACATATTTCTGAGCAACCTGCAAAGCTGACCCTGCTCTGAGGAGGAGGTTGAACAAGATGATCTCCAAAAGTCCCTTCCAACCTCAACCATTCTGTATTTCTTTAAAATCTAGGAAGAAAAAAGAATGAGAAGGAGAAGATTTTCTTGGTTAGACTAACAGCTTGCTATTTAACTTAAAATATGTACAGTCATTTTTCTCTGAATCACTTTTATAATTATTTTGATATATTTTGTCATGTATTATCATTTTGAAATATTGGCTCATTCAGAGACAATTTTTTTGTTTAAAAAAATATGTCTCTTTGTTATATTTCCAAGATGTGTAATGAAAACATGAAAGAGAAAATTTGCCTATGTAGTTTCTAAATATCTTTTTTATTTTCTCGCGATAGGGAAGAAATCTAACTATCTTATAAGGAAATATCTATCAATAGGTTATTTTTTCTGAGTAAAACTGTCAGACACCTATGAGGCTTTTATCTCATAATTTATTTCTATATTTAATTTTTTATTTTGTACATTTGTTAAACATGAATGCTGGGCTTTACAGAAATTTTTAAATTCAAATGCACTAATGTAGGAATATTAAAAATTGAAATATTTCTGTAGGCGTACTTTTGACATAGACTTTATAGGATTTTATAATAGGATAGAAGTTTCAACACGTTATTTAGGAAACTGTACACTTTTGACTGGAAATGAAACTTTTGTGGTCAATTGCTGGATAGGCACAGGTGTAGTTTCCCACTGGGTTTCTCTACAGGCCAAACCTGTTTGAGATGCTCTTTTAGCGATTCACCACCTTCCTGCCAGTATGTTTCCGCTCTTCTCTGTTTCTGCACATATTTTTGAGATGAGGTTATAAACTGACAACTGAGGTAGTTTAAGGGGTACTTTTAGGTGTTTTTTTGGGGTGTGGTTTTTTTAATTATTTGTTTGGTTTTAAGCTCTAGATCACTTTACTGGTTAGTTTGAAGTCCAGTCCTACAAACAGATGGAGGAAGGATGTGGTTAGAGCACCTTAACTTGACTGTATAGCTTGATAACTCAAGTCATAGATCACACTTTAATATGATTTTTTTCGGGTTTTTTTTCCCTGTAAACTGTATGACCCTGTGTGCGTGTGTGTATAAATCTCTTGATAATCTTATCTGAAGAAGAAAAAAACGTATTTCAATTTTTCATTTTTATTGATGTCCATCATCCAAGCTCAAGTCTGCGATTTGTTAATGATGTTGAATTGAAGTGACCGTGGAAAGTGCTAGGCGATGGTCAAGCCTCATTAAAGTCTGGAAGTTTAGCACTCAGTGTAAATGGCACCCTTTATTCAGGGAATCAAGCTTTTTCTATTTATTTTTATATTCTTGTTTCTGTCTGTCAGTTAGTAGTAAAACTACTTGAATTTCCTTCTGTAAGACGTTTTTTTTGGTGGAAAATAATGTGGATTAAATATTGTCACTTGCTGACTAGGAAACATGAAATGAAAGGGATACTTTCCCTTTAATATCCGCTCAAGATAAAATTTTGGTTTTCTACATCATCTCGTTTTGATAGAAGATACTACTAGTTGTCCTTTTGACATTTCTGATTTAGAATTTGTGTGATTTTTTTTTCATTTTTATCAGAATTTTTGTTTCAACTTTGTTCTAAAAAAGAGCAGAAACTTTAGTCAATATATTAACCTTCTTAGTTAATAATTATGTTCTTATAGAGTTATTACTGACTGTATAATTGAAACAGTGTCGAAAACTGACAAGAAACCTGATCTCACCATCAGAGAATTCCCCTTGAACTCCCCTTGTACAGCCTTCTGTCTCATGAAGAAGAAAGGCCATTCAGGGCATTCTTTCTTTTTATAATTTATTCATCTATTTATAAATTCTAAATGTCATTGCTTGGAGACCAGCTTTAGGATTTGGTGGATTTGTTTTGTAAACCTTGACACTTCAAGGTTTGCATTACTTTGGTGGGGGAAATGTATTTGGCAAGATTGGTGGTAACAGTATTTTCTAATCACAGTGTTACAGAAATTGCAGTTTTCCAAATTCTTTTGCTTACAATGCAATAATTGCTTATCTTGCTATGATGCACTGCGGTACCATATGTGTAATGCAAACACAAGACTGTATCATGGAAGAAATCCTTGTAGCGTGAGCTATCTAAGTAGCAGGAGAACTTGGTTTCTGCCTTAGACTGTGTTGGATTTTGTTCTGCTACAGCAATGAATTGCTTTCTGCAGTCTTGGTGTGAGGATAATATTTCTGAAAGTATTTCCTTGCACTGTATTTGATTATCCTATTTCAGTTCTTCAGAAATTCATAAAATAAAAATTCTACATCTTTGATATAAGCATATTCTAACCCTGTAGAACTACTTTCTCCTGCAGGTTGAACACAACCATGAGGTCCACAATCTCTGTTTTCAGGAAAACACTGATAAAAGAAAGATGAGCAACAACATCTACCGTTATTACTGATTATTGTTATTCACACCTGCAAGCCTTCTGAGTTTGTGAAGGTGACTTAGGTGGAACTGAAGTAATTTTTGGAGCATATTAATGCGGAGTGTTACTATCTGTATTCTTTTCCGGGTCACTGTCTAAGTCATTCCAAATACCTTCAGAATGTCTGGATTTGCCTACTAATTAGTCCGAATCCAATATTCATCACATCCGTCTTGATGGGATTGGTTGAAAATCTGATTAACCTTCAAGTGGCGCAGTTACTAAACATGGATTCTTTTCTGGCTGATGGGGTAATTTCCCTGCTATATATATTTCTTGTTGCTTCAACATAGAATTATTCCAATGAGATACCCAGTCTCAGGCTTCTTTGACCTTAGTTAGGCACATTATAAAAATCTAAAATAAAAGTAAAACTATCATTTTTAATAGAAGAAAGAATATTATTAAACAAAAGGAAGACTTTTGTTCTTTTGAGGGAAGATATGAGGCTGTAAAAATGCTTGAAGGTTTTTTTGTGTCTTGTTCTTATAAACCTATTAATATGGTTCACTAAGATTCATCTTTGAAGGGTCTGATCATGCTATAATAGAAAACCAGCTGGAAGTAAAAGTGAGTTTGCACACGGTGTATGGGGGTAGCAGGACATTTCCATTAAGCACACTGAGGCCCATTGAAAGCACAGTCACTGCGCTACAGTTGGACCTTTCAGTAAAATCCATGACTAAAGTTACTGGAATATTCTGTTCAAATATTCAAAACTGGAAAAATACTCAGAGCAAAGATGAGGATAAGGTCTCTTGTATGTTCCTGAGCAGACAAATATGAGTTCTGTAAAGCTTAACAAAACTCGAGTGACAATGCACAGCTCGTTCAATAAAATCACTACAAATATTGTAGTAGTGTAACGGCAACATGCACTTACCAAGAAATGTTCCTAAAACAATAAGCTGCTTTCAATAAACGAGTCTTTAATATCTCTAAGCATTAGAATATTTAATTTCAATTTTGGTGTTGTGATGGGGAAAGTAAATTAACTTGTGAAATTAATCATTTTATTTTTAATGAAAAAATATAAATACAGAAGCAATTTTCTATCTATAATATTACTTGAGGGGATGATGATTTATATTAAAAATACTATTCTGCTGGAATTTCTGCTGCTATTTGAGATGATTTAATTTGTGTCATTTGCATATGAAAATATTCAGTGAACTAGCAGCGAAATAACCTTTATGCAATTCTATAATAGCATAAAATACAGTACATTACACTTTCAGTTTTTAAGAATAAAATACTCCATCTAATTTTGCAAAGAAAATGCTTCATATAGGTTTTTTTTTAAAAAAATGTTCCAATACACTATAAGAACCTGTATCAGATCTTCTGTGGCTTTTTAAATTAGCTTCCAGAGGCAGAGGTGCATCCTGTATTTTGTATGCTTTCCAGTAAGGTTGTCTTCACAGCAGCTCACATGATCTACTGGGGATGGACACGGTAGAATGGCTCCAACCTCTGTGTTATACTCCTATTGCATGTTTCTGTGCTCTTATTGAATAGACATTTTCTCTAAGGACAGTTCTTCACTGTCAAAGGAATGTCTCCCTAATAAATCAACAGGCAGCGTTCTTCCTTAACGCTCTCTCTGTTCTATCATTGAGGGCTCTCATTGAGAGCTGATTAGTGCCATTAGCTGCAGAAAGGGTGGGCTCAGTCTCTCTTTCATCTTTAGTTTATCTTCACTAGGGGCACCTCCCTTGTGGTAAATGGATTCAGAGTGTAAGACTTCCCTTGGAGTGGGCCAAGAAAGGGGTTCAAGGGGTGGGGGGAAGCTGCTGGAAATACTGAGGAATGCCCTTTCCTGTCTGATCCTTATATGAATTGGGCATGTTATTGTAGATCCCTAAATAACTCTTAAGAGTTGTTCTAAAGCTTTTCCTGAAATGATTCCTACTTAAATGTACTATATAATGTGTGGGTTTTATGGATGTATTTCAGTCTGCTCTTTCATCCCTGGTGCATTAAGCAAATGATCCTGGGTCACCCAATGTTCGCAGTGGTATTCTAGCCGATGTGCTGTTTTTCCTTCTAGTTTAAAAAATATTCCTAAAAAGAGTATTTCTGCATTCTGAGAACTAGCGGCTTTAATCATTCCAAAATTGTATTTCCTATTTTCTGTAGTCTCTACGCTGGTAACAGAACCCAGGCCTATCATGTTGAGTCAGATCATGCACTGGCTGGATCTTACTGTCTCATCTTCAGAAAGCTGCTGTAGGTTTCTGACCTCCCTCAGCAGTCTGTCATGTAGTCCTTCCCCATCATGTTTATTAAAAACATCCACTTTCCAAAAAGTTGGCACTCTCTTCCTGTGTTTACAGAAATTTTCCCTAAGCATTTGGCCTGCATTTTAATTGGCTTCTGGAAGGTTTTGTACGTCGTTCCGAGGTGCTATAGCAGCATCTTTTCCTTAGTGACAGCAGTGAAATTTTGGTGAAGGCCAAGATGAAACAGTGTGAGATGAGGAATTCGTTCCTGCTCCTCTGGCTCTTTGAGCATGACTATCTCAGGACAAGTGGCTCAAAGCAGCAGAGAAAAGCTTCCTCCTTCTTTGACCTCATTGCCCTTTGTCTGTGAGGGCTGGCACATCACCCAAATCTGTGCTGAACCCGTGGGGTGAGCTTTGGCTGCCATCACTGACTTCCTGAAATTGCTGTGAGTTCCCGTGGGAAGTCAGCAGCTATCCCTTGACCACTGTCCCCACCTTACAGTAATGTTTTTTGTTCTATTTAAGTAACCCCCAAAAGAGTAACTGTCCTGTCCTTGTAAGTTCTCTTTTCCCCCTCTGCACACTTTGTAGCCTTGAAATGGCTCCATTCCTCCTTTTGGAGCTGCTCTAAGTTCACTTGCAATATGCAGTATGTGTGATCTCCTCCTTTGACAGTGCCAAGCATTAGGTCTTCTCAAGGGCCTGCTAGTCTTCATTACCTTGCAAGTTTGCCCAGGACTATGCTTAGAAATAGAACTTTATGCACAATTTTATTCCTGTTGCTTACTTTTAAAATGCTTATATTTTCTTTTTAGATAGTTATGTCTTGAGAAATTAAATCTTGATACATTTCAAAACTAGTTGTTGTTTTAGCGTTTTATTCTGAATAAGTCACAACTAAGTGTTTCTTCTGTGCTAATTCTTCCTTATCTTTATGTTGCCTTCTGAATAAAATCTATTTTGAGTAGTTTAAGTCATTCTGAAGTTGCATTTTTACGTAAGCACACTTACAGCCCAACTGTATATAAAAATTATACAGTTTTAGTTGAGTGCCTCATAGCACTTACTGCCTTTATTAACAGCTATCTGCTTCGTATTCTCTCTATTCTGTAAGTTCTCCTTCACAGTAGAATGAAGAACAGCATTCAAGAAGCAAGCACCGTGAACCCAAGAGTTTTTAAAAAAGAATAATCTTGAAAGACTGGACAGACACATATGCAAATGAATTATAAGGAAAAGTACTTATTTTTTTCCTTCAACTGTCAGGATAAAATGCAAGAAGAGATATGGTAGCTCTATTCCGATGTTGATTTTATCTTACAGAAGGGTTTAGCTTTGTGGCACAGACAGTTTACCCTCTGCATAGAGAAACGGATCAAGAAGCCTTCTCCTTTCTCAGCTTTTGACAAACGAGAAATCAAATCAAAAGATCTATTAAAAGACTAATTAGCTTGATTCACCTGTACTTTCTCAGAAAAGACACATACGCACAACAAAAATGTATTATCGCTTTCAAAAAATATAAAAAATGAGTGTTTGTCTTCTAAAAATAAAAGTTAAAGTGCCATCTTCTGTACTGACTTTGTGGAAGTACTAGACTTTCAGTACACGAGTAATACAGTTCTGTGTGGGATCACATCCGTCTACTATTGTTGCTGGTAGAAGAAACCTTACTTTATAAAGTACTTTGTACAGCATCAAAACGTCTTCAGTGTGTCAGCGAACCCAGAGTCGTTGTGTTTCCCTCTCAAGAGTGACTTGTATCAATTTCACAGATTAGTCATGAGTGAGGTAGAAAAATTATCCTTGAGAGGGCCTAGAGGAGACAAAAACCTCTTACCAGCTTTATCTGGCGTGCCTATAGTAAAACCTGAACTAGCCTGAAGAGTTCAGATTAGAAGTCTGAAGAGTCTGCTGAGAAGAATGAGTAGTTTTACAGCCAGTCGCAAAGTTGACACCTCTTGAGAAAACTCTCAGGACCCAACTGCCCCTTGTATCAGTATCGCCTTGTGATTTTAGACAGGCTCTAGACAGAAGACTTTTCTTACCCCCTAGACAAGTGGCCTTTGGAGGGCCCAAGATGTCCTCAAGGCTCCTCTCTAGCAAGCTTAGAAATCAAATTATTTGTTTTTCTCTGAGTTGTCCCCACCTTGATGTTCATTGCCTTACAAGCCAGTACTGCAATTTCATAGATTTATTGGTCTGAGTGTATAAAGCTCCGTGTGTGTGTGTGTGATTGCCAGATCCAGCACCTGAGAGTTCCCTTTTTTTATAAGAAAGGCTTACCTGTTCTTTCTTCTTCATGCCTCGGGTATAACATTTTCTTCTCATCTAAGTCTTATGGATTTCTGTAAGATATGTGTTTTGTTTTAATACTTATTGTGACTCTCTTTTGTGTATTGATCTTTATATCTTTACGTGTATGTTTTGGAATTACTGTGACTAGCAGATTTCCTGAGGACAAAATCTGAAATCCAGGTTTATGTGCCAGAATCATAGTCTTGGCCTCCAGAGTGTAAGCACGCGCAAATCTTTTATCTGAACTGTAATAGGGCCCACAGATCTCACTGTAAAAGTCAACTTTTTGTAATATCCTGCTTAGTCAGACGAGGGAAAGTGGGCCCTTTTTGATAAAAATACAAAAAAGCAACATGTAGCTACTTGAGAGAGAACATCAGCAGGCCAATGCTTTTTATTACCCTTGTTTTCTTTAAGACTGGCATTAGGCAGAAGGATTCAACAAGGTTGCCAATAGTTCTGGAATGATTTCCATCTGTGGAACTTACTCAGTGGCCAGATGCTGATAGCCAGAGCAGTGCGGTTGTGAATGCTGAATGTTCGCTGTGTTTTTAGTGACAGTGGAGCCGTTTGAGAGGAGATGACAAAACATAACTGGTGTATCCTGAAAGGCTTGCATCAGACAGATACTTTCAGTGTCACATATCTGGCATTTGCTGGAATACCTTTTCTAATGGGTGTCACTCACCATCTATCGTGTGTGTCACTGAGCGACTCTTTATGCCAGTTCTGTTCCAAAAGCTGTTGCCTGCTGCTCTAGTCTGGATGATGGTAGGAAAGAGAACATTTTAATGCTACTGGAAAGGGAGGTACAATTATTTTTTGCCATGGGATAGTGTTTATTTCTGTAGAAATTCCAGGTAGATTAAAACCTTCCAACTCCTGATGGCAGGCCAAATCTGTTACTTGTTTACTGTCTAAATACACATTATGCAGGGACTTTATGCCCCTTGAAGAATGGGACACCAAGCTATCCTTTGTTTTCTCAGGAACACTGAGATGGTGGGATGACCAGGCCAGGAGAAGGTACCACACTGGGTCAGTTCAGCAAACAACTCAAGACTCAGAGACCAGAAGCTGTGTGTGTGGGTGTCCTTCCTCATAGACATAGTACAATATTGCTTGCATTCTCACTGCATAGAGCATGTTACACGTGCTTGCTACTCGTCAGCGCAGGCAGATTGGAAGGTAAAAGGCGTTTTCCAATCCAGTGGAGGCTACTGTGTTTATGGTTCGAGGGTCTTGAGGACAGTCCCAAAAGCAATAGGTTCAGCCCTCCTTGTGTCCTGGCTGGCGTTGCTGCTTTTCTGCAGCCTCGGCCCTTCAAGTAAAATAAAGGAATCTGGCCATCTGTATTTACACCCGTTCTCTCCAGTTCCCAGAAAGCTCTTATATTGCTTATATATACAGTACTTTAATTATATGGAAATTCACTAGTCACAACTCCAATGAACAACTTTTCTTATATTCAAATGAATAAGATGCTGATGGCTGTTTCTTTGTACACAGCAAATGGTACTTATAAAAGCCGTAGCAAATCAATGGTATAAGCTGATCTAATTACTAATTTGTTGCAACGGCTATTCCCGTACCTGTCATAACACTGTGTATTTAATTATTTTTTACCCTAATGCAGGTGTGTTTTTTGGGTCTTACCTCTAGGTAGGAAAACTGTTTTTGAATTTTTCTGTTTGTTTTGTTTGTTTTTTTTTTTTTTTTTCTGTTGTTGCAGGGATTGGTGGTTCTTTTTTCTTTTCTTTTTCCTTTGCAGCTGGTAAAACTAGCAGCGACTAGCATGTGTCTAGTGATTAAGACTTTTTCTCTTTGTAATTGTCAGATTGATTGGGACAATTGAATGATAATGAAAAACAGCTTGTTCCCTCATTTCCAGAGGTGACACTTTCTGCATAATACTGCAAAATATAACAAAAGGGTTTTCTTGGACGCTGCTTAAAGTTAATTGACAGCATCTGTTGTTTGGAACAACGGAGAGAAATAGCATTCCCTTGGCTCTCGGGCACGTTACTCAGGATTAGGCACTGTCACGCCAGCTGATATCTGAATACACTGTATCTATCCACAGGGTCTTAGCTGGGCTTCCTCTTATATCAGGATTCCTCTTTATACACAGCTGAGTTGAAAAAAATATTTGCAGTTCATTAAATTAACGATAAATATCCTGAAAAATGTATGGTCTTCATTAAAAAACAATGGATAAGTCAAATTATAATAAACAGTGGGGTATGATAATAATATAATAGTTACAAACTGTCTTTTTAGAAGCATCTTCTATTTCAAAAATCTAACAACAGACTTCCACTGCCATTTTATAACTGCTTGGGGTCTACGTATCTAGAACAGCAGTAATCACTGCAGGCGCAACGTTTGTTTATTCTGGCAGATAAAATTCTAAATAGTTTTGAGAGCATGTGAAAGAAATTTTCATTCTGCGTTTCTCACCAAAAAAAAGATATCACTTAATTTTACTCTTAGATTGGCTGTACGTGTCCTGAGAGCCTGAATATCATTAAATATGTACATCATTTTATCTTCGGGCAAACTGTTACTTCCATTGCTGCTCTTTAGTCAGATGTGCATTTTTCTTTATGAGATTTAATATTTCTCTTTTAAAACATTGATCAGTGTCCAAAGTCACTTAAGACCAGTGGAAAAATCAATAACTAACGCCGATTGGCTGACTTGGAGGCTGCTGCTGCAGCTGATCACCAAGAAAGCGGTGATTTGATTTGATTTTGCATTTTCAAGTCATTCCCTTTCTCTATACTGTCTGTCAGTAAACTTCAA
This sequence comes from Tauraco erythrolophus, assembly GCF_009769465.1. Lineage (NCBI taxonomy): Eukaryota > Metazoa > Chordata > Aves > Musophagiformes > Musophagidae > Tauraco > Tauraco erythrolophus. The sequence goes on along the minus strand of NC_141474.1, from coordinate 27,600,251 downwards.
AATTGCCAATTTGAAAATAAATGAACATGTTTTACTGTTTGCATCTGTTTCTTTTACTTTTTTTGGTGCTTGACACAAAATGGCATACACAAATATTAGCCTTATTATGGCTTAGATGGCTGCAGGTGTGTGGCGAACTCCAAGCTGAACTCAAGGTCAGATACTTTATGATGTAAACTCTTGAAGTCAAGATTTGTGTTTACACGGAGGGTTCATCAATCAGAATATGTTAATGAGCCAGTTTTGTCATGCAGTTCTGGCAAGTAATTTGATGTTTTGCTGTATTACTCTTATAGTGAGCTCAGTATCATCGACAGTCAGATACTGAACTGATTGTAATCGGAACCAAGAAAGTTTTTCATATTTGTGCTGTAACATACAATGTGCTGTAAAGTAAGATGTTCTCTATAGTGTATAAATTGCCTTTTTTCTTTTTCTAGTCTCTTTAGATATTGGTACAATTAACTGCATTGAAACAGAACTAGCTTTTTGCTGAGATTTATTATTCTGTTCTCTTTAACTTTGGTGATACACTGCATTTTATCGTTTGTGTGTAAAAATAGTGCTTTGGAGAGGAAAGGGACTAAAAATGCTAAATATAATAAAAGGCTAGTCATACTGTGTTAAATTAGTTGACTTTAAATATGTCTGATTTTATGTATTTATATGTCTACACATGTGGCTGCTCCTGCATAGTGTATATGATAAACCTTATACTAATGCTTATTTCGTATTTATAAATAGGAATAGCTATACTTGAACTGTGCTGTGTTCTGCTTCAGAATTAAGCAAAGCTACACATGTGAGGATTGTGTTCTTTTCAATATCAACTGAATTTTAACACTTGTTGTAATATAAATGATGCAATATGCACATCTCTATTCACTCTACAGCAATGGATCTAAATGATGTTTTAAAAAGAAACTGTAAAGATATTAAAGACTTATACTATGTTGATGATGCTACTACAATATTGAGAAATATAGATTTAGAATTATATAATTTGAAAGTCCTTGATGTAGTTGAAAAATATCTTAGTGCCATAAATACTGATATGAAAGTTCAGGAAATATGTTTCTCCCATAATACTTTCTCTTCTCTTTTGGACCAGTTAGGGCTGATCTCAGCAGTGTCAGTAATTATTATTCTGATGACTTGCCCCTGAAAGGCATTCACTTGTACCTGTGGGGACAGAGAATCCATTTGCCTGGCGCCGGGGAGTCGGAGGCACAGGCTGGCGCCAGTGAAGAGAAGGGAAAGATGATTAATATGTCTTATAGATTCACTGCCTCTTCACTTGTCCTAGACCTGCCAGTAATTCCACTCCCCTGTGGTTCCACCTTGATCACAGATAATGGAGGCAGATTGAAAGTTTGAAGACACAAGCCTTTCTCTCCTCCTGAACTGACATTACTCACCCAGGCTAAATGAGCTGTACAACCACCGGCACCTGCCTATGGGAAGGCATCTCAGGGCACTTAGCAGTAATGCTGCAATAAAGCAGCAACTGTACTCTAATTAACCAGGTTTCTTTTCTTCCCTTTTTTTCTCCCTTCCTCTTTTCTTTTTTAACTGCACAGTAGGCTGCCATTAGCAAGGCTATGATATTGCAATGGAAACAGTAACACAAGTGTTCCTTCACCTCTGCAATTTATTATAACATACCTTTTCCTTTTTATTTCTTTACAGAAATAGTATAATGCAAGGTTATTTTGTACCAGCAAGGTAGCTGTAGCATTCTAAGAAGTGAAATTATGAATGCCAATGAAAAAAATAACTCTGTAAAGAAAATCTGTTAAAAGTATTCTTACACAGGTGTATATTTTTAAAGCTAAACCCCTGTTATTTAACAATTTATTAAGCTACACTGGACTTTGTAGTACCAATGTCAAAGTATAGCCTCAGAAGACCATCTTTGCAAAACAGCTTCTAGCAGAAGTATATATTTGAATGTTGGTAAGAAAATTAGCTTTATTTTAGAGACAGTACAGCAATAGCAGAAAACAGGGTAGTTAGTTTCTAGGGGTGTTTTTTAGGTGATGTGACAGCATACAGGAAAATACCACATACATGTATATATGCCCCGTTTGCATCTTACTTTTAGATAAATGCCTTATTCTGAATCAGATTGTTAGAGATAAAATGGCCTTTTTTCTTTCCGAAACCAGACTGAACAGAACATATAAAAAGGTTTTGCAGTGGGAAAAGACATTGTCTTATAAAGTCTCCAGAGAGATAAGTCGTAACAAGAACCTCTGAACATAAGCTTTTTTGTGTGTGTGTCCACAAAGTATTTTGCTGTGTAGTTCTCTGTGTCTGAGGGATTGAGCGTTTTACAAAAGATATCTGGTGTTTTAAAAACTCTTTTATTTCTTGGGAGAAAGCCTGACAATTCTTAATGGACACAGTAATTTCTGTACACCTTTGGCTTGTTCTGATTTTGAAGGTTTGTAAAAGCAAATCTCTGTTGTGTAGGCAGTGCATAACCATTTCCATCAAGTTAAGCAGCGTGTTGGATGTAATTGCACTTCTAATACACATGCTCTAAGAATCTGTACACAGTAAAATGCATTCCAGTTAAAAGAATAGATCCATATCTTCTAAATGCTGAAGAAGACTAAGTCTAGCTAGAGAAGTAAATTCCAGAACTCAGCAGATAGTCCTCTTTCATATAAGAAAAGTGATACGATTTTTAAGTATCTAGGGTACTATTATGAGTAAGGAAGAGAAGAGGAATAAATAAACAGAGTAGTCCAATATATTTTCAAATGCAGTGCAACCAGGAGTATAGATCTCAAGAGTAAGGTTTCTTTAGCAGAATAACTACTAGATACTGTATAAAATAGGAAATGTTTACATATTACAGGGTCATAGAGAGTAATTTTGTCAGCAGCAGAGAATGCTAAATCTATTAAAAAAAAAAAAAAAAGCAATTCTCTATGTCATTGCTCATCTTATGTTGCCACTGGGGAGATATCAGTTTGAGAGTGACCTTTGAACTTCCAATTCCTGGTCCTGCTAGCTGGCTTCTCGAAAGGATTATCTAATGCAGCACCAGGGGCAACCATATTAACAAGGAGAGAGAATTGGGGTTATTGTGAGAAAAAACATGGGTCATTCAGATGGAAATTCTGGGCTCAGAAGTTGTAAAGGTCACCAAGCTGATTATGGGTAAAGGTTGATTTATCATAACAAATAATGGGGGAAAGTTGTAATGATTTTTCAGGGGAAAAATCCTAGTAGTTTTGTTTTTCTTTTTTTTTTTTTTAAAAAGGCATGGCATATTAGAGTTTTGTTATTAGTTTATGCCCATTAAGAACTTCAGACAGGTATAAGACAACTTTCACTGGTCTCCTAGGATCAAGGATTCTATGCCCTAAAGATTCACACGAGAGTCTTCAGTAAATTACAGAACCTGTAAAAAAGGCTGTTATCTTTTTAAAATCAAAACAAAAGGAAGCACCTGCTCCTTTTGAAATTAAGATTTTTTGTTGTTGTTACAGAAGCAGTTCCCCGATGAACTTGTAATTTTAAATATAATAGGTGAGATAATATATCTGGTTTAAGTTATCTTAAGAGATGGAGGTGTTATCATTTAAAAGGAGGAGATCAAGACCTGGAAAGATGAAATTATTTTCAAAATGCCATGAAAGCAGCACATGAGTAGAGCTCAAGACTGAAAACAGGTCTTCTAAAGTCCATTCTATGACTGCAGCTTTGCCTTTTCAGCAGGATCAGGTGTGTGAAAGATGCTCAGAAATGCAGTCACCGATTCGCAATGGTCGACCTGCAAATACCCGTGAGCTATTGAGAAACAACCTGTGCTTTGCTCGTCACGTTTGGTACAGAGGCTTGTGTGAGGGTGGGTTTTTTTGGTGTGGGAACCATCTGCACAGGGTGCACTGTAGGCTAATGAGCTATTTTAACCAAAGGAAGATCATTTCATGATTAGCTGTTTCAGTTGCCAAAAAAAGCAAGGATATTTCTCAATTTTGGAGTAATGGAGAAGTGTCATTTTTCTGTTTAACCAGGCCTATGCATTCTTGGAAAAGAAAATAAAGCAATGTACACATTTAAGTCTAAAAAAAAATTGTTTAATTTATTATTTACTATTTTTTTTTCTAATATTAAAGTATTATTTTGAAGTTCTTAATTAGTTCTTTATTACGGAGCAAAAAGAACAACTGATGATCATCGTTGTAACTGAAAGTACTGATCTAGAAAAGGATGGTAAATCCCACAAACTAGCTGGAAAAGTAGGGTTTGTTACTGCATACTTAAAAATCGTTTACAAAAGGTCAAAAAAATCCGCAGGATGGAGCAATATACTTATTCAGTATGTCTAATTTATTTCTTACTGAGTTGGAGGAATGGGCTTCCATTTCCTCATTGGATCTATATAGAGCACACGTGAAAAAGAGAAAAGCCAAATATGTTTCTAGAATCTACATAAATTTTCACAGTATAGTTTGGCATTTTATTACTGATATATTTAGAAAAAGCATAGTATGTCATTTTTTGTGCTGGCAACTATAAACTCTTACTTCTGGGCATAATGCTTACTGCCATGAGCAGTCTCTCTGATTTACTACGGCATGCAGTTCTTTTAGATCAGCACTGCTAATGATAGCAAGCATTGCACCTGCTGGTAAATGTTTTCAGATTTGGAATTTTTAATAATGTTGGATATTAGAAGACTAGATGTTAAGTTTAGATGTATAATTTTGTACACAGTGCCACCTGGAGAATTTGGGAATAAGGTTTCAAATATTGGTTTATTTTTGCTTCAGTTTTGCCTCATATTTATTCAAACTATGTGGGCTTGTTAATGAGCTTTCTCAAAGTCCTCTGTGTGTTGGTACTGTTATCATTTGGTATGTTAACGTTTTGCCAGTTGCCTGGTCTAGAAGTTGTATCTTCACAAGGATTCTTGTGTGAGAATCCTGCCTGATTCCAGTTCTTGAAATGCAAGTATAGAAGTGAAGCTGTCAAAGTCTCTTTGGAGCTGCTGTCTAGCTTTGTAAGTTTGCAAATGTTTATGGTTTATAAGATCCTATGTTTTGACTTCTGAATTTCCTGGGTGCTTGAAGATCTATGACTGGATTTGTCCAATGTGCTTCAGTCATGGTAATGTCAGTAGCCAAGTCCTATACAATGGGTCCTGGCAAGACCTGTCAATTGAGCGTTCTTCAGCCTGTTGTGGGTGGTGCCTGGTTTGATGAGTTTGATCAGAGTACGGAGAACTTTCTAAGTTTTCCAGAAAAAAAGTATTTATATGGTAGAGAGAGAACAGTATCAAGATCTCCCAGTGCAGGTGACCTGCACTGGGCTGCTGAGTCCTTTGTTACCCAACAAATCTAATTGCTTTTAGTAAAATAGAAGCATGTATATAAGAATAAAGGCTGTTCCTGTCCAAGCTGAGCCAACAGTAGATCGATTCATTCCCCCCCTGAAAGTAGACCTTTTAGACAGAGATGAGAATCATAAGAGGTCTCCTTCAAGTAGGATGAGTGTCCTAACTACTAACATAACTACTTACATAATGCGTAAATGTGGCACTGCCACTCTCTCCGGTGTCTGCATGTTGGAAGAAAGGAATATTCTCCAAGTCTCTGCTTTGGGTTTGAAGTCTTAATCCCATTCAACCTTTTAGGGCCACGAATCCTACAAGGCAGGAGGTAACTCCTTGCAACACCAAGGTTTACTGTCCTCATGGTGCAAACACTGAAAAAGGCTGCCTAAAGAGGTTGTACAATCTCCATCCCTAGAGTTTTTCAAGACCTGACTGGTTAAAGCTCGGAACAACCTGGTTCGATCTCAGAGCTGACCCTGATGTGAGCAGGAAGTTAGATCTGACAACCTCTTGAGATCCCTTCCAACCTGAATTATCTTCTGGTCCTGAGGAGGAAACCAGATGAAATGCCCCTATCCTTGGCATTTTCTGCTGCCTCCTGTTCAGAGATGCCTGACTGTTTTTATATAATAGACAGGGAGCAGGTAACATTCATTCAGATTCCAGAATTTTTTGTAGAATTAATGTTTTGATAAGAATCTCTCATACAAAACCGCTTTGATCTTACAGCTGTACGAAGTACAATGGAAGAAAAAGTAATTGTAAGCTTTCCTGCTTCATTGCAACTCTGGGTAGATTTGTGGAAGCCTTCAAGAATATCTGTCCCTGCATTGAGCAAATGTAGGCCTAGATTTTAGGGAAGACTTGTTCTGTTTACGGTTTACGTCAAGGTCATAAGGAATGTTTGAGCTATGCATATATTCAGCATGAATTGTTATGGTTTTGAACGATTGTTGTTTTGAGAGTTTGACTTTTTGACTTTATACTTACACAAATATTTTGTAGTGGTGACGTTCTCAGGTCAAAATCTCTAATTTTAGAAGGATATTATGGTAACATGAAACCGCAATAAACAAATACAAAGCAGTAAGAAAAATAAATGTTTTTATTATTTTTCAATCTTTTTTTTTTTTCTTAATTTAAAAGATAGTTTTTAAAGGTTCTGCAGGTGATTCACTCTCACACCATAAACAAGATACTCAGGGAATTTTTGTATTCTTAGTAGTTATCATCTTGGTATTCAGCTTTGTCCATAAAATTTTATCATTCTGCAAGAGTACTCTAGAGTAGACCAAAGTTGGTGAGGCTTTCATAATACAGTGTTACCATTAGATGGTCCTATTTTTTAAATATAGTTGTAATCAAGGAGCTGGTAGATAACTTGGTGTTTGAAAAAGATGAAACTTAGTCAGTATAATGCACGCTTTCCTTTGATGATGATAAAATGCACCAAAAGCCCTTCTCATTCCCTCCATGGAGCAAGTTGGGGCAATTTCTGTGGTCTCTAGGTTCTCAGTACAATAGGATTCTATTGACCAGGGATGAGAGAAAAAAAAGAGAATGAAAGTAGGTTTCAAAATAACATATATAAACTAAACTACCCCTTTCTTTGTAAATTTGCACACCTACCAGAAATGTCATGAGCAAGTATGAGGATTTTTAAATTGCTTTTTATTTTTAATGTTTGCTATACTGAGAAAAAAAGTTTCATTGACTTAAATAACGGTTTTCCAAAGTACAGTAAGAGCCATCTCTTAAATAGAGAGACTTGTCAGGATTTTCTCCAGCCCCACTTATCCCGGTCTAGCTGTCTACTCACAGAGTAACTGAACTGATAAGTGTGCTGCCTGGGTAAAAAGGCTGGGCTGTTACCCCAGAAGTGAGCTTCCTTCATCTCCCAGTGTTGCCAACTTCCTTTATGCCAACACAATTTCCCCTGAAAGAATGTTCTGCTGATATCTGCAGGATCCTCTCACAAAGTCGTTTGTTCTCTTCATTTCTGGGATGTGAGGCAAGAAGGGGAACACAGAGAAGAGCAGGCAAAAATTAGCATTCCCTCTTTCTCACCATGCACATGGGTTATGAGGGCAAGGTAGAACTTACCTGTGTCTGTAATCCTTGTGTGGATTCGTTTGTTTCTGTCTGTGGTTTTTACGCAGAAGGGGAACATATGGTCCTAGCTCCCTCACTTGTTCGGAGAAGAATGGCAAAGCAGAAAATTTAAACTGCTTCAAGTCAAAGCCTTTCATAAATTAAGGCTTTTATATTCTACTTCTCTGACTGGCATAGCATTTTTCTTTCTGTATGTTGTTTTGGTGTGTTTAGTGGCTACATGTGAGAGCGGTGACATTTATATAAAGTGAATCTATTAAATTCTTTATAATGAATAGCATGTAACTGTAAAACATATACGGTTTTCTCATTTTGCCCTCCTCTGGGAGACTACGACAACATTTTGGCAAGTAGGAGTAAACAGCTTTGTGTTGGCACGCAGTAAATTAAACTGAGTAATTAAAATCAATAGCAAAACACTAGCTAGGCAGAAAGGTCATATAACACAACAGAAAACTGTTGGGTAGCATATTGCAGGAAATCAAAATAAATTTCTGAACTTTTCATTATTCTTTACACGCCTGAAACTGGTCTTAAAAAGCTGGTGAGATACAGCAAGCTATTGATAGAGACAGGATCATTCTCTGAGTTGGAATAAAAATATTTAAATGCTAATATATGAGTGTTTTCAGGCTACAAGGCTGCCAGACGCAATGGAATACAGGAAAGAGTTTAATTTTACTACTATTATATAAACGTTCGTTTAGGTTGGCTTAGTGTTTTGCTTAGTAGCACCTGTAAGTACTGAAGTCAGGTTTGCCAAGCACCAGTCACTGTCAGTACAAGCATCACCTGTAAGGTGTTTCATGTGCTCCTCTTTCAGTTCGGGTGGGGGACATGAGAATCAAAATCTTCAGATCCCAACCAGCAATAGTCCCAAAGTGAACAACTACCAAGGACCGTGCCCTAGCAATTTAGGGGATACGCCAAGTTTTAAGCTACACATAAGGTCTTCGCTCTGATTGTGAGGTTTGAGTAAATGGATAATGCTTCTGATTTTAGGATGCTCTTCTCAGTTGTTGCACTTCTCTTATGGCCATGTCTTCCAAAAGAGAGTTTGCGGAAGGACTTTGCTTTTTTTGCTGAAGAAATGTGTTACGGTGGCGGAAGGAAGTGGGAGGAAATCATGAGACACGACTCTGGAAAAAGTGGAGATGTAAGATGAGTCGTTTAGGAGTGTTTGCTTGGGAGAGACTGAAAAAGAATCAAAGGCACAGCTAACCTCCAACAAGTATGCTCAGTTGTGAAGTGGATTATGGATTAAAGGTGGTATGTTTTACAAAATGAACTGGTTGAGTTGGGAAAAGCAGAAGGCTTTAAAGCCCTTGAGCTCTTCTGGCTGACTTGTTTGCTTTTTCCATCTATTGTTCTAACGGGCAATGTTACTCTGCCTTTCTTATCTCTCTTGAATTTGCCAGCTCCATTAGCTCTCTCTCAGGCAACTGTCAGAGAGACCTTGTGTGTCATCATGCAGGAGGTATGAAATTTTGCCTTTGTAAGCCTTTCCTTAGGTCTTTGTGTTTGGATTTCTGCAACACGGTTTTGAGGAGCTTACCCTGATTGTGCAAATCCTGGGACACTATGTGGCTGTAACAGCTCTCAGCTGATCAGTGTTTTTTGTGGGGTAAATGGTGAGTTACAGTGTATTTATCTGACAAGTCAGAGCCTTCAGGCACTGGACAGATAGTTGTGAAACAAAAGCTCTGGGTTATTGGTGTGTGCTCTTCCTGAGGTCATTTAATTTCCTGTCCAATTTTGTAATTTTAATTTAAAACAATACTTTTTGGTGTGGGTTGTTGTTTTTTGTTTTTTGTTTTTTTTTTTTTACTGCATCCATTTATATTGTCCGTTTTGAATTTAATCCCAGTAATTTTAAACAGTGATAGGCAGTTTTTGTACTGGTTGTCTGTGAGATATCTGTGTCCTGTCGTTTAAAGCCACACTGTATTCTAATAAATGAATGCTAGAAACTGGTTGAGAGCAGCAACTGTGCAAACTGATCTATCATTTAAAGTTGTGCTCAGATTCGGTTTGCTTGAGTTATGGGAATGGCTTGGCCTTTTACCCTATTCCCTTGAGAACATGTGTCCACATCCTACAATCAACACAGGACGAACACAAACCAGGCGCTCTCGTCTCCTGATGGGAGACTTCAACGATCTGGAGAGCAGGAATACTGCAGGTTCACATTATCTGCATTAGCATTACTGTGTGTGGAACATGTGTTATATCTGCTGTAAATGGTTTAACTAGCCAGGCCCTCAGAGTTAATGAACATCAAGTTTAATGTTTCTGAGACAGAGATTCAGAAAGGAATATGATCATGATCAGATGCAGTTGAAAATGCTATAAGACATGATATCTATCATATTTTTTCCCAGTTCTAATCCAGGTAAATGTCTTTAAAGAGCTTTTATTTTGATTATATTTTCGTTTTTAGAGGTATGGGACTTGAAATAGTACATGTAGATATTTTTGTGTAAATACTGTATGAAAATACATACAAATAATTATTGTTCTTCTGTTTTCATATGTTTTAATGTAGCATGTGAGATCATTTTTTTAAAGGTAGCTGTTAACTTTTAAGACCTTTCAGTATATATTTTTCCTATGCTTCAATTTTTATAGTCATTAATGGAATAGGAAATGGCATCTACCTTCCTGTCTGCTAATGCTTAACCCTAATTTATGAATCCTATTTAAAACTGTAGTTCCCGTTCAGCAGGACTGTGCATCTGCGTAAAGCTAAGATGACGTACAACCATAGGCTAAATGAGATGGATGCAGTCTTCTACGAACGTTTCAAACCATTCTTTAACAGTATGTTAAGTAATTGCTTGATGTAATTTTTTTAATTAAGTGCATGTATATGTGTATCAAATTTTCTCTGTTATTACAGTGAAAATACCTTACCTTTTATCTTGCTTCACTGTTACAAGGCTAACTTTCCTAAAATGCTAGCCATAATAGCTAACACACACGTATACGTATACATAACACCTCAGTACATTCTTGTCCCATTTAAAGACCAGAGGGACAATGTTCGATACATGATATAGCCTGAAAAAGCAACAGCTATGAAATTGTGACTCCTGCTTGAAAGCCTTTAAATATTTAAGGTTATTACAACCTACGTTTTCACCATTTGTGTGTTTAACTTGATAGCTGTATAAATTATATGTCAAGTACTCTTGCAAACATTTTCTACAAGTGTATTGACAAATGTCCTGTCATTCTCCTGGAAATACACAGTATATGGAGCATTTTGAAAACAATTTGCTTATAAAAGTTTTTGTATCCCGTATGTTGTTTTCTCTTATTTGCATCTGCCTTTTTATTTATCTAAGCATAAATATTACTGCTTCTTGACACTATTAATAAGATTTTTAGATGCTTTCTTTCAAAATCTCAGTCTTATTGCAATATAGACTCTTATTTTTAATGTGAGTGCCAGTCCTACAAAGCCTTGTCTAGAATGGAAGCTAGCATTTGGGGCAAAGCTACAGAAATGTGAAAAAGCTGAATTCCTGAGACACATGTAAAATAATCCTCTGGAAACCCTACCTCAAATAAAAGTCAAATGTTGTGACAGTCCTACTGGCTTCTCTGTAGGTTAGTATTTTGTATGCAGGGTGGTCTAACCTGCTGAGGGTAGTAGTAGCGTAAAAGCCTGAAACAAACTGAGGAGCATTATTGCTACCTACTAGTATTTCGTTTGCAAAACAGAAAGACAAAGCTGATAGAATTGATAGTATTTTGGTTTACATAGAGTTTTCACTGAAGTCTTCTATATATGACTTGATATTTAAATTACGTTTTAGTTAGTGCTTATCAGTGAAGGAAATTTTGAGAAACACGGAAGGCTATCCCAACATCTTGGGATCTTTTCTGTATTCACCATTGGAGATGGTGACCTAAGACTCTCTTTTAGGGTTTAGTCTGTCCACTTTTTCCTCATCTGAAATCTTACGGCATCGCGCTTGTTTCACAGTATTAGAAATATGTGATTGTGGGCCTGGACAAGCAACTGGTGAAGCATCTGCTTAGATAATCTCATTGATTAGGCTCTGGCAATGCAAACATTTGAACAGTGATTTTAAGAGTAACCTCTCTGGAGCCTTACAGTGTGTGTGCCTAGAAATCGTTGAAGGCATATTTTTTGCGAGTGCATATATGTCACCTGGAGCTCAAACTGCTGAAGATTTGCTCGGAGAATCTTTGAGGGGCAAAAAGGGGGAAGGATCTCCTATTGTTTAAGCTGATATAAATTTCCCAAGAGCACAGAACATTTTTTTTTTCAAGACATAAAGTTGTGCATTGCATTAGCGATCGCTGACTTGTATAATGTGAGTCCCGTTGCATTTACCGTTCATACTGCACTCTCACGGTGTATCAGCCTCTCTGCTGACCTGTGAGCAGTGTGTACATTCTCTCGCTATGTTTTATAACAGTCTAAAGATGAAGGAAAGTGTTTAGAACTTTGTCATTACAAGAGAATGTGAAAAGTCTTTCAAGGCTAAACAAAACTTTGTGTAATTTAACAAAATGTCCTACATTTCCCTTCCCTTCACCATCATGTCTGGTTATATTGCAGAGGAGGGTAAAGGAGGTAATGTTTTTGTAGTCTAAACAAACTCAGCACGGTGAAATGGGACAGTACTTTAAAATATGCATAAGGATTGCAGTTGCTCCATTTTGTGACACTGACTGTTCAGGTAGGGAAAAAAAAAAAAACAAAACAACAAAAACAAACCACAGACTTTTCCTAAAATGAATATATTTTTAAAGGGCTATCAAGAAAAATGATGCTGGAACTATTATTGTGAAAAATTGGAGTGGCCTGGTTGATATCGCGCATACAGTTTGGAAAAACAAGATTAGTGCAACACATACCATTTTTCATTTTCTCCTACCTTCAACAGCACCGATCATTGCAGCATCTCATTTTTTAACTTTGTGTTTAGGATGAGAAATCCCATGTGTGTACAATCACTTCTGGCTGCCTGGTCCCCCTGTTCCTAGCTTTTTCCCTCTGCTTGCATGTTTCCGTGTATACTGTAAATAAGTGACTGAGGGGGCAGGATACTTAGCCTCTTCTTAGACCAATACTACTCCGTGGGTCAGCAACTAGGAATGTTTGAAACGAGGGAAGGAGGGAATTGTGTTTTATTTCCCCTGTAGACTGAGGCCAACACCTTTGCATGGGGTTCATCTCTATTACCCAGGGAAGAAAGCCTGCGTACGTTAGTTCTGAGTCAGTAGGAGCTGGCAAAAAGACCTCTGTGAATGAGATAGCAAAAATTTAAGTAATAGGAAAAATCTTGGATTCCCCCCCATACCCCCCTCATTAAAACAAGAATTTTAATGCCTAGGTGGCCACCTGTGTGTACTTTTCTTGGGGCTGGGCTCAGTGGGGAGAGAGATCAAGATGGGAGTTGGGGGCCCAGGGTATATGCAAAGCGGTAGCGCTTGGCCTGTGTGGCCGAGTACTCAGGTCCTGTTGTACACGGGCATTCGCTTCCATCTTTCGAGAGAGGGGCTTCCCATATTTGTTGTTCTTCTTTTAGCTAAGAAAACCGAGATGTTTCCTTCCAGGCTTCTCTTCCCACCAGCCCGGTGTTTAATATGATAGCTCTGAGTGCTGTCCCTGAAAGGGATAAATGAAGGACACAAAAGGCAGGTCTGCCCAGCACAATGGAAGTTGAGCTCTGGAAATGCAGTGCTGCCATTGCAAACAGGCCACATGCTGATGTGGGGAATAAATAGGAGACCTACATGCTCTCCGGGTAGCAGGAGAAATGCAAGCATGCTTGGAGATAGTTACTCTGCAACACCCTCAAGAATAGGGGGATGTGATAAAGTAGTTTTTTTAACGGAGGAAGGTGGAAGGAGGAAATATGGAAGAGCTCATGGAGGACAATACAGAAAAAACTTGCGTATGTGCGAGAAGTGTAGCCTGGGGAAAAAATAAAAAGTTTCCAATGCTCAATTTAAATTATTTGCCCTCACGTTGTTGCATCTTGTACATGTTTTAAAATTATGTGCTTTCATGCAAAGAAATCAGGTGATTCTACATTATAAATCAGTCTTTATAGCAAACAAGGTTCTGGAGGTACCTATCAGGCTTGTTCTTGTCTGGGAATAAAGGTGAGGTGCTATCAGAGATTGAGAAGATGGGGCAAATTGATTAATTAAAAACTAGTAAATCATCAGCCTCACATGATTTATGCATAAAAGAATTCTGAAGAAGCTTAGAAATGAATTAGCTGAACTGCTAACAAAGGTATGCCTCTCATTAAAACCAAGCTCTGTTCCAGAGGGTTGGCGAGTATCTGGGGTTTATCCTATATTTAGACCAGTAAGCATTACATCTGCACACTGCAAATGGTCGAAACAGGAATTTAAAAGGGAATAATAAAACACCTGGAAGATCACTATGTGAGAGGCTTTAATGAGAACAGCTTCAAGAAGGAAAAAATCGTGTCTCACTACATTGCTTAGAAGTCTGAATCTGCCCATGAAAAGAAATAGGAATGGCCATACCAGATCAGAGCAAAAGTCCCTCTAGCCCAGCACTCTGCCTCTGACAGTGCCTGGTCACAGCCCTGTGGGAAAGAGAGGAGAACAATAAGGATAAGAGAACCCTGTTTCCCTGGACTTGATTGACAGCGATAAGAGCCAGGTTTGAATTTGAGGGGGTCACTGCAAACATGCTGGCATCGTCGCTTTCCCAGAAACCTGGGAAGCCAGTCCTGAGCTTACCAGTGCTCAGAGAATTTTCCCCACTCACAAAAAGGTATCAGATGGTAAAATAAGCAATGTTTTCATAAAAAGGAGAAAAGAGGAGTCTGAGAAGCTAGATGCTCAAAGTAACAATCACCAGTTCCTGAGGTATGATTGTAACAATAGTCTTTTCATCTAACAGGGCCGCCAGGTTGTTTTCACCTGCTTTCCTTCACAGTTTGAGATTAACAGGTACTGCTGGCTGGCGAAACCCTTCTGAGGCTGTGCTAACCTGATGTGATGTGGTTTTGTTAGCTGCTCCTCGCTCCTCCAGCCATGTGTTTCCCTGCAACCACACATACTGCTTCTGCTAGCCCCGACTCCGGGTGCTCTGCAGTCTGGGGTGCTCTCACCCGCTGTTCCCGTTAGCTCCTGCCCCTCAGTTTTGTCGTTTCAGCCTTTGGAAGAGTAAACACAGTGCTGAGAACCTGGCATAGGCTCTCAGTTCATAGGAGAGGCTTACGCAGCTTCTGATGCTCACGCGTCTTGCAAAAGGCTTTAACTCAAACCTCCTTTTATTCCTCTTTTTTATTATTATTATTTATTTATTTTTAAGGTGTAACCTTTGTATTTTGGTGCTAAATTGCTCTTCCTGGGTTGACTAGTTAGTTGGCCTGGACTTTCCTACATACTTTCCACATGATGAATTAACTCCCTTTGTAACAGAAATGTCCTTTAAAAATATAGTTGCTCTGTGTGCCAGAAGATGTTGTTTCTGGTTTGGCCACCAGTCTTTTCTGGTTTTCTCCTTTCGATTCCTTCAGATGCTAAGGTGCCCTTCCCTTGGGAATTCCTGGGAATGTTTTCTCACCTTTAGGTTTTAGCTACCAGGCTCATGAAGCGAGCTGCCTGACGTAATGTATTTTGACTTTTTAAAAGCTTGTGACAAAGTCTGTCACAAGACACGGCTACAAAGGCTAAGTAGTCACATATGGTGCCAGGGCAAGTATCATCATAGATCAAAAATCGACAAGGAAACAAAAGGACAGAGGGCTAAGTGGTCAGTTTTCATCACAGTAAAAGGCTAACAGCTGCATTCCTTGAAGTTACCTATCAGGTCATATGCTAAATATATTTATTAATGATCTGGGGAGAAAGGTGAAGAATTAGGTGGTAACACTTACAAATGATGTAATTACTTCAGTAATTTAAGCCTGTAGCACACTGTTAGAAACTTCTGAGTGATCTAAACAAGTCACTCAGATGGATAAAGAAGGCTCAGTCCTGATAAATGAGAAGCTAATATGTGGAAGAAACCACACAAAAATCTTATCCTCTAACTGAAGGGAAAAAACTTGAACATTGCTGTTGGCAACTCCATAGCAGAAGCGATTCGAGATGCTGTTATGGTAGAAAAAGTGAACAAGGTGCTAGAAGGCGTAAGAAATGGGACATTAAAAATGAATTACTGAACTCAGTCTTCATTGTATGGAGACAGAGGATAGGATAAAGCATAATATTATGGGTAAGTTTGCCCAACTAACAAAGTCTGATCCATGATGACAATTTCCTGTTTTCTTTTGTCTTTACCCTGCTCATACATCATCTACTATCAGAGATGCTCTGATCTTTATCAGGAATAATATACGTTGGGAAGGCTAAGGCTTCCAGAGGGTTTCACATCTTACTACGGACAGCTCAGTATCAACCAAGCCACAAGTGGAAAAATCTATTTCATGTCCGTTCTCCTGCCTTTGGTAGTTAGTTAAATTACACATCAAAATGACATAAATTAGCAATCTCAACTTTGTATTTAGACTCTGAAATCATCAACATTTTAAACATGGATTTCAGAATTCAGATGTTACTGAAATAGTTCCTCAAGTTGGGGCTCTTATGAGACTTATAAATTATTCTTGCATACAGAAGTCACCTGAGACTAACCTAAATGAAGTTAACATAGATTTTAAAAATTATTCTTGCAGAAGAACAGGGAGTGGTGGGAATAGATGAACAGATGGGAAAGGGAGAAGAGGAGAGTGAAGAAAAGGCTAATTAGGTAATTGAGGCTAAGAGGCTATTAGAGCTGACCCAGTGGTCTACTGGTAGTGCAGTTCAGGGACTTGAATTTGGGATTGAGGTTCTCTCATTCCCAGGCCGACATGTGCTCCAAACGTTACAAGGACTCAATTTTATAGCCTGTATGATCCTGTAAGTATGTGCTTCTGGTCAACATAATCTGGAGGGATTGTATGTCAGATTATAGTGGAGACAGGAAAGAACAATGGAGTAAAATGCTGAATTTGGACATGAAGACATTAAAATATTATGCCAATGGGTAAATTGTTTAGTGAAATTCTTTTGAATTCCTTTGAACTGGCTGTTGGAGAAAAATCTGACTGAAATAAATGTATTTTGAAGAGATTCTGAATAGGAATAAACTTTTTCTCACTGGGCAGCCTTTCCTAAAATTTGTTCAGTAAACGATTCTCTCAAGCATGTGGGATTTTAGCACAGATAGTAGATAAGGGAAGGCCCTAAAAGGTCATTTATTCGAAGTCATTCCCTTTTCTTGTTTCTGGCGAATTTGAAGCTGGTATTCTTGTGGTGTGCCAGTCTTGTTTCCTTCTTTCAGTCTCCTAACCTATCTTCCTTTCTGATTCAGTCAGTGATATGCTTTCTTCTGCTTTTTATATGCTTATTTTCTCTCTGATGTCAGTATATCCAAACTTTCTTCTGAAGTTGTCAGTAGACTTGTTCTATTATGGGCAGAGAGGCTGGCATGTGTCAAAGCTCGGACAAGCATTGCTATGTGGTTTTCAGATTTATATGCTGAGGTGGAGCGTTTCTTGTCCTCACCTCTTTCTAGTACAACGTTATTCATGCTGACTTAATTCATTTAAATCTCTCCACTTCTTTAACAGCATTTGTGGCTACTCTTTCTTAATGCTTCTGTAAAACCCCTTACTTTTCTGCATGTTCCAAACTTTGGAACTGCAGTATTGTAATGTTCTGAGACACAGTTTCTTCCCTCTTTCCTTAGCTTGCCCAGTGTTTCTTATCACAAATTCTCATTTGCCAATGTAAGTTGTTGTTGTTGTTGGGTTTTTTTTAATTTTCTTGACCCTATGTTTTGGTTTTCCTCCTAGTAGCTGCAGTTCAGGACAGAAATGCTGACTCCTGCATCCTTCTCTTGCATTCATGACATCTTCAGAGAATCACAACACATGCATGGCTAACTTTAATGTTTTCTTTTCTTGTTCTAGTATTTTCATGGAAAGTCAGCTTTTCTTCCTCTCTTTCTCCTTTCCTTTATAAGTGCTGCATAGAGATGTTGCTATTGAAGCATTACATGGCTGGAACACCTGTGGTCAGTAGGCAAATCATATTTCGACAGCAGAAGAAATCAGCACCATTCATTATCCCTGCAGTTTAAAAGAGAGTTTCTGTAGAATAATTGCAGTATTGGAACTGTGGCTTCAGCGGAAAGTCACTGGAGCTTGAGATTTAGCGACTGGACAGAACAAGCAAAAGATGGAGGAAGGAGTATAGCTTTGGTAGACAGGAGGGAGAAAAGAAGGTAAATTGGCTGCTTGTCCGCTGGAGACTCTACTTGTACTTGCTGTTGCAAAAGATTTTGGATTTTGATATCAGCTGGCAGCTCCCCTAAGACGTATTAAAGTGTTTTGTCAGAAGAGGGCACTGTGCCAAATCTGGACCTTTGTGAACATGGTTTATGTTTCAGGGAGATAGATGAGTGTTGAGTGATGGACAATATTGAATCAAACCTCCTCCCACAAAAACATATTGATGTTTGGAGAATCCAAAACGACGTTCCTCTCCATTTGGTGGAAGTAGTGTTGCCCTGTCTTATATGAAGCTGCTTAAAAAGTTGTTCAGTCATTAAAAAATTTATTTCTTCTCAGCTCATGATTCAGCAGCCCTCTTCTTCATAATGTTATGCTTATTCTGGTGAATTGAAGGATGATGATTTCATTTCTGCCAGCAGAACCCAGGACCAGGTTTTCAGCATTGCTTTATATCTCATAATCATGAGATAATCATACTAGTAGAGACCTTTCCATACTGCTTCACTGTGCTTCCCACGTGGTATGGCCTTTCCTCAGCACTTCTTGTCACTTTTAGGAGCAGTGGCTTCCACCAGTTCCCTCTGGTTTCAGGTAGAATGGTTTCATTACATTTTTGTTGTTGATATTATCACAGGACCTAGAAGACTGGCCCGTGGGCAAGGACCACATTTCTGTGAGGTATTTTGCAAACATAGGACAAAGGACATCTCTCGCTGCAATGTTCTATTTATTGTTTCTCCTCACTACTGAATTTTACTTGTCAGAACACTGCACTCTGTTGAAGATACAGTTTTGTTGAAAACCTTTCTTAGCAAGTTCCCTCTGAATGTATCCAAGCACATAAGAAATGTGGAGAATTATTCTCATAATGTTTGCACATGCAAAACTGTTTCTAGGTTTTGGCTATCAAGTTCTAAACCAATACCATTGTACTTTCAGGGTATCTTTGTTATCTTAGTATCAGCTGATGGGACTGATTCTTCTGGTATGTAGGTCTCAAAAAAAGTTAGACTAGCACTGATGCAGGTACCCAGTACTCATGAAGTTTTACCATGTTTATTGCCAACATTTAAAATGCAGATTTAAAAAAAAATGTTTAAATGTGCCTTTTCATTGATTAAATATTTGATTACTTTTTAGAGAAAAAATAATAAAAAATCCAGTGTTTTCCTCTTGCATTTGTAGAGAATGCAGAGAGCGTACAAGCAATCTTTGAACAGTTCACTATTATTTCAATTCCCTAGCAATCTTTATAGAGGTTACTTTGTTATTTCAATTAACATTAGCCCTTAGAAGATGTATGCTTAATGTGTAGATTTCCTGATTTTTACTGAAGACATTGAATTACGCAATATTTTTATTTTTGTACTTAAGAAGAAGAAAACGGGTATTGGCAGAGGTGGAAAACCCTGAGGTGTGTAATGGACTGCTAAAAACAATAAAAATATTTGGAGAACATTCTAATACATATTAGCAAGAGTAAAAGCAGGACTTATTTTGCAGTGTCTGAAACTGAGTTGGCTGTGCCAAAACCCATTCAGTTATCTGTAAACAATATTTAACACCATCTGACATATTCACTGTCACTCCATGCTCTGTGAATCAAATATAAAATTATGTGCAAGAAAAAACCCTACAAACTTATTTTGTCACAAGTAAGCTAGGAATTTTGAAGATGGTCAGCTCCACTTGTCAACGAGAATAAGGAAGAAGAAAAGTAATGGCTTAGACTAACAGAAAAACAAGTCAGGAAGGCCTTCAATTTGGAAGTGCTGCCTCCCAGAAGAGGAGTTTGCAGTGCATGATTAACTTCCTTATATTTTCTCTAGAGTTTGTTGGATTTCTCACGGTTAATAAATAGGGACATCCAGCTTTAAGAAAAAGGATTGAACACTCAGAGCAGCTAGATCTAGTATTTTGGGTAGTGTCAATAAATACCTGAAGGTTATTTCCCAAAGTTGAATCGGAATCAGGTTTTGTGCTTCAAATGTTTTTGAAATTTAGGCTTAATTTCCTCTGAGGTTGTTCCTCGGTCCCACCCCTTTGAATCACATATGCAAGCTTGGAAATTTGTAACATTGTTATGTCCCTCCATCTGCAAATTGATGGCAATCGAAAATGATCACCACCGTGTGTCACCACAGCTACCACTACATGGAAATCAGATTCACTTGAGCATTTCTCTACAAGTCAGATCACCTAATTTTTCTTTTGGCCATTGATCGTTTACAGCACCTGCAGCTTTTTGTTTTTCCTCCAAAGATCATCATTTTACTTTGGAGTCTACTGATTGTGATATGTCTAACCCAGTCCCGTAGAGGCAAGGAACTGAATAATTACTTTACGAGTGCCATATTAAAAGCGGTCCAAGGACTGTTTAGGCTGCTCATTAAAGTCATTGGGAATTTGGCTGGACGAGAGCTCCCTGATTTGGTCATGCGACAGGGGATGGAAAGTGCTCCAAAGATTGTTATTTTCTAATTATTTGTGTTGTGCTACCACAAAAGGGTTTGATTAGCACCCTTATGTGTTTAAAACTTAAAGAACAGATGCCACACAGCAGCACCCCTGCCATCCCCCCAGTGTTTTTTCCCCAAAGTCTTGATTAACTTCCAGTTTTCAGAGAGAAATAAGGTAGCAGAGAAAAAAGCAGAACAGATAATAAAGTTTGCCTTTAAGATCAAAATTATGGCCAAGCTAGAGTTGAAATTAAAATTATGTTCAAAATAAAAGTGTAGTTCGGATAAAATTTTCAAAGCTCAGCTATGTGTAATACACCCCACTGCTTGTTGTAGTAGCAAAGAGTAAAATCCTGGGGCCTCTGAAGTTATTAGTTTTTTGACACTAGATGAGGATTCCAATTTTCTTTTTTTTTTTCTTTTTTTTTTTTTTTTTTTTTTTGACTGGCAAATTTGATCTTATTGCATTCTGCCAAAACAGACTAAATGCCCTGACTCCAGACAGCAACGTAGCAGATGTATAGGAACAGACAAGCGCGTGTACGTTCACACTTGGAGTAACAAATCTGCTGGGCTGGGAGTGCTACCTTGTCAGATAGGAGAAGACACTCGAGCCCACTGGCTCCAGCCTTTGACTAGCACTGGAGAGTCAAAATAGAGAGAAAATCTTCACTTCTGTGCTTCCTTCTTCCTTTGACAGAAAGAATTTTGCGTTTATCCTTAAGACTAGGCAGACTGAATTTGTTTTAAAATTATGTAAAGTATCAAGCTTCGTTTCTGTAAATATATTTCTAAAAACAGACTGGAAATTATTTACTTGCACGTTATGCTTTCCGGCTGTACTTAGAATTGGCGTGGTTCTCCTTTAAATAACCATTCAGGAGCACTGAAATCCAGGCAGTTGTGTATCAATTAGCAGGGTGCATTTCTTGGTGTGAGCTGCCTGGAAACGCAAAATGACAAATCTGAGCATTAAGCTTTCTACCATCGTTTTCTTTCCTACCTCTAACTACAAATCAGCTTCATTGTGACTTACAGTGTAAGAAGTTGGTGCGTTTCTGCAGATCCATGATAAGATATTTTTCTTTAGGAAGAAATGCAGTTAGGCTGTGCCTTCTGAATCTGTCCCTGCCAGGCCCTAGATGCATTAGTATTCCACTGGCAGCTGCCTGTAGGTAGGAATATTGTTTTTGTCCATAACCAGAGGGAACAATCAGACTAAGCCGTTCCCCGGCTATAAACCAGCCAAAGTAATTTGGTTTAATTTTAATTTTTGTAATAGCTTTAAATTAATAGGAGCAGCTGCTGCCACAGTGTGTGGGTGTCCTTTTCCAGAAGGCATAGAACAAAAAAGGGAAAGAGTAAACAATAGTGCGTCTAGGACACAAAGGTTAATTCAAGAACTGAGCAATGTCTTTTCGTTATCAAAAACTCAGTTGGTGATATCTAGCACTGTGTCTCTTTTCTTTCTTTTTCCTATCCCTTTTTTTCCTTTTTTCTTTAATTCCCTGATAAGATCTCAATCTGATTAAGCCCCTGTGTGTAAAGATGTGTTGTTGGTATCTAAACACTAACTCTCTTTCTCTATATGACTCACAAATAGATTAGCAGTGACAAAGTGCTAGGAGAGATAAAAATAGATTAGCAGTGACAGGAGTACTATTATAATTATTTTTGGAAGATACGGTTTGAATTAAGAGTTTGGGCACTTTCTGCCCTGAGAGGGTGAATTTAAACCTAGGAACTGAGGATGGTTTCTGCTGTTGTGTCAGACACCAGATAGTGAAATGTCAATACCAGATGTCCTAGACATCAAGATTAGCCATAATAGCCAAATGCAGCCATAAAGTGATGTGTCAAAGTGGATAATAAAACAGATGCTTAGCTTCTATAATGAAGGGGAAAGGGAATGAAATATCAAAAGTGCCTTTAATACATTAACAAAGTTGTCTTCAACTTGCTTAAAAGTAGAAAGTTATTGAACCAAGGAGAACTATGTGTCATTTAAACATTAACTATCAGCAGATGAATTTCAATTAGCATTAGCGTTTCTAAAATCCCGAATTTCCTCCTATTGGTCTCATTTTACATGAATTTTTTATGGCATAAAGTGAGGCTTTCCCTTTATTATTTCTCCCATGCTAATTTGGAAACAAATAAAGTTCAACAACTCAGCAACATACTGTTTAAACTTGCATTACGGTTTGAGGACTGGGAGCTAGAATACATTTACCCACTGCCATATCATCTGCTTGATTTGAGATCAAATGAGGGATGTCCTATAGCACTCCAGAGTAAGGGCGAATGATAGAAACTTGTTAAGATGCTGGAGAAACCGATTAGGCTAGGGTACTGCATGCAGACGGCTGGTGGCAATTTTTCCCTGCTGATACTTTTTAAAAACACTAAAATAATTGTTTTTCTGCCCTTCACGTTTGTGGCTTGAAGATAATTTTCAGATCTTTGTGATAAGCAAGCACCTTATTTAACAAAAAAACCCTGAAGTAAATTCTTGAAGCCCTGAATGTTCAAGAACCAGGGCAATAAAAGGGGCAAATAAAATCTTATTTCAAGTCTAATTAACTGCATCACTGGCTCTTTATTGTACTTTTTCAAGAACATCTCAATTCCTTTCTGTTTCTCTTTGTAGCTCCTGAGTCTTGCTGATCAGAGTCCTTAACTGCTGCTAATTGGCAAACATGTACTTCTGCATAATGAGAGGGTTTTGTCCTCTATTTCATATTAGCAATGAAAGGCCAAAACTGATGCTCTGCAGTAGACCAGCTTCTCGGAACGATTACAAAGAGGCACATTGCTACTGCTATGTCTGTAAATCTTATTATGCTTTCCCTCACCACGATCCTAGTTTAGCTGAGATCTGCTCCAATCATTAGATGAGATCTGTTTATAATGTTGTGTAATTGAATCAGTTAGAGTCTGCAGGACCATAGTGTTTTGTTGCCAAACATGACTGGTAAGTTAGTTACATCAAATTACGAGTGCATGGCATGACTAGAGAATCTCCTGTCTAAATAAAGCTGGAAAATCCATCTATGAAATGAAAGAAGAGTACAAACAGAAATATTGAACGTCTCTAGTCCATAGAACAAGTGTTTGACCCACCTGTGAAATGTTACTCGTTTCTGTTGAGAAATAACAGAATAATTGAAGTTGGGTGAAAGATGTCAGGCAGACATTTGTTATTCCTTAAACAGATACCAGCTTGATAACAATGACATAAATGTCTGTATTATAATTATTTACCACCACGTATATTCATTTTTATCTTGTCAGCACTATAAGCCAGAACTCTCGAGGAGGACAGCAATCCAATTTGGAACGGGACCAAATACCCTTTTCTCCTTTTGCTTTCTAATTTAAGACCAGGTTATTTTTCCATACATGAAGTTTTTTGTTTGTTTTTTTTGCGTTTTATTTTTTATCCTCAGGAATTTATCTTTTCCTCCATTCATCGGCTAGGTGTTGATATATCCCCTGACTATTAAGGATAACAAAAATAACAAGATGTCCTGAATTTTGGTAACAGGTCTGTCAATGTTGCCTTATACCGACATTCCTTCATTAATTACGCCTTGCCTCTGTGCTGGTGAATTAGGCCCCTATGAAAGGATGTAGCCACACTCCAGCCAGAGGTTTGACTGGTGCCTGTGTAGTGGTGTGAGATTGCACCAGCTTGATAGCGAAGCAGAGGATAACTTGACCGCCTGTGCATCCTTTTCACTTCCTGGGAGTGGGTTTCTTGAGTTGTGTGATGCTCTCCCGTGCTATGGTGACTCTACCAGCTTGGGCACCTGAGAGCGCTGCAGTCCCTGTGGGGACAGGTGCAGCGGCACAGGAGCTGTGCCGTGGAGGTGGTCTGCATAAGTGCTCTGAAATGCAGGCTCTGGGATCTGCTCGCCGGCTCCTGAGCTATTCAAGCTGTTGCACTTCATTTGCTTTAGAGGAAATGTGAATCTCACATAGCCTTTTTGTTCAGATTTCTTATGCCAATGTATATATATGTCAACATAAATATATGGCAATGTGTATATATGTTGTTTTTGGTTTTTTTTAGGCAAAGAATACCCTCTAAAAACGTGTATTACTATCGCTGCCCAGACCACAGGAAGAACTATGTCATGTCGTTCGCTTTTTGCTTTGACCGTGAGGATGACACTTACCAATTTGCTTACTGCTACCCCTACACCTATACTCGCCTTCAGCACTATCTTGACAACCTACAAAGGAGGAACATGGACTACTTCTGCAGAGAATTGCTAGGACTCAGTGTGGTAAGTCATAGGCATGCTTGCCAACTAGCAGGCTTCGTTATGAATGTCTACCCTTAAAGGCTTAGAGGGTATAATTCATCATCCCTGCTGAAGTACGCACACGCACATATTTGTTTTGCTGCCAGCAATGACACGTGGGGTAGAGTACCTGTATGCTGAAATACAGACAAATGCTAATTTAATTTCACATAAAATATTTCCTTTGCAATATGCAAGGCCATGCTAAATTCCCATTTAGGATCAATTCACCTGTAAAGACATTAAAGGATGAAACTGAAACAGCTTTATTGAAGAAATGTGGGTTTTGGACTACTCTGTCCATTTGTCTTTCTGGAAGAGCTTTTCTGTTTGGAAGGTAATACATGTCTTTGGAACTAGAATATAGCTTTTCTTGGTAAAATAATGTAACACATACACAAACTATCATGTTTACTCTTAAAATGTCTGGTTTGGAGATTTGAAATTTAGAGGGGTTTAGAGGTCTCAGCATAGATCCTAGTGGCTACATGAAGATGAAATGTGATAGTTCTGGTGCAGGAAGGAGGGTTAGTGGTAAGGCTGAATTTCTACTCCTTTTGCTATAACCTTTCTCTGAAATGTTGTCTGTCCTGAGGATTTGGAAAGCCTGGTTCAGCCACACCCGTATCAACTCAGAAAATAACTGAAGTCTTGGGTTGTTTGTTGTTTTTTTTTTCCCCCTTTTACATTTTCAGACTTTATACTGCACTTGTCCCACATTCTTAATCTCTTCTCTGAGATTCAATTTGATCTAAACTTGTAGTCTGTATGTG
Organism: Tauraco erythrolophus; assembly: GCF_009769465.1. Taxonomy (NCBI): domain Eukaryota; kingdom Metazoa; phylum Chordata; class Aves; order Musophagiformes; family Musophagidae; genus Tauraco; species Tauraco erythrolophus. The sequence continues at coordinate 27,574,931 of NC_141474.1, read as the reverse complement.
TCAGAAAAAGAAAGCTGCGATTCCTATGAAGGCTGATCCCAGCAGCTGGGGCTTTAAAAAGAATCCCAGTGTATATTGTGAAAATCAGAATAAAATCATATGAATAGCCTGCACAGGAATAAATAAAAGGTTTCTAGCATTAGAGCACGCCTTTGAGATCCCTATGATGGCGTAAAACTTGGAGGAAATATTAATTTATGGTGAAAATATTAATTTATGGAGAAGAGTAAAAACAGAATTAACAAAAGAAAGTGTATTTAACCCTTTTATCAGTGTTTTTTAACCCTTTTGTCAGTTAAGTGCAGTAGTTGTTCTGAAGATAACAATTACATATTCCTGAAACAGCATTAATTATTAATCATTCCAATTAGAGGGACAAACAATTATAAGGGAAAGGGGTATTCAAAAAATAAAAAAGTAAAATCTTCAGAGGGTGGGAGGAAGGAGCACTATCATTTTAATGTGTGTAGAGTTTTAATTATTAATCTCAGAGGACAGAGCTGTCATTAATGCCATAATGAAACTGAATTTGTTTCCTTTCACTCCGAAAATAGTGTATAAACAGTCACATTTGCATATTCATCAAAACCCTGATCTGACTGATTAAAACACTGAGATAGAAGGATTTGTCTTTTATCTGCATTTTGACAGACAGAGCTATACGCTTAAATCTTGTTAACAATGTGTTACCAGTAGTTGCTAAATAATATTTTTCATATTTTAGTGAACTAAACAAACAGATGCCATTCAAAATGTGGCAGGAAATGTGCTGTGTATAAGTCCTGATTTTAAATCTATATGTACACACACAGTATGTTTTGCAGAAATTGGTATGGTAACATTTTGCAGCTCACCATGCTGATCTGTATAAAAAGCTTCTGAATCAGGCTCATGCTGCAATCTTTCTAAGTAACGTTACGATCTCAGAGCGTTTCTGGCTTTTCTCCACACACAACTGTCCTAGAAATAGCTTGGTAATTTAATGTCTTTGCTGAGCTTGAATAGACAATTTCCATAAGTTCTCGGTGAGTTAAATATTTTAACATAGAGCTTTGTTGCTATCATACATCTTTAAATGGTGAAAAACAGGATCCTTCAGTCTTCACTGCACAGTGCTTCATCAAAGCAGAAGCTGGCTGTACTTTAGAGAATTGCGTGCCATACAGGATAGACTTAGAGCTGAGAAAGCGAGCTCTGGCCCTGCTCTGGCCCCTTATGTAAGATAAGAGGAATCAGATTGGCATAAAGAGGTCCTTAAAAGCTCTATTCTTGGCGAAGGGATGATACCCCTGGTAGCGCATGGCGAAAGGTAACTTAAAGGTGCCGTCTGAGGACAAACTCTGAAGTCTTCATGCTGAGCAGGGAGCTGAGGCAGAGGAGCATGCCAGGAGAAGGCTGCGAAGTGTCTGTCGAGCTGCCATGCAGCCACCGATGCCCTCAGGTTCATTCCAGGGGAATTTTACAGCTCCTTGCAGCAGTTTGTGATTGCGAGGATGGAGAACGGTTTGAAACAATTTCACTTCTCCGGAATTACGAAGTTTTGAGCCGTGCCTCTTGGAGACAACAGCATCTCGCCACAGATCTTTGGGGTTTTTTATTTTTCTTTGTAGTGGGACAGTAAAATGCAAGTCAAAAGAAACGATGCTTAGATGATTACTCCTGAAGGCTTTCTGAGTGCACATTTTGCTGCATGTAATGTTTTCAAGGCAATCTAATTTCTAATCTAATTTCATATTTTCTCTAAAGAAAGTACTATGCCTCCATTAACTCCTTGAATACTTTCACTAATTCTATGAAAATTGAAAGCGAAATATCAGTATGGGACATGTAATTGTCATTAGGATGCAGAATGGCAAAGCGATTCAGAGCCAAATGGCAAAGATTCCCATTGCCAGTGTGAATGGATAACTTAGCTGTTCTATTTCTGACCTTTTAATGTTTATATTCTTTACTTCAGAGAGCTATCCCAAAATCTAGATGTGCCAAATGATCTTGAAAATAGTCTCTCCTGCAAGCTAGCTATGATGGTCACCCAGGTATTGTTTAAAATGCTGTTTTCATTCTGCCGTTTTTGGCCTTAGGTAACTTCAGACTTTCTATGGTTTGTCCCAACAGATCACAAGTTAGAAATCTGAGAGCATTTTTTACAATTGTAAAATTAGTTTTTTGCATGTGTGTGTCGTCTTGGCATATATTATGCAGTATTTTACAGCATCATATAATGAATATTTTGTTTATATTTCTATGAAAATATAACCACAGACTCAATTTACATTTACAGTACCTATTTTATGATACTTACACAGTTTCCTATATAGTAACAGTTATGTGTTTCATTATAAATGATATTTCAGAGTTGGCAAAATTTTTGAGTGTGTTGTCATTTGAAGGTGGTAGTCTAAATTAGCTGCGTGTGCTTGAAGTGTGTGGACAGTTGATGAGAGCTGTAGCCCTGCTAGTATTCCACTATCACACACAATAAATTAAAGGAGTTTCAGTGAGCCTGGCTCAGCTCCTACAGCCCTCTTTACAAATCGCCACTGGCTTGGCAATATTTTCATTACTCACTCAAAAGAGAGCCAGGATTAATTGCAGACAGATACTTCCTTTCACCCCATTAGGCAATGGTGCTTCCAAATTACACTTGAGGAGAATTGCAACTGCACATACAAACCACAAGCCTCAAAGGGACTTCCACAGTACACAGAGACTGGAATATGGAATTCTGTTAAATTAAATATTAAACATACATATTTTAAAACAAGAAGGCAATATGTCTAATGTAGAGCTCTGTAAGCGAGCCAATGTCTTAAGTCAGACATGAGATACTGAGTGAAACAGATTGGAACACAAGGTGCTTCGTTCTGACTCCATGCCACTTTGGTGTATGCTTTGAATTTATGTAAGCTACTCCTCGTTTATGCTGGTATCAGAGAGATCAGAATGAGGTCCTAAGACTGAAACTGCACACCAGATGTCACATTGCTGGTTCATTGATCAAATATCCCTTATTTACCATCTCAATAACTGGATACCCCAGTAAAAATAGTTGATGAGTTCTACTGATATCTACTGGTTCATTTTTAACTGCTCAGTTATGACTGTTTTAAAGCAAGAAGCAAAGAAAATAGACAATTTTTCTAAGGTTAAATTGCCCATTTCTATGTTCAGCGTTAGGTTATGTAATAACAGTTCTATAAAAGAAAAGTATACTCTTTGTCTTCAAAAAAAAAAAAAGAAGTTACAGCCTTCAGTGTGATGTATCATACCTTTGAAATCATGTTGGTATCAGATTCTGCACTTTCCAATGGATCCGACTGCAACTAGGTTGGAATGTCATCTAAATGCAATTTGTGGCAGTATACTTGGTCTGAAAAAGGCCACAGAAATAATGCTTTAAAAAAGTAAACCAAACTCCTCATTTCTTTAAAATGTAAAAGTGCACCTACGTGTATGTTCAGGGTACATTCTCTTTATTCAGTGGTGTATCTATTTACTCCTATAGGACTGCTGTTTCTGTAGCATTCATAATGTGGATGTCATCCCAAAACTGAATGTGAGATTTTAAATGTTCCTACGGCTATTTTCTTAGCTGGGTTGGAGATCAGCCGAAGCAGAGTTGAGCCTAAAAATAGCACCGCCAACAGTACTTTTTGCAATAAAATACAATTTATAGTATATAATAGCACAGTATGCTACCAGGGAAATTATATAAATAACATGAAAAATAACAGGGAACTATTCTATGCCATCACTTTTAAGGAAAATGTCTTTGTTAGAATTTAAAGGAAGCTCTGGGAGATAAACTGGCTTGTGGGAATCATAGACAAGGAAAGATGGGCCAAACTATGTTCCTGTTGAAAGTTGCCATCTGTCTGTAGGATATATACAAGTGTTTATGGTAAAAACAAGAAATACTTTGGTTTAAGTTGGCAGCAATATATATTTTTAGAAAAAAACACAAACTTAAAATCATTATTTACAGTTGATATTATAAAGTATCTGCTTCTTAAATTCCAGGAAGAGCACTGCTACAAATAGTAAAGTAATTTTTAGAAAGATTTGCATAAATTCTTGTTTATCTAACTATGAGTAAAAGGTTCAAATCTTAAGTCAGTTTTGCAGCTCACATTTTATAACTATCCTTGTCAATTTAAAAACTCTTAGGGGTAAAAAATGCTTGGAACTTCACAAAAAAGAAGCTTTGAGCATAAAGAATCCATTGAGTTAAGAAATCACCTGCAGAAAAACTGTTATGATCGACTTTATAAGAAGAAAACCTGCTGAAAGGAATGACAGTAATTGAATTATACGTGGTGGTGTTAGTCTACACAAACCATTTTCCTGCATAGGTCTCAAGTTTCAGCCTTTCATCCTATAGCCACACGGGGAAACCTTTGGAAAGTCAGAGACCCTTCTGAAGTTTTCACTGGACTTTCTGTATCTGTGCAGGATGGCCTTTTGCTTCACTGCTCTTCCGTTTCCATGTCAGGCTCTTCATCTCGCCTTTGCTCCGCACTTGTCCTTCATCTGGCATGCCCTTTTTTTGCCTCAATCTAACCTTCCTTTTTCTTTCTGTTTAGTTTATACTTCCCTAAGCTCACGGCGAGAAAGAAGTTGTGGCATTTGTTTGCTGCTCTTATGTTACTTACTCTGCTTTGTTCTTTCCCATTCATTCCCCTTATTTGAGTTCTGAAGGGAAAATCTGAAATAGCTGTTAAGTCTTTTAAATACCAGGACTGCACAAGGTCATGTTCTCTTCTGTGCACTCGATATCCCCAACTCAGTGCCATTTAATGTAACTTCATATCGTGGTCTATGACCTGTCTTCCCTGTTTTTATGTTTTTTGTGGTCCTTATTTGTTCCGTCCTCTAATATGTACACCTGCATTTCCAGAGAAGCTGACATAATATGTGACTTATCCACACTTCAAACTGGAGATAAAACATTAATGATCCAGTCAGTTGTTCTGACATACCTGAAATAGCACCCAAGTGCAGGAAGGTATTTTGGGGTCTGAACCCTTGTTTCATGGCAATGCCAAACTTCAGGTAAGAGGCAGATTTTACTCATTCCTCAGCGCTGTCTACAGCTTGGCTGGATCCCACACAGATCAGCGTAATAGCTGTAATCCCAATAGGAAACAAACTGGTTTTCTCCACGCAGTCAGTTCAGCCTTCAGATCTGGGAAAACTGCCTTTGATTACTGCACCCTAAGCTTTTGGAGACAGGGAGCACCTATTTTGCTTTCTGTCTCTAGTGCCTTGGTCACTGGAACTCCTTTTTTCGGTTGGTGCTTGGGAAATAACATAGTACAACCAATTACATTAAAAAAAGCAAGTCAGAGGTCCTGTATATACACCAATGTAAAGTTTTTTATGGTTTTAAAATTCACCCGGTTGCCCTGAAGGACATGCAGATGTTTTCAAGATATGAATGGCCCTTAGAAACCAGCGAAAACCTTAGAATGCATTCATTCTTCTTTCACTTTCATTTACAGAAATCTGTTTTCCCTCTCTAGTAGCACAGCATTAAGCAATAATTACCATGTTGATAGTGATGCTGAATGTACTTGCATGTAGGGGAAATCGTGCTATGTGGAGCTATTAGCTACATTTGCCCCGCAGCACTTTACTGCATTGACTCTGCTGGGATTTTGACTATGTTTGAGTTGGTTTCTTTTTAGCTCTGCTGAGTGGTGACTGTGTAAGGCATCTGTGGGGCTGGAGTTGTATTTTAATCTGTATTCTTTGACTGTAGACCCAGAAGATGGTTAGCCTGGCCCAAATTACCTGTAGGGCTGAGACCTTGGGTTTGAATGCTTATCTAACAATTTTGAAATCTGCTCAGTCCAAAGGATTTAGATTCATGCCTTTTAACTTAACCAAAGAGCGAGCTATTTATTGATTTAACTTTATACTAACTATATAATGTAAATATAATGTATTAAAATCTCTAAATACCTTAGGCAAAATCTCATTTACATAATTTGTGTAACCGAGCATTGTGGCTCTGATCCAGCAAAACACTTAAGTGTAGATTTAAACTTAAGCATGTTAAATAGTCCTGTTGAAGTCACTGGCACAGTTCACGGAATCAGGTTAAATGTGTGTAAAAATGCCTTTAACCTCCAAAGTCAGAACAATCAACGCTTTGCAAAATCAAGGCCTGGTGCCCTAATGTTTTGCCGTTATCTTGTACTACCACTGTAACAACATGACTACACAATAAAAAATAATAAAAAAAAAATCCTAGACTTTAAGCCCAGATTCTCAGTGTTTCCATCCAAATCTACTTACAAAGTAAAGAGGAGTAATAATGTTTTCAGTCTTATATGAAGGTAAATGGATCTGGTTATTGGTTGACTTATATTTCAGTTCTTTTTAAATATTTCTTTTAATAAGCTCCCAGGGGCTTGCTTGTCTAACATTTCACATTTACCTGCAGCACACTGACATCACTGAAGCTGAAAGCTAAATTAGATATCTGGTTTTGGATATGGAAAGAATTTACTTGCCAGTCATTGATAGCCAATGGATTTGGCTGGTGACTTCATTCACTACTTGTAGTGTAAGAATAAAACAAATTCCCAATGAGGTAGATATGGTTTCAAATAGCTTTCCAGTACTACAAAATTCCCGCCAGACAAGATTTTTAAGACCTATGTGTAGGACTGCAAGCCATTTACTCCTGCTTTAAACATAATGTAACAAATAAAACATTCAAATATAAACAAACAAAAATATTTGTCATGTTTGGTCAGGGTTTGACTGAACCTTTCTACGTACCTTCTTCCACCCTCCCTTCAGATTCATCTTCCCTCTTGCAATGGTATATAACTAATAAATAATACCAAAATAATTCAACGAATGGAAAGAAGTGTCAAATTTGATTTAAGGAAGCATTTATTTGTCTGTCACCTCATTTTTGTATTTTTCATTGCTTGTCCACGTCTAGTTGGAGGAGCTGGTTCAGGTAATGTATTCTGAATCTTTTTTGCAGTTCTCTATAAATATGTGGAATGTCTGTGTATAAAGTGAATACCACCACTGCTCTGCAGTCTATTTTGTAGTGTAAGAGTAAAGGTGTGTACTTGAGGCCTTCTGCATAAGAGATCCATGCTAATCCTGGAGTTCTCTGTCCTCGCCAGACGCGTGTTCAGTAAGACTTTATCTCTGCTGTCCTTAAGCCGTGAAAGCAGAAAGACTCTAAAAATAAAGACTTCAGCTTGTATGGCAGAAGGGAGTCTGGGATATATCTTTATATCACATAGGAATGAGAAAATAAAGAAATAAGAGAAGGTTTTGATGCAGATTGTAAGATAATGTAGATCAAGGAAGTGTATTTCAGGTGGCCCAAGCTGGCTAAGTGCATCCTTACTGTTGACCCCAAGTATTTGAAATATGTACTTGAAGAGAAGAACTAAGGCTCATGACAAACTAATGGATTTCTGGAATGCATGACTGGGAGATATTGTACGTAGGCTGTGATCCGTTCTTGATTGCAGTGTGGTTTTAGTGGCCCTTACTTTTCTGCACTGATAGGGAAGTATTTTTGAATCAGAATAGTGCAATGAAGAAGGACATCAAACTTACATGTAACGGAGGCTAGTGCCATCCTTGTTTTAAGACATTGTGTTATGTTCAAACATATTTTAAGATCATAAGATCATAATAGTACTGAAAAAATAGAAAGAGTGTGTTTCTAGAAAATGCTAGCTCCTGTTGAAGTGCTGCTGTTATCCACAAATACCGAAAGCAGTATTTATCTTTGTTTTGAAGACAAAATAGCATACAAATAACATGAGGAGACAGGAGCTTTTTGATGTGAAGCAGTAGGCACTTAATTGGAAACTGTTTTTTCTCTTCGTAGGAAATATACAGCTTATTTAAAAGAGATCTTACATGGCAACTAATCATATTGGTATGTGGAAAGAACTGCATTCTCTGATAAAGATCCTTTTTTTCATGTTTTCAAACAGCAGCTGAGCACCATACTGTGGCAGCAGAGAACAATCTGAGAAAATGAACACAGATTGAAAAGGTCTCAGTTACATGAAATTTTCAGTGGAAAAATAGTCAGCCCTAGGCCCACAGTCAGAAGTTTTCACTCAGATTTCCTTGAATTGTGGGCATACCTTTCTATAGAAAGCGTTTGTTTTTCTGAACTACTTTATCTGATGTTTTAATAAATGTGTAACATGGAGGATGACAAAGGAGATACAATCCATTTCAGAAATTTTTCATAAGTATGCACAAAAGAAAAATAAATTTCAGAAATCAGTTTTCTCTCTTTATTTTGAAATTCCCATTAATTGCATCCCATTTTGCACTTAGTCGTAATTAGACAAATTTAAAGACTGTTACTTTTACAAAATCTAAAGACTTCAGGATTTTATAATACGTATATTTCTTTTCCATTTAGTTTTTCTGCATTAAGATAGATTATAATAATACATTAATATTCATCACGATGTTTTGAATCGGCTTCTTAGTCAATAAGTAACAGTTACACATTTTTAAAGGATTGTTATTTTGTGTTTTTTTTTTTTTTAATGGAAGTTGCTTAGAATTAAAATATTAACTAGTAGTCTTCATATGTATAAAAGCTGCACATTTGCAGCATAGAATGAGGGGAATGTCTTATGCTTATCATTAAAGAAAACTCAGCTTTTTAAAGAAATTTTACTCTGATAACCTCCAAAATATTGCATAAATGTCACTGAGTTAAGGTTCAGAACATTGTTCTGACTGTAGTGTCATTTTATAGGGAAGGAGACTATTGCAGAAACCTGGATCATTTAGAAGCAGTTTGTGGTAACGACTTTGCTCGTTTTCCGAGCTCAGCCACACCGAACAGAATTAGTTTGTGGAGAATTTCATGTCAACATTGAGGCACCAACTCGCTGCAGGACCATGGGCAGTTCACGTGATTTGTCTCCTCGAGGCGCTCACACAACAATGTTTTCACGTAGTTTTGAGAAGCTGAAAATACAAACTTGGTGCGTTTTTTTTCAGAATCCTCGATACACAAAATTGAAGCCCAACTTTTGACAGTTACATATCAAAAAGAAGTTTAATGTTTCAGAAACTAGGCCCCATTTGTGACTGCTGAGCTCTTCAAAGTATGGCCCACAGTGTTCAAGAAAATAATTAGAAATGGAGTCTGCTATTTTGCACAGTTCATGTGATTCAAGACCTCAGGTCTGTTTTTCTTATTTGCCTCCTGAGAATGAAAAATGGCCAGTAAGGTGTTATGTCTGATGGAAAATTTATAGGAATGTCAGAGATGACTGATTAAGGGCACTTTATACGTTAACAGATGAAGACTAAAACAGAGGTTGACTGTACTGTGTTGGAAAAATAGGAGATATTTTGGCAATACAGCAAGGCATGTCAAGGTTTGTCTTAGACCTGGCCAAAGATGTTAATCCTAGCAATGAATATTTCAAAATCTGAAAGGTAATGGGTAGAAAAAGAATAGTATTACTGCTTCCAACAGGGTGCTCAAAAGTATTGCATCTTCTTTGGCTACAGCGAGTGGAAAAGCGTATCCTCCATATTGCCCTGCAGTCCTCTCTAGTCCTCCATATTCCTCTCTAAAGCTTAAGGGAATGGTCTAGATCTTTAGCATGATCCAGGCAATCAAGTTATCAGCATAAAGTACTTTGGTGTCTTCTGCATGAAGACTCTCTCTTCTGATAAGAATTTATGACATTGTAAGGTCCCAGAGAACTCATAAAACTGGTGGGTTTTTTTTTTGTTTAATCGTGGTGGCCTCTTCATCTTTACGAAGAATCCAGAGAGTATATATCCTCACTCCCAAGAGAACAAACTGCTCAGAACGCAGATTCTGGCAAAAAGAGTATGTGTTTCAAAGGGGTACTTTTCTGCTGTTTTAATCATCCTTACAAGATACTGTGGCAGCACCAGATTTGCCTTCAGCTCCAGCTGATTTGGAAATCCTTCAGAGCTTTAGGAATAAAACGGCACATGTCCTCTAGATTTCTTTTATAGAAATAGATAAGATTTTGTAACAGCAAATAACACTGCAGAGCTGAACAAAATTGTCCTTCCCATGAATGAGACTTGGATGCACTCAGACCAAATAACATTGTGGACTCATACTACACAGGCTTGTAGAAAGGAAAAGGAAAAGATACTATATTCTTCATGGTCAAATAGAATTCCTATACGTCCATCTTGGCTGAAATTCTCATTAGCCATGGCAACCAATGAGAGAAACACACAGCAACAGATAACATCTAATTTAATGCTGACAAAGAGGTCGGATGCATTGATCTGTTTGGCAGAAAACTTCATTCTTTTTCATTCCTATAATTCGGATTTTCTCATTACTGGACACAGATGGCAAAACATAGTTTTATTAACTATAACCATTTGTTTTGCAGTTCATCAATTAAATTCCAAAGAGTACAGAGACTAGTTTGTACTGGCCGTTAACAAAAACGAGTTAGTAGCTAGAGCTATACTACAAATGGCTATAGATGTTGCATATAGTGCTTGAAGATCATTTGTTGCTATGACAATAACAAAGCAGAATAGCTGTGGTCTCTGAAATCTCAGATTTTTCATCTTCCTAGAGAAATACAGGTAAACAAAAAGTCTTAGAGAGCTGGAGTTCCTTTAGAACTACAATGAATTTATGTATGTATGTTATAAAATAAGTAAGCCACTCTCTGCTCTTTTGAAAGTTAAGTGAGAAAAAGGAAAAATGAATGGATTGCAAAGCTCCTGGACAACTACCACCTCTCCTGTTATCTACTGGCAATGTCAATATGAACTACCAAGTAACTACCAAGAAAAATAAACTGATGGTTCCTGTATACTTACCAACCATCTCCAAAACCTCCAGTATCAGCAAAGCATGATTTTGGTAGAAGAGAATGAGGACTGCATGTCAAAATCTTTTCCTGATCTCATGTATTTTTCCTTTACCTAGTAAGAAGTGCACCTGTGTATGGCTATCACCCAGCTGGCTTGAACTGGTAATTACCTAATTAAGATTTAGGCCCTGCCTACAAAAGGTGGGCCATTTCCTCCTGGCTGTGGGAGATGTAACAACATCTTTGGGGTGCAGCCTGGCCTGGTGAGCAACACCTGTGTTCATTTTTTAACATCTAGGGAACAAATTGAATTCTGGAAATTATTTCCACCTTAGTTTCATGTATTTCCAAATAATGGCACAAATTTCCTGACATGCTTCGTCTGAAAACTTACTGTGAAAGGAAGGAAGTTCTCTCCTGCAACGATTGCCCACAGAGTAGTTGTTCCACAAACCCTTTTCGTAAATAACCTAGAGGAGTGACCGTTTTTTATATCTATATATTTTTAAAAATGCAGATAACTCTCTTTTCTTTCATACTGTCACAAATTATTAACTTTACCTTCTATAGTGCTGTATCACAACAAAAGATTTACAAAGATCATGGACTGGTGGTGATTAACATCCCTAAACTACTAGCTCACAAACAATAACTTCTTTGATTAGTTTCAGAAGTTGCTGAATGTGGTTTGAAATCTGCTCCATGTGCTAGGATGCAGGATAGCCTGTACTCTTGCCAACAGCACACAGTACATAAGCTATGGGAAAACATCAGAGAGGTGTCTTTAACAGAACAGGGAGCCCAAACGCACAAACAGGACAATTCAGAACACTGGGCTTCTCTGGGAATTATCATCACACACCAATTTACTAGAAATAACAAAAGTGTTTGCATTTTGAACATTTTCTTTCTTCGATTCAAAAATACTCCATAGTGATTATAAGGCAATGATCAGAGTCTACTGCATAAAAGTAATGTGTTGTGATAGTAAACTGCTAGAACTGGTGACCTGTCATCAGATCTCACTGACCACACTTAACTTGCCAGTATACCACTGATGGCAGATGTATTTCAACAATGATTATGGATAGAATTCCTTACAGCAGCTTCATACTATATTCTGTATGCTGAGAATACCCATCTGCACTCCTGTTTGCAGCCAACACGAATATGAAATTTTACAGCTTTTGTTCCAGGGACAGTCTGAGTTAAATCTCTCTAGGAGACACTTTCACCACGTCACAGTCGGGTAAACTGATTCTATGTTGTTTACTCGAATCATCCCGGATGCCAAGAGAATAAAACAATTCTCACGTTAATAGATAACTATAGCTGTGATTTCTTCTTTTCAGATGTCTGTTGTATTTTTTATCTCATTCTAACATAGAAGAAAATTGTTTCATGCCCATCTTATTCTTTTGCATCTTAAAGCATTACATGTAGATGTATCCTGATTTCGGAAGGTCATTTGTTACAAGTTTAAAGATGCTATCTAACAATAAATGGCATCTACTAGAATGGCATGAATTTCTATAAGGAAAAATACGTTATAATTTTCACATTTTCTGTCTTCCAATCAATACTATTTGAACTATTTATTGTTGCTAATATTAGAAAACGTCTCCTCTGCTTTCCTTTTTCCTTTTTCCTTTTATTTTTTTTAAATCCATAGGGTATCTGAAAGTGTCACAGTCAAACTGAGTATTTCATAATATTGAATTCAGTTTCTATAAAATTATTTGTCAAATAATTTTAAGTTATTTCACTATTATCAAAACTACCTCTGTTGTTTCTTTCATTTCTCATGACATCTACACTGAAGCGTTGGTTACAGTCTCATTACTCTCTCTCCATCAAAGTTACCTTCCTTCTGAGTATAGTGTCTGTTACAGAGGCAGCAGTGCAAGGAGATCTGATATCTGACCTCTCCTGTGCTGTGTTTCATTACAACAAAGGTTCTCCTAGATTACATCTAAAATGTTTTCCCAAAGTTGTTCCAGAATTCACCAAATTATTTAATTATCTGATTCTTTTCCTAAGCTTCTGGCTAGTTTTGAGAGTACCATTCACTTCAAAGATTCTAGAAAGGCTTTAGACTTCTGCTTTTGCAGAACTAAATTCTTCAGGTATCAACTTGATTTATTATCTGATTACGTGATTTCAACACAGATCTCTACACTTAATACCAAAAAAATCGAGAGAGAGAGAGACACAAAAGGCTTCAGTAGCACTTTGTAGATACATGCTGCCTATCAGTTGGGTAAATCCGTCGGGGACCTACTGGAGTATTTTATGTGCGTTGTGTGGTGTTAGGATTGGCTTCTGTTCTGATTTCTTTGGACAGAAAAGTTCTGACGTATTTTGTTTTTCAGCAGAGTAACCATTCATTTGTTTTTACTTACTATTTGGGAGTTTCTCAGAGTGGCGTGTGTACAGAGGCAACCCCGCATAAGAAATGTTAAGGTTGTGTAGAAAGAAATGCCTATTTCCTGTAAAATCACTATGCACCTTACTGCACCTCGAGTTCATATGATTTGATATGGCAGAGAAAACAGGAGCTCCAGAGCCATGGGCAGGAGTAAAGAGCAGGGAAAAGCTGGACTTAAGTCTTTGAGAAAAATAGATGAGGTCACCCAGTTACCATAAGATATGTGTAGATATTTTCAGTAGCTGTTTGTCTTTCAGTGTCACAAATGAGCTCATGATGACATACAGCCTTTGAGCTTGCTTAGCATTCAGGAGACACTTATGACAAATAGGGTCACGTAATGATGATGCTTACCAGATTTGGGAATACGTATTGCTACCATTACTTCAGAGGTCAGTTTTAGCCTTTTGAACTTCAAATTAGGGTCCAATCATCTTCAATCGCACTGTAAATTTTGGGAAAGTGTCTGTGATGAATGAAAGATAGGGAAGACTGTTTTTTGGTTTGTTTTGTTTTTTCCCCCCTATATATTGGTAACGTTGGAGCTAAGGTTATTCCTTTTCTTTATAGACAATGAACGACTGTGAAATACAAGGGCCTTAGAACAACCGTGCATATCAAAACTTGCATGTGACCATGTTGGTGTTAAACAGGATTGAAATATGCAATACTTATCTTGATTCTGAGACTAGATACTAATACAGGTCAATCATATTTCATGGCAATAGTTTCAAAGGCAATTTTTAATATTTTAATGTCTATAATCCTCTGCAACTTAGCTAAGAAATGCACTCAGGAGTGTCTTTGTTCTGCTTGAAGTCATCTGCAAGTTCCTAGTACACTTAGTGAACTTTCACAAGAAAGGTGATGCTTGAAATCTTGCAAAATTTTTATATAGTGGGGCATTTCCAGAATGGATATGCAGTTCCTAATAATTTGTAGTTTATTAGTTTAAGGCATCTGTTTTAATAAGTCCCAAACCAGAATTATTTTTCTCATCCTGATCTGTATTGAAGACCTCCAAGCATGTCCCTTGGAAGAAATAAAAACAGAAAAAAGCAACTATTGGAATTCAGGGATGCTAGAAAGGGGAAATATCTTACAGTCACATAATTCAAATACCTGAAAAACCTCACTTAAATCTAGCTGCCATTGTTAAATTTCTGTGCTCCTTGCAAGTACATAGTTGTTCTGGAAAGAGAAGTGCGTGCATTTGGTTTCATCCATCACAGAGCTCAGAGACAGAATAATGTTCATTCATGATGTTAATCTCAGCACAAGAGTTTATGTTGAAATGACTCTATAGAGGATCTATTCTCTCATCTATGCAGGTGCATAATTCTTTTAATGGGTGGTGCATATACTGTTGTAAAAGACCAGACCCCTTTGTATTAAAATTACATGCCTGGGATTTTAACATAAAAACTGAAAAATCCCACTGTGCAAAACTGACTTAAACTCAATTTCTCTCTCCCCCTTTTACAATGTCAAGATGCCTGAGTGCTCAAGTGACTGAATAAGTACTAAATATTTAATGCATGGAGGTTACATTAACTGAGTCTTTGATCTGAAACTTCTTAAAAACATTTTAAAAGCCCTTCAAAAATGGGTTAGTATTTCATTACAGTCACTTAAAATAGATTTATTTTATCAAAACATCCTGTCAGAAACCCCAAAGCTGTGATTAATAACCTACAGCATTTTGAGTAAAGCATCTCCTAATAATGGTTTCTCAGTGTATCAACAGATTGTCTGTTGTGGGTGAGAAATAGCTGGTCCTGTTGCCTCTGCCTGGCACTTGCATGTATGCCAAGTTTCTCTGCTGAGAATTTGAGCAGGTATATACTTTAGAATCCACAGAGGATTTGATTCTATTCAAACAGAACATGTCTCATTTAATTCTAAGATTAAATTAATTTTTTTCTTAATGGAATAAATTTAGTAGGGTAGTTTTGTACAGATGTTTTTGTATAGTAATATTTACAAGAATTTGGGCAAGAGGATCAATAATTAATATTATCTTGGGAAAATCCTGCTTGTTTTTAATTTGTACAGCGTAATTTGAGAGCATCTCTGGCTGTGTCATGAGTCTGTCCTTTAGAATTTTTTCATTGTTCAAGGACAACAAACTACAGTATGATAATATTGTGTGAGTATCTGCTAGATGTGTACAAGACAGAAGCATACGCAGACAGGTCTTTGTAAGATGAATTTCTACTGCTTCCAGCAGACCTCTCGTGAGAGAACTTGGCCTACCCAAATCTATCCTCCCTCCTCCTTGCAGATTTCCTTCTCCTTGGCTTTGTGCACCTCTGGATTCCACTCTGAAATTCTTACTGTTGTTTTTGCAACACAACACATTGTGTCCTAACACAACACGAACACACAACTTCGAATCTTAAATGGCTACTCACAAACCACTTGGTCACTCTGGTGATGAATTTTGAAATGTAGTTCTGAGTTGTGAGATTTTAGCTCATGCCCATCATTTCTGCTTCCTAATTCATATCTGCTTAACTGATGAAAAGGAAGCTGAAAAGATCAATTTAGGAACTGGTCTGTTACTGTCTCCTCAGGAATTAGCAGACTAAAGCAAAATGTTATGTGTATTCTAGGATAATAAAGGAAATTAAACACTAGATTCTGAGCTTAGTGTAGGATCATATGTAGTCATACACCATTTTTTCTCAAAGCAAAACTTAAGGGTTTCTTCTCGAGTCTCCCACAATACTAGTGAAAGGTGCATGGCTACACCCTCAGGAACCACTCTGAAAATACATTCCTTGTTTCTTAAGGGAAATGCGCCTTTGTCAGTGTATGGCTTGTGTCGAAGATGTTTTGCATATAAAAACCACGTGTAGATTGAATCCTGTTCTATAAAGCAAAGCTGGTTTTCTGTGGAGTTCTTTTGTAGTACCAACATTAAAAGGGTTGTTATAAATAAAAGTGGAATATAATTATAAATGCCCTTCTGAGGAAAAAAAAATCCTTGATTACCTTTGAATTCTTTTGCCCTTTAAAAAGGTTATATTTAACTGGTTCAGTTTCTTACTTGATGTTTCAGTTCCCAAGGGAAATCAACCTCCAGTACGAACTGTTTCAATTGGGTTACACGACTTTACTTTGTGTCTTGCATTTGTTAACAGACAGGTTATATAACACTGCAGGCTAAATATACATTGCTCTGTTTTCAGCTGCCATTGGTACTCCTGCATTTGGAGGGATGACCAGAGAAGTGAGAAATGCTTTTCAAAAGTTCTGTCAGACTTAACCCCTCCTGATAATAGCAGAAGTTGCTTGGAAGTAGAAACTTCAGGAGCAGTGTGAGGCTATAAATCTTTAACTATAAAAATATATTTAATATTTTGATGTGCTACCTATCATCCATGGTTTTTTTTTTTTTTTTTATGACCAAATAGAAGTGGGTCAAATTCTGCCTTATTCCCCATGGCATAAAATCTGTGGAAGCGCTATTGACTGGAACAGAATTTCTTTGAGTTACCGATGTTGGAACTGTGAAAGTAATTGGAGCAAGTGTGTGCTGCCTCGCTGAAATGCAGGAGGCTGAATTCTAGGGGGATACTTTCTATTTCTAGGTAGTTTGGTGTTGAACAGCTTTAGATTCATTATTCTTATATTTCCATCAAGTAATGCTTTCCTGATAGAGGAGGAGATGAAAGGACCTTTTAAAAAAATATCAATAACAAAAAAGAAAGGAAAGAAAAAGGGATTTCATTCAGGCTTTTTTTTTTTTAGTCACTGATCAATAGCCCCACGAGAGTGCCATATTTAGAGAAGAAAGGCAAGCAAGCAAGAATCTTAACTAACTAGCAGGAAGTAGCTGGTGGTGTTCAGGCAACTGATAAGAGAGGAGGAAACATTTATGCTGAGAATCAGCAAAAACAGGAACATGCTTTACCACTTGGCTTATTTCATTTCACAAGTCCAACATACTTTACATGGGCTCTGGAGATATATTTAGACTAGTTTTGTTAATTGCATGGCATAACATTTGGAACGGAATGGACAGTGAGATATAGCAAATGATATTTTGATTCAGTGTACTCTAGTGTTTGTATTTGAGATGATATATTCGTGGCAGAAATAAGTTTAAATTATTGTAGAGATTGGCAACAATCTGTATGTCCCTTGTGCTGTAAGGTGACACACTGGAGGTATTCATCCATTGTTGTTCTGGCAGATAATTCCTTCCAACAGGCAATGATGTACATTTTACTATCATTTTTGCCTATATAAATTCAGAGAGCGCAGCTAAAGCTTGTTATGTTTCATTGTTGGTACAGCTTATGTGAATAAAAAAGGACGTAGGATAAGGCAACATGCTTGTATTGCAGAGCTGGAGAAAACTTGAGGGCCTTATTTCTGTGTTGACTTGATTTTTTAATTTTGTTTTTTATTTATTAAAAATGCACATTCTACCCAGAATGATTCCTACAGATTTTTGGAGCACTGCTGAATAAGAGAAACTACCTATAGATTTCTTTAAAGTCACCGGTGCTCTTGGCAGTCACCGGTAGTTTTGCAGTCACCAGTAGTTTTACAGTCACTTAGTGATTGCAATTTTCAAATAAAGATTTTTTTAGTGACTTTTTAGTGTTTGATTTAAAAAAACCCAAAACAATTACATTGAATTTCAATATTTCATAAAAGAACAGTATTAAAAAAAATTCTTCTAGAAGACTTTTTTTTGTCTTCGATCCCACAAGTTTATTCCTTTTATTCACTGAGCATGTCTTTTCTTGACTTGCTGAATAAACTGTTGTACCAAATCTTCTGTGTGAAACCCATACAGGGACAGATTTATATTACTTAACTCTATCAAAAGCTTTTTTTAAGTATTAGTGTAAATTGTTTACATGCCTCTTTCTGTAAATTAAGTTTATTTAACGTTGCTTAAGAGGCAGAAATAAATCTGTCTCTACCTTCTCCATCCTGATTTACTGTATGCCTGAAGTTATTCTATGTTCAGTGGTTAGTGGTTAGACAGTGAAGTTAGACTTCCAAGAGAGTCAGGAATTTTGAATTAAATTTGCAGTTCTGGACTTGTGTGTATTTTTAGTAAGACAATGGCATGCTTTGTAGGATTTTTTAATGTGATTCTGTTAATATTTACAAGGGAAGTTTGAATTAGAATTATGAAATGTTCACTCTGAGGCACAATGGTGTAATCCCCTTCACAGCCACAAAAGTTGGGTTTTGTTGCTCATGCTGCTTTGCATATGACCATGTATCATGCAATAAATTGATTTTCCTGTCTACTATTCCCATTTTCTTAAGCCTTCGTATTCCTGCAGAGTTGATTCTGCTGTTCCTTACTTGTCCTATATTAATTTCTTTGTCATGACTAACTTTAGGTACGACACATTTTTTAATTCTTAGCTTAACCATTGTTACATTTTAAAATGTGGTAGCTCAAAACCCTTCTTGATTACTTTTTTTCCTTTAGGGAAATTATTTTAGCTCTTTAGGTTCTGAGTGTTTTTTTTTTATTCAACAAACTGTTGTAACAACTGTCTTTGTCAAAGAAACTTTTCAACCTTCGAAAGATGGGCCTGTAATCTTTTATGCAGGACTGTAGCAGCATCCAAACTCTTTATTGCCTTTAGCTTCTCCCCCAGCTTTCTGCCGTGCCAGCCAGTGTTTACAAGTTATCCTTTCTACTATTCAGCATCACCCAAAATCAATGTTGCCTGCTTATTCCCCACTTGGATTTGCTGCCTTAGCAGACCATGCATCCTGATATGCAAATTACTTCTTTGGTTTTCGTCAAGCTTTTGTGTTTGGAAGCAGAATTCTGCAATTTATTTCAGAAGTAACTAGTACAATTTGCTTTTGTTCTACTTTGCTTAAAATTGTTTGATGCTATTCAGGGCAGTAACTTGGGAACAGGAGCTCTTACCCATTTTTATTCTTCATCATCTTAGTTAATATTGCTCTAACATTCAACCCAGCGTGTATACTCTGTGGTTTCAATGCTCTTTGCATCAATGTCAAGTTTGTGTGTGTGGAAAAGATCTCCTAAACTTCCTAATGCAAAATGATTTTATTTGTGGGCATATGGGAGTTAAACTTTCTTTCCCTTACAGTTTTCATTAGAGAGAGGCTTACTGGTACCATGGCAGAATGCTCAAATAAGCATTTTAATGTTGAATAAAGGTCAACACACTGGATTTTGAAACCATTAATCCTTTTGCTCTTAAAACAGGCAGAACTTTTACAGACTAAATAACGCATTAAATAGTGGACTCTTAAAGTTCTGAAGAGAAGAAACATACCTTCAAATTACCAATTTAGATTTCTATAACTTTTTATTTTCTGTTGTTTTAAGCTAAAAAAAAACCCCAGTTCTAGTGGGAAAGGATGTTTCTGAGTTCATAGAGCTATGGAAAAAGAGTCCCCAGTGTATGAAAAGACCAGGTACACTGGAGACAGTGCCAGTACTTTCAGGCTGCAATAATTATACCAGTCTATGGGTGTAGAGGCCCTCCTGTTCAGAGGAAAAGAAGTTCAGGCTCACTTTAAATGTATTTCTGGACTTTGAACAGTTGTGGCAGCCCTGTAGGATGTCACAGACTGTTAAATTAAACTGATATTGCCTTGTGTTGAACTTTTAACCTATGTATGACTGAAGCCTGTCTTTTGGGAAGGCATCCAGTCTTGATTTCAAGGCATCAGGAAACAGAGTACCTACTGCTTCCTTTGGTAATTTGTTCCAGTGTCTGATTGCTCTTACTGTTAAAAACATAAATCTAATTTTTGAGTTGGATTAATCTGGGATTATATATTTATTTGTTTTCCTCTGGAAGCTATTTTTTTTACTACAAGATTAACAAATCTTTTTTTTTTTTTTTAATGGGAGGGCAGGGAGAGGAAGTTGATGGTAATGCAACAGACTCTTGCTTCAAGATACCTTATTCATCCCTCATGTATTTTCTGTGGCTTCTTACTGTGTCTATTTCAATTTTTAAAAATCTTTTTAAAAATAAAGGTTCTAGATTTCCATAATTTTATTCAGCTTTACAAATACTATATTTGGAAAAAAAAATGAAATATTTAATCCTATTCACTGCTCCCTGAACAGAACATGCAACGATCTCATTGCTGGCACATTTCAGTGGGGCTCATGGAATCGCAGGAGTGAGAAGGACCTTTGGGGAATCTTGATCACCTTTCCTGCATGGCAGGATCAGCACTTATTCTGGACGGATTTCTGTGTTATTTCTGACAGCTTTTTCCAGGAGTATTCCAGAACTTCCACAGACAATCTGTCTTCTCTACACTTCAGTGCTTCTTAGTACTTGACATTTTTTTTCGTAAAATCTAGTCTCAGTCTCCCTGGCTGCTCTTTAAGGCATTTATGTCTTGCCCTATCTAACATCAGCACAAAGAGCAATTCGGCAATTTTGTGGTTTTTTTGTGGATTTTTTTGGGGGGAGGGATTTCTTTTAATTTGTTCTGGTTCTTTGTGTTTTTTCTTTGTTGGTTTTTTTTTTTTTTCTTTTCTTTTTAGCAACCTGTTACTTATATCCATATTTCTTTTTCTTCTTTAACAACCCTAATTCCTACTTATAGTGATATTTTCTAGGCTATAAATTTCTTCTGGATTATCACTAGTCAGTCATCATTTTTTGGAGGTGCAGTTCCTCAGACTGGATGAAATAATGCAGCTGCATCTTACCAGTGTCAAGTAGAAGGATTCTTCTGTGACTTGCAAGCTATACTTAATTTACTCGTTGCAGTAGGGCATTTGTCTTTTCTGGAGCAGCATGATATTGTTGATTGATTATCCAGCTTGTGATCCACAGCAACTTCTAATTTTCTGCAAAATGGCTACCAAGTCAGTGGTTCTCCATCCCAAGCAGTTAATTATTCTTGGCTAAATACAATACTTTGCATTTATCTCTACTGAACAAGCACTATGGCTTCCAAATCAGATCTTTAAATTCACTAAGGTTATTCTGAATTCTCTTGTCCAACGAATTTATAATGCCTCCAAGGAGGATATTGTTACAGCAAGTATGTTTGTAGTGCTATTTTCTAGGTCATTAATCAAAATACTAAATGCTACCAGACCTAGGAGAGTCTCACAGAGATTCTCAATTTGAGATATACTTTCATGTTGATAGGAACATTGCTAACCACTTCCTGAGTATGATTTTCTGAATCAGTGTTGCACCCACTTTGTACTATTTTCCTCTGAATCATGATTCTATGGTTTGCTTAGAAGATTGTTATGTGGAAGAGGATCAAAAATAGTCCTAAGTACACGTGACATCTGATGCTTTTCCTCTGTCCACAAGGCCTGTTACCCTATCAGGGAAGAAAATTAGATTGCTTTGATGTGATTGTTCTTGACAAATCTATGTTGGATGTTATACATGTTCTCATTACCTTCCAGGCGCTTACAACTAGTTTGGCTATTTGTTTCAGTATTTTTCCATGACTCGAAGATAAGCCGATTGACCTACAATTGTCAGGCTTGCCTTATTTTTTTTTTAAATCCTTTTTAAAGATAGATGTTACACTTGCCCTTTTTTGGTCTTCCAGTTTCTCCATTGTTCATTTTAAGTTCTCAAAGGTAAGCCTTAGTGACTTTGAGATTCTTAGCTAGCCCTTTAAGTACTGTTGGATGAAGTTCGTTAGACTCAGCCTGTTTAAAAACATCCACCTTACCTAACTACTCCCAATATGGTACCTTCTGTATTCGAGGCTCAAGTCTGGCACTCTGTCAGTGATCTTAGTTGTGATAGCTGCGTGATTGCAATCGACTTTATAATAAAGACCAAGGTGCAAAAAAAGATATTCCTTGGTCTTTTTTGGCATCATCCATCATGTTTCAGTCCTTTCTTAAGGAAGGAGTGGACTAGCCTTTTCCTTGATTTCTCTTTTACTGGGGTATCAATAAGATGATTTTTATTATCCTTCATGTCTCTTTGATGTTTTCATCTCATCTTATGCATACTCATTTGGATTTTTCACATTTATCCCTACCAAATGCATGGTTCCTTGCTGCTGCTATGTCAGTCCTTGTTCTGTAGGTACAGTCTGTGTTTTTATTTATAAATGTATAATTTCGTATTTCCTTGCATCTAAATCACACAGGGTTGGAACTGGCCCAAATAACATAGTGACCCAGTTTCTCTTATTAACCTGCCCCTCATCATCATTCAACTCTCCAGCTGTCTGTCTCATCCATAGATGTCAGCTGTAGTACATCCACCTTTCCTTCTAAATCCTCAATTAAAAGATCGGACAGTGCTAGGGTAATACCTGTTTTTATGGATTTCTATCAAAAACATCTGCATTACATGTTAATTCTTTAATTACTAATTCTGTGGAATTTCCTTTAATTAGCTCTTCATGCATCAAACGTAAGTGTTATTGAATTTATGGAATTCCCAGTTTTTAAATCCTAGTGACATTTTGAAGTAAGTCAAAAGCTTCATGAAATTATTTCTGCAGAAATCAGTGGCATATTTTTGTCTACACTGAGATTTTTAGTTTTACAGAAATGGGAATTAGCTTTCCAGAAAGAGAAGTGACAAAAAGGTAGGACAGAAAGACTAGATTAGGATGAGTAAATGAGTAATACAGTGATACATGAGAACTTCCATTTTAACCATAAGAGAATATAGAACTTTATTTGTGAAATGGGTAAAAACCAAAGAGAGAACAAGAAAAAGACCCCTGCATGATCAGCTTCCTTTCAGAAGCAGATTTCCTTAACGTCTGCTCTGCTAGTTTTCCTGTTCTTTAGGCTTCTCTGATACAGACATGCAAGGTTCCACCAAATGAATGTCCTTAAGCTTACATCTGCAGATTGCCACAGGAAAACCCCTAAACCCACGGAGCTCAGCTTATTCCTAACCTTTGAATCTGATCAGTGCTTTGGATGGTGGCTTCCATTGTTTCAGTGACCACACTTCATAATGCAGTACTATTGCTTTTGACGTTTGTATTGAATGAAGGGCAGACTCACAAAGGTCTATGATTGCTCATGGATCCAAGCCGGATTTGCGAGCCGTCACCAGCCCTGTCCAATACAATGGTATGCATTGACAATTATGATACTAAGTGCAATGTGATTGTTTATAGATCATTTCTTGATTTAACCAATTGAAGTAGATTAGATGTAATACAACAAATAGAAAGAGAGAAGAAAAGATTTGATTAATATGGTGAACTAATAAGGTAGGCCGTTTGCTTACAAGGAAACCTGAAGGTTAATCATTCATACTCTAACAAAAAAAATCAGACTTTGTGAGGTCATATTATAGTTAATTGGAGAAGGCAAATTCCAAGTATGAGAGTCATTTATTACTTATGTGTAGCCTTGTTTATTATATGACTAGATCTGACTTGCCAGTTAGGATTTCCTCATGTAGAAATGCATTTCGCTCCATATTTGGAGGATGGCAGTGAATGTGGCTCTGTCACATTTCATTACTTTAGACTTTACTCTGTTTCATTTCAGTCTGCAGTAGGACTGCTTCTGAAATGGGATTATTGACCCCTACCATTGATCATGCTGCCCCGGTGCGTGTGTGTGTGTGCAGTTAGTACTACTATCAAAATATGAACATCTGAAGGTAAAAATAATACATGATCTGCAGTGTAAATAATATCTATGGATCTTTCCTTTCTCTTTCTTTTTTATCCTCCTTTTTTTCTGAGACTAGCTTAGTCTGTCAGCAGGATGAAAGGAAAAATTGCTACACTTGTGCTAAATTTCCCCTGGGAAAGTAAATTATGGACAAGCCTCCAAGGACAACCCAGAAAGAAAGGGATAAGATATTGATGCGCACTGTACCTCTCACTCTTTCTTCCTTGTCCCACAATTGAGCACTCCTTCAATGAAAAGTTACGAGTTCCTTGTTAAATTGAATTTCTCTCCTCCTTGTCTCACAATTTATTGTGATGCTGAAAATTTTATAACTTGGTAAAAACTGGCAGCAGCCTCATTTGTCCCCACAAAAGGCTATCCGGGTTTGAATAGGTTTTGAAAAAGAGCAATGAATGCTCACGCTTAAAGACCGATAGTCATGTCAGTTCCCAGTTTATAGGAACTTTTTTAGTTACTGTGTTTTTTCATCCATTTTAACTGTTGTGCTTTTGAGGATGGGCAGATTGGGGAGGGAAGGCAGTTGAAAGAAGACTGGTAGGGAAGAAGAAAATTTTGAATGGTGAGTGAGTATCATTGTACCACTATCACTGTAAGCATTGTTTGCTGATTTGTTTAAAGAGGTACTGACAAACTTTGCCTCCTAAATTTCATGCTGCAACATTTTGGTGGCCACCAGAACCTCAAGGGACAGATTTAAAAAGAGGTTTTGAGGATTCATTTTTGAGTATTTTCATGGATGTTTTGGTTGATGATTCCCACGTTGATAAGCATCCTTCTTGTTTTTACTCCACTAAGTAAGGCCATGTATCTTTTTCTCTGTCTGTGTTTCAATAGAGGATAGAAGATGGGAGATGTTAGATTTAAATTTTGGTTCATTTGATAGTGATCTCTTTCTTCACGGAGCCAAAACCCATGAAATGCTGGAATTGTTCCACCGAAAAAGATGGGGAGGGAGGGATGGATTGGTCTGGTTTCATTTCCGTATACTTTGATCCATCAGCATTTGACTCCATGATGTCCTGGAGCTCCCATAACTTTGCTTGTAGCGTGGCTCCTTGTGCCATGTTTGTTACTGCTTTCAGATTTTCTAAAGATTTCCAGGCTTTTCTTGAGGGTTCTCAGATGAACTAATGAGAACTGACTGGTGTTTTAATTGTCCACTACATTCTCCATCTGTCTTTGGAAGATTTGCTCGGGGTACTGATGAATTTCAGCCTTCACTGACCTTTCACAGTATGGTGGGGTGTGGCTGCATGTTGGTCTGAGACATAGCAAAGATGAGTGCTGTGAAAGGACTGCTCTTCTGAATGTGCAGCTGGAAGTGAGATGATGAGATTTCCTCAACCTGTTGGGCCCAATACCATGGATGGCCAGGAGCAGTGATCAGTAGACTGTTTGGCCATTAGAAACAAGGCTGAGTCTCTCAAAATAGAGACATCTTTTGAGACTGACATCTGATAGCTTTAGATGTTCAGCCCTTGGTGTGGTGTGGTTCCTGCTGTGATGTCATGCAAGCCACAGTGAAGTTTTGAATGAAAAAAGAGCTTCTAATGATTTGTGAAGATACACAGTGAATGGCATCTCTTGTATCAAATCTAAATGTTGGAAAGGAATCGCCTTGTTTTTTTTCTCTGGTAGCTTTCTCTGCAGTCACGCAGGGTGCTTGATTCCATTGAAAGTGAAAGCAGAAAGACTGATATGCTGCATGACATTCCAGTTATAGAAGAAAAAAAAATGTAGCAGATTGACAGGCCAATAAAAACACACAGAAGGTTTTTCTCCTTTCCAAGGATACATATGCAGCAATGAGGAAAAGGCTGAGGAGGGTGAAATATACATGATTACATATAGACACACGCATGTATATGCATATGCATGTTTGTATGTGGCTATTGCACAGACAAACATTAAATCAACAGGTAATGATGTGTGTTCAAAGCATCCTTTTTGCTCATGTTAGCCAAAATATCGGGATTTTCCCTGTTCGTCACCATACTTTAAGGTAGGCCTCCCACTGGTGTGACGAATGGAGCAGAATTTCTTCTGTGTGAGTTGTTGTAAAGGAGAGAAGCCCAAGCTTGTTGAGCAGAAATATGAGTGACATTTTGTTTCTGTTTCTGTATCCTACAGTTGTAGGATAAAAAGACTGGGAATGGGAGAACACAACGAGTTTAAGTTATGAAAAGAGTAAATACTTCTAAATGTTTAAGATGGAGTTATGCATATTAATCAAAAAGTTTATATAAGATGGTGAAAATGATCTTGACTTTGGCAGTTAAATGATAGAATACTTTACATTGTATTTTGGATTCGATGTGGTAGTTTGAGCTCATCACATGAAAAAGGCAGTGGTGGTTTGGATGAATTGACCCTCCTGAGGATGGCTGCTTGTCTGAGGTTGCAAAGATTTGAGAAAACGATGCCGGTCTCAAGTTAAGTTGTGGCTTGCTTTCATATGGCAGAAGATTGAGGATTGGGTCATTTTTTTTTGCCACAGAGGTAGTTCCACCATTTGCATGGTCCTGAAGGCCCATTTGATATTTTTGTAAGAACATGCAGTCTGGCCTGTGAGAAACTACTCAATGTGCACGTACAAATCAGCAAGTTCAGATATTTCCGATAGCACTTTCTCAGGCATTTTTCTTAATCATCTGTTTTCTGTGTTGGATGTTAACCAAACGGTTTATTGCAGTCAAGATGAAGCACTCTAACCAAGATGCAGTGGCTATGGTTGTTTTCTCTGTTCGTATAGCACTGTCCCTCTCTTCAGTCTCCTCACCAGCTTCTTATCCTTATTGCTATCTAATCCAGCTCTGCCTTTCCCTCTTTCTGCACCAGGGCTCCTCAGTCACATCACTGATCTCTCTTACTGATTGTGCCTGACTTATTTTCTACTCTGACCTGAGTCCAAAGTGGTAACTTAGTTGGTGATTGTCTTACTCCTGGCCTCCTCGATGCCTGCAGAGCCTCTGCAGGTAAGCAGAGGAACAGAACCAGGACAAGTCCCAGCAACTCTAACACCATTTGGGGTAAATAATGAGAATGTAGGAAAACCACACTGGGAAGGAAGACAAAACAGCTCTGCCTTTGGTACATAACACGATTTGTAGCTTTCCCGTAAATCAGTTATTTGCACAGTTTCCCTTGTGACATGTAACAGAATGGAGGCACCAAGGGAAATGTCACCCGGTTGCTGTGTATCCTCTCCCTTCTCTTCTGTCTTTTATGCTCTCTTTTCCTCAGGAAGTTACTTCATTGCCTGTAGTCCTGTGAATAATGTAATATTTACCTGTAGGCAATAGAGAAAAGAGGAGGAGGGGTGAATAATGGAATGTCTTTGCTGGTATTTGAGTGCAGAGTATTTTTGAGACTAGAAAAACTGGAGTGGACAGTTCGCTAAAGGGTTGGAATAGCCAGGTTTAAGAGAGGTTGGAATATGGAATGTGTGTGCATTATGAGAGAGGCATGAGGCATAACTGTTAGAAAAGACAATTTTGAGAATAGTGCCTTAAATTATTAGAAATAGCACTTCTGGGTGGAGCCTGTAAATAATAGCAAGACAACCTTTAAAATTGCTGAATACTCTGTCCAAACATTCTTTCTAAACATGCTTGGAAATGTTGGACTGCCAATAACAAATAGTAAATACCCCTAGTGATACATGCGTTATGATTGCTTCTTCCAGTTAAAGACTACATTCATCTTTACATTAAAAGGATGAAAGTTTTAGTTATTACAATATGAAACTCTGTATTTCATATTTGATACATTAGACACATCTATACCTTGTATGTCTGTACAAGTATTTTACCATGAGTAAAGATAAAATAAGTATTTGGATTCTACTGCCACATGTTTGGGTTTTTTTTTAGACGACGTTGACTCTGGGAGTACCTTTCAAACAACACTTTACTTTGCTAAGAAAAAATATACCTCTGTGTGTTTTCTGTCTCCTACGAGAAAGAAAGGAGATGACAAAGATCATGTATCTGCTCTGGCATTATACAACTATAATACAAGTAAAAGGTTTTTGCTCTCTGTATTTGCCACAGCTTTTCTTGCCCAGCAGTTAAATCACCCTTTTTTCTTACTTTTTTTTCTTTCTAAAAAGGACAATTATTGTATCTTCTATTTTCTTTATTCTTCACTGTTGTTTGTGAGCCAGGGAGTTATTATTATGCAACAAAAAGTACACGTTTCCAGCACTGAGATTAAATAAGCACGAGAGAAATAATAATTGATGCATAAACATAAGTTCTGTTTATTAGCTAAACCCATCTTTAAAGACTTTGAAATACTTTAATTCATACTTTTTCTACAATTGTTGTGTTGAAATGTTGATAGTTTATCAAGAAAGTCTTTGAAGATGATGTATTTTATATTCATACGTAGAGCCACACTGTGCATATCTGTATGTGCACAGCCAAGCACCTGGGAGGGAAGGTCCTGGATGTAGGTGGAGCAGGGATCACCTGAGCCTGCTGCCTTCTAAGTTTCTTAACTGGATTTGGAAGAACTTTTAATTGCTCTCCCACTTTGATACTTTTGGGAGAGCAATCCTTCCTGGCTTTATTCAGTCAGTGTGGTTAGTGTGGTTAGTCAAGGAATGACATTTAGTCTATAATACTCTTTAATATTCCCTGCAGTGTTGAGGGTGTATATGTGAACAAGCTTGAAGGAGAAAGAAATATAACAGTTCTTGCTCAAAACGTGTTGTTCATAAGTACCTTCTCAGCCCTTTTCCTAGTGCTTCTCCCTCAGAACACTTGATGGATTTCTAGGGAGGTGGAGGTTGAGAAGAAATGATGCTGTGTGATGTGCAATTTTTCATTATGCTAATAGGACTTCTTTGCTTCAAGGTACTTGTGTGCCATGTCAAAGAGCTCAGTAGCTGCTTTTCAGTGTTTGACTGTATGCACACTTACAGAATTGTGTTCATCTGAATGCTACATCTCAGAGAAGAACAGTGAAGTTAAATAACTTTTTCTTTCCTTTTTTTTTTTTTTTAACAAATCTTTTACACTGTTAAAGTGAATAAGTTTTGTCATTGACTTCAAAAGAATTGCCAGATATCAGCTTCCAGACTTGCCTATGGATGAAGGTGGTGTGATTTATTTTGCTTTGTTTGCTTTTACATTTGTCTACAGAATTCAGAGTCAAACAAGAAATACTGTCCTGTGACTAAGTTCTAAGGAAACAGCAGATGTCAGTTTTCCCAATACTATTCTGTTGACACCCAATCTGAAACCTGCAATATAATTTGCCAAATTGTCAGGTATTCTCAGCTATACTGGACTTTCCCAGAAGCTGCAAATATTTAGCATCATCAGACCTGGAGACAGTTGTCTCCAATGAGCTCCTGAAAGGTGAGAAAATAGCGACGAAGTTCGAGTACGTTGTGACTGACAGTTTTCGGTTTGCTTTCTAAGTCCCTACGTCTGCAAAAATATATGTGTGCACAAACATTTACTTAGGTTTTGTGTATTGCACCAATGTGTTCCAGGAAGCGGATAGAAATACATCATAATACAGACGTAATGTCATCCTGGGCTACTTAAGCATCAAAGTCAACGTCTGGTACTGTTGCGTGCATAGAGAAGCCAAGGTCTCAAATGCAACAGTCAAGTCATTTTGCTAATTATTAGAATTGGTCTGTTTCAGCCAATCAAAAAATGGATTTCATTCTCCAAAACCTATTTTCTTTGTCATCAGCAGTGCCAAGTCTCCTTTTGCCTGACTGGGTTAAGAGCCAAGCCGCTCAGCTCTGTCAAAACTCCGGCAATTCTGTGCGGGTGCCAAAGCAGAACTTGCTAGTCTCCAGTCAGCTTTACAGCCACAAAATGCCGAATGAACGGGATGCAAGTGGCAGCTGAGGTTCACAACTCAGGATCGCAGCTACTGAAATTCCTCCTGATTTCAATTTTATACCTTCAAGTCCCTTTTTAGACAGAGTCCCCAGCGATGTAGCTGATGCTGCTGTCAGAGTATAAGCTCTGTTAAGCCGAGGTTGTTTCTTTCCTCACTTAAAATGGCACGTACCTATGCGACGCCATAGTCTGAACAGGTTACTTCTGTGAGGACTTTCTCAGGGTCCTATACGATCATTCATCTTTTAAACAATAACAGTGTGAATATTTGTTCTCAAAGGATGCCTGCACTGTACAACCTGCATACCTTTCTGATTTCTG
Organism: Tauraco erythrolophus; assembly: GCF_009769465.1. NCBI lineage: Eukaryota > Metazoa > Chordata > Aves > Musophagiformes > Musophagidae > Tauraco > Tauraco erythrolophus. The sequence continues at coordinate 27,544,823 of NC_141474.1, read as the reverse complement.
AGCAAATTTTGGAGTACATCACATACTGCATGCAATGTGACTGCTGTAACATAGTTTACATTCGGTATCCAAATGCGATCCTTGGAGCCAACTTCTCTGTGCTTCATTGTCCTGTGGCACATACTGTCTGTGTCAAATCCTTTGTTGGGCTGCAGTCTCTTAGGCTGCACAATTTGGCAGCCTGGGAATCCCTAGGAGCAGAGGAATATCTGAGCGACTTATCTGGCTTGTGCCTCCATTCCCTCTGCTGCGTGTAGTCATACACTAAATATTTCCAATGCTTACAGTGGCTCAAGAGTCTGCCAGAAGCTGAGCCAGACCCATAGCGTGTCCCAGGATTGTGCTTATAAGACTAAAGGAGAGCCCAGGAGAAGGTAGTGTCTGTTTCCCTCATTGTCAGGTGAATTGTATATGCCACTACCAGCATCTTGAAAATAGTCCATTTAAATTTTAGTTGCCAAATCAGGTGGGTGTCAGTGTAATCAGCTCTGTGTTTACCCTAAACAGTGTGCGTCCTTATTAGTGCCTTTTCAGTCCCCTCAGACATGCTGATATTGATTGAATAAACACTAACGATAATCTCAATCAGCCATAAGGCATGATACGCACACATACTGTAACCTCGGTGTTACTGTCAATAACGCTGGAAGATTTCATTTGCATCGGTATAAACATCACAGTGTGGTTTTCTTAATCTGTCTCAATATCTCCTTTAGTGCAGTGCATGTTCTGATCATGTTCTTCTCTGTAGAAGTCAGGTATCTGTCCTTTGTATTTCTGTTGTTCGTTTCACAAAAGTATCTCAAAGCACCGTGTGACTGAGCAGCCGTTGAGCCGCACGCAGCCACACCGCTCTGGTCAGGACAGAACGTACAGTATTTTATATCCAGATGAAATTGCAGGAGCGAGTTGAGATCGGCAGAAAGTACCAGACTGTGAGTTTGGCTTCATCACGTTCCTATTACAAAAACAGCCTGGGCATCTTTAATTACAAGAACGGTCAGGACTATGATTCTTGGATTGCAGATGAAAGATAATGTCTTGTACTTTCTAACACCGTTTCACAGATGTAGTTCTGACTCATAATAGTGATTGGAAAACAGTGACCTGCTGAGTCAGAAGCGTCTTTAAAGACAAGTTTATTTACTCGTGTTTCCAGTTCCGTTATGTTTATATTGCACTATTAGAAGGCTGCGTGTGAACAAATAAGATTGCAGCTTTGGTCAAAAGATGTTAGAAGCTAAGGGAAAGGCTCAAATAAAATGCGTCCATATTTTCTTTACTTAAAATGTCTTTTTTTTTTTTTTTTTTCTGGAACAGCGCACAAAATGCCTGTGCTTTAAACGCCGAACAGAGCATGTGAGCTCTGTTCCCTTCTTCCTGATGTGGGAAGTGCTCCCATCCATGTATGACCAAGTGTATAAGAAAAGCAGAAAGACAGAGCAAACATGATCGGTTTTCTTCAACTTCACTGTTTGCTATCTGCCTGCCTTTCATCGTTTCTTTATGCAAGCAAAAATATTTTGTGAAGCATAAAGCCCTGTGGCAAATGCTAATCTAACCAACAATCAAGAGAATAATTGTTTTGCAGGGAATATTCTCATTCTGTAATAGAGAGTAAAAGCCTTGCAATTAAGACAACAGAACATTAATAACACACATTTATCATTCTATATGAGCTTATTATTTCCATTCCTTTGCAAATAGTTCTAATTTATATAACATTTCTTACAAAGCTGTATGTTAATGTGATCTGTATTGCTGTGTTAGTTTCTAGAAATATTTTTAGCATCTTGCAGTATATACTTCTTTTCTCTGGATTCTTTGAAGGACAGAGCGCAACCTTGAAATCTGTGAAACGTACTCTTAACTGAGTCTTTCTAGCTTGATACTCTACTACGCTCTTCCTTAAGTCTAAGAGCTGGATTATAGTTTCCCTTTAAAATAAATCGAATCCATTCATTTTCAACTCAGTGTTAACAGGCTTCTTCCTCCTACACATCTCTTTTTGTCCTTCATTCTCAGCCTTGTTTCTTGCCCCCAGCTGGCTGTTTATGCTTAGCTGTTCTGGCAGTCCCATGCTCTTACAGGAGAATCTGCGCCTTTCCAACACCGTCCCATATGTCTGGGCTATTTTTCCTTTCTTGGTCAATCCAGCTAAGTTTCCATACTTAGTTCTCAGGCATAATCCCAATGTTGCTTTCTCCTTTGCTCTCTGAGACAGATGAATTTACTGGGAACGAAGCCATGGCTTCATACTGGTGTGTCGGCTAACAAGCCACTGGCTGAATTCAGAAAGGAGAATCAATTGCATATGTTAAAATGCCATTGCTGCTAGTTTGCAGATGTGAGTACTTAATACAGAATTCTTCCCAAAAAGTTGGCTTGGTTTCGTTTTACTACACTCCTTATGCATTGCTCCAGTATAAAACTTGTGGAGTTACCACCGTTCCTCAATATGTATTTTGGGCATAGAAAGCTGAATGGTGGTGGAATGGTTAAAATACTGATGGATTTTATTCTTAATAATCTTTTTAGCAAAATATATTTTTTGTTATGTAAATACTGAAGACTTGAGTGTCAAAATATTACTTAAAAATATTGTAAATCATGTATGTGAATGTGGTCAGCATGTAACTGATTTTTGTGTCTCTGTAGCTGTTGCAGTTTGATGCAATTCTCTGACTGAGATTAAGGGAATGAGCATGTGAATAAATTACTGATATTTAAACAGAGGTGTTGATTTGCAATGCATGAGCTGCTCCATAGTAACTGCTTATGTGCATGCTCTGACCTGGTGATAAATGGAAGATACCGTCAGCTACTTTACATCAGTTAAAGTTCGTTCAAAAGAACAACTCTTCTTCAGAATGACTTGTCTTTTCCCCTTAGAGGGTATTTGCAGTGAGCTCCTCATGCAGCAGTGCTGTTAGAAACAATATAAAAGATAATCAAAGACAAAAAATTGAGTTAGAAGTGTGAGAAAAATATTTGCTTATTGGATCTAGAATTACAGTCATCATAAATTGAATAACTTTCTCAACATGGTTATTGGCTTTGCAGAGTGAAAAGTGTGCAACATCTCTGAGATCAAGCCTTTCTATTTGATCTTTCTTCCACCTGTTTAACTCCACTTTTTTGGCATTGTTTGAGATAACATTCAATTGTTCAGAAGTGTTTTCTAGCGCTGCTTTAGATAACCGTGAGTATCTGAGGCATTCGCTTTGGGCTAGCAAATATGGCAGAGATCTACGGAAGACTAACATCCTTCCAAAATGGCAGTGGGAGGCTCTTGCAGTTATGCTAAATTCCTACATTTGGGAACTAAAAATAATCCTGGCTGCATAAAATGCAAATTTATCCTCTATATATCTCTTGAACTTGTGACACATTCAGACTGCTTTGAGGCTTTGGATATCTATTGGTCTTTCAAACTAAAATGGAAAAACAATTTGAAATAATTAATCTGAAATATATTAACTTGTATCAGAAAAACATTCTATCAGAATTTTTTCACCGGTTTTACTCTGTTCACTTAGTTGGTTTATTCAGTTACCAGTGGATCTGAAGAATTCGCTGCTTTTCTTAACCAGTGTTTGTCAGCCCTCTATAGACTGCGGATACAGGCAACAGTCTTTAAGAAACAGTTCTTAAAGTAAAAAGTACTTTCTAACAATCACTAGTAACCTCCTTTTAGTGTTCTATCTTAGATTCCCAGACCAGTTTTTCTAATTTCAGTCTCTGTGTAAAGCCTTTCGCCAGGGTGCAGAGTGAATTATAGGTGGTTCAGTAGACTTTCCTTCGCAATTAGAATTATTTATCCAGGTGTCCTGTCCTGGTTTCTATTGCTTATCACTAACTATGCACATATTCATTATTTCATACATTCTTATGGTAAAATAATGTGGAATTTAGATGTCATCCCACAACAGAATTTGAAAAGAATGAAGATATGCAAGGAAAAAAAGATGTCAGAACACAGTGTTAAATTTTTATCAATATAACCATTTAAAGGAAAAAAATTAACTCAAAGAATAAAGGATTATGCCTCTAGACATGCAAGTGCTATATCAATATAGAGACTGAAAGAAGAGGACAGGAGCAAGGGGTGTGTATAGTTTTCTTTCATTCGTTTTTGGTTTTTGTATCTTCAGAAGCCTGAGTTCAAATTTGGGTTTGACAGTGAGATAAATATAGCAAATATATTTTTTACTTTCCTTTCCGAAACCAAAACAAATGTTTTGCTCCAGGGTATTTTTTGGAATGTACAATAAATCAGTAGTAAAAAGAAAAAAATATTTAAACGCTATCAAAGTGTTCTTAAACATCCTTTGCCATAGTATAATGGTATTCTAATGCTGGCACATAATGTGGAAGGAAAATAGGACACTTAGGGAAAGTAGCTTCTGAGATAAATTTGATGTATTTATTTTGGAGGGAAGAGAGAGAGGGTCTTATGAGATTGTTTTATTTTAATGATTTGAATTTATGATGACAAATAATATTATTATTATACAAATGTGATGTGAGACAGTTATTTTTTGTGCCCCTCAGAAGCAAATGATGAAACTCGTGTGGAGACAGATCCTTCCTCTGTTGAACCAATGGAGGGTTTTTGCAAATGAAGCAATGGGATTTTGGCCTTTTTTTTTTCTTTTTTTTTTTTAATTAGAGTGGTGTCAAGGACTCATTAGACAACTATAAGTAATTTCATTCAATCCGATGCCAGTCTAACCAAAATGTAGATAAAAGTGTTTTGGGTTCTGTGTTTTTCCACTCATTTTTTATTTGAGCGGTTGAAAATTTTTTGATATTGCAGGCACATCTCTAATTTGGTCTGTTGTTATAACCACCACATTTCTGGCTAAAGGAAACAGAAAAAGCTTCACTAGGAGCTTACATACTGTTGGGATCTGGAATCATTGCAAATTAAATGGTGTTATATAAGTTTGCCCTTCAGAAATTTGCTTTGGGAATTTCTAAATCCAAATAAAAAAGTCCTTTGTTGCCAGTTAATGGAAAAGTTGCCACCAAATGATATAACGTACATGCTGTTAGGTATTAGTGCACAGTCTCCACAATGTTACTAGGGGGCTCGAAAAGCTGGATTAGCTATCTTTTGGGAATTAATTTGTTTATATCACTAAGTACGTGGTCAACCATACAGCCGTGTGATTAGCTGCCATGGATTTCTGTTGGCACAGTATCACTTGTACTCTGTCATGTAATTATCGCGTTTTAGACAGGTTAGCAAAGGAGAATTCTTATCCTGTTGTTACTTATTCTCCACTATCTTGGAAAAAAAATTACCTCTCACCACTTTATATAATCTCCCATTACAGAAAGTGTTCTCTATCTCAGAAAATACATAAAGACCGGATTTTGCCCTCTGGACGCCTGCAACTTAGTGGTCAATCTGTAAAGCTCCTGTTAAGTAACAGAGTGACTTCTCAGTATTTCTTTGTTCTTCATTTCTGTTCCATTTTAAGGATCTAAGTATCTGAGTAGAAGCAAAATGAACTACAAAATGAGCCATTGCTGATACTTTCATTCTCTGAAGTCTGGATTATTATAACTTTGTTTGGTTTTCTCACGTATTATGGGCAATTTGTCAAGTAGATAACATTAGCAGAACTGTAGTTTTAAAACACTTCTGATCACAATCTATTTGGCTGCAGTAGGAATGTGGAAAAAAAAATTTAAATTGGTTATTACCCTGAGTGCAATTTCCATATAAAAAATTCCTCTTAAAGTCAGACAGAAAAATGAGAACTTAAATCAATGAGAAGGTGTGTGCTGACTATACAAACATGAGGTCTCGTTGGTTTCTGTGTTATTTTCTGTGGAGGGTAAGAAGGATCACAGCCCATTCCCTTGCAAAATAATTGGTTCCAAATTACTGAACCTGCTCTGTCCCAGTGTATGAACTGCCTGCAGAAGCCTGGGGCTTGTTTCCTGCAGCAGGAGGAGGGAAAGCAAGGACAAAATTGGCATTGGTGATTGGCCAAACTCTCATCCCTATCTACATAGTGTCAGGAAGACCATGTTTGAAACTAAAGCTTTATATACATCTGTGTTGACCTTGCCACCTGTTTTGCATAAAACGAAGTCCTCTCAAGTGTGAATTGCAATCTTCTTTAAAAGGACAAGGTGACGTCTAAAGAACAAAGATATGGACTTTAATGTAGGACCTACGCATTCAGCTATTTGCTAATTGCACTGATCACAGGAGTATCCCGAATATATGGTGTCCAGGGCTGCCTGAATTCTATAGCATATTGTGTGTACAGTATTCTGCACAGCCTGGCAAATGTTAGTGAATTCAGTAGCACTTCTGTGGCAGTAATGACATGTAACCATCTGTGATTTTGCACCTGCAGAAGCCAGTGTCAGCTGTTGAAGTTCAGCAGCCCTGGCTTTGCATGAATTTATTGCCAAAAAACTCACTCATTTACTAGCCATGGAATTCAGATAACCCTTTCAGTGAACTTAAAGGTCTTACATATTATATAGCAAAACAGCACTCCAGAGAGAAAATCTCTACCAGGCTGCCTTTCTTAATAAATCCTGTTTGTACACTGTAGTGCTTTCATAGAGTAAATAAGAAGTTTATATAAAACTAATAGCACTGCTGGTACTGGGACACTGGTTAGTGCTCCCACTGGTACTGGGGCCTTTTCGTGCAGGCGTGGTATGAATGCAGGCAGGGAGACAAGCTTGCCTTTAAAATGTAGAAGAGGGAAAAGGTAAACAGAGGCACAGAATGGTGAGCTGGCTTTACGGGCTGTACTGCAGCACCATGGGGAATCCAGGAGCAAAATCTCTCTCTTGATTTTCCCACCAGTGCTTTAAACACTGCTTCATACCATCTGTCATGAAAATGAACAGGATAGGCTGGCTTTCTCCAGCTTGAGACTGTGGTAACGGGCACTCACATTAAATGATTTTATATAACTAACCTCAGAACAAATACAAACTTTGTTTATTCTGCTAACAAGAGAAGTAGTTCTATGAAATGGGAACAGATCTCAGCTGTTTCTTACCATAATGTGTGCTGAGCTTGGTATTTCTCACATGACCACTCTGATTCATCACAGATGTCATTGCATTGTTTTCTATATCCTTTCACAAAAGACTTTTGTGGAGATATGCAGGCTTTATGGTTGGCGCAAACACCATCATCCTTTTTGCTTAAGTCTTACTGCGTAGGAAAACATGCTTTAACGAGATGAAAAGGATGGTGGGACTGTGGAACGTGTGACCTGGCACATCATTCAGTCTCTGTGCCATAAATATTCAGTATCATAAAACCTGCTCTCTGTAGAGAGATACATAATTATAATTTTTAGTTTTCTATAATGAACATGACCCAATTCGTTATTTGTTAAGTTCTAGCTCATGGGACAAGAGCTTTAGATTTTAAGGTGGACAAAGTAGTAAAAATGTTTTCAAGGTCTTGCTAACATTTCCAGTCTTCAAAACACATGGGAAGTGTCAGAAAAAAATGTCTAGAAAAGATTTTCTGGGAGGAACAGACGTAAGAGGTTATTTTAAACCAAGATATTCCCATATTTCGAGTTCTTCCAACATGCTAATAAAGTCACATGAGATACAATACAAATCTTATTTTTTTCACATTTTTCTTTCAGTGGGACAATTAAAAGGTTCAAAGACAATTATGATTTTTTGAGTAGTGAATGAATCAAAAAATATCAGTTGCAAAAATTGGCCTGATATAATGGCAGCTTCCTACACGATAACAAATGTAATAGCTTTGCCGGACTTACTGACATCAGATAAATGATCATTTTTCCTAATTCTTGCATTATGTGATTTAAAGAAGAAACATACATTGCCAAGAACACACAAAATGAATGAATGATTTTCTTTATCATAGAGGCTGGGGGGAAATCAATTTGTTTAATAATAGCTTGGTAAAAAATGATAATGGTTTAAATGATGTTAGCCTTTGAAGCTGTGCTATTTCAGCTGCAGAACAGGAAATGATCTATAGCCATTGGAGGAACAAACAATGTAGAAAGGAAGAGCTGAGAGAAAGCCACAACTCTGCACTGGGAAGACTCATGGAAAGTTCATTATGAAGAATTCACATAACTTATTTTAAATCTGTCTCTGTTCCTTAAGCCCTAATTAGATTGTTTGCAGTGCAAGATATTAGGCATAGAACTATTAAAATATAAAGGGTTTTGTAAATCTATCAAAAGAGGAACAGCCCCCTCAGTTTTTAGAATAAGAAAAGTCAGTCCCTCTCCTTGTATGCCATAGTATCAGTGCACTTACATAAAGTATGTTCACAGACTCACAAGATTGGAGGCTTAATTAGTAGTCAACCTTATTGATGAAAAAACTCTTGTTACTAGCAGTTAAGAACTGGATCCTACTGATGATTTGTTTCTAGTTATAACAAAAACTTTTTTGTGTAGTTATTAGACAGCTTCTTCTCTACTTTGCGAAGTAAAGATCCTAATGGATGCGATGAGTATTTATAGATTAAACAATAACAGTGCATAACTCTGGGATCAATGTACTTAAGGAAAATCAATAACAATAGTGAAATCTCAATATGGCAGCATTTAACTGGTAGCTGGTAGGGCCGGTGTCTGCCACACGGAACATCTTCAAGACCAAACAGAATTTTTTCTATGCTTACGGTATGGCGGCCATTGTTTTGCAAGTGGCTATAGGGTAAAATGAAAACCACACTGTGGTATTGTAAATGTATTTATTTGGTAAGAATGACATTATGACTTTCAATACTACATGGTCTTGTGCTGCATTTAGCATATTGAAACCATGTGCAAAAGCCCAAGATCTCTACTGCGTGAGGGAAGTCAAAAGTCTATGTAGCTTGCTTTCTGAACACAACTTTCTTATGATAATTTAAATTTTTAGTGAAGGCTGGAACAATATGGTTTTAAGTACTTCAGCGGTCTTAGTGTTTGCTGCTAGTTTTTCTTCTGTATGCAGTAGTGGACAGTGTTTTCTTGATCTGTTTCTTCTGTTAAACAAGTTAGAGAATGTTTTGGTATAGAGCTTTCTGGACCAGCCTTGCTGTATTTCACTTTGTTTGCTGGTCTTTTTGTTTGTTTCTTTTTATTCTCCATAGCCCACTTTACTTATTATCTTTTGTAATCTGGTGTCCTTTTCATGTTCTGTACCATTTCTTACTGTGTTTTAGGTCATTGAAGTGCTCATGATTTCATCAAGTTTGTCTCTTACTAAAATGAGCTTACTTCTTTCATGCTGGGATAAATTGTACTCGTGTCCTAAATAGTTTTTTTCAACTATCTTGAATGTCTTTCCTCTTTACGCTTGCTTTCAACACTATCTAACCCTGCATTTCACTGAAGTTATTGGTCTTGAAAGTAGGCCTTTGTCTTTATTTTACTCTTCTCTGACTTTCCTTTCTCAAGACTTGTTAGCTGTCCCCTTTCACTGCTCTCTTCTTTCTTGTAGGTCATAATCAAAACCCAACTAGCCTTTCTCTGCTTAATCTCTCCTAGTCCTGCTCCTTAACAAAGCTATTTTGTGAGGTTTCCATTAGTTGACTAAGATTTCTTATTCCTCGTGCTTATTTCCTTTAAGTCTTCCGTTAGTACACACATGCATCTCAGACTGATGTGCTGTTTTCTCTTTTGGCTATCGTGGGACTCCTGGAAAGAAAACCATCTGAGTGCCTGATTCTTTTCTGTTAGCTCCTAGACTTTCATGTCACTTGACATGATTACACGATTGGCAGAGGCTAGGAAATAAGGTTAGATTTGGGAGTTCTCATTTTTCACGATGAATATGCACAATAATTGAAGTAACCTAATTGAAACGGACAAAGAAGAAATAAGATGTTGGGCATTTTTTTTTAATAGGCAAAAAAACCTTAGTTGCTGACTAGCTATCTAATGCCAGTGTAAGCATTGTCTCCTAGATGTAGCTCTGTTTTAGGTAGCAATTTCATCCCCTCTTCCTCTTGTATCTCCTACAATGGTTTTTGTGTAACAAGATCAATGGTCAAGTTAAATCAATTATTACCCACTTCTTGTCCATTCCTTAAACACTTCTTAGTCATTTGTTTTGACAAGGAAGTCAACAGGCAAATAGCTGAATTTATTCTTAGATGCCATGTAACAATTGGAGGGTAAATCTTTTGCTCATATTTTAAGCTTTCCTCAGTCCTTTACCACAGGACAGAATTATGGTCATTCTCTGAGTCATAGTTATTTTAGATGAATAGTGCTCAAATAGAATATAAAAATAACACTCTGAGAGATAATGAGGTAATTGGAAAAAGTTAATGCAATGCATTTGAAACAAGTGATCCACAAAATATGGACAAAATTGTTTCTTGACATGAGTCGTGCAACTCATCAGACTGCTAAATATCTAGGTTTCCTTTTAAACATCTTCCGAATTTACTAAAACAAAATTATTATATTTTTAACTAAGACATGTGCATCATTACTGTAATACAAACCTAGCAAAATAAATTCAGCTGGCCAGTCGCAGGGCAGAATCACGAACTACCTTTTATTTATTGCCTACACAAGTTTTTAATGTATCTGCTAAGTAAGGTTTTCAACAAGAAGGTGTGGTGAGAAGAGGCTGAGATATACCCCCAAAAAATGCTTTCTTCCATAACGCTGTCAACATGCACTCCCAATGAACACCAAAATACATAGTTTTATGAAACCTTTCAATTTTTTAATAAGTCAAAATACACTTTTCTGACAGTATAATTGCTTTTCATAGTGGGCCTTAAATCTGCACTACTATAAAAGAATAATGCTACAGTAGATCATTTGTGAAAACTTAATGAAAACTGAGTTAGTGAACCTTGGAGTCAGTAGACCTTGAAATTCACTTTCAAAAACTAATTTGCAGTAAATGTATGAGAAACATATTTAGACATGATAAACTTTCACTCATCTCTTAGCTAGGTGCAGAATTTTATCTTGATTAACTGATTTTTCTTTTAATTAATCATTCATGTAGGTAGCCAGGATGTTGTGAGTTACACTTCCATTAGTGACATTCATCCAACAAGAGCAAAATTATTATTTTTTTCTTAGCTTGCATAAATAATGTAATATGCCAAATCATAGTATTTCTTCGGTAGCCTTCACTTTGTGTATTTTATCTATCAATAAAGATCCATGGGCTACTCTGATTATGATTAGAGCAAGTGAAAAAACATAAAATGTGTTGCCAAACATAACTATTTAAAAGCTCTAATATTAATTTTATGTGAACGTAAGTGCTTCACACTTCTAGCAATATGTACGTGAAATGTAACAAACACACTCGAGATGTCTCATGCTCTTGCTTCATCCTCCTGCTTCCTCTGTGTAATTTATGTAGATATAAGTTAGTTGCAACAGTTCAGCCCGTGTTGAAAGGAAATGAGAAGGGAGTTGCGCTGATTTCAATGGGAGATCCATGATAAAGAACAGCACTATTTGGTGATACCAATCTATTTTCCATTAAACAAGAACAGGTTAGCCCAGAAATGTTTGGGTTTATGAGTTATGCAGCAATGCACCCTCTTAAATTTGAGTTTCCTACCTCAGAAAGTGAACACTCAGAAGTGTTTATTTAAAAACATAGTGAAATATGCAATTTAAATTCTTTTATCTCAGCTTGCTAGAGCACAAGGCAAAATACTCTGGAGCTTAGTTCTCTGAGTGGCAACTGGACACAAGTCTTCTGTATTTCCTTCTAACTGCTAATTCCTCAGCTCTTTCCAGGACTTCCATCAGTTGCCCCTGCAAATTGCAAAGCATGGCATGAAGGTTTTGCTAGTGTCAGTGTGGTTTATCTCTGGTTCACTATGAACAGGTTGCAGACGTGTTACATGGGTTTTAACACTATGAAGTCACTGTTCTTGAAATAAGAATAATGTTTAAAAGGTACCAGGCTGATTATTTATTTATTTCAGCTTTCAAAATCTCTTTTGTAGTATATGAAAGAAATTTAAGCTCATAAGACACTGGAACTCCAGGCTTACAGTCCAATAGATGTCCATGGCAAACTTTCTGTGCAGTCTTTTTCTCAATAGCGTTTGTAAATGTAGGAGGGTGCAATCATTGGATTACCAAAGAGAGAAAGAGAAGGAAGGCACAGATATGTTAGTTCTGTTACAACAAAATCAAGTTCAATTTAGCTTGGCTCACTGATAAATAGAAACAACTAGATTTTTATTTTATTATCTGATCCATTGCAAAGCTTTCACTTCTGATAATAATAAATAATAGTGAACAGTTACACAGCCATCGTTATCAATAACTCAGCCCTGCTTGAAGTTGGATAATATATATTTAGCCTGATATTAAAGATGGAGTAAATGAGATGAATGCCTTTCCCATAGTCACAAAGGAAGATAGTATAAAGACTATGCTGTTTCTTAGACCCATTCTTCATCCACAAAGGCTTCATGAATTTCTTGGTTAAAGCAGAAATATGTTCTAACGTACTCTGGCAGACCCAGACACAACAGGTAATTTTCTGTTCTGCCATGATTCCATGCATCTGAATCAGTTATCTTGAAATCTACTGATAGAACCTAAACTTTTGATAACCGTCTTCTAATTCATAGTGTCTTAAATTTCCACTTGGAAATTTCTTTTTAGATGCTGACTGACAGTTCTTCCACTAGTTGATGTAGTAATGCACTCTGATCAACGAGTGTCTTGTGCCCCTGTTTCATCACAGTTCTGGGAGAGTGGTTTGTAGCCCTGTGGTCCACTCCTGTTCCCATTGAAGTCAGTGACAAAATTCCCTTGTACTGACAGGCAACAAGACTCGATCGCTGGGTCCAGGCACACAAAAAGGTGAAGGTGTTTACCTGTAAAGTACTTCCTACCTGTCACTTCCTGCCTTTAAGGAAGTGAAGAGCAGCTAGTTTACTGAAATGAGATTGAATCATCACTGAGTAAAGTAGTTTAATATTTACACAGATAAAACAATACAGATGCAAGTCTTTGCTTTGTAATTATAAAGAAAAAATCAGGTGCACACAAATACATTACTGGCCAAATCATTTAAGTGTTGAGTGTTTCTTTTTCTTAATTGGATAGATAATGCCCTAATCTGTTTGGTATTGTTTCACTTCTCCCTATCAGTCTTTTAAAAATACTGAAATGAGGTTATCGCAGAATTCCAGATTTGCCCAGCTTTGTAGTCCAAATATAAATTGCTTAATAAGAGTGCTTTTCCAATCATTGTTCTTTAATTGGCTCAAGTGGAAATAAATGACTCATGTCAGTCGCAGTCATTGTAAAACGTTTCAACATAAGGTATGACAGGGTGATAAAGTGTGTATTATTGAGCAGGATATGTTTTAAATGTCAGGTATCAGCAGGAGACCCAAGTGGAATCCCTTCACAGGCTGCCATGGAACTCTTCACCCGCTATTGCTCACAATTACCAGTATGACCCAAAACTATTTGTCCTATGAACTTCTTTGGGTGAATATTAGAGCTTTCTTGTTTTCTTAATTACTTGGTAAAATAATAATTAAAAGAATTGCTAAGCTTTTTATCTCTTGAAAAATCTAGTTGCGAAAGAAGTACTACTTTCTCATGAACTGAAGTTAATGAAGAGGCCTTCCCATTTGATTAAAAAAAAAGAAATTAACTTTCTCATAGGGTACTGATTTATCTCAAAATACTTTTTTTGTAATGCTTACATATTATAAGCAATTCTTAATTAATTATTGTGATTATATCTATTAATATTTAGATAGCACATCATAAATGTATGTATCAATCATTGAAACATCTAGAACCCTTCAAGCTTTACAAAGCTGAAGACACACTTCCCTTGGCTGGTTGCTGCTGCACCCAGCTGGAGTCTCTTATGTGAATCCCAGGAAAGAACCAGTCCTTGACCTTGACATCTCTGCTTCTAGAAGCACATGGAAGAGAACACCTTCTCAGCATGCACACAATGAAGCAAATTCAAAACCTGATGGGATGAAAATAATGTCTTTTATCAATTTCATCTATTTAAACATAGTTTCAAAATACAAAATAAAAACTAGTTAATTATTTGGTCTCCAATACATCACAGCAAAGAAATGGGATTATAGCCTTAATCATAGAGGTGTTTGCTGTCATGAACCGGGGTAAATTGCAGAATGTGAAGTGAAGAAGGAGTTTTTTCCTATGAGGAATATTGGTTGGCACCTTCCTTGTAGGCACAGGGGAGGGATAGTGCAATATGTATTGGTTTTTAATCTTTCCATTTTTAAAAGAGCAACAATCCTGGCATTTGTACAGCACTATTAAATTGCAGTTGGAGAGCTTATCAAACAGTTGAATATGCAAAGCATCCTTTTACGGCTACCTACTTCTCCTGCTGTCTCAACTTTAGAGTTATTGAGAAGCCACCTGAAGTACAGGGCGTTTTTACTGGGTTCTTTGACACAAGTAATACTGACACATCCTGGAAATCCTTCTGGACAGTGTCAGCCGCAACATGCAAAACTGGCCTTTAGCTGGTTTCTCTTGCTATTTGATCTGGAATTTAAAGCCTTTATATGTGGCATATCTCAGAGTTAGAATAAAAGAACAGGGTAGCACTCAGTGGGACTAGCAATAGGGAGGAAAGCAGTTTCCTGAGAAGTAATGAGTGCACTCGGATCCAAACTATGTCGGTGTGATTCTGGATATAAATACTTTCAGTCCTAACTTAAGCTGTCTGAATCATCCCTCTAGATCCAGGAGCCTAGGTTGCAGGTGTGGAAATTAAGCAGCTTGGTTCTTAAAATAGGATGTGTGAATATGGCCTAAGTGCCTTAAAGGCAACTCATTTTTGTTCGTCACTGCTAATTGCTAAGTGAATTTCAAGGTTCTTCGTTGTGTTAATTACAGGATACTAAGAAATCCTGGAATGAATCTCTGTGAATTCAGAGAGCATTGCTATCACTGTATACTTCAGTCTTTAATTATGATAAATTTACAATGGGGTTGCCTAATTTTAAAACTTCAGTTTTTAAGGGGAAAGAATATAGAGCCAGCTCCTGTCCCTTATACAGCAGTAAAGAAAGCTATTACAGTATGCCAGCGTTATACCAGCCTGACTCATCCTTCAGATGATCAGCTTCATTACAGATGAGGACAGATGAATCTAGTGTGGAGGTGGTGTTTGGCTCACATAAGAGTCCCACACCGCTGCAGAACGTCTTCTCTCTGTGCCCTACATCCACTGATGTACATAAATAGGTGGCTAACTCATATTTCAGGATTAGTTCTACTGGAGTTGGAAAACACAAAAGTACTCAGTTTTCTCTGCTGCAAGAACCAGACATTGAAGAACGGTTTTGGAAGACAATCTGCTTTGTCTTGGGATGGAGGGAATCATAAATTTTAATTACTGTGGAGAAGACATTTCCAAGAATTCACCGAAATGGTCTGTGGCCGTTCGTTCCTAAAGACACATGTACAAACAGAATCAAGTAAGATAAATAAAATGCTGACCAGCGATATTACTGACATTGCAAGTTTTCTTCCAAGTCGTTCAAGGACCTTTCTTATCTAGAAAGTCTCAGCTACATTTCTCAGTAAGTCTGTAGGCCTGTGGGTCAATTAAAATTATGTCATTAAGCTACTGTGGCAAAGGAAAAGGATCACTGCAAAATAAAGCCAGATTCTAGCATATTCCGTGATAATAATGAGGCCTGATCTTTATTCCCTGTTTTGAGCAGCTGAGTAATAAACCTTGTTGAGACTTTGCTTGATTGATAGATGGCTTCTATCCAGTGACTCCAGATAAGACAGTAGGGGAAAAGCAGCACAAAAACAAAAGAGGAAAAAAATAAAACTGATCTCAGGCTGTTATGGTCTGATGGCTCAATGTGCCACTTCGTGTCTGCCAGCATATTGATTCTTTGCATTCGATAGCACTAAACTGGCACTTTTACCGACTGAAAGGGCAAGATCAGGAATGACAGAGCAGACGGAGTTGGTGCC
Organism: Tauraco erythrolophus; assembly: GCF_009769465.1. Classification (NCBI taxonomy): domain Eukaryota; kingdom Metazoa; phylum Chordata; class Aves; order Musophagiformes; family Musophagidae; genus Tauraco; species Tauraco erythrolophus. The sequence continues at coordinate 27,528,840 of NC_141474.1, read as the reverse complement.
TAGTTTCTGTAGCTCGGAGGCAAACAAATAGCATGGCAATGGTTTACTTTTGATAGGGATAAAAGAAACTGGTGAAGTTGATCATTGGTTACTAACCTTGTGTTTTACAGGAAAACCTTTGAATGATTTTCTGCTTGTTGTTATTCAGCTCTACAGAGATATTATAATGCAGAATGAACTTACAGGGTTCTCTGTGTGAGCGTTATCGGCAAGTTTACCAGATGTGTGTGTGCATGTGGTGGTGTTAGGGCAGAGAAAAGTGTTGTAAATCAGTATTTTCGTATAAAAATAAAACACAATTAACAGTATATTCTGCACAGATTAGTCATTGTGTTTGAAAGGACAAAGAATGTAGGAGAAAAACAATTAATGCTTTACCAAGTAAAACACAATTTACAGGAAGAATCATGTTTGAAGTTCTACATGATTAATATGGATTCAGTCTCCCTACATATACAAACTCCTCTTCCTATCACTAGATGTCCCATGCATGGAGAGAGAGAGCAGAATATTATTGAGAGGATCTGCCATGTAAATGACACCTCGTTTTATGTTCAGGAGTTGTAGATGTGAGTGGAACACTTGAATAACTTTATTTTGATTTGTATTGGGTTTTTTGTGTGTGATTTTAATTGGATGAATGTTGATTGGAAAATGTGTTTAGATGGCTTATACTAGAAACTGTGCTGTATTATTTACAAGAGATGATTCCTATTCCTGGATTTTGAAAGGAAATGCCTTTATCTTCCAGTTACACATAATGATTAACATTCTCTCTAAAGATCTTTGAATTCTTCCCAGCTTTCCCCATGAATAGTTTAGTGTGCTGCTTAGAAATGTAGTAAACTCTTGAATGTGTAGTTGTGGAAGATGTAATCAGGGCTGAGATACATACACATGTCTGAAAAAAAAACATTCCTCAGATGTTGCAAGCAGTCAGATTTTACTATAAATGAGCAATATTTAGCAGTGTGCAGGGAATAATGTGGGAACATTACAGAAGGCTGTATTTCCTGTGTGTGGGTTAGTTAAAAATTTAATGCTTTATGTAAGATGAAAGGCACTGTAGGTTTCTGAAAGGTTATATGCATTCACTGAGCCAGAGAATAATTATAGCACAGTGAGTTATAAAATTGATGTTTCTATGTTCAGTTTCATTGTCTTCTTGTAGCCTGTGTCTTAATGGATTAATTAGCCCTCCATTAGTGTGTTTACTCTGGGAGGTGGAGTAGTACCTGCTTTCATTTATCTGACTTGTTTTTTAACTCTTTTATGAAACTTGTTTTTCATGCAGTCATTTGATTGTGAAATTTCCATTTCCTAAATGGGTAAAAGGTGAGGGGAAGAAGGAATAGGTATGTCATAGTATTTCGGATTTGGTTTGTATCCAGTTTGCACTGGATCTCTTCAGAAGTCAGAATTTTGTAGAGTTGCCGATGCGGATATTTAAAAATTAGCTTGTATTTTATAACAAGGAATAGATATATGTAAATTGGTTTACATTTTTGCTACAAGCGCTACCTTTATTTATCTTGCCACACTCTTTCTCTCACTGACTTAGTCACCTAATGTTGCTTATGACTACCAGCTGCCGGGTTTCGTATGTTGATCTCGGGAAGTTGGTATCTGCTGTTTCAGTCTATTTCTGCCTTGGAAACCTTTGAGGACTTTGGACCTTGTTGAGATGATTGCTTTTTCCCCTCTGTCCGTCCTTCCAGGAGAAATATCATCAGAGTGAAATTATCAAAACAGCTGCCTGAGTATTGATTCAACAAATACAGCCAAGGCTTTAAATGAGCTGTAAGAGTAGCAGATCTAAAAACCTCCAGCGCTGGTCTGCTTGTACAGCGGCACCGTCTCCACTCCTTTTTCTGTATAAATATGCTCGGTAAAAAGATGCAAAGAATTCCAGTCTCTTCTCAGTGATTTCGTCTATTTATTTGTATGTGCTCTTTCTGGTTTTTATTTCTGGTTGCTGATAATATTTAGTGTTGATGTCAAAGTCAGTCTGTGAATCCTACAGCAACTAAAATTTCCTTTCCTTCATGGGATGAAATAAAGACTCGCAATAAGCTCTTGCTGTACCAGTTGCTCGAAACCAAGTCTAGGTTTTCTGCACACAGTTCTAACATACTGCACTTACAACTTTCATAATATTGACATTAATTTTGTGGATTTCAGTTGTGTGCTAAAATAAGAGGTTTGAGGCAAGACTAGATCATGTAAGGGCTGATTACACAAGGAGAAGCATTGATTGCTTTTACAAGCTTTCATTTCTGCCGGGGAGTGAATCTTCTGTACTTGCTATACATCAGAAGCAGCATTACTTGTCCTGTGGATAGGTAATGGCCATAACATGGTTCACTGTGTGACTGGTAGAGCAAGGATGAGTGATGCCTCTTGCACTTTTCCAGGCACTCTTTGGAGGAACACACGAATCAGCTGGACTCCTTTGTGGGACTTCTGGGACCTTTCTCTCCTTTTCTGCACATCCCAACATTTTGCAGATACGATCAGTGTACAGTGTGAAGGAAGCTATAATATTGTATTTGTTTTAATCATATATCAATATTCCTCCTTTAAAGTAGACAGGCTGTTGATAAAGAAAGAAGCATGTATTCCATTATTTCTTTAAATAACAAGAATGAACTCTTCAGCACAAGTGAAAACAGACCATATGCCTTCCCTTTGGGTATCCCTTGGCACTGAGGTTCTGGCATCACTCTCCTTCATGTAGAAGCCAGCAAAAGATGTTTAATGGCTTTCAGACTCCGAAATGAGTTCTGCGGCCATGTGTGTCCCTCTCCAGTTGTCTGAGGAGATGAGCTTGAATTACAGCTCAGCCACTGCTGCCAAGCACTCTCCATTATTCCAGCAGACCAGGTTGCCAAGCAGGATTTATGGTCCTTTTAACTCAATATCAGGCGATGGAGCAGCATTGTGTGATATAGACTGTATACCAGAGATTCTTATCAATGGAACAGGACTGTTTAAAATCAGGGAGATAATCAAGTCTGTAACTATTATATTGGTAATTGGCACCACTCAGAACATAGTTAAACATAAAAGTACGAACTAGGAATGTAGAAGAAATGACTTTGTTTTCACTATAGATTAACGCGTTATGCAGATCATACAAATTGCTTTCACATTAAGATTTTCTAACCTCCTTCTTTGCCCTCTGTTCATGAAGTTTTGAATATGCCTGCAATACAGTAGCTCTTGTGATTGGGTGCAATCTTGATAATTACAATTGACTATTATTTTTAATCAGTTGCGATCTGAGGGAAAGCAGGCTTGTCTGTTGCTAATAGCGATGAAGCTCTGAATATATTAAGCTTTATTTTTCATTCCTGTGAACAAAGAGATAGTTATACTATAGAAGTAAACATTTACTTTCAGGTCTAAATGAAAAATTGTTTTCTTCTGTGATATTCATAGTTTAAGATTCAGTTTTAGCTTGAACCAGAAGTCTATCTTTTCAGTTATTTATAGCCAGGAAAAAAAAAGAGCAAATCATTTTAGAGTGGTCTACATATATTTGCAGAAAAGATAAGCTATATAACTGCCTATGCTGTTGTATCTCTACTAATTTGAATATAATGAGCAAACTCTCACCTCACAAAGATTGGGTCCTGGGGGTTAACATATTAGCTCTATCTACAGTGCTATAAAAAATGTCATTGCCATGCAGCTAATTATATTAAATGGTTACAGATATAAAATACATTGGAATAGTTATTTAATAGGCAGGAAAAATTAAACGGCATTGCAGTTATAATTTTCTTGATTTGTTTTTTCAAAATATTACCGATTTCTGAGATTTTTTGAATGCACTTGCCAGCGATACAAATAGCACCATTGACCTTTAGTGCAAGCTCAAAAATACCGGCTGTAAAACACAGGTAAATTAGAACATAGCTTATGTCAGTATGATTACAGTATCTTTGTACAACCCAATAAAAATTAGAAACAATAAAACAAAAAACAAAATTTGCTCTTTACTGTTCTCCAGAAAGTATTCAAGCAAATTATTATTTTGTGATAAATAACTGCTGGTGGATTTACTGGGTGTTGGACTCAGCTTCGAAAAACAGCTTATCCAGTGAATCCTTTAAAAATCTCTTTCTTTTCCTGTGCCTGTGCTAGATACAGGCTCTAATACTTTTTATGTTGTATATGAACCTGCTCAGATTTTTGGTAAGAACTCCTATCTTGTCTTGACTATCATGAATACATGTATGTTTTTCCTCTTCTATTTCATCTTGTTGCTTGAGAACAAAGGCATTGCATTTACATTACGAGGCAATCTAACTAACGGCTAAATTAGTGGTATTCAGAGGATATCAACTAAAGCTAAATTTGTATTGATGTTTACAATTTCCATTAAATTTCTGGATGACTAAAGAAACCAATTATTAAGCTGAAATAATGAGACCTGATATTCTTGTCTTATTCTACCATCTCAGACTGTGCTGAGAGAAATACTATAGAAGTCATCCCAAGTTATGGAAAAAAAAAAAATAAATCAGTGGAAAATACGTTCCCAGCTGTACTAAACTCTTAGATAAATAAAACATGACTTGAACGAACCTATACTGGAACTGCTTTCTCACAGCATTTTTAGTCAGTCTTCATAGTGTGTTCATGGTTTGCTAGTAACTCCATTTTAAAATCTGTCCCTTTGGTTAGTTTTAGCTGGATTTAAACTTGAACAAACCCTAAAATAACCTGCAAAGAAAGACCATTTTTCCTTCACTTTATTAGGAAGGGCCTCAGAGCTGCTCCTTTCTCTTTGCACTTTTCCTTATGCCAGTGACAAGTTGTCATCTATTAGGTTCAATTCGATGTTTGCCACCGTATCTGTAGGTAGCGGGTGCCTCGGACATTTGTCCATCCTAAATTGGATCCATTTGGCTGATTTGTTGGTATTTTTATTTGAAGCAGTAGGAAAATCAGATTCTTGGACTGTACACTTGAGCTGAAGACGAATATTTTCCCTGAGGAACTCTTTCAGGGATTTTCCTGTTTGGAGGGAGTGGGATTTGTTCCTCTATGGCAGCACTTCTTGGAGATGTAGGGCTTCATTTCTAAGTTTCAGATAGCCATTTTGGTCCTTTATGCCAGCTTTAATTTCCTTTCCACAGAAGTCTTAGTGGGTGAAGGATGCTATGTTAAAGGTGAACAGGCTGAGATTATACAACCTGTCTATAGATTTTGGAAAGTGATACAAATTTCTGCCGGGTGGTTTTCTTCTAGTTCCTCCTACACCTTCCAGCACATGGAGTGCAAGTGTCTGGAGTGCCTGCAAGTGCCTGGAGCACTGATGTTCAGCATGGGGATTGCAGGGGGTGGGATTATCCCCATCCTGGTGCTGATTCACTGGCAGAGATCCTTACGCGAGAGGATTTCCATCGCCGCCGCAGGCAGATCTGTGGGAAGACTTAGACCTGTGGAGATCTCTGGCTTTGTGCACACTATTCATTGTGCTCCTTTGACTTAAAGGCTGCTTTGGTTTGTGTAATTTTACAAGCTACTGAAGCAGGACCTATTGATATTTAAAAAAGAATTAAAACAGTCAGAGTATTGAGTATTAAAATGCTGTCTTTATGCAGTATCTACTTTTCATATTACAGCATAAGATTTTCACTCTACTTATGAATCCATTACATGTAAATGAATGAATACTATTGTTAATAACCATTTACAGCATACAGTGTAACAGCTCCAAAGGAGCTATTAGAGTTTACTGTATGCTGTGAATATATATGAAGAACAATACACAGACCTCAGCTAAATTGTAATGAGTGCATTGACATAACATCAGCTCTGAAAAGAATCTAAGACTCCATAGTATGTGAATGGCAAAACAAAGAAATTCAAAGTCCAGACTCTTCCTCTTTAAATCACCCAGCTACAGTGCCGTGTTATGGGTATCATTACTGGGAACAGTTCTGTCGTGTTGCTTGTAATGGAGTGGACAATGATTACGTCTTGTAGTAGGGATGGCAGTGTTTAGTTCACAGTGTCACCTGCTGTAGGGCTGGGACAGCCCTCACGTTTGGTTTATCTTGCATGTCAGCATGCAGTGAATATGGGGAGGTTCACAACTTTACATGTTTGATTTGGAGTATTTTAGGTAGAACGCAGCCTGGGCTTTGTGTAGGGTGTAGGTATGCGCACTTGTGCCAGAAAAGCATTACGAGAAAATGTTTGTTACACGTGTGTGCATGTCTCTATAGTAATGTTAGAGTTTTTGCAAAACCTTCAGTACAGATGCTGATCTGAGCAAGTGCAAACATGAAATAGGTTTGATCCAAACCATTGCAATATAAATTTCTTCTGCAATATAATAATACAAATCTGGAGATAATTTTTTAGAGGTGAAATACATTTGTCTCCTTGCTAACTTGATTCTAACACTCTTGTGACACACTTTATGGTCTGCTGCCTCGTCACTCGTGTGTTAGGGGACTGCTCACATGGAACTCAACAAGTGCTCACAAATTGCTTTAGCTGCTACATCCATTAGGCTGACCAAGGACTTGCGGTTCCTACTTTTTCAATTATCTTTTGTGTTTTAGTTTATTGCTTTTGCTTGTAGCTTTAATCTGTTCTGCAGGAAATGTACTGAAATTCTTCAATTTTCATTGACCTCACTTAGGAAATAGCAGAAATTGAAACCGAAATGACTGTCCAAATTTGGTGCTAATATTGATACCCTTGGTTTTTATTTTCATTTTCAGAGCTTTTCTTCCTGGTGATGTTCAACTGACTTTCCCAAATATGAACCAGATCATTGCTAGCTGCCACAGAGCTGCATGAGGAAGGTCACTAAGGTCATCCTTTAATTTTAGTTTCCTCTGAGCCAGTTGTAGCTCCTGAAACTTTCCTGAGAGCCAGGAGTGCTCTCTAACAAGCAATCCTTGTGATGCTTTCTTTTCTGAAATGTAGGTGGAAGGCAAGATAGAAAGCAAAGTTTTGATCTTTGGAGTCCAGACACAATTCTCAAAATGTAGACAGCTCCACAGGGTGATGTTGCCCACAGCTTTCTCACTGTCCATGGCTGTGTGTCCTGCAGAACACAGTCCTGAGCTCTCGTGGCTCAGTGAAGTCGATGGCAAAATGACGTTTAAAGTTTTAAGTAGAAATGATTTTCTGTCACATGGAAAAGGTGAAATTCTGCCTCTCATGAAGTCAGAACATGAATTAAACCGTTTAAGCCAAAGAAAGGAAAACAGAAGGCCCATATCAAGGGGAAAAAAAAAAAAAAAAGCAAATATCCCTCTGGTGCCAGGGATTAACTTCTTCAGGCCAGAATGTGAGTGAAATAAAGCAGCCTTGCAACAAAATTCTTGGCATAGGCAAACCCACACTTTTCAGTTTGGATGCCAGTTGAAAAGAAAAAGGTAAAAAATGTGCAGACAGAAACTTGCCATATTAGGCATTGTTTTTGTATCTCTGAGAGGCATCTCTAAAACATCTAAATAGTAAATTAATGATAAATCTGTTCTATGTATTTTCCTCAAATACATCGAAGGAGATAAATTAAAACTTCTCATCTCTTTAGCATATATTTCTGATAGAAAAGTATACGCTCATACCTTCATGCATTGTTGGTAAAGTTAAACTTTTTGACATGTACTTAAGGGTCAGCAGTCAAGGGCACTGATAAAGACCGACAGCATTATGAAATAGTATTGCCTCCATGGCCTTTCAACCAATGTTGGCATTGTACTGTGCTGGTACCCACAGAGTTTTAACAAATAGGCTGCCTGACAACATCAGAAAATCAACACCTTAAAACTTATACTCTATCTTCATAGCTCCTCATATCTAATCCCAAACTAGTCAGCTGTTATTTTAATATCTGTTTTCTAAGCACATCTCCTTTAATTAGGTCCTGTGCACTTCTTAGATTTGTTTTGTTGCCAATACTAAACTGTTTTCTGTATAGCAAGCAGATTCCGAGGCAGATGTCCAATCCTTTTGGATTTTGCTTACTGATTGTAACAAATTTATTACTTCTTTCGTGCAAACATAGAGCTAAATTCTTTTGTTGAGCAACAGACCTACACTAAGTATCTGTAAAACCGCATCAACACAGCAGGAGCTCAGAAGTGTTAGTGGTAATAACTTCCTTGGTACGGCATTTCTGTGCATTTTATTTCAGGTTTCTATTTTTTTCTCTCTTCTCTCTCTTTGGCCAAGAATTTGGCTCAAGCTTAAACTTCACTTCATTATATGTGCTTTATTCAAAAAGGCTCAAGGAAAATTGTTCAGGAGGCTTCTAAAACAAACCAAATACCCATTTGGAGTGTAAATCAAGTAGATATCAACAGAGAGTTAGAACTAGCAAAGGGAAGAGGTAGTGTATGAGAAGACTGGATTAACTTGGAGAGTAGTCTTTCAACAGATTTACTAGTAGATACTACTAGATACTAGATTATTGTAATCGTCAGCTGTCTGTATTATAAGGTCACAATCTACATCCATCATAAAAGATGTTAGGCAAACTTCCTATTTTGGGAGGAATCTACAACTTTTCTAAATAGCTAGAACCATTGTGAAAATCAGCTACAATTTATACTTATGCACCGTAAGCCTATACTGACTCTGTCAGACTAACTGCACATCCACAGAGTCATTCCCAATGCACATGCAGTGATTTGACTGGCTCTGTTTCAGGCTGGAGAGGCTCAGGAGCAGCCCAGTTCCCAGGGGTCACCACACTCCTTAGCACTGACTGTGCTCGAAGGGTTCATTGTCCGAACAGGTGAACTCAGCGAGCCTGTTGAATGCATATAGTTGTGCATGGGGTGTTTGTAATGTTGGGACCGTACTGAGCCCAGTCAGGTTGTGTTGCTGCCAAGCAAGTAACTTCCCCAAAGAGATAAAGAAGAAATGTGTCTTTTAGGCCATTCTGTGTGTTGTTTGTACATACTGGGAAGGAGGACAAAGCACATGCTTTTAACAGATACCAGGAAGAGTATTTGTTTGTTTTCACTTTGTCCCTATTAAGACACTCTCAACATGCCAGAGCTGAGAACCTTTAATTTATCACCTTCCTGTGCTTGGGGCTTTATTGCACTCATTGCTTAAGCTAATGCAGGTGCTTCTGCCTTGCTTTGCAGCTGGTTTTGCTATTACTGATGGTTGCAGTTTACATTTTTTTGCTCTGCCCCTGTTTCTTAGACACAGAAATTGTTCCTTCAGTTTATTTTGTTTGCATTTATCCATTCTTTATCATTTTATTGCCACTTCTCTGCTGTGACTCTGAAGCAAGAACAATTTTTATTCCCTCTGTCCAGCAAGCTTTAAAACTGATTCTCTGCATTACAGTTGTTCTTTGTTTCTTTATAATGCTGCATCGTCTGTTGTTTACAGTGTATTTACAAGCAGCAGAGAATTGATGCCTTTTGGAATGAAAGGCCTTAGTTCTTCCTAAAAGTCTCCTTATGCTTTTGTAAAGCAGTGAGTATCCTGATGATGTTAAAAAAAGGGAACATGATTATGAGCATGATGGAGAGGAAGAAAGCTGTCAGTCTAAAAATGCTTCCTCTTACTCAGCAAATCCTCTCTCCGTGTTCTGAATCGTCGTCTGATGGTAGTGACACAGAAGACTTCTAGTAATCTTCATTACACCTGTGAGTACTGCAGAGTCCATATAACTCTGAGAGCACAAGCTGGATTTTACTTTGACTCACATGTTTTGGTATCTACAGCTTCAATCTGGAAAGAATCTTATGCATGTAGGGAACAACTTTAATTATCAGTTAAGTATTTTCAGACATGTCTAAGGTAGCTCAGGAACCAAAATCTCTTGGCATTTTCACATCAATGGGATTTTATGGAGTTTTCCTTTGAAGACAGTAATCATAGTCATGGTGAATGTATGTTGTTTACAAACAATGCATATAGGATTGAGGCCAGGTATTGGATATTAGGAAAAAAATTTTTACCATGAGAGTTGTAGAACACTGGAACAGGTTGCCCAGAGAGGTGGTGACGCTCCATCCCTGGAGACGTTCAAGGCCAAGTTGGACGAGGCCCTGAGCAACCTGATCTAGTTGGAGATGTCCCTGTTCCTTGCAGGGAGGTTGGACTAGATGACCTTTGAAGGTCCCTTCCAGCCCTAACCATTCTATGATTCTATGATTCTATAACAGAAATTGTGTAGTGGACATTAACAGTGGACATTATGGTATAGATTCACGTTAAATTACATTGAATAAAGTAACATCAAGTTCCAGCCATTCTCATACAAATATATGAAGGGTAAAATTAAAATTTTACTGAAAATAATATGCTAATATGGAAATTAAGGTCATAAAATGAAAGGAAGTATGAAGAAACAAAACAATCAACTTAATATTAATTTTTTTAATAGTTAAAGTTACAGCTTGAAGACTCAAAGGGCTTTTCAGAGATGGAATGTGAGCTGCTTGCATTTTCATGAGGCCAACTTTAAAACAACGTCCTTCCTGATTAGCACAGTGAGCATCATTGCATTTAATTGGGTAATGACCTCTGCTTAGTGAATGTTATAAACTAGAGTGAAATTTGAAAAGAGGTACAATAGCAAGCTGCAGTAATCATGTTTCTATTGGTATTGCCAATTGAAGATCATGAAAGATAAACATTAAACCACAACATGTAAACAGTTTTTTCCCTGCAGAATTTGGGCTCAGACTGATCACTTGTCTCTCTTAATATGATTTGTCCTGGCTATTGAAAACAAGGACTCCTCCCTCCCCCTATATCTCTTCTAATGTAATTAGCATCTAGTCAATAATGTTCAGCATTTCATTTTACCGCTTTAATTAACAAATTCAATTTGTTCAAACCGCTGTGAAAACAAATTAAAAGCCCAGTGAATAAAAACCTCTAGTGCCAGAGATGTGTCTAAGGTGTTCACCAACTCTTCCTCTATTAAAAGACCATCTTTTGTACATTTTTCCCTTGTGACAATAACTGGGATTTTCAAAACTTATTCTGATTTTTGTTCCGCTGGAGCAAATTCAGATTCATCATGGCGGGGCTTGTCTGGATTTTTAATACTGAAAGAGATGGTTTCACACCCAAAATCTCAAGTCCAAGGAGCCGAGCGAGGCTGTCTTGTTGTGGTGCATGAGCTGTGCATGTTGAGCGTTTACTTTTAAGCCTTCCCAAAGGTTCATCTCTGCTCTTCAGCTCGCCTCTTGCTGGGCCTCCCTCCCAGTCCGCACCAACAAGTTGCAACATGGTTTTTTGGTGTAAACGCAGCAGAGTCTGTACTGGCCGCAGCCTCCTCCGCCGAGACAGAGCTGCTGCTTTCCGCTTTAAGCGTTTAAAAAGTGGGGTCTCCTGAGGCTGCAGCACCAGACACCTGCGCTGGTCTCACACCGCTCCCTGCGCATATGGACCGACTGAGGCTGCGAGCACCTCCCTGTCCAACATTGTCATCCTTTCATTTTATCCCCCCACCCCACCCCACTCGTTTTCTTTTGTAGATGAGAGCATTTACTGTACAAACATTAGCAGAGCTCTGGAAAGGTTGAAACAATACAGATCGGGTTTAATAACTCCTGTAAATGTCCCGCAAACTTGGTCAACAGACCGGAGTGTGTTTCTATGCACGATAAACACAAACACGCGCAGCCCCCGTACGGCTGTTCGGAGGTCAGCCTTCCCTTCCCAAAGAAGGTCACTGGCAACTGTGGGCTTTCTGCCAACATGCAGCATTTAGCTTTGCAATATTCATGCGATGGGTTTTTAATATTTACAGCTTTAGATTTGACACAGCTCTCCTTACGTATTCTGATTGCTTTGGCTTTTTCTGAGACCTTCCTGAGGTGGCTGTTCGAGAAACACGTTTAAGAGATTAAATGTTAGCTACTGAGCAGGGCTGGGGCTGGAAATCGAGGCTGCTGAGGTGAGTGTCACATCTCCACCAGCCGTGGAGGCCTCGTAGAAATTAGTTGGTTGCGATTTGTTTTGCAGATCAATGTGGAAACAGTGGACTATGCACGCCGAGTCCCTGCGGCGTTCCTTTGTTTGGATGCTGTGGTGTGTGACGCCACCGCCAAGTTTACGTTGTGAGTTTTCCCTCAGCTGGGGATCTAGTTTGAGTGTCCCTCCTTTATCTGTCTCTGTATAACTCATGTAACTGCAATATCAGTCAGAGACCTTTGAGAAATTTATTTAAAATTGGCTGGTGGGTACAGTGGTGTGGAGAAGGCTGACAGATTACAGGGGATATTTACATACATACAGTCACTTCTTCAGGAAGCCAGGCTGAAAAAGAACCTCGTTTTGCTGTTTCCCTTTGTAGTGCCCTGTGCATGATTTGCCATGTCTCAGTTTGAGAATGTGGAGCTCTTACTACTTAACTGAGTTCCTCTCCACTTCTAGCTGCTCTGAAATTCAGGAAACTGCACTTGAACATTTGAAATCTTTGTAATATGATCACTTCTAAGAGTGATCTAGTGTTAGCTAGAGATTTACCTGCTCTGTCACTGTACAAGAAAAAATGGTAGTATTTACTTCAAGCTGAAGTCCTGGAGGAAGCAAACCGCTAAACCCCAAGGTCTTATGATGAACCAGAATATGAAGTGAAAAGCATGATCATGTATTAATGTAAATGAATGCAAGAGCTTTCTGAGATCCTCAGTTGGGGGCTTTTAGAAAATTATTGTTCATATTGTCCACCGATCCCTATCTTTCCTTTAAAATTGCCGTTATAATATTTATTTATAATATTTAGTGACACATACTGGTGGTGTTGCCTGAGCAAATCTGTGTCCAAAATGATCTCTGCTTAGATATGTATAGCTCATGTCTGTCTGTCTCTCTCGGTTTCTTTTCTTTTCTCTTCTCTTCTTTTTTTTCCAAATGTAACTGCATGCCAAATGGTATAAATTATCCAACCATCTGTCCCCCTTCTTCAAAACCCCAAGGGAAAATAGATCTGAAGCGTAGCTCATTTTCACCAAAAATGCCAGTTGTAATCGATCCTCACTTTTGCATCCACTCAGCTTGTAACTGGCGGGAAATCCCATAGCCTTAAAATTTTTGGTAGCTATCTTGGACTCTTTAATTAGCAGGTGGCAGTTTCGCCTCTATTCAGCAATGGGCAGCAGCTCCTGGACCTTCTGGTCTTTCTTTCACCTCTGACCAGTGGAGGAGCTCCCCCTGCCTGTTACTTCTACAGCGTTTTTAAGAATTAGCTGAACTGTTCACATTTTCCTGATATTTTCTTTGAGATTTAAATAATTTCATCTAATTATATATCCCCCCCTTAATTTTCTGTCTTGTAAAATAATAATAAGGAAGCTGATTTTGCCGCATGAGACAATTTGCAAATCAAGCAGCCTTTACGTTATTTCTTGTCTGCTGAGTTTCTGCGCCGGGTGCCACTGTCTCACATATAGGTTTCCCCTACTCTGTCTTTCTGACGTGTCAGCTGAAGCTGAAATGCTAATTGAAATCGAATCGGCTTGTCAGTGTGGTGCCACCGTGCTGCTCTCCCTCCGGTGTGCTTAGCTGGTGTGTTCACTGACTGGGAGTTAGGAGCCTTTAATGTTGAGGGGTCAAAAGTACAGGTGAGATACTCTTTTTCCTACCACTGCTATGACATCGTGCCATGAGCCAAACTGGTTGAACCTTGTGGTCATGTGTAAACTTACTGTACTGGAGGCATCCTCCAGAGCCATGTCCATAGATCAATGTTGTGCTTCCCAATATGGTGAATGAGCATGAACAAAGGCAGCTGACCTGGGGACAGTTCTGAACTCCTGGAAATTTCTTCTTTTTAGCTAAGTTGTTATTAAATGGGGAACTCATCAGCTATGTTTCCACAGTGCTCTCTAATATATTACCTGCTCTTCTGATTTGAAGAGATATAGAGAATCAGATCTGAGATTAGAAGAGCTTCAAATGCAAAGATCCTTCAAAGATACCTAGCCCTGGTGGCATGACAATTTGTATATTATCACTAGAGCTCTACAGTTGAGGTGAAATGAAGTACATAGTCTTCCATACCTCATATATAAAAAGCTTTTTATCTTTCGAAGGGATCCATATGACTCATACCAGTATTCAAAATCTATAGAAGGTTGAAAAGTGTCCATGTTACGTTTGCAAAGTCACATTATACTTCTTGTATCACTTCAGGAATAAGGTAAAGCAAATAATTTATTTCCACACATTAGTAATAGCACTCATATTAGGTGAGAGCTTTTTTTACTGGGACTGCAGCCAGTATTTCCTCATTGTTGTGTTAATTTTATGTAGCAGTACATGAATAATACACCAACCACAGTACACGCTGCAAATTTGCTGTGGTCAGTAAGATCTGTCCTGACTGAACTCAAGGGTCTTAATAAACCATGTAATTCTGGCTTGTCCCCAGGGTGTACATCCCAGCCAGAGTTTTCATCAGTTTGAGGCTCATCTATTCACATTCCTGCATGGCTACATTTATGCCTACAGTCATCAAGCAAAGTATCCTTGCAGTTATGCACACAAATGCATACTGAGATGTTTTTTGAATTTGACTTCTGTTAGGTTGACACTGTGATAGGAGCTCAGTCATGATAAACACAAGTATATAACCAGACATAGAGAAATTCATATGCGTTTTGGTATGTGAACCTCTAGTATCCTTTGAAAATATTTTGACTCTGTAGAAAGTAGGTTAGCTGGAACTGTTTACCTTGCTACAGGAAGAATTTCCAGATAGCAATTTTTAGTAAAACTGTGGTCTTCGAGCTTATCTCAGTGTGACAGCTCTTCCATTTCAGTCAGATTATGATCTTTTCCAAAGTACACTGGATTGGTGGCTATCCAAGCATATGTCATTAGGCAAAAATGAAGGATAGATATTGAAAGGTGTATTTTAGCACTCAGGTGTTTGATGTTCTTTTCTAAAGAACTGATTCTGAAATAAATTTTATATATTAACCAAGCACACATAGTTACTGTTTTAGCGGAACTATTTAACTCTGGTATCCTGCAGATCAGGGGAGTTTGAACTAGATGATCTTTAAGGTCTCTTCCAACTCAAACCATTCTGTGATCCTATGACCTGTATCCTGTGCCCACTAACCCCACCGTGATAACCCAAATTCTTCCCCTCTATCCAAAATGTGCCTTGTGAGGTCTCCCAGGCAAAATAAAACAAACTTTGGCTTGTCTTGAGTTTTATGTTCATGATGGCTATCAGGCATTGTTGCCAAACAAAAGATCTGGAAAATGTAGAACTTGTTATCAGAGAGACACTATGTTGAATCTTTGCTTTCACTAACCTCCAGACTTCAGGAGGAAATTACCAATTATTAAGACTTAAGTTCTTTCAGATGTCACTGACCATCAAGTTCAAAAGCAGTTTCATAGGATCATGATTACACTGACAGATGAACTGATAATTTTGCCTTGCTTCCACAAAAGGCCAGCATTTCCTACAAAGACTGAATTTAAAATGTTCTCCAAGTGTTAGTCTAGCAAAATGTTTAGAATCTCTTTGCCTTCTGTTTGCTATCTGTGAAACAAAGATAATGGTACACCTCAAAGGTTTTTTGTCAGGCTTAATCCATTAATTTTTATAAAGTTACTTCCAGCTTCTGAGATAGGCACTAGAACAATGTAAAGTATTATTCATACTACTGTTATTTTATGAGTCATGGCAAGATGTTTCTTCCTCTTGATAAGAATTCCAATAAGATCTCATTTCTTTATTGCACAGAAATGATGTTTTAAGTTTTCATATTTCCTGAGGAGCAAACTACAATTGTTGAAGGGCCAGTGCATTTTAAAGGAAAGGTTCAATGTCCAATTCCTTTTTTGTTCTTTAACTGTGTTGATATATAATTCTAATCTGACAGGCACCCGAAGATTGATACCTTCCAATTACCTGTAGATTGCAATGTTAACTTAGTAATTTTGCATTTCTACAAGCTCAGGTTAATAACTACTGTGCTGAAGCTGAATAATTTATGAATTTTTTGGTCTTCCAACTTTGGAGAGATCTGTAATGACGCATTTCAGAAAAAAAAAAAAGAAAGAACTGATTACCTCTAATTGCTGTTTTATGAAGGTATCCATTCTAATAACTTCAACCTGGGTACAAAACGACTCAACAGGCACGTTAGATAAACAAGGACAGATGAGGGGTTGTATGGGCAAGATGATAATTCTAAACCAAATGCATTAGCATAAATGCAGAAATCTTAGCTTGCTGCTCGCCTAACCAGTGCCAGATTGGAGTGACTTGTAGCTATCACTCAGAGGCTGAGGAAGGTGTTAAGAACATGTTTAAATGAGAAGACGATGGCAGCTCTACAAATTTTGACAGTCAGTTTATCTGAGGCACAAGTTCCTTGCTCTTTGTTCTTCACCAGTTCCCGAAGGGCTTGATTTTCAGAAGTGCTGAGCACTTGCAGCTTCTATTGACTTCAAGTGGAGTTTTAAGTGTTCTGCACTTGTGAAAATCATGCCCAACTGGATTAGCACAAAGAGGTTTTTCTTTCAACATCAGCCAGAAATCTCTTTTCTTCCTACCTGACTTTTCCAGCAAAATACAGTTACTGTTTCCTAACAGGCAAAATTGTATTATTCTATTATGTATTTCAGTTCCTCAGTGTCTTAGTGAATATGCTTTGGACTTTTATTATGCATTTGTACCATTTCTCACAGAGTCAAAGAAATAAGAGATGGAAAAGACCTGCTAGGTCAGCTACTCCATGTCTCCAGTAGTACAGCATTGTTCCTTTCAATCCGTTTTCTTGTGTTTTGTCCCTCCTAAATACTGGAGACATCCTCATTTGAGGTTATAGTGACAAAGGCTGCACAACAGTTTATCTATCTTTCAAAAATGATACACATATTTGGAAGGAAAAGAAAGCAGAATATTTTTAATCCTCCCTCCAAATTGAGAAGAGTATTCCTTTTATTCTACAGGCAGTTTTCCTTTTCATATCGTCATCAGAGGCAGCTGGTGTCATTAGAAACAGAGGTGTAAACGAAGGATTCTTTGCAGATTATATTTTGATTTTTAAAAATAAGAATGCATAACAAAGGTGACCTTTATCTGTCTTTATTTCTGCTCTTTTGCTGTTTCATGTCCTTTCTCTCTCATGATTTCTGGATACTTCTCCACTTTGGCATGAGACCAGGGATGCAAAATACCCTAAACAATGCATTCAACAATGTGTTTTAGTTCCACATTCAAATGTATCTTTGGCCACCATGTTCCAGAGAAGTCGTTGCAATAGACCTAATGGGCCATAATTCTGCCATTAAATCCAGGCTGATGGTAGGAAGAAGTGTAGTCATTCCAGTAATAAAACTGACTGCCCAGTTCAATATAGGCTTTCTCCCTCCCCCATCTGCATTAAATATAATTATTGGAAGAACAATCTCTGGATACATTTCAATAAAATACTTTCCCATAGTACTGTTCTCTAGGGCAAAATCATTTGTTGTCTGTTTTAAAAGCCCTTAAAAAATAATTGTCTTTTGAAATTTTTGTAATTTACATGATGAATCTCTCTAAAGAAGTTTTCTCATAGTAAGATAATATTCACGTTCTTTAAATTTTCATTGTTGTGTCTATTTAATATATAGTACCTGAAGATTTTTTGCTTTTGTTATTATTAAAATGACTGACTAAAAACTGAAGGAGGAAGGTAACCTTTAATTTATACTCCTGCTCAAGCAGAGGTCTCTTTATAGTTACATTCAGGTCATTTTTTTTTTCCTGTGGATCATCTATACTATTAAATGGGTTTTTATTCCAATTTAGGAGACACTTCGTCTTTAAACCTGTACTACATTAACTTTTGTACATGGTTGCCCAGGCAACAATGTAATTGCATGAAACAATGGCATTCTCCTATGTACCATTTATGGCAAGTTTGCATTTGAAAAAACTTCTTGTCTTATCATCAAAGCAGAATTTGTAACCTTCTGACAGCTGAAGGAATGTTCAGGGGCCTTGATTCATATTCATTTTCCCTTGTAATTTTAATGGGTACCGTCACCTTTCATTTTCAGGGTATTTCTTTTTTCCCCCTGTGGTAGTTACTGTTTTACATGAAAATTCTGGAGCAGGCAGAAGAAACTGATTAAAAAATAGCTCCAAGAAAAGGCTGCAAGTACCATTCTTCTAGCTTGTAGCCTGTGAAATTGCCACTGTTTAATTGATCTTCTATAAGCTTATCTTTCCAGTGAGATGTACCATTATTGTACATTAATCAGTGCCTCCAGACATTATCACTGAGGTAACCAAGAGCTAATCAAGCAAGAATGGAGCTGGCAGACGCCAAGATGTCACGGATGCCTTGCTGTGTACGAAGTCTGTCAGAGTTTCAGCTTCCAAAGGAACCTGTTTTCGCAGGGCTGCAGACTTTGTATAACCTTGTCATAGCAATGGAAGAAGGGGCGAGCGCCCTGAATGTCAAATAGGCGTGCCACGCGGGGAGCCAACGCTCCTGGAACCCTCTAGATGGCAAACAACAAAGTGACACTGTAATAATAATAATGAATGATGCTATTTAAGAATAAACAAAATGTTGACATGTTGATTAGTTTTTACTAAATAGCAGTTTCCAAGGGAAGAGAATCAAGCAAAGCAAATTTACAGTGGAAAGTGTTCAAAATATATTAATCAGTCATTGTGAAGTGCCACTAGAAATTGCATTCCCACTTTTTAATTGATTTTATTTTATATATGCTCGTATAGAAAGAAACCCACAAACCTCTGAATTTTCCTGAATGTTATTTCTGGCAGCTAGATACCATTTTGGGAAAATAACAGAATAGAAAACCAATAAAGAAGTGTAGCAGATTCATTTAATCAATTTAACTAAAACTATGCTTATTCTTGCAGAAAGATCTATGTGACACTTTATCGTCAATTGACAGGATCTGTAATTCGGGATAGAACGGAGCCTAAATTGCGAAGGGAAGCAGCTGAATCCTTGTGTCGTAGGTTCTGTCATGTGACAACAGTTTCAACTGCTGGCATGTCTGAGCTGCTTCTTTCTTGTTGGCATGTTGATGCCTCGATGTCATCCTTCACATGTTTCTTCCTGCCATCTTTCTGGTGGTAGTGGAGAAGCAACTCCAGCCCTGGCATCAGCGAAGTGAGACTGTATTGGTGCAGGCTTGTTGGCTGCTCTGCTAGTGGCATTCATTTGTAGGATTTACCAAAAAGATATCCAAGGACTTGGGACCTACAACTGTACCTTAATTGTACCTTTTATTAGAGTCACAAATGATGCAATCGAGTGAGAACAAGGCTTTCCTCTTAAACAAGAGGATAAAAAGCGTGGCCTGTGCTTGGCTAGCCAGAGCTTCAAAGTTTGGTGTCTCTGACCTCCCTTTCTGCCACCTCAAGAAGCAGCCAGGTTTTCTCCCCACACATTTGTAACCCACTGATTTTCACGCAACTGCCAGGTGCGCTGGAGGAAGAGAGTCACTTCTGGCAGACAGAGCAAAAAACTCGCTGACACACAGTTTGACTTCTGAGGCTTTTTTTTTTTTTCAGATTTTAAAAAGTCACTGTTTTGTATGCTGGTTTTTTTAGTCAACTACCAAGAATTGTAAATTAAAGAAACATACTGTGAGAGCATTAATAAGCAGATTTTGCATAGTTTTCACTTTGTAATTCCACTGACTTCTGTTGATGTATTCAAAGTATAAACAGGTAACAGATCAAAATTTGCCCACTGAATGCATATACAGTAAATGTAAAACACTGAACGAAATTGCCTGCTGGCGTGCATCCACTGACAAAAAGGAGTTTTGCCAGAAGGTAGTTTGGCTCATTATAGCTAGTAATTTGATTATTAATAAGTGGAAAAATATTACTAATAGTTGCTAAGCTTTATTGATGACATTCTCAAAACTCTATTACTTCCATGGAGTGAATCTGTCAGTACTGCTTTACACCTCTGCTTGACTTCTGTGAGGGTCATATATTCATGATGGTTTGCAAGACCAAGGTCATTAATGAAGATGTTTTCTGTTGAGTGGGAGGGAAGGATTGGTTTTGTTTAATTAAAAAACCCCATGAAACCGAAATACTGCAGAGGGATAAATGTTTCCCTTTCTGAGTATAAACATCTTGGCATCACCTCACTGTTTATTTTCAAAAACTGCCTAAGTTTTGCTTCCATATTTATCTAACAGCAGGGGATCATTATCCTGTGACAAAGTTCTATTCCACTGACATTATCTCTTCATTAGAATTCATCCTTTTCTAGTTCTACGTAGTCAGCCTGTAGTTCCCACAAGTCCCATAAAGCAATGCACATTTTTAGAGGCAGAGGGAAGAGGGAAGGTCTCACAGACCGTTAAGAGCTGCTTAATAAGCAGCCTGGTGTGGAAAAGGCCGCTATTATTCTACATGGGCATATCTATGCAGAATTGCTGACGAGAGCCAGCCTCTGCCCTCCCTTACATCGTGCCAACTGACTCTAAGTGATGTGCCAGGCCAGGAGGGAGGGCACTGGTACGGTCAGGAAAATAAATTGCTTGTCTTCCTTAGGAGACGAGGAGAGGAATCGGCTTAGGGCTGTAATCACGCTACACTTGGAAGGTAGCGGGGCAGATAGAGGTAAAGAGCAACCTTGTAAGGTGCTCTGCAAAGCGTAGTGAATGTGCACGGGGATCATAGTCATGAATGGCATCATTTCTGCTGCTACGGTTGGTCACGCTGGTCTCCCACGACTCCTCTTTCAGAGGCGAAGGCACTCGCAGCTACTAATGCGTCTTTCCCTTCTCTCAGGAAGCATGAGCAGCATTATTCTGTTAGCCCCTTCACAACGGCAGATAAGCAGCCTGACCCCAGAAGTATATGTTTGGGTGTGTAAAACAAAAAACAACAGACATAATAATGTAGAGATGTTAAGGCCTTTGCTTTTGCATCATGACTTTCAGTAATCTATTGCAGTGAGACTTAGGCATCACTAAAAACGTTTTAATGTCTGAGCAGTGAGCATTAAGTGAGAATATTAAAGCAGATGTTTCAAACAGATATTAATAGCTCCATTTCCATGTCCTGGGTTTCAGTAGATAGAAATGTGAATAATCCTTCCTGCTGGTGTCGGGACATACTACATCTTCTGAACTAACTGGCATCTCTTACCCAAGGTCTGCCTGCAAGAGTAAGAGAGTTACATAGCTTGGCAAAGATGGTGGAACACTCAGCAGCTGTTATAAAACATCTTTTCCTTTATGTACTGCATTTCAAGAAAAATCACAGCAAATAGACGTAAATCTAGGAAAAATAATAGTTACGTGTTGGCAAGAATAGTGCCTGCTACTGGAATAATACCCATGTAAAATCCAAAGTGAAACTCCTAGCCATCAGGTGTAACAGAGACCGAAAGTACAGAAACACTCCCCTAAGATCAGAGCCTTGAATGCACATCAAGAAAAAGTAGAGTTCTAATTGTCTAACAAGTTTCAGATAATAAAGCATATGCTTCAGCATTAAATTATTTCATTTTAGGGATTAAGAGGAGACCAAAGGGACTAAACTTACCTGAACAGCTGTGTAAAGTAAGACTTCGGGAGTTTTTCCCATTTTGTTCCAAAATAAATGCCATTAGACATTGTTAAGGAAAGAACAATGAGAAAGATTGGTCCATGAGATTCATTAATTGTGTCAATTCCTACACTGGCATGATTTTTTTGAAATGGTTTCCTGATAATGTTTTGCCATGAAGTAGCGCATGAGGATGAAAGAAAATTCCCTTAAAAGTCCCTAGTCTGTAAATTAGCCCGTGTATAATTTCACTTAACGTTTTAAAGTGATGTTCCCAGTTCTGCTTTTCACATTGTTAGTATCTTCACTGTAAATTTGTTCAGATGTTCAAACCCTTTCTCTGTCCAGAGCTGCAAAAAAAGAAAAAATGGCAAAAGATACAAAAGCAAACTATTAGCAAGTTTATTAAATCCGGAAAGTGGTGTCTAATTGAAAAGTTTGCTAAATTTATTTAATGATGTGGGGCTACTGAGAGCCGTTATAACTTTATTGTATTGAATTATGCAATATCATACTCCATTGTCAAATGTTTCCTTGATTCTCATTAAGGCTATGATTCATGCTAATATTATATCATTTAGACAGGTTCCTCAAGCAGTGTTTTATTATTATTTGTTAATTTATGAAGCATAGTTTCAGTGTATCATCGTACTTTATAATATTAAGGAAGGCTAGAATATTAAACATCCAAATGCATCCAGACACTCAGGGATAAGTCAGCTTTTGTGAGACAGCGTGTGTGAAGAGACAAAGGAGATATATTACATGCCCCTCAGGAACATCTGACAGTTTTCCTAAGTGGTGCCTTTACTTTTACATGGGATCACATTCCTTTCAATTCTAGCCTGCATTTCAGCAAAACTATTGAATTTAGCTCCTTTCTCTAACAAAACTATGCGAAACAGGCATTTTGCAAAACTTATGTTGCCAAGGGTGGATTTGCTGATTTCTCAGTTTCTGGTGATCTTGTTCCAATCTTGACACTTCTAAATTGACTTCACAATAATTTCTGGATGCAGTAAATCTATGTATCTTTTTAAATTCGCTGCTACTATAAGCTATTCTTGGAACACAGATGTTATGCTACATGGATACAACCATGCTTTTACAGTGAAAGTTCAGATGGAAACTTTTGGGGACCTGGTTAAGCATAGGCACGCACACAATTTTCCGAATTTTTCCAATGTGGCATCTAGGACTTGTGTTCAGTGTTCATTTCACAGACTAAGTACAGAAACGTTTTGCTGATCAGTCAGCCCCTCCTTTAGCGGTGTCCCATACCCTGCTTGAGTTTCACTTGTACACGAGAACTTTTCTGAAGGATTGCATCCATCTTCAGTCTTCTCACGGTTAGTCTGACCTGCTAGAATTATAGTGGTTTCTCTCCTTCCCGAGGAGGACAGGCTTTCTTTTTCCTTTGGCATATGGTTAAGAGGTGGGATAGAGTCTTGAGGCTAAGTAGGCTGTCAAAGCTCTGTCCAGTTCATAAAATATAATTAGATGCTGAAAAAATATTAGTATTCAAATCCTGACATAAATACGGTGTGTGTTCTCCTATTGTTCCCTCTGGTTGTGTTCGTAATGTGTTTGCTGTGTTACGGAAGGTGTTTCAATGCTATTGTCTTCCGACAGCCATTGGTATGTTGTTGCCAGGTATTTACCGGGAGGGCTTGCATCTTCATTAGAGTTCTGAGACCCCCAGCCCCACTGAAAGGCACCACCTTGCCTCTGCGGAGTGCATCCTGTCATCCTGCAAACTTCAAGGAATCTTCAGCTGTCCTGGGTATTTGATTACCTGTGGCTTCTGGTCAACAAGTCAATTTGCTGAGCTACGAATCTCTGTTGGACTATTCCAGTTAACCCAGTTGTGGTTCTGACCCAGTGGTGTATTTATTTGTTTGCAGAAAGAGCATGCAGGAATGCAAGAGCAGGCCTGGACCTGGTCTGACAGGGAGAAATGGTAGGATGGTGACACATGAATTTGTGTCACAGGACTCTGCTTCTCATTCTCTGGTGTGACTGGGATGACTGGGAAGAGCAAGGCCCTCTGAGTTCCTGCTGGAGACACCCTTAGAGAGCCTAAAGCTCCACTGCCAAATGTGTATTTCCACTGCTTTGCAGCTGAGAAAGCAATTTGCAGTGCGGAACTGTTTAGCTAAAGTTTGGTGCATTTTCTGTGATTTCTGAAGAAAGGCATGAATTCCTGACTGCAGGCACATAGGAAGTCACTTGCCCTGCTCTGCATGTGTCTTTCTCTATTTTCTCACTGAATTTAAATCAAGATATATTTTTGGAGAAGCATAATTACAGAACAATGTGTAACTTGGTCAAATTTTTGAAAAAAAAATAAATCTTATGAATAGAAGGAACCAATTGACTTGAAACCTAACCACCTCACTGTCATAGAAATATTCATATTATATTCATAAATTGAAAATTTTTATTAAAATAATATATAAAATAGTATAGCACAAAAATGTTTTTCTCATAAAAAAACTTAATGGATCTTCCAAGGAAAGATCTGTACCGGCTTTGATCTTGTATGATGCATTTTCCTTTCATTTAAGGAAGGGAAATCTAAGTTTCTCTGCAAGTATTTGAGATCTTTGACTCTGTATTCATCACACAATGCCAAACAGTAAAGTGCTTCCAGAACGTACTGCACTGAACATAGTGATATTTGTCTTCCTTCAAACGCTGACTGTTCCTAAATTCTTCCAATTCCATTTGCTATGAAAGAGAAGTATTAAAAGCACAGATATTTTTTTTTTTTTTTTCTGTTTTCAAGTTCCCCATTAGTGGTCATTATTTTCCTGCTTTTGTCCTTTTTTTCCCCCTTGCAATTTTGCTGTGAGTGATTCTCTCTGTCATCTTGCCGTAAATTGATTAATACTGCCCACTGATGCAGTGCACCACATGGCTAATATATCAGTTAAATGGAAACAGCAAACACCACCTGCTCCTTCAGGCAAATGGCACTTTGGAAAATGGAATGTGTAATCAATAGAATTAAACCTTAAGCAAAGCACTGCAAACAAATCCAGGGGCAAGGTCTTCTTAACTCTGTGGTATGAAAGATTTTTCCTTTTTTTTTTTTATTTTTTCCCCAATGATCTGTTTGTCTTTCTTTCAGTTTATCAATTATTTTCCTTGTGATGATATATAGTATTTTCACTATAACTGTGATCATACAATTTGGTATTTCTTGGATCAAAGGTGATTTTTTTATTTGAAAAGTTTTAGGTGGCTCTGCTTCCCTTTATATGTCAGAGATTTACAGGACCAATTCTTGTCAATGGCAGTGATAGGTAATAGGATAAATCCTTCCCATTGATGGGGAGATGAATGCTGCTTGAATTTAACTTTCAAATCTGCTAGAGACTGCTTAGCATTTAGGCATTTGCCTTGTTGTGAGCACTTTAAAGATTAAGGATTTGAAGAGCAGATGCAAAAACCACAGAACTTTTCAGCTGATGTCAGAATGATCTTCCCCTAACAAATATTTTTTAGAAATAACAAAACTGATCAGCTTTACTTTCCCAGTGAAAGAGTAAAATTTTAAAACAGGTTTCTAAAGGGAAGGGAAATAAATACACAGGACAGAGTAAGAGCAGAGAACTCTTGCAATTTGCATAGAAGGAGAGAAAAGGATAATCTGTGCCTCAGATAATTTGTAAGTAACTTTCAGCTCCTTCAGGAAGGCAAATCATTGCTTGGGAACTTTGGGCTTCCTAACGCAGAATGTCTGGTAACTGTTTTGATTCAGCAAACAGTTAAGGAAAATGAACTTTGCCCTTATACATAACCTCCCACGGATGAGAGAAGGCTCTCGGGATACCTTCCATGATCAAGTAGCGCCAATGACTCCAGACACTTCATAAATCTGTAGATGAAAGCTCATGTAAAGCTCCTCTGATGCCATATTCCATACCTGTAAATTGCTACCCTTGGCAGATCTGCGGTTTATTTAGAGATATATTTTTGTCTCAGATAAAGCTTGTTAAAAACCCGAATAAGGCCAATGATCAGTACGTACCGAGTGACAAACAAGAAGTCAGCTCCGGTTACATGAGAATAGCCCGGGTCTGTCTCACGGCTGCTTCTAACAACTCACAGCAGACTCTATTCTCTGTTTGTGGTGTACAAGTAATTACGTTCTCGCTGGCAGGATTTAGCGTTTGGTTGCCAGGGCCCAAGCACCATGTAGCAAGTGTTTTGGTAATGAATAAAGACGGCAATCAGCAGCAACCTGAGAGCTGGCTGAATGAGACAATCTGGCGGGCACTGAGGGGGTCCTGCTGGCTTGCTCAGATGGGCAGCAGGCAGGGATGAGATAATTGATAGGAAAGGGTAATGAAAGGAAAGGAAGTGGGAGGGGGCGAGAGGAGAGAACAGATTTAGAAAATAGACAAAGATTTTGACCTTAAAGCTAATAGGCTACTTAGGATATTATTTTATAAAGACCAGGATAAAATGAGCTGGCAGCTGAATGTCAGCATAAAATAATCCTTTGTGTGTGTGTGAGTGCGCACGCACATGCGCTTGCGGTGGGCTGGGGAGGGAGGAAATCCCCATCTGCAGATCTTAGATGATTTCTAGGAAATAATAGAAAAGACAGGAACGGTTATTTGTAGAATGTATAGTATTGCAATGTTCTCTTACCTACGCAGCCTGCTAAAACACATCAAGCAGGTTTTGAAGTCAGGAGCTTAGAGGGGAGAAATTCAGGGCAAGAGAAAGATATGACTAAGACAAATTCATGCAAATATGGAAGTGTTTTGTATTTCGGAAATTTCAGTCCTCATTCAAGACATATTGAATTCAATAAAAAGAGTTCCACTGGTTTTTAAACACCTTGAACTATTCTGACTTTGAAAAACTAAGTGGATATTTGTCTTGCTATCACCAAAATGGTGAAAAAAACCCTACAGAAAGCAGCACATTTTCAATTGTGTGACCTGGAAAATGGGAGATTTTAAGAGTAACAAATGAAGCTGTATATACATTTCTTTGCAAATAAATCACTTTCTTGGACTGAACTCTTGCAACATAATTACTCTTTTAGCCTTCACAGGTATGGGAAAAAAAAAGAAAAATAAAAATCCCCAGATGAAATCTTTAGTTTCAGAAGTCAAACTCCTCCCAAGACACAATGACAGGTTTTGTGGAAGGAAGCTCTTTTCCTATAATTTTGCATCCTTCTGACACCAGGTGTGCTTTCTTGCAGCCTTGTGGCCATAGGAAAAGACTAATGTTTTTGCATTGCTGTTTCATTGGAGTTAAACATTTTATTTTTTTTTAAGAAAGAGCACAGAAGTCAAGACAAACAGGTAGGAATATGGCAGTGTGAACCAATTGGAGATATTTTATACTTGGCTTTGTTTAGATCTTCTTACAGACTTTTAGGATATATTTTTGCTTACTATTGACAAGCCCATCAGAGCCAGGCCCTTAAAGAGTTCTCTTCAGCAATCTGTTTCATTGTTTATTATTTTTGGTTTACTTTTTTTAACACATTATAGATTTTAATACAAGTATCTTCCCCTGACTTTCAGGTATTAGGTAGATTTCAAGAGGGTTTTTGGTAGCTTGATGACTCTCTATTCAACACTATGATTTTTTGTGTCATCAGGGCTGGAATCTTTCCAAACCTGGTAAGTCAGATTATCTTGATCTGAGGTAGCACTTCAATAGGAAACGTCAGTATAGGACATGGATTTTGATTCTGTAATTCATGCTCCTCTTCTGAACTTTAAATAAGCTGTTACAAAGTGCAGAGCAGTGCTAGAAGTTCTTGTCTTAGGGCAGAGGTACATCGGCACATCGAGATGTTTAGTATAGAAAATGTACTATACTAGATAGAGCTTAGCCACAAACGCACTTTTTCCTGCCCAAATTGCAAACAGAAGTGCTATCCTTCACTTTCTGAGATTTTGAAAAATTTCATAATGTGCTACTGTGTAGAGTTTATAGTGCACTGTTTTCTCAGAAATATGGAAACGTGGTAGTGATAAAAGAAATTATTCCATGTAGAGTTTTACAAAGTGCTTTGGGATTCTTTTAGATAAAAGATACTATATCAAACATTATGATAGGTAGTAGTTATCAATACCTGTCATATTGTGACTTTCTCAATCACTTCTGTTCTGCTTGGAGCAGTCTCAGGAAACTGTCTTTTAACCAATTTACCATAATTGTGATGTGACCCACATTGTACTCTCCTTTTTCCAAGACCTTTTGAAATATGTTATAGATGCTCTCAATGACCTTTCCTAAAAGCTTTTTAATTGAAATGTTGTCATACAGCTTCCATATTTAAGATAATTTCATATTTTGATGGCCTTCAAACACGAGTTGGAAGTATATTACAAATAGAGAGGAGGATAACGGAGTTGGTTTTTATGTGGGCTCTATCTAGTGCTTTGCTGGACCTGTCAGAATGCTGCATGGTCTAAGACACATGCCAGATTCACCTCCGTCTTTCAGTTTTACAAAATAAACACTGAGACTGCAATGACTTCCTGCAAACACTACAGCTCAAATTATACACAGAGAGGTGACTCGTTACCATACAGTATTATAAAGCATATTTGTATCAACTGCATCTTTACTCCATCGCGTGCTTGGATAGAGGGCTACTCTTTGCTGTCAGAGATGTAGTAGAAGTTTTGACTGGACTTACTGGATTATTGTTTTTCTGGAAGGACACTGTTGCCTTGGTTTGTATTTGTGTAGTGCTTAGCATAGGAGAGTACTGTCTTCTTGTTAGGACATTATGGTACTATAAATTATTGTTAAAAATAATAATTGTGGCCTGGGAAAATGAGTTCTATGACTTAATTAAAACTACCGTCCAAATGTTTATATCTGGTTGAGTGAATGCCTGTGTAGAGGCTTTTGAACTCCAGAAATACTTAACGTTATAAGCTGTAAGGTAGTTCAAATATATTTTCTTAGAAATGTGGATCCAGGAATATCAGTCAGGGCTCCAGATTGTGTAATTCAGATTCAAACAAGAGGAGAGGAAGCAACACACTTAGCAGTGGCTTCACCTCAAAATAAACATTCAAGCTTCTTCCTTTTGCACATAATACAGAGGACTATAAAAATCAGCGCAATAAGTAGGCAAGTTAGGAAAGTTATCTCCTCTGTTCTGAACTGTAAGTAGCTTGTAAGATAGTAAATTACAATATCGCTCCATGACAAAATATCCAAACTTCACTAAATTCAGAAAATATAGTTATTTATTATACTAGGGCAAAATGCTATATTACAGTCCAGAAATGAATTTATTCTTTCTGCAGATTTCTGGTTTATAATATTTGCAGTTTCCACCAGCTACATCTTTTGACCTTCCACATGTGAAGAAGCACAGAATAAGCAGCAAAGATCAGTCACTGCAGATAAAAAATCTGCACTGTTGATTAGACAAGAGAATTATTCATTGGGCCAGATTCTCTGTGGTGTAATTTCACTTAGCTGTATTGAGTTCATTGACTGATCTTTATTGACCTTATTTCTTTGACTTCATCGTGGGTATTCCGATTTACATCGGCTGAGGATCTGGCTCTCAGTATTTAATTTGCACTATAAATGATAGAAAGTCTTTTGAAATGGAATCTGCAGTGTAATTAATGAGAACTGATGCTTAACGTTGGATCCTTTCCCAATAGCCTGTTATGCGGCACTAAGCAGTATGGGCCAAGTACTGATTTCACATTTTTACGCCAAATTCCTATTGACCTCAACAGGAGTTTCATGTGAGAAATGATAGCAGGATATATCCTATTATTTCTTGAAAAGGTCAGTGTTCTGATAAAAGTGGATGAAGCTGTCTTTTTCATAGCTGTCAAGCAACTTGGCTTAATGTAGTCATGGAATCTCACCATGATAATAGGAATCTGGCATGCTTGCCTTGATACACCACACTGTAGCTAACCACGAGTCCTTGTGCTTGCTTTACATGATGGCTGAAATTCAGACTTTCTGAATTGGGTATTAGTTACTGGAAATGTGAGCAGCTCCAGTTGGAGGAAAATGTATGCCTCTCTCACCAACACTTATTAATCATTTATGTTAATTCTTTGCTGAGTTCCTACTCTTGGATTTCTTGTTCCGTGCATGAAGAAGGAAATCCTTGGGTAGATTTTTGGCTCTCAGATAATAGTAACGTAAAAACTACAATTCAGACACTGAACAGCATTAACTTGCAGAGAAAAATCAATCCATTTCTGCTCACACAACATTACTTCTACATCTGGCAAAGACTAATCAAAATATTCTCTGAATTTGCTATCGCTGATATTTACCATTACTACAGGTTTGTGGCACCTCCATCTTCTGTCTGTGATTTTTGTCTGCCTCTTGATCTCCCACATTTCTTTTAAGTGTGCTCAGATAAAGCTGTTTTGACTGTTTTCTGGTCTCTGCAAGGGGACTGCTTGTCCTTATAAACCACCAGAGGAGGGTAGAAGAGTACAGAATCAGAGCCACGAGAAGATATTTTGTGCCGTTTTTTCCCCTGCAGAGTGTTCAATGTGCTGACCTAGCCTAGAAGAGCACTAACCCCATCTACTCCAGCTTATAGCTTTCTCTATAGGAACTGATTTGAAGCTCAAACTCCTTCAGGCTCAGAGGCTGAGATATCTCTATGCTTTCTTCATCCCCTGACTTTCCATTTTGTCTTTCAGCTGCCAGGCTCTCACCTCCTGAGCCTGAGCCCATTGCTTGTTCTCCCTGCTACTGTGGGTCTCCAGGTTCTCCTCTTGCAGCAGTTGGTAAGGGCTCAGGCTTATTTGTCCCCATTTGGTGTCTTTTTGCCCCAGTTTCATTAGGACTCTGTATAAAAGCCTACTTGTTTTCTAAACCATTTTTTACGCATGCACTTTGGGTACACTTTGTGTGTTCCTTCTTAAGGTGTTTGGTCTTGCTTGAAGCTGAAGTCGTTTTGTTCTCTGCACATTAAAAGATAAGGATTCAGTGACTTCATAGCATTCCCAGTTGCTTCCCAAATCCTGTTTTAGGGAGAAGATTCAGGTGCTTCAATCCTATGGTTCTTGGTCTCCTTTAGTTTGCAATTCAGCTTCAAAGCTTCTGTGTCGAGAAAACCCTCCACATGAGCTCTTGGGAGAATGACGTACATCACGTGTAGAAAGGGCTGTGGGTTACTTCCTATGGCATTTAGAATTCTTGCCTTTCCTAAGAAAAACTCAAAAAGAAGTTTGTTGCATTATATCCAGAAAGACAGGAAAGGTCAGAAATTTTAAAACAATATTTAAGGGGTGTGGGGTTTTTTGGGTTTTGTTTGGTTTTTGGGGTTTTTTTTCGTTTTGGTTTTTTTTTTTTTTTTTTTGTAAGTATACATTCTGGGATGAAATAAATCACTTCTGGGGAAAAATGTCATTAATCTTAGTATCTCAGTTTGAGAATTGGAGAAGTGATGACCGATTTTGTATATTGTCTTCCAAACAGAATTGACACTGTGTGTTGTTGTGTGTTTGAACAGCTGATATATGCTACAAGCACAATTTCCCTAATATAAGTGGCTGGTTGATGAGGAACGCCATGGTGGAATCCTGGACTCAGGCTCATCTTGTCCACGTCACCAACACTGTACTGGGTCATTACATTACATAATATATTTCCCCGTTTGCCATTCATAGACGAAAAAATATGAATAGAAATGGCTAAATGGGAAGCCTTCCTGTGTTGTTATCATTTGAGAATGGAAGAAGGGAGGTGAGTTTAAGCTGGTTTTGTCCTGCATCTTCACTGGAAGTCCTTTGCATACTTTGACCTTCTTTATAGAACGTGGGTGCAAAATGGGAGTACATATTGTTAGTGAGCATATTGTGTTGCGATCTCTACCGGCTTTCTGGTTTGGGTTAAGGTATTGGTCTGCCTCTGTGAATGTTTACAGTCCTAACCAACCCTTTTTTTGGCATTTTGCGGAGATTTGCTCCAAGCTAGGAGCTTGATCTGGAGCTTTCTCAGTAATCGGTGAAGAAAAAGACACTACCAAAGTGAATTTGATCTTAGGTAAGCTCAAATGCTTTCTGGAGGTGTCTGTCTCTCCTTCTTAGCTGTGTAGGTTGCATAGGGTGACTTCACTCCTCAATAAGGTGCACCAATTCAACCACAAAAGAATGTGTCCTCCTTAACCTAATCTTGAGATGAGTGGATCTAAAGCACTATAAAAGAGAGGGAGCTGTTGGCAGGGTATTTCCTGGAAAGGAAGCCTGATTTTGGAAAAAGCTTCTGTCATCCGAAATAGCCTGGGATGTTTGAGGAGTGGTATTGTTTGGGTAAGACTTGATTTCTGACAAGCCATGGTACTTAGTGAATTTGTATTGCTTTATTATTATAAAAGCAGACTGCTGTAGTGAATAGCACAGAGGTTTCTGTATGGATGTCTTTTCTGGGAAACAATGATCCCATCAACTTGCCAGTATGACTCATGCTAAGTGTTTGAATCATTTTTATTATACTGCTGCTGATGGCTTGGAAAAGTCAAGTTTTGGTCATCATTTATTCTACATCTTTTATATTGACTGACTCTTGTATATCAGAAACATGGTCATTTAGACGTTTTTATGAGTTCAGGGAAAGATGTTCTGTGTAAATAACATCTGGTCAGGAATGGAAAGCAAAATGTGCACATATGACCTGATAATGTATAAGTATGATGGCTTTAAAGCTGTATTTGGTTTGTAGTATACTAAATCAGAGAACTGGATAAAAAGATTGCTCAGCTGACAGAAATACACATTATGATGTTAAAGGACTGAAAAGTTTTATTTTTATGCAGAGCTAGCTAGGTCCCAAAACACAGCTGAGAACTAACTGTTACAGGGTGAAAAAACAGTATAGCAAAAAAACTCCTCCAAGCAGGCAACCCCCCCTCTCCCTTTTTCTATTTCTTTTCTGTCATGAATTGTTTTCCAAATATTTCCATCTTGGTTATACAAAAGGTTAGGGGGTGAAAAATCAATTAGATTATTTTAAAGTAAGTTATTAATAGCCTGGCATTGGTTATATGTATATTGCTTAGGTAGCATAGCTGCACTGTGGTTTTTCAGGATTTATTTTTCACTTTACAGCTCTTTCTTTGTGCCATATTGCAACTATTTAACACCTCTTTCTCCAGGTATCCTCATAATTTATTTTATAAGTCTCAGCTATGCCTTAAAACTCAGGCTTCCTTTACCTTGAAGCTACAGCTAAGAAGGTTTGAGAATATTAGGCAAATGTGGGTTCGGAAGCTGAGAAGAAAATGGAGTGATTTCCCCAAATACTTGTTTTGCAGATGCTCTTGTGACCTGCTAAGGGTACACATCATAGAGACCTTGGTGTGGACTGAGCACCACTTCACAGGCAAAGTGTAAGCAAAAAGAAGAACTAATGAAGGAACTGATGATTTCCCCCCGCCTCCCATCAACACTCTGAATTCCAAATAATCCTGTTAAAAAGCAAAAAGTGGAAAAATTTGTCAGTTTACACCTGAAAGATCACATGGCTTTTGCAAAAGGATGCTATAATACATTATATTTAAACACTTCAAGTACCTATATATAAATACTAGCTTCAAAATAGCCAGAAGCATTTGAGCCTTTTTATCTCAGCATAAGCTAAATATCATAATGTCTCCTCTTTCCAATGAAGAAGGGTTTTTTTCACTTCAGTGGTACTTTAACCACTGCATTAGACTGCGTTTGAAAAACTCAATAATACACGTGAAGAAAAAAAAATCCAAGAAAACCCTACAGTAGATACTGTGTAGGTTTATCTTATTTCACGTTAGTTAAGGGTAAGGCTTGCATGTAGTCCCATTACAATCAGTGGGACTACTCCCCTTAGTACAGCAAGCAGGATTTGGCCCTTTGTTTGCGATTACACATTCTCTGCCTGGTCTGTTAGGCTGAAGGGTATAATAAAATTAAACTATTGGATTAGAATGGTAATTTCCAAACACAAATCAGCAAGGGAACATGATTACATTTGCTCTTGGAGGATAAAGTGAAACATTCCTATTTCTCTCTTGGTTTTTCTAGGCTGCTTAATGGAAAGAATTGTGCGTATCTGGAATAAAAATGTAAAAAATACAGAAATATGGACAGAAAAACGTGTTCCTAAAAAGAAGAAAAAAAGCCCACAGATTCTTGTAATCCTTCTTGACATTTAAATCAGAAACCATATTTAAAACCTACCAAAACTGTTAAGGCCTGCTCCTGAACAGATTTCATCTGTCTGGGATTAGGAATATCTTTTCTGCACAAATAGGTCTCTCTATCCAAAAAAGAAGCCACATTTTCTTTTCTTGATTAACTAGGATTGTGACTATAACACAATGTGTTCTGGAAGGGGAAATGAATTCCAGTTTCAGTTAGGCTATAGCTGTTAGGAACTTAAAAGTTCATCCATCCCTGTTTATCTTCGGAAGATGATGAGAGCATGGTTTACAAAACAAATGTTATTATTCAGTGGTTCCCTGTTAAAGCTGGTGTGCAGTAGTAAGAGCTAGCTTTTACAGGGCATCAGCCAAACTCTTGGAAATTATTGAAAATTGCCCTATTGAGTTATGCACATTTTGGATCCATCTCACAGCAATTTGCATTTCAGCTTCTACAAAATTCTTTGAAACATAACAAATTAATCTTCTGTGTTTTCTGTCAGGATAAATAGCATAAACCTCATTTAACAGACAAGCAGAACTAAGGCCACAAATGATTCATGCACTTCCATCTGCAGTTGGATATCTACCACCATTTCAGCCCTATGAAAACCATTTCCCCACTGTATTTCTGGTTCCTGTTCTTCTCACCACTGGTCCCTGACATTTCAGAGTCATTTGAACCATAATAGACTCTCGTATACTTTCTTTGCAACCCGTAGAAATATATCATACTACATTTTTTGCACAACTTTCCTTTTTAAAAAAAAAAACAACCCCAACTCTACCATGTATAAGTGTAACCTGCACATCTTTCAGAGCATATTCACTTCTGCAGAGCAATATAAAACCATCAGAAATGCCCTACTGAGTCAGACAGTGGTCTAACTCAATGTTCTGCCTCCCACAGTGGCAGCAAGAGATGCTGTATAGAGAGCGGATGAGCCTGGCCAGTACCTGCAGTTACTTCCCTTCTCGATCGTTTGGCAGCCACAAGCATTGGGTTAGGGATATGAGGGAATAAATCCCTGCCTATTCCCTTTAGGATCTCTTTACGGACCTGCTGTCCCTGAATCGTCTAATCTCTTTCTGAACTTGCCGATACTATCTGCCTCTATAGCCTCCTGTGGCCAAAAATTCAAGAAGTTCAGTGCCTGCTGTTTAAAAAATACACTTTTATCTGTTTTAACCCTGTGTTTCACTAGTTTCAGTAAGAATGATGGTTCCTGGTTTTAACTGTAAACTTGGTGAGTAACAGCTCTGTATTCTGAATTCATCTTACCCACTACCTCCAGGATAAACCTCGATCACATCTCACAGCCTTCTCTTCTCTGAGTGGAAAAATCCCAGCATTTTCAGAATGCCCTTATTAGGCAGCTTCTCCATCATCTTACTCGTTTGCAACCCTTCGCTGTACCTTCTCTTACTCTCCTATGTCCTTCTTAGGATGCAGAGAGCAAACACAGTACTCAAAACATGCACATTCACAAGGGTGTGTATTAGCAGCAAAATCGTTCTGGCTTGTATGCAATAGCTTTTCTTCTGGTTCCCAACATCCTGTTGGGGTTTTTTTGGCTGCCATTGTAGCAAATACAAGTGGGAACTGAATATTTGACATGGTTTTTCATAACATGCAGGGAGAGGAATGGAAAGAAGTAGTTTACTTAAGCTCTAAATTTTTCAGGATGAAGTCTTTAAATAATCATTTGAACACAAGCTGCAAACTGAGCCATTTGACATTTTTCTTGTTTTTTTACAGGTCAGGGATTTTCTCTGTTCACAGTTTAAGAAAGCAACAACAGCGTAGTGCCGATGGTGATTAGGATGGTTTATGGTTAATGCCAGTGGTTTATGGTTAGGAATGAACAAGAGAGTAGATTGTCTTAAAGAAGACTGCTTAAAGTAGCTTCTTTGCAGTTTATTCTTGTTGTTTTTCAAATTAACTGATATTGAAACTGGACTAAGATTTCAGAAAAGGAACAGAGAACGAGTAGAAAAATGTATACTCAGTTACAACGATACCCAAATGTTTTAAATACTGTCATTCTGGCAGCCTATGGAGGCCATATCAAACTCCTTGCAGACCAAATATAATTATAAAAATCTTCCCTTTGTCTGATACGCTGTAGCTGTTGTAGCCTTTTGGTGTGATTTACTTACAAGACAGGACATTTCGTTAAGGCAGACAGACACAGTAATGACTACAGCATTAACTAGAGATGTGGGTGGAATAGAGGGGACTGTGCACCAGCTCTTGCCCAGACATGAAGTCAGGACATGGCCACGACGTGCACCTGGATCTGGGAGACCCTTCTGGGCCTTGCGCAGAGATGGGCCCAGAGACGGACGAGGAGATATGGGGTCCATCGTGGTGAGCGTACGCTGGCCTTCCTGCAACAACTGGCAGTCGTGTTTGCTTCATCCTACACGCAGCTCAAGCTCATGCTTCTTGCCTGACCTAAGGAAGTGGGTTTAGGTGCCGAACAGACGCAGACTAAAAAGACAATCTTTGTCTCTTAGTAGTTTACAGAGTGTATTAAATGGGATGACAACATTTCTCAACCTCTCAGGCAACTGTGAAAGCAGAATTGCCCAGAGATCCACATACCACCATAATGGAGCTTTATATGTACTGAAAAGGATGGATACCTGGGTAGAAATTGCTGTTCCAGTCTCCCTTCAAAACTGAACAAACTAAATTTTATGGCAAATTTATAACATAAAGAATACTGAAAGTATATTTTAATAATCTAATATGTTACTAAGAAAATAAAAGGGATCTATTCATAAATGCATTTTCATGGCAACCCCTTTTAGATCATCAAGTGTCTTCCAGTGAAGCTGTACAAAAGAGACATACAATTGTCTCCCACACTTGCTAATGACCCCCAGTGAGATTCATCCTTCAATTTCTTTGTCATTAAAACAAGTAGGTAGTTTGTAATTAAATGCTTCAAAAAAAGAACAAGAAAGGAAAAAATTATTTAAGGCTTAAGTGAAGCTTATTTAACTGAATACATGAGTAATACTGTAGGAAGGAAACGCATACTTGATATACAGGAAAGTACCTGCGGAGTTTGCTGTACTAAAGACTCAACCTAATACAAGGGATGGTGGTGAAGTAAACAGATATGGTTTATCTAACAAGAACACAGCCTTTAGAAATCGGTGGGGTTTGTTCTCATTAGGTCTCTGGAATGTACAGCAACGTCCTTTTAAACACATCATGATGAAACTTACATTTCCACATAGTGTGTTAGGTTGAAAAGTTATATCATTATGTTCAGGAAATGGAATAGGCCTTGAAAGTCTTTTAAAAGCACATTGGGAAGACATTTTGTTGTTGTATGTAACAGCAATTCAAGTAAAGGTAACTGATTCAAACAAGGTATAAAGCAATCCTCTTACCTAGCTATAACCTACGGCATTCCTTAAGTCCTTCTGGAAAAAGAGTCAATAGTATGGGAAATACTTTTTATTTATTTGATACAGACAAATTTAGAAATCTCCCAGAAAAAGCCTATCTGCCACGTTTTCAAATTGCATGGTAATAAAGTTCCGAGCAAGGCAGTGCTCTCTGAGCCCCATTGCTGCAGTTGTGTAGTTAGGGGCATGATGAAGCACAACCTTATGTTCATCTACAGAAAAGAGTATTTGCTCAGCTCTGTCTGACAAACAGACCTGCCAAATGCAAACTGCCACGATACTTCAGTCCAGCAAGGCATCAGTGGAGTTAATGCATTCCAGCTGCAAAAACTGCAAATATATATAATGTGGCACATATAGAAAGGCCACTGAATCTTTAAAGGGAAACAGGCAGAGCTAATAGGTTTCTTTGAATATAAACATCAGTATATATTTTTGTGACTCAACTCAGCATATTCTATATGGGTTGTAATTTTAAAATTAGTGGTTGGAGGGAGAGATAAGCACCATCAATAAATTAAACTGTAACCCAGCGGTTTAGTCATGAAAGGTTAAAATAAACTTGCTTGATTGATTATGAATTTTAAACAGTTTTTCTTCAATGTAATCAGTGCTCTACCAATGTCATTGCTCATTAAAGAAAAGATTTTCATTCCAACGTTTGATTGAGGATGTTTTTTCTCATTTGCATTTTGCTTTCTACCGAGTAAGCATCTTGCCTTCAGAATTATTAGATTTTTCCCCCCCTTGTCTGTCCATAAAAGCCGTAAAGTGGGACGGAGCAGTGATTTAGAGGGATACTACATAAAGATTGAATGAAGATATTGACTACCATGCCCTAATGCAAACAGGGCTGCCTGATGGACTGCCTTTGACAGAATGATGGAAGGGGGCCTTGTGGCCTACTTAGCTGCCCTTCTAATTGGCCTTTATGAATATTTAATGAAATCAAGATGAAATTCAATCAGAGCTTTTACCTGCTGAATCTTCGGGAAAAAAAAAAAAACCAGATATTATTAGATTTTCCTAGCCCTTGTATACAATAAAACTGTACTGAAATGTCTGTGTGTTAGTCAGGTGGCTGAGATATGCCTTTTATCCAGGGACTTGGTTTCTTCCAAAGGAATTAACCTTTTTACCACAAAAAGCAGCACAATTTTCCATTTGCATGCATCACTGGTATTTTATTACTGGCACAGTATAACGTTTAAGCCATAAACAAGCAACAGCTATTCCCTTTGAAAACATACCCTTAGCAAATTCTTAGTCTATGCCAATTTGAAGCCTTTTAGGGAACTTTGAGGTCATATAATAGTTTCAGAACTACATAATGTTGTAGTCTAATATTTTGTGCCACATTGGTTGATGTACGAGAGAGCATTTGCACGATCTCATTTCTCAAATATAATCTAGGTTGCATCAATAATATTACATTATAGCAATGAGGTATAAAACAGTCTGACAGGCTCCTGCTGTAGTACACACTTACATTCATTTAAATGTAGATTTTGTTTTTCTGAGTGGAATGCCAGAAAAGCTTTTCATAGAAGCACAATGGACAGATTAATCTATAAATGGTAAATTCAACAGTGAAGAAGGTTTTCCCCACTTTTACTATTGTGAATTCTATCTTTCTCCCCCAAGATAAGCTGTTTATTCACAGTATGTTGCTTTTATGCATTTTCAATATCATTTTTTGGACAGAAAGGAGTTTGGTACTCAGAGATAAACACAGCGTGTTAATACTAGGCAATTCAAGAGTAAAATCTTACAGATGTGACTAAATAAGAACAGTTCAATACCATTATTTAAAGGCTTGATTTCTTTTAAAAATATTACTTATGTGGGCAAAAGTAATGCTCCCTTGGGTCTTTAATGCTGATGTCACCATGTATATAACACATTCTTGAGCAAGAGATAGGTGTATGGCATTATTAGGTGGGACATGGATGAATGGATACCTAATTTCCCTCAATTTTTAGATATGTGTAACTATTTCTTCCTTAACACATATACTAATGGTAATGTTATTAGAATTATTTATACAGGGCTGTGCATGGAGACTGTGTGATGAGCTCCCAGATCCTGTGAGAAGCTTTAGCCTGGTGCTTTACTTCTGTGTCTCTGGGCGGATATTAGGATTAATAGTAAATAATGAAATAGCATCCATTCTGGGGGAGGCCACGCGACTGTATATTCCAGCTTCTGGCTCCCACAGTGCTCAGTGGCAAATACTCGGGAGAAAGTTATCGGAGTGTATCCCTGATCCCAATGGGCTTCCAAGTTCTGAGCAATTTATGCCAGTAGGTGTTCCAGTCTCCATCATGGAGGCCTCCACAGGGCCTCTATGAGTTGCTGTAGGAGCTAGATATAGTCAGAATGTAAACCAAAAAAAAGTATAAAAAAAGAGAGTGATACTTGTTCCAGCGAAACCGAACAAAGTGGCAGCACTGGTGTTTCGGTTGGTGTTTCACTGAGCTGCACCTGTATTTATCTGGCGCTACTGTGGAGACCTGGGCTGAGCTGACGCTAAACACACTTGGCCACGAAGAGCCCTGGGGCAATGAGGACGCTGCTACAAAAGCACGAGGTTAACAAAAAGGTGTCAGCACTTTCCTGTTCAGCTCTTTCACTGACACTTCATCTTCTAATTGTATTTTTTCTTCTCCTTTTCAGTGGTGTGTGAATTGTAAAGCTTAGGAGTTGGGAATTCCTGAGCAAAGTCTGAATTCACACAGGAAAAGCAGTTCTCCCCAAAGCTCTGTTCCTTTAGGTAGCTCTTTACCCAGGGGACAGTCATCTAGTGTAAACAGCAGCCTACACCCTGATGACTAAAACCATTTTAGAAGCAAACTAAATGAAGTTATATCAGCATGTTTTGCTTTTTTGAGTCTTTTCAGTGTACACAAAAAAATGAAGGATGGATAAGAGAGTGAATGCTCATGCATGTATCTGCATTGATGAATGCTGAGCTAGGAAAAATAAACACTTGACAGTCTTTCAGAGGCTAAAGACTGTATAAACTCAGGTACAGAACTGGCAATGAAAGCATAAGGCTCTCTACATCAACCTTAGTTTGGCTTTACATGAACTGTAAAGATGAGACATTTGAGCCCAGCGGTAAGAGTAGTGTGTTCTTTGCATCTTATTGCCTGAAGTCCTTTAGTAATCTATCCATATGGAAGCTGTAGATAGCATGTATCTTTTCATACATCTGTGAAAAGAGTATGCACCAGACACTGAAACACGAAAATACTTACTGCAGTATTTTTCAAACTACTCAAATATTTTTTTGTGAAGCTTTGTTTAAATGGACTGTGAATAGTTATGCAGTGGATTTCCACATAGAGACTGGATTGCTTATTTAAACACAAGTTTTACTGATTATATTAAAAATAAAAGTAAAGTTTTGCATAAACAGGGTCAAAGCAAAGTGAATTTTGATGCATATACAGAGCACTACTTGGAAAGATAAGTCTACTTGCTTTCTCAGAAACTATATCCAAGATACCAGTAGCCTTCTGACTATGAAAGCCATTACAGTGAATGATAATTTTTGAATGTTTAAGAATTCTTTTTTTTTTCATCCCTCTGTTAAAATCAAAATTTATTTAACATCTCACTTTAGCGTCTCAGTAGTCTGCACTTGATGCCTTGGAGTTTCATCCAGCTTTCACTCTCGCCTGAACCCTTAACAGTGACCTCAGCAGTACTAAGGCAGAATATAATATACCAAGTGATTGATGTGGTATGAGGCTGATAATGAAGTTTATGTTCAAGTCAAATTCGGCTATTCATGGGAGATGCATTCCTTCTGATGTTGATCAGAAATGAAAGCAGATGCTTTAGATTTGGAGAGGATTGCTGATGGTACTGGAGGTGATGCGAAGGTGGTAAAGTACACCAGTGACTC
Source organism: Tauraco erythrolophus (assembly GCF_009769465.1). NCBI lineage: Eukaryota > Metazoa > Chordata > Aves > Musophagiformes > Musophagidae > Tauraco > Tauraco erythrolophus. Next base: position 27,487,800 of record NC_141474.1, on the reverse strand, counting down.
TTCTAATATCCCAAAAGGTCTGAGATGAGTGAAATGTGTCCTGATTTAGGCTTAACACATTTCAAATAGAAAATTCATTTGTGGTGTATCTCTATGTATTTCTTCTCTCATTACTTCTTGGCAGAAACTTCTGTAGCTTTAGAAACCAGTGGTATCTACAAATCACGGATTTGATCTGAATCTCTAGTCACCCTGGGCAGAAGATCAAGTTGCTAATTGCTTCGTGGCTAGTTACCAATATGTGAACACGCAATAGAAATCAGAAGGGGTATTAGCTGATATTCTAGAAAGTGAATATTTGCTAACATTTCTGAAATCGTACACATTTAAAAAGAAATCGGTATTACTTGTTTCTTCATTTACAGATTTAGTGACTGAGGAGAACCAGGGAGTTACTTTAGAGGCCTTGGCAATGCTAAGAGTGGGCTCTGAGGCAAGAAGTTAATATGACTATCCTCTTTCTCTCCGTTCATCATGGAGCTGGAGGAAGACGTTTTAGGGCTCAGACCATGAAGGAAGGACTAGGTGGAGTCACCAAACAAGCAAGGGCAATTTATTTCCCAGGACAAGAAGCAGCAACAGCAGGTGCAGAGGTGGTAGAAGGCACCTCTCAGTAGCCAATGCAAGAGCCAGATGTGCTTTTAACAGCTTGTTTCACTGAGCCTAAACCACTTCCAGCACAGCTTTGACTGCAAAACAGTTATGATACTAACTTGTATCAATGTTTAGTTCAGTATCCTGTATCTAATCATGGACTCTAACAAGCAGAATGATAAATTAAGAGAATATATATGTATTCAGATAATAAATGCTTCATCCTTCCAAAGGTAATATGCCTTTTTTTCTATTAAAGAGGTCTTTGCTCCTTTATTTACAGAACTGAGGGGTGACTAGTGTCAAATTCTTAGCTATTGGACCCAAGATACTGAGATCTGCTCCCAGTTGTGTAACCGATTTTCTCTGTCGTCTTAGGTATACCACTCTTACCTCACTCCAAACATTTCTAAAACAGTAACCACACCAAATCAGATCGACAGTTCACTTCATCCTGTAACAAACACATCACTGGGAGTTCCCATAGTGGGCACTTATGGAATAACATATCTATAGCCAAATTTCTTCCTAAAAATATCAGAAAATGGTTAAAGTCTTACTTGAAGCATAGAGCTAATTCATCTATTTCTTTCTACCCAAAAGTAAACCTGAATGTTCTCATTAGATGTACAGGAATCAAATAATTCTTAAATCATACAAAGTTTTTCTTTACTGAATTGTGTTAGTGTGTTTCAGAGATTAGCTATGCATATTGTAAGAATTATTCATACAATGTTTTAAATGGTCAGCCCTTCTGTCTCATTGAGCTATCCTTGTCTCTCACCATTTAATAGTGGAAAACGGCAGTCAACTTCCTTCTTTCATACCATTACTTGCTGTCTGTCCTTTTTCCCCTCTAGATTAGGAGGCCCCAGTCTTTGATATATGCTTTGTTGATATAGAGCTATATGTTCACAACACTTGTTTCATCTGTTTCAAATAGTTAACGTGCTTTGAGATATAGTGACCAGAACTTAATGCAGCAGGTAAAGGAACATTTATAACGTCTGAAGTAGTATTCCTGTCTGATAATCAACTCATATCTTTATGCTTTACAGAACTGTGGTGTAGTTCACTATATGTAATACATTCTCAGATCATTTGAGGATAAATGCTACCTAGAAGCAAAGTACTGTGACGGTATTATCTGGTGCTTTGTGTGCCTAAGAAGAAAATTCCATTTCCTGGATCAGACAGAAATGAAGCCAATATCCGAGCCACTGTATTATCTATATACAAATTCAGAATACTCTGATCTCTCACCCTCAGAACATGACACAAGATCTTTCCTCAACTGATGTGGTATTAAGTTGATTAGAGATATTTTATCTAAGACTATCTTTGGACTCCAAAGCTCAGCAGTTAGAGCTTGTGCCCAATTTAGTTTAGTTTAATCCTGCCATTCCAGTAGAACTTCACCAGAGGGTCTTCTTTTTTTCACATTTTGTAGAAAATAGAGCTGTGCTGTAAAACAATATTTAATCCCAGCAATTCAATCCCAATCCAATTCATTTGATTCCGGTCAGAATTGCATTCAACAATGATCAGCAAACATTTCTAAAAACAAAGCAGTACGCAGCAAATACGTGATGCCAATAAAGAGGATGCTTTCACTGTGCATCGGATCTGAGACCTTTACAGAATTAAACTTCCTGGGTAGGTTATACATACACCTGTCTTCAGCAAACAAGGGAAAAAAGAAAGAATATCACAACTTCACAAACGGAAGGGATCAAGTTGACGTATTATCCCAAAAGCACAAGAGCTGAAGTGAAACACAGTTTGAAATGAAATATGAGACCTTCAGCTGGTATAAATCAGCTGATAACACCTGAAGAGTTGCCCCAACATCCTTGGACTGGGATAGGCCAAAAAATTTTGTGCAGAATTTCTGGCAAATTGGATTCTTTCACAGTAGCTATTATTACGAAGAGAAAAGGACAATTAAAGGGGAGGAGTGGCATGTTAATATTAATAATATAATATGAAACAATCAATATAAATTAATCCCAGAATATAGGGTATAAATGTTTCATTGTTATGAGTCTAAGAAGTAGGATGCAATTCAACTAGACTGCATAGGAAAAACAATTACACAGATGCATGTACGTTATTGCATTGCAAGGAAATAAATGAAAACCTTAAATTATTACTAAATAGCTACAATTCTTTCCCCTCCTTTTTTTTGTTTTTTCAGGAATAATGACTATGTTTACTTGCCAAAGGAAGGCAAATATGTATTAGACAGACTGCTGGTTCGGGACTGAAGCCTATGACAGTATCTTTAATAATATACAGTCTATTTAATATCCGCTTTTTTGTGTCCTGCACAACTTATAATTATTGCCAGCAGGCAAAAAAGGGAACAGTAGGGGAAAAGAATACAGCGGAAAAATCTTTCCTGATCACTAACAAATGGTATGAGAAAGATAGGCAGAACATATTAGAGACAGTGTTTGGATTCAAGTGAGTGGAATGAATTGTACATCTACTGTGAAGCAGTTAAACCTTCAAAAGGTTACACAAAACCTCCATTACATCACATGAGATGGAGGGTTTGTAAGATCTGAAAACCTAAAGCAAAACCAGTTTCAGCCTGCAGGCCCCTTTGGAGTCTGAACTGTGCAATTACAGGTGCTGCAGATGGTGGAAAGCTGAAGGCGCTATTTATTTTTTGGTGGCAGACCAAAAGTACTCACATGGATTTTTAAAAAATGCTTCCTATTTGCTTTAGTCTCTGTGTGCCCTCAGCAGCGCATTCTGTGGTTGCTTAGAAATGGACAGGTTTTCACAAAACTGACTCCAAGTTCAAGGGCCAAATTCTCCGCTGGCACAACTCCACCAACACTAACGGTGTTAAGCCAGCAGAAAATTTGGCTCCAAATGTTGTCTGATTGGATAGTCTGTCCATAGAATCCAAGAAATTTTCAGTACAGTTTAACTCAGGGTAGCTAGAACAGAGTCTGAGTGTGGGCTGTGTTTTTCATAGTAAAATCAGGACTAGAGATGCTCTAGGGTATGGAGTGGAAACACAACATTTATCTGTGTTACTCACCATTCACGTTTGGAGGACTTGGCTCAAATTTGTAGGAGCTCTGGAGTCAGGAGTTTGGCCGCCAAGTATTATTTCTACTCCCTTAATATAGACACCAGAAAATAACCGTACCGGGGTCTCATGATTCCACTGTGGAAGACTCCTCACATGACATTCCCAGCTGGTGAAAACTGAGACATAGTGACAGTGCTGTGATAGGGTGGGCAATCTGCAGTAGTGGCCTGTCTGTTCCGTGTTACATATATCCAGACCAATTTATTTCAGAAATACTGTTTATCTATTTTTTTTTAATTATTTTCTAAGGACAATGTATGTTGGCTCTCCATGCCATTACGTGCTTCAACAATTGATATTTACAATTTTTGAGTGCTTTTTGTTTCCTTTCCGACATGTATAATGAGATTTGATCTCTCAATATTGTCAAGTGATTTTGGGTGCTAGATATTTGTAGGAATTAGGATTAATGTTTAAACTGTGTTTAACTGAGCTAAGAAACTGAAATCTTGCTTCATAGAAGTTCAGACCACTTTATAAAGACTTAGGCTGCTAGATGAGCTCAGCATCTTCAAAACCTTGTTAGCTTTCATTTTAATTTGATAGTCATAACATGTACTTCTTACAGAACTAAAATAAAAATTGACAAAGATATTAAAATATTACCATTTATAAATTTATAGACAGTAACTGGAAGCAATTTAAGTGGCTGACATTGCCTATTTTAGCTCGCTGGATGCAAATGGGTGTGAACCTCTTTAATGTAGAGTAAATAAGTCCTCCAGTATAACTGACATTCAATATTTACTTGGAGAGACGTTTTGATTCCAAAATTAATCTCTACAAATACAGTTGCATCCATGGGTGGCTGTGAGTTGCAACCCATACTGTTTATTTTATTGTGCCTACAAGTCTTGTTAATGAGTTTGGCCCTATCTAGACTTATAATCTTGTCCCAGACCATTTAGAGAAATTCCGTTTCCTTTTCTCGCTTTAGTCCTGTACAGCTTTTCACTTCTGTCTACTGTTTCTGTGAAATTTCTCATCTCTGATTTCACAGAAGCAGAATAAATAGAGATATTTTGTTATTAATTTTTTTTTTTCACTGCTAGAGCAAAAAGCTCAGAAAATAATTTACAGAAATGTGGTAACCCTCTCTCCAACTAAAATCAGACACTTCTTCCCTCACAGTGTTCATACCAATGTGGACATAAACTCCAAAGGCGTCTTTAAAAGGACTGAAGTGAGAAAAGAAAACGCAGTGGTTTTCACAAGCAAGCCAGAGCTCGCTGGCACGCCCCCAGCAAATGCTTTCACTGGCACTGGTGCCCCATAAGCACTGAATTTGTTTGCTGATACCAGGCTGTTTATGCTTCTCATGTGAGGCATGACAGTAGCTCCTCTTCCTCACAGGACAAAAAAACAGGGCAAGACCAGTGCTAACACTGAGCATGTTGTTACCGTTACTCAGTACTAGATTTATTGGCATCGTATCTTTCAAAGTAACAGGAGGTAGCTCTAAACCATCCTCTACAGCAGCTGTTTAATAAAACTTCTCTCCACTATTTGCTTTCATATTTTAATCCCAAATCAATCAGATTAGGGAAAAAGAGCAGAAGCAGCACTACAGGGAATAGAGAACCACATAGACAGCAATGAGATGGAGAGCTGATTTCATACCTTTCAGCTATCGCCAATGTTGTTGACGCGCTGTCTAGCACTATGGGGTTCCAATTCTCCATTCCCTTCCTCAGCCAAGTCTGCTCTTTATTTTTCAAACATATCTGTGACTCCAGGAGAACATGCTAATCTGATTTTTTTATTGGGAAGAATTCTTCTCTCCTAACTTTATCGTTTAGATTTAAGCATTTAATACAAGCTTGTTGTCTAGATTTCTTCAGTAATACCTGGAGAAAAAAATGAGCATATCTATAGGGCAATATTTTCCATCCTGAGCTTGGTGTTTACGCTAGATAAGACTAATTGACCTTTGGAGGTGCCTGTTTCTCTTATTTCAAAAGAATCCTAGTTGACCAGTTTAGTTTTGATGCATACCCTTTAAAGAGGAGTGAGATGGATCCCATAAACTCAACAGACTGCCATTTTCAAAACACATCTCTAAAGAGAAAGTTCTCCTACAAGCTAACTGTTTGAGAGACTGTAGATGGCCCAGTAATTTTTTGTATGTTTTCCCTTCAGGTATTTATCTACCTATGCCTCTAGTTACAGGAGTTACAATTAGTTTTGTTCTACTATTTTTAATTTACTGATATCTAGTACTTCCTCACTTACTTTTGTAGTATTTCTTCTTCTTAGTACACTGACATGACAGACATTAATATCAATTCCTACACTAAAACTGCATGATAAAGTTACAGAACATTTGGGTGAAAATAAGGGAATTTGAGGGAATTATTTGAAACTCCTATTCACAACAATGAAGTCACTTCATGACACTGTCATTTCTTGCAGGGGCTTCATTTGCAAAGAGGCTTCCCCATCCCAACAATTACGTGGAAAAAATTAACATTGTCCCTGCTGTTTCTGACATGAAGTGCTTCCATGCAGATGGGGTTTTTTATATACAAGAGCAAGTATAACTGACATCAGGCACATCTAATTCTACTACAGTCTAGTTGTGTTTTAGTTTTCATCTGTCTCTGGAAGCTGGAGGTATGTGTGTGTGTGTGTACATATATATATATATTTATTTGGGGTTTTTTTTGTGGTGTACTTGTCCCTCATTGGTCAATTATGACTGTTCAGTAAGATGTAGCTATTTTATATTACCTTCTTTGTCTTTGTGTTTGTGAAAGCAGAACAATCGGTGAGGAACAGGTATAGTAACAAGTTGAGCATGTGTGGACCTGATGACTAGAAGGTTATAGTTCATTCTGTCAGAGTTTACTTCCCTCTGCCGTGTTCTCCAGCGTGGCTGAAGGTTTTTCCCCCAAAGCTGCGAAAACATCATGACAGATTTACCTGCATGCATCGTTGCCAAAAGTTTTTCCCAGTTAATGAGCTTACAAACTTTTGGTAACGGTGTTTTTAACACAGCTGTATTCAAGTACAGTAGGCTGCTTTTTTTCCTTCATCTTGTTCGGGATTTTTTTCTTTTTAAAACACAAACAACCTGGTTGCGCAAGACCTGCTCATGCATCTCAACTTTTCTGCTCGACTGTGCGACTAGTGCAACACAAATGAGCCCCTAACCTCAATGCTGAGCAGGGTGCTACAACATAGAGCCCCTGCAATTGTTATATGCTAGTACTAATGAATACAGGTGTCTGGCACAGGCAGCAGTGGTGGATTTCAAGCTACTGGAGGTGACGACTTTAGAGGCACAGAGAGAAGATCAGAAATTACAAAAAAAATTCATTCCAGACTGTTGGGAAGGACTCTTGTTTCTTTCATGACTAATTCAAAGAATTTGCCCTGTTGGATGTGCAGCAATGTTTGTATCAAGAGTTCTTCCTGTTCCTTCAGGAGTCTTGATCTCTTGCATTTCTTCAGATGTGTTCTTCAAGCTTTGTCTTCTCAAATAACTGAAGTTAATTGGATTTCAGAGAATAAACAGAGCAAAATGTGTTCAACCCTTAACCTCCTTTCCTTTTGCTATATCTCAATAGAAGTTATGTCCATTAATGCTAACTGGCTTTCTGATTCAGAAAACCATCCTTGTAGAATGGTATTACTTACGAGGTTATATTTAGTGCCATTTGAAATTAATCTCGCTTGTTTTGCTTGTTATTTCTGCTTATGTAATGTGATTTAAGTATTTCAAAAGTCTTTTTCCTATTTTTGGATTTTTCTTATTCTATAGCATCTCTTACTAAAGAGACTTAAACTAGAAATGAAAGTTTCTGCCTCCTTTTCTTTACTACTCCGTGGAGAATCTTCCTACCAAGATTAAGTTTAGAATACCTAATCCAGAAAGAAGCATCAGCAAACAGATGCTTCAGGGAAGTAGCTGCCCCCATGTGCCTTCCAGTCTTTACAAACTTTGGGGTGAAATTAATTTCACCGGATGACAAACCATAGTTGAGACCTTGTTCAAGCCACCAATTAGGACTCTTTTTTTAATGGCTAGTGTGTGAAAGGAAGCTCTAAAAGATGATTCATTCTCTTCTAAGACATTTGTCTGAGAGAAGTGAAAAGATTCATCCTATAGAAGTGATTTTCTCCCTTCATTGATAATAAAGAGAGCCAAGATGACTAGCTTGCACTGGATGACTAGTTTCTAAGAATCCAAGGTTGTGAAATCAGTCAGTCTTATGAAACATGGAATACTCACATGCAGTCTTACAAAAATTACACACAACCTTATCCAAATAATAATCCAAATTATTTCTGAGCAAGAAATATAGCTAAACTTGATTTAGGCAGCCTTAATAATACTCCAAGTTGTCAATGGCTCTGGCATGGCAGCATCTTTTTTGAGTGAGAAGACCAAGTGGTCCCCTTATCCCAAGCTTAGTCTCCAATGAACAGTTATCACTTGTTCAGCATAGCTTTCCAGATGGATTACAATGTGCTCACTATAAAGATGCGGGGTGGGGGGGGGGGGGGGAAAAGTGTTGTTTCCTGAACACGACTGAAGAATCTTGGCACTTGGGGGGCTGCCCTGACAGTCACACTGAGGCATGTAAGTCAAGAGGCTGGTCACCTTAGGATGACTTTAGAGTGCTGATAGTCGCCCAGAGCAGGAGCCTCACATGTGTGTTCTGAATTGCCCTCTGGATCAGTCTGTCTTTACACTGCTAAAAAGGGAGACTAGCCAGCTAATAAAAGCTCCTAAATTGAGTACCTAAATTTAGATACCGTCAATACAGCAGTACAGCTGAACTCAAGTTTCAACCGTGCAGGGATTCATCATTTTGTGTTCTGAAATTGCTTGCAATTTACGATCTAGGGATACAAACATTGAGACTTTGTGGGTCTTGATTCTAGTCGTTTTCTGAAGATGCAGATCTAGAACCATTATGTCAAGTGAGAATTTCTCCTGCAGTCTTTAAAGACGTATAAAAACAATTTATGAAATGTTTGTTAAAAATAGGTGCTATTTTTTCCATTTTATGCCCAAGAAACTTCTTATTGTTCAATTTCTTTGAGTAAGTATTTTAAAAATATCTGGTTGTAATATATTTTATGTGTACTTGGGATCAAATGCAATTTCTTCTTGGAGATTTATATGCAATTATTTTATCCAGGCTCCTTCCCGCTTTAGCCATCTTAACAGTGCCCAAGGTTACTTTAGACCAACATTGATAAAATTCTTTCTCTGATTAAAAAAAACAAAGTCTGATATCAAAACTCTACGTACACTGTAGACTTTCATTGTTATAGAGTCTTTATTCTTTTGGGTTCATAGGCTGCAGTCCTTGAAATATTGAATCATTCTACAGGTTTCAATATGTTGCTCACCAGCCTGGGTTGCGGCACCAAGGACGCTGTTGCATCTTCCGCAGCCAGGAGGAAATGGCCTGCCTCTTGTAGGCAGGATCGGTACCTTGAGTTGAGTAGTTAATTAGTAGTTCATTAGCTCAACTCAGTCCAGCTGGATAAGAATGATTGGTGCCATAATTCCCCCTTTTTGTTTTACCATTTTTTGTTTTCACAAAGACTTTATGGGTGAGCAGAGACCCAGCCCATTCATCCAACTCCAGCAGCTTCCCTCCCGCAAATACCACGTTGGGGCTTGCAGCTTTACCTTCTTCTCCGAAGGACTCTCGCTCGAGCTCCCGGCTCCGGCTCTTTTGGCTCGGGCTCCTTTGCAGCCAGGGCTCTCGGCTTGGCGAGGGAGTTGGGGCTTCCCAGGGTCTCATCGATGTATCATGTCGGGGTCACCAGTTGTCGCAGCTGGAAGGCTTCAGGCGGCTCCAAGCAGACCAATGTTCTAATGCAAAGGCTTTAGGCTCTACTCTAAGGAAGGCCCACACTCCTCCAAGGCTCAGGAGGAAATGCCTCACCCTTAGGAGTAAACGCCCTGCCTTAAATAGTCAGGAGTCACATGGTTTGCTAGATGGGTCAAGGCTATTGGTCACTTGACCATCCATCTCCCAGAGTGATTGGCTGAATGCTACAGCACCTGTTTCAAGGTAACTTTCCCAGTGTAACGAGCTACAGGTGTTTTAGTTAGCCTGCATAGGGAAAGAACTTTCACAGGATGCTGCAGCAGCCAAAAGGTTTCTCCACATCAATATTCTCTTTTCCTCTCTGCATTTTAAAAAGTGTTCCTATATGATCATTTATGGATGCCATTTGAATACCAACAAATTTGCAAATTATTCTAAAAGAAGTGGATGACAGGAGTACAACTATTGCTCAAAAGACTTCCTTGAAATTTTTCTGACTGTTATTTAAAAAAAAAAAAAAAAAGCTACCGTGGGTTTTGGAATCACCTCTACTTTAAAATATTTTGAAATATCCTACTATATATTATTGTCATTATCCGTATTAAGGAAATCATAGAACGTCTAGAACAGGTAGAGCACAGTGTGAGGTTTAGGTGGGAAACTAATAACTTACTGAAGATTACACAAGTAGTTTATGGCAAAACCAACAATAGATAACTGATATTTTAGACATGGTAACATCCACTTCTGATATAAGAAGTCCAAAGTATCTTGTGAAGGAAGAAGGAGTATTGCTCTGCAGTGAAAAAAAAAAAAAGCAGCAACAAGGATTGTTTCTGTTATTTTATGTCACTAAATCAGGGTTCTATTCAGGCTACATTGTTAGTAAAATTAAACAAAACGAATTATCAAAATCTGCATGACTTTTTTTTTCAGGAATTTAATGAAGTATCACCTAACCAGCCCCACCCACGACAAATCAACCATTATTTTAACAAAGCTGGGAAGCAGACGGTCAAATGATATGACATATTTAAAGTACAGGATTGAAATTGCAGACCTAGAATTTTAGCAGATTTCAGCACCGCTAATACATTTACTGGTATTCAATGTGTGAGCACGCTAAAGACAGAATATACAAAAGAATAATTCTGTCTCAAAGAAAAGGACCAAATAAAAATTACCAAAAAGATGTTGAATTTCTTAATTGGACAGTCTCTGCTGAGCTCCTTGTTGAACTGTTGAAGTAGACCATAGAAGATTCCCTTTCTAAGACAACGCTCCTGGTGGGGGAACTGAAAACTTGTGGCAAAGTGTTTTGCTGCCACTGGACAAGTTCAGGGAGGAGGAATTAAATGTTCAATGCATTGAGAAAGGGACTGCCAGCTGGGCCAGTCGCAGCGTGCCTGATTGTTCAGTAGGGCCTTCCCCAAGCCCTTGGCACCAAAACTCCTTCTAGGAAACGAGTAGGCATGCAGGAAGAGAGGGGTGCGGGAAAAACATTAAACACAATTTGTAACATGCAGAAGAGCTGAGAAAAGCAGGCAACTATTGTTAGGGAATGGAGCAGTGACAGTCAGCAGGAGACTGAGAAACACTGATCACTGCTAAATCTCTGGAAGATGTCCCCACTAAGCAGAATTGCCACCCCTGCTAACCGGTAGCAATTGACATTAAATATTGTGGAGCTGGGCTCAGTTCTCTCAGAGGTGTGCTGATTAAAAATGCCCTGATGAAATGGTGTGTACTGTAAGAAGTGGTACTTAGAATTTTGTCTTCATAATACTTTAAATTGCACTATATCCCTGCACGGTGTTTTGCCATTCTCCATTAAAAATAGGCAACTGACTTTCAAGTACAGAACAGCTGCAATACTCAACTGACTTCGTTTTGGGTTTGAGGATGCTCAGATATTTTGAAAAAGGCCCTGAGTTTTCACTGTTTGCTAGGTAATAATGAATTGTTTTTCTTTACTGTACCTGTTTTCAAACCTCGTCAGCATCTCTAAGCCATCTTCTTGTCTAACATAGATTAAAAGTTACGAAAAAGGCCAGAAACTGTTTCTCCCACGTCAGTGCAAGATATTATGGTTCATTTTTTTGACCATGCTGATTTATGATTTCACAGCAGTAGCTCCATTAAGGTCTAAAACGGGTTTTCACATCAAAAAAGCACAATGTTTAAAAATTCTTTGTATTTAAGGACAATTTAATGAAGTAGTTAAAAATTATTCCAGACTAAAAATGCTTTATGAAATCAAGAGAAAAAAAAAAAGGTAAAATAGAGGAAAACAAGGGGAAAAAAAATCAAAAGAACTCCTGATCATAGAAAGATGCTTCTGAAAAAGAAGAGCTCAGGGGGAGAGTTTTCCTTTTTCTGCCCTATTCGCCCAAATGGTTATGATGTGCCCTGCACTAAAATCACTTTCTTTGTACATTGGGGGATTTTTAGGGGAAATTGAAAAATACATAAATAATGATCTCTTTATTACTGAAGAAGGTCATATTTTGATTTTTTTACAGGAATTCAATAGAATCTTCCCCAATTCAGTAAAATTTACTACAGAAATAGAAGGAAAACATCAAATCCTGCTCTTGCATGAGCAGAGATCTTCTCTGCTTGTTGTGTCCTACAGTGCTCATGTGGAATGACCATGTCTTTTTCTGCTTCCTCTTCACTATGGTTTCTGAAGAGAAAAAAGCTACATACAAGGCTTAGACATCATCCTTCTGAGTTTTTATCTTGTCTTATCCCAGCCTTCCTTTTAAACTATGCACCTTTGGAGTAGGAATTTGTATTTGTCTTCTGCAGCCCCAGGGGTATGCTCTTTACTTACCGATTCAGATGAGGTTTAAATACTGTACGGTTAGCAAAGTGAATGAAACATATAGGACTGCATTGCCCTTAAGGAATTGTTTGAGATGACGGGAATTTCACGCTGCTCTCTCCTTGCAGTGTACTCTGATGTGTGGAAAAGAAAGGGTTAAGAGGGTGAAAGGAGGGGGAAAACAGTAGTTGAGGAGGGCAGGCAGGATTTACCCATGGAACAGGCTATAGAAGAGGTACCTGATCCTGCAGCGCTCTTGTGGAGTGCCGCAGGAGGCGAGTGGCTACCTGTGCTGTTTGGATGGAGACCATCTACTTAGGCCTGGCAAATATTTTGCAGTAGTATCTGTCAAGGACTGCTCCTTGTCCCAAACACTTGAGAGTTTTTATCCAGCATTGCAGTATCTGAACATCTTCTGCGTGAAGTTAATATCAGCAGCAATACCCATAATTTACTTGAGGGAAACAAAGATTTTTGCTTTTCAGGGAAAAGTAGTCTTCATGGGCTAAGATGCTGGGGATGATCTTCTGTGTTGTTTCTTTTATTGTTATTAATATATGAGATTCGGGAAAGAAGCTTGTGGAATCCTTCAGGGGCTGAAGGGGTCATCCAGATCCTGGTATAAAATTTCTCCTTTGAATAGTCCAAGAAAAACCTCAAAAACCCAAAGCAGTATTGACAGTCCTAAGAAAGAGTTGTCTTCAAAGCCATATGTGTTTTGTTTCTCTTGAATCTGTAGAGAACCCCCTGAGGCTTCAAAAGAGAAGCACAGTAGTGGAAAACATCCCTCATCCTCTCCATCACTTGACTAACTCACAGTGTTATATAGAGAAAGAAGGCTGCCTCGGGAAGAGGAGTGCTGGAAATCAATATTTGATCAGATCTACTTGTTTATTGACATAAAAGAATATTTCGTAGAATCATTGAGGTTGGAAGGGACCTTGGGAGATCATCTAATGGATGCTTAATGTCAGTAAGTGTTTTCTAATCTGATTGGTCCTTTTCCATGTACAAAAATGGTCAGAAGGTACTTCTGCCTCCAGGCAATGACACCAGCTACTGAGAGACTTAAGTCAGCTGCTTTCAGTGGCAGCTGAGAGAGAAGCACTGGTTGGCAAGCACAGTACCCACATCGAGACTGGTATAACTGGTTTTACATCTAAATTTCCTGGATGTTACATGATACTCCTGTATGGTACACAGCAGAATTCTTCTGCCCTAATACTGAGGTTTGTCCTAACAGTTGGCAATGCAGAGAATAATTGCCCGTGAAATGAGTCAAGGTGAAGTATGGCATTATTCCTGTGAGAAGTGAAATATTGGTAAAATGTGCACTAATCTTCAAGGTGGTTATTATCACATTAATTTAGTGTAAGACCTTTCTCCAGCTCTGGAATTCTTGTGCAGTTGGTATCAAAGTTCACAGGTTACAAACACCCAGTTCAGTAACTGAATGTTGGAAAAACATCTCTACTCTTGGAAAAAAAAAAAAAAATAATCATTATTTATTTATTATTGCTAATTGGAGATCCTGTTCCACAAGAGAGAGATGCATAGGTCCACCCCCCGCCATGATTTTGCTATTTTGAGGGCTTGTTGATATGCAGTTTGCTAGTGGCTTAGGTAACTCATGTAGAGTGTTTCTTATCTCTCAAGAAAAGGCTGGTGGCTCCTAAACTGCATCCCTCATTTTGGCTGAATCCCTCATATGACTGCTAGACCACACTGTTGCTGCAGTATGACCTTTGATTCTAGTGTAACCATTTATTTTTTTTTTGGGGGGGGGGTCTTGCAAACCCAGTCATAACTACTATGCTCTAACTTGGAGTAATGTCCTCTGTTTTGAGATATAATACTTGGGACCAGAAATTTATAAGCCCTGAAGGTACATAATTAGGTATTTTTTTCTTTTTAGAGCTTTATCGTGTTTCTTGTCACTGCAATATATATTTGCTTACAAGTAATAGTTAACTATAGTAGATAGTAATAGATAGTCCTTCTGTAATAGCCAGTCATACTCTAGGCATATTTCTCTACAAGTATATTACACATTATTCTCTGAATATATCTTCTCTGCAGTCAAAGCTGCACTATCAACTTGGGTAGAAATACCCAGTCTAGTTTTAAACTTTCTTGAGTATATATCAACAGGAAAGTAGCTGGAGCAGAATGGATCTCAGAATGGACTGGAAAACTTGCTAATGTCAGTATAGCATTTTCTCCAACAGGTTACAAATTATACTGTTCTTATGCTGTTGAGAATGGGGAATAATACATCTCAGAGCTATCACTGCGTATTTGTTATCAAGTATTGCTGTAGATAGGTGATTTCCATAACCCTATTCACACCCCATGGAGTCGAAAACTAGTTTATCAATGCATCTGTAATGAATATGTGAATGCTGTGGGGAGGGGCGAAACAGGACAGTGCTGAAAAGAAAGGAAAAAAAGACAAATACTCTAAGCTTTGGATGGTAAAATGCCAAATGATAACAGAATATTACATGTTTTGTTAACTGTGGTTTTCTATGAGTTGTTTAATATTGGGGAATAGAATAGATAAGCATATGTGAGGGAATAAGGATGAGGGGTAAAAAAGTGGGAAGAAAAAAAGAACAGGTTTGAAGAAGCAGGAAGTTGCTTGAAAATTGACTGTATAACATATGTATTAAAAGATCAAAATGGCTGTTGAAAGTGAAGCTGTAAATAGGAATCTTTAAGGGGGATTTTTTACATGCCCAGATTTTCATGGCTGTTTTCTCATTTCTGTGCCATCGCTCAGAAAAGACTGTTGGGTGTCTGGACATTCAGACAAGGTTGCTGTGCATGCACAGTAAATCCAAAATGTCTGACATGCATTGCTCTGACTGCAGGGAAATAACTGTACATTACAGGCTGGTTTGGAGGATGGGATTGCTTTTTTTCCAATTCATTGAACAAATGTGTTAAAGAACTAAAATGTGATGCTTTTGTGTTTCGCCAAAACTGCAGGGAAATCACATTTTTTCCCTTTCTTGTCATCAACACATTTTCTTTATTCATGTAACAGTAGGTGTCATTTTTCTTTAATTATGCCCAGCTATCATATGTTGCTTTTATTTGTTGAGGATGTTAGTTTCAGGGAAAATAATTTAGACAGTTCCATTTTTCAGGCAACAATACACTAAATCCTGTGCTTACAAATTGCAATTAGATAAGAGTTCTTCTTTCCACAATCAAATGTGGCAGTTTCTTACTGGAAAGTAATGATGAATCAAACTTATAGTGTAAAATAGGAAGATCAAAGCATTCGACGAAAATGTAATGAAGAAAATACACTTTTATGGCTTGGCATTTTAAATGTCCTCTGTTATATATCACCGTGGCAGCATACAATAGTGTAAGTCTTTCTTTGGAAATGAATACAGATTAACGCAGCCTCATTTTCTGTGTCAGAATTTACTTCTTACTGTGATGATATTTCTTCCCTCCCCACTTACCCCTCTCTTCCCACCCTCAGACCGTAAAAGTACTTTAAACATGTTTAGCCTGTCAACAAGCCTGCCTTTGCTAAAGGGTTTTGTAGCCTTTGGTAATGACTTCTAATTTACGTGACTAATTATCCCGGGATAAATAGAGATGAGGTGCTTTAGGATAAGGCTAATCTGCATGTCTGCTGGAAGCTTGAATAGAGCATTTTATAAAGATACAAAACTCAGCAATTCAATGAAATTAAGGTTGTGATAAAAGGCAGGCAAATTCAAAATGAAGGCAAATACTTCTCTTCCTAAGCTGCTGCAGTTGGATGTGAGAAAGATGCTTATGGCATGGCATGAAAAGAAGCATCAGCCCTGATTCTGGAGCTTGTTTGGATCTATACTGAAGCTTGAACATATTTTCCCTATGCTTTACACAGATATATCTTCATAAAGAATTGCATCATGATTTGCCTGTCTCTACCATCCATCTTGTCCCAGTTGTGTTGCCTGATTCTTTCAAACATAGTGGACATCCATCTACGACCACCTCGCTTCTGATTTATGCCACAAGCAGTGATGTATGTAATCATGTATAGACATTCAGCAAAGAACAACCTGAGCACAAAAAAATTTAGTCTAATGTCTCAACGCTGCAAGATGTTACCCCAGATAGAATGAACTTATCCTGGTAACAGAGGAAGAGAACGAAAGAAAGGAAGCATAATGCCCTTTCTGCTGAGCTGAGTGATTCAGTTTTCAGAAGAACTCTTCAATTTAGGACTTGACCTCCACAACACTATGCAGAGCAACGCACGAGTACTTCAAGAAGTCTAGTCTCATTTTCAAAAGCGATTTAAGGTTGCAGACTTCTCAGGATGCTTTTACAAAGTCAGTTGCAGATAGGTCTAGCATTGCTCTAAGCTAGTGGGACTCAGTTCAGCACTGTTCTGCACGTTTTATAGATCTGTTAGCAGCTCCTTCCCGTGCACGCATTTCTGCGTGACTTTACAACCGTAGTCGGTTGTCACCTGCAAGCTTAGAGGTGGGCAGTGCTAGACTGTATCTCATCAGGTGGACATGCCTTTAATTCTTACTGTGCACGCTGTTAAGGTCAGCGGCTTTAGCCACCTCATTTCTCAGCCTAAGATGTTAAAAAAGGCTGAACTTCCAGGATGTGCGAAATGGAAAAGTCAGACTTGTGTTTAGGTACGTACCCAAAATGTTGTCTTACTTGCTGAAATTGCTTTTGAAAACATGATGTCTAACTCTTTTAGGAGCCTACAATGCAGTGCTTAAGACATCTAGAGCTAACTCGCCCACAGCAGGGAGAATGACAGATTACTCAATTCCCTTTTCAATTACTTAACCACAGGATCATCACTCTACTTCACTCAAATTGTGGTATATTGATTTCTGTTGTGACTCAAAAGATTTTAATTTTTAATAAAAATGTAGCATGATATTCTCTTTATGTATATAAATCCAGAATAATCTGCCTTTTGCAGACAGGGTATTTAAATTGAAAGACTCTGTAATACCTGTAATGTTTATAAGGAGCTCTTCCTGAGTTCACTTAACCAGTACCCCCTTGCTTAGTTTCCCCACAGGACAGCAGTAATGGAAAAGCCTTTGAGGCCTAGATGAGAGAATTGTAACATAATGAACTTTTAAATTTCAATAACCCTTAACAAAAACTGCTAAAAAAGCTCCCATGGTACAGAATCAGAGTTTCAGAAAATCAGACGATGTAAATTACAGGGAAGTAAAAGAAAAAAGTTAACCAAAGCCTTTCACTCTTTCCTATCCAAGGCCAAATTAATAGTAACAGGTATCAGTTTTGGTACAGGTAAATACTAAAGAACTTGCCCTAAATTGCTTTTAGGCTCAGCATATTGACCCCAAACTCCATTGTACTGAGAAATGTAGTAACAACTCAGGTGAACAGATTTCCTTTGGAAATCCCAGCCCTGAGTTAACTGAGAAGTCAGGTGTAGCACGTTTGCTAATGCAACTCAGGCCACTGCTCCTTCCCAAGTGATCAGCATCTCTTAGAAACCCTGTGTCCAGGTAAAAGCTTTTATACCAGCAGTCCTAATAGTGGTGAAAAATTTCTAGATGTTTTTCCATTTGATAGCTTAACTCCAACCCTGAGCTTCCATGGAAAAGCAACACGGTGCAACTTGGCCTGAGTATTAAAAGGAAATTTCTTGGGGACCCTCTGTACTTTCTGGCACGCTTCCCAGGAAAGGACTAATCAGTAAAAGCCATTCTTCACTCTTACTCTTTGGCCTGTCCTCTGTGATCTATTTTCTTGACTAATCCTGTGATTTTTATCCCAGTCAATACCAAATTGCCTCTGTTTCTGGCTGCTCCTGGCCAGCCCTATAACGCTTAGCTCCCAGCAACATGTTGGGGTGAAAAGTGGAATTCTGAGCAGTTTCTGTTGTTCCAGGGGTCTCTGCTGAATCAAAGGACATTATAAGTAACTCAAAATACAATAGCGGCAGCTTCCTCTGTATTGGTAAATGAAGACTTTTGTGCAGATGAGGTCCTGCCTGAAAGATAAAATGCAGTAAGGTCAGTCTGTGCTATTGGTGTTGAGGTTTGTAGTCCTAAAGCGAAGAACCCCTTGTGACAAGATTTACAGTGACGATCTGTGAAGCTTTTTTTCGTTGCCAAAAGAGGGAGCTCTCACAGAATTATAGATGCTCTTGGTGATGTCCTTGCTTTTGCGATCTGCTCTTTAAAAAGCTCTGATTTTATTTTTTGTCTTACAAAACTTGGGGCCTTTTTGGTTTAGAAGAAAATAAATTTGTGACACAGATAACGTGAGCTGTGAGTTTTGTCCTCTCCAAGTTCATGATGACCTCAGGTCATAAAGAAAGAAAACAAGCTTTTCGTTTTCAGTTATACAGCTGGCTGCTATTAAGTATATGGTGTGATTTCATTAAATACCATATTTTAGAAATACCAAATTTAGAAATACTGGTGTCAGAAATAATGATCCTGCAAACTGGACAATACTGATTGCGCACTGAACTTCTTTTAAACGATACATGATTTTGTGTGTTGTAATTTGGGTTCCGTGCTGCTTTCTGTTTATGGGAGCTGGAATTATTATTTATGGGATCTGATTCACCTCTTAGCTATCCCAGAATGATTTTTTTTTCTACTGAAAGACAGTGTTTGAGAAGGATGCATAGGATCTTTCCAGTTTGTCTGATGATATAAGGGGTAAACTAGTGCTGGGTTTATTTGTAATCGCTTGTAGGGAGTCATTCAATAAATTTTGGAAGGACTTTGAGAATTACACAGCTTGTTACTGACTTTTACCAGTGGATTACGTTCAAAGCAATGAGAAAATACAGGCACTTTTATTAGTGTTTATCTTTAGGGAGAAAGCCTTTGTCTCGGGTTCTGCAACAGAGACTGCAACAAATAATGTTTACCAGAGAGACACTGTAAGTGTTGATTCATGGTTCACCCTTACCTCCTTCTGAGCTTGAACTGGTTAAAGGAATCTCTGGCCAAGAGAAATTACAAGTATTTTAGCTGATCTCTGCCGTTTTTTCTAAACCAGCACTGTTCCCCAGACTAGTTCCCTTTTGAAGAATTTCTTTTCAACCTAATGGCCTCTATGACTCTGTGGCTCCAATACCCCATTTGGTATTTTCTCTGTTTTGCACTGTAGCTCTCTTTTCCATTGGGATGTAGTTTGAGTGGATATGACAGCCCAGAGTTTCTTATCTTCACCCAAATCAAAGCAAAACTTACAAAATAGCTTAACTTCATGGGACTTCAAAGCCAATAATTGGGCAGTAGGATTTGAAAAATACTTTTATTTGATCATTTGAAATATTTTGCCTTACTATTTTTAAATGCAAATTTGGAGGCTCCAGCATGACCTGTTTTAGTGAGATTTTGGTGCTTAGGACCAGATTCTCAAAAAATTAAGGCATTTAAAAGACATTTGGGTGCCTAATTCACTCCTAGGTCGGCTGTTCTTGAAAATGTCACGTCCTAGCTCTTGGCAAGACTGGAGCTTTATATAGCAGGATTGTTGCATCAGAGTAAAATGCTGTTTAGAGATGCATATTGATGATTCGTTGTTAATAGATATTGTGTGAAAATTGCTGTGTGATTATTGTACCATAATAGCGGGGAGATTCAGAATAAGTGCAAGGAGTATCTTGGCTGAGATAGGAAGGATCACATTTAGATGATAACTTTTCTTTCTCTTTTCCATTATGTTCTTGTTGCCTTTTTGAACGCTATTAGTATTCTCAGTGCTGTACAGAAACATACGGGAGACTTAGGGCAGGAGCTAAGTCGACTGCAATAAAACTACATGATAAAACAGGAAAATCAACCCCAAAATAATATTATGCATTTTCTTTAAAAGAAGAACATTCAGAGTTAAGACTGAAATGGCCAAAATGGGTGTTTCTGACATTTTATGGATGTTCTGCATAGGTAGTGTGCCTCCAAATATTGGATGCTTCTATATACCATATGTGCTGCAATTCCTAAGCAATACAGCAGATGTTTTAGGTGATCAATTCAGAACTCACTGGCTTTGTTTAGATCTCCCCATTCCCAATTTTATGTGATGTGAATGTGCCTGTCATCATAAGTAGAGGAACAGTTCCATATTTAAAAATCTGTGCATAATTCAAAGTTGACACAGTAGCAACACTAAAACACTCCCCAACCTAGAAAATCTCATGTTCCTCAGAGTCCAAAACACCTAGTTAGGAAAAGCTGTGGCCCATAAAAGTTAGCTTTCTGTGGCTTGAATCAAAACTTAACTATTTTTTTGAGTTTAGGTTTATTGTATGAGGAAGATGAAAGCTGACAGTTCTGATTTCTTTGCTGATCAGAGGGCCGAGTGAGCTGGTTTGTTTGCTTATTTGTTTTAAGAAAATCTTCATCTTATTTCTATGTAGTCTTCTCCAAAGCTAGCTTCTTAATGACACCTTTTTATCTTCAGTCTCTTAACACTTTCTTCACTGCTGCCCCTTGCTTTGCCAGCTCCTGGTATACAAAATGTCTTTTCTGCCCTAAGATCATATTGTCTTTTTGTTGTTGTCGTCATTTTTTGTTTTCTTTTTTCAAGGAGCTTTTTAACAGTAATCCCCAATGATTTTACTTAGTTTTCCTATCATGTGGGCTGGAAATCTGTTCAGGCTTCATTAAAAAGCTCATTTGAAAATACTGATTCTATTGTATTGTCTGAACTGTTTTGCTTATTTATTTGAGGATCTAAAAAGACTCAAACTCTCATCTTTTTTTCCAGTTGTAAATGAGCACAGATAGGTATCTGATGGCTAACACAGTAGAGAGACACTCTTCTGGAACGGTCTGTGGGGAATAAACTAGCGGCACGGGCAGGCTGTGCTCCTGTGCCAGCCCCGCTCCTCTTCCACAACCTGAACCCGCAGGACCACGGCGGAGTGAGCTACATTTCAAAAGAAAAAATGTCCTCTGTCTTCAATGTCCAAAAGAAAAATTTAAGCTCACTGGGAACAGGAGTGAATCTGACATCTAATTTTGCCACTATAAATTGAAACATTTACATTTGTGTTGGTTTAAAAAATAAATAAAGAAAGAAAAATCCTGAAATATAGCTGTCTGACACAATAGAGTTCAGGGTAAGAACAAGTATAAATCTTCCTCACCTGTTCACCAATGGAAACTTTGTTCACCTTTACTGCAACTGTGAAATTGGTTTGAAATGATGGACTGATACTTCCTCACAAGTTACTCTTGACATACCAAAGCTCTTTTGCTAACTTAAAAGTAGGTACTCTTTGGGAAGCAAAATGCTTTTCCAAATGCAGTATGTAAATGTTGTTGTTAACATGTAGATAATTCATTCTTAAGGCTGGTATTCAATGGATGTTTGGAAACCTCTTGAATTTCTTCTAATAGATAAAGAACATAAATAAGGGCAATAGAAGCAGTTTAAACACAGAACTCTGTTTCTGAAAACTGGGAGTTTCAGAGTGACTCACAAATCACAGGTAAACATCCACATTTCAAAAATCCAAATTATCCAGATAAATGTATTTTCTCTAAAACCCAAAGAACAACTGCTTGACAGTAGCTTCATGACATAGTTACTACATTCCCAGTTAAATGTTTGTTACATGTACATAAGTAAATCTCAACTTTTGTCTTCTGGAGATCTGATCCTGAGAGACATGATCTGCCTCCTCTGACCGTCTCAGCAAGGGGAAGGGGGAAACTCAGCCTTTGGTTGGACTGAACCCTGAAGCAAATGCACATTCGTGATGCCAAATTAGCAGTTTCATATCAAAATTGGTTAATAGGGGATTTGATTCCCTTCTCTCTTAAGTCTCCATGCTTTGGGTGCTTCTCAAAACAGTCTTGTATTTGTCAGGCAACACGTAGATTTTTCACAAGTGTTTGTTCTGTGGTTTCTATCCACTATTTGATAGATATCAGATTGCAGGTCCCCAATGAATTGCTGATAGAACAACTGTAAAAGAGCGATAATTTGAAACAGTTAGTAACAAGGATAATGAAAAGAGGATTTCAGACCTCTTATCACTGTTCAGTGTATGGGACAAATGTTATTCCTTATTTTATTAGTCAGAATAACCTGACACGGGCTGAAGAGAGGAACAAAATAGTAATATTTGGATGGCCTCGTTTTCTTACGCAGATCTCCATTTGAGGCTGCTCTCAGGCAAGCTAATTCAGCTCAGTGATTTTGATGAACCTAACTTTTATTTTCTCCTTAAATATAACATGACGTATTATAGATGATGTATATCACTCTCTTCAACTGCTGTGAATAAAATTGCCTTTGGAATGGTTCTCGCAGTTTAAAGCACCTGGGAGAAAGCTTTGGGTTCAAATGCCAAATTTCAAAAGTGAGATAAAAACATTCAAATTTGGCTTCATTCCAGTAGCCTCCATTTTATTATTAACAACTCTAGAGACACCACCCATAGATTAAACATGAACAGAGAGCGTACAAAGGCAGGGTGAGCTTCGAAGTGGCTGTAAGGAGTCCCAGCACTGCCCTGTTAGTCTTTGGGAGTTTTGGTACAGGTTGCAGCCTGAGTAGACCATGGTCCAAGTTCTGTGGCTTAAGATGTTCTGAGCTAGGGATTTAGGAATGACTTTAGCATGCACCATAGAAAACTACAACAAAATTGCTTGAGAAAGTGTTGAGTCTATTTGGAAATTAAGAGTGTTCTTTTTACCTCCAGGATAGCTTGTGCTCATTGCTGCCATTTGCCTTCTCCAGACAGTGCTTTCCTGGGCTGTAATTAAATATGCAGGTTTTAGAAGAATGAAGATTGGGATGCTCTGAATCATTTGTTAAGTGACTATGACAAGCAGTGGCCTGTTTTGTAAAAAAACAATATTTTTTTTGAGCAATAGAAAAACTAACTCTCTGCCATGGATTATGAAAGGAAACAGACTCAAACTGAAATTAGATGAAAGCTTAAAATTAGATGAGATCACAAGAGTTGGATATATACATTTATATATTTGTCTGTACATACCAGATTCTAATTTAACTTTTCACTATTAATTTGAACACGTCTTGCCTGATACACAGTAAACGAGGAACTTTGCACAGTATGAGGGGAAAGATTTTCAGATAAAGTAATCCTCCTAAATTAAATATGAGAAAACACAATTTTTTCCCACTTCCGTCCTGCCAGTCCCTATTGCAGAAAAGTCTTTGGCTGTAATGATGCCTCGACAGCCAAAGCAGAACTTGGAAGGGTGGAGTTAGTTGCCTCCTTGCTGCAAATGAAAAAATACTGATTTTGTCCAGCTGTTGTGCAAGTCTTTGGAATTGGATGTTACCTCTCCTATTAGTTTGCATTCCCATAATATTAGCAGTTGGAAAATGCAGATGAAACTGGGCTATAGCACTTTGGCTGGATGGAGGAAATGAGGAAATAGGGAACAAGAGAGGAAAAGTGAATGTGACGGGACTGGAGGGCCAGTGCATTTAGAGCTGAAGATTAAAAAAGGAAATCGTCCAGCCTGGTGCATTGGAAATCTGTTCCATTGACTCCCTTCACACCGATTTCCTTTGGCTCCTTAAAGAGATGCTGCTTTAACTAGGAAATGTGTGTGCTGCCATGTTTCTACTGGTGACAAAATGCTAGCTTGGTCTTGGATAGGTGTGATGATTTTGAGTATTTTCTAGGTTTTTCTTCTGCATTTACAATACATAGCCTGTGTCAATTCCTTGTCTGTGAGCGTGGCACATGTATGCAGTTTTATAAATGTTCACTCCTCTCTGTGCAATGCAGAAGTCAACAGACGCACCTCTATATATACACACACAAGTGTTTATTTGTCTGTGGTTGTATATACATACGTGCAATGTATTTATGTGTGTACATATATACAATTATAGTAATGGTAAGTGCAAAACTAACTTTCAGAACAGAACAAATGCTGCCTTTTCCTTTTGAACGCTTGGACACACAGAGTTGTAGGTTTGAGACTGGTAGCTTTGGAATCAAATGGTAATGGCATAAATGGAAATCACTACAGAAAGATTTTGGACATGATATAGCCTGTAGATCTCATGCACACTATGCAGTCATAAAGTTCTCCCAACATTTACTTTGCTTTGTGTTACACAGAAAGTCCAGCTACTTGGGCTTATAGACAAAATGTTCTGTTTGCTTGTAGAGCTGAAATATGCTCTGTTGAATGTTTACATTTCTGAGATGTTTGAATGTGAGATACTAGAAATACAACCTATTATTGAGGCTTTCTTCTAAATAAAATGACATGCATTACCATTGCCTAGAAGTCACTCAGTTGCCTTGAAGTGTTGCCATCTTTGAGTGGAAAGGGAATGTATTTTGAGCATTTGCAGAATACCTTCAACCACTGGAACTGTGATCTGGGAATTGCTGTGCCGGGTTCTCACACAGCTCACCTGCATCTCAGGTGAACTCCAGAACCTTCAGCGAAAATAGCACCTGAGATAAACACGACCAGATAATTCCCACAAAATCAGAAGTAAAGGTAGGGAGCTCTTGGAGGGGGAGAGATTTGGGGTCTAGGGAATCAGAGAAAATGGCAACTAGAGAAGTTGTATTCTGTCTTGTTCGTTTTCAATGTGTTGCTTAATCACAGGAACTTTTAAACACACAATTCATAAGTTTTATGCATGAAAATGCAACCATTTTGGGGAAATTTTATATTCAGAAGGAATTTACTCGTGTTGCATCTTTTATATGTCTCTCTTCCTTGCATTTGTATTGCTGTCCTTATGGTGTGAAACCACAGGAGTCCTGTTTCTTAAAAGTTTATCAAAGATGTGTTTCTTCTGACTGGGCTCAGGTGTATTAGGAAGTGGATCATGTCAGTGCTGTAATTCAGAGCCTTGTTTTCCAGTTAGCTGCTGTCCTCAGCAGAATTCTAATACAGAGCAGGAGCCAAACTCAGTGCATACGTGCTGCTCCCCAAACAAGAAGTTATTTAACTTCTTGCAAAGAAGAGCTCTTCTAGTGAAGATTTCTTTTGTTTCAGAAAACTTCCCAGTAATTCCCTCAGAATTCTTGGTGGTTTTTTTTTTCTTTTTTCATAGAACGACATTTTTTTTCAAACCAGTATTTTCTTTGAAGCCGAGTGAGCTTCTCACGATCAATGTACTGGCTATTCTGGCATGATGACAGTTTGTTAAATTTAGTATTAGTTGACATGGAGAGAGTAGGACAAGTGCTGCTAGCTGGTAGGTAAACTACTCGAGTCAGATGCAGACATTGGAACTTAAGTTCCAGTTTCAATAAGTATTTAGTTAGTTATACACAGGCAAAGAAAGTTTGGGAGAAATGATCTGCTTGTCAGAGCACTCGTAGCTGGATGTAAGCAGCTGAAGTTCAGTCTCAAGGTCCAGATGGGGCAGAGCAGGGATCTGTAAACCTCTGGATTTGTGCCTCCCTTATTGTGTGATCAGAGGCTCCTACAATGCATGTTGTTTTAAAATCGCACATGTTGGGGGTTAATCTGTCTTGTCTGTTATCTAAAACAGCCCATAAACAATGGCTAGTTAGTCAATATCTCATTACTGGTATAGGTAGATATGCTTTGTTTCTAATTAAACATTCATTGAATGCTGTTGTGTACCCCCCTCAACAAATGGTGGACTTTCAAAGTTCATAATTGCTTTCACTAATGCTGCTCCTTTCCTTCGTGAGACCTTCAGTCAGACAGGAATTCACAACTAAAGAATGGCTGTGCAATGCCTAAAGCGATCTGCATCATGTATAGATTTTGGTTGTTAATGGCACTGCATGTGGTCTGTACAGATTTTCCTGCCCCTGTTTTCTATTTTTTTTCAAAATAAATAAATTTTAAAGAGAACAGTTTATTAGCTCCTGCTGCTTACTGTGTACTTTGAGACATAATCCACTGTTTGTGGCATTACAGTAATCTCTATAGGCATTAAGTAATTGATGTCACAAGCACAGGATTATAACCACGGCTCTGCAATTTACATAATAATACACCAAACTATGAAAAACCTGCATGGCGGTTTGTTACCAAAACAGACCCTTTAAAATGCTGAGTTAAACTGTGGAATGAGTAGATCCCGAACCCTTGTTGTGTAAGTACATGTGCTTCACTTCAAACCTGCAGGTAGCCACAGCCACTTTTTGTTAGTGGAACTACAAAGAGGCTTGATAACAACCGGATGTGGGGTCAGACCATGGAGAAATGGGGCTTATACTCTTCCTTCATTTCTTGCAGACCCAAAGTTTTTGGGGAAGAGCAGAACGAAACACAGACAAGGTATTGGCTATATCATCTTCTCCCCTCCCCCCCCCCCCGGCCCCAGTCTTCACTGGGGCAGAAACACCAGTGTTTGTGTATGTACTCCCTATACTCACACACTCTGCACAGGCTGCAGAGTGACTAGAGCACTGACTATCTCTGCATTAATTTGTCTCAACATTTCAGGCTTGAATTAACAAGGAGGATATTGGGACCTCTGAGTCAAGTTGCCAGTTGGGTTCAATAAAGTGATTGGATTTTCTTGCCATGTTTTGTCTTGGGTTACAAAGAGATTGCTGTTAACTAATCAAGGATGTCCTCTTACATGCACATCTGAGCAGATGCACTATATGTGCATAGTATACATCACCAAACCATAAAGTTGCTACGGATGTACCTTTGTGTTGCTTCACTGAGATGCTTGAGGATGCTTGTTATTTTACAGATGCAAAGGACAGAAAACTTAAGAGCCTTTTTCTCATCATAACTCTCATTGGCAAAGTTAAGGATCAGTTCTTTCCAAAGCAGTTTGTTCCTCCTCTCCTTCCTTCCACAGATAAGATAGTCTTTATGACTTTTCGTTGTGATTGTAAATATTTATAGTGAACTGATAAGATTTTTTTTTGGTTCCTAGTGGTTCACTAAGAATCTGGATACTATCTTTATGAGTGTTCCATATATAAATAAGGCAACTATAGACATAGCACCAGTAGTTGTCACTCAAGAATACGTGGAACAAACAGACTGTGAATTTGTGTGACCAATAAAACTGAGCATGCACGTTGCAAATGGCCTTCACTGTGCAGTAGCTCAGGTTGCTCAGCCTCCCATGGCTGTCGCTTTGGGCAGTGATCTGCTGCTTTTGGTAGTAATCTGCTCACTGAGGCTTTGGGGCTGTGACCTGCTACTGCCATAGGTACTACAGAGTGTTTGTCTGTGTTCCCAAAGATACCTCGCAAGCCTTTTCAATCCTTCCTTAACCTTCATTGTGTTAAAGTTCTTTCTAAATAGCTTTTGAGCACAACAAGACTGTAAGAACATTACGCCTGAGTGTTGTATTCTTGAGATAAATAGTTGAAGGGAGGAGAAGGAGAGGTCTTAGCTGCATGTTTGGCAGCATTTCTGAAAAATAGCCAAGTACCACGTATCCTTGCCACTTAGGTTTTGGGAAAGAAATACGCAGGTGTCAGATATTAAGTAGAAGAATATGTGAACTGGAGGGATGAGTATGGTAGTTTAATGGTTTGGTGCTGCCTTTCGTCATTTGGACTTGGTTTTGACTCTAAACTGGAATCGAGTTACCAGACATTGCAACAATCCAATGTCTGTAGAGGTCATTGTTAAAATGGTTTAAAATGCTCATTATAGCTCTTAGCATGAGCGATAATATATCCCAAACCACTTTATAAATGTTCTCCCACACCTATATTATCAATAATTGATTCCACAGAGTAGGCTACAGCAGATGCAATTTACTGAAATCCCAGTCAAGTGTCAACAAGCTGACTGGTTCATTTTACCATTATACCAGGAAACTTCAGCAGCTAATCGTAAAGGAAGTACAAAATGTGAGATCTTGCTTCATTATATGAACAAAAGTCTATGATTTCTGGATGGAAGGAAAATATTATTGCTTGGCATACGTGATTTAAAAACAAAAATTAAAAAAGAAGCTTTAAATCATCAAATTTTCCATGTTAACAGGATTTGAATAAGGAGCTTATTGAGGTCATTACTTAAATTGAGAGTTTCTCTTTGGGCATAAGTCTTGCACCCTGAAGGGAAGGAGGGTACAAATAGTGAAACTTGCATTTGAGAAATTGGACAGATGTGAAATGCTCAATGAGTAATAGCTACTTTTTTCTAACACCTTCCTTTATCAAAGCCTTCATTAGAAAGTTTTTCAACATATCGATTAGCCCTGAATATTTCTTAAACTGTCCAACAACAAACAACTAAAAGAAAGTTTACATTCCTCTGTCACAGAAGTTTATTTGCATAGGAGCAAAACACAGCGAGGTGCACAGGTAGCAATGCGAAAGGATGGGACACAGCCTTTAACCTCGCCCTCTCTGCATCCTCTCCCTCCTTCCTCCCCTCTACTGTAAATCCTTCCAGTGCAAAACCAAGGAAGCTTATGGTGATGCTTGTGGGCAGCCCTGTTGTGCTGTTCACACCATGCCAAGTTGCACACTTGAGATCTCTTTGATCTTTTTCTGAACTTTTGGGTTCTTTTGTGATACGATGTTAGAGAATAGCTTTCAAAAGCATTGACATCACTGAGCATGGCAATAATAAAGGCCATAGAAATGTGAAACTCACCCTTCAGTACATACTCAGATTTTTTTTATGAGAAGATGCACTGGTTTCAGTTACTCTTGTGTCAACACAGTCAGTTTATAGAAGAAAAGTGATAATTTAGATGTTAAAAGGAAAAAACACAATTAGTAACAAATTGTAGCAAAGCTTCCAGGGGAAAGAAAAAGTAAAAATCATGCACTTAATATCAATTTTAAACCCTCTGAATTGCATAATAGATTGAAGGTGGTAGGGAGAGACACCTGCTCAAACCACGTTAAAATTAGGTGGAAGAGATCAATAGCAGAGACCAGGCTGGGGAAAATACGTTTAGGAAGACAGTGTTCTCCTGTGGTCCCAGAGAGTCAATTCCAGCTTCTTGTGGGTGGACTATGGCAGGAGATGTTGGTGAGATGGGCTGCATGCCCATGTGGGTTCACAGCTGCAGAAAATACTGCCCGCAGAGTGAAGGCCATGAAACGATGTAAACCCCACAGGAGCTTTCTAAAGCTGAAGTTGATCTCAGCTCTGGGCTTAGGAGTTTTATATGGAGCTTCAGAGCAAAGCAGGTATAGATGCCCTTGCTGGCTAGAGAAACACCTGCTGGAGCGCACCGTCTCCTGGGAAACCGTCTCCATATCTGATTACCAGCTCTGCTGGATGTTGGGGGCTTGGAGATGATGTGCTGGGACAGAAGGCAGGGGTAAGGATATCTTTCGGATCCTGACTGGAGGAGGAGTGTGGGAGTAGGAAGATGACTTTATAATTGCTTTTTTTTTATCACTCTTTCTGACTATATTGACTTTCTACTTGACACAGCTTTGGCTGGCAAGTGAGGCCCAGATACATTCAGAATTAGATATGACTAGGCTCATTCTTACATGAGAAGAAAATCATCGGTTGCTACAGAAACAGCTCCATATCAGTCTCATGGGGCATCTTTGCATCTGGCTTTTTTTCCTTCTCTTTTGCTAATCTGTAGATAAGAGTCAAAGCAAGTGCAGCACATCCCACATCTATATAAAAGGTTGGAGGAACTCTGCAGAGAGCAAAGTGTGAAAGAACATCTTGTAGATAAGCTAAACTTAAATGAATGAGTTAATTTACACCCCCCTACAATTTTGTTTCTAGTTTTGCAAGTCTCACTGAATTAATTGAGGTGAAAATTAAATGACACCAGTTAGCAAATATTGTAAAGACCACCAACATCAAGGAGAGAAAGGAGACTCTCAGAAAGGGAGTTACTAAGAAAAATTTAGGAAACAGTCCGAGGGGTGAGTTAGAATCTGTGTTGAGAAAATTGCATATTGCGATGGAATAATAATCCAGACTCACTTTCAGGCAAGTTGTTTAACTTGACAAATGAAGGAATTAGTTAAAAATAAGTGTATATTATGGGTGAACAGGGACCATTCTGCACACTTCAGACCAGCTCACCAGTGAGGTTTTTCAACTGGTTTTCTAAAATGTAATGAATTCTTGATGCTTAGTAGATTAATATTTATCGAGTGAATTAATGCTTAATTTATTAAAAATTTGCCTTCCTTGTATTTTAATATGATTTATTACTCATCAGTGCTTATTGCATTAATTAAATACTGTGTTAATTTCGTGGAAGTGAGCGCTGCGGAGCCCTAACGTGCTGTAGGGACTGTGCCTTTGGGTAGTACCCAAACTGGGCGAGGTGGGCATGAATCACCAACGGCCTCTTCCTGCCTTTGTGCTTTCAAATAGCCAGCAAAGTGGAAATGGGGATGCTGCCCCTTAAGGGTAGGACAGGATTATAGCAGTAGAGATACTGCAGTAATACTGGGAATCTTGCTGTTTGCCTCTGATAAATGATGGCTGACGCTGTGGAAATCATTTTTGTGTTTCTCATGGAATGCCTTTTTGTCAACGTAGGTGAAATTCAGCCTTAGCGATATGGGAAACTGTCACCTCTCGCCCGACCAGGGACGATAGTCATTACATTTCAGTGCTCAGGTCGTAAGTAATTCTTGAGACAGTAGGTTGCCTGAAGATTTGGATAGTCCCAAGCATCTCTGCGGGGGCAGGTGTTTAAGAAGTGGAAAATTACTAAAGGCAGAACAAAAAGAGCCAGACGTCTTGTGAGATGAGACTTTCAAGAAATCTGTCAAAACAGGGAGAGGGTGATCATGCTAGAGGGGGGCAACAGCTGCAATTTGCATCTTTCAGCACTGAAGGGAGAAGCGAATATATATAAAGCCCCACAGCCATGATACTTCCGATGCAATTATTTTATTAATCTTTGTGACACTTGTAATGTCTCTCTCTTTAAATTCAAATTCTACTGCTTTTATAGCTACTCATAAGTGTGTCTGTATGTTTTTTTAAAAAAATCCATCTAGTTACTAGACTGCTTGCATCCAGCTGAGCCCTGGAAACAGCAGAGTGCTAGCCCCTGAGATCCAAGAGCAGGCTTGAATTTCTGGAAAGTGACTGGATCTGTAATCAGTGCATTTTTGCATGTTTAAACGCACAAATCTGGAATGCACTTTGCTGTTTCCTCCTCTCCAGGGCTTGGGTGAGCGTGCACAAACTTCCCTTGCCGAGCTAAATTAGAGAAACCTCTTCAAGGTCCGCTGAAGGTCAGAGCAGAGAAATTTTTTCTGTCTCAGTGCACTGGTCAGGCAGCAGCCACCGTGCTCCAGCCCAGAGCGTTCGGGTGGAGCCAGTGCCAAGAACCTGGTGGCATTTCAAATCCCTTGCAGCAGTTAGGTGTTAGATGCAAAAGATCAGTGCTGCTCCACTTGAAGTCAGAGAAATATCTTGAGCTTAAAGTTCAACACGTACACAAAGATTTCCTGGACCTGGAGTTAATTTGTTTTTTTCCAAGGCCAGCTTGAAGGCAGCGTCCAAACAAGAAAAAAGCTACAAACTGAACATCTGGTTTGTAATAATCTCGTTGTATTTCCCATTTTGTTTAGCCTATTCTATATGCCTTTTTTTTTTTCTGCACTATCAAGTTAAGTTATTTAGGTTTTTATCTAATGTTTATTTTTACTCTAGTTAATAGACTCCAGTGCCGCTTGGGCTGCATGTCTTTCTCTCTTTTCCAAATCTCTACATTTTGCAGCCTTCTTTGATGCAGGATATTTATATTCCACCTTTTTTCCCAGTAGAGAAGCTTTCACAGAGTATAGGCTTTGGATATATATTTTCTGCTCTAGCTGTTCATTAGATATACAGCATTTGGAGTTCCAGTTGTGCTGAGAAATGTAAGCAAAGCTTTTGGCCCAGTGGGTGCTAAGCCCTGGCATTTCATAGCTTTGTACATATGAATCAGGATTAAGGCACAGAATCTATATAAAATTTAGCTCATTAGGAGAGGTTTCGTCTTACGGCTCCCAATGGGGAGGTGGGTTCTTTGCTTACACTATCGCTTACTTTGCTTTATCTCTCCCTGGGAAAGGCACATGGGGTGAGCAGACCCCAGCAGAGCAGGGACTGCATTTCTGAATGGTTCTTGTGGAGGCGACGCAGGGCAGCAGCAGGATCTTCTCCTCCCTTTTACAATTACCCTGGCACACCTGGAAAAAAGTCTTGGCAGAGGTTTGCCTTAGTATTTGATAATAAAGCAAATGTGATCAAGCACACCATTAAGGTCATACTCGGAATGACTTGTCGGAGTTAAGAGAACAAGGAGTACCTATGAAAGCCGACAGGAATGAATTTTCTCACAAATATGATTTGCATTGTATGAGTTAAGGTACGAAAGGCCAGGAAGGTTTCAGAAAATGTGTTTTTTCAGCCTGACACCCCACTCAGCTTCCCAGCAAGCCACATTCACCTTTGGGCCTATAGCTCAGGTATATTGAGTGGATGATCAACTGTGTCCATACACTTTGGCCAGTGAAGCTTTACTTACAGAGAAATGAAGGGTTTAGAAAGGCATTTCATCAGTCATAATTTCCAAGGAAGAGCGTTCACGGTAGGGAATACCAAGTCAATGTTTCCTCCTCAAGGACTTTCAGCTGTCACCCAGGGAATACAGTGAATGCAGTGATGAGAATTAGATTAGAAAAAGATCAATAGGGCTGACAATAAATGAAAGTAACACAGACATTATTGAGCAAATTAGGAGAGAGAAATTAAACTGGACAGTATAAATCTTCAATGCCAGCTAGACACACTAATGTTGGGTAAAGTTACAAAGAGAAAGCCCTGATGGCAATGGGAAGCTCTTATCCCACAGAAAGGTGGAAAAGGATAATAATGGTCCAGGAGCATAAGGCTTTCAGTGGCAAGCCACAGAGAAGCAATGGTGGGAGGTAATCTAAGGCTGTGAATGCGAAGTAGGCAATAGCCTTGGCTACATGTTACAGGGGAAAGGCAAACTCAAACACACCCCAGCATCACCAGGGCATTAGTGGAATAGCTTGTTCCAGGCAAAAATATTTCCTAACCTTCTTGTAGTACAGGTTGGTTTACCCTGTGGAGGTTTGCAGCCCTTCCAGAAACATTCTTCTGTTTAAGCTTGATTATTTGCCATAATAACTCCCTGTATTTTGCTATCTGTACAAATATCCAGTGATGATCAAGTCTGGCAAGCTTTTGGGGTGAGGGATACCTGGTGGCAATGAGATCCATGGGCTGACTGCGCTCAGCATGAAAAGCAGCTTTCCTTTTATCAGTGTTGAGTTTGTCTAGATCCTCTCACATGTCTTTGAAAGGTTCACCCCAAGGCAATATAATTGTGTTTGATCACATACAGGCTATGAGTCAGTGATTGATATGAGTAAAGAACTTAGAGCTTCTTGTCTTGGTTCCTTGTCTTCTTCCCTGTGGAATCAGAAATCACTTTTATAAATATATCGGTCCATCTGTGCTTCTAGCTATCCATTTCAAGTATATGTTCCAAAAAAGAAATAGTAACACTTTATAAGTGCAAATAAAAACACATTAAAAGGACTGAGCAAGGGTGGTTTTTTTCTTCCTCATAAAGTACATGTGGATCTCATCCAAAAGAGTTACTGTGAGCCATGTAACTTGTAATTAATTCTGCTATAAATGTCAGAACACTTACTTTGCAGGTCTAAGCTGACCCACTAAAATTAGTCCCCTTTTAACAATTCCTTTTATAATTTGTTTTTCAGCAGAAACGGCAGCTTGACCTCCTGACAATAACCAGCCCTGGTAAGTGAGCTCTGCCGCACGGCTCTCTTCTCTTTTCTTAAAGAGATGGTTGTCTAAATGTGTTTTTTTCCCCGTCTCTGACATGCAAAATG
Source organism: Tauraco erythrolophus (assembly GCF_009769465.1). Lineage (NCBI taxonomy): Eukaryota > Metazoa > Chordata > Aves > Musophagiformes > Musophagidae > Tauraco > Tauraco erythrolophus. Next base: position 27,453,682 of record NC_141474.1, on the reverse strand, counting down.
AAAAACACTGTTCCCCAGAAAATCTTTCACGTAATAACAAGTGACAGCTATATTGTGCTTGGCAAAGCCCCGGGCAGTTATCCGTTCAGAGAGCTGCCTCTTCAGACCTTTACTCTATGAATTTGAGTGCTGATATTTCTTTATGCCTCCTGGGGTTACAGTTAGCGGTATGTCTGCAGGGCAGATGCCCTCAAATTCACAATGTGTGTTCCAGTATCACAGAAATGCAAGTTTGACTTTCCTTGGTGGCAAACATGAGCAGTTCGGGGAGTAAGGAGATGGTGGCCCTCTGTGCATGTGGTGGGAGACAGGAGGTCCAGGCTTAGGTATGGAGAACCAAGTGAGTCACGAAATAGTTAGGTAAAATTAAAATGCTCTAAACGATCTGCTTTATAATGGCTTTTGTCATTTGCCTATTAACAGGATAAACTACAACCTGTTACCCTGGCAAAGTGTTGGGTTCTTTGGCACAGTGAGTTTTGAAGGTCTCAGCGCTGTGATTGAAATGTAGGTCGTTTGAATAGTGCTTCTCTTTGATCTCAGCTCATAAGGCTGGATGGCTTTTAATTTATTGCTGTTTTTCTGGCTCAGTTTCTTTCCATTAGCTGCTACAGAAGTTTGCTGCCCACCAGCTTCAGATGTTCACTGTGCTTGAGTGGTGCTACCTTTTGCTTAACTTTTCCAGATTTTCAGGTGTATGTACATATTAAGCTTTCAATTTGGCTTTAACTGGGACTAATGAGTTCTGGCTTTAACTGGGAATAACGTGTTAGCACAATGAACAGGTGTTATGGGAAGTGAACAAAACATGACACACAGTTGCTTGGATAACAGTTTTGCATCAATAATTGTTCTGACACTCTAAATGTAGATATCATCTGTGACATGGTTTCTCCTTCACTAACCTTGTTAAAATAATAAGAATTAAAATAAGGAGGAGGAACACTTTGTTGGGACAGATGTTTGAGGCTATTGGCAATTGCATCACATTTTTGCATGTTCACTTTTCATGCAGTTTGCAATTATGTTAATGTATGCTCAGGGCACTTGCTGATAAAAGCAACAATACAGCGTGATACAGCCATTGTCGCTATTCTGACTGTAACTTCAAGGACGAACATGGCATAGTTTTCATTTTTCATATCTTCAGCATTCCCTATTTCTGGAGGAAAAAGAAAAAAGTTCTCCAAAGGTCTTAATCGTAATAAACATTCAGATTTTGGATAAGGGCATCAAAGTATACAGACTTTTTTTAATAGGGTTGAGGAATAACTTAATATGAGACTTCTCTGTAAAATGAATTTATGATACTTTCCTCATAATTTCAGATACAGTATTCACTGGAACAATGAAAGGGTTGACTAAGTTGAATTTGTGCATAGATGTGATCACAGTAAGTAGCTATCGCTTCAGATCTCTCAGTTTAATACAGCAATCTACTAAATCAACAGAGCAATTCGTTTGAAGGATCAAAACAGCTAAATACTAAACCAGCTTTCATTAACTGCGTAGGTAGACGTACTGCACTAAAAGCAGGGGGGGGGGAGCTTTCTTTATCATGCATTTTTTCTCAAATACAAGTTTCACCCTTCGATATTTAGCCAGTGAATTACAATAATTGCCTTATAGGAAAGAATTTAATATTTGTGCCCTGATTATATATTTGAGTTCCTACAGTTTTGCTTTCAGTAAAGGCATTTTGAAAAGAAGCCTGATGCTGGATCAGGCAAAACTTACCTAAGAGCCTAAAGCTGAGTTTTTTCAAAGACTTCGAAAGAGTTAGGCACTTAATTCCTAGTAGGAAAATGTCAACCTGTGGATTAAAGGGTCTAGTTTTGGCCCTATAAATACAAAACTAAAATAAAATAGATCATAGTCTTGAGGCTTTTCTCTGTCTTCAGAGATTCCAACTTTTAAATATTTCATCCTTTGAGTCCTAACTCTAAGATCTGACATCAACAGTCTGCTTTTACAAAGTCGCGATACTGTTTATGACGGCTGCGATCAGCCATAATCACTGTCATCCCTTAATTTACTGATTCAAATTAGGGACTGGGCTATTTATTTGCAGCTGTTAATCCTTTGGGACTCGTTCCTGTGCTCCACCTTGCCGCAGGCTGCCTGCCTTCATTTGCGGAGGAGGTCCCTCAGCCTTATTTATAGTACAAAAGTCCTCTGTGTCTCACAAGCAGTATCAGCCCACCAAAGCCTTATGGCTTAATTGTAAGAGCAGACAAAGGACTTCAAAACCAAAGGCGACCTCTGTGATTTGCACTCCTGTCATGACGAACATCATCTTTCTTTTGTGTGTGCGTGTGAAATTCTCAAACCAGTTTTTGTATGTTTAGTGAAGAATCGCTTGGCGATCCCTTGCAGGTATTACAACAGCTCTTCCCCGTGTGCCACTAAAAACATTTCCAACAATTGATCAGCCAATTAATGAGGTTAATTGCAATATAAAATAGTGCCATTAATGTCAATAAAGGGCTGTTGAGACACACGTGTCAAAACATTCAAAAGAGAGTTTGTGGGATCACAGAAACCTTAGTGTTACCTCTTGGCAGTCGCACTGTTCCCCTTGGCCATGGCTGTTGCACGATTTCGCAGGAAACACCGATGGGTAGGAATTGGTGCCCATTCCTCGTGCCCTGAATCCTCACCCTGCTCACGCTGTGCCCAGCCCACACTGCGAGGGTGACCCACCACTGCCTCTTGCCTTGCTCCAGGCAGATCCCAAACACCGAGCGATGCGCGCATGGCTCTGCAAAACCTGGCTGAACAGGTGCTTAACTTTAAAGCACATTTGTGTGTTAAACTGAACAGGTATAGATCATTAATTTGGAAACTGGACTGAGGGCACTCTCATGGGAAAAAAAAAAAAAAGAAGAAAAAGGCAGAAATGCAGAGAGTGAGAGCTGCAGCTCCAGCTACACATTTTGTATGCAACATACAGAGCTGACCTATTCCAGTGCTCCTAAGAAAACAGCTACGAAAAGCTCCATGATGCACCCCAAACTGGAGGAAGTCTTTGCTTTGCTGTGGGTCTCCAGAAACAGCCAGACACAAATGATGTATAAGCTGGGAGCGAGCCAGACTCCCTCATGCTCAAATATATTCCTTTGAAGCAACTGACACCCATGTAAAGCATGGAGGGGAGTTCACTGCTCTGCCTTACTGCTGAGGAGCTGGAGGAATGTTAAGTTGAATTTATCAGTGCTCTCACCACGCTCCTTTCTTCTTGCCCCTTGACATGTGAGTTACAATTAGACTGTAACGTGCTGTATGGTTCAGGGTGCCAGAGTCAGAGACGATGTGCGCAGTGGGGTGGGGGAAAGATGTTAAAAATTCATTAGTAGCTGGCAGGAACGTGCTGGCAGGGAGTGGGACATAATGAGGTGTAAGTTTTGGTAATTTAAATTTTCTTTAGACTTAGTTTTACCTCCGAATTTGATTCAAAATATTTCTTATAGCTGACTTTGAGTTTTAGGACAAAATCTTGAAGTGGTTTAATTTGGCCTTGCTGCACAAAGGAGCTGAAGATCTGCCCTTAATTTCAACACGATCATGTTCTGGTAACACTTTGAACAGGCATACACAGTCATATCATATTTTGTTGTAACCACCTGGTAATTGCAAATAAGATATCCCTGTTTCCATAGCTTTTCCATGGAGACAAAGCTTTTTGCATCTCCTGTGTTTACGATAATAATACAGCTTTCCCATTTCTCTTCTCAGTAAGGTAAGTTCATCTCCCACTGAAGTATTTTTTAATTATTGATACCATAAATGGAAGTGTGTTGAAAACTATTGGCTTTGAAAATAGCTAACATGTGATATTATCCAAGAACCATCAGGAAAATTCTTTTGAAATTCTCTTTGATTCAGCCATCCTCAGGGCTTTATCCTTCTCTACCAGTCTCTCTACTGCCAATTTAAAATAACATTCTCTTGAAATCAGTGCAATGTCAGGAGAAATTCATCAGCACCGTAGGTGCATGTTTCCCTGATGTATATAAACCTACTACATTTGGCAGCAGTAAATTGATTGCATTTAAAAAACCTGGGGTAGTTGAATATTCCATAGTGCCCAGCTTGGCTACAGCTCGGAATATAAAGTATTTCGAGTTTCTTTCAGCTCTGTTTTAGGTGAAATAAAGTAAAAGCTGACTCCATAATTCTTTCCTTTTGATTTACTCAGATTATCCTCTGACCACATTGGAGGTTTACATGCAGGGACGGAGTAAAATATTCCCAATCTCTATGGAGCGGCACTGAGATTTGATCAGAACTGTTAATGACTTTGTGTGTACTTCCGCCTAATATCGAAGCTCTTACACTTTTAAACAGGGGAAAAAGCTTGATTTTAAAAGTCTTTATCAGACTGATCTATGCGGTGAAATATTCTCCTCTCTTTAATATCGCCAGTGCTGCGTGCTCTAAAAATGTCTCCATTTCATTAATTTGTGATACACTGCTACACTGAATTCTTTTAAGGTGGCTTTAGTTTCTGCCATACATATTTTACTGTTTTAAATTATAGATACAGGACTGTTGCCTAGTTAATTTTCTCTGGTTAGGAAAATATATTTCTACTCTCCTGGCATTGCATAAAGTGATATGTGAGATTTGCTATATTTTTTAGCTGATTAAGTTTTGCATTTCTGCATATTACTGCTTATGAGACCTCAAGTAAAACTACGTAAAGGAAGGATAAGTTTTATGGTATATTTGAAAGTTTCATATAACTATAAATTCCACCACTAAGCCCCCCTACAAGACTTTTCCATTACCTTCCTGGATAGTCTGGCTATCTGCTTCTTTCTAATTGAAGCATGAAAATAATATGAACTCAAAGTCATGAAGCTATAAGACAGGTATTAGTAAAAATGACACAGAGTAATAAAACGTGACAGAAAGTTGTTTGCTGCTATAACTCAGGTACTATTTTTGCTAGTCCTTATTAATTAATAGTACATTGATTTTGGTCTAAGTATGTGTCAAGGGATAGCGTCTGAGTTTTTAAACAGCCTAACATAATTACTGTTCGTGTTTGTTAGTGAAGCTTCACGTGTTATTTTATTTGGAAAGGTGGTGGAGGAAAGAAATTACTTATCTTACCAGTAATAGTTGAGTCTTTTAATGCTCAGTGACGGATAGGAGTGAAACTATTTCTCATATCACTAAGACACTGGGCATTAGTCCACCCATTTGCCCATAGTGATGTAAAACAACCTGAGGGGACAGCACCTTATTGCTCAGCAAGGCAATAAACCCCAAATGGTTTGTTTGAACCCACAGTACAAGAATTTTTCCACCATACAAATAAAATATATATAAAGTCTTAGCTCAAAGTGAAATTCCCGTGTTGTTAGTCTTAGCTGAACCCTAAAACTACAGGAAGAAGTTTGTTCCAGACTTGAAACTTCAGCAAGATGATGTACTAACAGAGAACAGATAGAAAATATGGACTTTTTTTTTTTTGTGCCATGGGGTTGGTTTGAGTTGTCCTGAGGCTAATTAGGAAATTTGACTGTACCCAGTTCCTCATCTTCACTGCATCTGAAGAGCTGTAAGAATTTCCATTTGCTGTGATAAGGAGAAGTAATATTGTTGTTTGTAATTACTTTTTCCTGTAGATCAGTACCTTCCTAATTCTTACTTATACCTCTCCAGTTGCCGGAATAACGGCTGCAGGAATGCTACATACTCACTGCAAGGTTGTTGTTATTCCCACCATCTTCTCCCTGCACAGACAGTCTTCTCTCACAATGTGTCCCAAGAGAATAAGTTCACCCTGATCTTTCTGACTGTCTCCTGACCTATCCCCATCTGTCTCCCCAAACACCATCTATATCCATCTCAAATATCAGTTTTGAGATCTACTGAAATTACAGGGGTTTTTATCCAATAATGAAACTGGATTTTTTTTTCCATTTAGTTGCAAAATATTTACTTTTAGTAAGACTGTTTCATCCCACCTTTGCATTTTTAAAAAATGACCTTTTTTTGGATACATGTAGAATAAGTGATATTTGCGAAGTCAAAATAAGACTGCAGAGAAGATATTCTAAAGGCTAATCCATTACTTTTGAAGGAAAATATCAAGCTTTTCCACAATACCTTCTTATTATTCTGGGTCACCATGATGTTTCCATGCACCTTGGCATGTCCCTTTAATTGGATCCTTACATAGGAAGGTCCGGCATAGTTGCATTGAAAGCTGACATTTCTAACTAACTGACCTTTTCAGGCCCAGTGATACTCCTATAATGATTATCCTCTAGCATTGTTTGGACACAATACCACATACTTCACAGCACATAAAGAATATGTTCTTTGAGAACTATTCAAAATGCCCAATCTCAAGTTAGCAAAATGAGAAAATTGGGTGCAAACATTCATCAGAGTGTTATTGTGCAGGTATCGATTTGAATGCCCTTTCATTTCTCTGGGAAAAAGTGTTGTATTATAGAGCTCTAAATTAACTTCTGTTCTGTTTTTTTTTCCCCAGTAAGTATAAAAAGGTCAAATTCATTCATAAGGCTGAATAGATTTGCAGGATATAAGCAATAAGATAGCAATCAACCTTCAAATAACCTTTAAAGAGACAGTATCTTTTCTTATGAACGGTAATTGATCTGCTCATTAAGTCTCTGCATACTCTTTGGGGCTCACCTAGGCGAAAACGTGTAAGACCCGTGACGAAAGGATGTCAGTTAGAACAAAACAGGAATAAATCCTCATGTGGAAATATAAATATTTTACTGGTTTGGGGGGGCGTAAAGTTGATGAAAGGGCTGACATTGTGATGTTAATTCCTTGATTTGGCTGTTATAAGGCTGAGTGAAAAAGACGTAGGAAAGACCTCAAAGTGTGAATTTGGTATTAGGGAGGATGACGATGATAGCGTGTTCATACATGCCTGAAACCTGAATACGTCTTCACCTTCCCTTCTGGATTTAGTAGCTGATGTGGGAGGGTGACCACTTCAGCACGCCTCTGGTCAGCGTATGTACAGAGGGGTGTATGTATAGGCGAACTTCTGCAAGGGACCCTGCTACACATCGCAGCTGGCTTACCACCGTGTGTTGCAGTCCCTCTTTTAAGGAAAGCCAGATTGTCAAGCAGTGGCTTTCTTTGCACCCTGAGTGCTTTTTGGATGTATGGGGGCGTTAATCACCTCTGCTTACGCAGAAAGGAGACCTGTGTCCAGCTTGTACCGCTGATTCCCCGACGGCAGCCTGCTGTGACCTTCACAGGGTCCGGGGCCGTGTCTCTGCAGCTCCTCTTGTGTAAGCGAGAGTGGTTCAAGGGCTGCTGGAAATTTTTTCAAGGAAGCACTATCTAGCCACAGACTTGCTTAAAGAACAAGGATTGTCAGTTTAAGATACCAATCGGAAGATTAGTGTTCTGTCCATGTCCATATTTCATTTCTGCATGTAAATCTGTGTTATGTTTTTAGTATTATTTTTATGAATTGCACATACACTGAGGACTATCTGTGCATAATTGATTACAAGGAGTTGTCTTGGTTTTTATCTTTGATCAGAATTTTCAGAAGCAGCAAGTATCCCAGGTGACGAGGCTTTTATGCTGTAAATGTTTGCACATAATGCTTTCTGTTTTACTTCACAATGTGAGAATGAGCGTGTGGCTCATTTAGAGAGACTGAAAATGAGCAATTCTGTGCACAGGTGTATTGTGGTCCTTCTCTGTTTTACGTAAGCTTGAGGAAAACTTAAAATCACCTCTTTTTTTTCCTCAAAAAAACCCACCATCCTTTCTTGAATATCAGATATTTTAGAGAGAATGGAAAGCTTTCTTCCTTTTTAATGACATTTTAATTTGCAAGTGCATCTGTATGGAAACAGTCTCTTCACTTATGATTTTTTTTTTTAATTTATTTAATTCTTTGCTGAGTGACCTGAACAAGACTTAGTGAAAATCAGTGTATTAAACATCTAGAAGACAGGAACGGATTATATTGACACTGCAAAATGGAGTACAGTGCAGAAATGCATGAGCTAGCAGAGATCTGAATAGCAGAGCTCTTCAGCTTGCAGCAGACGCACCAGTGTGGGTCCAGATGCCAACAAGCCGTATTATTTGGGTGCTATGCCTGAGATTAATAAGCCCTACCAATCATTTTCTTTTTTTTTTTTTTTTCTTGGTCTTAGGGTGCTGTCATTCTTGTGCTGCTGAATTGCACCTGCGCCTGAACCTTTGCTTGTGACTTTTTTTTTTTTAACAGTCAGGTGCATACAGTTAACTGCTTCATTTCTATTTTAGTAGTACCCACGTATCCCAGTCCATGAGGATGTCATTGTGCTGGATGCACACAGGGTGACACCAAGCTGCCCCTGAATAGCTGGGGACTTAAAAAGATAATGCAAGGGGCAGTGGGCAGGAAACATGGAAAAAGAGTGTCAAAAATAAAATATTATTTTAATAGAATTGCATTTTATTTTGAGAAGCAGCCCGCTACTCTTTGTTGCCTTCTAGACTACCGTGCCTCTTTGCTACCTCTTTCCTCCAACCTCTGATGTTACAGAAAATAGCAAAACAGTGATGATTATACAGCTGCAACAGATGGGACTGAGGAAGAGGAGAGCTGGAACTGCACAAAGGACTTTTCTTTAGCTCATTTGTTTCTAAGAATTGCCAGTGGGCTCATTTTTTTGGTATGCAGAACATTTTCTGTAAAAGCAGTCAGCCAAGGTCACTGGGAAACCCACAAGAAAGGATAACCTAAAGCCTTTTTTATTATTTTGAGCTTGTAATATGAAGGCACAGAGGAATTTTTAGGAGAGATTTGAACGGGGAAGGTGTGATGGTTTTGTGAATTCAGACTGAAAATGCAGGATAGCCCATGGTGGAAAAGTGACTTGTTCATCACACAGCTCGGTGCAGTATTGAAGGGAGTTATCCGAGACGCTGCTAAGTGAGATAACGTGAGTACTGTTAGGCAGTAGTCTCACTGCAGTGTCCTTAAAAAGCAGGTTAAAGGAAGGTGAAATACTGTTTTAACACCACAGTCTGCTTCTGACGTCTCAGCTAGCTGTGGTGTCTGTACAAGACGCTGCACTGGACCGTGTAGACGCCGTGAGTGCCAGGACAGAGAGTGCTGGCAGAGGAGCGAGGCACGGGAGGTGAAGGCACACAAGGCAGCATGGGGTAAAGTCTGCAGTGGGGCCTGGGGAGGGCAACATAAACCAGAAAGTCATATTTGCTGGGCCATATGAATCAAAATGAAAATAAGCGTGTTTGAAACATGTAGGAGACAGCAGGAGATTATATTATTCTTGATGTTTTTATTATATTATGTGCCCTGTTACACAGCTGCATCCATGGTCCTTATCCTCTGGGGACAACTAGAAGGAAGGAAGAATTATCTGTAGAGACCCTGATTTTCCTGCCCATCCTCTGGGTAGCCTCAGAGCCGTGCTAACCTCAGTCATGCTGCTGCCATCTCCTACGCTAAACCCACCTGCTTGCCGTTCCTCCCAAGGACTGTGAGAGTATAGGGCCCATGGTTGGATGTAAAAGGAATCCTCATCCAGTCACTTAGACCTGCTGCAAAATCTGCTTTGGGATCTGACCCAGAGCACTTAAGTTGCCTCTTAATGGGACCAAACCCCTAATTGTTGTCAAAGGTTTGACAAACCTGGCACCGAGAGCAACTTCACACACTGCGTTAGTGTGTGATCCTGAACTGAGCCCCCTTGCTCCAGCGAGTGAGCTTGAATTTGGCTATTCAAGCACTAAACCAGCTTCTGTCCTACTAGAAAAATTTGTCTGAATGGTCTAGTTCGAGTACCTGGGGCAGCTGCTTCCAGCTCTGGGCTGGACCACAGCCAGCAGCACAGCCAGAGACGTTGCCATCCCTCTCCCACCGGCACCCAGGCGCAGGTGGTCACCTCCGCCTAGCGTTGGCTTTCCCACCGGCTGCGTGGACACTTGTGGCATCTCAACAAATGCCTCTGGAAGCAGGAGCCGTGGTGCTGCGCGCGTTTGTACCTTGCACAAATAGAGATGCTATATAATAGTGCTGCTACTAATAAATATAAACCGTATAGATGTCAGGTTGCCCCGAGAATGTATTCTCCCCACAAACCAGGCGGCTCTACCACGGTGTTCAGGAATTAACTGCAGGAGTATTACTCTCTTAAGGCTTTGTGTTATAGTTCTGTTTTCTTCACCTTTAACCCCACAATGGATTATGACCATACTTTCTCTTATAACTAAATGCTCTTCTGTCCTTTGACAAAACAGATTTGTGTCTTTTCATAGCTTTCTGTAGAGGGCTAATAATACATGGGAAAGCTTTACTGCCCACAGGAGACTTTGCCTGGCTGTAATAATAAGAAATGCTGTTGAAAAGTCATGATCAATGTTAATTCAGTTATTTTTCATTTTCTTTTTTTATAATGAAATCTTCTACTTTGTGCATTTTATCCAGTGCTACCCTATGAATTGCTCGTTGGAGAGAAGGGTCATTGGTTATAAAAATGAGTTCTCGTTGTTTGTCCTCATACAAAAATAACTGCAGTATTTTTAAATGATGAATTTAAGGGAGAAAAAGAAGTGGAATCTTGGATGTACAAAAGATGTAAATATTGTTTTCCAGGTTTTATGGTTCCCAGATGCCTCCTCTAATTGCATAGCTAACCCTGAGTTTATTAAGTTATTTTCCAGAGTCAAACTCATTTGTAAACATGTCAGAAGAAAAACTAAATTTAAAAAACCAAAACCTTTGGATTAGAATTCTGGAGTGATAAACAAACTAATTTAGAATGTATTTGCATGTAATTTACATGTGCCAAAATAGGATTGCATGTGGTTTGTAAATACAGGTCTTGAATCTATTTAACATTACAGAATAGGACAGAAGAAATTAATTGTAGCTTGAAAAAAAAGGTTAAAATAATAAAAAGATGGCTCAAAATGGCCCATGTTTGAATGTGATTCAATGTGCAGAAACTGGTGAGGAGAGATAAGCACGCAGAGAAAGCTGTAAATTCTAGCAGCAACATCTGTAGTAGTTAGAATACTATGTTTTATAGCAATCCCTTACCTCCCCCCATGGACATTACTATGACATGCACTATATTTATTATTCACTTCCTGCAAGAGATGTTTTCCTAGTACAGCCTTAAAAATAAGGTCTGTTTCCTTTCTTTTAATGTTCAGACTTGTTCAAAGACAATGTCATCAACTTCCAGTTGAAGCATCTTGGCCTGTTTTTCCTGTACACTTTGGCACAAGAGAACAATTTGTAATTATCCTTCTTGTTACAGTGGTACCAAAGGATCCATCAGCAGGTAAATCTCCACTTTGCTAGGTGCAGTCTCCATCTGGAGAAGACCTGTTGGTCACTGATGCCTGTGAATCTTCCAACCTTAGTAGACAAGGCAACTTTAGAGAGGGAGGAGAAGGTCATGTAAACCAATGAGGAGCGTTGGTGATGAGACTTCTAGAGCGATGCTGAACAGAGGCAACACTGAGGGAGTATGAGGCTTGGAGCAATGACCACATGGAGCTGGCAAGGTCTTGTCAGGAGTGTCACAGGTTCTCAGGGTGCAAGAAGATTCATGTGCTGGTTATTTCTGTTGTTGCACCTGCCAGAAGGAGGCTTTGACTGAATCCTCCACATTTTTCCACCAAAAATACTATATGTCAAGAGACAGGACAGAGGATACCATCTATGCCTGCTGCTTCAGAAATATGCAGGACAGAGGGAAAAACCATCTGTAGAGATCTGAGGTAGAGGGAATGACATGAGCCATGATAGATAGCAGGTCTTGTTTTGGCTACTTGGCTTCTGCTAGTGCTCTCAATGCTGAAATGAACTCTTGGCCTTGGGATTAAAGCAGATGTGGTTTTGAGGGAAAAGGAAATGCTCTTTGGACAGAAAGGGATTGAGTAAATCTGAATTGTAAGGATGGAATTTAGTAGTACTGAAATGCACTGCTGAAGTTACAGGGAAAGGATGCTTTACTGACTTTTAAAAAAATAAAATAAAAACGTTATGCAGGTTTTCAGGTTTATCTTCAAATACCAAGGAATATTTTCTTCAATATTCATAGCCTTCCAGCCCAGACTTCAGAGATGTCAGCAAAGCAGTCCTGCAATACTTAGAATGGTTAGGGTTGGAAGGGACCTTAAAGATCATCTAGTTCCAACCCCCCTGCCATGGGCAGAGAAATCCTCCACTACACCAGGTTGCCCAAAGCCTCATCCAACCTGGCCTTGAACACTTGCAGGGATGGGGCATCCACAACTTCTCTGGGCAACCTCTTCCAGTGCCTCAGCACCCTCACTGTAAAAAATTTCTTCCTTATATCTAATCGAAATCTGCCCTTTTTCAGTTTGAATCCATTGCCCCTTGTCCTATCACTACACACCCTCGTAAAAAGTCCCTCTCCAGCTTTCCTGTAGGCCCCCTTTAGGTACTGGAAAGCTTCTATAAGATCACCCTGGAGCCTTCTCTTCTCCAGGCTCAACAGCCCCAACTCTCTCAGCCTGTCTTCATAGCAGAGGTGCTCCAGCCCTCGGATCATCTTTGTGGCCTCCTCTGGACCCACTCCAGTAGCTCCATGTCCTTCTTGTGTTGGGGACTCCAGAGCTGAACACAGTATTCCAGGTGGGGTCTCACAAGAGCAGAGTAGAGGGGCAGAATCACTTCCCTCAACCTGCTGGCCACACTTCTTTTGATTCAGACCAGGATACGATTTGCTTTCTGGGCTGGCAGTGCAGATTGCCGGCTCATGTTGAGCTTCTCATCCACCAGCACTCCCAAGTCCTTTTCCTCAGGGCTGCTCTCCATCCATTCTCCGCTCAGCCTGTGCTTATGCTTGAGATTGCCCCAACCCACATGCAGGACCTTGCACTTGGCCTTGTTGAACTTCATGAGGTTCTCACAGGCCCACCTCTCCAGCCTGTCAAGGTCCCTCTGTTACTTGATGTAACAGGGTCCGTAGATCTCATCTGTGTCAAATCTCACTCGTTTTCAGACTTTGTTGAGAATAAGTAGAGATGTAAGGATTTCCCCTATGAATCCTGTGATTTTTTTTTTTTCTACACTGCCTTCATTTCAAACATTGTCTTTACTTTTTAGACAAGAGGGAGAAAAAAAAATAGGGGTGGAGGGGGGAAAAGCAAACTTCTTGAAGTAGGAGACAGAGCTTTACTGTGTATTTGCTACTCAGCATTTTGCTTGAGTACCATGGAAGAATATTTATTATCAAGGAGGAGTAGATGTCAGGAACCTTTCCATAATCTTTTCAGGTCATAATACTTCTATTTCAATATGCAGATAAACGTCTCTAAATATTTTCTTGTACTTCTTATCATTTCATCTTGGGAAGAAATTAATTGTAGCTTTAAAAAAAAAGTTTATTTCCCATTTGGCTATGAGCCATTTTGTATATCTGCTTTAAATGTTAATTATTAATTAGGATATAATCTATTTAAGTCTCTTTAGCTGTCCATTTCTTCTGAACAAGGCAGCTGAATGAAATAAGAACTAGATGCATCACTATATAGATGATAAATTAGCCTTTTATCCCAGGAGAAGACAATTTCTCAACACCAAGGTTGAGATATACCAGGGGCTGGAATGGAGGAGTCTCCCGGCTTCTGGCCACTTGGTGTTTGATACATAGCATAAATCTACTAAAATGGCTTTTATGCTTAAATCATTGGTAGTGGTGAAGCGTTGTTCCCATGGCCTCCATTCTACCAGAGTTATTGTTGCTGGTGAATGGACTTAGTGGGAGGTTGGTGGTAGGTTTTGTGGTTTTTTGTTTGTTGCATTTGAAAGTGAGGAGTTAGAAAAACAGTAGCAGGTGATATTAAAAAAATAAATAAATCCGACAAGTAATGAAAAGCTTTTGCACATATCCCAAGTGGAGCAAACCTCTTAAATGAAGATCAATTAAGCTGCAGCACTGGTATGTCTTGCAAAATCTGCTGACTTGAATTTGTTATTTTGGATTTTTTTAACATATCGTTATACAAATAAATGGCCTCTTGACAGAAAATATGTCATGGTTACCTTTATCAACTGAGTCCTCAGATGAAGCATGAGCCTGACAATTAGCACCAATGACCAGCTGTGAAAACAAGAGTTTATCTCATTTATTTAAATTTTTTTCCCAAATATTTACATATTTTATCTTTTATTTATTGCAAACTTTATTATTGTTTTCAACAGTAAAGGAGGCACTTTGGATTAAAATTTTGTGTAGTGTATATTTAGCTCTTTCTTTATTTGCCAAGTTAAATGCAAAAAAGAGCCCTTGTTTATATGAACAGTATCTGTATGGACTTATCTATACGAACAGTTGAAAAGCTGGGCATTAGATTGCACAGCTCATCAGTCTAGCTTCAAACCTTCTCCAGCAAACAGCTGAATGACTTTGGAAATCTGTAGTGTGTTCCTGAAACTTTAAATGATACCATTGTGTTGCCTGATGCAGCTTAGTGGTTCACAGATCAATGGCTGGTGAAGCCAGAACATTTTCTTCTGTGTTTTATCTGTATCCATTGTTCATAGACAATCAGTTCAAGAAAGAAACACTGTGTCCGTGCTGATATTACCTCCAAAAAGTTCGCCCACTGGAGCACAGACACTCAGTCCAATTCAGAGGCACGTGCCAATGTTGTAGAATTAAATTACAGATAGGTTTGTAATACTGCGAATAATATGGCGTGATTTCTTTTATTGTAACTTAAATGGTCCTGTGCTGTTGTGACATTGCTGAGAAGAAACATGCAGAAGACAGACACAATTGAACTTTTGTTCTCTCCAGGACTTGGGCAGGCAGCTCAGGCAGATGGTTCATTTGGAATCCAGAGCCAGAATACTTGCATGCTCCTGATTTCCTTAAAATGTGGCTGGCAAGAGTGATGTTCATCTGCAATGGGCTTACCTTGAATGATGAGATCCAGAAAGCAAGTCACTGCTCCCAGGATTATATTTCATTATACAGAAGCAAAAAGCTCCTTAAGATAAATGGATGCACTGCCCCAAAATTCTTAGGCAGTAGCATTGACCTAGCTTTTACCCCCAGGAGTGACATCTCAGAGTCATCGCAAATGTCTGCTCAGAGCACAGCAGCAGTCAGAAATGCAAAGAGTATTTGAGAATTTTAGGAAAATAAAGGACAAATAACATGTAACAATACACTGCTCTCAAAATTCGTGGCAGAACTAACAAAAGTACTGTGAAAGACAACAAGGATGATCAGTAAAATGACTTCCATCTGAAAAGAAATCAAGCAGAAATGTGATTTTTCTGGAGGCTCTGCCACTAGCGTAAATGGAGCTTGAACTGAGTTTGTAAAGTTCATGGGGTTTTTTGTAGTTAAAAAATGCTGCAGCCACTGCTTCATAACTGTGTTTTGAACCACATTATGATGGATAAATATAGCAATAAATGCAAGTTACTACTAGCCCACGGATCATAACAAGTTTATTTTCATTAAGGATGAAGAGAAAAGGACTGCAACCTGTACTATGGCTTGCTTGAGAAGGACTAAATTCCCACAGCTGTAGAAATTCTTAGCATATATTTGAACAGAAAATGTGCTTTTGTTCTTTTTTTCTTTAAAGATTATGTATTAATTGTCTACCTCCAAAACCACATCCCTTGACATGAAAGCAAACAACTTTAGCTAAAAATTCATTCTCATTCAGTGATACAATGAAGAGAGCATTGAAAAATGAAACTCAAATATTTAGCCCTAATGGGAATAGGGGACATGAATGACTGTCAAGTGTAAATAGAAGAAAGAGAAAAGAAAATAAAGGAAAAAAAAAGGAAACAAAAAGCATGAAGGAAAAATCTACATGGGCAAAACTAAAAGTTCTAGTTTTAGTATATTTGTTAGGATCTTTTTTACTCTAAATAGACTAAATCTTTACAGGTTTTAGTTTGTAATGATGATGCAGAAAAGGCAGAGGCATTCAGGTTTCTGTCACCTTGGGATGAAATGCTTTCAAGTCCAGTAATAACAGAAAAGGATGTTATTCTAATATCTATTAGGGATAAACACTCTTCAATCAGCAGGCTGAGACAGACCCAATGCCATTGCTAGTGAATGTATCTTGGAACATGGGGGGATGCCATTTTATTGTGCAAATACTCAAAAAGGAAACTAGTGTGACTCAGGTGAGCACAGAGTGGTATTTTGACAACAACCCCCAGGAAACTAATTGAAAGACTGATGGAAGTTTAGTTAGCAAAAGTTAAACACTAGTGAAAGGCAGTCAGCGTTTCATGAGAAAGAGGATTTGTCAAACAATTCATTTCAGCCTTTGAGTGTGTTATAAATTTGGTTGATATAGTTAGCTGCATAATATTTTTAAGGTGTTTGATATAGTGCCTTACAACTTTTAAAAAATATAGAATGTATTAGATTAAAGATCAGTCAACTGACACATCTCACAAATCACTCATCATGGGAGAATCTCACTTGAATAGGGCTCTTTTTAATGGGTTTCTTTTCACGGTAGTGGGCCCAATGCTATTTCTAATGATGATTTGTCGATGATTAAAACATCACTGTTGAGTGGTAAAGACAGATGTAGAGAGGTTAGTCGTACAGTGCAACCTTGATCTGGATCCACTCACACAATACGCATTTCAATAGAGCAAAAAACAGATTTCTGCTTCTTAAAGCCAGAAATGCAGCCAAAGCCTGCTTAATAGAGCAGTATTGACTGAAAGAATTTGGGACTGTGTTTGTCAAGTAATAACCTGGATGTAGCCTCTAAAGTTATACACCAAACCTAGTAACATTTGGGATTTTTTTTTTTCTGAGTATACAGAATATACACAGGGAAGCAGAATGGATCAGAATGTCAAACCTGTATCTCAAAATATTTTGTACCTCAATGTATGCTATTCTGGTGTCCACTTTAGAACGAAGGCATTGAAGTATTGGAAAGTTGAGAAAACACTTCAAAATATAAGACTTTAAACTCTGTTTAGCTTATCAAAAGGGAGACCTGGAAGATGATGCGATAAGCATTTGAAGGTAGGCTCTGAGTCTACTGATAGCATGTGTGTGTTTGGTCTTTCATACAGACAACTGATCTAAATTACTTTTTTACTCATATGTGGTTTACCTTTTTTATAGCAGCCTTTCATGCATGTATGTGTTCATGGAGCATAAATGAAAGATATACTCAAAGGCTTTAATGGAAGTTATGTCCCTGTGTACAGACAAAATAAGAGGTAAATTTACAAGCAAGAACATATTTATGGTAAAGAATTGTCAAAGATATTTTGTGTATCTCTCATAATCAGGACCAGAATTCCATAGCAACAGGCAAAAGTCTTTTGTACAGCATGATATGGACTTTACAGTGCAGTACCTACAGTAATAACTACACCGGATGGCACATGAGCTGGACTGGTGTTCTCCAAGGCTGGCTGAAATGATATGAACTTGCTTACTATCGAGGGATGAAGTCATTGCTTGCCTGAGTTTAGACTGAAGTAGGTAAATAATTTACAGCTTTGTTTTGCTCTGAACCTCCATATAATGCTCAGAAGATGTCAAAATGGGCAGAGTATCTGAGATAGATTTCTGGGAAGATATGCCCTTTAGTCAAAGGAGATAAACATATTTGAGTGTTACTAGGGTGTGATCAAAGTGAAAAGTTATTATGCTAGCAGAGAGCAGTATAGTTAGAAACGCTACCAAGGAGAAGTGGTAACAGCCAGAGTTTAACAGAATATGTGAAGTTTTGCTGTGGTTTCAGCACAAGAGTATAGCTCAGAAGTAAGCCCTCAAAAACTTGGTGTATTTTTTCCTGACTTCTGGGTGACCAATTGCACCACATAAACTAGTAAAAATATTTCATGGTGTGTTAAGTAAGGAAGACGTAAACAAGAGAGCAACATGGGAGTGAAGCATAATAATTTGCTGCTGAAGTACTGTGATGTTAATAGCGTTATATGGACAAATGGCAAGATGCATAGAAAATCAAAAATGGCTGGATCAGGCATAGCATTGAGCAGTCTATCAAAACTGACATTTCCGTTGCACTGCCTTCCTCTTCCACTTTGAACAAAGCGTTCAATGTGGTGAACTACAGCTGGAAATCTTTGGGCTGTGTTGCAATGTCCAAGAAAAGAAAAAGCTGTTGAAAGCATGCAGAGTAAGGAGTGAACAGAGCAGGCATGCTTCCGAAACAAAACCATCTTGCTCTTATTTCAGATCTGGAACCCTGACAGCATCTCACAAAAGTTAAGGATCAAACTAGAAGTGGGGAGCTCACATGGCTAAACTAATAACATGGAAGAAAAATGGTTGTTGTAAAATGTGTAAAATG
This sequence comes from Tauraco erythrolophus, assembly GCF_009769465.1. NCBI lineage: Eukaryota > Metazoa > Chordata > Aves > Musophagiformes > Musophagidae > Tauraco > Tauraco erythrolophus. The sequence goes on along the minus strand of NC_141474.1, from coordinate 27,435,337 downwards.
AAGTTGAACGTTACTTTGCTGCCTTACAGGGCCTTTTTATTTGGGTGGTTGGAAGTTTGTGTTTCCCCTTAACAAGGCAAAAGAATTTAATGGCTTTATATTGTTTGGAGTTGAGTGAGTGCCTGCGGGCTTGTTTGATGAGAAAAGTGACGTCCTGAGGAAAGGTACAGCAAATTGCAAACAAAATCCTTATTAGTAGTGGCAGTTACCTCCTGGAGTAGGATTGATTTGGAATTCCTGTAAGGATAGTGCTCTCCTTGCTCAGCCAACTTGACAAATAGGAGTGTTTCTTAGTTCATACTCAAGTTGTGCTGCTGGTAATAGAATTTAAGTTTCAGATTCAAAACCATTAAAGCAAGGTACTGAATGTCACTATGCCTGAGAGATTCGCTTTAATCCCGACTCATGTTGCTCAAGCTCTGTTTAGATTAGCAAATTGCATGGACTCTCAGAAGTGGATTTTTGGAGCAGAGCAGTTGGTGCTAAAGACATCATGTCTATTCCATACATTTCTAAGGATTTTATGTTGGACCAGCCCTAGTCTGCTCTTGTGACTTGAATGCTTCTTGGTGGTTAGAGCACATCTTCTAATTTAATTTCCTCTGAGGGGAATCCATTTTGTGTGCTCCAGGATTGCTCTGTGATGTGAACCATAGCATGAGAAGGGCAGGTAATCAGGAGACTGGCTTCAAAATTTAAAATGCTTAGGATGTCATATGGAGGAACTAAATGTCTCGTTAACTTACTAGTTGTCAAATATATTTCTACCAAATTCCTTTTTAACTTAGGGCATCACTAAAATGCTCTCAAATTGAATTGGGTTTATTATTGTTTAATTTAGTGAGAGAAAAATCACTGTTAACAAAGTAAAATAACAGCTGTTACTGTAATGCGTCATGTGGAAAGGCAAGCGTCTTAAGTATTTGATATTTTATGTTTTGAACAATATTTAGTAGCTATTATCTCTGTTGCTGGAAGGTTGGACTCCTGCACTTGATAAACAAAATGGTGTTGATCTTCAGATGTGAAACCATTCAGAAACGCTATTAGAAAACTGTTAATGAAATATGCACTCATATTTGGAATTTCTTCACCTTGAAGTATAATTTACAGTTTTTAAAGGACCATTAATAATCAAAAAGAACCAGTTTTACCAGAATTAGGAGCTCACTAGCCGTCTAAGAATTCATACATTGCTACTCTGCAATTTGGCTGCAAGCCTTGAAAGTTGAATACAATATTTAAGACATCAGCCAACCATGAGATTTGCTACATGTATAAGTAGGTGTTCTGCAGCATCTCCCTACATTTCATCTTCTGTATGGTAATAACCTGCTGTGGGTGGATTCTTGAGCATCTGGAAACAGTCTCCCCTCTTAAAACTGGCAAAACAAGAATCTTAAGTCTTTCAGTTTTCTGACTGAATTAATATTGCACTTGTATATGCTGTGTTTTCTATAGCCCAGGAGGAAAACCATGAAGCATTGTCACATTTCATGCATCAGGGCTTGATGCACAGGGTATCCCAGCACATTGTGAGGCTCCATCGCCAAATGTATTTTTCTTCTCAGGAAGCGATTGACATTGATTGGTGCTGGAAATGAGGCAGTAGGTTAGCTGGTCGCCAGTCTGTTCCTCTAATGATAATGCTTTGTTTTTGAGGAACTCTCAGTAATCAGCTGATCTCACTTCAAGAAGGGTTTGATAAGTATCATTGACACTATCTTCTATGTATCTTTTGAGTTTTTCTACACGAATTATTTTTAGAGGTTTCCCTTTTATGAAGCACTTTTTTCTCTTCTACCTTTGAACTTCTATGACTTCTTATTGAACAGTATTAAGATTGTTTTTTAATTTGGCAGCAGTGAGATAAACAGTCAAAAATTTGATCCTGGAGTGGACTGAATACAATTAAAAGGTTTTTTGTGCTTTGTTATTCATTCGCCTGGTAAATTTTGATTCCTTAAATGGTCTGTAAGGAGGGAATTTATTTGATAGAATTCTGAAGTAAAGCCAAATAAGAGACTGATTTACTCCAGAAATACTATTCTTTTTAGCAGATTTGTTTGTACGACTTCTCACTTGGTAGCAATCATTTTCTAGTTAGTATAAACATGGTCCACCTTCCAGGGTTACTCTTCTCTTGTAGGTCTCTAGTCTTTTACACACTAGATATCAGCTTTAACAGTGTGAAGACCTTATTCAATGACACACCAAAGTCACTACCTTCTGAAAAAGCTGTTACATTAAAAATGTCTGAGAACATTTCTTCAGTTTCATCACAGCATTGGTCTTTTCTTCTCAGTGGCAGACTTGAAAAATTTGACAGGGTAACCTAACACTTCCAGACGGTGTTAGAAGAAAGATGCTCCTGTGCATAAGAAGGAGAAATAACATTACATAAACCATACTTTGTATCCATAAGCCTTTCAAGGTCTGGGTTATTTTTTGAATTTTAATGGAGAGTATGCTGAATGCTGACAAATAATTATTGCTAGCTTTGTAATGTCTTTTCTAGGGTCTATTTGTAAATCACACCACTCTTCTCGTATGTGAATGAATTTGCAGAAAATAAGGTAGACCAGAAATTTCCAGCAGTGGTGTTGGTTGTGTTCATTCCCAGAGCAGACAATACGAGGCCCTGGCAGGCCAAGCTGTGTTCCAGTGTGCCCCAACTGTTCCTCTGAAGGAGAAAAGCTAGAGGAGGAAGAGGGCAATCCAGTCTTTATGCCGTTCAGCCCCTGGCCTCTTCCCCTGAGGCCATCAGCAAGAGTGTTAGTTAGTGTCAATTGTGACATCGAGGAATGGGACTGGTGCCACAGATGCATTTGCTAAACTAGTCTGCCAGCAAACACTCCGCAGGTGGATATGACTTTCATTCACCATCAGCTTGGGCTGTGATGTAATGGCAGACCCAAAGGTAAAAGTTGTCTAATTTATTGCTGTTCCCTGTGGAGTCTGCACTCCTCCCGTATTCCTTTGTACTAAAAGAAATGGCGGAAGGCTGCGGTTCAAATGTTCCATTTTCCAATTTATTTCTTTCCCTCACTGTGATAGACTGCTCTGTAATAATTCGATATTGATGAGGATATTTTCTCAAAGGCATCTGAGGCTTCTGTTTTTCAGGGATCAAAGTAAGGAATAATCTGGATTTTTGCAAATAGATACATGACAACATTGATGTTGTATCTTCAGTGAATTGCAGAGTTAATGTGCTCCATCTGCTCCAGAGGCTATTCTGATACTAATGTGCTTTCACGCCTTAAAAAAGTTCGTGACCCAAATACAAACAAGAAATACAGTATGATTTTCCCATTTAGTTGTTGAGACATGCAAGGTTTTCTGGCCTACCCTAGATGTTCATGCCCTAGTTTAGCTTCACTCTTGTCCATTTTTTTCTTTTCACTCTTTTCTGCAGTCTCTGGCATTATTGCTTCAATCCATTGATTCTTTGGCTCTGGGATCACCAGATACTAAGGTCTCGTTTGTACTCCTCTCCACCTGTTTGAATGGCAATCAGAGACCTCAGCTGCCAAGCTCTGCAATATTTTGCTCAGTTGAGGATTGTGGTTGGCATCACTGCAGATTTCATTTAGTTATGCTGGCAGCTTTCACGCTACTGCTGGGCTTGCTATAGGTGCAGACACAGTGTCTTGGTCACTTTTTCTTTATACATAGTCTAGAAACATGTAAAAAATGTGCCCAGGCAAGTTATTCCTTCATCCAAATTTGCTTTATTAAACAGGCATGCCATTTTCAAGGTGGAGGCATGCAATTGCACTTTTCACTTGGCACCACGTTCTCATGCTGGCGGAGATGTTTGTGCTGCCCTTGGCATTCCTCCTCTATGTTTTTCTCTATCACTCTTGGGGTGGCTTTGGCAGCTGCACTGGCCAGATGCAAAGCTCTTGCCTCTTTTCCAGCAGAGGCATGTGAGGTCTGTGTAAAAAGCTTTCTGGCAGAGACTCTGCATTTTGCCTGGCTCTGCTTTGCTTCCCCAAGATTTGCTCTTCATCCCATAGATGTACTATTATCTGACCCACAAAGAAGCGTGAGGAATTCAGTCCTGTGGGGTGGGTGTTTGGAGAGAAAGCAGCTTACCTAAAGCACACAAAAAGCCCTACTAGTGCCTGTGTCTGTTCCATTTCTGATTTATAAACAGTTGCTTTGACATTTAATGAATTTGTCATCTTATAGCTTGGAAGCACAACAATACCATGCTCCCCTTTAGAAAAAGTGGTTCTGTTAGCAGAAAGATTAATGCCTGCTTGCAAGTACAGATTTTCTGATCTTTAATAAGTAGCGAGCTCATACTACAGATTTTCCCCTGATGAAGACACTTTAATAGTCTCTCTCTCCTTGGATGATCTGCCTGTTCTCGTAAAAAATGAAGGAACTTCTTATTTCACAGGATACTACCCTTTGTCTAATAGTTTGAAATTGTTCAACAAGTTCAAGAGTTACTGTAAGCATGCACACTCCAGGCAAAAAAAAAGGAGATACAGTTTTCTTCAGTCTGTGGAAATAGCCAAGACAAATTCAAGCAGGAATGTTATTACTGAGCTCTGCCAAGCTGACATTGTCCTGGAGCATTTCTGCTGGCAACAAGCAATATGCCTCGATAATTTCTCTCCAAAGTTAATTATCGTTAAGTGTGCCTTTTGTTAACAAATAATAAATATCCACTTTTGGAAGATTTTGAGCAAGTTAGTGAATTTGGTTGCCTAACACTTTACTTCAGGATATTTTAAATAACCAGGAAAAATTCTGGCTTCAGTCACTGTACTTGTAGGATAGAATAGTGAAATCTTGCACTCCTGCTAGAACATAGAACTTAAAACATTTTTATATGGAGCCACACAACAGTGGCAAAGGAGATACAACTGGGCAGCAGGTCCCCTAGCCTCACATGGGGAGAGCATTTGGAAAAGCAGGAAATATTCTGCGAGCCTGATGGTTATTTCTCTTTTGAGCACGAGAAAGACTTGATGGTTGTTCTCCTCAGTCTGTAAAATGACTTACTGTTTTGACACTCGGGATTTGGGTTGGAAATCTTTTGATGTTGAAGTTGGTTATTCACGAATGCTAATGGTGGTAATATTAGCAGTATACTTTGTAACTTGTCACTTTATAATCTCTGTTTTTATGTAAGAATCACTTGGGGTTTTTTTCACCTCTGATGATTAACAGGCAGAGATACATGACTCGTATGATGTGATTCAGTGTCAGACTCGGGGATAGCCTGTGGGAGTCACAGCCTCTGTCCTGGGCCTCTACCTAGTAAACTGCTACAGAAGTCTGTTTCTGCTCTTTCCATTTCCATTTTCCTAAATATTTTTGCTCTACCTTACCCATTGTGTTTTTATAGATGCAGACATTTATAGGGTGCCCATCACAGAAGCATTCAAGCTTCTGTGTAACAACATGTATGAATTACAACATGTAATGTAACAACATCATGAAAGGCAAAACCTTAACTCTAAATAAATAGTGCATACTCAACACCGTCTGCTTTACCTGTAAAAATGTTGCTCATACTGAAGTTTTGATGTAAAATTGTTTGATTTTTCTAAAGAAGATTCCTGAGGAAATCACTACTGCTGTCATAGAAAAGCCAAATCCGAGATGCCTCACCTAATGAAACCCAGAGAGGATGTTCATGTTCTGATGGACCATTAGGTGGAGCACTGTGTCCAGAGACCTTCACCAGTAAGGTGAAGCCAGAAGGCTGCCGCTGAGGATGCTGGGCACTTGGGATGGTGATTAAGGAATATTTCAGTTCACTCAATAGTTCTACTGTATATAAAGATCACAAGAGAATCGAGCTGTTGTGTTTGACGTTCTGAGGTCGTTGAGTTGCTAGATCACCAAGGGCTTCATAGTTAATAACCAGCACTTCAGTTTGCACCTGGAACGAGACTGGCAGTCAGCAGGAGCCCAAGAGCAGGTGCAATATGCTCTTGTCCATTTACTCATCCTCTATGGCAGACAGCCACGTCCTGCACCAGCTGAAGCTGCCAGATGTCCTTCGGGTCAGTCCCACATCACACGCATTGCAGTAGTCAAGAGTTTTACTTGCTATTTGCTTTTGTTGACTGTCCCTGCCAGTGTCGCTGCCTTAGCCTGTCAGTATAAAACTCCTGGTATAAGTCTGCATGTCTCCTGGGGAATACCCTTGGGATGAAGGGGACTTGTTCGGAGGTGGAAGTCTCCTATTGCATGTTGAATTTTTAGTTTTTTTCCATCTGATCAGAGAGCACGTTAGCTATCACTGAGGTCTTTTTAGATTATTATCTTCGGTGAATCACTTGCTCATCCTGCATTTTATCCATAGGAACAGTAAATTTCCTTTTATCAAGAAATTCCCTTAAGTCCCTTCAAAATGATATGTTACATTTTGTAATTAACTCCTTATCTTCTTTTTTCTTAAGCACCAAACTCAGTAGTGGTCCCTTTCAAGCTGAATTGGCAGAACTTGCTGTACTATTGTCATTCAGTTCAGGCTTTTTCTCTAATGGCAGCAGTCAGCCGAAGTAACATTTCAGCCCCAGCTGACTGTAAGGGTAGGTTATAATTTTCTGAACGACTTCTGATTGCGCTGTTTGCCTGCTTCATGAGACAGTGAAGAACATCAAACATGTCTTCATAAACATCATCAATTTCTATTTACAATTCTAATTGAGGTACCTGTTTAAAACTTTTGTGGGTAGGAAGCAGTATTGATCACTGGTTGACATTTTGAAGAAAAACTATGACTGCAAAACGGAATCGTTCACTCTCCTTAAACCAAACAAATTGGAATAGTGTTTGTTTATAAGAAACAAAGGAAAGACTGGAGATTATTTGGTGACCAATTTTATATTCATATTCTACGACTTTTGCTTTATTTTTTTGTCACAGTAATCCTGCATATCCTGATTTCTAATGATTTGCCTTTTTTATTTTGACTGTTTTTCAAATTGTTACTAAAAGGGCAGAGTTAAGGTTGTTTCTCCTGCTTTATTGTGTGGCTGTGTAGTTCCCTTCTAGTTGCAGCCCTAACTTGTTTTTTTTCTGGGCTTTTATTACTTGATTTTGGGGTGGGTTTTTGGTTTGTTGGGGTGTTGGTTTGGGTTTTTTTTGTTGTTGTTGGTTTTAATTGCTTGGGAGGTTGGTTTGTTTGTTTTAATAGCTCTGCAAAGTCTTGCAGGGTTTGTTTGTTTAGCCTTAATTTGCTGATATACACTCTTAAAGTCTACTGCTTTTTTCTCTATGAGAATATGAAGCCTTTGCTCTGATGGCAACAATGCCCTTTTTTCTGTAGTCTCAGGTTTAAAGTGTAACAAGCTCGAGTGCATTTGTTTGTACTTTAATAATATGCACATCCCCTATGTGCATGTGCTGCTGTTTCCCTGATGGTAACCAGGAGTGCTGTGAATCCTCATTCACCAATCTTTCTTTTCTCTTAAATGTCATAGCTGTCAGCAAAGGAGTGATGTGAAAAATATTAGAACAACATTTTCTAGATTCTTCTGTGATCTGCTGCTACTTTCTCTCATGCAGCGAGTGATGGGAATCATTCAGCAGGGACAGCTTAGAAAATGATAGCAGCTGAGTAAACCTGACTCATAGAATTAAATATCATGGATCAAATGGGCTTGTGCCAAACTTTCCCACTGGATTTAATGTAAGACTCTGACCCTTGCGGTATTACAAAAGTGGGTCACAATTTCTGTGCTTGTACAGTAGGTCTTTTGACATTTTGCCAGTGCCGGTATGTGCTATCAAAGGTTTTATCATCAGCTGCCAAAGAGATAACTACAAGTTTTGAATTCCAATAAAGAGCGTAATTGAATGGACTATGTCTCAAGAAAATAACAGAGGAGGAATGGATCATGGTGGGTGTTACGCCTCTGTGTTGCCATGAGGAAATTTGGCACCGAGGCTCAGCTGGAGACTAGATAGCAAAGTTGTCAACATCAGAACAGAGAGAATTTTATCCTTACATTTTGGAAGACATTTCAGTGCCCCTCTCAGACCTTTGCAATCACCAGTTTGAGGCCATTCTGTTGTGTCCGAGAGGTGCAGGTGGGCTACACTGGAAACATGGTTCATGGCTCAAAAGGGAGTCTTTCTTCTCTATTTTCTTCCCTTAAGTACTAGCAGCCTAGTCCTAGTCTTGATCATTTACCCCTCACTCTCCTAATTTTAATACAAAGATGTTGTGATCCTTCTGTTTCTTTCCTTTCTATTGGTTGTTCACAGTCCTCAGCCCTAAAGACCCGATGCCCATTTTTCTCAAAGTAATAATGGGGCTCTTCTCCACAAGCCCTCTGGTGAGGTAGAGCTGATGAATTTTTTTTTTTTTTCTGCAGTCTACATTTCATCTGTCTGTGAGACTGTAGCTTTGCATCTTTCCCATCTTGTCCACTTTGCTCTTCCATGGGCGTCTCACAAGTCGGTGAACCTGGAGCTCTCAGTGCAGTCACTTTTTCCCCTTCCCATATTAGTGGCATGGCAGCTTGTCATCATGGAAGTATTTATAGCGTTGCTAACTGCTTCACAGCCTCAGGTGGGGGATAAGAGAACTGAGAGCTAAGGATAAACCAGTGTTGGATGTCCATCATCCACAGCAGGTCTCAGTTCATCCAAGGCAAGAGTGAAATGATGCCAGAGGTACAGGGCCGTTTAATGGTGTGACAGCCAACATTGCAATTGGAGAAGCTTGACTTTTGTCCAAAATGAAACAAAATCGAGTCTTCTAAAATGGCGATAATCCTCCTGATATTACCAGGGTGATCCTGGAGGGGATCATTTGTCTGTGGGCGTGCTGCGTAACCTCAGACTGGTTGCACGCCAGACCCAGCCTCCCTTGCAGTTCCTATAACTCTTAATTCTGGCAGCACAGAAGTTAATAGTTTAGGAAAATTTTGCTTTTTTTATAATTAAGTCTGTGGAAGGTAGAAATCAACAGTACAGTGCGTTTTCCCAGCAGAGACCGTAAATTAATTAGGAGCAATTTGCTGTCAGAAACAATTTCCATAATTTTAAGTAAAAAAGCAGAAACCTCGTTTTTATCCTGAAGTGATTTAACTCCTGTGAAGATGAATTATGTGAAACTCTGATTTACCTGCTCCTGGCTCCTGGTACCCAGAATGATGTGGATGACGGTTCAGGTGGTGGTTACTACTGCTGGGGCAGAATTTCTGAGAGTGATGCTCTCTCCCCCCGCCGCTCAGATCTTGACCTTTTCATAACAGAATTGTCTTTGACACTTGCAAATTCCTGTCAGGAGATAATGAACAAATTGCAGTGCTAATCGAACACAGGCCTTTTCTAGGCTTTTGCCTGATAGTCACGCAGCAAAGGTCACAGTCTAACTAATGAGGGCTTTGGGTGATACCTACACAATATGTGGGCTTTTCTGAAAGGCCAAAATTTATGGGTGCCACTTGGGGACAATTCAGCTATCACAAGCATCTTAGAAGTACAGGAAGGGATGATCCATCCATCACTAAAGCCCCATTATTGAACTTAAACACTCAGCCTCATATGCATAATTGCCAGACCTTGGGCTCCTCAAAAGGCCTCAGTGTCATTATGATAGATCCTCCTCCCTGTTTACCAGGAAGAATGAACATGAGATGGTCCATTGTGGCATTTAGTATTTCGGCCCATCAGTATTTTAGGGTGATTTGCAGATATCAAGTCACTGGGATGCTGATTTAAATGAAGGGAACATTTGCAGAGTCATAAATTTGTCCTGTGAAGTCTATTATGTGGATACCTTTCTGCAGCTGATAAGCATTAAAAAATTTACTGCTTCACACTTGCGTTTTCTCCTTTTTTTTGGTAGCCTTTTCAGGTACAAATATATTTATTAGCCCTTTCTTTCTTTGCTGGTGTACAATTAAAGCAGTCTGACCTCTAGCTGCCAAAGGGTTCACCAAAATACATTTTAGAAACTGCGTTTTCCAGAGGATAAAATCTGCTGTATCATTAGTTCTTGCTTTAAAGTGACATGTACACTTTATTAAAACTGTTTCCAAATATGTAGGAATTATAGGCTAGAGATGAAAAGGCACTGGAAGATAAATTAGGGTACTATCCTCAAAATCTGCAAGTTACCTGCAGAATATTAAACCAGCCCAGGGAATGGTAATGCAGCAATGGTGCTCAGCTACTCTCTCAGTGCGCTAGCACCAGATTGTAATGTGAGCAATTACGTTTGGGCTGGTCCCGATCCGTTTCCATTGCATGCGGTCCGACGCTGTTTCCTCTCACAAAAAGGCCTGTAGGATTGCCATCTGCAGTTCAACAGCTCCTGCATTTCAGCGGCGGGTGAAGCGATCTCTGCGTATAGTTGATATATCAGTTTGCTCGAGCTCTCGGATGCTGTGGGATGTAAGGTGTGACATAAACCGATGTTATATAAATATTTTTGAGTTCTAGAAACGCAGACTATAGCAGAAGCTTGGATTAGAATTGACAGCATAATCAGAATCTACATTTCACACGACAGGGATGGTGCCTTGTACCATACAGTCTGCTAAGTACCACCCGGCGTTACTGTACGCTTCCACATCTTCAGAGGAATTACAAGATGTGAGTTTTGTTAGTCTGTGCACCTTTTCTTTCATATTTAATTAAAAATAGCTTCTTTCCATGTTTTTTTTTTCTCCCTTCAAATCATTACCTTGAAACTGTCTGTTTACATACCGACAGATTCAAAACCACCACCAGCTGAGGGTTTCTGTTTCAGCAGTGCAACACTTGTGAAATGTCTTAGCTCATAGAACTGCTGAAAGGCAATGAAGACACCCTCTCCTGGTCATCCACTGAATGCACCAATTTATTTTTAAATGAGCTCGCAAGTCCTATTTGTTTGCGTTTGTGTGTGTGTCTGTTTATTTAAAAACATGTTTGGAAATTAGTGCTCATTTGAACTCGGGCTGTGAGACAGTGACGTGAGACAGCTCTTTGAAACTCGCATCACTACGTGCGTCAAATGCCGGCTCCAGGTAAGTTGTGCTGGATATGATAAGCTGGATACACTGGTCCATGCAGTGAGAAGCATCCTGTGTAACAGGTTTGAACATTGCCGTCAAGACCAAAAACTGAGTGACTCCAGGGTTTATCTGTCCTTCAAGTCTTGTTTTAGGTTGTTTTGTTGTTTTTTTTTCATTCAGCGTAAGGTACCTTAAGCCAGCGAGATTTCGTTTTGAGTGCCTGTGCAATCTCCTCTCCAAGTAAATCCCATGGCCATTGCTCTTCCAGCTCACAGAGACAGCACCTGAAAGACCAGGTGTAACGTTTGTAGAATGATGGGCATGTCTGGGTTGTAGCAGCAGGTAAAAAGAAAAAGATCAGAGATACTTCTGCGCTTTGCTTTACTAATATCTTCTACTTTGTGGAACCCTGCACTTCTGAGGGAAATTGTCTGCCATGGACTACGCAGCTCATTTCAAAGGACATAGTCTGCTCTTTCCCATGCAACATCTGGCATAAACCCTCAGAATTGCTGTTGTGTGTATAACTCACCCTGAGTCAGACAGAATCAGCTGTTATTTTGGCACTGGCCATCCCATGATCTTGTTTGAAAATAAATACATAAAACCAAAATGAAAGCATGAAAAATCCGTGTGTCATACGTAGCAGGAGTGTATTAGTTCTGAGAAGACATTTCCAAGAATATATACGTTTTCGAAAAATGTATATACACAGTGTTGGGCACATAACGCGTTGCTGATTATACTTCTGACCACTTAGGCATTGCTCAGATATAATCTCTTTAGCTCTTCAAAGCATTCAGCATGTAAAAACCAGTTTAATAGTAAAACCTCCCTCATCTGCACATAGCCTCCACTTGAAGGTCTTCTTTTCAGTCTTCCAAGTGTATGTACTACTCTAGAGCTGCTGTTAGATCAACAAGTTTTGGTTTTAATTTAAATTTCCTGTTAGAGATTTCTTCAGCCAGAACGGGTTGAACTACAAAACATTAGATCAGTAGGGGACCTAGGATAAAAGGTTTGATATCTTTTTGCAAGAATCGCATGAGGATTTGGAAAATTCCTGGCGGTTCAGACCTGCCCTTTGCAAATGGCCGTTTCCTCGTTCTTGTCATGCTCCTGGTCCTGGACATAAGGACAGCTGCACCCTCTGGGGTTCACTGGGCTGCTTGTGGCTTTCTTCGTTAATTTGAACGGAACGTATTTGAGCTACAACCTTGCTACTAACCCCAAATGCTTCACTTACCTGTAAGCACAGACTCCTATATTTATTCCATTTGAACAGTGACTTCTTTGTGCGAGATGTTTTGATGCATCCTAATCTGGATATATTCTCCATATAATGTTCCTGCAGCCTTTTAGTAAACTTTTGCTAAACTCTTTCAGAGAAAACTTTTAGGAGGTTTGTCAAGGCACAGTCCAGAGCATATCAATGGACAGCATGGGTAAATCAGTGCTAGAAATCAGGACTGACAGACAATTCCGTGACTAAGAAAGTCATAAAACTCGTCTCCACAGTTGCTAATCCTCTTTCTGGTAGGTTGGCTTTTTGGTTGGGTTTGGCTTTTTTTTCCGTTCTACGTAAATCTTACTTGTTATTAAGCAATTTTAAGTGTTTTTGCCATGGGAAAGGAGAAAGCTTCACACCTCAGGCCACTAGGAACACACTGATCTCTTCCTGCAGATGTATGGGAGGAAATGTGTGAACTCTTGCAACGTGAAGGTGTTAAACTTTATCAAATGGACTCTCCTGTAACCTCTTGGAGACCTGCTGCTACCCATTATAACTGAAAAAATTTCCATCTGATTTTTCAAGTGGTTGCTGCTGGTGGGATTTAAATAGTAGGGCCCTCTGATGGTTCCATTTGAATTTGCTTTGAAATACCAGGTGGGTATTGGATTCTTATACGGACTGTACTTTTGTGTATAATAATGTTAAATATAGTGTGTTCTTAGCTTTGTCATATAATTAAGAATGGTATTTAGTTAAAACAGTTCCCAAACTGGGAAGATCATTGTAACTGAGAACGTGTGCAGCTGGGAGAGAGACTCAGTGAGGGCAAATCATGCACTTAGCAGTGTCCTATATATTAAACGTTTTGTGAAAGATTGGAGCTGGGGGAACAAATAATCCAAGTAAATGAGTAAAATTCCTTGTGCTGTTTGGGGGAGGAGATACTGTTTGGCTTGAATCCAAGAAAGTGCTGAGAAGCGTGTTAAACTTTAATGAGGTAAATAGTCTCATCTCTGTGGTGCAGAGCATTTAGGCTTAATTTTAGGCACAAGCTTAAGTTCTTTGCCAAATTGGGGTCTATAAAAGAGTTATGCTTTTGCATTTGAGAAGCAGGGATGATATCACATGACTTCTATATTTAATCACAACTACTGAAGGCAGCTGGGATTTTGAATACAGAATACTTAAAGCAAACTGTTCTTGATCAATCCATAGAGAAATACTCAGAGGGAGAAAAAAATATATACAGTAAATTTCAATAATGAACAATTTTGAGGAAATTGCAATCTGCTTGCAGACATTTGGAGAGCAGAAAGGAGGCTAAATTTGTTGAGTAAGTTACTTGCTGTGATCTATTCTCTGGGCTCTAATTAGAGGGAAGTGAGCAGTAAGGGAACCCAGAAAATGAGACTGTTGTGGACTGAAGTGCCCAAAGAGAAGACTTGACGTTGGAAGGAGTTTTTTTGAGTGGATTATTTTTCCCCAAGTATTCTTTAAATAGGAGGGGAAAAAAGTGGTGCTTTGAAGTGTTGGTTTGAAAGAAATGCTAACTGCATCAACAAACAGCATCGATGCTTGACAATTTTGACAGAAAACATTTGTGTTTGCTTTGGAATCTAAATCTAAACGTTTCCTATAAGAGTTAACCATAGTAGTGAATAGCTGACAACTTTGTAATTTTTTAACGTTAAGGTTTATTACTATATTACCTAAGTATTTTCATTGGCTACTTCAGCTCAGACTTGCTCACTGGTTGCATTTAGTTTACAGCACAGCAGATCGTTCTGCCTTTGAACACCTCACGTGACTGACAGCTGCCATGTGAAATATTAAAATGTAACAACTGCCGCTATTGTTTCTTCTGAACAAAGCTTCCTGCCGTCAAATGCGGGGTCATACCTGGAAACTATTCAATTCAAACATTTCCCTGATGAGGCCACCCCTCACCTCGTAAGAGATCCACAGCGACAGTCTCTTCACACTCAAAACTTGCTCTTCATAGTGACAGCAGAAACTCACTCATGGAGAGCAGAACTTTCTCAGGTTGGTGGTGAAAAAAAAAAATCTGTAGGAACACAAAACTCACATATCCTTCTGCTCCAAGCTCAAGGCATATTTCTTTAGCCTTATTTTCTTCAATACAAAGTACGGAACAGTAGTGTATGCTTATTAAAGAAACACACTACGAACTAATGAAAAGAGTAAATGAAACCTCTTCTCTCTTGTCACCAGTACTAGCAATCCAACGTAACCCATAAGCAGACAAGATGGCTCTTAGACACAGTTTTTCATGTCTGTGGCACCAGACTCAGGAGCTCCTACTTTACAGCTACAATGTGCTTGTATTTGCAAGCTACTTTATGCTTATTTTTAAAAAAGATAAATTATTTGTATTATTTTTTAAAATCTTTCCTATGCACTTAAAGCGTATGTGGTGGGCTGGCTGAGTGGTTTTTATTGTTTCCATGTCTCCTTGTAAATATAACTTTCATTCCCAATTTCCATAGTTTGTAGTGCTTCTTTTTGTGATTAGTACATCACCACTTTGAATTCTCTTATGGAAGCTCTTCTTAGACACAATTAATTGGACATAATTTCAGTACTTGTATCTTAATACTGCAGCTGGGCAAAAATGCAACTGAAACAGTTTCTCCCCCATGCAGGTATAAATCAAAAATAATTTGTCTGGAATTACTAGAGTTACTTCAGATTTTTCACAAGCAAAACTGATAGACTTCAGTCCAATAGTTCTCTGTTAATCAACTTGTAACAGAGGAAGTGGTGCCCGTTCTAGCTTGAACAGTCTTAGGCAGTGAACATCAGGACCTCATTCCTTCCTATTTCCTCTCTCTACCAATGACATTCTTGTTCGTGCCACTCACATCCATGTTTTTTCCTCTTGATTTCATTCATTGTATTGTAGCCTTGCAGGATTGTTCTCAGGGTAGAACAGCTTGTTGAAAGGTGTTTATAGTAACAATTACACTTACTCCAATCACTAAAGTGTAATCTTTATCTTAATAAAAAAAAAAAAAGGAGGGGGGGCAGAAGAAAAAATATACATCACAAACTACTCCAAAGTTCTGCTTGAGTTATTTTTCAATTACAGCAGGTGAAGCAGAACAAAATTGTTACAGCCATTTATTGATTGTGTTACTATCCATTAAGGTACAACAGAAGAAGTCCATCATATTGTGTAACAACTTAACTATTTAAAATAACAAAGGCTTCCTATTGTTTCCCTTTTTGCCATTATCCTGACAAATACCTTCTAGTTCTGTGCTGGAAATCAAATTCAGGAATCATAATGAAGAAATTCTGCATTCAAGTTGACATTATTTCTTTCCCTAGCTATTGAAATTCTTCAGCTTTTTCGTTGAAAAATAACTGAAGCAGAACAAAGGTAATGAAATATATTAATTATAGTAATAATGTTTTACTGAAACTGGCTGCTTCCCAAAGAGAGTGCATATATAATCATAAGAAGAGATTCTATCAATAGGTAGACGATTAACAGGTAATACTGTCACAGTAGTAATTTTAGCAGCTATGAACTATTCAGCCATCTAACTGACAAACCGTTTGGAGTTTTATGATAAAGAGCAAAGCTTATCATGTCTGCTAAGGTGGGTGGGTGCTCTTTGCTAGGGAGGAAGCCAGTGGAGTTGTATAATGAATGGCAGATTTACTGGCTGATATTGTAGCATTGAGCTGTCGGTAACAGCACACTAGAGGTGTGCTCTCAATTCAGCAGCAGAGAGGTTCATAAACCAGGTGTTAAACTGGAGCTTGTAGGGGTTGTTGTTCCTGATGGCTGGATACCGGCACCCAAAAGCAATCAATAATGATATATCATTGCAACTAAAATGCAGTTGTTATTGCTTAGTCTGCCTTGAGTCTGATGAAGAAACACAAGGTCTTGAGCTGGCTGCTAAAAGTTCCCTGTACATTTATTTTTGTGTACACGTGTATGCATTTAGTAAGCATCTCTACATCTTCCTGGCAGCCCAATGGGAAAGAGTTTCCAGACCTGTTTGCGTCTATGGTAAAAATGGGTCCCCCCAGAGAGAGGAGGTTTTCCCCATGTGACAAGGACAAGTCTCACTCCTAGCAATGCTGGTCATCACTGCTTAGAGAGAGGGGTGGGAGAACAGGGCTGCGTGCAGTGTTACCTCTTCCTGCAGGCTCTAGCAGTTTTTGCTGCATAGGATCAAAACACAATATATCAGACCTCTGTGGTGTTCAGTTTGTTTCATGTTTATTTTCATGAATTCTTACATTCACCCATGTACCAGCTTAAATTTCCTACTCATAAAAAAAAAAAAAAATCTTAAGAAAATGAAGATGACAAATAAGATCCCTATTCTACTTCTACCAATGCTAGTAAAGAAATTATTAGGACAAGAGCCAGAGTCCTTTTCTCCATAGTATTGACCATGTCTTAACCTCGTTGCCACCTCTCTTCCCATTTTCAGTTGTCAGACCATTCTTCCCTAGCACTGCAAATCTTGCAGTGTTGTGACAACTGCTAACATAAAATATCCATTGCCTGTTGCCGTAACCACGACTTCTCTGTTTGAACATACTCACTACACATAAACTTCAAGTTTCTTGTACCTACCTTCAAGTAAATTAGACTTTCTATTTTAAATGTCCCTTTAAAGACAAAGTGAAGTTGGCATTCAGACTAGAGCATGGCTTTGTTGTACAGTTATTTCTGTCTTAAAATCCCTAATGATCATTCTTGGGTTTGCAATCGTTGGGAAGTTTTGTTGCCAATTCTGGCGTCCTGCCCTGCTGTCACTGCATGTCTGTGCTCTTGTAGCTTTTGAATGTCTTTTATTTGACTTGTACAGTAAATACCTGTCAACCCCTGAAGTTGTTTCATCAAAAACCCCCTCGATCTCCATAATTGATGCTGAAACACTCGATATGAATACCAGTTGTGTGTGTCAATGTTCTTTAGGATCGGCTCAAGAAATGTTTGTGTAGGGGAATGCCTCCTGCATTTGTGCAGCTTGGCTGAAGATACACTGAACAAACATGAGTCAGGACTGGGTCAACACTTGCTGCCCTTTGTGCTTTGAGATCTTTGGGGTATTCTTTCTGAGCATATAAAGAGGTTGAAAAATAAACACAAAACACCTTAAAACATTATTGTGCATATATGTCTTATTTCTTAACATACTTCCATAGATGTTTGGCAAAATGGCACCTGTGCAACCGTCTTTGAGCCCAATTTGGGTCTTCCATTACTGCAGTTCCACTGACTGCAGTGCAAGTATTGCTGATTTACTTAGTGATGAGGTAATAGGTCATATATAACTTTGTTTCGCTGAACTAACAGATACCATGCAAATGTGACGTGTGATTACCCATCAGGGGTTAATTTTGTTCTCAAAGCACATTTGGGAATGTGTTCAGGCAGCACACAAAACGAAGGCTGAGAATCAAAGCAAGCAGGCTATCTCTTCCCACAGATCTCACAGCAAAATTTAGGAGCTGAACGATGCAACATGTGCATAAAAGCTTGATAATGTTGTTAAAACATATCACTTGAAATATGTTAACGCATATGTTGCTTCATTTAGAACTCTTTCAAAATACATAATTTGGCCCTTTAGCTTTACTCCCACCCAGCTCATTATGGCTCATACACCTAGAAAAACCTGTTCGAAATTCTCTGCTGCTCTTTCCCCAACACCAGTGTGACCTTTCTTTTCCACTTATGCCTTGTAAAGTCCTTTCCCTCTCTTTGTGTCTTACCCTCCAGCTCTTTCAATGCCCTTTCCAGTCTAGTGGTGGTTTATCCCACCAGCATTTGCAAGGGTGGCAGCCAGCTGCAGTCTGCCCGAGGCAGGATTCAGCCCGCTTTCATTTAAAACGTCTAAAGGTTTCCCATGGTTCAAATTTGCTTGATTGTCTATCTGTGAATAATTGGTTCTTTTTAAGCAGCAGGTTAGGTTGTTTGGGTTTTTTAATTATTTGTATCAAGATTAGATAAACATGATAACCGAACGCCATTGTGACAGAAATTGTTGGTCAAACAGGTAAATCAAATTTTCATATTAGTTTTACAAAAAGGTTTAAATTCAGGTAAGAGTGTACACACACATGCACACAAGCTGTATATGAAGACCAGTCTAATTTCTCAGTCCTAGTAGGATAATGAGCCAGTAGGTAGAATGGTATTTTCATTTGAATACTGGAGGAGAAGGAGATAAATCATTGCTCAGAAGTTCCTCAGATAAGGCAAAGTAACTCTTTTCGTACCATATTTTCAGTTAAATAAATATGACCTTTACACGGCGCTGTAAATTGGCCTTGAGCACACCTCTAGGTGGAATTACCTTCGATTCCCAAGTATCACATGCTGCAGGCTTCCACTCAGCCCTTTGTGCATGCAGACATATTACAATACCAATTTTGTAAAGTCTCCAGTTACTCAGATGTATGACCTGACCAAATCAGACTCTTTCCTGATTTCTGAGTTTCATATAATTTTGATCTTGCTAGTTCCCTTTCAAGGTCAAAAGCAATCTCTGTGCTTCTGGGAATGTTCTAGTTGCAGAAATTTTTTATGCTACTGCAGTTCGTAATTTTTACTAGAAATTCATTTGTCTCACCAGATATGGGGTGACTAGATGATATTGAACAATACCTGCAGGGAACAGTGTTCTCCATCAGTCTCATTTTGTGTAAAGCAGGGTAGAAACTTGTGGTTTAGTTATCACTACTAGACAGATTCCATGTGCAGTAGGGCCATGAAGCCTGAGTCACGAAATTTCGAAATACCAGATGCTGATCGTGGTGAAAGGAACTAAGATGCTCACTTGCTCTCTTGAACATCTGAGAGTGCCTATCAATGTGACCTGGTACAGAAATGTGAGAATACAGGGAAGAAAGAAAAAACACCTGTTACTACACTTTTCTGCCAAAGTCTGGCATTGAAAAGTTGAAAATTGGGTTGAAACAGGAAAGACGCTTCCACATGAAATCTTTTTTTGTGTTTTAGCAGTCTGTTTTCAGAGTTCGAACCTTGCTGGTTTAGCCTTTCCTTTTGTTTCCAATTCAACAATGTGGATGGATTGGATCTATTTACAACATTTCCCCACTTCTCTTTCTTGCTCCTCATCTTTGTAGTCTATAGTCTAACAGTATGTGAACAGCTAGAGAATACAAATAATATTTTAGTGTGAACTACAGCTCCATTTCTAATGCCTGGCAAACTTTTCATTTCTAACCCTACTTTCTGTATGCTGTTTAAACTAAAATACAGATAATACCTCAATTCTTGAAGTAAATTAAGTCTATATTTTGATAAGCCAGTAAGCACGACAGCTTATTCTTCATTTCCCCCACAACATATGGGGCCTTCTGTTTATTGTCTTTCACTAATTTTCAGTATTTTCCTTTGAGCTTTTGTCAGCAAAGGCATACACTTCCCTCTGCGGTTTGTATTTCTTCAGAAAAACACTAGGTGAATTTGAGTAATTTCCTCTTGCAAGAATGTATTTGGTTTGCGAGTTGAGGTGAATTATACTCTGCTGATTAGTGAAGCAAGTGCTGTGCTCCATCTGCTAGAGAATGGGAATGGGATATTTGTAACGTGATGGATGTTACTGTTGGGTGGATTTGTAGTGCTTTGGTATGACTAAGCTGTTCACCGGGGTTGTAGGCTGCTTCGTTGGGTTTGTTTTAAAGAGGACGCACTGACTTGGGGATAGGGAGCGTTGCTGCAGAATTATGGCTTCGTATGAGAACTGCAATTAATGTATTCAGCAGCAGGAACAAAGTTAAGGCATACTACCCTTATAACAAGATATTTGGAAAAACAAATGCAGAGAAATAGGGACTGATAAACACAGAATATGATTTCTCAGTTATACTTGAATATTCAATGCTAGATTTTTTTTCTCCTCAGAGAATTAGAGAAGGTGAAGATGAAATATCTTTTGCGCTTGTTGTGCAGTGTCTAACAGGATGTATCTATTGTCTTAGTTTGCTCAGAATTACCCATCTACAGTTTTAGAAGTCTTCTAGAATTTACACGTTCACTCATCCCAGGAACAGATAGGTATTTCAGAGCTGCAGAAATGCTCTGTGGCATTGTTAGGGCGGCTCTAGCGAATGCGTTCATTTATTTCGATAAGTGGAATGAACACCTGAAAACGTTACCATTCATTTCTTAACATACTTTCCCTTCCAACATGACCAGAGTGACTGTTTTTCAGCTTATTGAGATGACATAGTTATAACAAACTAAGAAGTCTCATAAAGACTTCCAAACCTAGGAAAACAAATTACAGTAGAATGGTGCAAGGACATCTTAGTAGTGAACCATGTTGAAATCTGCTGCTCTTTAGAAGTCAAAGGGACATATTCTGCTCTGAAGTAAGGCACTTGTTTTTCTTAAGGTCATACAAAACAAAACATTTTTTGAACAAATGTCAGAATAATACATCTGTAATGAAATGCAGTATTTACTCACTTCCAGCATTTGAATGTGACAAATCTGGAAAGGAAATCAACAGCTACTGCTCTTGTTAAATAGTCCTTTTGATATTACAAGTAAGTTTTCATTGCTGGACCCATATGTACTTTAATGATTCCTGGAAGTACTATGACTTGGCCCAAAGGAAAGCACAAACTTAATACTTTACTATGTGTGAATTAAATGCAGCTAATTAAAGTGAAGGAAAATTGAAAATAATTAGGCGAAATAAAAGCACTACTGTAAAGCTTTTATTAAATGCTTACATAGTGAATAAAGAATGTGCAGGAAAAAACAAACCTCTCATTCATTTACCTGAAAGCTGCTTACTCCAGCCTCCTGGTCGTCGAGCGAGGCACAGTCTTCTGTACCTTATATCTCCTGAACAAGAGCTCGCACGGGTCTGGTCCCTGTGTCATCCAGAAAGGTATCATGTATGAAATGACCAAATCTGAAAATGGGATTCCACTTGCCACGCCACAGAATGATCTCCTGCATGGATGCAACAAGTTACCTATTGAAAATGTTATGGATAACACATGTGCTCTGCCAGTTTAGTGAATGCTCAATGAACGCTTGTTTTCTTCTCTATGGAAGGTAAGAACTTATAACCTGCCCAGCTCCCACTGAGGTGAGTGAAAACAGGAATACATCCTACATGGGAGTAATAACTAAATAAAGACACACAATGCCAGAGAACTTGATGATGATTAAACCTCCAAGCAGAAGAGGTTAAACTTTGCTCACTCTGAATTTTTAAAAGATATTTGTGTTCATCATTTATTTCTGAGGACTAATGGCTGATGTATTTTCTTAGAAAAGTATTTTTAAGAAGTTATTTGCATGAAGAGTGTGTGGGTAGAGTTTCATGCTCAGATTAAGAGCAGGCAAGAAGTTGATTGACAGATGTGCATGGAGTCTAAAAGATCAGGAAGACAGGTGACCTCCTGGGTAAGAGCAGCATACGGGATAGCATTGTTGGGAGTCAAACATCATAGTTTGAATTTGATGTCAAGAAACTTCATTCAGAAGTCAGATGTTACCTAATAACCAGGTGAGACTTTTTATTTTGACAGAAATGTGAGAGTAAAAGCTAGGAGGAGACAGTAAACAGGCAAAACCGAGGCCAAGAATGTTGATTTTGAAGGCTTTGTGGCACTTGGGATGGACAGTTGCTTTCATGGTAGCTACTAGGAGAGATAGAAGGGAAAATTTTATTAAAAATTACTGTCATCTGTTCCTCTGAGGAACAGAGAAAGGCTAAAGAAAAGGGAGAGAGGAAGTACCAGTGTCTGGGGGAAACTGTATAAAAGACAAAGCAGACACATAGGGTAAGAGGAGTTACAGTAGATGAAACAAAAGTTGACTTGATGAAATTGAGACAAAACATGGAATTACGCTAAGTTTGAAATCATTTTTTGATTATATAAAACCTAAATATTTCAGTTTTTGAAAACAAAATCTGCTATTATTGTCCTCAGGACACCTCAACTTTTTTTTTTTTTTTCCTTATTTGTTTGTTCTGACTTGGAAATAAAATACTTGCAATGGCAACATTTCATATCCTGGATGGTATCCAGCTTTTGCTGCTTTTATTGTATTGTAGGTCCCACAGAAGGACTATATTGCTCTTCCAACAAATTACAGTGTGTTTTTTTCTGAACAAAACTTCCCTCTCCTGGCTTTGTTAGTGAGTCAGGGTTTTTACCCTAAGTGACCAACTGTTCTGTATATACCCAGCAGAACTCAGCGTTGCTTGTGATGAGGGTGACGGCTCTGAAGAGGGCTAATGCCAGGGATAACAATCTGCAAGAGTGGGCTTGGTGCTCACAGTGAAACACACACCGGGAAATATCACTAAATGCACTAGTTTTATATATTTAGGTTCATTTTCTGTTCTTACTTATGCCTTCATATCTCTTATTTTCAGGTCATTTAAATAAAAGACATGTGGTGGGACTCTATCATTTAAGCAGAATTGGTATTCTGCCATCCATGAAATTGCACGGACACCTTCAACTTATCCCGAAGTGCAAATTATGTGTATTTCTCTCCTTTAAAAAGTCAATGTGAATAAATGCTTAAAAATATGGGTCACAAAAAACATTAAAAAGGATCTTTTTTTTTCCCCTCCAGGGTTCATTTTATTATTTTGAGCTTTCCTCTCCCCCCTTCACAGCAAATACATTGAGTTGGATTGTTGTTGACTAAATAACAGGAGTATTTGACACACCTGCCATCAACTTATTGTTTCAGTCCTGCTATTTACTTCTGCTGGAGAAGCTTCTTTCATCTAAGCTACATCTGTACTTCCTAGCCTGTCCGAGGGAGCACGCCCAGGATGATGGCTTGATGTGTTCCAAGCCCATGACCAGTGTGACCACACAGCTACGTAGTGTCTTCAACTCTGCTGCCTGTAAACCCCAGCCGTGTCCGAAGGAGCCTGTTTGACTTCTCTGCCTGATGGTTATGTGACAGTATTCTTCCATGCTGCAGGATGCACATGGCCATGCTGCATTTGGGTTTACTGTAGGTAAAACACAGGAGGAAATATCTCACTATCACACTTCTTGTCTCCCCTAACATGCCAGGTGCCTGGATTCAAACGGGCTCAGGAATATACAGTGTAATTCTTGGGTTTTGCAGGACCAGAATAGTTCGACTGTTTACTGTAAGTTGTTTCCTTTATGTTAGCACCTAGCCAGCGATCGTGCCACAAAGTCTTTGTCAGTCATCCCAGGAGATTCCTGGAGTCGTCAGCTGGTCCAATACCCAACTTGAGCCAGGGAAACCTGTACTATGCTTGAGGGATGTTTCCCTAACCTTGAGGGACAGAGATTCCCCATTCTTTGTAGCAAGTAGCCATGGTATCTTGCAGCCTCAGGTCAGAGCAGTCTACTGATGTCTAAACTAAATAGATCTTGCTGAAATAAGAAGTCCGTTGCTTCTGCCCTCTCCGCTACAGAGAATAAATCGTTTCTTTCCTTTTTCAGAACAGACTTTTAAATGTCTAAGTTTGCTTTTCTTGAGACCGAACAACCTCACTCCTTCCAGCTGTTCACTGTGTGTCACCTCTGTAAACTTCCTTGCTCTCTCTTGGACTCCTTGCAGAATTCTTTCCTCGGTGCTCCAACTAAGGCCTTATAAATGCTGAACAAAGTGAGCAGATGAAATCCCACATTTGATATTTGCCTCATTTGTAAAGTTTGATGTCGTTGACTTGTGTTGAGTTTCTGATTTAAAGTATGCCACAGTTTTTCTTACAAAATCTCTCTCTCAAGTTGTCTTCTAGCCCATATTTGTTCAGTTAGTTATTCCTTATGTATAACCTTGTCCTTATTGATCTGTCACCATTTTTTCATCAGGCTCTTTCTCCAATTTGTCATGCTCATTCTGAATTTTAATCCTGTCCTACAATATTTTTGTGGTCTTTTCAGCTTGCTACCAATGACAGAGTGCCCGAAAATGATGAAAGGGGAGGAACAGGATACTCAGTCTGGATAACTTATTTCCTAATTCTGTCATTTATTATGAATTGTTTGGTATCTATGAAATGCTGTTAGTAAGCTGATGCCCATAGTATCAGTAAGATGTATGTATAGCTATTATTTCTTAAGGTACATTTTTTATGAAATATTGAACTGTTATGAAAAATTATGAAACACTGAAGCTGAAGGTGACAAACAATGGCAAAATACCAGTGTGGATAGATATTCTGGATTCAGCAATCTGAGCAATCAGAGTAATGCTGGCTGTTTGCAAGCCTGGAGTGCAGAGAGAGCAGTTAAAGCCTACAGAAAGGTTAGTCCCCAACTTCAAATTTACATTACTGTTTCAAAGATGGTGAACATTTGCAATTTAATCTGGAGTAACAGCAGCTTGGCTTCTCAAGATAAGAAGATAGTGATTCAATTAGCTAATGTGTGTGCCTACACTTAGAAATACTAGCCTAGCTTTTAATGATGTAACACCTTCCTCCACTTCTCCATGTAAGGTGACTTGCAGACATGCTTCTGCCTGCGGGGTTAGGATGTAAAATGGGATCTTTTAATAATCCCCAATGGCAGGACCTGTCTGCTCTGTGTCATCTAGGAAAGCTTGATTTGCTCTTCTGGGCCTGCTCCAGGTCTTGAAGATGGTGCAAGTTGGATTAGATTTTAACAAGGTAGAATAAGATGAATACATAACAAGACCTGATCCCATCCTTGTGTCGTCTGAATGTGCTAGAGTTGTTCCAAGCCTACTTGCTTCATCGGCTTTTCAAACTGCTGTTCACATACTGTTGGCTAAAAATGAACGAGGCAAAATTCATTTCCTTACTGGTTCTGCCTGAATTTATGACTATTGAGCCTCCAACTTTCAGTTATGATCTGTCTCATATATGTAATACCACATTTTCTGCAGGTGATAAGGTTTCTGTAACTTGTGATGAACTGCAGGCAGTAGTTTGGTTTATTTTGTAATGCTTCTTTGTGTGTACCTGAAAATGGGTCATTTTTCTCCTGCAAGAATCACAACAGGTATCTCTGCAGGGGGACAGTCAGCAGTTGAACTGCATAGGGAAGGAGAGATGCTGTCGTTAGGTTTACTCTGATTAAACTATTGCAGTAGCTGGAACGAACCTACCCAGATGCAGGCTCTAAGCTTGCCAGGTGAAAATTGTTCCTGAGAATAAATAAAAATGATGATGATGAAGATTGCCTCTTTAACACATATAGTGGAGGGAATGGAAATTTGTCGGTTGTGGGATCTGGTTTGGGGACTGCAGAGATCATTTCCTTGCCTGACCTTCATAACAAGAAGTGCCAGACTTCATCTTGTATGTATCAGACTGGCATTGGATATTAATCCTGATGGAAAAGGATTATGTGATTTTCACAGGCACTGAGATAGATTATCCTTTTTGGCCTGGCTGGAAGGTAGTGAGAGTCTCTTTTGGCAGATGCTGGCAGGGAGCAGTGTTCCTGGGAGAGCAGTAACCGGAAAAACCGAGCACAAACAGCAGCTCTGACTTGAACTGCCTTTTCACTTTCCAGCCGTTTCTGTTGTTCCAATGTGCTGCTTTTGAGGACTTGCTTCCTTGAGCAGGGGCAGTGGCGTGGATCGCAGTGGTACAGGCTTTGAGAACTCTGTTACCAAGCTCTTTGAAACACTGAGTAAAAACACCTCAGTGTTTTTCTCAGGAACTTTTGAGATAACATAGCCTTTAAAAAGTAGGCCTTTCACCTTGTTCCTAGCTGCCCATTTGAATGTTTTGGCCCAGTATTTTGATAAATGATGTTTTGTCCTTAGGTCTGGACACAACTGATGTTTGATGTTTTGCAGTATCATGTTAAGCCCTAGTAACTCTGCTGGGGTTCACACTGGATAATAAGACAACGAGTCATGTTTTTGCTGGTTTGCTATTCACTTCTCACCTCCATCTATCCTAGGGATCATGTCCCATCCTTTCACCTCCTCTGAGCTGCCTCCCTGAACTTCCCTGGTCTGTTCCACAGAAAATGCTGCTTCCAGGAAGGGGCAAGAATGGCTGTTCTTGCTGCCACAAGCTATTATCACACCATTGCTTCAGGGGCTGAGAGGTCTTGACCACCTACGTGAAAGATGTTTGCTATATAAGAGCTGGTCCTCATCTCCTCCAGGGTAGAGCAGTGGTTTGGGTAAGGGGTTCAAGGGTTGGATCCTGCTCAGTGCTCACCAGCTGCACTGTGCTGTACTGGAGTAATGATATGGTATAGATCTGTGTGGGGTAAACTGGTGTTGCTTCAGCCACTTCCTGGTGTATCAATTCAAAATAATTGAGTCATTCTAACTACAAATATGCTGTTGTGTTTTGTTTGGTTTTTGGTTTAAATTACAATAAAAATTTCAGTTGTACAAAAAACCTGCTGGAGAACTAGACTAAACCCATGGGCTTCCACTGGGACACTGCAGCCTGGAACTCCTTGCTGAAGGCCATGTAATTTGCATCACTTTCTTTCTTCTTTGAGTTTGTAGACTTAAGCAGTAAAAAAATAAATGAGCAAGTATGGAAGTTTTTTAAAAGTATATTTTAAGCTCTTCTATATTTGCCTTCTGACTAAGAAATTTCATACAGAGAGTATTTTTTCAGACCTTCCAGAGAGCAACTTACTCTTTCCTACAGTAGGTAAGATCAGTTTCTCCCCAGAAATGTACATTTTTCCCTGGTGCCATGGCGGGAACCTCACAGACTGGACACCTAGCTTTCAGACAGCCAGAGCAAAGAAAAATGAGAAAAAAAATCCCTCTCTCCCTGATGTGAAAGCAGAAATGTTTGTGTGCTATGTCAGTTGCTTCTGCTCGTTAGACCTGCAAACTGCCCAGTGAAAAATGATCTGAAAATAAATGTGCAGTGAGTCATTTTTTCCTTCCCTGAGTTATACCTTTAATTAATCTCAATCAGTTTACAAAATCCATTTTTACTCAGATTTAAAAAGCATGCACTTTGACAAATAAATCTAGTAGCATGTGTACAGTATTTGTGATTGTTGCTGCTTAAGACCTGTCAGCAAATATATCAATATTAATTGCCCAAGTTTCAATGAATTAAAACACTATAGTTTTATGTTGAGGGAGTTGAGCTCTTAAATTACTGTATTAGCTTTAAGCTGCTTTAGTGCAGTACACGGAGGCATGTCAGTTTAAATTCAAAAGTAAGAATTCAAAAAGTAGACAATAATTGAAGACAGCATACATAGGGTTATCTATTTTAACCCAGTTAGGCTTGCTCTTTGATTTGGTTTGGTTTTGGTTTTTCCCTGTATCTCCAAATCCCTTATGGCCCTAAGAGACTAGTACATAAGCAGCAGGTGAAGGTCATTAAAAAAATTAATCTATTTACTTCAGTGAAACCCAGGCTCAACTGAGGATATCACCTGCAAATTACAAACAAAACCAAAAACCAACTCGGTGACAGAAATGTGAACCAAGTTATGTATTTTATTACAAGAAGTGCAACCATTCTGCCTCCCTTGTCTCTGTAGTAGTGCTTTGTATTTCATGATATAAGCTTGCTGGGAGCTCTCCACATTTGTTACCTAGTTGTATTCTGACTCATTGCTGTTCCTGGTTTGTACCCATCGTCCCCATGTTTATGCAAGTTTGTGTTGCTGCAAAGAAGTGAAGAGTAAAACCCCTCTAGCTTGCATTGCTGCAATCATCGTGAACCCACTTAAGATCTCATTTAATCTCTTCCTTTCTCATTTAGTTTAGTCTTTACAAAAATTTGGAGCACACGTGTACATTTCTTCTCTTAATAGGGACATCTTTGTGACTTCAAGTTGTATTTTGCAGTACTCTAAAAATATTTTTCTCTCTGTTTTTGCATCTTTGCTAGCCATACTTCTGTTTGATGTTTCATCTAAAAGTTTCAGTGCGTAGACTCTGTAACCCCAAAGACCCATATCTCTCAGTAAGGTACTAATAGCTTTTTTTAAAAAAAAAAAAATCGCTTTGGGAAATATGAGATTTTCAGAATAATGTAGCTAATATTTACATAGCATGCTACTGAAAGTGTATCTTTAATGTTCAACAGGCAGTAATGAATTCTGGAAAACTAAGGTAAAGGCAGCTCAGCGTGCTGCCGCGCTGTTGGGAAGGCTCTTGTTCACACTGAGCATACCAAGAGCCTTAACTCAAACCTTAAATTAGTCAGCAGCCCCTTTCTCAGTTACACAGCACTGTAAAAATAGTCACCCAGACTAGCAACCAGCAATTCGACCTTATAATGCGCTACGCTAAAGCTAGTCATTGTTACAATGATCTCACTTTCTTGCTTTATTCTGTTCCCAGATTGTTGCGTGATAGCGATGACTTTTCAGGGAGATTTTTATTGCATGTGGAAGAAGGCGAGTTGGATAATACCCAGAGACTGTAGCAAGAACTCTCCCTAAACTCAGGTCTTTACTCATACAAGGGCATTGCTTTCTTTTGGGTGGGGATGAAAAGAGATTGATTTTAACATTGTGGATGTTTATCACTGGAAATGATTTTTAATGTGTCTTAGAATTCTTACCTGTCCATAAAATAGAAATTACACAATGTAAATAAAAGGTAACAAATATTCAGGCCATGCTATTGCTGAATGACAGTGGATGCTTTCAGTGGATTTTATGAATCCATCAGTGATAACCTGCAAATAATTTACTATAGTGTGCCTTCTGAAACTATGAGACTTTGTTAAGTAACATCCAATTAATGAGATAGCACACCTTAGGCAAAACATCTACAACATGTGCCACTCATCAATCGCAAAGACTGAAATCAGTCTCTAAAAATGAGACAAGTGAAAGGCAGTTACATGTTGTACGAGGGAATAGCATACTCCTTTCTATTCAAGGGCATTTCATCTCAGGGTGCTCGCTACATGAGCTACTTAGATATGGTATTTGTAAGGTTGCTTCATTGCATGACTTACACTACACACTCACTTGCCAAAATAGGCACACAAATCAGAAATCAGTCTAGCAGTCTGTCTTTTCTGTTATCAGGGAGTTTTATCACATTTTTTTGTGGACGTTACCTTCTGTATCCTGGCTTGGGACCAACAGCTACTAACAAAGTGCAGCAGATTGACTAAGAATCACTTCTCCTGCGGCTCACAACTAAACCTCTTGCTCTTTGAATCCTTTTATTGCTTCCCCGTCTTGCTTATATTAGCACTGAGCCTTCTGTCCCTGCTGTCTAAGTCCCACGTAATCCAAATCTTGTCTTCGGTACATCTCTGCTATTATCTCCTGTATCCCTTCTGCTTCGTATACTCCTCTCATCTCAACTTCATCATCATCATCATCATCATCATCATAACATAACCACCTGATGCCTTCCTGATACAGCTTTCCAAATTTTGTTTTCCTTCTTTAAGCTTATTTCTGAGGGGAGCCACTACCTGTTCCTGTGTCTCTTGCCTGCGTCATCTCACAGCCAGCCTGCTGTCCTGGGCTGTTTAAGTCTGAAAGTGTCAGCCCTCTAAATCTCAGCCTGAAAAGCACAGTGAGATGGAAAATGTGGCCTGAATATCTTTGTTAGTCATATATGTGAATCAGAGCTTTTTGTCCCAGCCATGTGAGTTTCTGGTAGCTTCAGTGGGCTTACTCATGATAGCAAATGCTACATTCAATAGTAAGCATTTGCAGGATCATCCTCTATGATTGTAATCCCTTTTAGATAGGGAATGTGTCAGCATTTTATAAAGGGATGTAAAGATGCGTGTAGCCCATGCAAACTCTCTGAAATTAATGTTGCTCCATCAGTGGATTACAGGAATTTATAGATTGCACTATCATGATACAACAGTGTTGGAGTTTAGAATTCATGAAGAAAGGATAGGAAGAATAAAAGGAGGAACGTCGTGTCAAATGTTTCTTGATACGGCATGATACGTCAGCTCTTTCTGTGCATATAATGTCCATTTGTTTAGAAATACTCTTGACAATAGAGATATCTCTGTGGTTTCTGTCCCAAATTCTAACCACTGCTTCTGTCTCAGACTTGTATCTCCCCAGTCTGTGTATTTGGGGTTTATAAGCATAGAGAACCTTTGCCTGTAAATTCCTTCAGGTGTTTCCCTGTGAACTTTAAGCAAGCATCAAATTGTTGAATTGTTTGACAGATTGAAAGAAACAGAACGAAGCTCAAAGGACAACAGTTCTCCCTTATGCAACCTAGAAAACAATACTATAAAATATTACATCAGCTGCTGGCAGCTATAGGTTTGCCTGCCCGCTAATTTACTATCACAACTGTTCCAGAAGCCTTTGTAATCCAGCCATTGCTATTTATATTCGTAATGATTCATTTAAGGACTCTGTACACGTCAGCAAAAAGTCACCAAAAAAAGCAAAATGAAGATTAGTTGGCTGAAAGTGCATAGAACAGAGAAGAATAACCCAACAATGGAGTTGAGATTAAGTTTATACACAGTAAATAACCAAAAAAAAAAAAAAAAAAAAAAGGAGGGAATGGGGAATAGTTTTCTTTTCAACTCATCATCTAGGAGCTAGAGCCTCTGATTTTGGCACTAGGCAGTTCCCATCAGAGGATATTAAGAGCAGGGGAACAGGTGTCTGGTGGCCAGGGAAGGAAATGAGAAGCCCTGACACCTGAATTGAGATCACAGACCTGCTCCTGCCTTTGTGTCTGGAGAAAAGGTATTAACGGCTTAATGCCTCAGTTCCTTTGCTGGCTGCAGTGGCACCCAATTCTCAGCTGTTAAAACTTTTTGCTTATTTATAAGGTGATTTTTCTATAGAGAACTGTAATGATGCAAGGCAACTTTATTATGTTCTGTGGAAAATGCTAAGTTAAGAAAAAACGATGAAGGATTGTGTAGTGGAGCGCAACACTTTTTAGCGTTGAGTCTCTAGGTCATTCTGAAGCAGGGATTTGAGTGGTGTCCCTTAGGATTTGCTGTTATACATGCTGAAATGATCAATCAAGGATAAAAAATGGACTGTTCTCATCTCATAGATCATTTCACAGTGAAACAGTTAAACTCCTGGCTGCTTTCTGAAAAACAGAGATCTGCATTAATAAGGTGACCTTATCAGAGCCACCCCTGGGGGGAAGGGAGGGAGAAGAAAGGTTGTGGAAAGAAAGTGAATCCTATTGTTAATCTTTTTTCAGGGAGATTTGGATTCCTGAATGCAAATTACTTTATATTTAAATTGTGTGAAAGCACAAAAGGTTCGTGTCTACAATTGACAGTTATTTCATTAGCTGACTCATGGAGCCTTGCAAATGGTTTCTAGTGTTAACTTTCCTTGGATTTGTTTTCTTTGTTCTTAGCAGATCTTGCGACGGTGATCATTTTGATTAATGTATTCAACGCTCTGTTTTACTCCCGATTCATGTTTTTTGCAGCAGTCAGCGTTCAGGCCCGGGTAAGGTGAGACTACAAGATGGCTTTAGTCTTTCTCCAGTAGTGCCGATCTGATGGGCTGGCTTCCAGCTGGAGATGAGAGAAGCATGGAGGCCACTGTAATGTATTTTGCATGGTAGTGACCCAAACACAACTTAAAACAGATTTTCATCATCAGATGTAGGATTGTCTCAGCCACATCCCTCTGTGACAGCAGACGGGCGCTGCGTGGGCTCTGTGCTGCTAGAATATCATCTTTGTTTTGCTGAGAGCCTCTCAGGGCTAGGTACGCTGGTTTGAGCCTCTGTTCAGATAGGTTTGTGGTTCACTGCATCCCAAAACTAGAGTTTGTGTGCTTGTCTCTCTAAAAAAGCTAGCATATTAATGGAGGTATTAATTTTGAGGGGAAGGAGAATGCGTAGGTTAAAGTTCATCCTATCTTGCTTCAGGCCCACCAATAGTAGGTGTCCAGCCCATGCTACATATTGAGGAACCAAGAATCAGTTTAGGAGAGAGTGGTTCTTCCTATCCCTAAATTGATGGGTGGTCTTTCCTCTGGAGGTGGTGGCCCTCCATTGGCCCCAAAGATGAGCTTCAATGAGCTGCTCAAGTTTTAGTATGCTGAAGTTTAGGGTAGATGCTGTCAACCCAACCTACTGAACTAGACTGAATAGCATCATCAAAGTTTATGCATCAATGTAACAAAATTGATGGAAATTGCTTGATTAATTGCCCCAGACACACGTTGATATGCAGACAAGTTGCTGGAGGCCTGCAAGCTCTTAGTGTCCTTTCCGTTTCTTCTTGATTTCTTTTACTCAGCACTACGTTATTGTTCTTTTCAGAACTTTTTGGCATTTGTTGTTGCAATCAATCTGCCGTTCCCTGCTGACACTTCTTATTGCATTGGTTTTTCAAAATCTTTCATCAGCACCTCAAGCATTACATTGTTCTTCAATCTGCATCAAGCTCCCAGTCCTAAAATACAAAGATCTCAGGGGCTGGGGCCTCAGTGTCTTCACAAGTCACTCGTCTCCATTACCCTTCCAGAGAGTTGCAGCTTCAGGAATCTTATCATGGAAAGAGTCCAGGACAAAACGCTTGAGATACAAAGGCAGAGCCTCAGCAATAGAATCAGAAAACGTTCAGACCTAATCACCTCTGTATATCATCACTTTGAAACTGTTGTTCATACGCAGGGGAGATGAACTCATGAGACAACTTTCTCGTGAAAATTTTCAAGCTATTTTCCATTTTTATAGGAAACTCAACATATAAAGGGTTTTCTAAGGTTTTTGGAAATAGGAAACTTGGTTTTTTTCAGGTTCAGAGCCTCGATTTTTTTTGTCCTAATTTTACATGGTCAACTGCAAAAAAAAAGGAAGAAAAGGTTCTGAGTGTGTCCTGGTTTCAGCTGGGACAGAGTTAGTTTTTCTATATATATTATAGACTATAAGGGAGGCTCTGAGAGAAAGCAGTGGAAAGGTAAGTTATTTTTTGCTTCACAAGTCTAAGTATTTTTCCCTATTCTCACTTCTGATTCACAACAACAAATATAAAATTATTTTTTCAGCCTTTTTTTTAGTAGACGTTTACATTAAAAAAGTGAAAGAGAAAAGCAAGGATAGATGGGAATGAGTATCAGAGAAGTATAATAGTTGATGGGCACTTGAGACTCAAGGGGAAGAGAATAACAGAATGACTCAAGCTTTGCCAATTCAAACGAAACAGCCTTGTTCATTTTCTTTTAAACTGTATTTTGAAGCAAAAAACTTTAAGCAAATATTCTTAGATAAAACCCCATCAAACTGCTTTTTCACACAAGATTTTCACAAAACATGAGCTTGGTTCATAACTGGATAGCTCTTCCAGCTGATCTGGAAATATTATTCTGATCTCTTTGTCCAAGATAATCAGTAACACTGAAAGCATACAGAGGTTCAACACACAAAATATTAAAGAGAAAAAAATACTTTATTCTGCTTAATTTTTGCTTTAAATATTTTTATGTCAAATGGTACACTTTTTGAACACTGTGACAGAGAGCTGTTACTTGTGAACAACAATTTCAATGTTTTTGGTTGAGCTTTAGCTTAACGTGTGAATTCCACGTCCTTGCTGTCACGAAATCTCCATTTTACCACTTTTGCTATATTGCTGGCATATGTCTCCAGCTGTCTGTTGCTGACATGGAATTGCTTGTGATTATCTGATGCTGAGCTGTTCTGCTCTGTTTTTGTGTTTTTAATCTCTCCAACAATACCTGAACATGCTGTGCAGATCGTGATTATTGGGGCAGAATACAGTCATCGTTGAAATTCACTGTCCCACAGAGAACATGGGAAATTCTTATGATCTTCATATCCAGCTTGAATGTGAACTAGATTTCTTTCTGATTTCATAATTTAACATTGCAGACTGTTGACTTATTGACTATAATGTTAGCATTTTCCAGATTGGCAGACAAATTGCCTTGTAGGAGTGTCTATGTGTATTTATATATCATCCAAAGGTTAAACTATAGAATATATTTTAATTGCCTAGAGATAAATTGGTAAATTATATCGCTAGGACCAAAACTTCTACACTTAGAAGACGAAAGTTAGGTACCAAAACCTGTTACTTTCCAAGTAACTAAACCACTCAGCAATACCGATTACTGATGTTCATTAAATTGCATCCCAAAGAAATAGCTGCAACTTTAAAAGAATTTTTAAGACAGAGAAATTCTAATATTCTTCTAAGCCTTCCTAAGCATGGAGTTTACATTGATCTTGCTATTTCAGCAAGTATCACAATTAAAAAAACCTTAAACATAAAACAATTAAAATGGGGCATTCATATATAAACTTTTTTTTTTTACTGTCCTAAACTCTGAAGGTGTAAAAACTAAAATCCCAAACAAGCCAAAACATGTAACGCACCGTAAGAGCAGCAAGTATGCTCGCTGAGAATATTTTGTCAAAGGAAACATAACCTTGGAGCTATTTGAGGCATTTAAGAGTAAGCCTAATTGTTACTTACATTTCATACTTCCCACTTCAGCAACACTTCTCCCTCTAGAATACAGACCCCTAAATAAATTACTGAGGAATAACAGCTTTCCCACAAATCAGCTGATTTACAGTAACTGCCCACTTATGTGCTTTTACAATTGGTAAACATGAGTTAATTCAAAGTAGTTTGCTCTCAGTGGAAGAAATACATTACCCTGCAGTAGCCTGGTCACCTACGAGTGGTGAGTAAGAAGTCAACTGGAGTATAACATGTTGAGCCTGAGACTGGGAGACCAATGCGTTCCTTTCCTGGGGGTTTTGATTTGGGGAAATTATGTGTGTCTAGATGAAGAAAGGGAATTTTACAACTGCAGACGCAGAGCAGGGGTCTGAACCCCTTCAGACAGATGGAGGAACCAAAGCCAGGCATCTCACTTGCCAGGCAAGGGCCCCAGTGAGAAGGTAATCAATAAAAGATGGGAGACATCACTGTGGTGTCCTCCTGGCCTTGCTGGCCAATTTTGAAAGCAGTCTCTCTTGGCCTGTGTTCTGAAAGGTGGTTTACATATGCCTACCTTCAGGTGAGAATTTCAGGCTATTAAAGAAAGAAGATGGAGGTATCCTTTTTCACTCTTGGCTCCAGGGAAGGATGGGAGCTACAGTGCTCTGTGCTATACAGTTTCTGTGGATGGGATTTTGGCAGCTTCCACACTAAGCACAGATGGTATTTGAGATCTTGTTCTGAGACAGCCCTGCAGGGTAAGCAATAACTCTGTGGGATTTCTTGGATTGTAAAGCTGCACATAGGTATTTGAGGTCCATTGGAGTCCTTTCTAGGTCCAACCTCTCTTTTAGTCCACTTCACAACAGAAGGTGTGAGCAAGAATGGTTACTGTCTTGTTCTTTTTGATTAACAGAGTTTGTTTAAAAATACTGTGATAGTTATCAGGAGTGATTTCAGCCAGTTTTGGAGAGACCATGTAAAATCAAAATATTTTGTGTCATGTGCAGTGTGTGAAATCAGTGAAAAGCCTCTGTGGGCAGTAGCTGATCAGGAAGGTATATATAGAAGCCCCAGTGTAATGAAATTGGTCTCTCTCACTTTTGTTAAATTATAATTGGTGTCCTTGTCAGTCATCACACTACGGGATTAAAGGCTGCCTTGCCCTTGGAGACTGACTATGCCTTTCATTGTAGACATAGACCCTCCAGGTCAGAGGCAAGACAGATAATGGCATCTACTTAAATGTCCTTACTTGTTAAGAAATCTGTCAATTCATCACTTTTCATAGCTGAAAATTTATCTAAACCGTTATTAGCTTACTTCCCAACCAGTTAACTCTTTCAAACAGTATCCTGAGCTACGGCACTGTGCTGCTTCTGAACAAAATTCAGACTTCTGTTGTGCTGTGGTCTTCTCTCTATTGTGTTTTTGGATAAAAACTGTGGGTATGCTTATTTATGTTCACTAAATACTGTGATATATTCTCAGTAGTGGCACCTTTTGCTTGTAATATAATCCCTGTTGTCTCTTCACATATCTTATCTTTTCTATTTTATTACCTTTTATATGTACTGGGAGATAAAAAGGGAACAAATTTGGAAAATATGGGCCATTCGGAAGAAATTCTGTGTGTATCATACCAGAGGATCTGAAAGATTATGGAAATATTTACACCTCCCTAAGATTCAACCTATACACCAAGACTGAATTTAGGGATGGACACAAGCCCTATTTACTCCAGCTGTTCTTAAAAGACTAGTTTTGCAGTACTTTCTGTCCTCTGAATAGTAAAACTAGTTTTGATGAATTTAGCAAAGTCTGTATGCTGCAGTGCCCCAGACACTTTATTTTCATTGACATTATTTTTTCATCAGTTTGGACTGTGTAGTATCTGCAGATGGTGTATGTTCAAAGTATTGGATTGCTGTGGTTTTGCATACAAACCTTATAAAGGAAAAGAAATACCAGACTGCGTGTACAAGCATCAAGATTTGATTATATGCAGGATCTAATCTTAATATCACACCATCCTCACTGAAAAGCGTTGTGAGAATATTCCAATTCATATTCTGAATGGTGTGTTTCTCTGCAGTCATCTTGCAGAATTCTTATTCCTACCAGGAGAATATCAGTATATTGAACTGAATAAAAATGTATACATTAAATTGCTTATTCAAATGTCCAGCTCTGATGTTGGTAGAGAGTTTAAGCAGGAGGCAATATAACCTGAGCTTTGTTTTATTGATACGAGATGCTAATGTGAGCTACAAAACAGGAAGGAATGAGAAGTTGTATAATACGCTGGAAACGTGAAAAAAATGCAGATTTTGGTTATTAGCTTTCACAGCTGTATTTGCATAGAAATATACTAACGGCTGGATGACATTTCATGTGTGAACTTGATAGAGCGTCCTTAAACATATTCATGTTAGAAGCGTACTTAAAGGGAACTTCGAACTCAAAAATTCCCGTCTTTGTTTAAAAAAACCCAAAACTATAGTTTCCCCAGGGTATTCTAGTACAAGATATTTCTTTATGAAACAAAGCTTGCTTTGTTATGAGCAATACTGTGACAGCCTATGAAGGGTCCTCCTTTCTGATCACACTTTAAAAAAGATCCTGATTCCCCTGAATGTTAAATGTTATTGCTCAATGGATGTTGCTCAGGTTTTTGTGGAAAATGCTAGCAAAGCATGAAGCCCCTTGAGGTTTCAAACACCTCTTGGGTTATCAGTTTCCTATGCCATTTTCTATTTTGAGGGAACACCTTCCTTGTAAGTGGGACAAAGACGAATGCCTGTTTTCTATGCTGTGTGAGACAAAAGGAATTACTCTTCCTTGAAGAACTAGATGAATTCCTGGTAGGGTCTGTCACAATTATCCCACGGTATGAATTTTGGGAAGTTGGGTGACAGCAACTCCTTCCAGTCAACATTTGCTTGTTGTGTGGTTGACTTTTTTTAAATTCACCTACTAGTGCAGACCAAGCGCAACTTCATTTGTAACTCATAAACGCTAAACACGTCTGGGTTTAGCAGAAGTGGGGAGGTTCAGAGTATAGTGAAGGGTTTTATATCAGTGAGCATTTGCACTTTCAGTTCCCAGCAGTTTCAGCATTCAGTTTGCCAACTATGAAGAATTGTGTTCTTTTAATTTAAATGTGATTATTAACAAGACACAGCTGAGAAAGGCACTTTTTTGAAATATTCTGAGGAATATTGCTGCTCCGTTACCTTCCATTCACCTTCCACAACAGGATTTTATGAGCTCACATTAGTTGATGTTCTTCAGAAGAGCTGCTGGTCCATCTCTGATCGTGACTTTCATCAGAAGTAGAAAACTCAGCCTTCTGAGGTGGGGAGATGTGAGCACTAATTCCTGGGAATATTTTCTAAAAACTCACTTTATACTGAAATATAGCCAGCCCTGAAAGGGATTAGGAAGAGTATGACAAGAGTACGAATTAGAAAGCACTGGGGTGTGAAAACACATTTATCTCTTCCCTCACTTACGCAATCCCATTCCTGCTGCTCATAATTGTCAAGAACCATCCAAAACAGCAAGAACCAACTCTAGAGCCTGTCCAGCTTCCCACTGAAATCAGGCAAGTGGCAATGTGAGAATGTGGAGGTACCATTCTGGAAAAAATGCTGCAGAATGGCTGCAGGATCATTTTCCCAGTCAGTATGAGATATAAATGCCAGTTCAAGACAGAATAGTGCTATGCAGGTGTGAGAATAGAAAACCAAAATGGAAATATTATGAAAAAGGGTCATTAATACCATCTTACTCAGAAGTTCTGTCTAAAGCATACCATAATCACAGGCAGTGTCTAGTAATGACATTTTTCACTGAAGCCCAAAGGTTACAAAAAGACTTTAGTCTTTGCCAAAGGAAAGTCACTTTGTCATCTAAGGTACAGAAGGAATCAAATTCTTGCAGTGGTGCAAAATCTACGTATGTAAAGCTACTTTTAGAGTCATATTAGTAAAATGTCTGTCAAAAGTTAGGGAAAAGTCTGGTTTAAAAATAAGAAGGGGAGAATCTTACATCAGATTTCCAGACAGAGTAAAAATGTATAGGCTGAAGCCATCAGTGGATGGTAGCAACAATACAGATCATTTGTGCTGCAACAGCAATATTGTCTTCAGAGCAGTTCTTGAAGATGGTTGCAGTACAAAAAGGACATGTTTTAAAGGTGAGTCCACGTGTGAGTCAGCTCAAAGAAAACGCCTTTCCTACTTTCCTCTCAGGCAAGAAGTTTATAGCATGGAAAACAGCATACTGCCTGAGTGCAGAAGACGGTATTTAGCAAGATTTTGAATGGTATACAGCAGGGTGGGAGCTGAAAGTCATGATGATTTGAGAGCCATTTGCAGCTCCCAGACAACCCAGCTTCGGGCTCCTGCTGAGCGAAGGACTGGGTGAGAGTGGGGAGGACGACTGCCTCACACCCAGGCAAGACAGCGCCTACTAGCAGCGCCTCCTAATTCCTGTTGACTTTCTGTGGGCACATTTAACCTGTAATTTGGAAAAGGAAAATACAGTCTGGCACAAATTCTTGAAGGGTTGCCAGTCCCAGATCTATCCATTGCATAGCCTGCCAGAATGGGAAAGATAAGTATCTTGCAGGCCAGTATCCACAGCAACAGACACTGGAATTTTATCTTTTCAATACATATGAAAACCCAAAGAAAATAATTACTTTTTCATTTTCCAGTTTTATAATAGTGATGATGACGTTTAGGTCAGGAATTTTCAGCAGTTAATGACTGTCTGGCTTTTTCTTTGGCCTTTGGAGAAACCCTCCAGCCAGTCATTAACAGCAAGGAAAGTGCCTTCTCCAGTGGTCACTTTGGCTTAATCATTATCTTTTCATGCTACAGAATATACCAGCTGGGAAATAAGTGTCTCCTATGCGAATGGACCCATAAACTTTTCCTTAGGTTTCATTTCATTGAAAGAATATTATGTTAGGATGTGAGAGTTTACTGTAAAAGATGATTGAGTGTTATCCTCAGCCTCAAGAAAGGCTGGATCACTCTCAGGAATTGGGACTATATAGCTTTGCAGTGATGCCTTTCCTCTTCTGAGGATGGTTTAAGGCCATAGATTTCAAAAGATTAAATCTTAAGAATTTATCTATGTAATCTAGGTTCCCTTACTATTCTCTTGTTACTGGAGTGCTTTGGCAGTTGTATGTGGACACAAATATCTCCTCATCCATCTTCTAGGATCATACAGGAACTGGACCTCTTTGTTTGTTTGTTTGTTTGAATTTTATATGTAATCATTGTGACGCTGAAAGCAGAGTGTGGTAACAGTGTCTTGAGAGTTAAAAAATATTTTAAAATCTAAAGGGTAACAACCTTCTGGAATGCCTGCCCTGCTCTGTTTGTCTCGCTAGCAGATTTTCCCCTTCCAACCACCCTCTATCTCAAAACACCTAGAAGCTTGTTCAGAGGAAGATTCATTTATAGCTGGAAATTATTTTATCTTGCATTTTATCAGAAGATAAATGAGAAAGTATGGAACAGAGGTATCTTCTGACTAGTCTACTGATCATATTATTGGTAAAAATTAACCAGATTATGAGTAGATCGTGTATGTGTACATACATAAACCTTTGAACAGTCTTCAGTTCTTGTGCATTGTTATTTGAGTTATTCTTTAAGCTTTATGACTTTAAATGCCACTGTTAAAATACAGTGTTACCTAAAAAAATAGTGACTATATCTTTCCTTCAGGGTGTATTTGAGCTTGAAAACAATTGTGTAAGAAACGCGCTACTTGGAGGATAAATAAATTCACAGGAATACACCAGAGTTTTCTAAGCCGCGTATCGAACGCGTAGGGATTCCTAGATGTAGTCCAGCGTACCGTGCTTGCTGAGTAAGTCAGGTAGCAGTGAAGCTCCTCCACTTGAATGGTAGAAGAGAATGGGAATTTCTTCATCAGTAGATTTAAAATCAATACGGTGTCCCTCGGGAGTTTGGTATTAAACATGGAAGTAACGTGACTGATGAGCCTAATTTTAATGTTTTGCTGTGAAGAGATTTAGCACCTGCATAACTATTATTGGTACTATTAGCTTCTCATTTTGTGTCTTCAAGTGAAAACACAGAGTGCACATCAAAACAGCAGGCATCAGCTTTTGCTTTAACACTTTTTTTACTTTTCAAGAGAAATAACAGCAGCAAAATATAGGTAGTGTTCCAGGAAACGGCCACGCAGGAATCCCACAAGGGCTGGGACTGTGCCTTGTGGTTTCCTGACTCTTGGGAGTGACACTTTTACTTTTCAAGCTGAAGCCTTATTTTTTTTTTTGAAAGTATGACAATCTACTTCTCAGCAGGGCTGTGTCGTTTCTAAAAGGGTGGACTTGCTACAGGATCTAAATCCAGTGAGGATCCAGTAATTCCCTTAACAATGAATTTTAAAATCTACACCTTTAAAACAGCTCTACATATTTAAACCTCAAGATAACCTCAGTGATAAACAGCTGGCTAACCACTAGTAAAAATCAGAACCGTCCAAAAGAAAGAGTGCCAATACTTGTGTTTCATTTTGTGGTTAAATGGATGTTTTCCTCAGCTTCACAGCTAACCAGTGCAGAGTATTTAGAGATTTTACAGCCAGAAGTTAACACCGTTCCTTGTAGGCAGCAAAGAAATGTATGAGATCGTTATTAATTCTTTAGCATTATAATGCCTTCTGGCTCGACGTGTGTGCTAGGGACCAAGTGTAAACACGCATTTATCATCCCGACCCTTAATCTGTTCCCAAAAACGTCCTTCAGTGGAGAACTGTGGAACAGCTTTTCTAAAGGATTTGAGACCTTTTATTGCTACTGATACAAAAATCTTTACAGCCTTTGCTGTAATTGAACCTTCAAATGCAAAATGCTGCAAATACCAGTTTAGAGTGTTTCTTTTAAAAAAAAAAAATCCGAAAAACAAACAAACAAAAAAAAACCACTATGACACTAGTTGCCTTCACGTGAAGTCTTTCAGTTTTCTTTCACTGGGGCAAATTACCCAGGCCTCCTTGGTACCTGAAGAGATCTTTCCCCTTCCAAGTCAAGGAAATTTTTGAGTCCTTAGCTTCTCTTCGGTTCCCCTGTTATTTCTAGTTTCTCCATTTTTCTGTGTTCCTTTCCCTCGACAGCAGTCTTAGATGTTGCTAATAGAATTCAGCTGTGGAGGAAATACAATCCTGGTAAGAGTCAGTGTACCGAATCCCTCACTAACCACTGAACTTAGTGGGACAAAATTGTAATTTTAACAGTGTCCGTGGAGTAATTCCAGCTATCAGCCCGTCCTGTCGCCTTTCCGCAGCTCCTTCTACCTCCATTGTAACATGAGATAGAGGAGAGAGGAGCACTACAGCAGCTGTTACTGTTTGATCAGCGACACAATCTTTGCTGGAATTTCATTTCCCTTGCATCCTAGCTAC
Organism: Tauraco erythrolophus; assembly: GCF_009769465.1. Lineage (NCBI taxonomy): Eukaryota > Metazoa > Chordata > Aves > Musophagiformes > Musophagidae > Tauraco > Tauraco erythrolophus. The sequence goes on along the minus strand of NC_141474.1, from coordinate 27,393,287 downwards.
TAGAATACATTTGTCATCCATACTTTGTAGCAGACTTGGATTTGCCTGTAATTACACACCAGTCTGGCAATACTTCATTGTTAACATGAAGTACTGCCATTTAAATCCCCAATCTTGAACTGAAGTATTTGCAAAACTCTGTAATTGCTAAAATAATAAAGCTGCCATTATTGTATGGGAAGTTTACAGCTTGTTAACTTTAATAGCTTAACTATACCTGTATGCATTCCTTATGTTTTCAAGTGTTGCTTAAGAGACAGACAGACAGACAGACAGACTTCTGCTGGGCATCACTGTAAGTTTCTGATACTTTCACAGAATAGCTGACGCTGGAAGTGACCTCAGGAGGTCTCGAGCAGCCCCCTGCTCAAGAAGAGCCACTGGGAGCAGGTTGCTCAGGACCATATTCAGATGGCTTTAGGGTTGTCTCCAAGAACGCAAAACTCCACAAGCTCTCTGGGCAATCTGTGCCAGTGCTCAGTCAAAACTTTCTTTCAGGTTTTCCAGCGTGCGGTCTGTTCCCACGTACTAAGAAGTCTATAAAAGATAACTAGAAAAACCAAGTTCAGCGTGGCAAAATCCAATGCAATGGGTACAGGTGGTATTGCAAACACCTAGGGACGTGCAAACCAGAAAGGATAATATATTTTGGTTTCATTTTGTGTTGGCTTTTGTTGTGTAACCCAGCCACTCGCTCACCCTCCCCGACCCCCAGGGAATGGAGAAGAGAAATAAGTGGGAAAAAGGAAGGAGACTCATGAGTTAAGAACAATTTAATAGTAATATAAAGTTAAAAGTAATAATGACAAAATAATAATATGTGAATATATATATAATGATAATAACATATGCAAACAAGTGATGCACAGTATAATTGCTCAGTACCAGGTGACCAACACCTGTCCTGTCCCCACAAACAATCCCAAAAGAGGTAAGTCCTGACACCACAATTCTGGACGAGTAAGAGGCAGGAAAAAGAGGAAGAGAGAGAGAGACCTCGGAAGAGCATTCCTGGAAGACCAAGAAGTTCTTCCTGGTCAACCCTCATCTATATACCAGGCATGACATTGCATGATACGGATACTCCATTGGCCAGTGTGGCCCTTGATCCTAGGTCTAAGCTCAAATCCTAAGTTAGGAGCTGTGGGTCCTTTGTCCTGGCCACACTCCCCCCCTAGCCTGTTGTGCTCCTGCACACTGGCAAAAGCACGGGACACTGAAAAGTCCTTGATATCTCAGCACTAACTATAAACATCAATGTGCTATCAAGATTCTTCTCACAACAAATCACAGAATCAATCCAGAACACAGAGCTCTTCTGGCTGTTAAAAACTAACTCTGTCCTAGTCAAAACCGGGAGAACTTTTTGCAAACAGAAAACCAGTGATGCTTCTTTCTTGCTGTTTATTACTTGTTCTGCGAGTTATTTTCTTTTTTTTTTTTTGCCATTAAACAATTCTCCACATACTATGAGTAAAACCGACCTCAGCACTAGGAACCTGGGTAAGAGTTTGCACTGAACCACACGCAATGTTGCCACATTATTATTTTTTCACACAGGAAACTCAAAACATCCATACTCAGTAGTACACAGGTGTCTCCAAAAGCTTTGGAATTTGTGCTGAAAGTGGCACTGCCTCCAACCCTTGTTCTCACACACCTCTGCAGAATTTCACACCTCTCCGTGCTCTCTTGGGGGAGCACTGGGAAAGCTTTGAGTTCTTATAGCGTCACCACTGGACACTGCCTTTGGGCGCAGGTGGTTCCACGTTACCCTGATGAACTTCAGGTCAAGATGGTACTCGGATTCTGTGGGTACTTGGCGGATGAGCGTGGGGCTGTGTGTCGCGTTTGGATCTGCTCTCCTCCTCCTCCATGGCCACCGGCTCTCAGGGGCCTCTCCGACCCCTCCTCTCGGCACTGGCGGGCACTGCCCCGGCCTCGGAGCCAACTCCCGGTGTGTCACCCCCGCACAAGTCGGAGGCGACCTGTTTCTCTGGAACAGGTGTACGGAGTTTTGAACCTGGAAAAAAAGAGCTTCCCGGTGCCTTTACTAGGGACGAGCTTGAGCACTAGACCCCGGCGGGTGAGCGCCTCTGCCAGGACCCCGTCAGCCTGCCAGGCCGGGCGACGCCACGGCGGAGGCCCGGGGGCGGGAGCTGTCCCGCCGACACCGGTGCCTGGCGAGTACGAGCCGACGCCCCGCCCGGCCGTGCCCTCGAAAGCCGCTCGCACGGAGGCGGCCGCCCGCCCGCGCCAGCACCCTCCGCGCCGGAGGTGCGAGGCCGCTCCCGGGGAGCCGGGGCAGGCCCGGGCCTGCGGGCGGCGCCCCGCGGAGGGGCCGGGCGGCGCCCGGGGCCGCCGGAAGGGGTGTTCCCGCGCGGGCCCCGCGCGCGGGGCTGCGGCGGGGGCTGCTCCTCGCGTGGGCCGCCGCCTCCCGCCCCTCGCCGCTCGGCAGCCCGACTCGCGTCGCTCCGCGTTGGATTGCTCGCGCCTGCCCGGGGCTGGCGGCCGCCCGGCTGGCGGCGCGGCCAGGCGAGCTCAGCCGAGCGCAGAGGCGGATTTTGAGGAACAATAACAGCGCGGGGAGCGCGGGACCGGCGCGGCCGCCCCGCCCGCCCGCCTTCCCTCCCTCCCGCCGCACCATGTACGCCTTTGTGCGGTTCCTGGAGGACAACGTCTGCTACGCGCTGCCCGTCTCCTGCGTGCAGGACTTCAGCCCCACGTCCCAGCTCGACTTCGACAACCAGAAGGTCTACACGGTGTACCGCAACCCCGAGGAGGCGGAGGAGGACGACGAGAGCCCCGGCGAGTGGGGCGACCGCTTGCTGCTCCACAAGGCCCAGATCCTGGCGCTGGCAGGTGAGGGCGGGCCGGGCCGGGCCGCGGGGGAAGGAGGGGGGGGGAGGCGGGCCCGGGGAAGCCCCAAATGCCGCCCCCTCCCCGCTGAGGTGGGGGAGGGAAGGCGAGAGGGGGAGGGGAGGGGGCGGCATCGCGCCGACACATGCTCAGAGCCCGGGCGGCACATGGCGGGCGGGGGGGACGGAGATCCTGGGGGTGGAGGGGGGGGCTTCTCCCGCCGCTTCCCGCGGCACGGCGGGGCCCGGGCGGCCCCGGGCTCGGGTGGGGCGCGGTGGCGGGGATGGGGGGGGATCCTGCGGGGCGGGGGGGCCCAGCCGGGCAGCGCCGCGCTCCTGCGTGAACTCTTGGGCGCGGCGGAGGTTTGTTTTTGTTTTTTTTCCCCCCAAGTTTCTGATTTCATCCCCCGCCGCCGTGTACACGGCGGCGGGGATGAAATCAGAAACTTGGGGGGAAAAAAAAAAAAAGTTAAGGTTTTCATACGCGCTGTATTTATAGAGCCGTTTATGTACCTTTGCAGTTGAGCAGCACGTTGCCAAATTAGAAGGGTCCTGGTTTATATCCACTTTGTTAGTTTCTAAGTGACTTCACAAATTAGAAGGCAACAGTGTAGCCAGACCCTTAGATACCGCGCTCATTAAGCCTGGTTTTGCTACATTTGTTTCTTTTCATGCTTAATTTACGAATGTCTCTCCAGCTAACAGGACCAATTAAAGCGTATATTAAGACAGAAACCTGTATTTTGGCCATTTAAGTGAGTTCGGCCCTTGTGACATAGTAATTCTGCTATGTGTCCCCTCAAATGATGACTTTTTGGCAGCATGTTGCCTTGAAGATTTTGTATAGTTTCTTTGCAGCCACAGAAAGCATGCTGCCATAGTCAGAGTTGACATAGAAAGGAAGTTTGGTGTGTTTTGGAGCAAGTGGCCTTGCCCTATCGGCTGCTGAAAGACAGCGATGACCATTTGAAACATCAGTCTGGGTAGCAGAGAGGACATTGGGTTCTGATTCTGACTTTTCCACTTGGGGAGAAATACTGGTTGCGCCTATGTCCCCAGATATGTAATGGGCTTAAAAACTGTGCTGCTGCTCTCGAGTTCCGAGAAGGCAATGCTGAGTTTTGGTCTCTAAACAGAGTAACTTTTTAAATTTTATTTTTGTTTTTGAAAATAATAGTTCCTAAACCAGTTCAGCCTGGTCCATTTAGTCCTTGACTCAGAGAGGGATGTTTACCATTATCCAGTTTCCAGTAGTGGCCATAAATGGATACTTGGAAAGAACAAGAAACAGACAAACGGGTATGTTGCTTCCCTGTAAAGCTCTTCCAATTTCTGAATATTCACAACTCCAGGAGTTCAGGAGAACTAATAAGATATCCTACCAGAGGAGTGGATTCTCCTATTGTGTTTTTGTTGTCCTATGCCAGCCAGTGTTTTGTCAGTCCTGTCTACAGCAGAGTAGAACTGGTATATGAAGTACTTCTTGCAAGCTACCCGTCACATCCATGGAAGACGGCGCTGCCAGCTTTCAGGGTTTGCTTGGCCTCTTCTCAAAGACATCCCAGTTGGACTTCACCTTCCCCTTTCTCACTGGGGAACTGCAGCAGCAGTACCCTGTCTGTTCCTCATGTTCATCCCAACATAACTGAAGTGTTTCAGACAAATATTAATAGGCGTTTTGCTCACATTTTGAGCCTACCAGGTTGCCTCAGTTTTCCAGCAGAAAGCACACCTACTTTGTCAGTTCCCTTGTTCCAGGCAGAGTCTGTATGTACCTGAGAAGTGCTCTTCTGTACAGTTTCCCTTTGTTTCATCTCTCTTGAACCAGAACAAACCAATATATGCTGTTTCCTCCAGAGAGCAAGACTTGTTACCTGTCTTAGTGATTTGCACTAATTGCTCCCCAGAGATTTTAATTTCTACAGGAAATTCTCCTGCTGAGCCAGGTACACAAAGAAGCACACAGCCATCTTTATTACATCTGTCACATCTCAATATATCTGACTAGATCTGTGATTTGCATGCTTGGGAAGCTTCTCACCTGAACACCAAATGAATCCTTACTTCTGTTCTTCTTTCCACCCTGCACCATGTAAAAATACCACAATTGAATTAATCATTTGTATACAACGTATGTTTGCTTACTTTTAAAGTTGTCACTTCTTCCTCTCCAGAGTTTTAATTTGGATGTTTGTTTTTATGGTGGTTAAAATCTTCGGGAGAAAAGTTGGTGCTACGTGAAGACATCTTAGCACAACTTTCAGTTTACAATGACCAACTGTATTTTTACAGATTATGACAACTTTTTGTGGCAAACATTACAAGTCTGATGTTATGCAGACTGCTTGTTTAGTTTAAAAAATAATTTTACAAGTCTGCAGTAATGTTTTGCATACTAGTATAGGACTTTTCATTCTAAAGGATTCCAACCTACCTTAGTAGTAATGTAAATAACATGTATAAAGTTGGTTTTATATATAAAAATATACATAGTAAGTTGACTTTGAAGTTTTGGAAGTTACCCTTGCCTGCACAAGTTAGTACATCAGTGACTTTAAGGATTTACTGCTTCGGTCCAAGGATTCCCCATTAGGAACACGCTTCAGGACCAACATGGTAAAGATATTAAATTAAAAAAACAAACAACAAAAAGGAATAAGAAGGGAAAAGTCGTTTTTTTGAGCCTGCACAGTATTATTCTACAGTTTGAATGGTTCCCAGTTTTTGTACACTGATTTAAGAAGACTGCTCAAGTAAGCAAAGTCGTGCCTATTTATATATATTTTCATGATCAAACGGTGTCCGTGCAGTGGGTGTTAATCATAGTCTGAGAAACAGATCCACTTGGTTTGCCTTTCTAGCGACCTAAAAACCAGGAAGGAGTAGAGGAAGAACACAGATAAAAGACCCATATTAGCATCACAATTTTTTCTTTTGAAAAGAGTTTTCTTCTCCTATTTTGTTTAAAGAAATTTAGATACTTTTCACACTTTTAGCCTTGTGAAGCAGGAGTTCGCACAGGGATAAATACATGTCCGTGCCCATAGTACAAAGTTTTATTGGAGCGTTGGTTGTGTAAAGAGCTCAGGAAACGATTGTCCTCATTTGAGAGAGGCTTGCTCTTGAGAGAAGCAATGCTTTGATCCTTTGTGGCGCGGTTGGATGGTTGGAAGCCTGCACACTTGTGAGGAGTATTATTGTTGCTGCAGAGGAGAGAGCACTGCTGTAAAGGTATCACAAATTTTAAAAGGGAAAAAAAGAAGGAAGTGTTTTGGGCGTGCTCAGAACATCAAGTAATAATGATAGACCTGGTGTGTTGAGGAGATAAATACTGTTGTCTTTTAAACACTTCAGTAAGCAGTGATATGTAGTAGTATTACAGCAGAGTGGTAGGTGAACTCTGAGCAGCTGTACGCTTTTCTTGTGTCTGCGTGTAGTTGGGAACTGCTGATAGTGGTGGTGTATGTTGGTCTGGGAACCTTTGACTTCTTCAAAAGAACCCCTGACTTAGACAGTTGTAGACCTTTGAGCCATAGAAGGCATATTAAAAAGAATGTTTTGTGTCATAACAGGTGACTGATATTGTGTAGTAATAAAGGAATCATTTTTTTTTACCTCTTGAATGGAAAATACAGCTCAACAGACTAGAGTTTCACTATATAGCAGCTTTTTGAGGTGACATGTTAACGATTTGTCTTGTTGAGAATACAAAAATAGTAGACAGCTTTTCAGGAAGAGTTTGTGTCTGTCTTTCTCATCATCCACAACCTTCCTTTTTCCTTCTTTTGTATCCTTTCCTCAAAATGCTGGAAAGCTGTCTTTCCGGTCTCTCTTCTGGAAATGTGTGTGCTACTTGCAACTTTTTCACTCTTTTCCGATATAGTCACTAGCAGAATTTTGTCTATAAGCACGTGCACCTTATAGGAGCTAGCACGATCCTTAGGTGACCCTGCTGGAGCCTGTTCATGGTTTGCAAAGTGATGAGTATGAGGTGGAACGAACTGAGGTTCAGGGACTTTTTAAAGTTCACTACTTCGGGCTATGTTTGTTAACAAGTTAATAATGACTGTCTTCTAGTTGGAGGCACTTTCCTGACTGCAGTAAATAATTGTTCTCCCTAGCTGCTCTCCTCGAGGTTTCCCACCCACACAATCAAAATAAACACATCTCCATCAGGTTCTCACGGCAATTCCCTAGCTGCCACAGCAGACGTATTGCATCCATATTCTTCTTCTTCTTCTTTATAAAATGCTACGCTCCACTTCTTATTAATATAGGTTATGTAGGTTTTTTTAATCTTTAAAAGCCTTTACAGCTCATGGTGAGATAATTTTCTGTGTATTTCAAAAGGATGTAAAAGCTCTGTTCCCAGAACAATTTTGAATTAAATGATTCTAGGACTGAGTTTTGAGTAAGGTTGAGGGTTGATACACACTAAGACAACGAAACAGACTTCTGTGCTATGGATAGCTAATGGAGGAAAGACCCTTTTGTCAAGTGTTGGAATAAGTGAAAATTTACAAGATGAAATCTTGGATTGTATCAAGAATGTCGAAAATTTAGGTCGGGAAGTGGTCTTGATGTGTAACAATCACGTAAAGCTTTTGTTGGTATTTCTGTAGTCTCGTGCTTTGCTGCTTTGTGCATTTTTCCTTCTTGCGCTCTTCAGGCAGGAGTCAGAGTATGTAGAGCAGGTCCTAGCTGTGGCCAGTGTACCCGTGCTCTTTCCCATGTTCAAACATAGCGCACGTCACGTTCCCTTTCCCAGGGCGGTCTGTAGACTCAATGAAGTATTGTGGTAGGGACAGCATTTGCTAGCTCTTTGTTCCTAGAAAGCTCTAGGTCTGTCTTCCATCATGACATGTAACTTGTATGGTGTGTGACAGGGACCTGGGGAGAAATGGCATCAGGAAAAAAAATCGAAACACTTGCAGCTGCTTCTTGGGTGATCACAAGCGTTGCCTGAGCAAAGAAGTGCCAGGAGGAGGTTGTAGGAAACCTTCTAGTAGCAGTAGTGGTTCCTCACAGACTCTCTTTAGTTTGTTTGATTTGTATTCTTTTTTCCTGGTATAGTTCTGGAGTACCTGTGGATGAGCTTGTGAGTTGCTGCCCTTGAGCAGCAAGTCCAGCTCTTCCTGACCGTGCATCTGGTCTTGCCATGGGAATGGCCCTCTGCAGTCATTGAGAGAAAGTAAACCCAGCAGGTTAGGCAGAGCTGAAGTAACCTTGTTCGAAATATGATTATTTTATTTTATTTTTAAACTCTCTTCTGTGAAGTTTGAGGTGCATGGCCTACTTTGTCAGATACTTAACTGGCATGCTACTGCTGTGTTACCTTTTCACCAGGTGAAAGATCTGGCTGTATGCAGAGGTTCACCAAACCATTTTGTGTAACAGAGTAACTACATCACGCTCTTAATGTGGTCCTGAATACAAGTGTGGCAGTACTCATTGTCCTGGTTTAGCCCAGCCTGGAACTAAATGCCACACAGCCACTCACTCACCCTCCCCCACACCCGGGGAATGGGGAACAGAATTAAAGGGGAAAAAGGAAGAAGACTTGTGGGTTGAGATAAAAACAATTTAACAATAACATTAAAAGTAATAATGATAATATATGACTATATGTATAATGATAATAATCTATACAAACAAGTGATGCACAGTGTAATTGCTCACCACCTGGTGACTGACACCTGTCCCATCCTGGCAAGTGATCCTGAAACAGATAAGTCCTGACACCATGACCCGGGACAAGCGAGAGACCCAAAAAGATAAAGAAGGAGATAGCACTCCAAGAGTCCGAGAGAGAGAGAGCCCTCGGAAGAGCAGGAACGCTTCTTAACCAGTCAGCCGTCATCTATATACTGGGCATGATGTTGCATGAGATGGAATACTCCATTGGCCAATTTGTCCCTCAACCCTAAGTTCAAATCATAAGTTAGGAGTTGTGGGTCCTATGTCCCAAACATGCTCTCTCCCAGCCTGTTGTGTCCCTGCACACTGGCAAAAACACGGGAAGCTGAAAAGTCCATGATGTCTCAGCACCAACTGTAACATCAGTGGGCTACTAACGTTCTTCTCATAGCAAATCCTAAACTGAAATCGAAGCACAGAGCTCTTCCGCTGTTAAAAACTAACTGTCCTAGTCAAAACCAGGACATTCATAAACAATATTTAAAGCTAAATTTCACACTCATTTTGTGTTTGATCTAGGTCTGCTTTATTTTTAACTCTTTTAAAATGAAAGGTGGGTTCTTCCCTTCTAAATTCTCCTGTAGGTGCATATCTGAGATATGAAGGGCTTATACAAAGGCACAATTTTTGTGGTTTTTTTGTGTCATTTCTGTTTGGTGAGCATTGAAGTCTTAATGTGGCACATTCGTGCAAATCTTAAATAGCAGCAGCAAAAAAATTTTGGAACTTTTAAAACTGTAGCTGGTAAGTAGTAGCTTGGAGTAACCCTTACGATAGTGGTGATGGTTGTACGTCATCAGCAGGATAAAATACCAGTAAAAAGGTTTGAAAAAGCCGGGAATTATCTGTGCAAGAAGATTTTACCCTTATATTTAGTCTTCTCTTTTATTGTATCACTGTGCTTCTTTTCTGGAAAGAAATATCTTTTTTTGGTTAAACCCTTCTCAACTGACCTGCTTGTTCCTAAGTCGTATTTGCTTTTCACTTTATCCTAATAGTCAGAAGTTGCTCACTTACTTATTTTTATGACATAAAGACATACATATAACCTACATTGTTGATACTTCTCCTCGTCTTAGTACACACATTGCACCACATAGCACCAGTTATGCTTGTAAATGCTGTATAAGCTTAACTACGATACAGTATGAGCATGTATTTCAGGATTTAAATAAAATTGACTTCAAAGATAGTATGGTTATGGTAGCTATGGTAACTAACACTTACTAATTAAAATATGCTAAAATTTGCAGGGGAGCGAGAAGGGGAAAAAATGTAAGGTAATGTTTTTGTTTTCATAATTTAACAGTAAAACATTTTCTTTCCCAGTGGATTGCCTAAGTACCAGTCAGTCAATTATTTGCTTTTTTTAGAGAAACCCTTTAAAAATAGTAGAGGCTGAACCACATTGTAATTTTTGTATGTGAACTAAAAAAATGCATCAATCTGCCCACTATTTCTGTAGCAAGCTCGTTCTTTGGGCAGAGATAGTTGTGGAAGCTTCCTGGAGTGTTCCCTGTAGGCTGCTGCTTTATCTGCTGAGTAGCAGGTAGGCAATATCTCTGTGGCTTTGTGGCCTTTGTGATCGTGAAATCATACTCAGGGCTTGGTCCCAATATAATTTTACAGTATGATGCAGACGGACTGGTCAGGGCAGCCAGATTGACAAATTGTAGCTGTCATTGAGATTGATGGTCTCTTTAAATGAACTTTTGAACTTATAAAGAAAGAAATAGCTTTTATTATAAGTAGTTTTTTGTAAAATATTTATCATGTTCAAACTTTTGAAAAGTAAATCCCATAGTTGAGTTTCATATGTATGTACAGATGAAAGATTCAAAGGACAGCATTTTAATATCCCACTTGTTTTCAGGGTTTTTTCTTTTTAATCTAATGGTAATATTGTATTTGTTTCAGAAAGGATTAAGAGGGTTGTTCCATAATAGCTGTAATCCTTTGTGTTTGACATGTTCAGAGTATTGTACAAATATTAACAAATCTGCACAACACTTCAGTGGGGTAGATGGGGACAGTAGGATGGAAAGGTTGAGTCATTCAAGGTCAATATTTAAGTAAATATTGGATCCAGGATTAAAACTGTCCTCAGTCTTGTAAAGAGCATGATTTCCTGTTTCTCAGTGTAATGTCTTGTCTGTACTTGATCTTCCAACTCCGTCAGTTTCTACTGCAGACAAACACTCTTCTAATACCACTTAAAGTTAAATGGAAGAGAGAGTTTTGCTGACAAAGAATAATAATTATTTCTAGCAGAGCTTTAGTTTTGAATCGTGTTGCTTTTGGTTAATTATTTTTGCAGAGACTTTGTATTAACTTTTGAATTAAGAAATAGATTTCGTATTGATAATGGAAATTAGGAAAGAAGATATATTTGAGTTTTTCTTGCAGCACAAGTCTGACTTACATCTGGTCTAACACTCAGTGAATCTGAACAATCCGCTGATAAATGAGCGCATGCAGAAGGAGCATGTCACAAAATATGTGAATGTCTTCATGTACATTAGAAGTTTGACTACAAATGGGGGTCCACATCAATAACTGTCATTCCTAGCAATATTAAACTGAATATCTGTGTTGTTCCACTAGAGGAAAGAGTGTGCATTCAGATTTCAGCATTTGTTACTTCGGTAGCTGGCATGGTAGATTTGTTTTTGTGAGAGCAGCAGCAGGTCCATGTTTCATGAATTTACTTGTATCGTTGTATGGAATATTAATGAGGGAGAGCCCGTCTTGATGTAGGATTTCAGACGGAACTTAGAGGTAGAAGTTGTTTATATAATCTTTCCTCCTTTTGTAGGATAGGCTGCCCAGGGAGGTGATTGAGTCCCCATCCCTGGATGTGTTTAAGAAAAGGGTGGATGAACTACTTAGGGATATGGCTTAATGGGAGATTAGGGACGGTTGGACTGGATGATCTCTAAGGTCTTTTCCAACCTAGAAAATCTATGAAATCTATGAGTTTGGCTCCTTAATCTTTCTCTTCCTTCTTTAGTGCATTTGTACAGAGCAGATGTGGCCTCTTCTCTATGGTCCGGTCTTGATTCAGGCCTCTGGCACATTGTCCTTCCTACCTATCATCTCTAAACCTGTCAAGTGGTAGTTTAAGACCTTTCTATCTTGCTTTTTCCCAACTTGATTAAGAATTATTTTCACTCTGTTTGCTATTCTTTACTCTTAATTGAAATTCCCTTCACAAGATTTAACAACCTTTTTGGCCAGTTCCTCAGTAGCTCATCTTCACCTTCACGTGCTTATTGGCCCTGCCTGTCACAGCCTTACTTGATATGTTGTTCTCCCCTGACTTCTTTGCTCACTCTTCTTTTTGCTCTGAAGACATTCTTCTAGGCACTTGTTTGTGTGTCATTGTCATTTTCTCTTTCTGGGGAAGTGCTGCAGGACTATTTATTTTCTTAAATTTTTGAGAGTGATACTAGTCCAGATGATGGCAACTCTCAGCTCTACCTTTTTATTCCTAACTTTTCTCACTTGTATTTATTAATAATCATCTTCCCTTCCGGATCTCCTTACACAGAAATCTTTTTCAGCTTACATTTAAGATGGCTCAACATACTTTGGTCCATTTCTCTTGATTCCCGCCCCTCACTCTAAAATCATCTTTTCTGTCATTCCCAACCCGAAGTCCTCCTGTCTCTTACGCTTCATTCGCTTTGTTGCTTACACCCAGCTTCACCTTTCTGTCCAACTAAATACACTTCATGTAGTGTTTTCACTGTACCCTATGCTTATTTCTGTAATCTCTTTTTCTCTAGCCTTCCTACAAAGCCCTCCTCTAGTTTGCAAAAAAAAATGGAAAACAATATCATAAATATTATCCAAATCCTGAATTGATGGTGCCAGCCCCTAGTTGACTCCTCTTTTGCACACACCTCCCCTCAGTTGCATCAAGTTTGGTGGCACCTGTCCTCTTCAAGTAGATTTTGCATTTATGCTGCTGTCTGTTATCTGATGTTGTCTGTTACTGTCATTCTGAATTTCTTCTTCTTAGGTGGTGGTCTTACTCTCGTGTGCTACTGGCTGAGAGATGTTTTATGTGACACAAGAGTTTCTTCCTCTGTATCCTGAATATCTCCTCAGCCTGCAGGATCGTTACGTTTTCTGAAATCTCTTCTATTCTTCCTGTTAAAGTCTTTCTTTAACGTATGCATTAAATTAGAAAGTAATTTATTATTCTTTTTTTCCAGTTTCAAGTAAACTACCTGGCTTTTTTGTTGTTGTTGTTCTTTGTACTATCATGCTGTTTTCCTTCTCAGTCACAGCAATATTGATTATTGTTTATTTATGTTTAAGTGGCACTTAGGAATCCGTGCCTTGTGGTGCTCGGTGTGTGGATTTGTTTTGCAGCACCAAGTATACCTTTGGTTGTGGGTTTTTTTTGCTGTGGTTCTCGAGTGTCTTTTGCTTCATGAAGTGTAAGCAACATACAGGCTGCTGAGGCAGGTGACGTTACCTGCTCGGTAGAAGCAACCTGGCTAACCCAGTAGTGAAGCACTTCAGTGCAGCAGTGTGGGGGGAGTTTTGTACAGGTGTTGCCCATATGTGTTGGGTATATGCCTGGAAATGGGAAGGATGATGGTAAATTTTTTCGTCTGTCAGTATATCATTTTTCACAAGGGGTGGAATTTTTTTGAGGGCTTAGACGAAGGACGAATTTTGCTCAAGGTTCTTTCGTTTTATTACTGTGAGATTTATAGCATTGCCAAGCCCCTTATTTGGACTGATCCCAGACCTGCCATCCCTCATCCATTTGGAGTGCAGAGCTCTCTTCCTCTATTTTTCCAGCTTTTACTCCAAAGGTTGGAAAAAAAAAAATCAGCATTTGAACTGTTTTCTGAAGTAATTACTCTGTTCAGTCCGTCCTTCTAAATTAGAAAGTAAGGAATGTTTTGAAAAGACTTTGAGATTTCTATAGTTTTATTCTACATCCCACAATAGGGTTTTCATTTTGGAGCACTAACTTATTTCTACTTTAATTTCACGAACTCGCTTCCTGCCCTGTTAAAGTCACTTTGTCTGCCTCGGTTCCCTGCCCCTCTAGACTTAAAGCTGTTATGTTTTGGCCTGGATCCACCCATCCTGACACTGAAACGAAGCCCTGACTGAAGAAAACATTCCAGGAACAGTTTATCCTTTGCTAGTTGATATGGGTTCTCTAATGCAGGATTGCTTTTTTGGCTTTTCTTTCTTTCAGCACTGCTGAGGCCAAACGTCTTCCCAGCCGCTCTGAAATTTCTCAGCAGTTCACTTTCTTCTTACTACCCGAACAGCTTTGGTAGGTGGCTGCGTGGGGAGAGGTGCTATCGTGTGCTCAAGAGCCCCGTGCTTCAGTACCTTGTGGGGTTGACTGGCAAGATCTCTCCAAGTCTGACCTTTTCCTGGAGTACAGTTATTCCAGCATGCTTTATTCTGTATATCAAATCACAGAATACCGTGCTCTCTGTCTGGCATTATGGCTACTGTGCACAAAAGCAATTTTTCCAAATTTACCTGTGTCTTCCAGAATGTCCCTTTTTAAAGAACAGAATCAATGCCGTCCGTTCTTGCATCCTGCCTCTGCTCTGCATATTTTGTTACAAGTGCCTAATTAGGTGTGTTAGTGCTGGTTCCCAGTAGCGGGTATCGCGGAACCACTTACTGCACATAAAGGAGAAACAATAGACACAACTTTGTGACAATGTGTTCATGGCCACCTCAGGAAGGGTATGATTTTTAACTGGAAGCAAGATTTAAATGTCTAGAGACAAAGTTCAAACAAATGTTTCGGGTCATTACAAAACGATGCTTTGAGCTACAACGTTTCTGGGGCTGCCCTTCTCTCTCTCAGCCTGTCCAGTAGCTTCAGGCACTGAATTGCAGCTTGTCTAGCTGTTTGCTTCGTATCCTGGTTTTCTTCTGGCTCAAAATCGTGCGTGTTTTGCCTTTTGCTGGATTCTTCTTTTGTAGGCTCACATAACAACAGACGGAGAGTCCTAAGGACTGCTCTAAATGCACGTCCATGTTTCTCCTACTCCTCCCCCTGGTCTCCTCTCTCTCTCTCCCACCCCTTCCCAAATTCCATTAATATTTACAGAACACGAGCCAGTACTCCAGCATTAGCCTCAAATTCAGATTGAGATTTTTCTGGCTCTATCTGCAGCTAATGCAGAAGACAACAGAGATTAGAAATGTTCTTTTTTTTTTTAAAAAAAAAGGCCTTTTCATATCCAACACACTGGACAAATTGTGCTAGGTATAAATAGGCCTACAAAGACCAGAGCATATGTAAGAAAAATATTATATGTATTGCTGTTGGAAGGCAGTCAATTTGCTCATTGACTAAATTAAAAATTCCTGAACTTTAATTTATATAAAAGTAATTTTCACAGTTGTTCCTTCAAATTTTGTGTGGGGAGAAAAGACTTCCTTTCTTTAACTTACTGGTTCATTACAGAATAAGCAGTAAAATCAAAAATTCAGACAAAAAGATTTGCCGAACGTGAAAGTGAACCGTGTTGATAGTTGCTCTCCAACAATGTACAAGCTCAGCATTTGCAAGGAGGTATATAAACAAACGTTCACCTTCAGTCCACCAGTGAAGTTTCGCAAACATAAATTTCATAGGCAAGCTGAGAAATTGAGAGGGGATTGGAGAGAATAAAGAATTCAGATGATTTGTGTTGTTTTCTTTGACCCCAAACTAAGTTGTTTTTTTGTTTTTCATTTCTGTTCTTCAGTGCATAAAATGTGTTCTTAACCTTTACACATTGACTTTAAAATAAAAAGCCAAAATCAAAAGATAAATATTTCTGTTCTTCCAAATTGTTTTTATTTTAATGTTATTTTATTTGTTGGAAAGTATTTGCTGTCTTCCATAGTTTGCACATGCACTTACCCTTTTCCATGAGTGTTTCAAGACTTGTTTTTCCCTGGCCATGGGAAGGATGGCTAGTGTCCGTTTCCAGTTTGCATGGGATTCTGGCTACTGGTGACCTCAGCTTGTTGTCAGCAGATAATTTTTTGAACCATGTGAAGTAATTGGATTTAGTCCATCGTGTTGTGAGGCCAAGGGTTACTTTGGAGCATAGAAACTGATCTGCATTCTTCAAATGTAGGAGGAGTTCATCTGCACGTTCTGTGGAAGATGAATGGGCAGAGCAGCCTAGAGAAGCTGGCCCTGCGGTCTGCGTGTGCTGCTCTTCCTCTAAGGAATTGTGAGAATATATTTTAGCAGAGGATTCCTCAATCTACTGGATACCCCAAAATACAGAGTCACAGAAATGGTTGTGTTGTTTTGTTTTGTTTTGTTTTTTCATTCAATATGGATTTATTTATTCTTACATTTCTGTCCTTCCAAGAAGATACCAATACCCATCAGTCTGTCCTTTTGTCTGTAAATGTGTATTTTTTTTTTCTAAGAGCAGCTCTCTTATTTTGTTCTCTGCTCTCTGACAGTAGAATTGGGTTATCTCACTTTTCTGATGAACCTACATTTTCCAGATAAATGAAAACGTAGGGGTTTATTTTTCAAAACTGAAACAGTTGGATTGTCTTTTTGTTTTACTGGGATAAGCATCCGTGATGCTCTGGGGAATGGAGAATGATCTAAAATAAGCCTAGCTGTTTTCTGTTGTTTATCTGTTTCTTTTTGCATCTGTCTTAGTATTTATTGCTACCATCTGCATTTCATTTCAGGTTGTCTAATGTCTTATTCTGCATGTTTTGTGCCTGTTCTCTTTACATAGCCTTGGGCTGTAATATCACCATTTGCCTACCAGAGATCCATTTCTATCTGTAACAAAATGAATTGCATTCATCTGTGTAATTCATTTCTAATGAATGCCTTGCTCCTCATTAAACAGTGATTTACCTTTGTTTCCCTCTTCTACACTGTCAACACTAACCATTTTGAGGTCCTGTGGAGAGATGCTAATTTGAGAAAGCAAAAGTCAATGCAACTAGGCACTCACAAATGCCATCCTCGTTGGCACTTTCGAAAATATTCATGGGACGCTTTGTGAAATACAGTTTGCAGGTGGATAAGAGGACTCAAAATGTTTTCTTACTCATAAGCTTTCAATGTACAAATACAACACTTCAGAATTTAAATGCATTTTTCCTTGTCAGTGTCTTGAACAGGTAGCCAAGCTTGTCAATCTTTTAAGACCTTGTTGGCTTTGCAGGAATTTTACAGATCACAGGCACGGTTCGGGAGGCTATGCTCTTGCTACCCTGTCCCCTCTTCGCCTTTTCAGGAACATTAAAATATTTCAAACTCATTTTCAGAATAATTTTTTGAAATACTGAATTTTGAGATATGTTGGAATGTTTCAGACTTGAAAATACTTCTTTTTTTTTGCGAAATTCAAATATTAATGTAAGCATTTATTGGCTTTGTGTATCTAAAGGAAAAGGAATAGTACCATTAACTAATGAAATAGGGATCATATAGTGATTTTGTTACAGATTTGGTCCATATGCAACTTTTCTGTAATGCCCTTTCAACCCGTCCTGCAGCATCCCCGTTTCCAGCCCTCCTGCGCTTCGCAGAACAGCAGAATCTGCTGTGCGTGCACATAGATCTGTCCTGCTGATGGGTGGTGGTTAGAGTATAGGATGAACTACCAAGTTCATTTTCAGTTTAAACCTAAGCAGAGTTTGAACCGCAGCAACAGGTTATGAATATGAAAATACTGTTGGTAAGCGTAATTTAAAGCAATACAGATGTTTTTTTAGGAAGTTGTTTTATTTACAGCATCTTTAACTCTTATTTTTGTGATGGCACAAGCTACTCCTTGACACTTTTGATCACTCACACGAATTTAGCTTGGCATTTTACAATATTTATTCTTGTGTTTGGCCGGGTTGATCCTCTGTTGAAACTGCAGAATTGTCAGTGTGCATCAGTTGAGTTACACCATGGATTAATTTGATCATAGTATTATGAGGGGATTGAAGCATGAGAGGCTTTTTTTGGTTTGTTTTGGTTTTATTTTTTTTAACTGGTGCTGCCTAAGTCATGTAGTATTTGGAAGTAAGAACACTGATTAATGTAACAAAATTTTATCTTTAATATACATTTTAGAGGACAAAACTGACCTTGAGAACAGTGTGATGCAGAAGAAAATTAAAATCCCCAAACTCTCTCTCAATCACGTAGAAGAAGCTGGGGAGGTTACAGATTATGGGGAAGAAGATGTGGAGCTTAGACACAGTAAGGTACTGAAGTCTTTCCTTTTTTTTTTTTTCTTTTTTTTTTATTTCTCATCTTTCCTTTTTTTTTTTTTTTTTTTTTTTTGGAAGTGCTTGGGGCATATACAGATGTCATAGCTTAAGAATTCCAGGCCTGCTTTTGATCCCCTTGAAACACTGTGTTTGGTGAAATTGGGTCAAATTTTGTGTGGGGGTGGGGAACGGGTTTTCAAAACCTGGTTTATGTGCAATCGAACAGTTTCCTATTTATATTGTCTGCACAGTTTACTTTCCATTTGAGATTTTTGGAACAATGCTCTTCCACTTCGGCCCAGAACGCTTTAAAAGTCACCAGTTATATGAATGTCAAGCAGCTGTTCTCGGTGGCACTTGTGACCTATTGTGTGCTACTAGTTTGGAATTGGAAGGGGTGCTCTGAGGCTTCCCAACTACAGCAGTGGATGAGAAGACAAATGAACAGGACTACATCCCTCCATTATAACTGCCAGTTGTCGTTTTAGGTCCAGATGCCAGAAACCCACTATGTAAATGTATTTATTTTTTGATATCAAATGATTTCTTTAGAAGTCTGCTAACCTTCAGAATAAAATACTGCTCTGTGGCTTCATGTGTTTTGCAGCTGCAGGAATGATACTAGTACATTTCTTTATGGTGGGCCAGCAGTTTGGTTTGTTTTGGTTTGGTTTTATTTTTTTTGTTGTTTTGAACATACATGGAGCAGGCGTAACATCAAATAATCTAATTTTCTGCCACATTACGCATGGATATTGTGGTGTGGGAATTGATAGTGTCAGCTTCTTGTCTCTAACCTATGCGCTACATTTGCTTTCCTTGCAGTTGCTTGGAAGTTCAAATGCTTTTTCTAAATTTGGCCAATAAAACTTAGTGACTTTTTGCCCATACTGTCACATTTTAATACTGCTATGCAGGCCCCAGAAAATATGTGTGCTTTGATTTTTAGGGTTTGTGCAGATGACAAGGTAAATTCTGCTGAGGGTTCAAAGGACATGAAGCCTCTGCAATGCAGTACTGATACAGAAGGAATCAATTGATGAGGGATATAAGGCTGGACGATACATTCTGTCTCCAACTTCGGTGTTTTCAATTCCCTTTCAATGTTTGCTGGTAGTGTGAACTCAGTCACGAGCAACAGGCAGTTGGGTGAACGTGCTAGAGGAATAGTCAGAGAAGGTTTTGTCTCTCAAAGTGTGGGAAGGACAAGCCCTCTGTTCACAAAGCAGCTCTGTATGGTCTGCCGCTTTCATCTCTGATGTCCTTACAGGTGACAAACACAGCACATAGTTGATTATTTCTCTTAGTTATCAGAAAATCAGTTGCTGTCGGAAATCTAAATGTTAGGGGTAAACTTTGAAGGAAAAGAGATTCAGATCCAAATTTTTTAAAAAATAAATTATCTTTGTGTGAGGAATCAAGTGACCTATATACACTCGGCTTGCAAGTGTTGCACAAATGCAGAAAAAAGGCCTTTAGCTGCCTCAGAAGTTTGTATGTGCATTTAGCCGAATTACGTGTACGTGATAGTTATGATATATAACCACAAGAATCTGTTAGGCAAAACATTTCTGCAGGCACACTTTGTCTTGCTGTTTTTGGAAAACAGGAATGTTAACAGTTCCCAAGTCTGTAGAATTTTAATTTGTATTACATCTTGCTGCTTGCCTAATTTATTTGTTTTTTTTATTGTAACATGCAGAGACAAGATGGGAGAAAACAAAGTGAAGGTACACACAAAAGCATTGAAGCAGTTGTTGCTCGGCTTGAAAAACAGAATGGGATGAGTCTCAGTAGTACTTCCAGCCCTGAGGAGGCTTTTATGGAGACTTCGGAAGGCATGAACAACATGGACGATGCTGTAGTTCCTCGGATTTTATATGAAGAATTGCTGAGGAGTTACCAACAGCAACAAGAGGAAATGAGACACATTCAACAGGAGCTCGAGAGAACGCGGAGACAGCTTGTGCAACAGGCAAAGAAGCTGAAGGAGTATGGGGCACTCGTGTCAGAAATGAAAGAGCTCAGAGACTTGAACAGGAGACTCCAGGATGTACTGCTTCTAAGACTAGGTAGTGGTAAGTGCTGGACTTAAATGGGACTAGTTTTAATGAATTTTGCAAGTGTGATCAATAGTAGCGGAAACGTATTTGAAGAATAGCAGTGGTTGTTAAACTGGACATGGAATGTTAAAAGGGTTTTCTGCTGTGGCTGTACAATATGTGTCGAATTTGTATGCTATGTACGTCTGGGTTTTTCTTTAATGATAGTAGAGGTCTTTGTGCTGGTGGGGCTGAATCGGAGTTCCATTTTAAGCAGCTGTATTTTAAAGCGTCTCTGACCTTCCAGTATATGCTGAAAAATATAATAAAGCATCATCTGCAAAATATACCAATATGTTCCAGTTTGAAGAAAAAAAAAAAAAGAAGATAGAAAAGGCAGTGGAGTGCATATTTGGGCTAAAACTATTTCATTCTTTTCAGTTAGGGATTTTGCTTATTGTTATGTAAGTGACTGTGTTGCCTTCCGTTTTCTGCCCCCTCTTCCCATTAGTAGCTCATTAGAATGTGATATATTCCTGAACTTCTTAGCAGTGGCTTTAAACAGCCATGCTATTTGGAAAATAATGGATTGTTAAAGAATAATGAAAAAACTTTTTATATTAGTGTCCCGTTTATCAATACTTGTTACAAAATGCAGGTTTGTGTAATTTGGATTTAAATTTCAAATATCTTGAGTCAATTGCTGATTCGTTTTGGTTTACAATTATTTAACCATTATGTTGGAATAAATGGGAAAAAAAAACAAAAAACAAATAAAAAGTTCATCCTTTTCATTGGAGATGGTAATCTTGGAATACCTTCGACTATTTTATTAATTTATATTTATTTGCTATTAGAATGTGGTATTGCTATGTTGAAGATTTGCTTGGTGACTGAAACTTGGTTGAAATTTGTGCATCCAAACTTAGCATGCTGGTTTTTATGTCTGCCTTTGTGTATCTGGAAATTCTTGCATGTAAATTGGATATTGGCTCTTCTACTTGACTTGAACGAGTGCATGCAACTTGCATGTGGGTCCGAGTTACATTCACGTGCAGACCTGAACCCGAGGGCGCATGTGCCTGTGCAGCAGCATGTGTT
This sequence comes from Tauraco erythrolophus, assembly GCF_009769465.1. Lineage (NCBI taxonomy): Eukaryota > Metazoa > Chordata > Aves > Musophagiformes > Musophagidae > Tauraco > Tauraco erythrolophus. The sequence continues at coordinate 27,372,352 of NC_141474.1, read as the reverse complement.
AAGGTGTGCCCGCAAGTTTGGAGCCAGGTTCTTGAAGTAGCATCTGACGATCTAAACTGGGTGTTTGATTGTGAATGCTCGTCATTGTTACACTGTGCTTAATTGCAATGTCATTACTTATTATAAACGTTCTAGTTAACTTTTTAAATAAAGCTAAATAGGCAAGGTTTCCGCAGTCTGGAAAACGCGATGCGGTGCGCAGTAGATTCCACTGAGCTTTCTAAAATTTTCCTTGGATGGAAAGATGTTTCTTCATCTGCAAGTAGTTAGCTGGAATTTATGTGAATGGAGCACCAGCCAGATGTTAGTAAGCAATGGGGCTGAACAGCGTAAAATACCAATTTAGTTAGTAGACTTGACAGCAGTTTGAGTGGTGAGACCAGCAATGAAATGAAGACAGCTTCTGAATTCTGTCTCATTTCTTTCACTTTAAGAAAGAAGGGATGCACTTTTTTACTTGAGCCGGATCAAGAAAGCTTGGGAGGAAAAGAAAAAAAAAAGAAAAAAGAAACAAAACCTGAAACCTCTTTGAAAAAAAATGCTGAATCTTCTTTAAATACTGGGCTTGAATTTCCGTTGTATTAGTTTGGCACCTGCTTTACCACTGAAAATAAATCTCAATTACACTGAAGATGAGTTCTTCTAAATTAATCACGTACTTGGACAAATATTAATTACAGTTAACTTCCAAAAATTCCCTTGTTGTTATTACTTGTATGGAACATTTTGTGGATGACAAAGGTATTTGAATTTGGCCCTACGGGCTGTGTCCTTCACAGGGTTTGCGTTTTCTAAGACTCAGTGTATTAACCACTGATTACTCTTGGTTTTCCTTGCAGCCTCATTCACGGTAGAGAATTGAGCAGATTCTAAAAAGATGAGTACAAAATTAGTGAATTACTGGAAGGGGAGACCTCTTCAGCAATTTATAAATTAGGGAGTCTGATGACAGTATGAAAAAGTGCTACTTTTAATCAAGAAATAGATGTGTAAAGACTTCTTTAGTTGTCTTTACTTTTCTAGCTTCTAAATGAGGTATGTTTGGATATGTGAATAATCTGTGAAAATTGTTCAGAGAATAGATTACATCCTGAATTCATCTTGTTTCAGCGATCTCGTAAACCTAGAGCTTCAAATTACATGTAATTTGTGTTACATTGCATTTCTAGCAGGCTGGACTTAATGCAAACTAATTGCATTTCTGTTTCACCTTAGAGACTTGTGATTTCTTTGCATGAGATGACAGCTGTTTTGTGCTGATGAATTGCAGCTGTGGGAAACGTGTGCCTGTTGCCATTTTAAACTCGCAGATCAGATGTAGAACAGCCTCTCAAGCTAACATTCAGTCAAGTATTCAGTCTGCTAATTTCCCATCAATATGTTGATTTCAATGAGCAGCCAGAAGTCAATGTATTCTGCTTTAGACCTAGGCCTTCGTCTCTGCTACTAAACTTGAGCCACTCTTGTGGGAAGAGTGAGGTTCCTCATCTTCCACCTTCCACATGATGACACCGAATTGCTCTTTGTTTTAAAAGAGCCTTGAAAGCGGATACGGCAAATGACAGCAGTGAAATCAGTACTGATCCATGGGGATATACTGAAGCTTTTGTATGATTTGGGTATGCTGTTGCTCAACAGGTCCCCTCCTGGAGGAGGCAGGCAATTGACCAGGGCTCTAGGGACCAAAGCAGTGGGGGAACATGATGACTGTCATGGAAGAAGTTATGGTATCTCTCATCTGAGCTCCTGGAAGAATGTGTGCAGCCAAAGCCTCTTTTTCCTTGCCTACTTTGGTATCAGGAAGCCCTGGGATTGTAGGTCTTTGCAGTTTATCTTTGTTCTGTTGTATCTGAAAACATGCTTGCTAATTTGCCCTGGTTTTATCAGTGGACAGTAAGGTGATTTTTAGAGAATTAAATCACTGACTCTTCCCTGTAGGGTTAATTTTAAATAGTCCTTGGATTGCAAAAGATAAGCATTTTGATAACTTTTTCAAAAGTAGTTGTCTCCAGGGTAAGATCTGTGCAGTTTGTTATGGTTGTGTATGGCCAGAAGTAGTGAAGTTGTATCAGGGATAATGTTTGGATGGTGTTTGGTCCCTGATAAATACCACGTTTTCATGTTGCATTGCTAAGAACTAGTGTTGTTGTAGAGTCAGTATATCCACCTTCGTTCATTTGTGTTCGTTCATTAACACGCACACACACAGCCCCCCAAGTGGTTATTTTTAATCCCAGTTTAATTTCAGTGATCCAGTTTACAGTGTCTTGGGATTGACACCAGGATAGGGAGAAGTGGTATTTGTGTCTTACCACGTGTAAGGAATTACTCTTAGTCACCTTTTCTAGTTTTGTTTGACTTTTTGATGTAGAAGTCATCCAAGATTTCTATCAAGTACCTGTACAAGAAGTAACATATATACAATATTACCACTTCTCAGACTCCTGTTTTCATTCAAATTTTGGTAGACCATGTGGAAAACAGCTTGCTGCTTGCAAATGTATATTGACCACTTTATCAGTTAATTTATTTTGGCTTATTTACTAATTTTTGAGTAGTGTGTAGGCTAAGATGTATTTTCGAGAAAAAGAGGTGATGAAGGGAAGCCTCCTAGCTCTTCATCCTGCATATGAAGTTGCTGGCCTCTCAGTTATTGTGGAAACTTTACAGTCAGAAGGAGAAAGATTTTTGCAATAAAACATGTTTTCTTTTTGCATTCCGAAGAATTGTCTTTATTTTTTTTATGATCCTTATAACGTAAGTACTATCGTTGTTAAGCATTTAGATAGTGGCATATACGTTTGTATGTCCTGTTCGTCATCTTTAAAATAAGATGCGGAGCATGAGAGCTACAGAGAGGGGAAACTCTTACAGTATGGTGCTTGGCACACAGCTCTCATCGTTACGGACACGCAACTCCCATTAGCAGTGGAGGAATCATGTGGGTTGCATGCCTGATTCACAACATGCCAGGCTGAGAAATACAGTCTTTAGTAGGTGGTGAAAGTAGCTGCAAAGACTGCTTAGATTTCTGTTCAGGAAGAAAAAATTAGTAGAATTAAAAGAAGACATTTTAAAGTTTCTGTTGGTGACTTCTAAGCAAGCAAGCGAGTCAAGCATGAATTGCACTAGAGGTTTTTCTGACCTGCATAGAGCTATGGTTATTGTGGACTTTGATCAGCTGTTTTTCTTGAGGGAACTCCCAGAAACCAAATCCCATCTGTGTCAATATATTACTATAAACAAAACAGTAAAAGACTAGTAAAAGCATTTAAACTCAGATAAAGGTTCCCTTCTAGGAAGAAGGTGGTTTTACTTAGGTGTGACTTTCAAAGTGTAAGAAATCTCAAAATAGCATTTTATTGGAGAATGGGTTCTTATAACAGCTAAAAGTTCACTTCTTAAGTTCACACTGGCAATTAGGTCACTGCATCTCCTTGTCAGGTGTACCCCCACCAAGATGCGTGCAGGCTTCAGGTGGTTTAATGAATCCAGGTTTTTCCCCCAACCTGAATCAGTTTAGCAGTCTCGAGTTTAAAAAGCTTAGTTTGTCTTGGCTGTCCCATTGTGTATGCATGATAGTAGAGGTGCTTATTAGGATTACTGTGAAATGATATCACAAATGATATGTTTTTTCTGCTTTCTCTATTTGTGCCATGCTTGCGTTGCATATGAGTCTTAAGGCACTCTGTTGGTGGCACTTGAGGGTGGGGTTATATGAGTTGCCAAGACAACTTGTAGTTGTTGCTGAGTGCCAAGTGGCAGTCAGCTGAGAATATTTAGCTAGCTACGTAGGTGTAGAATAAGTTATAGGATAAATGTCAAACGCTGACAATGGAGGAAATGCTGATATCACTGTATAATAATCTGTAAAACAAGCTTCACAAAGGAGAAGGAATGAATGCTTGACTTGTTCCAGGTACAGGAACTGTTAAAGATTCGTGAGCTCTGGTGCCAGCTTGACTCGCAGGGTTAGATCAATGGAGGGCTTGGTCTGTGCGTACAAACACTGAGGAGGGTTGATGAACCCTGACAGTGACCTGATCATTGAATTGTCGTTTGTTGGAGATGTCAGGGTTGGGCTACCGAGTGCTGCAGGGCACTCAGCTCCAGCCTGGTACAATGTAGTTCTTACAGGTGGGTGAGTTTATCCTTGTAGTTCTTGGAAGGGGCTGATGACCGTGGTGTCCCGGGTCTCAGCTGGCAACTTTGCAGTGTTAACGAACCACCGTCCCTGCGTGGAACTTCGGTGACTGCTGGAGATTCTTGTGAGCCTAGAAACAGCCATCCATGATAGGCTCAGGGTCATAGCCTGTTCCTAGACTTCTGATGTAACTGCTGCAATGGCTGGAATAATGAAATACAGTTCACAAATTATTTTGTTTTGTTGTTCTGCCTTTTTAGGAACACTTTATAAATTTGATTGGGAAAAGCTGGTGACTGACAAAATAATTATCCTCCCTTGAAGCCTTAAACATATGCTTAGTAGTACTCTGTTGTTTAATCTGTGCTTAATTTTTGTTGATCACATTAAAAATAAAAATCCGCGTGTTGGATGGATCGGACAATCAAAATTCTAATTTATGTGTTTTTTCTTAACCTTGGATACTCTTTCAATGCATGATACTTTAGCATAAGTAGCGTAAGTCTGTTTCCTTTATAGCGTTTCTGTAGATCCTTGCTGTTTTTAATATACCTCTGTTACATCTAAAGAGATTTCAAATTTCTATAAAATTTTTAATTCTATATGGAGAATTTATATAATTATCCCAGTAATTTATGCAGGTTTCCTGCAACTATATAGTAATTCTTATGTGAAGATTTACTATGGTTACTTTTGTTTATAATTTCAGTGTCATTTTAACATAATTTCCGTAGTGTGCATTGAAGCAATCGTACCCGTCTCTGTAATTGTCCGTATGCTTTAAGAATAAAATTAAACATTTAAATTAAAATCAAAAATTTTAATGTTTATAAAGCAGAGTTACTTATCCTGCTTTTATTTATTGATGTTCAGAGGTAGATTTTGGTTTATACTCTTTCTGACTTTAAAATGAACATGACTGTTGTGTTATTTTATGCTAACCATGGATGATGAAGTGATTGATTCCATGTTCTCTGGGATGGCAGACAGCTCTCTTTTCTTAACTGTCTAGGACCTGCCATTGAGCTTGAAAAAGTAAAACCAGAATCAATTGAGCCTGAACCTGAGGTACAGAAGACCTTCAGTGAGGAAGCAAATACATCAACGTACTATCCTGCCCCCGTTCCAGTAATGGACAAGTATATTCTCGAGAATGGAAAGGTATTTTAAATTAAATATAGCATGAATAGTTTGTAAATGTCCATCAGGTGATTTTCATGTGGAATTTTCATGATATGGAGGGGTTTGCATGGTAGCAGCTTATATAAGCTTCCTCAGCTTTCATAAAGGTATGCTATTATGCTGAGGAAAATTATGAAATTACACAAATGTGAACAGCATAGAAAATTATCCTCGGTGATGAGAGCATCGAATGCTGTGCAACGCAAGGACTGTAATTGTTAAATATGCATGCACAAGCACATTGGCACAGTCTCCATTTGGTGACATACAGAAACCCACGGAGTGTAGACCGAGGTCAGTAACCCACATTATAAAGTCACGTTAGTCTATTTAACAAATTCTTTTTCCTGAGAGGTCTTTAATGTTGTTAATGTGCTGTAGTCATATTGCAGAGAAGCCTTCGTGTTTTGATTGGAGTCCAGTAGATAATTTCATGAACCCTGAAATGAAAACGGGCTCCCTTGAACCTGGTAGGAGCGTTGCCACTGATTTGAGCTGATGTAATACTACGTTACAGATACTTTCATACAGTTGGTGAAATACCATCTAGCTACAGTTTGCCAGAACTCGACTGATAGTGTTTCAGACTTCAGCATGTTTAACACATTGTCTGCTGATGTACCTAGGCCTGAGTTTGTACCTGCTGCCGTTATCATTGAATGAACATTATATTTCTTTTACAAAACTGTATGTCCCTCAGAATCGCCTATGCGGAGCCTGTTTCTTAGGATATGTATGCCTTCAGTACCAGAATCTGAGGACCTTTTAGGAGGAAATGTCCGTTTCAGCTTCGGCATGCAGTGGAATAGCATGAAATATTACATTTTCAGATTTATGTTACAAGATTGACTGCACAAGTGTCTGTCATTCTTGAAGATGAACTCGACATAATTGTTGAGGACAAAATGTACGTGAAAAATAGTATAATCTTGGCAGTTTGACAGGTATTTGGTTCAGATAGCTTTTCTTGCCTAATATCTTTAACGTATGTGTTTGCTTGTGTATTTTGTGTACATTTGTGCAATGAAAACTTAGCATATATTACCGTGAGAGTTTGATTTACCTCCTTTTTTTCTGCTTAAGGTCTGTGGGATAGGGCCTTTAGTATTTGTATGCAGCTTTTCCTGCACCTTCATGTCATCTGCCAGCTCCTTGGCATTTCTGTTGCTCAAGTTCTCTCTGTCTTTATAGATATTAATATCTCTTTGACTTTCTTTTTGTAGTTTTGGTATTTCTTTAAGTTTGCCTATTTACTGGGGCTTCAGCCAGCTCAGATGCAAGAAACATGAACTAATAATGTATTTAGAGCGTTGGAGGGTGGATTTTTCAGTATTCCTTATTTATGCCTTTTTTTCATTACTCCTTTATTGACTTGCACCACTGGAGTAGTTGAAGTACTTTTAGAAATCGTGCCTTTTGTGGCATCGGATTTGATCTTCGTAGGATTCTTTCAAAGCAGATAAATCTGTCCCCTCCAGAGGGAGAACGGAGTTTCCGAAAGAGCACCTATGGCATTCATTTAAAGAGGAGAATAGAAGAAGAAGAAGAAAAAAAAAAAAGAAAAGCAAAAAAAGAGTTCATCTTCTGAGATACGTTTTAGATATATTGCACCTGTTAGCACAGTTACAGTGGTGAGCATTGCTTTGAGTTTGCTGTTGTTTCTGTTGCATTGTGCTTGAAGGGCGATCCTGCAGTTGCTGAAATTGGGGGTAAAGTTCTCATTGATTTCATCAAGCCCAAGGGTCTGGCCCATGGGACAGCTCTTCCAGCAGGAAAGAAATGGCTTCTGAGTCTGGAGTACAGCAAGCTTCCCGCAGCTTTGGGAGAATAGGAAACAGTACCGAGCCTGTTTTACAGAGAGGTAAACTGAGACATGGGCAGATTAAATTCCTTGCCGTAACAGTGCTAGAAATAGAAAAAGAAAGACATAAGATTTCTGTATCTGTGGCTGTCTGTCACGTAGTTGCTGTTACCAAAGGTGTTTCATACCAGTGATAACTTTTTTGATAAATCAAGCATGTTCAAAAGCAGGTGATCTGTCTGAAACATAAACATTGACAGTTTTTGTTGTAACTTGTGTTCTTTTAAATAACTTAAAGCTAATGAATAATGTAGTACCTTCAGAGACTAAAGAATTTTTAGCAAAGACAAACCCTACTTTTGGCAGAGGGGAATCAGATTTTTGATTGAATACAGCAAGCTCTACAACGAATATAATACAGACATCCAAAATTTGGCTTGTCACAACATTCCTAATCTTAGATTTTTTTCTAAGTAACTTATACTAATTTTTACAGATAAGTTTTCCAAGACTGAAGCAAAAATAACTGGATCATAACTGTAATGTGATTGTTTTCTTAGCACAGACTACTCACTCTGATTGAAGTTGTCTTACAAAATATATAGAGAGCACCAAAAGAGTATGAATTTTTTTAGAGCAATTATGAAGAGGCTCGTCAACAGAGAAGGAAGGAAGGAAGGAAAAAAAGAAGTGTTCATGTTGTGGTTATTACTAGTTCCATTTCTGTCCGTTACGAAATCTAAATACCATGCGGACTTGTGAAAAGCTTCTTAGAATCCCTTTAGTGTAGAAGATTCTGCAGCAGAGTCAGCTTGCTTTTTATAGTTTTGTACTTTGGGGAAGTTAGACTTTTCATTTGGTTTTTATAACGTAGCTGGTAGCCAAACCATTCATATTTTTCTATTTAAGTTTTTAAACAACTAGTTGCTGTTGAAGGATGATGTTGTAATAAAAAAATTCTTCGGGTTATAGCCCTCATTAATAATTAAAGCAGGTTTCCATTTAAAGGAAGAATGGTATTTGGTTGAATACAGGCAGTAAAATTATGGGTATATAAAATTTTACAGTAGCTTTGTCCAATTTTCATTGCATTTAATGAGACTTATGTGATACTGTTCAGATCTGTATGGGTAGCAGGCACAGTTTATGTAATGCCACATGAAAGGAGTAAAAATATGAAAAACTAAGAGCAAAACAGTTAGGGCAAACAGAGTCTCCTAGTATAGTTTTGCCATAGAATTTTACTTGCAGGATTTTTTTTTTTAATCATTAGGAGGCAGTTAGTGTTTATTAAAGTGTTAGTGCTACAGAAGGAACCTCCATTAGATTTTATGAAACCTAAATTTTGGATGTAACAATCCAATTGATAACATATTTTTGGTATTTTGCACTTTTAGAGATTATCTGGAAGTGACTTCTATCTTTTTTCTTTCCAGTGAGTGAACTCTTACCAGTCATTAGAATAGCTAGGTCACGCATTAGCTCGTTATGGACGATGTGCAAATGTGGGTCCAACTGAAGGAAGTTCATCACCATGTGAACAAAGCTTTCTGTGTGCAGAGGCAGTTCAGGTGTCTGCACTGTCGTCTTAGGAGCATAGACACACAATTACAAAATGTTCTCCGTGGTTCCACACAGAGCCAGCATTTGCGTCCTGGTTGCACTTGTGTCAGACCTGTGCTGATGCCAGTGGAGTCATTTTCCTTGCTGTTGATTGACGGTGTCCTGGTTATCAGGATGATCAGCTCCAACACACACAGTGGCAGCCTAAAGATAACACTCGGATTCTCATCCTGCATTCATCTTAAGTCTGGAGCTCTGGGAATCTTGGAGCAGAGATACGGTATAGCTCTGTGGGAGTCAACCCAGCATAGTCCATGCTGAGCAAGACTAATAAGCACAAGTAGACTTGAGCAGCTTCCTTTTGGAGACTCTACAATGACTTCACACTGCATTTCCCAGTCCCCATATTATCCTGCTTTACTACTTCAGTGAAATATCTCTACTCCCTGTTGTCTGGATAATGGAAAGCTTGTGATGTTGCAGCAGTGGGTCATTGCCTCACCATAAAACAGTATTCACCTGGATAGATTGGTCGTACATGATAGGCAAACTTCATGATAGAATTGAAAGTTTTACAAATCGTCCAAACTCTCTTGGCTTCTGTTGAAATTGGAGCTCTCAAAATCCCTTCTCCCCCTTCTAGTTACTTCAAACAAGCAGGGTGAATTTTGCCAACAGATACAGGATACAGCTTAGGAAGTATTTCCCTCTCTACTGCCTCCGAAATATGCTTTGGTTAAAATCTGTTTAAGCCTAAGGGAAGCTTTCATATTGAAGACAATGTTTCAGCTTGCTCCTGAGTTAGGCTGGTGCAACTGCTTGGTTTATATGCTGTGCATACCTTTGTAATAGGATGTGTTTACTGTTTCCTCCTTCTATCTCTGTTCCTGACCATAGTCTTTTAGGACATAGGCTATGGCGGGGGGAGGGAAATAGAGAGTAAGAAGAATTGAATACAAAAAGGGAACTATATTATATGAGGTTGACTTGAACTCCCTGACCCACAAAGTTGGAAAAGTTTCAGAATTAGGGAAAATGGATTTGTTCAGCCCTAATTACTGTTATTATAGTATCTAATATTAATGTTCCTACAGCACTTGGATACTGTTGTGTGCTACATACCATAGATAAGTTGTTATTATTACTACCTTCTAGGTCCATCTTGGCAGTGGAATTTGGGTAGATGAGGAGAAATGGCACCAGCTGCAAGTAACACAAGGAGATTCAAAGTATACAAAAAATCTAGCGGTTATGATTTGGGGAACAGATGTTCTCAAGAACAGAAGTGTCACAGGAGTTGCAACCAAAAAAAAGAAAGATGCCGTTCCCAAGCCACCTCTCTCACCTCACAAATTAAGCATTGTCAGAGGTAGGTTATTTGAAAACTTTTGCTTCCTGCTTTGGAGTTTAACCATTAATCTCTGAGTTGAAAGATGCTTCTTTTCAGCTCATATAAAATTAACTGATTAAAAACTGTAATTCAAATTGCTATTGCATTGTGGAATGCATACGTATCCAGGAAAAGTAAAACACATTGCAATAGCTGTGCACAGCGCAGGCCTTCACAGCTGAAGAGTTGTTCATTGACTTCAGTAAGGTTCAAGAAGATCATCACTTTAAACCACTTGCAGGACAGGACTCTCAGCCTGGAGAGCAACACATTGTTTTGGAATTCATTTATTACATAATGATTTTTAAAATGCATATATTCCTTTTAGCAAGCCTGAGAGTAGCTTTGCCACATTCTTTCATCCAGAATGTAACCAACTCTGGCATGAGACACAGAAACCATTATAGCTGTGACTATAAAAATACGCATACTTTCAAAGGCAAGAAAGAATAGCGTTACCCTTTTAAGTGGAGAAAATGGAAATAGTACAAATTAATTGTTGCACTTGAATTGGAATTTGAACAGGAAGTGTAAATCTCTGACCTATCTGGCAGGAAAAATTGCAATGACACTTTCAGTAATTGCAAGCCTGAGTCCGTGTGTGTAGTACTTTGAGAGAGAGAAGGCCTTCTCCTTTTTTTAAAATGAATAGTGAATTTCAGTCCCTTTGTATCATCATACTTGTGTTTTGCATTCATTTCTGTCTCTTGGTATTTCAGTCTTCTTTTTAAGTCAGAACTGAGTCGGTTCCTCATGGAATACGTACTGAAATGGAATTTTTAGGTTTTGTGTCCATACTAAATTATAATAGGGCTGAAAGAAATCTCCGTATTTGATTTAGCTTCATTATTCTGCATTTTCGGTTCTTAGTTGCTATGTGCTCTTAACTACGAACTCTTTAGGAGCTGTGGTCATCTGCCTTGCAAGTACCATGTTTTGGAAGTAAGAAATATGATTCCTCTGAGTGTGTGTGTGTGTCTGTGCCTGTGTTGTGTGGAGAAAAGTTGGAAACTGATCTTCATACCGTCATCGTTTTGTATTCTGTAAGAAATGAGTAAAAGACATGGGATTTTTTTTTTTTAGTAATCTGCTTCAAGAATATAAGTGGAAGTGCAAGCTGTTCCATACTGATTTTCTAGTTCTGGCTGGGACCTTTTGGTACAATCCTAACGTGTGTAGCAAAGAATGGTGTACTGGCCGCGTAAGGAATCCACTCTGTGGCTGTGGCTGCCCTCGTCGCCTCCTAATGGGAGCTGGTTACCCGGATGCACGCTTACAAACACGCAGTAAAACTGAGTTATTTTCCACTGGCCCATCACAAAGAGCTTTCTGGTTTCCCTGCTGGAGGCTGTTGTTCCTCAGCTTTGCTGGCAAGGTTACTTACGTGAGGATTTCCTCTTCTGCTTCAATCAGGGCCAGTCTGTGTTGCTTGAGCCATTTAAATGATAGATTTCTTCCAGCTCCCCTTGGTTTGACTACAGTGAGTTTGGGAGTATGCTCCAACAGAAGCATTGTTAGAGGGAGATGAGGCCCTTCCCTTTCTTCTTTTCCATACCTTTACACTGTCCAGCAATTCAGCTCTTCCCTATTTCCTTGTTTTTCTGTTTTCTGTCATAGTTTTGCTTCCAACCTCTACCCACACTTGAGTTCTACCGTTCCATGCCCTGGTTTTCCATGTTTCTCTTTCCAGTGTTTATTTCACCTTGTCTTTGACTCCCTTTTTGTTACTCAAGACTGTACCATCTCCACTTGAACCAGTTAAACTGCATGGCCGATGTTTTAGGTGGCAGCAGACAGACTTTCTATATCAGCGATACTGGGTAGCACGTAACCATGGCTTTCCACGTCGTTGTGTCCTTTGCATTTGCGTCAATGTTAGCAGGTCTTGCCCCATCATGCCAGCAGTGTTTCCTGGAAAGCTGGAAATGATCAGATAAGTTATTACATTATGGATAAATGGACAAGAGACAAAAACAAAATAAAACAAATCACTAGCAAGTGGACAAATGGTAAAATGCGAGGAAGCTAGCGTTTACGTGGCCGATGACTTGAATCAGGCATCACGGATGGAAATAAAGCTCCTTGTTAGTCTTTGAGGTCTACTTGAACCTTTAGGCCAGTCAGAAATACGAAGGGGTGTCTGTATGCTTCACTAAAGCCAAAAGACAAAGAAGCAACAGAACCCCAAGATCACTCTTCGGAGTCCCTGAGCCAGTGTCCTTTTGTGGCTACTAAACTGCTATTTCTGCAGCCCCTCATAGAAATGGAAGAGAAAGAAGAAGAAAAAATGTGAGGATCATGAATCTGTCTGGGTCACACTGACTTTGAGAATCACAGCTGATGAATTAGTTTTGTCAAGTGATTCTTTGTTTGACATTGTGGCTAAACTAATAACATAGCCTGTTTGTTACTGGAAGTTCACCTTTCTAGGTGTATCTGCCGCAACCTGGGAGTATTCCTGAGATTGTTGTAGTACAAGTTCATGTCCTACAAACACACTGGGTTTCTTCAGGTTCTCTGACATGCCTCTTCTTGGGTGTCACATTTCAAACCATAGTTCACTGATGATCAGCGTTTCAGCTGCCAGGCTGCATACTGATTCATTTTATTTATCTTATATTCAGTACATCTTGCAACATAAAATTCATATTGTTTTGGATGTTGTCATCATTCTGTGGACACAAACTAACTTATTGAAAATAGATTTTTGAACGACAGCATTAACTCTTAATGTGTCCAATATCTCTAGCTTCTTAAAACTCCCTACTGCGTAGTATGTAATAAAGAAATTATAAAAAGTATTATGCATAAGCACTGTTATAAACCTTGCTAATGCAAAATAACCTTTTATAAAACTTCTGATGGGTTTCAAAAGGAACTACAAAGCGTGCATAGTACTTAATTTTCATAACTTTTTAATACGACGCATTAGAAATGTTATAAACCGTGTTAATTAAGCGATAATCTCTGTGGCTCTCTGTAGATGAAGCAATAAACGGCTACTGGAATAGATTACTCGGCAAAGCAGAAGGGAGTTTGTTTAATCAGTCTGGGAAGCCTACACAACAAAATCCATTGTCTTGGTTATGAAAACAAAAAACCAAACCTGCCTGTCACTAAGGAGTCAGATGTTTTGCACCACCTCCGATTTCAGTAATCTCTGCAGGATTCTGGCACCGAACTACCGACTCCGTGGAGCAGAATTGTCTCAACTCTCATTGCCCTCGTTGCTTTTGCAGTTATTACTATTGCCTGCGTTTTGTATTCGAGTGAAGTTCACAAAGTGTATTGTGCAAACATGCAAGAAGATGGTTCTCGCCCTGAATAGTCTACTGATAAAAGCAAAATACACCCAGAGTCAGGACGTCTGATAAAAATGCAGACATTAATGTATGTTGAACAGATTTTAAAAATAAAATAAATCAGTTAATGTCTTCTCCTGCTGGTTACTGTTGCTCTTCCTAACCATTATCATTTACCTACTGTCCTGAAGGTGTGATGGTAGCAGTGACTCACAGGGAACTGTAGATAACAACAGTTCTAGTGAGACTGTTCACCTGGGAGAAGATCCTAAATCTGCTGTGGAGATCTGGACAAATACAAGAGTTAGGCAGGCAAGACTGGCACTGTAAAAGGTTGCATTTAGTGGTATTTTTGTATAGAAAGCCTATTAATGTAGTCACAGCATAACTGGAAGTTGGTCATGCCAAAGATTCAAGCCTGGTAAAAAATCTTGTCTTTAACAAGATGGCCAGTGAATCAATGGGATATTCTGTTGTCTTGCAACAAATATGCACAGTGCTTACTCAGTGCTCTCTTGAGTAGTAGCCCAACACAGGGCTATATTCTTCTCTAAAAATGTCCTAATGGCTCTTTCCTTTTTTTTTTTCTCCCCAGAATGTTTGTATGATAGAATAGCACAAGAAACTGTGGATGAAACTGAAATTGCACAGAGACTCTCCAAAGTCAACAAGTACATCTGTGAAAAAATCATGGATATCAATAAATCCTGTAAAAATGAAGAAAGGAGGGAAAGTGCAAAGTACAACTTGCAATAAATTTTGGATTTTTAATAAAGTCTTAGTGTTTTACTTAAGTGTTGGTTTTTGATTTGTGTGACATTTTTGCTGATGGGAGAAGCTGACTTCAAGCATTACTCTCCTCCAGTAACTGATTCATTTTTTGAACAGTTCTGTCAAAAGCCTTTCTATGGTGTAACCTGCTTTAAAATAATGTAAGATATATCGTAAGTCCACTCACAATGAAACAGTGAATTTTCAAAGGTTTTTCCAATGAGTTGCAGTATGTTACCTGCAGTTCTGTATATAGGCTGTATTTCTGCGAACACCAACCGTTTTTGCCTACATTTTTGTTTTACTGGAGTTAGTGGATCTCGGCTGCAGTAAACATCTGCAGATGCTAGAAAGAACTGTACAAAATCCACTTTGCTATTGAAAAGAGTTTTATTGTATTTTACAAAGTGTTTTTCTGAACTGAAATTTTAATCATTTGTTTTTATAAATCTTTGTTTTGATCTCTAACAATATATTTGGTCGAAAACACACAAAGAATGCTTCTTTTTCACTTATTATCTTGTAAATAGATCACAGTTGCCATCACAGTTAAAGAAAACAAACAAAAAAACAAACGAAAAAACAAAGAACTCAAAGCTGAAAGTTGTAAAATCACAATAATTTATTTAAAAAAAAATCTAAAAGTAGTTCTTTTTCAGGCAGCGAAGTACTTTTCAGATTTCTGGTTATGGTACAAAGCTCTTCAGTATGTCCATATTACTGTTCTTGAAACACTGTCTGTTTAGTGTATATGTAGTTTAAAATGATTTAAAGGTTGCTGCACAACAAGATTATGTGTAATAGAAAATTTAGTACTGTTTCCTTTGAGTCCATAGTTTAACAATGGACACTTTTATAGCACAAAATTAAAATAATTTTCTACATTGAAGTTAGATTAGGAATAATTTGTTGTGGGTCTGAGTTATGCCTTATTGTCTGTAAGCGGAAGAAAATAACATGAAGTCTTGTTACAAACCTTGTAAGGTTTGTAAAGATAGCTTAGGGCCTGGACTGATCAATTTTGAGGGTTTGTTATATTAGTGATCTCAGTTAACCTTTCTTTTATTTCGTGCATATGGATGTGATTATCTACCTTTCAGGCTGTGTGTTCCTGAGTATCAGCATTTGTGTTTTTTTCCTACCACTGCACTTCAGCTTCCTTTGGATTTGAAACACTTAACCATTTAATATCATCTTCATGTAGCACTGGTATACCCTAATGGTAAACCTATTTCAGTGTCTTGTATGCACAGATAATTTGAACAGCGATGCAAGGATTCTTTAAAGGGCTGAGGTGGATGGAAGAAAGAGGGGAAGGGGGAGGAGGAGGCATGCTAGAACTGCAGTGCCTGTTTTGGAAGAGATGGACACCACGTTGTCTCTTCCTGAGCACCCCATGTGCTTAAGTGATGTCTTAATTCAGGGCATAAGTATGTGGTTTGCGCTCCCTAAAGTGCAATTTCATGATTGGCTTGTGCCAACCTAAGCACTCCGTGCTGCCGGAAGAGTGCACCCCGCTTTGACTGCTCGTGTCCCTGCGTTCCCGTCCCTTCAACTGGTACTTGTGGTTGCGCAGATGTGTCTGATCTCACTGATTTTCATGGTTCAGTTCATAAGGGCTGGTGCCAATAGGATGGAGTCAGGGAGCCTTCATAGCAAGGGACAGGAGGAGGAGGAGGAGTGTCTTTTTACAGTGGCTTATGCGTATTCTGAAACTGCATTTAACAGCCTAGCTTGTCTCCTCTTAATCTCAAAGTGTTCTTAGCTAGTGTTTAATGAAGTGCATAAATGTTTCTGCTTCCAAATTTGGGATGCTAAATAGCAAATTAGTGTTTATAATGGCAGTGTATGTATCCTTTTATTAATTAAAGAACAAAACAGAGATAACACTGAAGAAACACTTAAACGGCAAGTTCCCACTTTTCAAGCAGGCTTGTGAATGTACAGGTTTTTTTAAAGTGATACTAGGACAATCCACTAGTTTGGGGGAAAATGTCCCTGATTTCCTCAGTCTTTTATGGCTTTAGTACTAATGTGTTTTCATTGTAATAGATTCTTTAATGAGAAGATCATGCTGTACTTCTTAGAAGGTAAGCCTATTTGAGACAGCATTTTATGAAACCTCAGAAAAGCAGATTAGAATTTAATTAGAGTTAGGACTCCATCCTGGCCCCAAAAATCAGAGATTCTAAGTCTTTTCACAAAACCAGCATCATTCTAAGGCTTCTCCTTGACAGACTTGTCCCATCAGATGTTAATGCTGCATATTGCTGAAGAATTTCAGTTTTCTCTTTGGGGAAGGTATTTTGGAAGTCTTCATTCATTTGTTCCTGGAGTTTCTCTCAGCTCAGGTCCAGCAGGTAGTATTTAGCAGAGTTCAACAGGCGTATTTGGGTGGCACAAAAAGGTTCACTTCCCTTTGAAGTGTGATGTTGTTGGGACCTAATGCTGTGTCCTTTGGACTGTGCCACTGACATTTAATGTGAGCATCACTTGAAGCTTTACTGAGTTATAGTAAAGGAATAGGATGTATTAAAAGTAATGTACTTCTTTATTGTATTATAACTTGAACTAAATGTTTGGATTTCTGGAAATAAGCATTTGCTAATAATAAGCCAGGTTTGTGCACAGTAGTTGTAAGGCAGTATGCGGAGGGCTCCGTCATGGATAACAGATGTGTACGAATAGTATCTTTGCACTTATGTTTGGTCATTACTCTTGTCTTTTCCCTTCCCATGAACCCATATGAAGACCATGCAAGTCTTTTCCAGTGTGTGTGTTTCAAGTAGGCAAACGGGCCTACAGTTCTCGTGTGTTCCAGCATTACCCAAGAAAAATACGGATTTTAATGGGGTATGCTTTTCTGCATTGAAATACTGATTGATAAATTAACTGTGAATTTTATTTCACTACATTATACTGCATTTATGGCCAGTGCTGTTCTTGTTGGTACACTAATTCTTCCCTAATTGTGCCTGCTTGTACATAGCGTCGCTTTGTTCTTAATGCGTCTGCCATGAAGCCACCATAGGAGATTTTATGTGACAATGGCACCTACTAACTTTTCCCTCCTCTAGCTTAACTTCATACCTGTACATCATGTGAAACAGGACAGAATTTTGACATAAAATGAAGTAGGTTTTATTACACCCTGTAATACCCCTCGTTCATCATTCTAAGGTTTGTGCTGTGCTGTTACTTCATACTGTAAACCTGGATTTGTAAGTATCAGAAAAACACAAGTTTAAGAGGAACTGACTTTTTGTCCTGAGAGATCAGTGCATACTATTTACTTCTCTTTTTTTGATAAAAGAAGGAAGAAGGTGTTACGTGAATAATCTGATCGTTTGTTGCCACACATTGCTGCTGTAATTTGTGATACTCATGTCCTGAGCCATATTAAAGTGCTTCTGGCACTCTTGAAAGGGAGGAAGATGAGTTAACAAAAAGGGCTTTATTTTCTATTAATGATTTTATAATGGAAATGAGCTGTTATATTAAAGGAAGGAATCCTACCGGAGATTTTAATACCTCAGTCAAGATGTCTAGCCACTCAATTACAAGAAGAAAGCTAGTATTTGTTAGGGAAAAAAAAAAAAAAGTTCTGCTGTTACAGAACAGGTTTGAATTTAGTGATGCTTTATAGAGATGGGAGATTTGGTTTTGGTTTTGTTTTGGTTTTTTTTTAAATACAGCCAGACTAAAATACTTCTTTAGTCATGTCAAAGTTGAACTATAAGTAGAAGGAATTTAAGGTTGCATTTGATTAGCTGTTGAGCATTACTGTCGAAAGAAGGTGCAATCTCCCTGTGGGAGGTCATTTCTTGACACCGTACCTTTGATGCTGTGTCTGATAGATTACTACAATGCTGCTTTGTTGTCTTAAGCATAGATTATTGTCCTCTTGAAGTTTTAAGTAGCAGTAAATTTAACTTTTTTGGATTTAGTGGAATTGTAAAGATAATTCAGCTTCACACTTCCAGAGTGTATAGATCTTTAAAAATAAAGCTAAGTGCAGGTCATTGTTAAAATAATACTATTTTGATGCAAAACCTCAAAGGAGTGGGAATGTTCTGATTTGAGAACATTCTGTATTAGCTGTAGCCTCACTGTGCATTAGCTGCATTTGTAACTCTTGAGAAACCCAAACTTGGACTGTTTCTGAAAGGGAAAGCAAGGTTGTGTCATAATGAGCCATACTGAGGATTATGTCAATATTCCATCTTTTGGTGTGACAATGGCCAATCTTCTGAAAGGTATAAAGATGAAACTTGTGCTTCTTCAGAAGGAGGTGGTAGTTTTCGCAGTAGCCTTGAAAATATTTGTCGTTCTGTGCATGCCTTTAGTCTCGGATTGATGAAGTCATAACATCAATTGCTTAGACTTTATTGGTGTCATTTTTTTCATCGTAACATTATGGAACTGTGAAGTGATTCATACAACGCTGAGGCAATAAAAATGTTATGAAGTGCAATCATTGCATGTTTCATGCTCAGTAGCTAATTTTTAATTTCACCATCTTGGACACTTTTTCATCCCCTCAGGTTTCTGAAATAGGAAAGGAGAATCATTTGGTCTTGGAAAATGGGACCAGTGATTCAAGAAGGAATTAATTTACTTGATTGTTTATTTGCTTTACTTTTGCAATTATTGCTGCTGTTTATGTTTGAACAATAACTTTCATTCTGTGCATCAAATACCCACTTGTTCAGTCCTGCAGTGAAATCAGTCCTGTGGTTGTGATATCATTTGTTGACCATAAAGAGAAAAATACCTCACCTGTGACATCAGATTAAGTTGCACTGTGTCTGGATCAGAACAGTTGAAAGTGAGCCTGGGAGGAGAGGAAGAAGCTGAGCCTAAAGGATTTTTTTCTGTGCTGTCTTCTCACTAGAAAACTTCTTCCTACAAAGGAATTTATTTCCTCCACGTTTGGCAGAATAGCAACTTTATGTCCTTGTTTATTGATAGTAAAACCTTAACGGAACTAAACTCTTTATTAGTATGTGTATTCAATGCATTGGCCTACCTACTTTTATATAAATTTAGTCTTCAGTGATTTGAAATTAAAGAGTCATAGAAAATTTACTGAACACCCTAGAGACGGGTAGACTGGGGGTGATTTAGCCTTTATTGTAGTATAACAATTGCTAGAAGTCCTGTGAAATACAAGATAAGAAATTCTGCTTGTTGGTGCTTACGTGTCCTTTATAGTTAGCATGAGCTTTCATGCCTTTGGAGTGGAGAAAGATGTAGGTTTCATGGGATAGGCTGATTATCAGAAGAATTGACTGTGAACACCCTTTGGTGTTCACCCTGCTGTGTGTGAAGGATGTACTGGGACAGCAGTAGAGGGAATATGTCTTGATAGTGCCGTATCACACTGGTACCAGCCCCTTCCACATGAGACTCAGATGAATGAAAAAGCTTGCTTGGGAGAGTTTCATGTTCTTTCTTTCATACTCAAATATATCTTTAAAGTCTTCTGAAATGTTTATGTAAATCTTACTGAATTGTAGTTTAGGGTGTTTTTTTTTTAAAAAAAAAAATAATGTATTTTCATGTGTTTTCTATTTTTCTTGTATTAGCAGAATAAAGTTTCATGGGAGACATCTTTCTTCATGTTCAAGTTGGGATGTTAGCCCACTGATACTTGAAAACAGTCCATTTGGACATTTTACATCTGTGAGCCAGATACACCATGGTCTTCCCTTTCCATATGGAGCCCTCTGCAAGATTTATGGAGGTGCCTTTAGAAAATAATTCTCAAAATACGCAGGATTGGAGGAGGATAGGACAAAGCAGCTGTCTCTAAGTCAGTCTTCTGTATTTTCATTTCTTGAGGAGTCTTAGACTATGAAAAACTTAAACTCCTGATTTTCCATTTTTTCCTGCATTGTGTATTAAAATGTCTTGACACTTGCAGGTTTCTTTGCGTTTCCAAGGACAATTTCATCCTTCCAGGACCAATGTACACCGTAAGTTCTGCATTTCGCTGTACATCCTTACAGGAGTAAGCAATTGAGGATGTAGAATTTGGGGCTAAGCAAGGATGAAGGTGATGTTGTAGCATCACCTCTGCTTTGGAGGACAGTGCAAAGAACCACCCTCCTTGTTAGGACAGGATAGGTGTCTTTTCTACAGGTATAGTCCCCTAAAGGCAACTCATCCAACAAAGGTTCTTTATTGCCATGTTGGTAAATATGTGCCACTTCCACTCTGTGACTTTCCTAAACTTAAAAGGAAACTAAGATCCACTCAGCAGCAGTCGAATGTGGAGGAGGACCCTATATCTTGATGGTACAGGGAGCCTGAGAACAGGTTGTGGAGGGGTCACATAGCCCTTCTCACATTCCCACAGAGAATTAATACGTGCAATTTAGATGAAGTCAGTAACCAAACAGCAAAATCTCAAGCAGCTTGACTGGCATTTAAGGTTTCAATCAGTGAGAAGTTTTATTAATTAAAAAAGTCCAATTGCTCTTGCGTGCCAAGAATTTAACCTTTAACAAGTAGAATAATCAGCGTTTTCTTCTGCAGCCAGGGATCTCTATCCAGTGTGCTTACACAGCTGGATGTTTACAGATGTAATGTACCATTATTCTGTATAAATCTTTCCCTTCCATGTAAATCCACAAACTGATAATTTTCCTGATGTTAGCCAGCCCTGTCTGTTCTCCTGGTCTTCCTTTTGCATTTCTGTTTCTTCTGCAAGCGGAAGGCAATCTTCTGTGCTTGCCTTAAAGGTAAGGAGTCGGAAGCCTTTCACAATTCCTGCCTTGCAAGTTGCCAGCAGGGTTCTGAAGTGCCTGCTTGTTGTTCTCGGAGATAAGTGACACAGAGCTAGAGCGTTTCCTTAGGAGATCCGGTCGTGCTGCTGTCACCGTAAGGCAGTCTTTGCAGCTCAGGGACTTCATATAGCAGCGTTTTCTCTTTCTTCCTGCTGTGCCAAAGCATAGATTGTAGCAAAGAAAGTTTTACTCTTATATGAAGGTCTCAAAGAGGTAAGATGGAAGAAGTAGATCCTTCAGCAGTATCTCTTGAAAACATTTATTTCTCAAAACTGCGATGCCCTGCTTTTTCAGAGGCTCTGTGGCCTGGAAGCTTCCTACCTAATGGCGGTGCCTCGGTTTGGATTGTCATTTCCATTGGATGAGCAATGGAAAGCATTAGGCACTTTGACAGATTATACTGTTTTATGACTCTGAATTGCCTTCTGGGACTCCCTTTTTCCATTTACTGTATGAAAAACAGCCACCAGTTGATCTCAGAAAGAAAGAGCTATTTCAAAATTCTGTGATCTGAGTACAGTTCTTGAGAAGGACATTCTTAGCTGTCGAGTTCCATGCCTACAGGTGGGTGGAAAGACTGCAGGCTGTGGTGCATCTGCTGGTGGGTCATGCGACGAGATGCTGTGGTCCCCTGCAGAACACATCAGAAGGCTTCGCTCGGTCGCTACTTTGAAGAGAAACTTTGGCTGGACCACAGCATGCTGCTTAGAAAAACAAGCAATCTTGAGAAAGCATCGAAGTGTTAAATCCGTCTTTTCCTTGAGTACTTTATTCCAGGGGGTAACTACCCTTGGTGCTCAACTTGTGCCTTATTGCTCTGTGAATTATTTTGGCTTAACTTCTCTGTGAATTTTTCTGGCTTAACTTCTCATTCCTAGTTCTTGATTTGTCTGTCTGAATATTCCCTTGCCTCCTCAGAATTTGTCCTCCACAAGAACATCTCAGTAGACTAGGTGTCTTCAGTCTTCCACTACCACACATTTTCTAGGTCACAACTTGTTTTTGTAGTATTTTTCCCTTTATGTCTACCCAAATTTATTTTAGTTTTATGGAAACACTTTCTATGGAGGAGTTCTTGATATTCTCTTAAGTACGGTATTAGTTACATTGATACAATCTCATGTTTTGGGACACATCACTTTTTGTTAGAATGTCATATACAATAGTCGTAATTTCATTTTGTGGGGCAAACTTAATTTGCCTCTGTAGAAAAAAAAATATTTAATTGTTTTTTGAGCAATTAATGTTCCAGTGTAATTGCCTTTTTACTATATTATTAAGTATAGCTCTGTCAGGGAAATATTTTTCGTAAAATGAGTATTTATATGTCTTATGCTTTCCTCTTTGATTTGCTACTATGCTTGTGCCAACAACGAGACAGAGCACGTTCCTCCTGCTTGCCAAACTGCTTATTCATGTATTCACAGCTCCGCTGGGCAGGTGGGTGACGGTGTCCAACAGAGCTGCAAAGAGCAACAGGTGAGCAGTTTCACAGAAAAGAGGTCACTGAAATAATGTATCTTTGAAGAAAGAGAAGCCACAGTCGTTTTAATATTGTTGAATTTTGTACCATCTTCAAGACAGTGATGGAGTTTTCTTGGTTGATGATACTGGTACATTGCCAAAGAATGGTGAAGAGCTGCTATCATTGTGCTGTTATACGTACACACAACGAAGGGAGGGTATCCTTAGAGAGAGAGGGCATCTTTTGCGGAATTATTTCATTCTGGAGCCTCCATCCAAACCCTGTAAAGGAATTGGACCTGACAGGAGAAGATCTCGCTATACATCAACCCTTGCTGTGTCTACTTTGATAAATTAAAGGTTACTTTGGATAGGACTTACACATACTTTGTTTGACCATGCCTGCTAAATAATTAATATTCTCAGTTAACCTCAGAGACAAAATAAGGAACTGCCAACTTCCTCCACTGAGGTGGTTTAATGAAAATTGTTCTTTGCCAGAATTTTGAAGGTCAAAGCCGGCTGAAATATGTAAACAGAAATTATATCAAGGTAAAGCAAAAAAACCTTGTAATTAATCTTTTTTTAAGAAGTCCCTTCCTTCCTTTGAGAATTGCAAATAGTGTCAGACAAGGTTCTTCTAAATTTCCTTCATCATCTCTCTGAAGATTCCCTGTTAATTAACTTAGTAGTTTTATAAATGTTATGAAATCATGTTATTCACTTACTTCTGTTTGTAAAGGCATCAGGAAATTTGTGTACTGCACCTTTTGAAAAGTAATTAATGTTTCACTCTGAAATGCCAATTGATATTTTTGTATTTCCTATTGATTTGAAATTAATACCTCTGCCAATGTAAAGCCCACGTGCTGGTTCATTCAGGTTTCATTTACACAGAACAGACAGGACAGCATCCTTGAGCTGATCCAGTTAGAACGATGACCCTCATCTGATGAGCTGAAGAAAAAAATACTTGTTCTGCCCAATCCGTGCTTCCTCCCTCTCTGGGGGTGACTGAAGGTGGCCCTTTCCCACATGATTTGGGAGGGGCTGGGTAGGTTTTAACTAACTAGGAGCTTAATGATGGGAGGGGTAAGATCGGAGCAGTTCAGGTGTGTGTTGTAATACTGAGGGCAGAAACAAGTTGATTCTCTTATGATCCCACCCTGGTGCTGCTGTATTATTAAACACTCTGGGCAAGGCCTCGGTGATGTTTTGCAGGGTTATGGGTGGTGCAGAAGTTGCTCTCATGGTCTCCCTGCTTACCTGACTGATCCAGTCTCCTGTTCTGGAGGTCAGGTGGAACCAGTACCTGAGATATTTCAACTTTGTGGTGCAAGATGTTGCCATTTTTTCATCCTCTTTGGATAGGGGGCTTACTGTCTCATCATAATCTGACATGTGGTGGGATCCACAAAGTATCACTTGATCCACTACCTGTGGCAGCTCGGCTGGCTTTGCTAGGGGGAGAAAGGCAACACAGCTAGTCAAGAGGAGGACTGCTGTGCCCTCCCAACCTCTCATGTTCCACGGGTGAGCGTGCGAGCTTCTTACAGCTGACACAATTTTAGTGTCTTTCTGTATCGGGTTTGATTTGGATCTTCAGTACTTCCATGCTGTGTTGTCTACCACTGCACTGTCTGCTCATAGCATTTAAGACTCACCTGTTTAATATGAAAGTTGATGGTCGTCAAGTTATTGTAGCTTGTGTGGCATTAACAGTGAGCGAGTCTGCAACTAGGGAATAGCCTGCACCACTCAGGCTGTAGACTTTGGTATATGCACGTAGGGGTGGGTTTCTCCCGAGCTGATACTTTGTGAGAAGTTCCTCTAGCTCACTCCTCAGTGAACTTGTGTGGCACCTCTTCTCCTTGATCAAGGGATATACAGGCAGTTCTGCAAAAGTTGGGAATCTTTTGTTGCTGGCTAACAATTAAACTATTTTCTGGTCTGAGAAATAAACTTTAGTAGGGCTTTTTTAGCAGAAGGATGTCTTGTTGGCCAGTGTTTCCTCTACTCTGCATATGAGAATTACCTATTGGTACTGTCAGGTACCTCAAACGCAATTACTGGAAGAATCAGATCCAGTGCGATTAAAGGAATTAATATTTGTTATTCAAGGGTTTTCTCTTTATTAAATGCTTCAACAAAATTTCAGTAACCAGTGACCTCTTTTGAGAAGAGACTCATTGCCTTTTAAAGGCTTTATAACCAAGTCATCCCCTCTTGTCAGAGACACGGAAGATGAATAGATGGTTCTTGCCTGTGATTTCCAGTCTCAGGGGAAGTCCCTTTTCGCTGCCTGTGGTGATGCTCAGCTGCATCAGTGCTTTTAATTGCCTCCAGGCTCCTGCAGGACTTTGTGTGTCCCCTCTGGCATGACCTACATCCTTGCAGAACCTTGAATCCCTGAGCACTGGTTAGTGGAGTCTGAGCTCAGGACAGAAAGTCCTGTTGTTGCTAATCCCTAGCTGTCTTGCAATGCTGTAAGCTATGTGCCAATCTCTTTCTTGTGTCCTTAAATTCATCTGGAGTTATTTTGCCTGTAGAAGGATACAAATGGATTTTCTGTATTGAAGACGATGGTAGAGAATGTGAGTGCTGTCTTGAGCATAATGGATGCTGGGTGCGTTATTACACTGAAGACCAGAGAAGGATATATTAAGTAGAGCACAAGTACCTTATCAAGTCAGAAGTTCATACGTAGTAATATATATGTATTTTTTTCCCGTGAAATAACGATCCCAGCTGTAGGCCGAGTTGCACTGCTGCAGTTCAAATCCAAGACAAGTGTATCAATGTGTCAGATAATTCAGTTTAGTTTGAAAGGCTTAGGTTAATGGAGGAATAAGATGATGATGTTTAGGGTGAATTAAAGTAAACACTAGTCTGTTGTGGAAAGGAAACATTTATACAATATAAGATCAACTTATTAATTTTGGGAAGTATAGAACTCTTCTCTAAGAATGTCTCTTCCACCATTCTGTGGCACAGAAGGTGTGTGGACCTGCTGCTGGACTTTGTTACACAGGATTGACGTTACTCGACCCGTACCTTTGAAGGCCCAACATTACACAGGTCCATCAGCTCCTGTTTTGCTCTTTCTAGACGTAAGTAGATCTTATCGGTAGATAAGCCTAGAACATTGTGCTTCGGGACTGGATTGTTTTCCCCCCTGCCCCCAGCTTCCAGTTCGAATTTACTCATGAGCAGCTTTTTTAATGTCTTCAAAGAGTTTATGAGAGATCATATCCACTCTACCTTTGTTAGACCGAACTGTCTTTTAAATTTCACTGGAGAGATACACTCACCGATTCATCTGCTCTTATCCTGGTCGGCTTCTTCTGTACTTGTCTGATCTTTCTTGATCAGTGATGCTTTGTACTGAATTTTATCTGGGGTGGTAACAGTACGTTATACAGTGACGTTATCTTTCTAGAAATGCCTTTCTCTAGAAATATCTTCTGTGCTTTTCTTGGCTTTGTCATGCTGAGGGCTCATAATTCAGCAGTAATTGATGGCTCTGCTGAGGTTGTTATCCTTTCTTCGAGTTCCTAACGTATACCAGACTTCCTGCCAGTCTGTAGGAACTTGTATTTATGCTGTCAAACTTAATCTCACCTCCATTATTCCACTTGTGACAGTCATCTTGACGGATCTTTTCTTCCCGTCTGATATTCCTCCTCTGCTGCATCATACTGGTGTTACCTTCCAGTATGGTCCCATTAGTAGGGGTTTCTGGGGTCTATGCTTAAACAGTGCTTGTATGAAAACTACTTTTCCTTTTATGTGGATTTGTACCTGTTCTGAAACTCTTTGTAAACGTTCAATGAAGCCTCAGATCATCCCAGTGGGGCAGGTAGTTTTCCCAACAGTAAATGACTGGTAACAATCAAAAAGAGGGAGCTGGTGACTTGTTCAGCATCGTGCCTTAAAGTCAGAAATGAGCACTGATGACATAATCCCTAAGTCCTCTGCTCTAAAAGTCAAATAACACTGTATGCTTTCTATCAGGAGACTATCCAAAGGCTTTTGGAAAATGTGGTATATGTCAGTGCAAACTTGAGGCTGGGATCTGGAAAGTCATCTGGAAGATAAATTTAATGGGAACTGAGTTTTCAAAGCTTCAAAAAGTGAAGCCTGGATGGTTTAGCCACTGATATTTTGATGGCTATGCTTTCTTGGGTTACCATTTCTGTATTTTCTTGGGCGCTGTTACAATACCAGGCTGAGCTTCACCATTGTTTCTATTTATGTGTTTATTAAAGATGGATAGCTGAGGTGAGCCGATAGTACGTAATGCCACGCTGGTCTGTATTTGCTGTTTCAGCAGCACTTATCTTAAGGACTTTCTGCAGGATTCTTTTGAAAATTTCCAACTCTTGAACTGCACAGGTAATATTTCTGAAAAAAAACCCCAAATATCCGTGTTTATCCCTGGTGCCCCCAATTCTGTTTGTCATTGTTATGTTTTATTATGCAGATTAATCTCGAAGCATGGAGTGATCGTGAGCTTAAGTAACAATGCAGAGTGAAATCTCCTAAGTAACCGAGTCACAAGGAGTGCTCTCATGAAAAAATGAATACTAAGCTTCGCACCCAGCTGTGTAACATGGCACCTCCCTTGCAGCTTGGGTTAGCATAATTTCCTCTGCTGCCTCGGCACCGCCTTGACTTGCTTCATTTCTCCAGAATCCAAACATGTTTCCGTAGAAGTTGCCACTTTGGGATTTGCACGCAGCTTTACCTGTCCATCCTCTGAAGCCACCACCCTCCTGCCTCTGATCCAGGGAGAAAGCACTCCAACTTGAAAAAAAAAATTAAAAAATTATGCAAATTACATTTTTTGTTTGTTTTGAGTACAGAGTAAGACTCCCCCCCCCCCCAGTGGTTTACAAAGGTTGAGAATAGCGTTTATCCCTACATAGGATAATCTTTTGATGGCAACGGTTCAGATTTGCAATTAAATTGCTGCAGCTTAGCAAATTGTAGCTTTGTGTAACTGTTTCTGTACGGGTGTATTTGGTCTACAGCCGGCACAAGCTTGAACCTCTTCTCTGCAAGCCAATGAAAGTCAAACTACTTCAGGGTTTTGCCGTGGAAATGCCCACATGGAGGGTACTGCGGCTCCCAACACGGGGTAAGAACAGGAGTCTGAGTGCTGCTGTGGATGAGGTGGATGCCTAGGGTTCGAGTAAATTGTGTTATTGGAATCCCACTGGAAAAAAAGGATTTTTTTTCCCCCAGTTCTCACCATTTCCCTTGAAACCAGAATGACCCCAAATTAGTTTTGTTTGTAAGAGTTTCCTGTTACACAGAACCACAGCCCTGTGCTTGTTCACAGGTCCTAGGGTGACACAAATCTAAAGAAAAGAGCGTATCTTTTGGTTTTTAACTGTCTGGATCGAATTCCAAAGACGGAATCTGCTCCTAAAGCCCCAAGTCTGACGATCTTGTCGTGTTCCCTCATCTCTTCACGTTCAGAGCAGTTCGGCCGCAGCCCCGACGCCCTCGACGTGGGACGTGGTGCGGAGCAGCACCGCATGCCTATTACAGTCAATGGGAACCTTTCCAATGGGTTACAAACCAACACTGCGGAGAAGGAATCTGCCTTCTTAAGGGACGCACGGTAGCAACTGCATTGCTCAAGCTCAGAGCAGATGCAGCGACTCCGAGGTGGCCTTGGGAGGAGACTGCTTTGGTGAGATTTCCTAGTATGGTATGTTTACATTGCTGGGCATTGTGAAGAGGATTTCATACGAGCAGCTTTTAATCTTCTCCGATGTGGAGCGCAAACACTGTTCTGACATCAATCATGCTAGCAACACATTTGTACACAGAATAACAGTCACCTTTTAAACACAGGAATCGCAAATACACATTAACAGAAAAATGTATTTAAGCAGTTTCAAGCCTGTGCTGTAATAAGTAAACCAGCCATTGTATTCCACAGAGCTGTGTGTTTTAAATGCCTTAAAGAGAAAACAAATCCTAAAGTGAATCACAGTAATAGAGAAGGAAGTGTTTACATATCTCAAAACCTTCTGTACAATAATCATTCCTTCTTTTTAAATTTAATTTCAGCAAATTTGAATCCAAACGAGGTGACGTTTGAAACGTAAAGCTTTCATGGTAAGGTAAAATCCAGCGTATAATTTTTTGCAGGTGGCTGTTACTCGTTTATTATTTGTATTTCCATATTGCTTAGCAACCCCAGTCCTGGACCAGGACCTCGGTGCTGTAAGTGCTCTGCTAACATTGATGGAACGGATGGTCGCTGCCTCGGAGAATGCACTATTTTGTATTGAAGCCAAAAGTAAACAAACAATTTCTCATTCTGTCCTCTCTGAATGAGAAAAAATGAAGGCCAACTGATATTTAGTTTTGTGATTATCAGTGTGTCTCTTGAATTACTGAATCAACACAAATATTTGGGGGCCTGTCAAGCATGCAGGCTCAAATGTGTGTAGTTTTTCCAGATTTCATGTCCTGATGGCTTAAACGGGGAACATGGGGTGCAGGCCAGGTTGCTTCTCTCTGAATAACCGCTTGCTGACAGAGCTGCTCATGCAAGCAAATAACTGCTGATGCTTTGTGTGACCCTGCAATTAAAGATAAACAGCCTATCCCCCATTGCCGAGCACTTACTAATACTTACTCTGCAAGTGGCACAGCACCTGTATCCTTCAGACAACCCTCGCACGCTACACTACGTACATTTGCTTGAGAAGTTATGTAAGGCAACATTCACGAATCTGTATCCAGGTCCTCATTTAACCTCTTAAGTGGAAATGTCCTGATTTTTTACAGGAAGTAGGGTTTGTAGAGAGCGATAATACCTTCACTCGAGAGCTAGGAAGTTGGAAAAAGTAGACAAACTTTTGGTCTCAAAGTCGTTTTCATCAGTAAATTCCAGGCTAAACGCAGCTCAGACGTAACTGCGGTTGAGCGCTTGGGAGTAGAGGTTGCTGCTGCGAGGCAGAGAGGAGCGACTGAACGTTGGCACCTTCTACTCGTCAATGACAACCAGCCTCTCAATTGGTGAGATTCTCACCTCTGCTTCAAACCTCCCCTCTCACTCCGGCAGCAGCCCTGCCCGTGTCAGGCAGCTCAGTGCCATTGCCGTACCACAGCTGCGAGCAGGATACAGCGCAACACCACTGTAGAGAGGAAACGTGATTGTCTTACACTAGAAGAGAGCTTGGACGCTAAAGCAATAAGAACTAAAGCTTGAACACTGTCAAAACGCACCGGGGGGTCCTCCAAGGTGTTGCTGTTTCCAGCACAGCACTGGAATGTGTTTGGCTCAGAAATGGTGAGAATAATTTGCTGGTTCTGTGATAGTGCCCAAATGTCACATGGGACCAGGCCGTGGCCAAGCACCTCTGGACAGCTATCTCAGGACGTCGGTGGTTTGCATATGGTGGCTTATTTGAATAGCAAGTTCTTATGCATGGAGGTCATACAGAGCAGCCTTGTAAAATGCCTTTGAATCAAGAGGTTAAAAACAACTTATGTTAATTCTGGATTCCAGCCAAAGTTCCCCAGCTGTTTGGCTGAGAGTGGGAGCTGACAGACCAAAAAAGGAAACACACAATTAAAATGTCTCTCTGGAGAGAGAGAGGTGGCCATCAATGAAACAAGAGTGAGGCAGGCTTGACTGCAGCAAATGGCTTGGGAGGAGGTGGCCAGTGTGTGAACACTGTGGGCAGATGAGTGTGTGAGCACTCTGAGAGATGAGAACCACCTTCCCGCAGTGTAATGGTGGGTACTGGGATGCTCGTGGTAACGAGAGACTTCGTAAGCTTTAGCTTCTGTAGCTGTGTGTCACTGGCTGCAGTGTCACTAAATGAACTTAACATTGGTGACTAAGGATGACAAGTACCTTATGTAGAATTTACCTTCATTGAGGGCAGGAGGTGGCAAATAAAAAATTTTTTTAAATGTTCAATGTCTTGTCGTTCCCAAAGCCGTAAGCTTCTATGTTTCATTTCACCAGCTGTGAGTACTGATTTACTAGTCTGTAACTGCCATTTTGTAGACAGCCATTATTAATTTCTAAATAGTGACCTATTTGCAGGTCAATTCTTGCTCTGTAAATGCCAAATATTTGGACTCTGAATGCAATGGCCCATGCTTCTAGTTTGAGTTTTCTCCAGCTTTACTGTCCCTTCCTCCTTTCGGCCCACATAAATCATGTTGCCTGCATGAGAGCACATTTCGTTGTGTACTTCCCCTTCCAGTGGTTTAACAAGTTGAGCAGACTTAGTTGTCACTACTCAAACACAAAGAAATTCATCTGAACGCTCTGAACTTTCCCAGCAGAAATGGGGAAGCCAGCGAAATAGCCAGTTTGGATCAGTCAAGTCTCCTCTGTCAATAAACCATTGTGCCGAGAGCTTTCCGATGCCTGGCTGCGCTGGTGGTGGTTTTCACAGCAGCTGTGACATATACAAATGCTCTGTTAATAAACTGACATCTTTTCAGCCTTGAAGTCATCGCTCAGCGGACATGTTGCATGCTGCTTAAAAATCCAAAAGGCCTCTCTTTTCCTGTGTTTTCTGAGTTGGCCTAACTTTGTTCTCGCTGATATGGCACTAGATAGCATGATGCTTGGCTGGAATACAAATGAAATGCTGTCATATTCAAGCCAGTCCATAAGGTCTAAGGGAGAAAAGTTTGATACCAGTTTAGGGGAAAAAAACAACAAACATAATTTCATTTGCTATCTTTATAGGCCTAGAAATCATCCGTGATAGTGATGTAAAACAGCAGACATCAATCTTTTCCCTACCAAAAAAGAAACATAGGTTGTCAAAACTAATTTACCCTTTTAAAGGATCTTGAGGTGTGAAAACATTGAGTCCTTTAAATAGGAGTGGAGCCGAACAAAGGGTAGGTAATGTTTTTCATGGATGCCTGATGAACTCTGGTTCTTTGTAGCCTCATCACATGTTTTCAATGAGAAAAGCAGGGTAATTTCAGTCTCCGAATCCAACTTGGCGGTGAATTGAGGAAAAAAACATCGTATGCATCTTTCCAAAAGAGAGAAGGGGGAAAAAAAATCTTACTATAATCTTCCTGTAAAATAATCTAA
Organism: Tauraco erythrolophus; assembly: GCF_009769465.1. Taxonomy (NCBI): domain Eukaryota; kingdom Metazoa; phylum Chordata; class Aves; order Musophagiformes; family Musophagidae; genus Tauraco; species Tauraco erythrolophus. The sequence goes on along the minus strand of NC_141474.1, from coordinate 27,340,847 downwards.
AACTGAAGCTTATTCTGGGCCGTTGTGCCCATAACTCACAAAACCCTTTCAGAGGAGAGCTTGCCTGCTCTGCGTCAGGGACTTGGAATGGAGATGTTATGTGGCAAAGGTTTCTTAAACTCATTGCCTTGGTTGCTTTCAGAGGTATGAATCTTAATCCTCCTTCTTCCCCATGTAGTTTCCTGTGGAAAAAATCTGATCTATTATATACACAGCCTGCATTGGTACTTTCCTCCTTCAGACTGTTTCATTCATCTTAAAAATGCTTGTCCTCACTTGCTGACTGGGGTACTGTCCCATCTGCCTCGTGCCTTTCAACTCTAAACTCGTTGTGTGATCCTTCCACCTTATTGCATCCTAGGTCACCTTGATGTGACTTCTGTCCTCGTGTCACTGAAATTTCTTCTGTACTTGGTCTCTTCTGGTTTTCCTTCTCCTCTCCTTTTGTTTCTTTAGCTTATTTCCTGAAGGATGCCACCTTCCCTTGTTGGAGTATTAGGAGACTCCAGAGGTCTCTTTCTTTAATTTTCTTCACTCTGTCTCTTTAGGTAAATTAGATTGCTGCCTTTATGGGCTCAGACATCTGCTTGTCTCTGACAGACATGTCTTTCTTTCCAAAATAGATTAGAAGTTGTCCATAGTACCTCCATAGGTAGCTGGCTGTCCAACTTGAGGTTGATTAAAAGTAAGCGATGAAAGAGGGAACTGAGGGTTTTATGGGATAAGACTAGTGAATGCGAATGGGATGTGCATGGCATACTGCAGGGGGGTCTTGAGAGACACAGGACAGTGAATGGAGTAGTGAGAAAAGCAGCTGGGGATGTTGGGTGAGGAGAAGCTATTGGGAGGACATTGTACTGCGTGGATAAAGGTCGAACCTGGACTGTTGGAGAAGGCTTGAAAAAAGAACTGTTGGCAGGCAGGTGGACGGTGTGAGACCTGAATTGCTGAAAATGAGGCTTTGTTCGTTGTGCTGCACATGGAAAAACTTGTTATAGCTGTGAGATTAATGAATGAAGAAAGAATTGCCTGCAGACATGAGACATAATTTTGCAAAGGCAGATCAGGGCTGGTGAGGGAAGAAAGGCGGGCAGATATGTGACTCTGAACCCTTTTGCTGAGGTTTATAGATGCTGGGGCTAGTTGGTGGACAATGATGGAAACCCTGTGGATAAAACTGCCTTGTGAAGGGGCAAGGCAAGAAAAGTTGCAAGAAAAGGGCCAGAAGAAATGGCAGGAAAACCCACTGAGTGTCCACGTGCAGCAGAGCAAGTATGTGGGCACAGGAGAAGAGCATTTACAGGATCAGAAGATTAAAGTGGTGCCTCTTCCCTTGTCAACAACACAACCTCTTCTGCAGTTGTGCCAGTGGCAGGAGGGAATTGCCCTCCCCAGGCCCGGCCTCTCTTCTCCAGCATGGACACAACCAACTTCATGTATTTTCCAGTGGCTCTTCTCACCTCGAACAGAGACTCTGCCGCTGTTTTCAAAAGGGTGTTAATGCAGGCTGCTCGCTGAGCTGGAAGCAGGAAGAATTTTTTTTCTCAGTGCTGATGACTTAGGAGGAGAAGGTCTAAACCTTAAAATGTTTGTAAGGTGGTATGAAATAACGAGCCTGACCGCTACTTTATTTGCTGTAGGTTAAAAAAAAAAAAAAAAAATCAGGTAGGCTCCTGCTAATTTATTTCTAATTATTAGGAACAATTAGACAGTTTTAAGGCTAGAAAGAATCATTGTCTTTCTTCATAACCTCACCCTTTGATTTCCACAGCCCACCTATTGCTCTGTTTGAGCTATGGCATCTCTGCTTCGATACAGCCCTCTCGATCCTGCCTGCCCGGGCTGGGGCAGTGACACGGTGATCTCAGCCTGACCTAATGACCGATGCGGCAGTTTTCCGCTTCTTGCCTTCTCGTGCCTTGCTGTACACTGCGAGTAACGTGTGCATAGGTGCCACGTGGAGACCATTGCATTTAGCAAACCAGAGACTTAAACCACATGTTGGTTTAAAACCTGGAGCAGAGCCTTTTCGACCCTACCTGAAACACTAAAAGCAAATGTCTGTTTTGGTTTTTTAAAATAGTATTGTTATTTTTATTATTAGAAATTAAAGCATTAGCCCTAGATTTAGATTTTTCTTTTTTTTTTCCCCCAACAAGCATCCATTCTGCACAACGCTTTCTCCTATTATGTTGTAAGATTAATAAAATCCCCTGGAACCTTCAATTACCGCAATTTGTGGAGGTTTCTGGTTTTCTGTAGGTCTGGAATCGCAAGAGACAGACGTTTCTGCCTTTGTATGTAGGAGAGCATATGACTGGATTCAGAAGCCGATCAGTCTAATGTCATCTGACAATGGGCGTGTGGGATTTTCCAGCACAGAAATCAGTGAACTATTCAAAGTTGCTGCACCAGCCTCTGTGTTTCTTTCTCAAATTAGGGCTTACAAATTTAAAAAAAAACCATCACGCAAGTTGGGAAATGCCTCCCAGAGAGGCGAGGTGCTGCCAGTCTTCCCAGGTTTGCGCCTCTGCAGTTTGGCAGCTCTTGGCTTTGGCTGGATCCAGAGCCAGGGAGGGAGCGGAGGATGGAGGCAGCTGCAGCTTTTGCTGCTCTGTGGCTCCCAGCTTTGCCTCACTGCCGGTCACGTCTCTCAGGGTATTATTTTTTGCACCTGTGCTGCAGGTTGTTGCAGATTTGCCTGATGTGAGGCCGAGGAGCTCCCATGTTGTCAGCTGTGGGACTGGAGATGACTCTCTTATTGACACTATGCTGGCTCTTGTGTTGTTTTGCCCAGGCGTAGAGCAGAGATAATACTTCTGCCTTGCACGGTACTGTGAGAATGGCTGTCTCCTTGCATGCTGCTTGGGAAACAGAAGGCTCAGTAAATATACTAAACTGTGGGGTTTTCATGCTCTCTCTCGCAATAGTCTTGGCATGTTATTTCTCATATTAGCAAGAATTTTTGTAGTATGCCTTTATCTCAGCATTGTGCCTTTAGACAAGGCCTTTTGAATTCGGAGATAACTTGGGTGGTGATCTGTGTGACAAATACTGGCTGGATGGAGGAACCATAGCTACAACAGGCTCGTTCTGGCTTGTTCAAACTCTAAAGAGCGTGCAGGGAAAAACTTTTTTGCCTTTCATTCTCTGTGTAGCCTTTTGATATTAGCAGCTGACAGACTTCCACTTCTTAGCATTTGTTATCTGCTTTGTATATGCCATTTGTTATCTCCTTTGTATATGACAACAGCGTAAGGCTTTTGTTGTACATATTTTTAATAAAGCCGAAATGTTTGAAAGCTAAAACGGATATTAGTTTTCTCGTAGAGCACGCAGCCTTCTTTTGATAGCCTAAACCTTCGATAAAGAGTTGTAAGCGAGGCACTGTATTTAGAAAGCATTTAAATGTTTGGGGGTGAGCCTGTTTCCTTTTCAACAGACTTGCATTTTGCTCTCGGAGACGCAGCGACAGTTATAATTATAGATAGTGCTGAGACGTGACATTCAGCCTTTGATTCAGAGCTGAACTCTTTCAAAAATCACGTTGCTTGGATTTGGTGTCTGGCTTCACTCTGCCAGAGGGATTGGGGGGGCAAATCAGCAATAGGAGGCGTAAACTCTCAGCTGTACTGGGATAGCGGCTCATCCAGCGTCACTACAGCCATGAGAGAGCCCTGCCCTTTATCCAGGATCCTGGCATGCCAGGAGCTGAGAAAATACCTATTGAAAGACCTGCTGTTGCTGCAAAGGTTTTGCAATCTGCTTGTGAGATACAGCACACGAGACAGAAGAAGGAAGCCTCCCCACCAGGAAGCCACAAGACGGGGTTGTCTTGTGATCAAAGCCATCAGCAGCTGTTTCAGTGCTCCGACAGCCAAACCGCCGGCAACGTTTTTGGAGGTCTCCTGGGAGTTTCGAAAGGCTTTGAAAGGGAAGGCACGACCCTGACGTTTGATGCTGTAGGGAAGGGCAAACCAAACCAGTGCGCTGTTGTATGCTGAACTCTTGCGAACTCTTCTTTCTCACTCTGATGTTTGTCTTAGAGGCCTTGGGCTAGAATATCTCCGTGGCATTTCACCTCCTGGCCCAGAGCCCATCGCAGTGGCAGCGCAGCAGTGCCTACCCTTGCATAACTGCACCTTGTTACGAATGATTGGAGATGATGAGATGATGCCATTACATATCTGCTTTTGCCAGGGGGCACTCCCCGAAAAAAACCCACAACACCACCCTCTACCTAAAAAAAATAGGCACAGCATGAATTCTCCCATCTTCAGCACACTGATATTACAGCAAGATCCAGTGCTGCACGTGACCCACTTCACAGTTTGAAAAAAATTTCAGTTTGGCTTTTTTCATGTAGAGGTCTGCACTTTCCCTCGTGTTGTCCTTTTTTTAAGTCCATTGATTAAAACACATTTTTTAAAAAAGGCAAATAAAAGAAGACTTCTCTGTAGCTGTGGCGTGTCCTCCCATAAATCCATGTATCGTTGCGATTTTCACACCAGCTGGTTCTTGCATGTCTTTGTTCTCTTGCCTTTCTGTGGGATATTCCCTGTTCTCACACTTGCTGTCCTGAGCAGTCAAGGTGAATCTAATGTGCATCCATCTTAGTGCACCCCGTCTCTCTCTTTCATTGCTGATGATCTGCGGATCATGCGTGAAAGTGCCCTTATATTGCAGAAAGAAAATAATGAACAGGAAGGAAATAATGAAGTTAAAAGGCAAAGTGCTGAAGCTGCTGGTAGTGAAAGTCCTTCCAGCAGAGCAGTGTAGATTGAACCACAGCAACAGGAACAAACTGTCAGTGGGAGAGCTAGAAAGTGTTCTTCCTTTGTAAATAAACTGCAGAAACTCCTCTCCGCAATGTGTTTATGCCCTCTGTGAGAGATAGGCATCTGTTCGTGTAACCCTTGGCGCTAATGGGAAAATCCCAATCTGCTTATCGGCTCTGCCCTTGTGGCACTCACCCGCCTGCTTGCGCTTGGCTCCTCCGGCACCTCCGCTGCCTGGTTGGGGTGGTTGGACAGGAGGAGCAGGGCGCACCGTGGAGCAGCGCCAGGCGCTCGCTGAGAACATCGAGCATTTTGTCTGGGTTTGCTGCTGGAGACTTTCAAGGCAACATGGGATCCCCTTCCTGGAGCTTGTTCCCATGAGAACCTGCCCCCTGGGCTGTGTAACAGCTGGGGGGTGGTTCCTGTGCCTCGGATGGGTCCAGTTGAGTCATGGCAGACTAGTCCCTGCACTTTGGTTGAGTGTAATAGCTACGGGTAGCTGCAACTTGGTGAAACTTTCCCATATCTCACAGTGTTGCTCCTGAACGAGATGATGTACCACTGAAACAACCCCCTCCCACATGCACTTTTTTAGAACAAGACGGTCATTTTCTTTCACGTCTTTTAAACTTCAGGTAGTATGGCCTTAGCGAGATTTAACACACACATCACATGCGCTGAATGACTTAGAGCACGGGATGTAATCTAAGTGCTGCGTATCAAATTACGAATTTGCCAATTAGCACCTATCCTTGGCATGGACTTCTGGTTAGTGAGGAAATTTCGTAACCTTTCTGCCTGGAATTGCTCTTTAAAACAGGGATACTAATCTTTATGGACCTGATGAGTATGCTGTGCCGATTCACTAGTTAATATTTTCAAAGCACTTTGAAGATGAAAAATGCTGAGTATTATTGGCCTTTTATCTAAAAAGACATTTTAAAACATGAAGCTAGGGAAAGATCTGCATAAATTAATGCATGTGTTGATTATGTTCTATCTTTCCTTTTCATCTGAATGTATTAAGTAGCAAGAGAACTGTGAGAATTTGTATCTTTCCTTTTCATCTGAATTTATTAAACAGTAAAAGGACTCTGAATTGGTAATCTAATTTGAACATCAAACCAAAGGCAAAATTCTTCCTAATCCATCTGGCTGATCTCTCATCACCAGTAGAGATTTCTTGCATATCTCAGGTTAAAGAATGACATTTCGGGCTCAGATTTTGATGCTTTCTACATTGATGAGACTTCACTAAAGAATTATTTTTCCAGTTCAACCTGGAAGGTCAGTAACCACTCTCTTCTTTGTAGTCAAAAAAATAAGGAGCATCAGTCAAAACTAAGTTGCTAACACAAATCAGTGATTTTGAACCAGCTAGTTTTCACTGATTTCAGGAGGGAGCTCTGCTTTATAAACTCTTACAGTTTTTCTGGTTGTTTAACAGAGTAACATTAGTTCAATCATTTGAACTTTTTTCTTCAGTAAATGTGCATGATAATGACAACTTTTTGCACTTTGTGAGATTTAATTCACACTTGCAAATTCTTTTCAATTCTTAAATGCAAGATAATATCCCAGTGAGATTTGTTAATTTTTTGCTTCGTTAATGTGAATTTCTAGAGAAACGGATGTTGCTAATTTTGATAGAGAAAATATAGCACAAAAACTAGTGAAGGATTCTGTCTTGGTGTTATAATTTCAGACATGTTGCACCCTCCGGTTTCAAATCTCAAGGTAGGGGAGAGTTACAGGCGTTTGGTGAAATTCTTTGAGGAATTTCAAAATTTCTCAGTGACTATACCAAGACGTGGTGAATGGAGACAAGCTCTTGATGGGTTGGCAAAAGAAAGGTGAATTCCCAGCAGCTTTGGGAAAAGTCTCAGAAGTTAGGATCTCTCCGGCTTGATGCTGATTTCAGCAGTAGATATATATTTGATTTTATGTAGCCAGCAAATGAAATGAGGAAAATGAAAATGTTGTAGTTATCTGGTTTGCTGCTTTTGTTCTGAAGTGCTGCAGATTTTTTTTACCATTTAAAACAAAAACTAATCTTCGAAGTGGTAAAACATTCACTTACCAATAAACTTTTACCCAGATATTGTTGCCACTGGTTTCCCCGGTGCCAGGAGGAATGGCTGCAGAAATGGTCTCTGTAATAGTCCCTTAGGATAAGGGTCTTCGACAAGCAAGACTTGGAAGAGGTATTCATATACATTTGCTGTGCTGTGAATTGCTTCTTCTGTTTCAACTGATTTCCTCTTTGTACTATGGCAAAATGTACTGGATGGATGTACCTCCATACCATGGAATAAAAATTAAACTGCATCTTTTCACAAAAATGAAAGTCCTTGGTAGCCACCGGAGTAGCTCTAAAGCTCATCTACCAGTCAATTTAGTGTCCAAGTAATTAAAGAGGTCAGGCACAACAATATCTTGTACCTGGAGCTTTGCCAGCCTCTTTTTCCCATCTCTTATCATGCTTGTCCATTTGGGATTCTTCCACAAGCTTTGTTATATTCATCGTGTAGATTAACGGTCTGCAACTATTAACAACAAACTTTGATGCTACAGAGTGGGAATTGCTTGAATAAACAATTTCACAAGTAAATGGAGTCACAGCTCTGAACCAAGAGAGCTCCAAACTTGTTTTAATTTACAGAGGTCAAAAAGTAAATGGGATTGTTGCTTGGGGAGGTAACTTGAGGAGAACGCGCAGCATTCACTTACAACAAAGAGATGGAGGGTGAAAAATTTGATTGACTTCTGGAGTTTGATTTTAATTGCCTTTATTCCTACCATTACCAGTGCACCAGACAACCATCGCAAGCAGAAGAGAGGTGCTGGTAGGTAAAGGTACATTTTTTTTTTGCCTTTTGTTATTGGTTCAAAGCAGTTCAGTATCAATCCTCCACGAGGGACAAGCAGGTGAGAGTTTGCTCCAGCAAACAGGGGACGGGCAGTGGGGTAGGAGCGGCTGAGGCGAGCGAGCCCGGGGCACTCGTTTCTGCTTGGGTTTGCTGAGCATCCTTCTTCCAGATGCCTCACAGCTGCTTGCGAGGAAGCATTTTTTGTTGTTGTTTTCTTGTAGCCTGAGTTATTTGTGCAGAGGAGTGGAATGCCGTTTCCAGACATTTTTAATTGCAGGAGACTGTCACTTCCAGTGCATAGGCAGTAGAGTTTATTGAGTATTTCCTGAGAGATTTAACAGGATATTAGGAGATCAGCTAAGTATCTGTAAAACATCTGACCTAGCCCTGTTCACTCTGGATTTAGTCACAGTTGTCCTCAGTTGCCTATGGTGACGGGGCTGTTCCTGCCTGTTTGTCAGCCCCTTCCATCCTGCCTCAGCTGTCCCTCGCTGTGGGACAGGGCAGCCAGCCAGCGCGTGTCCGATGGGGGCATGGGACAAGGGCTCAGGAGTAACGTGGAGAAGGCCGAGGGGTGTTTTGGGGAAGGGGGTCACAGAGCACAGGCGTACCAGGATTACTGGAGGGTCACAGGGGAAGTACAGCAAGCACAGACCAGGCTTTTTTCAAGCTCAGCTGCTGGTGAAATCGTTTACCCTCCGCCTTATTTTCTGCTCAGAGCTGTCAGGAATAATGGGAAAGGCTGTTGCTGACTTTCCTCCCAACCCGGCCAGCTTCCCACCGTTTTGATTCATCCAACTTCAACGCATGAGTCAGTGGTCAGAAACTTTAGTGTAGTTCCTGACAGTTTTGCATAAAGCTCCTCTTCTTCCATACTTTGTGTTTGCTGATAGAGAGACTTTGGCTCCATGTCCCAACATGCAGCCTCCCCTTTTTATCTTTACAGAGTGCACGGCAATAGCTCTTCTCCCTGCACCTGAGAGTAAGCCAACACCTAATCTAGGGTGTTAATGATCATCACCCTCACCAGCCGGTGGATCCCAGGGGCAGGTGCAGGTTTTGGGCACAAAGCCTCAGCTTTTGGCTGCCAATGTAGAGGCTGTGCCTGTCCCTGTAACGCCGCTGGGCACCTCCTGCTGGACTTTCTGGTGGCCACACTTTCCCCTTACCCTCGACACAAGAAGAGCTCCTCAGACACACGCGCTGACCCGGTGCCGGTGTTCTGTTTTCTCAATGAGTTGTGAAATATTGTGCCTGCTCTTCCTATTGATAATTAAAAGAGACGCAGATGGTGATGCCGGCGATGTTTTCTTTCAGTCACAACGCATAACAGAAAATGAAGTGATAGTTTTAGGTGGTGGCACATGTAGCTTGAGGTGTTTGTTTAATATTCAGCGTTCATGCTCGGAGAGAGCTGGGACATGCTTTTAAACGTTACTCCGTGTCTGTGCATTGCTGCACGTTTTTTCTTGTTTTTTTCCTTTTCAGGGCCTGACAGATGGTGATGTTTAGATTAAAAGCAATTTCTTTATTAAGCCAACGCCCATGTTGTCAGTGAATTTTAACATGAGCTTCATTTGTTGAAACAAGACAGTTGTGTAGTTGAAGTGTCTGAAATGGATGGTGGGCTTTAGACAGACACATAGGAGAAATTCGGTGTACTGAAGAGGAGATAGCGATGGTCACATCCTGGGGCTGGGAGATCCAGCTTCCGTGTCTTCAGTGTGGTGAGTGAGACCTCAGGGACATAATGAAGCCTTCTTTTCCAAAGATCTCTGATTTTTGCAGGGATCCAGCAATTTCCAATGGTAATCCTGGACAGGGTGAAAATAGACTATTTTTCTATACTCTTTTTCACCCAGATATTTCACTGTACTGGCCAGGGATACATCATAGGAAATAGGTGCTATAGGCAGCTTATTGCACTGAGTCAAGGCCAGACCACTGAAGTACCTAATTTCAGTCTGAGAATTGGGCCAGCTTCTGACGTGGGCTTCCTGGGGAAGGACTGTGACCAAATTTGGGGAGCTTTGGTGTGCCTAAACCCTGTCCCTCAACAAACAGGGATGCCTGGTAGGTGACTGATGAGCAGAAATGTTAAGAGCGGATCGCTGTCCGTTACAGTGCAATCCAATGCATGTGGAGTAAATGACAGCCTGTAACAAGCCATGGATGCAGTCCTCAGAGACACTTCTGCCACTAGTTGGTTCCTTTCATTACTGTCATCGCATCTAATAGTTGTTTGACTAGTTCCTGGAGGAAACCAAAACGCCCTGTAGGTCCCATCCCCAATGGGCCACCACTGTCAAAGATGGTCTTCTACAATAACGTGGTCTAACAATATAGACTGCTGCTCCAGGTTGGGTTTGGGTTTCTGTAGAAGGGAGATGGGTATTAGAAGACTCTACAGCCTACTCGTATCGTCAAACCCATTTTATGGATTAAAACCAGTATCTAGTTAGTTAGCTTTACGTTTTCCACACAGTATTATGATGTAACTTGTTCTTCTTGGGAATAAAAATGTCCATTAAAGGAAAACAAATTTTAATTCTGGCACTGAAAGCCACGCTTTTTTTTTTTTTTCCTTTAAGTTCCTATGGGAAGGTAGATAAACCTTCAAAAAATGAAAATACACTCTCACTCAAATTATTCTGCTTTTGGGGTCACATTTTAATCAAAACCATACCTGCCTTCAGGAAAAAAAAGTAGTAAAACTGATTGAATTTAATAACTAAAAGAACATAAACTGTCTGCTTTGAAATGTATAATCTCACATGACATTTATTTCATAATGTGATCAAATCATATATGTTGTTATGGGGACAATCTTTATTAAAAATGCCATTTATTTTAACAAGCGCAATAAAAAGAAACCCATACTTTTTTATTGTAGTAGAGAAAAAAAATGCTATTAAGCTGCTTTCAGCAAAATGAAAACATCTTTCAAGATTTGTTCTAAAATATTTAAATAAAGTGCTATGGAATTTATTCATTTGCTGCCTTCCAGCATGAATAGAAACCCATTAAATTATCTTGAATACAATAAATGATATAGAAGAATTTGTTTTGGTTAGGAATATCCTTTGCTGATGAAGAATAAGATCATTTAAATATAACATTTTAATATGGGCCTGTAATTATGTCATTGAAACCCAGTTTCAAGCACAGCAGAGTACTGAGCAGGCTCTCCAGCTGCAGCCAGAGCTTTCAAAAGGCACCTAAGGGGAACTGCCAGTCCACGTCCCCATTAAAAAGGGAATCATTGAGAGACTATGAAGCACGTATGGCTTCAGTGAGGCAAAATGCGTGGCCTGTCACTGCACAGTGAATGTGAATATCATAAAATTGCAGAATGTTTTGGGCTGGAAGGAACCTTAAAGATAATCTAGTCTCAACCCCCCTGACATGGGCAGGGGTACTTTCCACTAGATAGGTTGCTCAAAGCCTCATCCAACCTGGCCTTGAACACTTCCAGGGATGAGGCATCCACAGCTTCTCTGGGCAACCCGTTCCAGTGCTTCACCACCCTCAGAGTGAAGACTTTCTTATTTATATCTAATCTAAATCTACCCTCTTTGAGTTTAAGGCCATTTTCTTTGAAACCAAACTGGCAAACTCTTTTTCTCCAGGTGTTTGCCCCTGATTCTTAAGGAAAAAGTGCCAGAAAGCTGCAGAAAGAATGAGTAATAGAGGTGGGGAGGAGGATGAATATGGTTCCTTGTTCTTCCACTGGAGTTCCCGTAGCAGACGCCTCATTGACAGGAGCATGTTGTACTGTGAGAGCCAGATGTGTCCGAAGAAGGGTGATATTGCTTTGCTTGTGCTTCCCTCTGTGCTTCCCAGGAGCAGAACGTTTCCACAGCGGCTCCAACATGGTGGCCCTGTGCCACAGTTTGCCCTGCCGCGTCTGAGTCGCCTGATTTCCCACTCATGGTGGATCAGAACTAGAAGAGAAACATACTGAATGAGTGCTCTTCAGCCAAACAAGGCATAGGCCGGAAAACACATCACAGTGTCTGGAACATGTCTGACCTGGAAGACTAGGCAGGTCAGAACCTGGCAGCCCTCAGCTGGGAGAGCTCCTGGGAGTAGCGGGGCTGGGGTGCCTCCCGTCATCATGTCCCACTGGAAGCCCTTCTCTCTGCCTTGCAGACTTGCTCTTCTCCCCTGTTACCCCAGCCTGAATAATACCAGAACCAGTGGCCAAATTTGCAATATTGCTTAATTACAGCTGTCAAATTTGCAGATACAAGTTAAGTAAAGATGGCCTTCCATTATTTCAAATTCCAGGAGCCAGACTAAAAGGAAATAAATATAACTTGGTTCATTTTGGAAACAATTCTCACGTGAAAACATTTAAGATATTCCCTTTCCTTGCCTCACTGGACTTTATAAGGAAACAGGGCTGTACTGTGATGGAGTTAGACTTTATTCTCCATCTGACAAGTAAAACTTATGGGCATAACATACTGATAATTAGCCTAATACCACAAGAAGCATTGAGAAGCTAAAATGTGTGCAACGCCCTAATAGGATGAAGGCTTTTGTTACAAGCCAGACGAGGCAGTTTAAATTCTGTGGGAAAAAAGCCACCTCTATTATTCATTCTTTCTGCAGCTTTCTGGCACTTTTTCCTTAAGAAGCAGGGGCAAACACCTGGAAAAAAAGGCAATTTGTCAGTTTAGTTTCAAAGAAAACTCACTTTATGGTATATGGACAGCGGAGGACATGTGAATGTGCTTTATCTGTGATGTTTTCTTGAAGAAGTGTTTGAAGTTTCTAGCCATGTGACTTATAGCTATGTGGCTTGTATCTACAGCTGTTAAAGAAAGGAGCAGTTGTGCAATTGGGTCAGCTTGTTTGGGTTTCGTATGGAAAGCCACAAAACTCTTTGCTGCACAGGAGGTCATGATGCTGCAGTAAATAAAATTAAGCTGTACTGCTGGGCATAAAAAGAGAAAGTAGGAAATGTACCTCATTTCCTTAAGTCTGATACTCCCTGTGCTGATTCTCAGTGCATAGCGGAAGGCGGAGGGGAGCTGCACCCAGTTTGTATCAGGTCCTTTAGGGTGCACAGTCCCAGTGATGGGTGGGAACTGCAGGTCTCTGCGCAGGAGCTGCGGTGGGGCAGAGAGCTGTGGGGCTCTGCGAGGCTTTTCTCAGAGCTGCTGCCTGCGACAGGCCCAACGGCAGTAGAGGTTCCTGCTCCACATCTGTGTGGATATCTCATGGACTTAGCTGAGCTTACGCAGAGATGCTGTGTGGGCTTGTGGGTGCTGGCCTGTGGGGTGCTCACAAAACCCTCTGCCCCTTCCTGTCGGTCTCTTCTAGGTCACGTTATTTGACCATTCATAGAACCTGAAGCACCCACAGACAGCAGGTTTTATCTCTCCCCACAATGCTTCCCTGGAAGCATATGCTCATGGTTTTTTGTGTATTTCCATGTGTGGGTTTTTTTTCTGGATTTGGAGTTGGATTTTTTCTTTGTTCTTTTTGGTGGGGCTGCTTTATCCACTGTAATGTTTATGCTGTTCCAAAAGTAACAGAGCTCAGCTTGGCTTTTCAGTGACTTCCCTGGGACACCTCTAGCAATGTCTCATGAGGTTTACTCTGACAGTCCCTGCAGTCTCCTGGAGCACAGAGGGGCATTGATTCATGGCAAGGAGATTCACTGTAAAAGGCATTAGGGACTTCAGGATGAAATGCCACAACGAAGCTTCTTTTTGAAGTATCTAAGAAAACGCTGAACTGTAGTTTGGGCCTGAAAGTCAATGAATAGTTAATGCAGTTTCTTGACAGCAAATGATGTTAAGGTCAACAGTGTTCAACCAGACAAAAATGGGACACTCTCTCTCTTATGAAAATCCAGAGGCTTAAGGATCCATCTTAGGTAAGTATTGTTCTCAGTGATGAAGACTGACTCAATAACTAGCTAGCACTCTGATCACAACCTTGCAGATCTGTTACAGGTGGAGAACTAGGTCTAGGTACGATAACCAAATTTGTGTTTACAGCCACACACACAAAGCTCATCCTGTTTCTCAAGAGGAAACAAAGATTCTTGGTCATCAAAGAGGAGGTATTTGCTATATTTTATCTATACAAGTCTGCTTCAAGAAATAAAAAGCATAGTAGAAATAATCGTTGAAAATATAAAGGTGCCAGTGAGGCAGAATAATGCTCTTCAGTGGAAATGTTTTAGAGTGAATCATGGTTGTGCAACTAGTTTACCTAAACTCGTTTTAAATCAGAAGAGTGACAGGTCCAGAACACTAAGTGATGGAGGATTGCTCCGTGATGCTGTTCGAGGCACCGGGTTGGGCTCCGTGCAATCATTTCCGTCTAAATTGCTTGTAGTCCCCTTTCAAATTGTCAGAGTAGTTTTCTTCTGCTTCGATGCACTTGAGAAGCAGGTAGACGGCAAGCTGCTCAGCCTCGTTTGATCCACACGCTGTTGTTCAATGGATAGAGCAAATCAAACTGGAAAGGCTTTCGGGTACGGCTGTAGCGCTGCCTGTTCCGTGGCCAGATTAACAACAGGAAGCTGCCTGCGATTCAGACAGGAGGAGATCTCTAATTTTGTCTTTCTTGGGACGTATTACAGAAGACAATGATAAATTTAGCTCCTTGGTGTCGAGAATGGCAAGTGTCAGTGTGACACTTGACTGTAAAATATGCAAACTCAGGTCATCACTGCATGACGTATCGATTTATGGGTTTTGGAGCACAGAGTGGTCTAATTCCTGAAGTACAGGAGGTTTCATTTGATCTAGCTCCCAGATCACTTTGGGAGTTTACATAGGCCTCCTGTCCCACCTCTCCCTCAGGTTCACCCATCTGAAAAAGGAGGGAAGAGAATAACTTGGCAGGGTTGTGGGGCACAATTCATGGAAGTCTGCAAAATCTTTTGAATGTCTTGCGTGCAGTATGAAGGAAAGGGACAGCTTTTGTCAATATGTTCCCGTGCTTTCTTGCTGCACTATGCAATAAAACATAAGATGCCAACGTGCTCTACACTTTTGTTTCCAATAGAGATTCCTTTGCAACTATGAGAGCTGGCTTATTTGAAAATTCACCTGAGGTTTAGGCCATAAGTTGTGAAACAAAATGAGAATGGAAAGAGAACATTTCTTGTCAAATGGATTTGTGTTGTCTCATAATGAGAAATCAGCATCCTGCAAAATGAATTTGCAGAGAAATTCCTCGGAGCTGTTCCCTACCTTGATCCTAGCAAAAGCTTAGTCTGATTCAAGAAAAGGACGCCCAGGCAGTAATTTGAAGAGCACCTCTGCAAGTCAGCTTTCATCTCTGGCTCTTACGGGTTGCCTCAAAGTAATGACATGAGTTGTACAAAGCATCCAGGCGTATCAAGAGTGGCCATGCAGACTGGATGGCGGTATCTCTGAGGCTTCTTGAATGGGCTTGTCTCTGTAGACAATAAACTCTTCCTGCCTTTGAAAGAACCATACAGAAACCTGGCTCCTCTCATTTATCTCCTCTTTCTCTGTAACAACTTGGCACAAAAAGTTTCTTAAGCGTCTAGATGATGCTTAACAGGATGACCTTTGAGGTCCCTTCCAACCCTAACCTAACCATCTCTGTGCTTCAGGAGATCAGCAGACTGGGATTACTTGTGTGCATACACATCATACTCTATTTTATTTATTTTTTTTTATATACACTCTGTTATTTCTGCTGTGAATCTTTGCCTGATGCGGATTTTTCGCACGCATGGTTTGCCTGCACAAGGCACACTTGGTTAAGAAAAGAACAGGCAGTGCAATTGCCCTCTGGGTTTATATACTCCCCAGCTCCAGTACAAACTGTGTAATCATCTTCTAATTTTGAATGTACTTTCCTTAACGGCGCGGTGTGCTTGGAGACGGATGTATGTGCTGGAGGACTCGGATGCAACGTCTGGAGGAGCAGGGAGGTCAGCTTCATCAGCAGGAGCTGACACAATGATGGAGGAGGAAGAGATGACATAGCAGCATGGAGAGAGAGGAAGTGGAGGCCGGGGGACTTTCACAGCACCTGCTCTGCGGCATGATGATGCTGAAAAAGACCAGGTGTTTGGAGATGAGAGGAAAGCGTTTGTGTGTGTGTGTCAGGGGGAGAGCTTGTGCTTTCAGAGGAGGCTGAGAATTGCTCCTTGCTGTCAGGCTCGCAGCCTGATGCTGGTGGCTCAGAAGCTGCCCTGAGACTGGAGGATGGAAAGGGTGGTGGCACACAGCCCAAGCGCTCCTCGGCGCAGTGAGGGGTCTCCCAGCTTTTCTCCTAGGAGCCACGTGCTGGGGAAGCAGCTCCGCGGGGGACCGACAGCAGATCCATCCCTGGGAGAAGAGGCAACTGCAAAAGGCCGGAGGACGAGTGCCACCGCAGGCAGGGCGTAACGTTGTGTCTTATCGAGATGGTTTTCAAGTGTGCACTGGGTATACGTGGAACCACAGCCCTGCTGCGCTGCTGCTGCTTCACTCTGGGCTCTCTGTTAATTCCACCTCCAGCAACCGCACTTGGACACCCAGTTACTGCTGTGACTGAGAGGCAGCGTGGTGGGACCCATAAAATCATTTAGATCTAAAAAGACCCTTAATATCATCACGCCCAACCTTAAACCTAACACTGCCAAGTGCATAAACCCATAGAGCTCCTGTGCCCAAGAGAGAGACAGAGCTGGTCTGAGCCAAATCTTCAGGACACATAGTTTGTCCCTGTGTCCACAACCCCAGGTACCACTGTGCACACATACAGAGAAGTCAAACCCTTGGGAGACTGCTTCCCCATCACAGCAGGGTGGAGAGCCCCAGCTTGGAAATGGTCACTGAAACTTGCTGGCTTGAAAAAGGAGGCTCCGAATCTAGTTAATTTGGGTTGTGTCATGTCAGTGCCAGTTCGTAAAGCTTTCCACTGCTCTGCAGCGCTGGGATTTTCTCATGCTGTTTCCTGGTGGTGGCCTTCCCTGATGAGGCTTTCTTTCTCTAACACTTTATACAAATATAAAATGCGGGGAAGAAACAAAATGACACGTAATTCTTGACACAGAATAGAATAAGGCTGGATTTTTCATTTAGAATCCCTCTACCCACAGATACTGTGAATTGCAATGGCACAAAATTGTTAAATTGCTTTACATTTGGGAAAACTCAGTTCATAAAAAATTGCTAACAATTTATTTTTGTACTACATGGTTGACATCACTCTCTCTCTCTTTCTTCTCTCACTCTCTCTGCTGGTTATATGCTGTTTTTTTCACTGCATGTCTGCTGAGATTCCAAGAAAAACCCAAGTGTGTCATACAACATTGCTTTCTGATTTGCAAGTTAAATAGTTTACATAGGCAAAAATGTGGAGCAATTGGAATACTCCCTACCCAAACACTTAGGGATTCAAACTGCACATTTTAGCCTGGCAGGCCTCCACTGATATTTTTAGTTAGGAAAAAAAAACATTTTGAAGTAACAAGGAAAGACAGATCAAATCTAGAAAAAAAAATGAAGTTAAACCACTATTGGGCATTTTTGTGAATGGTGTACTTTGGTGCTAGTATGCATTTTGCCCTGTGTACACTGGAGAGCAGCACACGTAGACTTTGAAAGTTTAGGCCCTTCTGAAAGGAATGTTCCCGAGATGGGGTTAGCCTTCTTGCTGATTGATTTAGTCTTTTGGAAATGGGCAAACCATCAGGAGCTTTCTGCTCAGAAAGATTAGTATGCATAGCCTGCTGTTTTTTAATTAAAAAAGGGTTGGGGTTTCTGCCAGCAACCATTAAAAATACCTGTTTTGTAATTATCCCCCAACCCCTTTTTTCTATTGAATTCTTTCTTTTTTCTTTTTTTTTTCTTTTTGTTTCTCTTAAATTCTTGACAGATTCTCCCTGTTTCATCTACCTGCTCTTGTGGCATTGTACCTCCTGCTAAGGTTAGCAGCTGGCTGTAAATCTCATGCCAACCCTGCTGCAAGCAGCTGGCAGGAGGCACGGGAAGGATGTGCTCAGCATCTGTTTTCCAGCGACTGAGTTTATCCTCTGCCTCCTGTTCGGAAGATTAGGGGCACAAGCTGAGCTCTGCCACGACTGTGGAGCTGTGTTGGGGACATGGGACCTCAGGGGCATCATCCCACCAGGAATTCCCCCAATGTAAATATGTCATCATTTGCACATGCAGGAAGGGCACATGCCATAAGTGGGATGTACCCTGGGAAGAAACTTAAATAGATATTAGCTATTTAGTATGCCAGGTGGTCAATACGTCTTAGCTGTGCTGTGTGTATCTCTGCTTGTGTCTCTTACTTGTAGGCAGTTGCACTAACAACCTTACTGGGGCAGAGCCTCTGTTCATGTAGGGCTTGGTGCTTCCATCCACTATACCTGTGCCATATTTATTGCTATAGATATGTGGTTAGAGTTTGGGCATAATATGCTCATTAAAAAGGAGGTGACCAAAGACATTAACCTGAGTGGTGACTGCTTTCTGACTTCCTTCTGAGAAATTTACACCTAATGATTTTTGTGTTCTTAATTATGCTTGAACTTTGACCTTGAACTAGTGCAGAAGCCCCAACCCACAATGAGTGTCTTCATCCAGCAGCCCTGTTTGCAAAGAGCTTCTAAGATCTTTACTATTCTGCAGCAGTGTATGGGGACTTGTAAGTCAAAGGATGGAGAGACAATCCCTGTTTTGGTATCTGAGGGATGACTGGCAAGATCTGGGCAACTGATGTGGAAGCTGATCACTGAACCCAGCCCAGCCTCCTGCTCTTCTCGGAGCTGACGCTTGAGTTAGGGGTGCCGAATGTCCTTGACTACATTCGGCTCTTCCCTGAAAATATCCTGCTGTTGCTGAAGCATCAGCACGCCTCCTTAGAGGGTGTTTTATTACTGATAACTCAGTGCAGCCGGCTTCAAGCCTGTCAAACCACGAAAGCAAAATAATTAGTGACTGGCTTGTATTGGTGCCACAAAAGGAGTAGAGAAAGTTCAGGTTTGGAGCCCATCAATATAAACAAAAGGTCACCCTCTTTGCGACTGCCTCACTTTCCTGGCTACTGTGAGCTCCCTGTGCTGCCTTATCCTTCTCCCACTTCTGCAGTCCTCCAGTTTGGCGTTACTGCTTTGAAAAGTCCATGTAATGATAGTGTTTTTGGCAAAATATTCCACAGTTGGGAACAATTCCTTGGGGCACACTGTTGATGTTAGATTGAAGATCTAACCTCCTCCTGCAGGTATTTAAGACAGGAATGATCTCAATTTCATCTGGCTGAAAACATCTCACTTCAGACCTCAAATTGCATGAAACTTTTCCCCCAATAAATTCAGAACGTTGTGTTCTACACAAATCGATAGCTCAATAAAGGACCAGATGCCAGCCCCTCATTTGCTTTTAAATGCCTACATCTTCTAGGTTTCCCTTTAATTTTCTGATGCTAGTTTTCAGTTGTATTCTTCAAATGAAAATGATCCACGTGTTATTTTACAAATATGCAAATTCCATTCTCGTCTAACTTACTGACTGCACAAAAGCTTAGTAAAAAAGTGTTGGAGAAATATATAAATGTCTCTATTCAAATCAGTGCTTAAAATTAGCTTTAATTTGTGGTTGAAATGCAGTCAGACTAGAGCAGAATACTTTTGAAATGCCACTTGGAGTGAAGTGATTATATAAGTTATGAGATATCTACCATGCAACACAAAGCCGATGAAGATGTTTTAGTACCAGGGGGGTTTCTTTTTGAACCAGTATTTCCCCTGCCCATGTAGAGCAGTGGTATCAAACATCAGATTGCACTTGCAGCACAAAAGCCAACAAAACATCATATTAAAACCCCCCGAACATTGATTTTCTTGTTTATATTTCCAATTTCTCTTCACAGACACTAACTGGACGAGTGCAAACTCTTAACTTTAAGGTTGTGGAGGCATTAGTGCAATTGCAAGGCAGGACCAACCAAGGCCAGTGTGCCCGACTCACGAGGAGCACTCTAGGTCCCATGAATTTTTCCCTGGAAAGGTGTCTTCCTACGGCGCTCTCCCACTCCCTCTGCAAAGCTAAGGATAACAGCAACCTCCTTCCTCCCTCGATTTACTTCTACTGGTAGAAAGAGTGCCTCTATCTAGACCTCTCTGAGAGAGCAGCTGGCAACATGGCAGGTTTCCACATCAGCCTGTGCCTCACCACCCAGTCCAGAAATGCCTGAAGAAAGTTTGTGTTTGGCTAGTGACATCCAAACCACCTAGCTATGATGTAGGAGGGACTCCAGCAGTGTCTTGGAAGCAGTGTCTGCTTCCATCTCTTGGGCATCTATAGAGAGTGGCCATTCACACGTTAACCCAAAAGGCCACATGCCAGTGGCGGACCTTCAAAACACGATATAGACACATACAACACTCACTTCTTCAGTACCCAGTGAGCAGATTTTCTAAGTGGCTGAATTCTCCTACCAGATCAGGCTTTCTGGTGCTGAGGAGACACATAGCAAAAGTTTGCTCCTGTCTCAGTAAAGGTTAGTCTTGGTCTTGCTGTTAGCTGCAACCAGGAGTAAGATCTGCTTTCTGACAACAAATTCTGCAACTAACCTAACTGCGAAGTGGGGATTTTGACTCACGATTCAGAGTTTACAGGAAGAGCCGTGCCTGCCACATCATACTTAAAAATACTTTAAAAAAAGGATTAAAGCGGCTGGAACGGGTCTTAAGGTTCTTTATTCTTCGTACTATTTTGCTGTCAGGAAACAGCCATGAAAGCCAGTAGCAAAGTATACATCTGATCTCATCTCCTTTCGGAGCTGATTCTCAGATAGGATGAAGGCTTTTTGCTGCTTTTGGTTACTAGATAAGCTCACATGCTGAGAGCTCTAGGTGGATCTGAAGGATCAAACCCTGTTTATAATTCATCTGTGCTCAAGGTGAGGCTATGTGATAGAATTTCCATTTTTATAAGTTTGCTTTAAAAAAAAAAGAAAAAAGAAATGGAAATACACCAAAGAGCTTTGTTCAAAGAGCTCCACCTTAGGAAATGGCAGAATGAAGTTGGTTTTGGTCTCTTTTCTGAACTCTTGCAGGATGGTGTTAATAACCTTCTTTTAATGTAGATTTTGAGCGTGCAAAACATGCAGAGAGAGGAGTGCGCTGTGCTTTACACGTCTGTAAAACAGATCTCAAAGAGTGCAAAAGTCAGACTTGTGTGGGCTGAGAATAGCTGAAATCCTCTTCTTTCTTTATGTCATTTACATTTCGAGTCAGGGTTTTCGTACAGTTTTTCAGATGTTTACAGAACCACTTTATTAATTTTGTCATGCAAAATGCAATGTTGATCTTTCTATGACAGGTGCCATTTGAAGGGGACCTTTGGTTGGACCGAGAGAAGAAGCAGCTCTTGAGATGTTGCCAATGTTTCCTCTCTTAGTCTGGGGTGTTCTAGACACAAACATGTCGTGGGATTGCCATCTAGGTCTGGAGAAAGCCCAGATGGCCCATAAGGAGTGAGAGATGGTAAAGCATTGTGTTTTATTATGCCGAACAGAAGATACTCATGAAAAATAATGCACCAGTGTCAGATCTCAGCACCTTGGGGAAGATCCTGTCACCATCCAAGTGATTTTCCTGTGCAACAAAAGTCTGGGGAAAGTTGCCAACGCCTGTTATATTGAACAATGTAATATATGCACTCTTTTTTTTTCTCACTGCAAACGTTTTTGTGTAATGCAAGATGCCGAACTGTCTGAAAGCTATTGATAGGTTCAATGCTTCCTCATGGGAGAAGAGGGTGAGGAGTGAACTGAAGCAGTTTTTTAAGTGATCTAGTTATATAATGTCTTTATTTAAAAACATAAAAATCTAACTGCCTTAACACTCTACCACATAATTCTGCAGGACATGTGAAACCCAGCACACTAGCGCACTTAGTCTGCGAAGGATTCCCTTGTCACTGTCAAAATTGTTTTAGAAGTCTAAATTAATGCATAGCACTGCATTTATTAAAATGTGAAATAATCATAAATTTTTCATTCTTTGTACACTTAAGCTAATTTTCACATAAATGAAGCACTTGGCAGTTGAAATTCCACATATGGTTGACAGTGATGTTTGATGTCAGAACAATGCCCTGAGCTCCATGCAAATTAAACATATTTTAATTATTCTGGATATCCATTCTTCCTTTACAGTGTATCTAAGCAGAATATTAAAAGGAATTTTAAGTGTAATTTATTGTCAGCAACTGACTCCAAGAGCTGAGGTGAATCCTCTCGCTTCTTCTGCTGCTGAAAGGGAGGTGACCCAAATCGAAAATTATAAAGGGCACGAGAGAAAGCAAAACTTTTCTTATCTGGCTTAATGGGAACATACTGAAACTCCTCCTCCAGCAGCGACCTTTGTGGTCGTTGGACCAAGCGGCAGAGGCTCTCAAGGGGAAGGAGCCAAGCCAGATGTTCATGTGTCACATTTGGAATGGGAACTTGGGCTCTCGCTGTTGCTTCCCAGGCACCAAGTTTCAGTACTCTATGATGAAAACACTGGGTTTCTGTGGTGGTGACGATGCCCTGATTTTGCTTGGGCAATTCCATGGGAAGCAGCAATAGCAATCTCAGGCGTGATCCTGGCATGCTGGGCAAGGATCTGGAACTATCCATTTTTCTCACTGTTTTGCAGCAGTTTTTAAGAAATCTGGAGCTGGGCATCCCTGATATTCAGTTTCTCTTTTGGCACTGCCTTGTTGTGTGATCAGCATGTTTATGGCAAACAGGTTTCTACAGTTGACTAAAGGCAAGTAACTAGACCCTGAATTCATATGCATGTTTAGATGTCTTTAGTTTCTCTCAAGAAAAGAAAAGGAATTCAAGAATCTTAAAAATGCCTCTTTCTATGTCTCTTTAAAAATGCTTAAACATGAATTGAAAAAATCTAGCCTGCTACATCTAGACCATGGTTTGAAGGTTACCCCAGCCCTTCTCTCCCTCTGGAACTAATGGATGTTAGTCTGAGGTCCAAGTTAAATGACTGATTTCTAAGTGACAAAGGTGCTTTTAGGAAAAAAAAAGAAACAACAAAAACTCGTAGGCTCCAGTTCCGGCAAATAAAAAATTTTTCTTAACTTTAGCTAAGTGCTAACACACTAACTGGAGTGGAGAGACTTTCTGAAACTGAGATCATGCATAACCCCAATAAAATGGAAATAACACCTGTTTTTTAAGAGTATTGTGCAGATGATTTGGGTCAACTCTGTGTAGTGATCTGAAGTCCTAAGACAATACAAGCAATATTGAATTCTTTATCACATCTGTTGTTGTAGGATTGCTTATGAACACTGATTACTGTTTATGAACATTGCTTTGCTAGTCTGCTTAGAATTTATTTGTAACTTTAGTAGCACTTATGATTATTTTTAGGCATAAATACATTGATTTTAAGAAGTTGGAAGCAAATAAACATGTAGCAAGGACTTATGGTCTTTGATTATTGATTCTTCCAAAATAAAAATTTTAGTTTGAAAGAGAAAAAAAAAAATCACCCTGAATGGAAATTAAAAGGATGTTCCAAAATGCTGAGGAATTTTTGCTGAATTTCAGCAGAAGCCATTGATTGTGCCCTCTACCTTTTTTAATAGTGGATGGCTTAAAAAATTAAATGGACTTCCAGTTTCTTTTGGGTTACTTTTCCTTGTTTGTAAATGAAAACCTGATCCTTTTCCTAACTATGATCTTTGTAAAACTTGCCTGTAGGCTCAGTTGCTTTTTTTCCTGAAGTTGGAAGGATCCTATTGTCATGATAAGAGGTATTTGACTTAGCAGTTGTTCTTGAAACAGGGACAACTGGTGTTGCTTTGAACCTTGCTTGTTGTTTCTGGGGTTTTTTTTGCATTGTCTGCCATTTGGGTGAATTTAAATCTCTGCCCCCCTCTAGCTGCTGGATAGAAGAGCTCCTTGTCTCCTTTCCTTCCTCCTCTCTGCTGCGGAGATGAAGGGTGAAGTTCTGAGGAGGTCAAAATGTGGTGGGATCTGCATCTCTAAGCTGTCTCCTGTCCTACTGGACTTGCTCTGCCCCCACCGCAACCACTTCACACCTCCAGTTCTGCCCCCTATATCTGTTTGTCGTGCTCTTGGTGGCAAAATAGGAGTCTTGGTGGTTCAGTGTGCCCTAGAAAAGCTCAAAAAGGAATTATTACTGCATTTGCCTAGGTATGTTAATCTCTGGTAATTTTAATCTACTAGTTCTTGTTGTTTCACTGTTCATTTCTGAAGTTTCAAGCCACTATTTAAGCAGTAGATGGCTGCAGGAAGAATAAAGATTTTTGGCCCCAAGGAAGACGTCAGGAGACAAGATTGAAGGCATGAAACCAGTGAACCTTAATGGCTCAAGAGTCAAAAAGTAGCTAATAAGCTTCTAGACTATATGGAGGAGAGGATTCTTGCAGTTTTTCAATCAGTATCTTATTTTCTGTGGACAGGCTTTTAGTTTTTGAAATGTGGATGTAAGCACTCCAGTAAGTTCTGGCTCCCTAAACCTTGCTGCTGTGGGTTTCCTGTGGAGGAGCAGCTGTTAAAAATGTACTGAGGCACCATTAAAGATGAGAAGTAAAATTTCTGACACTGTAAAAGTATTTTTTTCTTCTCTTAACTTTCCCTGTTTCAGCTTGAGGAATGAAAGCTTCAGTGCACTTATTAACTTCCCAGTTAATGAGATCTTGAAATGAGGAGGTTTTGCTTTGCTTTCCTCTGGCTCATCACACTGCCTTCTCTTTGGAGAGTGGCCACAGAGTGAAGACAAGGAAAGAAGAGTGCGAGACTCATTTACGTGCTTGACGGTTGTTGTGAGCAGATAGATACTAAATTGGCTTTTTTTCAACTCAGTCCTTCCCCTGTGTGTGTTTCAGGCTTGCTTTTTTGGCACCTTCAGATGTAGCAAATACTGGTGGGTAGTGTACTGTTCACAGGCAAAATATGCTTGAAACTTTTGCCAGGCACCTCAAAATGCAGATATAAAACTCTTGGAGATTGTCTCTGTGCCCTTTCTCATTTTAAGAAGCTCTGTCACCCTCTCTGTTTGTGCTCCTACAATAAGGCATATAGCTAGGAAATCATATGGAGCATCAGATTAGGTTCTAGAAGTTTACAGTTTTATAATGTTGACAAGTGTCCCATATAGGACATGACATGAAAACTAGGTAGGACTAAAGGAGAACAGTTATTTCTTGTTGATGCCTGTGGAATTTCCAATGGGTGATGAGATTGGACTGGAATACAATGTGTGGGAACAATAACCTTCAGTTTTGGGAGCAAGGTGAGATTTAAAGGCATTCAGACAGAGACAATGATCTTGCTTAAACTGACAGAAGATGGAAATATTTCAGAATAACTGAGCATTGGGCAGGGCTGCAAAAATATTGAGTAGCCCTATTTCTGCTCAGTGGGGTAGTTAATATATTTCCATTTATAAAGTGAACTGTTCCTCTAATATCCATCAATGCCCTAGAATTAGATGTGTACTAGGTTAGTTTGTGTGTGCGTGCACGTGTACCATTCTTTTTCAAGGTACAGAGCGTGAATACAATTTTAGAGACAAGCTGATCCAAGTTAGTGTGACAACAGAGACAGTTTCATAGAAGACGTGGCAGAAAGACAACTGAAGGAATTGTGCATTTGTCTGAGTTTTAGGAGAAATTAAAGCTATGGGCTGTGTTTGGATACAGAATTAACCCTGGGTCCATGCAAAGGCAGAGCTCTGAAAGGAGAGGGAGAAGCTTAGTGAGTTGGTCCTTTAGTGGATAAAAGAGCAAAGTGAAGCCAAACAGAACAACTTCACAGGGCGGCAGGACCCAAAGAAATCAGAAACTCTTCAATCCCTCTCCTCTGAAAAAAACCCCAACAAACTGAACCTGGTGCTTCCTCATGTCAGGAGATGGAGTCCACTTTGAATGTAGTCACAGGGCTGATGGGCGTACGCCCTGCCAGCAGCCAGGGAATGGCCAGGCCAGCGCGGCCGAAAGGTGTTTCTCCCTTTTCCACACACTCCTGCCACGCACTGATCACTTCCATCCAAAGCAGATGTTTAAGCAAATAAACAACCCTTTTGCTGTGCTTAAAGGTTAACAAGGTTAATGCTGGGAAACAATGAGCCTTGAGAAAAATGGTTCCGTATTGACTCGCTACCTTGTAAGTATTTAACAGGCTGCTTTGCAGAGGCAGCGGGGAGACAGGCTGGTGGCTATTACTTAGTAGATTGTGTCAGTCTAATGGATTGGTGATCACAGCAGATATTGTTGAGGATGTGGCATCTAAAGATGGATGGGATTGCATCCCTGGGTTTTCCTTGCTTTGGTTGCATTCCTCCTCTTTCTGCTCCTGCTGCATGTTGCTGATTGTTCCACTGCAGTTAAGAACAGCGTCCTGAAATTAAAGAAAGATCTGTAAACTTGGTAGGAAAACGCCTACTCTCCCTTGGCTCCTCACTTCCAGTGAGAACTAGTCAAGTGATCTGGAGAAAACTGGGGAATAGATTTCAAGTGTTGAAGGGAGATTCTTCTTCTCCTGTTGCTTTTGTTACTTCTAGGAGGGGTGAAAACGAACAGCAGAGAGGTCAGTGTATGTAGGAATAGCAAACATGAGTTTTCATTGCATGTTCTCATCAGCTGAAATACAAACTCCTGTATTGACTGGTTGAAAAGCCATGTGAAGGCGCTGAGAAATGGGACTACATGCTGGATAGGCTAGCAGGGAGCCTATACTCAGATGAAAAAAGACCTTGTGAAAAACGACCTTTAACTGTCTCCTCATAAACATTTGTACAAGTAGGGAGGGAATTTTGCTTACCTAGGAGGAAAAAAGAAAAAGAAAAAAAGGGAAGTTCTGGGAAGCATCAGACACCAACTGGACAGTTTAGCATATTTTTTTAAAAATATCTTTGTTATTATACAAAACTAAACAAAACATTTTTGTTGCCTTAATAGGGAAACAAGCAAGGTCCTGGATGTCGTGTTCTTGGGAGTAGACAGTGGCAGCAACAGGGACTGCTGCAGTCATAGTTATCCTTCAAAAATAGACAAAAGGCATCCTGTCTTTTGGTTTTGTCAAACCCACCACTGTCTGGCTGTTTTGCTAAAATGAATGAAATACCTCCCTTGGTGGCCTTCTGACTGCTGCTCAACAGGACTAAAATGGAATTGGGATTCTTCTAAGAGAAGGTCTGGAACCAATTGCAGTATTGATGCTCTTCCAGAACAGAGCGAGTCAGCGTGTATTCAATAACCCTCAAATACTGACCAGTGCCTTTCACTGCCCAGTGCATTACTGCGTGCCAAGGTGGAAGGGTCTTATCTCTTCAACAGGCAGCTGAAACAGGTAGTGTGCCGGGGGTCCGCCAGGTGCTGCGGGCTATGGACCCCATCTTGCAAATACAGGGGCAGGGACTCAGTGCTGGATGCTGGTTTTTACTGGAGTTTCCTACAGCAAGAGTTGGGACTAGATTAACCACAGTCCAGTTGAAAGGACTGGTAGCTTTTTTCTTTTTATTTATTTAAGTCAATCATGGTGCTGCCGTTTGTATGGATTACTTCAGGAAGTTTAGGAAGTTATGAAGCAACTAGATTTTCATTCCAATCAGAAAAGAAAACGAAATTATTCATCCAGTCGGGGAGATTGAAAGAAGGAGAGCAGTTGATAAACTTTGCCATGCTACCCTTTAGTTGCAGAAAAGAACATTTAGATAAAGGTCTTAGCCACTTTTGGGGTAAATCATGGACGATAAATGTGCATATGATTAATTTAATCTTTAATGAGATCTATGAGGGCAAATTTATTCTAAGCTCCAAGCTAAATTTTTTTTTAAAAATACTTTTTTTTACTTGTCTAGATTTTTAATTAATCTTTCTTCTCATAGTCTTCTGTCATCTCCACAACACTTAAATATATTGTGTGAATGAGTCTTCATGTTCAATGTAGCTCGTTTAAGAGTTCGGATTTGCCTGTGCAGACAATGCTTGCAGATACGGAGACTGAAGGACTGATCCAGGTAAAGCAACTTAGCTGTCTGAAAATTTAGTCTGTGAGTGCTTTGTCAAACTTTCAAAGGCCCTAACACAGCTGAGTCAAATAGTGTCATGGTTTGATGTGGAGGGGGGATGGTTCTGGTGGCAGGAGAGGGGTTTTGCTCCCTGTGACCTCCCCGGTTTTGGAACCGGGTCAGGCTTTGTTCTGGCCACCAGATCAGACTGCCATCGTTGAGCCAATAGGGCGCCTCTGCGAATTGCCCTATTTAAGTCAGGACAAAGGAACCGGAAAAGGTGCTTCACCCAGGATCAAGCAGAGAAGGGAGGAGGGCACTGCCCCCGCTCCCTGGCTCCCAGCCGGGCAGCTGCCTGCGTCGGGCCGGCGCTGCCCGCGGAGAATGGCGGCGGCGGAGCCAGCTGGGGAACTCGGGGGCACCCCACTCCCAGGGTGCCCACTGGGCTGAGTTCACCTGGAGAGGACTGAGATCTGAGAGAAACAGCCGCATCGACAGCAGGTCAGTGAGGATGGAGCCGGAGGAGATGTGCCGGAGCCGAGTTTCCCCTGCGGCTGATGGTGAGATAGCAGGCTGCCCCCCTGCAACCAGGACGGCCTCGGTGGAGCAGAGACCCACTCGCAGCCCGTGGGGAGAAGATGCCTGAGCCTGAGGATGGTCGTGTTGGGGTGCACGACAAGGCAGAGAGGCATTTGGAGTCTGCGTGACGACCCACGCCGGAGCGAGTGGCTACAGCTCCCTAAGTACCCGAGACTGTGGTAAAGCCCACACCGGAGCAATCTGTGGGGAAGGATTGTTTCCAGTGGGCTGGACTCACGCTGGAGAAGTTTGTGGATTTTTCTTCGTGGGTAGGGGATCCATTGGAGCAGGGGAAAAGGGTGTAAGGACTCCTTCTCCTTTAAGAAAGAAGCAGCAGTAACAGCACGGAATGAACTGACCTGCACTCCCCCAGTCCCTGCCCCCTGTGCTGCTGGGGGGAGGAGGTAGAGCCGGGAGGAAAAGGAAAGGGGGGGGGGAAGGTGTCGGTTTTAAGATCTGGTTTTGTTTCTTTCTGTCCTCTCGAGTAATCGGTTTTGTTTCCCTTTGTCCTTCTAAGTAATCATTAATAAACTCTTTTGCTTTGAGAAAGCCCTGTCTGTTTTGCCCAGGACCATGGTTGGTGGGTGCTCCCTCTGTTCTTGTCTCAACCCTCAGTCCCTTTGGTTTTTTTTCTCTCCTCTCTACCTTACTGGAGAAGGAGAGACTGTGTGAGTTTTAGTTGCTGGATCAGCCTAAAACCACGACAAATAGTAACTAGGTGACCTGGAAAATCTCCCCTGGTCCCTGCTTGCGTCCTTAGGTCTGTGAGAAACTTTAAATGTTTTGAGATCTGAACCAAAATGTCTGTGGAAGTCTAAAGCAAATACCCATTAACTTCTGTGGCTTGGATCAGATGTCAGACAACTGTAGGAGGAGTTAGGAAGCACACATGTGTGTGGAAAGGACATGCTGTAGGCTGCGTAGATGCGTCACCTGAGTCAAGGAATATCGAACCAGAATATGGTTAAAAACCAGAACTTGAAACTAGAATATGAATATGAAAATCTTCGTTTTCAGTATAAAATGTTAGGATGAGCTGGCTGAGAGAGGAGATTAAACAGGCTGAGACCTCCCCAAAACCTTGTAGCTTAGGTGGCAGCCATGTTTTCAGAAGGTGGAGCATTCCCTTTGCAAGGGGTTGGTGTCTCCCTGGCCCCTAGGGGAGATATCTAGGGATCTTTTTGTTGAAATTATAGAACACTCGTTGTATCTTCATCTGTATATGTATCAAAAACTTTCTGGAAAATAGGTAACGTTCAGCACTTAGACCAGGTACCTGGGCTGGGTACAAAAGCTGCCTGCTTTGAGATGTTTCTCCACTGTATTAGCACTGAGATTCCTTGGCACTGCTATGTTTTTTTTACCATCACTAATGTTGATGTAGGACAATTTACAGTGCCTTTCAGGATGGCAATTAAAGAAGCCAACAACTACACAGTCAATTAGTGGGGAAAAACAATCAATATAGCATACAATGAACCCTAACTAGCAGGAAGACAATTAAGACAGTGGAGATAAAACAGTGACCAGTGACAAATGCTAAATCTCTTGCCAGGAGAGTAGGTGAGAGGAATAAACTTGGTATATCTAGGTTCTTTCCTCAGCCTTGCTAGCGAATCAGCCCATCGCCTTTACCGTATCTATTAAGTCCTAAATTATTTGCGTCATAGTATTAGTCTCCTTCAGGAACTGAAATAGCACTGTGAGTTTGGGCCTTCACATTTCTTGCAAGCTCCATTTTGATTTTGTAGGTGCTGACTGGTCAACCTCCTGGTCCAAGTGGTTATTCTCACCAGCCCTCAAGGGCATTTAAAATCCCTTTTTGGGTGTGAACTTCAAAAACCATGGGACTGATTTTCCAAGATGTGAAGCTTTTTGGATTGCTGGTTTTGGCCCAATTAATTATTATTAGTTTAATGTGAATAATACAGTGGCAGGGTTAAGGAAGGCCATTGCTCCAAATTTCGTTGGGCTTGCAAAGTTCATGCCTCAGTGCTGGCATCAGGCCACCACAGCCCTGGACTCTGGAGAGACAAGTGCTTCATGTTGAGTCTGACAGTGCTCATAAGTATTTGAGGAAACAGGAATCATACAACAAGTTATGCAAGTATACCCGAGATTAAAAGATCTAATGCGCTCTGTGTCTGCCAAAGACATCTAAGACCCAGCGGGGGTAGTGATGAATCGAGGGCCGATCTTTTAACAGTGATATCCATGTCTGCTTGACTGATCTGCTATAGTCTTGAAGAGCGATATACAGGTCTAATGTGCAACAGCACCAGAACGATGTTTCCTTTCTCTTTGGTGCATTAGTAGTGTCATTCATAAGTGTTCCCGTGTTGCCCTGCCATACTGTAGGAGTGAAAAGTGCAGAAGTTCATGAATAAGTTATAACCTGTACCCTATTAATAGTCCCACTGATGATATGTTATGGCAATCCTCTAGCTTCTTCCCATCCTCCAGCTTAACTCTTACTCTGCCTGTCAGGAACTGCGCTGTGAAACGCCTTCCCAATCATGCTGCAAAAGCTGATTGCTCTTCTAGTTGATGTTGGTGAGCTGCAGTCTGGACATGTTTGATGTCTGCTTTGTTCTTCTTTAAAAGAAAGTATCTCTAGATGTTGTCAGAGTAACTGGTGTTCATTCAGAGCCAGCAAAGGTGGGATTTTCCAAGGCAGAACCACCATTTTTCATTCTTACTACTGCTGAAAGACAGCTGGTGCTGTGTTTCCTTAGTCTCAGCTGGGACGGTAACGGTGTTTTTAAAGCCATTATGATAATCGGGCAGGTGTCAGAGGGTGTTGGTGGAGCTATTAAAAGCAAGATAGCTTAGAAAAATGCTACCTGGCCTTGCAGAAGTGCTTCCCCCAAGATTACAGGGAGAGCTTTCATTGTGTGATGGTTAATGCCAGTGTGACATGTACAAGCTATTCTTTGCTGTTGACTTGAGCTTCTGGGCTGACAAAGTCTTTCCACCTCTCTTCAGACTACAACAAATAACTCTCCACTCCTGCTCAAGGAAAATAGTTCCTCGTTCCCTCTGCAGGCATATGTTTTACTCCCCCATCCCTGCTCCAACTGGATCACTTATTTCTCCATTCTATCTGCAAGAGGAAATCCTTCAGATGAGTCAAGAATAAGGCTTCATAAATGATTGCAAACTAGATCTTCGTGTTTATCCATGTCAGGAGAATTGCATAAAACTAGAGTGTAAATTTCTTGACTGCTACTTACTCCATTCTCGCTAACCTCAGTCCAAATGTATGGCTTTGCCAGCAGGATTACAGTTCAGCTGGTCACAACTGTGATGTAACTCAGCAAAATAATGAAATATTAGTGATACTGGTTTTGATCTTGAACAACTTTGTGAAACTTTTAGAGAAAATATTTTTGAAGGCCACTCTTAGAGGTGGGAACTGAAGTTTTCCATATACCATGTGCACCAGACCAGAAGTCTTCAGCAGTTCTAAAATGATCCTTAATGTCATTACTGAAAAGAGCACTGACATTGCTGTGTGTCTGTGCCATGCTGGAGTCACATCAGAGCAATGGTTAGATTTGCAAACAGGTGACCTTTGTGGAAGCTGTAGTGAACTGACATGAAATAAGAAATTTTCATGGAAAAGTTTACGAAAGAGTGACGATCCTAAACTACCAAAACCCTCTAAAAATCAGGTTACAATAACTCTCAAAGTACTTTCTATATGTAACCTCAGACTTCCCAATTGCATATGTTGTGAGTGTGGACAAAATTGAACTTTGTTCCTTCCTATTAATATAAAAAAGGATTAATTCTAGCTTTATGTTCATTAATGATAGAGGTTGCATTAAGACTCTATCTAGCATTATGGAAGGGAAAGTGGGGAATTTATCCCATATTTAAAAATGTATGCCCCACAGATTTTCCAGCACTGTGAAGAAAAGCTTTATAAGCTAGCCCAGATAGATGGAAGGCTGTGATAGGTCTTCAGCTGAAGACATCGCTGAGATATTACAGTGATAGTCATGTTAGAAAAGATGATAGATTAGATGCAGCCTCACTGGGGGGGCATGTGTGCACAGACTACTGAGTGCTCTGTGCACATAGAGATACAGCTTTGGAGCCATCACTTAGCAGCTCTGAAATGTCTGTACAATTTTTTATGCTGTAATTTTGTATTGTTCATAAATATTCATAAGTACTGCTGCTTTTCTTGATCTCATTTTAGCGAAGCAGCATAGTCTGTTGGTTAGGAAAGGGAACTTGGAGCCAGTCACAGCTCCAAACTTCCGCCCAAATGCCGCTGGATTCCCGGGTGGCTGTAAACTAGGCACTTAACCTCGTCATGCTCCGATTTTCCTATCTGTAGATTAGCTATCGCATTAATAAGTGTCTTCCTTGCAGGGGAGTGGAAGGGATTAATTAATGTTTGCAGAGTGACTGGAGCCCCTCTGTTGAAAGGTGCTCCACAAGTGCAAATGGATTATTGTTATTACGATGCTTTTCCATACCAAGCCATACTGAAGTGAAATGCTCGACTTTCATTAACTATCCTGGGGCTGGATCAACATGGGTGGTAAGACTTCTCCGCGTTTGGGAAGCGGTTTTCCCATTCCCTGCATTTTGGACAGGTTCCACCTTGTTAAACCCAGCAAAGGTGGAGATCAGAGCATCAGCTAGTTAAAGTAAAGGGGGGAAGGGCAAGAAGAGTGGAAGTCCCATGCTTTTGAGGAAAATCGGCATTGAAGTCCTGGGGACATTATGTTAATGGCATTACTCAATTTCTGGAAGCAATGCTGATTAAATATTCATTGACTTTGATTATACTGAAATTAGGACTAAAGCGTGAACTCAAATTGAGTGGAATAATGGCAGTGTAAATAATGCATACTTTCTAAATTGAAAACACCAGCTTGTGCTCTGCTCCCCCTCTCCCCGCCCCCTCGGTTTGTCATTGTGCCATTTGTTTAGGAGATGATTATACTGATGTGTGCATATCTAGCTATCATTTTTACCAGCTGGGAAAAAATGTGAAATTAAAGGTTTTCTACATTGTTTGCTTTTCCATAGCATTGGAAAACAGAAGTAAATACAGTGCAACAAAGACTAAGCTAGTTTCATGAGAAGAGGTTAGAAGCTGCTGCTCAGCATCAGTCCTCTATAACTTTCCTAGAGGATGAGAAACGTTGATGGCAATTGGGCCCTCCGAGGAAGAGATCAGGAAGCAATCGATGTCAGAGATCGCAGGACACAAGCTAGAGGAGGGTTGCTGTAGGTGTAAGGGTGACAGCTGGGGACTTGGTTCAGTTCTCTGGTCCACCAGAGGCTCCACATGTAACCTGGGGGACAATATCCTGTCCTCGGTGTGTGCCAGAGAGTGAACCATGACTGTTCATGGAGATCAGGCTTTGAGAGTGTGTGACAGGGGCAGTGAGATGTCTTTTCCATGCAGGTAGCACTGAACTCTAGCATTTTCCTCTGGATGAAGCTGGGTCTTGCAGAGCCTACCAGTTTCTCTTGCAGTATGCTCGTTGCATTGGAGAATACTCAGCCACCTCCCTGCAACCAGCTGTGCAGGATCTCCCTCAGGAACATCCCTCCTTCCAGTCCTATCTCTACAGAGGGGTAAGAGCAGAGGCTGGGCCTGATCCTCCACTTCCATTGGCTCCGATGGACCCTCCACTCCCCCTTGATCCCATTGGACTCCGGGGCTGCGTATGCACAGATGTGCCATACTGCCCAGTTGCAGACTTTTTTTGCTTCTGTTTCTGTTTCTAAAAAATGCATCTTTTTAGCTTTCCGGAAGGTGATGTGCCAAATAGCATCTTTGTTAAGAACTCTTTTTAAAATCAGAAGCGTATTATTTTTAATACAATACATAATGTGGAAATTGTGCAGAGGCTCCTGATGCCGGCTCGCCAATCAGGCGGCTCACGTGCTGGGAGCGGGGAGCCATGTGGGCTCCATGGTTCCAGGACTACGCACTCAAGAAACCAAACCGGTGGTTTTTTCAAAGTTCACATGCTGATTGCAAAGAAAAAGCCCATTAAAGAGCAAATCGTTTAAGGCACAGCCTTCCTTCAAGCCCCGGGGAACCCGCTTTCTGCGACAGCGTAATGGAAGGGTTTCTTATTCAGACTTGGCTTTTCCCTACGCAGCAGGGCTCGTCACTACCTGAGATTTACTCTATTGTGAAATTCTCACCGGAACATAGCAGGGGTGGGAATGCTCACTAGATCTGCCTTTTCTCCTGGCAGGCTGTGCGGTGCCTGCTCCAGGAGCGCGTTTGGGAGGGGAGGGAGCCGGGGTGACACTCGAGGAAGATGCTGCTGCGACTGCAAACACCCATCCAAGAGTGTTTCTGCTCTTCCTTTTACCTTGGCGTGTGTCGTCTTCCCCACCACCCAAGGCGTTCAAGCTACTGGGACTGTTACTTGCAGTTCCCAGAGGAACAAATCTGCTCCTTTCTTGCTCTTCTCCCAGAGCAGCTCATTTCCCTCTGGCTTTTGGACAAGCTGAGATTTATCCTTGGTCCATGTTTCTGCAGCGTTTGGTGTGGATCAAGGCTCTTTCTGAGGCTGTGGTATCACTCCAAGGTTTAAACCACGACCTTTACTACTTGTGTGACGCATGTGCATTTCTGTTCCTAAATCTCTCCCTCTTCTGAGATCGTGTTTGTGCAGACGTGGGCTGTCACCCCATGCAGCTCCTCTCTGGGCGCTGAAATGGTGGCTCATCTGCATTCCAGTGCTGGGGGTTAGGAGGGGTCACTTGTGTCACTTTGTCCTCCAGCCGCTCAGAGGGGATCGTGCGGGTCAGGCAGGGACCCTTCCCTTCCTGGCTGCAGCCTGGTCCGTGGTCCAGGCTGGGAAGGTCCACCTGTGCAGCCGCAGTTGCCTGATCCTGGTGGATGAGGAGGCATCCCCTCCATCTATTATGGTAAATTTATGCCTGGAGTGATTTACTTAACCCATCTGTGACAGCATGAAAGCAGCTGTGAGAAGAAACTGGGTGCCCTGCGAAGCCTCATGGACTCCTACGTTTTTTCCCTCCTAACCTGTGAGGT
Organism: Tauraco erythrolophus; assembly: GCF_009769465.1. Taxonomy (NCBI): domain Eukaryota; kingdom Metazoa; phylum Chordata; class Aves; order Musophagiformes; family Musophagidae; genus Tauraco; species Tauraco erythrolophus. Next base: position 27,305,585 of record NC_141474.1, on the reverse strand, counting down.
TGTGATGAGATTTTTAGAGTCACTCCAATTAGATTATTGTTTTTCAGTCCCTTTTTCTAAGGACTTTTTTTTTTGTCCTCTCCTCTGACCTCTGACTCATGTTTTCATTGCTGCAGATTAGGTGGGTGGTGATGGTTCTGCTTTTGGATTTACTTTTTTTTAATGACCAGAAACTCCCAGTCAGAGGAGGTGGCTTTGGGGCATTCTTCTGTTCTGTGAAATATCTTTTATTAAAACTGTTATTCACAAATCAAAGCAAAGTTGCCACCTGATTAAAACTTGACAGGATTAATTTCTTTCCAGGCAGAATTAATTTAATGACTTAAGCTTAAAAATTTGTCTTTTTCCTCCTTAGGAATTTTTTTTTTTTTTGATTTCACCACTGCAGCAAAGTAAGATGCCAGCACCATTTCTTATAAACATCTGGACTTGTAGAAAGTTAGCAAAATGATTTTTGGTATGCAGAATGATAAGTAAATGCAAAAGAATTTGCACAGATGCAAACCAGAGATTTATATTTCAGATTGAGTGGTTGGACAGTGGCTACGTTTTTCTGATTTCTATAAACTGGCAGAATTTTATCCGTAGCCTTAGGACTGTCTTAGGCTCATTTGAATTTTTTTTAATGAAATATTCAAAATGAGATCATCCCACCTGAATAGCTGCCCAGGTTCTATGTTGCCATTTAGCAGTAAGTATCAGACTTGTCTGTTAAAGTATATTGAGGCGAATCTCCAAGAATTACTTGATCTTAGGAGAAGATGACAAATTTTAGACAGATGTTGCTGTGGGCTTTTTAATAAAAAGGGGAGAAACGTGTGTTTCCCCCAGAGTACAGTCTGCTTGAGGAACTCATGGCTGTGCTTTGAAATGGGTTGGGTATTTGACAAATGTCTCTCTGAAGACTTGGCTATTCCTAAGTTTTCTCCTGATCCCAGTTAGCACCTCGGGGGACGCGTTGCATGGAGAGCAGGTGAACAGTCATTGCAGAACTGCCTGCATTACATGATGTTTCCCAGCCGTCATGCACTCCTGCGTGGCATTTTGTTAGGCTTATAGCTAAACACGACTTTCCTTGATTGACGTGTTGACATTAGAGTTTCCTTTCCCTACAGTAGCTTACAGCCAAACTAGGAAGTTATAACATTTCCAGTAATGCTCTGGATCAAGTCTGTGCTCTGAGCCAACGTACCAACAGCCTTGATGCAAAGTGCTCGGTCACAGGATATGGAAACGCTTGGATGCTCGTTTTCAAGAAGTTCAGAGTCGGTTTCTTCCCTTTTCTTTTTAAAAATCTCTTTGCAGCCTGGCACAGCACACACGTACTTAATAATCTAGGCCTGTCTCCGTGTAAATAATTAATCAGAAAGGGAAAATAATATAAATCCTAGCTATCATATTGCTATTAAAATTGCAGAAGCATTAGTGCATTCAATAAGTATTGTTTCTGTAATTAGATAACCTTTCTGGGCTGTATCAGCACTCAGAATAGGGAACATATGACCATCTGCTTGGAGGCACCCCTGGTAGGAAGGAGGAAGCTTTGTTTCATTCGGAGACATGAAACAAAGCAGAGATTTCCTTGCAGAGGAAGCGTATAAGCCTAGCACAGGAGTGGAGATAACTTATGCCTCTCGTATTCAGTCCCTGGCTCAAGCAAAGTCATTTCTCCGAAAGCTGCCCTAATGTGAGGTGGTGGAAGTCTTCCTGAGCTAATCCAAGGTCAGGATCACCAGGAGCCAAGATAGCACCAGCTTTGCATGTCCATGCATCACCCCGGGTGGTTAATGTCCCAGCTTTGCCCCACCTCTGCTGTGTTCTGCATGTGGGCAGAGACCCAGAGCTGGGCAGCGATCACATCCCCAGTATGGGTTTCCATTGCTGCATAGGTATAAAGCTGTTTTCAGCCCAAAGGAGGTGTCCTCTGGACTTCTTCTTGACCTGGAATAATCATTTCCACAGACCAACAAGGTGAAACAGTGGGGATGGATAGTTGAGCTGAATAACTGGGGACCTGGCAAGTCTTTTCTCCAGATTTCGATTTTTTTTTTTCCCTTGATTGCAGAGCTTTCAGTCTGCAGGAAAATGAGGAGGTGAGGGAATACGTTGCAATCACTAGATTCTTGCCTGTGACAAACTCACGTTCTGTTGGGCAAAGATGGGCAAATATTCACTGTTTCCCCAGCTGTGTCTCCTGCATCTCTTCTTTCAGGCTGCAGCATGTCTATTCACAGCATCTTAGCATTGAAAGGACATAAATTCATAAGTATGATTTTTTTTTTTTTGCATAAATGATACATCCTTTTTGTTGAAATGCTGATAAAATCCCATCAAGACACTGCTGAATTTCTGTAAGAATGGCATTCTCAGTAATACCAAATAATTCAGGTTTTTGCTCACAGTTTGAAGTCTTAGTGCTCATGGCAGACAAGCAGGCTTTCTTATCTGGATACAATACTATAAAATAATTATTCAGAGAACTCATCCTACTGAAGGAGATGTGTAAGAGTTTTTTACAATGTGTTTTCTAGGCAACTTGGGCTCTCCCTGCAGGACATACATGAGCTGTACCTGGCTTTCTCCTCTGGAGAGACCTGGGTTTAATTCTGTCTCACTCTACATACAGAAAGGGATCTGGCTCTGTCACCACTCTCATTACTGCATCTTTTTCCCATATGGCAAAGCTAGCATATGGTTAGTGGAAATCAGGATATTTCTATTGTCCAGGTCCAGGACTGGATTAGAACAGATGATGTTGTCCAGGACAGAGACATATGGACAGATGCTTTAGGAGCATCTTATTTAACACTCATCAGATTTATAAGGCATAAGAGTCAATTCTACTAACTTGCAGTCCCGAAAGTGCGAAGCTTCTCCACAGATTAATTTAAACTGGATTTTTCAGGGGAATCTAAACAGATTAGGTATCAATTCCATTACATTTTAATGGGAACTGGACACTTTTCTTTATTAGGTTCTTTTGAAAATCTATCACTTAGAAATCAATTAGTGGAATAATTGAAATTGGACCATATCTTAGTTGCAAACAATTAGTTGAGGTTTGGGGCTTTTTTCAAGTGTTTAAATCACTCTTAAATGATTTGAAAAAAGCCTGTGCCTGTGCTGGCTTAGTGTGTGAGTTTCACAGCTCCTGCTCTCATTCAGATGTAACTACTAGAGACAGTTAAAAGCCCAAATAAACTAAACCTCTGCAGAAAAGAAGGTTGTTTCCCTTTCGCTTTCCTTGGGAACAATGATCGCAAAATTCTGCTTTTGATGGAAATTCTCAAACCAGCCAAACCACCCCATCACTGATGATGGGTTGATCACAGGATGATCCATGTTTCCTCTCTTCTTTCACTACTGTTTGAAAGTTTGAGGCTTGTACTTCTGTAGGGCTGCTGGGCAGCTGTCTTTTGTCCATGCTTAACTCTTTTGAAGCTTTCTAAACTGGCCAGGTCTTGGTTTTTTTTTCCCTCTGACCTTTCATTTGCAAACATCCATGTGTGCGTGCATTTTTTTTGCTGTAACAAATGAAGACTGAAGAAAAAGTGTTTCCTCTCCTCTAGGCAAATAAGCAAAAGCGGAAAAAAATCTGCCTATAGCAACAATTCTGAAGGGGCTTTATTTTTCTTTGAAGCATCTGATGGATGAAGCTGGTCAATCATGCAGAAGCTAGTTAAAGTTGTTATACAGGATGAGGACTCCAAATCAAAAATAAATTATCCTGCAGCTGCTTCTGAGTTCTCCAGCATGTCCTATGACAAGGATGCTCGTTGTACAAATGTTTCTATGGGCAGCACGTGTTGTTCTGATAGCTACTCATTAGCTCTCTGCATGGCAAGCTCAGTGCTTCTGCGAGGCAGGTTAATGCTGAGTTATGAGACTCTCCTCTCCTACAGGGACAGTGCAGTGGGTAGCCTGTCCCATTGATGTGTGTATTTTTCAATTGTAGAACACTACAACTCTGTCACACGAGGCACAGCCACAAATGCATTGTAAAGGAATACGTGCTGGATATGAGCTATTGAAATAATTTAGTCATTTGTTCACATTAGTTGATGAACTGATTTTCAACATGGAAATCCATACATACGTGGGTTTTGATTTGCTGTTAGTAAATGTTTCCTCTATATTGATGTTCAAAATAAAATTACAACTAATATTGGTTGGAGGTGATAACGATTGAATTACGTTACAAGAAGAAATGAACTATGGCAAGTAATCTGTTGAAGTTAAAATAAAGTCGTATGTGCTAATTTTACATTGCTACCAATTTTTAAATTGTAATACACCTTTCCAAATTGCTGTTTTCAATGACTCTTGATTCCAAACCTGAAAATTTTGATTTGTTCATCTCTTGATCTTCTATCTATTGATTTTTGCCTTCTGAGGTTGTGGTTCTATACTTTTCCTTATTTTTCCTGCTCCTAATCTCAGAGTGAATGTTTTTTAGCTGAACGTAAGAAGCCAATTCTAAAACACACATTTGAATTTATTTTTTTTTTAGATGTGTAGTTGACATATCACAAGAGTAAAGGGGCCTTTAAGTAAAAAAACATGCAGGAAATCAGGTGTTAGTTTGCCACACCTGTGACTCTTTAGTAGCATGTGTTGCTGATTTTCGTTTTGCTCTGCCAATTTACTCAAGGACTTAAATGGGTAGCTGAAGGCTGTGGCACTCAAGTATGGTAGAAAAAGGAAGAAGAGGTTAGCTGGTGTGTGTGTTTGGAGTTGGAATATGGTGCCATCTGCGTGGGCTTTCTAACTGTTAAGTTGTACAATTTGCTAAGAGGAAAATTTGCCTGTTTGTTGGCTAAAAGCTGCTAATGTGGGACTTTGCCCTGGAACCAGAGACATCTCTGTAACCTCTCTGCCAGCGAGGAGCTCTGACCCCAGTGCTTTGATACAGGCCCTGGGGTTTCTGCAAAATCTTCTGGTTGCAGAAACAGCATTTTCACTGTGTGTGACTCTGCAGGTAAGTGTGAGTATCATTTGTCAAAAGCAAGTTGTGGAACAGTGGTGTAGAACTTGCTAAGTAATGTTTGCATCTAATTTTAAAGTAATCTCTTTTGGTGGTAAAAAGGCTTGTCCTCCAGCATGTGTGGAGGAAGGTGGCCTTGGCTACAATCATCCTGACTTTTGTCTGCAAAGGTGCTCTGTTTCTTTATATGGCTAAGGGCACCTAGGAGATGTTTTAAAGAGAGCAGGGCTGGTCTAAAGTTGCTTATGTTGAAGGTGAGAGGAGCAGATAAGCTAAATGGGAATAACTTTGGAAAGTCTTACTCTATGGAGGAGTGCTATGGGAGTGGATGCACTATGAAATACCCAGTACCCAGAGGAGCACTGGGGGGGCCTGCTCTGGGAGATTCTTGTATGCATATATATTTTTGTATTTATGTGTATAATCTGCTTATTGAAGTTTATGTGTTAGAAGTAGCATGGTCTGTAGCTGGTGGTTTGAGCCTGGTATGAGCAGCTGCCTCTGGAGATGGAGCAAGGACCAAGCACTTCATCAGGACTGACCTGGCCCTGGTGTGTCCTCAGGGGGACCTGTCCTGTCTCCATCTCTTCTTACTCAGACGAGGTTTTGTGAAGTGAGCCAGGAGAAATCTGGCTGCACAGACACTGACCAGCATTAATGCTGCAGGGTACTCTGGCAGGTAAAATTCACCTGGGGAATCACTTGTGTTGGAAAGTAAGAGGTGTGTAGAGTTGTGCCCCTGATCAGAGGGTTCATGTGTAGCCCTGATGGCTTTGTGCCTGTTAACAATAGTGTGTGGCCATCTGGGATGATATTGGAGATATCTACGTAGACTGTAGAGGTGCTCATATGTATAACCTGGTGGGTTGCAGGGCAGTGGAACCAGGCTGAGTAGCTCAGCTCCTGGCAGAGGGAGGGAGGTATGGACATCCGGTGCCACTGCCCAACAGTAGGTTTGGCCATAAGTCCTGTCACTCCCTCGCAGCAGTATGGACTCAGCCAGAGTGTGATGTGTGTTGGTGCACTGCAGTTTGCATCAGATCAATGTATATGTGTATTTGTCCTGTTCAGCGCATGCATATTTGTGCACATACTCATTTAAGCAGAGCAGTGTGTCATACTGACATGTGCAGGGACTCCAGCATTGCACAGAACCACTGCCACAGTGCTGATGTGTGAACGTGAGCTGGGGTCCTGCTGGTGAGCAGATCTGCATTTTCCTATCTCGAATTCTCTGATGTCTATTAGCCTTGAACCTCTTCCTCCCTCACCCCTCCTGTTTTCCACTGTACAATGCAGGCAGTCCTTCATCATGACACTGAGAATTATTTTCTTGTTTTAAATCTCAGTTTGAAAATGTCAAAGTTCAGATTTTGGAGAGAGAAGTCTGGGTGCTAAAGGCAAGAATGTTCTTTTTAATTAGAGTTATGCCCTCGAGCAGTGAGAAACCATTATGTTTTTATTCTTCTTCTGTACTTGTTCCAAAACCTTTTACATGATCAAAACCTTTTACATGATCAGACTAAAAGGTAAGTGCAAATGAGTAAGCAGCTAAAGGAGTAAAGCAGATTCATTAAAAAAAAACTAGGGAGAACTGCAAGTCTTGCTATTTTATATTTATGAAATAACTGACATTTTAGACTATGCTGCTGTTTCTAGAGACAAGATGTTTGAAAAGAGTATTTCCCTCCTAGAACATTGTGCTTTGGGTTGTGTGTGTGAAGTTGAGTGCTGTTTGTATGACATCTTTTGTAACATTTTCAGTAACTTGATATGATAGGTGACATGATGCTTTAGCTAGGGAGGCTGAAGATGCAGATCTCAGTTACCAAGTCCTGATCCAGCTGTGTGTGCACCAGTGGGAGTGATGCCCCTGTATTTGTCCCGGGCTTCTCCCCCTTGCAGCACAACCAGAGAGAAATCACTTACTCCTTGTCTTAGTTTACTGCTGACTGGGCTTTAAACCTTAATGATCATAATGAATTTTGGGAATGAAAGACACTACATTACTAGCGTAAGTTAATGGACTACAAAAAATGAGACATTTGGGAGGGAGAGGAATAGATATTTTAAAAAACAGAATACCAAACCCCCAAAACGCCAATGCTGTTTTTTCTAAAATATTAGCGGAATCTGATATTTTTATTTTTATGGTGGATGCTGTGATACACACAGTAGTGACAGAGTCCTTCTGGTGAATGGATGGTAAATGTATTCGCATTTACAGATTTCCACCATGGGTCTGTATCCCTTTTGGCACTGGGGACACACATGACTGACCTGGATACTCCAGGACTCTGCTGTGTTCAAAGGTTCTCAGCTGTAGCTGAGGGTGACAAACACCATGTGCTTGTATGAGCCTGGGCACTAATGCTCAGTTCATGTCACACAGTTGTGCTGTTCCTTCCCAAATCGTTGTCTGCTCTCTGCCTGGGCACTGCGAGCCCAGCTCTAGGGAAGTACCAGTCTGAGAAGACTAACCGAGCTTTCCCCCATACTCATCAAATCTAACTGCTCTATATAAGCTGTTTGCCCTGGGATGTGCCTGTATGCGTGCACAAGATAGAGCAAAAGGGGAAAGGCCTTATTTTCAAATATCTTGGGGCTTATTTTCTTTTAGGTATTTGTTTTAATGCAGGCTGGTGCATGGCTCCGTGTTGGGCTGCTTTGTGGGGCTCATAACCCTCAGGCTGGGAGTGGCACTTGCTGTTAAATTATTCTGCAAATCCTGAAACAGAGGAGGAGGTGAAAGCTGCAGCTGTGCATTTATCTTTGAGTGTATTGAGTGGTGAGAAATCAAATCCAGGGCTAGATACCCTTGAATATGAGTCAAATGTATGGCAGAGCTAGTCGGGTCACTTGTGCGGGCAGCCTGTTTGCTGGGACACCTGAGCGCAGGAGGAGCCCATGGCATGTTGGAGACCCAACTGGGACAGATGCCTCTGGGCACTGCTGTCATACCCACCATAATGCAAAGTGGTGGAATTCTTGCTGGAGTACCTATTTGCGGAGGCAAACTGGCTGGAGGCTGCCGGCATATTCTAGCCATAAATCAATATTGCTTTTGGAATATCCTTGCAGTGTTAAGGAGACCTACGGGTAGTCCCCGGTGAATGGAAGCTGAGTTCATGCTGACTTTTGGGCTTTCTCTGAGCCCCAGGAGCGTGGTGCCAGGACATGACTGGGATGGACCTGGCCCTGCCACTTGCTGCCTCAGCTTGGGCTTTGCTGCTGCTACAGCAAACAGCTGAGAGCAGGTTTCTGGGTTATGGTAGCTGCTTTTCCAGCATCCACTAAACTAAATCATCTCGTTAGAGGGATGCCCAGAAAAGATGCATCATGGCTGTAGTTATGTTTTGGACCTGTGGTTTGAACAACAGATGTCTTGTATGCAGAAGCCTGTGGGTGTCTGAGACCAGATTTTTCCTCTTATGGGTGAGAATACAGGAGGATGAAAGGGACCATGAGGAGGGTGATTTAATGGAGTACTGATAAAGTCTGACTAAAGAAAACAGACTTCTGTGTTTTGTTTTGTTTTTCTCTTGCTTTTGCTGGTTCATTAAAAAACGCTTTATTTACTTTAAAGGTTTTGTATTTATTCCCACCACAGAGGATGGAGTGAGGAAGGGTAGAGAAATCAAAAAGAAACATTTTGATAGCAGTTGCTGTCTGTCTAGATGCCAGCTTTCTTCAGGGAAAATCTTAACTGGCATGCTAGCTTGTTGAGTCTTGAATAATAAATAATGAGGTGCAAGGTGGACAGATGGGTGATGGATGAGTTTTGCAAGGCTCAAAGGGAGGAGAATTTCCTTTTCTTTTACTGATTTTTTTTTTCAGCCTGATTCAAACAAGAGAACTAGATTATCAGCTGGAAAAATCCACATCCTTCCATTTAAATAGAATTTCATTTTGATTAGGTTGAAGAAAACAAAGTTTGCCTTATTTAAAGTAATTGTGTCTCCAGGGCAGCAGTGCTAGTGATCCCTGGGCTGTCCCAGGGGCTGGGTTTGTGTTATTCCTCCAGGCATTGAAACATGAAACAGAGGGTGTTCACACAAGATGCTCTCCCTTAGTGAAACTATCTTCATTTGTTTTGGTCTGTGCCTCTTAATAATGAAACATTTGAGTCTGGGCTGTGTATGGCAGTGCAGCAATGAGTGGAAATGTGGACTGGTTTGTTTTGACAGGGACCATCTCTTGCAAAGGTGTTTATTGTTGGTTCCTGCTTTCCAGTGTGTTGGCATCGCCTCTGTTCTCTCTAGGCATATGTCAGCATTTTACAGCCTGGATTTTTGTATTCCTTATTTTTAAAGTGATTGAAGGATGTTCCTGACAAGTCAGTCTGAAGGGCTGGATATTTTCTGTGACATCGAAATGACTAAAAAAGACATGATGTGGTACCTGTGTAGGGCTGAGTGCATGTCCCTGCATCCCTCCACCAGCTGAGTTTCCCAGCTCTCTGCCAGGACATGGGGCAGCTGTGGAATGCCAGGAACAGTTGAGCTGAGAGGTGAATGTTGTGGGATGAAGCTGCTCTGCTCCTGTTCTTCATTTGGAAGATTCTAAAACTATCTCCTGGCCCTTTTCCACTGGGCAGCAGTGTTGGAGTGTTTAGTGATTCCCTGGGGGATTACAGGAGTCAAAGATAGGTTAACTGAATGAAATTTGGCCTAAAGAGACTTGAACTGCATGATCAAAGTCTCTCTAATGCTGCTGCTGACAACTTGTCCTCTCCACTCTCTCCCGAGTCAAGTCAATCCTCTTCCCCAGGCAGTAACTTCAGTTCTCACCAGCAGATCAGCTGGCTCTCTCCTTGAAACTTTTCCCTGGAGACTCATCCCTGGCCTTCTGTCTGAGCCACAGCCTGGGGCTCGGCTGCCTTCATCTGTGCCCTTAACCTGCAAGCTGGTCCCACTGCACCGGTGCCAGAAAGCACAAGCCACCTGGGAAATGAAGATGAGGATGTCTTTGGAAGAACATTCTGTTACTGAGATATTTGTGTAGCCCTCTACCACAAAGCTTGGAGTGCACCTGATTGCAACAGTGTGCTTGACTGAACTCTTTATTGGCACATGTTGACCTGGTGATGGTGAGAGACTCTGGCTTGTCCTCTCCCCATGCTAGTGACCCCTGCCAATTCCATCCCTGGGGTTGTCAGAGTATTAAAATACCTGGATTCTGGATGATTTTTCTGAAATGCTGTCTCATGCAAACTGCATAAGAGAAATTCTAATCTTTCAATTAAAAAGCCATCTATAGAAGAGGCTGTCTCAGCTGCTCTGCCTTGATAAGAAGGGAAAGCTTTACAACTCGCTGTCAAGTCATAACTCCTTCCTGCACGCAAAGGTCTATACCTAAAGCGGGCAGAACTGCAGAAAGAAAACCTCCCATCAGTTTCATCTCTTTATTGAAAACTATCTTGTCTGACAGTGAGTCTTTTGAAGGTAGATGTTTCCCACCTGTAGAACTCACCTAGGACTGACAACATCGCACCACTGTTGCCTGAGGTCTTCCCTGCACTCCCTTGCTGAGTCTCACAATCTGAGATTCCCTCTCAGCTCCTGCCTGTGGAAATATGGAGGGGGGAAAAAAAAAAATTGAACACAGACCTAGAGAGCACAGGTCTGCCTGTTAATCTCAAGCACATTGGTGTCTAGGCATCAAAAGCTTAATCATCCACTATTTATCCACTGCTGGGGGAATGTGGTGTTTAAGTTGATGGCAACAGAATTCCTACAAGTGTTTCTCCACTTGTAAACATTTAGGACGAAGGGAAGTAAGTGCCTTAGGTTAAAATAAACTTGCCTTGGACTCCTGGGTTACCGATCGGGAATTTCTATGATTTGAGCAATGCTTCTAATCAGCTGAAATAGCAAGTGCTGTGTCAGAGGATTATTCTAGGAAATGAGTATTACATTTGATTGTAACATTGATTTCGCACTTATTAAATCCTAGCCAAAGAAGGTGTCGAAGAATATTATTTCTATCCAAAAGTGTTTTGTTACAGGCAGCGTTTGTGCTTGCTAAGCCTTCTCTTAAGCTTGTGGTTATCCTTTAAGAACAGTGTTCATTGACTGATGTGTGGGCACGGATACAATTTGCTGAAAAGAGGGAAGCCCAGACATTTAAAAAAGCTTTTCTTTGCTTCTGAGGGGAGCCTGTGCACAGGTACCTGCACACATCTGCCTTTAATGGGGGTGATGCTCCAAGTGCCAGAATGCCTGGTGACATGAGTCACATTTATTTCAGTTGATTGGGGCTTTGGAAAACTTCCATCATTGTTAAACAATCTCTCCTAGTAAACAAAGAGGGAGTAAAGACCTGATTCCCAGATCTTAGTATGTCTGCCCTCAAGCATAGAAGCCTCTTGGTGTGTTTGAGCCTGGTGGTCTGAGACAGGCTCAGCATGGGGGAATGGGGAGAAGCAGTGTTCCCAGAGGAACAGGGTATCTGGTGGAAAGGAAAAAGTCAGTATCACAAGTTTAAATAAACAGCTAGACACAGTTTCTTTGATATTATTTGTAGAAATGGAGGATGATTACTGTTAAGGTTATTTAACAGTTAGAAGAGACTGCTGTGAGTAAGTCTCCTTGCCAGCACCTCTGTGAATGTCACTCAGTGGCTAATTCCCTACATCACCAAATGAATCATAACTTTAGCTTGGGCCTAGGTTTTTCTGCTGGGAAGATACCAAATCTTGCATATGAAGTAAATCTGTAAATTGGTTCTCATTCTGTAAAGGAGAGTATCCATGTCAACGTATGCACTGTATAGTGGTTGGATGGGTGGGCATGAATGATGACAAATACGTTAGAAGGCTCAGTGGTTGAGTATATATTTATTCTGAAATTCCACCAAATGACCATGATAATGCCACTGATGATCAGTGTCCTGTAGAGTTCAGTCTATTAGAGATGCCTGCTGCAGGCTGTGACCAGGGCACCACACAACACCTAAACCTCAGTACCAGCCCAGGTGTGTGCTCTTTGCCCATGGCAAGTGGAAGGTGATGCAATTTCATATCTAGTGATGATATAAAGGAGGTTTAGGAAATGGTGACTGTCCTAATCATAATGCACATCTGTGGGGTTATTACTAGTGTGCTGCTTGTGACCTGAGTGGTTCACAGCAACCTGTAAAATCCTGGACACTAAAAGGTTAATTATCTCCTTCCTAACCACCAACTGAAGACTATGTGCTGTAAGAAAGGGACACCAGAAACCTGGAATGTGGTGGTCTCCTGAGTCAGATAATCTATAAACATTAATCTATTATGCCAATTAAATGCTTAGAGAAGGTGAAGCACTATGTAAGTGCCAGGTGTTATGGGAAGCCTGGGTCATTGCAATGCCAAAGGTGCCATCTGATGGATGGGAGATTAAACAGAGGTCTCCACTACAACTGCTCATTAATGATTCTGTAGTGTTTTTTTGTGACGGATATCTTCTCTGGGTATTGAAGGTGAACTCCAGATCAAGGTCTGAGCTTATTTTTTTCAGTTTCTGGTCAGTAAAAATTGGATGCAATGCTGAAAACCAGTATGAACTATGAAAAACACTAACCTGAAGGTAACAGATGGTAAAAAAATAATGATGGATCCAGTCAACAATTTCCTGTCCTATAATTTCTGCTGGCTGTGGCATTATGCTGCAAGCTGAAAGGCTGAGCTGGTTTCTGGACTGTACAGTCTTTCTGTATGATGTGAGATCAGATCATATAGGTCCATGCTCCTCATTTTGGATGCCCGGCTTGATTCCCCTGAGATAATTTTGAGCTGATTGTTCTTCCAGTGTTTGCACTGACTGTGCCTTGGGGCTGGATGTGGTCCTGGGGCTTTGCAGAGGGCTTGTAGCTCTGCTTGCCAGCAGCCAGCTCAGCAGTGCCGAGCAATGCCCAAGTGCTCTGAAGGTCGGAATCCTGTGCAATTTGAGTACAACACAAAGATATCCTGAGCCAAATACCTCTCTAGGTCTAGGCTAGTTCCTAGCCAGAGAGACAGACTTCCAGTCAAACCAGTGCCTGGCCTCTAAAAGTGGAGGCATCCATGGAATCAAAATTCCAGAATATCCAGAGTGAACACATTTTGTTGAACACTGGAAAGGGAATGAAAACCAGCCTCCTTCAGGGCAGCGTAATATGGCCAAGTTGTTAATGTTTATTAGGTGATGATGAGCTGAACTATTGAAATGCCTGTAAATAAGCAAACCATCTACAGATGGCCACTTAATAGGCTCTGCTACCAGGTTGTAATACCTGACCCCATGCACAGATGTTGCTTTCCTCCAGCAGCTGTGTGGTGCAGGTCTGCTTTCAGCCAAGGAAACCTTCCCTACCTTCTCCAGCTGAATTTCAGCTTCTCAAAGTCTATGTGCTTCCTCTCCCCTCCTACCCCAACTCTGTTCCCAAGGTATTATCATTTCCACAGTTTGTTGTTTGGAAAAGCAGGCTGTGGTGCCTGTCACCCTTTGTGTGTGCTTTGTCTGTGTGCCAGCTCGCATCCCGAGGAACTGCAAAGTGGCACCCGCGTACTCTGTCTCGCAGCAGGCATGTTTTGCATTTACTGACACATGGGGAGTGACTGACTAATACTAACATGAAAACAATTCTGACAGAACAAGGGCTGGATGCAGAGGGGGGAAAGAAAAAAATCCAGGAAAACAGAGCGTGTTCAGCATATGCTATTGCTCTCACCAGTTCAATAAATATTTATTGTATTTCTTATAATTGAGTTTCTCCAATGTAAACAGAAGTGGAAGAGAGTGTAAGGAGAAGTTTAGGCAGATGACCCTTTTTTTAAAAAAAGCAAACAAAAATAAAACAAGATCCCCCATCCAAGCACACCAGCAGAGGTTTCTCACAATACAAATGAGAAAATATTCCAAAAGAGAATTCTCCCTGCATGCAGATAAGTGGGGGGAAAAAACCCAACAATAGAAAAAGCAGAGGAAATGCAGCCCCTACAGCCTCCTCTGTGCTCATTTGGGACTTGGGATGTGTGTGGGGAGCCTTCATCCAGCAAATCTTGATAATAGGTGAAACCTTTCATCATCAGAGCTTTTAGACACTTTAAAAAAGAAAGTCTGTGGTTAGGAAAAGGTAGTAACTGAGACCATAGTAACAGGCGATCTGTATCCACTAAAGAAAAAATGATAGAAAAGATACTTGATCTGGTGGGAATAAATCTAAAAATCCATAGGTTGTATGTTGACTGGTTATTCTGCAGGATGGCTTTTTCCTGGTCACCTCTCCTTTGCTTCTGCAGCTGACTGTTGGACCTGATTCTCTTTTTTTTGGTCTACCCAGTCTGCTTGCCTTGGTTGAGCTGTTAAAGCCCTGCTCCTTGGATTTAACGACAGTCTTCAGGCTGTTTGGAATTTGTCATTTTTAATGCTGCTTTTTGGCAGAGGCATCCATGTTCTGTGACATTTTCCTTTAATTTAGAGCCACTTTGGAGCATCTGTAAATGGTCATGAGATAGGAATTTTAATTGTTTTAATTATATTTCTGTCTTTCCCAACCCCCTTCTCTCCAGTGGACCTTTTTACATTACATCAGAGAGAATTTTCTTCCCCCCCATACATTTTTCAGATACTGACATCTGGAGACATTCATCAAAGAATAACTTCTACTAGAAACCAAAAATCCATTAATGAAGCTGGAACTATTTGCATAGTAGAAATTATACTTAATAACCTTTAAGGGGAAAACTCATGTGATTGATGTAGAATACAATTATAGTTAATGGTCAGGGTGCAGGGGTGTTAAAGCCTGTTGTATTTCAGATCCACTCTTCAATCTGTGGCACACTGGGGCCAGTGCTCCTTTGCAGGGCATGGGAGCTGGAGGAGGGGGCTGTTCCCAATAATCCCCCTGAAGGGCATCATCTGGTGTGTGTGTTGTGCCTGAAAGCTGTCCTGCCAAGGGGGGGAGGCAGAGAGTAAAGCCGGCTTGTAGCAACTGAGCTTTTCACCAAGGCTTGTAGAAATACAACAGCACCCAAGAAATGCTATCTAGAGGGATAGCTGCAGTAGGAAAAGGGAGAAAAATGAGGCTTGATTCAGCCCTGAGTGCCTAACACCTGGCTGCATTTGTTTCCTTCTATGTGAAGGGCACAGGGAGGGTCTAGGAGGAAAATGTCACCTGTAGCAGCTGTGGATGTGGTAGGATATTTTTTGAAAAGTTCAGGTATTTCACATGTCCTGTGAAGATGGGTTAATGGAGCAAGCAGGCACCAGCCCAGAAGGTTGCTGGAAGAGGAAACGTGCAAAGCTGAAGCAGATGCTGATCATGTGCTCTGCAGGGGAGCTGCCTAGAGCAAGTCAGGGCTAATGCTGTTGAAATAAATTATTTTGCACCAGCATGGAGGAGATAGCTGGGAACTGGACCTCTCTGTCTGCTGCCCCTGTGATTCAGAAGGGAGCCTGATTTGCTCTCCTGCAGTTGAATAGCTGCCCCAGTCCCAATGGGAGCCCACTGGAAAGGGTCAGCTAACCTGTTTCAGCTCCCAGCTGGGGAAGGGTGAGACCCAGCACATAGCTTGGTGAGTCTCTGTAGCTTGGCTATGTCTGTGTGCCTTTGTAATCAAGGGAGCAAATTGTGCTCTGGATTCATAGATTTTGATCTTTTGTGCTGCAGTAGGTAGTATTTCTGCAACTTGGAGCTTCTTGTATCCAGGGCATACTGCTAGTGTTAGTTCTGTGGTGCCAGCTTCCAAAAAGGGGATCTGTAGCAAAGTCCTTTAAAGTATTATCTCAGGACAAGTAACTATGTTTCCACAGAGCTTTGCCTCTGTCATCTCTGTGCTTTCTGCTCTTGGGCACTGTCCTTTTGTTTCCATTCTCCAGCACTTGGGTCCTGGCCTTTGGCCAAATAAAAAAAAAAAACCAACCAAAAAAGTTATTTTAATTCAACATAAAGGCCATCTCCTGCATTTGAGGTGAAGGGCTGAGCTCTGGAGAAGAAACAAGTGGATTTTTTAGAGTCTATGTGCCCTGCAAACAAAACACAATGAGGAAAAAACCAAACCTGTATAGAAAAGCCGGAACTGTTGAAGGGACCTCTTGTTTGGTAGAGCTGGCCACTCAGTCCTCTCTGTTTCTGGCAGAGAAATATCAATCCGAAATTCCCCTTATTTTAAATATGCAAAGCAGCAAGCAAGCTGTGAGGATTGCTATGCCCTCTGAGCGGGGCTGGAGAGCAAAGTCCTCCCTCTTGCATAGGATGGAGAAGGGAGAAGACACCTGTGTTTCACCACCTGCCCGTGCTGGGCCGGGGGCTGCAATGCTGCAGAGGAGGGGTGCGGTGGCTCTGCATGCATCTCATGGCTGCGGTGTCGCACTGAAGGTGCTGTGTAGGAGGATGCTAAAGTTCTGTATTCCTCTAAGGATTTCTGGATTACAGAGTTTGTTTTTCTGTTTTTAAAGGGATCAAAGTTTCTAAGCTGATTTTCATTCAGATGTCTAACTGATAGTGGTGACAGCAGAGGAAATCAAAGGAGGGAATTATTGTCTGTGCATCTCAGTCATTCTTGTGGCTGCCTTTATCTGCAAGAACGTTTCTGTTCCTTAAAGCCACACTTAACATAAACATAAAACCTTTTTGGCAGGTGGGCTCTGTGCTGGTACTTGGATTTTTGGATTTCTCTGTGACAGATGGAGTCTTTGTCCCTTTCAGATCTGGGGCTTTGCACTTGCATTCTGTTTTCAACTGCCTTTTTATTTATTACTCATCAAAGGGAAACAACATAAAGGAAGCAGGAAAAAAAAAGTATTTGGTATTTTTTGAGTGAAAAAGGACTTAAATGAAGACACTTCATCAATACTTTGCGAGCTTAAGGTCATCTTTATGTTTTTGCAAGCTGATTTCCTTTAACCAGAGCATGATTCACTCTCACATGCAGACTTGCAATTTAGAGTTGCTGGATTCCTTGTGCCAAAGAATTTTCCCTGAGAAATTATAGTTGCTAATGATGGAGGACAATGGCTTTGCATCCTTATAGACGGTGACTATGGTATTTAAAACTCAAGTAGTGCCAGTCCTTACCTACCCGTAGTATGATCTGATAAGATCTCCTGGTACAGACCAGCCCAAGCATATAAGCAAGTGTTTCAAAGAGAAGAGCTCCTTGCTGCACAGCCTGTTTGCCACCATGTGCTCTTTAGTCGTGCCTGTAATTGGGCTGCAAACACTCTGTGCCGGACTCACCAGCCTTAGATGAATGTGAGGGCTGGAGGGGCCACTTGACATCCAGACTCTTCATAACTCTGCAAATTCAGACTTGAAGCTTAGGGCACGGCATGGCCGTCCGCAGGAGGCAGCTGCGAAGAAACAGGCGATGCCTGTAGCTCTGGTTGAATCAAAAAAGTGTGAAAAAGGCAGGGCACAGCTCTTGCTCCTGCTCTCCCTCCCTCTCTGCGGCAGACCTGGTTTCATATTCCAGGCATCCCTGCACCTGATGCCTCCGCAGTGGGAGTGGGAGTTCAGTGAGGAAGTTAGAGCAGCCTTGTCCAGGAGGCAGTGAGCCCACCTTGGACAAGGAAACATCCCCTCCTTCCCCAGATACCTGGCTGTTCTGGTTTTGTTAGCCACCCACTTAAAAAACAAATAAACCCTAAAATTTGCTGGCCAGTTCAGTCAGGAGTGCAGATCTCTCTGAGAAAGCAAATCAGCTCACCTGCTGAAGGCTCTGAGATGGATGATAAGGTGCTTAAATCAAGATCCTATTCAAAACTAAGTCTGTGTGTGATTATTCTTTGTCTTACCACTCCTTGAGGATGTTTAGAGGATGTTAATGACTTGTCTTTCACTGGGAGATCCCAGAGCAAATCGTAGGTTGTACACAGTACGATACATCTATTCCACAGTCAAAGGCATGCCTGGACCAGTCTGAGGTGTGTTTTGTTTGTTTTACAGTGCCATTAGGTGGCATAAAAGAAGAATAATTTGTCAGCCTTCCATTTTGCTCTGCACTTGAGCTAACCCATGAGCCTGGTGCGGGCTACTGCGCTTCACCCTGAGCAGCAGGGGCTGGGCAGCCTAAGCAGAGCTATAGGTTAGACCTACTCTAGGTGTGTGTGTGATTCAAACCTATATGTGATGCTGGGGTATGGCTATCACCCAGCTGGCTTGAATTGGTAATTATCTAATAAAGGTTTAGGCCCTGCCTACAAAAGGTGGGCCATTTCCTCCTGGCTGTGGGAGATGCAATGACATGCTTGGAACCGCAGCCTGGGCTGGTAACACTGGGGTACAGCTATCTATGGAGTGGTTGTTTCAGCCAGTGCCAAAATGCAGCCATGTCTGGGGTGAAATGTACAGGTTAGCTTTTCAACCAAATTGCTTAGGATTAGTGGCAACAAGTTTGCATTTGGTAGAGATTAGCAAAGGAAATTAAAATTACTTACACAGGAGTTATTCTCTGGTGTTAAATTCTTTCTCTTGCAGAAACTGTCCTGGAAATAACTGATTAAGGCTTTAGTCTTGAGTCTTCTCTAAAATATTATCTATCAATTTCCCCTTTCTTTTCCAATCTGATCAGCAGAGTAGGTTGTAAAGTGATGTTGGTGAAGTGACTCTGGTTTGGGGAGAAGCTCTTTCTCTCTGAGAAGCAGCAACACCGTTTTCCATGGAGTCCAAGTTTGAGTTGGAGTTTCCATGGAGTTTCATTGACAGTCTCCAATTGTAGTACTGATCCAGGTAGATGACTTAGCCGCTGAGGTCTGGTGGGATCACAAGCAGAGACAGCGAGAGGAACAAGTGGATTGAGTATTACGGTTTCCACAAAACAAATCTCACAACCATGGATAATTGAATAGATCTTCTCTGTGCTTATTCCAGTTTTGTGAGCTCAAGAGACACACTTTAAAGTGCTTCATTTTACCCCCAATTAACTTTAATTCATCTTGTCTTGAGCTCTTGAGAATGGAAACCCTGCCAGATTGGTTGTCTTAAGTCCTTTTTAAAAAAAGGCAAAAATGTGAGGTTCACACTGATTGCACCAAATTCTTTCAAATAAGAGCGATCGAGTGAACTATTAAATTTTCACCTCTATGGAAATAAGGTTCTATGTGTGAAGCATAGAGCCTGACAAGTGATTATTACTTTCTGTGCAACATAATGGCCTTGAAGTACCACAGGAAAAAAAAACTATCACTCTTACTCATTCACTTGGTAGAGTCTAATAAGTAATATTAAATGCAGCTACCAGAAAAATCAACATTTTGGGGTAAGCCACTGCCATCCTATTTTGCATTAAGGCTAGGATGTGTTACATATGACTGCAGTTCTAGTTTGCCACAAAAATCATAAAACTTGCTTTGGAATGGCAAGAGGGGAAGGAAATAACAATTTCTGTGGGACTGAACATGACCTAAGTGATGCCATTTTGCATAAAGACTCCGTTTTGTATAAATGAACAGTTTGCATGCTGCATTTTCTTTTTCTTACTCCCCCCACTTTTCAATACACAGAGATGCCAGTTTGATCAGACCTTTGACTGCTGCAGAGGGCTTCAGTAGGTAAGTAAGGGTGAGACATAAAATAATAGCAGGAATAATGCTAAGGAAAAACAAGAAACAAGGCACTGCAGGGTGTGGAGCTTCTCAGGAAACGAGATAAAGCAGACAGAAACCTGTTGAACTTGAATTCTTCCATCACATGAATCTTAAGTATAGTCAACTAAGCAGTAGTACAGTTTGGAAGTACAAATGCAGTAAAAATGAGATTGAGCATAAACGAGCAAGAAACTGAAAAACTATTAAGTTACAGAAGTTCCCCTTGTCTTTGAAACCCTTGCAGTAAACTTGTGAGCAGAAAGTTATTCTTATTTCTTTGTTACTCTAATCTGGCAATAAAGTCTCTGATATAACAAGAACGCTTATTATCACTGCCTGACCACCTAAAATTGCAGTGCAACAAGAGAACTCCTAATAGCCAATGTGTTATCCTCATGGAAGGAAATGATCCATTAGCAAAATGCTATAAACTGGCAGGCAGGAGGGCAGCTAAGCATTTTGACCCTATTAGCCTGGAGATAGGAAACCTAGTAATCCTAAATGTGATTGCCTCAGAGATAAGTTTAATTACTGAAAATGCTAGAACTGCAGAAAGCCTGCAAAAATCCATCTTTCTTTGGGAGAAAAAGGAAGCAATGAGGTAGTCTAGTATCTAGAAAAGAGGACAAAGAGCCCCATAATTAGTCCACTTCATCCTTATGTAATACTAACATGTAAAATATACCAAGTCTTTCCAAGGGTTTATGGAATTCCCTATTGAATAAGTATTTCTACAGCATCTTTATTTCCTTTTAGTGCTTTTCTTTAGCATTGAGATGATGCTCTCACTTCTGAAATTGTGTGTGCATCGAGGTACGTTGTGGTGCATCCTTCTAGTTAGAAGGGTCCAGAGAAAGTGTTCACAGGGCTCTTTGTTACCACAAAGAAGTTAATTTCATGAGCATAAGAACTCCATAGTGCTATTAATTGTGGCTATCACAGGAAAACACAGAAGCTATGTTGTGTGAGGTGGAAAACCTCTTGGGAACCAAAGGATTGTTCTATGGAAAGTTTTAATATCAAATATAATAACTATGAATTCAATCAAGCACTAAAGTGGGGAAGTGAAATGCTGCTGTGTTCTTTGTTGCGCGCATTTGGAGGTTTGCTCTGTGCCATTTCTTCAACAGTTAATACTTCTGGGAATAAAGGTCTAAGAAGGTAACTTGTTCTGCAGCTGAAAGCTGGAGACAATAGTACCAAGTGACAGTCAGTTATGTTGTCCAAGTCCTGTGTCCTCAGATCTGTTTCAGTGGCAGTGAAGAGTATCTCAACCATGTGACTACACAAATCATAAATAGCTATGTCTATATCCAGTTGTAGACTTATGGAATATTTTTTTTACAGCACTATCCAACTCTCTTCTGTTTATCTATGAAAGCAGTGGTAGTAGTATTCCAGATTATCATTATTAGGTCCTTGCTGATGGTAGTTGATCAGTAGCTGTTGGCTACTTTTATTTATAAAAGTGCTATTTACATTCCTTGAAGTTGTTATAAGAAATTCCTCCATCAATAGTTAAGGGAAGTTCCAAGACAGACAAAAGTTTAGCTAGGTATAAGCCCAAACAGCAATACATCTATATCTTGGCATGACTGCCTGCCTTTAGCCTGTGGCTGTTTAAGTGTCTGAGTCTATAGAATAGTTGAAGTTATGTCAGTGAAGCCTTAATCTCCATCATGTCTCTGAAGTCAAAAGACTAACCTAAAGAGAAGTCTCCTGCTAGGAGCATGGCCATTGATAGAGGTAGAAGGAAATAGTTGACATCAAGAGGAGCTGAAGATAAGTGGTGATTCCAGCCTTTTTTCTGGGCATTCTCAGGAATAAAATTAAGAGCTAGAATTCAGAGGTTAGCTGCATCAAATAACATCCTGTTCAATGCCAGTTGTACTGTGGTGTGCTTTGGGAAATAATAATCTCTTTTCTGGAAGGGTTTGGCACATTCAGTATGGGTCCCATGTGTTCGGTCGCTAGTATGAGGAGATGGTTATTAGCTTTCTGAAACTACCTGTTGTGCGAAATAGTGAGAACCCTGAGTGGAGAGCTTCGTATCTATTGCAGTATATTAAAGCATCAACCCAAGGAAGCAGCTCAGGAGTTCCCCGGATATGTCCTCAGAGCCTTATTAGTTTAATGCTTTAAACCATTCTGGCTAACCCATGTGAAACAAAGCAATGACTGTAACCACAGGTGGGGGGCTCAGGCAACCTGAGCCAGCAAAAGGCCATCTTCCCTCGCTGGGGCAGAAAACACTGTGATCCTGGAAGCCTCATCTGCAGTCTCAGGGGCTGGAAACAAAACCAGCTCCTCTGCTTAGCTGAAAGCCAGTGAGGACCTTGCAATTGTAATTTCAAACATGGTCAGATGGGCAGGAAAAGTTAAACTTCAAGGTATGGTTGTGCATGTTACTTGACTCAAATGATTTACAAAATATTCTCCATGATTGAGGAGAAATAATTGTGCTCTTTAACCTCTTGATAGCAGAGTATATCGATCATGTGGAAAAAACCCTACCCAGACTGCTAATTGGAACAGCAGTTGATTAGCAGTGGATGCAGCACCCGTTGCTGTGGCAGGGAAACAAGTTGTTAAGGAATCACTTGTGAAGGACTGGCATGGCTGATGAGCTTAAGGAAGAGCCATGCCCTTATGCCTCTACAGGAGATGAACTGAGACTAAAAGAGGAGGCAGATGACGCCCATGGATGGTGGAAGGGCAGCAGCCTTCACCTGGTGGCTTGCTTTCTTGTCCCTAGGCTTTGGTGTGCGGTTGTGTGGGGCTACTTCAAAAGGCCTCCAGCAAGTCTTAGACTTCAAAAGACCGGATGTGAGAATTTCATTTTAATGCACTAACACTGAGCCCGGGGTCGTTGGTAATATCTCAAAGTAACAAGCATTTGTGTAAATACGTGTCCTCCAGCCATCTGTTTCTGTTAGACAGTGCTGGGTATTTTATCACAAATTAATCATGCATTCTGACAGTAGCTGGAGTGGCATTTTCTGCTAAACTTATCCCTTTAATTAAATGTAGATGCTCCATCTTCAGGCTGACAGTCTCGGGACACTTGTTTAATTTTTTAATTGGGGCCAATGATTTGCCTGTTCATCGTGCTTCTCCTTTTTGCATCTTCTCATCCCCACACACGTTTGAAAAATGTACCAAGCGGCGCTACAGACACTGAACAGGACAGACTGGGCTGACAGCTAAGGTCACTTCTGCAAAGAACTGGAGCACTCATGTGCTTGAACTGAGAAGGCTGCTGTGTCTGTTAAATGCAGATTGACAGAAGTGTCCAAGGGACAACCTTTCTTTTCTATAGGAAGCATTTAATTACTGCTTTGCATTCAGTGGAAATGCTCACAAGTTTCTGCACTCAGATCTCCCTGAATCATGATGCTTCTGATCAGTTTTCTTTCTCTTCCATCTAGCTTGCTTAAAATGTGTTTGAGAGATTTTGTGGGGGATTTGGACCATTAAAATGGCCTTTTGATTCTCTCAATCCCAAAATGAGTAGATGAGCTGCTTTTTCTTGGGAGAATCTAGATGTATCTGCCCTTGCCATGCGTGTTTTCAAAAGGCTAGCTTGGAAATATTGTCTTGATTAGTGATTATGTTCTGAATTGAGTGTTTTATGCTTCATTCCTTTAAATGGAGGATTTTGCTTTTTCTTTTCATTCATAGTGCTTTTCTGAAGTCAAAGATATTTTTATTATTATTTTTAAGCAATACACTTGGCATTTCCAGTGCCATTCCATCTAAGGATCTTCGAAGATTTCACAGATTGTAATTAAGCTGTACATCACTTGGTCTGGTTTTCTGCAGGGGTGCCTTGCCCCGTGAGATACTGCTGGTAGCATCCTTTTGTGGAAGAGACTGAAGAGTCTTCATGGCCTTCCAGCTCTCTGAAGACACAGTTCTTAGTAAATATCTTTTCTGGGTGTTTCAGTTCAGTAAGGAAGACAACCAGAGCTCTTTCTGCTCATCTTGTACCTGTTTCTACAGAGCAATTTGCAAAGTAACAGCTGTCAGATGGCTCCTTCTGGAAATAAGGCCTGGAATAATATCCCACTTATTCAATTGACTTAGGTCAGTGTGTACCAGGGCTGTTCGTATGGCTAATTCACATCGCTGTACCTTGCACCCCGGTCATGTGGCTGATGTCTCAGGCTGTGGCAGGAAATCCTCCCTGGAACAAAGTAACTTCATGTTGCTGGTGTTTTGTATGATGTAAGAACTGTTCAGAATCCGTCCTGATTACCTCATGTGTGGCAGCCTGCCAGCTGCAAGCCCATGCTATATTGCATCATATTTGGTTCACCTTCCCTTGTGTAAGGGCACTCTGGATTTCCCCACGGGCAACTTAATGCGATGCTGCTTTTCTCTCCTGATGCTGGCACTAAGATCAAGGGTTGTCTCTTCTTTTTAATTGTGATAATTAGTTGTGAACTGCAGGAATACCTGTATTTTATAGTTTTTTGTGGACTTTGCTATCTTATTGAAGCACTCATGTTTGACTTACCTGGACTGGACTCACTGGTACTGCAGGGTTTTACTAAAGTCAAAGGTCTGGACATGAAATCGTGCACAAAAGGTGTGTTTCAGGCACATACAGCCCATATCCAGACTCAGGTTGGAGAGATGGGAAATCTTTTGGTGACTGTCAAAGGACAGGACCGGAGAGGGCTGTTGAAGAGGAGACAGATGGGACTGCAGTGAGGGAGGGACTTCCAGGCACTTTATTGTTAGATGGAAGTTGGAAAATGGAGGGGTAAGGATCTCCCTGGGAGTTATTCTCAACTTTGCAAAAGATTCTGCTGCTGAAATACAGCAGGTCTGACAATGGGCAAAGAGTCTCTCCCTTGCTGCTCCTCTCCTCCCCACAGTCTTTTAAGCAGTACCCTTGGGAGCAGAGGGTTGCTACTGATACAGTGGCATGGTGCCTGGAGACGTGGCTTTCCCAGCTGTGCTTAGGCTCTGCGTGCTTCCTGGGAGAGGAGACTTTGTATTCAGTGCCCTACCATGTTCAGAAGTTCATTTATTTACAGCTAGCTGTTTTCTTTTTTTATTCTGCCATTTAAGATTGTTTTAAAACAGTTATGTACTCCAGGATGTTTGGGCTCTGTCTTCAAGTCCTCCCTTCCACAAAAAGGCTTGACAAGGAAGAGAAACTTGGCTTCTTTCATAGAAACATGCATTAACAAATATCAGAGTGGGACACTAATCCTCTTTGGTTCCTTTCTGTATTGTTTTTGTTGTTTTTTTTTTTCCCCAACATGCAGCACAGAGTGAACTCAGTGGGGCTAGAGAGGAGACAGAAAGAGGCAATTGGTGCTTCCGACTTGACAGAGCAAGGCTGAGAGCACTGCGCTGGGTGAGAATCTCTGAATATGAAGAGTTAGGAACAGAAATGATGTCCTGAAGCTGAAATATTACCCAAACTTGACAAGTTTTGGTGAAATGCAAAACCTGACAGATGCTGATACTTGCTTGAAGCACTAATGACCGCATCCAGGTGCTGTGCTGACTGTCAGATTTTAGAAGTCTCCAGAGCAAAGAAAACTCAAATAGCTCTGACTTGAGTGTTCCTTACGTACAATTGTCTGGATATTGCTTGTATGCCTTTCTCTCCAGGGCTGGACTTTGTGCTGGTGTAGACGCAACACAGTGATCCAAAAAGATTCTTATACTGCCTCTGGATCTTTCTATCCTGATTCAGACCACTGAACCAGTGCACTGTAAGAACAATATACAGAGCCACTCCCAAGTCTGGCGCTCATGGCAGGCTTTGATGTGGAGGTTCATGCTAAAAACCTACTGTTTAAGAAATATTTTCCCTTTTCGCTTCTCTTCTGGGATTCGCCCAGAAATAACTGGTGTCTGATAGCCTCATAGCATTTGTGAATGAGTTGGTCAGAGTCCAATCCTTAATAGCCATCTGTATTTCGGTGTCAGACTGCAGTCCAGCTCAGTTGGTCTGATTAGCACAGCCCCAGAGAGGCCACTGGCTAAATATCACAGTGAGTAAACCTTCGCCTCCGGCTCTTGGCTGGGTCCATCATGCCAAGAGGTAAAAGGATTCTTTTTTTAGCCACTGATGACACTGGTCGGAGTCTGTTTCTGATCCAAAACCTTTTGGGCCAGGTTCTGATTCTCTTAACTCTGGCTTCATAGTAACTTAATTTGCCCATAGCTATACTAGTGAAAATAATTAAAGAGAAAAGGATTATTTGGTGTGGAGAAAGGTGGAAGAATTGGACCCTTGATTAAAGCACTAAAAATAGAGAAATAGAGTTTCAAAGAAGATGTAATTCTTTTATCTGGCCAGCTCTTATTATTTGTGAAAGTTACTGGCTGTTTCTTGGTGTGTTTTCAGACCTGTGACTTGATTGCATATTGCAGAGTCTTTTATGTGGCTCCTGAACATTGCAGCAATCTCTGCTTAAACAAATGTAACAATGGTAGTCAGATACCTATTGCATTTGCTATTTTTGTCCTGTCAACTCATCCTTTCAAAAGACACAATCTGAAATCAGTTTCTTCCATATTTATTCTCCATCAGTGAACTCCCAGATCAGATTTGCTCAGATTTAAAGTCAAAACAAGGTTTCTGTACCTGCCAGTGCTGAATGCTCAGCCTGGCATCTAAAACTCAAGCTGTGTTCTTCTTGCCGTGCATGTCACCCTGTCAGCAGTCATGGCTCTGGAACCAGCCCTTTGCTGGCAATTTTGCTGGAGGTGCAGGAGGTGAAAAAAATTTTGCTTGCCAGCCTACACAAATTTTGTTTTCATCAGAAAACTAAACACGCATAAAGCCAAACTTTTCTCTTCTGCAATGGGCTAATGGATGTTTCCGGAGCTGCTCCAAGATTGTGCAGGTGCTGTAGAGGAGAGAGAGTGGGACCATAGACTTGGAACAGGCTTTGAAGGCAGTGATGGGTGGCACCACAGTGTCTTTTAACTGATGTCACCCTTCTGCATATAAGCAAACAAAGAAATACCTCCTTCAGTTTATAGTCTTTATTGTTTCCTGATGCAGCCCATTAAAGAGACAAATGGGTTTACAGTAGCCTGCAGTACTGTCCAATGTGCTGTGGTTGATGTATAAATGACAGCTTGACAATTTCCTGTGTGTTTTCTCAGCAAGGCTCTTTTTAATTGTTGGAAGGTTTTCTCTTCTTCATCCATTAGTGTGATGTCATTATACTGCAGCTCATGGGATTTTACACTAAATATTTCATGTTGGGAAGCAGAAGTACTTTCATTTTTGCTTGTCATGGTTTTGATTAGGAATTCCACTGATCCCTGTCCAGAAGAGCCCTTACCAAAATGTAGCTAGGGAATTAGTAAGTGAAAAGTGCGTGAAAACTTTTTGTCAGTTTGGGCAATAAGCATTCCTACAGCTTCTTAGTCTTCTCTGTGTGTCTCTCAGCCCTCTTAGCCTGATCAGAGAGACAAATTAATATTCTATTAAGAAAGAAAATTTTGCTTTCTTCTTGCTGAGTAGGTTTCAGCTCAAATATCCTGCTGTGTGCCTGGGAAGTTATAGATACTGGGAGGAATAAACTGTGCTTTGGATATTCAGGAGTGTTCTTGAGTTTCTGTTCATTACAATATCTTTTTTCCTCTTCAAGCTTTAGTATTTTGGAACTAGTTGGAAGCCCTTTGGCAGAGGCAGAATGACAGTTAGAAAGTCAATTCTATTTTTTTGAAAATATAAAATGAGTTAAGGAAACTGCACTGATATTTGGACTTGAGTTCTTAGTTGGGTTAGTTGGATAATCTACTTTTTTCCCTGCTTAAGATTTAATCAAACAATGCCTATTTGTATCAAAGGAAATATGTTCCCCCAATTCTTTCCTCTGGGGCTAGACTTGAAGTATGCAATCTATGGGAGGCTAGCTGCCAGTGCAAAGAACGTGAGCAGAAATGTCTTTCCCTTAATGAATGAGTTTACTTGCCATTAATATTGTTGATTTGGTTTCATGACAAAATATTGCAGTGCAAAACAGACCTGCCTTGTCTTCCATCGAGGACCTACTTATCAGCTTTGACATTACAAGCTTCTTCATTGGATGTTTTCAGAGGATTGTGAAATTTCTTAAAGCAAGAGGCAAAAGGTGATTTTCTTTGTTTCTTCAAGCCTGTGCATGCCAAAGTCTTGACAAGGTGAAGCCCTGTGTAGTGTATTTGTTGGCATATTTCCTTGCCCTTCTGAAAGTCTGTTTTGATTTTCTTGGTTTTCTGCTTTGTACCTTCAAGCAACAATTCGACTTTAACAATGCATGTGAAAAACTCTGCAAAGAGTTACTTTTATGTGATGGTTGGCTCAGAAACAACTCTTTTCTGTGACTTACATCCCTACTTCCAGCTGCCAACTGAGACATATAGTGCTTGCTCCCCTAAATAGTGGTTATACAAATTGTACCTGAGTGAGCAGCACCTGTCAAGTCCTCAACCTAAGTACTCAACTCAGAGTCCTTAAGACTTTATTCCCATGATTTGTTTTTATTCCTTCCCTCTGTAGTGTGTTGTTGTAACTTCTGGAGCCACTGATTGCTATCAGCTAACCAAATCTGACAGAAAAATGGTAGTCTCAAAGACGAGTTTCTAAAAATCTTTGTGGAATGTAGTTGATGAGGCACTTCTATGACAGTCTCCTCTGCCCATATTGAAAATGGCAGCATGTGCTTAGCTGCTCTTACATGAGAGAACTCACATGGGAGAGCTCTCAGGAAGCCCTGGCTGCAGGAGGGATTTCGGATGAAGGTTGTATCATCTTGGTTGCCCACTTTGATCAGTGATGAGATATGAGTCTGGGAAGAAGAATCTCATCCTACGCTCACAAATGTCCCTGTGTGACCTGCAGTGTGCTGGACTGAGCAGGATGCATGCTTTGCTCTGTGCAGATATAAGTTCAGCTGCTGAGGTCTTACCATGTTGGTGGTGGGCTTGCTCAGACCTTTCCTGGAACTTTAACTTCTCTCTTCTCTCAAGTAGCTCAAAGTTTCCCACACAGGTCTTGTTAGCAGCAGCAGACAAAGGTTGACAGACTTGGAGGGTTGATTCAGCTGCTGTGCAGAAGTGTAAGTCCTAATTCAAGCCATACTAAGCACTTAGATCTGAAGAATTGGGCTGGGAGCAGTGGGGTGGACAGACTGCTCCGCATGCGAGTTTCCCAGCCTCTAAAGCTGTTGCCTACACCCTGAGGGCTGTGGCTTGGAGCAAGGACTGGTGAGCCAAAAGTTGAGCAGTGCAGAGGGAAGGGCAAGGGGAGAGCAGGAGGCTTTCTCAAATGCCTGAACCTTCTGTTCAGGGTTGGTTCCCAGCAGTTTTCCTGTCTTTCTCTTTACATTTAAATTTTAAAATATTGGGAAACATTGGTTAGGGAAATGGTGTGGTTTTTCCTTTGGAAATGTAATTGAAGTCTAATGTAATCCTCAGCTGTTATGTCTGATGGTATGGTTGATGATGGTAACAGGAAACCTGGATGAAGCTGTACTTTGATGCCAAGGTGAGGGGTGTTTGTCATGTCTTTTCAAGGAGTTTGATAATTGCTGTCCTACATCATTCCTACTGATTAAGTAAGCCATTAACCGTCTTCATCTCTAAATAAGCCTTGTTCCCTTCTCCCTGTCCAACCCATCTCCATCTTCTCTGTGCTGAAATGTATCCACATCAGCATCCTCCAAAACCTTTGATTTTACAAGTGCTACAAAACCTGTAGCCTCTGCACTGTTTGGATACAATAAGAGAAACCTCATGTGATGGTTCACCTGGTTGTGGCTGATATCATAGCACAGATTTCCTTGAGATCTATCTTGGCATGCCCCCATACTTAATTGGATCATCTGAGATTAAATCTGTTTTCACTTCATAAAATGACACTAAAACATGGACACAAACAAAAGCGCAAACAAATGCAGAATTGATTGCACTACGTGTTTTTCACCTCTTTGAGTGGATGAATTTGTAGCTTTCCTAATGATGTTTGGCTGGTGTCTGAGTGAGGCCGAGGTGACAGATTGCCCAAAGCGTTGTGACTGATGAGCTGGGAGCTGAGAGGTTCCACATCCTTGTCGGGGAAAAGAAGGTCTTGGCAGGCACCACATCCCACCTTCTAATGTCCTTGGCTTCAGGAATTCTTCATTTCTGTAGCAGAGAAGCCCAGTCAGACCCAGCACGCCATGAAACAAATCCACTGAAGATGAAAATGGCATGCTTGTTTCTTAACAGATCGCATTTAAGTGGCAGCATGAGCCTAGATATCATCTGCTGTGTGTACTCTTTGTTCTGAGCTCGTGCAGACGGGTCATTTGCATGGCCATCGTTTCCAGAAGTGTCATCTGCCTCAGACCAGATGTTCATCCTTCCTCCACTGAGACTCTGCTCTTTTCTTGTTCCTTTTGAAACAAATCTCTTGTAGACATTATCATCAAGATTGAAACTATGCAGCCTCCCTTTGAATGACAGGCATCCAGCTAATATCAGTGAAGTTAATTGTGCTAAGCCCTCCCCAGGACAACTGTTGGTGTTCTTGCCACCAGTCCTTCCTAATATATTTTTTTCAGGCCTTTACATTCCTAGGCATAAGATGGAGGTAAGACCCACCTCACAATAACCCCCAGCTAAAGCAGCGTTCAATGTGAAGGTTGGCATCCTGTGGGAAATACCCTTTCTCACTCCCAGATCAGAGTGGAGGCTTGCAAAGATCAGCAGTTGACTGACTAGAGGGTCTCAGGATTGCAGAAGCCCTCATAAAACTAATGGTGGGGTGTTATGTGACCAGAGCTGGACACTGGTATGATCATGTGGTCGTAGGTTTTGAGGATGAGGTTTAGGATGAAATCTATTTTATACTGTGACACATGAAAACAAGTTCCTGGCTGTATAATAGCTTATGTCTTTGGCTATCCTGGTACCAAAAAAGCGTCTCCAGTTTTTGTTGCTTGGGTTACTTTTCCTGCGTTCGTTTCTGCCTCTGGAGTTCCTAACTCTTCTTGCAATAAGTGAAACAAACAATCATTCATTGAGAAAAGACTCTGAGATCTTGAATTGCAAAAACAAGTACAACGTGATGCACAGTAAAAGAAAATTATTTTCATCTTTTCTGTTCCCCTTTCTTACTTCCCCACTATACCCACCAAGTGTTTCTATACTGTAAAGATAATTTTGGACAAATTTCCTTTCTAAATTTTCTTCCTTCGGCTGAAAAGGGCACGTAATCCCTACAGTAGGATTACTTTAGCTTACGATGATGCCTTTGAAGATTTATTGTTCTTTAAATATTCCTTGGGTGCTGCTTTTGAATTGGATCCATTTTTACAGATAGCAAGAATCCTGTCCATTGCTTTTGTGCTTCCCTTTCTGTAATATGAGTCAAATGATGCAACTAATTATAGGGAAATGAAACATTGCCCAGTGTTTGAGGCCCTGACAGTGTGGTCTGTGCCTCACAAAACAGGAAATCACAGGCCCTGCTTCAGTGCTCTCATGAGCTAAGCAGGGCAGTGGATATTACATCCAAGCAAGCAATGTCTGGGATGAATCAGATCAAAGCTTGATCTTAAAGTGCTACACAGCTTTTTCTTACAATATGTTGGTGAATTTGTTTGAAAGGTCTCACTGAAGCCATGTCTCTGCAAAGACATGAATGGCAGAAGTGTGGTCAGACATGTAAGAAATACTTTTATGCATGGATGGAAGGTGAGACTTTCAAAGGGTGAGGGTGAGCAAAAGACAGAAGCTGGTTGGGAATCTTGAAAGGAACACAGGGAGTAAAGTGCGGGGAGGATGAGTTGTTGGGGAGATGTGAGTAGGGAGCAAGAAGCTTGGATTTAGAGCAGTAGGTGAAACAAAGCCAGTGGTGGAATTAAAAAATGGGATTAGCATAAGCCAATGCAGGACAAGAACAGAATGGTAGACGGAAGCACATTGGGCAGATGAAGCAAGCAAGAGGCAGAAAGCAGCAAGGTTGGACCATGAACGGACAGTGAATACAAATTAGATTGGACCTAGATCTCTGAAGACCAAACTCAAGGTTAGACTGAGCAAATACGAAGTGAGCACAAGCAGATGGCAGGGAAGTTTGAGTCTCTGAAGATAAACAGGAGAGCTCAGTGTTTAGCAACTTCAGTATTCCCAAGAAAGTGTTAAATAACTATCTTTCAAACTGTTTTTTTTCCGCTTCTAGTTTTGGAGTGCAAAGTGTTCCTGGGTTTTCAGAGGTGGACTTGGACCTGACCTGGGAGGGTAGAGCTGGGATGGTGGTCAGCACAAACATGACAGGTGGAGGCTGCTGTTCCAGTGTTGCTAACAGCATGGGTTGGGTGTTGGAGTCCCTCTCAGCTCCCCTTTCCTCAGTATGCAGGTACCTGCCCTTAATCCTGAGTAAATAAAACAGGAGCAGAGGAAAATGGAGAGCCGGTGCAAAGACTGCAACCTGTTTTGCAGGAGCTTGGATACAACTCCTGCATGGGGCTGGCAGCTGAGGCTGCGCTCGACAGGGTGACGCCTGCTGAGATTATAGTTTCCTCTTTTCTATTTGCATTTTCTTAGAGGTTGATTTACATAATGTGATGCAGTAATGGGATGCTGACATGTGGCATGATTGAGTTAAACTCTGGAATGGCTTATTTGCATTAATGCCAATCAGTTGGTGCTGGCAACTGGCTTTTTTATTTAAAAAGAGAATCTCCTAGGTCTCCTTGCTACACCTGCCAGCTAGTCAGTGGGAGATGGGACATCAGATTCCCTGGCTTGTCTTACAGTGTCTCCGGGTTAAGACTCAGAGATGGTAATGCTCAGGAGAAGCAGACACTGCAACCCAGCTGGATAATTTTCCTATCTGCTTGTTGATGTGTTTTTCAAATGGCTTCAGTGTCAATGAAGTGAGCTGATGTATGTGCCAAATTCCTGTTGAACTCACCCTGTTCCTTCCTTCCTAGCACAAATTTCCACCCACCATCCAACGCTTTGTGCCGTGTGTAACGAGGCCCTCTCCTAATGCTGTTCATTGTAGTGCTCGTGCAATTCCTCTCTCTGATGGTTTCATGGGTTTTCTGCCTCCCATGCAGCTGATGAAGACAGTGCTGAAGTTTCCATTCCTTTTTGTCCAGCTGACCGTTTGGTCCTGCCAGCCCCTCAAAGGACAGTCTTTAGAGGTTGTTGTGTATGTTGGTATGTGCTGGACCAATGATGATGAGCAGCATATTCAACTGTAGCTATGAAACCAGAAAACAGTGCTGCCTGCCAAGCCTGGAAAGGATTTTCTCAAACTACTGAAGTGTAGAGCTTCGGTTTGCACAGCTAAGAGTGCCAGGTAAACTATGAATTAATGTGTAAAAAGCTAATAACTTTAATCCTCCTTTAAGCTTTACTTCCCCCCCATCTTGATTTTTGTTGTTTTTCTCTGCTCCTTCATTCCCCAGCACTGTAACCACACCTCTGTGTATTTTTTTCTTGTACACTGTAAGCTAAATAATAGGGACAAGTTTTATAGCTTCTGAGATTAAATGAGCCCTTCTGGAGTATTTCAAGAAGGACTAGGCCCCTTGAGCAGCTTGGAAAGGGCCCAGGCTTGCATATGGGCAGCAGGCTCTGAGTTGAGACCGAGGGATGGATTGCCCACCCCTCACAGCGGGAGCAACGTATCAGCTGCCTGCAAGTGGTTATAAACTAATCCGCCACAGATTGGGGAAAAGGTTACAAACATATGGAATCGTTCGTTTGGCTATCTTTGAGCTTGAAAAGAAAATAGATGTATGGAAATTTACCCAAAATGTGTAGGATACAATGTCATTTTTTGGAGGCCTGTTTTAGAGTCTGGTGCGAGGGAAGGATGCATGGAGGCACTCTCAGATGAAGCTCCAGCTAGTTTCTGCACTCCCAAGGTGACTGTGATGTAAATAATCTGCTGCCTGGAAATAATTTTTTTCTTTGCACAGGAAGGAGAGTAAAAAAACAGAAGGTGCAGTAGGTGATTATGGGAGAACAGTCACACTTTGAAATCATTTGCTAGCTGAGTACTGTCTTGAGTCCTGATTGCCTCAGGTTGGAATTCTCCATGTAAATCTGCTGGACTTTCTTCCCTAAAAAGTGGGACGGCAGCAGTCTGCGTCTCTGAAGATGGCACTTCTTCCTCTTGGGTTGAATTGCCAAGATTCAAGATCATGGGTGAGGGCTTTCCCTTTATTGTGAGCAGAACCATGAGTTCATGGTGTGGTTCTACTTAGTCGCAAATAATCATAGAATGGTTAGGGGTTGGAAGGGACCTTAAAGATCATCTAGTTCCAACCCTCCTGCCATGGGCAGAGAAATCCTCCACTACACCAGGTTGCCCAAAGCCTCATCCAACCTGGCCTTGAACACTTCCAGGGATGGGGCATCCTCAACTTCTCTGGGCAACCTGTTCTACTGCCTCACCACCCTCAATGTAAAAAAATTTTTCTTTATATCTAATTGAAATCTCCCCTCTTTCAGTTTAAACCCATTGCCCCTTGTCCTATCACTACACACCCTTGTAAAAAGTCCCTCTCCAGCTTTCCTGTAGCCCCTTTAGGTACTGGAAAGCTGCTATAAGATCACCCCGGAGCCTTCTCTTCTCCAGGCTGAACAGCCCCAACTCTCTCAGCCTGCCTTCATAGCAGAGGTGTTCCAGCCCTCGAATCATCTTCATAATGTGTTATCCTGGTCTGCTGAATGTTGCTCACTGCTGGTTTTTGAGCTGCCTTTCCAGACACAGTCTGACTTGAGGAGCTGTTTCTCAGGAGCTTCCCTGCCTATGCCTCATGACTGTTTGGTTTCTGCCCTGCCTGCAATGGTTTGCAGGTCTGGGCACTGCCTCAGCTCACTGGACTTGGTGTTTCATCAGAAGATAAGCATGCTGCCTTCATGGTTTTTTGTTATATGAAGGGACAATACTTGACTATTCAGACAACCTAAATGACAGATGAGCATTATCCTGATTATCTTTTTCTAGCTACACTTGTATGGTACTCTTGGGTTGTGGGACACACACAATTGCCGTTAGTGGGGATGTGTGTCCACTAAAATGTAAAAAAGACTAGATTTTTAAGCCTGCACTTTGGGTTTTATGGTAGATGTGTCAGACTCAATGCCCTTTTCCATGAGGCTTTGCCTGTCTGTCGTGGGTGACGATGCTCTTTGTACATGGTCCTTGGTATTTAGTTGCTGGTGGACACCTGCCAGTTTGGTATCAGAGATGGCACACCTCTGGCAGATGGAAAATCCTTTGAGAAGGAGCAGAGAGGCAAGGAGGCACATGAAGGGGCAGAGAAGAAAGGGGGAAGGCAGATATCAGGAAGTGCCTGTTTCATCCTGACATTTCTTACATGATTGTCTGGGGTGGAAGAGGGAACTGATCCAAGCAGTCCCTTCCAGTCCTTGAACAGTGCTGGCTAATTTGCAATTGCTTTTTGCAATTGCCACTCTAAAATGGATATTTGCATAAACAGGCATGAGCTGGACCAAAACAATCATGAAAGAAGCTGGACTGTATTGGAAGCTATTTCTAGTAGCACTGTCTGCAAACAAAACAAGATGTGCAGCACAAAACCTATTAACTCGATTTGCTATATTTATGCTTTGTGTATTCAAGAACAGCATGTTGCTATGGGCCATCATGTAATCCAAATTGCCTTGTAGGGACTCAGAGGTTTAAGCGGTTCCAGAAGCTT
This sequence comes from Tauraco erythrolophus, assembly GCF_009769465.1. Taxonomy (NCBI): domain Eukaryota; kingdom Metazoa; phylum Chordata; class Aves; order Musophagiformes; family Musophagidae; genus Tauraco; species Tauraco erythrolophus. The sequence goes on along the minus strand of NC_141474.1, from coordinate 27,270,354 downwards.
CACAGCACTTTCTTCCCTCCAGAGGACACCTGGCAGCACTGCAGGTTTCCACATGTGACTTTCATCTAAGATCTTCCCTAGCTGCATATAAATCATGGTAGCAAAATTATCTGAGGATGCTAGTAACTTTGAAAAAAAAGCCCTTTGGGGCTGGGATGTAAACAGGTCTTTCCTGATGGGATTTAATTTGTTTTATTGGGGCTAAACTCTTCCCTTGGATCCACTATGTGGTTCTTAAAATAAATGGCTTAAAACTGGTTTTGGGATGCTGTATAAATGTTCTTTCATGTCTGAGCGAACCTGGATCAGATCTGCCTGAAAGGCTGATGATGTATTTCAAGTATTACAGTGAAAGGACCTATTGATGTTTTATTTGTGACAGTGGCCTGACACAGCGAGTGCCTGACAAGTCTTCATGTGGTTACCCTGAGGAGGGGGAAATGGTGGCTTGTCTGGCTGATGACACAAAATAGGGAACTTCCTTCATAACAGGACTTTGGGGCCACCACCGCACTTTGGACATATCTGAGATTAACAGGCACTACTAGTTTAGCTAAAAATTAGGAAGTTACAAAGGTGCTACTCGTGCAGCACTTAGTCCTGCTAGAACGTCTCCATTTAAAAACAACAGCAAAGTCAATGTTCACTGATGAAAGAGGCTAAGCATGGCTCTTCTGCCTTGTGAGAAGATGACCCAGTTTGAAGAAAGGCCATCTAGATTCCTTTTCCCATCCTTGCGCAGGAGAAGGATGTGAAATAACTATATTCTCTCCTCTGGCAGAGAACCCACCTTACCCAGAGCAGGCAATGTGTGGGACCTGTTGCTCTCTGCAGGGTTTCCCAGGGTGCTGTTGTCTGATTCACCTCCTTGGGCATTACATGGGGAGCCTCTGTTTACAGCCTGGAGCTGGGGTTCCCCTCTGGAGGGGCTAGGGAGGAACAGTTGTCAGTCTATCAGCTTTGGGGATGCCTTTGTATGGATCAGAAGGCTCTGAAGCTGTTTAGGTACTCGCAGATTGAAATGGAAGTCTGTGAAGACTGTGGGAGTAGAAGCTGTGTATTCCCTAAGGGCCTTCCAATGACATCATAAAATACAACATTAATTAGCAATTTATGTCCACTGAAGTCCATAAGAGACTCTAGTGCCTTTGTGAAGCTTTGGATTTCTTTTCCCTTTTATTTTTCCTCCAACACTTACAGTAAATGACAGTCTGTTGTGGTAAAATGACTTGTCCTACTTGGTGCAGTAAGACATGGGAAGTATGTTACCCTCTGGGGGAAAGTAGAAGAGGAGGAATCCAGGTGCTAAAACTGCCAGTGTAAAGACCCTGCCATCAATGCAGACATTCAGGAGCTAAAGGCTAACTGTCTTCCTCAGTGGCTGTTGCTTCCACAGTCATCCTCTGCACATCCAGGCAAGACATCCCTGGTGTCTCTACTGTGCACAGTCTGCCATGAGTGGAGGCAAGCAAAAAATACAAAGTTATGTAGAAGCAAGTTTCTACTATATCTGGGCAAAACATGCCACAGGAGAAACTTTTTCAGTGCTAGGAGAAAGGTGGTGGCAAAAGAATTCCAGCTGTGGACAGGGTGCAGCTACTTTTCAGGTACATTTGGATTATGTGGTGTTAATGGAAATGTGGTGGCTTTCCTTTTTTTTTGAGCTTTCAGATGGAGTCAGCGATTTCTCCTGCCCTGGGCTGCTGTGGCTAACTATGCTGTTGCTACCCTGGCTAACAGAATAGGTGCATGTGCAATTAGTCATGAGAAAACATGAAAACTGTTATTTTGTTAGCATTGGCTCAGATGTTGTGGACCTGGGACTAACAGACATTCAGCAGAATTTGGCATAACTGCAGAGTTTTCGGCCCAGATCTTGTACTTCATTACCATAGAGCTCTGGAGAAATCTTTCAGTAAGCAGCTATTTCTAATATCCAGTACCTAAGACTAGTTGCTAATCAAAGGTTCTATTTATTTTTAATTTTTTTTCTTCAAGTACTAAAACTAGTTTTATTTGTGTTGTCTGATATCAACAGCAGGTAGAAGCAATTAATTTATTCTGATCTAAGCAGGCTTTAAAATATGTACAAAAATGCAGCAGGTGCTGATGCAGTGCTGTTACATCTTCCCTTTAATGTAGGAAAGTGGAATGTAATTGCATGAAGTAGCAGTTTTGAAATATCAGATGTCCATTAGTGCATAATTAGCAAGTTAATGATGTGTTGCCAAACATGTGATGACCTTTTTTTCTCCGCCAAACTTCTAAACAGTGTTACTTATTGTGTTATTTCTTGGAAAATATGCACTGGTGGCGGTATGCTGAGTGGTGGGTTCTCCTAAGGCTCATCTGGCCTAGGCCCATCTACATGTAATACTGGAAGTGGACTGAAGGTCTTTGTAATGCTGAACATGCATGAAAATGCCATCCTTAATTTTTGTGGTTTTCCTGAGTACATCTGGGCTATCTTAAAAGATGAAGAGTATAACAAAACCAAAAGGTCATCAATAAAATGGGAAATCCTGAGTGGTGCATGAGTAGAAGCGAGTCAAATTCTTACGAAGTTTACTCCAGTGGGATGGAAGGACCTGAGACTGGGGTCTAGCACTCAGTTCTTTTACATGCTTTTCTGTGGTACATGCATAGTATAGGGTTGTCTGAAGGAATAATTAATTACAGATTTACCTTGATCTCCTATTCACATAAGGCTTTACTAGCTTAGGAGAGACAAATTATTCACCAAAGTCAGTCTCTTGCAATAAGTTTGAATCCAAATATGGACATTTTAATTGAAAATGGTTGCTGATTAGAAAGGAATGTTCTTTTGTTCATTTCTGACATAGTCTATTTTGTTAGGTCAAGTTCCTTTTGGCTCATATTAATAAGATGACTGCACTGATGATTAAAATAATAATTAAAAAATTGCTCTCTTTAGCTACAAAATCTCTATCTGTTTGGACAGCGAGTGTTGTCCAGGGTGAACAATTGCATGTTCCATCAGAATCAATTTTGGCATTTGATTATGGCCTGACAAATAGCTTTGTGTGCATTGTAATATGATTCCAAGAATTATACTGGCTTTCGAAGTTCATCATGCTAAATGGAAGATTCAGTGCACATTTCAGTGGGCAAAATAAAATATTTTTTCAAATTTCTAAATTGTAGCTGACAAATTATAAGGAGACTTGCCTATTTTTTTAAAATAGTCAGGTGAACTTTTGAATACAAGAATCTTTTATTGTCCCAAACCAAGCTTGGATTATCTTTACCTGTAAGCGTCCAGCATATCTCTTTATTCCTGAGCTCCTTTTTGCCATGTTCATGTGTTCAGATTATAACATCTCCCTTGTTTTGATCACCAACTCTCATCGTCATGCCTTCTTCCATGCTAGCTTTCACAAAGATCTGCCTCCATCTCTTGAAAATTGTGATCTATCTCTTTTCCTGTTCTTTTTGGCTATAGTTAGTTTTCCCCATGAAAAATGATGCTTGTCTCCTAATAAAGATAAGTTGTGTTGTGTACTTCTCTGGACAGTCTTCTGATGTTACCTTTAAAATGTTGCATTTGCTAGAGTTGTTTTAAGGTTTATAGCTAAACAAGATATATCTCTTGCTTTGTTCGTCTCAATCTGAAAGGTTCTGTTTTGTAGAGTGCTACACAGGCAGCTGCTCATGGTAAATATATATTTGGCCAAAATATTGGGTTGTGTAACTGCATACTCTATATGTTTACCTTGCTTCAACCATGTTTTTATTTATTTTATCTTACTACTCACAGCATCAAACTTCTTTACGTCAAATTGTAGAGTGATTCAGAGTTCTTCGGAATTTGCTGAGGAAGTCAGGCTTGTAACCAATTTCACCACCTCTGAAACTTACTCTCTGTGCTGAGCACAATCTAATCATGGATAAATAGAACAGAAAACTTTTACAATTATTCTCCTCTGCTTGAGATTTGGGGGGGGTGGGAATATTCTTAAAAAAATGAAAAGTTAGTCTTTCATATGGGCTGCTAGTTGCTGCTCCGCTCTGGAAAATGAATGTGTTGATATTCTGCACACCAAGTACAGCTGTTAAATAAGGTCCTACCAAACAGGATCACTGAATCCTGTGTTCTCAGCTATGTAAATAATAGTAGTCTCCAAATAACACATTTATATCTCATCACAGAATGTTAGCGATTGGTTGAAAACAAGAGAGGAAAGCTACAAAAACAACTTTCTGCAGCGTGAAATCTTTCTTTCCGTGCTAGATCACTTGATTTGGGGACCTAAAATTGCATGGGAATGAGACACACCTTGACTTAACTAAACCCAACTTTGAAGTTAGCCCTTCTTGGGTAGTGGATTGGACTAGAGACAGCCAGAGGTCTTTTTCTACCTTAATTCTTCTATGGTTCCTCTACCAGTTCCAGCAGAAAATGTAGGATTTCCTCCAATAATGTTAGCTTGAGTGATTTCTATTGTGTTGTGAAGAAATATCTTTCCTGTGAGAGTGCATTTCCATATATTCTCCTTTTGTTTTGATATTTATTTGAGGTGGTGGAGGGGACAGACAATGTCAGGAACTGATGAATTTAAAGAAAGCTAAAAGAAATATCATGAAAACTAGGAAGAAAGTGGTTGTCACCATTTGACAATTTAAGAGCTTAGAAATCTTTCCCATTTTGAGCTGGATGAAGCTCTGAAATGACAAGAAATCAGGGTTTTTTGAGTTGAGCTAGGAGAGAGGATTTTTTGTAACCTTGTTTGAGAACAAGTAGATTAAAACATCTAATTTTTTAACCCCATCCCCCCCTTCCCCACTTTAACTGTAAACTTGTCAAAAACATGAAGTTATCTAGAAAATGCAGATACGATAGACATGAACAGCTAGAAAAAACTGGGAAGACTACCTTAACTTTGAAATTCAAACTGTATTAAAAGTAATATTCTCTAGTGAAACACTTGTTTGAATTAATTAGTGTGCTGTTTGATTTTATTTTCCCAGATAATACCGTTTATTTTAAGCGTCCTATTTGTTTAAAGGCCTTATCTTTGATCAATGGCTTGGATATTCCATAAGTAAGCAGTTGTTTTTTTTTTTCTGAGGTGAAATATATGTCTAGAAAGCATAGTAAAGAAAATCAAGGAATCATACCTTTACCTGCTCTTTAAAATACAATTTTTAATCTTGACATCCTAAATAACTGTTTAAATCATCTACAAGAAGAAATATATCAGTACCATGATCTTATATTAAAAAAACCCCACCAGATGTGACTGGCAGAGTATGTGTATTTATAGCTTCTCTATTGCTGCTGTAATCTACATTCATTTCTCTGTGACTCCAGAGTTGTACAAGCGAGACTGCATCTCTTAAAAGCATTTGAATGATTACTTGTTCATGTCAGTGTGTGTAGTGAGGCGAAGGAAAATTCTTTTCCTTTCCTCCACTAATATACTCTGTAAATAAATACTGTTAAAAATTATCACCTACTTGTTTGGTCTGCATCATGCATACTAATTCTGTAGAAAATCTGTCATCTTTTATGGCCTTGAATGAACTACTTCTCTTTTTTATTATTTTTCCTAGCAGTCTTTAGAAATGGAAAATTCACTTCAAGTTTTCTGTAGCAAAAGATGCTGTCAAGTATTGTAAGCAATTCAATTAGAATATGCTTATTTTAGAAGGTTGCATAAATGAGACTTAACGGTAGGAAAAATTGGTGCTAGCTCTGCTTTTTAGAAGTGGCGCACCTGGGTTCTGGTACATTATGCTCATGTGAAGAGGACAGGACTGGGTCTTTTTGGAGCACTCATTTAGCTGTCGGCAAGTGATTAAGTGGTACTCGAATAGGTTCTGCAATATGTGGAAAAGTCTGATCTCTCGCTTCTTAAACTAGAAACTGCAAAGTAATAATGAAGGAAAGAAATATGTGGAATGTAGTTAACGTTTTGGTTTTCCCCTTTTCCCACTCTTTATTTTAGACTGAAAACAAACTATGTCTTTAGTGAACTGAAATGATCAGCTACCTAGAGATATACCCATTAAAGGTTTCTACTGCAATATTATAGCAACTTTTTTAGTTTTCTTCAGAATGAAAATGTGCTGACAGTCACAGAGAAAAAAATTCATTCTCCACTATGTTTTCCCAGAGGATTATTTTTGTTGCTGATATACATGAATTATAGTAGGATGCAGTAGCTAGATCAGGCATTAATACAACCCTTCAGTGTAACATTTCAGCCCTGAGATTAATCTAAATCTACCCAGGCATTTAAAAGCACATGAGAGGAAGTAGGAAATGAAGGCAGAAAAAGAAGGGGAAGAGGAGGTCTATCTTGGGAGAATGATTTATATAATTTTCCAGGATTATACTGTGATCTGTGAGCACTGAAATGCAGACTCTGGATGCTGTAGAAATACAAAACAAAATATTACTTCAGGTTCCAAAAAGTCTTTTCTGCCAGCGGAGTGGGGTTTGTGTTCTACTAAAACATGCCAGTGATGTGCTTGTTCTTCAACTGCTTTTGCAAGGCACGTAGATGATATACTAGACAAGAAGCCTGAGCACTGTCATTTTTTTATCATAGAATTATAGAATGGTTTGGGTTGGAAAGGACCTTAAAGATCATCTAGTTTCAACCCCCTGCCATGGGCAGGGACACTTTTACTAGATTAGGTTGCTCAAAACTCCATTCAACCTGGCCTTGAACACCTCCAGGGATGGGGCATCCCCAACTTCTCTGGGCAACCTGTTCCAGTGCCTCACCACCTTCAGAGTGAAGAATTTCTTCCTTATATCTAATCTAAATCTCTGCTCTTTCAGTTTAAAGCCATTGCCTCTTGTCCTGTTGCTACATACCCTTGTAAATAGTCCCTCTCCAGCTTTCCTGTAGGCCCCCTTTAAGCACTGGGAGGCTGCTAGAAGGTCTCTCTGGACCCTTCTCTTCTCCAGACTGAACAACCCCAACTTTCTCAGCCTGTCTTCATAGGAGAGGTGTTCCAGCCCTCAGATCAACCTGTGGCTCTCCGCTGGACCACTCTAACAGGCCCACATCCGAATCATATTATCATGTTGGGGACCTCAGAGCTGAACGCAGTACTGCAGGGTGGGGTCTCATGAGAGCAGAATCACTTCCCTCAACCTGCTGGCCACGCTGCTTTGGATGCAGCCCAGGACACGGTTGGCTTTCTGGGCTGCTAGTGCACATTGCTTGCTCATGTTGAGCTTCTCATCAACCAACACCCCAAGTTTTTTTCAGGGCTGCTCTCAATCCATTCTCTGCCCAGCCTATACTTGTGCTTGGGATTGCCCCAACCCACGTGCAGGGCTTTGCATTTGGCCTTGTTGATCTTCATGAGTTTGGGGAACTCTTGTTGAAGTTCACATATCTGTAAAGACAATGCTGACTAAGTGGGGAAGGGTGAGATGTTGAGGTCACTAAAACTCGACTTCCCTGCTCATCTTATTAATTGATGAGACTGTATCTTTAATCGTCTCTCAGCTTTCCTCTTCTCTTCCCCCTCTATGCTTTTGAAAACATCTGATAAACTAATTTTTTTTAGGTTTTGGTGTTTTAGAGGGCTATTACAGTCCAGGGACTGGAACCCTGAGGCCAGCTCCTACTGGTCTGAGCTCATTCTTCCTCCTGCTTATGCTGGCAGGGGACATTGGCACTGCCTTTCCCTCCACAAACATGCAGAGCTTACTACAAGAGTCTCTCTCTCATTGGGGGCCTCCACACACTAATAAGGAATAAAGATGATTGTTACAATTTTTTGGAATAGTAACAGCTGAACAAATAGATTCCTACCATGCTTTAAAATGTAATTAAAAAAAAACTCAACAGTTTTAAAGCCAAAATTAGCCACACAGCACCCACCCTGATTTTTTTTAAGTAGCACATCTCTTTGCTGATGCTTGACTGCAGTGACTCATCATAGGAGGCTAAATCAGCCGTGTAACATAATGCAGTGTGACTGATTCAACCAGCTCTGATGCAGCATGATGAGAGTCACTTGCACCAGGAAATTTCAGCTCCTTCCCCCTCCTCTCCAAGACTAAGAACAAAGGGAAAGTTAAACATCTTTCCAGCAGTTAAGTATTTTGCTTAGGGGAGAAGCTTTTTGCTTGTTTGTTTTCTGTCAGCTAAGCAGCTTGTGTTTGAGAAACAAGCATTAAGACCTTGAACTAGAGCTGTTGAGGGATCTGTAGGCAGAACTTGCTAAAAACATCTGAGTATAACAAGCCTTTAGTGCATCCATCACCTCAGACACTTACCCAAATGTGCAGCGAGGACTTCCGAGGATAATTCCTTAAAGTATCCCCTTGTGCTGTACACTACACATTGCAGATACACTTATATATGCTCATGCACATGTAGCAGCTGAAAAAGTGTATGCATTTAAGATACCTGGCTAAACTGTGTCTGCTCATCCAGTTACCCTGCACCAGCTGAGCCATGCTGGGGCAGTTCTCATGCTGCTCTGCTCAGAACCTGCACCATCATTCTGCCTAAACACCTTTTGCCAAGATTTAAGCTAAAATAATTTACTTCCCAAGCTTAGTGTGCTGAACCACAGGAGCAGTCTCAGCTGATAGGTGGTAGCTTCTCAGGCCTCAACAATTTGACTGAGCTTTTATTCTTGAATGCTCTGTTTCTGCTGATGTGAGTGAAGCTGACTTCGCACACCTGCCACTGAAATTCAAACCAGGCTATGTTGCAAAAAGTCAAGCAAGTGGTGGCATTTTGAGAAGAATTGGAGGAGGAGCAGGTTCAGAGGCAAAGGGTGAGTGAGGGTCCTCCTGTCTGTGCTGTATATTTTCATTTACTGGAAAATCAAGTGGATGCTATTATTACTGAACAGAATTGGCCATGTTTTGCAAAGGGAAAATATACCCAAATAATCCTATTTGAGGTCAGAAAATATAATTGGGTTGTATATGAAATAAACAGAATCATTTTGAACTGGATCCTAAAATGTAAGAGCAGAAAGTAGAGAGGTACGAAGAAGCAGCTTTTCTAAACGTTTGTGTTTCTCCAGATGTTTGGCTGAACCATGACAGAAAAGTGAATTACTTTTACTGCTCTTTCCAAATTTAGGTATTAGAGTAATGATGAGAAACTCTGCTTACACAGTCCTTTCCCCCTTGAATATATTCTCACATCTTTTCTTACTGAGTATCATTGATTTAGGAGTCTTGCAACACAGATTTGGTTTTTTGTGCAGGTACTCTTTCAATCAGTTTGAAGTGCTGGCCTCTGTGTGTGTGTGTATATATAAAATATATATTCTTTTCCTGGTAAGGCAAGAGATGCACCGGAGAAAATGGGTTTGACTTGACAATTGCCTTAAATACTACCTGGAGTCAGCTTCTGAGGCCAGAAAAATCAATTGTCAACCCTTAGTCCAACAGAACATCCTGAGACACTGCATCTGATTTTTAAGTTTTCTAATATTTTCAAGAGTTTTGATTTGAAACAAGATATTTCAACCTCAGAGAATTCAGCAAATAAGCTCCTCCACCTTAGAGTGAAAAGAAAATTTCATTATAATGTATACAGATATTTTTTTCTCCCTATTGGTGTCCTGTGAAGGGTAGATGAGTGTCAACACCAGTCTGTAGACAACAAATGCTAGCTCAGATCCCTGTCTTGTGCTGTTTCCCATGTATCAGTTTTGAAATATTTATTGATTGCACGTTTTCTCAAGGTTTGTTTCACAGTACCACCTAAAGATTTTTAAATATTAGGATAATGATGATTGTGATCTACAAATTGCTATACATCCTGAAGAATATCAATGCTATGCATAACGAGAAACCCTTCAGCTGAACTGGATCTTGTTAGATATGATAGTCAGCCAGCATGGCTGGGTTCAGTCTTCTATGTTTATGGGGGACAAAATTATTTATTTTCCTGACAATTTTGTGTGAGACCCATGATGTGTCCTTAAAGCACTCAAAAAAAAAAAACAGTCATGAATTCTGATTTTTTTTAATTGTATATGATCAAAAAAGTAGGAGTAAGTGGAAAGCAGAGTTGTGTAGTGCATGGTGAGGAACACAGGCATATTATCCATTCACTTGAAGTCAGTCTTTGTCATGCTTGCTGACTACGCACCTACAAAATCTGTATTGAATCTGAAAGAAATATCTGAAACTGGCTCTTTGTGCTGAAGGGTAGAGTTCAATAGCTATGTTTAATAGTAAGTGTATGAACTTAAGACAAGAAAATGGGATGACATAACCAATGCACTGACAGAGAGGGCAGGAAGAGAAAGTAATTGTTGTGTGGGTTGAGTTTCTGGTCACAAGAGAGGGGTTTTTGTGGACACAAGATGAGAAAAATGTTAGGTATAGGAGGGCAGATGCTCAGGAACTGCATGACGCAGAATTGCAGCTTCTTCAGAACTTCAGCAATTTCCTTATTAAACGAAGCCGTATTCAAATAAGCTCCACTGATTTTTGTCATTCATTTAATATTTTGTATATTTTCTTGAACTTGTATTTCTGCACATACTTAAAATGTTACTTTCCTGTAAAACTGCTTTAAAATTTGGTTTATCTCAGATTTTAACGTCTTACTCCGATTTAGTTTTGAAGTTTAAACAGCACTTTATTCAGCAGTTCAATTGTCTTCATCACAAAACCACTAAATATTTTTACATATTCATGTAGGACTTCTGCCAATACCTGCCAGGTACTTTTCAAACATACCTAGCTCATGAGAAGTAACTTAAATATTAAGCACAAATTTAAGAAATTATTACTGTGTACAAGCTAAATGACAGTTCTGTGCTTTTTTCTAGTATTAACCCTAATTGTTTCGTGTTAATGATGCAGAATGTAATAGACCACAGTACACAAACACTGAGTTTGTTTCCATTCCAGTCCTTTCTCTATCTAGAAGTTAACAGTGAATGGTGGTGTTCAGTGTCTTGCTCTTCAGTGGAAGTCCTATAATTCATGCTTGTTCCCAGGGGCCTGGAGTTAGATCTGGGGTTTAACTCTATTGGGGGGTGACCGATGATCTGTTGTTGTCTTCAGCAGGAACCAATTTAAGCCCTAAATTCTTGTTAGGCCCATTCTCTCCAGCATTCAACATAATGTCTTTCCAGCCTGAGGCCATCTTCCTGTCCTCTTCTGCTCCTGTAGGATGTATGAATTTTATTTTGAAACTCAGTATGATTTTCTTTAATAATTGTGTGAAGGTGCTTACAAAGCTATTTCAAGTGAGGAGTGACATGCTTGCACAGCGTAGCATAGAAGAGTGTAGGTTGGAGGTGTTCTCTGGAGGTCACCTACCCTGCTCCCCAGCCAAGGCTGGGTTCAGTTACCAGCTCCATGGCTCATGAACTCTGCCCTTGGATAAGCTGTTGAACACTCTGTGTCCTCCTGTGTGTATGAGAATGCTTATCTCACAGGTAGGATTAATCAATGTTCAAAAAGTAATTTGAGATCCTTAATGAAAGCCACTGCGTAAGAAGGAAATGTGACTGCACAGTAGCATCTCAGATTATGATCACCACCGTTTCCTTTCTTGAACTTAAGGGAAAGTAATGAGAGAGTTTGTAAAGGAGAGGGAAACACACTTCTCTGTATGGTATTTATTTATAACACAAAGCACCAGCTACCCCTAAAACCCATGTGTGTGTATCTTGCATATGTGGTTATGTGGTTTCAGTTATCTTTGCAAGAAAATGACTATTCTTGCTCCTGAGACCTATTTAAGTGATTATGACCTAAGTCAGTTCACAACAACCATCTTTTACAGTGCTTAATCAATAAACCCTGAAAGCAAACTAATCTTCATTTGTTTTCAGAAGCAACTGCAGGAAAAGGAGAATTGTCAGATAAAGCTGGGGATCAGCATTCCTACTTCAAGGCCAAGGGTCAGATATTAGTACACACAGAGACTGTAAATATAGTTTGGTCTAACAGATGCTAAAATAAGGACAAGATATAGCAGAAGATTACACCTCCGGGGGACAACACTTTAACGCATGCAATAAATTATAAGATAAGCTTCTTTATTACCAGAAGAATGAATTTAAAAACCATGTATAATTTGTCTTCATGCTTAGGGGAGTGAGGGAAGAGTGGGGACTATTAGGTGGAGATAAGTGGGTCGTTGGAATATTGTGTTTTCTGAGGATATTAGGTACATTAAGGGAGGGGTGGGAGGCAGGGTACCTCAGCTAAAACACAAATCAGCTGAATGTGTTGTATGGTTTGTTTCCTATTATGGAAAGTTTTCTTCATACAAACTTGATTGCTGGTATGGAGTTGTTAGTAATTAAATGTGAAAGGGGGAGTGAATACTGCATCATGGATTACTACCCTGCATGACGTAAATGGGCAAAGCTCTATAGATGGCTTCCCAGCATCACTGCAGAATCTGTCTCCTAGCTTTAGAAATGGAATCTTTTGAAGTATACACATCTCCACATGAACAAACAGGCATGGCAGGTTAAAGGATCTGCGTTCGAAAAATAAACTTTGTACGTGTTCACAATAAAGAGAAGGCTAATGGTAGTGACTGTATTTTGTGATGAGGAATCTTAACCCCACTGTTTGACTTCTTACACTTTGTTTTTTTAATTACATCATTCTTCTTACTACTTTTAAATTGTGAAGCATTTGAATGAGGAAACGATGTTGTAACTGTATTTGTATTTTGTATATCTGGCCTCTAGGATAATAAATACAGTTTCCTGTAAAATGTCAGTACTGCTGTGTTAGTACTACTACTCTGTTAGTAGTTTCTTCCTTGTTTTCTGTTTGTTTCTAAATGAAAGTGATGGTGGATATGCATTACCTTTAGTGCTAGCAGAGAGAATATTTGTCGTTTGACCAGAAAGAAGGTGGATGCTGGAATGCAGGTTTTTATGTGTGTTTCTAAAAATAGTATCAGAATTTGCTTACTGTACCCAGTGTGTGTGTATGTTGAAGCAAATGCCAAAACTTCAAATTACTGTGCTTGAATGTTGTAATTTCTTGGCAATCTTAATGGGCAAAACCTCCTGATTTTCTCTGAAACAGCTCTATATGATCTTGTGTTGTACACACTCCTTTTGAAAATTGAGAATAACCTCCTTATTAATTATGAGAAAACTTGACATAGTGAAATTGATGACTCAGTAGTAATTTAATACTGTTTGTATATAATTTTGAATGTACTGCCTGCAAATATCCTGTTTGTCCACCTTCTTGTTTGACTGGGACACCACTTCACTGCAATTCCCTGCCAGAAAAAATCACTAGATGGAGAGATTTCATGCAGCTTTTCATTGGGGGAATAATTGAGTTGCTAGAAGACCTATCTGATTTGAAGGCCAAAACTTTCTTGTAATACAGACTGTATAAAAGTAGTATAAATCACAGTGAGAGATGAAACAATGTATTTAAATGCACTCCAAGAAAGAAACTGCAGTATAGTCAAGTCTTTTGATTATTTGCTAGCCAATTACACATGTTATTTAGGAATCATCTTGATCTTAATCTTTTCAAAAAGCTTTTTTATATTGATGATCTCATTCTACTTAACTCCACCTTTCAAAAATGTATATCCCAAACACAGTGACTGCTTTGTCCAATTTAAATGTATTTCACCTTATCAATTTCTTTTGCTGTGCCAACTTTCTGTTATTTCCTCTTCTCATCCCAGTACTGTGGATAATTGGCAATTGATGATAAGCTTTACAGAGGAGATTGATAACACTTTCATTAGGCTGGAGTGATATGGAAGTGCTAGTCATGGATAAGACAGTGGTACAACTCTTGTCCTGCAGAATGCGTAGTGTGAGGGGTCACCAAAAGGCTATACGTAAAAGCCAAAAGATAAATATATTTCTGTAAGATTATGTAAATTTAAATTATTTTCAACCAGTTATCCCAACCTGACAAAACTACTTTGGCTGATGTAGAGTTACTTACCACTATACCATTCTTATCTTCTTGGTCCTTCCTCTTCTCTCTCCTCTGCTGTAAGCACATTTTTTTAACATCAGACTAGATGGTCTTGGTCTTTCTGTGCATTTATTTTGGAAACAATCATCTTGAAAATAGGAAAACACTTTGCAAGAAGTAGTGAGACAGCCACAAAGGTTTGAGCAGTAAAATACTGAGACATCTCTGTCTCCGAGGAAGTTGTTCTTAGAGATCTTTGATTCTGAAAGTTTACTGTCCCCATCTTTATCCGCTACCTGGAGGGTTCAAACTGATCAGATTTTAGGTTTAGATTATTAGGGGTCACTATTATTGTCTGCATCCTGTATTCTATTAAATGCCATAGGCATAGGCTGTTTTGACTATTTATATTGTATCATTTCATTGAAAACAGTCAAAAAGATAAAACAGTTAAACTTTCAGGATTAGCTCTTGATTTTCTGGAAAGTGAAAGTCAGTATACTGAGGCCTGGACTGCTGTTGTGCAAGTTCTCTAAATATTTGTTGAGATGTTTTTTATGCTAAATTAACAACCCACAATTGATAACTGTGTATGCTGTCATTTTGAACCATCCGAGTAGATTACTCAAAAAAAAAAAAACCCGCCAAAAAACAAAATTTCCCAACAACCTGAAAAGAAATATGAAACATAAGAGATCATGAAATCAGTAAGGGCTTTTTAAGTATATGCCTATAGCAGTGGTGCCAGTGAGAATGAAAATGTCATGAGCTGGCAGATCTATCTAAACGGTCTCCAGTTATTCTAACGGGAAATTCAACTGAGTTTGGGCCTTAAAAGCTAAAGATAGTTTTATTTTACCTCAATTCTCTGGACATAAATGGAATATCGGGCAGTTTTAAATCTCTGCAAAAAGCCTTAGAGAGCAAAAATGTTTTTACAATGGTAAATGTTGATGTAAGAAACCTTTGGGTGCTGGTGTAGATCATGAAATGGGTATGAGTACTTGACTCGAGCTCTTTGCATATAGATTATGGGTTGGAGTGATTTGTTTGGTTTTGGGGGTTGTTTTGGGTTTTTTTGAGCTAGTGTCATGGCTGCTACGGGTGACTGATCTCTTGGATCCAGCTGTCCTGTGTGACTAGAACAATCCCTATCTCCTGGAAAACATTTTTTTTGTGACCAGCTTTAGGAAGTTGATTATCGAGGTTCTGCAACTGGGGAATCAAACCTGGGAAGAGTTTATGAAGTTATAATTAGGTTTCTGTCTGAACTTCAAATTATACATCTTTCATGGATATATATGTAGTACATTTTGCCTGGTTTCAAACTCCTGCCAAGTTCTTGCCTCAAATTTAAGATGTCTATAGGTAGAAAGAGACAGCAGAGCATTTTAACTTAGACAAGGGAAAACTTATTACAGGAGACATATTTCTACTGTCAAAAGCTCAGCCACCAGTCATCTGTAACCAGATTCCCCTTGGTCACCATTGAACAAGGTCATCACATCTTAGAAATGGTGAAAGGCATGGAGGTATTTTTTTTCAGTTGATCTTGTTCTCAGTGGTATTTTCCTCATAATTTTAGTCTGAGTAAGACAATGACTAAATAAAATGTTCATGGGTGTTCAGTGGATTTAATGTGCTGGATTTTCACCCATTGAGACTCACCTTCAAATACTAGTCTGACTTTCAGATGAAAATGAGCTTGCTACCTGACTGCTCCGATACTGCATTTTGTACCTTCAATAAAAATGCTGCAAGTTTTGCCTTGACTGACTGCTGGCAGGCTTACAAAGGCAGATATACTGCTGTTCAGGTGTTTGCAATGATAGATGCTGTATCAGTATTGGTCAGGAGTAAGGTGAAATGTCAGTGTCAATCTGTTTTAGAAAAAGCCACTTTGAGAGGGGCTGGCTCACACATTGAATTTTTAACACATTCTCCTTTCCCTTCTCCAAATGTAAACACAGCTTTATTTTTAACCAACTGGGAGAAGTTCTCTTGTCCCCCATTTCACCTAGCTTTGTCCTCTTAGGTGCATGTTAGTCATTGGCTGGCATACTCCTGCGAAGAGTAGCAGGACAAGGAAGTCTAGGCAAACTGCATTTTCAGTAGTATAACATATTGCACCTTTTTTGTAACTGCAGTGTTGAAGCTGTGTTTATAACTGCATACACAAAGAATGGAAACCTCTTCTCTATTCTTATTTCAAGCTGATGACCAATGCCCAAAATTGTCTGAACAGACACTCCATGTTGTTCCAAGACGCTGTGTTCCCAAGTCAATGTTGAGACCTAGATAGTGTGTTCCTTTTTTTTCCACCTTTTGCAGCAGTGCAGACTCGCATCCGTTGTGGGCCAATAACATCACAGCTTAGGAACAGGTCTCATTTACAAGTTTGAGATCCAGTTTGAGTTAAATGTTTGGGTTTTTTTTTTTAGTGGACCCAAGAGATCTCCTTGAGCTCAGGTAATCTGAGCCTGTCTTTTTAGGTTTGGGAACTGAGAACTCTTTCCTCTGACAGTCTGTCAACAAATGGCACCCAGCAGTGCCTGCAGATATGACTGTTTCAGAAAGGAAGGGAAGAGATTCCTTACTGAGCCTGCAAAAAGGAATCATCCATCTTTATCTACAGAGAATGTGATGAGAAAACTGTACTGTGCTCTGATAATTCACCTCCAAATTACCCACAGGCTTGAAGTGACCTTCTCTTGATCTGACTTTCTTCACCAAATCCTTGGGCCAGCATCAGGAGATGTGCGAGCCTAACATAGAGCTTGACATGTTCATATACAAGTAACCCCTTAACTGACAAAGTTACGTAGCACTTCCATTGTCCTTCCTTCTGCTAGCTAGAATAATCCATCTGGGATTATCCATCAGGATAGCTCATGCAAGGGACAGGCCTGTGGAAGGGATGGGGTGGTTGTGTCATCTACTGTATGATAGCAGTGTGTATGAAGATTGCTTTTTGCCAGGATCTGTCACCTCATTTCCATTAACACGGAGTTACATTTCAACAGCAGGCAAATTGTGTTTACCATGGTAGTACTTGCCCTGTTGACAGTGCTGAGTGATTCTTAAGTGTTCAGTAAATCAGTGAAATTTTCTGAACAGTGGGAAGTTTGGATGTCATTAACAAAAGATGCATGTTAACTAGCAGCTGCAAATTAATTAGAAAAATATAGTAGAAATAGCTTCTTTTTTCTTTCTACTGTACACTGTGTAAAACTCTCAGACTACAGCAGGGATGGCCAGTGCTCCAAAATGTCCATAGCATTCAGGATCTGAATACTCGGATTTTCCAAACATTGACTTAACTTATGTCCTGCACTGACTGCTCCCAGAATGTTATGGGTCAGAGCGTTGCCTGCCTTACAACCCTCTTCCCTGACAGTTTTCATCTGATGCTTACCTGGGGAGTGTGTGGACACCTTTTAGTTCTGCGTTAGCTAGGACAACCATGTGTCTGTCTCTGATCGGGGTGCAGTCTTGCCAAATGGCTTCTTTTGTGCTGAGGCTACTGTCCAAAAACAGGCAAATGGCATGAGGGGAAGGCAAGGCAAACAGCATTAAATGTGTAATTATACCAATTAATGAGTGCTTGCCTCATGTTTTGGAACATGGGAAACCATTTCACAAACCTGCTAGGGTTGTGTTTAAACAATAACTGCCTGCTTTCTTTTAAAAGGAAACAATCCTACTTTATTTCAGTTTGCTGCTTCTAACAGTGTCAGCTTCTTTAATTATTGCTATTTAATTATATCTTAGCATTTGAACTCTCCTCATTAACCTTCATCAGAGTGAGACACCTAGGAGAATGCAGTGGCAAAGTCAACATCTTGTGTAATATTTTTCCTCTCTCCACTCCCTTCCCAAATCTCCGGAATTCATTAATTGAATGTTAGAGCATCTGGGCCACTTAAGTATTCGAATCATGCAGCAACATGGGTAGTGTTAGCCAGCTATGGCTCAATAAACCTCTCATTCTCTTGTTCACGGTTCATTTAAATTTTGCAGAAAACTCTGGAAAAAAAAAATGAGGCATTCAAATAAAAATGCTGCAGATAATGGTAGGAGGAGATGAAGAACTCAGACAAATGTTTACTCTAAGTACTGTGTGTATGTGGTACTGTCATCCGTCTAATTGAAAAAGGGAATGGGCTTTAGAGCAGAAACCCACAAGCCGGAGTACCCAGGCTCTATTCCTGTGTGACCTTCAGCTGTCACTGTAGCTGTCCTTTCTATCTGAAAGCCAGAGTTTTTATTTTATGCTGCTAAAGTAGCAGAGCCTAATTTCTTATTTGACAAGTGCTCTAAGATCCTGAGAGGAAAGGTATAATAAAAGTGCAAAATAAAACTATATGTGGCAGTATTACTCCTGATTCTAATGGATTTTAGTAGGATATTTAATCCCTTTATCTACCATGAATAGATGTATCGTCTATAAAAGAAACTTTAAGCTGTTTCACTTCACTTTGGTAACACCTTGGTAATGCAAATATGCCTTTGGAGTGTGCCTCATGACAGTGGAAAATGAAAGTGCAGGAGTAAAGTGTAATGACTGTAATGGGGATTCTGTAATGCAATTGCTGGACCTAGGCAGGACTTCTGTAGTCTTCCTCCGGTTCTTTGTGCTCCACACCAAACAAGCATGGCTTATTCTACCTTTTGTCCCACCACAGCGTATTCCCAAGGCCTGGCTTGGATTAGGCTGTCATGGAATAAAACGTAGGCTGTGTTATACCTAAAAGAACTATAACTGTGAATTGATCTGAGGTTTTACTTGAATCTCTCAACTGTAAAACTCCTTTGTAAAGCAGAATCAGGATGATGCTTTCACACAGAGAATTGCTTATGGTAAGTATGGATGTGCTAGCAATAGGAAAGGGCTGATCTTTATTTCACAGAGGAAGAAAGGGGGAGAGACTAAACTACAAATGCGTGGTAGCTAAATATGTGCGTTTACCTGAGCTGCCCAGGTTGGAGACTCCATTCTTGCTTTGCAGTCAGTGCAAAGAGACTGGAAGCTGCAGTAAGTGCCTGGTCCTACTAATGCCTGCCTTGCCCTCTGGAGGTGGCTGGCTCTTTACTTAAACACTTAAAGCCAGGTGGGATGAATCCTGGTTGAAAGCCAGGGTACAAGAAGGCAGTTAGGTGCCTGACTCCTCCTTTATCATCTAAATCCCATGGCTTCAAAAAGGACAGAGGTTTTCGAGTATCTTCTTGGATGTGTTCCTGCCTAATCTCTTCCCTGCAGCCTGAGGACTTCGTTTGTCAGGCTTTGCTCCCCTGTATTTTTCCAGGGAGCCAGAGGAACTCTCCATTCCTCTGCCTGAGGCTGTGAGAGACCTTTTTTCCATGTAATGTTTGTTGCTAGTGCTGGAAAAGGGACTTTCACATCAGCTTGGCTCTGTGCTGTTTGACTGCTGGGACCGATGTACAAACCTCGCTGTTGTCAGCACACTAAAGATATCCAAGCTTTCTACCTGTAAAAGTCAAGCTGAATGGGAGGGGATAGTTTTTATTTCAGTTTAGGATCTGCAGCACTGTGCCTGACCCAGATGTGGTTATGGGTTGCTCTGTTGTGCAGTGAAGCTTTTCTTCAGGGGAAAATAGTTGTTGTGTCTTTCAGCGGTCTCATCAGGCTGGTTGATGCTGTGCTGGCATTCCTTCAGCTCATCCCTGCTGCAGGAGACTCTCACTGTTTTGTTTTGGCTGCTTGTTATTTCTCGCTGAACTTGGTGATGCTTTGGATTTTTCAAGGACAGGTATCTGTCTCCCAGCACTTGATCATTAGGAGTCTGGAATAGATGCTTATTTTGTCTCTTCTTTACTGCTTGCATCCTGCATTTGTTGAGCTTCAGTTAGACTCACTCTCCATCCACAGGTAACAGAGTGAAACCTCCCCTCTAGAAACCTTTGACCTTGTCTCTACAAAGAGATCTTGCATTACCCTGAACGAGGCTGTCCAAAACCAGGCTATTTCACTGCTTTCCTTCTGTTAAGAACTTGATTCCCTCCCTTCATGCAGAAGCAAATAGTTTTCTTATCTTATATTTCTTTCCTCTTTCCTTGTCTGAAACCGAAGTGGAAAAGAGGAGTGGAAGAGCCATAAGTAGTGTAAAGAAAATGACAGACTGCTCTGTGCCAACAACTCTGCAGAACAGGTCACTGGTCAGAGACATTAGCCTCTTATTGCCCATGCTCAGTGTTTCATACCTTTCATTTGTCTTTACTGTTATTTATCCGATGTAGACATGCATTTTTTTGGCAATCAGCAGCCAATAATTCCACATTTGTCAAAGAGAAAATGAGATAATCATCGTGTGGCCTGGTATTACTGAAAGGGCAGATTAGATTTGCTCAAAAACAGTGGCATTTTATGGTTACTTTTATGTTCTGTAAATAGAGGAAGAGACAGATTGAAGAGATTACTTTACAAAAAATTCCATTTCAAGTCACTGGGGAAGCAGGTAACCTTCAAATCTGAGCTTTGCATGAGAATGCAGTGGAAGAGAGGATTTGTATTAACACTGCCAACTTGTTTCAAAATATACTGTCTGCCACTCTGCATCAACCTTTCTTCCTGCCTGTTTTCTCTTTTCCACCCACCTTGTCCCCTGGCAGTGCCATTAGGGATGAGCCAGTGACTCAGGGCAGTTCCTTAGCTGAGGCAAGTAGTCATAGTTCCATTGCCTTCAACGGAGCAGTAACAATTCATGCTGGTTGAAGGATGGTCCCTTGTGATTTGAACCTGACCCAGTGTGGTTTTTTTCTACAGTTCTGGGATTTTTGTTTGGTTCTCTGTAGTGACACAGATCACTTGTAAAGTTTTCACCTGTATCTAAAGTTTGGGCCTGTTCATGACTGGAGTATTAATGTTTTTTCCAAACGGTTATGAATCCAAAGTTGGGAAAACTGTTTTGAGTAGACAGTAAGTCTGGCTTGTGATAGAAAAATCTGAGAGTATTTTAAAGCAAACAAACAATTAAAAAAAAAAGCCTAGTTGTCAGAATCTGGGAGGGAATGGCTGGGGAAGGATCTCTTGTGTACCATGTTCTGTTCTTATTCCATAGGTATTCAATAGTGACTATTGCTGGAGACAAAGCAAGGAGGCTAGATGGACCTTTGTGTCTTATCCAGATCATGTGTCATCAAATTAGATTTTTTTATTCTCCTGCTTGGATTGTGGAAGAATGGAAATATTCTGCCAGTTTTGTGACAGCATTTGAGGAAGGATTGCATTGTTATGCAGAGCGTAACCCAGTGAATGTCTCATTTCTTTAGTGAGGAGCCAGAACTGCCACTGTAAAAGTGCTCTGATAATATTGATTGCTTTCATGCAAAACCAAAAAAGTTCTCTTGTGACTATTTGCATACTTTTGGGTGACAGTTGAGAAAAATAGGAACTTCTGGATGCTTGTTAATCCAAACATCAAAACTGTTTATCTTTGCACTTGAGCTGTCCACCTGCACGGGACTATTCAAGGGCAATAAATGAAATCGGATCATGGCCTGTGATGCTTGCCTGTACCCACCACAAAAAATAAATACATGCAGTTAGGTTAAAATAGCTGTCTTAAGCTCAGATGTCTTCCTATCAAACTATCCACCAAACAATATGTTTATTTGAATTAAGATTCAAGGATGATGTTTCATCACTGTTTTAATTAGGTTTAAATAAAAATTAGGTTTTTATGAACAGGAGCCACAGATGGAACACTTATTTTCCAAATACTTCAGGTGATTGCCCATGTTCCCCAAATTTGTCATGTTTAACTTATTTCTGCTAAGCTTTTTAGCCTTCTGAAATGAGTCACCAGTTTCCTTGACACTGATTGCCTACCTGGTGCAGCAAGCTATGTGAATTCCCAATAGAAATTTGTGTTTACCTTATTGTTAGTCACAGAAACTTCAAGCAGGAAGATACTCTGCCATACTGGCTAGTCTTATAAGCACGCAGGGGAATCATGAATCTATTGAAGTCAGTGGTAGAGTTATCTTTTTGTCCACAATTTCATGCTTAGGGAGAAATACTACTTACCTGAAAAGGCCTGAGAATGTAAATAGGCAAGACAGGCAGCTAAATATGGGAAAGAGAAAGGGAATTGAAAGGTCAAAATAGGCTATTGTTTGGGCTGTGATGAAACTCTGGGGCTGAAACATGTTGAAACCTACACCAAGTCCATCAGCCAGTTATGAGGAACTATCTTTTCATTACAGTCCTTTTAGACTCTCTCTTTTTGTCGAGGTTGTCTCGTATCAGAAAAAGGACATGATCCTTTTCCTTGTTTGTGGTGGCATCTGAGTTCCCTGTTATCTACACCACCTTGCATGAACAAACCCTCTATAGTGTTAGCTGTCCAAATATGAGATAAGCAGTGGATCTCATGAGAAGTCACGTATTTGTTTCTGGACTACCCTCTTCAGCTGTCACTGTTTTTTCATATAATTCCTCAGCGTTGTTGTTGTTGTTGTAGGTAACTTCTTATAGGGTTTGCATTTTTGTAACTGATCTGTCTCATAAGTAAAAAAAATACCCTTTTTTTTTAATTGAGGAAATTTAACTTTGTATGAGCTCTGCACACAGAGCTACTGCTGTAGCTTATGTCTACTGTTGAGCTTGTCAGCCCTGGCAGTGTCCTATTGAGACGCCTCCTGGTGTCAAGTGCACTTTCTGTCTCAATATGAAAAAGAATTTATATTTAATGAATATTCATACAATAAAGACATGGGTGATTCACAGATAAAACAAAGGTTTTTATCCTCACAAAAGCAGTACTGTGAGAATTAATATGAAGAGAATCCTATATCACACAAATCAGTCTTTCTCATCACAGGAACCAACGGGTGCAATTCTGCCCAAATTGATGGAGTGGTTTTCATTTACCCCAACAGTGAATTTGTTACCTACCCAGCCAGACCTAATACTTTTCGACATGAATAGATGAGAGGGTCAGTCCATTAATGCAGAAGACTTAGTAGCTATTTGATGAATTTTTGCCATCTTTGATGTTTCAGAATGGAGCTTAATGATGCAGCAGTTTAGCATAAACAACCTGACTGCATAGGGACATTTCTTTTCCTCTTTCTGCTACCTTCTCCAGGCTTGGCATTCTCAGTGTATATGTGACTTGGGACAGTAGGGTCCCTTTTCGAGTGCACCTACAGACTCTGCTATGGCTGTTGAGATTTCTTCTTGAAGCAGGAGTTCTACAAGGGCACAGGTTAGTCAGTTTTTCGAAGCTTAAAATAATCCCGTTTCCCTGGTTCCTCAGAAGATGTTGTGTTTAAAAAAATAAAATAAAAAAATTACACACTTTAATAGAAATACTTTTCCTTCATTAAATTAAATCTCTAAAGCCCAATAGCATTTTCAGTGCTTATATGAAAATGCCAGTGGGGATTTGAGATTAAAAGCGGTATTTTTGTACAAGTCAATGAAGATCTCAATAGGAAAGAACACTCTTCAAATATAAATTCCTCCAGTATCAAGAAAGACAGATTTTCTACTTAGGTCCTTGATAATACTTCTCCCAGCCTTGTTATGAATTTCTGTTTTCACATATCTGATATAAGGCTGTAACACGTTAGCTCTCCATTTAATGAAATCTTATTAATGGTGCCTTTTTTATTAGAGATATGCCAAACTACTCAGATTTAATTCATGTTTAACAGTAAACATGAGGTGCTGTGACCCATTTGTATGCAGCTCAGGTTCTCTTTTTCTATACAAAAAAAGGATTAAATGGCATAGTAAAAATAAGAGGAAAATATATCTACTGTTGACTTATATTGGTATAATCTGGACATACATTGCCATGAAAGGCCACTTACATGTGCGTGACCCACAGCTAGAGGAGTAGGAAAAGAATATATTTAAAACCAAATTCTCAAGAAAGGTTTGTTGGTGGTTTTGTTGTGTGGGTTTTTTCCTCCTCTTCTGATGTCTCCTATCCATTCAAGCAAAAAACCCTAACAACCTGAAGTCTGCATTTTTGTAGATAAAATACTGCATGATCAAGCTGCAGATTTTGGGAAAGTGCTTTCCAGATTGTTTCCCAGTGAAGGGAAGAAAAAAGCCTAAGCTGTTTTTAGTAATAAATGCATGCAGATGTAAAGTTTTTTTGCATTCAAGGATCTCAAAGCAATGTATAAAACCAGGTAATCATTACTAGTGTTTTTAAAATGGAGGAAAATAAATCAAGAGTTGTGAAAATGAAAGTCAAAAAAAGTAGTGTGGGTGCACATAGCCCCTGTGCCAATTTTGAAAGCATCTGATCTGCTGCTTACAAGAATCATCAGCCCTTCGGTAGTCATCTGTGCTCCCAGGAGAAGCACAGAATAAGATTCAGGAAAACATTCAACTCAAGATACTCAAGTACAGCATGCTGAAGAACAGATGTTGTATTCTGTCTGTATCTTAAATTCTCTTGTTTTGTCAGCACTGAGAAGGTGCTCTTACTCTGGATTGTCTCCTGGAGTTAGGCAAGTCACAGGATGACTGGGAAAGAGAAACAACATTTGGACACAACCACTGCAATTCTAGGTTGTACAAACTGTGTCCTCTAAATTTGAGCCTTCAGAGAGGGCACATCCTCAGGTTTGGGGTATAGGAAGAGGCTCTTCATACTGAAGCTACTTTTCTTTGTCATCCAAGTCAATACTCGCTGGGTTAGCAGTTCAGCAAGAGCAATCGTGATCCTGTAGTCTAATATTCAGGGTGTCAATGTGGAAGGTGGGAAAACAGGATTCTAGTCCGTATGCTATTTAATGCTATGCGCTTAAAAAAAAATCCTGCAATAGAATGTGTTTAGGGCACTCATGGAAGTGCAAATGTAGCCTTCAGGCTGAGATGGGGTTTTGTCTGGGGACTACCCACACACTGTGTAAGTCTGCTGAGGCTATAAGTATTGAAAAATCGAGGATTGTTGCCCCTGCTTTTTTACCACTGTCTTTTTGTGGAGCTCTTCCAGTAGGTACAATTTGGAAACACCTGTTAAAATGAAATGCCTGTTAAAACTAGTGGGAGAGGCAGAGGTCTGTGCATCTCTGAGGCACTTGGCCAAAAGGAGAACTCTGGTTGCCTATGGATACTGACATCTCCTGAACTAGATGACAGCTGAATGTGGTTTTTGAAGATCTAAACTGTGGTCTTAAAGGGGATTTAGGCTACTTTAGTTGCTAAATCTGTTTGTGGATTTATTCTTGAGTGTCTTTTGAAAGGTTACTCATCAGTTCAGTGGAAGAGCAACAAAAAGAACACAGGATTTTTGACTTTTCTCCTCGCATTCAGACAATGCTACCTCGTGTTTGATAGAGAACAATGACTTTCAAAAACTTTTCCATCATTTTTAGAAGCTTTCTCAAAATTAGGACAGTGGTCTAGGCTCAGCCTTGGCAACTTCTGAAGAGTCTCTTCAGAGTTTGGTTCTAAATGTCATCAGTGTGGCCACATCTGGTTTGAAAGTTAAAATTCTGCAATGATAAAATCTGCTTGAACTTAATGGCATGGAAGCTTTATTTTTCCTTTTCTGCCTTGGAAATGTTCAGGACTGCATTACACCAGCACTCTGGAAACAAAACTGCTTAAATCCACTCTGACTTTTGTATGCTGTCTGTATGGTAATAATTGTGGCTAATGGGAAGATAGCTTCTACAATTATTATAATCAATAGATCAGGAACGCAAAGATAAAGCAAATTAGGAGTAATCTGATCTCTCTTCTAAATCGGTTCGTAAACTGAGAAGACAGTTGCAAGTGCTGATCTAGCTCTTCATTCAAATCAAGTGTTGTGATTTAACCTCAGCTAGCTACTAAGCCCCACGCAGCCAGTTGCTCACTCCCTCGCAATGGGATAGGGGAGAGAATCATAGAATGGTTTGGGTTGGAAGGGACCTCAAAGATCATCTAGTTCCAACACCCTGCCACAGGCAGGGACACCCTCCACTACACCAGGTTGCTGGAATCAGCAGAGTAAAAGTGAGAATTTGTGGGTTGAGATGATAAAGACAATTTAATAAGTAAAGTAAAAGCCACTCATGCAAAGCAAAACAGGGAATTCATTCACTCCTTCCCATCCGCAGGCAGATGTTCAACCATCTCCAGGAAAGCAACGCTCCATCATGTGCAAATCTTCCTTGGGAAGACAAATGCTCTCACTCTGAATGTCTCCTGCTTCCTTCTCCTTCCTCCCTCAACTTCTTATTTCTAAGCATGACACCACATATTACAGAATATCTCTGGTCAGTTGAGGTCGGCTATCTCAGCTGTGTCCCCTCACAGTGTCTTGTACACACCCAGCCCACTTGCTGGTGGGGTGAGAGGCAGAAAAGGCCTTGACAGTGTAAGCACTGCTCAGCAATAACTAAAACATCTCTTTATTATCAACACTGTTTTCAGCACAAATCTGAAACATAACCCTATAATAGCTACTGTGAAGAAAATTAATTCTATCCCAGCCAAAACCAGCACATCAAGCTCTTGTGTCATTTACTGGTAAGGCCAGCAGAGTTAAGTCAGTGTTGTTTTTCCACTTGTCTGGAATATCTACGTTAATTTTGCTCATCTGAAATGGCTCCAAATCTCTCAAATATTTTTGACTGGAGAACAGTATGGTTGGATAATGCAGCTTCCATCAGAGATGTGGGTCAGATCAAGCAAGGACTGTTCCCACAGCCTGATGGGTACAGGGAGGTGTGGGGAGATAGGAGTGCAGATGTTTTGCTGGCAGTTATGACAATGATTTAGTAGCCTGTGTTGGTTGAGCTGTTTAACCCATCTTTGTTTCAAGTATTCATCACTTGAATGGGATTGAAATTGCTTTTCTTTTACTGACAATGTGCTATTTGAAAAATACCTATGCTATAGCCTGAGGGATATTTGGGAGGGATTATCAACTCCTGTGCAAATGGGGGACACTTAGCATAAGCAGGGATGTATGTGGCCATGTTGTGTTCACTGTTTTTTTTTTTTAACTCCACAAGGAACCCCAAGGTCGACTGTTTGCTCTGAAGTCTACCTTTGATAAAGTGAAGCAGTGTTGGATTCCAGCTCGGCTGAAGGTCATTAGCATTCTCCTGCTGTATTACATGCAGATTTTCCTGGCTCACAAGAATAGCATTACATGGAGCATGCATTCTATATCAGCAAAAGAAATGCATACATGCAGAGATATAGCCAGGGTTTATAGGCTTATTAGAAGACATGTAAACACTCCTCTCCTCCATCTCCTCTGTCCTTATTTCCTGCTGACATTCCCCCTGGCTGTGTTTTCCCTTCCTCACCCTTACACACTTTCAACAGATTGGGGTGAGAAGGGTTGTTTTTACTTTAAATAACGTAAAATCAACAGCATAGTCTTTGATCTATCACCACCCTATATTGGCTGACCTTTGGGTGCACTGAGTATGTGGGGGTAAATATAAACTCAGTTCTGTAACCTTGGCTCAGGAATTCAAATGCCAGGCAGCAAAATTCCTTATAGTGAGGGGATGTGGATACAGCCCCCCTTCAAATAGGAAGGCTTGAGCAGCCAAAATTATATCAAATGACATAGCCATGCATGTTGAAATTTGTCCTATATTTGTTCAGGAACTTCTGTACCATGTAGCATATGTAAACTGAGCCCTATTGGCACCAGGGTAATTTGGCTTTGCATGGGATGGTGTGAAGGATATGTGTGGAGGAACACGGGGAAATGGATTAATCTTCTCCTCCCTTTAATTAATCTGTATATTCCTTTTTAAACAGAGTGGAGGGCAGACAGGGAGAAATAGAGATGCTTCTACAGATGTAGTGAGATGTTTGCAAAGAAAATTCTGTTCCTCAAGAATAGAGAAGTCCATCTCATTCAATTGTAGGCTATTGACTGTGGTATCCAAATACAGTCTCAATTATATCAGCAATCGGCTGGCTGATGGCCAGCAGTCTGCACTAAATGGGACAACACTCCCACAACCCTGGGTGGTGCGGTCCTGCAAGGAACTCTCCGTGTTTCTGGAGTCATTTTCACAGCAATCATTGCCCCTTTGTTTTGAAAAGCTGTTGAGGGATCCAACCACTTTCGATGCTGTCCTTCAGATGTTCTTCAGATGTTCCTTGTTCAGCCATTTTCATAGGTCTTGTAGAGTCTGTAAAGCATATGCAGCTGGCATCTTTGATAGTGTTGGATGGACAAACATACCACAAGCAAATTGCAAGCGGCAAAGTCCTAGGCTTTATGGTTCTTTTGGTATTGAGTAGCTCCTTGAGTTCAAGCCACTTAAAGACTGGTCAACAATGTGTCAATGCTGATGGAAGCGATGAGACCATCTCAGGCTGTGGTATCTCTCTGTGATGTCAACTTTTTTCCTCCCCTCTTAATTTTTTTGGTGAATAACCCCATTCTGCACACTGACTCACACTTTGTATTAATGAGAAATGTAAGGCTTTAAAAAAACAATTGCGCTGTAGCCTCATTAGTATGAAAAATCCATTACATGGAAGTCATTTGTCAAAGCCAACTGTTTAGTTGCTGTAATTTACATATTTATCAAGTTTGATTGGAATGTAATGGCTTTGACTTTCTTCATTTTTTTAACCTTTGTAACCCTCTTTCCATGAAGAAGGTGGTGGGGTTTTTTTTCTTTATGGGAAAGGGCAAAACAATTCTATTTAAATTCACTAATAAATATCCATATTAACATTTCAAATAATTTCTTTTTTTATATTGGAAATGAGTTACATTTCCATGTTTTTGCATGGAAATTGGTGTTGGATCTTATCAATCCATGAAGTTTTTGTCTCTGCTAAGGGATCTGGCTGGCAAAAAATAGACAGCACAAGACTCTGTAAATGAGATAATGAGTGTCAAGATATGCAGTTAATATTGGATCGCCATAATTCTTGTAGTTGAAGGATCAGACACGCACGGGTTTCCAGCATAATCACATGATTTATTATGGATGATTACTTTCATTTGCATCTGATACTGGGAGATTTGTGACAGAGCACCAACTAGAAGCATTATATTCCCTTGAATACAGGGCTGGAGACCCAGGAGACTGCTGAGGACCCTGATCCAGCTGAGCATCTTGCACCCCAGTGAGCTGTTACAAGACAGACAGGCAGAGGTGATGAGAGCTCGCTGTAGCAGCTGATACTGGGAGTTGTTAAGGCTAAGCAATGTGGCACTGCTTGTTTGCAACTGGCCTCAAGTGAAGAAATCCCTTCCCCCTGCTATGGAAAAGGCTAGAAAATATGATATAGTGGCTGCAAGAATGACAAGTGAAGAGCAGAATGCCAGGTCTCATCTGAGCACTGAAACTTTCTCTATGAAAAGATTGTAAGGACATGAGAATTGAGAACTGTGGTGTGCCTGTGTGCAAGGGTTCATCTGAAGGGGTCGGTTAGTTCCTCTGGAATAGTCTATGGCCTGAGCAAAAGCTAAAACAATGCATATAAAACTAAGGCATTTTTAAAAAAGTATAAACACTGAGGGAAGAAGGAAGTGAGAAATAGATTGAAATTCAGCGAAAGAAATTGCTGGCTGAATACCAAGAAAAATATCCTCAGGGTGAGACAATGGAATAGTTTTCCCCATAAATTGGGTGCTGGCCAGATAAGGATGGTCTCGATGAGCTAAAAGGTCCTTCCCAGATCAAATGTGAAAGGGAATACAGGTATTTCAGTGACTAACCTTGAGAGGCAGTGAATATTAAGCAGCAGGTGGCCAGCCACAAATATAACCTACGTGACAAAAAATGATCTGCTACAGAAGCTGTGGCATCCAGTCTGTCAGCCCCTTTTCTGTCCTCTGCTGCTTCACAGCATCTCCCACTTGACATTCCTATCTTTGACGTGTCCCATCCTTTAAATAAATGATGACTGAGAGTGATCCCCTTGAGCTTCAACTTGGAGTGTGTTTTTATTAATTTATTTCTTGCTGTGCTAGATTTCTCCCCCTCCACTTTTAAAGGCTCCTTTGACTTTAATTAAAATTCTCCGTAGGCTTATTGCCTTGAGAGAGAGAGTGTGCGTGTGTGTATAAATTGGTTTTAACAGTTTGCTGACTAGATACGTTTTAGAAAGCTCACGCAGCCTTCCAGCGCGTGTGTATGCAGACAACAAAATGTGTTTTACATACACACCATGCTATATTGATTACCTGTGTCTCTGAAATTTATTGCTAAATAGTGATGGGACAAAAAGGACAATTAAGATTGGTAGACACTTGTGTGCACGTGAAGTTCATGTGGTCCTTACAGAGATCTTGGAGAAGAACCACGTTTACAAGAGGAACTGTTCTTGGTTTGATGCAAGGCAGGGGACAGACACGGCTGGTTAGTTAGAGCACGAGAAGGTTTTATGTCCAGGTGGAATATAAACATCTTTGTGATAATTGCTTTAGCAACAGAGGGGAAAATGTCATAAGCAGCATCTGAATAAGAACGGCAGCTTACTTAATTCTTGGCCCTTAATGAGGATGGAAAGTGCCCTGTCTCTGGGCAGGTTTCTCACCATTTTCTTTTGAAGGAAAGGACAAGGGTGTGACAAGACTTTCTCCTGCCAGACTGTGGGATATGTGGTGTAGGTCAAATATTCTTAGTACACTTCTGTCTGAGGTCGTGTCTGTGACACTTGCTCATGCTGGAGTCATAGTCAAAAGTGAGTGGAATACACGCACCTAAGTGAAGCTGATTTAGGACTGTTGAGACTCCTCTCAAGCCACAGACTCCCTGGCATCATGTCGCTGTGATTAGAAACTGTGAAGAATCATTGAATAAAAGCAGGGGCCTGGCAATGTGTCCAGGAGAGGTCACCCCACTTTTTGGTGAGAAGAGGATGCTTTCCACCCATCTTTGCCATCCCCCCTTACATTAAAAAGATCCTGTTTCTCATCCTGATTTGAAACCAATGTCTAAAATACAGGAAAGAAGGACTTGCTTCTGGCTGGTTTAGGGATGTGTGAGTGTTTCGCTCTGAGAGACTGCATCCCCCATCTTGCTGAAACATTTAAAATTTTGAATTCAGTGTGTAAGAACCTCTACTGAGCATCTTAATTTTTGGTGCTGCATGTTCAGGTCCAAATTCTGATTTCAGGCAAGCTGTGAATGTGAAGAGAGAGGCTATTCATTGGTGTCTATTTCTTGTCTTGCGGGCTCAAGCCTCTCTCCAAAGAGTGTTGGTGCTTCCTGGAGAGGTCAGTGTCACGTTCCAAGGAGCACTGCTCTTCATGAATCTCATTTCAGCAGGTTGCTTTTTATTGACCGCTAGCTCAGCTACCAAAGAACACACTGTCATAGTTCAGTAAAGGCCAAAACCTCTTGCAGAACACCTTACACATCCTGCCTGGGATGACTGCATTCAAGCCAGGTCTTGTACACTGAAGGCTTTATTCTGCTTAACCCTGTCAATCCCTTTCCTTCTTCCTAGGGAGGGTCTGGTGCAGGGGAAAAAAAAAAAAAATCATCTATGTCTTGCAATTGAGCATGGGTTGTCCCCACTTATTTATAATTAATGTTTTGGGAAGAAGGAGAGAGAAGGGTTCATGCTGTTCAAGTCAGTGTCTAAAAGGTGGAATACCGGAGATGAATCCAGTGACAGTGTTGGTGGTATTGTTTCACTGCTCCCCCATGTTTGAGCCTTTAGCCCAGCTGGATGAAGCCTTGGTTGATTTTCACCTATTTTCTTCCTCCCAGAACAAGACCTGACCCTACTTAGAACAAGATACCTGAGTAGGTATCTATCTAGCTTTGTCCACTATTTCATGCCTCTCCACCTTTTTTTCAATTCTGCTTCTGTTGTACTTTTTGCCTTTTTAAATGAAGAATATGAGGCACAGCCCCAGTAAGCAAAGTTTTTTCAAGTTACGGCTTCCCAGAAACATCTTTCCTGATTTCTGCATTTTGTCTTGCAGCTTGTTCTTTCCCTATTATTTTTATCCATTGGCTTTGAGAGGTTAGAGACGCTGAACTGGGAGATTGTGGAGTTGCATCTTGTGGTAGTGTTAGATGTCCTTTTTGGTACTGCCTTCCTTGGAAGGATCCATGGTGAGCGCAAGGAGGTCGCTCTGCATCTCAGAAAAACTAGAAGAGTTTTGAGTATAGCTGTGCTGGGACTCTCAGTTCTATTCTGAAGTGCACATGGTTTTGCTCAATTTTTATATGAGAAAACCTAAGCACTGAAGTTAATGACAGGCAAATCCACAGCAAAACTGGAAAGAACACAACAAAGGTGTCCTGGCAGCTCCTGTAACTGCTGGACTACTGAGTGGTTGGTAATTCCCTCTTTGCTATCTTGGCTGAAATTCTGACATAAATTATTCTCTTATCTTTCTGCCCATGCATACTTGTAGCAAAAAAAACATAGCCTTAGCCCTCTCCACTGGAGAGAGCTGATAGAGAATTGCTTTATAACAGGCCCTAGCAATATCTTTTGAATCCCTGGAATTTAAAGACAAACTGAAAAGATACCCATGTAACTGTAGTACTGCAGGTAGAAATGTCTTGCATCTGAATATTTTATTTCTATCCCTTTGTATAAAGTGAAGGCTACCGGGGTGGTGAGCATTTCTAGAGGGATGTTAGCTGTGAAAAGAGAGCAAGATAGGTACTAGTTAGTATTGATTCCTTCCCTAAAGATGAGGCCCTCTTCCTTTGTGGCTGCAGGCAGCTCCTTAGTGTTTCTACCTTATCTTCACTGATGTGGGGTTGCAGAGCTCAGTTAAGAGAACTCTGTGGAATGGCTGAAGATCTTTATTACTGTCACTGGGGGTAACTGGAGCAGTGCTGCTACGTATATAAGCTATTGCGTTTCTATCTAGTCTAAAATTTTTGGAGAGAGAGATATAAATAGGATGTGTTCTGGTTTGTTTAGTTTGTAATTTAATATCAACCATTGCTAGGAAAAAAAAAGTATTGTGGATCAGAGTTCACGTATTTAAATACAGATGGGTGAGTTCTGCTTCTGTGGAATTTAAGGAAACAGCATTGAAAGATACTCAAGTAAAATGAAGACTTTGAGCAAATCGTGGCTAGAATGCTTTTGGCTTGGTGGTTTTTTTTTTCTTTTCCCTGTAGGTAAACTTTACTTTCTTGTTCTATATCATCTGAAGGACACATGCATTTTCTGGGATTTTGGGAATGATTTCTGGGGTTCTGGGATTAGACATCAAATTTAACAAGATGATATATAGCTTTGAGGAGACACATTTGATGTACCACTTAGCCTTCCCATAATTTACTGCCTGTCTTTGGTCTCTGGAGGGCAAGGGGTTTATCTACACTCCAACCTGACTTTATAAATAGCAAAGCAGGAGAGGGAAAAAGAAAGCAGGCTGGGGACCTGCCTGCTAAACTGTTATGATATGACGGTGATGCAGGTAGGTGACATTAAATGCTACTGTCTGCATCCTTAATTGTGAGTTGTTGTCACCTTGGCCGTTTGAGGATGAAAATGTGCTGTTCATATTCCAGATTTCTATTCTTATTCATAGGACTGTATGTTCTAATGTTCAAATGCATATGTATAATTTAAAAACAAAACCTTGGGTTTTTTGGGAGGTTTTTTTTAGTGGAGACAAGGAGGGAGGAAAGATGCGAGAGTACCTTGACTGGTTTTGCATGCAGTTAATTTTCCTGCCTCGGAAGCGTAGCAAGCTGACAGTATCAGAAAGCCCAAATGGAAAAATGGTTGTTTCCAAAACGTAATGAAGATTAAAAACAAACAAGTGGGGCTGGGAGGTAAGGGCGGGGGGGGATCTTGCTCTGGAGTCTTTTGCCATTTCTGATTTTGCAAATAGCTCTGCAATGTCGTTTGATCTACGCTTCAGCATAATTTTACCAGGAGATATTTCTGGCCTTTTGCTTTATAGTCAGATCGCTTTGCTGGACTATTAGGTTGAAAATGCAGTCAAGTATTAGCATCGAAACTGTTTATATAACCTCCCACTGCATGGAACCCCTCCAAAATACCCCGGAAGAGGGAGGGAAGGGGAAGGAGAGGATGAAAAACAAGAGCTGGATAGAAATAATGCCTGCTCTGGGATTTAAATAGGTCAACTCATTTCAGTAAATAGAAGTTAGTCTGTTGATATATACCCATCTACTTAAACTGTCGTCAAAGAAGTTCACTCAGCTGCATTCCAGCAGAGATGGTTGGCCATTAGAGAGATGTGAAAGGCATTGTTACAGAGGACTTGGAAAAGGAAGGAGGAACAAAGAAATAGCCAGACAAGGAGATCATACAAGTATTACACTTTCAGATTCCTGGTGGCACTGGCAAGCGTTGATAACTCTTTCAGCATCTACCTTCAGAATACTGAGTCTCACTTTCCTACCCTACCCCTCTGTTTGTCTCTATAGGATGCTTACGTATGGCACAGTTTAAATGTTCCTTTTTTTTCCTTTTCTGCTGTAATATATTTAATTTGCTTTGAACAAGAGCAAGCCCAAATCCCAAGGCCTCTGAATAAGGGGGAGTTATGGAGGGGGGAATACAATGAATGTCTTAATCCTGTGTCACCCTGTCTTTGAGACACTGTGCTACATTAAATTGATTTTGCAAATGAAAGCTAAAAGCTAAGCAAAAGCCACCAATCTATTTTGCCTAAAGATGATTTTAGTGCTCTTTATGTTCCCCTAAATGACAAACCAATTTGTTACCTGCCTACATAAACATTTGCCTATATTAGCACCAGAAATGTTTTATTTTTATTAGCCCAAACTTTATCTTTTTATGAAGACACAGGGGCCCAATAAAATTAGTGTGCAAATATAATACCCAATTTGCATTTTTCCATGGTCAGCAGAAAAGCTAAGCAAAACCAATTTGATATTAGGTCAGCATATACATCAATAAAGCATACACACGCAGAGGACCATTGTAATGGTCCCTGTAATTTCTACACTGCCAGAGTAAAGAGATTAAATAATACTAAATGCTCCAAAATAGCTTTGCTTTTAAGGGGAATGTAAAAAGAAAGAGAGACTTTGGCATAAAATGGGCAATAAAGGATAATAGTTGCACAATCTCCAACTTAAAAACATTGTGACGATTTCAGAGGCAGGCTGCCTGCTAAATGGCCCCAATTCAGCAAAGCTCTCATGCGAACGCTTACATTTTAGCACATTTTTAAACACAACAGAAGTCCATCAAACAAATCACGTGCTTAAGCACCTGTCAGAGCCAGGCCAGAACCTGAATGACAATCCAGAACCTGAGAGGTTTGATCCAGTTTTGAGCATTACATGCAGGACCATTGCTGGGTAGAAGTTCCATGCACAAGTGAGGTTTTGCTAAAAAAAACTCCTCTGTGCTCCAGACGAGGCTATCTGAACATGGTGGTAGGTGAGGTCATTCCATGAGCAATGAGGGCACCTTGTAGCAGTGCTCCCTCTGCACAGAACCAGCCTCCCATGGATTCTGCATGGGAGACAAGATACTGCTGCCTCGCTTTCCAGGTAAAGGTACGTAGGAATAGGTGTCTGACTTTCAAAAACTACGGTCCAGTCTTTGCTCACCTCTCTGTGGTACAAATGGCATTGTTTTTACTTTCTGTGCCACTTAGTTTGCTCGAGCAGTACAAAGAAACTATAAGAAGGCAAGAAAGAAAAGCGTGTGTTTATCTGACCTCACCAAGTCTAGTGGGATTTGGTAGTGACCAAAAATGGTGTTCTTTTGTACTCTCTGTTGCTGAGATGTGCATTCTTACCTGAAATGACATTTGTGACCAGAAATAACAAAAATAAATGGAATTAGGTGCTAATCTGGACTCTTAGGAAAAGCCAGAGTACAGTAAATGCTGCTTAGATTTGATTTGCTAAAGCAGAGACTAGGCAGGACAGCAACGACATCAGTGTTCACTTTCAAAGCAGATGTTACAGTTCTGTTGGCCACAGACAAGCCGAGACAGCACAGTGAAGTGTAATGCAATAGAGTTCTTCTGATTTCCTCCGTGGAGCCTTTAACTGACAGGGCTTGGAATATGAAATGCTGGCAACAGTCCACATCGTACCGCAAAGTAGATGAGACAGGAAGAAAATACAGAATTTATTTGCATAAACATATTTCATGAAAATATATACGAGTATTTAAATCAAATTATTTTTTGGGCATATGCTTTTAGGGTGATAGATTTCTTCTGATTAGAATCTTATGGCCTTCTACAGATGGAGTGAAATGTGAGAGGTGAGAAAGGCAAGGTTTTCCTAGTACCTTGCCCCAGATTTGGAATTCTCTGCAAAGGAATGGAATTCGCTTCCAAGTTCTTCTTACTGGTGCCAGTTAAAGGCTTTTTGAAGTAGACTTCTAGGGTCAGACTTGCTCATCCTTTGTAATTAGTACTAATTTGTGAACTCGTATCACTATCGTGTCATGGCTATAAATAAGACTTAAAGAAACTGCAAATCTGCAATTCCTATGTAGTCTGTTTCTGGTCTGGATGTGGTAGCAGGAAAGATCCTGGATGATCCTGAATCAAAGTTCTATCTCAATTCTGTTACAGCACTTCATTTTGGTAGTGCAAATGAGATTCCATAAATTTAACCTTTCTGCATGAAATTTCTAGATACTTATTATTAAGGTACTACATACAAATACTGTCATTTTCATGTTTTTATAGTAGTGTAAAAATTGGATTAAAGTGGCTAAGTGAATTTGCCTTCCCGTGAAGGTTTAGATTTTGATCTGACTTTTTTTTTCAGTAGAAAATGTTTTCTGCGGGACTGTTTCAGTTGCACTAGTGTAATATGTAACCAAGAATGGAAATTGCTGTTTCCTGGGTGAGAGCTGGGGGATTGTTGCCAGTGGGATTACTTTAAGTGGTTGGCTTGAACATGCTATAGCATTAGAGAAGAAGGAACATGAGTTGAGGGCTAAACAGTGCAGGTGATATTCAGAATGAGAGACTTCAGCTGCTTGCTTGCAGCTAACTGGCTTTCTTTTCAGTATGACATTTGCTTGGTGTTTATCAACATTGTGGTAGCTTTAGAACCACAATAGGTAGAGGTTAGTGTTGTTTATTCTGACTAGCATCTTAGATCTTCATAGCTTTGTCCAAGAGAGTTCTATGTGGCAAAGCAACAGGATGGTGGTGGGTGTGTAGCAAGCTATGAGGGCATAACATGCAGTGGCAGATTGTTTGGGTCCCAGTCAGAATCTTAAGACAAATATTATCAATGATGATGGTAGTGGTAGCCTTCAGAGGGAAAAGAAAATATTTACTTCAATCTTCAAGATACTTTCTGGAAGAGAAAATGAAACAGAAATAATTCCAGAAATCCATAAATTTCTTCCCTTGGAAAACTTTTTCTTCAAAAAGTTTTATCTCTAAGGTTCACTGCTATGGCAGTGGGAAGGATAGAAAGGGTACCACAACAGAATATGTCTCTGCATTTTTGTATCTGGCAAAGTTCTGGCTAAATAGAGCGTGCCTTTCTGTCATTTTGCTTAAGTGGTTTTGGCATCTACTGAGCAAAGCTATACACTTCTAATCTTTGTAATTTTGATTGATCTTTTCAATCCTGAAGTAGGAAACAGGATGCACTTTCAATGTAACGTTTAAATTAAAACATGAAATGTTGTTCTGTAGTTGTTGTATCCATTATTGGTTTGGTGGATTAACCTTGGCCAGATGCCCACCCAGCTGCTCCCTCTTCTACAGGACAGGGGGAGAAATTACGATGAAAAGGCTTGTGGGTCAAGATAAAGACAGGGATATCACCTACCAATTATCATCATGGGCAAAGCAGACTTGACTTTTGGGAAAATTATTCAGATTTATCACCAGTTAAAATAGACTTGTATAGTGAGAATCACAGAGAAAAGTTAAAACAACACATTCCCCCCTGCCCTATTTTCTGAGGAATGATTTCACTCCCAACTCCTCCAATCCCTGCTCCTTCTGTGTCCCTAGTGGTGCCGGGGATGGATAACGGGGTTGTGGACAGTCCAAGCTGCTGCTCCTTCGTCCTCACGCTTTCCCCTGTTCCAGCCTGGGCCCTTCCTGTGATCCTTCAGGATGATGTGTTCTGGCACAGGGTCCTTCACAGGTGGTGGTGTGGGTATTTGTTCCAGCCTGGTGTCTCCAAGGGGCTGCAGAGGGTTCTCTGTCCTGGTGCCTGGAGTGCCACCTCCCCTCCTCCCCTGCTGGTGCTCGTAGGGCTGTTTCTCGTGTTGTTGCTCCCACTCCTCACTGCCCGTGCGGTAGTTTTGCCCGTCCTTACATGCACTTCCAAGGAAGTGCCCCCACCGTGGCTGAGGGGCTGAGCCGTGCCCTGTGCCCAGGCTGTTGCGGAGACGGATGGAACCAGCCAGAACCAGCTGCGAGTGGCGCGGGGTGGCGCCAGCTCTCCTCAGGGAGCTCAGCCCCGCAGCCCCCATGCCAGCACCTGGGCACGGGCACCTGCTGCAACTGGTGAAGAAAAAAGAACAGAAAATATCTTTTTTTTTTTTTAAATCCTGACTTCTGTAGCTTGATCATAGTTACCCTTTTTTTGTCTATTCTTTCATTTTTAGGCTATACGTAAAACCATGGAGAGGACAGCACTGTTGCTGTTTGGGCTTAGGGGAGTGTTTGGAGGAGCGTGTGTGTATGTACGTGTTTGCCTTTCCTTTTATCACGGGATGTTGTGCAGACCAAGGCGAGCTTGCAAGGCTGAACGTAGGATTCCCAAGAGCGCCTGTGGAATGTCCAGTTGGATGGGCTAAACGTGCTGGTGCTGGGTGAGGGCGCAGGCCATTAGCCCAGCCTGTGAATGGCACGTGCCCCGAAACGGCCGGGCTCACAGTCCCCACCGCAAACCCTTAGGTGTTAGGGCATTCAGCATGAACTTGTCTTTGGTTGGAAGCCCTTGGTGCCATGGGCTGGCTAATGGGCATCCATGTTGCCTCATATGTCCCCTTTTTAGCAGTGTTCTTAAAGCAGCTGAACTGAGATTGCAGAGGACGGGCAGAACTGAAAGCTTGTCTACCAGTTGAGTTTCTTCCCCTATGTTCACAAAGCCTGGTATTTAAGCAGAGACTTTACTCACCAAAGCAACTTTTACCAGATTCACTCACATTTAGAAGGCGCTACTGATTTTTCTAGGCTTTCCAAGCTGCATTAAAGATATATGTTTTCCAAAATGTTAGTAGAAACACTTAAATGTTTATGTGCTCGTGCAGATGCACACATTATGAAATCCAAACACAGAAAATGAAAATGACTCTCTAAAAAATGTTAACGAGTCACATTATTTCATCCAGCCCAAATACCAGAAAGAAATACACGAGCATAGTCACACATGCCATTTGTTTTATTGTTTCTGTATGAATAATCCAGGATATTGCTTAAAGAAGATTTATAAAGGTATTGTTTGGCTTGACAAACTTGGAGAAAGTGTCTGCTCCATGAAGATGGGCAGCCAGCTGTGCCTGTGCTCCTTTTGAGCGATGCATGTCTAGGAGGCTGGGTACTATGGAGGGGTCTGTACATTGCGGGCTGGAAAGTGAGCAATGCATTGGGGATTGTCAGCCAAGGTAGAATGAAGTTGCTTGGCACTGAGTGCAGGGTGGTAATTTTGTGCTCTTCCATCCCCTAAGGAAGTGGGTAAGGAAAGTCCTGGTTTGCACCCAGTGTCACATCTCCCATTGACTCCAAGTAGCTTTGCACTGAGCCCTGAATTGGGAAAGTTTTCTTAAGTTCCAGAGGAGAATGAACTGACTAATGATTTTAATAACTGTTATGAAGGGTAAAGCATAAATAAAAAAAAATGTGGTAATTAAAAACAAACAAAACCAAAGCCACAAAACCCCCCAAACTAATCATCTGTCCAAAAGATTTCCTAACCAAGGAGCTGTTTCAGCTCCAAACAGTG
Source organism: Tauraco erythrolophus (assembly GCF_009769465.1). NCBI lineage: Eukaryota > Metazoa > Chordata > Aves > Musophagiformes > Musophagidae > Tauraco > Tauraco erythrolophus. The sequence continues at coordinate 27,230,615 of NC_141474.1, read as the reverse complement.
GCAGTCATGTTGCTGAGCATTGCTTCTGTGCTGAGCTACTGCCCCTTTAATGTAATGTTGTTTTTCCAAGAGAGGAGGAAAACTCTTCTCCTCTTGCAAAAGTGATTCCAGCCTTTTCCTTTTGCTCGTTAAAGTTGGTTTGCTGATTTATCTTTCCCTCCCACACTACTTAATGCAAATGATGTGGGGTGGTCATCAACTTCTAGCTGATGGTGTTGTGTTCCTTTTTGCTGCCTCCCACTTTTCTTCTGTAGACAGAATTGACCCCACCAGCTGCTACTTTGTCAGAGACATTCTTTCTTATATTTCTTTGCCTCTGGGGCTCAGAAACACCAGAGTGGTGAAGCTGGAGTATGAAAGAACAAATGAATGGCTGAGTTACAGGGTGAGCAGCTGTAGGACATTAAGAGAGACCAAGGAAATAAAAAAGAAACCTGCTGAGATTGTCTCCTGAGAACAACCAAAAATATACCGATTATTCCTGTGGTGCTGTTAGGTGTGATTTACCATTGGAGAAACTGAATATTTCTAAGAATTTAGGAAACTAAAAAAATAACTCAGGTATAGTCTCAAGGACTCCCAAACACCTTTGAAATTAAAAGTCTATGTTTGGGTATATATGCAATGTATCTACCTAATTAAAAAAATAAAAGCTTGGATTTAGTTTCCAGTCTCCTTTCAGTGTGTAAACTTTTTATTTCAAAACAAAGATTTAAACAGTCTGTAGCAGTTGGATCCTGCTGAGTTTAGTAATACCCCTGCTGCGTGTTCAGATCTAGATAAGACATATAACTGAGGTCCTGACCTCTTACGGTCTTTAAACCATAAGACCCCATTTCGAAAGAGCATAATTTTTATCTCCTGTTTATTAAACGCAGTCGCTGCACAAATAGAAAAGATCCTGCTTGACCCATGCAGTTTATGGCTGAAGCAAGTGGCCAAATTAGTGTGGTTTCGGTACTAGGGGATTAACCCGTGTTAAATCCAGTGTAGCTGGGATCTAAGTCTCCCTTCAATCTATCTGTGATTTGAAGGGAACTCACTGGAGGAGGTTGCTGGATTCAGTCCTGGTCTCTTTTCCATACTTTATTGTTTTTGAACATTTCTTTCAGTCAAGGCAGATGCAGTCCCAAATAGTTAAGAGATAAAAAAAAAAAAACCTCCCAAAATCGTCCGGAGCAAAGCCTATTAAATGTCATTTGTTAGCACTTTACCATCGTTTGGTGCTGTTAAGGCTTGTACCAAGTTTAACGCAGGGAGCAATTGGCTTTACGTTGTGAATGGACCCCCACTGTTCTTCTTGTCGCCCCAGGGGGGCATTTATCACAAGCGAGAGAGCAATTACAGTGCAGTTAAACTCACTGTAGTAAATCCTGGTTTTTAAAAAGAGAGCTAACTTTGTTGTTGCAGGTTGGGCTGCATGTCATTAGTTTTGCAGCCCTTGTGCAGTCTGCTATATGGCCTGGTATGGAGACCCAGTGACACGCTCTCCTTTAATTATAGATTGTGCTTATTTATAATGTATGACTAATTTTAATAAAAGGATATGCTTTAATATTAATGGCCCTTTGTGTCCTGCATATGGGACCCAGTTTAAGGATCTTTATCTCTCTTTCTTCCTCTGTCCCCTGCCACCCCCTTCTGCAGCGAACCTGCGTCCAGGGGCTGAACAGAAAGTGGTGTTCATCACTGCACGAGTCCACCCTGGGGAAACACCATCTTCCTTCGTGTGCCAAGGTGAGTGTCTGCATGAAGATGGCAGATCTGATGGATCTGATTTCCTGTTGATGTGCATATTGGATCTGCGTAGCTTTGAATCTGATAGAATCATAGAATGGTTATAGAAGCCCAAGTTCACAGGACTTTTTTTTCCACAGTGAGAATATTAGCAGCATCTCACCTCTATCCAGCTACCTGTTGTCTTGTGGGCAGTAGGAATATTTTATCTCTGAGTCTTGTGAATTTTTGCTCAATCTGGTCAGAATTGGACAGTGGGCTCTGAAGCTATTCAGGAAGACTCAACAGTCACTTTCATACATGTGCAATGTGATCATGTAAGGCTCCTTTTCTTAGGAAAAGAGGCTGGAAAAGCTCAGGGAGTGCTCCTCTGTTAAGTACTTGTGTTTTCTTGTTGTCTGCTATCTTAGGCTTCTTTTCCACCGCAAAGCAGTGACTCTAGTTCTCCAGTTTAATTCTAAGAGACTTCTATGTGTCTGAAGCTGCTGTTCTGAGGAGCACAGATCCCAGTGGCTGACAGCTGTTCTCTGTACAAAGCATTCCTGCTAAAAATAGAAAGCAAATTGCCCAGCTCATATTTATAAAGAACTGTAAATCTCAGGCTTGTGGGTACAAATAAATAAATAATCCTGACTTGTGTTCATATAACTTCATTGTGTAGGTCTGAAATATTGTACTTATGGTATGTGACTTTCTGTGGTGGTAAATTGTTGACGGTGTAAATCAATGTAACTTCCCTGAAGCCAAGGCAATGTGCTCATTTACTACATCAGCTTGGATCTGGCCCTGCCTAGGCAATGAGTTGCATCAATCAAGCATATGCAGAGTTTATTACGTTGGCTGCTTGTAATGCTGCAGATTGGTTTGTGACTGGCCCTGTTGGTACCTAAAGACCTCGGCAGGAAAGGTCTGGCACAGTTTTGTGGTCTTCTCTGTGTGCTCCTCATCCTGGCAAGGTTCTTGTCTGGCACTTTTTGAAGGCAAAAGGTCAACAGCTGTCACTTCGGCTGTCCCAGCCTGATGGGTTAACAGGACACTGGGCCTCTTCTTGCTGGCCTGTGTAGCAAAGGTAAAACTCCTCCTCTGATAAAACAGTGCTTTGGATTAAGAGCAGGAAAACTCAGCAAGTTTCCCATCTCCTGTGGTGGCATAGTCAATACAGGGCATTATAGCACACATGATGTTTGTTAATGAATATGGATTTTTAATTGGATACTTTGATTCTGTTTACGACTGCTGGCAGAGCCATGTGAAATGAGAGCTGAGGCGTGCTGCTGAGGTGGTACTTTGTATATGACGTTACTTTATTTTGATAATGGAGAGTTTATTCAAAAGGGAAAAAAAGGGAATGTGAAAAGTGGATGGCATACTTAGCCTGATTAAACAACTGGATGGAAGTCATGCTCTGATTGTTTCAGAGAAACTTTGTGTTTTGTAGGAAAAATCAAAACCAAAAAGGAAGGGAGAGGGAAATAAGAAAAAGAAAAAGGAGGGATCAGTCTTGGAGAAACACATCCAGAAACTTGCTGTGACTGCAGTTATAATGCACGCTTGACTCGCTTGGAAATGCACGGATCTGAAGGCACTGAGCTCCGCTGCGCATTGAGCCATTCTGCCCAGTGCAGATGAAGCTGCCTTGTGTGTATAATTAGTGTCAAGACAAGTAGAAGTGGCAAACATTTCAAGGCCATTGCAGTGTTGTTTCTAACATTGCCAAACGTGAAACAGGATGCTTGCTCCATCTTTGGAAACTTTTGTGCGGGACAGTCAAGGGATAAAAAGGATCCCTTTGGCAGTCAAGTTGAGGGTACAACAAGGAGCTGTATTTCTGGAGTCTTGGGAAGCATTTTGGCAGTCAGGTGTTGCAGATTTAATATCCAAATGCCAGACCATGGAACATGCCAGGATTTTTTTTTTTGGTAAAGAGATTTCTTCTTGAATGTTTGATTATACTCACCTCCTGAAGTATTAAGATATGGAAGTTAATCCCAAAGGTTTCCCAGGTGCAAGCAGCATCTCGTATATGGAAGAGCAGAATTGTGACTGCTGAGGCCTGGAGAATCAGCCAATAGGGGAAAAGATAATGCATTACAGGTTCCTTTTTTTTTGATCTTCATCTTTTTTTGGGTTTCATTCAGTTCAGGCCCTGCCTTTCTCTTTAAAGCTCTAAGCTTATAACTAGCTCCTTACTCATTTTTCTACCTGTCTTTGAGCTAGCCGAGTCTCTTCCTACCTTCTTTGGCTTACTCTCTGCTAAGGATATAGAACTATGTGTAGTCCAAACACCAGCTTCCTGGGGCCTGACAGGAACTCCCTGTTACATCTTACATTTTTTGATTAGGCAAAATACCCTGAGGAGCTGCAAGTTGTCTAGCCTTGATATATTAGGACTTACTTGGTCCTGTCTATTGGTCCGTTGTGCCTCAATTTTACCTGTGGATTAAATCTAAGCAAGAATCTTTGTGTTCTTTTTGGAAAAGACCCTAAGGTCATCTACCCATTCAGAGCTGTATTGCTTCAGTGTCATCCTTCTTCATAGTCCATTATGAAGAATTCACTTAAAACTGAATTTTGGCTACAAATACCCTGTATTCCTGCAGATGTACAAGTATTATAAACTTGGATGTACACCTCTGTCTCACTACAGCTGTGGAGTGCTTGCAGCAGTACCCAAACCTCCCCAGAATCATTAGGCACCTCATCCAGCAGTCAAAACCAAGTGCTGTAATATTTCACACATGGCACAGCTGGTGAGCTGTAGCTCACTTCCTTGTAAGGCAGACAAAACCCCAGAGGGGCCTCTTCATAGAGAGATGGATTAAGAACCTTTTGTTTCCGTTTTGGTCTTTCAAGAGTTATTACAATGCTTCAGGTTAGCCTTTTTAGGAAGTTTTCCCAATAGTTCTTAACTGCTTGTAGTGAAGTTCAAGGACAGAGATGGAGAGTTAGTCACCAGAGAGTACGTTTGCGTGAGTACCCTTTACATCCAAAGGTAGGATGGTACAGTCCTCCTCGGGCTGTGACGGTCATCATGAGCATTGATGCTGGTGTCATGTTTGAGGATGAGTAAGTAAAAGTAGCGTCTAGAATGAAGAGGACTCTGTTGTTTTCACTTTGCTCTTATAGACCATTTTCTAACCAACTGGAGTCACCGCTGCCCCTGAAGGGCTTTTATAGTGCAACGCAAAACAGTGAATTCATCTTACAGCTTGAACTCATCTCTCATGGGTGGTTTAGATTTTTTTGAGACGTTCTTCTGAAGTTGTGGTTTTAGAGTCTTTTCCTTTCTTAGATATTTTTCCTCATTTTCTTACCCCCCAGTATTTTTATTTAAGAAAATTTATGCTATTTTGTCTTCCACATTATGCTGTTAAGGCAAGTGAATTATTAATTCTTACAGATAGGGTCAGATGTCAGATAATGCTTATATATGTATGTAGTATGCACAAATGTGTGTAAAATGTGTACAAATTCCTACCCTCTAAACACTGGTGATAAGTCAGCTTTCCAAAGGCTTGGATTTTATACAAGACCTGGCAATAGGAATGTTTTACCCAATACTCTTACAGTCTTATTTTCTGTCCTTTGCCTGCTAAATTTTATTTTCTTTGTGGGGGATAAACCACTGTCCCTCACCTACTCATGTGCATGGAAAGTTGTAGGAGACATGAGGTGACTACCATGTTTGTTTGCCCTGTATGCTTTGGTTTCTGTCAACAGTCAGGAATTCCAAGCCTAAGCATGTCTAGATGTACTTAAACATATACTTTCCTCATAGACTTAGCACGTTCCATTAGTAGGATGTCATTTGTCGTCTTTCTAGCACATTTGCCAGTGTGGCATCCACCATGCCATCTAAATGCAAAAATGAAAATGTGTACCCTGAGCATTTTACTCTTATATAGTTTGCCAAGCTGGGAGCCCAGAATGGAAGACCCAGTGCAAGAGGGGAGGAAGAGAGCACAGCTGAGTTTGCAGATGCTGAGCATCTTGTGCTAAGTGTAATTTGACCTGAAGCTGACCTTGAAGCTTATGGGCTGAATAGGGAACAGCCATTAAAAAGAAAATATAAGGAAAACAGACACCTGGGACTCTTTTCCATAAGAAATGGAGCAAAAATGACTTTTCAATCAATCTTTTTTCATTACAGCTGCTTAAATGAATGCTCCCTCTTGCTTCACCTTAAATCAGGTGATATGAAATGGAAAACCAGACTACACTGGGCAATGTCTCTTGGTTTTCTGTTAACATTCTTGATCTGTGTTTTTAATCCCCAGCCTCTTGCCAGCAGAGGGCAGGAAAAAAAGTCTGAAAACTCTTGTACAAATTTTGATTCAATGTTCAAAGAATGGGATAGAAGGGAACAGACTGCCTGAAAACAAGTCTCCCACCAGCTGTCTCAGGAGTCCTGCTGTTACACAATAACTCACTGGACTACTGGGTGATTGAACTTGCTCTCTATGTGACCAAGGTGCTCCGCATGCTATGAAGGATTTTATTCTTGGACAGATTCCAAGATGACCTCTTAAAAGCAGTGGTAGTTTTCTAGTTCACTTCACGGAGGCCAGTGCCTTCAAATTCTTTGAATTCGATCCTGCAGGATCCCGGAAGGAGTTAGCAAGAGAGTGAAGTTGCTATAACATGATTGGAACTTGGGATTTTTGGGGGGTTTGTTTCGGTTTTTGCTTGTGGGAATGGCAGTTGTATGTATGAGAACAGTAATTTTGAAACTTGTTGCTCCTACTTGGAATTTTAGCCAACCTCTGTCTTTTATTATGAAGAAAGAGGAGGGATAAACTGTCAGAGTTAAAAGCTGCTTTTCTGCTTCCTTCATTAAACATAAATAATCTGAGCATTAGGGCATAAATGATAGTAGCAGAAAGACAGGACAGGGCATGTTTTAAACGTAAGAGTAAATCAGCTAATGAAACCTTTACATGTGAAGAGAATATTTCTGAAGTAACAGAGGTGATGACCTTGCTTAGCTGTTTCCAGGGGATAAATTTCTCCTAAAGAAATTGAGTTCTCTAGGCATTGGTACAGGATGCTTTGGTAACAGCAGCTGTACTGGAGTAAAACACTGAGCCCAGAAAGTGCCTGTTGTGGTGATGACGATGGAGCCCTCAGAATCTTAAGAATGTTATCTGCCAGACTTCATATCAGACTAAATTTGCATCGGAATGGGTTGCATCGGTTCTGACCTCCTTCTAGGTACTTAATCTGTTGTACTCTTCCTTCTAGAAAGTCAATTCATCTTTATTTCTCAGCTGTATTTCTTACCAGAGGAGAAAATGAAATAGGATTCCATAAAGAGTGCGGATGTTACTTGTGCATGTTTGTTACATTACTGTCAAGTCTCAGTTCTACCTTCTCCGCCAAATGAAAGAGACTGGAAGCAAATGCTTATGCTCTCCTGGCTACTTCTGGACGGAAAGTAAGCACCTCTCTCTCTATATATATAAAGGCTTAGTTTCTCACGCATCTTTGGATGAGGAGCGTGCTCTGCCTTAACCATGATGCAAGCCTGTGAGTGCCCTCTGATGCAGGAGTGCCCTTTGTGGGGGCTGTTTGCAGCGTTTCAGTTTGTGGGCTGCATTGCTAATACTGAACAGAACTGAACTAAACAGATGCTCCGCTGGTAGGGAGTTTTATACTCTCTTGCCACCACAAAGATACAAAGACACAGAGCTTCCATTCCCTTTCAATACTTGTGTCCTTTGCAAACCTCCTCTTCTGGCTGCAATCCATAGGCACATGCACCTGGTACTGCACTGCTCACCCTAGAGGTGACTGGTCCTGGTCAAAAAAAAAAGAGCAAAATCTTTCTATAAAATGAATGGTATTCTGCATGCACAAGATGATATGCATAAGTTGTGGCAGGAGAGGACGGGAACACTCTCCTGTTCATTTAGGCAGACACAGCTTAGCACATAAAGTAGTGAGGGAACATGGTGAACAAGCTGCAGTTCATGGTCTCTTTTACAGGGGTTCAGGAAACCAAACGATGAGAAGCAAAGACAACAGAATTCATCAGCCTAACCATAAAATGAGCTGCAGGGCTCTCTTAAAGTTGTTAGGTTTCATTCATCCTTCTCACTAAGATTTTTTTTTTCCTCTAAGTGCACAGTTCCTAAGCTTCAATACAAAGGGAAACACACTCTCCTTGACTTCTGAAGCAACATGAAAAACACTATTGTCTGTCCCTTGTAAATCTCCTGGATGGGATTTTAGTGTGAAGTATCCCAGGAGAGAGAGAGGTTGTTCTGAGAATATAAAGTCTCCATATTGGAGTAAGGGAAATAAAAGCTCCTCTTAAAATTGTGTTGATGTAAATAGACTGTTAGAAGAATTTCTGCTACTCAAAGTGATGTTAGCTGTTACAAGATACCACAGGTTTTCAGTCAATTCACTATGGTGTCAGGCAGGTATGAGAGGTTATACACCTGATTTCCTGAGCTGGAGGAAATTTACCATGAGGTTAAATTTCTCTGGCTCTATAGTTGTGAGTCACTTGTTTACCACATGCATTCTGAATGTGCCAGAGAACCCCTGCACAGAAAAGGAGGTGTGATGGTGGCATGGGTGGGTAGAGGGGCTGTGCAGGGGCTGTGCAGAGCCTGGGACCTGTGGTGTGCAAAGGGAAGAAGGAATCCCCAGAGCTGTAGAGACCTGGGCTGCCTCTGAGGGAGGAGTTGTCATCTGTGGAGAAGGCTGTTGCGTGGCTGAGACCCCTTCCCACCAACAGCAGAAGTTGGTGCCTCATCTCTTCCGTACTATCAGTAGTAGCAGGAAGAGAAAATTGGACATGCCAGGCAGGCTCACCCCACAAGCCTAGCCTTGCATGTTCACCTTGTGTCTTCCAGTATGAGCAATGGATCAGTCCTAACTCCTCATCCCTGGGACAACAAGGTCAGCTTTGCCTATGCAGCTAAGAAATGTCAAGTGGCAATGTTTGATTGTTTGCCCTTTGCCCAGGGCAGGCCTTTGACTACCTCTGCTTAACTGATCCTCTTTATAATAATCAGAGATCTAAAGGAGCCCTTGGTCTTCAAAAGAGAAAATTGAGAAAGACTTCACTATACAACAGCAGGCAAATTTATTTTGTCTCCAGGTACGATTGCCCAATTAATCTCTTAAACATACTGCTTTTGCAATGTTTCTTGACTCCTCATACTTTTGAATAACATTAGCTAAAAGATCATTTCCTTCCAGCCTTAACCAACCTATCTCTAGGGCAAAGCACATTGTCTTTGTAACAGCATGCTGCGGCACTTTGCTGATGTCTGAGGGTAGGAAAAAGAAAATAGTGATTCAGCTGAACTTCATGGTCACTTGTCTTCTCTTAATACGGCCTGGTTTCCCACTGGAAATCACAGTCCAAGTGGATTTCAAAGGTGCTTATTCATGTCTTCCCAGTTATCAATTAGGTCAGAGTTGTTTTCTATGTATATTGCTCTGTTTGGCCATGGGCAACAGGTCCTGCACTTCTAGGGAGCAAGATTATGCCCATGCAACAGATCTTCTCTGGGCCTACATGGGAGAGCAGGCCCTCTGGAAGTGTTAGCTAGCGCATTGCTTGTGGCACTTTCTGCTGAGGCTGTGGCTGTGCAGCAGTCTGACTGGCCAAGAGCATCCAGCGTACCATGCATGCATGCAGGTTTCCCCAAACTGGACTTCGCGTGCATGGGTCAAATCATGCTGGAGCATCTAGTGGTGAAATCCCAGGCAGAAATCTTAAAATCCTGTCCCAATGGAATTAGACCAGGGCATCAATATGCAAAAGTCAGAACAGGCCTGTAGAGACCAAAGGAAGTTTGGAGTTGTCTTTAGATCTCATTTGTACGGCTCTCTTGTTAATGAAAAAAGAAATGGCTCCTAGCGAGCGACCATCATGAATTTCAAGGACTCTGAGTTGTTAGAGGAAACCCTTTCTCTAAGTGCAGCAGTGTGAGATCTGTACTGATCAAGTTGCAGGCTTCACAATTATGAATCTCTTCTAGTTTTTCTTTAAGCCTTTTCTATTCTCCTTCAGTAGTGTCCCCAGCTCTTCCTCACAACTGATATTAATCTTGCTGGTCTATTGTTTCCAGCTTTGTCTTCTGACCCTTTGTTCTTTGCCTGCCCTGCCTCAGTTCAGCTGAATTGATTTTTTTTGTTGTTGTTTTCATTTTATTTTCAGTTCCTTTTGTCTCCGAGGTGCCCTGCACTTGCCTTTTTGCTCCTTCTGCATTGCTATAGCTGCTGCTCTGAGGAGCCAGCATTCATGTATGACTAGGACTTGGCCGCTGGAAACTTTTCTTTGACACGAGGGCACGTGGGTGAAATTCTTCCTCTGCCCCTGCACAGATTGTTCACGTGCTCTGTGTGTGTCTGTTGCAAGGTATTGTGTACATGTTTATAAAAGGCATGTCTCCTTGACTTCTGCAGGTTACAGAGAAAAGGGCTCAAAGCTTGTTTGGAGGGTAAGAAGAGGGGACTTGGGATGAAAGAAGGCTCCTGCCCCAGACAATAGCCCTTTAGAGGTTGTCTTTGCTCTTTCAATGCAGTCTTGATTCTCTGGACTCTGAGGATGGAGAGTTCACCAGGGCCTCCACCTACCCAAAAGGAGCTATTTCTAGCATCACTGAAAGATTTCAGTTTTCATGGTTATTAAATTTCTACTGCTGTGGTGGCTTTTGTACGGCACTAATCACTGTTGTGGCCAGTCCCCTTCCAAATACCAGTGCTTGGTGTCCTAACAGCAGAGGGAGAACAGGAGGGTGGCTGATTCCCTGGTACAGGAGCAGCCATTCAGCCTTGCTGAGCTTTAACCATCTTCTGTCAAGCAGGAGACTGTCACAGAATCAAGAGTAGAGTTGAAAAATGCTGTGGCCCAGCTTTCTCCCACGTACCACCTTTCCAAAGTCGGGTCTTACTCCTGGGGAGGAGTGAGGAATACCAAGCGGTACTTTCCTGGGCAGAACTGGAAACTCCTTGGAACTGAACCCCCAATTCCCTGCGGGCCAGTTGCCTACCCTGCATGGGAGACAGCAGCGGGGAAGTGACTGCCACCACTCTTAGCTAACAGACCCCTCTAGTGGCTTCGAAACAAACCCTTTTGCAGTGTGCCTGTCAGTCTGCGGCCTCAGTCTGTCCGACGTGCTCAGGGCACCTCTCCCTTCTGATGCCTGCATCTTTCACGCAGTAAAAGAGTCTGTTTGTTAAAGTTAAATTTGCCTTTAAGATGTTAAAATTCAACCTGACTATTCGAAGTAGAAAGTTAGACAGTCTTCGCCCCTGGTTTCATGTGAACTTGATGGGTTTTTTTCTTCCTGGCAATGTTCCTAATGGCCAAGGATAGGAGGGAAATAGCACCTTGACATTAGCTTATGTGGTCACAGTGCTGCCAGAGTTTAAACCCATTGCTGCAAAGTGCTTGGGGAGAGCTTCTGTCTGAGGGCTTGGAGGCACTTGAGAATTCATTTGCATCTGAGGCAGGCTGTGAACTTAGAGTGCAATAGAACATTTCTTGAGCAATTCCTATTCTGGAACAAGAGCATCTTATTCCTCCTTAGTTTAATATGCTTCAAAGTAGATTCTGCAATAATACCATCTCCAAACTGAATTCTTTAGGAAATGGTGTTTTTTCTTCTTCCTAAAACATCAACAACAAAACTGTCTCAATGCTTAGAGGAGCCCTGAAAGTTATATCCTTCTACCTTCCTCTCTTGCGTTCTTCACATGGAAACATGTACTTTATACCCTCTTGAAGTATTTTACCTCTTCACAAGCAGAGATGTCAGTTGCTTGTGGCAGCCCTACTCACGTGAGGACAGTTTTCTCTCTGAATATTCCCTTTTCAGTGCTAATTACCATCACCTTTAGGATCTGCCGTGCAGCTCCCTTTTCACAGCAAGATATCCTCTGGAGGGGGAGGTGGGGGCTTATGGCATATTTTGCTGTTTAGCAGCCAGGAGCACATCTGTACAGACAAGGAGTGACCCTAATTTATTTCTGTGGAACTTATTCTTGTCTGGATATCATGCAGTGTAAACAAAAGAACAGATCTGTCTCCACTGGTGAGGGGCAGAGCTTTTGCATTTTTTTTCCTCATGTAGAGACATGGTCATTTTTGTTATTTTTTCTTTGAGACAAATAAACCACAGGAAAAAAAGCTTTTTCCTGCTGGAGCCCAGTGCAAGTAGCTATTCAACAAGTCCCCTCCAGCACCGCTGGAAGCAACTTGCAGATACATAACTTTCATCTCAGATTCAAGGGGAGAAAATTCAGATGCAGCCAGCATTTTCTTGGCCATTGGATCTTCCCAGAGGATTAAGATTTTTTGCTTAATTAAGTCACTCCTCTTCTTTTTTTTTGTTTCCTCCTCTCTTCCTGCCCCCCCACCCCATGTCTGGTCAGCTTATGAGTCACCCAGAAGTAGTTCAGGTGTTGCATATGATCCTTGCTTTCATTGTCTGCCAAGACTGAAGTTACAGACTTTACTGTGCAAATGGACTTCCGTGTTTCATTTCAGTTTGGACTGTTCTTTGCTGATTAGAACTGCTCAGGCTCTACTACCAGCTTGCGTGTTTCAAGGGGGAAATGGCTACAGATCTACTTTTGTTTCACACACTGCTGGTTTTGCTCGTGAGGCACTTCTAGATGTCTTTGAGGTGCAAAGCAGAGAGCTCACACTAGCTCCAGGGGAAAAAGGTAGCCACCTCTTGGGAAGAGCAAGGCGGCTGTGATGCCACTCTCGCCTTCCTCATGACCAGAAGGCAACCACAGGAAAGCATAAAGTAGCTCTTTATTGAATTAATAGGACTCTCTTGTTATGTTTCTGGAATCTGATGGTTCTTCATTTTAGAAGTGCTGCTTTACTGGGTGACACCAGCATGGCACAGTGCCTGTGGACTTTGTGCCTCACTTTACTACAGAAGTCTTTCAAGTGACTTTGCCTGAGTGGAAACAGGCAAGCTGCCTTGCACCTTTTTAGTTGATTTGAATAGAAGGACAGGAAAATCCTGTAAAAGCGAAACAGTATAATTTGAAAACCTAGTGAAGTGAAATCAAAGAAGCAGCCAAAAGATGCCCTTACACTTGTTCGTACAGGGAGAATGAGGGTGAATAGTTGTCCAGGTTTCCTATGGGGCAGGCTGTCAGCTGCCATTGTTAGGATCCAGGGCATGTATGTATGTGCCAACTTTGTATAGGAATAGCAAAGCAGCGGTTCCTGTAGAGATGAACAGCTGAGGTTCAGTCCTGAGGAGCAGACATCTCAACTCTTCTCTTCAGCTGAGTGGACTAAACTTCTGAGCTGGAGTACAAGAAAATGCAATGCATGCTTCTCCCTGAGTTCCTCTCAGCTCAGATTCCCACTTTGTTCTGAATCTTGTATGCGTATCTCCTTAAAAGACCCAGGAGCATTAGGTCACCGCATCACCCGTGGGGGCACCTTCTTCCCCCTGCGCTCTTGCTCCTTTCCAGCAATACGTGTTTGCTTTCACACTGCCAGTGGGTCGCACCAGGAGTCTGTCTAGCTGAACAGCCCACTTGTGATAGTGGCCAATAGCAAGTGTCTACAGGGTATTAAAGGTCAAGACAAATTAAAAGGGATAGTCCCTAATGTAAAACTTGTAAAATTCTGCAGTTGAAGGAAACTGGAAAGCATAGTTGCGAATGACCGACCTTCTGCAGTGCCCCTCTGGTCTCTGTATCACACAGCTTTGCGTGCTTGCCTGGTTCATACCTATTGCTTCTGGGTCTCTGCTTGACTGAGCAACCCATTTGCAGATGTTGGAAACCATTTTTAGAATGTATTTAAAAATACATATTTTTCATTCCTTCCCTAGCATTATTTATGTAATGCTTTTTTCTTTTTTCACTGTGTATTAGATTTTCATATGTAAATGTATTCTCCGTCTCCCTCCAGAGAAATCTACCTTTTGCCTTCTTGGTCTTTGCTTGGGCTGATCTGTCCTTTTTAAGACTTTCATAGTTATTATTATTATTGCTACCACAGTTAATGCCATAAGTCTAAGAGCACAACGCAGCTGTTTGCTTGTGCTTACTGAACCTGCAAAACAGCTCTATATGACAAGCCCCCAAGGGAGGTGTTAGGCCAAACTAATCCGTCCCTCCATTCCCAGTGCCCACCTTTGTTAAACTAAGCACACTGAAAACCCGAAAGTTCCTGGTCCCCAGAGAAAGGCATTGCTGCCAGATTGTGAAAAGGTAACTCTGGGCATAGGGAGTCCTGGTCAGACAACTCAGCAAAAGGCTTGAAAGGAGAAGTGTTGTCATATTTGGCTATTCCTTGTAATCCAGCAACCTTTAGTGGTTTCCCAGTTAGAACAAAGCCTGCTTAGTCCTCCCTGGGTCCATAAAGAGTTTTTTTTTGTGACTTATAAAGCTCTGCTGGGAATCTTTTCCCTGGTGACAGCAACTTTGAACACTTTAGACTTGTAGTGCAGTCTGCTTGCTGGCCCTGGAAGAGTTTTGAACTTCCACATTCTAGTTTTCATGGAGCGGAAGAGAACAGTCATCTTCCAGGCTCTGAGGACCTCAGCCTGGTCCAGGATGGAGAAGCAATAACATAATGATCCAGATTCTTTTTTCCCTGCAAGACCCTTATAGCTCTAAATAGAAAACTGGAGAACAAAGAGGTTTTCTGTTACTTTTTCCCCTCTTTGCTAGTGCTGTGTGAGCCACTGGTGTGCAGCTGAAACTCCCCTTTAGGGCCATGGTGAAAAGGCTGATGTCTTTTAAGTCGACAAGGACAGCAGGAAACAATGCAAGGATGCCTGAGTTAATTCTGCCAAGGTACAACCTGCTTAACTCTGGTTCATCCATTCAGGGTCTTTCTACTCTTTTGTCTATTTTTCTCCTCTTTGCAATCAAGCCACTTTTCTCTTATCTTGCACTTCAGGGAAGGTGAGATCTGCGTATTTCTGTTCAATTCTAAGGCTTAAATCTTAGCTGTATTTAACATTAGTTAATTCTGTAAAAATTGAGGGCCATAATCCAGCGAATGTTTTTAGAGCTGTCTGGAGGACTTGCACTCTTGGGAAGGACAGAATTTGAATAATAATGACCAAACACATCATTTTCTGAAGCAACATCTTTAGAATGATTCTGATAAATCCCAAGTAATTCATTAATAAAGCAAGATCATCTGATCCCTGCAGTGTTTCTTCAGGAACCCTTTTGTTTCTTCTCAGGAGGAAGAGAGAGGCATCATCTAAGGGGTATTGGTAGGCTCATTTTGATGCAGAGAGAACTCCAAGCTCCTTACAGCATATTAGGAAAATGAAAGAAAACAAAACCAAGCAACAAAGCCACCCACTCAGTCTGTGCTGTGCACTGAATTTATGAACCCTTTGGGCAATCCTGCAACAGCTGTACACTCCTGCCGATATGTCCTATCTCTGATAGCCTGACACGTTATTTCAAGTCAATTCTGCAGGTCTTTGCTGTTGTGCCAGTACTGCTGGAGAACTGCATGACTGCCCTCTGGGCCTGGGGGAGATTAGTTTGTAGTTAAGCAAGCTACATCAGCCATCAGGGTAATTAAGTGGCTGAGGTATGGGCTTATCACTGCAGAGATCAGAAGGTAGTCGGCTCCCCTCTGTTCAGTCTTGTACTTTTTACCAGACAAATCCAGCCTTGGCCTCATTCTGCTCTCCTACACTGGTATAATTTTTTGAAGCTAGTGGGAATTCCATTGCTGTAAGGAACAGGAGAGCCAGATACCATGAAATAACGGGAGAAATTAACCTGATGTACCACCTGGACTCACGGGGAGTACCAAGTGCTACTAGAGAGAGTGTTCAAGTCCCATGTGCTCAGAGCTGCAGTGGGATGAGGTAGATGATGCCACTAACACCCTGCTGCTTCTCTGATCAAGTGTTCAAGCAGCCTGCTGCTGCTGCTATGAACCCCTATGTTTGAAGATATTGAGAATCTAGCTTTATTTCTTGTTCTGTGTCTTTTTTTTTAATTTCTGAAAAGACCCACAACCCGAATCAATGGCATCGAAATGAGTCCTGAGGCCATAAATTGCTGGATGCAACAAATGAGAGAAAGGGTCAAACTGCTAGGTTCCTTGGGGGTCTCCAGCTGTTAAGCTGCCAAAGCATCAGAGCGAGTCTTAAGGCATGCTAGAAGACTGTTTTATCAGAACAACATTACATAAATATGACCTAGGCAGTCTTTTGTAATGAGATAATTCTTGTGGTCTCATCTCATCTACTGAGGCCTGTTTAGTAATGTTATTTTTTTTAAGGCAGGACCAGGTGTTGGCTGGAGTAAAGTATGTGGAGAACTTTAAAGTAGGAACTAGACTTGCCCTCACAAAATGCTTAATTGTCTCTTTTTTTGGTTGATGATTTTAACAGGCAAAACTTAAATACTGCATTTTACCCTGCCAGGTGATCCTGGGAGGTGCTGAGCACCACTTATGGCTTGTGGAACAGTTTCAGCACTCCTTGATTTTTGTTTGGAAGAAAAGACAGCAGAGCTGAAAGTACTCAAGCCTGCATTTCTGAAGTGACCAGCAATACCGGTTGTCTGTGTTGCTAAAAGTCTTTCCGTCGTAGCAACTTGCCAAAAATCAGCAGTGCTAGAGACCAAGATTAAGCATTCTGGCTCCCAGTCCCACACTCTAGTCACTGGGAATGCCAACTTTAATTATGTTTTACTGGCAATGTATATCTGTATCTTTTCAGTACTTAGTCAGGATGTTGTGCTCCAGCCCAGTACCAGCAGTCACATATCCTCCAAAGCAGATGTGAATCTTTTTATGAGGAGAGAGCCACAGCTCATAAAAATACATCGGAAATCCCAGACACTCATCACTTACAACATTTTGCACTGAATTGATTCTACTTCAAGACTGCTGTTTTGTGGCTGACTCTATTCCAGTCATCCGTTTCTCTGTGTAGTCTCCTTGCTTGAAACACATCCAGAGTAGGATGGTCTGGAATTCTTCAGGATTTTGAAGCAAAGTTTGCACGATCCGAATGTAGACATCTAGCAAAAAGAGTGGGATAGTGCACATGAAAGGTAGATGGTGTAAGTGTACCTCTTTGGTGTGGAAACAAGGAGTATCCATGTAAGGAAACAAATTCGCAGTGTGCTTTCCATCCCAGTGTGTCCCATCCATTCTTAATCAGCAGACATTAACCAAGAAGGTCTGCATAGCAGCATCATATGGTCCATCTTACTACCCAATACTCCTAGAATGTTTTACTATTGCAAGATATTCCCAAATCTTCATTGAATTTGCACTTTTAATGTAATTTGGGGCTATAATGGCAGAAATGTATCCATACAATAGCGTGAGAAGGATTTTTATAACTTTATTGGGTGTCCTGGAAAGCAGTTGAAATGTTTGATTACCAAAACATCCAGTGTCTTATTTCATTATAGAACCGTGATGCAGTAACACAGCTGCAACTCACTGTCCTCACAAACTATGATCTGCTAATCTGTTTAGAGACCCCTGCACACACTTGTGGTCCTCCAGCAGAGACCTCAGTCCCCTCAGTTAAATCGTTACATGCAAAAGAATATATCTGAGAAACCTGGTGGGGTGGAGATGTGAGGGGTTGGGATGTTCTGATTCAGGTCAGCCACTGACAGAGCAGTTTTCCAATCTTTCTTATGTCGGCAGAACGCGTTTGGGAGGCTCTTGACTGCTTTTCCCAGCTCTTGCTTCTTTCACACAGGTCTGTGTCTCAGCCACGCTGAATGCCAGATTAATTATTTGTGGAACCCTGTGCTAACTGGAGGAGAGAGGGAGGGAGGAGAGGTCAGGAACAATAATTTTTTAAATGTTCTTTAAATCAATTGCTCTCTGTGCTTACCATGCACATTAAAACTTGAGTTAAAATCCACAGTGCCTTGCTCTGCCATTTTAAGTATTTGTTGCTCGGTGTTATCAATTCCTTTGCACGCAGCCCCTACAGCGAAGCGCGGTTTTCTCTGGAGCTGACATTAGCACTGTTTCACTGGGCTGGCAAAACGCAGCGAGCTAGTGCATTCCCTGGGAGAATGGCTGTTTTCCATTTATTTCACTGCTCTGGAAACAGGCCTAGCTGTAATGGCCTAACATATCTTAAAACAGGGAAATTACTAATTCAAGTCAGTGAGCATATTTTCATTTTAAGAGAGTAACAAATTAAATAAACTCCCTGCATTTTGCATTTGAGACCTCAGTGTTTCATCTGCTGTAATCTAATTCACCCATTCATTTCCTGCACATTCATTTTATCCCATTATTCGAGATTTCCTTTGCTTTTAATCCTGTGTTTTGAAGAGACATAGAGTCACAGCAGAGAATAGATCAGAGCATAAACGGTAAATAAAAGAACAAATATGCCATAATATAGCTTGATGCGCTCCTAGTCAATCTGCTTATCACAGCTGAATTCTTAAAGTTAGGTGTGCAACTTTTCAGTCTCAAGTTGATTAAAACTTATTCAAAAATAGGTGATGTGGGGCCATGTGCACAATCCTCTGGGGATTTAACTGTTGCTTTTTTCTTATTTTCCTTTTTCCACTGACAAGAGCAGTGATAGCTGCAGAAAAATAAAACAACTGAAATGACCACAGGGGCCTAAAAACTTCTTGGGGTGCTTTTAACCAACCACATTCAACTAATGAGATCTTACTCAGCACGGAAATATTACTTGTCTAGTTGGGGACACTTGAGATGAACCATAACCAGGAATGTAGCTAGTTTACCTACCACATCCTTCCCAATGCATCTCACCTGCCTTGGTTGGCTCCTATCTGTTTTGTCATGGGTAATTGTGATGTTTACCTGTTGTCTCCATTGAGAGCTTCCTGTCTGTGGGAACCACTGGGAAAAACTAACTTCTCTGCATTTTGTAAGAACTTGATTGGTTTTCACCATGTGGAACCCGCAGGCCTGTGCAGGCCCCCTCTGAGCCTGTCCTGAGGGGCAGTTAGATGGAATTTGAGCATCAGCATAGAGCAAACAGGAGGAGCAGAGGCTGAGCTGAAAAGTAAGATCCAATGAATACTCACTAAGGGTTTGTGCATGGTACTGGTTTCAGCTGGGATAAAATTAGCTCTCCGTGTAGCTAGAGTAGTGCTGTGTTTTGGATTTAGTATGGATTAGGGATGAGAAGAATGTTTTTAGTTGTTGTGTGTGCCAGTCTCATAATCTGAAGGTTGTGAGTTTGATCCTCACACGAGGCAGCAGTGGTTTCCTCTTTTTTTTTTTTAAAAAAAAAGTCTTGCAGTTTTAACCCGGCTGGCAACCAAACACCACGCAGCTGCTTGCTCACCCTCCGCTGCCGCCAGAAGATGGGGGAGACAAACAGAGGGGTAAAGGCAAGGAGACTCGTGAGTTGAGATAAGAACAATTTAAAAATAGAAATAAAATTAAAAAAAATTATAGGATATACTGGCAAGTGATGCATAGTGCAATTGCTCACCATCCACTGATCAATGCCCAGCCTGTCCCTGTCTAGCGATCCTGAAGGAGAGATCCAAAACTGCAATCCTGGAAAAGAGAACAAGCTTCCTGGCCAACCCTCAGTTATACGTTGAACAGGACATGTCATGGTATGGAATATCCCATTGGCCAGTTTGGGTCAGTTGGCTATGCTCCCTCCCAGCTCCTTTCCAGATACACACTAGCAAAGCATGGCAAGTTGAAAAGTCCTTGATTTCTCAGCAACAACTGAAAACATGAGTGTATTATCAACATTTTTCTCATATCAAATCCCATACTAAATCCAAACCAGAGTGCTATTCTAGCTACTAAGAGGAGAACTAACTCTATCTCAGCTGAAACCAGAACAGTACTGCATCTCTCTCTGAGTGCAAGCAATTCCCTTGCACTTTGTGTCTACGGAGGATGACCAGAGAGGGAGTTAATGAAAAACAGCCAGTGTTCTGGATCTTCCCACTCTCACTTAATCGCAGTGACTACTCAGAGGCATATTCACGCAGACATACATCAGGTTTGGCAACTGAAAACTGTTGACTGATATACTTCAGGCAACAGATTTTCCTTTATCTAGCACTGTAGCCAGGTGCCTGTTTTAGTTTTGCAGTATTCCTTCATCACTCGTATTATTTTTATAATTTTGATGAGATAAGCTTTGGTTTTGCCATGGATTCCAAAGGGACCTTTGGAAAAAACAAGGAAACCAATTAACACAGCATTCCAAATCTATAAATTCCTTCTGCATCAATGTTAGAGAATCAATGTGCACCCCCTCGTGCACCCCCTCAATAAACATGTTTCTAAAAAGTGTAAAATAGCTTCAGTTTGTCTGTTTTTACACATTAAGAGGAGGAGAAGCACTGTAAGAAGCAGCGGAGTCAGCATCTGCAATGATCTTGTGCTTTTGGATCACTCCATGCGATGATCTTTTGCAGGGATCATTTCAGTGCCAGCATGATGTTAGATCATATCAATAACCCTGCTGTGAGTCAGCTCTGCTCATTTATCACCATTCACATGTGCTTTTTTTTCCTTGCTGTGTTGAATATTGGAAACGTTTCAGGCTAAGATGTTCCTGGATCATTTCTGTCTGTTGGCCTGTGCTGGGGGCTGCACTGAAAGCACAGGTATGTGGTATGTGCCAGACCATGCTGGCACAGCATTGCTGTGACCTGTGCTGAGCACAGGGTTCAGTATGAGTGTGACACCTTTCCCACTGTGCTGAGATGGAGAGAAGTGTCTATCTGTCTCATTCATATTTTGTTGTTTTTTTTTTTCTGCAGCCCCATGAGAAAGGGCAAAGGCTGAACAGACAAGAACCCCTTTGCCAAAAGAGCGTTCCTTCAGACAAATGGTGGCACAGCAGCATCTTGCTATTGTTTACTGCTTGTGCTGTACGTGTTCTGTAGAGACAGAACATTGCAGCTGCTTGGGCCTATCATCTGATATTTTTTTTTTCCACCATCATATCAAACATCACATTCACCTTTCCAAAAAGCCCAACACCACGTTTTTGCTTTCCTACTCTCCCCAAAAGTGTAACAGTGTCTTTCACATGGGTTTCACTTTCCTTTAACAGAACGTTTAAATAGTTTTATATAAGCATTCAAAACTTCCTTGTATTTGTTTTCCGATTAATATATCCTATTGTTGTTAGAGCTTAATTGTTACATTCTCTTTATCTTGCAGGCCATGGTGAGCTGACTGCGGGATACCAGCAGCTATTCAGTGTTAGGAAATGGGCCTGAAAATATAAATCACTTCCTTCTTGGCACGTACTAGACACGGTCCAGGATACGTTTGCATTAGCAGTTGCCATATTGCATTAGGATCTGTGGTGATTAGATTTTCAGTAATAGGAGCAGAGCAAATGTATTATATAGTTATACAATTAACCATACTCTCAGACTGACAGTGAAAGGATGTAGTAATGGAGCAATGGGATAAAACAGGCTTTTCTTTGGAAGTAGCAAATGTGGAGAGGTCATGTCAGAGATGACAGGAAGTTCAAACAGAGTTTAAGGCAGTTGCTTGAGGAAACACCCAGACAGAACAGTGGAAATCATGTGAGCAGAGGTTTCTTTGACACGTTGCTGGAGAGAGAACAATCAGCTTGCTTGTGAAGCACCAGTAGATAATTTGAGCTGGATTAGGGTGGGCAGAGATATGCCACAGGATCCGGTGTTGAAGTAGGTGAGAGGTGCTGAGCTGCAGAAGGCAAGAGAAATCTGAGAAAGTGTGTTTAGCCTTGAGAAAGAATAACAACAGAGAAGTGACTTGGACTAGAGGAGATTTGGTCCTGATTTAGTACAGTTTCTGTGAAGCTGTGTTTACCAAAGAAGACTGGTAAAAAACTGCTAAAATTTTTGGAGCTATTGTGACTGTGTCTCTAACGACTCACAGTTGCCAGCATAGTTTTTGTTTTCCCTTCTTCTTGATTCTTTTTTCCATTCCCTCACAACTATGAAAAGCTCCTTGATGTTAATGTAAAGACTGCTTGATTTTTAGTGGTCTATGGATAAGCCGCCTCTTATGTCATGGCTAAATGCTGATTTCTGAGCTGTTTCAGTTCCAGGCAGCATCTGTAATTCCATGTTATTATTTGAAAAATAATTATTTTAATTACTTTCCAGAAAAGATGATACAAAAATAATCTATATTGTTTTACTTCTGTTAATTAGAGAACTTTTCTATACTGTAATGTGCCTGAGTAGGCCCATTCCATCATGTTATCCATTTTATTTTAAAGTCACTTGAAGAGCTAATAATGAGTATTTAGTTATTGGGCTATTTTCCTTGATCTCCAGCCACAGAGATTTGTTTTTAAATAATACTTGTCTTATTTTTCATAACCGATGTGACTGATTCAGATTGGATTATTTCATTTGACCCAAACTGGGGCTGAGGTTCGAAGATCCAACCAATCTGTGGGCAGCTCTTTTTTTTTCTTTAATAGCAGACTAATTGGCAGACCAATTAATCTGCTCATCTGTGAAGAGAAAATTTATAGCAATAAGTAGTTCTATTTCCAGAAGTCATTCTCTAAAGTAACATTACAGTGGCCGTGTTTACTTCATGCCCTGCAACACGATCCAGTGCTTCAACAGTAGCACAGGTCAATTAGTGGACAAATTAAGCAATTATTAGCCACTAACAAGGGTGACTGGCATCATTACCCTTCCTGTTTACCAGCAAACTGTTATTTTAATACAAAGATCAACAAATAAATTAGGGCATCTGTTGTATTGCCATGTCTGCCTTGAAGTAAATGATATTAAATGGGCTTTGGTTGCTGCCAAATTCTTAACCCCAGCCTAATGAGATACACTGATATGTCTCTTGCTGATTATAGAAGCTGTAAAATCTAGTTTGTATTGATTTATTAACAGGAGACCAAGTTCTCTGCAATGGTATTTTTTTAATAGTCTAATATCTATCTTTTTACTTTAAATGTTATTGATCCAGAGACTATTGGGTTCCTCTGAAAGACAAAGCTATTTGTTAATTGTATTGATTATTTGGATGCTTACAACGATTTTATCGTGAGGTTTGTGTACATAGATGTATGCTTTCATCTGATGGTTCTCTTATGTTCCTTGGAACTGCCTTTACTTCCAGGTTAGACTTCTGTGAGTCAGTTATTTTTAACTCTTGTCGTGTATTTTTATCATGAGGTAAGACTTCAGATTTAATTAACTGTCTCCTAAATAAGAGAATACAGCAAATCTCTCTGGATTGGGTGAACTTGGCTGCATTACCCTCTAACAGATTGTGGTATCTTGGGAAATGCTGGGTCTCGTTTGCTACCAAGCTGCTGGGTGCCCAAGGTCAGTCTCTTCCTTTTAGCCTGGTGTGCATGGTGCAACAGTGAATCATGCAGAGCAGAGGGTCGCCCATTACGTGTTTATACACAGCCTTCCACATCATAGCATGTTCTCAGTTAGGGAACAATAATTCCCTGCGTGAAGCTGAAAACTGTAGCTTCTAGTTGCCAAGATGCCTTTGCCAAGCTTTGTGAGTGAGGCTGCATCAATAATAGCAGCAAAATGAGCAGAACCTGGACAAGCCTATTCCCTGGCGCAGTTACAGCCGGAGCAAAGCTCTCAGAGTTTGGGCTCTTGTGTTACTTCTCGGAAGAAAAGCAGTCATGATATCCCCGAGGTATTTGTGGTCCTCCCTGCTGCATGAAGGGTTGTCACAATTAGACGCTTGGTGCAGTGCCAGATCTCATGGCAAAACAGTTCCACCAAAGTCTTTGGTGGTGCGGTGATCGTGTACACAATGCAGTATTTATGCCACATTTATTGTGACTGCTGTCAAAGTTCATACCTGACCTAGGATAAAGTATGTTTTGGACATACTGATTTCTGGATAGTTAAGTCTTCGAAGTATTTTAGAAAACACAGACTGATGTGATGTTTTGAGTCTAGTTGCAGGCTCTTTAAAAAGAACACCACCATAGTGTCTCCAGAAGCCACGGACTAAGAGTGGGATTGTATCCCTTTAAGTAGTTTTGAGCCCTCCAGGTGTGTGTACTGTGGATTATGTTTTAGACACTGCCAGAAAACAGTTAGAGCAGCAGTTTAACACAACTAAGCCTTTCATGTTTGCATACAGTTAGGAAACGTGGTTATTCAGGATCCAACTGTGTCCCTGTCGTTTCTTCATGTTCTTGCTGTTGTGTAATGAACAAAAGACACAACACCAGCCAAAAAGCAGATCGATGTTCAGTTTCCTTCGTTGGGAGGAGGTAATTGCAGAAACATTTCCTGAGCAATATAATTATGTATATGCTAATTTGCCTCAGAAACTCAGGTTTAGTCTCTTCTCAAGTGGAAGACCTAGTTACAGAAATGGACTTGTTCTTCAGGGTTAGTTGCTAATAGATGAAAAAATTGCTGATGTTTAGAGTCAATTATACCTCGATCGTCTTAGATGTTTCAGAAGCTTCATTTTTCCCCATGTGCCTCAGCAAATTAGAATTCATTCCAACAGCAGCATAGGTTCAGATTTGGTAGTATTTGAAATACAAAATAGACCTTAGGAAAGAGGCTAAATGTAGGAATTCCACAGAACGTGAGATTTTGGTCCCATCTTTTAATGTATGTTTCAGTCAAGCTATAAACAAGTGTGTTTAACCTGGCATGTACCTGGGTTTTAGTTTGTTTGTTTTTAAAGATTTTGATTGCATCACAAAAAAAATCAGGTCTAGAGTCAGCTTTTTTGAAGTCAGCTAGTTAGACCATGCTATCTCTTCTATGCTGAATTGTTGCTTGTTATATCTATTTCCTAGGGCTTTGCCCTGTCCAGCACTAAACGTTTCTGATGACAGGGTTCCACTCTTCCCCTGGAGAGACAATTCTACAGTCTAATAGAGCTTGCCATTAGTGAAATTTTACTGATGATCAGTCTTAATTTTTCTCTGCTTAATTTTTTCCTGTTACTAGAGCGTAGTGATTGATTTATTCTGGGGAAATTCAGTAAATGGTTCCTGCTTCACAGGATGGACCTTACAATAAATAGCAAATTGTCATGACCTGTCTGTGGGTGTCCTGAGATTACACAGGAACTCAATTTATCTCGACATTCATTCCCTGGAAGCTATTTCTGTTGATACCAACTCAGTGGAGGAATGAGCAATGAATTTAACTGCCAGACTGTCTGCCTCCTGCCTTGGAGCAAGGAGATGTTTAGTCACTCCCTGAGCACAAGGCCCAGAGGCCAGAGCTCCTGCAGGGTCCACTGCTGTGACTGTGCCTGAAGGAAGGGCATTTAGGATCTGGTTCCTCCGTCACTTGTCTTGGTTCCATGTTAAAGGATCTTCACTGATAAGAGGGAGTTACTCCTGGTTTTTATGGGTGTAAAATGAAGAATTCGGCCTTACAAATTCCAGTATATCAGTCCTGCACTTTTCCTGTGCCTGTTAGAGTTTAATATAACACTCTCAGTTTTAGTGAGACATTTTATATCTCTTTATACATGCAAATGATCTGAAGTCTGCGTTCATGCCAAAGGTAGGTCTGGGCATATGTTCAAACAAATTTGGGGTGCCTCAGCTCAACAAATTGCCACTCGTGAGCTGAGCTGTAGTATGTGCCCATGTATGCATGCTGGGTATATAAGGCGCTATGCTTAAACAAGTAGGTTTTACTTCATCTCACCATTTAGGAGGACAAATGTTTTGTTATTGTGGCTCAGCTGATGAGCAGTAACTTCTCCCTCTGTAGAAGCTTGACAGTGTCTGGTAATGTAGCCATATTGTCCCTGTATTATGGGGATGGACTAAGGTATTTATCCTTAAAGTTCTTATTTCTGGAGTTTTTAGAAGGTGGCAGGCACTACATGATTGCAAGCAGTTGATTCTGTTGGAAGCAGGAGCAGTGCCCGGAACCAAGAGGAATGATCATTCCTAATCTTTTATATGTGAAATTTCAGATAGATACCTGGAAGTCATTGATGTCACAAACTCCCCTCTTCAAACTCTTCTTTCGTTTTTCTCAGGTATAATTGATTTCCTTGTGAGCCAGCATCCTGTTGCGAAAGTACTGAGAGACCACCTGGTCTTCAAGATTGCACCCATGCTCAATCCTGATGGAGTATACCTAGGAAATTACAGGTATGGTGTGAGTATGAACCTTCATATTTTTCTATCTACCTTATACACCCTGCACTGTTTTGTAACTGAATCTTATATGGCTTATTTCAGTTCATTACTCTTAAACTGGAGGTTGTCGTGGCCATATGCTTCCCAAACTTCCCATCGAGGAAGAGGGGTCAATGGCAAGTTTGCTTGCTTCAGAAGGTAGCGAGCAACTCTCCATGCTAGCAGGGTATCTGCTCTGCAAACCTCTTCTAGGTGTGAGAGTTAGCTTAGAGTGAGACCTTAGCTGTGTTTTATAAATGCATTCATTATGCTGCTCATCAGCCTCTATGTAAATGTGTCAGTCAATCACAGTTCCCTTCAACTACCCAGATCATCCATTAAAGTCACAGATTTCAGTCTATTATTGTACTGTAATAGATAGGGATACATGGAATGGAATAATCATTCCACCCTATGCTAATTTTGCTTCATTTTAGTATTTGAATTACTGCTTTACCACCTCCTCTTTGGAGAACGTATTCAGATAATCTTTTGTTTTTCCTAAAACTGTTTGCTCTTAATGCATTTATTTACAAAATAAATGTGCTGCTGGAGGTGATAATGAAAAGCAGTTGATTAGTTGATGATTTGTTTGTGGGGGCAATTACATGTGCCACACAGTTCTCTGGAGAAGCCCCTGAGAAATGTAATATACTGTATGTGGTTTTGCTTACAGCGCAAGACTAAATAACATGATACACTCTGTAGCCAGGCTAACTCGAGCTTTGATCTAATTAAGTATTGCATTGCTAAGCAGAATAAGACTGGTTTATTGTGTGGATGAGGAGACCACTGAGGAAGAAGCCAGAAGTTGCGGAAAATGGTGTTGCTGGCTCTAATCTTTGTTTTGATATGTGCTTCTTAGCCCTCCTGTGCTTTGCTACTTACTAAACCGAAATAGCAGGGAATTGCATCGGTGATTTCAACAGTGCTTATACACGTTTTATAAGTGAAACTTCCAAGGACACGTGGTCGTCTTCCAGCTGCACTGATACTCCTTCAACTCTTGGCAAATCCAGAACTAGAGAGCGATGTTGCAGCAGTGGCGTCTGACAGCGCCAGGAATTTATCCTAATGGTTAAGTCACCTTGCAGGATTAAAGCCCTAAAATGGCTCTAGAATCTGATACTCTGTTCCAGCTGCCCTGCACATCGGCAACTCTAGTCGCAGTTAAGTAGGTTTCATTTCCCCCCATGAATTCACTTGCCCTGTAAGTTTTGCCCCTGCACTACTATTTGTACTTTTTGAGAGGCATGCAGCTTTACTGACACACATGTAGCTCATAGCTTGAAAAGCCGTTTGGGATCCCAGATAGTATGAAAGGGCATGCGAATTCATTTGGAATTGCTGAGCCTGATGGTATGCTATTGTTTCAGCTTTTCGTGATATGCAGAATTTTCAACCCTCCTGAACTAAAGAGTCTTTTAATGAGGTAGTTTGGAAAGCATTTGATTTCTTGCAAGTCTTCACTTTATTTACAAAAGACCTAATGTAACTAATAACTTAAAAATGAGAGTAATAAGCAAAATGCTACCTATTATCTTGAGAAGAATATTAAAAAACCTAGTAATGTGCCGGTATTGTAGTTAACTAGTGCTGAGTGAATAATTTACAGCAAACACTTTATTTTCTGCTCGTACAAAATCCACAAGCACATCACAATTTATTTGCTTGAATTTACTGGGTGAATTTTTAAAAAAATCTCCAAGGATCAATTGCTGGTATTTGAAAATTTAACTCTGAAGCTTCTCTGCGATTGGCTAGATAAGTCTGTTTCATCTCTTTTGGTCTCTTTTCAGATTAGCACATAAATAGGACTTTCAGAAGTCTTCCATGTAGCATGGTATAACACAGATCTATTCGCTGGGGACGATCCCTCCGCTTTTGCAAAGATATGGTGGCATATGCAGCAAGAGCAGTTTTAGGCATTTGAACTTCTACTTCCTGTTATCTCCCTTTCTCAAAGCAGCAGCTAGTGACTGTTTCTTTGGTTCATTGAAGGTTCACATTCAGCGCTATGCAAGCTAGGATAATGAAATGGGTAATTAAACCTCATGCTTGAGTTTGTAAATTGATCTCCTGCCAGTGTGTGAGAGATTTTTTTTTTTGCCCCCACCAGTACACAGCTTTGTACAATTGGCAAAGTATACTGTCGGATGCACTTCACTGTCCTCTGAAATCTCAGGCGCAGTGGGCACCATTAAAAGCCCGAGTATGTCAGCAGTTTTTGTAGAAGGGACGGGATATACTAGTTCTCCTGTGATCAAAACAGGAGCTAACCACTCATTTACCCAGGATACTATGGTAACAGGTGACGAATGAGATTTTCTTCATTGTTGTTTTTAGGGATGCAGGACTTTCATTGAGGGTGTAGGTCCTGTGTTCTTCACCAAAATCCTGGTTCCTTTGTTCTGAGTGCTCGTGAACTGAGGTTTAGTAGTTCAAGCCAAAACTGCAACAACAATGCCAAGAATTGTCTGTTATCTAAAAACTGTTGCTCATTCTCAAGAGAACAGACCAAATGGATTGTGACTCTAAAGGGACTTTCTGGTGGTGAATTGTTCATAACCAGCAACAAGAGAGTTTAATATCGCAGCTATAAACTATAAGGGCTCACAGCACAGACACATTCTATGAGGAAGGTTGGTTATTTGTTGCATGTGCATTCAGTCAGCTCTAAATGAAATGGTCATGGAAATGAACGTCAATGCCCCATGCATCAGGATACATGGAAACAGGTTGCTAAACTTTACTGATTTATTCAAGTGTATGAAAGAGTTTAACAAGTGTGTTTGTGGACCGATACAGTTAGGAATGAAGAGACAAGGTGCCTTATGTGACTTAAAGGGATGATTAAATATCTTGTCTAATTTTGAATGTTTGGAAGGTCTATACACAATTTTTAAAAGTTTTTTAAAAATAAATGGATAAATGTTGCAATTTGCTTGTCATCTTAGAGCATAAATCTTAATAGTAAGTGAGCTGGTTCTATCTCTTAAGAGCTATTACTTATGTGCATAAATCAAGAGAGTTGGTGAAACTACCTGTCCTGGTTTTAGCTGGGACAGAGTTTAGCTGGGGGGTTTGGTTGCCGGAGCAGCCTAACCCACGACACTACCTCTACTAGACTTTATTTCCAGTTAAATTTCTGACTGACAGTTTAGAAATCGGAATGTTTAATTTTTACTGTCACCTGTTTCTTTCTGAAAAGAGCTGAGAAATGAAGTCATGGGCAAACCACACTACAATAGGTCAGATTCGACTGGGTACAAGTGTCGGAGGAGTTAGGCACAGAGAAGTGGAGCCCTCAGAGTGCAAATTCACCTGCAAGCCAAAGTACTGAATGGCTAATTGGGATTGTGCCTGCTTGCAGTGCTAGCTGTTGTTTGCTGGTTTGCTAACATCATACCCTTCTGTGAAGATGACTACTACACTACACTCTTCAGTGAAAAAAAAAAAACCCTCCACAGTTCTGTTCTTGCCACATGACTATACTCTGCTCTTTCTAACATACAGGGTAATGATAGGTACCTGCTGTTTACTGTGGTCGAGGATGTAAGATCTCTCTCTCAAAACAGGAAGACAGGCTCCATCCGTTTCTGGAAGTCTTTAAAGCCTGAGAATAGTGTACTTCTAATTGTAACCAGCTTTGCAGTTACAGTGTGTAGAAATGTTATGCCACGTGGACTTGGTAATTAAATTGCCAAAATAGTGGGTGTTCAGCATAACTTGCCCTCTGTTCTGGCTGGTAACTTGTCCTCAGTTCCCACCTGAATTGAAAGACCCTTTTTGCCGGAGATGGTGCTTGACTTTATCTTTAGCTTTGTGGAAGAACGTGGCAAAAAATAAAAATATTTATGAGTTTCTCCATAACACTAATCTCACCCTCTCTGACGGATTAAACTGTGAAACAGTTTTAGGAAATAAAGGAAAACTAGTGCTGGGAAGGGAGATTTCTTGACTTCTCTCTCTCTGTTTGCGGTATAGCATTATCATCTTCTGAACCTATTACTGTCCCCAGGGAAGTAGAGTTAGACTAAGAAAAAAACGTGTTCTTGATTTAAAAGTCGTGCATCCCCAGGCTTGGCCTGAACTTTCCTTTATCGAGAGCTTGTTCTTAAACTGGCATTCTGCAGCTGAATGATGAAATGTGTCCCTGCAGGCAAGATGACTGTACCACACTGTCTTAGATTAGTTCCAATTTGTCAGCCTCACCTTCCAGAGATGAAACCCTATACTGGCACCAAAAGGGGTGTGTTTCTTAGTCTGGGCAGCTCTTCGCTGAGGTGTCCCAGAAATGCCATGACAAGGCAGTTGAAATACCCTGACCGTTCTCTAAAGGCTTTGTTGCATGACCCACAAAGTCTTCCCGTTCCTTGCCATTTCTGTGTTGCCTTCAGTTGGTTAACCATGACAGTATCAATCCAACCTTCAGTAAATTAAAGCCATGAATTGGCTGAAATGTTCTGAACTGTCATCACTACAATATCCTCTAGCTTGATCGTAGGGACTGCAAGAATTTGTCTGAATGGGGAGAAGAGGGCACACGCTGATTCTAATCCTTTACTGTTTCACTGTCAGGTATGATATTTTTGAAGTAAACACAATCTTTACTGCTTGATTATGTGAGGGGTTAACAAGGCAATTTGTTGGACAGAAAGGACGCTGGACTGCCAAATTCACCATAAAGAGTGTCAGGGTCCATATTTCAATGAAAGCTCTGTTGGGATGAAATGTTTTGGACAAACGGTATCTTTTTTTTGCTCCAGAAACGCAGTTTTAAAAGAACTGAAGTGGTTTGTGGAAGTGAGTTGAATTTGGCAAATTGTCTCAAGTGAAGCAAGGGATCTGGGAAGGCTTGAGAAACATGTAAAATTATTCATATCAGCATTTTATAAAGGACAATCTTCTCTTGTTTTTGTTTGTTAATGGTATGATTTGTTTAAAAACTGGGCTTTTTTTTAAAGATCACTTTTGAAGAGTCTGACATACAAACAGAAAACTAGACTTTGTTTCTGATGAAATATTTCAGATTTATCCTGAACAGGTTTTTGTGGGCTTTATTTCTATAGAAGTTCGACATTTGTATTCACATGTCATTTATGATGGGTCTTTTGGCAGTAAAAGCATATGTGGACTTTATCCAAATTATTTTAGCTCTAAATCAGAGCTATATGTTGTAAAATTGAGGAGTGCTGATTTTGATCTTTGATATAATATCACTTTGGCGGATACACCTATAGCTGCACACAAACATACATGAGTATATTTGTGTTCACAGCGACTGGATATGTTATATGGTTCTTCCTATCACTTGTGAGACATGGCTACTCGTGTGTATCCTGTCATCTGCATAATACCTCTTGATTATTTTTCACTTATTTTTCTGATGCGGAAGATTTTTTTCTTAGCGTCACTTAATGGATGAGAAATTCTTGCATTGCCTTGAATTGAAAACAGAGTATCCATCTCAGATGACAAGTGAAGCTCTCGATGGAGTTTATTTTTCCTAATTAGGTGTTTGTCATTGTGTATTCTATATAACAACATATAAGTAAACAATCATGGACCTTTTGAATAAATTTATTGGTTTTATTTATGTTACTGGGCATAAAAAAATCTATAATTACCAGGTACAGCCGTAATATAACTGGTATTTAATGACAATTACTTTTTGTTACCATAGAAATGAGTCCAAAGTAGTTACCTATAATTTCTCATTCCCAAACCTCACACATGTTGTATTGCAGTATTACCATAGTAATTGCCTATTAGTCATCATAAAATAAGCAGCTACCCAGAAGATATCAGGATAGTGTGAAATTTCTCATCTCCTTCAAAACTTGCAGCACATGCCGCTTCTCGTCTTCCTTTAGTGGGATTTTTGCCTGAACAAAAGAACGTCCGTTGTACATTAACCCAAGGGAAGAAGGGATATGACTGAGAGAATTGTACTCTAAAAATACACTAAGTCAGGAAAAGTATGTTCTATCCCTTGAAAATATAGAACTAATTCTTGTTATTGAAAAACAGGGATTTTTTTTCAATCCCACTAGAAGGAGGTTTGTTCCTTGCTGTGTATTTCCTTTTTTTTTTTTTCCAGTTCAGTTGTGACCAAAGCAGAGGCCATACATCTGTGAGAGCAGCCATGCTGTGTCAGACCTCACAAGCCCAATACCCACTAATGCAGCAGTGGACAGTGCCACTCTCCTCGTAAGAGCAAGAGATGCTCATAAGATGCTTTCTCCTAAGTACTTTCCCTGCTTCCAGTGACTTTCGTGTCAGACGTTTCCTGAACTCATGGGATTTCTGTCTGCCTAGTAATGTGCAGTGG
Organism: Tauraco erythrolophus; assembly: GCF_009769465.1. NCBI lineage: Eukaryota > Metazoa > Chordata > Aves > Musophagiformes > Musophagidae > Tauraco > Tauraco erythrolophus. Next base: position 27,198,440 of record NC_141474.1, on the reverse strand, counting down.
ATTTGTCTTCCTAGCACTTGTCCAGTTTGCCCCCAGAAGGTGTGTGTTAGCTCCCTGTCTCCTCTGGCCTGAGGCTGTTCAGCCCCTGCCCCAGTGCAGGAAGCACCACCCACCTCCACCTGCTGAGAGCTTCATGGGCTTCTCCTCGGTGGCCCCTCTTGCACCTCGTTTGTTGTTGTAATTTAGATTGCATGTTACTGAGGCCAGTGAGCCTCTCTCTGTGCCTGCCTACATCACATTTCATGTCAGCTGGGGGTTGGTGCCTTATGTGGAGGCAAATGCTGCTCCCTTTCGTAGCTGGGATTGCAGAAGAGACAAGCCGTAGGCACCGGGTGCGTTACTGACCCCCCCTGGTAGAGTGGTGGCAACAAGAGCTCTTCTCTTCTGCTTCCTTTCCAATTTCAAAATTGGAAATCCAAGGTGGCTTTCCAATGCTTCAGTGTCTTTTCATAGCCTGTTGGATTAAAGACTTAGCTGTGGTCAAGGCCAACCACTCTGATAATGGTGAAAAAACAAACGGAAAGGGACCTGCCATGGTGAGGGAATGGCCATTTCCCTGTATTGCCGTCTCCTATATGGCTGGAGGAGAGGATGAGACATGGCAGAAGTTTTCTCCTCCCCTCAGCTCTTGTTTGGCATTGAGAGCAGGGCAGGAATTTTCTGTGTTGTCTTCCTCCTGTGTCCTGCAAGTGTTTGTGTCTGGTTTGGATCTCCCAGTTCATGCAGAGTGCCAGATTGGGGCCCTGGAAAGCAAAGCCTGGGATGGATCTGCAGCTGTGGCACAGGTGCACTTTGGCAGCAGCGATGGAAAAGACCAGGGAAGTAAACGAGCAGCAGAGGTTTTCTCTGGCCCATAACATTGCCATTTCTTTCCTGCTTGGAAGTTTTCTTTCCATTGTGGCTTTTATTGCCCAGAGAGTGCTGTGATCATACAACAGTTACAGTGGCTGCTGTTTTGCTCACCATTACATAAAAAAAGCTCCCTTGTAAAAAAGTTGTCATCCTTTATCTTAAAACAAATACTAGGTTTGCAAAAGGGTTCCTATCTACTGCCATTGAAAATGCTCTTTATATTGACGTGGTAACTGCTCATTTAAACCATATTACAGCTCCTGAGTATTTTTCAGTTGCTATTGATGTGACAAATTCTCTTGCACAGAGGACTGCACCAATCAATAGAGTCAGTATATGTGCTTTAACAACAAAGCCACATGCCTTGGGGTTCCAGTTGAATCTGAACCTTTTAGTAGCATTAAATAAAGCTATATTTATTTTGCTTTTGGTGCAAGAAAAAAAAATCTGAAGCCAACCTAATTTAATACTTGTTGGAAGGGTTTGAAGGCAGTGTTATGGGGCCATTTTCACATGTGATGAATACGTAACTAGTGTCAGAGCTGCTATTTTGTTGTTGTAAGCGAACCCTTCTCTTTTAGTTAGATTGATCTGGGATACAGAGTAGCCTTTTATTTTTAGATGAGAAGGGAGAGAAGTCATAATGAGAAATATTGAAATCATAGCTTTTTTTATATCTGCCATTATTCCACTGAGAATGAGGCATGATGTCCTTAAAGAGACAGGGCTATTTAGTTTCCATTTAAATAGCACCATTTGTGATTATTACCTTTGAGCTGTTATACTGAGAATAAGCACCCAACTCATGAATCCCAGCCAAGTGAATCAAAGTTTTGCACATAAGTGCCATTTATGTCTGTGAGTTGCTGTAGGAGCCTATTCTTGACCTTCACCGACTTTATTTTTTGCATGTTTTTGTCTTCTAAAATGTATTTGTAATTAACGGGTATCTTAATGTCAGTTTGGTCGCAATGTGTGTTTCTCTTCCTCTGCTCCTGAATAGCTGATCTTAGGTCTGAATAATCCCATCTAGATTTCTTAGCTTTACTTTATGTAACTAAATGTGTTGGGCTTTCTTCCCTTTCCCCTGCCTCCCCCTCTTTTTAAGTCTAGCTTATATCTCTGGTGGTTTGAGTTCTTGTTCATAGCAGTGAATAAAGGAGCAAAGTTTCCAGTGGTCGGTTTCTTTGGGTTTGGGTTTTGATTGTTGTGGGTTGGTTTGTTTGTTTTATTTCTGCAAATGACTTGCAGTAAGCTTCAGCCAATTTGCTGTAGGTCTTTGTTTTGGTTTACCCATCTGCAATTTAGGAATAATTAGGTCTCATATATCTAAGTTAGCTGTGGAGCTACATTTGTTAGCATGTGTAAAAAAGTGTTGCATTCCTTGGCTTTGAGGCACTAGGTAGGTACCAAGCAGTTACTGTTTAGAAAAAGAGTATCTTTAAATATACCCATGCAGCCAAAGCAGCGCTTTACTGTGAGTTCTGCAAGTGAGAGAAGGGAGAAACACACTGAGTTGGTCTCTGTCTAATGTCGTAACGAGCTGAGCTCGACTTGTCGATCAGCGGTTGCCAGGCCGCAATCCGCGGCATTTAAGAGCTGATGCGAAAGACTGGAGGGCTGCTCCGAAAAGGCTATTTGCCAGACGCAGGAAATCATGGCTGTGACGCAGGCCAAGAAATACGCCACGTATTCACAAGTGCCATCTGCTGGTACAGTTTATCAAGCTATTTCCAGAGACAGGTGCAAGGCATCCCTTTAACTGGCTTTTTTTTATTGGTGGTCTTCAGGCAGCTGCCTGCTTACATGGCACATGTTATTAGCTTCTGACAGACGTCGCACCTCCTGCAGGTGCACCAAAGCGACCCTCCCGCCCTGGCATTTGCTGTGAGGGTGTTGTGCTGAAGTGCCTTGAAAGAGGGCAGGTGTCAGCGCAGTAGCAATGGCCAGGAGAGGTGTCCATGGGGCGCTTAGCCTAAGAGAAGATGGTCTGTGGTATGGAAAGTGTTTGTGTAGCTGTCAGTGACAGAACGATCTAGCTTCCAATTCCCAATGCTTTGTGTCCACCCTTCCCCTAAATGAAATTTATGTTACGTTTGCTTTGCTGAAGGTCTAGTTCAGGGAAGTGCTCAGAAGTGTCTCTTGCAATCAGGGCTGTGACTCAGGAGTGTGTTGATTCTCTGTGGGCTTTTCCCCTCCTGCCCTTGCCCTTTGTTTAGTTTTCCCTTCTTAACACAATCATCAACCCAAACAAAAGGTGTGGTTCCTTGCAGAAATCAAGAGCAGCCTAAGAGCAGTGTGAACTGTGCTGCCTTTATCTGCATTATATTTGCCTTGCCAGCAGAAGCACTGAGTTGTCGACTCATTTGGGAGGAAATCCCAGAACCTGAAGTGTTGATGAGGTTGAGCTCAGCTCCAGCTTGTATTTTCCTCTCCTGGGGTATAAGAGCTGCATCCAGCCCTGTAGCCAGCCAGGCAGTTGAGACTATAAATGAGAGTTCATGCTGTCCTTGTGCTATCAGTTATTGAGTGGGGCTGTTCCCTAACTAGGCTCTTCCATTCTTCCCCTGCTTTGGGAGTTACTTTGGAAGAGACTCCTTTGTCCTGACTCCTGGCTAGTGTGGAGTTACTGTAGTACTTGTCAGTACTCTTCCGACTATCAAGTAGAACCGAGACCCTCCTGTCTGTTGGTCCAGGGGACAGAGACAGGCTACATTTGCATTTCACCTTTGTAGGTTACGCTTGAGCACTGGTTCATGTCAGCAGGGTTTGTCTTTGCAAAAATAAAGAGAAAAATGTAAACTACAAGTGAAGAGGATAAATGTTTTCCTTAACTGCACAAATGACCAATTAGAGGTCAAATACTGCCTTAGAGCACCTATTGTTCTTTCCAGATGAAAAACCTAAAGAGGGAGAGCTAGGGAGGCGTTTTGCCTCCTATCTGAGCATAGGAAGGCTCAGCATGTGATTAGTCTGTGTCCCAGTTTTGGATTTTTCCACCCCAAACAGCATTTCAGAATCTTTTCCAGTGTAACTAACATTCCTTTCCCCGCTTCCACCTGCCATTTAAGCAACATCTGCTCACCTAGACCTACCGGTTCACCAGCTGTCAGGGAAGGCAGCTGAGGGATTAATTCTTTATGAAGAGCTTTCTTAACAGAGATCTTGGGATTTTCTGAACTTGCGCCCGTTTACACAAGATCACCAGCAACTAGTGATCACTCCCATGGTCTTTGCAAGAGTCCCCTTCCTTGCAGTCAAGTTTTGTCATGTTATATAAGCAACGGATTCAGTACCTGCCTTCAGTTCACCAGGGAAGGATTTATCACCTATCAATAGAAAAGTCCTTTATGTACCAACTGCCACTGTGTGGGTTGGGAGGGGGAAATCCTGTCCAAGTTATTAGGAAAACAATAGTAGCCTAAGGGAATGTTTGTTTAGGTTGTTTTTCTGTTGTTTTCTTTTCCTGGGTGACAGCTGTTCTTTTTTCTTTTTTCTTTTTTTTTTAAATTGCAGCACTTAAAATGATGGCAGCTTGCTGTATAATTTATAATATTAGTCCTAAGGGCAGTGTTGTGTAACATGAAAACAATCCTGAGACAAATCTAAATAATAAACATCCATTATCTAAAACAATATTGTATTAATAAACCAACATTAAATAATCTGAGGATGTACATCGCTTCTGGGGAGAGTAAGGGCAGACACCTGCCCAAAGTTCCCACTTGCGTGTCTTGGTCAGCATGTTGACTCCCAGACATGGTAATCTCTTTGTGACTTAGAAGAATCTTGTTTTCACTATTTGCAGTTAAGTATCAGTAAGTGGCTCAGAGCTGTGGTGCTTCCTCTTCTCTTTTTGGAGAAGATACCTTTTTTCTTGGGTTAATTCTCATAGGTGAAGTTTCCCAAAAGAAACATGACTAAGTGTTGAGTTTCAGGAGCTTGCAAAGTGTTGAGCTCTTGAAAACAAGTCCTGATGCTCATTTGAAAATTTAGGTTGTGGCTGTAAAGAAAACCTTTTCTTTAGCTACTAGTACACAAGCCTTTTCTGCTGAAGCAGAAAGATCGGAGACTGCTGTTTCACAGCTGCTTTGACCTAAGGAAAGTGCGTGCTGATACCCAAAAGGGCAGCTTGGTTCTGTTTTCCCTCCTGGCTGTGCATCCCTGCCATCTCCTTTTTGCCAAGACTGGTGCTTGTGTGGCAGTGCTGTGAGCCAGAAAAGGAGCGATCCTGCAGCCTGACAAAACAGATCTCGCATGGCTCCCTGTGTAGCTAGAAAAATGGGACCAAGACAGGAGGGAGGAATGAGCAGAGAGGGATCCCTTTTTAGCAGCACCTTGGGTGTAGGTAGTCTTAAAGCAATTTTGAAGTCAGAGCCCAAGATCTAGGTGGCTGTTATGCAGTTATTCCAGGGATCTTGGAAATGAAAGAGTAGTAACCAGTGATTTCATGAATGATTGTTGGCATGTTCAAATGCAACTACGCCTATATGATCTCTTCCTTAGGGTTATTATTTGCTAACAGCAGCAAATGATTACTTGTACTACCTGGTAACAAGTTGGACGACTTGACATGTCTGTTCAGGAAAACAGAGGCTTTATGGCAATGAGCTGTTTCCATGAGACTGTTATACCTCGTTACGTACACACGGTGAAAAACTATCCACAAAATCCTTTTCTCTCTCCAATCCCTGTAAATACAGAAGGAAGCCATCATAGCTGTGCTAACATGACAGAGAGAGCAATTAATCTCATTGCAGATTACTTCTCTGCTGCCCCTGGCACCAGGCAGAGGGGAGATGTCAGGGTAGTCTGGGAGGAGGTAGATGTGACAGCTGATTGACAGCTGATGGCTTTGCCTGGTTGGTACCTAAGAGCTGGAGGAAGAGTGCTCTGCCAACATGGAGGAGCTGGGATGAGAAAAGGGATATGACACTTCTGGACACACAGTGTCAAGCCACAAAAACATTAGCTGTCTCTGCCAGTGTGAGAGGGACAGGTATTCTGCCTCTTCTTCCCCTCCCAGATTGGAAAGGATGTATATTAATAGAAGTATATGCGACTTAACGTGCAGCTACTCGGTGTTAACCCATGTCCCCGGGGAAGAGAAGTGCTTATTTCGGGTTGCGCAGATCATAAAACCTGCTGCCTTGTGCGGAGCGTGTGCTCTGAATACTGATGCTCCCTTTCGCTTTGCTTTACTGGCACGGCCGTTGAGCTGATGAATTGTACAGATTATACAATGATAATGGATGGGGAAGGGGAATTTCATCTGTCTCTTTAGCCAAAATATGAACAGTAAATCCTGCCTGTTTGCAGAGAACAGCTGGATTTCTAATAACACTGGAATGTTGTAGTGGTGAGTGGGCTTAGCTGCCCAACCCCCCTCTCATCACTGCCATTCAGACATCCAAACGCTTGCAAAAGGACTGGAGCTTTCCAACACCCTGAGGCTAATGCAGCAGTTATCCTGGGAGTCTGCCAGCTCTGTTGGATCTAGGAAAAACCTGAACCCCCTCCATGGTGCCTCTGCACCATGCCCAGGGGAAGAAAGGGAGGCAGGAGCCTTGCATTTGATTCTTCAAGTAACAGCTGGGTGAGAGAATGGATTTTTCTTGTAAACAAGACCAGTCTCTTTTCATAGAGTGGGCTGAGCTGTGATCTGATTCTTTGCAAAGCAGCAAGTGAGCTGCATTGTGGAAGGGCTTATGGTAAGGTTGTGTGTATCTTTGGGAATCTCAAACGAAAGAAAGATGTCACCGAAATGTGCAAAGCCTCTCAGGCTGGTCACATTTTGTATTATTTGTAATAAATCTTGTATATTAATTTGAATTGAAACAGGTTAGCAAGGGAGCATGAATGTCCAGATGATTGATAGTGCATTGACACTGCAGTGTTGACCAGAAGCCACAATCCTGTTCTGCTAGGTGCTGTGCAAGTACATCATAAATGATCCTCGCTTTCCCAAAGTGCTTTCAGAACTAAAAGAGTGTGGCACAGCAGGTGGACAAGGCAATCAAGTAAGCTGTTACAGCAGGGGAAGACAGGGTACTAAATATAGTAGGATGAATAGTGTTAGCTTTTTTCCTTTTTTTTTTTTTTTTTTCACCCCTCTGGTTGGTGGCAGGAAACACAATAGCTAACTATAGGATCAGGCTGAATAACCTTCATACATCAACTGATAGTAGGACTACTCTAAATTTGGTGAACCCAGGGAAGGAGCTTTTAGTGACAAAATACACTTGCAAAGGAAGTTTGACCCAAAAGGTGTGTTTCTTCAGGATGGATTACTTTTAAATGTACTTTTGTTCTCCTATTCTTTACTCCTTGGGCAAAACTGTGGAGCTCTACTCAGCTCCCAGTTTAAGCATCAGTTAAATTCTAGCACTAGGATTTCATTGTTCTGTTGCAGCTGAGCAGCATTACGGTTCTACCTATTGTTTTACATCTGGATTAAATTGTTGTTTTGTGCATCTGGAGGTAGGTTTGTTCAGTAGATTTTGAAAAATCCACAGATATTCAAGGCCCAGTCAATCTTTTGGCAATGTTTGCTGGTAAGGAAGCTGCACAGTGAGAATATCTATTCCATGCAAGCACTCCCAGCAAGTTTTGTACCCCAGCAGTTGTCCTTGGATAAATCTTCTGTCTGCTCTTCCAAGACTGAAAAGAATCAATTGACAAACTGCCAGTCTATCTCCTTTACTTTCTGCTATGCCTTTGCTAATCTTCTGTGCATTTTCAGCTGTTAAAATCTTTTTTGTTTTTAATTCTTTCAGCAGGGTTTACTTTTGCTCCTGCTGTTGATCTGCAAAGAGGAACTGATGCTGGTGTAAATTTGTTCTTGACATCTCCATCTTCCTGATGCTTTGCTAACTAGTGTAAGAGAAAGACAGTTTCATATCCAGGAGATATGCTGGTATTGGTACGAGTGAGAGGCAAGTGCAATCCTAGCAGACAGTTCTTATTCCTTACATTGGTCACCTTTTCAATTACAGATCTGATCTGCTAAAGTCTTGTCATTCTCATTCTTGCTTCTGTTAATGAAATGCATTTAACTGTCAGCTCTTGTTAACAGTAACAACACAGCTGAGGATTCATAAATTCCCATGGAAGTCAAATGATTGCTACCTTAGAAGAAGTCAGTCAAGTCCTTTTTCATCTTGAAGCTGGAGGAGGAGACAATCACAGCTTTCTTGATCCAGGCAACCAGAATATTTTGAACCATTCATCTATCTCAGACATTTCTTTCTGGTTCCTATCTGAAAAGGTCGAGATAAATATTTTGTTTCTAAGAATCCTGGGGTTTTGAGTCCATGTCATCACTCAGTTGTGCCCTTTGTATCTTGGATTTATCTCAAATTATTGCTTGTTACTGGGAAGATTCAGAAATTCAACTTTTCAAAAGCCAGTCAGACAAGTGAAGTCCATAGATGTGTAAACAGTTGTTTGGCACAGACTTGACCTGTTCTGAAGAAGTACAAGAATGAGAAGAGAATTAGAAAAATTGCCATGTCACAAGTCAGTCCCAGAGCTTAGTTTGTTTAGATTAACAGGCAGCAGACAAAGGAATGAATGACATGATCTGAGACTATATGTGGGGACTCCTCAGTCCATGATCTGAGTCTGAGTACATACATAAGGAATATACTAACATGGAGTAACATTAAAGTTGTTTTTCAGTATAATAGAGGAGGGCATAAAAAAGCAGTGTCTTGACACTGATGTTCAAGAAATGAAGATTCATGTCCTTGAGGGGGAGGGTTAAAGACTGTGGTATATTTTCCCTGATGGACTGTTTTGAAATCAAAATATTTTCGTGAAAGATCTGTTTGGGGTTTTGTTTTTGTGGGTGTTTTTTTCAGTGGGTTTCAAGTGAGGTTTTTGTGTGTGAATGGTAGATCAGTAAAGATGATCACAGTAGCCTCTTTCTGGCTTTAAAATGCATGATTTTCAAATTATTGTACAGCGCTGATAGTTTTCTTTTGCAAGAAGCCCATACACCCAATGATCTCTTGGTGTGTCTTAGAATTATTGGTTTGACTGGAAAAATTTGGCACACTGCATATAAATTTAGATCATTCAATCTAATTGAAGTATTCTATGAATTCTGGAGAGAACTTCTTCCTTTCAAATGACAAATTCCATTAGAAACCGTGGAAGCTAGAGGCATTTTCTTTCAACTGTCTGATGCAAAGGGGTTTATGTATAAGCTTAAGTGTTTTATAGTGTAAGCTTAATAGGGTAAAGAAGAAACATCCCAAAATAAAATTCATAATTTCTCAGAAAATCCAGTTAACTTTTGCTGATGCCTCCCTCAATACTTGCCTTAAACAGAAGCTGTTGGGCTGAAGCTGTGTAAGCTCTGTAGTTGTTCCAGGTCTGCAGAAGCAGGAGAAAGGTCAACCTTGACCATTTGATCATTGCTGGCATGATCAGAAATGGTTTATACCTGCATATTCCTCAATGACAGTTAAGTTCGTTACAGACACGGTGCTTTGTTTTAAATCACACACGAAAAAAAATTTTTTTTTAATTGAAAAGGTACAATCTCTAACCTGTAAAATAAAAGGCTAGAACATGGAACTGGGAACAACTAAGTAAATTGAAAGTAGGCCACGGCTTAGGTGTTGGCATGAACAAAGGAAATAATGTAGCCACATTCTTTATAAATATAGATCTCAAATAATCCACATGTCTTATTTAGTCCTGGAAACAACACTATATTTTCCTGTATCTGGGAACATAAATTGTGTTAAACTCTGAGCTCTTAAACGGTCTCAGTGCGACTTTGGCCAGTGGTCTACGTGAAAGCTGGTATTTAGTTCTATTAAGAACAGAATATTTTGTCGTTCGTCATCTTTAATTGAAGTGATCACCTAAATTTCTCCTTGTATATGTGTTCATACTACCATTTAATTACTTGAAGTTATCTTGCAAATCAGAATTACTGCCAATGATAAATTGATAAATTACAGTAGAAATGCCAAGTGTTCATTTACGTGATTGGAACTATAATATAACTGGTTGATAATAAGAGCTTTGTTTTATCCCACTCCATATTTCTTAACCAGTACTTTAAGAAAACTGCAAGGGAAATAGAGTCTGGACATCAGTTCTGTGCTCTTCACGTGCTCCTGTGCCTTTGTCACTATGTCCTGTTGGAGCAGAATGGTGTGCAGGTACCCAGCTGGCCAGTCCTGTTCTACTCATGAGGAAAGCCTTAGGTCTGCACTGGATTTGAAGGCTTGTCCTCAGGTCTTCACAAGCAGCTGGTGGTTCTCAGGTGCTGAAGTTTTAGTTGCTGACCCTGTGATATGTCAAAGATTCTGGAGGAAGTGTTTAGCACGCTTTAAAAATACAGGCCCTTATATAGCATGTTGCAGATGAGACATCTAAATAGTCAATCTTGAAATTTTTGGCTTTGGAATTTAAACAGTAGTTCCCTCTTGATCCCATGGAAAGGCTCTGTGGATATTTGTGTTGCAAATACAATAGAGGCAAATGGAATAGAGAGGCAAATGAATTTTCAGATGTATGAAACTTTCTCCTTTGATTCCTGTTTTATTGCCTGTTTCCATTTGGATGGAGAAGTATTGGTGGCATATGTGGCATTTCTCATCTCCCACAAGCCAGACACCCAGTTCTGACCCACAAGTGGTGATAACAGCTTGGCTTCCTAACACAGCTACTGCCACCGGATTTTGTTCCTTTGCACAAATAAGTCCAGAAGTGGGCCTAAGCCAGCAGCAAGTAAAATTTCCCAAGGGATTGCCTGGAGGCATAAATGCATCAGTGTGGGACCAGAGCAGCTGCCTCTGTCCTGTTCGCTAAGGATTTGTTTTGGGGCAGGATGGGGCATCTCAGGACACACAGCATATGAGGAATGGAATTTGGAGGAGAGTGTTCAACTGCAGGACAGAATTATGCCTTACTGTACTCCTTTTTTTTTTCCTCTTGAGGCTGATAAACTTCTCCCAAGAACAGCTCAAATCCTGAGCTTCTATATCTATTGGAAAAAAAAAGGAAAAAAGTCAGAAATATTTGACATATATAGTCTGAAATGTTTTTCCTTTGTCTAAAATTTTGTTTAATAAATAAGACTTTTCTAGATGCTTCTGGGTTATCAATTAAAAAAATAACAACAAACCAACAAAAAAAAACCCAGCAAAGGGAGTTCTGGTAAAGGACAGATTGCTAGAACTAGCTCTGTAGTTCTCCTTCTGCACGTAAGTGGATGTATTTTTACATGAAGTTGTATTTCTGGAAGCAATTGATGCTATTGCAACAAGATCCTGGTTGTCACTTCAAGAAATGATTGGATCTGTAAGTAACAAGAACATAACAGCTGCATGTTTCAAGGTTCCACTGGAGACTATTTCCAATGATCCTAAAAGATCAACATGCTTTGAGTTGTTTTCAGAACTCTTTATCCCATGTTAAAAAAAAAAAAGTCCTTCAGAGGCTTTATCATTAAATGTGCATCTGCCTATATAACAGACCTCTGCAACTACAGTATGTAGGAAACTCAGTCTTCTAATCTCCTGAAAATTTAGTATGGAACGGGCCTTTAGTATACAGACTTGAACAGGAGGGAAAGTGCTGTCGTCTGCTTTTTCGTTTCTTTAAAATACAGAATCCTCTGTCCAGAGATTAGAAGCGAAGGTCTGGCTTTAGAGCTGTAATGCCTAATTGAATTATGAGCCTAGGTGTAGTCCTGAGAGAGGACTTAGCGCAAATTCTTGTACTGATTTTGGCACTTAAATTACCTTTCAACCAATGAAACTTGCTTTAATCTGAGTACCTGGGCTGCAGCTACTCGGCATATTTTTAAAAGTAATCTGTGCCTAATTCCTATTGATTCCAGTAACATGTCATGGGACAGGACCTGTTAACAAGACATTAAGAATTAGCTACCTTATAACTGGCAGACAAGGACCTGACATCTACCACCCACAAGACATACCAAATGTGAGCACCAGTAGGAAGTGACAGAAGATTGCCATTACTGAAAATTTCTGTGGCAGTCCTCGACTTGAGTGGAGAGATGGTTCAGGAGACTTTTGGGAATGACTGTGGGGAGCGGTATCCATTGATACTCTGTTTTATGCCTGAGCATAAACAGAGCCGGAATGTAAGAGCTAAAATCTGCTCTGAGCATGGCTGATTATTTGCTAAGGAGGAGAGAGGTGTTTTCTCTCTCCTTGCTTGTTGTCTATGTTAGTGTCATTTGCTTGATGGTTTCTTGTACCAGGCTGACATGCCATTGCCACTATTGTGTTTGCCGCTATTTGATGGGGAAATACTGAGTGGAGCGACTGTTGTATACCTTTAACTAGCCTGGGCTTGTGTGACATCCTCCTGAGAGTTCAGGGAAGCTTATATGCATATCGGCTACTCTGACATACAGACAGAGCTCGAATGAGTCACAGGGCTAATCCTGTGCTCTCACCTAGGAAATACGCCTTGTCGCACTGACTCTGCTTTGGGAGGTTTAAAATGGGAGAGTGGAAAAGAGAGGCAAAGATCTATCTGAGGTGTGGGAACTGTATCTTATAGTGCAAGACAAAGGAGATAATTCTATTTAATATAGGAAGCTGATACCACCATCATGCACGCAGTCAGAGGCATGTGCTGAAAACTTTAGCAGAGGAGGATATGACAAAAATATTTGGAGTGAACTTTCAAATTGGAAAGTAAATGTTTCAAACGGGGAAACAAGCTTCCAAGGCAAGTAGCAGATTATCTCACGAGGCCTGCAGATGAAGACCAAACTTTTTCCTCCCTTATGGCTGTGTCTGTAGAAGCTTGGTGTCATTGAATGGTCTGTTCTTTAGAAAAGTCAGCCTATATGAACCTAAGGGTCTACCTTTGGCTTTTCAGAGTATGTGAATATTTGAAGTTCATCACAGTTTTCAGGGCTCCTCAAAGTCTAGTTTTCTGGTCCAGTTCTGCATAGCTTTCTAGAAATCCTCTGGAGGAGCATGCTCTACTCCCCAAAAGATGAACAGCATTTTGCAGCACTTGCCACCCTGCTGTCCAGGGCTTCATTCTATATAAAAACACATTAAGTAGAAATGGAAAATGTATTGAGAGAATGATACAAAATTGCAGATGCAATAATTACACTCCTCCTATCAGAGCACTGTTATAACAAGAAATAATAATGAAACAACATTTACTTTATCCTTTTTCATGGGCTAATAAAGGATAATGTGACCATATTCAAAAAGAATCTTTTCTTAAATGTTCCATATTGCCTTCATTAACATTTGTTTTTCATTTCTTATTATATAAGCCTTTTAACTGAAAGGAGAGGGAAGCATAAGAAGGACACATTTTGGAGGAATGATGACTAAGAAAAGTTTCCTCATAAGTATTATTTCTTTCCCTACGATATCAAGAATGCTGCTGCCACTATGCAGCACCTTGGATCAGAGATTTCATTAAAATTTTTTCTGAAGGGCTTTTCACACAAAGTTTTTCTTTGGAAGTCTCATTTCATCCAATTAACTTTTCTGTATCTTTGAAGTTCAGCCAAGATCAGTGAGACAGTGACTGCTTCTACCTGGGAAGCGACCTATTGTAGCACAGAAGTCATATAGGGTAATAAAGCTCTTTTTATTTTTTTTTTTTTACTGCAAAAGAGGTAGGGAGGATTTGAGAACCCTTCAGCTTCGGACATCTTTTGTCAATCTTGAGTTCATTGATTTGAGTGCTGTGGGAAGTGACTAGCCACTTGGGTGCTTTTTCGATGATTTTTGCTGTGTCCGTGAATTCAGCTGCCAGATCTTTGCAGCTATTAATGTGCTTTTAGATTTATTCACTATGCAGTGGTGCTGTGTGTATTTGCATTTTTAAAGAGGGATGAAAGTATCTTTGTATACAAATACCTTGGATATAGAGCAGCATCCAATGGAGAACAGAACTGATACAAGAGAAGACAAGTCAGTGAGCCAAAGCTTTCCTTGTCTGCCTCAAAGGGCAGACTCCCAAAGTTAACCTAATTAAGGAGGGCACTTAGGCCATGGGGTTAACAGCTGTTCAGGAGGCAACAGAGAGCTCCTTTAGGAGTTGAGGTTAGACTTTGGAAATAGTTCCTCATGGGAGTACACAGGAAAATTGCTGTGCACGTGCATGTGTATGTGTGCAGAATTCAGAATGAAGGGTTTAGATGCAGCAGCACCGACAAGGATGGAAATAGGTCAGTCAGTTGTTTAAGTGCTTTATACATGTTCCTTCTCTGTGACAGCTCTGAGTAGCAGTTGGAAGACAGCCTGGGATTTCATTTAGAAGCGTGAACCAGAAGGAAAAGAAAGAGAGAAAGGAGGGGGTCATTTTGCTTGTTTTGATGCCCACGTGTCCCATTTTCAACTATCCCTCTCATCCACTCTCACTGGGATGCAGTGAGATGCCTACAAATGAGCCATGAGAGAATTTCAAAGGTTTGGATGCTCCATTCGGAAAACTCAGTTAAAAAAACTGTGCATCTCTGGGTTTTGAAACTTGACTTGAAATTGCTTGAGGACAAAGTTTCCCTTGGGGTTTTAGTATCTTGAAAAGCCTGAAGGACTTTGTGTACCTGATTAGGGGATTACTGTCTTCATGTTGTCAGTTCTTGCCCTATAGATTCTGGACTTTGGTTGGTAGGTATAACCTACAATTTAAATACAATTTTAATAACGCAAGTTGGATTAATTTTGTTTAGTTCTTAGCTATCTAAAAGTTACTCATCTACTCTAGTCTGGTGTCTTAGAGCTGCCTGTGGTCAGCGGGGCATTCCGAGGAAGTGATTTGTATCGTCTGCCATAAGTGGGCTGAACTGCCATATGGACAGATTTCTCTAAATCTGTTAACTTACGGGAGCTGAGGGGGCTGGGGTTAGTGAGATTTGTCTTGCCTTTCTTAAGCTGTGTAACATGAGTGAGAAGATGCTCTCCAGCTGCCATAAATTTACTGATATCCATGCATACAGTTATCAACAGAGTTGTAGCGATTTACATTGTGGATCTAGCCCACTGGATTGTTTTTTATTACTATTTATTGTTTTAAAAAAGTATATTACCAGATGTTGCTATCACTGCATTCTAATTCTGACTCAGTAACCATACATGAGTGGTCAGTCTGACCATACATGAGTGGTCAGTCTGATTTTTTTTTTTTTATTGACACTGAAGTGTTTTCTAAAAACATGGAAACTGCTACAGAAGATTAAACCAACAGTTTGTTTATTTAAGTATGTTTGTGACAAGCTAGTGCCATGTGCTGGCATTGATATACTGGTCTCAGTAATGTGTTTAAGTATCCTAGGATTCTTTTTTTAATCTTTCTTTATAGCTTCCTCCTTCAGTCTTCCTTTTCATTTTGAGACAATTACAAACACAACTTTATCTGTTTGTCACATTTTTGCCTGGGAATCCTGTATGCGTTATGATGGAAACAACTACATTTGTGGTCTGAGTTTGGATAATGCTCTAGAAATAGATCCAGAAGCCAACTTTGTGATTGCTCCCATTCTTCATATGTCATAAACAGTGACACAGTAACCTCTGGCCAGTTCGAATATCTGTCTTCTGGCTAGGCACTCTCCTCTTTTTGTAACTGGCTGTGTGCTCAGCTCCTCCTCCCTTCCACCTTTATCCCTTTTATTCTCACCCTGCTTTTTATCGCTTTCTTATCTTTTAGTCTCCTCAGTCCTTAGTTTCTTATCCTGATGACTGATCTACTGCTTTTGTACATCTTCCCTATCATGGCCATCTGTCTCCTTGAACTGTCAATCTAACACGTTTGCTGCCATTTGTCATAGTGCTTTTGCATCATCTCCCTTCTCCCCAACTTTGCTCACGACTGTCTAGTCTTACTATATTTTGTTTAGGGCAGATTACTACTGTGTAGTTACTCTCTTCAATCTCTTAAATTTAAAAGTTTCTCTTCTTTTCCAAAGTTCTTGACATCTGCTCAAATATTAGAGCAAGCAGCATGGCACAGTGGAGAAAGAAGCAAACAGGGCTAAAGAGCTTTTGTGGTGTCAGGCTATGTCTCAAAATGTCCCTTTCTTGCAACAGAGGACAAATACAAGCCAAATACTCCCTGTTTGCAGTAGGACTTTGGGTTTTTGCAATGTTAATTTTTATTTTTCAGCTTAGGTTGATGATCCGAGTTTGCTGAGCACTACAGCCACAGAGGTGGCTGCAGAGCACGTTTTGTGCCGGTGCAGAGAATGCCGGTGTTGGCAAACTGAAGTCCTGACTTAAAATTCAAGCGGTCAGAAGAGCTATGAATAAAAATTTGGAGAGATATTTTTTTGTTTGAGAATTGTCCTGATTGTGCTGATTGCCTCAGGTAAGCCATCTTTCAGTTTTCAATGATATTTGTTGTGTATTGTTCATTGCTAGGAAGCAGTTTCAAATATTTCACAAGGAGAAAAAAGTTGGTAATTGGCCTTTTTCTGCTTTACATCTGTCTCTGAACCTCCATCTGATAGTCATCTTGTCAAAACTGTCAAGAGAAGTAAAAAGCAAACAGCCTTTTTAGCCCAAATAATATATTTTAAGTTTTCCAGTTAAGCTTAAATATTGCATTCTCGGGAGTGGGGAGGTATCTGTAGTGCTTTGGTCAAGCAGAGCTCTTTGAGTTTGTTCATTTCTCCTCCATAAACACCATTTAAGCAGTTCTGCTACATTGGAGAGAGAAATATCAACACTAACTCGTTTTTAGCTTGGCTAAAGTTGCCCGTCCCAGTCTAGGGCAAGTTGTTTTTTCATATCTGAAAATAATTTTTCCAGTCTGGCATATTTAACTGTCCTGTGTCCATGTGGTGAATGTAATTTGCTGTTTATTCCTGCCTCGATAATTACCCATAAGAAAACATGAGTAAACACGGAGCTGGGGTTCTATTCAGATCAATAAGGCTTATTGAGCATCTCAAATCTTTATACCAGTATCTTGGCTCTTAAACATTCAGATTAAGTTCTTGTGAGAATGTGGTTTTTGCACACATTACTTATGGCTGAAGGCTTGCCTGGACTTTCTCTGGGAATGACCTTGACTGGAACAGCGATACTTCATTTCCTGGCTGTAACCCAGAAGCACGGAAGGATGCATGCAATTAAAACTAACCAAATATTTTGCTGCTTCTTCCAGGGAGGGAGGTGATTTATTTACTTTTTGCAGAGTCCTAATTTCTATTTTTGACTGTCAGACAAGTCCAGAATGATCTTGGATGATTCACTCAATTCCCCTCTTTCTCAGTCGTCTTAGTTGCAAAGTAAGACTAAAGCTATGTGCCTGCCTCGCTGAAGCGTTGGAGGACGTTTCATTAATGCCTATGAAATACTCCAGGAACTGCAGTGAAAAGCAAATCAGAGATGTTTGAATTTTAGGGGCTTTGATTTGGCTTTTAAAGTACAAGATCTTTGCTTCTGGAAACCAAGAGAACTGTGTAGCATTGTAACGTCTGAATGCAGAATCTCCATCCCCAATTACAAGTTATGTGAAATTGTTCATAGTTTGACCTGAGCTTCACTCTATTAACGGTGGATACCTAGAAATAAATCACACAGCCATGGCATGCTATGAAACAGTCTATCTTTTCCATAAGGTATTGCCTTCTTGTGACCTAAGGGGATCACAACACATCAGTGAACTTGTAACTAAAGCATGGATCTCTAGGAGTGTGGGGAAAACAGAGAGAGCAAGCTGCTGGACATTATTACAATAACCAGAATGGTGAGGATGCTATGCATTCATGCTTTCTACTGGACTGGAATTTAATGCAGGACGAATTCTTCTTAAGATAATTTGGACTTCTGTAGATGTATTTAAATTCTTTTTTTCCTCCTCTCTCCTACTGACAAATATTTCTTCAGATTTTTTTTTTGTTATGTATTAGAACATGTTATTTTTGCCTCTGGCACTAACACATGGATTTTTTTATTTGCGTGACAAACAGATAGCAGTTTACTTAGGAATTTTTGTTCCACCTGTTGCTCAAGATCCTCAACTTTAAATCTCACTCTTTAGCTGGCAATGTTTTCAGGCATCTACTGTGACACTTGATGATGTTACAAAAAATGTAAAAATTCAGCATGTGAGCTGCATAATTTCAAGTGGCTGTCCAGATATCAGATCTTTCTTTTCTGTGGATTTTTCTATCACCTTGCATTGTGCTAAACAATAATACTAATCCATTCAATCACCTTGAATATTTCGCTAATCTGTACTTATCCTGTGAAGCTATCTTCGGTATTTAGATAGGAAATGCAAACTGAGGCCAGGGAAATACAGAGTGATTGTGATATTGTTTCTCTTTTGAAGGAACCATTTGATGTCATCTCTTAAATGCACATGCTTTCCGATTTGGTCTCATGTTATTCATAATCATGGACTATTTCTGTGCACTGCTTTCATTTAGGAGCCTTTACAAAGCAATCTTATGAATCTTGCTTTCTTTGCCATGTGGCAGTGGCATTAGCATGTATGTTTCTTTGCTGTGTGTCAATGACACTAGCATGTTATTTTTGTATTTAACCTGCTTTTTTGGGATGCTTTGCTCAGAATGTTGTGTGGTGTTTTATCCTATGGGTTTTACTATGGTGTTATTTATGCTGGTTCATGTATTTTTTGTTGCATTATTATAATATATTTAGAAAATAAAGGGAATAAATGAAATAAGGCACCTGTCCTTCATTTGAACAAAACACAGGTTTGTACAAGAAGTTAATCAGAAACCACGTAGGAACTTGACCTAATTTTTGAAAGGATGTTTGGAAAAAAATTGTGTTTTCTTCCTCCACTTGAATTTTCATTTTCTTTCTCATCATTTCTAATCCTCTTGCCAAAATTGCTTTCTCAACTTTAAAATCTTTCTGGAATTAAGTGGCTTCTGGATCTTGACAATGCAACATTTTGATGCATGTGTTTGTCACATCCTGATTAGATTGGTATAACTCCTGCTCTCTCAGGTCCCTCTCAAAACTCAATTCATAAACCAGAGTTTCATACAAGATGCTACCACTAGGGTGATGAAACAGAGAAATTCAATCATACCACACATAGGTTATCCATTTTCCAGAGGCTGAAGGGAGAGATTGGATTTTCAGAACTCTTCTGGGCTGTTTTGTTTTGGTTTTTTTCTTTGCTTCTGTTCTTGTTTCCCTGGCTTCAATAGATTTTCTTTTAAAGTGGAGAAAGTCATCTTCATCTCCTCTTTTCCTGGCCGTGAAACATTCTTTCCATGTGCTTTCATTACTGGTGAGCCACTTAATTTTGTAAGCATCAGATTTGCTTACCTCCATCTTCTCTTTCAAGCACATGCACGGTAAGGGTGTGACCTGTTTCGCTACTGTCAAAGTTTGTTTTATTTTATTAATTCTGCCCTGTAAGTTTCAGACAGGGATACCACAAAGTTCTTGGCAGGCATTCAGGTCAAGTTGGTGTAGAGGAATGGTTTGATTTTGAAGGCAGTAAATTGCTCTCTTCTCTACACGCCTTCAGTAATCCCAATTCTTGAGCTTTAAAAACATGTTGCTTTTTTTTTTCTTTTTGTCAGGAGGCAAGAACAAGAGTCAGCTTCTGAAATACTTGAAGGTGAGAGTACTAACTACCAAAATCAAAGAACTAAATCAGTCCACAGTGGAAGCCACATCACTCAGATCCTAGTCTTAGCTGGAACAAACCAAGAATCAGGACTGTTAAATAGTTTTGTCTTGCCTGCCAAATATTAAAGTACTTCTCAGGGCAAAGTATAGCTGAAGGGACTGATTCTGGAACCCCATCAGAAAGATGACATTGTGGCATGAGTTAGGAAAACAAGGGCTGACACTTTGCTTCATCATATCAGAAGCAGGGATTTTAGAGGCTTAGGGGTTCAGTCTGAATTAGTGTTACTCCTTATTGTCAGTGATGTTTTGAAACGGACTTACCATGGGAAGTGCAGGTGTTGAAGCAGTGAGCAGCAACCTACACAGTTAAACATTGCTTTTACTACTGTGGGAAACAGCAAGCTAATGGGCGAATCAACTGGGAAGATGAACTTTCTTTGTTTGTCCATTTACATCTCAAATGTCTGCAAGAATTTGTAACAGAAGCAAGCCATCTCCCTAATCACTTCATAATCACTACAAGATCACTGCACTGTCTGTCAACTAAAAGGTGCAGAAATGGGACCCCATCTCAGATGAGTATTTTGAGTTTTAGTCCCATGTCAGCCTGGATACAGGCAGAGGATGAATTTATGAAAAATAAAAGAGGGGAAAATATAAAATTCAAATAGACTTTGCAGGCTTTTAAAGAGACTTAGCTCAGTGAGAGTTCTTTAGAAGCTATTTCTGTGGCTTTCTAGAGAAAGTTATTAGACTGTTCTTATTTTTTCAAAATCTGTTCACCGAAAATTTTAACTGAGATTTTAAAAGGTCATATTGGTTAAGCAGAAAGTAACATTTGGCAAAGCTAGCTGATTTTTGACAATCTAGGGGATAGCAGTCTATGAAGAGAATTGTTGTTACAGCCCCAGTGTATGAATCAGGCAAGCTTCATCTTTTCTTCTAACTTTCCTAAGGCTTTAAACAGTTTTTGAAATGTTCTCTTCGCTCCAGGCTCCCTAGTTCTGTCTCCCTGTGTGTCTAAAGGACAGTGTCAATAACCCCCTCCTACCTCCATATTCTGAGGATGAATTGTTTCATGTTTGTTTATGCTAAGCCATGAAAGCTTGAAATTGGAATCTGTTTGCTCCTTCACTTCTCACTCATATATGTTCTCATTCATTGTACATTTTTGCTATAGGATTTTATCTCAAGGGTGCTGAACTGTGTGAGGCTGCAAAAATGCATAAAGAAAAATAAGTCATTCCACAAGCCTGTGAAGTCTGCTGTCCCACAGCTCGGTTCTCTGGTGTCTACTGAGGTATGAGCAGCAATTGAAACTTTCATTGTATTTGAGACTTTTGTAGAATTATAGGAAAAAGATTAATGCAGACCTCTGGAGGTCTTCAGTCCAAGTCCTTCTCAAAGAAGGGCTGACTTCAGTGTTACATTGGTTACTTAGGGCTTTTTACAGTCAAGTTTTGAAAATCTCCATAGATAAGTCATATAATGGAAGGTTTTTTTTCCCTATGTAGATTGTCTGTTGCCTAATAAAGATCAACTTCATTATATAACAATTTTTTCAGTGGAGATGTTCATAGGAGCTTCCTCTTTCCCTTCTGCCTAGCTGCCTGTATTCATAGAAATTACAGGAACAGAGAATCTTTGGTGTTATTGTCAAATTTGATTGAAGTTCACCAGTTGACCTGAAAGTTACTGAAATGTAGCACAGGCACAAACAGCATGACCTAATCAGCCTTGTTTCCTTTAACTATAAGGAGATAAGTCAAATGGTAAGTCTTTCCCCTCCGGTGCTCTAGGACAGGATTTAGAACATTATGTGCTGTGATCTCTAAATTCCTCTCTAGTTTCATCTGACATGGTAAAGCTCAACCCTCTTAAAGTAACAGCTTTGGTGGAAACGAGTGCAGCAATCTCCTGTGAGGAGTCTGAATCCTGGGACGGAAGGAAACGATTTCTAGTGCCAGGCATATCTGTTGGAATTTCTTTTAAACAAAAAGCAGAAAACTCCTCTCAAGATTCCAGTTTCTCTGACATCTGTACATTGCTGATTGTCTGTAGGGACTGCTTCTCATGGCACTGCCATGTCACTGTACTTCATTTCTCATCCATTTAGAGGTCCACAGGGAGCCAGATGAAGAGCAGAGCTCAGGCCTGGATGAATTTACAAAAGAGCTTTAAGTGCATCTCCCTTCCTAAGCCTGACCTTTTCCCCTTATGCACACATGCATTTTATATGTACATTTAAGCCTCTACCATTATGTCCTCTTCCATGAAATTTAGTGAAAACTGGCCAGTGGGTTTAAAATTTAGATGGGGTACAGGTAGAGAACGACAGACAGGCAAAACCATACTTTTGCGCACGATCAGTATGGTTATTCAAGTCTTCTGTCTTAAGAAGGCAGATTGAAAAGTAGAACTTCTGTTGCTGTTAAGGAAGATGTGGTGAGGAAAAGGAACTCTGACAACATTCACCATGGAAAAGCAAAAGGTATTGAGTGCTGCAGCATGCACAAGCATACGACCATTTGTACTTCTTAACCTTGAGATGATCTTAACACTGCATTTCCTTCCGCTGCCGTGGCATCTTTAGTTTCACATGTAATGTGCCTAAGAGAACAGGTATCACATTCACCATCTCAACAGGGGATGACATAGGCTGACTCTTGCACTTGTGATGCTGACAGTGTCAGTATAAGAATTTCTCAGAGGTGTTACTGGAATAAATATAATTTTCGTTATAAAATTTGGCTAAAGTAATATTGAACTTGTGCTCTACCTATTCACTTTACTTTTTGAGTGACAATGGACAAGGTTGCTGGTGAACAAATACATGCTTGAGCTCTTTTGTTTCAATTTGCTTACTTGATGATTTTAATGTACCTGTGTATCTTACCACTTTAATATTCATCAGTAACTTCCGGCTAATTGAAAGGAGGGTTCACTAGAAAATTCACGTAGACCATAATGCCAGGGACATACAAGTTAGTCTGAAAGATGTACTCTTGTCTTTGACAATTATGAATGAGAAGAGATGCATAAAGCCAAGTCCAGTGGCATGTCATAATTTCACATTGGATGATGTCTCAAAGGATTACATAAGAAAATAAGATCAGTTCTGCATCACAAGTTTAATTCAAGAAATTGGACTGCCAAGAAATCTTTAATTAATGAATATTTAGGACTAAAAAAAGGCTTTTTTTAGTAAGCTAAATGTATGGAGTGGGATAAGAAGGGTACAAAGATCATCTTCTACCTGAACTCTTTCCTGGTCTGCCTGTATTACTGTTACATGAAGATTTAGTTTGGCATCCTTATCTCCTTTCTTCAACTTTTACACATCTTCAGTAATTGTTGCATTCTTCTATGCACTACAGAAAAGGGCATAATAATAACATGTTATATTAACTAGTAGACAAAAATTGCTTTTCTGAACATTTTTACTCCTAAGTGTCTATTTTTGAGAGATAACAAAAATTAAAAAGCTTCAAATACCTGAAGGTTTAAATTTTTCAGATTTAACATTCTCATCAGCATTCTCAAACTAATCTTTCATTGTACCATTATTTATTGCAACAAGATGTTCCAGTGCTCTGGAATCAAAATCTGTAGTTTCAGCTTGACTTGGTATCAAATCATATTCTGCTGGTGCATTGCAGTGATTGATAGAAGTTACAGTTTGAGTGCTTTACATTCCCATTCTTCTACATCGGACAAGCATCTGTATCAGACAACTGACCCATATCTCATGTGATGGCACCAAATCCTCTCATATGTTGTTTTGAGTTAGTAAAAGGAGATGACATGGAGTATTATGAGAAATATATCTTTGCCAGGTAGCTTACCTTCTAGGGCGTATAGCAAGCTTAACTCATGGGATTGGTGGAAAATATAAAGCCTAAGTGATTTGAGGTAGAAATTGGTAATGGAACTGAGACCACCATGCTGTCAAGTAGTTCCTCCTTCTCTGTGTTGTTTGAGCTGAGGCAATACATGCAGTGAAGCTCAGATGGCAAAACTCTGCCCCTTAAATTAACAAGTGATTGGAAAAGATCTGAGCCTGATTTAACTCTCTTGGAAAGCATCTGGGCTTTTTGTTGATTGCAATCAGAGACAGATCAGGACTTTATAGCTTGCCTGCCTGCCATCTTCTGAAATGTTATGTGACAAACAAGACACTGGTATTACTTCTGCTATGAAATGTTTGAAATGTATGAAATCATTTTATCATAGCAGTGATTATGGGAAGAACATTTGCATCATGCTCAGAGTTTCTAGTGGACTTTCCAAACATGAAATGATCTGGGTTTCTTTGGTGTGTTTTTTTTTTTTGCTTGGGTTTTGGTGGTGGTTGGTTTTTTTAACTGGCTTGGCCACATTGTCCCTTTGCTAATGCAGAGTAGTCAGCTGGCAGGTACTAAAACAATCTAATAGAATAAGGTTAATTTTCTCTCTTTAATTAGACAGCAATATGTAAGACACTCAGTGGGCCAGATGACCTTGAAAATTAAAGTGAGAACAGACACACATTTGAGAGGAAGATATCTTTAGTTACAAGTGGTTGGGGGTAGAAGAAACAGGAGGAAATGTTCACTAATATAACAAAACAACCCCATACAATCCCCCTTCTCCACCCAAACTGTCAGAGAATTTATTTCATAAAATGGTCTGGGATATCTTATTGCTCTTACAGGCATTTCAGAAGTGTGTGTGAAGTAGTGCAATCTTGTCGGAAGTGAACGTCACCAAAATTCAGCGTCTGTCAGAAAACCTTTCCATAAATCACTTAATCTCTATCTTTAGAGCCTAATACATCCCTGTCACTGTAGCACCAAAGAAATTCGTAATCCTTCGTGTATTTCCTCTCAAAACACCACGGAGGGTTGATAATATAATTATCTTTACAAAAGAAGAACTGAGGCATTGCAATTTTTCCCTAGGTTGCATAAGAGGTCTTAACAGTATTGTGTCGTCACCCTAAGTGAACCACTGCATCATTTCCCCCTCTGGGAAAATGAGACCTGGGGTTTTGTTCAGGACTTTCCATAGGATTGTAAGTTTTTCACTTAGTAGTGGTAAAGGGACTTTGTATTGGAGTGCCTGGCTAACGGACATATCCCTGACTCTAACTTTTGGTGAAATTATACATGCCAACTAATGAAGCAGGGACAGGTGGCTCACAGGCAATGTGTACGGGTTGAGTAACACTGTGCTGACACAATAAAAGGGGCTGTCATGGTTTAGCCCCAGCCAGCAGCAAAGCACCACACAGCCGCTTGCTCATCTCCCCCAGCAGTGGGAGGAGAGAATCAGAGAAAAAAAAAAAAGGTAAGAAAACTAGTGTGTTGAAACAAGAACAGTTTAATGATTGAAATAAAATAGTAATTATTTGTAATGAAAAGGAAAACAACAAAAAAAAACTAAAGCAAAACCCAAGGGAAAAAAGGTAATGCCACTGCTCACCACCCACTGACTGATGCCCAGCTAGTTCCCGAGCAGTGATTGCTGCCTCTGGTCAACTCCCCCTACCTCATATACTGAGTGTGATGTCTTGTGGTATGGAAGTTTGTGGTATTGGCCAGTTTGTGTCAGCTGTCTTGTCTGTGTCCCCTCCCAGCTTCTTATGGAGAAGAAACTGGGAGGGCAGGAACAATATGAGAAGCTGAAGAAGTCCTTGGCTTAATGGAGGCATTGCTTGGCAACAACTAAAACATAAGTGTGTTATCAACACAATTCTCAGCACAAATCCAAAATGTAGACTCATGCTAGCTACTATGAAGAAAATTAACTCTATCCCAGCCAAATCCAGCACAGGGGCTTTCTCTCTCACCAATCCAGAATAGATGGATATTTATGCACCCGAAACGTCATTTGTAAGCTGAGTGAGTTACAGGTGGGACAAGACTATGAAGGAGTACAAGCGGTATTCTGGTTGTATAGGAGTGAATCTAAACTTTTAGAGCCAGTTAGCAAACACAGTTATAAAAGGCAGGCAGCAATCCACCGCTCTGGTGCTGGGCAGTTAAGCCTTGCTAGTTAGTATTCAGCCAGCAGTTTGCCAGTCCTGTGTTGCTTTTCTGTTTACTCATCAGAGTAGCGCACTCCCTGATGGTTTTGGTATCAAGTTAAACCCTTGCTTCAGGATATCAAAGAGGAAAAGGCCTTTGTGATGATGGAGGTGGACTTCTGGCTGAGTTCTGTCATGACCTATCAAGAATGTGTGCAGCATCACTGCCTTTGCATAAGTGATGATCTGGATGCAAATAGACTGGTAGCCTGTAATCTAGTGGAGTAATAATTTAATCCTATTCAGGAGAGTAAATGCAATATCAGGTCCAGTGCTAACCCTAACTACCATGTATTAGACCAGGTTCTCAGCCACACTTGAATATAGCAGTACTGGGATTCAAAGCCAAGCAAAATGGACGAATTAAGGCATAACTGAAAAAACATCCAAAACTCATTCATAATCCAGTAATGTTGTACTGTTTTATAGTAACCTCTGACTGTTCTCATTCCACAAACTTTGATGTTTCTAATGTTCTATCCGCTCATGTTGCCATTTTTGGGTCATATTTGAAGAAGCCTTGAGTACAATCAGCCTCAGCTCAAAGCAGAGTAAGTTAGATGCTGAACGTGCAACATACTATATAAATCTATGTTCTCTTAAAAATCCTGTCCTTGGCCTCTCAGATACGGTGGCCCAAATTAGCAGGTGTCTCTTATGTAAGTCACTTTTTGTCCCAATTGCTCTTTTATGAATTGAGGACAATGTGGTCTCCTCTTGTACCAGTGCTGTTGGGAAAATTAGCCCATCAGTGTTTATAAAGCAGTCGTCTCCTGCAGTGCTAAGCACTTTAGAAAAGCCATGAAGAACTGAATAGCTCTATCCTCAGAGCAGGCTTTGAGTAGCTTGCAGTAAGCAGGAGCCTAGGGCTGCTTATTGTACAATAAGAAAAAGCCAAAATATTGAATAATCTGCTCACTAATGAACAGTGGTGATCCTGTGCACAGGATAAAGCAAGGGCCCTGTGGAAAAACACCCTGTGCTCGTGTACTTAAAGGCTGTGTCATAATAATGACAGGCACAGGGCTGAATGAAGGTTGTATGTGTCAGTGCAGCTGTGGCATATCCAAACTTTTAAGAGCTCATCTTTGTGACATTAAAGTTGGCTCCTTCGACCGCAGGTTTGTGTGCAGTAGGTGTGATAGAGCTGAACGATCTTTTGGAGGTGTTCATTTAATGCCAGTCTAGAGGGAACATGACACTCCTTTTTCCTCTTGCATGAAGGCAAGCACGTTAAGCAAGACTGCTAAGAAGCATGTGAAATGTACGTTGTAGTGTGGGGGAATGTCATTCTACAGCAGCTGGAGTATTCACTAATAATTATGAGGTATGTTGTGTATCAGATTAGTTGCATTGTCTGAGGAGAGGCAGAAGTGGGAACAAAAACAAAATTCAAGATTAACCGTTTCTCTAGAAATGCTTATGTGTATATTAGCTGTTTTCTGTGAACTGCTGCCATGAGTTTACCTTATCTCCATCAGACTTTCACCTCCAGGAATGTAGTACGACAAAGAAATACAAGTAATTTAAAGAAGGTCTGCCTGTCTGAATGGAAGGGTTTGTAAGGGGACAGGGTATTGTGTGGAAGTGTCAGGTAGACTGGGCAGGAGGGCCTAGAGGAGCTTGACCTGTTGACAGCACTCATAGAGCTGGGAGTCCAGTAAATTAAGCACATGTGAAGTTAAAATTCTCTTTCTCAGTGATTTACAGCTTGTGATCCATGGGTTGCAGGTGACTTTTCGACTATATCAGGAAAGAAAGTTCGTAGAATCATAGAATGGTTTGGGCAAGGACACCTTCCAAGTTCATATAATACTGCATTATGGTTTATGTGTGTGAAATTTCTGAAGGGACAATGCCTGCAGTGGAAATTTTTTGGGATCCAGAAGTTGGAAAAAAAACCACTGTCTGCTGTGTTCCTCTCACTAAGTCAATGATACGTTTGGTTTTGAAAAGGCCAAACAATGAATCAGGCTTTAAAATGGAAGAACTGTAGGTGTTCTTAGTAACATGGATAAAGCATCTGGGAGTGCAAGATTGATGTGCAAGTGTGACTCAGCCTGCAGCTGGGAGTGGGAGTCCTGAGAACACCTTCCAGGGGCAGGACAGATGAGACCTGTTCTTGCAAGGCGTTCGTTTAGAGAGATCCATATATGGGGCCAGACTTGCACTTCCTACGGGAGAACTTTGCTAAACTGTGATTTGCCTCCAAGGAGAACCACTGGAAACCCTGTCCTTTGAAAAACTGAAAATTGGACTGGGCATCATGCAGGAAGATACACGGGGGGGGCGGGGAGGGGGCTGAGTCCCACACTAGCTGCAGGGAGGAGCTGCACTAGTGATAGGATCTTACCACCTTACATCCCAGACATGCTCACAGGGTGTGATTCTCCTAACTGCGGGATGGGTTTTTATTTTTGACATTCTGCTTCGTGCCCAGGAATCCTTCTGGCAATACTGAGGACCCGAGGTGTGTAGGGGGGGGTTAAGTACTGGAATTGAGATGTATCCTGAAGATCAGAGAAGGGAGTCTGCCTGTGTCAGGAGGGGATGCGTGTTCTCCTTGGTGCGTATGTCTATAACGCCTATTACCAGCTTGGAGAAATGCATGTATTCATCAGAAGGAGAAAACATCCCTTTGTGTTTATTCTTATTTAACATTGTTTACACAGAAAATGGAGAAACACATCTTTAACCGTCATGTACTATTTAAAACTATGTCAGTACACCATGCAGTGCTCATTCTGTAAACATCTACTCCACCATGTGGTCTCCTGGAGCTAATGCTGTTCTGCTCTGTATGGCCACTTGTGTTCTGCCTGGAGCACACTGCAGTGGTTATGTTAAATAGCCTTTGTGAAGGTTTCCAGAGCTTTCAATTAAAAATGCAGAAAGCTGGGGAGGGGGAGAGAGGGTTGGGAGCAGGGATTCTCTGTAGCTGGAGTGTTAGGATGTCTTGTTACCTAATTGCCGTAGAACATGTGGGCTTGAATGAATCCTCTTTAATGAATAATAGGCAAATGCCTAAATCGCAAACCCCAAGCACCCAAACGGTGAAATGCACACTAATGAAGACTCTGACTTCAACGACGGCAGGTGTAGGGTTGATTTGTAAAATGTTGTGAATATAACAGGTTTAAAATGATATATTTATTAAAAGAAGCAAGTCTTCCATGTGTTCCCCTTGTATTCACTCTCTCATACTGCACACCTACTCTTCCTGCACGTTATTGCAGGCTGCAGTCTCACTGCAGTTTCTTGCTCCGAAGAAGTGCAACAATAGAGACCAATTACCCTCTGTCTCCACTCTTATTGCCATAAGCCTGAAGAAAAAAAAAAAGTGAGTGCACCCCCTCCCCCCACTACCTTTTCAATTTCAAATCCTACCCCTGTTGGTAGTGCCATTTGTGGATTTGAACTCCCCGGCTTTGTGTGCGGTATTATCTAGAGATTCACCTGGTACTGATCCAATGAACCAATGCAACCTTACAAAGCTGAAGGGAAGAGTGTCGAGTACTCTTTGTAATAAATCATATGCCATGAAAAAGGATTTCTTTAACTCCTTTCCTCCATTATTCTCCATATCTCACCTTGTGGAAATGGGTCTGTTAGTCAGAGACTTAGACTCATATAGTAGGAAAAATGAACAGGGGAGGGAGAACTGAAATGAAAGGAAGGCAGAGTTCCTGAAGGTTTCTATAACTTTGGAGATTCCAGAAAGAAGAGGCACAACTTGAAAGAATAGGAAGCAGCCCTAAAAATAAACCCAGCAGAGGTCTTGGTACTAAACCTTCCTCAGTTCTAGAAAGGGATAAGGATGTTTTCATTAAAGCCGCTGCATAAGATATCCTTAAAACTAGTGATGACTTGAGCCCTCAGAGTCAAGGAGGTTCTGTCCAGATAGTTGCCCAGCAGGCCGAATGCTGGTCTGAACATCTTTGGATTTACTGAATTGAGCTGGTGTAACTTCTTAAGATCTGGCTGTCTCCCAAGCAGGGAGAGATGAATACTGCAAAATGTTTCAGTTTCCATTTCAATTTTGAAACTCATTTGCTTTGACTGAATTTGCATTGTGTTTATGTAAATTTATAAACACTGTAATAAATTTATCTACTTATAGAAAACAGAAATTTTAGAAAAAGACTGGAAAGCATTTCTGAAGTGCAAATTCTAATTCAACAAGTATAATCACAGAACCTGATTTAAACGTACATTCAATCACAAAGCAGAAACATAGTATGTGATCTGTGTATCTAGCAAACTTTAAGAAGCATAATCCAAAATTCAAACAATTGTTAAGGGCTTTAATGTTTTAAATTACATACATGTCACTTTTTGTGATGGCAATGACTATGTGACACACAACCCAGGTTTTCACCGTACGAATGAAAACCATGATCAGGTAATAGTAGCAGTTTTCCACTTTGCTTGCTGTAGAAAGCTCACCTACTTCTGTTTATACCTTTTTTCTAACCTATGAGAGTCTGTGCCAGCACATCTGGGTCCATGCTGATATTACCTGCCACGTTCATAAGAGCATTCATGGGTATGGCCATTAAACCTCATGGAATGGTGTATTCTCCAGTGCACTTACTCTGGAAATATTCACCTGTTCCAACTCTCACTGATATTGAAACTTCTTTTGTCTTCCCTTGCACCTCGGAGGCTGTAATGTCTCTTGTTTTGCTCTCTTCCACATCCCCTTTCAAAGGTCATCCTTAAACAGTGCTTTGATAATAATTTAGAGTTTTTTCCCCTTGTTAATTTTGTATTGAACGCATTAATTTATTTACTGCACAAAATAAACTCAGTCTGTATAGGACAGATGTAAAGGCTGTTTCTAAGTCTAAGGAACATTTATAGTCACGTGAGGAATCGAACTGAAGCCAGTTAACGCTTGTGGTCTGAGTAAGAGAGCTGGTCTGGGATATTGAAGGATCCTGTACTATACTGGAATATAGTTGCTCCCCATTATAGAGCTGCTGTTTCCAGAGTATACCTACATTTCTACTTTGCCTACCCAATGCTTTAAGCAGCAAGTAAACAGTTAAGCAATGGAAGGAGCAAGCAATGTGTATTAGAAATGAGCTGGTTTAAGATTGGTAGGGGAATTAAGAAGCAGTGCAAGATGCAATTTCTTAGTTATCCTGTTCAAATTCTTGCATTGGAGGTATTAGCCACAAGGGAGATCCCATCGTCTGGGAGCAAGAGAATGTAACAAATGCAGGATCTGCAATAGGCATGTGGGAGACTCTTACCGTAAGTTTTGGTCATGTCCTGATATACGTGAGCTTTGGGAGACAGTTCTACATGTAATAGAGTCAATAATCAAATCTGAAGTGCCAAGGAACGCAGCCTGATGTTACCTTAGAGAGACCACAAGTTTGCAACAACTGAATATAGAGAGAATGTGGTAGATACAAATTTGTCTTTAGGCAAAAAGGGAAGAAAAAAGATTTAAAAACGGGAAAAAAAGAAAACTTTACACTGTTCCTAGACTGGAAAGAAATAGTAATGCCTACATCAGAAATTTAATTAATTGTTGTTACATTGATAAAGATGTGATATACCACATCAAAGACTAGCTAAATGATATTTGGAAATTAATTTGGGTTCCTATTAAATAGAGCTCAGAGGAGCTTCTCAAATGAATAATTTGTTTGTCAAGCATTGATTCCTTCTGTTTATAAAGTCTTCTCAAGTAAAGACAACTATTTTCAACTGTTCTTGTTGCTTGAAATGAATTGAGATTCATCACTACGGAAATGTACATGGCAAATTCAAATATTGCAAATTGCAATGCTTTGTTATCTTACAAAAATGAGATATTTCTTACTTCTGTTCCCTATAGAGATGACTTAAAACCAAATTTCTAAAACCCCAAATTTAATATTTACAATCCATGTTTGAATTTAAAATTTACTTTTGGTGCTCTATAGCTTGTCCGCTTCAATGCGCTTTGGATATGAACATAGCGGAATCAAAATATGCTTGTTTTCTGTAGTGTTATTGAGTTTTAAATATTCTTAAACCAAAATGTAAATGGGACAAATTAACACTAAAAGAGAATATTATTTGAAGTTTTGATCACTTAAGAAAGTTATCCTGTAGAAAGAGCGTGCTGTTTTCATGGGAACTTTGCCAAAATGCAATAAGATTTGTGATGATCACCACAGTTTCTATGTTTGTTAAAGGAAAAACTCATTTCTGTGATTCTGCTTGTATACCAGCTTTATCCAAGTGTCATTCCACTTATGTGTCTGGAAGTACTTCTGATTTTATATTAATGTCTGTGTATTCAAAAGAAGATAGGATTTAGTAGAACTGAGTGGAAAGTTTATGTGAAGATAAAAAAAAGTAATCTTATATAACGTGTTTTGCTTTATATTGAAATGGAGACAACTGTCAGAGTTGTCTGGAATTGTAGCTGTAGGACTGTCCAAAGAAATCTGTCTGCTCTCTAGACAAGCAGACGAGTGACCACCAAGACAAGGAGGTGGCTTTCTCCACCACAGCGATCATCCGGCTCGCCTGTACACCAAGTCAGCAGTGATGGAGTTGCAGAGCTGGCAGCTGGGTGTTTGAACTCCCAGGCAGCCGGATGGTTGGGTTGTCTAAGGCCAAGGAGCACACGAGCTTCTGCCTGCTTAGCTTCCCAAAAGAATTTTTTTTTCAAAAAAACGTCCCATTAACTTTGTATTTTTTGGTTCATAGGAAAACATTCATTCATCATTTTTGGAAATGAATTTAATCCTCTGGCCTTATCCCCTCACTTTTCTTAGCATTTCACCTCTCTGTCTTAGTTTTTATTTGGGTTTAATATATACAATCATTTGCTTCAGCTGTTAAAGAAGTGAGGCATTTTACTTTCTTTTTCCAATTAAACTTAGTTTTTCGGTCTTCAAATTCTTAAATTTTTTGTCAAAGGATAATGCTACTGGAGTAAATCTCTATTGTTTGCATAGGTGTGTTTAAAAGATTAAGGCTGAACAGACATTCTCATAGTAAATTCTCGCAATGAAAGCTCTTCTTTTCTCAAGAAGCTTTAACCTCTAGCTGGGAGGTTGATTTTTTTGTTTGTTTTGAATGTAGAGGAAGTTGCATTTCTGCCTGGGCTTTTATTATTTGTGTGGTCTTTCATAGAATTCCTGAGCAAGATCTACCCAAGGTCCACTGCTCCCAAGCTCTACTTGAGATGACAGATGGGACTTTTCTTCCTGCTTGTATCAGTGGCCACAGATTTTCTAGGTGATCTCTGTGGTAGGCAAGGGACATGATTTCCCCCTCCTATTTGTGCCACTTCAAGCTTTTTGATGTCTTCTGTGTTCAATCTGCCAACAGCCACTGAGTTTTAATTGGACTTCACAAAGAATGGGATATTACTCTGTGGGACAGGGAGCAGCAGAATCAAACTCAAGACAACGTACTGTGACGGATATGAGTCAGGGCAGGAAGGAGAAGCCAAGGTGGCATATATGCTTCAATGCCCACAAGATTTGACTGCCAATAAGCATTTTAACTTAGTGTCTCGGTCAGCTAACTTTTGTGTAGGCGATTGCAGGAGGGGAAGAGACTGAGGCCCTGGGTTAGTGGAACAGTTACATTCATGCTTTCAATCCTTTAAGCACATACTTAATGGCCATTGATTTCAATGCTCTTACCAGCTTTGCTGAGTCAAGGTCTGACTTAGGACAAAGTAAAGGCCTGGCAATGCAATTCATGAATCACCCTCGTAGCTGTAAGCCCTCAGCTACAGCATTGAAGAGAAAAGAACCTTGAAGGCCAAGCAGGCTCTTCCAGTGCCAGCGTGGCAAACTGGCATAAGGCAAAGGACAGACTGAGCATTATGTATTGTGGAGGGGAAGAAGGCTGAATGACCAAAGATGTTTCAGTCAATGCTCTGCTGATTATGTTATTTCTAAAAGTGGCCATTGCTGCAGGGTTTCCTCATCCTTGGGGGAGAATTTGCTTTTTTTTTTTTTCCATGAGAATAACGTGTTTAACTGCATAAGATGCAGAATACAGCCATAATTCTGCACCTGAAGCAAAAAGAGGCTGCAGCCCATACATGTCCTTTGTTTTTTCATGTGTACAGGTGCTCCCTGTTGGGGTTTGATTTAAACCGACACTGGGCGAATCCATCTCCTTGGGCTCATCCCACACTGCATGGAGTGAAACAGCTCATCATTGAGATGTACAACAATCCGGTAAGTGGGGAAAGGTGATGCCAGAACAGCCACTTGCTGAGGTACCGACTCTCTCCCGCTGCGGGCTTGTGCAAGATGCCACTGACTCTGATGTGGTTTAACCCAGCGGCAAAGCAAAATAAGAGAGAAGTAAGCTAACACCACTTCCACTGCATGAGATCAGGGAACGTTCGTGTCTTTTGTCACAGGAAGCATCAGTGTGGAGAGAGCAAGCAAAACGAAGTTCAGCTCAGATTAAACATGGAATAATTCTGAAAGCAGGGCCTAAATTCAATCGAGCTGCTCTCGTGATGTCCTGAGCTGGATTCAGAACAGCAGGCCCCTCAAATTGAATTACTGCATGGCATTGATGTTTAATCCAGTGCTCCGGCAGGGGTTGCTATGTAGCGTGCAGAGCAGAAGGGGGATAATATTTGCAAATATTATATAAATACACACGCACGCACTCATGCTCATTCAGAGAAGCAGAGGTGTTCTTGAAGGTGAAATCTTAGCTAATCAGAGGAGATGGATTGCAGAGAATATGGAGAAGAAGAGGAGTGGGAGGGAGGCAGACAGCTATTGAATGTTTGACATCAAAGCGCAGAAGGATTATTGAACGTGGCACCTAAGAAAAACTGCTGAACAAAGATGGAGATGGGTAGAAAAAAATCACTACCAAAAAAAGAGGATTATTATTTTTGCTGTATGGAATTCCTGGTATTTGTCTTTTCTTTTTATTTCTCATTATGGAGATGGCATTTGGATCTTTAATTCCCTGTAGTTTCGCTAAATATTTTTTTTTCTTTTTGTTAGTGTGAAAAAGGACCTGGTTTGCCTTGCTAATAAAGAATGAGGATTCTTACCCCTGGCTACTTCATGCATAGGATAAGAGCTCCTTTAATTTAACTCCTGGTTCTCCCAGTACATCTTAATTGGACTTTTTATCTTC
This sequence comes from Tauraco erythrolophus, assembly GCF_009769465.1. Taxonomy (NCBI): domain Eukaryota; kingdom Metazoa; phylum Chordata; class Aves; order Musophagiformes; family Musophagidae; genus Tauraco; species Tauraco erythrolophus. The sequence continues at coordinate 27,163,784 of NC_141474.1, read as the reverse complement.
CAGCTAGTAGTAATACCTGTGCGGAAGGGGTTTTAGGTACAAGGAAGATAGGTTAATAGATAAAGTCCTTGCATATGAAGTGGAATCCAATTGCACTGAAAATATTTTCTTAGACTGCTAATTGTTTGGCACAGAATTTGTCTTCCTATTCTGTTTGTGCAGCACCTAGTATTGTGCCTGTGACCAAGTCTCCTAAGCCCTGCTGTATTAGAGTGATGATGATGATGGAAAGTAAAGAAAGCAGCTTTACAGCCAGGCTGTTTTTTCCTGTTTCCTACCCCAAATAGCAAGACAATTTTCCTTCTAGATGATGGAGAGAGCATGCAGGCTGCTTTGTCTGAGAAGAAAGTTTTTTCTTCCGAGAATAAAGAGGTCCTTAAACATTACAAGAAAGTTAAGTGTGTAGGGGAATGCTTCTAGCTAGTAAAGCAACAAATCCTGGCACTATTAAAAGTCACTGTCAATAAAATAAAGCTATTCTTGGGTAGAAAAAAATTCTTTTCAGCTTTGTCCCATTTCTGTGAAGCTTTGAAAAACTGGTAGTTTACAGCTGCCTTATGTGTGAGGAACAAATTCATTCGCTGTGGTGGCTAAAATAAAAAACCAAAAGAAGTGTTTGGTCAGAGTTGGAATGAAATGGAAATCTTTTTTTCCCCTCCATCTCTCTGCTTCCCACCCCTCCCTAGTGATCAACCTGAGATGAACCAGTTCCAGTCCATTTCCTTCTGAGGGAAAGAAAAAGGAGCCTTTCAAATACAAATGCAACATTTCATTTTCCGAGTTACTTAATTATTTTTTTAAAAATCGTATTTAGGAACGTTTTTTGGGATTAAACTACCAGCACAGTTCAGGTGTTTCTTCAGAGTTTCATTTCTCAGTGAATTAGCTACTCACCAAAAAATCTCGTCTGGTTTTATCATGCCCTAGTTAATACCAGCCTTTCTGACAGCTTTAGAGACTCTCAGCAATACAATGCAGTATAAAGGATTATTGTTTTTTTTCAGGCATTACCAGATTCTTAGTCCCTCTGATCCTAGTAATATTTGTATGAACAGACCATATCCAAAGTTCTGGGGCAAAAGGGAAAGACAAGCCAGCTGCCTCAGAGAGAGGAGTACGGGACTGTACACGTGCCGTCCTGCTTTAGTAGTGACTGGTTTTATTAAGTACTTGAGATTAAAAAACCTCCCACCCCTCCCCTCCTGACAGAGTGCCAGAATAAAAACCTGCTTTGAATCACTTCAGGCTGCTAAAGATTTTAAGTACTGTCCAGGTGCAGAGTGTAACTTCTAGATGAGTAACACATGATAGATGGTTGGCTGCATGCGTAGGTGAACCAGTTGCAGGGGAGCTGTTGTCAAACTGCCACAGATCAGGGATTATGCATTTGAACGTGTCTGTTCTGCCACCCTCTCCTCACCTGGACTCTCCCCCCACTGGAGAGTATGAAATTAAATAAAATGCAAAGTAAGGTTCCTTGCAAAATGGTGTAATAAAAAATAACCTTCATCCCTCCCATTCTAGATAAGGTCTGCTGTAAGGAGCTGCCCACAAGAGATTGGATTGTTTAAAGCAGAGGTAGTTCAGCTTTGTGTTGCTATTGCAGAATGGCTCAGTGCAGGCCTTTTAGATGTATGCATTCCTTTAAATCATTTAAGGAAAATTAGCTGCCATAAGAGCATAAAACCACATACTAAATATTGCTGTACAGAAGGATTTTTTTTTTTTGCTGCTGCTGCAGTATGGAAGATAAGCTGTTGCCTTTGAAAAAAGTTCATTCTGGAGGGAGGAGGATGACTGATACAGAAATAAGTGAAATGGGTATGAGGCACAGGAACAATGCCATAGCTACAGTGATTCCAGCACTGAGTGGTCCAAGACTAAGTGTTTACTGTAGCTGCTGTGTAAATATAAACCAAAGCACCTATGGTTCTCTGCTCTTCTGGGTTTTACAAAGTATGCTTATTTTATTTTTAGAGTGTTTCAAATTCCAGAATGACCATAACATCTTTAGGAGGATGTGGTTGCGTCAAGAAATCAGAGAACAATAGGAAGCTTTTGATCTGTATCACTGATTTTGAAACAATCACTGCTGATGGCAAGTCACTGTCATTGTGTTGGCCTATGTGAAGGGAAGGGATGTTTTCATCTGTTTCTAGTTGTGTCAGTCTTGCAGATGAGACTGAAGTGACAGACTTGCTCTTCTAGATCATGTGTTGTTGATTGAAGGTATTTCTGTTCTGAAGCACCTTTCCCTGGCTATATGCCAGACATTACTGCCTTCTCACCTCTCCACCAGATGGTATGTGTAGATGTTTACCCTGTCTATGCTGGAGCACATTAGTGCAATTAGCTGAGAACACAAACGTATTTTTTAAACCAACGCAGCTGACTTTAGTCTGAAGTACATCAAATGATGTTGATATGAGGTGTTTCACCAGCCAAACTGTGAGGCCGGGACATTCAGCTTGGGCATGATAACACACTTCACGTAGAGAGCTGTTTGGAGAATGAATGTCTAGGTAAGGATTCTAATAAAGTGCATATAAGCAGCTAGATTTAAAGACGTGAACAATCTGATTGAATTCAGCAGTGTTCCTTGTGTGCTTACAATTAAGCAGGTGCTTAAATATTTAGGACTGAGGATCAAGTGCTCAGCACTGGCAAGCTCAGGATATGGATGGTCTATGGAGATCAAACTGTCCTTATCTCTGGGATAACATGAAGCCACAGAGACAGAGCAGTAGGATTGCCCGATTGTTGGACAGGTTTTGTGTGGCCATCCAGCACTTTTTCCAACAAGCAAATGCACTCTTTAAAACAGATTTAATGAGTGAACTTAGGTAGTGTGTTCAGTGTCAGCGCAGTCCCCTTGGGTATGTGCATTGTGACATGGTCTTTAATCATAGGGGCTCATGTTATTCTCTCAGCTAGACCCTGCCTCACTGAGTTCTCCAAATGGAAAACTTTCACATAATAAGCAGCTATTCAGCGTTTTGTTTTAGCTTCAGTGTTCATTGTGCAGCCCTGTCCTGTATTTACTGTGTGCTATTCATATCCTGCTCTGAGAATAGAATTGTTAATCTCGTGGGCTTTTTTGTTTTGCTCATTGCTTTACCCTTGGAGCGTTTCAGAAGCGTTAATTATTTTTTGGAGGACCCCTGTGAGAGACAGACACGTTAGCTTTGTATGGATAGGAAACAGAGGCAGAAACAGTTATGATCAGAAGTACCTATTTATTTGAGATAGGTAATTTAAGATGCCTGGGATCAGATTTGTTTCATGTCATTCACCAAGTTCACTGTCTCATTTCAACCCTTTTCTTCTCCACAGAAGATTGAGATAGACTATTTCTGTCATTTGGAATTCATAGGACCTAGAAAAGAAGGAATAGACAGCAACTGACTGCTTGAGAAGAATCTGTTTCAGGTGATTTGCCTCCCTCAAATGCAAATGCAGAGATGGGATACAGTGTGCCCAGGGAATCTCGTTGCAACACTGTACTTTGTCTTCTTGCATCCATCTTCTATTCTCTCTGTTTTCTACATCCTGTTGTTATTGAATCTGGAGTCCTCCATGCAAATGATTCCTATGTTAGACATTATTCACTCTGTGTCCCGAGTGAGCTGGAGACCTGACAAAAAAAGAAAAGAAAACAAAAAGCCACCCACCTGGGATGTGTTCATTAATTATCATCTCCTTTGTCATGCACACATATACTGAAGTCTTAAATTATTGCTACAGAGTCAACTTTTCTGTTTCCATTCCTGACTTTGGAGTGCTTGATGTTGCAGCCTTTACATTCTGTTAATACTATTCTGGGTGAAAGTTTTCATTGATTCAAAGCAAAACATACAGCTGAAATGAAGTCCCAGCGTGCTGAAATCTGAGTCATCTGCTGGGCTGGAACCTTTAGATCCACCACACAGACATCTGCCACAAGAGCTGATGAATTAACTGATAGAGGATGGCAATCTGCTATTGCTGTGGACTGGCATGAGGGAGGGAAAGAGACACTTTGCCTGTGGGCTTTGTGGGTATCTGCTGACGACAGAATTAATAAGAAGAGAGGATGAGTAAACATAATACTGTAGGCACGGACGGGGGGATATTTCAGGTTGAATGACACCTTTTATTTTTTTGAGAAGTTTTTGGAGATCCCATGTACAGGCTTAGGCTTGAACAAAAGCATATGTTTCCAATCTTCCTGTCTCTGAGGGGGCCTTGTTTTTGATCCAGCTTGAGTGTGTAAGCAGTAAGACTACAGAGGAATTATAATTTGTCTGATAAATCAATGTAACTCTGGATTCTTCACCAGATGACTATGTTCCCCTCCATACAGAGAATATTTCTACTTCCAAACGTACTGAACATACACTCTTCTGGTTCTGTGTTATCATCGATCTATAGACCCTTCTTCAGAGGCAGATGAAAATCCTTCACTAGGGTTGGCTCCCCTCAGTACATCATGCACCTTTACTGCAGGAAGGCAGTAGAGACAGCTCAGCCTGGGGAAAAGGCCTGAGCTGATCTCTGAGTTCCAGCTTGTTGCTTTCTCTGCTGATAAACCCAGATACTAGAAAGCAGATGAGGTTGAATGTTGAGTGGTGTGTGAAGCAGGTTAGCATAGCCAGTGGAAAGGAAACACGTTCTCTCCCTGACAATCTGTAACTCACTAGATTTGACTCTGTTGCTCAGCTAAGTGGTTTCTTCATTATCCCAAACTTTTGTAGTGATGGAAATCAGGATCTTTTCTTTCGTAGTGTCCCTCATTATAAAGGCAGTGCTGTGCTTTGAGGGAAGCATTCTCATTCCATGGAAAACTAGGTCACAAAATGAAGATTTAGAAACCTGTAGCTGATATTTTACAGCTTGCAACTATCCCTAATGGCAGCGTTGCTTTAGTGACCTCCCATCCCCTCTGCCTTTGGCAGTGCTACATTCTTCACCAGATGACTCCACATTAAGAAAAACGCAGCTGGTCTCCAAGATGCATGTGCCTTGCTGGAGCGTGACATAAATTTTATTTTTGTCAGTCCTGTAAATTGTGTCCATCTTGGAGGCTGTCCTTCCACTTATCTAGCGAAATGATGTTATTAGTATTATCATCAGTGTGATACTGGATAGTTGACAAATAAAGTATAATAACAGATTTTGCAAGGGTTTCACATCAAAATTATACACTTAGGCTTCTTATACTATAAGCCCACAAGTAGTATTATCTAATCTAACATTTGAATGACTGGAAACAATTGTTTTCACTTCAAAAATTCTTCTCTTCCCTCATCGTCTCCCCTGCTCCTGTCATAAATTGAAGCAGCAAAGTGGAATATATTTCACTTGAAAATTATAAGCTTATTCTCATTCCAGCTGAAGCCAGTTTGGATGTTAACAAATGTTTGGAAAGGCTGTGGGTTGGGGTTTGGTATTGCTCAGAAATCACTGAAAGCCAAACAAATCAGCTGAGGTCTGCATCATCTGGTACATGGAGCCATAACAGATTAACAGAGGGTAATGAGATCTGTAGCATAACACGCTACCTGGCTCCGTTTTGCTGTTAGCAGAGCTCTTAGACTTCCTTCCTCAGCTAAACAACACAATAGTAATGAATAATGACTGATAACACAATATTGAATTTTAACAACCTACTAGGAAGCGATGTTCAGATAGTCCCTCAGATATCCTGAGTTGTCATTTGTACCTGATGGTTTTCACTCAGACATCAAAACAGCTATCATCAGGCATCATTATTTGCCAATAACTCTCAGCCTAATACAGAGCATGTATTCTGAGTTCTTCTCAGGTAAAATGGCCAGCATGCTGCCTCGTATCTCTCTCCTCCTGAAATTAGAACAGATGTTACCTCTTATTTTGCAGTATATGTTCAACTATGATAACCCTGTGGCTGCTTTCTGTGGTAATGTTTGTTTTTGAGCCAGTTTGTTGACATTGTAGAAATGCCCTGTACCGCTTCTATCTTGCAAGTCCCTATTGACTGAAGTGCAATTTTTTAATATTGCAAATATATTCTTACTTCATTTCTCTGTCCAACAAAACGGTAGTAAGGGCAACCTTCGTTTCACTGGTGCTAGGGTGTAATTCAGTCATGTGATGTGCAGATCAGTGTCTGATTCTGTAGCTTTTGCTACTAGGTGCTTAGGATTTTGACTTTATTTCCCACTTTACTGTTGAGCGAGCTAGCATAGTAAGAGTTACTAATGCTCTAACTAACATTATGCTTCATGTAGACAGTTTAAAAGTACTCCCACTAAACTCTTCCCATTGTTAAATATGAATACGTTGCGTATCTGCTGACAGAAATTAATATGATGCGTATGATTAGTTTGTTACCTGTGGTATTTTCTGGTAAGCAATCTCGTGAGAGTGGGAGCAACAGTTGAGAAGAATGCCTCCATTTCACGCAGTTTTAACAAATCTACTTTTTTTCTGGAGTAAACATTCTTCCTTGATCTACCAAGATGGTTTATATTTCTGCTAGGTAAAGCAGCTTCTGATTTTAGCATCTTCCTTCCCATGGTCCTTTAAATGCACACAATATTATGAGAAACTTGCTAGCAGCACAGCTAGTTTTGAACTAGAATAGATTATTTATGGAAGATGCTGAATCTTTACCATTGGAGGGTTTTATGACAGTTGTTTATTGAGAAAAGTTTAGATAGAGTTAATTCCCTTTTGAAGCAGTCAAATAGACTCAATAACCTCTACAAATTCCCGTCACATCTCCAATTAATCTATGATCTTTGCCTCTTCTCTTTGGTTTGTTTTCAACATGGAAACTGCCTCCATGTGTATCTTCGCATATATATAAAAAGAATATATAATTTCTCTGGTAACATCTTAGGAATCACTGACACTATTAGATTAAGTCCCACCTGGACCTGTGAACTCCTCCTTAAAGTGACAGTCATGGAAGGGGAGTGCTGTTCTAGCCACCTTCTGCTAATAGCCTTATTTTTTCCAAAGACTCTGGAAGTACAAGCCACGTTTCATCTCAACTAGACAGGCTTTTTGGTTGCTTTTGTTTGATCTCGCTGACATATTCATAATCTAGCTCTGAATGATGCTTCACTATACTTTTGTCAAGTACTTCAGACTCTCCAGGGAATGTGTCTACAGCTACCAAATTTCCCTCTCTTTGTACTCAATGTGCTCATCATATCCCCACAATGGTAAACCTCTGACACAGGTTGGGGTTTCTTTGGTTGATTGGTTGGGGTTTTTTGCTATCCCCATTTAGAAATGTTTGTATCGAGAATGGGAACAGTTTCAGCTAAAATTAATCTCCCAAAGAAGAATGAAGCATTTTAATCCCAGAGACTAAAGCCAACATAGTGTTGTTTCAACACTATGATGGTCAGTTTTAGTTTGTACCTAAGCCGCTGTTCTCCATTACACTCAAACACTTACTTGAAGCACTGTAGACAAATTAGTGTGTGGTTCATTATCATATGTCTAGATAAGTACCCCTTTAGTTAACTCTTTCAGTTTCTCAAACGTATTAATATTTGCTTCCTGCAATTTGGGATATCTGGGGAATTTGCAGGTTGCTGCTCTAAACATCTAAATCAGGCACGTTTGTTTTTTTCCGTAGTTCACCATTCTGAGAAATCTTTGTACTGCTGGTTTTTGTTTGGGGCAGACATGTTAGTTATGACCTCCACTTTGCAGTGATCTACTGTACACCTTATATTTTCTTCCAGGTGTTTTATTTCTATTACACGGGACTTGCATTTGTTGCTTTCTTAGTTTTAGCTCAGCGTCTCTGTCTCCTTCCACAGCTTTTTCGGGCCTTTAGTCAAACTCCTCTTTTTTATAGTCAAACTCCTCTTTTTTACCGTGGATCAAAATATTATCCATCAAAGCTTTAGTATCCTCTCTACCATCAAAACATGGTTGTATATTCCTGGGACATGCCTAGGGCGCTGAACACAACTCAAATATCCCTCTGAGGAAATAGTGTCTCCTAAAATAGTTTTTTGAAGATGTACGGCCATGTTCTCTATTTTTCTAGGGGCATCTGCCAGCACCCTGCTGATGAATCAGAGCCATCTCTTCAAAGAATTTACCCCTCGTCAACAGAGGAAAATATTCCCTTTATATAATACACACATGTGTTTTCTTGGTCTGAGTGTACAAGAGAGTTTCGGTATGGATTCTTTTCTTGCTCTCTTGCATCTTCTTTCTGCTCCTACTTTCTGTGATTCTCACAGCTGTGATGTTATCAAATTCCTCTTTTAGTATTTGCATTGGGCACAGAGGTTTGTTTTTTTTATATTATTTTAAGTAGCATTAATCAGGGAGTGGTTGACATGTTCAGTGCTGTGTTGAGAGTTTCCCTAAGTATGTGAGATGTGTTTAAGCTCCTCCTCAGTAATTCTGTTTTCATGTTTCTCCTCCCTCTCTTTGTTTTTCAGTGAGACACAGGATTTGAGATGGGGTTTTTTTTAGCCACTTATGAAAAATTCCCCCTTTGCTTCTGCTCCTCCCCCAAGTGCTTCTGTACACTGAATTAGAGTCAAGGTCACTGACAAGTCTGCTTCAGTCAATGGTTGCATTTGAACTGATGAGCACTGAGGAGAATGATCTCCTGAGCGATACAGCAGTCAATCCCAGCTGGCTCTTGCCAGAGTTTCTTAGAGATGGGTCTTCTCACAGGATGCAAACGAAAATGCCTAGAATGAGCTGATCCATTTTATTTCTCCTACTTCAGACAGCATTGGGAACATGCCCTTTGTTCATGTAGCTCAATTTTCCGCCTGGGATTGCATTTGCCTTTTAAGATGCAGGGGCAAAGTCACTGCCAGGGCTTTTTTATTTAATACAAAAGAGCTCTTAGTATTCAAAAATGATTTACAGACAGCTGGCCAAGTGTTTGACCTAACTACGCCTGTTCGTACTATTCTACTGGTGCAAGATAGCTGTAATAGAGGCTTACCCAGTCAGTGGACAATTAGTACAATGTATGCAATGAAGATGGGTAAAGTGAAACGCTGATTTTAAATGAGAATATTGACATAATAACATCTCAATCAGTGAGCACTGGAATAGCAGTGTAAAATTACTCACAAATAGCAGAGGAAACCAAGCCAGTGGAGAAGTGACATTATAGTTAAAAGAAAGCTCAGAAGCAAAAAAGGGAAAGGGGAAAAAAAAAAAAAAAAAGAGGAAGGGGTGGAATCATATCAAGTACTGAACAATCTTGCAACCTCTAGGCATTAAAATTTTACACCAAAATGAGATGGTAACAGTAAGCATCTTTACAATGGCATGCTCAGACTAATCAGAGAAGAAATAAGAACTTATAGCATGTAATGATGGGGATTGATTAAATGTTATGATCAAATGTGATATAGAAACTGCATTTATATATTTTAAAATGGTGTCTTTTTGAAGAAATCAGCTCAAATAAGAAGACTTATTTTTTATTTATCCCTGAGCAAGGATTATGTCTTGATTGAAGATGTAACTGTTAAAGAATCATTCTGTAATAATAAACATAAACATGCTCAAATTTATCATTCCTGGTGGAATACAAAAGCCAAAAAGTCCTTAGATTAGCGCACACTTCTGAAAAGGGACCAACATAAAATGGAAAGAAAGCTAAAAGCGATAAGTAAAAGGGGAAAACAGAACAAAATAACACCTTCAGATGACATGGCAGCTATGTAAAATCACTGTTGCAGGAATGCATTTTTGCAGCTTTACCATTAGAGAGTAAGCATATTACCCTATTTGAAAAACCCCGCAACTTTATAAAAGGTCGCATGAGAAGTTAGCAAAGGGGATTATTAGACTGAAGAAGGCCATTAGCATTAAAAGGACACCCTTTGAAGTCTTGCCCAAATGAACTAAGGAAAAGAACCCAGTACACTCTGGCAAGTTAAATGCAAAACCTTAATAACAGAGGACAAAAACAATTTTGAAGAATAACTTGCTAAAGGCATAAAAACTAATAATAAAAACTTTTCAAACACATCAGAGGCAAGAAGCCTGCCTGAAGGTCTATAAGGTTGATAGATGATCAAGATGTAAAAGAAGTGCTCACGGAAAATAAGGTCTTTGCAGAAAAGCTAAATGAATTATTTGCTTTGGTGTTCACTGTAAGGAGCCTAGAGGGAATTCCCGAATTAGAGCCTCGCTTTATGAGGGAGAAGTCAGATAATGTGGACAACAGTGGTTTAATGGTACGTATCATTTTGGAAGAGGAATTTGCACCTCATACATCTATTAGCTTTTTTTGGATGAATTGACAAACTTGAAGATAAATGCAATCTTCTACCTGTTGCACATTTTGAATGCCTTAAAAGCTTTGATAAAGTTGCTAACCAAATTATTTTGAAGACATTAAGAATCCAAATTGTGATTGGATATGTCATCCAATCCTTCTTTAGGATTGAAGACAAATGAAGTTAAAAGTGAGTTTTCACATCAGGTGGAAGTTACATGTGTAGATTGCTTGAGACTATTCAAAATATTCATAAATTGTTCAGGAAAATGAGTGAATGGATTTTTCTGATGGTATGCAATTATTTCATATAGTTAAAGTTGCACCACAGAAAGTATCTTATGATACTTAGTGACAAAATGGCAGATGAAGTCCAGTGTCAATAAATGCAAAGACACTTGGGTGTCTTTGTATTGAAGAGGAAGAGAAGTCAAGACAAAGAAGCAGACAATAAAAAGTCCAGTGTCAGTTAATAATATAATACCACTTGCGACAGAATCTTGTGACATGGCTTTCGAAAGACCCTATTAATGATTAGTTGTGCTCAAGAAGGCAAAGGCCGTGTTAGATTCATCACTGTGGTACTTCATGTTTACCTGCATCTTGGGAAAAGGGTACAATTCTGACAACTTTATCTCCGATACACTGAAGAAGGATTTTTCTAGAGAAAGGCAAAGAAGAAAGAAGACAAGAAGCTTGATATTATTTGTGTATGACAAGTTTAAATAGCATTAGTCTTTCAGCTTGGACAAGATATTTGAGGAGGGATAAATTTGGTTTTTTTTTAAAAAAAGAGTCAAATATATGAAAGTTATCAAAAACAGAGAAAAAAGTAGTAATCTATCAAAGGCTATTACTGCTGTCCCTGGAGTTGGGAGATCTAGAAGCTGCTGAATATAGAGATGCTATTACTTGGGGAAGTGTTGCTCATATTTGTGACTTTTCTTGCATAGTTTTCTTAAACATTCTGTGCTGCTCACATCCATGGATCTCTGTATGGCCACTCTTATATGAGTTCCTGTGTGGCAAAGAGCACAGCTTCTGCTATGCCCTCTGCCAGTCTCTTGTACTATTCCCAGAATGAATTAGAAGGAGGTGACTGTATGACGGCTGGATTGGGACTATCAGTTTTATGGACAAACAATAGTATTTGTTCTGTCTAAAAGAAAACTGTTCCTCCCTTCTGATTATCCTGTGTACCTCTGCATTCCTATAATTATGGTGCTTGAGCCTACCTGAACCTTCATGGAGAGAGTGTGCTGTGCCATACAGTAGAACTAAATTGCCCAAAAAAAAAGTGAAACTGTATTTTGAATGGGAAGAGGAAAGCCTACAAACTATATGATTTCCCTAGATAGAAGAGAATTATCCTCAGTGGAGGCTATTATATTGTCTTTGAGATCATACAGGAAGGTATAGGTTAGATCCCTTGATTCTTGGCATATCTCATTACAAAATAGTAATCCCTAATAATCCTGTAGATCAGGTTCTGCACTTCTTATTTTCATCTTCTGCCTGTTTTACTGTGTCATCCAGAGCCTGGGCCTGAGAACAGGAATCCTGTGAGAAGAGCACAGCAGCTGTCTAACAGCTTAAAGAAAGGTATAGTACCTAATGGATCCAATGGGGATATTTTAGGCAGATAGGCTTTAGTTACGGAGTGGATGACTAGAGCTGAACGAATAATACGCTGCTCTTTTGAAAAGTATAATAGATATCCTTTATGATTTCAAGTTTCCAGTATCTTTGCCTTTTTTAAAACTCATCCTATGAGAATTATAATGAAGCAGAGCTGCTTCCAGAGTTATTATTTTTCTTAAAGCTGAAAAACTGCACTTTTAGACTTACAGCCATCAAAAATAGCTTAATGCCGGTAGCATTACTAGCTGGATTTTGCAGGCAGAAACCCTGCAGTCTTGCATATGTTTTCTTGATCTAGAGCCCAGTTTAAGCTGTTGAAGAGGATCTGTGTCTATGATGTTCCCTAAGTGCTATTATGCAAAGAGATTGCTTATTTGAATCATTAACCAGTCTCTGGATGGCTGCAAATTCTTATATTTCATGGCTGGTTTTCATGATGTATGTGACCTATTCACAGTGTTGCTCAAGCAGCACTGGAACAAGACTTAAATCCTATTCTTGTTAAAGCTTTTCTGCTGACTATCTTCACTAGTATATGCTTAGAAACTATCCCAAAACCAGAGGATCACTATGTGCAAAATTGCTGGAAAGGTTCCTCAGACAAGGAAACTATATTAGTAGCTTAATTCTAAAGTCAGAGTCAGCATGATAGATCGTTGTTTCCTATACGGATGCATTCAGTCATCTTTTCAGAATCTGATTACTATATGTCTGGTGAAAAATCCAATTACAATTAATGTATTAATTAGCAGAAGTTTAATTTTCTTCTTGTCAGGAGATACATCGTGATGTTGGAATTTTACAGCATCAAAGTTAAGAACAGTCCCCATCTTATAAGTATTTTGAAAGCTTCTACTTGCTATCTTATGCAGTGCTGACACCAGTGGATCAATAGGTTTTTAAACCAGACAGGAATCATCGTGATAATCTAGTCTGATTTACAAAGTACTAAATATCATCCATCATGGTTTTCCTAAATGGGCATCAAAGTCTGAGCTTCTCCAACTTCTGGTGGCTTAGCTGTTAGAGAGAATGACTGATCGTAAAGAGCTTAGAGGGTTTATCTCACAAAAGCATCTGGAATATCAAATCTTTCTCCAAATATCTTCAAAACCCCATCCCTGTGCTGGTAAGGTTTTAAGCTCGTCTTTTTTTTTTAATTATTTTTTCTTTTTTTTTTCTTTTTCTTTCTTAAATGAATTATTTCCTTTTCTCTTCAGTATTTCTACCTTCTTGGAATTGGCATATAAAAAACTGCAATGTGGAGCAGAGTTACTGAGTTGGGTCACTTTGATGGCCTGAGCTGCAGAATCTTCATGCAGTCAGTCTGTCTGAGTGTGCAGAAAGCCAGAGGTACTCTTAACATGTGAGATGTGTCTTCATTTCTGTTGGGGTTTGTCATGTTCCACGGTGGCTCCTTTAGAGACAGTGCTGATAATTATTTCTCAAACACGGTAAGAAGAAGAGGAAGGGTTGCATTATGAGGATTGATAACCCTTGGTTCACGTAGATGCATGTCTAAGAGAAACATAGGGTTGCCTGAGCGTAAACAGCAAAATCTAACTTAAAGTGAACACACGCTATGGAGCGTTTGCAGCAGGGAGGAGAAGTGAACAATGCACTTAATATTGCTGAAAAGGGAACTCTGCAAAATAATTTGCATGCAAAGTTTGTAAACCGAGTACAGCTTTCTCCCTCCTTTATCATGGCATTTTGGTCTGGTTTGTCCTTTTTATGTGTTGATGGGTAGAATTTGATGGGGTGTTTTGGTGCTTTTACTCAATAACACTGTAAAAAAATGTATTGTTATTAATGCCACTGTTTTATTGTGTTAAATAAGCTGTTGCTTTAAATGTTTTTATTTATGGACTGTCCCCTAAAGACAATTCTCTTATTCTGTTAGAATATCTTGCCTTTAGGTTTGGATTTTCAAAAGCACCTTCTAAAATAGGATCCCGTGTTGTCCTCATTATAACTTAAATCCCAAAGTTCCAAAGTTTAAAAGCAAGTTAGGAATCAGTTTATGCCAACTGAAACGTAGTCACCTCTGGAAAAGAGGCCATCAGCAGAGCACTGTTTGAAGGCTGTTTACTTAGATGTACATCAAGAAAAATATTTTTCTGTTCTGAGTTCAGCTAATTTATTGTTTTGTATTTTTTTTAAATAAACTGCCTTCATCTTAGTATTGGTCTTCTGCTAGGGAATTCGTGGTGGTTTATGACTTCCCCCAAAAAGGGTACTCACTATAGAATTAAATCTCAGCAGTAGATTTAATCCTCCCTGATGACTTGTAGTCTATGGAAACATTATTGCCTGTGCTTAGTTGGTGAGTCTGCCCTTCAGGATCTGGATGTTCTCCTCTTGCTGCAGTTAACTCATGCAATAGAGACAGCTTTTTATTCTGTTTATGTCCCTTGATAATGGCTGTATTGATCTGCCCTGATGTAAGCAAAGGTTCACAGTTCACCAAATGTTGCTAAGGGTACCAGACTATTACTGCCACCAGCAGACGCATTCCATCATCCCTCAACCTCAGTGTGTGAAAGCCAGAGCAGCAGGAAAATGGCATGTGTCAGTATTTGGCATATGTCAGACTTGGATGCTTCTAAAGTTAGAAAGAGTATGGTTTTTTGTCATGTTTGTTTGCCTGCCAAGCAATGCAGGAACATTTAAAGGTTAGCCTAATTTTCAGTGATTTGGAAATGAAAGCCACAATGACAGTGCTGCGCAAGAACACCTATGAATTTTGTTTTCAATAAGCTGTGCATTCCTTCCTTGAAAAAATATAAAAATTGCTGAAACTGACCTGAGCTGGGAATAAGAACGATGAGGAAGGTGGGCTATTGTCCAGCCTGGCAGCTCTAGGCAAATGACTTAATTATGTCCTTGTTTGCTCAGTTCAACAAGGAATAGAAGGCAAAAGCTACGAGAAAAGGTTTTGAGCCTAAATTCTTACTTGCAGCAACTCAAAGCAGAGCTGTAGAAGTGAGAACTGCTGAATCTCCTAATGGTGCTTGGGGGATTTGGTTCTTTGTTTAGAAAACCATTTAAATCTGTTTACCTGGTTTTCCTAGCACAAAATCCCGGTTGTCCTTTCAAATAAGAACTATTCTAGCTCTGTGATGATTAATATGTCTCACCAAAACAGAATAATTTGACAGATTTTAGACCATTTTTAAAAGCAAGAGGCCTGAGACTATAGTTGGAAAGGGACGGTGGTGAGCAAACAGGACTAGCTATTAGATTATTAGGTTGATTTTTTCCCAGAGTCCAAGGTGGAGGAGAGATTAGCTGATTTAAAGGGCAAACTGTTTTCACTTTTTTTCTTCTCCTTGAGAGCTGAAAAATGCTGATTGCTTGATCCCATCTCGTCCTGGTTCTAGTCTGTTAATTCCAAAGATCATTCTCCAAGTGGCACGGTTACCCTCTAACAAGATTAGAGGGAGAGAGGCAGTGAACTGCTCAGTTGCACTCTAGAGACCCTTGGAAAGTGTGATTTGGAGTGAGCTGGCTAGAGAGTAGTGCAAAGAGACCCATCCGACCTAACGTGTTATTGCAAGGATTTTACATCTGTCACAATAGTGGATTGTTCTCTGCAAAACCAAATATTTAGCAATTATTGGCTGTGTTAGTCAAACTGATATATACCACTGTTGTATACGGTGCTATTCAGTACAGAGTGTTTGCAAACGACTTTGATTTCTGCAGTATTGTAATAGCAAAGGGCAATGAAAATTTATATCATAACACACATCAGGATTTTATGTTATTAGTAAAAATAACTTCAAATGCAGTTCGCTAAACCTGACACACAAATTCGTCCAAGTGAAATATTATTTTAGCTTTCAGTCTTGTTTTGAGAGTGCCAGTACCTTCAACTGAAGTCGGTGGAAGCTGTAAATGATTACTGTGGCTGCTTTTAGCCATTCAGATTGATTTATCATCTGAACTCGCTAATATCTGTGCACTGACAGCAGTAGGCAAAGCGTATGTGTCCATACATATATTACACCTATAGTGTGCTTTATGCGTTGTTTTCATGTTGATTATGTATTTTGCAAAGGTATTTATCTGCATCTCTTCCCTGTGGAGTTCAGAAGTACAATTGGATCTAGCTATGCTGCAGGTCAGGAAGAGATCGGAGCACTTGGAGTAAAGCTTGGGAGCCATTTACCAGGCCATTACAAAAGCTGTGGTTTGCACCAGGTACCCAGGCCCAAAATGCCAAGGAGAAGCTGCCATCTGGCTTTGCAGGCTGGCCAGCATCAAAAGATCCGTGCTAATTGGAGCACAGCTCCTCAGTTAGCTGTAGGGAGCCATCCTGCAGGAACTTGGAGACCAGACGGATGACCTGATAGGAATTTTCCTTCTCTAACTTGTGTGATGAGAGTTGGCTGTAGTGCACTGCCAGCTGCCACCTTCTTTCAGGACCCTGTAGAGAGGATAAAGCTGAACTTTGGCTAACTAGCTCTGTTCCCTTGCTAACTTTGTTGATAATGAAGTCAATGCCCTCTGGAACCACACTGGGACCTGATGGGGTATTTAGTTTGGTTTTTTTTTTATCCTTTGGACTGGAATTGCTAGAACAGACTGCAGACAGAACAAGATTAAATTATCCCTAAGTACCGTTTTTACTTGGCCATTGTTTTCTTCAGCATTGTATAGTAGTTGTAGTAATACATAGGTGAAGCTCAAAAAGTTTGCTCAGGAAATTGTTGCATTTCACAAAGAGTGGGCAGAGCGAGACTGATGCAAATGTTTAGTCATCCTGAAATCAGTACTCACCTCTCTATGTGCTTTGAAAACCCCTCAGACTAGTGCTTGTCAGCTGTTCAGACTGAGTGTGGGAGTTCTCAACATCATGTCTTGAGTTTAACCAAGCCTCTACCCAGCCCTCAGCCCTGCAGCTTGCCCACTTTCCCTCAGTCTTCAAGGCAGGGACTTGTCTGGAGCATCAGTTCCTAGCTCTGATTCAGGAGGCTTTAACCCCTTGGTCCTCAGATAAGGGAGGTATGCACATGGGATCTTTCAATGCACAATGTAGTCTCCCTGTCCCTGGAAATGGCCCTCTCGTACCTTCTGCACCCAAATTCCTGGTAATGAAATGATCTTGGAAGCAGTTAAACTCCCTAGGAAGACTCCTAGGAGAAGTTTACTTGAGGAACAATGTAGTCTGTAGGTGGCTTTTGTCATGGCCTGTAAAATGAGAGGTAAATAGGGAAGTACAAGTTGGGGGAAAAATTATTTCCAAAGCTGTCTCTAAATACAGACTTGCTTATTTATGCATATGTATGTTTGGGTCAAATTTCTCTGCTCTAGTTGTCTAGAAAGCATCTCTACATCTATACTGAAGCTTTGAAAGACAAACAGCATGATTTCCATCAGTCCTGGGCATGGGAAGGTACACTTGATTTCTGAACATCTGAAAATTGGGCTGCTTTGAATGTCACTTTCATAAACTAAATAGCTAGTTCTGGTATGCAAGCATGTGCGTGCTGCTGCAGCTTTCTGTGAGCTTTATTATTTCAGTACCAGTAAACTCCATTTATTTTAACTTTCCTCTGCTCATCTGAACTAATTATGTTACGTAGTCCTTACTTTTATCATGGTGCTACTCAGTCCTTGTGCATTAAAATTAAAGGAAGAGAGAACGGTAACACACAAAAATTCAGAGTGTAAAGTGACTTATGTCTAAAAACTAAGAATATGGAAAGGGCTAATTTAGTTGTAAGAGTTTGACATCAGAAACTGTATTTGCAAAAGGAGAATATTGCTAAGATCTGCTTTTTTTCTCCCCTCACAGTATCTTTAAAAATGCATCTGGGTAATGGCCTTGAGGATTGTAGCTTTCAGAAACAATTCTCAGACAGGATATGTATGAGGAATCTCGCTGAAATTTCACTGAAAGTACAAAAGGACAAATAGTCAGACAAGTGGAGACAGAAGGGCAGAGAGAGAATGTTAGCTTTCCCCTGAACTTCTTGTAGCACTAGGCATTTTAAAGTAATTTTGAATAACCTCATGGAATATGAGAGAAACAGCTTTACTGTACATTGGGCAATAACTGAGCAGGCTTGACATATTTTGCAAGGTGCCACCTTGGATGTAATAAAGTGGATGGATTGAATTTAGTGGCAAAACAAATAACACACAGGTTATTAAACTCCCCATGTTATTCATGACCATATTGCATTCAGCAAAACTTTCCATTCTTAAATCTGCTGCAAGCTGCCATGGAAAATCTAGTCTGTCCCAGGGGAACAATGCAGGATTCCAGGGAATGCCACAGCAGGCACACAGCCAGTTTGTTTTAGAGCGTACAGAGCCTTGCTGATGATTAAGGTGATGTGTTAAGAGAATAAAACCTTCTAAGAAACAGTTCATTAGACTTCACATGAGAGTTGCTAACTATTCTTATAGTATTACAGGCGGGGGTGATCCACTTGTCTCCTTTGAAGACTTGTTCTCCTATCCAATGTTCAGCCAAATTAGGAATCTTGAGACAAAATCTCCACTGGGATATTTTTAAAATTGTGTCAGAAAGGAAAATTAGTCACAAATTTTGCTAGAGGGGCGGCCTGGTGCCAAGTGGCCTTCAGGTGTTCAGTTGCCTGGCAGTGGCACTTCACCGCTTGAAGGAATCTTAGAGCTATGTGTGAGGGATAGATAAGAGTGCTTGGGAAGAAATGGCATTTATTTAGAATAAAGATGCACCTGCAGCCTCCCTACCGGAATATAATCCTTGCAGTTCTGGGGTTATTTCAATCAACCTTAGAAAACCACTTCTCAAATCTGGCCATCATTCCAATGGATTTGCCCTCTGCAGTGGTACTGCGCCACAACCAGCTGTGGAGCATGCTGCTATCCCCACCGCAGGAAGATAATGCATTAATTTCTTTGTTAAGCTGCACCTACAGAGCTAAAGGAAAAAAGAACGGGAAGATAGGCCTGATTTGAGGGGGAAAGAGAGGTAAGTCAGGAATCAAATGACGCATGGACCTTTGCTAGAAGTTATTGGGCCATAAGCATGTCACGACTGGCTGAGTCCATGCAAGGAAAACTAATCATTGTTGTTGCCAAACTTGCCTATTTTGTTATCTGATCAAATTCTATCCCGTCGTGAATGTATGTAAAGTTCACACCTTATAGTTGACACGTTTGGGCAAAGAGACCATTACAGTTTTCCACTTTCTCCTTTCTAAGCAACTGATGTTTTAAAAGTTAGATCTTCAGTTTCATGTCCGTCTCATACTGGGTCAGGTGCCAGGTTCACCCACCCAAGGTCCATTTGTAAACCCTGCCAGCAGGAACCGGAAGGTGGAGGTGCTCTCATTCTCCCTGTGGGGAGCATCATTTGGCATAGGAAGGAGCTGATCCCTTTTGCTGTAGGTTGTTCACAGGCTTGCAAATGGCTTTTTACTGGTGCAACAAATGTTTCACTTTGTGCCAGGAACTGGCCTGTCCCTTTGGACAGTGAATGAGCAGATGCCTAATTAGCCTATTATTTACCATGGTTGAGATAGCTGAATTTTGATGAAAGAGACTTTACTTTAATCATTGATTCATGACACAGATGCTCATATTGTGCATTAGGCTGTTTAACCTTCCGCAAATATAGTTGCCCCATGCACCCTTTCATAAATACCCTGCCAACTGCTCTGTCTTCCTTCATTCTCCGTGAGGGGGAAGCTTGGGAGCCCCCAAATTGGTCTTTAGTGCCGGTAATGCATGTATCAAATGCAAGCAGAAGACACTGAACGGCACTGGGCCACTGTGTGGCTTAGGCATACTGCTAGCTTTCAGGGGGAGGAAGGGATCCCTGTGCTTGCTGTGAATCCTGCCATGCGCTGCCTGAGTTTGGAAAGACGAGCTGGGGCATCCCGGAGAACAGGTGTCTCAGGAGATCCCTGTATTTTTTGGGCAGGAGTGCAGCTGTCAACTCAGGCAGAGAGTTAGGTGGAGATGAGGTAGTTCCAGGTTTCCCTTCCACTGCTCCCAGTGTGATTGTGATTCAGCTCCACCCTATCTTTTTTCTTCTGGTCTCCACTCCTGGGCCGATCATGCTTTATTATCAGAAGTGCTAAGAAGAAAATGAGAAATTTCTGTTAGAGAAAAGTTCGGCTGTGGTGATGAGCAAGGCTGAGTGTTGGACTGGGCTGCACCGTGCAGATTGTCACAGCCCATTCCATGGTGGTTTCACAGCTGGAGGGACTCCTTAAAAACCAGCCACATCTGTTTTAAGCAGGTGCCAAACTTCTGTAGGAAGCACAGCAGAACAATTACCTGACGCTTTCTAAAAGCTTGAAAATTTCTTTCACAGAATCCTCTTCCTCAATAATGACAGGCTTCCCTAGGTATGATCCTGAATTCAGGAGAGGATTGTCACAAATATCATTCCAATGGGCTAGGTGTCAGTAGGAAAGCAGACCTTTTTAAAAGGCCTTTTCAAATGCATTTTTTTATCCACCCCTTCTCATCCATCTCCCCAAGACACATTGGTTCTCTCTGTTTTATCAGTTGTCTACTGCACATCCAGTGGCTGGAGAAGCGAGGAGCCCAAAGAGGCAGAGTTGAGAAAAGAAGCTGGATAAGCATCGATTGTGTTTTAAAATCTGAATAATTGTTGGGTCTGTACTGTTGGGAAGAGAGAAGGAGTTAAAGATTTGCTCTGTTTGGTGTGATAAATGGCACGTTCTGTGTAATACCAATGATGGATGCAGCCTGAAAGGTCAGGGGAATTCCCAGCACAGGGTCTGACCTTTATTTTACTCAGTTCTCTGCACTGAGTTTAGAATAAATTCACCGGTTAGAAAGAATCTACAACTGGACATTTTCTCTTTGTATTTTATTTTTGAATGAACTCTTTCACTTTAAATTATTCTCAGGGTTTTTTATTTTTTGTGGGGTTTTTTGATTGTTTGTTTGGAGTTTGTGGTTTTGGTGGGTTTCTTAGTAGCAGGAGGTGGCAAAGAGAAGGGAACGTTTTTTAAAAATATTTGGAAGATTTCAGAGGCCAAACAAATATGAGAAGCTTTCTTTTTTTGGAGCTTTGAGATTAGTCATGCTGCTGTCTGTTTTGGAAAAGTGTTGATATAATAGAAAGCCCAATCTTGTGTTAATATGTATGGACTGATATAGCCTACTCTATGCTGCAGAAATCCTTCCAGCTGTAATAAATTGGAAACCCTTTATTCTGAGAAGAACAATTATCGGAATCCAGCATATTTCTCCCCCTCCCTATCACCCAACTTTGTGCTCTCTTCTAGATTTTTTCACTTGCATAAGCGCCAAAGAGAAAAGGATTTATTTAGTGTTGACGAAAGATTTAGCTGTGTAAGTTAACAGGAATAAGTGAAGGGGAAAACTTCCCTTACTATCGGTTCTATTACACTGCTGGAGCAGTGTCCCAGTTAAAACAGAAAAAGAGGGTCATTTTCAAAGTGATTGAAAACTGGCACAGAGAAATTCTTTGGCTATCTGCTGTGTCAGGACCATGACCCACTGTTTAGTAGTTCTGTGGAAATCACTAAGATGGTATTTGTACACGATCCTGAATAAGAGGATATGCGCTGGTGGAGGATATGATACTGGAGCAACTCAAATACTTCTGGAGGTGGGCCCATGCCTCCAAAGGTATCCACTGTGAGCTGGATGAATAATGTTATGTCAATATTTCTAATCAGGAAGCTAAATTAGTGAGAGACTTAGAAACTGCACTGGATTCTCTGAAAATGGATACACAGCAGCAGTGGAAGTCCCTAGGAGAAGACAGAAAGGTAGCATTAAGCTGAAAATGGTGCTCGCCCAGGAAAATGACTGCAATTTTGTGGGTTGAATTAAGAGCAGCCCGTTCTCAGGCCAGTAAGTGATGCAGCATGGCATAGAAACCAACTAACTGTCTTCTGCCCTGCAAACTATTGCACAGTTCTGTGTTCATCACCTGCAGTTTCTTTTTTACATTTTCATGAGGCAATTTCACAGATTTGTTGGGACTACAAGTGAAGATTTCTGGGAGATGTGAGGGCGTTCTTGTGGGATTAGGTGTAATGTTACTGTGGCCACCACGGTTTCAGAACATAAAAGAAGCAAGGCTTTTAGGAGAAGAGATAATTTTTCTTAGCTCAGTTGGTATTGTTGGACAAGGAGGACAAGTTTGTCATTGTTTTGTGATGCAGACATTCTGCCAGCAAGTTGCACCTTATGCATCACATCTGGTCCCTGGAGAGATGGGCTGGGTTTTCATCTGCGAAATACAGGCTCCTAAAATTCTATTTAAATTATGGTTTTGTGGGCTTTATAACCAGGTGTTCGTAACAATTTGTTCCACAATTTTGAGGTCTACTGAGAATAACTTACATCTTTCTCACACAGTGTGGTGTTTGGGAAATATGGATGGAGGGATCACTTTTCTGTTCTAAAAAAGTCCTGTAGGTGGCAAAGGTCAGGAGCCTGTAATATCTGCTGGACGTTGTTGGCTGTTGTCCTCTGACTGATCCTGATTCACCTGAGGGAACTGTGGTTTCTCTATCCCAGTCTCATCCCAAGGAGTTTCTAATAATTCAAAGCCTCTGAACATATTAAACACACCCAGAAGAGCAACCCAGCCCTAGCGATAAGGTTTCCCTTACCAGTTTTGAACCAGTCATAATGGAGATCTTTCTTTTTTGATTTAAAGTTTAGGATTCTGTAACTGCATGTTAAATCATTCCAAACTTAGGAGAGCAGATCTTTCCTGAGAAACTCCCACCATAATCCCACTGAAAAGCAAGTATCTGAAAACCAGTGAGAACTGCAAAATATCACTTTTCTTTTGATTAATTTCCTACTTATGTTTCAAATTACATCAAAAATACCTGCATTTCAAAGCTGAAATTCAGGATAGCACTTGCAATACAGAAGCTTTTGTGTTTCTGAATTTGAGTATGTTGCATAAATTGGAGGATATTTTTTGAATGCTCATTTGACTTGTTCAGCAATTGAAGTAGATTCCCGTCTGAGCACTGCTGAAGGTACCATCTTCAGTTTGTTCCATCTAACAGACATCATTTGCAGAAGACGCTTAGTAGGTCTATTTCTAAAAAAAAAAAAAAACTGTATTGAAAACATGATAGAAGAAATACATTTTTAAAAATCAAATGAATAGATTTCTGCCTTTTTCATATACCAATTCCTGAAAAGAATTAACTTTGACCGGTTAATCAGTACTAGCATTTATTACTCAAAATGTTATCCCTTTTCATCTGACAGGCTTGTTTTGGATAATTTGTTAAAGATGACAAAAAGGCTCATATGCCTCTCATTCGTTTTGACCTTTCTTACTATTAGGAAATTAATTTCAGAATTGAAACAAATGTATTAGTGTTGTCATTTAAAAAAAAAATAAAAGATGAATACCTTGCCTTCAAGCTGTTTCTTCATATTAATCCATCACACTGTAACATGATCACTTTTTGACACATAACATCTTACCAAGATTCTTTCAACATTCACTCCAGCTCTTATTAAATACTGCACAGAAATTCCAAGTGCTGGGATTTATTGATAGAATAGGGTGAATAACAGGAAGTATACATACAGGAAACAGATGGAGGGGAGAAAGGTTTTCTTTAGTGGAAAGGTTTATCAGGTCTGGATATCTGGTTTTACGATTGTCAAGGGTAAAAACAAGCAAATACTCAGTTTTTCCCTTGATAATGTTTTATTTTGTAACTCACAAAGCAGGAATCAAGAAGTACTTCCAATCAGTAGCTTTCTTGCTAAGAATTTTTGCATTTTCTTTCAGTTTTACTTAGTGGAAGCAAGTTTTGATCCAGTCAGATTTCAAAGCCTGGAACTGCATTTTCTTCCTGTTGTTGTAGCAATGTTTGTTTTCCTTTATTTCGTTTCAATATTTACTGCTGTTTACCCATAAGTCCCACCACATCCTCCCCCTTAATTGCCTGTAGCTCTCAGAAACATTCCTTACTGAGTAACAGTCATGAGCGATCCCTTTCATCCTTTTCAGTTGGGTATCAAAGCAAGCGTTTGAGCTATATGGACAAATTAAATGATGCACTATTCCAAGACATAAAGAACTACGGACTAGCTGGGCACTGGTGGCTATCAAGCATAGTCGCTGGGTAATGTTGAATTGGACTCACAGTTGCTAATGAGGGTTTAAGCCTGGCGGGTTTTGAAGTTCAGGTGGAATCTGAATAAACACTCAAACATCTGGATGCTTGTTCAGAAGAAATTTTATTTACTCTTTGTACTGATGTGTCTGTAAATTTACACTTCACAGGTCTGGAAAACTTCAGTAAGGGTCATGATGTAGGAAAGTGAGAATTACACTAAAGTATCGTTGAGATGTCTTTTTATCCCATGCACTTAGCATGCAATGGGCTCTGGCTTTACAGTTATGTTCATCATGTAACCATATTATTGAACCTTAGCAGCCTCTTTGATTTGGGAATTCCGCCTTTCCAGGATATCCACTTTTAATATGTAGGTTTTATATCTATGGTTCATGGGTAGACTAGAGCAGTAGGCTTACATCAGCTTAATTTTAAATACCATGTAGATAAATCAATCAAGTATTATCACATCAGAACAGCAACACCTATTATTTTGCAAAGATCAGTTCAGCAAAGTGCCAGTGGCACCATGGACATTTTATGCAGCTGCCAGCAGTTGCTGTTTTCCATTTTCATAGCTTAAATGGAAGGCAGACTCCTGAAACTAACACATTTTGTTACTGTTGATGCTGCTGTTTTCTCGTACCATGAGATCAAAGTAAAGAAAACGTTGAGAATGATTATTAGTGAGAGGGGATATACAACCTAGATAAAGGGAAGGGAGTTGCATAGGGGCGGAGCATCTGTTTGAACTGGGATATGACAACAGGGAAGGATGTGCGTGCCAGGCCGTATGTTTCAGCTCCTGTGGCCACCACCGCCTCCCTGTTCCCTCTCCCTGCCCTCCTGCTCCGTTCCTAGTAACTTGGTGTTGGACTTGAATCATGATGTTGACCTTAAATTCAAAATCCAGGGTCCTAGGAGGGGCATATTGAGATGTATATGGTAAGGGAAGACATATGTTCATTACGTTACTGTTTCCTGGCTATTTGAAAACATGTCAAATAAAAGCAGTTATGCTAAGGTTAAGGGGAAAAATGGACCCTCTCCCACCCTTTCCATTCCTGTTTCAGACAGTGAACAAGAGATAATGGTTTTTCCTGGAGTATCATTTGAGGAGCAAAGGTAACTTTTCAGAAGTGAGAGAGAGCTCTGAAAAAAAAAAAATAAATAAAGCCATAGAGTCCAAATACATGTTTAGAAGGCTTTGTGCAGGGGAAGGACACGATGTCTGCTAGGAAGGAAGGAAAGACCATGTGCCATAAAGAGCTGATCAGTTAGAGCTCAGCTAGAGAATTAGTCAAAGGCAAGTCTTGGCTGTACATAGATCATCGCAGCCAGGAAGCCTCTCCTCGCTGAGCGTCTCTGTTTGCTGCGGAGTGGGTTAGCTCATAAACTTGGTTTCTGGAGTTTGAACTTGTTTTTGAAGTATGAAACATAAGGAAGAAGAAATATCTGAATAAATGTATTAGTAACTGGAAACTACGATTCACTCTCTTTATATTCTTTGTGTTGTGCTCAAAAGAGTTGAAACTGTTTTTCTTTGAAGTTTTGTTTTGTTTTGCTTTGCTTTAAAATATCCTTTCTGGCATGTAAGCAAGCAGGAGAAAAATGTAGAGCAAACCAAATATAGAAGAAATTTACAAACTCTAAGGATGGACTGAAAAGCTGAAAAAATGGTGGTCATAGCTGAAAGCACCATCTCAACCAAAAATATAGTATCACATACATAATACTAGAATACCTTGATATTTTTTTTTTATTATCCTGAATATATTTACTAAATTGGCTAAGTGAAATAACTTAGATTTTAGAGATTTCCTGTCTCTCTCATCTCACCTCACTGAAATTATGTGCAAATACCTGTGCTCTGGCTAATATTTCAACAGAAAAAGTGACTAGATATATTGTTGAAAAATTTGCTGGTGGTTTGCTATGTGTTTGTGAGACCAAATGTGCATTGCGCTCGGTGTACTTTGTGAAGGATAACGTCAGTGTGAGTTGTGGGTACACATTGCTTTCTGCAACTAGACCCCATCTGATGTTCAATCACATCATCACAATCAAGGGGCATGCTTGTGAAATGCAGATAATTGTGAGTCACCTGTACTGGCTTTCTGGTAGATTTGTCATTTCTGTAGCAACTTGGAAGACAGAGACGGGAACAATCTACTAGATTAACCAGTCCACCCCCACAGACAGCCAAGTTGTTTCTTACTCTCCTATGTTTTTTTAAAAAAAACAACTTTGCTCTGTTCTAACAGTTCTTTTCTTTACTGTTATGAAGAAACCCCTATCATGTTGAAGTTGCATTCACTCAAATCCTACAATGATCACAAAGGGACAATTCTGTGCAGCATGTAGGGTGCTTCGTATTACATATATGAAAATGGCCATTTTAAAGCAACATTAGGAGAGTTCTGTTTCTAGATTTTTTTTTGTTATTTGTAAAGCTTGTGACATGCTTTAGTCTCTATTAAAATGAATTCTCTGTGTGATATTTAGATTAAACATAGTTTAAGGATTTATTTTGGTGGGGCATAAGAACAGAAAAATACATTTTTGTGCAAAGCACTCCCTTCTAGACAAAAAGTTTATTTTTTCCTGAAAAACTATGTGCTCTGTCATAGGGTTTTTTTCAGCTGGAAAGACTCAGGCAGTAACACTTTGGCCAGCTCAACTCACTTCTTTTGGAGGATATGGGCTGCTTGCACCTACTCCCTCTGTCAGAATAAGAATTCCAGTTGGTTCCAGTAAAAATGTGATTATCATCTTGTTTTCTGGTAGGCTTTCTATGTGGGTAAGTAGAGGCACTTGCATACTGTTGAACACACTGCTAAAATGTCAGCTGAGCTTGACTCCCCATCCAGCTAACTGGTGAGCCACCAACTCAGTGAGTCAGAGTAATGGACTGATTGAGAAAAATGATGGACTTTGCAATGTGATTGGTATGCCACTGAGTTCCATGAAAAGCATGTGATCATTACACACAGTGTCCTAGTTTTATGGATTACTCTGTGACATTTCTTGGGATCTCAGTTTTCTCTTATCATCACTAAGATACTAAGGGATATTTCAGGAATGTAAGAACATTTAAACTCAATAAAATAAGCTGTCTCTTTTCTCATGCCACAGGTCCATAGTGGTAGAGAATAAGTGGGGGATTGAGTTGAAATGAATCTCATTCTCATCAAATTTTCACAGGACATTCACAATTTTTTGAGGATCTTTGGTTAAAGGAATGGAAAAGGATGACAGCACTTTGGTCTCAGGAGAGAGTTTGTTGGTAGGGAAAGGTAAAGCTGGTAGAAGAGATCTGAAAACCAAACTAACTAGTTGATTCCAGTCCAGCTGATGGCCTATGGCTGGATTTAGCCAGCAGGATCCTTCCATATTCTCTGATCTCATCCTACTGTGAACAGGAAACACCCCAGCAAATAAATTCCACCTCTTGGACTTGTGCTTACAGTTGGGGCTTGTTGCATCCACAGTGATGGAAGAAGTGAGAGTAGTATAAGGACCACTGATATTCAAGGTAAGGACGGACAGGTGGCCCAACTACAGACATGCCTCCGGCTGGGGCTGGGGCACCTCTCCCGCCTTACCTTGAGTACCACCAGTTCTTGTGCTGCCGGTGGCACAGCAGGCATGCAATGGGGGACAAGGAGCACCTGCTGTGTTGATGAGACTCTGAATTCTGCTTCTCTGCAGCTCTTATGGGGGAACTGTCTGGGCTTTTCATCCAGCTGCACTCAAAGGTTCTGCGTGCGTTACTCCTTGAAGTTTCTTGGACAGGGCCTGTGACTGTCTACCCATTACCTCCTTAAATCACTTCTGACTATCCTGAAGAGGGAGAGCCTGTTTCCATCCCAAAAGTAATATTTTTCTTTCCCATTCCCCAACAGCACAAAGTTGGGGAGTTTTGAGGTTGGAGTCTAGACCCAAAGTCCTTGCTCAGCCCCTCATCCTGCTCTCTAGAAATAGGACATATTATTAAAATAACTCCTCAACTACACACATACCCTTCATGCAGGTGGTTTCTGTACTTGCACTGAGCAAGCAGCTGCGATGTTTAGCCCCCCAAGCCACAGAAAATGCTAACTGTTCCTTTAAAACATCTGTACAGTGACTTTCCCTTTCCCTTGATCCTACTTCTCACTGCCATTTTCCTAACAAGGGAGTTGTTACCCAAAGACTTGTTATCCCTCTCTCTGCTGATGACTCGCCTGACAGCTCTGTCTGTATGTAAATTAACTTTTTTCTGTTGTTTTATTTTTTATCCAGAGGCATCTCAGTTTTGGCAGTCTCATCAAAAAAGCATATTCTGCTTTAAATTGCCCCCAGTTCTCCAAAATGCCTCCCATACCACACTTAAAAATCATTCTTTCTTCTTCTGATTGGGAATTTCAGCAACACTTAAGTCTTAAAATAAATAGCTTGTTTGTGGTTGGATGCTTCCCACACACGACAACTTTTGTTATCAATATCTGCACATCTGTTTGCTTAATTATTTGATCTTCTGCGTGAAACTGAAAGCCATAATTTTTTTAGAAATTTGTGTGAGCTGATCAAAGAAAATCTCATTTGGGGGTCACAGCAGCTTTCCTGCCTTCGCCTTTTGGGCAGCAGTCCAATGTCAGTCACTTATCATAAATAATCAGTTTCATCAGGTTACTGCAGAGATTCAGCCAATTGCAGACACGCAGAGGGTAAATCTGGCCTTAACTCCAGGCTGAAAGTGGCCTTTCAAAACTAATTTGGGGATTTACAAGACGACAGACAGGCTCTCCTTGTGTGCTGAGTTGCCTGCTCGTTGTTGTTGCTGCTTGGGTGTTTTTTTTTAATTGCCTAGTTAATATAATCTGACACACTTCTAATAGCCCGCTGGTGAGTTCAATAGGGTAGTCGTTTATATCAGGTGCTGGTAATAGGGTAAAGGAGCTTGGTTTAAAACCTGTTAAAGAGGCAGTAATCTTTTTTAAAAGCTCACTGTTAGCAGCTCTTCTGGAGCCTGTGCTAAAGGATAGTAATATCAGGAGTTGCTTTGCTACCCTAGGATCAAGCTGAGTTCTGCGTGCTCTTGTATACGTTTGGTAAGTAGGAGATTGCCAGAACCTTGTGACAAATCCTAGAGTGGGGCTTTGGGATGCAGAATTTGCAGCTGAGTCTGGGGCAGAATAAACTAGGTCCCGGGAGAAAAACCCACTTAGAGTTGCAGAAACACCCAAGGGCTCAGCCTATGAAGTCCAAGTCCCGATCTGAGAGCAGGGACAGATCTGTTCCTGGTTCTATCTCTTTGTGGACAGATTGTTGAGGGAAGAAAATCTCCATTTTTGAAGAGCACGGAGGAGATGAGAGAACCACTAGAAAGCCGTAGGCCATATGTTTGGAAGATTGGGTAGGAACTAACCAAGAGTACTGTGTCCTTCTGAGCCCTACTTGAGTATTGTGTCCTGTGCCATGAGCATTTAAAGTATTGAAACATTCACTGTTTCCCCTAATAGAGTACGATCTACTTAAACACTGCTGCAAAGAAATGAACACTTTTAAACTCCCTGAATGCCCCAGCAGCCATTCTTGACACTATTTCTCATCAAAGAGGAGCTTGTAATGAGGGGGTGAAAAGTATAAAGCCCCAGAGAAAAAGGTTTTTTTACACTATGGTTTCTTGCTGAAATATGTTGCCTCTTCCAAAACATTAGACAGACTGCTAGACCTGAGAAGGTTTCCCATTTGTGCACGCTTTTAATTTCCTATTCTGCATTTTGCCTTCATTCATGTTGTGTCTTTGTTTAAGATTTGTTAAAATTTCTTCTGCTTAGCAGTCCTGTTTTGGAGTGAGGACCTGCAATAAGTCTTCCTTGCCCCTTGCTGTGAACTTGCCTTCTCACGTACCTGAAGGGAGGCAAACCTAGCTAGCTGTCAGCCCTTTGCAAATAGGGATGGATCAAAGCTGTGGGTTGACTTAGTTTCAAAACATACGCAGTTTGGATACAGGCTGGAACCTGAACTTTGAAGCACAAGCTCACGTCTAATTGCAAACCACTCCAGCTTTATTGAGGTGGTCAGTGCTATTTCATCAGAGCCTTTGATTTTCATGGTTTCTTGGCACATGTATTAGTAACTGAACTACGGTGTGTGCTCTCTGACCTATGCCTTGCCTTTGCTACACAGTCTCTACTTTTTCTGCCTGAGGGTCTTTGATTGACATCATGAGCTAAGGGACCCATAGCATGAAGTATGATGTGGAGTTTAGCCCTCTGCATTTTCATTGCAGATGGACCACACATACTGCACATGAAGTTTTATCCACATAACAACCTCGGGGGGGGGGGGGGGGGGGGGCGGGCGGCGCGGAGAGAAGAAAAAGTCAGGGCTGTAGCTTACAAATGGTAAAAGGAGAGAGGACGTTTGAACAGGTTCTTTCGTAAGTTTTTCTGTGCTGGTGTGAGTGTCTTCCTGCCACGTCCACTCACACCCCTGTCACAGCAACAGGCACACTGCAAAGGGCATCAAAGCAATTGCAAATGTAATATTTTCATTTTGCGAGGGGTCTGGGCTGTGGGGAACTCCTGAGGATGGTTGTGCACACAGTGAGCTCTAGGACTGCCCCATCTACTCTGGGACAGTCGAGGTCCGAAGGACAAAGATGCCAGTTTTCCTTGGTATTGAGAGTGCATTGTTTTCCTCTTCTGTTTTGTATTGTGGCTGAGATGGGAAAGCCTTGCTTGTGCCCTCATATCACGTTGCTATCCCTTTTATTTTCTTTGTGATCACCGCTAGAAATTTTGTCCGATTAGAAGAAACTTTTACCTCTATTAAGCCCCTGAATCTCCATCAAGCGCCTGATAGACTGGGCCCTAACGGCAGCCGCTTTACTTCTTTTCAGGCACCATCCATCAGGCTGACAGTGACTGCCGATGGGCCAGTCATATTGTCTATATTTCATACACAAACATCAGGCCTGCTGACAGCACTTTGCACACTCGGAAATTGCTTTTGCTGTGAGCTGAATTTCAACTAGAGCTTTTTTGCTGGCTCCATCTCTCAGTGTTTATGACCCTCAGGAGCAGAGGAACTGCTGTGAATAGATAATGCTGAAAGCACTCTTGTAGCACAGAAGGTTTCATGTCTGAAGTATTTAATGTTTACAGCAAATTTGGTGTTTGTTAATTTGCATTTTTATTCTTTCCTTAAAGAACTGTCACCTTATTCTTCTGCTTGTCCTTTGTGCAGATGTGTGGCAACTTGTGCTGGGAGGACAGTGCTGGATGGGGCTGGGGGAAAGAGGAGAGGAGGTGTTAAGGGGTGGGAAGAAGGCTGGGTAGAGTGACAAAATGCTCTGTGGCTTAGGCAGGATTCTGAATAATGCCGCTTTGGAAGATGGGGAAGGAAAGGCTTCTAAGCAGTGTGGAGCTACTCCTCTGCTCTAAGTCAGAGTAATTTTGATAGATAACCCAGCATCGTTTTAAAAATCAAATGCATTAGCATATAGGAAAAAGACTGTATCATAGAACGAATAGTATCTGCTTGTCCTTTACTCTTAGAGAGCAAACAAATTATTTTCATCACTGGAAAGGACAGTTCCCTGCTAATAATACACCCCTCCCAGTAGCTGAATTGTATTTCTTGTTGGTATAGAAATACTTCTGCTGGAGTGTAATTATGATGTTTGTACATGTATGTGGGTTTTCACTTGGACTGGTACACAAGGGACTGTGTGTTTGTGGGCAGGCCTGAGTCTTTGTCTGTACCACTGTGCATGTTTTTACAGGAAGAAACATGTTTGTGTTCACCTCTGTGTTTGTTTCCAGCTATCCTTGAGAAAGTGTGTGCATGGGAATCACTCGGAAACTGTAGAGTGGATGAGGAGGAAATAAAGATGAAAGTTTAGAAAGTTGTGTAGCAGTTTCAGATGAACTATGGAGGTCATGCAGATTAACCTATCCCTACCAAATGTTCCCCAGGCAATCAGAGAGCTCTGGCTGGCCAGGCAGTTTTATAAGGACTGTAAAGAACGTAGAGAGACATATCCCTATAAAACCATCTCTTACCTGAAAGCTCAATGAACCATCAAATTCGGGAAAAGAACAGCCATTTCTTGGGAAAATGTAATGTTAAGTGTCCCAGAATTAAACTCCAAGCCAGTATATTTTGATGTGCAACTAGAGTAATCTATGTTCAAGTAACATTAAAGAGAAATTGTCAGAGTAAAAATCCCATGTTAACAGAAAAAAAAAAATCTCAGACTTTTCCCCTGGTATCAGGAACAGCTTATTATATGTAGTTGAAACAGAAAGATTTTTGAAGTTATATTTATTCTTTCAGTTGTCTTAATGTTTTGTTGTGGTGGTTTGTTTTTTTTTCTTTGGTCATTCTTTCAGCCTGGAGAGAGCTGGAGACTTGACTAGTTGGTTTGTCTGCATATGTGCGATAGACTTTATTGTCATACTCTAGCTCAGTGATCTTCTGTTTGGATTGCAAACTACAAAGGGTAACATTTAATCTCTGTGTTCTTTTTTGCCAGGCCTGACTGACATTTGTATTACTGATTCTTGATTTTTTTTTGCTTTTTTCCCCTACCTTTTTACGCTTTGATTTTTAAATGGAAGCTGAATGTTGTGCCTATAACTTCCTAACAGGGTTAAAGAATGACACTTCTATTTCAAAAATAATTTGACTATATGAAAACTGTACAGCAAAACTGATTTTCAAGAGACAGTATTTTATTGGTGATATATTGTATGACCTTTTGCATCATTATTGTTGAGACATGGGAATAGAAGGAGTATTTCCTGCACTGATTTAACCTGAGGTACAAAACATTAAATACAAAGTAAGGGAGATTTCTTAAGTAAACAGCACTTTTTCAAATGACAGGTTACCTGAGTGTTCCTATTACCATAACTCTTGTGCTTCCATCCTGAAGCACAGTGAAAGGGAGCTGTGTTTAGGTCTGTGTAATCGCAGGTTATTTGTAGTACAGCACTTCCTGGGAGCTCCTCTTCTGATCAGCATCCCATTGAATTTGGGCTACTATACACTATGAGAAAAGTGTCTTCCATGAAGAGGTGATGATTTATGAAGATTAGACAGACTGACATTCTGCAGTCCCCATTATAAGAGTGAGAGCTGCGAAGAACTGAATGACTTGTTGAAGGTCAAATGCAAAGCCCAGGTCAGAACTGAGAAACCAATGCACGTATGATTTCATGATATGGAGGCTTTCTGCCCCTTCCATTTCTGCTGGCTTGGAAAGAGTGGAGGCAGGGCCTCCTGAAGCTAGCATTGTAGCAGGAGTATTGGGAAACAACAATCTTCAGTGTGTGATAAATGAGCATGGTGACTTGGAAACCAACCACAGAAATCCGCAAAATATCAGAGCACTGGGACTTGTGCTTCCAGGTAGCTGACACTGCATCCTTACCTCCAGTCAAGTGGAACAGAGCCAAAATTCTGTGTTCATATCAGAATACTTCTTTATATCTCTACCTCAAAACAAAGGAAACAAGGTTCACATTGTAAAAGTGCAGAAAGTAGCAAGGATGTGTAATAGTTTCACTGAAAAGCAGCTTCTTTCTATCTCCTTTGCCCACATTCATTAGTGGTAGAAACTGGATTCAACTATGAAGACTTCCGGTCTCCCCTAAATTAAATACTGATCTAGAAAAAGTAGGAAAGAGATTAGAAGCCCTCTACCTCCATGCAATTTTTTCAGTTACAACCTCCACCTTTGCTCTACTTGAAAACAGGATCTAACATAAAAAATGTTTTTGTTCAATACCTGCAGCTTCTACATACCACTTCAAAACACATAAGAGCAGCAGCATAATGGACAGAAACTGAAAACATTGGTTGACTTTTTCTAACATCCTGCATGACCTTGGGCAAGTTGTTTTACCTCTGGGCTTCAGTTTGCCAAGCTGCAATGTGACACCGATAACTTTAAGTTAATTGGCGAAGTGTTTTAAGACCTGCTAAAGATTAAAAGTGCCACAGGGAGCACAGGCATATTGAACAGCAGCCACAGTTATCTGCGATGCTTATTGAGACTCGTTCCATTAGGAACACGGCGGTGGTGGCTGTAGTGCATGAAACAGTAGATTAATAGATTGGGAATCTATCATGGGACCATCTCTATAATTTCACTACAGGAAATCTGACAGCATTCCTGAGCTTTATCTAGCCGCAGTGTGAAGGAAGAGGAAGGACGCATAGCTATTACACAATGTAAGTTACGATGGGCTTGACTAAGGGAGAAAAAGAATGCAACCACTTTACTCTTCTCTTTGACAAATCTGCACACAGCTGTTAGAATATAAACAGTTGTGAAGCAGTGAAATAAGTGCTTGATGATGGTTTTTATCAACTTCCAATCTCCTCGTAGAGCAATAGGTGACTTTTGGGAGTCATGGGGACTTTCAGAAGCGGCTATCTACCATACTAGACAGAACGATAGTCTAAGGCAATAAAATATCCTCCAGATCTCCTTTGATGTAGAGGAAGTGTGGCAGGTTCCACCTTGACAGGGAATCTCATTAGGTGTTGCTGGAAGGAAGTGACACAGTCAAGAAGCTACTCGACCTCCCTCTTTTCTCTCTTATCATGTTAGCCATTGGGAACAATTTTTCTTTGTTGTTTTGTGATCCTTAGAGATGAAATTATGATCACAGCCTTATTCTCTCCGTAAGGAGAAAAGGTTTTGAGGGTTTTCCCGCTCTTTCCTGGTATTTGAAAACTGTTTTCCCAGGCGGTGTTTTGATAATACCAGTATCTATAATATGTATCTGAATCATCAGGAAGTCCCACACAAACAAGCTGTGTTCTGTTAAGGAACACTGAAATCTTATGTCTCTCTTTCCCCTCCACACATGTATGTGTGCATACAGTTAATCTTTAGCATTAAAAATAACATTTTATATCTCCTGGGAAAATTTCAGTGATCCTTTCAGGTCACTCACTGTAAGACTTCCATTTTAGTTCAATAATTTCTAATCAGCTGAGATTGCTTAGCAAATACACGTAGGGAATTTTTTTTTTCCTGTAGATAAAACATAAGAATTTATTTCCATGTCAAAGGGTCAGTAAATGTTGCCACATCATTGCTAATCTTTGTATTTTCTTGATGATTCTACAATATATGATAATAAGTTTGTTACAGAAGGGAGATCTAAAAGCTGTGTAATTCCTATGATTTGTTCCCCAGGAGCATTCCTGATTATTGATACATTCTGTCAGTTAAGATTTACATCATCGATTAGTGTGATTTAGTGTGTCACGGCTTCACATTCTTCCAGCCTTTCTAGCAAAGTAAGCAACTTAAAGTTGTTGCATGTGATACAAGATTTCAAAGCAGTAATTCAGGTGCAGTGTTATGTTTGATCCAGCATTTACTGCCTGCCTACTATAACAACTGGCAGCTTATAAACTTAGAGATTAAAATGATGCGAGCTTTAGAAACTCATATAACAAAAATCAAGTAGTGTGTGAATGCCTGTGATTTCTTTTTTCCTGCAGTTTTCCCCAGCATGCTCAGGTATTTGGCAGATGTGGGGAATGTTCACAGATGTGTGCCCAATCCATGAAGTGCAGATCAGCTGTCATACTCAATCAAGCCAGACAGAGTTCAGAGTTGGAGGGTGTGTTCATGTCTGTCTCCCAGATAATTTTATGCAATCTGCATATCTGCCTATCTGCAATACATCTCTGCTTAAACTGTGAAAGTGAACTGCATTTTTTATTTCCTTCAAGCCTCATAGTTACTTAGATTATCACTGGATGTTGTATTGTCTAGGCTTTAACAGTGCCACAAATTATCACAGGCAGAAACAAGACACTGAAGTGGATGGACTTTAGGTCAGATTGTGTCAAGAAATCTTTAAATTCCAAACTATGTCCATGCTGTTCAGGAACAGAACTGGACATCTCTGATTCTGCCAGTGGATTCAGATTTTTCATAGCCCTGATTTTTCATAGTGGAAGTTGTTTAAAGATTGTCTCAGCTGGAGCTATACTTTGGCTTATCAGATATTACATTACTGCTGTTCCCAGAGAACTAAAATTTCCCCAGGTCCTTTCATGCAGTCTATCTGTAACATACCTGTTGACATGAAAACAGAAGTTTAAAAAATGTAATTCATAAGAAAAGTCTAATTATTTGTGACATTTCATCCATCATGTCCTAAGCTTCTCCAGAGGAAAGTAGTAACATTTCGTCTCCTTGACAGCAAACAACACACTGACGAACTGAAAAATGTTCTGCTATATTTCAAACTGCAGCATTTATGAGTAAAGAGCAACTGCAAAATAAATAGCAAGAGTAAAGAGCAGGAACCCACATAAGCAGGGGGCAGAAGCTTGGAGAGCTTTCTAAAAGCTTTCTCTTGGGTTAAAAAACAAAACAATCCTTCAAAATAACCAGAATGTTTCAGGGTAAGCAATCTGTTGGATGGAAGCTATAGCAATGCTACTCAGCCCGATCTACATTGACTTTCCTAAGCACTCCTTCGAGGAGATGCCTCGGGTGGATGCGGCACCATAGCACAGTTCATGGACAGCTACAGGACCTGACTGATGACAGGCTGGAAACAAGTTTTTAGGGTATCCCCCAACTCCCCACCGCCCAACACTTCAGGGCTGCAGCAGCAGTGCTTCTATCATCTAAAACAAAGAGAAGCACAGAAAGACTATGAAGCATGCCCTCCTAATTTTTTCTTTTTGAGAATGATACCTAAGCACCTGAAGCATTGTTGTTAGTTCATACCAAAACTGACTTTGATTCTGAATGCTCTCTCTGTGACATCCCAAGTTAGGTAATTTCCCATACTGGCATTCTGTCTCTCTCTCATATTACTGTTAGGCTTCGATCAAGTTTTGGTGACCATCTGTTCCTGGATGACCCATCTCTTTCTGTATGGCTCTTGCAGTCCTGATTTCAGATCTAGATGCCTCTGCTCCGGAACCTGTGGGTCTCTCCCACTTCAGCAACATGAGAATCTCTGTTAGTAACCCAGATTCCTACAGACATTCAGATTTTTAACTCCCACTGTTCTTCCTTGGTACTCAGAGATCTCATGCCTGTGAAATGTACTGTTTCCATTCATTAGTGGAGTGTGAAGGTCATCTATGTTGGCATGCAAATACAGCTTTTCAGCTGTTTTTCAGACCCTTTATGGTATCCTGTTGGAAGATCTTATGCTCTCCAAACCTTGTCATTTAAACAAACTTTTAAACAAAGAAGAGTGCAAAATCCCAAAGTAGATTATCAATCAAACCTTCCGTTTGGGAAGTCTAATGAAGAATAATAATGAGTGGGAGAATTTTTGAGTCCTTTGGATGTTCTTTCTTTTCTGAACTCTTAGAAGAAATCCCTACATGCAGAAGCTATAGCACAATATTTTTCTTTTTAACTCTGAAAGGCTGAGATTATTCTTTGAGGAAAATACAAGTTTATGCAGCCATTCCTAATCTTTCACAGGGTGGAGGCTCTTTTATTTCCATTCTTTTTCTTTTTTTCTTTTCTGTTATGCACACACACAAACTCAGGAGTACATCATGAACCAAGCTGTATTTTCTGTTTATTGCCACCAGGTTAATAACAGTAATGGTGCGAGGAGAAAATGAAGTGTTATGTAAAATCCTGCATTGCAGATTTTGGTGCTGATGCAAAGAGCTCTATAAAGTGTAACACTTTAATCATGGAGATAAAAATCACACAGCAGCTTCACAGTCTTCCAAGATGCAGAGCCTTAAGACAAAATAGAAGTGAGAGAGAAAGAGAAACCAACAATATTATTGAGTCCTAGAAAAGTTAGGAGAGAAAACAATGCACTCTCTTTTCTTGTGATGCTTTGATTTAGTATTTGTATTCACAAGGTAAACAACTGAAAATGTGTGTATATGAATTTCCTAGTATTAGAAAGAGCAAAATGCCACAGCCTTATACACAACTTAATGACATTTACAGGAACCTGGAAACCTTTAAAAAAAAAAAGCAAACAATTCCATGCCTGGGAAAAGAAAAAAAAAAAAACAAACAAACAAACAAACCCCACACAACCAAAAAAACCCTCCATCACAAACAAATAACCCACCACCAGAACTACCCCCTAGCAAGGTATGATGATATGTACCTTTTTTTTCAAGTAGATGAGCAGCCCAGAACAGTTTTAGCTATCGTAGTCTTGAGTACAAATTCAGCATGCTAGCACAGAAGAGGACTTGCATTTGGATGGTGCTTATACTCTGCATCTCTTCACTGGTACTGAGTTTGTGTCTCTGCTTCCCATCTGCAGTTTAAGATTATAGTCTTGTCAAGTGGCTGTACATAAAGTTGTAGGATGTTGGCTTGTGGGTTATTTTTGGGAAGGTGGGAGGAGGAGGAAGAGTTATGTGAAGAAGATCTGTACTGTACGGGGAAATTTGTGGATGTAATGACATGAAGCACCGTGCTAAGAAGCTGGGACAGTGCTAAGGACTGTCTATCTTTGAGCTGGACCAGTTGCTGTGACACACCTGACTGCAGATGTGTGCTAAGTTTGTTGTTCTTTGAAAAATGTTTCCCAAAAAGTCCCTTTCCCCACAACTTGGCTATTGAAAAGAATTTAAGGATATTTGGAACAAACCCAAAAAAACGCAGAAATACCTAGTTCAGGGCCAAGAAGAATGCTGCAGGTAACTTAGAAAAAGTTCACGTATCTTTACTTCTAGTATCTGGAAACAGAGTAGCTGAATATATAGAGGGAATCTCTATTGCAAAGCCCAGTGATCACCCAGCCACCTCAGAAGATGTTTCTTCACACCAGGGTGGTGCAGTTCCAGCAGAGAAGCCATTCTAGAGAAGTTACATATTCAGCATGAAATGTAATTCAGTTTTAGTTGGCGCCTGGCCCTTTGGGAATCAGTTGTCATCACTTAAAGGAGCACAGCAGCCTGTTGAGCCGAATTGTCTAGTGTTTGGACAAGCAGAAGGAAAGGGGCAGTACCTTACCTTTATTGTGGGGTTTCCATTGGCCCCATTCTGTCCCAATGCTTACATGTTTGCAGCCAGTTAGCAATGCTTAATTCCACTTACTGCACAGTTATTCCCTTCGGTAAGATTCAAGGTTAATTCAAGGGCATGCTGAACCTCACTGGGACTTGAAGGTAACCCAGAAGGTTTAATGTTTCCACCAGCTGTGATAACCATGTGTTTAAGTTTGGGACCACTGATTGAAAAACTCCTACAGAGACAGAATCAGGTATGTGTATTAGTGACTTCTGGTATCTGATCAACTCTGTCATCACTGCTTATCCATGATATGCCTATCATAAAGAGTGCCTGATTACATGGCTGGCTTAATCCATATAGCATGAAAGCTGACATTTTACATTACTTTATATCCTCTTGTCCAGCTGAGTTCACTTGTGTGGAATTAACAGATGTCAGATTTGGCCGTTATGGGCATGGGTGCCACAAGAAATGTGTGTAAATAAACCAACCCTTGTGTAGTATTGTTAGAACAGGTCATGATAAGAGATGGCAAAGAAAGGGTGTGTTTCACAGGACCCTGTAATATTTTCTTGGTGGATTTTCAGGAGAGCTGAGGGGTGAATCAAGTTGATACCACTTTGGAAACTAAAATCTTATCCTAAGGGTTGTCTGAAGTAAAAGCCTCCTGCTTTTTTGCTGAGAGATGTCTGTGTGCACGAACAGCATCTGTTTCCCCATGGTGTGTTAAAACATTAATTACAGCAAGTCTAGTAATGCCATAGTGATCTCAAGATTATCTTAGTTCATATTTGGGGTAAAGAACCAGCATGTCTTGAAAGACAGAATATCTAGTAGCTTTGAGCTTATCCATAAAATTGAAGGGACAGTGGTTCTGGGAAACCTGCCACATTGCGTCAACAGGCCTTGTTTGCTTTTAAAGATTTCAGGCAACTGGATGGATTTGAAAAGCTGCCTTTTTAAGGACAGAAAAAAAAATAAAACCAAGTTGCTGCGTATGCTAAGAAAAAAACCCTCTGTGCAGGCTGTGCTCTGCAGGGCAGGCCTTTGCCCAGATAGGGGATACATCTGGAGCCTCTGCGCATATGCCTGGGTGTCCTCGAATGGAAGCCAGGAGCATGGGAGGAAACCACCTACCTTTCCCTGGACTAGAGTGGCATTCTCTGAGCACGTTGCTTCCAAGTGTACCTGTTTGATAGACCCCCTGGTTAGAATCAGTACTAATTTTCCTTGCCAGGAAGAAGATAAGAAAAAAAAATTGAAAAGTAAGATAATCAATCGCAAGCTTTAAGGGTCATCACAGTATTTTTTCCCCTGCCATTCTTTTGCAATGGCTTTAATTCTGCACAATTACGGACTTGTTTTAAGTCACCTCATTTTCTCTTACAAGCAGACTACCTCACATTTTAAACATCTGC
Organism: Tauraco erythrolophus; assembly: GCF_009769465.1. Classification (NCBI taxonomy): domain Eukaryota; kingdom Metazoa; phylum Chordata; class Aves; order Musophagiformes; family Musophagidae; genus Tauraco; species Tauraco erythrolophus. Next base: position 27,123,377 of record NC_141474.1, on the reverse strand, counting down.
AGTAGTTCCAATGAAACCAGGGCTATTGTAACACTGATATCTTTAAAATTGCAGTGATTTTCAGTTGGATAGTGATCCACTGTACATCTGGAAATGTAGGTGTTGCCCTCGGGGAGCTGTATTTGGCATAATTTCCTCCTTGGGAACAGGACACAATGAGATCACAGCTTCTCCTGGTCTCAGCTGTTGAGCAAATCCCTGTCAGACCTAATAGCCAGTGCTCTTATCCCCTTGATCAGCTCGGCTTTGGTCATTGCTGAGTTGGACATTGTTCACTAAATGAATAGCTTCTAGAATGAAAACTTCACCTGTTAGCCTTCCATTTAGGAAAATTGAGAGTTTTTAGTCCTTTGTACACTGCATTCAAGAGATGAGAGGGAAAAAAAAAAACACCTAAAATGCCTCCATTTAAATGTAAATTTTGACTTTTCACGTCTGACAATGTAGGGTGTTGGTTATTATAAACAATATATATATATATAAATAAAAGCTATGGAAATGAAAGAACAAAACTCTCCTCTTGTTGATATTGATATACTTTCCACATAGTAATCTTTGCTCTCATCATTTTAGGTATTTTTCTGTTTCTTTTGACTTTAAAACTAATTTTGCTGTGAGAACAAGAACAGGAGATCATTACGAGGAAATACTCTGGCGCTGCCTTGTGTAGAGAAAACATGCCATCTGCCTAATGTGTTTCATCTTGTGTCAGTCTAAGATGTGTTGTTTGGATTTAACATGCCAGTCACTAGCCTAGAAAGCGTGCAGGCAGCAGCTCTGGCACATATCCTGGCTGGGGCTCCAGATCCTTCCTGCTTTTCAGAGACTATGTGCCCTATGAAATAGGCCACAAGACTTTGGGCAGAAGGTATGGTTCTCATCACCTACTGTGTCCTCGCATTAGTCCGAGAGGCATTTGTGCAAGGAACTGAAGTGGTGTGGGATAGATTTTTAGTCTTCATCGGATCACGCTGTTAAGAAGCAAAAGCAAAGCCCCAGCCTGAAAGTGGGTTATTTCAAAGAGGTCTGGCTGGTGGGTCTGAGAGGCTGGTGGTTGAGGATGTGGTGGTGTCTCCCCAGCAGCAACTCCACTCTAAAAACTTCACCCTTCTCTGCTGTGTTAGGGAAGAGCTGGAGAAGCCATTTTGCACAGCGTCACTCAGAAACATGTGCTTGAGTCTCAGATGCATAATAGTGATGCAGTGGAGCCCTTATTGCTCTGAACTGGCAGATCTCTCCTGTCTGTCTGTTTGGAGGTGGGTCAGAACGAGCTCAGCGTCTGTCCCTGCTCCACTGAGCAGTGTGGACTCAGCTGCCTGCAGGGACGGGACACGTTCTGGGGCTCAGCGCTGTGGTCAGGACCCATCAGTGGCCAGGTTTCAGAACTGGGACCACCTTCTTTATCAGACCTTTCTTCTTTCTGTCACAGAATTCTTGTCTGATAAAAGGATGGCACGTCTCAACTGGGTAAATGTAGCTGGTCATATTTTGTTACATTGTGTGTAATAAAGACTTTAGCTTATTTTTTTATTAAGAAGAGAAGTTGGCAGACAGCTTTAAATGTCTGCCTAAGGACAAAACGAACTGAGTTTTGTAGATAGCTGCTTTTTTCGTAATAAATAAATAAATGGAAAGATTTTTATGTTGATAATAAAAATAACTAATGCAGAGCTTTTTCCACTAGTGCCTGGAGACATGGACAGATGTGGGAGTTTGAAGGGATAAAGAATTGAAATCTGTTGGCAGGTAGTTGCTATAAAAATGACTACCCTTCCTGCCTCTTATTACAGACCAACATTCAACAAATGAAGAGTCTCTGAGAAAGCTAATGATGGCAGGATCAGGTTCCAACCATCAGAGATAGCAGAAACATCCTCCCTTCAGAGAAATCTACAGTTAAAAGGAAGTGGTTGGGAAAGCTGGGAGCTTTATTTCGGACTTTCTCCAATGCACAATGGCATGTGTGGGAGTGTGGAGGGGAGAAAACTGCCAGGGAAACTATGAAAAAACAGAGCAAGTTCACAAAAAGTTTGGTTTGCCCATGAGTTGTATGCCAAAGTTTTCTGTGATAACTTTCTGCCTCCAGAGAACTTTCACTGTGCTGCTGTCGCATGTAGTTGGTTTCTGTCTTGTTGTGTGGTCTGTTGTTGGAATAAGAGGGTAAACCTTGTTTTCTCACTTTTACCCTTCCACTTCTCTCCCTCCTTCCACTGTGGGGGGAGCGAGTGAGTGGCTGTGTGGGGCTTAGCTATCTACCAGGGTTAAATCACAACAATATTGCTTCGCAGTGTAATCATATTGTAGGGCCAATGTCCTGAAGCAGTCAGGACCGCGTACCGTAGAATTGGCCAGTCACTGTAGTGTTTGGTGACTCAGTCTTTGCTTAGGAGAGTAAAGATCAAATGTTTATCTGATATACTTACAATTCAGAGCAAATTGCTTTGTTGTCCATTAATGACAGCTGTAACAGTTACAGCGGAGAAGCATGAAAGCAAGTTTAAACTATTTCTTTGTATTTAAAGATGCATTTTTTACATGTGTGCACTTGTAAAGGTGTATAGATACACACATAGAAGAAAACACAGGCAAAAACTGCCTAAATCTCTCAGTTGACCATTGTCAGTGTGGGTCAGCTGCTGCTGTCTAGGGTGGGATATATCCTTCCTCAGAGTTCTACTATAACTTTGTTTAGTTATGCCCTGGTGAATCCTCTTGAGATTGTCACTCGGATTATTTCTTATATCACTGTGCTGAATCTTGGGTCTCTGATGTTCTGCAAGACCTGAATATTCCTTCCGTAGGAAACGGTAAAAAAAAAAAAAAAAGGTCCCTAATATGTACTAATATGACTTTACTTACAGGTACAGTTAGCTGTCCTGTTGTTCAGTCTAACAGGCAGAACACAAGGTGATATTGCCTGCTGCAATATGTTTGCCTGCTGGCCAGAGTGGGTAAGGGAATATTGGAGAAAAAAAGTTTCAGATACAACTGATGCTGATAAGTGCCTTGCAAAAGGCATGATATATTGTGCTTTCAGTTGTAAAAGCAGATCCTTCCAAAATGACCATTACATTTTAGCTTTTATAGCACTGTACAGATAATAAATGCTGCCAGATGTAAAGCACAGAGAAAACATTCTGCAGTTTGGTTCAAAACACTATGCTGATCTGACTCTGAGTAGGTCAAACCCAAGAAAACTTATTCTTCCAGTTGTGGATGAATATTGGATCAATGACAGAATATCAGAGACAAATCTGTTTTTTATTTGTTAGCATGCTATCCCTCCCCTCAGTAGCTATGTCTGATGTATAGTTCGTAATTCCTCTCAGTGTCCTTTTGTTCCTGTTTGTCAACTTTCACTTTTACCTCTTACTTGGATATGCTTGTTGCCTGCACTGAGTACAAGGAAGGAAGATACAACTTGCAAAGGAACAGGATAAGACTAATGACCATGGATAACTTCTGCTTGTGGCAAGGCTGCGCCAGGAAGATGAAGAGAAAGAGTTAGTTTGCTTTTCAGCTGTCAATCACTAGTAAAGCACGTGCACAGTGTCCATCCACAGCCTTCCTGTCTTCCCAAGCAAGTAGGTGGTCACATAACTCTTGAATAACACATTTAGTACTGTTTCCTTCCACCTAGCTGGGCAGGTTTTCAGTTTGCATGCAGGTATGTTAATTTCTTTCTTACTCCACATGAATCTATATAAAATAAGAACAACCACTGCAGGTCCTCTCATAGGTTCAACTAATCAGATTTTCTGGATACATCATTAGTCGGCAGAAAAAGACTTTCACGGGTCTGTATAAGAAATTTTACGTGTGTAAAGTGAACCTTTACCTTTGATGTCCAGCTAGTAGTTCTCATTGGTTTAGGGGCTTCTTGAGCTGAAAGCTTTATTCAGAGCAGGATCTATTTTATAGTAATTTGTCTAATCTCTTTTTGAAGTAGACAGTTTAAATTGTAGAAATATGCATATTTTTCACCACCAATCAACACCATAACTTTTTAGGAACTACAAAAGTCTCATCCTGTGACATAAATTAAGGTCTCATTGGAAAATAAGGACAGCATTGCTACATCAAACTCAAAGTCTATTTGGCTCAGTATCCAATGACCTGTTGCAGATGCTAATGGATAGGCTAAGAACAGGGCAAAGCTTCTGGCAATGTGTAATTTGGGGATTTTCTGATCAAGAAATTGTATCCACTTCTTTATGTGCAATAACATAATAGAATCTTTTTCTTTGAATTTATCTAATTGATCTTTGAGTTCATCTGTATTTTGGCCAAAATCTGGTGGCAGTGAGTTCTGCAGTATAAGCTAATTTAAAAAGCACTTTATTTTGTTTGCCTTAGGTCTTCTGCCCGATGACTTTATATTCTGCCAGCTGTTACTTATTTAGTAAGAAATAGTGAATAATGCCATATATTATTTGAGAGACTAGACAAACTGGTTGTTACAGAGTTCGATTTGACTACACACAATTTGTCCAACTGGAATAATTCCTAGGAAATTAGGGGACAGGGAGTCATAACTCCTAGCCATTGTTTTAGAATCTACCACTCTTTGCCTTTGTAATTGGAGGAGAGGCAGGCAACGACTTTGGGCCTTATTTATGTATTTGCAATGTAAACACTGTGTACCTTGGTCAGAAGGTTCTGCAGAGATATAATTAAAAGTTATTGATAAAATGCAGAATATTAATACTGCTATGAAGTGAGTAGTTGAACAGGAAGTCTTGAGCTGAATATAGTTTCAGGTGTATAAGCAGCAATTAATGATGCCTGAAGACATTAAATGACCTGCGTACAGTTGCACAGCAAGCAACTGACTGTGTAAGGAAGAGTACCAAGGAGTGCTAAAACCCTCAATACAGCTACTGGGACCATTTCAGCTGAGCAAACTTTCAGAACCAGACCAGAGCCAAATTGAATTATCTGGTGAAAACATGATCATTTAGATATTTCTGTTTCATAACCTAATTTTCTTGCTTTAATTATCAGAATAAGGAACAGTTATGGCCTCAGCTTCTTTTCCCTTTCTTTTCCCTTTCTCCCTTTTTTATTTTTTTGGCAGTAGAGTTCCTTCCCTCTCCCAAAAAGCTGTTGATTCTTTTATCACAATTCTCCCCTCTCTTCTCTGAAAAGCCCTCTTTCTGTAGAGCAGTGCTGTTTGGTAGCAGACGAGTGAGCAAGGTAGGATGTACAGAGCTTGTTCTGCGGGGTGCATGGTGGGGACATGCAAGTGAGGTCAGAGATGGGCAGAGCCAAGTGAGATCAGCAAAGTTTAGGGTGAGATAATGCCCCAAGGACCAGTTTGATCCCAGTGCTTTATTCTAATTATTCAGACAACAAAAGACTTCAGAGCTTACAAGGTCAGAACCCATGTTGCTGAGTGTATGTGCATGTTAACTCCTATATGAGGGAGAGCAAAATGATGAGACAGAACAATGACTGTCCTTGTTCAGATTCACTCTTCTAGTTTTGGCTTGGGGTCAGGCCCAAAATCGAAAAGAGTGTATTTCCTGGTTCCTATTCATTTCGGGTAAAAATTATACAAGAATTTTCCATGCAGCTGACCCAAAAGTCTTGCTTAAACTTGATCTGGGTCTTAACATTGTCTCTTTGGCCCCTCTCTGATTTAATATGCGTTTGAACAGAAGTGGCTTCTTGATAGAGCCTTTCACCTCCAGGTCACCCTTTCAAATCCAATTCAGGCCTGTCGTGACCAAATGTTACTACCATCTGACGGCTCTTCTGTGTCCTGTGTGAATTGTTGGCTTCAGTCCAGTAGCTGGTGGACAGGTGCCTGAATTGCAAAAACTGCCAGAGCTGACACTAACTGGATGTCTCTGCAGAGGGGTCAAAGAGTGAATCAGCCCGGCAGATGAATTAATACTTAACTTGTATGCACTGTGATGCTTTATGTCTTCAAAGTGCTTTACAAACGTCAGCTAATCCTCAGGAGGTGTTGTTATCTGCACTGGCAGGTGAGAGAAGCAAGCACATAAAGAATCAGGATCAGAATATGCATGTTGCTGACCTCTCACTCTGAGGCCAAAATTATGAGTTTAGCTCCTTTCAGGGGTGCTGATGGGCACACCAGAGCAGGGTTCAAGCTCATTGAAGGGGGTCCCATGCTATTCTATGAATAAAAGCATCCCTTACTTTATAAGACAGGCAGGAAAGCAATGTTGATGAACATACCGTCCTTTTGCTGTATGAATCCATGGAACCAAAAGAAGTCTCTTCTCCATCCTCTTTGAGTCATGTCAGATTATGCCTATCATTATTTAGACTGAGGACTTGACATGTAACCAGATCAGTAAATAATTACTTTTGAATGGCAACTAGGTTGTAGTGGTTCATTCCAAAACACAACAGCTTTTGAAACGTCATTGAAATAATCTGAAAAAAAAAAAAAAGGATAAAGTGTTATGAAGAACTGCTCAAAGGTTATGCAGAGTTAATGGTACATCAGTGTTTGCAAACTGCTTCTTCAGGAACACTTAAAAGATATTGTCAGATTGTGTAAAAGTGTCTACAGGAATAAGGAGACATTGGCTTCTGTGCCTCATGTCAGTGAGAATAAGAGTGGTTCTAAACTGACATTTTCCTTTCGCTGGAAGCAAGATGAGGAAACTTTTTTTCTTTAAGGTTTCTAACCTTTAGAAGGCTTTAAAAAATATTAAACTACTTTTCTACTATTAATCTCTTATGTAAATAATTGTTGTTGCCATGGTGTTTACAAAGGTGAATGGATTATGTGGTCCATGAAATGATGGATAGAAGGAGAAAGGTGTACCTATGATTACAAAGGGGTAGTGGCATATCTCTGAAATGGTGCCTCTAATAAGGTGTGTCTTACATAATCGGCAAAACTGGAGATGACACTGTAGGACTGACTTGTCAGAGGTTATAAAGAATGGCAGAGGAAAACATTCTTGGAAGTATTTGACTGTTGTTTGGGGTTTTTTTTTAAGTGAGGGTTTATGATGGCCCTTTCAAATTTGGGGGAAAAAATATGTGGGGAGAAAGTAGATATAAGAAAAGTGATTTGGGTAAAATTCACCTTACTGGGCATCCAAATCCAGGTATTTCAAGGGAAGTTTGAAAATGCGAACCATTTCCAGACAATTTGAATTCTGTCTAGTGTTCCCTTGTATAGTTGGAAGGACACAAGTGTTGTGCATCCCTAAAGAGTGATTCAAGGCACTGGGCAGAGTTCCCTGGAGCTGAAAGGGCCAGGACTGGTGCTCTCTAGCTGAATGTAGACTGCTGAACATGTGATGCTGAGTGGTCAGTTTTCCTTTATTTTGCGTATTAACACATTGTGCTTGTGTTTTCTGGTGTCACCACTGTAGGTGTTGCCAAAACAGCTAAGCATGGGGTACAGAGTGTATGTCAAAATGGATGTCTTTGAGACCTATGCAGAATTTTCTTTTGAGAGATTCTGAACCTGAGGAAGCATCAAAGAGCCAGTCTTCTGGGAATTTCTGAATCTTTTTCAAACCAAAAGGGGCAAACTCCTTATACTGTGTCAACTGTCATAGGTCCGTTTGTTTCAAACAGTGGCTTAGCAGTAAGAGTGCAAAGTCTGCCTGGAGGCTGTTATGTTCTCTACCACTAATGACAAGCCATGGTTTTAGTGGCTTGTATAAAACATTGCAAGGAGTTTATCCCATCCCCTCTATGAAAAATTGGACTGAAGAAGGCTTTTTGGATGCTTTCTCTCTAAACCAACTGCTATGCCCAAGAATTAATAAAATCCATATTGATGTGACAGCTGGTGGACAGAGCTGGCTTCTTCCTGCATCACTTGTCTCTCTAGTGGCTCATGTTCTGGGCTCAATGCACGTTTATCCTTTTATTACAGCATTTATTGATTTTTATTTATTTATTTTTAAAATCTCTGTTTCCTTGAGAATCATAATTGCACTGTTCAAAATCTAACTTTGGTCATACCAGCACTAGCTATTAACATCATTCTTTCCTTTTGCTCTTTAATTACTGACCTTCATAAGGCATTCAGCTAATGAAATAACAATGCAGACAAGTGAGAATATATTTTCTCAAAACTTTACATGACATCGTGAACCAGTTTCTGTGCTACTTTGACTATTTCATATCTTGACAATGTATGTGAGCTTCTATTTTTTATCTATTATTTCTTTCATTTTTCTCCCTAATTTATATGTATATTTCTCAAGCTGCCAGAAACTTTAGACTGACTCAGGAGAACAGTGGAAAGCGTGTGTCACAAAGGCAGGGATTCAAATGAACTTTAGAGCAGAAATTCATTTGCTTATTTATTTATTCTGTTCTTATGTGGTAAGTGGCAAGAAGAGGCAAAGACCATTCTTTTCAAGGGGGAGAATGTTAACTGCTGTTTTCTAGGAAGTGAGTTCAATCATTGTCTCTGTCAGTCTAGTGAGTGATTTCTGTTTTGACACACAGAGAAAAGAAAGACCAAGTCTGCCTTTGTTTTCTCCAACTCTGTAAGCTGGGTCATCCAGGTAATTACAGCCTTACTTATGAAAGAGGGTGTGAGAGAGAAAACCTCTGCTGCTGCTTGTAAGCACAAAGAAAAGACACTTGAGGGAATTAAATTGCATGATGATTTTTATAAGGCATCTGAATCATTTTGCATTCCACCTCTAAAGCAGAAAATGATGAGTTTAATATCATATTGTAGGATGTAACTTGTAAGTGTCTCAGAAGGCAGCTATGGCATCCAGAGATGTTTGAGCCTGGTTATTCATTATTCTCTGCTTAAAGGCTGAAGCAAATGTGACTATGAGACTTTGAGCCACCTCTAAATTTATTCCCATGCTTCCTTGTAGATGCTACTGCATTAGAAGCTATAACTGGCATGGGTTCTACTGTGTGAATACTGACAGATACCCCTGTGGTTTAGCAGCAGATAGGATTCATTTATGTTTTAAGTGTGTTTGTACGTGCTCATGTAAATGCACACATACATTTATCAACTTCATTCTCCCATTAAAATTCTCCCTATCTCAAAGAGAAACAATTTCAGAAGGTCAGCTCTCTGCTGATTTTTCTGAAATTCCCATCAGTAGGTGACATTATATATTTAATAAAATGTTAATTCTGTGATCCTGTCTAAATTGAAGGAAATCAGTAATTATGTCAAAATCTTCCAGAGAACCTCAACTGAAATGTGAAACTTTATTCCCTAGCTTAAATTTGTAGTGTGGCAGTGGGTGAAACAGTTCCTACACCTAAAATACTTATGAATATGTATGACTCTAAAGAGAGAGAAGAAATGCCATTATTGTTCAGGAACTTATCTTAATTCTTTTGCGAAACTTGTCTGCAAACAAATTGTCTGCTACTTGGGGCATGAGGCAGTAAACTTTGAGTTTGATGTCCCAGTGACTGGGCTGTTATTGTCCATTTTAAGGACACGATATCTTTGTGAATAAAGAGAATTTTTCCACTAAGAACTCATGTGTTATATTAACACACTGAATTATTTCGTTCTGTAATGGAGAATGCTCAAGATGTTTCCCTTTGATAAAATAATGAATGTGATGAGAAGAAAAGAAATGGGAAACACTGATATACTGTTCTGCTCACACGCAGCAATGTCTGGGAATAGTACATCTAACTGGCAATTACTCTAGCAATGTTTAACAGCTTACTGAATAGGATGAACAATTGCAAATGTGGACTATATTTAGTGGGCAGGAATATGTGAAATAGTGTTTTTTATACATTCGGCAGCAGGGCAGGGAGCAAGGACCAGAAAAAACAGTTGAATGGTCATTGTGGGCTGACTTAGGAAATTACTTTTGAAATACGTTACAATGGGGACTGGATAAATGTTTTAAAATACTTGTCTAGGTGACGAGCTATCTGTTGAATGTCATGGTTTCCAAATAAGCGATCTGGAAGCTTAATCTTTAGCTGAAGGTGGTATATGTGAAGGACATTGTTCCCTCACAAATAACACTTGTAACTAGACTATTTGAAAATGGTTTTGATGATCAAGAAAGATCTTCAAAGAAATTTCAGCACCCCGATAAATTCTATAAAATTCTCTGGAATAGTTTTATCAGCTTTCTTTTTTTTAGCAAGAATCCTACGAGAGTTTAGAAAATATTCTCTAGTGATACTGTGTTAGACTGCATGACTTGATCAATTGAATATTAAGCTGAGGCTCAGGTCACTCATGTTCTGCAGGTGAATTTCTTGCTAGAGAGCCTATGGAAAGCTATCTTAGTTATCTGTGCCTCTGTGTCCCTGTTTGTAGACACCTTCTTTTAGAAACGACTTGATAACTATGGATGAACAAGTACAGTGTGACACAGCAGAAACCATATAGTTTATGCCAGCACCTTTTTTTTGTGTTCTTTAAAACACAAATGATATTAGTCTATTGTTTTTATATATATATATATATACACACACTGTGCTTCTCGGTGATTTTATATTAGGAAATATGTCCCTATAAAGAATTCTGTCTAGTTGTTCTAAAATAAGTATGACTTAGGTCACTGACTTCTATGTGAAGGACATTCATGCTTTACAAATATCCAGTTGAACTAGATTATCTCCTCACTTCATCATCAAATCACTGTTTTGAGACTGTACAACATGTTCTGTTTTATGGTGATATGCCAGTGTGCATCTGATCTCATCAAATTCTGTTTCTGATGGGGAAATTATCTTATGGAAAATAATATTACTCAATCTTGTTTTTAATTTCTGTATGCTTGGAGAGGAAGAAAATCCTATGTGGTATTTCATCCTGTCAATGCTAATCTTTCTCCTCAGTGCTATATCTCTAAATAGCAGATGTGTGCTTTATTGCAGCGTTGGTCCTCTATAGCACAGCATAATGCTTTGGCAGGAGCAAACAATTTATTGTATTAGAGTCAAATACAATCAAATGTTCCTTTTCCTATGAAGCGTGGTCAGATATTCATATTGCATTAGCTAACATTTTAACATAGGAGAGGCTTAATAAGATACAGTATGACTCTCTCTAGGCTGTTTAATTAAACAGTCACTGTGTATTGTACATTGGTTTTCTGCCAGGGGAAAGTAAATCTGTATCATATTAGTTTTGCATACCGAATGATGTTCTCCCCCATCAGAGACTCTCTAAAAGAGCTGACACTGCTGTCACATGAACTGCATAATACAAACTGCGTTTGTATTACATTGGACCGTCTTGTAGCTCAGTATTCTCCAGCAGCCTAAGCAAGCTTTGTGTGCAGATGAGACGTGGCTGGAGAGCTACACGTTGTATTTTACTGGCCAGGGTCCCTATTTGCTGCCAAGGGGTACAGGTCTAAGCATCGTGGTCGCTGTGCTGTTAACAGGGCTCTTCTCTGTCCACCTGTTGGGGCAGGGAGATCCGAACTGTAACCCTCTGGTCAACGGGAATATTATAACTGGCTCCATCGTGGCCAGGTGACAGTGGAGAGTTTGTCACTGTCTAGTCACAAAGCACCGTTTGTTCAAGACCAGAAGTTGCAAGAGCTGGAGGAAACTCTGGGTAATCTGGTGGCATCTGCTCTGGTAGCACTTTTTAGTACTGGATGTTGCCTTCTCACTGCCATCAACAGCACTGTACATGGTGATCAAGGTGAACATTCACTCCTTGCCACTGATGGCAGGGGAAGTACTATCACGTATGCACAATGTGAGGAAAAAGATGTCTCCTTGGACTGGAGACTTGAGCAGCGTTTTCATACAGAGCCTTTTGACGCTGAATTGCCAGTCCAGGAAGCGTGTGGGGAGAGCAGGCACTTCTGTGTTAGGGTGTCCTGGTTCTTCTGAAACAAGAGTTAATGCAGAATTACGTGGGAAGCTACAAGCAGAGAGACATTCAAGGCACTTGCTTTTGGGAGTTGTTCTGTTGAATTATTATTACCAAGCAGAGCAAGACAAAAACATTTGTGGTGTTTCTCCCTACAAACTGAAATAAACCGCACAGGAAATACTGAAGTCTCTTTTTACACAGTTTTGAGCCTGTCTTTCCTGGCAGAAGGGTACATCTGCCTGTTGTGATGCAAAACTGTGCAGAGATGGCAAAGCTATGTTTGAACAGTCATGCTTTAGAACTGGAAGATGCTTATTTTTATCAGTGGCACTGAGCCTTGTATCAAAGCAAAGGATAATGCTTTCGCTCTGTTTTGCACAGTGTCCTGTGCTGAATAAATGTTCCACTCTTCTCAGAACTGGTGAAGAAATGTCTATCATGTCCTGTGTTGCATCTCACATGCAGCCACAGAGGCATGAATGGCTGGGTGCATCAAAGCAATGTCTTTAGCATGGCTCTCGGACACTGGCACCATGCTCAGATTCAAGGATGGCAGTATAGGATTTATGGGAGGCTTCACCTACATAACACAGTTATGATTTATCTCATGCTGAATGTTTTTTGTTGTTGTTGTTTTCCCTCAACAGAAGATTAACCTGGAGTTCTATATTGACATCCATGCCCACTCCACCATGATGAATGGCTTCATGTATGGGAACATCTTTGAAGACGAGGAAAGATTTCAGCGACAGGCTGTTTTTCCCAAGCTACTCTGTCAGAATGCTGAAGACTTCTCTTATGTAAGCAATGTTTCTCTTAATTAATTTTTTCCTAATTTACTTTTTTTAATGATAAATCTCTGGCCTAATTGGATTGTGTGAACTTTATTTTAATATGAATAGAAGGCTACTTAAAATTTTTGTCATTATTAGCTACTATCTTCCCTCTTGTACTTACCTTATACAAAAGTGGTAAGTTGTGATCTTAATTATTGTCATTAGACACATGAAGAGAAGCAGGTTCTTCATCTTTCATATTATAACCTTTGGTTCTGAATTATTGGAATACTTAATTTTTATCAGATCATCTCCTGTCTTTTAATCAACTGAATCATCTTTATTGTTTCATTGTTTATATTACATTGGCTTTTTTTTCACTTGTACACTTTAAATAATAATATAATAGCAAATAGAAGTAAAAATAATAACCTTGAAAGAAAAAGTTAGATAATTTTCTGTTGAAAGTTGTGACAAAAGCAACCTGTTCTTTTGAAATTCTTTGATATTACCACAAAAACAAAACCAAAAACAACCAAACTGTTCTGCAAGAAAATCTGCAATTGCTCAATACATTTCTTGTAACTTGGAAGAAAGTTATGCATGTAGGTATCTCTGGATATTGGAAATAAATGATAAACTGCTGTAAATGAGTTGGAAAGGGGTATATGTTTTTAAAGAAAGTTTCAAATAGAGTAGAACAGATTCTTAGTACACTTTGGTTGCAGTGGCTCTGCAGGAGCCAGTAGATTTAAGACTCTGGTCCAGGGTGTTGCAAATTTGTGTCCAAGTATAATATCCTGACCCTTTCCATAGCCTCTTTTGTGGATCAGTTTTCCTTGAAAGCTGTGCAAGCGGAACAAACACCATCCAAGCTCACCTGCAACTGCTTGCTTGTTTCTCCTGGCCCACTTTACACACCTGTGGAGCTGCCAGCTAAGCTAGCTCCATACAGCTACCCCTTGCTCTGTTTCAATCTGTGCGCTCCAGGTTTGCCTAAGTGGACAGTCTTTAAAGTGAGAGGTGTTTGGTGTCCCATTTTGCTTTGACTGAGATAAGGAATACTCAGAAATGCATCTCAGCCAAGGCAGAGGGAACTTCCAGCCATGAGCTGCGAGGAGGGAAGGCTGTGGATGACATTTGGCAGCTATATAATAGGAACAGGCTCAATTAAAAATGACTACGGAATCCTGCACCAAGCAGAGAAGAGCAGAAGAACCTATTGTTTGGATGCTAATTTTGTGTCTATTATATTCTTAACTATCTTTGTTACACACTATACATTTTCCCCAGTCTCTGTTGTCTCCTTTTTCGTTCTACTTCATCCTCCTGGTACTGAAGATAAACTAGGGACAGCTGGGGCATGGTGCCTGCTTCCTCTGCAGTGCCATCCCAACCAGCTCGTTGCAGAGGTGGTGGGTGGAGGAGGATAGGGACCCTGCAGCATTCCGTGTGTTTAGCTCTAGAGAAACAAAATCTAAAAACAGACACAGAAGCAGACAAGTCTGCAGAGCGAAAGAAACTGTAATTGGAAAAAAAGACCATTTTCATCATGGCAAGAATGCTAGCCTAAAGCTTTCTCATCAAGATGCAGCAGAGATTTTTTTTTTTTTTTTGTCTTGTGTTTGTGCATATTGCGCTGTGGAGTTTGAGTGGGAAGTGGTATAGAAATGGAATTGTGCCACTGTTTTCTTGACAGATCTGTTCCAGCAAAAGTAAGGAGGAATTGAAAGCTCCTGATTCCTGTCTGTTTCTCTATTCTATGGTAGTTTGTTTTATGCAAGAGTGGGAAAAAGTTTGGATCAGTCTCACTTTTCTAAGGCTAGGTAGAAGACATCCTTTCCTTTTCTATTCCCAGGAGGGGAACTTCTAGTAGACCAAACATTTTGCTGCTCTTGGGATCAGCAGTGGCAGCTGGCTGGGTAATGCCTGGGAGGGTGTGTGGCTGCTGTTGCTTCCTCTGTTGCCTCATAGTAATGTTTAACTACTGTCAGTATTGTTTAACCATTGTCTATATGTTTTGGGGGTTCCGGAGGCTGCTGCAGTGTGAAGCTTCCTGCAGTCAACCTCTGCAAGGGCTTCTCAGAAAACTGTCCAGAGTGCAGAAGACCGAATCAGTACCAAATGAGGAGGGACAGCAGCTGCATCTGTTCCCAGCTGTTTGGAGCCTAGGAAAGAGGGAGTTGGGTTCAAGGAACAGCCTGTTCTTGTCCGAGAAGACCTCAGTGATTGAGTTTCTTATCTGCACCTGGGTGTTTCAAAAACACATTATAGATAAGGGGACATTCACAGATCATAGCAATGAACACCTGCAATTGATAGGAGTTGAGAAATTTTGTGCTCAAGTGTGGGATTTCTCTCTGTTACTGTGGGAGATTAAGTGTTCCTCTTAGCGCAAGGCTCAGTTGACAAAGGGAAAATCTTTGAGAAAATGACGTAGGGAATAGAAGCCAAAAGCTAAATAACCAGCACAATCTCTCCCCTTTGACTCTCAATCTCTTTTCTGTAGAAGCTGGCAGTCAGATATATATGTTGGCATCCAGCCCACCACCGTTTGACCTAGGTGCTGCTGGCACTCAGTACATCGGGCTTTCAACTCACATCCTACAGATCTCTTGAGATTAGAAGCTTTTCCCAGCCATCCATCCAAGCCATTCTTCTCAGGGCAGCTGAGGGGATAGAAGTGTTGGAAAAGGAGACAGCCACAAAGTGTCTGACTTGTGTGAAGCAAGAGGAGTGAATATTACTTCTGTCTCAAAGTGGGAAAGTCTCTGTCCTCTTGTTTTCAGCTCCAGCCATGTGGGTTATGTGACTGGTTGGAAATATCGGGGGTGAAGTTTGCTGCTCAAAAGAGAGGAAAGGAATGCAGAGCTTCCTGCATTTAAAAGGGAGGAAAAAAAGTGTTGAAGATTAAAAATAGTGTATGTAAATATGCCCTATTGACTGCTCAAAGGGAAGGGGGGAAGTGCATCGTTAACATTACCAGGCTGGTGTTTGAAAGTGTGGGAATGGACCACTGTTGTTACTAATTAATTTTCCAAAGCTTCAGGAGGTCTCATTTACATTGTATGCCGCTGTGGCCATTTGTTGGGATTATAATACTTCAACAGCAGCACTTCAAGTGAAAACTGGCGGCTGCATGAAGTGTTGTCCATAATTGACTAGCTCCATGTCTTCACACAGCACAGAGACAATGTTCCATTATGTTATCCATTGACAGTATCATTGAAAAGATTACTCTCCTTAAAGCATCTGTCAACCTTGATTGATTTACAAGGGACAAAGAACTGAAAGGTTTGAAGTGCGGGTACAATTTTTGCCACCGTTTAGCATACATAATGGTTCTCCTTTGATGTCAAAAGCTCATCTTCTATTAATAATGCAGAGGGCTTTTGAATGCAGGCTACTCGTATGGAGTTCCACACTAATAACCTACTTGCTGTGAAATGGGATTCACTTTGGAGAAGCAGTCATTTGTCTGGGTTTTACATGTTCGGAATGAATCCCGACTCAAAGGGATTTCTTTCAGTGCTCTGCATGACTGCAGCTGAGCCCGGCACGGGTTGGGGAAAGCAGGCAAATCCTAGCCTGCTCCTCCAGCCGAGAATCTGGCAGAAATCACGCAGCCAGATGCAAAGGAGCATGAAAAACAAGCCTAAGATGATGCGATCAAATGCCTTGCGCCGTTTTGTCTGGCAACCTTCTATTAATATACTTTAGAGTGCATTTCATGCCTGGACTGCTTTCTTCACCTGTCATTTCCAATAGGCATTTTTATTTAAATGACAGCATCCAAGGGAGATTGGTGATTAGGGTAGGGGATGGATAGGGGATTTGTGCCTGCATGCCTGTTGGAGGACCAGAGGCAAGTCACCCGATGTCTCTGCACCCTATCTGCTGAGCAGAACACTTAACCTCACAGTACTCTGGAAGGCTGACTGCAGGTAAAAGTTGTGAAAGGGACCAGAAATTCCTCATTTGTATATGACTTCAGAAACAGAGGCCTGCCTTTGGCTTAGCTGTCAGCACGTGAAGAGGAAAGTAGAAGAAAGAAGAGCTAGGAAGTTTTGCTCCCGAATAAACACAAGGGAGTTTGTTTGGGGTTTTTTTCGGGCAGCTGTCTGAGGTAAAAGGACAAATCTATAAGGAAAACATTTTATGTTTTCAAGGTTTAAGAAGGATATTTTTAAACATTGGAGAGTAAATATAATCTGTATGAAAGCTCTAACAGTGAGAGCTGACAAGATCTTTTGAAAGGCTGACTCATTGGGTTTTAGGAGCAGCTGTTGACACCATGTCTGAGTGCATTACACATCAGCCGTGGCTAGGAGTTGTTGCAGTATTTGGAGGGGTGTTCTTCATTTGACCTTTCTTGTTCTGGAGACTGGATTAGTCACAACGACCAGACACAAGCACTTGAGCATTTCAAGAACCTGCCTAGTCTTAGGGGTGGCTAATTTTGACCTTTGTGACAGTAGGAGAGGAGACCATCTGTTCTCTCTGGTTCATTTAAAAGAAACAGCCACAGCCATTCTTGGATGGTTTTATCACCACATAAAGATTGCTTTTCTTTGCAGTTAAAGGATAAAGATTGGCCAGAGGTACTTGGCTTAATCTTCTTGAGTTTTTTTTTCCTTTGGACTCGGAACTGGTGGTACTTGGGATACCTTTGAGTTCTAATTTAATTTTCTTGTATTCAAACTCCTAGCAGAGCACCTTCCTTAGAAATATTGTTCGTCATTCTTTGTGTGCCGTGGTTAGCCTGATAAAAACTTGGGGTCGTGTTACATTGGGCACTGGGTAACTACTGGGAAAGTCCACAACCCCAAGAGCTGGGAAAGAGGCAGAGAGCGGGTGAGAAGTGACTTGCTTGAGGAAATTGGAGAATAAAACTCAGGTCTCCGAAGTGCCAGGCTGGTGACTTTGTCAGCAGTTCCCTATGTTTTATATCACGCTGTGCACTCAACAGGGAAGTCTTTGAACAACCACCCACCCAGTTTCCCTTAGAGAAACATGTTGTTAACCCCAGTGCCATAACACTGTGACCTAAAACGTATTTTTGAAACTATCATTGTCTCAGCAATATGAGAAAATTCAGATAGGGAGTGATTTGCCCTAGTACTTTCTGTTGTGGTTTTTTTGTTTGTCTCATTTTGACTGATTTAGCCTGGATATCTAAAATTGAGCAACCAAATAAAAGATTTTAATTTATCTATATTTTCTATTGTTCTCCTTTCTCCACATACTCCAGGTCAGTTCTTCTCATTTGCACAGTACCTCCCTCATCCATTCAAGTTTTCTTAGGGATGATGCGTTCCTTCTGGCAAACCATTTGCCCATGGCAGACTTTCTGGGCTGTTACCATTTAACCCGGCTGGACATTTCCCTCTTTGTCTTGTGATCCCTATTGCTAATTCCAGTGTGTTTTGGGTCGTGTCTGAAGGAAGTGCTGGCACAAGTACCAGAGGGAGTAATAACAGCTCATGAACATTGAATGAATAAATCCCAATAATCTGTTCTGAAATAAGGAAGAACCAGCTTGTGTTGCATGTGGCTGGGTAGGGAAAGGGGAGCAGCGAGAAAGTCGCTCAGACCTAGAATTCATCCCGAAGTAAAATCCATACTCACTTTCACCATTGTCTCCAAAGTACCTCTCTGCTGTTTTGGCAAAAAAAGACCCTTGTCCCAGAAAGGCAAAAGCTGTTGCATTCAGGTAGGTTTTGTTAACATCATGTGAGCTTAACAGATCTACACAGAAATCTCTTAAAACCTGAGCACAACAAATGATCCTACCTGCTTTTTTGTTGTCTTGTACCAGGGCATTTCCAGGAAGACAAATAGAGCTATTATATGCTTTAGCACCCCTCTGGGATGCATTTCCACTCTCTGCTGCTTGGACATGTTGCTCCTAAGTTCATTTATTTATTTATTTATTTATCCTGAAGGCTGGGTGAGGGGAGAGAGAAAACGTGTTTCTGGTGGCACAGGGAACAGATTGTAAAGCTTGTGCTTCTAAGTATTACAGGTTTGGGTCTCACAAGAACTCTGACCTCTGGAGAGTCGCAGCTAAATGAAAGTGCTCCATGGTATCGTGCTGAACCAATCCACCTCTCTTTTAATACAGAGGGTTGAATTAATTTGTCTTGCAAAGAAAAGGAGGAGTGGGAAAGTGTTTGAGTAAATGGATTTTCTTTCAGTACCTTCTTGCTGTGTTGTTTGTGCATACGGGTGTTGACAGTCCCTTCTCCATCCCTACACTGGTAGAAATTTTGAATATCCACAGAAGAAAGAAGTTTTCTTAGCAATTTTATAGTGTATTTTCAAAGACCATCATCACTGTTACCTATTGTCAACAAGCTGGGAGCAGGTGACAGCCTCCCAGAGTAGCACAAATGACAGGAGCTCCTTTACGTTCAAATGCAAGCTACTTCTCTTACAGAGCGCTGCAAATTTCACTCAATTGGGACAAACTGTGTCATGAAGGAGTAGGCAGTTGGTTAAGAACTGGACATCTGTCCCTCTCCCAGCATCTCTTTCTGGATATTACCTCTTTAACTATGTCATATTTTAACATATGTAGAATACAAGTATGATTCAGAGAACTGTTCCAGAGCAGCGAGAGAGACCAGGAGGAGTTTGAGCAATAGGCTGTACTGGGTTGCTCTGGGAGGAGTGGAGAGCATGCTGTCCCTCCTTAGGAGGGGTTTTAATCTCCTGATTTAGACCTACAAGTGAGCAGAACATCTCTTTGCCACAGAGAAAACTACTTTTTCTGTGCAGACTATTCAAAGCAACCACATGCATGATGGTTGTATTTCCACTCCTGCTTCTCATTGTCCTAAGTTTCTGTCATTTGTATAAATGATTACGAAAGTGCTCCCAGGAGACCGCACACACGCTCATAAAACTGTTGTAAAGAGAAGCATTGCAGGCTATTGCTAGAGGCTATTTTATTGTATATTTTGAGGAAATGTCTCATTTTCTACTGACAAATAGGGAAACTGAGAACGCCAGAGACACAAGTTATTTTCTAAACGGTGTGATTATTCTGTAAAGCTCAGACTAGGAAACGCCAGCTTTGACATCTTTGGGGAAGAATGTGCTCTGAGAAGCAGAGGTTGCTATTAGTAAAAAACAGGAGGGGGAAAGCAGATCTTTTCTTTGCTATTACCCTGAAGCATTTGCAGATCCCTTATTTGCGTGTATCACTGGTCACAGAATGGGCTGGCTCTTCAAAGGGAGATGAGTTCCAGACTAATTCTCTGGTTTATGGGCAATGGGTTTGTGCATAGGTTATGGTTGAGTAGGTGGCATTCTCAGGTGTGGCTGAGTGCACTTCTGTTGACAGGAAGAAGCAAGGCTCACTGAAGAAGGAGCTGAGAGGACCTGAGGAAGAGTGTTTTGGGAGACAGCGTGTATGTGTGTTGTGTTTGCATGTGTGTTTGCACGCATGTGTGTGTGTCTGTTCAGGGTGGCAGTATCGAGTAGCAAGAGGAGCTTCAACCGAGGTTTGCTAAAAGGATGGTGTCAAATCTACCACCTCCTCTTGCCTTTTCTGAGTAGGTTGTTATGGGCTGCTCAGCTCTGCAGGGGAGCCCTTGATTGACTTTGTGAAGGTATCAAGTAAGGCCGCTGCCACCCCACTTAGTTTGGTTGCAGGGTGGTGATGTTTAAGCAGTTCTCTCAGAAGAGCTGCTGTTTTGATTTGGATTCCAGTTGCATAAGCTGTTATCATGAAGCCAGTGAACTCAACAAGCATCTCTGGTGCTGTGGCACTTGGGGGAGTGGGAGCTGTGAGTACAGCCAATTTCAGTGCATGTGAGCATGAATTATGGGGAATGTGAAATGTGGGCCAAATCTCTGCACTGTTGTTGCCATTGTCCAGGGTGCAGAGATGAGTAGCGGACTGTGGAGACCTCCATCAGTCCTGGAGCTGTACGGAGCAGAGCAGATATTAATGAGCAGTGAAAAGAAAAGTGCAGCTAATGTAGTTCTCACAGGTGAACAGCTGAAACCCTGAAGCGTGAAACTCAGTTGCTTTTCTAACCATGGTTTCCAAAAGAGAGCTCAATTTGGTAGTTTTGGTTTTGAGGCATAAACTGAGAGCTCATAAAGCTCCCAATCCCTCTGCTAATGACCATGCAAATATGTGTTTTTATCAGCAAACTTAAGCAGGCATGGCTGAAAGACACTTGGGAGGGGAGAGGGAAAGATCCGATGCTTCTTCACTACGCATTAATGGGATAATGAAGCCCCTCAGGGAGCATATATGTGTGTGTGGTGACAAAGTACCTTTTAACTGTTATTTCTCCGAGGAGAATTGCACTTTAAAGCCTGACAATGTGGTGCTAGGTGGGTTGTGTTCAAGGTACTCCTACAATGTGATGCTGCCTTTACAAAAGGGCATCCACTGCTTTCCACAGAGCAGTAGGAAGAAGGCAAAAAGAGGAAGGTAGTAGAATGGAGAAAATCTCATAGGATTTGAGGCTATTTGGTCTCCAGGTTTCAGTCTCAGGCTTTTCTCTCTCACATTCTTAGGACAGGTCAAACAGTTTCAGATCTCCTCTGCATGCCTTTTCTCAGATTTCTGCAAATCAAATTTTAGTTCAGAGAATATTTCGTTGTTAAACCCAAAGTTTGCTGCCCACCTCGGTGTTTCCTACCAGGCACAGAAGTTATGAAACAAAATGTTGCCAACTGCAGACACGTTAGTGAGAGCCCTTTTCTTGAGGATATCAGTCCAATCTGGCTGTCCCTAAAGGATCTGGAAAAATCTTCAAGTAATGGAATCCCTCTTTGAAATGATCCTGAACTTTTCAAATCCTCCTCTTTCCAAATTTCAGTAGTCACAAATGATTTTGAGATGAAATACGTTTTCCTCCTGTGCATCAGAAACACGGCAAAGCTGCAAGGTGAGATGAGTCAGGGAGTAATTTTGAGCTGTCCCCATTTCATCACGTCTCTGCTACCAGAATCCTTCCTCTTCGACGACTATCTCCTTCAGATCAGATTTCTGCCTTTGGGATTATACTTTTTTTCTTTTTCTTTTCTTTGTTTTGTTGTGGGTTTGGTTTGTTTTGTTGTTTTTTTTTTTTTTAAAAATAATCCCATCTACATTTCAGATGCTGGCTACAGCCAGTTTATAAAACAAATGGAAAGAAGGCTGCCTGACAGCAGCCTCCCAAATGTCATGATTTCCAAGTCTCCAGACCCAGTTGGCATGGAGCTGATAGTCTATCACAAAAAAACACTAACACATATGCTTTCCAGTCTATTAAGAGAGTTAATGGAGCTGGTGAGAGGTGGGTGTGAGGAGAGAGTTAAGTTGGCTTTTGAAGTGAGAAGTTTCCTCAGTACTTCTAGAGAAATGAGGAGATAAGATTTGCTTGTAAGATAGCTCCATAGGCTACCAGCTGCAAGAATGGCAGGGTCAAAGCAGTGACTGCTGGGCACACCATGGCAGTAATTAGGTCTAGCCATATGAGGAAAGTGAGCTGACAGTAGCACCCCTCTTATAGCACCCTGCGGAGCGACAAACAGAAGAGTCGCAGTTTGTAATATTGCTATTTACAATCTTCTGTGGCAAAGATTTCAAAGCCAGTGTATTTCTGTGCTCTCTTTCTAACTTCTGCAGACTTCAATAAAACGTTCTAGAAAATGAGAGTGAGTGAGTTATGGCTGATACCGTAAAACTCTTCACCAAGATGGATTTGACATTATCTGGGCTCCGGTCCATTTCCCAATGGCACGTCTATTCTTCCTTGATGACAAGTGTGTCATTCCTTTTTTCTAGAGCACTAACTACTAACTTTTTATTATCACTTTTTTGCTACACCGAGGCAGTGAGCTGAGGGCTCATAGAGGTCAGACCTGCTTTAGAAAAAAACCTTGCTCTTCAGCTACAAGAGCAGCATCAGCTGATAACTCTGGTGAGGTTGTAATTGAGTCCTGATTACACTTGGCCATTGCTGATGCTGCTAAGTGAAGAAGCTGGAGCAAGTCGTATGCATAATCCCAGTTTACTCCAGTAGGTAAAGTGCTTATTGCTCAACTACAGAATGAGCTAAATGTGTGCAGTTTTTCTGGTTTTGGGCTTTTTCTTTAGGAATAGTTAGCCTCGGTTGTGAAATACAGCTTACTTCTCAAATGGAAATGGCATAGGGTGATCCAGCATATTTTTAATTATATGTTGTAACATGAAATCATTCTCTAATTATGAATCCTCTTAGTGTTTATGTCTCTGCTCTTCTCCAGGAAGGATTTCTAACATGATTCTCTGATTTTTGTGAGCATATAGTTGAACATGCTGCATCCTTTTGTAAAACACTTTCTGGACCTACATCATCTATCTATATTAGCAAATGGGAAGATCTCTTTATTATGAGTTTCATGCAAATACTCTGTGAGGACAAATGATCTTCTGGGAAATGTTAATGTGCACACTAGAGCTCAAGTTTCTGAAGATACATGCAGTTTGCTACTTCCTTCCATGGGCACATAATCAATTGTGTTGCAGTAGATGTGAACAGCTGGTAAAATCTATCTGTTGGATTGCAGAAACCTCCTAGACCTTACTACATCAGAAATCCATCTTTTTCAATCTGTCAAAGCCTATGACCAGATTTATATCTGGTTGATGATTTCTTTCCTAATTACTTTCTGGGTCATTCATACCTTGTAGATTCCTTTCTTGCTGGGTTGGAGAAGCACCTTAGGATTGATCATAAGTGATGTGCAGACTATACCCTGGTTCCCATGCTAGGAGCCTGGCAAGGTCTGACTTGCACTGTGGTCATACCCTGCTCCTTTTTCTCCCCAATGTGTTGAGCAATTTCAGCAGGCGACAAGGATTCACATAACAAGTTGTGTATGTGAAAGTACCCTTTTGTGCCCTGTGTCTTTGCCCTGCCACCAGTGAAAGGTAGAACTGAAGCTCCCATTCGTCACTGGCTGGACACTGAGCTTGCTTGACATTTCAGCCCTTTTGAGCATCTCTTCTTCCACTGAAACAGTGCACATAGATTTTTCTGGGGTTTGCCTCCAGTTTTTCCTTTTGTGCAACCTGGGGTTTTCTGATGCTGTAGCAAGCAAGCATACACTGAGGGGGAGATTGCACCAGTGGAAGCTCCCACCAAGCAGAACCACTGAGATTCCAAGTCCATCAGGATGCCAAAGGGTGGACTTGGGCAAATTCAGTCTCAGATGTGTGAGAAACGTGCTCTTCTCTGTCTTTCGGAGCCCCTCTTGTGATAGATTGATACAGGCATGCAGAGGCAATCAGTAAACTGCCTGCCCTTACTCCGTGAATACGAACTGCTCAGGACATTCATTCCAGTAACTGTTAGCAGGACAATGGAGCAGTGCTGAGAAACCAAGAGCATCCCTCAGCCATATGGGATCTGCCTAAGCTGTTGACCTTGTAAGTCAGCTCTACCAGGGGGCTGAACTCACTGAGGAGAGACACTGTGTGGTAGAGAGTGTCCTTACCAGCCAAGAGGCAAGACTGCCCTGGAGACAGGGGTTCCAGCACATTGAGAAGGTGTGACCAAGGGCCAAGATTTTTTTTTTTTTCTGCTTTGAGACCAATTCAGAAAGGATTTGCATGCAGTTTGTTTTTTTTTTTTTTTCTTATTTCCTTCTACACATCTCTCTGCTGCGATGTCTGAATAAGATCCAATTGGTTTACGAATTTCTTTGTTCTGCCTGGCTGTTCACTGTCATTCCCAATGGGAAAACTGGTCATACAGAAGATATTCAGTGAAGCATGGGAAGGAATGAAATGAAATCTGGCAGGAAGGCCTGGGGAAGCTGCCGCTAATGCCTGAGATGTAGAGAGAGGGTCAGCATACCTTGAGACTCCCAAGTGTGCCTGAATTCCAGGTGTAGTTTTCTGATGGATTTCTTCCCACCAGAAAGTGGGGAATCCTTCACTATTCCTGCCCTGCTCTTTTAACACTGGAGTCTTGTTGCTTGGTACCTCCTAATCCTGTAGATAGGTATTTGTTCACTGAATTTTCTCGCATAAGCTGGGAATCCGAGTCCTTCTGTGGTCTTTAATGTACCTGTGTGTTTTAATAACAAATTACTGTTGATTTTATACAATATCCCTGTTAAAGAACTTCAAAGTCTTTGGTGTTTCCCCCCATCCTCCAGACTTTATACTTTTTGCTGCTGCTGTTTTTGACACTCCCATGTGATTCAGCCTTGGAAAAATAAATATTTGTATAGCTGTTCCCCTGCTGTGCCTGCTCAGTGCATTTGCTTAATGATGACTTCAGTTCAGCTTTGCAAGGGTTTTAGGGCAATGGATTCTCCCAGAAAAACAGGAGACTCATTTGCAGACAACCTTACTCATGTTCTTTCCTCCCTATTGCCCTCTCCCACACTCCTTTTTCTCAGATCAGAGTCTGATTAAATAAAAGTGTATGCAAAAGGCTCTTTCTTTGCCATGATAACACATGGCTTTTCATAGCCTTTGTTTCAGCATTATCAGTTGCCAAGATCAGTTCTGGTGATGAGTCAAAGTTTTGCCTGGTTACTTCTCCACTCCATTTATCTGGACTTGAAACAGTGAGTAGAAGGTTGAACCCAAGTAAGTACCTGCTGCCCTTCCTTGTCATTAGTTGAATTTTCTTGAATCTCCAATTTTCTTCTTTTCATATAAAACATCAGATCACATTCTGGCTTATAACATTTGCTCTAGAGCCAAGCCCAAGCCACTGTTTCAAAACCTGCATGTGTTCATATTTGAAGGATTTATGTTATTTTTTCTCTACTTCAACTTTCTTGAGTCAAATCAGACATTTTTCTTTTTACTCAAGACATCAAGTCGGTCTATGCTATCAGATTTTTTCAAAATGAGGACAAAGTTAACCTTCAAAATCTACATTTATGCATCTAAATGAAGGCTCAGCATTTTTTTTTATTCCTGGAAATGTAGTAATACCTGGCAAAGTAATGAACAGGTGATTTTATTAATGCCATTGCCATTTCAAGTAAAAAAATCCTGAAACCCCAAACCCCAGGAAATAGCATTATAAAAATTCAAACTCTGGAAAGATTCAATTTTTTTTTTCTTTTTTTGGCCATTTACAAAACCTTCTTCAAATTATTTAAACTACTTATGCTTTGCTTCTGAAATATGTCAAGTATAATTTTGCCAATAACTAGATCCACCTTCTGGGCTATTTTCTACCAGAAAGCAAAAATCACTTCAGTGAAGTAATGCATCAGACTCTCTCTTCATCTATTTCCAGCTGATGAGGTTTCAGATTACAGCAGAGATTGTTTTATATTAGGTGCTGAGTACATGACCTGGTACTTGTGCAGCTGAGTTTCATCTGACTACTATCACTACGGTCCTCAAAGTCATCTCACCGTTTTTTTTTTTGTATGATATTCAGAGCCTCCTCCATAATGACGATTCATTCCACAGTGTGTCATCATCAAATATTTTGGCATGGTCCTCCTTTACCATGCCAAGAACTGTGAGGAAAATATTATGTAAGATTTATCTCAAGAATCATGTATGAGGATTTCAACTCATAACCTTCCTCTAGCCTGACTGAAATAATGGGAAATAAAGCTGAAAAGAACCTCAAGTCCAAGCTGTATCCCAAAAACATGAACTGTACTCAGCAGATACTTGTCCAATTTGTTCTTAAACATAGTTGATGAGATTCCATAATCTTCATAGATACTCTATCAGTAGCTAAGTCTCCTAATTACTGGAGTACTTCCGTCCCTGAATCACTTCTCCAACATTTTCCTTGTTTTCACTGTGCCAAATGCAGCCATAGAATTAGCTCATTCCCCTTGTGAGTGATGCTTCTGCTCACAAACCACAATACCATATTCTGATGCATTTGTTGTCTTCTTCCTTTGAGCTGGCTCCATACACCCATATTCATCAGCTGATGCTTTTGTGCGTTAAAAGTTACACCATCAGCATTCATTTGAACATGAAGCACTCTCCATTGACTTATGAAGCAATCCCCAAAGCATGATCATCTTTCTTTATGTTTCTGAATTTTAGCTGAAGACAAAGCTTCCCTCAGTTTCAGGATCTCAGTAGTCTTTTGAAGGCTTCTTTTGCAAGAAATCAGAGAACATTCTCTCTTGTTGACCTCCTTAAGTGGTCATGTATCAAAATAACAATAATTTCCCTATCAGTCCTTATGAGCACTTCACCTATCTGTCCCATGGGCATCCAGAATATCCTCAAGGTTTCTACCATGTAATTTGGAGGAAACTATATAATCTTTACATGGCAGAATACATTCTGTATACAATTTACCACATAGCTAATT
This sequence comes from Tauraco erythrolophus, assembly GCF_009769465.1. Lineage (NCBI taxonomy): Eukaryota > Metazoa > Chordata > Aves > Musophagiformes > Musophagidae > Tauraco > Tauraco erythrolophus. The sequence goes on along the minus strand of NC_141474.1, from coordinate 27,096,495 downwards.
ATTATGTTACCACAAAGACAACAAGTTGCATTTGCAAACTCCTATATATAATGCTAATAAGAAACCCAATTCCATCTTAAGATAATTAATGTGGAAAGCCTTTCTTTTTATAATATGAGAGAGACTTCAAAAGATTCACAATGTTAACAAACCACAGGTGTTTCCATTCTTGATATCTTCTGGTATTCTGGTAATCATTGCTCATTTCAGTATTAGTCTGATTTTCTCAGTCTAGAGAAGTTTAACATTTTGAACCATTGCATCTAATTTTTTTAAATAAGAAAGAAATCTTATTTTCCCTGGTTTTGATAAGAGAATGAGTTGATAAATATGAACATTGTGATAGCAAGAAAAGATACCAGCCTTAAGGTTCAATAGAAGGACCCTGTTTAGTTCAAAGAATTCACCATGGGCACAGTGACTGAACAGTAACCTACGTTAAGGGTCCTGTATGTTTAACTGGCAATGTAAAAGTCTTAAAGCAGGAGATATTAAGGCCTTTTTTGCAATGGATCCAAGTTGGATCTACTAAGAGCTTTTTTTTTTCCTTTTTCTTTTTTTTTTTTTTTTGGTGGTGGTCTCTAGCTTGTGCTGAACCCAGATTGACTCAGTCTAATGGTTATGAGGTTGATCAACAGAGTCTGATAACCAAAATGAAATCAGAATCCATTTTTCTGTCTAGGTGGTAGGAACAAGCTCTGAGACTTCAGTCAATCTGAAGACGAACTCTCCTTTAGTCTCCAGGTGTTATGCCTTCAAAGAAGAGCTAAAACTCATTTATGGGAATACCTGGCATCCTTCTCTCCACCCCTCAAATGAATAGTCATAAAGCTGTAGGGTTCTTAAAGCCAGATCTTAAGTAATAGCACAAAATACTGCCTTTTATACTGTGCTGCTAATGCTGTAAAATAGTGCAGTATATTCTTCCACCCAGAGAGCAACACCCAGTTAACATTTAAGTTAGTGAAGTGGAAATTTGTGCGACCTAATTTAAGAACCAGTCAAATGTCTTAGGTGAGAGAGTTTCACTAAAACATAAATGGCACTGCACAGTCCAGCTTAACTTTTGAGAATGGAGGGTCTGGAAGGTTCACTTTCAACTCATGCACACAACAGACTGACTTCGTTATCCAAAAGGGGAGGAGAAAACCTGATGTTACTAGTGAACTGAGATTAATTTTGTGAAAGTCTGCAAGGCATTATTTATAGTCTGTGTGCCAGAACTGTGTTTCCATTAATAGCCTCTCCAAACCATGCTCGAAAAATAGTGCAGTCTCAAATAGTGTAAATGAGATCTGGCAATGTGAATTTAGCAGTTTTCTCTTTTAACAGACTCCTTCTCAACATCTCCCTTATTCCACTCATGAACTCCCTTCATGTCTTTGTGTTCTTCCTCCTGCAGTCCAGTACATCGTTCAACAGAGATGCTGTGAAAGCAGGGACAGGCCGGCGCTTTCTTGGGGGGCTGTTAAATGATACATCCTACTGCTACACTCTGGAAGTCTCGTTCTACAGCTACATATTGGGTGGACCTAATTCTGCTGTCCCCTACACAGAAGAAGCGTGTATCCTTTTGAAATCCTTCCTTCCCTTGCAGCACACGTGAACTGGGCACTTAAGGTAAATACTTCTATCTCAATAAGTGTTTGCTGAGATAGGAACACACAAGTGGAAATGTGAGTCTGCTCCTGATGCTTTAATTTCCCTCATATTGATTCTCCATACTGTGGAAATTCAAGAAGAGAAAGGCATATTAGATCAAATAAGCCATTTGCCTCTTGTAGGAGATTGTCTCACACCCTTAATATAGAAACTAGTCCTGGAGAGCCTGTGATCCATTCCCTTCCATAGTCTTCCATTTCTTTCTTCGTTTCTCTCCGTATTCTCTCATTATCCCTGTGTTTGTACTATTGTTTTAATAGCAAGTTGAAAGTGCATCTTTGGTACTGAGTTAAAATATCTTCTCCGCCTTTGAACTGCAGCCAAAAGGCTCTTATAGGATCCATGAGGTTCTGCAGCTGCCTCAGAGCCAGTCTTTGATACCGGTTGACAAAGAAGTGGAAAGCGAGTTCCACAAACAAAACCGACAGAGTTGTTTGCATTTTTGAGCGCTCAAATAGAAGCAGTGTCTCATTCCTCAAAAAACACACATCCATCTGGCTGTCTCAATGTATCAACAATTTGTAGAATTGTTCTGACTGGTCTTATGATCTGTTTTTATGTTTTTCTTTTTCTTTTTGTCACCATGCTCAATCAAATAACCAGTGCCCATACTTCAAGCTTGGGTGCATTGTTTCATTTCGTCATTCTATCTTGGTACCTTTTGAAATTTCCACTGGTTTAGAAACACTGCAGAGGGAGCAAGATCAGATGTGATTGCCTATTTACCCCTCCACTGCATTTTGGAAGTTGCGGAAGGTTTACTGCTTTAGTATAGCGAGGGGAAAATTTTCATATGAGACATAATTCTTCACCACCCATACATGTGTGCACACTGTGTGGGAATGAGGGTGAGAAACAGAGAGCAGAGAAAGTAATTCTTAATCATTTGGGGCTTTGTGGTTCGGCTTCTCCACTGAAAGTGAAATCTGGGGGAAGGAGGGAGATAAATATATTAAGGTGACTTATCAGACTCGAGTGTTTGGAATACAATCTCTTTTTTGCCTGGTGAGGCTAACTTTCCAAGGAATAGCTTCTTGCAACATACGAATACGTAGTGTATCTTGCCACTGAGGAAAAAAAATGTCATTACTGTTAGATTTAAGTATTTATTTGCTTATATTGGTGTTTTGGCATTTTAAGAACATGTACCTTAGTTTCACCTTTAATTTTCCTCCTCACCTAGTACTCATTGTACTGAAAACTGCTTATTTATCTTTGTTATTTATCAAGAACAGTTTTTGTAGTGAGAAGTGGGAAGAGTCCCTATACAAATGAGATCATGATTTCCTTGAATATGTTTTTCTTCAGGACTTGTAGGTCATGCTGGCTTAGTTTCCTTTTCCATAAAGATTTTTGTTTTGTGCTTCACATTACAGAGGCTTCAGATGTGGGGGTCTAACGTCTCTGTCTATTTGCTGGGCTTGTCTTCTGCAGGCAGAGCTGCATCACTGTGACCCTCATAGCTAGAGCACAGAAAGCAGGTCCTCGATCACAGAGATCCTTCTTGGTGATGACGCATGGAAAGCTCAAGCAGCAACTTGATTTCTGCAGTTAGAGTTTCACCTAGCTGAGTGAAAAAGGAGGAGAAGCTGGTTTTGACTGGTCTGGCAGACAGCAAGCAGGGAAGGCTCTTTGCCCACGTAGCACACTTCACTGGCATTTTGCCCTGGTAGGTTTTATTATTTCCTTTTCAATGGAGGGATTCTGTCAAGAGTGCTGCTTATAACAGCTCTTCCTCATGTGTGCAGTTTCCTAGTAGAGAAAGAAATGGAGCTGCTTGAAGCAGTCTGTAGGCTGGTCTGCTCTCACACAGGAGTGACTGGATTTATGCGCATCCCGTCCTGGCGGGGGAGAAGTTTCATGTCACCGAAGTGCCTGGGACTAAAAGTAAAACAATTGCAGAACATTCCAATTTAGCCTGAACAGCTCTTCCAAGCTATTTGCAAGTCAGTGATTAATTAATGCTCAGATTTTTTAATGGACCTGAACCAAAGACACAGACAGTCAGTTCCTATTGGCCTCCAAGGACAGGCGTGCTTCTATTAACTGTCTAGCTACATGCAGGCAGCAAGTCAAGCAAATAAATGAAGAAAATACAGTGAGCCCAAAACCCGTGAACTAACAGGGCAAGTATTCAGGAAATCTGCCTTCAAAGATGTATTTCTTAGGACTTTGCTCATGCCATTGTGATGTTATTGGGTTGTGGGTTTTTTTGTTTTGTTTTTTTAATCAAAACAGGGTCAGAGAGGCTGGAATTGTTCAAAGCTTCTACTGTTGGATTAAGAACTACAGACTGAGACTCAGTCTCAAATTCAGGGAACTCATGGCCTTGAACAGAAACTACAATGCAGATCACACCCCACACTCAGAAATGAGCCGTACTGGCTCCATGTAAATATCAAAACAAATGAGTATCTCCAGGTTCTACAAAAATATTAGTTTAGCCTAATGTTGTTCCTGTTGACAGGTGAGAAAATGGAACAAGCTCTGAATAGTTTGCATTGGTGGTATGTAATTCTGCCTGTCAACATCTTTACAGCATTCGTGGCAAATAAGATCATAGTACTAGTCCCTTTTATGCCGTTATGTAAGCAGGCTAGGTTTGTTGATTTTCTCTTTTGCATCTCTTCATGTTCCTCAGGACTTACGTGCTAACTCTTGACCTATACCTATGTGAGCCTGTGGTAGATATATTTCTACATTGGGAAAGAGTATGCTTTTTGTTCAGACTTGTGTGACTGAAAAATATTTTGTAATTATCAAGAAAAACGGATATCTTGCATGCATGAAAATGGGAGACAGACTTTCAGTCTGATAAGTATTATTTGAATTCTGACATTGTTAGTGTGCACAGTAACTTTTCTCAACAAGAAAAGTAAGAAAATTTTTAAAAAGCAAGGGAGGCTATCATTAAAAGTGAAAATATGTTACAAATTACTCCAGTTAGTATGACTGAATGTATTTCCCAAAATGAAATACCTCAAAGACTCAGAATTTAGAGGATTATGCCTGGTATGTTCTATAAAACAAATTTGCCCATGAGGCTACACTATTTAAATGAAGCCCAGGAGTGAAGGATGTTCCATCAGTCTGTGCAAGGGGTATATGTTTGGGACATACACGGTGGCATAACAGCATCCTGTGGACTGTTGAATTTCTGGTCTCTTCTAACAGAGAGTTAACATGGCTGCATGAATGTCTCAGGTCTCAATTAGCATTACGTCAGTAATGGTTACTGCTGAAGTGTCTCTTGTATTTTCATCCTACAAATAAAGCACTGCATCAGGTGTAGCTTCCTGAACGTCCTGTTATACATTCCTTCAGAGGTGAGTGCCTGGTAGGTCTGTGTCTAACTGATATGTACCTGGTGTACGAGAAACATTAGGGATATGTTCCATAAGCCTGGCTCTGCAGAATACCCTACGATAACGTGTGCTGTAGATAACAGTGAACGGACTCTGTTTCGAAGGCATAATAAGAGGATTGTAGGCGTGTCGGTTAGTTGCCTGGAAGTGGACACAGAAATGTTTAAAACCCTTCTCACATGCACACACATTTGGTGGTTACTGATTAAAAAGGCAGCTCAGCACCAGGTAAAGAAGCTTTAAAATGAGCTGATACGCTTCCATTAAATACCATGTTTTACTAGGCATTTACAGGGCTTACGACACAAGGCGTGTAAACTGCTCTGTAACATTCACCCCCAGCAGCTCAACTGCTGAGCTATCTAGATACACACCAGCCTCATAGCTGGGCAGGGAACAAAGGATAAAAGAGGGGGAGGAAGGATGAATCCCCAGCTGTAGGACTCTGAGCGCTGCTCTGATAGCACACCCGGAATTGCTTTCCACTACAGCTGCTCATCAGCAGCTGTCACAGCCTGACCTGAGAGTAGCCAGTAAAGGAGTCTCACATCAACAGTTTTAAAATCTATTTGGTTCATTTTTTAGAGTGTTTGAACTGGATCCCTGCTGCACAGCAGGCAGCCCATAAGAAAGCATAAAAGGTTTTACTCTTCCAAAGACTAGCCAAGACTAGGCAAGAACTGGTATGATTGTAGTCTGGTAGCTGTAGGGGAGAATAATCATCAGGATGGATGGGCACCACAATTGTCAGTGTGTCCATGGCTTTTTTGTGTGTTTTAATCTTAACTTTAAGCTTCCTCTTGGTTGGGAATGCCCTCATTCAACGATGGGCATTTAGTCATCTATATGTATGGCTTTGCTCAGCTGAAATCACTTCCGAGTGGAACTGGCGACTGGAACCCTGGACTGAGGGCCTGGTGGAACGGGTCTTCTTTTGTGTGGCTTTTCTAAGCACATCACTTCACCTCTTTGATTTAAAGTCCTCAGTATAAAGAATGAATTTAATTAAACTTCTTTTGGAAAAAAAGAAAAAGAACAAATAAAAAAAATATAAAAAATAAACATTTTTGGAAGCCATGGGTGAAGAACACAGAAGAGACATTACTAATATTACCACAAGGTAAGTCTTTTCACATTACAAACAGCTGAGAAATCATCTCAATATTTCAAAACAGCATAGCTGAACCAGCTTGCAAAGGTATCACTTGCTATTTTCCATTTTCCTGAATGTGTTGAATTGGAAGCTTTGCATCTCTTAAACAGAGTGTAGTTGCACTGCTGAACTCTCTCCCCTGTTTATAGACATTAAAAATGTATTTATGTGGCTACAGACACAGAACGAAAGCTTGGATTGACTAGAGTCTCTTCAGGTGCCTAACAGGAACTTGCATCTTGAACTCTTGGCACAGTTGGGACCACTGGGTTCACTCTTACTCTTAACTTCAAACAATATCAGCCTGCTGCTTGACTGGGGACTTGAGAAGTTAAATCCCCTGGAGGAAAGAGTCATTTGCTTATATCCAGATTCTTTTTAAAGAGTACTTGAATCTCAGTAAATGCCTGTCCTGGGGAAAAGAAATCTGTATGCAAACTACAATTCCAGTAAAAGCATCTATAACTTTTAGAGCTTCATGGACCTGCCAGTTCTCTAGGGCAAATGTACTTGGTTATTTTGGGCTTTTTTATACTTCTTTTTTTTGGCAACTGCCTGTCCTGATCCTCCTTACTCTGATAGTGATATCCTTAAAAGAAGATCCTCATGAGCCAGATTATGGCCCTTGCAGGTTTATTCCCACCAGTAAAAGCAACATTACTAGCAAAAGCCAATGAGGTATGAAAGGCTGTGCTGGTAAAACTGAGGGAGCTCTGCAGAGGTTATCCGCTGTGGCTTATGTTTGAACTTGAGTTGGAGCTTGTTGCAAAGATGATTTCAAAGTAAATCAGACACATACTCAGGAAAAGACCTCCAGAGGTCTACATCTTCATCCTTCTTCAGCTAAACTCCTAGAGACAGGCTCCTTTCTGTGTGTTGCAAAAAGTGGCATTAATCCTAATCCTGCAGATTTTCCTAAGAGTGACCTCCTTGCACATCATCTCTCCAGTATCTGGCAATTTCTCAGTACCATGTTTTGCGCTGTCTTTGAGGAAAGAAAACAAAATCCTCTTTCAACTCCCCAGTCTGTGTGAAAGTGTCAAGGTTTACAGCCACAATTCCAAATGCTCGTAATATTACTGGAAGCATAGAGTTAAATTATAGAGTTGTAAAGTTACTTTATAGTGATAATGCTGTCAAGCATCAATATCTCTGCCCCAGGGCACCATGGAAACTCAGTTAATGATATAAGAAGCTGATATTTTTCAGGGTTGCAGCTGTTGGCTCACACCCAGAAGGAATCTGTGTGTTTGTTCATATTGGGTATATACAAGGAGACTTGCTCAAAGAAAATTAAGAAACAGTGGAACCCTGTTTAATGAAGTGCAGTGGAATGAAAGTGCAAACCAGTACATGTGTTGCAGTATGCACTCCTCTTTCCCTTACAGAGTTCAATACAGTGGACAGTGCTGTAGAAAAATACTTATTTTGCTGTAAGAGAGGGTGTTTGTGGTGGAGAGTGTATATTTGTATGTAGATTTGTTTATCTAGTTGCCTGTAGCACTGACTGCATCAATCTATGCAGTCACTGTCTGCGAGTATCAGTAAAGAAATGGAAATTAAGGCAACTGACTACAGTCAACCTAGGAATATCTATAATTTTTGTAATGGATTTCTTAGCATCTGTATCCCAAAGTGCTTTGATAGCCTCAGATGAAAGATGCTATAAAAGTGCAAAGTGTTATTATAAAGGTGTTTTTTTCTTTTAAAGATTTTTTTTTTTTTCCTGAAATGTAGAATATCAGTCTTGGAAGGTATCTTCAAAGTATTTCCTGAGGATTTAACTGTATGATTCCGGTTACCTTTTGGCTAAGAACCAGGTATCAAATACAAGGCATGTGAGTGGGGAAATGGTCTTGCAGTTAACTGCCACAGCAAGAGAGGTCTTGAGTAACTGGTTCATTTCCCTGCATGCCCAGGTGCTTTGCATGCCGCCTGTTTGGTAAGCATTCTCAAGGCTTTCTGTGGGGAAGCAGGGAGAGCAGGTCAGACTCATGGGCCTGTTTTAGGTAGAAATAAAAGCTAGTGTGTAAGCTGAAGATCTAGTCTTGACAGGAATGAAGCATCAAATATTCTGAGAGTCTACCTCAGAGTCTACCTCTGTCCTATCAGATTTTAAGGCACAAATTAGACTGAGCACCATGGTTGTGTTGTCTGGCGTGTTGTAGAGGAGGACTCCATGAGGGTGTAGATTAATTTCCTTGCTCTTGTGTACACAGGTTTCTTTCTGAGCTATACTAAGGTACAGGGAAGAGAAGAGATGATTGTTGTGGGAACAGAATGTAAGCAGGGTGCATATCCAGACCCAGAAGCTTAGAAATGCTGTCAAGTCAGTTTTAGACATAAACGCAGGAGGTTGTCTGCTTTGAAGAGCAGAAAGAAAGCAAGCTGTGAGTCTGGACTAGGGAATTTGCACAGGTTAACTTGAGAGCTGTCAATATTTACAACCTTATTTGGGAACAGGGACCTTGTGAACAGTGGGAGCATAAGCATCTTACAGAGGCACATGTGCAAATATGGTCCCTGCTTCCCGCCAGCTGTCTTCAACTGAGTGCTGGGGGGAACATGTGCTCTTTGGCGTAACTAGGGCTGTATCCAGTAAGATGGGAAGATTGATCCGTATAAGCCAGGCAAGATGAGTAAGTCCAGCTCCAAAAACGATCTTATATCCAATGCAGCCTTTGGGGTTTCTGCTGAGACACTGCCTGCTAACTGGTGCCAAACTGTCACTGAGGTTTTATTGATTGAAATCCTCATCAGCGCTTTCCATTCAAGCTATCAATGACTTACGTTTGCTACCAGGCCAGCTAAATCAGTGGCCTGCAAGCACAGAACTCTCTAATTCAAAATGGTTTTGATGGTGGTATAAAAAAATAAGAAATTTTGCCAGTTAACAATAAAAATTTTTACATTTTCCTATTAGTATTTCTTTTATACACAGGAGAAAATAACTTAGACCAAGCATAAGTGATGCTTTTGCTGAATGATTGGAAGATGAAGTTGATTATATTAGCGTGTCACAATCACAATCACACAAGTGATTGCAGAGTTGTGGCTAATATAAACAAGGGGGAAAGTTTCCTTCAGGCACTGCTATCCCTCTTGGAACTGGCTTCCACGGTCTTGAATGCCTCTCTTATGAACTGGCTTTTCTATAAACTTGTATTTTTCCTTTGTCTTATAAGCAACTTAGACAAAACTGAGCATATGGAACTGATAGTGAGGCTCTTGGGTGCTCAGAACACCATACAAATGCTATTAGACCCATAGTTAAAATAATTCTTTGGTAAATGTTAAATTCCTATTAGTAACACTTGCTAAACTTAAGTGCAAAGGAAAGGGCAAGGCTAATCTGAAAGGCAATGGACAGCAGGGTTTAAAAGATATTAACAATTTGTTAGAAATGTCTGAGGGGAGTGGTTAATATGACTAAAGAGTAACGTCTGTGGGTTGAAGATTTAGGTTGCAAGAGGGCTTTAGCCAGCGCTGTGCTTTGGAGCTTTCACAAATGTCAGAGAAAAAAGCCATTCAGAATGTGGCGTTTTTCAAAAAGCAATAAACAGAAAAATTGCAGTGTCTCTGCTTTTCTGCCAGCTTGTAGTGGTGTTCGTGAGCCTCCATGTTTGTCATCTTTTTCTTCTTCTCTGTGTCTCTCTGCTTCTGGCTGAGTCTTTTCCCCTGCGTCTGCCTGTCTTGTGTCTGTATTCTCACCATCTTGTTTGCAGTTTTAGGTCATTACCCCTGCCCCATATCTTTCTGTCATCTCATCTGATTTTTGCAGATGTTTTTTCATTAACCAGACACACCCAGTCTCTGCTTTTTGTTCACTTAGTGCTGTCTTTCACCTAAACTATTCCTTTTTTCTTTTTTATTTTGCCATCTGAAGGCTCAGCAGGGCTTTTTGGTCATTAAAGGGAACTCTAGGGTGGGAATGGAAGTTATTTTTTAACTACTACTTCTTTAGTCCCGAATACCAATATCCTGAAAGGAAATCAGAGACATTTCTTAGGAAACTCAGCAAAGAAATGAGTGTTGCTCTGTCTATGTGTCTGTCTTTCTCAGCTGCTTCATCAATTGCAACTGAATTTGACAGTGATGAAGGTCTCAGAGATATTACATTGCTATAAGTTTTGTGAAAAATAGCTGGCTGAATGAGTAGAGAGACCAAAATTAACCTCTCCAGTAGGGACAGCTGCATCTCTATTGTTAGAAACCAGAGGAGACCAGTAGGCATGAAAATCACAGGAAACAGATATCCTATCTGCTTGCCTTCCTTGTTACTGGTTAGTAGAGACTTACTTCACTTCCCTTTTCTCTACAAACTTTTACCATAACATATCTGCAAAGCTTAACAAAGGATATCTCATGGCATCCTGAAAAGCAGATTGCACCCTCTCTATCAGGTCACTGTTGAAAGAGGCCAGAAACCTGGCAGGCACAGTTCACAGGTGAAGAGAATACCCATTCAAGCCAAGTCCAATACATACCCATCCCAAGCCAGCAGCATTCCTTGTCACTTAGAGGTGAAACTCTCTCCAGGGATCAGAGCAACAAAGTCTGCACGTCTCAGGCAGAAACTAAAGATAATCTGCAGCTTTGATCTAGTTTTCAGAAACCTCTCTGTTTCAATAAGAGCAGGATGGATCTGATTCTCCCACGTCTCATCTCTTAACGGAAGAACAGCCAAATCATCTCAGATCAAAACCAGTCCTCTGCAGTGTCTTGTCTCTGACAGAGGCCAAAAGCAGATGCCTGAGAATATAATAATAGAATAAGTGTATAACAATATGTCCCCTGAATATTCTTCCAGCTTCCAGCAGTTAGTGGTTTGAGGATCCTGGAGCCAGAGATGTTGGCTATATCTGTAGTAACACTGGATGGATTTGTCTCCCATGAACCTGTATACATTTTTAGCATCCACAGTGTTCTTTGCTAGGGATTTCCACAGCTTAATAATATCTTGTTTGTTTTAAGCCTACCACCTGCAAGCTTTATTTTGTGATTCCTAATTGTTACAGTGGAAGCAGCATCGATCCCCATCTGCCTTCCCCATGGCACTCATATCAGCTGCCTTTTTTTCACATTTGAAGTCTTCTAACCTACCTAGTTATTCACTGTCTGAGTATTTATCCTGTACAACACAAGCGGAAAAATATTACCAGATCAGAATCATTCCTTCATTTCTAGAGTTGGTATGGTATAGCATCTTACACTTTCTTTCTAGGTATACACAACTCTTTGAGTTGCCAAACAATGGAGAATCAACTCCAGTGACTCTAATGGCAGAGCCTGTATTCACTGTGCATTGTGATTTTCACTTGCACTCAGGACAAATCCTGCCCTGGTCACGCAAGCAGCAGGTATAAGCACCAACATGAGAAATATGGCTCTCAGTATCAGAGTGCACACTGTAATCATCCTGTGTTCAGCTCCTCATGCATTTAACTGTGTGTGTTCTGCTGTACTCTTCCCTGGAACTTAGTAGGAGTTCAAAGCTTGTTAAAATAATTGAATTTCTGTTCAGCATAGGCTGGAGTTTTGGTTATCTGACTAAAAGAGCCTAGAAACCAACTCCTGCTGGAGGAAAACATGATTTTTGAAAACTGCAACATCCAAAATACCTTGCTTTCTGTCATTATGATTGGTGTGCATCACTTTTCCTCAGAAAACCATCTTCTTGATAACATGGTCCCACAGTCAGGTTGCATTCATGATTCTGTCAGGCCAGTTACTTCTTTTTCTAAAACTAAACAATCCTTATTAAACCAGCAGCTGTCATATGGTGCCACAAAAGACCAAATGATAGGTGACAATCCATTCATCTTTTCTTCATCTGCCAGTCCCTCAAGAAATCCAGTATGTAGATTAACTACTCAAGACCTCTTGTGTAGCAAAGAGGGATCTGCAGGGCAGTGGAAGGTCACGTGTAGCAAAAGCTCACATTGGGCTGGTTTCTGCAGACATTTGGCTGAAGCAATGTTAGAGAACCACATGCAAAGTGACATCTCTTTCCACCATATCAATACATGACAAATCTCAAGCTTCCTTTCAATAAATCATTAACAGGCTGTTCAAGTGGAACATAGTTGGTTTAATCAAGGTAGGGGATGGAAATGGCTCAGAGGATCCAGTTGTCTTCCTGGTGACTTTCTATTGGAGAGACAGCAGAACTGCTAACACTCCTACGTGGTGGAACCAGAACTGCATGGTTCTGACAGCCCAAGGGGAGAGGGTCTACAATACTTCAGTCTCGTTATTCCTGTTTTCAAGCATTTTCATCTTGGAGTTTCTGTGGATTTCTTCAAGGCCTGGTAAGTGGCTGGTTCTGTTGGCAGACTACAGCTTTAAGCTCCTTGTCTCTTACCGTGCAGCAGTAATACCTCATCTTGAGAAGATGTCCATGATCATGCCTGTTAGGAGTCTCGCAATCTCATATTCTTGCTGTGATACTGTGAAGATTTGAGACTGGGCTATTTCTGGGCCAACAGTGTTATCATCCTAGTGTCCCTTCTTCCTTGCTTTAATGATTCCTGTTTGCACAGCATCCGTCACGTGTTTGCCGAGTAGAATTTGTTGCATTGACTTTCTTTCCAAAGCCTGTCCAGAAGGACAGCTTTCCTTCAACCAGGACACAGAAAGGGCCTGTGTCTCCAGAACCATCAATATTTTTCTTGAGATGATAAATGAACTGCCAATAAACCGAGGCAGCTGCCAGATCCATCTGAGAAACAGACCTTCAGACCCAATTTATCCGTGCTTGGTTTATTTATGTGTCTGGAAACTTTTGAGATGCAAACAGAGGACTAACCACTCTGAGGCAGCCATTGAGAATTAGATGATATAGATAAATGCAGAGGGAGTATATGGACTGGTTCAGATATATTAGCTATTACTCTGTGCTCGCCTGTGTCAAACAAGACAATGGCTTGAGATTCATCGTAGGGAACACCACAGAAAGGAAACAAAACTTCCAAAGCCAGACCTTAATTCTCATACTTGCTGTATCATTCAGAGGTTTTTTTCTCCATCTCTTCTGGTCTCTCTTGCCTATAATTCAGGTTTTTGCATAATCTTTTGACATTTGTGTTGTCAAGATTTTTCTAAGGAGACAAGGCATAGTTGATCATGTTGTGCCTGGAGGGATGACACTAGTGTATGTGCTTCAAAAAGTAAGGTTTGTAGGGAGACCAATCTGGTTTTGAACCAGCTGATGCAGCTGGAAAAAGCAGACAGTCTTTCTGTTCAGGGTTCTTTTGCTGGGCAGCAGACGTGTGTGTGTGTTTCAGATACATTTACCCTGAAACTTCTGAGCCTATTTTTTTGTTTCCAACCAGATAAAGTTCTCAGAGGTACTAAGTCTGGGCAAGTTTTATGAAAACAGGCAGCTGAGCAAAGGACACAGACTCAACTAATTCCTCTGCTGGGGGAAAGGCTGGAGCGAGTTTAAATGTTATTATACTCCAGAGGGTCTGTGTAGGGGAGCTGCTCTAAAATGCTCCAGCGCAGGGAGAATGTCAGCTGGCACACAATCCATACTGCTGGACGAACCAGGGGTAAGGACTGGGTCTCAGTAGTTGTGCTGTTGGTGGGACGATTACGTTCTATTTCAGAAGACGCCTGGTGCCTGAGCCAGGAGCACAAGCCTGAGCTCTTTGCTGATGGCGGGGCAGGGGGGGTCTTGAGCAAGTCCAAGGTAGCAAAACCAGTGACGATGAGCACTCAGCGTCAGCTCTTAGGAGGAGGGCGGAGGCCCAGCAACCTGGTGCCTCTCTGCACCCCTGTAGTTATTTCCCAGTGTAAGGCTGCGGCTAAAGCAGCGATTTCCCCCTCCCCACCCTGCCTGGGTCAGCACCAGGCAGCGCAGCTCACGCTTGCCTGTGGTTCAAGTGCCCTCTTCTGGCACGAAACGTTTCATTCCTCAATGGCAGTCGATTGACGAGAAGTGGATGTTTTTCTGACGGTTGCTGAAAACAAGAACAAAGCAGGTTTTCTCTTCCTCTGCTTCCCCTCTGTGTCCCGGCCTGTCTTGGCAGGCCATAGCAGTGAGAGAAGAAGGAGCCTTCCCATTGTATCAGCCTGGCTAAGTCAAAGCTTTTCTGTGGGACAGTACTATGATGATTTTGTTTGTATCTGAGGTCATTAAAGATGCTTTTTTTAAATCTTTTTTCTTTTTTTTTTTTTTTTGCCTGCCTTGTCTGATATAAATCTGTAGCTGTCTTGATTTGCGCTAGCTCAGCATTTGGTGGCCCTTTCCTGCTTGTTTTCTGCTCTCTGTTGTATAAATCATCTTGGCCATTCTTGACCTGTTGATGTCAATAGTTTTCACTGTGAATCCCAATGGGATCCAGATTTTGACCTCTATTGATTAGCAGGGAATGCTTGGTGATGAAATGTGGGGAGAGGAGAACGTGCAGCAGCTGTCAGAGAAGTTCCCATACTAAGCACGCAGTTGGAAAAGGAAAGTTTTGATGCACTTGTTAATGTGAATTCAAGGTTAGCAGCACACAGCACAGCAACTGCATCTGTCTGCAGAAGGATTTGAAACCAGCCTTTAATAAGAAAAAGGAGTTTCCTGCACTGCTTTATCACATCAGTTACCATCAGAGGCCTTTGCACGTGCTTTGGATTTTTCTCTATATTTAAGGAGCATTTCAAGCTATAATTGATTATAGCTGAATTTGTGTACAAAGCAGGGAACAGCAGGTCAGGACATTTATGCTATGAGACGAGACTGAGCCGGATTCCCATTTAGATCCTTTATAGCAGAAGGGGTAGTGTTTTTTCCCCTGGTAACAAGCAATGTCTCAGCTACTGAGTACAACGCTATACTAATAATTCTGTACTTATTGTAGGCTCTCTGAATGCAAATCCCTCGCACACAAGCTGGATTGGCATAAACCAGTTTAGAAAGCACACGTGCAATTTGTACTCCCCTCCACTGGCTTTATGAGAAGTAAAAGGAGCTGGAGTCAGGATTGCCAGGTTTTGCAAAGTGCCAAGCTAGAAGTGAAAATCCAGCTTCTCCCTTCAAGGTGAAAAGGACATAGGAGATTCTGGTGCTTTTGATCTGCCTGAGGATCTTCCTGCAGTGGTCACTGCTCTGTTATATGCACTTTAGAACTGTGATATGCTGACGTTGTTTTTTCCTGGTCACTTCATTATTAGTGAAATAAGGTCTCAGGACTGAAGTTCAGGAAATGTGGCTTCTAATAATGTGATTTTATTACATTATGTGAAACTCCGTACCTGTGTTTCATCTTGTATTCCTTCTCAGTCCTGGGTACTTAGACGTTTTTCACGCAGAGATGGTCTGTGGCTGAGGGTAAGTACAGCACCCTCTTAGTGTTACCACATCAGGGACAGGTAGGTTCACATGCCAAGAACTGAGATGAGACAAGATAAGAGTTTCCAAGCCAATACAAGTTGAGATATTAAAGTAGTTAATATGAACAGACATCATCGAAGATAATAGACAATACTCAAAATTTACTTTATGATATTCAAAGTGATTATCCCAAATATGATACAAGGATAAAATGAACATAGGCATCTTCTAACATTTCACTTTAAGGCTGCTGCTCTGCACAGGAAAATATATATGTGTGAGTTTGTGCATACCTTATATATGCCTATACACCAGAATTTTTTTCTTTTTTTCCTAAGCATGTTCTCAAGATTAACGTAGGAAATGAATTATGACAGAGGGAGAAACTCTCAGGAGCTGGGATTGTTCAGCCTTGAAAAGAGAAGACTTCGGGGGGACCTAATACTGCCTTCCAATACCTGAAGGGAACTTACAGGAAGGCTGGGGAGGGACTTTTTACAAGAGTGTCCACTGATAGGACAAGGGGAAATGTGTTTAAGTTGAAGGAGAATAGATTTAGATTAGATCTTAGGAAGAAATTCTTCAGTACGAGGGTGGTAAGACTTTGGAATAAATTGCCCAGAGAAGTTGTGGATTCCCCCTCCCTGGAGGTGTTCAAGGCCAGGTTGGATGGAGCCTTGAGTAGCATGGTCTAGTTGAGAGGCGTCCCTGCCCATGACAGGGAGGTTGGATTAGATGATCTCTGAGGTCCCTTCCAGCCTATGTCATTCTATGATTCTCAGGCCTCTCTTTGTGCTGGGGAGCTCCAAGCCACCACTGCAGTGAACAAAGATGCCCCTCTATCAGTCCTCTGCAGACAGCCCTGGAACTGGAGCAGCCTGGAGTAATGGTGCTGAGAGGTTGATACGATAACAAGGCAAAGCAAAGTATAGCCTAACAGGATGACAGCGCAAGGCAGCAAAAATAGGTGGCTTTTGTATGACTATAATAGCACCACCTGCTTTCAGAACGTTAGTCATCCCGTAAACGTGGCCATTCCAGCGAATATCCTTGAGGGAGCTGACACAGAAATCCATAGAAACGAGGCACTGAATCTGAGCAGAGAAAAGGGAGAAGAGCAGGGACTCGCCAGGCTGAAAGGAGCCTGCTGACGGGGGGAAGAGAAGCAGCCTGGAAATGTGGGGGTGTGTATGGGGTAACAGAGAAGTATGTATGCATCTCGAAGGGAAGAATTTGCTTCCTTTTCATCAAACCTCAGCCCCTGCTGCTTTCTTTGATTTTCCTCTAAAAAGGCCAATCTAGGCACTCAGTAATGATAAATAACCCAGTATTACAAGGTGACATGCACAGTGACATGATAATACGGAGAGAAAGAGAAGAACCCAAAGAGACAGAGTTTCTGTGCAATTTCTTTATTTCCCAAGTGTGCTCTGCAGAGCAGGTGGTTTGGGAACCCCGTCCCGCTGGCTCCTGCTACAGCCCAGTGGGGGCTCTTAGGGGAGCCTGACAAACCTCAAACGTTGCTAGTATAAACAGTCTCCCCCAAAAGCTGTATTTTTCCTGGTGAGCTTTGTTTGCAGTGACCTTGGTAGGATGTTTCAGCCTGGTTTTGATCAAGGGCATTTTGGGACCTTGTGTTTGATCTGCAGTTAAGGGGTAGCTCTGCGTGTCAGGATACCTGCCTTGGCTGTGAGCTCCATCGCTGATTCCTTGCCTGGCCTCAGGCAAGTCGCACAATTCTCCTCCCTGCGTTTCCTGGTTAGCAGGCTTTCAGCTTTACCATCCTAACGTGGTTTTTTTCACATTGAATTTGTGTGCAATTTCCTGGATTTTGTCAAAGCAAACTGAGAGCTGAAGTGTTGTTGTGCTGACAGGCACAGTACATCAGCAGGGCTGAGCCTTCAGCTTCACTGAGCAGGATGCTGCTGCTTGGGCTAACAGAACAGCAAGTTGTCGTTCTCTGTTGGACCAACATAAGGAAAGAAAAAAAAGTACATTTGCCAGAGGGTTTCCTGGCCGTTTACTGACGACTTGGTGATCCGAATTCTGTTTGTGGCTCTGTAAAGAGCTTGCAGACTTGGTGCCTGTCCTTTCCTCTCCCAGCCTTTTCTTGGATGAAAACACAGAACAGGAGACATGGTGTTGTCTAGACGATGACACAGGGCTAGGACACAGTCTAGTGAGATAAAAGGAGAATGGAATAGGGATACAGAGCCAAGTGATTTGCCTAAGTCTGCACAACCAGATCTCCTGACTCCTTCACTCTCTGTCCTGTGGCTTCTCCTGAGGAGATGAACTTGATTGATTGAAATTGCCCTTTTTACTGATTACCATTTTAATAATCTAACCAGTAATGTCAGAAATCCAGCATGAGAGGTGGTTTTTTTGGTGCAATCTGTTTGTTACTTGCATTTCTTTCAGGTGGGGCACCAAAATCGGACTAGTTGGCTTCTGTTTTTATTTACATTTGGGTTTGTGGTCTTGTCGTCCAGGTATAGCATAGTGTTACTGCTGCAGCTGCATTCTCACATGACAGGGGAGTATTCTTATTACAAGGAAGTGAAAATTAAAACAAAAACACATGCCCCCACCCCCACCCCCAGATAAATCAATCTGCAAAAATAAATCTTGATTTCATAGGTCTTGGGAAAATCTCTTTGTGTAACCATGCATGCTTCATCTCCTTGGCAATTGTCATCTTGTGTACAATTCCTGTTTTCTGAGTGTGGGATGAAAACTACTGCTGTCTTCTGCTTTGACACTTCTGTCTCCTCACAGCCTCTTTTACCTGTTCTCAGTTGTATCTCGTGCCACATCTGACGAGTCTTCAGTGCTGACAGAGAGTCTCTGCCTTGGAGTCTTGCATGCATGTAACTGACCACCCAGTTCCTTCCAGATTTTAAGTAGGTGAATAATACCCAGCTTCATGCCCCAGGGTTTTGATTCTTGATGGGTTTTCCCACATGCTGTCAACTTGCAAATAAATAATACCTGCAAGAAAAAGGGACTAAAATCATCTTGGCTCTTTTTTGCTGAGAGCCAAACAGACCAGCGGCTGGAATGCAAGAGGAAAGGATACTCCTGTTGCCCGCTCATTTGGCTGGCAGCATAATCACTCAGAGTAATAAATCTTCATTGGAAACTGAGATGAAAATGGAAGGGGAACGAGAGTGCTTTCAGAGAAGAAGCTGGGAGGGGGCTTGTGTGTCTGCAACGCCCAGCCCCAGAGGGAGAGCAAAAGGGCTACAGAAGTGCCCTTGCTGCTGGGTCCAAAACAGCCCTTAGTGGCCGTGCTGTGCCATCCCCCTGGCCCCGGCTATCCCCCTGGCCCACGCCCTCTGCTCCCCACAGCCCCAGCCACAAAGAACAGGGGCTAAGCGGGTCCTGTAGTGGCCTTAATATGCACCTGAGCAACTGCAGGGGCCTGAACAGGGGCCAGGAATAAATTGCAGAGATCTAGAGCAGCTGGCTACCTGCTGTGCTAGCTCTTTAACCCTTCAGGAGCTAGCGCTTTCCCACAGCCTCAAGAGCAAACAAGGACAAAAAAAAGTAACCGCAGAGCTGAAACATTATATTTCCCCTACTGGGCCTGCCAATTAACCCTGTCAGGAGCTGGAAAACCACACTGGGCGCATCAACAGAAAACGAGCTGAGGAGGGAGAGTGTTTGAGGAAGGCAGTGCAGAGATCTAATCAGCTCTCCATATTCCCTGGAAGAGCTGAGCTGTGGCACAGGGACAGCAGGAGTGAGTTTGCAAACACCTCTGTGCTTCAGAAACCACTGCAGGACAAAGGGAGGCCAGCTCCTGGTGGGAGTCTGCCTCCAAGCTATTTGGCTGCTGTGTGTCTGTCCCTTTGCAAATGCCACTGTTCATGCCCACCCCCTGGTCGCTGTATTATCCGTGCTGGCTTTGCAGTGTGTTTGGGGAGTTTGACGAAGGCTGGAGGGAAGAAGGAGGGAACAAAGGCCTCCCCATTCCAAGAGCTGAAACTCCCCATCTGGGACTCATCCTGCTCTCAGTCTGCTTCAGTGCTTGGCTCTGTGTTTTTCCTGCAGCATTAGGTGAGCTGATTGCCTCTTCCTTTGCTGCAAGTAGCAGAAAGTTTGAGCTGGGCTGAAAATAAGGGTAACTGGATGAGTTGGATGAAGCACGGATCACCCAGGATGTATTTTGTTTGTTCCCCTTTGACAAGCACACCAGATGATGTGTAAAGAGCAGAGTAAAGACAAGAGTGGGTAGAGCAGGGCATTGGGCTTGATGTCTCCCAAAGGGAAGGCTTGGTCCCTTCACTGTGAGGATGATGAGGAACTGATTGTACATTGGGGCTGTTGGGCATCTCGGGTGCGAGTTTGTTGAAGTAAGTTGGCTAATTTCCTGCAGCATCAGCCTGCTGTGTTTCTGTCAAAATCATCCAAGTGACACCAAAGATGAAATTTGTCTCACAGTCAACTCTGTAGCTTTTGGATCAACGATGCACATGGAGCCAAAGCAGAGAGGCAGGCACAGTGTTTAATTAGCATTGCTTTTATTCATTTCTGTAGAAAGCAATCTTTCTTTCTACTTGTTACTTTCTTTGGGAACAAAAATCAGGTGTTGTCCCATCTGCTGTGGGACCTTCTGACTGGCAGAATGGTCCCACCTGCAGTTATGGGTGAGCCTAGACCAGCCCTGCAAGCCCACTTGCCTCCCTGGCCTCTCGCCGCACCACGCGTACTTCACTACTCCCTGATCCTCTCACTGCTAATTGCTTTTCTAGTGCCTCTTGGATGCTGGTGAGCTGGGAGGGAGTGACATGCAGCACTCTCCCAGCCTCGGCAGAAAAAGGTGGGATGGCTTTGGCTGTGAAGAATAGCACAAATGGAAAAAGGGACTGTTTTGGAATTGAGTGATACAGAGTTAATATTCTGACTCTCAGGCCATGAAATCGATCTTCTAGGTGAATTTGTGGTCTCTCAAATTCATTTTGGCCACGACACACACCTCAAATGGAACCGGCTGCGGCTCTTGACGTCAGTAAATGCTTTCTTCCCTTCAAAAGAACACAGCTTGGATTTCATCTTGTTTTTACACCTTCACTTCTCCTTGTAAGGCTCATTGTCACCACTGGCTCTGGTGTCATCCAACTGCAGCAGTGAGACCAACACTCTATGCTGCAGAAATTCCCAGAGCACAACACTCGGCAGCTGCCAAAGCTTTCTGCTGGCACCTGCTCAAGGCAAGAGAGAGAGAGAAATATCATTTTGCGAGCCTGCCTTCATTGCTGCCCACCAGCAAACCAGCATGGACAGCACTTTGCTCCTCTGCTTGAGGGATGTGCAGGTTAGATGACCGAGGCGGACACCTTGAGCCTTTTTGACCTTTTCAACAACCCATGTCCCCATTGTTCCATCCCACTCTTTTCTGGTCGGAGTGCTGCTGGCGCATATCACTGCTCTCTAGAAGGCTGGCAGGGAACAGCATTTTGCTGTGCTTTTCTTCTGCTGTTTTCCACCTGCCAAAGTCCTTTGTTTAAATGGCATGAGTCTAATTATTTTGGGCATGAGAGCTGGTGATGGCTGCGTTTGGGCAAACAATGAAAGGATACTTTCAGCAAGGCAGCTTTGAGGGAGGTCGGACATTTCTGATGGTTGTAGGGACAACTCTTCTCTCACTAACTTCTCCAATCGGCTTCGTTCCCTTCTGACTCATGGGTGGCTTCTGTCTCCTTGTCTTTCCATCTAAATTGTGGTGATATTATATGTACTAAATCCCTTCTTTGTGGAAGAAATTCTGCAAGTTGAGAATGTCAGCTCTTGTGCCTCTTGCTTTTCCAGCTAGCTCAGCTCTGAGCAGCGGAGCAGCCAGTTTGAATGACAAGAGGAGGCATCCTAAGTTCAGAAAGTACAAGGTGCACATGTGAGAGAAAAAGTGAATTTAGTGCTTGTAACAGCTCTGCAATGAACAGTACAAAACGGGCTGCAGGTACAGAAAAGGCACGGTGAAGGTGGTGTGCTGACCTTTGCCTATCTGGAGCTATCTGGGGCCTTTCTCTGAAACTGCCAACAACGGGGTGGGTGTGTTTGTATTTGTCAAGTGCTGATTTGGTGGGTGTTGTGCTGGTTTGGGAACCTGACAGGGGCACACAGTGTGTGCACAGTTCCCTGTCAGCAAGGTCATCTTTTCCCTAGTCCTCCACCAAGCAGCAGAAGAAAAAGCAGGATGGTACTCAGCCTGCAAAGCTGGCCATGATGCTTTCCTCTTCCCTCTTGCAGCACCAAACTCCCAGGGTGACCTGAGAAAGTCCTCAAGGTGCATACGTTTATTGGTGAGCCGTGCAATTTCTTGTCCACTGTCTTCCCTTAAACCTGCTTCTCCTCATTCCCCACTGATCACCTTGTGTTCTCCCCTGGTCCACAGGCTGAAGCATGTTTCCAAGATCTGTCTCTGCCACCTTTTGAATCTGACCATGCTCTTAACATCTGTGATATTTGGTAGCAAGGATTTCCACAGGTCACCAGTATATATGGGAAATTCGGTGTCCTGAGCAAGCCCTTCATACAAGGTCAAGACCCACCTGGTCTGGCCTCTATATAGCAATGCTATACACTTTAGCAAAGCTTCTGCTTGACTGAACAGATACAAAACTGAATTAAACTGGAAGATGTATAACTATATTACCCCAAAATGGCTTTAAAATCTCTAGATATAGTATGAAGAAATATTTTGTTATATTTATTTTGAATTGTATTAGGGAAAAGATGTGTTAGAGACTGTATAGAAATGGGACATAAATGTTCTTTTCCAGTGCAGAGAATGTAGCCACACCAGGCAGCTGGTGTGCAGCAGAAAATTCAGGCAACAAGACTACCCAGACTTGTTCCCATGTCCCACTAGGATGAAATGCACAAAAATGTAATAAAAGGAATCATGATTTAACAGTTAAGAGTGAATCAGGTAAAAAAATTTTTCTTCCTGGTGCTATTTGCAGCACAAGGCAGGAATACATGGACGTTAATTATATTTCAAAATCAGTGTTCTTTAGAGATGGGCCAGTTTATTAGGAGAGGCTGGAATTGTTACAGACAGATTTTCTATGCATCAGAACAGCTCATATGAAGCTCAAGACTTGGCTGATCTGACCTCAGGCAACACTATGCACTTTGATAAAGCTTTTAGTGGCAATAAAGTTTTACTGAATAGTACTAAAGATGAAACAAACTGGGAGACATAAGGCAGAGGAAACTGAAGTGTTCACCCAGTTTTTGCAATCAGGGCATCAAGAACTTCCTGATCCTGAGGATGCATCGGGCCATCATCTTTAGCAGTCACTAATCTATTTGTGAATCCAAATTTAGTGTCTAAATATTAGTTATAGCAGTGGCTCAAAGATTAAGAATATGTAAAGAACATTAAAATGTAAGAAGATACAATAGCTTAAAAGTAAACAAAAGAGTATTTTTTTCCCCGAGCTTGTTCTGTAAGAGAAGGGCAAGAAATTAATTTACAAACAATAAAAAGAACACTATTTCTTCACCACTCCTGTCTTGACGTAATATGGGAGGCTTACTCAGTAAAATGAACACTCAAGATCTAGTGTGATTCCTCCAGCCCTGCACTGGTAATGCAGCATTGCTACCCCTCTCCAGATTCAGAATGCCACTGGATGGGTGAAATCGATACCGGTACCATGACCATTCCCCAGCCACACTTATGCCCTGGCACAGGGCAAATGCTCCCCAATGTTGGACTACAGCTTTGTGTGGGAATTTTTCAGATTCTGTGTGTCCTGTAGTAGAGGTACATGCATCCCCTTGTGACTAAATGTGTGACACTGCATCAAGAAAAAGTTGAGTGATTTGCAAAATGCAGAGCATCAGTTTTTTGAGTGTACATTTGGAAATGACTGGGATCAACTTTAGACAGGCTAGTGTGTAGAAATGGGGACTCTCTGATAAGCTTGTTAATGTTACCCCAAGAATGGTAAAGTAAATTAGGATGTTAAAATACGTTGGTTAACTAATGGTAAAGTACAATGCCTGTCATTCATCCTTTTTCTTTTTTCCAGTGTGGGCTTGCTTGTTGCTTTGCGATTGAATTGTGTTAGGGAAAAAATCTTCCCATGCCTCTTTGGATGTCTATCAGGCTGCAAGGCATGCTTGTGTGCAAATCATCTCAATTGCTCTATAAACTTTGGGGAGTAGAAACTTCTGACAGTGGAAGAGGGAGTTTTGTACCATTATGTAGGTTCTGTGGTCCAGAGGTATTTAGCTTAGGGTGAGAAATACATGTTATGCTAAAGGAGATGCATTCATAAAAAGGTTCAAAATGGAGTTCAACTACACAACCGTAACACCTTGACAATGTTGCAAGCATTTAACTTAGAGTAGCTAATACAATAGTGTAACACATAGTGATTGAAAGACTACTCAAAAAAAAGGGCAAGTCAGGTGTTCTCACTACGTAGATTGTGTTCTGTGTATTTTTGGCCTGATGCAATGTCCATTGATGTCAGGAGCAAAATTGCTATGAACTGAACGTTGAAAGATCAAATTTTTGTGAAGATTAGATCCCAAATCTATATTGAGTAAACCTGTTTTTTATTGTCCCTGAAAGTTGTATAAGCTCATGGAAGACGACAGGAGTGGCTCTGAATTCCTCTTTTTGTCCATTTTGTGGTTGCTCTGAACTGAGGGGGAAAAAATGAGACGTTTCCTTGGCTACAGCACTTGTGATGTCATCTGCATTGTATTTTTTATTCTCTCCCTTTTAGGTTCCTTTCAGAACTCGTCCTCATCTGCTCTCCCTTTATAGCCTACAGTAGTCCTATAGGTTTTCCCGCTGCTCATTTCACTATTACAGCTTGTATCACTTTGTTGTATCTAGGTCAGTCCCTTCACACACCCTGTACAGTGTATTTGTCAAAGCATTGGGCAGTTTGGTTTTAACATCTGAATTGAACAATAGTATTCCAAATGGTTACCTTCTATTGCTTTTTATGAAGATAGATAACAGTCCGGGAAGTTTTGTTTTTAAAATAAGTTGATTCTGCTTCTTTTTCAGTTTTAGGCTTGATATCTCTAGCCTGCCCTATGCTGCAGCGTCATCAGTTGGCTATGCTGGAGTAGACAGTGTTAGAACCTGCGTGATGGTTCTGCAAAATTGTCCTCTCACTGCCTCATCCGCTAACAGCTTTCAAGTCCTGATTGTTTGGAAGAAGCTGTCCTTGTACACATTTGGGTAGGAGGCGTTGGAATCAGTCTTGAGGTGATGGCCAAGTTTCCCTAAAAACGCTTTCTCTCAAAGGCTTCATTTTCATTTTGGAGCTCATCATTTTTGTACTCTGGGACTGCTAGTGTAACATAGGACTGAAATTTCTAAGCAACGTAGAAAGCAGCCCTACCCAGAAGTAACGCTATCCCCTTTCAATCACTCAAAGGTTACTGCATTCACCTATATCAGGGTTCTGCCTATGCTCAGGCTTTGCAGAGTATTAGCTATGCTGGTTTTTTGCCAGTTAAAGACTTTGCTGTAAAGATGTAATAATAGATGCAGGTCCATTTTGTTGCTTTTTGGGGGTTATCTTTAAGCAACCTGAATGTTGTTGCTCTTTTTTTGTTGTTGTTCACTTTGATTCTTTTCTTAGCTTAAAAATGAAATATATGGCTGTGCCATTGGCCTTTGTGAGAAAAGGCTACTGTCTTTCTGCTGGAGCCATTTTAGCCTCCCCTTGCTGAAGTCCAAGGCAATTCCCATTTTGTCCTGAGATCTTGCAAATAAATTGTATTGCTTTTGCATTTGTCAACATTAAGAGTTATTTGCTGCACCTTGTCCAAATTACCTCGCAAAGCTAAGGACTCTGTAGAATTTCTTTGCGTGCTTTTTTTCTTTCCCCTCCATGTCCACTTCCCCAATTTTGTGTTGTCAGCAGGCTTAACCAGTTTGTAGTCAGCTTCTCTGAGCCATTTATATAAATTAGGCTTAGCAGGGGTTCCAAGGATCGTGTGGTGATGAACATTACTTTGCATTTGTTGACTTTAATTTTCTTTTGCCGTATGTTGACCCAGTTCTAGAGTAGATCTAAATTGTTGGATATTTCTTGGCTGCTTTTCTCACGTCCATTATATGGCCCCACTGGCAACTGCAGGAACTCTGAAAGCAACCTCGCTAGAAGTCGTTTGCACAACCTAAAACTACAGCAGGAAGGAGCATTTTCACTGACCTAATTCATCGGGTCTCATCATTTAGGTCTCTTAATTAACGATGACTCTGTTTTCCTGTTCTGTAGCCTGATCACTATCTGTTCTCATTTGCTAAAAATTTCTGCTGAATTTGCAGCTTTTCATGGAGTATTTAGCCAAGTTGCCTGAATAATCCACAATGAATTGTATGATGTATACCTTGCTCTTTGATTTACTCCCGTCTCCTTCCAAGCCAAGGAATCTTTCAAAAGCTTTTGTCATCACTTCTCAGCCTTAAAAAATTAAAGCACTTGGATGGAGATCAGAAGCCTGTACTTGTCTTCAAACTACTTACAGTGACTTGATAGTAGCAAGAAATACTTTACACCATGATTTCTAGAATCCTATGTGCAGATCCATCTCTCAAAGGACAAGCCCTCTGTGGGGGCAGCAGCCCATGCCACCCATAGTCACTGGGCCCTCTGGAAGCCCCTCTAGATTAAGAAGAACTCACAACCCCTCCTTTCGCCTTGTCTGGTCTCGGAATGGGTTTAGGAAGGCTACAGGGAACTTGTCACAAACTAACCTCTGCCTTTCACATCCCTGCCCAAAAGGAGAAAGATGATCGTTAAAACGGTTGCTTTTAGGGCTCATTTACCCTGTTGTTTGCAACACGTGCTGTGGTGCTTATGACTGCTCCAAGGCTGTGTCTAGCAGAGCTCCCAGGAGAGAGAACATCATGGTTGCGCCCCCAGGTCTGCTGTAAATTTGACTGAGTTGATCACATCTCATTTTTTTACAGCTTGTCCAGGACATTTAATGCTTTAACTTAATAAGAACGGACTGGTCTCATGCTCTCAGCTTCGGGGCCTTTACTCACTATCAGTTTGGAACAGCTGCAATTATTTGCTTCTGGGTTTAGGGGAGAGAAAACCCCTCTTGGACCTCTCCATGGGATTGAATATTTCCATGTAAATTGTATCTGAGGGCATTGTTTGGCCCAGTGATTTTAAGGACAGTATGTTGAAATTAGACCTGTGTGATGTTTTTAGAAAGGCATGTAGATACTACAGCATCTTTCCATCCTGCCTCCCTGTTCCAGCTGTTGAGTGGGCAGGAGAGCAAGAGAGATTCCTGCTTTTAGAGACACCATTGTCTAACCTGTGGATGCCACAGCATTCACCTGTTGTTTGCCAGCCCTGCCATATCTCCAGTAAGGATTTGTAATCTGCACGCAACTCAAGTAAAGCAAAGTAACAGAGCTGCAGCACTTGTTTTGCTGCAGTGTGGGATTATGACTTTGTCTACCCAGCACCTGAAAACAAGAATTCTGTCCTTATTCTTCCAGGCAAAATAGTTCACATAGGTTCATTCTTCTCCAAGGCACCTCCAGACAGGAAAGGCAGACTGCCTGCCCTCCTCCTATGCACCCTGAAACTGGGTTTCCAATGAGACAATCAGCTTGTTTCATTTCTCCAGGGAAAGGACAGCCAGGGCAGTATTTCAATACATCAGGAGCCTCTTGAAAAGGTGAGGCCCTTTCTGTTAGTGCTGTAATGGAAGCAAAGCCTAAAGAGAAGAAATGTGACCATTTCAGGGGCACAAAGTCATCGCATTTGTGCTGTTACATTCTGGGAACAAAAATAGCAGGGACAGGTCCCAGCTGCCGGCCACAGTGTGTTTGAAAAGGTTATCAAGACATTATAGCATGTAAACAGCAGAGCTATTAGCTCTGAGCTGTGAAAAGTTTCTAACCTTCACCGCGAAAACCTTAAATTATTTTTGAAGCGTTAATGAAAGTCAGCTCTCCAAAGATGGATGTGAAGCATGGAATTGCATTAGACAAATGGCAGTAACATTTTAATAGTTATTGCTTTGAAAGCCCCCCTCTGAGAGGATTCAAGGGGGTTGGAGACCAGGCACTTTCATGAGCCTCTTTTTAAGGGGGGTAAAAATGCATGGTTTATATTGAGCTATTTAGAAGAGCACACAGACATTGTGGTTTTGTTTAGTTTGTGTTTGGGTCCCTGTTTTTACCTTCTCCAAACTCTCAGAAATGTTTAGTGGCTCAAGGATGTTTAACATGGTTTTAAAGCTGGCATTACCCACTCAGCTCAGGAGTGGCTCAAGGGAGCCTGAGTCTGGCCCTGCAGGTATTGATATGTAGGTGTAGGCAGCCCATTACGGAGCGGCCTCTGGGCAACAGCCACAGGCAGAGCCCGGGTGCCATCCAAGCTGGTTAGCAAACTCCCACCCACTTCACTGAGGTCAAAGTTTCCTCTTGTGTCTTTATTTTCTGTGTACGTGCCACTGCACAAATATGAAAGACACATACTAGTGCATGGTACTTATCTATGTATATGCGTGTCTTTTGTGCAATTGTATATAATTCAATTACTTAATTGCTAATTAACTCTAATAGGCACCCAGAGAGAAAGGCTGCACAGGGTGTGCCCTTCACCCTCAAGCGCCTGCCTTAGATGCTTCCTTTCCACTGCACAAGCAGTCAGACTTCAACACTACTCCATCAACCCCGGTCTGCCTCAAACAGCACAAAATGCTGTCTAAATCACAGGTATTCAGCAGGCAATGCTTAGGGTGAGAGAGAGGAGCCTCTAAAGATCAAGGTGTCTTGACCTCATACAGTGGTTCTCTACTACCCTCAGTTGTATCTTGACTGTGTGCATGTATTTTTATGATTTAGTTTATATTAGGAAAGATGAGTCTTGCTGAGACCTTTTGATCTCATGAGGAACTTTTACAAATGCCTCATTTGGGACACAGGGTATAGTGAGTACATAATTCTCTGGAGGAGCCAGGGAGAGCATGGTTTTGCTGTGTTGTGCCCTGGAGTACCTGCTGATGTTTCATATTAGAAGATCAAGAAAAGAGGTAAACGTGCAGACAGTGGCTGTATTTAAACACTGGGTTATCCGTAAGCAGAGATGGATTTTAGCAAAGTCCACTGCACTGCACAGCACCGAGTCTTGTTGAGGTTCTCATCTCATCTTTTGGGCTCCTTCTCTGAGATCCATTTGGTGCTTTTGCTTCCCTTACACATTTTTGCAGGTAGAGCCAATTTTACATAAAAGACTTATCTTTCAGTCACTTTTTATTGTCAGGTCAGATATTTCCCCTCTCCTCCCCTTTTTGCAACAAGGGGGAAAAACAGCCCTTTCACCAGCTCCATAACCATTTCATGCATAATAACGTTTTAGGCTTTTATTACTCTGTTGAGACAAAGCAGGCTCTGATGAATTTCAATTCAGCACAGAATCGACCATGCTACAGTGTCTAGTCATACAGAGAAGAAAACCTCTCTCTGATTCTGGAACAGGTTGAAAGACCAGCAACTGTGATTATAATACCAGAGTCAATAAAGCTTAAAGCTCTGTCTGGCTTCTTCACTAAGGAAGGTGAAACAAAATCTTCCTACCCCCCACAAATCAATTTTAAAGCCATTGCACGGTGATGACGTTCATCAGCATTTTCATTGCATACAATGTGGGCTCAGTTTTGCGCTGAGTGTGTTCAGTTAAAGGGACCCTGGCAGCCCAGGCAGGTTTTGTAAATGAGCTAATTTCTGGCACTGCATCTTTGTTTTTGAACTTTTACAATTATGTTCTCCTCTTCATTTTTTTTTTCTTTAAATTCTCTCTTCTCTTTCCCTGTACATGCAAGAAAAGCTCAAAGTACAAGGGAATGTGCCAGTGAAGCTGGAATCTAGCGTTGCCAGGTGTATTTGGGAGTCTTTTAAATTTTTTGAGTCTATTTTTAGGTCTGCATACAGTTGCATTATTAAGCTTTTCTCTCCAGCTGTGAAGCCTACAATTGCATTTTTAAATGAATGCTGGGGAAACCTCAAATAATCCTATGGCTCCCAGAGCCTGGACTTTTAAAGAAAATACTGTAGATGTGAAAAAAACTGCAATTCTTTGCAAGCCTAGCTGCATAGCCTGGGAGAAAGGGGAGATGGATGAGGGTGGCAGCTCTCTTTTCAATTGTGTGCTCTGCTCGAGAGCTCAGACTTCTGAGCCAAACGGGCAATGTCCCAGCCACACAAGTCCCCTCGTGGACACTGTCACCATGCAGTTCCCACATCTCTCTGGTTGTCAGAGACAACATCACACAGATGGCAAGGCGACCCACACGGTCCTCTTGCAAGGCCATAGTAGCTCAGGCTCGGGAGATGAGGCAGAGGAATGGAAAGGGACACTGATAACTTTAGGTAGCTTATTTGTATTTTCCATTTACTACTTAAGCAAACAAAAGGTGAATTTGGTCTTCAAGGTAACTCTTCTACAGTGCTTGCCTGTTTGTGAGTGCAGGAAGAGATACTTTGCTGATTCACTGGATGGTGCAGTTCCATATCTAGTGTGAGGATAAGGCAACCAGCTGGGTACAGCTGTCTTGTACTTCAGGCTTCTCTTTCTGCAGAGGAGTTTATCCAGCTCTTCCCTGGATTTGGCCCACCTTTGCAGTATTTGGTTCAGTGATGGATGTTTTTGCATGCTTGCTGATCCCCCATGTACTCACATCGTTCCAGTGCATTTTCCTTCTCTGTGGAAAGCATTGGACCAGTTTGCCAATGTACCTCCGTGAAATCAGATGTTGCACAGAATAGAGAGAGATTGCTTTGATCAGCCAGGCATTAGACTTACGCACAGGCTAAGCAAAACCCTCTCTGTATTATTATTCTTGGAATTTGAAGTTAAGGTAACATCTTTCAAAATAAAGTGGCATGGAAAACCTTTGTAAAAGTGACTCAGGCAAACAGCAGCAGGAGCTTTGAATTTGAATTGTCTGGAAAGACTCCTACGGCTACTTGGAGTATCACATAAGCTTCCAAGGAGAAAGATTTTGGGGAAATTCAGTGGAAGCTTCAAATTTTTTGGACAGCAGCTGAATAGAAACCGTATGCTTAAGACACTTCATAGACTCACTTTGAGCCTTTTTCTTGTGAAATTTAACCATGGTTAGCATGGGATGAGTTCTCCTCCTCACCAATAGTTATGTAGAGAATTTTCTGCCCCTTGGCACTCTCATGAAAGTTGACTAACGTGTTTCAGAAAATGTCATAGCACACTTCTGAGACAGGAGATGATGCTTATTACTGAACTGAAAATAGGTGAACTGGGGCAAAAGATGGGCGAAGGTTTTTAGAGGCATTTAAAATGCAGAAAAGTTTCTCCCAAGACTTTGTAAAACATCTAGGGTTTGAAGCCCTTTTAGTTTTAGTGTCTTGGGAATTCTCATTGCATCTTAACTGCATGTGGTGATTTTAGCTCTGTGCACCTGGCCTGAAGGGATCCATGGCAAAACATTTTAGGGTCAAAAAAACTCATGTGGGCAACCCAGACATCCGGGTAATGTATCTATTGCTTTTGAGTACTGTGTAGACCCTAGCAGCCTTTTTCTTATTTATTCTGTGCCATGCAAAGCGAAGGCAGCAGGACAGGAGGTTAGCTGTGCCTCTCCATCTTCCTTTCAGTTAAGGTCTTTGGCTCTGTGGCAGCAGGAAGATTTGAGGCCCTGAGACCCTGAACCCTCTCTGTTGCCAGGAAAAGTTGTTTTTTTGCAGGGCAAGTACTTGATTCAGAGCCTTGTGCAGACACCTTGTCAGTTCAAATTGAGCTAAGAGTGCTTCAGCTGATGAGAATTTGGCCCCACCATGGCTTCTTCCAGTGCATTATTTCATATTTACTGTTTGGAGTGGGGAGAGAAAAAGATGTTAAGAAATTAAATTAAAAGAATAATAAAATTACATAGAAGTTGCCTGAGGGGCTTAAATATCCTGCTTTTGGCAACATGGCTTCATTTTCTGTATAATCCGTGCTTTACAGCTTTTGCAAGGGGTAAAATCTATCCCTCGGGGTAAATTTTCCACCCCACTTGTATCCAAACCTCTTGACTCTATTGACATTCATGTCTTCAATTCAAGCCCAAATTACAGCAGCATAAGCCTCCATTTAGTGATGGTGAAGCTAAAAAGGCTTTGGGATTTGGTTTAGCTTAGCTGAAACATATCAAACCTTCTCCCAACCGATTAGTTCAGGAGCTCCTCAGGAGAACATGGTTTCTTAAGGAAAGTTTGTGTCACTGTGTTTTCATTAATTTCAGAAATGTCTTAAATCTCACCCCCTCATTTTATACATTTTTGTAGTTTGCTTTTTTCTTTTTTTTTTTTTAGCTTTGTCCTTGGCAAGTGCCTTACTTTTCTTCCTTTGTTTTCTGACATCAGTACGGATGCGCAAAGTCACTTTGCTAAATATGAAACACAACTGAATGTTTTCAGACTTGGTAATTCTTGAGAAAGAAAAAATGGGAGAAGAATGAGAATGAAGGAGCTGTTCTGATGATTAAGCCAAAGCAACTCTAGCAAAGGATGCTCCACTTCTGAATGTGAAGCGTGTGCTTTTGGCAGATCCTGGCCCCGACACCTGGGCAACTGGTGGTTTGTAGATCTGAACTGGTTTAGTGAACCAGTTTGGTGAACTCCCAAAACAGTTGGCTCACACCTCCCAGTTTTGTTGGAGTCAGACATATCTGTGCTGACTTGTAGCATCCTACGTAATCAATGCTGTTCAAAGCCATAGTTGGTCTTTCAGCCCAAAGTATTGCCACAAATCTGTTTACCAGTGTAATTTGTTCTGAAATGCTAGAGAACCCAATGAAACAGTGCTGCTGAAACACTGGAAAGTGGCCTGGGGACAAATGTGGCTTAGTAGAGCCATATTGTGATTGTGTCATAATGACATCACTAACAACATTGTGTGGTCTCAGTCTTGACCCATCAGCTTGTGATTTTGTGCTGTGTTATTCCTATTACCTGCCTCCTTTCCCTCCCTGTTTCTGCCTCCATACTGCAGTCTCCAGCTCTTTGGAGGAATGGCCTGTGCTTGGCAGCGTTTCATCATACTCCCTGACCCCCACCTCCTTCCTTTGGATCACCAGGTTAAAGCAGCATGTATTAGAATCATTAAGGTATTAATATTTAACAGCATTAGACCTGGAAACAAAACCACCATTGGACTGTAGGTTTTTTCATCTGCGAGTAATAAATCATCATCAACCTCTTTGTTTGTGTTTCCATAGTGAGATGGGAGCATTGTGAAAACAAATTCAAAAGCTTTGGTTTGTTTTTATTTCACATGCTAGGGACTTGCTTGCGAAAGGTAGTGTCAATGCAGTGGGGGATCCCCAATGCAATCAGGAAGCCTCACTGAGTCCAGGAGGGGGTCTGATTATAAGGCACCAGAACCCAGAGGAAGCCTGGAGTCTTCCAGATATTATAGTGGCACTTGATGTGTCTGCTTCTGCTGCTCTCCGTGGATAGAAAGTATGGCAGAGCAGAAATTGCCCTGGAAAGTAATTATTAAATGGTTTCCGCTGATCCAGCTGAACAGCACCATTTACTCTAAGCGAGTCACGGTGGGAGGACTAACTCAAGGACTTCCTCTGCCAGTGGTTAACTCTCCTGTCAAGCAGATAAGAGAGTCACTGGAAGTATGGTGTCCTGCCCACTCTTCGCATGGCTGCCTTTGGATCATCTATCTGGATGCATCTGTCACTGCAGAAAGTTGTCTGCTTTACCGTCCGGCAATGTAAGCAGACATCCTCTTGAATCCAGTCCCTTGTTGTTGCAGATATTTTTGAGATTCTTTCTCTAACTTGGGTCACCTCACCCTGCTTGGAACTGTGTACTTTCACATTGTCCATCCAGCATGGCTGTGTGTGTCAGTCCAGGATTGTGGAGGAGTTCCTTTCCGAGACTGGCCATAATATTCTCTCGGGTATGGACAATCCCTGTTTGGGCCCCAGAGCACAAGGTTACCAACTAGATTACTTTTGTCCTCCAAGTTATCTCAATGGCCTTAAAAGGAAATGTAGACTGATAGCCTGCCAAGATGCACGCCTCCTGGATGCCTCTCCGATGACCGCAATGAGGAGACTAAAGGGATGAGCTTATTACCTGTGGTCTGCTAGCACTGCCCTATCACTATAGCCCACGAGAGTGTGTTTACGCTAAGCAAGCCAATTGTAGAATGTAGTCGTGTCACGCCACGTTCCGCTATATAACCTGTGTGTTGTTTGTAATAAACGGAGCATGATTTTCTAACCATATTGGTGTATGGTCATGACTCTGGGCCGTCCACAGAAGGGCTCTGCAACACAGGATGTTTCACCTCTTCTTCCCAGGAGGAAAAGTGCTTCTCATACACAGTGCATATCGGAAGAATTTCATCGCCCAATGAATAACCACATCATCTGTTTGAAATCTGGAAGGTGTCCTGGAGGTTAAAAAGACTGGACACCTTCCCCACTTTTTGACAACGGCAACTGTGATCTTTGTTT
This sequence comes from Tauraco erythrolophus, assembly GCF_009769465.1. Lineage (NCBI taxonomy): Eukaryota > Metazoa > Chordata > Aves > Musophagiformes > Musophagidae > Tauraco > Tauraco erythrolophus. The sequence goes on along the minus strand of NC_141474.1, from coordinate 27,062,477 downwards.
TATTCGGAACAGTTTTTCTAGCTGGCAGTGCAAAAGCACTGAGCTGTCTGTCTAACCATCACTCCGAGCCCGGTTAAATTAATATTAGCTCTGAGAAATAGGTAATTATTTTCCCTGTTTATTTGGTTGCACCTATAATTATTGCTTTACCTGGTGGGAGCCATAAGCTGTTGTAATTATGCTTCGTTAAAATGCTGATTAATAACGCCTTGCTTCTGAAAGGTGTGCTTAGGGACCTACTTTTCCCTGGCTAGGCTTATTAATTGCAATGTAGATCTATGTACCTATCTATTAACTCTGAGCTAATATACATAGAAATGATGCTAAGATCATATTTCAGCACCTGACAGACTCACTAACACTAGGAAGTCCAGATCTCAAGATATTTTTGCTGGTCAAACAAAGGTTCTTTGTTGCTATGTATCTATTGCACATTTCCAAACACATATAGAATGGACAAGGTGAAAAACTGATAGTAAACGTGGCCTACATAAAGAGTACTTCTGACCTCCTAAATAAGAGCCTTTATGTTCATGAATTTTAGAGTACTTTAGAAAAGAAGGCAAATATTCTTTCCATTTTATGCATCAGGAACATGAGGTCTGGAAAATAATTCACTGGACTACAAGATATGTAGAGCGTATGTGTGTGTTGAAGAGCACAGGCTTTGTCATAGTTTAGTTAGCCAAACAGTAAGAATGCACCTTACTGCTTCATCTTCAGCGAGGCAGCGAAGCAGGATTTCAGCTAAAACCTAACTTCACCAGCTACCTGCTAACTTTTGCAGTGTTATTTTGAGATAACTGCTCCTACCTCTTCATTCTCTTTTATCCATGAGCTCTGTTATCAAGCTGGAGCAGGAGGTGAAAAATGTTGAACTATCTTGATCAAAATATCACTTTCTCCTTTGAGGCAGAACCAGAAGGTGCCTTGAATCGTCTGATAGCAATTGTTCTTAACACAATAGCAGAACAACAGTTGAAGTGCCACATAGTTTGAATACTTAATGCTCGGAAGTTGAGTTGTTTTCCCAAAGTTTTTTCAATGTTTGAATTCCATCTGTCACCTGTATATGTATGTGCTGCAGAGTGTCCTGCCTTAGCGTCAGCTTAGCTGAAGGGTACTGAGATTTAGGATATGTTTGGGGGAAGAGTTAAGCATCGGTGTTCCTAGTGTTATTGAGTGATTTAGTGGCTCTGGGATTCAGTACTTTTAAAGAAATAGTATAAATGTTCCTATGATATTACCCTCTTTACCAAGGATACCTGCCTTTGAGGATGGAATCCTGCAAGACTGGGAAGCTTTTTGACTTGTGTTAACCAGCAATGAATATAGATTCCTTCTTTCTCCTTTTTTAAAACCTATTCTGTTGTGAAAATAATGCAGGCAGACTTTGATTTGAGAATTCCTTAGTCCTGGAACAGTGAAGGAATTCATAGCTAAGGTTCCCATTTGGGCCATTTCTAATAACATGCATTAATCAAGCATACTGTTCAGAGACATTTTTTGCTTTGTCTGGACTTCCTAAAGGTCTTCGTTCTCCTAGTTTTTCTTGAGTAAATAACAACAGCTCAACCCAACCAGTACAGAGTCCAGTCACAACAACATGCCCTTTAATAATTATCCATTCTTTATAGACTGTATCACAATCCGCAGCATATGAAGATCTCTGTGTAGGACAAAAGAAGCACTTGATGCCAATGAGTGTGTTAAGGATGATTGAGTGGGCAAGAGCAGCCAGAGCTTAATATAAGTGAGGCAAAGATTCAGCCTATGAGTCCATGAGATTGAGTCTATATATCTTCATTAGTGCTTTATGCCTTAAAACATGGTAATGGTTTCAAGAGTGAACACTGTATTTCTGCATTAACTTTTTCACCTCTGAATACCTTTTTTATACCTACTTTGCCTGGACTAGAACTGATACTGGAATCATTTACTGGGCTCACATAGAGAGTGGTCCCAGCTTTTGTATGTTCCCTGTTCTTGACTTCAGTCAGATTTGGCCATGCACTGAACTTATTATAGAGCCTGTTCTACTCATGGGTTGTCTTGTTCAATGCAATCTTATTAAGTGCAGTTGTATGGCAGGTCCAATACAGGAGCTAGAAATTAGGACTAGGGAGGGCAAAGGTTTGCTCCTGTCATGAAGAATCTGTTTTCTGACTGCTTGATCTTGTTTTGATTCGAGTCCATTTGCTTTCAGGATTTGTCACTCTTTTTCCAGCCGTGAAGGGAGGATACTACAGGTAGGACCATCTACTTTGTAGTGAGCATTTCACTCCCAGCCTTTTCTAAGCATAGACTCCATTTTGTGACTAGACTAAAAGCATCCAGAACTGTGAAGCCTTCAGCTACCTCCGCAGTAGAAATGCTGGTGATTTGGAAGACAGCTATGTACCCAACGGGAAATGGAGCAGAAAGGCCCTCTTGTGAGGAGGTATAGGTCACTGCATGCATATGCTGGAAGGAAAAAGCATCGTTACATAGTTGGATCACTGGGTTTTCCAGGTGCAGGCTATACTGAACAGCTCAGTTCTGCACAGAGGTTGGTTAAAGTAAATCTGTGATTTACCATTGTTATTTTGAAACGTCTTTGTCATAACTCCCTCACTTGTCATGCTCATAGAATATAATGGTTTGATTCCAGAACTCAGGTAACACTTTGGATTTTTTTTAAATGTGCCAACTTTATTGTATCTCTGTGCATCCCTTTGGAGTGAAGTCTGGAACTACTTAGCACTGGTTTAAAATCAGGGAAACTGAGGCACAAGTAACTTGCAAGGTCGTGTTATAGGCCAGAGCAAGGATTAGGCGCAAGGCATCCCAGTCTGGTGCTGGGGAAAGTATAGTGTGAAATTCAAGCCTTTAAATTTGAAATAAGGTAAGTTCAGCGGAAGGCCAAAAGACTGCGATATGATTCTATGTTTTTATCTGAACAAGCAGAGACATTTGGGTGTTGCAGATAGGTCTTCAAATCTTAATTTTGTAACTTGAGTTCTGTAGCCGAGACAAGAACAGTGATCCCAACAGCAGTGCTGAGTGCTCCTCCATTCCCATCCCACTAGAAAAACTGGGGTTTCAGAAATGTGAGTGACGTTGCAAGATATGTGGTAAACTTTGGGATTGCCAGGAACTTTGGGGATCAAATCCTTGGATAATGTGCAATTGACTGTGATGAGGAGGTAACAGTGTCTGTCCGCTGAGAGTCTTGCCCATCTTGTGTGTTTCCTGCATAAAAGGAAGGCTGGTAAGAAAGAGATGGCTTCATTCAAACATACTTCCTCCCTCCGTTTCTAAGAAAATGTTCATTATCAGCCAACACATCTAACTGCAGGCCAGCTACATCACTTGTGTGGCTGGCTCTACTGTCCTATTAATCTCTTAAAAACTAGCAAAAACCCCTCAGCCTGCTGGCTCGGTTTTGGGAAGAACATAGTGTTATTCACAATCATTTCCAGTTGCGGTATAAATTATTTGGAAAAATTGATGCTGCATATTTTAAGGAGCTAGGTTTCTCTGTTCCTTTTTGTCCCCTTCCCCCCCCCCCCCCCCTTTTTTTTTTGTTCTGATTAGGCAAATGAATCATGCAAGCGAGTGTTCCCTGCAATGCCACTAATTGATGGAATGCTATACAATTGCATTGCAATAACAAAACACTTTCAGCCTCTGAGAGATTAGTTGCATTGGCCTGGGATTAAGAAACCTTTGAAATCCTGAATCTAAATTACCATTCTTTTGACTGCTGTTTGTGACGCTAATTAGCTGTGTTAATTGGATGTTTTGATACTTGAAGAGCAGAGCAATCCAAATCTTTTTTTTTTGGAAAGCCAAAATTATTAATGAGTTTGGCAAGGGAGCCAGAGTTTATTTTAATGCTGTGCACTTCCATATTCCCATTTTTGTTTTAGGATGGTATTTTTGTTGTTTTTTAATGTTGCTATTATTATTTTTTTAAGCACTCCAAGTGAGTAATCAGCGTAGGAGTGAATAGTAAATGTTTGAATGTGCTTTCCAACAGAGAGCTCCGATGCATCGCTGTCTCCAAATTATTGAACTGCTGGAGAGAAAATATGTCCAAGCCAACATCATTTGTATTGTTGGAGAAGTGGGGACATAAAGGGGGGGAAGTGTGAAACAGATGAAGAAAATTAACGTGAAGCCATTTAGATGGCGGAGCTTCCTTTATAATCGCACGGTAGGCGACCTGAAAGGAGCTCAAATTTAGTTTCTTCTGGATTGTCATGTACTAGTTTGCTATTCTTGCATCAGGCGTCATGCTGGCTCCCCAGGTTCTGGACTCATAGAAATGAATTAGTGTAAATAGTCGCATGGGTGTTCAGGAAGGGGTAGAAATCCTTTGCCTTGTAGGATCAAAATTCAGTATTTGCTTCCAACTACTCTTCCTATCTACACAACTTTATGGTCTCGATTCAGTTCTGACACACAGGCCTTCTTGACAATGGCCTTCTCTTATTTCTGAGTTTAAAGAAACAAACAAGCCCCCCAAACCAAACAGTAACAACCTCTGTCAACTTCTAGAGGAACTGCATCACATATTACTTTGAACCCAGGCCATGCTGGCTTGGTATTTTGGAAGCAAAGACATACCTGGGCTGTGCCTTACAGTTCAGATATAGTGGGTGACTCCATGCCTGTGCCTAAACACTTCCATCTGGTAAGGTCTCTGGAGCCTGTACATCATGTGTGGCACATCATGGAGGCCCTTGCTGTTGCCATAGGTCAGCCTATAGGATAACTGCGGGAGCAGTGGTACAGGAGTTGGTGTGGTTTGTGGTGGAAAGGCAGCGGAGGACATCTGCAGTGTTGATGCCTGCATCTACTCTGCAAAACACAGGATCCGAAGTTAGGATCTAGGAAAGGACTTGGGTACCCAAAACAAAATCCATAGGGACTTCTGGCGTATCATTCAAAAATAATGTTCAAAATTACCTACTTTTTAAATGGCACCTTTTAGAGCCCATCTTTTAAAGCACTGATGACACCTCCCTTTTTTATGCCAGTCTTGTCTAAGCGCCTGGATCAACACCTGTGCCCTGTGCAGCTGCCTTGGAGCCTCACCCTCACCGAAACCCCAGAGCGGTGCAGCAAAGGGCCCGCTCTGACCCACACCCTCCCAACAGGTGCCACCCAATGACCAGATGGAGATCTCCCCAAAATGAGATGTAACTGCTTTGTTCTGAAAATGGTGATAGGTAGCACCTTTTGCGGAATCATCTTTCAGACAAATACCTAGCCCTAAAGCAAGACATCCCAATTAATGTCATTCCCAACCCAAGAAAAGCACATTCTTGGCCTGTTTTCCCTGGTGATGGTTTGGGTAGGAGCATCTTTCTAATCTGTGCTCCCTCGTAGAAAGGAGTGGAAGAGCTGCAGGATCAGGAGGAGGGGGAGAGACCTCGAGGCTGTGGAGCTCAGCAGGGAAAGATGTCCCTCAGGCAGGAGGGAGCTTGGAGGAAGCATCTGTCTTTTGAGGCTTGTACATGGGATTTCTGTTAAAGCATCCTGACATATAAGTGGAAATGAATCCAAGGACAAGGGCCTGTGAGGATGAAGGAGCCTTCTGTCCCACCTTGCTTCAGGCAACACAGAGCAGGAGCATTTACTGCGCTCACTTGTGCCTGCTCTTTCCTTCAGGCTCCTTCTGGGAGGCTCCTGCTCAGCATGCACATCACTTCTGTCACCTCCCAGGGCACCAGCCTCTCTTCTTGTGCCCTGTAAGGAGTGGAGGGGCCAGATCCTGACCCTTAGGTGCCACCTGGGCTCTGGCCACCAAGAGTCAGGTCTGTGTGTCTCTTATGGATACCTGAGGGCTTTAGGGGATTTGGCTCTTTTTCTCCCACCTTCTTGGCAGCTGCATTTCTTTCACAGGAACAGAATTCACTCAGTTACATTTGTTGTTGTTGTTGGGTTTTTAGTTCAAGTTTGAAAAGTGTTGTCTGAAGATTTGCATTCAGTTGGAGCACCATCTGGATGGGACAGGCCAGAGAGACTCAGCTGCCGCTAAAAAAAGCCCAGAAAAACATTCCAAATCTTAATGTGTAATTACAGTGTGAAACAACAAAACCCTGTCTCAGCCAACTTCTTGGCAGCTTTGTGCTTTAGCCCTAGGGAGATTCATCTTCCAGGGAAACTTAGGGAGTCAGTTCCTGGGCGAGCAAGAGGACTGAGACATGGTGGGAAGCTGATGGATTTGATCTCTAGGGCAGGACTGTTTTTTCATGACTTTCAGTCTCCATCTGTCTGTGGATTCATGTGCTGACATTGACGACTACTTTAGAGGAAGCAGCACCTCCTGGCTTGGTGGCAGCCTGCTAGTGGGAGGGCGGAGGACAGGGCTGTGTGTGTCTGTGAGTATGTCTCCAGGGGAGGCTGGAAGCCACACAGAAGTGAAATGGAGCCAGGTTCAGATGTCTGCAGCCGGTACACTTCCAAAGCAGAATAAACAACACAACATTTCAGCTTTTCACCATGAACAATAATCAGCTTTCTGTTTTCAAACAGTTTTCTAAAAACAACACTAATGCAGGAAGGGCATCAAAACTGTTCTACAAATGTTGAGCTTACATGGGAAATTCTTTTGCAAAATGCTTTTTAGCAACCACTTCTTCCATCTCTCTTATGTCAGCTCTGGCAGCTAAGGCAGCAGTGGGCTCCGTGAGGGACTAATTCTTCTGAGGGTCAACTGGAAATATGTCGAGAGTGAAGGGCTATATTTGCTTGGGGAACTCTTGATCAGTCTGGCCTTCCTAACCCTTTATAATTCTAAAGGACATTCCCTTAATAACGTCATTGTGATTTAAGGAGGTATAATTGCTCACACCTTACCCAGGCAGTCCAACTTGCTTATTCCCAGCATCAGTGTAGACCAAGTTTGGCCACACATGCCAAGGAACCCAGCAACAGAGCCCTGAACAATTTTCCAGCTCAGCTTGAGTTGTTCAAATGCCAGCTCAGGGGTCTGTGATGTTTCAGAGGGCTCAGCCCTTGCAGACATTGCGGCCCTTGTTTCTGACACTTGGTATTTTGGATGAATGCATCACCTACAATTTATAGAGTAAGAAGCAACAGCATCCAAAAACCTATCCTCCTTGTCTGTAGGAATATCCTGTGCGGGATTTTGAAAATGATGCCCTACAGTGCATTCATTTTCAATCAGACCTTGCTTTGCAAATGGTGCTGCATCTAAAATCCACGGAACGCACTTGATGCAAACATTTGCAAGCCTGGCTTTCTCCTGAGAAGAATATGCCTTCCTCTAATTACGGCTGGTTGTCTACCCGGCTATTCCCACTGCTGGCTGCCAGCAATAATGCCCATTGTAGTGTGGGTGGAAAATGTGCAGTTTTCAAATCTCATTTATTCCATACAGTATTACATTCTCTCATGAACAGGCTGCTCATTCTCTGTGAAAAAAACAAGCCAAAATGCTCCTGGAGCAGCGTGGTCTCTGCCCACACTTACGGATAATATGAGGAGACGTTTACCTCAGCATCCCTTTTCTTCTACAAGCTCTACTGCTTCTGACTCCCACGGTCTGCACCTTTTCTCCTAATAGTTTCCCTATCCCCAGTCATCCCTCCATATCTGATTTGGTGGATTATTTCACTGTGCGGGTTATCTGAGGATTTATTTTCCCAGGCTGGTACTCTTAAATGGGTGTGAATTATCTGATATGGGGATTAAACACATGAACATAAAGTAAAGGCTGACATGGGGCATCCCAGCCCACTCTGAAATGCTGTCTGTACACATGATGATTATTAGCAACTCATTTCACAGTGGCCCCTTCAAACCATCATCATTGATTCAAACTAATGATCTAAGAAGAAGTGTCACTGGCATTTCCTGAGACCAGTCTGTCCCAGCAATGGCTGAGGTTTTCATATAAAACATCTGAACATCAGTTAGCAGATCCATGTCTTTTACTGTCCCATGGTGAGAGAGTGTGATTATTTGGTGAGCAAGAAGGATCAGAACACCCAGATTAAAAATTTCAAGCAATTGATCATTACTCTAAATGCCTGGCTAAGTCTTATGCCTAACCAGTATTTTGAAACATGTTTTTTTCCTCTAAGCCTTAATGTGCTAGAAAGAGTTGGCAGAGATTCCTCCTCAAACAGAGGATGGACTGCACTTGCAGCTGATTTGACTGATATGCAGGGCATCAACCTTGCTAAAATATGGGATTCTAATAAAAGAAGATCCTTCACTAAGAAGCCATTCTTTCTGGTGCTTTACACCACGGCATTGGTTGTGGATATTGTTAAGATATTGCTGTTTTCCGGGAAAGCAGATGACAAAAGCTGTGTCATAACCTTAGCTCTGATTAGAAATGGACACACACTTTCAGGAGCAGTGACAGAAGCTGCAGACTGGGAATAATCAATAATTGCTCTTTTGGCAAATAGATGACCCTGTGGACTCACAGAAAAGATTTATGGAAGGCAATGTGTTTTTCTTATGAAAAAGAACAATAAGGGATAAAATGTCTGTTCCAGAACTGTCGTCAGTATATAACAGTGGCTGATTTAAACTGAAATTCTGTTCCTTCCTTGTGGTATGTTCGCATTGAATGTGATGAAAAGGCTGGCTAAAAGTGCTGTGAATAGAGTACGCATGCACCACATCAAACAATAGGTTCAGTGATGCTGTGACAGCTGCCAGTGTGTCTCGTTGTACAGGATGCGTAGGCACATCAACTGGTTAGTGAGTGGAGATTAGCACAGAGAGAGTAAAGGGAGGAACAGATATTAGGGATAAAGTAGCAAAGGGACGTGATGGGAGACTTGAGTTTTAGACCTTTCTTTAGCCCTGACTGAGATGTTATAGAAGGAAAAAAAAAAAAAGTAACACCACTCTGAAAACACTAGGCAGTTGTCTTTGCTAAAACTGGTGTGGTCTGAGGAGAAAGAAGCTTCCACTTTTCTTTTGGTATTGAATTCAGAAGTCGGACTGTCTTAACAGATACAGCTGAATCATCTGGTATTATTCCTCAACTGGAAATGTTAGACAACCCATTGCAGGGAACACTGAAATGCTGTGACTTTTGAACCATGAAATGTGGATCACTTGAACACACGCTGAAGTACTGAAGGTGGGTGAAAATGTCCAGAGCAAAGGCTTGTAAAATGTGAACAAATATTCCTGGGCATTTGTTTGCATTACCCTCTGATGTCTGTGAAGAAGCCCTTTAAATTTCATTTTGAGATGCTCTGGCAGTGTGGTGAATACCTGTGCTTTAATTTAGTTTGCTTTAGCTGCTAGGAAGCTCTATTTCCAATAGTGATTTGAACTCCAAATCCTGGCCTGATTGATCTTGTCTCACCTGACAAGTCACAGTTGCTATTGTTTTAGCGCCTGGCTTGGTGCCCAAAAACGTACGTATTTGTACAGGGGTATGACTTGCCATTCTACCAAATGAAGCAATACAAATAATAATAGTTTTCACTCTGAAAGAGCTTTATAGCCATCTCTGATTTCAGCCTCACGCTGGCTCTGTGCAGCGTACTGCAAGGATTTATTACTGTTTGGTTCATGTTGAAAGACCCAGATTTTCCTGTGTAAATCGGAGCCCCCTTGTGCTAGGGACGTTACTGGTGCTCAGGGATGAAGTTTGAGAGGCAGCACAAAAAAGGGGAGTAAAAAAAGGGTTTAATGCTTTGATTTACAAGGTTAGGGAATAGAACACATAGACAAAAAAGTATTTGTCAATGGGACCATATGCCCTCTCACAAGATGGGTCCTATACGTCAAGCTGCAGTGGGAGCTCCTTTCAGAGCAATGGCAAAGCCTGATGTTGGAGAGGATAGGACAAACTCATGCTCCATGACCCTGCATGTGAGAGACACCACAGGGAGACTTTGCAAATACATCACTGGTGAGCCTAATTGACCCTGATTTAGACTAGCTTTACAGAAAAGCAATTGATCGTATCTTTAACTCTGTTTCCTTCATCACTGCCGCACATGTAACAATATATTGCAGAGATGACTGTTTAGTTAGTTGAGTGTGCTGTGAGCTGGTGGATGAGCTGAGATGAGGTGATACCAAGAACCAGGTATTTACTGTATCTCCACCGTGTGCACAGCCCCCTTTGGAAGTCAGGCCCTGCATGACATGCCTGAGGTCACCTGGGAAGTGTGTGACAATGACAGGAACCAAACCCAATTTACTCGAGTGTCCCAGGTTACTGTCCTGCCCCTGCACTAGTTTCTGTTTTAAGCATGACCTCATGCCCAGAGATGGAAAAGAAAGTGTTCTCATCTATTTATTTATACCAGTGTAATCCAAAACATATTTAGCACGTGTATAACTTGAAATAGTAACGCTATTCCGTGCAGGAGTGTATTGATTTGCAGAGAAGGAATGGCACTGTCAGAATATGGAGCTTTTATCCCATGGACTTATTTTCTGCAGGATGTCAGTCTGTGTAATCCTGCAAAGCTACAAGCCTGGCTGCCATTGGAGAAGGCTGACAGTTTTTCAGCAGTTTTTTAAGCTCTACCATCCCCCACGAGCATTTGTTCTCTCTGTGTGCAGGTGGATTGATTGCTAGGTAGCTCAGTAAATAGGTTGGGAAAATAATACTTAATTGACTTGATATTACAGGTGACTTGAAGGAGTTGGGAAAACAATGTCAATTAAACAGTGCAAACATATATATATATGTATGTTTGTGGATAATGTTTTAAAGCGCTTTTGGAAGCGGAAACTCCTATAATTTGAAATGTTATTCAGCTCTGTAATGTATTTAATTGTTTGTGTGTGTGTGTGAGTGGTAAACGGAGCTAAAGCTGTAGCTTAATCAATAGCTTTTCCATAAATCTCATCTAAAATAGAGTCCAGCTCAGCAGATGTTGATGGCTGAATTTCTAAGACATAAAGATCTCTGTCAGACATTACCTGTGATTCTGGATCTGTTGTGTGCTCAGATTTCTGTATGCAACAGCTCACCAATGAATACAGCAAAGTATGCTTTCTAATACCAGCAGTTCTTCGAATCACTTCAGTTGATTGAATATTGCATGAGACAGCTCCTGAAAATATCCTGGGCATCTTTATAGTATTTTCTTAGAACTGCCTGGGCTGTAGTAGAGCTCTCTAATCCAAATAATACGGCAGTCTGGCTGTCCACAAAACATCTATCATTTGCTCCTTACTAAATATATATTCATGTTAATTTAACCTTCATGACATCTCATAACAGACCAGGATCCCACTGTGCTAACTGTTGTCTGAATGCAGAGCAAAATCTGTGCCCTGCAGAGCCTGCAGTCCAAGTCTCCATTATTACGAGTGAAGATGCCTTTACTGGTGACAGCAAACTAAGTATGCCCATTTGTTTTTAGTATAGTTTGTGCTACAATGTTAGCTCCTAGTTTTGGTTAATAAATCATTCGTAATTGAACACCTACTTGTTATTTATCAGTATTTGCTGAGTGGTCTGAACAAAAAATTACCAACATCCAGCTTGTTAGAGAGCTGCTCTAACAGTTGACGCTTTGTTGTGTAATGGAGCAAAATAGTCGTATGACGTATCTGTTCTCCCATCTGCACAGTGTTAGTTCCATTACAGCCTTTTTTTTAGGCAGAATAATCAAGCTTTTTGCTCTTCTTAATTGCTTGACTTACAATACTGCTCAAGACTCAAGAGGACACAGGAGCTCTATTGAATGATGCCAGTTACAAACACTAAGAGAAAGACCATCCTTGCCGAGAAGGCTGTAAAATTTAGATGGACAATGTATTATGGGAGAAGAAAAAGGTATGCGCAAAGTGAGATAGGAAATAAATTGCAGAGCTGAGAACAGAACTTGTGCCTGCCAAGTCAGTGCCACTTCTTCCCAGCCACAGTTTGGAATCTGAAATCTCAGCTGCTGCATGCAGGAATGCACTGACCCTATGCATTATGAAGAAGAAAAAAAAAAAAAAAAAAGACAAAATCCTTGTAAGCTAGCAAAAGTAACCTGAAGCTTGCAATTGAGAACATAATGACCACTCAGATTTGTTCATATGCGTTTTAGTGAGCTCTACCTGGTAATTCAATTAGTGAAGGAAGAACTGAAAAATAAGAACTCCTTTGGTAGTTCTCCTCGTACCAACTACTGCCCATAACTCATGGAGAACATGAACCCTTGTGTGATTTTAAAAGATTTGTTGACCTCTGACCCTGTTGTTGCCTATTCTTTTCATGAGGAGGTGAAAGGCCTGATATGAGAACAAATCTATCTCTAGGCTCATCAGATAGTATTCATGTAGAATTGTATGCGTGTTTAGATTAAACAGATATGTTTTAGGGATGCTTACCTGATTAATCAATATTTTTAGTATCATCTGAGTTTCTCTCATCTGCAAGAACACAGCACATTCTATAGAAAAACATCGTCTCTTTTGTGGAAATCAAAACAGCAAGTAGTATTTTCTCAGCATACCAAATAATGATGGGTTGCATTTGCCCATTGCTTATTAAATGGTAAAGCTTCAAGTTGGCCTCAAGTTATCCCACCTGCTCCTTGGTATAAATCAACACTGCAATAAGTTACTCTCATACTGATAAAAAAAATAAAAAGTCCCTGCTTCTGAGGCTTCTCTGAAAGAAAAGAAAGTATTCGCTCTGAAAATGGCTGGTTACAACCAGATTGAGTGAAAATTGGAGTATAATAAAATACCTGAAATTACATCTTCCTTGCTTCCTTTTATGCATGCCACTAGCAAGTCAACACACTGTATTTGCTGGGTTCTTTTCCTGTCTCTGTCATTCCAGTGATATGTTAGAGAGATGAGGACAGAGAGATTTTTAGCCGCTATACAGTATGATGCTAAAGCTACTGAAATAACACAAGAAGTTTTTCCCGAGTGCCTACACTAAGCAATAGAAGTAAATATCAGTCAAAATTGCTCCAAGGACCATTGACTTTGTATACCCCAAGTGTAAACCAAATGTTTTGTTGAGTTCAAAATATCTGCATAACATCCTTTCGTTGCTGAAAGTGAGACATTGAAAGAGCTGTCTTTTTAGGAGTTTCCGTGAACCCAAACTGTTGAGTGAAGTCCATGCTTTCACTTCTCTAGATCCCTCCATTAAGCAATTCTGAATGCACAGAATTCAGTCTATGCTTGTTGAACTAACTGTCTGTCTGTTTTCCACTGGCTCAGAGGATATAAAAACAATGCCATGATGCTTTTGAAAAAAAATCCATATGCCCTTGGAGTATATGATATATAATACGAAAGGCTGACATTAGTGTTTGGTGTTCTAGAAGCTCTTTATCTTAGCCACACTGTGATGCAGATGTAATGATCTTTTATCTCTCTGAACTTCTTGTGCATACTCGTTGCTCTTCTTCCTTGTGTTAAAGTATTTTTAATGTTACTGTATGCTGTTAAGCAGTTACTTATATTTTAATACAAAGGTAGCTCTTTGTTAGTGCTGAGTAGTAGAAGTCTAGAACATTTTGGATCCTTTGGGGAAGGAAATATTAGTGCTGTTTTGTAAGATTATTCCAGTTCATATGTTTTTATTGGAGGAAAAAGGAGTATAAAATGGAAGGTAGGTATCGAATTTCAGAGCATGCTGTGAAATTTAGAGGCATCACTAATTAAAAGGAAAACATGTCTAAATCCCCATACCAAATCCTATAAAACTGTTGTCAAGCTATTGAGAGACTTGCTTTAGGCCCAAAGAGAGTGGTATCTAAATGAAGAAACTTAAACATTCTGTATTTAGAGAGAGCTATCAGTTTAATTACATTAGTCAAAATTTTGTCTTTCTTTTTCCTTATTCATTTTAGTTTTATATAACTGTTTTTCTAAAATCACTAATTAGCTACTGTTCTACCTTTGGCATTTATTAGAAGAATTTAGTGTCTCTTTCCCTCCAAGAGTAAACTATGCTTGTTTAGTGGACCATCTGTCTCTATTTTGACTTAATGCTAGCGAAGGGGTTAAATACCAGGATTTGGATACCAAGATGAGCAGCTCAGGTCTGTCTACCAGAGGCCTCATACTTCTTAGCATCTTTTTTATTTAGCCATTAAAATTCAGTACTACTTTTATACCTGAATTTCTCCTCCTGTATCTGTGCAGATATCACCCTTGAGTGAAGCCAAGCACTTTGACAGGAAGTCTTTCTGTCCAAGCATGTCTAGTATTTCCTTATTGTTATCCCTTTTATTGGGGGATTGCTAGTGCTTCTTGATTGTACAGGCAGCCTGGCTGGGGAACCCTGCTAGTTCAAAATGTACAGTTTGCACAGCGCAGCGTCTGTGCTTAGAGTACGGCTGGTAAGGAAAGAATTGGCTTTGTTTTGCTATCTGGACCGAGAGAAGAAAAAGTGATGAAGCCATTTCTGTAATGCAGAGTGCTTCTCCAACAGAGTCCAAATTGAAGTTTGCAAGAATCAAATGCACCGTGGAAGGTTCTCACTGAGAATGTTTTCATCAGAGGTGTTTTGAAAGTGGTAGTAACTGTTTCCTCTTTCCCTTGGCTCACTTAGCTCACAAAAATAAAAGATTTCACTTAATTGCTGGCAGAGGTGGAGCTGGCAGATCCGTGTCTCCATGCTTTCCCATAAGACGTGTAAAGCTTGCAGTCAAATGTGGCTTGAAGGACAGGCAAGGCTTGACCTGATGGATCTTGTGGAATGATGCAGGTGAGCTATCTGGCAAGGAAAAAGTGGTAATTGCTAAGAGGCTTCCAACTGTATTTGCATATTTGGTGTATGAGGCAATAGCTTTGGACACAGGTGCCTAAAACTTTCCTGATTCGTCTTCACCTGGGGCAAGGTGGGTGGGTTCAGTGGCTGAGAGGAGTTTTAAACTCATAAGGCTTAAACTTCCTTGTAGAAGGAAGTCTGGAAGAAGAAGCTGAAGAAAAGATGGTACCTCTCGATTCAGCGTCACTGTGCTAATATTTATATTACAAATAGCCCTGAAGTGGTTATCTTTAGTCCACACTAAAGTGCGGTATCACTGGGTCTCTGCCTACACGTACTGTCAAACCATGGGTGTATCATGCAATAAATATCAAAGGGAACTGAGCAGTATTAGGAAGTAGGTATTGTCTTTAGGGGGTCCATCAGTCTGTCCCAGTCTGGCAGCAGATGCGTTCCCAGGGTCCTGCTGACTGTTTGACACGTACATTCACTCTGAGGTGTTTATTCATGCATTGTGTGGAAACTTAAATAGAGCTTTAGTTTTTCTCCATTTCAGTGCTAGTCTACTACAAGCACAAAATATTGAGAGGTGCATTTCCTCTCTCTTTTGGGTTCACAGTTCTTCGTGCATCATAGATGCAGACAAACAGGAGAGTGAGTGGGGAGCTTCTGACTGTATTTTTCCATTGGACATGCTCTACAGTTGTACTTTTCTTCTCTATGATTAGAATTAATTACTGCTGCTTCCCCTATGCAGCATGAAAGAGAAGCAAGCTGAAGATATCTGTCAATGGTGGTGGAAAATGAAATGAGAAAACAGAGTAAAGAGGACAGAATTGCTTTTTGAGGCCAATGGATGTTGAGTGAGTAGTTATGCTACTTGCTAAAGAAGTACGTGTCAGATCTGTATGTCCTGCTTCTCCCAAAATCAATAACATATCAACCAGTCGGTCTCCTGAGATGTACAGTGTGCATACAGAATGGAGATAAAAGCAGATAAGAAACTACTTTTCCATGGAAAGTAAATGCGTGGGAAGTTTTTGATATGTTTGTAAATTCAGTCCCATTGGCTTTATTTATTTATTTACTTTATCTTTTTATTTTTGCACGTAATAGTTTTTCTTTTCCCCAGATTGCTTCAGCATGCCCTGCAATGCAGTGCCACTTTTGTCCCAGTGAGCTGCTATTTCCATATAAAAAGTAGAGTGTTTTACAGTCAAGCATATATTTTTAACACTGGGGAATTTAAACTACACCATGTATTTGCAGAGGCTGCTCAGTGCAAGAGCTTCCACTTGAGAAGATCAAACAAATTGGAGAAATGTTCTGAAAAAAAATTAAAGGGAGGGAGGATGCAATTCAGTGGAAGCCAAGGCAGGAATTTATACATAGGCAGGAAGAATCAGCTGTGAAGATTGAGACAGGTGACAAACCAGTTATGAAAATGGTTTGGGAACTGTGGATCACCAGCGTGCCATAAATTCTGTTGTGGAGGGAAACCAGCAGTGTCCCTTGGAAATAGGTACTGGAATGACCCCTCTGCTTTTCTCAGGGTTAGTTAGATCACAGCCAGAGCACTGTGGCTAGTTCTGGGTGCGTTTTGATTTGGGTTTGTTTGTTTTGTTGTTTTTTTTTTTTTCACAAAAACGTGGGTCAGGAGAAAAAGAGCTACAGAAACAATTGCAGATCTGTAAAACAGGATTTGAGAGGAAAGGTCAAAAGAACTCAGGATTGTTTAGCTCAGGAAAGAGCTGGATAGAGGGAAAACATGTACAGTCTTTAAACATCTGCAAGGCTACAAAGAGGAGGGGAATAATCTGTTCTCCATGGCCATGGTAGTTAAGAGTAGGAGTTATGGGCTTCAGTAGGGGTGATTTGTCTGAGACATGAAGAAAGCAGTAGGGATGTGATAGCAAGGTCTGCGTTTAAGCACTGGGGTGGGAGGCTCAGAGATCCTCATTGCTGCTTTCAGAACAAAGGGGGCACCCATCTGCCAGCAGCTGCCAGAGCAACTTAGGGCAGATAGAGAAGCTGGATAACCTCAGACAGTCCTTTCCTAGAAGTCTCTGTGTTTGAATTTCATTTTAACAGGTCCATTTGCTCTTCAGCCTCTCTGCTAGGCTGCAGATGTAGGCCCAGCGGCCATGAGATCACTAGTGTGACTCAGAGAAGCTCTGTGACAGTCAATTTACTTCCTTGGATCACCCACCCACGCCCAGCTGGAGGGTTAGCTATCCGATAAAAGAGCTGTGCATCTCAGAGTGTCCGTTCCAATCTTGTCATGGATAACACTGCTCAGTTTGTTCTTATAACCCTTCCTCAAAAGCAAATGGGTAGAATTCATTGAAGATCCTCCATGCTGAAATATGTCAGCCTAAAGCAACATCTTACTGTCCAAAAAAAACCATTGCAGGACACTTAACTGGCTTTATATTGGCCAACAGGTGGAAAAGACAACTATAGCCAGATTCTGTCTAGAAACCAACAGGTAAAACTGACTCCCTCTCTTTTTCTCTTGTCTAGCCAGTTCTTATTTGCACTTTTCTTGTTCCCCATTGCCAGCTTTTGAGGTTAGGCCACAAACAGTTAACCTGGGAGATCTAGGAACAGCAAATCCAAAAGGAGGTGTAAAGAATGTTGAACTACTTTGTTGTGTTGTTTTGCAGAAAGATTTTGTTATCCAATGACCGAGGGAGGAAAAAAAGTAACCTTGCTCGTTACTTCCAGCTGAAATGAATCCAAAGGAGAAAATATTCATACAGCAACAGTCTCTAGATCCCAAAGTCTGTAATTTTTCAATGCCTTCAATTCACTTTTCTTTCAGAAATACAGGGAAGCATCCTTAGCACTGTGCTGCAGAGGAAAAAAAAATCTTATTAGTCTTTGCCTCTTCTACAAGTCACCTTTTAGCCCCATGAAGAGAACTGCTCAGGATGGAAAATTCACCCATGGAAAGTTTTGAAGTTTGTAACCTCTGAAATGTGGTCTCTAACCTCTTTCCGTTTTCTGGAGCATTAGATACTGAGTTATGATTCTTGAAGACTAGTGTGACTGGCGTGCCAAAAGCCCCAAACGATGATTCCAGATAACAGAGTTTGCTTAAATTCCATACTGGTGTAGTAACCAGCAAGCACATTTGGGTCTCTTTATTGGTTTATATCCTTTCTGCAGTTATTTCACTGACAATTTTATCCTTCTCTTCCTGTTTTTCATTTGGGGAGTCTTGCCTGGATTACAGAGTATCACACATTCCAGTGCTCAGAATGCAACATTTCAGCATCATGATTCTTGCAAAAAGCCCCAGGGAATCATCCAGAACAGGAAAAGAAGGCCTGGAAAATATTGTTGTGAAAAATATGGTCAGAAGCATATTTAACTGCCATGTACCCTAAGTGATGGGATCAATTCAGGACCTGTAGCAGAGGGAGAGAACTGTTTGTCGAAACTCCAGCACCACCTTGTACAGCTGACTGGGCCTGGGAGGTTTCCCATGCAGCTCCTCACCAGGCAAGGCTCTGCTTCATGCGTAAGAGTTGATGGATTCACAGCTCAAATTGCTGGCTCTGTTTATCTCTCTGAGTGTGGCACAAACCCTAGTTATTAAAAATCAAGAACAGAAAATCCAATTCTAGATGTAATATCAGTCCAGGTCCAATTTTGAGTAGGTGAAATTAACTTCAGACACCAATGGACAGTTGACTGCTGCACAGTAACACAACGCAATTTAGTACAATTTTCCACAGTTGACATATGTTGATCAATATAGGACTCAGAATTTAACAGGCATAGAATTTCAATTAAACTGAATTACAGAAGAGTATAGTCATCACCATGCTAGGAAAGAGGTGTTTTAGCAAATGAGAAAGACAACCCCCTTTCTGCATGCTGTGCTGCAGCTGGTCTGCGAATTAAAAGGTGGGCTTTAGCTTTCAAATTTTCATCAACACTTAATTCTTAATCAAACCATATCATTAAGGTAAATTGTGGGGTTTTTTTCCCTTTCTTTCCTTTTTCTTTCTCACCTTTTCCATTACTATTGGGATTTTGGAAAGGGTAAGAACTGATTGTCTCTAAACTCACAGGCACTTTGTTCCACGAGTGGGCATGAAGCAAGACAAGCAAACACAAGCCCAGGTGGGTCAGTTCCGTTTTGATCACATTGGTCAGCAGCTGTGGTACGCTCAGCCAAGGCAAGGGGTGGCACAGCCACTGCATGTACATATGTATGAAAAACCTTGTGGATGTGCATGACAGGTTTGATGCTTACTGAAATGCACTGGTGTGAATGTGCATGTTTCAAATGCCCTCCTGTTTGTTGCTCTTCAGGGAGACACTGTTGGCTTGAGCTCAGAAGGCCTCCCTTCATGGTTTTGTCTGTCCCAGCGTCCACTGACTGTGTCATGAAACAGTTGCAAACATTGACAGAGAGAACGTCGCTGTTGTCACTCAGTGGTGTTTCTATTCTTTACAGAAAATAGCAAGAAGGAATCTACTCATGTCAATGAGGTAGATGAGTGGATTTTGACTAAGGTTAAGAGGTAGGAGTAGAGCAACACAGTCACAAGTGACTAAATTCCTAGCTCAGGAAATTTGCATCGTCAACCCAGTCTTCCAGCCTTGGCAGAGTTGTTTGCCCAAGTTGAACGAGAATGTAGCGCAGCAAGACAGATCGCTATTTACCG
This sequence comes from Tauraco erythrolophus, assembly GCF_009769465.1. Classification (NCBI taxonomy): domain Eukaryota; kingdom Metazoa; phylum Chordata; class Aves; order Musophagiformes; family Musophagidae; genus Tauraco; species Tauraco erythrolophus. Next base: position 27,043,118 of record NC_141474.1, on the reverse strand, counting down.
TGCTGCAGCTGGGTGTTCCAAAGGGATCTCTCCCAGGTACCAGGAGGCAGGTCTAGGTTTCCCTGAAGAAGCAAGGCTTTCAGCTGCCTCTGGCTTGTTTTGCTCTGGAGAACTGTTGAGTGCAGGTCGTCTTTTTCACAGCACAATGCTCTAAAATGCAGTCGGTGTGAGACAGTTTCTGTGTTTCTGGGCTCTTCCCTGAAACATCCATTACCAGCCAGGCCACCAGGGTGTAGAGAAGGGCTAGTAACTGCATTCAAGGATAACCCAGTGTCTTTAAGTCTTGGTAGGTCTGACCGTGCTGTATTTGAATGCTCCAGAGAGTGGCTGTGAGATACTGTGAATGGTGTGACATATACAAGGAATTGCTTTTATATCTTCTGATGAAAATGTTGTGCATGTGTGTGAATTCAGTGCTGAATTAACAGCCCAGAAAAATGTATCTATGAGAGACCTTACCCATGCCACTGTGTCTTAGCCCTCATCTGGAGGGACGAGATTTAGAGGTGAAAAGTAAAGACCTCTCAATAGCCCACTGAGCACTTTGTTTCTCTATGAAAATATGCAACAAGGGTGCCAACCCTGGCAGCAGGTTTTGTCTTGTGAACATATTTCCACTGGCAAATAGACCTAAGACCACCACACTCCCTTCAGCTGCATGATGCGCACAAGGGATATGCTTTCCTAAATGATTATCTGCTCCAAGCTGACCTTCTCCAGTGTTTTGCAGGTGCCCACCTGAACTTCTTGCCCCCTCTAAAGCCCAGACCCAGTCCATATGAAAGCTCATGACACAACTGGTGAGATGTGTTTATCAGCTTCTGGCCATGGCAAGTGCAGATTTAAAATGCCTGTCCCTCTCCATTTGGAGACAGACCATCTTCACCTGCCAACCTCCAGTGTTTTATGGAAAGTTGGACTTGAGTTTCTCTCTTTGGGTGCAGGTGAGCACACTGGAGCTCTAGCACCTCCTCTCCCTTTGTTTCTTGGTGTTGGTCATCTGGAAGGAAATACTGTGCCGGTCTTTAAGGTGGTCTTTGGGATATCTCTGCTTCCTTTTCATTTACAGCCTCCAGTAGCCTCAGATACTGACAGTAGCTGTACTTTAGATAACTGTGCTGTCTTTTCTCTCTCACATGCTTTCTCAATGGGCTCCTCCTCTTTGAATATTCAGGGGCTGATTCTTCTCATTTAGAGGGTAATTGACATTTCCATCATGCTGTACTTGTAGCTCGTCCTACTAAATGTCATTAAATTCACTTCTCTGTGGGCTAAGGATACCTCTTATTTACACAAGAGACCAAACATCTCTGCATTTGCAAACACAGTAATTACATATTGTTTTTCTGTTAGCTCTGGCAGGTTTGGAGCCTAAGGAACGGCACAGTGGACAGTGGCTGCAGTGCTCTGCAGAGTATCTCACTTGAGTCTCACCTGCTCAGGCTGCAGAAGCAGCACAAATTTTAAGCCAGGCTGGGTACTCTTGTATTCATTCCTCTTGCAGGCCTTATATATTCTATGGTTTTGTGAGGTAGTGGAATCTATTTGAATCCTTCTCTGATTTGAAAATCAGATTTTTTAAAAGTATCTATGACTACTGTGAGAGTGGTAAACCTTTTTGGACAGGGAACTAGTGAAATCTTTCTGGATTTCATAGTGGTCTCCTGGCATCAAACCACATTGAGGTCACATACAACTCAGGCAAGCTGTGGTTTCTGTCTGTTGAGGACACTTCACAGCACCACTGGTGGGCCACAGGTTTAATGGTGGTGGTCCTCAGGTGCCATCTGGTAGGTCTGTACTGCAGTGGAGTCATGGCTCTAGCCAAGGTCAGATCACTCAGAGCAACTGAAGCTTTGGAATATGTAGAGATTAAAACATTTGCACATTTGTACTCTAGTTGAGGGAAGAGAAGTATAAAACAATCATCCACGTATATAACGTATATACTGATTCTCCAAAAGTCTATTTTTCCTGGTGCGGTATGGGGACATTCATTAGTGAGACTGGGCATGATCAGTGTAAATCTCCCGTGCTTCAGTGGAAGGATTAATTGCATTTATATGACGTCTCAAAGAAGATGGTTCTAGTACAGATCAAATACTGTCTGGGCCAAACAGGGCCTTGCTTATTTTACAGGCTGCCTATAAACAGAGACTGTTAAGAGTTTGGGTTATTTTTGTTGTGTGTTGTTTTTTTTTTTTAATTATTCTTTCAGGAATTACTATTACTTCTTTTGCTGTCACTAACACTTCTGTCTGTGTGAAACAAATAGAAAGAAAATACAGTCCCTCTCTACAGCATTGCTCTTTTCTTGCTTTCTGCAGTACCTGCTAATTAAATGGTTTGTTTGTTACATCTCCTCTCTTGTATGAAATGTATTCGTGAAAAAAAAAAAAACAAAACCACAACAGCCTGACTGCAAAGACACAAACCCAAACCCTTGCTGAAAGAGTCAGAGGCATGTAGCCTGCTGGAGATTGCATCGTTTGAGTTTCAAATTTAAGATCTTCCTTTCCCTCAGAAGTGCAGGAGGTCACATCCAGTACTTGAGTTGGAGACGGCTAACCCCAGAAATAATGTTGTCAGGCAGGAAAGGAGCTGAGCTGCTGGCAGACCAGCACCAGGGTTAACACTTGTGAATGATTCTCTGCCCCGTGCTAGCTCCAAAGATTACAACAGCTATTCCTTTTCAAGTAATTACTACCTGCTTAGAAGCCTGATCCAGGTCCTTCTGGACACAGAGGAAGGCTTCCCACCAGGCTGGGATTTGGATCTCTTCATCCTTTTGCTCAGGAGTGTCTATTAATGGAGCGCTTGTTAAAAGGGCAGTTGATCTCCAGTTACCAAATAGAGAAATTGTCGATTGGTGGCCATCAGGAACCTCTGGGAATAGAGTTGTGTAGGGCCAGTAAAAGTTAACTCTTGTTGACAGCCACCAGCTCTGAAGATGATTTTTGGTAATGTTGGGGATAGTCAAGAAGGCTGGACAGGTCGTGGCACGTCAGCACACTGGAAATGGTTATTGTTGCTTTTGTCTGAAGACTGACAATAAATAACAAGAAGGTTTGACTTTTTAAAAGGAATGTTAAAACTGAATTGAGCTGCAGCCCTGTACAAATTTTGTGTTTGCACGCATTTGACAAAGCCAGAGGTTGTGACCTGAGGTCACTGCAAGCTGATGAGAGGGGAGCTTGCCTTGGGGAGTGCTTCTCTGTTCTTGCAGTTGCAGAAACCCACGGATGAGGTGAAAGGAAGGGATCGAACATGTTTATGCTTAAATCTGTGATCTTTGAATGAAGGTTATATAAACATCTAGGAAAATAAAACTGGAGAGGAACTATGTATTTACTGAAATAGAAGAAGAAACAGTTTTGTATAGAGAGGGTGAATAGTTCAAACAAACCTATATTGTCCCTAAAAATATCATCCGCACTTCTCTAAATGCTGTTGCTGGTTAAGTCTTGCCTGGTAATTTTTCAGAGATGCATCCTCAGGAAGTACTCCTTAGGAACCTGTCCTGCCTTCCTGAAGCACCAGTCTGTCCCTTCTGTTTTCTGCAAAGGGCTAATAGAAAAGAAGGGTCCAATTTCTGCCTGACACCTTTGTCCAACTTGAGGATATCCTTGGACATAACTGAGTTTTGAAATATTTTGATGATAAAAATTAAATGAAGGTGGGCGCTAAATCTTATTTCCCTCTGTTCCTGCTTTTGCTCATCTCTGACACCAGTGTTTGATGTATGTAATCAGCTGATCTGTGCTGGAAAGGTTAGAAGTGAAGGATGTTCCTGTCTGTTACAGATTAGCAAAACATTAGAGTAGCTTTGGCCTTATGAGACTTGAGGTAAATTGGCTTAAGCCACATAAGTGCAAACTCACAGTTCGCTGGACAGGTTATAGCCATGGACAGAGAAGGAGAAGTTTCTTTTGGATCATGTTTTGCTATATAGACTTGAAAGGAAACTAAAGCACAGGATAGATTTTAAACTGCATGCTGCCAAAATGTCTTTAGGTTTTGGCAAGTAATCTGGCAAAAATCAGATTACTTCACAGGATTTCCGTCATCTCGCACTGCAGAAATCTTGTACGACTGCAAATTCTCTCAAGTTTTTCCTCAATCTTGAGCTCCCAGGTATAGGATTAAGCTGAAAGCTGATTTCAGTGCCAGGATCTTGCTGGCCACGGATAGCATGAAAATCAGAGAGACGTTCATACTGCAGATTTGAATCCAGTTCTCTTCCTCCCTTCTCCCCAGTAGCCCTATCTCTATTCCTTGCACAAGTAGGCATAGACTTACAAAGAGAAATGTTTTATTAGATGCTCATGATCTCCCTTAAACTGTGGACTGTTGCCTTTTTTCCAGTTATTACTGGTTTTGTAAGATAGAAATGTGAGTTTGCCCAGGGGTGTGTTCAGTTGCTCCAGGCAATCTGGATATGCAGAATGTGTCTGTCAGGATTTGAGGGTCAAGTGAGTGCGTCACATGAAAGGTGGCTTCTCCTAAATTGCCATCTGTCTCCAGATTGATCTTGCTGGGCCTTCAGCAGCAGATGGATTGCCCCAACACACCCCAGCAACTTGTGGTTTTTTTCCTCAGCACAGTCCTGCAGTAAGAGTCATCGCTCAGGAAGAACAACTTTGCCTGTTAAGAAGCAAAACTTCAAGGAGGTAGATACAAGTAGGAAGTATTCACCTAACCAGTGGATGTCTTCTAGGTTCAACCGATGACTTTGCTTCACCAGTTCCGTTTCACTCCTCCTGTGAAACCCATCCTGTATCCCTGCATCCTAATTTCAGTCTCCGTAGTCTCCACTACCTCCTCTGTAGTTAGATTTCCACATGAATTAGAGCAGTTCTAGTTAGCACAAGTTTCCTCGCATTAAGTGACTGGGGTTTTTTGGCTTCTACCTCTCTCCCATGTTTGTCGTTTGCTCCCAGCCTCTCACGCCCTGGCTTGCGGGCTGTTCAGAAGGGCTGCCTTTGGTTTTATGAGTCCTACATCCAATCAACCAATATTGATCCATCTTTTACTCTTCTACATGAAGAAGATGGGAGGAGAGACAGAGTTTTGCTGGGAACAAATGTGCTAGTAATATCCTTTCACCTGAAAAGCATCAGAGAGCTGCCACCAATGGCTGATGATGAGAGGCAGATTCAGAGTCAAACTAGTCTGTTATTATTATCATGGGGAAACTGAGTCAGAGATATTACAGCCAGTATTTCACCTGAGAAATCTGGCTGTCTTTTTAAGAGCCTTCATTTGGATTTAGGAGCCAGGGGCAATGTCCATATCTGAATATTTTGGTTTCTCTGCTGTCCTCACTTGATACCAAGCTGGATCATCTGGACATAAGAGCAGAGTGTCTCAACACCCAGGCCTGTGCTTTGTCGGTTGTGGTGTCTCCCATCTCATGAGATTTCATGGAAATCACCCATCTCCACTGTGCCTCAGTTTCCTTGCTTGTAAAATGGGGAGTCTGCTCACTTTGGAGAGAGAGTGCAGAAGCAGTGAGTAACTTAGGGCTTGATGGTGAGACAGGAAACTGTGGAGGTGACTCTAGTTACTGGCTGTGCAGCCTGCGTGACCTTTACTTTTAACAGTGCCAGAGGACATGTCCCTTTGCAAAGCCCCAGAGTCAGTCGGCACAGCCTTCTATCACCTGGACCCTGTGAGATCTGATCCATCTCCAGGCAAGATCCTCATCATTCACTGAGCTTTTAATTCCTTAGAGAGGCAGAAGAGACAATATTCAGCAGCTGGTTATTTCTTCCTTTCCCTCAGTCCCTCACACAGAGTGTCAGTTAAAAAAAAAAATGGCAGAGAACTGGCCATTAGCAAGGAAAACAGTTTAGGGAAGAGACGAAATAAAAATGCAATCAATTATCTCTTGCCGTGCCCAGGTGTGTGGGTGCAGTCAATTTTCAAAGTCATCGAGAATTTTAGATGAGAAAAGGGAAGCTGTTCATGGCAAATTGCAAGTGTTGGGGGAAGGGGGAGGGAGAAGGAGAGAGAAAGCAGAGAGGGGAGAGAAGGAGAGATTAATTTCCCTCTTGAGCGAGAAGTGTGTTTGAGACAGACAGATGGGCTGTAAATACTCCATACCAAGGACAGGAGCTGAGGCAAGGGAGAGGCTGGTGATTGAAGTGTGACTGTGATGGAGGTAGTACATTTCCCGGCCAAGGTGACTGGTTTTGTTCTGAAAGGGGGAGATTTCTGAGATGTGGCTGCCGCACTTCACATCAACCTGGACCAGGACAGCATATTTAGACTTGATAAGTGATATCCAGGTCCCAGTGGGGTTTTCCTTAAGGGTCAGCGTCAACTGCCTGCCTTGTAAGGGAAATCTGAAGGGGGAGAGGGGAGGGGAAGGAAGAAAGAAAAAAGGGGAGGGGGAGGGGAAGGGAGGAAGGAAGGAAGAGAAAGACGCTCTTCTTTCCTCGTTAAAATTATTGAGCTGTCTACAAGTGGTGAGCGAGGGGACCATGTGACCGGCAGTTAATCACATTGCTGTGAAATGTGACTGCTGCTGATAATAGGATCTTTCCTTCAGTAGAATTTGTTTCAGAAGTAGTGATTTTCACAAAGAAAAGAGGTTGAGGGAGATATCATTTCAGATCTAACAGCCTGTGTACGTTTTCTTTAGGGAGAAAATCCTCCTTTTTCCTTTTCCGTTCAGCGTCCCTGTTTGTATTATTATTATCATCATCAATTTTTCATTTTCACAGCCCAAACTCACTGAGTACAAATGTAACCCAGCTCCAGCCTGTCTGCTAGCAGATTAGCTCCCATTTAGTCATAAAGTTAACCAACCTTGTTCCAATCAATTAATCCTTAGAACCTTTAATTTATTGATGCCCCAGTCTATGCTAGTCGTCGAAAAGATGAACATCCTGCTTCAAAATGAACTGGTCTATCTTTCCTCCAAGATACAGGAATTATAAGAGGATAGTAGTAAATAAGCATTTAGAAATCCCTTCTGTACAATCAAAGGCAACAGCAGCACAGAGCAGAATAAAGGGGATTTTAGCATGCATGAAAAACAGTGCAATAAATGAATCAAGCTCTTGGGACAGGAATAGCAGGGCTGTGGAGCCACTGTGGGCTCGGCTGAATTGGCTCCTTCTGTCATAAATTGTTCTAATGTATGTCAGGTTACTGCAGGAGTCACAGGCAAGTGAAAGGGTGCTGATCTGCACACCGTCTCACCTTCAGATTTTGCTTACTAGACTCTCTTCACTCCTTTTTGGAGGGCCTGAACTACTTTCACCCTTGTTCTCTAGGTTTTTGACTGGATTTACTGGTTAATCCAACATGAAACTTCTCCAAAGCATGCTGAAATAAGTAGGATTCTCTCTGTTGGGTTCCCTGGCTTGTAGGTCAGGTGTTGCTAAAGCAGATGCTTTAGTCAGAACTAATTAGAGTTGATCTGGTTGCATAAGAGAGAAAAAATTGTAGCAACGAAAGCATTGAAATACTGAGGTTGTTTCCACGTTACAAGACTGGAAAGGGCCTATTTTAAATTTTCTCTCCATGTTTTAAATAGTAGTTGTTATTAACACATGTTCTTTTCTGAAAAGACTCGATTTGGAAAACAAAAAGCACCTATAATTATTTTGACATTAAAATAAATTAAAACTCCTCAAAATTGCAATCAGCTCAAGTGTTTCTGGAAAAGCAAAAAAGTGCAGGTTGAGGTTCTCAGAAGGGCCTAAATAAAGGCCAGGTCTCGGCTCTTGTGCCCTTTCAGCAACAGGACACACTGTGGCTCCTCTGACAGCTTTTGCCTTCTCCGATCAGCCCGGCATACTCTTCCACTTGACAAACGATCTGCAAACAGACCCGCATTTTCTCAGCTACATCAGCTCAAAATTACTTTGCCAAGCAATTCTTGGGTTGTTCAATTGCAAGCCGTTCTTCATGGGAGCTATGTTTTGACAGGCGATCTGCTTCAAGTGGGCTCTCCTCTCCCATAATTTTTCCCTTGCGCCTGCATTGGCTGAACGTGGGTGAAGCATCACTTTGTGGATGTGAGAGGTGAGCCAGCAGAACACTTATTTCTTGCAAACGGTGAGAAAGGCAATGTACAGCAAGCACGAATGTAGCTGGAGCAAAGGGATTTTCCCTTAGAAAATATTTGTGGAAATATTTTTGATGCTATGGCCTTCTTGGTCTCCTCACCAGACAATGTGTCTAGGCTGTCTCCTTACATGCAAGAATCAGCTTGACCAAGGACAGGCATGTTCTTATGGACCAAGTCAAGTACATGCATGTGCCTATGGACCAAGTAAGGAAATTGTTTCTTTTCTCCTTTCTGCTGCTGCATTTCCTTGGTGGGGTTGGAAACATCATATCTCCGTTGGCACCTTGGTTTTAATCTACAAATGGAGGAGCCTGGCAGCCTTTGAAAGGTTTTGACTATTGGCCGGTATTGTTTTATTTGTTGTGACCAGTTCTTTATGCCTCATAAGTTCTGCTTTAATTTTTGCATTTGAGACCACTTAAAAGAATGTGCTACAGCAAATGAGGATTCCCAGCTGGGTATTTGAAGTTGTGCCTGTGTGGTGTCTCCTTTGGTACTTGGTAGGCTTTCCTGGCAAAGAGAAGGGGAAATTAGTCCTGAAAATGGCTGAGCCATGTTTGTCCAGTCCTGTGCCCAAGTTAATTGGGGCAGTTAACCAATCTGCTCAGCTCAGGAACAGCACCTTGCTGAGGTAGCGATGCTGCGGCTCCTCATACCAGAAGAAGGGTCTCGTCACTTGGAGTATACCTTATATTCTCCCTTTGAACACTGGCTGGTGACAAAGACAGGCTGTTGGAGTAGGTTTGGTTTTATCTGACCTGGTTTGGTATTCCTTGTGAGAGAATCCTTTATTCTGTCTCTCTGTGTGTTTTTCTAGACAGGCCAGAAATCCCCTGTCCTTTCTGCTTTCTCTGCCCTTTGTCTGCTAGAATAGCTCAGCTATATTTCTCTGTTAGCTGCTTCAGTCCCTGCAAAGTCATACACAGAGCGAGGACCAATTTCCTGTACCTTCTTACTAAACTGAATGATTATTCTACCAGAACACAGTCCCAAATGCATCAACTCTCCCAACCACTGCCAGGTCCTTACAGTGTGGTCCAGATGCCTTTCCTTCAGGTTTCCAGCACGCTCAAGGTAGGCCTAAGGGCCCTATTTGAATGCAGTTCAAGATACATAGTTCTGCCTCATTTCCAGCCTCACAGCTTCATTCTCTAACCTGTCGTCCCTCGTCTCCTTTTCCTATACCCTACAGCACTGCAGCCCTGCTTGCATATGCTTCTTGCTTCCCCTTGATTGCTTTTTGCACTTCCTCCCTTTGCCCGTACCGGCTTGCTTTCGCAGGCAGTGTATTTATTGCTAGCTGGCAAACGCAAGCGCTTGGACATACATTCAATTATCTTTGAACAATTTCCATTTACTCTGTTTTTGCTTTTTCCCTTTCAGTTTCGCTGAACGCTGCCTGTATTTTCTCAGAGGTTGTTCTACTGCAATACAGTCTGCTTCTGTTCTCCCTACTTTTCTTTTTTTTCTTTCTTTTTTTCTTTCCACATTTTCCATGTTTTCATTAAGCTCCCTTACTAAACTCCAGTGAATATTTCTCCACTGCTGCCCTTTCTGTACATTTGCACTGAGAAGGGTCCAGGTTTAGCCTCAGTGTGTTAAATGCTCCCTTCACCTGGAAGGAAATCAATGGTACAGGCAGATTGGGGTTTTATCTACTCCCCCACACCAAAATGTCTTTCTTTTTGATGTACCGTAATCTCCCCCTCCCTTATGGTTTCACTCTTATCTGTTTTTCCATTAAAAGTTGACTTATGCTTTACTTTTACCCCAATGGAATGCACTGTTGAGATGATAAGGGTCACTTCTGCCTACTGTTCAGCTGAAGGTGTGTTTTTGATCTTCAGATCAGTTCTCAAGTACGTAATCTTCCCTGAGACCTTGGCTACCCTCAGAGTTGCTGCTTTCCATTGCTTGTTCTCCCTTCCCTCTGGCTGGTAAAACATGACTGTATTTGGACCAACTCTTTCATAACATCTCTTATGTTTTTGTAAGAGAGACGTTTTGATTCAATATCTACAAAGAGATGGGATATTGGAAAAAAAGGAAAGTGATTTGATTGTCCGAGTTGCTTTCGTCAAAATCTTCAGGAGCAGGGAAATATCTGTAGCACAGAGGTACTCAAGCTGTCTTTAAACAAGCTGGCTTAGGCACAGAAGAAACAGCATGAGGTGGGCTGTGCAGAGTGTCGTGGGTTACGCCGCTCCAGCAACCGAACCCCACACAGCCGGTCACTCACCCTCCCCCACCCCCAGGAAGGAGGGAGAGAATTAAAGCAGAAACGGGAAACCCGTGGGTTGAGATAAGAACAATTTAATACAGATGATTTAATACACAGTGTAGGTGCTCACCACCCCCTCTTATCTGCAGCCCGTCTCGTCCCGAAGCTGCAATCCCGGACGAATGCAAGGCCCCGAAACAGAGAGGGGCAGAGAGAGAGAGAGTACTCTGAGAGTGGGAGTACTGGGAGAGAGAGGGGAAAAAAAAGGCAATAGAGCAAAAATGCAGCAAGTGCAAAAGAGCAGAAGCGGCGAAAGAGCAAAGCACAAAAGCCCTTCTGTCCGGCTGACCCTCACTTTTATACTGGGCATGACGCTGCGTGATATGGAATACTAATTGGCCAGTTTGGCCCTCAATCTTAAGTTCCGCCACAAATCACAAGGGGAATGGTGGCCCCCTTGTCCCGGCTAAGCTCCCCCCTTATCCCGCCGTGCTTCTGCACTCCGGCACACTGAAAAGTCCTTGGAGTCTCACGTCCAACCACAAACATCAGCTTGCTATCAACGTTCTTCTCAGAGCGAGCCTCTGAGTAAAACCAAAACACGGAGCTCTTCTAGCTGCTAAAAAGAAGAGCTAACTCTGTCCCAGCTAAAACCAGGACACAGAGACACACGATGCTGTAGTTTGAGTGCTTCTAACGATAGTTCAAGTAGCACTGTAATATGCCATGTTTTTTGTGACTGCAGCATAGAGATACGAGCCTGTCAAACAGCAAAGGACTCCTCACCACCAGTGGAGCAATCTGTACTGGTATCCCTTGGCTTAATCAAATTCTGGTCATCGAGATTGTCCTGGTTTTAGCTGGGACAGAGCGAGCAGCTGTGTGGAGATTAGGTGCCAGAGCGGCCTAAACCACGACATGGGTAAGAACCTGTGGAGATATCCAAAAGATGGGATTCATGAAATTTATGAAAGTAGATGGCAGATGGCGATCTACCACTGTGTGAACACGAGCCACTTGTCTGAGCTGTCCTTCTCCACAACTCCATTAGCAACATTAGCTAGTGATGGGAGCTATCATGATGGTATCTCCTTTAAACACTCTTCTTCCACCCACCCACCCCAACAGTTTGCAGTTCCTGGTGACTACAGCCACGAGATAGAGGCCTTTAGCCTTTCACCCGTAAGTAGTTGGGTATCACTTACTTATTGGGCATGGAGCTAATTGAAGGGTAGTTAATGCCATCAAGCATTGGGATGTATTTATATTTTTAACTACATGTAAGTGATTATCAACATTATAAATAATTACAGTCTGCCTCCCAGCCCCTCTGCTCCATTCCACCCTGCTAATTGCAATGCTTAGATCTCAATGAGCTCATTATGTTTTGTCGATATTCAGCTCTTTGGCTTGCTCGCTTAGTAGGGACCAGGGGGACGCAAATGGGAGCTAAAGATTGAAAATGCCAGGCTCCCAGGGATTCGAGTTAGCGATCATCACCGCTTCATCTCTATGCACAATTTATTCATCACTCCACCTTCCCTAATAAATTATAGATCCCTCAAAGGGAAGCTTTGCCAAGGGATGGGCAATTGCCTTACTCGCAGGGGAGCCCATTCTGTGCGGTATCGAGCATCTTTGACATCTGGTCCTCGCAGGATTGGATCCCTCCTGCCCTTCCCCTCCGCCCGTCTCTTCCACCCCTTTTGGGAAGCATTAACCTTTTCAATGTGATATATGCGAAAGGGCGACAGTCAGCAGTGGCAGTTCCTAATGGATTCTGTTTGTTTGGTTGTTTGTTTGTCTGAACTGCCTGCAATGCTGTCCCGGCCTCTTGGAAAAGCAAGCCAGAGAGCAACCAGTATTTTAATTAGCAGCAAAAAGCGGCGAAGCTTTTAAAGAAGAACAGTGTTTGAATTCAGAAGTAAGGAGCTGATGAACATGGGGCAGGGGACTTGGGATTCAGTCCAGCTGAAGGCGGTAGCAAACAGTGCCTTTAAGGATGAACTAAATTTTCAGTCGCAAGCCGTAGTGGTGAGTGGTGAGATGGTTATGGTGGTCTTTTGGGGCTTGTGGACTACAAAGGGGTGAATTTTGTGCCCCTTATTCTTCTTCCTGGCAGTGAAAAAGGAGCAGAGACTTGTCATATCTGCCTTGCCAAGGACTGAGAAAAAGCCCGGTGGAGAGTGCTGCTATACAACAAGATCTGAGCCTAAGGAATGGAGTTACTTTGCCCCCCCTTCTCCTCAAACAGAATCAGTTCTACTTTCCCCTCTCCTGATAACTGTTTTCCTAATTCTGTCTTAAGATGGGGATGCCGCAGCCTCCCCAGGAGATGTTTCTCTTGTGCTTCACTAGTCTTATTGCTGGAAAGCTTCCCCCAAAATCTAATCACAGTCTCTTTTATTGTAAATTAAGGCCATTGTTTCTTGTCCTATTACCAGCAGATGCAGAAAAGTTTATGCTGTTCTACACCAGCCTTTACTTATTTGTACGCTCTCTCTCTTCACTATTCTGTGGTCCAAAGTCCACAAATCTTTTCATTTTTTCCACCTCGGGCTTTCTGGACTTCTGGTCATGCTTTCTAAAGCCCTTAAAGTCCCCAGACAATTAAGCTGAAATTAAACCAACTTTAGTAGTGATAGAGTCAAACTCAGATTTGTGACTACACAGTCAAATGCGGCTTCTTGCAAAAGCCTGGGACACAGCTGGGAGCTCAGCCATCGACTTTGCAGTGACCAGAGATGGCTGCTCAGGGAAGAGTCAGTCAATCTCAGCCCTCTGCATCAGGGTCAACAGCTGCAGCAAACACCCTTTGGCACCCACAGGTGAATATTCCCTGATGATTCAGTGTGAACACCAGTGTCAGAAGCGGATCTGAGAAGGAGGGGCTCTCTCTGGGTCATGCAGAGTTTGGTGCTGCTGCATCACCTGAGCTGTGAATCAGTAAGAATTCTCCAGGACGATACTGGAACTTGTTAATAGAGGCAAATAGGGCTCCTGGAATAGTAACATGGAGATTGAGATAGGTAACACAAGCAGACAGTGAGACTGTGCCAATAGCAAAACAGGATGCCGCCTCAAAAATACAAAGATTTAATAGGAAAAAAGTCATATAAAATAATTGCGTTTACAAAAAAAATCCAAACCAAAACAAACCCAAACCAACAACCTCCTATACTTGTTATCTTTATCCACTGGGACTGTTATTTAGTCTAGCCTCTCATTTTGTTGCACAGGCACTGTGTACAGAGCAGTGCAGCAGAGAGGCCTCACCACTATAAGGAGAGTTTGAAGGGGAAGTGATTTTTACAGCCAGAAGTGACACTCTGGAAAATGGAGAGCTGCGAAGTTGCTGCTTAGGTCTCTCATAAACTCCAGAGGCTGCTAGTTAAATTATGGTCACAAGCATGTTGTTATGAAAGCCCTTTTCATCACAGAAAGCAGTGACTCTAAAGCTCATCAGTTAATGCTGAATCCCCTCGCAAATACTTGCTTTGAGATGCCCCTTTTACAAATCAAGGGCCACTCCTACATGGACTGTGCAGCGGTGTACTTCCAGCCACTTCAGCAAAGTTGCCTGCCGTTTCAAGGAGAGGAGTCAGTGGATCTGAAGTTCGGCAATAGTTTATTCCCACCCCATCAGAGGAGTGAGGGGAAGAGACAAGCAGTGGAGAAGGGGAGAGCTGCAGACCTTTCCAGCATCTTTATCCGGACACAGACCTGCTGCTGCCAGCAGCCCTTCCCTGGGGGACATGATGTAGGAAAACAAGCTGGCTTGAGTGAGTAGCTTTTTTAGCAAGGGCTTTGTGACAGCAGGCAGAAGAGTGTTATTTGTGGCAGGGACTATATATAACTATATTTGTGTGTATGTGTAGATTAAATATATATATATATATGTAGTGCCTTATCACTGCATTCCAGCTTGAATTTAAAACATAAAGGAAAAATCAAAGGTTTTAGAAAAAGCTAAATTTATCTCAGAATGGGAATTATAATAGCATAGAGGCAATTAATTGTGGGTGTGTGTGGAGATTATAGTAATATCTTATTCCTTCCCTACAAAGACAAAAATAGTGTTAGTTTCTCTACCTACTAGTAACAGCTCTAATTCTCTCCTTCCTGTTCTCCAACACCACTCTGCAGTGACCACCTACAGATGAGGTGCGTCCAGCTGATGTGAAGAGAGCTTTGGCCCACCTCATGTGTGTCCCTACTTTGGGGAGGAAACCCCCCCTACAGAAGACAGCCTGAGATAAAGTGTAGCATTGACCCTTGAGTCTGAATCAGCAACGTAGGTGGAAATGAGGTCTTGGCATTCATGAGCTGATGCCCTTTCCTTCTCATTTTACTTCACTTAACTCTGGTTGTCCTAACATCCTTTAGTGCCACTCAATCTCAAGCAAAGCACCGAAAGACGCCTTCATCATTGATTCATCCCTTGAGCTGGACCCTCTCTGCCACCCCAGCCCAGCCTAGTCCTTGCAGAGAAGGCAGGTGCCCTGTCTCTGGTTTGGCCAGACATAGTTCCCATGGCAAAACCAACCCCCAGATCTTTTTTGTGCTCTGACAGCCCTGGAAATCTGCCACTCCCAGCAGAGCTTTCTGCTGCCTGCAGCCTACACCACAGTGCCTTCTGAATCAATACTTGCAGATACTGGAGATAACTCAGGGAGAGAAATACATTAATGTAGCTAAAGAAACAAAGATAATGATATTTTTTCTTCCTTTTTTTTAGTTCCCTCCCTTCTCTCACAGAATAAAATTCTCATTTCTTCTCCCTCCTCCATCCTCATCTCTATAATCTGCACTTAGCAGGGCTCCAGACTCTTGAATTATTTCCCACTTTTCAATAAGGCCTTAAATCTTTTTTAAAAACTGCTTGTTTTAATTGAAAAATTTCAATCAATCAATTTGCCCCTTCTCTACCCTCTTGCCTTCCTCCCCTCCCCCAAACAGACCCATTTGCAGTAAATAATCTGTAGCCGGACTTTCTGCTCTAAAGAAATAAATAATTCTGAATTTGCTGAATCCTGCCTGATCTCCCAGCTTTAAATCACTGCACTTTGTACTGAGCTCAGCTGAAATGTTGAGCACACTGAAGCATGACAATTACTTGGAGACTGCAAGTGTTTTTAAAGGTACAGCCTCTGAGGCTGTGGCCCTTTCTCCTCCCAGGACAGTCTGAGAGAGCAGCTAAGCAAAGTCCTGAAGATAAATTGTCTCTTCCCTGCATTTTGCCCCCTACAAATGCAGATGTTGCCTTGTCTTGAAGGGACTTATCAAAGACTGAAAGCAGAAGTCCAGTGGTTCTTTTAGCAAGTCCTTAAGAAGAGGCACCTTGACTGAAACCATCTACTAGCCACTGGACTGAGTTCTTTTTCAGATGGATGATCTGAGGTAGGTTCCAGGAGGTCCTCTGCATCTGCTCAAACACTGGAGAGCAGTGCCCATGCTCCCAAGTGCAAATAGTGGCACTTGAACACAGAAGAGCCTGGGGTATCCCAGCCAGGGGAGGAAGGTCCCCCAGAATCATTGTGAGTCTTGCAACCGCTGTTAGCATTCTGCAATTCTCTGTATCTTTCCTCTATTCAAAAACTTGTTAATCAGTTATATGCAGGTTTATGTCACAAGGGAATGCAATCTCATATTTCTTCACGTTTCTTATTCAATTCTTCACGTTTCTTATTCAATCATATTTCTTAATTTCTTCTCCTTAGGATTATTCTTGTCAAAGCTATTGACTATGAAAATGAAAGCCCTGTCTGAAAATGCAAGCTGCAGCTGAAGAGGGAAAATGCAGCATGCAACAGACTACTGATGCCTAGTTATGATTTACACAACTCATGAGCTTCCAACAATTTAGAGAAGAAAAATGGTTTATCCACACTCTGGTGTGTTGAAACACTCTTTCTACCATTTATCTCAAAACCAATTTTGTTTGCATGGTGGTGAATGTTATGCACAAAGCCATGAGTGGAATGGCCAATGGGAACTATCAGACGTGGAACAATGGATGTCGTCATGCTTCTGGGCTGAGATGTGATGGACCAAGAGGATCCTCCAAAAGTTCAGCTCATTATTTTCTAGTGTATTTTGGGGGGTTTAATTAGAATTGGAAATTCTACTGTTTTTGCAGTTCCAACCAAACTGAAAACAAGAACAGTTAAGACTTAAGTTTTCAGGCTGTTTTTCCCTTGTGTGAACATTCGTCAGTAATAGGAGAAGATTGTGAATGCTGGATTTTTCACTTGGAAATTGCTTCTTCTCTCCTCATTCCTTTTCAGTATATCAGAGAGAATCAGCTCTGTAATTTTCATTGACTCTGTAAAGAGCTGAGGTCAGCTAATCCACAAGGGCTCCTTCCCAGATTTGGCAAGTGACCAGAATTAAACAATACAAAAGATCAGAAACGTTAAAATCACAAAAAGAGACTCATCCTAGCATTTTCCAGATACTCTGATTAAAGATCCCTTAGACATTAATGTGAGATCAGTAAATGCAAGCCCAAATTAATTTTGGGACAATTTGATAGAAACTGTTCTAATCAGGTTTTAAGTACATAATTTTTAAAGTATACCAACATAAAGAGCAATGCTGATGCAACATTTTCATGAACTAAATTCTACTGGTGCTGAAACTCACCCTTTCTGGGTTTTTCTTTTTCAGCTGTGAGCTTGATTCTGACCTCTGTCCCTTAGCTAACCTCACCAGGAGGCCACGCTGCCACAATATTAAATAAACCATTTTCTTTTGTCATTTTATAGTTTAGGCCAGATTACCATTTACAGGAGGGCCCATCTCCATCGCCCACTGGTGTAGAGAGACTGTAAGATGGATAAAATGTAACTTACACGGAGCAATGTGAAGACAGCATTAGGATAATGGAGCAGCAGTCAGAGGTGTCCCTGCAAAATCACGCTCATAGTGCTGGTAAATGGCATGTGGATTCAGAGGTAAAAATGAGCAGTGGCCCTGTTGTGTTTCCAGTGTCACTTCGGTGGTGCCTGAGACATCTCGCTCCTCTCTGTTTCTGTGCTTGCTCTGGACAGCCTGATTTTGCTTTCTCTGTCTGTGTGTCTCGAATCCCATGTTAAATGAAGCACTCCCTTTTCATGGCCACATGTGGTAGCAGCTCTGCAGCTCAGTGTTGCACAGAGGTTTTCATCAGTAGCAACACGTGTTCAGCTGTGTGGCTCCTTTGCTGGTGCTGCTGTGTTGCAGAGGGGGAGTTAGGGTACACAGGCACTCCACCGTGCTCCCCTCTGCTCCCCTGGCTTCTCTGCCGCCCTTCAGTGGCAGCACCCTGACACGGTCAGGGGTGCTGAGCTCTATCCTGGCACTGTCTCCCATGCAGCACCTCCACCTTCTTGCCTTTTTCTCTCTCTCCCTCGAGATCCCTCTGTTCCCCATGTCCAGGTGTTAGTTGGGATCTGCTTGTTTCAGTTTAGTTCACGAAAAGGGCAGGAGTAATAGCTGATATTGAAATAAGTTCAAGGGAAATACAGTGTGGTTCCTGTGGCACAGTCCTTCTGGCAGAGATAAAACTGTGCTCTCTGAGATACCTGTTCTCCAACTATCTCCTTTGATAATGATTTTGAAATATGTAACCAGATATACTAGACATTGTGAACCTTGTTTCCCTGGAGTGACAGTCTCAGGGAAAGATGCATCATCAACCCCCAGAGTTTCACTCTGTTAAACGCTGCTGAAAAGCCGTAGAATATCCGCTCTCACCCTCACCCTCTACGCCTTCCCCCCCTCAAGTCTCTATATCGCCCCAATTACACTTTGCTTGAAGTGGGTCCCCCAGTTAGATGTGATATGGGCAGCATCTCTCACAAGAAAACAGTGTCAGCCCTGTGAAACAAAAGTAAGTAACTGGTGAAAACAGCTCTGCTAAAATAGGGGACTAGTTCTGATCAGGATGGGTGTGATACAATATGGTGGTTTAAAGCTGTGTAACGCCATTTTCCATGAGAGCTCTTGTTTGAGTCAGGAAGGGGTTTGATCCATTGATGGAAGCTGTTATAAACAGACAAGAAAACCTCATCCATATTTCTCTTGAGATTGTATGAAGCTGACAGTATGCTAGCTGACCACAGTCATCTGGGACTCTCCCACACAAAATAACCCCCTTTTCATAAATAACAGGATTGTTGTTGTGGTGGACTGAGATTTGCTGTAGAATTCAGTTTGGTCGAACAAAGAGCTTCTGGGTTTTAATTTGAGCTATTAAAAAGATTAATCTTTCTTTTTGTGTCTCATTTTCCTTCTTCTTTTTCTCCTTCAGCTATTTTTTTTTTCTTCCTGTCTGTCTTTAGGATAACTTAAAGCTGTTTGTCTGAAACAAAAGACTTGCATGGGTCTGCTCAGCGGTGCCTTTGGATTGAATGGTCACGATTTCAAATCCTGCTTAGGACTAAACTTGGAAGAATTCCATAAGCTAATAACCCAGTGCAGTGTTTCAAATTGATGGAGGTGCCGTCCTCTAGATGAGACATAAAACCAGAGATCCAATCTGCTTGGCAGAGACCCCACAGGACTTATCAAAGATGAGTGGGGGCTGCTAACTGTTTTGCCCTTGTCAAATCCTTACCACTACCACGGCTTCTCTTCCTGTTCCAAAGCAATGACACTGGACCTTATGAAAATGAGATGGTGAACTTGAAGGAGCCATCCTTTTTCTAATTATTTAAAGCAGTTTGCAGTGTCTGGCAAGAGAGGGAAAGAGAGATAATCCACTCACTTGAAAGCGGAATGACCCTGAATTTCAAAAAGCAAAACAAAAGCGAGCAAATGGTGCCACCATGCTCTGCAGCAGTGACATTATTAAATGATCAGTGAGCTATTAAAGCAGCAACATTTAGTACCTCCCCTAATGACTTGTACTGCTAACTGGTTTCCAAATTGAGATTTTTATTGCCTCTACGCACAGACAGAACAAGGCTGTGTGTGTGCTTCTAGAAACTCCAGCTTAAGCAGACTCTTCACAATAGGACCGATGAATCTTCTCAGTTGAAAACTAGTAATGGTTTATGAGATTCTCCACTCCTCTGTCCTCTTTTTCTTACCAGGGCTGGAAGCTTTGGGGTATGAGGCATGGTAGGAATCATAAATACGGGGGATTTTGCACAGAGCCCAGCACGATTCTTGAACTTCCTAACATCTGTGAAATTTGGCAGAGTTGCGCATAAACAGAGTGTCCTGAAATCTCCCCAAAACCATTGATGCCATTCAAAGAGTAAATGCTGCGAGAATGGCATTTCGAGGAGGGGCCTTGGGCACGCTGTTTTCCACTTCCAGATAGAAATATGGAGCATGGAGGAACAAATCTATGGAGGAGGAAGGGAGAGGAAAGGGAATTGCAGACGCTTGTGAAGGTGAAGATTCACCCAGACGTTTCCACCATGATTCTCCCAAATGGACTTCTACTGTCTTATGCGAGCTGAGCTCCAATGATGGGAACAGCTGGGAAATGGCCTTCTATCAAGTGCAGATCAAGCTAGGTAGGGAGCTCCTGTGGGCAAAGGCACAGCATGTGTGATTGCAGAAAGGGAGCTGGTTTAAAACCAAACCAACCAATCAACCACCCAGCAAAAGTGGGTTCTGGCTGCAGTTGCATTTATGTATGTGCTCATGATATACGGCAGGCCAAAGTGGAGTCCGGGTCTTCCGTGCATCTGAAATAAATTCAAATGTTATTGCTTTGATTTGTTTTTCTCCATCAGTTCTGCAAACGTGTGCCACCTGCACTTGCTGCATGAGTCAGGCCATCTCTCGCCCAGGCTAGGCAGTCATGGAGAGAGACTGCTTTCTGGTTTTATGCATCAGGCGCCCGATGCCCATGACAGAAACCGCTCATCCTTCACGGAGGCAGCAGGCAGAGCAGTGGGGGTAGGACAGCCTGAGAGACTGTATTAGAACATGCACATTTTTTTATCCGATGCTGGTCTGAGTCTCTCTGCATCGGCGCAGACTGCAAGTCATTCCTATTTTGTGACCTTTTGGTGGCTGCACGTGGCACAGGTTTGCATTTCCAGTTTCTTCAGTGTCCATCTACTTGTGTGTCCATTTTCCACAAAATGCCTTTGCCTTTCCTGCGAATCTTAGCAAACAGGAGGTCTGTGTGGGCTGCGTGTTGAAATTTTCTACATGTTCAGACCTGTAGAAAACTGGGGTGAAAGGCCCT
This sequence comes from Tauraco erythrolophus, assembly GCF_009769465.1. Taxonomy (NCBI): domain Eukaryota; kingdom Metazoa; phylum Chordata; class Aves; order Musophagiformes; family Musophagidae; genus Tauraco; species Tauraco erythrolophus. The sequence continues at coordinate 27,022,622 of NC_141474.1, read as the reverse complement.
TAGAGGCCCTTCTATACTTCTTTTCCTGAACTTCATACATGACCAGTTAGACATAAACCATTCCTGTCTGCTCTGGGTTTAACCTGTTCTTGAAGACTTCTAGATTGGAGATTTCCAGATGTTCTAAGGCAGATTATTCCAGCGGATAACTGCCCTTACCTTTAGAAAGCTGTTACAAGGACCTAAGTTCAGCAGTAGAACTGGATTCTTCCAGGTCAGGGTTAAGGCAGAGTTGTAATGCACCACGTAGGAGTGCATAGGAACCACTTCCTTGGCTGCACCCAATCTCATCTAAGGGCTTCCTCCCCCAGGACAACAGGTCAGGTGTTTCCCACCGTGCAAACACAAGCGATGTAGAGAGACAAAGAAAAGGGCAGCAGAGCCATTTCTGGCAGTGGAGCCTTCTGAGATTGGCACTGACAAAATGTCCTAGAGACTTTACTGAGTCCAATTACCACTTTATGTCTTTAAAGTGCTGAGTAAATGAAAGAAACTACAAGATCAAGCCATGTTAGTCTTCTCAATCCCTTAAATGTTTGACAGCCCTCTCCCCTTCTTTCAAGCTTTCTCAGACTACTTCGAACTCTTAACCTTTGCCGCTGCTTTGAGTTCACATCTGCAGAAACCAAACTACCCCCAGCCATCCCCAAATTCCGGTAACAATCACGAAAACACTTTCAAAGCAATGCTGCCCTCCCTCGAATTGATAAACTTTAAGCTGTCTCCAACTTTCTGAACTTCCACGCACGTACGGCTAGTCTCGCCCGTCAGCGCTGGCAGGCTGCAGGGAAGCTTGCTGGGCACTGCAGCAGCCGTGGAACAGCCGGTGCTGTTTCACACAACCAGCTATCCCTGTCCACGCAGACAACAGCCCTGAACACCAGCTGTTCGGGCTGTGCCGTACTGCTGGGCAGAAGAATATAGATTCCCGCAGCACATATGGTATTAGGATGGCAATGAGCATATCATGATAGATCCTGAAACAGAGAGATCCATGTCACCATCCCCAGGCACAGCAGTGGGAACTGGAAAGGTGGGACCAGATCACTGGAGAGAAAAGCAGTGTCAGGAGTCATCCTTAGGGTTGTCAGCCACTGGAATAGGCTGCCCAGGGAGGTGGTTGAGTCCCCATCCCTGGATGTGTTTAAGAATAGGGTGGATGAACTACTTAGGGATATGGTTTAATGGGGATTAGGGATGGTTGGACTGGATGATCTCTAAGGTCTTTTCCAACCTAGAAATCTATGAAATCCTCAGCCACTAGACCTGGCCTTGACTGCAGTGCTAGCAGAGCTGGTAGCTGTTTTTTTTGTAGAACTAGAGCTAAAGACTGAATCACATCAGTTAGACCTCCCCTTTAAGTAAATAAATAAATAAATGACACACAGAGATCTCGCAGTGATGCCTGAACCTGATGTCTCATGCTCACTTGTTTTGATGTGTCTAATGTAAGTGGGCGGGTAATAAAAGATTCATTTAGAAGCCAGCGTCTTCACAGGCGCTGCTGGAAGCCCCTGGGACACTGCACTTCTGGAATTTTCCTCTAATGGAAACATCAGCAGATAACTATCGATAAAGTAGAACACGCACACGAAACAACCCAGCAACGGTTTATTTTCCTGGACTGCTGGGTGTCAGATGCAGAGGTGTATTTAGATTTCCCAGGTTATGTACCCACCTCAGCTACCACATCAGCACTCCTGAAATGGCCATTACAATGTCCATTTGGGGCAGTGCCCTGGAGAAGTATGTGGTTACTGTAGCATGGGTAGGCATCAGTTCAAAATAGGCAACTAAAGGAGTTCTCAACCCCTATAATACAGCTGTGGATAATGGCATCAACTGCATTTCTCGCAGTTGGACATCACTCTGTAGATGATAAGTCTGCTCTGTAAGAGTCAGACCTAGTGCTGACATTTCACACGAGCAGGAGACTCAGCCCACAGACATGTTGTCTAGCATATTATTTTTTCAATGCATTTGCAGGTTGTTCAGCTTCTTTTTAGGCAACTGAGTCTTCAGGAAGGTCTGGTTCCTCTGCTTGCAGGGTCTCTGTGGCAGCTCTGATGTGCAGCACCTGCCTAGTGTTGGGCTCAGCGTTAGCTGAAGGAGGAATCATGGCTAGAGAGGAGAGAAGAGCCCTCAGAGTTCCTGCTGAGCTATTTAAGGTAATCTGCTGTCCTTCCAGCTCAGTGCTAAAATCTCCGTTTCAGGTCCTGAATACAACACAATTAAAGAAGAGTATATTCTCCCAGGACAGTGTGGGAGTCAGTGCTAAAAGTTTGGAGGGCTACAGCTTTAATCCCAACCTTGTGTTTGTACACTGGTCCATGGCTGTTCATACCACGACATTATTGACCTTGTTTTCTGGATACAAGCACAGAAATACTGCTTGTATCCAAGCACTTTTAGGTAATATCTTCCCTGCACATGGAAACTGGAAGTCCCCTTTTGTCTAGCGTATTACTTTGTGACCACCACAGGGATCTGCAATCAGGCGTGGGGGAAAAGGGCGATTGTTTCCTCCTGTCTGTGGTTTTATGTAGCATCTGCCTGTGAAAACAAGAAGGAAACAAGATGACCCCCACTTTATCTGCTTGCGTAAGTCATTTTGCCTGAAGCTTGAGCACTGTGGGATGGTTAATGTAAAAATTGCTCATGCATCAAATAGCAGTAATTTACCTTTAGAGTCTGCTTTTCTATTATTATTAATAATTTTTATTTTTATTTTTAATTATTTTTTTAAATGCTCCTTAATTAAAGACTCACAGATATGAAGCTTGGAAGAAACGTGGCCAGGACGTTCTTGGATTACTACAGGCTGAACTCCTTGGTGGAGAGACCACTAGCACCCACTCCTAAAACTAGGTAGGTCAGAAAGCAATTTCTCTTGCTTTAGCAGGACTGCTTTTTTAATACCTTTCATGACTAAACTTCAGTGCTACTGCATTATGGCTTTATAATAAGCGTGCTAGTCTAACCGTGCTTATTTTACTGAAATTCCATTCGGAAATAAAGCATTTATGATCAGGAAAGATACCTGGTTTATGTCTGAAAAAATATTCAGGGGATTTTGGAGATATCGATATCTTTCCTGAATTTTGTCTGCTGTACACCAATCTCACACCAGTATCTTTAATGGACTTACCCTTCATTTATCTCCCAAGAGTGAGAGGAGAATCAGACCCACTTTATTTTGAAAAGTTTTAATTCTGGAAGTGAAAACTTTTTCAGTGCTTCAGGAAATTACTGGCAAGCCTGTGCTAAAGGCAGGGTTCTCCATCTCCCCTTGGACCTGCCGCAGTGCTGGCAGCGAGATGGCAGGTTCCTTCTGCCAGTCCAACTGGGACCCCTTACCTGGGGGTCCCCTCTCAGCATAAGTCCTTACTTCAGCTTTACAACCAGTTCAGTGGATGTTTGTCAAAAGGAAGTTGTTTTGGACATGAAGTAAGGCACTGTTGAACAATGCACAAAGACGTGAACAGAGGGCTTGAAACGTCCAGGCTTGAATCCCTGCAGTGCTGCTGACCCTCTGTCCGGTGTTGGCCAACTGGTGTCCTTTCAGTGTCTCTTAGCTTGTGTGAGGAGCAGGGGAGATACCACTGGAGCATTTGTTGAGAACCAGCATTCCTTGAACAGGTTAAGCTGTGTAATAATGTGAGGAGGGGATCAGAGCAGGAACCAGAGCTCCTGTTTCATAGGAAACACCGTATTCAGAATTTGCCTCTGTTCTGAGAAAACAGCAGTAATGCCTCCAAACTCAAAATTTCCACTTAAATGCTTTTGGGCCCATTGGAATGTTAAATTTGTGTTTCAACTCTTAATAGCACAACCAAATACAATTTATATTTTGCAGTGGAAAGGCCAGTTCCAAATTGGCAACGGAGGCAGCTGAGCCTTGAAATTCACTCTCTTCTTCTCCCCACTTTCTTCCTCCTTAAAAAAGTACCAGTGGGAACAGTTGCTTGTTTGCAATGGAACACTTTGCTACTGAAGATTTTCTAGTGATGTATAAGATGGATGTTACAAATATCAGCCAGGACCAGAGAGCAATTGCTGGAGTTCCTTCTGCAGCCTTTAAAAATCTTCTCAATGTGGCCATTCTGGCAGTTCGTTATATACGTGGTCAGAGCCAGCCTGACTGCGTTAGGTGTTTAAATGCTCTGCTTTGAGTCCATCTCCCTTTCTCTGTTCATGATCTTGACACACAACAGTTTAGGCTGGCTCAAGGAGGATTGTCAGCCCTGCAGTTCCAAATGTTCTTATCTGCAGGGACCTGCAGGGTTAGTAGAGAAAAGCATCCAGCATCTTCCTCTCCTCTGGAAATTGAATGTATCATTTCTCTCAGACCCCCAGAGGCCACAGCCTCCAAGGCTAAAAACCCACAACTATTACTGAACCTAATTACCACCTGACAGCAAAGTGCTTTTCCGTAGCATCATTCAGTTACCTCATCAAAAGGAATGTTTGTTTGCTTTCTTCATTTTAAATTAAAGAACCACTGACAGTGGTAACTGAAGCATTTTAATCTCGTCAAATATCCATGTCCATCTCTATAGAGACAGCCATGCCAGCAGGGAAAGATACACATCTATAATCGGGTTGCACAGAGCAAATTTTCCTCGTTCCCCATCAGAACTTAATGGGGTGAGGGATCTTTTGTTTGGGGAGTGCTACCTCGCAGTAAAATCCTCAGTATGGTAAATGTTCAGCCCAAAGCCAACAGATGTTTAAGGAATAGATTTTTAAAGATTCATGTTGTTAATTTCCTGATAGCTTTCGAACAGTGGCTTTTCCCTGTAAGTAGACAAATGCCTTCTATTTGTATCCTGGGTTTTGTCACCTGACATTTGATGAGAGCCTGTATATGTGTGTGTATATATATATATACACATATATAAAATGTACATCAGTGAAACGAAATTGTTCTTTGAAGCTGTCGTGCTAACTGCAAACCTGTCCAAAAGAAAACCCTACAAACTGCTGGGAGAAGGGAGACGGCTGTGGTTTTAAATGTGTTAAATGTGCTAGGCAGTGGCACTAGGAAAGGATTGGAATATGTAAAATGATACTAAATATCTGTGTAATCAGGACTAATTATATGGCATGGTTATTAGCTTGAAACAGGACATGTTGTGCCCACAGTTTATGAAAATATATTAAAACATTACCAGATTCCACATACTCGTTGAAAGAAAGCTGCAGAGTTAATAAACGTGTAAGGGACAACTAATTGGCTGCTTTGTCCCAGCCTACTCCAGGCAGAACAATTTCTGTTTGAGGGAATTAGCGCAGCAAAAATGTGTTATAACAATAGCCCTGGAAATAGCAACAACCTGCAACTCTTCCAGAGCACATCTGAAAGATCTTCAAGCAGGAAATGTTTATGTTGGTATCACCGTGTTGCAGAGCAGTAAACTGAGGCACGGTAAAGGGTCCTGAGAGTCAGAAATGTGGCTAGTACCTAAATTCAGGAACCTGTTCAGAGTTTAGTCCACATGGTCTGACTGTCTGACAACAGCCACCCCAGAGTACAGGCAAGGCAGGCAGTTCAGTGGGAACTGAATTAGGATCATCTGGAGCAAGAGGCAAGAACTGATGTAACAGCTCTGGTTACAGAACCAAGACTGAGGCTGGGGCTAGCTTACCCTCTGCTGTCCTCTATACTTGTGCAGCTTAAATATTTCAAGAGGTAAAGAGAAATAGCTGTATCTGTATAAGGTGCTTATGTGCCTGTAAGTGAATCCAACTGGTTGGCTGGACCTGTGGTTAAATTCCACCTGCCCTTGTCTACAGAAGCCCCTGGGACAAGCGTCACCTGTAGGTGGGGCCATCAGTTCCTGGCTGTGGAACTGTGCCCACCGCCCTCCCAGGAGTCAGGCTTCACCGGCTTCCGGAGAGGCCACTGTGACCGTGAGGGTAAGGGCTGGAGCCCCCAAGCATTCGCCGTGCTCGCTGGTGGGGAGGGCAGTAGGGGTGCTGCGTTTTGTTCCTGAGTGGCTGGTTGCTAGAAATTAACATCAAACCCACTGTTGGGGTGGTGGTCTCTGAAGGGTTGGGGTGAGTTTTGGTGCACGTAACTCTGCACTGGGCAATCCTGTTCCCTCCCAACATGTTCTCACCAATGAGAGAAGGTGTTAACAGCTGCAGGCCATAGACACCAAGTGTAGAAGCTTCTGCTCCCTCTGTAAGTAAAGGAAACTCTGGGCAATCCTCAAGTCCCCAGGTAGCTTGGATCCCTGAAAAGACCTCTGGACTGCATTAACTCTGTAGAGAGGCCAGAAATGAAAATGAAATGCTTAAAGTGTTTTTTTGGCACTGTCTTTACTTCTTAGATGGTTCTTTATTTATACGCTCCTTATCCAGCGTAGTTATTCTCCCGTGCACCCTACCTCCCCCCACAGCTCATCCAGTCCCTCCCAGAACGCTTCAGCCCCTTCCTTCTGGCTGAGCTTCCTCCAGCCTTCCCCGGTTCCCCCGGGAGTCCAGCCCTATGGCCATTCAGGGTTTCCCACAGCCTGCAAGGGAAGGTCAGGACTTGTTTAAAACAGTAACCCCAATGTGTCCTGCAGTCCTCATCGTGAGACGACCCTGTGATCCCAAACAAATGCCCAGTTCAGAAAGATAATGTCTGTTGTTATCAGCATACTAAGCAATTATTTTCCTGAAGGTGATGTGTCTGCGGCAAGATAGGAAAGCATCAATGACTCAGCTGGGGAGGGCAGGAAGGTTAGAATATTTTCCCATGCGAACTAATGAATTAAAAGCCTTGCTGAAAATGCTGGATGTTTTCTGGAGTGACAAGCTGGTAGCCCTATGAATTTCTAACAGAGTAAAAGAGACCTCTGTGCTGCCTTCAGAAGCTGCTGGAGAAGAGAGCACTGGCCACTTAGACATGCTTCAGAGAGGCTCAGGAAAGTCTGTCTTGGACACAAAGACATCTTTCTAAGGTTGGGTTAAGTGGGCATGGAGCAGAAGAGCACAGTGCAGAAAGGGGCTGTCGGGTTGGCAATGAAGGTTCATGCCCTTCCACTCCTCTTGTTACTGTCCTTTTTTAAGCTGCTTGGTGACCAGCAAATTCTGCTCCCACTGCACTCACTGGAAAGCATTTGAATAGGGCTCCCTCTGATCCTGCTGGTGGCACAGGGGGCTCCTTTGAGTCTCTGTCCCGCACTCACCTCCTTCCTACTTGTACCAGAATAAAGGTTAAGGTTGCTTGGGTCGAAAGTGAGAAATGTCCTCCACTGATATCTTGGTAAAAGGTGAAAAAATCATAAGAGATTATAAGAGAAAGCAGAGCACAGCTGTTACAGACAATGGTTAAGGTAGGAAAACAGAACTTTTGCTGAAAAATTTGCAAATGCCAGTCACCTTGCACTGCCTTAAGTCCACCCCTTTGCTCATATCAGTGGCGCTCTGTTCTTTCACTCTGGCACATTGACTGTGCAGCAGAGCCCTGCTCCAGCACAGCATCAGCAGAGGAGCTGTTGCCCCTTTAAACCACAGACTTTCTTTCTCTGAGAGCCACCATTTCCATGTTTCTCATTTTCTGTACACACTGGAGTTCAAATTGTAGAAGTGCTGAGTGGTTACAGCTCTGGCTGAGGTTAGGGGAGCTGGGCTTTAATAGACACAATGTGAGTACCCTGAAAAATCCCACCTGAGCCTCGCTAGTGGAGCATTTTACAACTCATGTCTTCATCATATTTCCCTGTAGGTAAAACTCAGGCTTTCTGCTCACAGGGGTGTTGGAAGAGAAATTCCTTCCTACATGGGATGTTTCCAGTTGCTGCACTGAAACATGTAAGAGAAAAGTCCAGGAGAAGATGAATAATTGTGTCTTAGAGCAAGGATTTGATGGCATCCAGCAAATAATGCCTGGGGCCACACACTTTAAAAGAAAAGGACAGAACAGAATATTGACTGGCCTTGCATTAATTGCCGTCTGTCCACCATGCCCTGAATGAAACAGCAGTCTTGCTGAAGAAAAAGTAGGCTGTGATGAGGTAATTAAAGCCGCATCAGAAGGCATATCCGCCAGGAGGTTGAATTAAAATTGCTCTGACAGCCTTTATTCTGGCAATTCCTCCTTTTGCTGCTTGACTTTGCAGGCTTAATGATGATGTATGAGTTCACAGCTGCGTATCCAACAGACTGGGTGGGCCCACGGGACTGTCCCGTCATCCTCAGACGTGATGGGCACCGTCATCTGCATCACACTGGGTGAAGCTGGGGAATGACTTCCTCTGTATAGGCACAGTCTGATGGGAGCAATTCTGCCAGGACAACTCAGTCTTTCAAGTTTTGAGACCTATCTTGGCATGAAAGAGCTATGTCCAGAGGCTGTGTGGTCTTACGGGCTCAGATTGATGCCATCCCAGGGATTTGCTGCTTTCTGGCATGTGCTGTGTCCCACAGGGATGTTCTTCCCAGTCGACCTCTTGCTGTCTTTCAGAAAAATTCTTCTCTACGCTTTTAAGATCTGCCTTCAGGATTTTTGAGGTTTCACCTACATCTGTTAGTGCTTTCTTTGACCTGGCCATGACTGAGATGCCAACTGAGATGACAGCTGAGAGTGACGTGAGCTGGGAGCAAAGCCACCTGTCTGCTTTATGTAGATGGCTGCTTCTTGTCATTCTCTAGGGGCTCTGTCTGCTGCCATCCCCAGATCACTCTCCCAGACCTAAATCACTGTCTTGTCAATCTTTTTCCTCACCATTTTCAGTGCTTAAGAAGAGAGCGGTGTCTAATAAACAGCAAAAAAAAAAAGTGGATGACCTAGCAAGAGTTATGAATTTTGTCAGGGTAACAATACTCTAGACCAAATTTGATCTCAGTGCAACTGAAATCTGAAATACTCCACAGCTTCCAGGGCACAGTAGCACTGCAATGCTGTGAAAGTGCGAGAAAGGAAAATCTGGCACCTTTTCTTTTCTCATGACTTTGCTCGCAGGAAAGGAGATGTTGCTGGCAATCTTTGAGCCATTCATTCCTTGGGCTCTGGTGACAGGGCATAGGCGTATGTTACTACAGGAAAATAGAGCCCAGTTGGCAAACTGGTTTGAATGAAACATCTGTGCAGGCCAAACGAACTACACGTTCTCTGACACGGGCAAGGAAACAGCTCAGATTTCAACCACACGTTTTGGCCACACTGAGAGGCGACCACTGCTACTAAGAGCAAGTTCAGTGTCTCCACGTTTTTTTTTTAATTATTGCAAAAATAGAACTGACTTAGGTCTTCAAGAAGTTTCCCCAGAACGATCCTGAAGCCATTTGTGAGTCTGGCCATTCCTCTTGCCCACAGACAACACACGCAGGCTCTTCACCTCCCGAGGCGACTTGTAACATTGGCAGCTCACCTTTCTACACCCCAAGGGGGTGAAGGGACTCCTAGAAGTCCCAAGGCAGCAGAATGGTGCCAGTATCATAAAAGCTACTGTCAACGCCTCCTGAATTGTGCAGACACAGCAGAGTGGTTTGTTCCCGTTTCCCGCACACTGTCTTACCTGGCTCCCTGCGTGTTCAACCAGTGCAAAGTTCATATAAGCGTTTAAAAAAACCCTTGCTTTATGCTCCCACATTGGCCGGTGCTCCTTTAAAAGGAAAATAAAAAAAAACAAAAAACAAAAAACTGCTGAGGAGTCAAAGAACTTCAATCTGATTTCTAGGGCTGTAAATTGCATTAATAATGGGAGCACTACTATGGTTTAAAGGCAAATTACATGTTTTGCCTCAAAAATTAATTTTTGTTTTTTCCTCCCTTCTCTATTGGTAATTATAATCTGTCAGCTCACTCCCACACAAGTCTGCACGTTTTATGCAACTCTTGATACTTGTAGCTGTCGTGAAAGAAAACCTCTCAGGCTTTAAACGAACGGTGACACATTTGCGTGGGTTCAATGAAAAGGATCCGTTTGCAGTTTGGGGAGATTTGCAGTGCTTGGCCAGCTCCCAGCGGAGGGCTCACCAAAATACCACATTACAACAAGCACCTTGTCAAGCGTTTGGGAACCGGAACGCCGGCTGGAAGGATTTTACCCTGGATTTAAGCGCGCACACACTAAAGCACATGCAAACAGCCAAATACACCTGCGGCTTGGTCCTGCTTTTAGACAGTTCCTGAGCAGAGTGTGTGTGAAAATACTTCAGCACTGGGCCAGGGAGCCAGTGTGCCTGATGGGTGGCCCAGCAGGAGAAAATAATCTACATTACTGTATGAGGCAGATTGGGTCCACGTTAACAATCCCTTTCAAAATGAAGGTGCTGTCAGCTGGTTTAATTTAATTTACTCTACCCTTAATTTACTTTTGGAAATGAGCTAAATGAATAAATTGAATTATGGCTACTTTAACTCTGAAGGAGCATTTCCACATAGGAGCTTACTGTGGTTTCACTAATCAGCTTTACATTTACACCCTAAATGTATTTGGATTAGCTCTCACAGGCATCCTTATGTAGATACGCCTGGAGATACCCACCTGCTTTCCTTTTTCTTCCTTGGGCTTGTTGCTCTGAGGAAGCCAGGGCTCAGTAAGCAGATTTACAGCATCTGTGCCATTTCGTGCTTCACCCCTGTCTGGACTCTCCCTGTATTTCTAAAGAGCTGTATGTACATGTCTGATGTACATACCACGTTAATCTCAGTATCACATTGCTAACTCAAACAAGCTCAAGAGATGGCTGTTTTCTGCTAGCGTCTCATCAGGTAAGTGCAGTCTGTTATTCTCCTGCTGCTCCATTGGAAATACAAGGATGAGAAACAAGACAAAACCTGTTCCCATCCTCTCTGCAGCTTCCTGGTCCAGGGTCAGTAAAGATATGCAAGGATGGCTGGGTCTGAGCCACATGTGTTGCTTGTAATTGTGGCTACTTCTTCTTCTTCTTCTCTTGATTGATAACGTGATTCTAGTTACAAGTTAATAATTCCTGCCTCTGTGCACTATCTTGTTGGTGAAGCTAGTGTGCATGGCTGCAGTGAGCTGGGGAAGGATGGCAGGAACCGAGGGATGGACGATAAGTAGCAGGATCCCTTCTGTGGCAGAGGGAGACATCCACAAACTCTCCTGGGGAGCAGGTTCTAGTATGTTGTCTTCTCTATAAGCAGCATGGACCAGCCCCTGCATTCAGAAAGGTAGGGCCACAGGGCATGGACCTGATGAGATTTCCAGATAGTGCTGGGATTTTCCATGCACTGCATTAGTGGGGTTTGTATGGCCCAGAAATCATAATGCGTTGTAACAGGTGGGTGGTCATCTCACAAGTGTGAATTTGTGCTCGCTTTCTGGAAATAGGCACTGGTGACCGCTTGCAAAAAAGAACAAAAAAAAATCAACCCTGTTGTAATGGCTGAGGATTTCTGACCTTTGCTCTAACGTTTTAAATTTGTTTTTATTGCTTCTAATTGGCCTTGCTTTGGAGCACGCACATTATCTAACTGCCAGGGCACTGGCTGTCATTATCTGCTGGGCCATTTGATTTGTGTTTTTTACGTTTGAAACTTGTCAGACATTCCCAGAAAATACTGTGCTCCCCTCGCAGTGTCAAATATGGGCCTGGTTAATTGCGCATCCCTGAGAGCGAAGCGTTTGAAGTAATCAGGCATTGATTGTTTAGCTGCGATGGCTGCAATGGAAACGCGTCTCATCTGTGTGGAGGGGAGAGTGTAAAAATTAGATCAGCAGATACACGACAGCAGCTAGATTTCGTGGTTTCAGGGATCAGAGGTTAGCCATTTTCCAGCCTTGATGATTCATTTTTGATCCCACTCATGTGCCTCGGATAACTTTGTTTCTCCTCTCTTTGCAATTTAAACACAGAATTCTCTTCTGGTGTGGCCCTCTTTAATATACCGGCTGCAAAGTCACTAATTCAAATCTACTGCTCCCCACTTCAACTTGCTTCATGGGACGGAAACAAAAGTCAGGAAATGTGTGTGAGGAAGAGCTCAAAATGCCACAGTGGCACAAGCATGTTTATGGCAGTGGCTTTGTGAAGCTCAGCTCATCTAAAACATTAGCCTGCTTTGTAAATTCGCTCATTCATTTTAAGACCTTTAAGGTTTAAGGTTTCCTAACCGTTAGAAATCCAGATACAGTTGTTTTAGATGTGAACATGTACACTACATTTGGAGTAGATGTATATAGGGCTTGTCTTCCTGCAGACAGGCTGAGCACGCTACGGGAAGCAAGAGGATTACCCCCATTTTGCAGATGTGAAAAAGAACATTGCTGGAAACACCGAGATGTTAGACCTCCATGTGAATTATGCATCTGCTGTATTTTGATAGAAGCAATTTTGCTGTTGAAATTAGAGGTTGGCATTTTTTTCCCATGGGGTTCTGTAACTCAAAATTGTGTTGAGATCAAGCATGTAGTGGATTTTTTTTTAGCTGTAAAGGTAAATGTATTCAGATTATTCAAGTGGTGATTTTTTGGATGTACAATTAGTTGACTGAGAGATGTGGTATAAATTTGGTATTGTAATTGCTATGCCTCTGAGATTTCAATTTGCAAAACAGTTTGCATGGCTGCAAGATTAACTGTTGTACGTGTGATGAGCACGCAGCAGAGTTGTGATTTGATCGTGACTGTCTGTCAGCTGGCTGTACGTCAAAAAAACATCACTTTGTCACAAGTACCTGATGTGAACAGAGTGGCTGATACTCACGATGCTTCAGTTCAGTGGATGCCTGGATGGCTGCTAAAGAAGGCCAGCGTCAAAACTTCCCGCCTGTAAGTGCTCTTGGTTAGACAGGATTTCCTTTCATGTGTTACCCAAATCATGAAAAAAGAAGGAGGTTTAAGACCCACTTTTATCCTCTTTGCCTGTTTTGTATTATATTGTTTCCTTCACTCGCAGAGAGGAGAATAGGGATGATGCTCAGCAGCATTGCTCCAGTGGACTGGCCAAGCGGGCACGGAGAAATGAGTGTCTGTGCAGGAGAGCCAGGCTTGGCGCAGACAGGATCCCAACCCTGCCTGCCCGGGGAGAGCCAGGCTCGGCACAAGTAGGAGCCCAGCCCTGCCTGCCCGCCCAGCACCAGCTCTGCCTGGGAGCAGGCAGGCTGTCAGCGGTGGCACGGGCAGCGCTGATGCGGCCCCAGGGCAGGGGATGCATTGACTGGCTGGTTTTCCTATGTTTTTCAGGATTCTCCGTTTGGTCCACAGCTGCTGCTGTGTTCGGGTCTCCAGTGTTGTCTAGGAACATGTCAATGTAATTATACACAAAACAAGAGAAACTGCTTGTTCTCACTTGACTGTGCTCTCAGGTCTCCCTCCCAGGGTCCTAATTTATTTATTTTTGTCTCAGTGTTTATCTCTTCCAAATACCACTGTGCCTTAGGTTGGTGATTGAACTGTGGAGATGCAGTAGATACTGAACTGGTGGCAGCTGTGACTGCAATGGGGAGGGGAGGCCTGGTGGAGGTAAAGCCCTCTAAGCCCAGTGCCCCATTGGCCCCTACATTATTTCAGTTCTTTTAAAACGTATTTTGAAACCTCCTTCTGCAAATAAAAGCAGAAGCACTGACAAACACAACACCCGCCTGGTGGGGAAGGCAGATTTCCCCGAGTCGCTATAGCAGGTGGGTTTAGAGGGGCCCAATTGCTCAGGGGTGAGTCAGGGTGGAGGGATCAGGAAACCTGGGTTTCCATCTCAGCTCTTTTCCTTTCAGTTCTCCCCAAGTCTGCATCGTGGCCTTTGGTAAGTCACTTCACTTTCGGTGACATGGCTATGTGAATGGAGAGGTCCTCCCCTTCGTAGTGTTTGTGTCTCAGTAGGAACTGGTAGAGCACCAACATCAGCTTGGCTTGGTCTCCAGCCGGGTAGAGAATACAGATAACTGATACCAGAGAGAGTGGACTGAGTGCTTAGAGAGTGGATCAGGCACAAGCAGAGGATCCTCCCCGTTTGGGTCCTGCCATAGCAGTGGGGGGTGAATGAACTAAATTGGCAGGGCATGGCGGGTATTGGGAGGGTCAGGAGCAGTCTGAGTGGGCACCCTGAAGGCTCACTGGAGCCCCTTGGCTGGTGTGAGCAAGACAGACAGCGCGGTTTGATTTCCTTCCTCAGGATGGGAATGAATAGTCAGGTTTTGCCACTTTTACAAAAGAGAAGCCAACAGAAGTTGTATCTGCTTTTACAGTTGCAGCACAGCCAGCTTGGCGAGGGGAGGTAATTTACATTCTGCCTACATAAGTGGGAGATCCGGCACCATGGGGCTGGAGCTTGGTACACGCAGGGGATGGATGATGATGGCTGCTGAGCTGGAGCTGCTTGGGATGAGTGTGGAGGGACCCCACTCTCCGCCAGCAGTCCGCAGGCAGGGTTGTAGAGCTGTCTTGGCTGGTTCCTCTGGCTCCTGGTCTCAGTGTTTGAATCAGAGGCACCTTTGCAGTTCCAGTGTGAGCTGTCAGTGCTGGTGGGGGTTTGAGGTGAAGCTCCCTGCTCCAGGATGGCCCAGTGCTGGCTGAGTCTCCCTGAGCAGCGAGGGACAGTGCTGCAGGACACACCCCTTGTCGCTCAGTCTCTCGTCAAAGCGACGTCTCTGGGTACAACGGTGTTTTTCCAGGCCTGGCTCTGCCCAGCAGCTGGACAGACCTGGGCTGAGGTTCTCCAGTTGCATGTGCCCGTCTCGCCATGAAACATAAGTGTGTCGGCAGCCAGAGGGAGGAGTGATGGCGCGCGCTGCGCTGTGAGATGGAGGGGATTAATTGAGGTCTCTAAGCAAAGAGGTCGTGCAAGTAAATAGAATAGAAACATTACAGACTTCACTGTAATAAAGGATGGAGATTTACTTTTCCTTAAAGTAGCAGACATTCATCACAGACACCGTAAACGCACACCCAGCAGCACTTCATCTGGGAAACCAGTAGTGAGACTTACCAGGAACCAAAGCCTTACAAAGTAGGTCTATTCCCCTGGACAAGCTGCGGGAAGTCGAGGAGCTGCTTCTGTGGTGCTGAGTTGTGAGGAGCTTAGTTCTTAGCCTGTGAACTCCTGGGGCATCACTGCAAAAGTACTTTGTATTTAGCACAGCTCTGCTGCTTTGGAGGTCAGTATTTAAACTCCCACTGCTCTGCTACGACTGCAGCCTGAAAGGTGCGCTGGAAACACCACGCTCCAAACTTACAGTGACGACTGAGGTTTTGCATGAGTGCTAGATAACTGGAGTGAACAGGCACAGTGACATAGCAGTATCACATCAGGCTCTCTGACGGCACAGCTCTGGATGCTGGAAGCACTGGTGTCGCGTGTTGGGCGATGGGTGTTCACCGGCCACGCAGCAGGAGCCTGTCACTAGAGTTTGGCCCCAGCTGGGAACACCCCTGGCAGCGGGGGCAATCCAGTGGTGAGCAGACCCGTGAACCCAGCTGTCCTGTGAATGGTATATGCCCCAGAAGGAAACATTCACAGTGATACGAAGGCTGTTAATGAGCAGAAATGAAGTGAAACGTCTCAGGCATGCGAGGGCTGCAATGGGGAGACAAGAGCAGTAAGCGCATTAGCCCAAAGGGAAGCAGTGAGGCCCTTCCCTTGGAGAGATCAGAGCTAGCACAAAGCCCTTGAAGTCTCCTGGAAGGACTAACCCTGCTCTGGCCAGAGGAGGATGGGACCAGCTGGTCTTTAACCACCTCTAATTTGTCTCAAGCTGCCAAAGCCTTCCTTACAGATGCACTTCAATGTGAGACTTCACACACGGCTTCTCCTCGGAGCACCATCCCACACGCAGCTCACCTGCTGCTGGAACACCGCAGCATTTTACCATACCTGTCCTGTCTCTCTCTTTTCTTTTGACAGGAAAGAAAAACTGCCGGTTTTTAAATGCACCACCCAGAGGGGCCAAGGGAACAGCTATGCTGGCGGCAAGCCAGAGAAGAGGAGCCAGGTGCATCTGAAGGACCAGTCTCGCTCCACACGATGAGAGGAGAGAAGAGGAGAGGAGACGGGGTGGAGGAGCACGTCTAGGTCTGGAACCAACGATGTTTCTCTTTTTTTCCCAGACAAGTATTTCTGAGATAACAAATAGTTCAGGGAGAAAAGGAGGAGAGGGAAATTAGCTAGAAATTTTACTATTGATTCTTTTTTTATTTATAGATGGTAAATCAATTTCAGGGCTCTTTTTTCCTTTTTTTTTTGGTCTCATCTCTGGGGAAAAAAAAAAGAGTGACTCAATAGATTTACAGAAATCATTTGTGGTGCCTGAAAAGCTATTTGTTAAAATGAGAAAGCCTCCCCTTCCTCCACCAGCCTCTCTCTCTCTCTAAAGGGGTAATCCATACGATGAGCTAACGAGGGAGTCCTGGCTCCCCTGCTGCCCCATGGGATGTCTCCTCTTTTAGTGTCAGGCTCAGAAGCTCTTATGCCAATTGCATGTGCTAGCCCTGTTAGCTTGCATTAAGAGAGCCTGATAAATAGCTTCTGGGAGTCAGGCAGGCGCTCCTCAGTGTGCCGTTTATCATCCGCTGCATGGTCAGGTGTTTTGCTCTTCTATCAGATCATTTGAGGAAAGGAGTCATGAAAAATGTTACTGTCAGGCTACAGGCATGAAACACACTGCAAGACCTGTCTAACAGGCAGGAACCATGGTCCTCCAGCAAAAACTGGTTGGGGTCTAGAAAGACTGGACTTCCCAACCAATGTATGACTGAGGCAGTGTGAGCCGGGGTAGTGCTGAAAGGTATGAACAAACAGTGTTGTGCCACTACTGTAACAAATCCCAAGTAAAACCTCACCACCTTCCCATTACATGGATGGTTCGTGAAATCTCTGCTCGAAGCCACCATCACAAGGCAGCCTTGTCTCTTGTCTTGTGTGACTAATTGAAACAGCTGCCAGCGATGTGGATTTGAAGCGCGAGGCCAGTGATTCTCAAACAGGAAAGTAAATGAGGGTGACCCTGAGGGGAGACCGAGAGTCTCTCGGGATGGGAAGGGAGAGCGCACTTAGAAGTGCCTCTTGCCAACCCATCAGAAGCCTTGGGAAGCAGTTTCTCTTCACTATCTTCTGCTAGGAGTTGGGCTGCAATAGTGGCTTGGAGAAGAGAAGGTGCCAAGACCCAGTGGATAGAGAGATAAAGGATAAACCAGACTGAAGGTGAAGACAGACATGTGAAACACGACTGAATGAGCCCTTCTTGCTGTGGGGTGGCCCTGAAGAAGTAGTAGCCCCAGACACTCCATTCTGTAGTAAAAGAACTGGGTTGGTTGCTCCTCTCCTTTTTCCCAGGATTTGAGCACCATGATCTAGGAACAGAGTCAGACTCAGCTGGGTCCTCATGGTGGCCTGTGTGTGAGAAGAATGGATCCTGGGGGTAAATGAAAAGGTATGAGAAAAACTGAGAATTATAGCCTAAAATAGACCTTCCAGGTAACTTAAATTTACTGTCTCTTGTGAAAATACTCTGATTCTTCAGCAATGGAGACCTGGCTGCAAGGCCTGAGCATGACCAACACTGAACCAAGGTGTGATCCTAGGAAGAACTGAAAGAAGCTTGGGTTGCATTTATGCAGCCAGGAAGCTAATAGGCCCTCATATGTGCTTATCTGTCTTTGAATCCAGTTTCCATATCTGTGTCTCGACGGACAGAAGGGAGCTCTGTGTAAGGTCCTTGAGCTCCTTTCCATACAAGTAAACACAAAGCATGCAGAGTCAAGGCTGAGGTCTGCGCTCTGTGTCTCAGGAACTCACACGCCCTTCCGGACCCCCATCACAAAAGACCTCTTGGGAGCAACTGGCACATGGTTTCCATCCAGGTAGCATTACAGCAGCCAGAAAGAGTGAGCAGGTACAAGTCAGGACAAAAATTTGGCTTTGCATGCCTCTGAAAAAGGAAAAGCTACTCAGGATCTGACAAAACTTGAGCTGATTGTCTCTGTGCATTAGCCACTCGTTAGCTGGGCTTTCATTAGTTAGTTTCTCTCTGATAAGGGGAACTTGGTTGAAAACAAGAAAGAGATATCCTACTGGAAGGAAAATGGCTTAAAACACCAAGCAAACCTGATATTGTCAGTATTTCAAGGTGAGGGAGTTAAACTGTGCACATTTTTAAGGAGAATAAAATGCCTTCATATGATGAATTCCAAGGCATCCAAAAGGCACAGTGCTGGCTCCCTGTCTCCAAAAGCAGAGTAATGAATAGCAGTGACAATGTGATAATTAAAATGACCTCTTGGAGATATGGATTAGAAGGTATGCAGAGGGGGATAAGTTCTCCTTTGAATTAATCTAGTGTTAATTTATGACTATCATTGGGTTTTATAGGTTTTTAGTGGAAGACTTTCAAAGTTGGTTTACTGGGGTGATAATGTTCCTTCTGCATATTCATTGGAAAAACACTTGCAGAATTCCTCATTATTTCTTTTGAATGGCTCTATATATATCTATCTATATCTATATATAATGAGAGAGTTTCAGGTATTTGCTTAGTTGCTAAAGAATCTACTTCAGAAATATGAATAAAGTTACAGAAGCATCTGTGGAATGAGTGTATTGTTTCATTTTCATTCCTTCCTCCTCACAGGCCCTCAGAGTCACTTCAAAACCAAGACGTGGACAATCTGGTTCTGGGAAGCCCTTGTGCTGCCCTGCTCTTAGTTTTGAGAGGCTCCTGCTACCTGACTTGTAAAAGTTGGTCTGTTACGTTTAGATTTAATAACTGGATCTTCCTGGAAATCGCTGTCTCCACTTCTTGTCTCCTGCCATCTGTATCTGCCCCACAACCTGCAATTTCCAGGTCTTAGTAGATGTAGACTGCTCATCTCTGCCAGAAATGCTTCCTTTCTGCTGAGATATCCCAAGCTTTTAGTTGGATAGAAAGGACAGATTGGAGATAGTTACCCATATGGGAAATGATGACATCCCATTTGTCAACTCCCATGCTGGTAACTTTCTTCCCATCCTCTCCACCTGCCTAGCAATACCATAACATCCAAACATAAGGTTATCTGCCGAGAGCATCTGCCTACCTCCTCAGTCAGGCAGCACGTCTCTTCTGGAGCCCACCCTCCCCATCCTTGTTCCAGCACATCATGTTCAAACTCTTTGCTCTTGCCTCCTATTTCACGTCTATTTCTGTTTGCCTCTGGCACCTTCTGGTCCACCCACACCCACAGCTGCCCCTATCCTTTTTTTCCACTCTAAACCTAATCACGTCTCCTCTGAACCCTGTAGGCAGAGTTGACTCTATAGTGCTTTCTCCAGAGACCCACCTCTGCTTTTGGGGTTCACCAATAAACCTTGTTTCTTGAAAGCTCTCGCTGACCAGCTGGGCATGGGAGCTGGAGCCTTTCACTGCAGGCTCTTTACTAGCTTGTATGATGAGCGCTTACACTTTGGTGTAGCACAGTACGTGTGATGCACACACACCATTTCACAAACGCTTGGGGACGGTATCAAGGGAGCTGAAAATATGAGACCTTTTGCTCCCAGTGTCTAGTCCTCTTTCGTCCAACATGAGCACTGAGGTCCCTCTCCTCCATCTGAGCAGGCAGATCCTGCTTCAGAGCCTACTTCTGGCCAGCCAAGAGCCTCTTCTTCCTGGAGAAGGTGATCTGTGTCTCAGATGTAAGTAGTAAACATTGTACTCTCAACAAGTAATTCTTTGCTAGTCACTTGTGTCAGATTCAAAGTAAGGCAACGCCAGGGACTTTGAAAGGTCCAGAAGCCAGTATGGGTCCAAACCTGGGTGTCCAATTTGACAGGATGGTATTTACTCTTAAGAACAAAGGCACGTGTTTACCCGAGCACAAGTCAAGGGCTCTTCTTGTGGGGAGACCAGAGCCCCATTGCATTGCCCTGTTTGTTTCCATTCTCTGCTTGGGAAGCTGGAGGGCTCTCCCTTGGAGCAGTAGCAATGTATTTACCTCTCTTTGTACAGGACTGGGTGATGAATATTAAAATGCCGAAATTAACTTGTTTTCTGTGCATTCTGCTCTCCTGACAAGAAAATCCCACTACAACCCCCTGCGCAGGCAGTCTAACTGCGCTGAATTGGACCCTCGCTGTGAGGGGATTATATATTCTGATTGGGGCTGCATTTGCAATTATTTTCTCTGCCACACCAAAGACCTTTACTGCAGAGCTGCAAACCAGTTATAGGAACATGAAATGCTTTGACTTCTTCACTAGGGAAACATTAATCCAATCACAGGTTATGTCCATTACAGACTATGGCAATATTGTATACAGGAATTCCCGGGAGAAGGTTCTACAAAAATTGGAATCTCTCTATAACCATGTTATGAGATTTACTGGTATGGATAAAATGGGCAGAGTTAAAATTACCAGGCTGGCTATCTCTAAAAGACAGGTGAAGTCTGCTGGCTATCATTGCTTCATAATATTACAAATGGAAAAGCCCTGAAGTAATTGAATAACACATCTGCTGAAAAAAAACCTTGTGAACTGCTACAACCTAAAGATAAACTGCAAGGAAACAATGTATGTACAGCGCCCGGTTAAAAGGAAAAAGATGCTTTCCTTACCTGGCATAGGGAGATATCGCAAATGCAGATACAGATTCTCTCTTTGCCTCCTAGATTATATGTGCGTGTGCTTTATATATATGTGTGTGTCTGTCTGTGTCTATCTACCTCCGTTCGTATAAAAATAAGTAAAATCAGTTTCCTCAGCAGCCTGAGGCATAGTTGCTAAAATCATTCGACATGGCTTGCAAAGGAGCTGATTTCTGTCCCCTTAAAGTCTCTCTGTCCCTGCGCAGAAAAAGATTTCAAAGCACTTTGCAAGAGTTGATTAAGGTTTTTCCCTGTGCTTAGTTTCAATATTCAGTGGTCCATAGCCCCAGTTTAATAGAGAGCAACTTCACTGGGTCTCCGCAATCCCAGGGCTACAAGGAAGATGTGTATGGATGTAGCTGCTGCAGCCACGGCCAGGAGCCGCCTGTCCGTGTAAGTGCGTGCACCCTGCACGCACCATTCCGAGGGGCAGGAGGGTCCCAGACCGCCGACTGCCACACCACCTCCCTGTAAACACAACCGGGTCACCTCCAGGCACGGAAGAGCCAGGCTCCATGAAGCCACACGTTCCAGACCCAGTTGAGCTGACCAACCATCGTCTCATCCGTTCTCTGGAGGTAAGTGCGCTACGGACTGGACTGTGGTGTGTGAGGGGACTTCAGATCCGATCAGACACAAGACATCCTACTGTGGTTCTGCCTGGGCCTGCAGGGGCACTTCTCATCACTCATGTTCTTCCCCATCTGGTAGCTCCGAGCAGAGATCCAAGGGCACCTGATGTGCACCGCATTGCAGCAGCATGGCAGTCAGGGGTTGTCATTGCTGGTTAATACAAGGAGGTGTGATTTATTTCTCATTTCATGCACCTCTCCATGGCAGACTAGCACACACAGACGGAAGATACGCTTTGGAGAGTGCGATCCTGGAGGGGTTTGAATCCTCCTGTGGAAGGAACACAAAAGAGGCCAAGACCATGAGTACTGATGAGCAAGGTATGTAAAAGAACTCAGAAATCAGAGTCCTTTTTTTTATTTTATGAAGTTGTTCATTAAAGAAGTTATTTATCATGGAAAACATTAAAAAAATATCCATAGTTACAAAATACAAAAATGCTGCTTTTACAGGAAGTCTTGAAATTTACTGTCAGGAAGCAGTGGGAACAGAAGCCAGCCAACTCTAACTTAAGCTGCAGTTATCAATAGCCTGGGTATACGAAGGAATATTTTCTTACCAGCTAGTGTTTGGAAGAAAAATAAAGTACTGGAGCAGGTTTTTCCACTGGGGATGAAGTCTTTCTCACAGTCATAAGGGAGCCGATATCCTACTGTGATTCCCTGTTACACACACAAAATTATACCAAGTATAAAAAGCCCCCTGTTCCTTTTGCACATTTAGGGCTGTTACCCCTGGTACTCTCAGCCAAAGCAGCCTGAACAAATGCTGAGGATTTGTACACATTTCCCCTCGGTGCCAGGCGAAGGTGGGGAGCTTTTCTGGGTTTGTTCCCTGTGCGTACCACTAAGATTACCGGGACTTGTTCTGTAGCTTTTATGACCCGTTTTAAGGCTGGATGAAGAAATTTCTAGAGGTGTAATTTATTTTAGGCACTGAGTGGAAAATACAGAGCATGTCCAGGGAGGCTTGACTAAGAAGTAGGAGGAAAGAGGAGAAAAAAAGATGGAGAAGCACGATTTAACTTCAGCTCAGGAAACCGGTTAGAGCAGAGAGGTGCTCTTTAGCATGGGGTGCCTCTTGCAGAGCTTGTGGTTCAGCACTGAGGATTGGGTGAAACTTTTGGTCCTTTTAGGTGAAGGAGAGTTTTGCTATTCTTCTAAATAAAGCCAGGACATCACCCTGGAAATCTTGAATGCAACTCTCAGCTCTCCTGTGGATCTGATGTTGTAAGATTTAGGATAAGGTGAGGAATGTTTCTTTCTGTGATTCACCTCTACCATTCAAAACCCCACGATAATTCTACCTCATACTAATAAATACCTTTTTTCCATGTGAGGAAACACCCATTTCTCACATGGTGGCCCAAGACTCAGGCAGCTGAAGCGAGCTGAAGCAGGAGAGAAGTGGGTCACAGAGTCAACGAGGGAGGTCCCTGGTGTAAGCAGAGTAGCAACAACTCTCAGGTGTTTTTCTAATCCCTTACTCTTAAATGCACGTAGGCCAAAATCCTCTGTTACTGTGAGTCCTCTGGGTGAACAGCTGTAGGTGAGTCGCTACGAACAGTAATGATGATCACAAGCATACGTATCAGCAGTGGCACAGACTAGCCCCGTGTTTTCTGCGCTTGGGAAGGAGAAGCACAGCCAACATAGTCAGCCCTTGGCTGCCCCAAAGCATTTTCTCGTGCTGTTGGGATGATGTGAGCGCTGTGTGTTTCTGGAAAAGGCATCAATCGGTGGAGCTAAACACCACTAGCCCCTTGTTACTGCCCGCCACAAACTTACCCAAACCTAACCGAAAGAAGGAAGCGATCCCTGGTGTAAGAACAGATGGCAGCCTGCCCTTGCCCGCGGAGACCACGCACCCAGACAGGGACAGGGCTGCTCACTGGGAATCGGGTCTGTCCCAATCCCAGCTGGGCCAGCTCTGGCATCACAAAAACAGTTCAGCCCCAAACGAAGCCACGAGGCTAATCATTCATCAGCACAACCGCGCTGATGCCAGTGCAGAATAGCAGGAGAGACTCTATCCCCGCGTACTTTTAAATCATCAAGCTAATAAGTACCCTGGATGATAAGATGTAATCTTTTAAATGCAGTATGGATTTCTTCCTCTGAATTATGTATGATAACATCTTTAGGCATGAGCTTTATTTTTTTTACTGAAGGAGCTGTCTGGTGGTGGTGGTAGTGGTAATCACCGTATTTTACAATTCCGCAGGCAGGCCCGGGAAGGCTCCCTATCGCTAGACTCTGCTAACTTCCTAGGAGTGTTGGGCCCTAGGATGGTGCTAGAGCATCTCCAGGAGATGTGAGGCTGTTAACCCACTGGTTCAATAAGTTGCTACCTGTCTCCAAGCAAAAGTAGCCAAATCTCACATTGAGAGAGATTAACAGGGAAAAAGGGAATGAACACGAGGATTTCAAAGGTGGCCGGACAAATTCACATCAAATCTGGTCACGTGAAGTCCCCATCTGGGGCTTGTTGGTTGCACAGGGGTGTATGGGGACCACATGTTACACAAGAGGCAACAAGCACCAATTAAAACAAACACATGAAATTCCATCTGAATCCAAGAAAACACTCTTTAACTGTGAGGGTGGTCAAACACTGGAACAGGGTGCCCAGAGAGGCTATGGAGTCTCCATCCCTGATGATACTCAAAACCTAGCTGGACATAGCCCAGGGCAACCTGCTCTAGCTGACCCAGCCTGAGCAGAGGGGATGGACAAGATTATCTCAAGATCCTTTCCAATGTCGTTCATTCTGTGATTCTTATACCCATTTCTGAAATATTACTGGTCATTTTGCAGCAAGCAGAGTAATAATACCAATATTTACCTCTTTTGCAGCATTTTTCACTCCTTGATCTATAATGCCTTTAATGAGGTTTGTAGTTCATCATCTCTTTTTAACAGCCAGGGGAACCAGGGCAGTAAGAAAACAAGTGATTTGCTTAAAGATATTGAGGAAGACAGAGCCAGAGGGACTCAATTTCCTGAGTGTCACCTCCTGTTCCCGGACCAGCACTGCAGCTGCAACGCCTGTGCAAGTGGTATTTCGAGAGAGGTGCCTGGTGTGTCCAGCACCCCGTGACGGCAGAGGCTGAAGCGCTGGATGCAGCACTCTATCCACGGATGCAGCCCTTGGACCGTAAATCACAGCAAAGGCGAAACGCTTCCGTGCTTTGCCAGGGAGACAATGGCGCAGGCAGCTCCGCTCCGGCGAGCTCAGCTGAACCACGCACAAGCAAGCTGGTGCTTTAATGAAGGCGTATTTGCAACTGGTAAAAACAGCCTTTACCCACCAGTGCTTCGAACTACAGGTCTAGTTTCTGTGTATCACGATTTATTTTTTTTTCTCCCAGTGCTTCTACTGCAGGTCTCACATTTGGCCAAGTTGCAACGCGTAAGAACAGAAATATTCTTTATTAATAACAGTAGTATTATCAATCCTTAGAGACTGATGTTTCTAATATCATAAAAATTCCTTAATTAAAGCTCTCATTACAGTGATTTGGCAACTCAATGTATTTTGATCTATTGACAAAACATCTTTATAAAAAACATTCTGATTTTTCTCATGAATATTGAAAATCAGACAGAAGAGCAGATGTGCGTGCAAGTCTACAGACACAAAAGCACAGAGCCCCCACTTTAAGCACTTGCTTTAAGCCCGGATCCTGACAAATAGGAATGATCTGCGTGTTACTCTTTGGTGAGCTGAATAAATACGTGGACCGTGCGTGTACGGAGCAGAGGAAGCAAGCAATGGCCATTTATGGAGGATTAATCACAGCCATGTATTCTTTATTTCCTATTTATGGGCGATACAGTGGGCTGAATTTTAATGAGCTCTCACTATGGTGGGTTTTCATGTTTCTGCTTTCAGCAGTTAACACTTTAGAGATACCAGAAAAGGAAACAAGTGGGATGGATACGGACTGGGATCACTCTCTGGTTTTGGCGATAACTTCGGTTACTGTCTTCAGAGAAGGAACAAAATCATATCTCGTGAGTGTGGGCTTCTGGGAAGGTAACTTGGAAATGGGTGCAGTTAATGATAACATCACATAACAGTCAATAGAACCAGTGAGCCGAGTTCAACCAAAACCAGCTCTGAGCTCAGATTTCCACTGTCTCTACCTAATGCAGTTATTAAACTAAGGCAAAACGGGGAACAAAATGCTACCACTGGTGTGCAGTGAACATTTGTGTCTGGAGGGGCTTTACAGCTGTTCAAGTGGGATAGTCGTAAGCAAGTGGAAAAGGGAGGCTCCGGCCTCGTGCCCCACTGAGTCAGTGATTCCTCTGGCAGCACGAACATCTACAAATGAACATGGGGGTTTAATGTTGTCTGAAATTGTTATTTGCTAGACAAAGCTGGCTTTTCTTAATGGCCAGAGCTGGGAGCTACCCCTGCCCGGGGGGCAACACGGTCCTCCCTGGCCTCTGACTCTGGTACACTTGTAGCTGGAAAGACTGGCAGAGCAAGGGTGGTAAGATTTCAGGTAGAGCTCAGCAAGGCTCACTTAAGTATTATTGCGGGAATGGCTCCTTTGTTCTTCCTTAAGTTAAATATGCAGTACAGCAGAACGCCCTTGGCAGAGACACAATCTTCATCCCTTTGTTCAAGGAGTGGAGAGAAGAATAATTAACAGGGCCCTTACCTCTTCTCCTTGGATGATGCTCAGTTTGACCTTTACAGTACTAAAGTGGTATTAAGATAAGAATCACGGACTGTATCCTGACCTCAGTTACACCATGGCATACCTGGATGTGGACTCAGACCACTAAAGAAATCAGAACTGACTGGGACGGAGACTGGTATTCGATATTTCTGGCATTTCTAGTCCAGCCAGTTGGCAGGATCTGTTACGTCACCCCACACCTGCCCCACGCCCGCCGCTCACAACGCGTTTATTACGCGTGTCACTAATCGCACAGCAGGCGATTAAAATGGAGAGCGTTTTAAAAGTCAAATTGGCCTTTTGCATCACCTAATTTGGGATGGGGGCCAGATTGCTCTGGATGATTTAGATACCTAACTCAATCAATGAGTATGAGACATCGCAGTGCCTTTGGAAAAAAACCTGCAGCCCCTAATCTTTAAATTTCATCTTTAATTTTAGAGTGAAATTGGTGCTTAGAAAATATAGCTCAGGGAGGGCAGGGAAAGAAGAGTCCAGTGAGCAAAACTGAAATCTCGCTGAGCCAGGGACTGTTGTCAGCCAAGGAGGAGATAGGAAATTAGCAGGCAGCGCGGGCTGGCTCGCTCACAGGAATACATTGACAAAATTGATGTGGGGAGATGACGCCATCCAGCCCCTACAAACCTCCCGTCCTTTAAAACGAGGGCCCCTGGGTGACAGATACTTTTCCAGGCATTAACACTCTGGAAGCCTAACCAAAGGACAAGATCAAGAAAGTAAATTTGAAGGAGTTACTTTATTACAGATAGCGCTGCCTTTTCCAGATAGCCACGCTTCAGTTAAACCCACTGAACCAAACGCCACGTTGCAATTCAGTCGGCAAAAGCAGCTTGCCCCAAGATATGATACAGGACAAGCAAAATTAATAATTTTGAAACATATAATCACAGGAAGAATGTGAGGAATTTTTCTTTTTATCGGGACTCTTGAGATTCTCCTCCTGGGCTACTACTTAGAGCCCAACTTTGTTTGTGCTGTTGGGATCCAGTTTTCATACCCTAGCATAAAAACAGGCCTTGGAAAAGAAAGCAGCGTTATATTCTGCCATACACAGTGGGCCAAGTGGAGAAGAGCAACTTCACCAATGGGTGTTACTCAATGATGGGAAGAATTTAAGTGATTTTTGTGAAATGAAGTTTTAGCCCACAAAGGGGCTTAGGGACCATGGAGACTTTAGAGATTTGAAGGCAAAACGATAGAGCTTTGCTTCAAAGTCAGCCTGAGATGGCACAAAACCACTCTGAAATTACCCACCAGCTTCAGGTTATCCTTTGTGTTGGGAAGAGGATGCTTTGGCTGTCTTTTCTGGCGCTCGAGAAAGATCTCAGGCTTCAGAGCTGCCAATATTCCAGTGCTGGAGGTGTGTGTAAGTTGTGACAAATAAGATGGGACTTACAGAGGACGGAGCGCTGTGCAAGTACAGTGATGGAGACAATATAGAGTTTCCTCCTGGATGCACAAACGCTTTTGGGATTTCTCAGGGTCTTACCAGCCCAGTTTGAGAAGAGAAGAACATTGCTCGTTTGGGTGCATATGTCTGAGTGTTCGTGCAAGAGCACACACACGTGCACAGGCAGTCTGGTGTTAACAAAACATTTCTATCAATTCTCAAGCACGGTCAGTTTGTCCTCTGCTACACCTAGAAAGCGTGAGCAGCATGGAAATGAAGATCTACTTCTCAGGAGTAATAATTTAGCTCTTTTATGTAACATATTTATTAAAGCTGCCTTCACAATTTCCAAGTGCAATTCTTTTTTATTTTATTAGGAATTAAACTTTCAGATCCCACGTGTGGCTTTGAAAATCTCAGCTTTTTCTGTAGGTCAGAAACACCACAGAGATTTGTAACAACTTACTCCTTGCCATAGGCTTTGTCCACAAACGGACACAGATCAATGGAGTGGGACTCAAACAATGGATGCAGCCCAATGACCAACACCTTGTACCTTCCAAGCCCCGGGACCACAACACAATGTATGTGGGAACCACAGCAGAGGATCCAGCTGGCAGAACACGCACAGGCCAATCTTACTGCATGAAAGATTCATCCAGTTGCTCTTGTTATCCCGTGGCTTCCAGGGAATACTATTAGAGCAGTGATTTGATCTTCAAGGGTAGGACCATGCAAGATGCAAAGTAAGTCAGCACAATTCCTCTTCAACACTCAAGCAAAGGAATATTAAATTCAGGTGAGTATTTGATTGACCAATGTGGGGGGCAGAGGGCTCAACCATGGGGGATGTTGGAGACGGCCTTTACAGCATCAGCAGAGGTTATGAGGATCCCTATACTAATTTCCTTCTCTGACCTCTAAAGTAAATCTTTTTTTTTTTTCAGTTTCTATATAGATCAACATTTAAAGACACAGAAACTAGTGAAAAATAGACTAAAATCTGAGCTAGAGTCCAAGCCAACAGGTCAATGAAGACATAGTTCAAGACGGCAGCATCATTCAATCACCTGTGGCCATGTGTCAGCTGAAAAGGAGTCAGAGAAGGATTGCGCCTTCAGTCTGCTGGTTTTTGTCCTCCATCAGGCCTTTGCAAGTCACGCCAGTAAGCGTGCTCCCAAAACCCCAACAGTTCAGAAGAGAATGCTATTCCCAGGGCGTCTTCTTGGAAGCGGCAAAGTTGCAGCTTTAGATTGATGTTCATTTTTATTTTGTGATCATAGCTAATTAAAAGAAATTAATAGAAACATAGCCAGATCCAAAAGTTTATTAGAAAAGAAGCATTGTAGTTTAATTATGGCACTATGTTGTGTATGACACAAAGCCCACTGAAATCTGAATACTTGATGATCTTTGGAATTTGACTAAGAGCTCTTCGGCCTTAGGGAGAAACTTGACAATTACTAATCTACATATGCTGACAATCTCTACATATCAGGGGCCCCATGAGGGTCTTTAATTGCTCTGTAAACTTCAAACTGGAGTGTTCTTCAGCAGGAAAAAACAAGATGCTGCATTCGAGCTAAAGAAGAGTGGTAGTTGACGTGTTTATTAAATACCCCCGGGCCCCAAAGGATTTCAGGGTGGAAGGTTCTCTGGGTAGATGTGATAAATGCAGCATCAGATTTATTCAAGGCAGAACAATTATGCGTGAATGCTCAGGTGCCACTACAGCACGATGGATCCAGGAAAACTTTCTGCAAAAGCGTTTCCGCAATTCCAAACCGTGTTTCTATCCTCTCATTTGCGCAGCCCTTCTTGCCATGTTTGCTTGAGCTTTATGACTGCGCACACAAAATGTCTGCACACTTTGAAGGGAAATGGGCAGTGGATTTTATAAAGTGCAGAAGACCTGAGCTTTTCCAAAAGCAGAATCTGTGACGTTTGCCTTACTGTTGCATAATTGTAGGCAGTGAGTTTTGTCAACGTATTTGGAAGGGGAGGGACATCTCCAAGATACCTTCAATACAGACTTGAATTTATGCCTGAAATGTTAGTAGCTCTGGCTCAAAAGGTAGCTGCAGGAAAACTGATAGTTTCATAAGAGAACTGATGGCTTCATATTCCTTCCCTTTAATTTACAGTTTGACACAAGCTCAGACTCTGACAATGAAGGTTACTCATGTGTTATGGACAGCGCAGAACGTTATTCTGGCTCATTCTCCTGTTGCTGTATTGACTTGATGTCACCTTTGATGTTTACCTTGTACGTGGTCGACATAATTGGCAAGCAAATTCTGATTGCTCCATTTCTCATTTTATTTCTTTGTATTTCAGGAACTTCTAGTTATCCTCCCGCTGCCATGAGGGTTCACCAGCCCTACTGAACTGGCCACAGCGCACGGAGAAAGAAATAACACTAGCCCTCCAGAAGCCACCTGACACAGCAGCATCGGTCTCAGCAAGGGGTTTTACAAAGTGCTTTATCATTTCTGGGGAGCAAAAGGAGTGGACAGAGCTTGGACTCCATCCGATGGGATCTGCATGACTCGCCATCCGGAGAACACCTTGCCTTGCAATGAAGTTGATCAAGAAATAATTGGAGGGAATAAATCTGGAAACTGCTAGTGCCAGCTTCATTCTGGGCTCTAACGACACAATCCAAACCTTTGAATTTGGGGAGTGAGAGTGTTATCGACGCAACACGTTAAACAACCTTAACTCCAGTGAGCAATGGCACCACGATAACACTTGTTTATTAGCAAAATGCATCTGATCTCAAAGGCCTGCATGACAAGTTCATTACATATCAATTTAATTAGCTGATTTACATTTAATTTACATTTCAATTAATGTCTTTAGCAACAAAACGTTGCCTTAATAGGGTAATTGCCTGTTAGGCAATATGTAAAAGAATAAATAGTCACATTCTGGGGAAGAATTCCTATTTTCAATTTTTTATTACCATAAATAACCTAAATAATTATTGCTCTTAAGGGGCCACGTCCCAGTTCCCTTCTGGGCCTAATTATAAAGACTTAGTACCTCATTAAGCAAAATGGTTTTGGAGTCACAGAAAAGCATTACTCTAATCGTGACTCATTAGTTTCAACAAAAGAGGGGAAAACTGCAAAAGTCGGCACATTTTGCCATATTATTCTTGTGGTTCACAAGCAGCAGCACATTTCAGAAGTGGCCGCTACAGCTGTGTAGGCGTTTCTGTCACGAAGCCCTGTTTTCAGAGGGGTTTTTTTGTGTAACTTTGGTCATTAAAAGAGAGTCACGTCCGACTGGAAAAGCTGGCACACGCGCCCCCGGCATGGAGCAAGAAGCTTGAGCAAACTTTTGGTTTTCTGCTCCCTGAGAGCTCATCTTTCCCCCATGCGGCCACATGCACGGAGGCTCGGTTTGAGGCTCTGATGTAGGATCCAGCTTCTTCTACCATGCCAGAAGGGTTGCTTTCATCGCCATAATATATCTTAGCGCATAGAAAACAGAAATATCTTTTAGGCTTTGTTTGAATTCGATGATGCTTTATCACAGTGCTCCTTCCTTGTAACTAGACAGCAAGAATTGACTGCAGGCTTGGGTGTGAGCAGACTGCCACTTTGAGGCTCTTAGTGTTGGATCCAAACCACTGTGGCAATCTGACGGAGAACACTGCTCTCAGAGACACTCACTCTGCTGGTTTAAATCTGTTCAAAAACCCGTGGAAGGTTTGGCGCGGCGCTGGCGGGCTTTATGCTACGTTAGGCATTGACTCTCTGTGCTAGTTGAACGTTACGCTGAATCCGGCATCGCCTGTCCTTTGGCAGCCAGCGCAAAGCCGATGGGAAAGCACTAAGCTGGGAAAACTCTGTGTCAGGAGCTCTGGCTGATTTGATGTACGTGTCTGCACTTTGTTTGAAGTTTGTTCTCCTGGCGATCCAGTGGAGCAGGGATCCAGAACTCATGACAGGAGCTACGGCACTGATTGCATTTGCTTAAAATAACGTCATGCAAAGGAAAAAAAAAAAGGACTGATAAAGATTTTGTTTAGTAAATAACAAATTCATAATATTCTAGGAATATATAGAGCTCTTAAAAAGAAACTGTTTAACTAATGAGAAAACAACCTTTTCATATAGTGTTAGTTTGCTCATTAACCTCTAATGATGATTCATATGTAAAAGAAACCTAAACTCAAACACCATGCTATTCTTTCTTACACTGCAGATAAAACCAAAGCTAGAAATAGGATTTTTTAATGATAGTATTGTGCAGCTTCTAAGAACAGACAATTGAGTTTTTTCTTTTAATTTTTTTTTTTTTTTTTTTTGTGACTCAGTGTTACTGTCCTCTTTTTACAGGTAAATTGGCAGCACAGAAATGTTAAGTGATGTTTCAGATCTCAGAGCTGTAAGGAGAACCCCTACCCTCCCAGTCCAGCCATCCTGCTCTGATGTTTACTGAAGTCAACGATGGCTTTAGTGGATTTTGGAACTCATCTTCAACCCCAGCGTCTTCAGACAACCTGACACTGTGATGCAAACAGTGCCCAGTATGCTGTGCCAGATTCTCACCTGGTGTAACTCACCCAACTCCAGAGGGAATTTGTCTGGACTCTGTGCCTGGGTAAATTTATTGCCAGAAACCAGAAAAGTTCTAGTTCCTTAGTGCTTAAACTTCCTATAACAGGGTGCTGTATGTATATACCATTAAGACAGTGAAAAAGAGATCAGGTAGGAGCTACTTTCTTCTAATACTAAACACACCCTTTCAGTGGGATAAGGAAAATAGTGCTGTCTTTAGAAAGAAAAAGACAGAGAATCTTCTCCTTCAAAAAAAACCATCTCATAACCTTCAGAAGTTAATTGCTTAGGACTCAGATGTAACTCCTGGTATTCTGCATTTTATTTTTGCTCCTACACTTGATGGATCTGGAATTCTCTTCCGAGCTGCTAACTCAATTTTTGCTTTTTAAAGCTCATTTAAAACCTTTCCTACTTTCCTGTGTCTGTGATTAACACTAATCCACTCTACCCTTTCTTTTCCTACAGCTTCTTACATTCGCCCCTTGCTGCAGCCTGCAAGAATTCTAATTGGTATCTGCTCTTCTTTTTGGGTTTCCATTTTTTTCTTTCTTCCCGCTCCATTTTCTCTCTGTTGCTATCTAGGCTGCTCTATGCCATCCTGTTATACTTTCCAGCCCAGATCTGCCTAGTGCTGTAAAGGATTTGATGATTTGCTTTAGGAAGGAGTCTAATAATAGCCACAATCCTGCCCCTTTACAAATCTTCCTTACAATGAAAAAAAAAAAAAAAGTTCTACCCTCCAGAGTGAATTCTGTTGAAAACCAAAAGTTCTTGTTAAAAAAAAATAAAAATCCCTCTCTATTCCTGATGGACTGGAGAAATTTTAAAGAAGCAATGTTATAATTTATGGGAATTTGAGCATAGATCTCAGAGCTCCCAATTAGACAGGGTAACTTCAGCTATTATTTAAAGAAAGCGTTTCAGTTTTCTTCTCTAATACAACAACAAGCTACAACTTATAACAGGAAAACAAGCCAGCCAGAAAGTCCTTGAGGTTCTCTAGTGACTCCACTGTTGTCAATCAAATTAACACAGAAGATGCTCAAACACTGCTACTTTAATGGGCAGAGGGACAAAACTCCTGATATGCTGCAGAGAGGCTTTTGGAAAACAAGCAACTAGATGCCATCTGAGCTGGATGAGGCTAACAGAAGCCAGAGCCTGGGACTATAATGGGATGTGACGGATTTTGAGCTTTAACTGCCATTTCAGGTGGCCAATGCCAAAACTGTGATTTCTCAGCCCCCTGTTCAGCTGCTGCCTCAGCCTGGCTGCCCAGAGGTGAAGCTTTTCCCCCTGAAGACTGGTCTCCGATGCTCACATCCTGGCCGTGCTCAGAAGTAGCTCAGTTGAGACAACTCTGGCAAGCTTGGAGCCACGTTGTGCCTTTGTGCTCAGGGCCCCAGATGCCAACGCTTCCTGCTGCCCTCCCAGCAGCTCCTGCTGCAATGCCAGGTGCTGCAATGCAGGAGCAGGAGCTCCAAAGTGAATTGCTCAGAGCCCTCTCCTCTGTTCTCTGCTCACTGAGCAATACTTTACCATTGACTTTTTTAATATGCTTTACAGAGTCACGATGTTTACAGACAGAATACACTGTCAGACCATTTGGGTAACCTCCTGTACATCACAGACCATTAAATAACTGTTGTCTTGTTTGTTTGTTTGTTTGACTGAAACACATTTTGCTACAAATACAAAAGCATTTCTTTAGTCAGCTCTTCATCTTCCTTTGGTATTGTCAGAAGATGGAGATTTCACTTTTTCTTTGATAGCTTGTTCCAGTGGTTACTCATTTTCTCTGTTACCATAAAATGCCCAATACCAAATTCAAATTTTTCTAGCTTCAGCTTCTAGCAACTGCCTCTTGCTACGCCTTTCCCAGTTATATTAAGGATCCATATACTATCCTGCACTTTTCAACACAAAGGCACGTGTCCACTGTAACCAAGCCACAGCTTTTGGCTCCCTGCTCAGGCCACTGTGCTACCGCTGCTGCAGCTAGAGCCATCACAGCTAACTATCCATTAGCAGCCGTTCTCCAATGCCGGATACAGGTGCCCTTTCACACACTTCCAAGCCAGCTGCTCTGAATTACTGCAGGACCAGAGCCGTTGTCTCTGGCATGGCAGAAGAACGGACAAGAATAGTTGGTAATTTCTGCTTCCTCCATGGCCATCATCTTGAGTTAGTTTGCCAACCCGACAATGTTCTTTTCTTTGCTTTTTAAATACAAAGCCATACATACATAAGGAATAAAATGCTCTAATTTATTCTGCAAAAGTGTTCATCAAGTGAGAGACAGGACTCTGGGAAAAGATTAAGAGCTTACATTTTTCATTTGACTTATTTCACATAAAATTTCATAGAGGATAAAATGATGGGAGGCAAAGAAGCAATGATATTTCTGTTTTATCTCTGTCTAAGGACCATAAATCTTTCTGAAGTATTATTAATTATAGCAGCACCATTCACAACGCTATTGTTAAGGGTCTATCAGCAGTCCCATTATAAACTCCTATTTTCAGGGGTTTATAACTTGGTTAGAAGAATTTTGTTTCAGGCAGAAACTTCACTGGGGCAATGTCTCCATCTAAGACAGTTTTTAAAAAATGTGAAACACAAAGGAAAATGTTACCTCTTTTGAATTGAGTAAGGGAGCACCCAGGAACCTTCTAGGGGTACAAAGCTAATACTGTCTCTGCTGATTGTATCTGTACCATTTATGAATTCGTAAGACTGTATTCATAGAAGTAATCTCTTAGATGAATTTAGATCATTCATTTACAATGCAGGTTTCCAATTACTACAACTGAATTCAAGATGTGGAATATTCCTCTAGTGGCTGTAATCAAATCAGATTTGATTTCTTTTTTAGCTGCAGCCAGTCAAGAAGGAATTTAGCAGACATGAAAAGCTGCTTACATGTTAAGAAAACTTCAGTGTTTTTTGGTATCTTGCCTTTTTTTTTGTTGCAGGCATGACTTACATCAAGAATCAGTGAAGTTAATGGTCACGGCCACCAAAGGGAGTATTGGCTTAGTAGCAATACAGAAGAATTGCTCTGTCATGGCTGAGCCATGGTGAAATGTTAGAGAGGTGCTGAGTTTTCCCAAACGCGTAGTGAAAATTGCTGTTCAGTAGGCACTAGTGAGACTGGGAGGGCATAGGGAAGAAAGGTCACTGCTTTGCCTACATAACACAACCAGGTGGCCTTTTGCCGGTAGCAGCTTGCAGGTTCATCAAGGAAGCCTGAGAGCTCTGCCCAATTGTGTCCTAACTTGTGTCCTTGCACGTTAGGAAAGAGCAAGATGCTCACAAAGACACGATCGACAAAATCATTGTGGCCGTTTTCTAAAGCAATGGATATTAATGAATGCTCACTTCTGGGCAACTTTTTTTCCTTGCTTTCAAGTAGAAAGATTAGATGAAAACGTATTTTACGAAGAGCATGCTGACACCCTGAGGTAATCTCCATCCTCTGTCCTCATCAATAATCTAACATTCCACCTCCCCCATTACATTACTGTCTGCAGTAATGCAATTCACTTTGGTCCCCTTAGATCCTATTAGAATCTCTCACGTTACAAAATTCTTCCAGCTCTGCTCTACAGCGTACTGGGATTGTTTAGTCTTAACTTCTGCTGGCTGTTTTCCTCGACTACAAGTCTTTGGGCAGGAATTGACTTTTGTGAATTGCACATTTAACCTAGCAGTGAGTGAGAAGATCAAAATAACTAATGCATGTGGGTATTGTCCTATGGGGTCCCCAAAGCGCTCTGACTCTGCTTTGAACACTGTTGAATGCATCTTGTGATAATGAGTTCCACTATCTAAAGTACCTTCTTCTATCAGTTTTGATTGTGTTGTCTTTTAATTTCATTGCATGTGTCCTTTGAAAGGATAAATAGGCATGGGTAAATAGAAGAACCCATTGCTATGCATCATTCAATCCCTTATGTACCTCTTTTGTATTACATCTTATTTTTCTCCTCTCCAAAGTAAAACAGTCTTAATGTTTTGTTTGTTTGCCTTTTCTAATATGGAAATCTTTCCATATCTCATAATTTGTTGCTGTTATTTGAGCAGATGTCTTCCTGGAATTCTCTACAGTTATTAACGACAAGACACCCGTACTTTGTGATGATATCTAAATAAAGGGCTCGGTGTGCAGTACAACAGAAGTCTCTTCTGGCTGCTCTGTCAACATCAGAGGTTTAAAGTAGGCAGAATGGCTCACTGACAACACACAAGAACTGCAGTAGAAGGTGGAAAAATGTGAAAAGCTTCCTTATTTCCTTCATTCTTATTGCCAGAATGACTGTACAACGCCACTTTGCACCCAGCGTAATGCTTCCGCAGTTTGAGGAGAAAACCATTCATGGCTTCTTAGCCAAAAGTGAATCTCTGACAAACTCAGTGATGTTAGACTTGCTCACTGATCTCCAGACTTATCTGATCTAATTCTGTCTAATTCACAGTATTTTTCATATTCTGAACTTTAGAATATCCACTGCTTGCAAATCTGACTCCATTTTTCCCACTTCACCTATTTTGTAGGGTGTTTCAATACATTGATGCTCTTGAGGCCTGACCGTCACGAGCACTGCAACAATGTGGTATAAATCTTGTGACAATTATCTTAAACCAGTGCGACCTCGCTCTTTTGACAGCTACTTCTGGTTTGAGATGATAGAATTAAGAGTAGAATTGAATATTCTGATGACACCAGGGCTCTTCCATAGCAGGCATGTCAAAGGGGCTGGAGGACAGAAAAAGATGAAGCTTTTAAATGGAGGAGCTTGCAAAAACCTTAACATAATGCAGAACTGTCATCCAGGCGCTTTTATTACATGGAACTAAGTATAAGTAGCATTACAAGAAGATTTACTTTTGTAAAAGCAAAGGAATTCATGCGCTTTCACAGCAGGGAAACTTTATAGCAGTTAAAACATCAAGTCTACTGAAGTAGCGTGCACTTTTTGTAGTTTTGCCTATCAGTTTTGCTTATTAGCAAACGCTGAAAATCAGGGTTTCCCCTTGTTGTCCCCCAAATCCCTGCATCATTGTTCCTCCAGTGCGAATGTAAGACTAAATCATGCGTTTCACCATAACGAGAAGGTCCAGATGGATCTCGCACTGCTGCAGAAAGGGCTGGACAGGAAAAACACTGCAGCAGCAGCCTTTCTTTCCAAGGGCCAGAGAGGCCAAGTGGCAGAAACTCTGCAGACTAGAGGGACGGAGAAGCATCTCTGTGCAGAGTGCATAACCCTCCAGTCAACCCCACATTTTCCCTGGTTTACCAGGGAAAAGCACTGAAATTCATAACTGCCTTATCACTTCAGAGAAGCTTTCTGTCCTGCCTTGTGCTCCTTTTTCAAGGGTTATAAAGTATTTCTGTTCCAGGGCACTGCACATGGATATTAAATTTTCATCGCAAACATGATGCCATTTTTGATTTCAGCATTTATCTATCTTCTGTTCTTATATGGCCACACTTACCATAATATCTCATACTTCACAATCTTTAACGCATTATTCATCCCTCCCAAAAGCATGTATATGAAAGGTATCTGAGAATAAACAATAAACCATTTTAATATTGTTGCCATATGAGGCTATGGATATTTGAGAATTTTCTTCTCACTAATTCTGGGATGCTATTCATAACCTTGAGACTGATAATGCATAGAAAATTATTTTATCAAAGTGTAAACCTCTCCTTAATATATGTATTAGAGGTCTGCAATTCAAAAATGAGTCTTTTCCAGGCTCTAAATACAGAATCCTGTCGTTTGCTTAGATAAAAAAAAAACCACCTTACAGCTTTTACAGAAGTCACATTAATGAAAATAAGGCCTGCATTTCCAATTATTTATTTATTTTAAAAGATTGAAATCTATACATGGATTAAATATCACTACTAATAGTGGATATCACTTTTGTCTGCACTGGCACATTATGTTCTTTGCATAGTTTTCTTTTTTTGAAAAAAATTAAAAACCAACACATTTTGAGAATGCTGATTCTTTCCAGATCGCTTAGCACTAGCTTTCTAGATCACACTGCACGATTTTGCTTTGAAATTGTAAAATTAAAATAAAGCAAGCCATGGGATGCATTTGAGCCACTGCTCTCTTTTGGAGGCAATTCAAATGATCCACTGAACTTTCTCCCCTCTCTACAGCTGCACTTGTGAATTCGGAAAGAATATTTAGAGGCTTAAACCTCCTCACAGTCTGAGGCTGAAATGAATCGCAGTTGCCAAAGCAGAAAGTCAGACTATTTTGGTGTTACATGCGACTGTAAATATTCCGAGAACAACTTAGCAGCAAAGAAGTTGGGAAAGACCACTGATATGGTCATAGTGGTGATCAATGGTGGCATAAATTTGAATTTGTCTAGTAATGGAAGCGGAAAGGTCGGCCTGAAAAGGCAGCTTCAGGTGTGAGTGTGCAGACACGTCTCTGAAGATGGGATCAGTTGGAATATACCACATCCACTCCGTATCTCACCCACAGCAGGATCCTCAAAGAGTCAAAAGAACCTGGACGCCTAAAACAGGACGTAAGTGAAATCCGAGTGCAGTTCACAAGAAAAATAACAGAAAATGACAAAAGCAAGCATTGAAGTTTACTGCTTTTTAGCTATTCAGCCCTGGAGCCGCGTAAAATTTGGCTGGCGTCCCCCTTTTCCAAAGGGAAAGCCCTCACGGCACCTGTCTGCAGGAGGTGCAAGAAACCACCGGGATACAGACACGTCCTGAGCTCCGCGCTCCCTCGGGATGCCCCGCGGTGGTGCAGTACAGCCCGGCGGCGCCGGAGGGACGCGCCCCGCACGCCAGGCCCAGGGGTGCGCGAAGGGGGCGGGCGGCAGCACCTGAGCACCGTGTGCGTGAACAGGGGCGAGGGCTGGAGGAGCGGGACGAGCGGCGCCGGGGCTGAGGGGCGGCACCGCCGGGCGCGGGATCCGCCGGCCGGGACGGGAGGGCACGGGAACCCGGCGCAGGGCATTGTGGGAAGGGGCAACGGCCGTTGGCGCAGGGCATTGTGGGAAGGAGGGGGAGTTTTGCCGGGAGAGGCGCTGGCGCCGCCGGGGCGGTGGCCCCGCCAGCGATAGTGCGCATGCGCAGCGCGGCGGCGGGACGCGCCCCGGTTGCCGTGACAACGGCGTCGGCCCCGCGACGCGGCTGAGCCCGAGCGGGCCGGGAGCCGGCGGGCCCCCGCCCCGGCCCGCCCGCCCATGCCGCGGAAAGCGCTGCTCTGCGCCCTGCAGCTCGACATCCGCTCGGTGAGTGCCCGCGCCGCAGCCGCCGGGACGTGGCGGGCCGCAGGCTGGAGGAGAAGCCGCGGTTTGCCCTTCCGGCGCCGCTTCCCGCCCCGCTCCCCCCTCTCAGCCGCCGCCCGGCCCGCCCGGCCTGTGTCTGCTTCCAGGAGGCCGGTCCGGGCGGTGCTGCCGAGCGAGGGGCCGCCCCCGTTTGGAAATCGGGGCTCCTGGGCAGCTTCTGCCCCTTCTGTGTGTGCGTCCCCTGGCAGCCGGGCCCTCTGCCTCCCTGTCGGTGGTAGCATCGGCCGTGCTCCTTCACCGCTCTCGCTTTCCCCTGGAGCAAGCCTTTTTCAAGAGACAGTGATTCTTGTGAAGCTTCGTGGTGTGGAAAAAGCACTCTTGAAACAGCGAAAGAAATCCTGGGAAACAGCACCGTGTACATGGCATGTGCTCCCCTGGGAAGCGTGAAGTCCCTGTGAGGGGCAAGAGGTGGCACTGGGCAGCTCTGAAGCACCTGGGTGTTATATGGGGGGCTTGGGGTCAATAGGTGTGTAAGTGGAAAGTTTGTACATTAATCATATTAGGACGGTTCCTTGTGCAAAGTTTGCCAAGTTTTCTGCTTGTACACAAGGTGGGAGCAAAGTGAGAGACTGTATCATTCTGATGAGGCAGATAGTGCTCTGTTACTCTGGAGTTTGGCTTCACAGGCCCTGGTCGCTATAATCCAGAGGTTAGGCCTCCTCGCAGGGCAGGTGCTGCCAGAAGACTCGGTGCTCAAAGGAAAACCCAAGGTGCCATCCAAAAAATTTAAGTTCAGGTCCAGAAAGTACAGACTGGGAAACGGA
The DNA here is from genome assembly GCF_009769465.1 of Tauraco erythrolophus. Classification (NCBI taxonomy): domain Eukaryota; kingdom Metazoa; phylum Chordata; class Aves; order Musophagiformes; family Musophagidae; genus Tauraco; species Tauraco erythrolophus. The sequence goes on along the minus strand of NC_141474.1, from coordinate 26,982,687 downwards.
CCTGGGATTCCTGATTGCTTAACTGCTTTCGTTCCCACTCTTATGTGGCTGCTCTAAAATAGAGCTGTGAATGTCTGCACGTACCTGGTGAGGGTGTGAACCTGCTGGTGTTGCTCTGCTGCCTCAACAGCTAGTTGAGATCTTTGCATCTGCATAATGCAAAGGCCCACTTGGCTCCTGGAAAGGAACAAATGTGCTTTCCTCTTCTGTTCCTGCTGCTGTGAACTATTCATGTGCCAGGAGAGAGTGCAGGGAAGGTGCTGCCCCAGGGTCGGGCTTCTTCAGTTGTGGGGTGTTTGCTATTCAGCCTGCTCTCAAGGCTGCAAATAATAATGGAAAAGGAGAGAACAGGTAATCTCCAACACAGACCTCAGTGTCCCTTTCAGCACATGTGGGTGGTTTGGTTCTATCCCCGCTATGCTATGCTACATAATTTCTCTCAGGTAACCCTTTTAATAAGTGTGTTTAATCTCATTTTGAACCACTTGTTTGGCCTTTTTTTTTTTCCCCATTGGACCCTACTTTGGCATTTTGCTCCTGTGATGGTTTGAAAACTTTCCAGCCTAAATTTCCTTCTGGCTAGTTGATGCCCTCCTCTTACACAGATGTCAACACTGGCCTTTCACTTAAATAATGTTTTTTCCTACCTTGATGTTTGCTCTCTTGATGTATTTATTGGGCAGCAGTTCTGGCGTTTCACCGTCCATCTTTGTCAGCTAAAGAGATCTGGGTCTTTGGGTAGTGTTGTATGTGACAGGCTCGCTGGTCGTCTCATCATGTTAAGGATGGGTGTTGCTCCTCCACTTGGAATTCGCATTGATCAGGATTGGAATTGAACTCAACGTTCTAGATGGCATCTCACTGTTGCCTTAGATGATGTCAGGGGAAAAAAAAAAAAAGTCCAAAATTCATCCCATATATCTTAATATTAGTCTCTTCACAGCTGCACTGCAGTTGTGCTGTCGTTTAATAACACACTGGTCTTCCCCTCAGCCAGCTTTGAAGGTTACCCGCCCGCCCCAGTTAAAGCAGAATCTGTTGTTAATACACAGTAGGTGCGTCTCATTTCTATTACTGTGGTCCTGCAAACATTTTTTCTGTATCTTTTTGTTGACCTCTGATGATTTCAGAATTTTAATAAGAAAAATTTCATGAGAACACTCTGACTTCTTGTGTCAGGGTCATTAAAAATATTAAAGGACACAGATCCCAGGATACGTAAAGGAATATTTTTAATAGTAACCCTCAGCTTGATGCCTCCCAGTTTTGCACATTATTGATGCTGGCCTTTGGCCAGTTCTGTACCACCTTAGGACCTTCTTAATATCTCCCATCTTCTGCATCGCAAGAAATAGTTTCTCATGTGGCACCATGTGATGTTACTGATGTCCAGATAAATTCGATATCCTTTGTCCAGAAAATAGGCTTTCAAGAAAATGTCAGGTTTTGCTTGACAGATCTATTTTTATGAAACGTGCTGCTGGACTTTTTTCTAGTTAGGTTTTCCTCCATGCCCTTTATTCTTTACTTTTGCATATTTAAATATTCTGATTGGTGGGGTTATAATTTTTCAGATCTCTTTTTCTGCCTCACATGGGCTTTGTGTTTGTTATTTTTCAGCAGATGGTACTATCCTTGTTTTCATAACATGGATTTTGGCTATGTATACATCCAGCAGGAAAAATTACATTCTTTCAGAACCTGGGCTGAAGATGATTCAGCCTCCCTGTGGCTCCTTGGTCCTATTGAGCAGCTTCAATTTCCGTTATTTCCTTCTTTAAGTTGTTTGTTTGCTCCTGTATTAAGTATCATTAAAACCAAGGCAAAATAGTCAGTTGTGTTTGGAACACAGATTTGTTAGTTTTTACATCTGCCTGTTTCCTCCTTGTTCGCTTCATTTGTGACTGAAGCCTTGTCCAAATTTCTGATTCCCTTTCCTTTACAATGCTCCACGTATTTCTCAAACCTCTTTAAAACCAATCCACCTGTGTCAGAAGTTGTGTCCTCGTTTTTTCCCTTGCTTTAGGATACAGATGGGTTTTGCTCCTTTTGACTTAATGAAATCCAAATGTCTTTTCGAATCTCAGTCCTTGAGCTCTTTGGTTTGTTCTGCTGCTAGTTTTCTTCGTTTCTGAAAGGCTGCTCTTCTAAAATTGAAAGCCTTGGCTAAAGACCTTATTTGGTTTATCCTGCCATTAATTTAAATTGAATAATTCATGATTGCTCAGACTGAGATTTCATTGTTATTTGTTTTTTGAGACTAATTTTGGTGCCTACCTCTGCTGCTGGCATTTGGATTGCTCGTGTAGCAACAGAATGAAATTCACATTATTCTTCATGTCATTGCTACATAGAGAATTCACAAACGTGACAGTGAAGGTAGGTAAAGCTTTAAGCACTAAGATGAATTAATAGCATTGTGGATTACTGCCAGGTCAGGAAACTAAAATGGCATCTCTTCACGTTGAGAAGATTATTTTTGCAACTCTAAGTCCAGAATGGTATTCCATCTGGAAGCTTGCATTCAGCAGAAGTTAATGCTGTCCATCGCCTTTCATAGAGAACTCTTCTTGTTTTGATGGTAAAGGGCAATTAAAGGGATTTTTTGAGGCCTGCCTTTTTCATTGGTTACATATGCAGCTACATTTTAGGACTGAGTGTGTCAAACAAATACCATAGTGGGTTGTGGATCAGTAGAATTCTGTTCCTATCCATGAGATGGATTCAGTGATTTCTTTGTGGCTATTTGTGATGTCCCAGCACCAGGGCTGTTACATGTTTTCCATCTTTCTGGGAACTGCAGCAGAGAAGTCCAGGGTAACGATGTCCTAGACATTTATCATAATTCTCCTTGTTGGTTTTAAGATCAGTTAATAGTAGCACCGATAGCTCTTTTCCTTAGCTGATCCATAGATAATATTATTCCAGTGTTTACAATGGTCCCTTGTCCTGCCTGAACAGTTTGCAGTGAGATAAGAGCTTCAATTTGTCTCCTAAGTGTTATGCGGCTCCATGCGTCACGTATTACAAAATAGATTTAATGAACTGCAGAAATGCATGTGTCATTCATTTTTGGAGCTGGTTTAAAGTTACATGATCATCTAGATTTGGTGTTCCAGCCCAGGCAATAAATTGTGCAGTTTATCTCAAGGGTAGTAGAAGCACAAGTGTCCACATGTGCTATCTTGCCTCACATGCTGAATTGCAAGAATTTATTTTCTTTTACAGGGTAGGCAGAATAAATGGCACCTGTTGTTTGAAGAAATCAGAAGGCAAAACCTCAAACCTCTTGCTTTTTGTCTCAATAAATAGGCAAATACTGGTTGCCTTCTCTAAGGTGAAAGGCATGAAACCCCAGCTAAAAATGATTGTAAATTCTACAAAAACGTCAAGAAGAAAAGTGAGAACTAAGCTAATATGACTTTTAGTATGTAGTTTGGGGGATCTTGCTTTGTATGAATGAAATCTGTCTCACACTCCTATTCACACTTGCAACTGCACGAGTGTCATACAAGCTGTTTAATGCTTGACAGTCTGTTTCAATTGGGTTATCTGTTATTCTGGCACTTTTCTTGCAGGCTCGAAGCCCTCGTATACATGGAGAGAAACCTCTTTTTTTTCCTCCTCAGATATTTATGAGTAGAAGCACTTTTTTTTTTTTTAGCTTATACTGTATCTATAGCAATCTATCTCACATTAGTTTCTGTTATTTCTTTCACCTGAGGCTGTTTTTCTGCTGTTTATATAGTTTTCTTTTAGATCTAGTTAGGATTTCTCAAGTAAAACGTTCATTTGGGAGTAGGAGACTGTAACCAAAGCACTTATTTTAATTCCTGTCACTCTTCTCCTTTGTCTTTCTACCTGGCAATTGAAAGTCTGAACACTTTCTCCAGCAACCTTATGTTGGAAGAGACAACCTCATATTTATTACACTGTGATAAAAAGTGAGCAGTAGAACTGAAGTGAAAGGTGACAATTCTCTGGCTGAGTAATAGAATAAAATCATGTGGCTTGGAGAAAATAGCAAATAGGTTCGCAATGAGTTGTATACATCCTTGCAGTGAAAACACAAGAACGTCTGATGTTCATCAGAGCTTTAAAAACATACGAACTTCTTCTTGCTTTAAGAATGTCCAGAGAAAGATGAGAGATTAGTGGCAGTATCTGGCAGCATAACGAGGAGCCTTCTCTGCCTTGAATACCCTCCAAAGTGGCCAAACTTCTAAGATAAAACTTTGTGTGCCATGTATCCCATAGCAGTGGGACAACAGTTGCTTTTTTTTTTATTATTTACATATTAGAAGGCAAAGTTAATATAATATTTACAAATAAACTTGCCTTTTTTGGTGGCTGGACAGAGTATGGATATCTAAGCATATACTTTTACCAGCTTCTTTCTCTCTGTGGCTAGGCGAAAATTTGGATGTGTTTTTGTGTCTTGGCATCAAGTAGACTTCATTCTACATAACTTTTCATATAGAACCTGATGTAATCCTTGGTGCTAACTGATACAGTCAGTGCATGCCTTTACTGTATTAACCTGGGATTGGGATACCAGGTTTCAGTTTTGGTTGACGACGATGGAGTTTGTTTACCTACAGTATTTGGTCCTGATGATTTTTAAATGGTGACTATTTTTCCTGGTCAGTGTGTACAAACAGAATTGCTTTTTGAAATAATTTTTTTTCACTCTAATCTGTTATAATCTGACTCTCAGTAATCAACCATTTTAGCCTTGACCATTTCATTTTTATCTCAAAAACAGCCATAACTTCTATAACTAACTGAAATTCAGTTTGTTTAATGAATGTGTTACTCTTACAGATAACTTGCCCAGGAGTGCTGTTGAAAGACAAAGAGGAACTTTATCTCAGTGTCTCTGTACTTGGGCAGTACAAAAAAACTCAATGCGTCCCTGCAGCGTTTCCACTCTTCTTTCAAGAAAAACTAGTATTCAAAAAGGTAAGATAATGTCAAGAGCTAACACAAGCCAAATAAAACCCATCTGAAACTCCACAAAACCTCACTGCAAAACCCCTGAGCACGAGTAATCACACTGAGGATGGCATAGCATTGTAACTCCTGCTTCTCTTCAGCACAAAGGAGGTGTGTGCCTATATTATCCACACAGTGACTGGAGAATTATGCGTACTGAAGATTATAATGTATGATGAAGCTTTTTAGGTGTTTGTTCATTCTTTTGTGAACTGTCCTTTTTCAGTGTCTGTTTTCCTGGTTTGGTAGGAACCGAATGTTGTTGTTCTAAAAATTATGGCAAGGTGAAGAACAAAGACGATAAGATACAGGAGAGTCAACTTAATTTAGTAGAAAGATAGAATAGCAGCTCAAGCTTTTTTGGTGACATCTTTCTCCCTTTGAGATACTTTTTTCATGGTTTGTCACCAGAATTCCCAGGTTGGTACTCTGGCCTTATAATTTATAGTTGTTTATGCCATATTCTGAGTCCCTGCTAGCTTCATTATTAGTACCACAGGGATAATGAAACACAGTATCTTACAGATACGATCTGGCTTCTTGACTACCTATGAATAATAATACTTTGCCCTTTCTAGTTCTTTTCCTTTAAGCATCCCCCAGCACTTTGAAAACCAAACTGAGTAAACATCAGTGATGCTCTGGTGATGTGGGTAAGATACAGTGACAATTTCATCAGCTACTGAAGAGTAAAAAAAGACCATAGTTTTTAAAGGCAAACATACCACAGACTACTGAAGGGAAACATAGGGAATACTGTTTTCGGTGTAATTTAGAGGAACTCCAAGACACCAGGATTTATCTACTTACAAAAGAGGTGAACAAGAAAGCTGAGAATAATATCTGTCTTCTTACAAATAGGTATTAAATAGGTCTAGATACTTGTGGAGCACCAGTGCTTTGGGTTTTTTTTAGTGTTTAGTACCTTAAACAGCAAAATGATCTACACCATTCTGCTGAGACTTTTGTACGGAATTAGGGGGAAGTCTGTTACCTGCTGAATATCCAGTGCAACATCCTCCCCTATTCCCTGCCATCTATTCACATGACATTCAGATTAAAAAAAAAAAACCCTGAACAGTATTCTGTACATGAATAGTCACTGCCATAAAAATAAAGCTTAAAGTATTACTAATATATTAAAGAACATACTCTTCATCTATAAAAATTCTAGCAGATTCAGCAATTTATCTTTCTCTCTTGAAATTTTCTCAGACAATGCTTATCTCTAACACAGTATCTTGAACTCTTCACAATGCCTCCTAATTTAAATATGGAGAGGTAACCCTGAATGGCTGGAGAGCATATGACAAGAACTGCTAGCTTTCGATTAATTTGATCATGTGTCAAATGATAATTTCAGTTTTCTTTCTTTTTCCGGTGGGGATAGGACTCTTGGCAACCATTTGAAGCAAGGAAGAATATGTGGGCTTTTTTTTTCCCTTCTCTTTGCCCAGAGGTCTATCTGATGACTTTGACTGTGCCATTATTATTATTTATTAATTTATTTTCCAGGCATATACTGATATAGTTGATCCTGGAGACCTTGTGGAGTTACTGGAATGTAGGTTCTACTTTTCATGTATACTATATTGTGTGCATTAATGTCATGCATGTATGGGCTCTAAAGACTTTTTGGGGATTCGAAGTATGTGATAATTTTTCTGTCAGGAGCCTGTTCTCTGAAAAGCTGGTGGGTACCCAATGTAGTGTGTCATATACTGAACACGTAGGACTCTAGCACTAGTGGTTTTTAGAACAGAAGATTAGTTGTCAGTGCAGGCAGAGGTTTTTTTTGCTGTCTTTGGTTACTAGTAACTTACCCAAAATGCTGTTATCTAACAAAATGCCTCTAGAAATGTATGCTACATGCTTTAGAACAGGAAAAGGATAAAAAGTCATAATTAATGGAAAATCCAGCTGATTATCCAGATAGGTAATGGATTCCTTTATCCGATAATTTATTTGATTAATTTTCAAATAATATAAGCATAAAACTTTGATTTTTGTAAAACTATTCTTTTCATTTTTCAAGAAAATTGTATGTCTTGCCATATGTGGAGCATAGTGAATCGTAGTGAGACAACACTGACCTTGAACTCAAACTCCAGGAATATGCTCCCTCGTACCGGGAGTTATCTGAAAAAGTGGTGAAGCTTGTATTGTCTTCTTTAAAAAAAGGACAAACTTGACAGCAGGTAGAACTTACCAAGTTCTAAGTCAAATTCAGAGTTGTCATTTCTATGCTGCTAATGCCATTGTGTTCATCTGTGGTATTTATGCAAGCTGTTCTTAATTTTCTCTTATTGTTGATATGGTGGAAATAGCATAGCTACGTACAGTGCTGTGAAGCTTAAATCAGTAAGCCGTTTTTCTTGGGTTTTGACTATGAGAATTACTTTCCATTTTAGTTTTTTTTAACTCATGAAAAAACTTTTTTCCTTTCTAGTTGACACAGCAGTACTTGAACTAATACAGCTCGTTCCTCCAGGTATTGTATCAGTCTCTTAATAAATTATGCAGTTTAATAGGTGAATTTCCATGAGGACGTTGCCCATTACAGCACAATCATTTTTTCCAACACACAAACAACATAGGAAGCTCTTCAACAAATAGTCCTCTGAATATAAAATGTTAATAGATCAAGAGGATCTCATTCTTGAAAGAGAATAATGACTGAATATTGAAATGTACTATACTCAGGCTTAGGAAAGTGATAATATTTTAGAAATGGAAAATAAACTGAAATCATCCAGTGCACACTTATTAACTGCATCACAATTCACTTGCAAAGTGGCTGTCTGTGAAATTTCAGAGTGCATAATCTTGTTCTCAGAATGACACTTTTTTCCCTTCCATTTTAATGGTGACCATTGGGAAAACTCTTATCCTCACTGTAAGTATTACAGGGCTCTTGGGATATGTGAAGATAATAAATAGTCATTTGTCATACTTCTGTTATTGGTTTGTGTGATTATAAAAATCTATTTTAATGAAATTCAAGTGTTCCCATGAATAATGTAAATCTGCATTTTATTGGAAATAAAGTCAAGTTTTAAAGAGGACTCATTTGGAAACTGTGGTATTAAAAGCACTCTCTGTCACTTGTCCTTAGTACTTTCAAGGAAACGTTTGCTCTCTCAGGTGGCTCACCAGACTGTTTACTTGAAGAAATGTACTGACTGTGGATTTTTGTTGTGGGAGAGTAAAATATCTTGGATAAGGAATTGCAGGGGTCAGACATACTTGCTTCTTTTGTGGCATGGAAGGGAAAGAAAGAGGAAAACTACTGAAGAATTGCCTAGAGAAAACTTCTTGTATGTCTCTTAAAGAAGATCGTGTTAACTGTTTTATAATTTTTTTACAATACCAGTGAAACATACTTTCAGAGTAGATTCTTCATGTTACTCCTGGTGATTTAACTCGGGGAGGTTATTTCCTAGTGCGATATGAGTTATAGAGCCATGCTGTTAATTTGTAAAGAACAAGATTTATCTTAGTTTCTGAATGGTCTTGTGTGTGGTGTCTGTACTATATGGCTTTTGTCTATTTTGCAGTTAAAGTATATGTTTTCTTTTTAGTGGGAAAAATTCTAGCAACGTATGAAGAAAATACCAGAGATTTCCTGTTCCCTGACCCTAAGCTTACCCGTGGGCACCATGGTTTAGATCGTGAGATTTTAATGAAGAGGTCCTCTTCCTTCACAGTGAGTGAATATCTGTGGATTGTATTTATGATACAGTGTGTTTCACAGAAGAAACCCCTTGAACTACTTCAAATGAAAAACGATTACTTCTGACAGGTTTTGCCGTTTCAGGTGTTGAATGTACAAATCCACTTGAACTTTAGTGAAAGTAAAATCATTTTTCAAAGTGCTTCAAGAAATTATTTAATGTGAAAAAGTTACTTTCCGCTTGGTTTGCAGTGTGGCACCAGGACAGGTCTTCCGTTCAATTTAATCTGTGGTGCAGTTGGTAGTTGAAGGGATGCAAGAGAAGAAGGAGATGTCATGTCAACCACGGTTCTCAACCCATGTAACCCTCCCTCCTCAGTCTCTCTTTGTAGCATTTTGTTTCAGACAGTTTTTGGTACTGTTTAGGACAATGACAGTCAGTACAAATTTCTAGTGCTGTGCCATCTCAACTGTGGGCCTCCCTGAGGTGCAAGATCACCATGAAAATAGTAACTGAAATTTAGCTTAGCGCTGCATGATTGTTTGCCGGTTCCAAAGCCTGTTTCTTAAGGTCTGTTCAGGCTGTTCAGGCTCATTTAGTAATTTGCCTTTTCTACAGTTTAAAGAAAGCTATGATAAATGACAGCTAATTGGCAGAATAAGTGCAATGAATTAACGTTAATTTTCTGGAGATAAGGGCTCAAGTACATGGTAAATGAAAATGAATTTCTCTCACACTGCCCTTTCATAGAGTTTGACTGTTGAATCATAGGTGTCAGTGGAATAACTCAGGAAGGCACTTTGAAGATGATGTGGTAGAGGTGTTTTGGGATTTGTTTTGTTTTTTCTTATTTTGGTTAAATTTTACTAGTGGAGTGGCAGGACGTTTGGATTGGGAAGACAGGGACTCAGTTGTCCTGTCCATTGCAGTTGGATTAAAAACACAGGGCAGGAGGGAAATGCTGATTAAGTTCATTGGTATCTTTTAGCTGGTATAATCTTTCCCCTGCAAGGGCAACCTGGACATTGCCCAGTCACTTGCAATTAGAAGTGCTAATTTGGTGTCTAATGCTGTGTTACATTTGAATGAATTAAAGCTGTGATTTTTGTGATACAAAGTATGGTTCTGCAGCAACTTGAACCATCCCTACAAAAATAGCCATTTTTTTTTGGCCGTAGCATCTGTTTGATATAGCTTGTCCTATGCATGTTAGTGGTGGCTCAAGAGAGGTGTATTGCTTTCATGTTACTTATAGAATAGGTACTTTCCTGGTGTTGAGGGAGGTAGTAATAAATGAGGTGGTATTAGCAAAATGGTTTCAGATTTTTTGTAAATGCAATATAATGAATCTTTATGGAAGCAGAGCCACTAGAGAAGTTTGAGGTTTTTTGTCGGACTGAGTTCTTTAATACAAAACTTATGTATTTTCTAATAAAAAGAAGGTGGCATAATTTGTGAGCTGTGAAAAGATGTGATCAGAATCATTTGGATATGTAGTTGAATGATGACACTGTAGTAGCTTTAAGAAGTTGACTGATGTAAGACATGTATTTCCATGTCGTTGGGAACAGTGTAAATGAAATCCATCTTTGCCCTGGAACGAGGACTGCAGAAGCATCTGTTGCTGTCTTCCACCTCCATCGCAGAAAGAACAATTTAAGAAACAATTTTGGCATACTGACCCCATTTTCAGGAATAAAGAAGCTGTGTTTGATGAAATTGGAGGGAGGCTCCTGAAAAGAACTTGTGGTTTCTCTCCTTGCTTGCCAAATGGGATAGCTGTGAGAGGACTTTTCCCTCCAGTAGAAATGCAGTCTCAAATGCCTCCATCTTCCAGTGCTCTCTAAGATTTACTGGCAAGTGTCTCTTGCTAGCTCTGTCAGCACCAAGCACTGAACGTGTCTGCTAAGCAAAAGGCAAAGTGTTAAACAAGGTCGTGAGAACCATCACATTATTCCTGTGCTAGTCAAGCCATGTTTTTCCCATATTAAAAGTTATTTATAGCTAGCTGAGATGTTGAGTATTTTTGACGGACAGCTGTGCTTCAGTGGCCCTTTGATTCGCAATAAATTTGTCTTTTTATTAAAAAAATAAAGGTAGCAACAGCAAGATTACGGTTGTAGAGTTCAGATAGGCAGTGACAAGCAGTGTCTGATTAACACTGCTAATCTGCCAGTTGGAAGGAATCCCAAGTTGAGAGGATCAGAACTCCTCCAGAAATCTGGCACTTAGCTGATAATGTCTCTGGCTAAATGTCTTACAAGGCTTACAAACACAATACGCGTACACGACGTGCCTAGAGTTATCTCTCCTGGTCCAGTGTTGCCCAGCTGAGGCTTTTGCTGGCTCTTCTGTATTTCTCTGCAACCCTTGCCTTCGAGAATATATTTAGGCCTCGACTGGTGGTGACTTCTTACAGACGTTCTTATCTCCATTCCCCACCCTCGTGCAGTATTTGCCATGTTACTTGAAGCAGTTTCTTTTTCATTATGCTGTCCTTCATTAGCATACCAACACAAGACCTTCTGTTATATTCATATATACTTTTTAAGCTACAGACTTGTCCTTGTGCTGCTACAATCAGAAGTACATATTAAACTTGTTTTCTGAGTTGGGTTCTTATAAACATGAAGCACCTTTACAGTTCTTCTGTGATCAAATTAATATTATGTCATTATCACATCTGTTTAATGACTGGTACAGAAAGACTGACAAGCTTGTTCAGGGCTGCAGACGGCACTGAACCGGAGGCAGAAGAATAGATCCCAAAAACTTTCTGGCTGAATTTTACAGATGGATTTGGAGGCTATACAGCCATCTTTACCCAATACTATATTGAACATCCTTTGGCAATCCCTGGTTTGGGAACTGCACAGAACAGAATAACTCCTCTGATTGCTTTTGGCCTATAAGTTACTTTTGACATATCCATGCCTGTGTATGTGAGTGCCATCCTATGTTTCCTCTCCATGAACCATTTCTCTGAAGAAACCATGTTTTTTGTGATTTTTTTTTTTAGCTATAAGCATTTGAGAATTCTGTAATCATTCTCAGTCTCTGTAAGAACAGTAGGTGCTCTGTTGTTGCTTTTTATAGAAGACGTACTAATTCTGATGTGTCCTTTTTTAAATTGTTGATAGCACTTGACAATTCATTAGTAATAAAGATGAGTTGATTAAAAACGGTCAGATTTAAAATCTCTTTTATATGCTATAGCTTGACTTGATTGAATCCTGGACTCTGTTAATTGCTATGACTGAGCTTTCTTGGCATTTTTGTCATTTCATTTCCATAATCTAACCTGAGGCCAGATAATAGTCTTTATGGGAAATCAGTTTGTGTTTACGCAGGTGGTAGGGAATAGTTTGGTTCAGCAGTAGACTTCACTCATGAAGTTCCTGCTAATTGTTAAGAACATGGGGCAGAGTCACAAACAGACCAGCTCCTTTTTGTTTGCCAGTGGTTTTGTGTGTTCATGCACACAGGTGCCTCAAGATGTGCAGCAAACTCTGTCCATGTTGAAAGAAGACAGGGTAGAAAGTTTTAAGGACGCTTGATTCTCTCTTTGCTTCTACAAAGCTGTATCATATACACATAGATGATTCCCATTTGTCTATGGAATATGTGGCCTTCGGTTCCTTTATGCCTTTTTTAATGTTGCTGTTTTGGGAAATAACACTTGTGTGTTATTATCTCTGCCGTTTACACTCAGTAAATTTTGTATATGTTGGCCAGTTCTAGCTAAATTTAACAGGAAGTAGGGCTCTCAAAGGCATTATGTGTCTAGACACGGCTGAAGTAAAAGAAGATGAGTTGAACAGGAGCTGTTAGCCATGTAAAATGGAAGGACGTGCTGTCCGTTAGTACATGTGTGCTGCTTGACCAGAAGACCCAGCTGGACCCCACTGACTCCAACATGGTCAAACTAGGGCTGCCTGTTGTCAGCCACATGTGTAAGAAGGGATTAAGAGGAAGTGGAACATGGTTACAGAACATGAGAAACGATCCACAGAAATTGGGCTTTGCTCTAATCGTTATAGAATAAAGGAGTTTCTTAATCATACTGTTACAAATTAATAGTTATTTGCAGTGTAATTGACTAATTTTCAAAATATTTTTACAAAAAAAGATTGCACAATTGAGACTATTCATGAAGAAGTTTCCAAAGTTAGCATTAATGAAACTTCTAGAGCATGACTGGAATTTTTATTGATGCTATATAGCATGGCATGAAAAATCTTTAAAAGTACTTTTGACAAAGAAATGTATTGAAATAAAAGCCAGACCTTAATTGTTGTATGAAAGCAATATAATCATCTGTAATTGAATTGTCAGAAATGCAAATGTTAGCATCTTGACATTTACCATTGCTGTTCTGTCTTTTCTAATTATCTTTATTAAAGGCTGAAATTAACAAAGGAAATGGCTGAAAATTAGGAATGGTTTGTTACATTAGGTGACATTTACTTCTTTGATACCCTTTATCTTGAATTAGAGCTTGATGTTTAATTATTGTCTCTCTTCTAGGGAATTGCACCAAAATTGAGATTTTCTACAAGCTCCCTTATTGCAGAAAGTCTGTTAAGCTCAGGAAGGAGTCACATACAGGTTAGCATAATTTAATTGTTTGCAATTTAATTTCTAGATTTAATATTGATAGCCTTGGTTCCAATTTTTGCATGTGCTGCTCACTTGAAACTTTTCTTGTTCTTTTGTCGTGGTTAAAGCAGTTGTCATGGATGCTTGACAACTTGATTAAATTTTTAATCGTGTATGAGTAAAGAGTGGGTTTGGTCCGTGACAGTAAATGCTGAGAGTTCCTTGAATCTGAAACAATTATCAGCTTCTGTGTTCTAGGATCAGCTGAGGTGTCAATCCCTGGTTTATTTGTAGGTGGGAAGATGCCTTCTCTCCGTTTCTTACTGACACTTAAAATTAAGGTGGGAGAATGAAAGCTGGGTGAAGTCAGAGAAGGTACATTATCAAAACCAAACCAATTAATTTAATTGTTTTCCATAACAATATCAGTAACACTAATGGAAAAGAAGATTTGTGTTGAAAAGTCTGTCACCAATATTAATCTGGAAATGCTGCTTCTTGCAATAAGCAAAGTTAAAGGTGAAGCAGCTGAAGAAACTGAGAGGGGGAAAAGACCCTCTCTGGTGTGTTTGTTCATTTGGTAGCACTCTTCTCTGATCTCATAGATTAGAATTTTGGGGGGTTTTCTGGCACGAGCTGTCACGCAATGTTACTCTTATGTCCTCCTTTTTTTGCTGTATTATTGAAAGATGGTCCAGTATCATTAAAATGAAATGGTCGTCAGGAAGGCTCTTGTGCAAAGAGGGTTAGGTGACTTTGATCTGTTTGTGGCATTGCTAATTAGTTCACTGAGAAGTTTCTTTCGAATTTAGCAAATGAAATGCATTGAGATGCTTAGATAAAGAATAATTTGTGACATTGTCATTATTGGAAAACTAACTTCTCTCAAAGTGACTTCGATAAGAGCAGTTTGATTTAAAATTTAAGATTTCCTTAGAAGTATTTAATATGTTATGAATGGCATATCAAATTTATATGTGTTACATTGAAGATCTGGTTTCACTATCGTGTAAGCCAGAAGTAGCACTGGTGAAATTGCAATTAATCTCAGAGAATTAGATCTGGTTTGTTTAGGCCAGTTCCATACTCTGGCTCACTGCCAGCTGCACAAGTGCTAGTGCAGGTGTGAGAAAGGCAGTGGCATGGATAGTCTGTGTGGTGCCAGATTCAGACTACGTTGATAGAAAACAAACTCGCAGCCTCAGCCTCATTCATTGTTGGGTGTAGAGGGAAAGTCTTGAAGGCAAGCTGGACATTTCTGGGTTCCTCTGAACTGAAGCAGTGCATGCAACATTCAGGTTTAAGACTAATGTCAACTTCCTCAAGCTCAACAAAGAATTTCAAACAGGAAGAAAAGTCTTGCTATACTATCATTTTTTTATCTTTTATGACCTGTGAATTTGGGCAAAATTTGGCCCAAAAGCCTAACTATCCATACTGCGATGTTCAAAGTTACAACATGCTGCTGACTAGGGTGCCTTGACCTGTAAAGCTTGTAGAGTAATTGAATGCTCGTTTAATGCCACGAATTACAAAGGAATGATAATGTATTTCAAACAAAACTTCAGTGCTGGAAAGAGTTTACCAGAATTTGAAATCAGTCACTGAAGAAGTTAATAGTTATTTAGAGGAGGTGTCAGTCCTGCTTGTTAGGTAGGCTTTGCTGGTAACAACAAATTACATCACCACCACCCTCGTCCTATGTTGTGGGAAGGGAGGTGGTGAGGTTGGTTGTTACTCCACTTTCCTCTCATAGAATCAGAGTAATTTAGGTTGGAAAAGACCTTTAAGATCGTGGAGGCCAACCATAATAGCCTTGGTTCCATACCTATGTTCCGCAAAATGAATAGCCTTTATGCTGCTGTACATAGATATTTTAAAAGCAGTGCCAACTCAGAGATAGACTTTTAAGGCAATATTTGATAATGATATGATTTTTATAAATTTTAGCTACAAAATCTGTATTTCAGATGTCAAGTGCCAGTTTTACAAATAAACAGCTGCTTTGCCTCTTCTTTTGCAAAAGTATTCACATGATTTGAGAGGATCTTTGGAAGACGATCTTTAAAGTTTTGGGGTTGGTTTTTTTTTGAGGAGAGGTGTGTTTTGGTTTAGTTTATTTTTACTAAACATAGCTTCTTGATTATAACTGTTTAAAGAACTGGTAAATTCACCATGATCCAGGAAAATATAAATATCGGAGAATGTAATTACAGTTCATGTGAGGCTTTAGGCAACTCTTCATGAATATTATTTAAACTATTAAACAGGCTTCTATTTTAATTTATGTATTTTATTTTAAAGAATACGAATTTTAAAAGGTTAAAATGTTTAAAAAGATGAAAAAATTCTTCAAATCTGTGACTGTCCAATCCAGATAAAGTTTGTGTTAAATAAACTTGTGACAAAATTCAGTGTAATTTTTTCCAGTCTCTGTATACTAACTGTGTGAGAAAGCTAATTAGGTAAGTAGGAGACACTTAACAGCTAATACGTGGCAAAGTGTGTTTTAATATCCTTCTGATTTTAGAGAAAGTGGTAAATACATTGTTGGTTTTTGAAATCGCTGTTTGATTATAGTTTTGTGAAGGAAACTTCAGCTGACATGGCATCTATTTCTCTTAAAATCATTAGTTCCCTGTTTGCTTTACTTTCGGTGATCTTTGTTCTGCATGCTGTCAAACCAGATAATTTCTCCTTTTCACTTTAGGGTGATTTGAACTGGGTACATCACTCAACCCCAAATGGAAAATTGCCAACAAAGTTACCAAAGAAAAACACTCTTTCACCTGAGAAAAGCAGGCCCAGCTTAGCAAGAAAGAGCTATGAGCAGCCTACAATAGCTTCTAAGTCACGTTCTCCGTCGCCGTACACAAACAGACGGATGTGTGAGCTGTCGGAAGACGCCAGGCAACGACTGGCCCATTTAAACCTTGGTCCTTACGAATTCAGAAGAGAAACTGATAAACCTCCATTTGTAGTTAGACGGGTTTGTATTCTCTCCAAAGTGCTTCCAGCTTAAGCTCACATCAAATGTTGTTCTTTCACTAAATACTGCTCCAAAAATTCATTCAGCTCTTAGTTTAGATGAATAATTTTTCTCTCCTTAACAGTCTGTCACACAGTGATTTAAATGTAAAATTAACTAAAATAAAATTTCTTTTATCCGCTTTAGTAACGACAAAGATCAAATTCTTTCCTGAATATCTTGGTGAAATTCTCTGAGGCCCCATTTCTTTTCTTCCAGCGCACTAGACAGGATAATAGGTGTATAAATTCAGCTTGGAAGTAATTGATATTAGTATTAAAAATTCCTGAATAAGACTTTAAAGAAAGAGTGTCTAGTCACATTATGAACACTTACACTTCCTCTCTTTCAACTTTCCTTTTTTTTATGTTGGCATCCTATGATCTTTGAAACACTTCCTTTGCTCAGAGCTACATCTCTAACACTTTGACTTACAGTTCATAACCGACCTGACTTTAGCACCCGCATAAGGACTTTTTGCTAACCGTACGTGAAAAGTTGTTCTGAAACTAGGTAGTTATTTAAAGAACCTGTGCTTTAATACAAACAGAACAGATTTCGCAGCCTCTTGGAGGATCATATTCTAATTTTTTTTTTTTCTCTTAATTTTTCTTATGATTGCAGCAATCTTTTATTTTCATAATATCACTTTGAACGTGTTGGGGCAGAAATGGGACTGTTCTGATTCTGGAACATTGTCTACAATTCTGGACACTTTTCACAGCCATTGAATTTAGTGTTTAATTAATTTGCTTGTCACTTTATTTATTTTTTTTCTAAGTTTATGTACAAATGAATTAATAATTTCTTGTCAAATTTTAGAATTATTTTCCAAGTTTTATTCTATCTATAGGTACCTTTTAGAAATCCAGATTAGCCTTAGTAAGCCGTTCATCAACCTACTGTTTATGTCTCTCTCAGATATTTTTCTTTTAACTCCTTTTAATCAGTTCTTCTGGTTTTTGATCTGTAGGTGAAGTTCACAGTTTAATTACAGCATCTTTAAACACTAGTTATTGATTTTTATTGCTTGGTTATGTTTGTACAAAAAAGGAAAAAGCTTGTCCCTTAACGTTCCATATCCTGACTGTCATGGCCTTTCTAGATTGAGAATGCTGTCTTTTAGAGCATCTTTACTGCTGAGGACTCTTTTGGCCTGGAGATCTTTGTGTTGCATGAAGATAAAATTAGATTATGTTAAATGTAACTTTTGAATTAGGAAGAGATCCGAACCTCTCTTGGTGAGATCTGAACTGTTTGGAATAAATCTGAGATACCAAGAATTGTATGAAAAGACGGCAGACATTATAGATGAAAGAGTAACTACCTGCATTTTTTTTTCTTTGAACAATATGATATTCAGAGTTTTCTAGACCTTCCTAGTACTGTTTTTGCTTATGCACAGTAGTGCTAATAATACCCATAATATGAGTGAAGTGTTGGGAAAATAGCTTTAAATAGTATTTAAATAAGAATAAAATATTTCAGAAAGGACTTGATGTGATCTTATGAATTAAAAGAGAAAAAAGTAGAAATTGATATATCTGATACTGAGCATTTTAACACTATTTTTGCTTCAGGTTGAACAACCAAGTCCTAGTATTAAACTTCATACCTGGTGCCCCGTGCGAGAAAGCGGAGCGGAAGCCTGGAGCAAGGTAGACCATGGTCAGTATTTTCTACTATGTATCTCGTTAATGCTTTTGTTTTCT
The DNA here is from genome assembly GCF_009769465.1 of Tauraco erythrolophus. Taxonomy (NCBI): domain Eukaryota; kingdom Metazoa; phylum Chordata; class Aves; order Musophagiformes; family Musophagidae; genus Tauraco; species Tauraco erythrolophus. Next base: position 26,964,679 of record NC_141474.1, on the reverse strand, counting down.
GCAGTGGTTTAGCGAGGTTATTTTGCTTTGAGGGTTTAGTTTTGGGTTTTTATTTATTAAAAAAAAAAACAGTCTATAATGGAGAAAAAGCTGTTCTCTCTTCCTAGGAATAGGAAGAGTACTGAATAAGCTACTGCTGCAAAAGGTAGTTTTGGATAGTTCTTTACCTCACGAAACTTGGAACATAGTTCTACATGATATCCAAGTAGGAGTGAAAAATACCAAAGCCCAGGCGGGTGCTCTGTTTCACTCCACTTGTTTTGATGAGTTAGATAGTGGAGCAAATCTGCACCAGAGTCTGTGGGTGTGTTGATCAGGCTTTCTGGAGTATTGATCATTTTGAAGTTCAAGGGCTCTGTCACTTGAAAAATGAATAATGTTTATTTCAGCAGTATTTGTGAGGAGCGGATCAGTGACTTACCATTATTAATGAGCATCCAGAATGTGTTCCAATATCTACTTTGGCATTCATTGGTATCAGTAAGTGAGGGTTTAATAAAAGGTATAGGACCAGAAATTTAAGGAAATACCCTAAAACTTATTTATTGCATATGTCTGGCAATATCAGGATTTTAATGAGTCTCATCAGTATTTGTTTATGTGTGCTCTGCCTCATTTTTATTGCCCCTCCTCACCAATTATAAATTGTTACATAGCAAATCATTATGGACCTGTTATTTTACATTTGTTCTTTGTAGTAGCACTGGGTGCAGGATTTTAAAGGTTTTGCATTCCCTTTGGGGTCAGGCTTACATTATCCTGCTACTCCAGATTGATAACAGACCTATTATCATCTGCTACAATTGCGTATTTATGAAATGAGTTGGTGGTTTCTGGCCACTGGTTAGGAGACCAAAATCTACCTCACTGTCGATATCCGGAGGGTTCACTGGGCACCTGCCAGTGTCTTAAGGCTTAACTGTAACTTCTCAAAAAAACAGAGTCCTAGTATTATATATCTTAATACTGATAGTACAGTTTAGTCTAGTCCTTTTTTGCTTTCATGAAGGTAGTTGATAGAAGGATGTCTTTATATTGCTGTACAGTATAGGAGTATGGTTTTGGGCTTCACAGTGTGAGTGTTGTTCAGTACAGACTGATACAACCAGTCAAGAAGCCAGGCATAACTTAGTGCCAGTCTCTCAGGGATGAGGTGCATATTGGTGTTGGTGAGACATCCTAAACTGGTGTGGACCTAATAGTTTCCTTCCATGGGCTTTGTACTCATGTTTGTGGATCAGCAGTGAAGGAAGGAATGGAGAAGTGATAGAAGGAGGGAGCAGTGGTCATTGGGAAGCTTGTTCAGAGAAGATCAGTAAGGTAGTGTAATGTACATGAGAATTTTTTGGGAATGGTAGAGCTTGATTTTATATTGATTTAGGCAATTAATGGCTCAACAAATGTGCCACTTCTGTCTACGCAGAAAATAATGTGTACACCGATTCATTATGATAAACATTGTATTCCATTAAATGTGAAGTCATTGTTTTCGGCTAAAGAAAGTGATTTCCTGAAATATTCTGAGGACACTGTTTAGAATTTCACAATGTATAATAATAATAATAATAATAATAATAATAATAATAATAATAATAATAATAAATTGCTTTAGTATTGTTTGGGAGGAGAGTTATGCTATTTTGTAAAAGATTTCGTAAAATTTAGGACATTGGGATTTTCTTTTGAATTTCTTCTGGGATGCAGCTTTTTTCTTTCTCCAGATCCTTCTCTTCTCGGCAGCTACAGACCCAAGAAAGCCAGAGTGAGTACTTTGAAGTGCTGTTGTTTACAAATTGTTTTGTGGGAAGCTGTGAGTGAGAACGATTGTCCTCTTTTTGAAACTTTATCTAATATAGTATCAAAAGCAAGAAGAGGGACATTTTAAATCTTATCTAACACAGTTTAGGCCAACTGCCAGATTATCTATGAACAGAAATGTGAAACTTAACACTCTGTAAGATATTCATGCCTGTAGGTACAGAACTTGCTTCTCCTTGGCATTAAGACTTGTGACAAGGCTGTAGAAGAGCCTTTGAAGGCACTTTGCTTTTGCCTTCCCGGTCATTCTGAGAGCACACTTCTTTCCAGAATTGTGTTTAAAGGTAGCACTGGTGCAACTGGGAAGCCACTGTTCTGTTATTTCCCATCCTTGGTTTTTCAGATTTTTAGCTGCTTTGTGTATTAAGTGGATCTGAAGATTAATGTCAGGGTTCCTTTGGGTTTTTTTGGTGGTTTTTATTCTTTCTATCCTCATTTAGTTGTTTTTGCCTCTGTTCCTGAAGTACTGCAGAAATTGTGGATTTAGGCATTTAATTATATATGCCCTCTTAGATTTTCTAATGGCTGGGAAAAGTGATGATAACAGGGAAGAGGAAAAAAGGGGAATTAAAAGGATAAGCTGTGATATATGTTAAGCACACTTTTGTCAGATTCTAAACTTTTGTTACCAAGGATTGCAGTTTTGCATACCATGTAAGTCTAATCTATTGTGCCTCTTCTGGATTGTTCCATGGCTGTAAATGGGAAACTGTAAAGAAAATAGAAAATTTCTACTAAATATGCTAAATATGTCGTTGGGCATTTTTTTTCTTTAATAATGGCTATTTTAAGGTTGTGCCATCCCCTCCCCCATCCCTCTGCCCCACAATGAGAAAGTAGATTTTGGAAGCAGTCATTGTTTGGAGAATGCAGATAGCTGAGCTATTGGTTAATTTATCATGTTCTTGATGCTTCTAATCACTTGTGATTCTCACACAATCAGAGCTGAAGAGAATGTATCTTTTTCTTGCTGGAAATACAGTATAGCTTTGTTTAAGAGGAACTGTTTCCCAAAGCTGAGGAAAAAAATGCTGCAGCCTGGAAGGAGCTCATGAATAACCTGATTATTGTTGGTCTGGTTTTGTTGTGGGTTTTTTTTCCTCAGCTTTGGGAAACAGCTCCTGTCAAAGGCATCATTGCAGGTAAACTGGGGTAACCCATGGAGACATTTTAGTGGTATGTTTCAGGTTAAGAGGAACTATGAAAGGAGTAAGTAGTGTAGTGAAGAGAGAGTAAAAGATGAGTAGTAGATGGGCCTGAGTTTTACCTTGAGGAACAGCAAATGCTGAGAAAAAAAAGTCTAAGAACAAGGGGTCCCAGACTGAGAAGAAAGGTTTGTGTTGTTTAGGCTCTCCGGCATCATTCTGAAGCTGTGAGTTTCCTGGGAAGGGTAAGCCTTTAAATCGTGCAGTCAGAAAACGTGATAAAAGGCCTGTTACACTAGACTTTGCCATAAGATGGTGTGTTACATACCCACAGAGTCCTCTGACACTTGTTGATTTAATGCAAAGCAGGGCCCTTTCTATGAAATGAGAATCATTGTTCTCTCTCCAGCAGGCAGATATTCCTTGCATGTATGTGCAACCCTTAACCTTTTGTTTTGAAAAATACAGACATGAAAACTGTACATCTTGATATTGGTAATAAATTTTAGCAAGGTTTGATGGGTTTTTTTTACAGGCAAAATCTACTCAAGGAAGAGACTTTGACAGTTCTGATGTTTGCCATGAGGATGTGATCTCAGATCCACTCGACAGACAGTCCTGTTCTGCTGGTTCCTTGGAGCATTCAGCATCTCCAGCATTTCAGAAACATTCCCTAAGTTCTGTGCTAAACCGATCTTCTCTAAGGGAAAGGTAATGGCTTGGTATTGTTTGTGAAGTTCTGGAATCATTAACATGAGCAGATGATAACAATACTTACACGACTACAGTTTGCGTGTTTGGAGATATGCAGGCTGAAGAGACTGAAAAGTCTTTCCCCAAATGTGATCGTTTGACTTTTCCACAGGTGCCGTGTTTGCCATCACCTGTCTGCTTAATGAGTACAATCCTAACAATATGGCAATGAAAAGGGTCTTTGAAATCTCTGTTGCTAACCTTCTCTGAAACAATGAAGCCCCAGATTTCAGGCTGCCAATGTCCATCTAAAACAGAAAATACTTAAATAAATAATCACTGTTTCAGAGGTGATTAGAATGTCAGGAACGTAAATGTAGATACATGTCAAGTAGGCTTTATGGGAGGTACTTGGAAACCTTTTTTCCTTCTGGCTGTTGTTGAGCCCAATGTTTGTAAGCACAAACTTGTGGCTGAGCTGCAGTCAGATATGTGACTGGTGTGCATAACATGCTTGGGCTAGCTTTAATCTGGTCAGTGTATTATTTTCCAATCTTTCTGCTTTACTGACATCCTAAGATTTTGTTTTGTTTGAGTTGAAGTGTGGGCCTCTGCAGCAGTTGTGTGTATATTAATTGCTATATTTAAATTAGTTTTTTTAGTAGTCTCCACTGACTCCAGTGGGGTTGGGGTGGAGACAGATTTTAAGATCCCTTAGTTCAGTGCATTTCAATCTCTGGGTTAATATTTTGGGCAAGCCTTACAGCTTCAGTGTCTCATGAGGACGAGATGGAAGAAATGTCAAAAAGCTACACGTTTTTTCATGCTTAAGACCTCCAGTCCTTCAAGGAGAGTATTCCTCCTGCTGAGTAGAACGTGTACTTGGTGTACAATGCTTCTACTGTACCTTCAGTTTAGTAAGTTAGTAGATGGCTTTCTGGGAGCAGAAAAACCATATGCGAAGCCTGAATAAGCAAATACATGAAATAATTGGGAGAAGCTGAGGATCAAACTGATGTCCTGTCCTAAACGCTGAAGTGTTTACTGAGGCTCTAACTGGAGATGTACTTTGGCTAGTTCACACTCGTTCCAGGCTGTTTCATCCTTGTTGTCATTGGTACCTCACTTAGTCAATGCTCGCAGGGTGCGTTTTGGAGCCTACACACAGCCTAACGCTTTTTTCCAAAACAGAAAAATTGCCTCAGTTTTTTTCTTTAAAAAGAAAAATGACGAGTGGCAGGTGGGGATTGAATTTTTAATACCTACAAAGATCAAGTTGGTGTTTTAACATCTTCCTCTGCTTGAGAACGTGCTTGTTTGTTGTTCTGTGTAATAGTATTTCTTGAGAACTGTTACACAGAGATTAGGATGTATCTGGGGTTTGGAGGAGGTTTCTTTGTCATCTTGTCTACCTCCCTACTCACTCCTGACATTGTGCATTAGTTACCCATGTCTGGGGAAGAGATGTTGTAATGGTGACTTTTTAAATCATTTTTTTCAGCTGGACTCCTTTTGTGAAGAGGAGGCATAAATTTTAAAATGCGTTATATTCAAAGCTGACAGGGTCCCTTATATTGATAACAGAAAAGCCCTGTATGTTGTGAGCTGCTGTTACATGCATAGTAATTTAGTCATCTGCCAGTTAATCTTGAAATTGTCTGAACGTTCTTGCTTTTTCTCTTTATTAACCCCTCTCCAGAAGAGATTTGTGATCTTGTGAAATTATCTTTCTTCTTCATATTAGAACAAATGTTCTCAGCTCTTTAGAGATGTAACATCTCTTTATGTTAAAGATGTAAGCATTTACTTTTGTCATCAGAAAAAATGCAAAATGAGAAGGTAAAGGGCGTAGGCTAAAAAAATTGATCTCTGTTTCATGCTGCTGAGATAACAATGGCTTTAGCTGACTGTGTACTGAGAGTTATAGTTGGAATGAAAAACGTGGATCAGAGGTCAATGTTTGGAAATGCATGCAAACACTGTGGTTCAGATCATGGAAATGCAGAGAAAATCAGTACTACTCAAAGTGTACCAGTGTTAGCGTATTTGCAGGAATCCAGCCTCTTATCTCACAGTATTTGGTATTTATTTCCTCAATTTTATTTTGAATTACAAAGACAAAGAGCTTAGCATATCCAGGCTATTTTTTTTATGCTAGTCAATTCACAGTCAATATGAAACTTGACTCCCCACCTTGACCTTCAGTTCCCTTTTTTCCCTTTTTCTTAAAAAGAGTAGTGTGAAGTGAATGTCTGCCTTCTTGGGAGTACTTTCCAGAGCACTGCTGAATAGTTGTTAAGCCACAGCAATACTTTTCAGTGATACAGAAATTGGGGTCTTGCATGAGGTCCTCTAAGCCCTTTTGTGTCCTTTCTAGCAGTTTCCAGTCTCTTTCTGTGAGCCTGCTAGAGAGACTACAAATCAATCCTCTCGCCTTTTCCTCTGGGTTTGAGCCAGAAGCAGAACTGTAAATAGATTTACTGCTGAACAGAGCAGCAAAGTTTTGAATATTTATTTTTCGTACTTTATTTTTACATTTTTTCATTATTTAGGTCACCTAAGGAAAGCATTTGCTAATGTGGCAAACTGACACTAAGCACAGTGATGCGGATGTACACCTCTGCTTCTCATTTTGATTCTAGCTCCTGTGCAGAGCAATGGTACGTGCACACGCTTCAGTTCCTGCCTGTGATGTATGGCCAGCTTCAGTCAATGCAGTTGACTTGCCCCCACAGACTGCTTGGTTGTGCATAGACAGCTATCCTGTTTGCTCTTTGGAAGAGCATTAGCACTATATTCTCTCAGTGCTGGGGCAGGAAAGCAAAATTCGAGTCCAGTCTGTGCTTTCAAAGTGCACGTACATCTTCATACACCCCAAGAAGATGATGTTTTTCCTGGGGACTTGCCTGTTAAGCCTTCCTTGCAGCACTGAAGCCTGCAGCAAAGTAGCCTTTGTAAAGAAAAGGAGAAACGGTGAGGTGGATTCTGTAAGGTGATGACAGAAGTCCTCTGACTAGAGCTATCTGCTAGCACAAGAGAAATTCTTTTCTCAAGAGACCACAGCAATCACAGGAGTGTTTGACCATTTCTGTTATGTTGAGAGGCAAAGTTACTTCTCATGCATTTGGGATAAAAGGGTTCTTTTTCCTACTCTGGACATGGCAGTCTTTTGCTTTTGTTTGTTATCATTAATCTGAAGAATAATCATTTCTAGCATGAAGTCCAGCTCAATGTCTTTTTTATGTTTTTTTCTGGTTATACTGCTGATATATGATCTTACCTACTGTAAAAGTTGACAAAAATCTAAATTGTCTTTGAGGTAAGACAGAGGTTAACTGTATGGATCAGATGCCCTTCTGTAATATTCCTCTGTTGTTTTACAACCATCTTTTTATGTTATCTAAGTACCAGGGAAATAACAGCATGAAGTTAGCTATTACTAATGATAGACTAGATCCTATGTGAAGTCCTTGAAAATTCCAGTTACCAGAAGCTTTGGCTTCAGCGACCTTGAAATGTCACCCCAGGATCTTGGGTACTAGTTTTGTTGCATAGCAAAATCCAGACCACAGGTAGTTCACCTAATATTTTAGAGAGTGACATGCATCCTAAGACAGGATTTACTTCTGTAAAAGTGTGTTTAAGTTCTGAGAACTTTCCACTACAAACTGGAGCACTGAAAAATTTAGCAAACTTTTTAGGAAAAAGCTCACTCCAGGGAGAGGCTACAACTAGGTTTCCTGTCTTTTTCTAGCTATTTAAAAGTCATTATTTCTGATTTTTTTGAATTTAGTTTGGTACTAAGGTTGTTCTTGAATTGTTTGGGTTTATTAGTCTCACCTCTTGGGGAAGTTTCCTTATTTTGCATTCTTTAAGTTAACCTCCAGAAATCAGCACTTAAAGATCGGTTATTTCATACGTTATTCTGCAAAACTGAGCAGTAACTAAGCCTCATTTCATATTTTTCACCAACATCTGTACTATTTCTCATCTTCATTGGTTGATTTTGCTGCAGTGGTAGGTAAATTTGAAATTGGTTGTGGTCAAAGCTGTTTTGTGTGTAAATGAATAAATTCAGAGAAGATAGAAGATAATGGAAAAGCTTCTAAAGAGGATAAGGAGGTGCAGCCCATTTATGACACATATTTTAGTACCAGAATGACTTGAACTTTTCTGGGGGGACTGTTCAGCTGCCGTATTGAGCCTTTCTTGAAATCTCAGCAGCAGTCTGTCGCTTGGGATTCACTTTTTACATGAGGATGATGTATCTTGTCCCAGTTTTAAGGACTAGATACGAAGCTTAGGAGGGAAAAGCATCTACTAACTTAAAAACTGAGCACTGAATGTATCTGTAGTGCTTCAAGGCTGAACTGTAAACAAGGCTTTTGAAAGTAAGAGAAACTGTTTAGAAACAATGAGAAATTTTCACTTTTTAAAAATTTCTTACTGAAGAGGGAGAGCAAATGGGTACACAGCTAAGCTGTCAGCTTCTGTGTCCAAATACATAGGCTGCTGTGCTTTGGTTTAAGGCCTTGTCTGTGTGTAATTCTTTCTGCTTCATAGTAGTATCCTGGCATTGTGAAAGCAGCGTACTTCCTCCGCTTAAAATCGCCATGTTCTTACAGTATTTGTGCGTTGGTGCGTTTTCATTACAATTCAGGAACGGGTATGTCCCAATGGAGTCTCTAAAACACTTTTATGCTGGTATAGATGCATCTACACTAAGATCCGTAGCCATCAGTCATTTTAAGAAAAAGCAAAACAAAATTGCATCCTGCACTAAGTAGACCAGTAAAACTTCAGTGTAGCCCAGCCTTCCTCGTGTGCCTCCGTACAGATGAGTTCATACTGAGAACCAAGTTCCTAGTACTGAATTACCACTTCACGTTCTCTGAGATGAGAATAAAGCAACTTCTCCAATTACTGTGAATGCTGCATAAATGCCTACTTGGGTGTAAAATCTGTGAGGTTTTTTTCTATTTCAGTATTAAATATATTTGGTTTTCTCGAGAATCTGTCTTGTTCCATGTATAAGCTCTTGCAGATTGTGGTTTTTCAGGTTATACTTAGCTTTAAGAGTTCTTTCTCCCTCTTCTCCCCAATTACAGGAGCGTTCTCTCCAGTTGTGAGTCTAGTACTGCAGTACTTCATTGATTTCTGTCCTCTGATAGTTTGTCCTTGTATGTGTTTTTGCTCAGCATGAAGTCTGTGTCTTTGAAGCTGATGAATTCTGCATGGAGGCCACATGCACCAAGTTCACAAGGCTAGGAGGTGTGATGGTAGGGGAAGGGGTCACGATAGGCATTGCAAATATTCTGCTGTAGGCTTTTGCATTAATTCCACTGATACGAAATGTATCTCCTGCTGAAATGTGATATTAACATTTTTGCTCTGTGCAAGTGGATGATTGGATTGTCTGACATTTGAAAATTCCTATTTATTACAGCTCTCAAGTTTGCAAGCTGCTGTTTGACTAGAGTACATGGATGGATGCATCTTGTTTGTATTTCTAATGGAGTATTTCATCCTAATGAATAAAATTATGCATGAAAATAACTTTAATCTTTAGCACAAGATATAGACTGTCTGCTTGGCTTTTTTTTTTATCAAGGTAGATGTTGTTGGTATGACCTTAAAAAAAAACCCTCCTTATCTCATAAAAGAAAATAAATGCCTTTAGTCACATTACAAGGGAAAATGGTTCTGTTTCCTTGATCGTACTCGACACAACATCTTTGAAATTAATCTTGAGAAGTTCTTTGATTGATCTGGCTTTTTCTAGGTCACTGAGCTATATTTCCAAAGTGTTTATACAATCTATTGGAATCAATAAACAATTTAAACTGATGTAACTGCAGAATCTTTGCAAGTCCCAGGGAAAATTGAAAGTATGACAAAGAATACAGCTGTAGAAGTTTATTTCATTTATCAGGGCAAACAGTCATTGAAATGAAATGAGTTTCCTTTCAACATTGCAGTTATGGTAGTGACACCTTAATCATATAAATAAGTAGCTAGTCATTTTACAAACTCGTTATTGGTGATTTGGGGCAAATGGAATCCCTTTATCTATACTTTAAGAAGCTGTGCTCCGAAGCTTGTTTTATAAAATATTTCCAATAGGAGAGTTAAAATATCATAAAAAGGTTTCACTTCAGATTATGGCTGTTACTTTTCAGGCATGATTTTATTTTAGTTTGAGTTTTGGTTGGTGTAAATATAATGACTTTAAATGTGGATTAGTCTCTATAGTTATTACTAAAGTTAGACAATAACAGTACTAGAGAAACTAATTAAAAAGAAGCTGATACTGTTTTTAATCACACTTAAGGCTTTTTTTTTTTTTTTTTTTTCCCTTTTTTTTTTCGTTGTAAATCAAGTCTGGGGAATGTGTGACTGGTTAACATTTCTTATACCACAGCGCACACTAGTGGATTGATCAATAAAACCACCTGAAGAAAGAAAACTAATCTTGAATTAAGTACTTAAATCTTCTTCTTCTTCTTGCAGACGTAGTCGTGTATTTTCTAAATGAATGCAATAGCAAGCTGGGTTTTCTTTTTTTCCAAAAGTAAATACATTTATCTCTAAGGATATTTGTAAATTTAAGATTAATAACTATCATCTGAAATCTTACATATGAATTTCATAAAATTTATTTCCCAAAGGCAATCTATTCCAACCTCTCTCCTCAGTGCCAGCAACCTGCATGTTGGAAGAACAGCAGCTGCTGTATAAATAAGAGAAAATGCCATGACTTCATGGGTCTGTCTTTTATTCGTTGAATGGGAAATGACTCACTGCATCTAGGATGCAGGTTTTTAAACATGCATTTTGGAGGTTCTTTAATATTAGTAAATCTTTTTAAATGTTAATGGGAAGTCATAAGATGATAGTACAACTCCAGTGCCTTTACTTTACCTCTCTTTTAAAAAGAAAAAAAAAAAATATTTTTTTCACTGCTGGTGATAGAGTGCGTGCATTGTAATGCAGTACATCAAACTGGGTTTGACTGTGTTAGGGAAATGAATGTTCCTGCCTGCTTAAGGGTTTAGACTTCTATTTCTTTAAAGGCAATACTTTCCTCCCCTTACAAAATTCACAAACCATTTTGCTTTCTTTTAGGAAAAGTTATATGAGATCTTTTAGTGCAACAGATCGTTAGATTCTGGTATACAAAAGAACTGAACAGTATGAATTTGCCATACGTGCTGTTGGGTTTGAAATTAATCGTAAATGTTCAGGATGCTAATATGAACATTACAGTCAGTTTTCTGAAAATTTTTGCCTGTAATGATGCAAAGATAAACAATGTTAAATGTCATTAGAAAGATAGATAATACATTTCCCTATAGATTATATGATTCATCCTTCCAATACCATGTCGTTTCTTGGCACCCTTTCTTGAAGAAAAATAGAAGCGTTCAGAAGTAGATGGTTTGTTTTAAAGAAACTCATGAATAGTCTGAAAATATTGGGACTCTTTAGAACAGACAGAGATATTTCTGAAAGGTAAACAATAATCAGTGAGTCCAAATAAGTTGATTAGATGCAAGAAAGTAGAAGAAGGTTACTCAGAAGCAGAGAACTGGTCGCTTTCTATTTATATTTTTATCTCTGTCTAGTAATAGAAGGAATGATCCAAAAGATTGCAAAGTGCTCCCAGCCCTGCCTGTAACCTTCAAGGCAATCTGGCACTTCCCATTTTCAGGATACTGCTTCCATTAATTTTAACATTGCCAGGTTACTTGTTTAGGACTGAAGCTTTCTGTGTGTACTTGGTTTGTTCTTTTTGGAAGGAGCTGTACAGTTGTTTATCTGTATTGAAATTTCTGGAAGTTTGATAAAGGTAAACTAAGCCAGGCATGATCAGATTTGGGATTTCAGAGTGATAGACTGGAAAACACAGGAAATGCGATAAATTGGAGAGAAGAGGGCAGAAGGGCTTGCAGTCTTAGTTCCACAAACCCATCCAGAGCGTAGTGCAGAATCTCAGGGTTCAGACTCATGACGTTTCTTCACTGCTTCACATTTGTGAAGCCAACTATCAACTATCTTGTACTCCTAATCCAGCCAGGGTATGGCAGCCCAGTACAGCTGTTGGCTGTTGTTCCATGAACTCTAATTGCAGCAGTACAGCTTGCCAGCTTGCAGCTTGTCTGATGACCTGTATTCATATTAGCATGATACCACATCATGAGGTTTTATTTTCTTGGTGCAAAGTCAGGTTCTTGGAGGTCAGGAAACATTGAAATGAAGATGCACAATCTTCATTGTGGCCTGTTTCTGTTTGTTGTGATGAGATTGTGTAAGCAAACATTTCATAGCTCTTCCCCAATAATTATGTTGATCTCTCTTTTTTTCCCTTTTTTTTTTTTAAAATAATAGATTTTTGAGTGTGCTAATATGCCGAGGTTGGTGTGTAAATGATCCTATTCTTAAAATCTTAGCTAACTCCCTTAGCAGTCTGAGAATAGCTATTAATGTGAAATTTTTGCCAGCTTCTGAACTTGCTGAAAAGGAGTTTCCATCTTGTGAAATAAAGATTGTGAATTTGTAGGTTTTTGACGCTATGGGCTTTCCAACTTGCACACATTGGAGTTATCTTCCTGTTGATTTATTCCAGTGAAAAGAATTTCCATGTGTGTGATCCTTCCTTTAGGAAGAGAAAAATGAAACCTGATCACTGGGAATAGAATAACCGTATATTTTTTTCTATTCTGTAGCGATAATGCAAACATTATAGCAGTATTACTCAAGTTACAAAATCATCAACATTTTCTATGTTTTGCATCTTCTGTTGGAATTGTGGATGCATACTGTTTATGCACTGCTTTGAAGTGTTTCTTTACTTGTACCCCAGAGGAGAAGAAGAATTGAATCTAAACATCGTGTATGTTCCAAATAGAAGGAAGTAATGCATGTTTCATAATTTTTAGAAAAAATAAATCTGAGCAAAAGCATGTTCGGGCTTTTCAACAAGAAAATATGTCTTTGTTTTTCCTCTTCCTCTTGCAGATTTAGCTCTGGTTGGCCTTCGCCAGCAAATGGAGATGAGATCCATAAGAGAGTGAAAAATATTTTAAGGACACACAGTGCTAGACAGCGCCTGATATTCGTAAGTTTGACTGTAAACTAAATCCTTTCTTTTCTCCAAAATGACTGAGGAAGAGAATTGTCCCTACAGTCTTGGATTTATTATAATGTTCTTTGAGGCAGCCTTGATTGTAGAAATATGGATACACACAGGTCATTCAAATGTTTCACACAGATTTCATTAGCCTCCTTATGTGTAACCTTTATGGTCAGCTGGTATAGGTAACCCTCTCACAGGGTAATGAGGACAATTATGGGTTTTTTTGTGTCTGGTTCTCCACTTCCAATTTTAGCACAAAATATGTTACAGATCTGTAGAACATCAAGGCTTAACATGTTGTGCAGCTGCACATCAGCAGCTGCTTGTGTCCAGCTGTTTGTAGAGCTAATATTATTTTTCAGATGTGTGCTTTTTTTCCCTTAATTACCTGGCTTTCAATGAACAGAGCTCTTTATCTAATGAGATTATGCCTGGGATCAGAGCATTTTGTCCTTGAGTCTGATGGAATTTTGAAGTGTGGTTTTAGACAGATAAAAATTTTTGCTATTGCGGTTTTGAGAAACCCAGTTGTGGCACAGGATATCCCTGGACAAAGCCCTGTAAAAAGTGAATAACAAGGTTCTTCATCTGCAAAGATCTAGGGTCTTAAGTGTGAGGTGAGGTAAAAGAAAGGTAAAATAAAAGGACATAAGGATGAGAGGTAGGTAAGATTAAGTTTAGGAGCTCTGATGAAATTACTTCTTTTGTCTGACAGTCTAACACACAAATGTTATTGATTGGTGAGATGAGATATGAGTCTCTTCAAGTGGAGAAAGATATCTTTTTTGCTTCAGTTTCTCCTCTTAAAAAAAAAAAAAAGCGTTGACAGAAATCTGCTTTTGAATGTTGCTGCAATTTTAAGTTACTACTGTCCCCAACTATCCACCTTTCCCCTCTGGCGTAGTTTACTGTGCCGGTGGGAAGCGTGATGAAGAGTGTGAGAGCCCTGGCCTTCCCGCCTCGCACTCAGCACAGGAATGGCAGCGCAACCCTCGTGCGCTGCGCTGCAGGGATGCCACCGGCTGCAGTAAACCCACGGCAGAGGGCTGGGGCAGAAGTGAAGGTGGTTGTCTCAGTTCACAGCTGCACAACGTGCTGAAAAACATCTGTCTTAGCTCTGATGTCTCTATTTTTTTATTTGTTTGTTTCCCCAAATTTAGCCATCCTGGGCAGCTCCTTGTGTTGCCTGCATGCTCTCTTAATCTGATTATTTTCTCATTTCTGTTCAGTCTTCAGTTTTAGGCTAGTTGTGCTTTTTGTTTTAAACTCAGAAAACTCTTTTTCTCATGCGTGTGAAGACTGTTTGATCTAGCTCAGACTGCACCTCCCAGAGTTTATATACGAATGTTATGATCTTGTAAACTGCTGCCTCTCAAATACAACATGCCCCTCAGTTTTCTCTGATTCAGCCACTCCAAAATAGGTACAAATCATGTCAAATGCTTCTCTGATGTTTCAGGGAGCTTAGGATCATAGAGTCATGAAATCGTAGAATGGTTCGGGTTGGAAGGGACCTTAACGATCATCTAATTCCAACCCTCCTGCCGTGGGCAGGGGCACCTTCCGCTAGATCAGGTTGCTCAAAGCCTCATCCAACCTGGCCTTGAACACTTCCAGGGATGGGCATCCACAGCTCCTCTAGGCAACTTGTTCCAGTGCCTCACCACCCTCAGAGTGAAGAATTTCTTCCTATCTAACCTAAATCTCCCCTCCTTCAGTTTAAAGCCATTGCCCCTTGTCCTATCACTACACGCCCTTGTAAAACGTCCCTCTCCAGCTTTCTTGTAGGCCTCCTTTAGGTACTGGAAGGCTGCTAGAAGGTCTCGCCAGAGCCTTCTCTTCTCCAGGCTGAACAGTCTCAACTCTCTCAGTCTGTCTTCACAGGAGAGGTGCTCCAGCCCTCTGAGCATCTTTGAGCATCTGGACTTGCTCCAACAGCTCCATGTCCTCCTTATGTTGGGGGCCTCAGAGCTGAATGCAGAACTCTAGATGGGGTGAACAAACTGAATTTGATGACAATCCAGCATTTACATGTAATGAAGGTTTGCGCAGCCTGAACTTTCATCTCCAGTGGTCCCTGACTACTTTCCTTAGACAGTAGACCATGATTTTTCCGATAAAAGATTTCCTAGTTTGTTCGGAGAGCTGGATGACTGGTTATACAGTCTCTCCATACAGTCATAAAGACTATATAAATATAATCATGGGTAAAAGAGAATTCTGAAATTTTCTTCCTATTTACTTATATAATTTAAAACATTCTACTCTAGAATGACTTATACATATGCTGGTATTTGCCTGTTACTGCAACGTTGCACAAGCACATACAAATTTGCCAGCATGGTGTTAGATTCTTGAAGCATGGTGCTTTCTGTTGGCTTTCTGTTAGCACACACTGCCACTTCCAGTATCAAACACCTGCTGAACACTGACAGAGATTAATAATCAGAGAGGATGCTTTTCTGTTTCGTCTCCTGTTGGAAACCTCATGTTTCTGCCCTAAAAAAATCCAGATATCAGGGTTTCGGGTAAGATTTTTGAGTCTTTGATTACCAACCTGGTCAGAACAATGCTGGAAAAGGACCATCTTTCTCACTACATTGTCTTCCACTGAGCAAAAGGAATGGGATGATGTTACAGAGAAGTGGCACGGTGTTTGATAATCGTGTACAGCTAACTTGTGAAAGCTGTGCTAACAGCAGCCCACCGGCTTAGAAAGAAAAAAAAATCAGGTCTGCTTGCAGTGAGTACTTCAAAATACACCAGGATTGGTTGTGCTTCCCCAGATGGCCCAAAATCTAGGCTGCATTGTTATGCAGTGAATGGATGAGGCAAATGGGTCATCTTGAAAGTGAGGGAATAGGAAAGCAAGTGCCCTGGCAATGTGGTGAGTAGATTTTGGCTCCGGTCTGAATCCTCTTCCAAACTTCGAAAGGTTAAAAAGTGTCTCTTACTTTGTTTCAATCCAAAGAGCCTGATGCTAAATAACCATTCCCAGAAGCATCTAGCTGTGTCTTCCAAAATTTCGTTTCCATAGTGCTCTGTAAAAATAGTGTGACTGGAGCTCTGCTACAGATTCCTTAGGGTGTCCACTGTAGCTTTCTGCTGTGACAATTCTGACAGTATCGTAACATTTCCATCTTTTTTTGCTTTCCAGAACATAATTTGCCTCTGGCAAATGCTGCAGAGTTTTATTTACCGCTGTACCCCATTTCCTCTTCAGTGCTTTGTAGTCTGTGACTGCTGAAGGAAAAGAGTTTTCCTGTTTACAAACACACTTATTACCTTGTATTTCACCACAATAAATTGTGTTAAGTTTTTCCTCATCCATACGTCTGCTGTTCAGCTTGCTCTGCATCTTATTGTCATCTACCACTATATTTATTGTCTTTTCTCCCAGTTTTGTGTTACCAGCAAGCATGAGTATTTTTACTGCACAGTCTTTTTTCCCAGTTATTTCTTCTATAGCATGAAAGATGATTTTGTTTACTAATCCTTACAGCAATTGGCTTCTGCTAGAAGCATCACTTAATATCATGTCTTAAGTAGTGCCTTTGCTCTTCAGAGTAGAGCGAACATGGTTGTGTGGTGGGATTTCTGCCATCCTGTCTCAGGGAGCAACTGGCTCCCTTCACATAGGGTGTTTTGTTTCTTACTTACCTAAAGGTGCAAATATAGGTTAATTAATGTCTAGGTAGCATTTGGAAGGTAAGACTGCTTTCTAGTGATGCCCAAGAATGCCACTGAAGGGTCATTAAGTGTATCATAGATATTTTTAAAGTTGGATATGCACGTTCTCAGCCCTGTATATGGAACCGAGGCATTCAGATGTATAGAATGCTTCTGTCTAGTAAAATGCATTAAATGGATAATGGTAGCTCATTATAAAAGCTAATAAATAAGAAGTTTTAGGTTATTTTTTCCTCTCTTCTGCACGAAACAAAAGTAAGTAGTGAGCAGTAGGTTTCATAGCATTTAACCAACATGTTTGTTGGGAATTATTGAAGCTTGTGCTGCCTGCATAGTTCTTTACATATACACTGTCTAGAAATTCTTTCCAGTTTATTACCAGAAAATTATTAGCTGAGTTGCACTGAACTTAATTAAAAGTGTTCATAAATGGCATTTGGCTCATTACACTTTGTCCCTTTCTCCCCCAAGAAATGTAAGCATTTTAATAGTCTTTTACTAAATGGAAAGTATTTTTGAAATTAGATCATTGTAATCAGAAACCAAGGTAATGAGAATTTGATTTCTGTTTTTTTTTAGGATGAGAGTAACTCATCAAAAGGAGACTTGACTAAGACAAAAGAATCTTCGCATAAAGCGCCCTTATCCATGAGTGAGCTGCAGAGCAGGTATGGAGTTTTTCTCTGACCAAGAGAGAACAGTCATACTCATGATATTGCCCTTTAAATTTAGCTAAAAATTTGTCTTCCTATTTTGAGCTATGTAATATATTGCACTGGGAAAATGCTTCTGTAGGAGTTAGTCCTACTAGGCCTTTTCACCTGAAAGCAAAATACAGTTAACTATCATTATGCCTTTCATGCTGTTTGACACTGTGTCAGCATAGTCTTCATAAAACACTGATTGTGGAACTGGATTGGTTATAAAAATGATCCTTTTTGGATTTTATCAACCAGACAGCAAATGTCACTTTAAAAATAACCAGTTGGTTATGTTTTCTTAAAACTATAAGAGTGCAAAAATAAACTGAAGGTTATTTAGCAATATGGTTTCAGGCTGTTTTGTTGGTGTTTTTTTTTGTCTAAAACACATATTTGGAAAAGACAAGCATCTTAAAAAACACAGCAAATATGTATACTATGGTTTAGTGATTCAGCACGCTGTGTTTCAGAAGATATCTTGAAAACCTGATTTATATAGGTTAATTATTCTATGTACTCCTCACTTGGGTTGCACTTGAATGTTTTAAAAGACACCAATTGAACTGATTTTGACAACTTCTGTAGTAGAAGTTATTGATATTGATGTTCCCTGTGTATACACACAGTATTTTGTAGAACATTCTGGTTACTTGGTGAAGGAAAGATACTAAGTAATGTAAAACATTTTCGGGGTTGTATGGCTTTTCTGTTTTACTTTATATTAAGAGAGAAGTCCTAGAACTGTGGTGCTAAATTTGAGAGGTCTTGACATTAGGAAAAAAAAGGTTTTATTTTGGTAATTAAATGTGATGCAGTATTTTGTAACAAGGGCTTCCTGAATCACCACTGTATACCGCTGAAAGGAGAGTAATTCAATGTGGGCATCATAGTGAACTTCTGCTTGCCATTAGTAAGCCTTAAAAAGTTCATTTATGATTTGTTGGCTTTTTAAAAAAATCCTGTAATTTGTAGTCACCTCTGCGCAAGGGATCTACTTAGTCTTAGATTTTCACAAGTGTGTGAAGTTGCTACTTGAAGCTGTTGGTATTTCTATACCTGCGCTCACTCTTGTATTCTGCGCGTAGCCTTTTTCCTCCCTTATCCTTTGTCCTGATGGCTGCTGCAATTACATTGTGTAGGATGTGTTTGTGAGAGAGAAAGTGCAAGTTTTTGTTTTGAGGCAGCTTGGGGACTTTGAGATTGATGCTGAAACTGCAGACCACGAAAAAAGAAAAAAGAAATCCTGATACTACGGAATCAAGAAGTGATAGGATATGAAATGTCGCACTCAAGTTGGGAACGGACTTCTCCTTGGGTTTAGAGGCCGGCAGCAATAGTCCCGTCCTCTGAAGGGCGAGACATAAAAGGACTCGAGGACAGTCTGATTGCTGAGTGTTTGCCACAGTGCTCATAAACAGGATACAAGGACAGAGACAGAGTTCATGGAAGGACATGGTACTGTCGACCAAATGTTGGCAGTAAAGTAGATGATTGAAAACCACTGGGAGTTAGGAAAAGGTCCATGTTTTGTGAAATATTTAGTATATGATTCACTCAGAAAAAAACTTCTGGGACTCTTAAAGGAGATGTATGAGGGAACAAAAGCATATGACAGGTATTTCAAAGCAGGGAGTTGCGTGCAGAAATCCTACTGTTAATATGATTTGTGAGTGTAATTCCCAGATTGCTTAGCTCGGATAGTCAGCTGGTTTCCAGTTGAGACAGGAGAGGAACTCTGCTCTAGCTTGGCTGTATCTTTGTCCACACCAGTGCTAAGTATCTCACATGCAAGGACTGGCTAATGGAAATACATACATACACACACACACATACACACACCCCACCCCCCCACCCCCCCCAAAAAAAAAGAAGGGAAAGTGAAGATTTTGTCTTTTTTTTTTTCTTTTTTTCAAGTCTTTGTCAGTTCCAGAATAAGGAACTTGTGAAGGTTACTATTGTTTTTTGAGTCTTTCCTTTACTGCAGTTAAATTGGTTGGATTTTGAGTGTCTGTATGTAGATTAAGCTTTTAGTAGAAGAAAAGGCAAGCACAAGGCTGACTGGAGGAAGTGGATGCCAGGAAAAGCGTGTCAGAGCTATTTGTTGTAGAGTTACAAGTGCCGCTCCTAGTGTTGAGCTTATTTGTTGGCCTGAGAATTCTCCATCAGAAGTGAGGTAACACGAGCGACAGAAAGGAGGAGGTAAAACTTCGGTTGTTGATGGTTCTCCAGGGTATTGACTTGTCTACATTTAACACAGCCCTGCATAACTTTTCTATTGATTTCGCTGTTTGTTAGGTTGGTTTCTTTGTGTCCAAACTGTGAAGCACAGTTCACCCTCTCCACGATGATAAATAGGTTTAAATTCTCTTCATGCTGTTGACTGACTTTAAATGTTGGAGTTTTTTTGAAAAAGTATGAAAGTGGCCTTCCTCCCTTTTTAATATTGGTGCCACATAAAGGTATTCTTGTTGTTTTATGTGGTGTGGATTGGCATCACTATAATATTTGAATGTAAGAAATCTAAAAGCAAAAGCTATTCCTTCTTTTGTTTTCTATAGGACAGTGGAAGCTTAGAAATGTGAATTTAGAAAATGAATCCTACCTCTTCCTCTTCTTCCCTCACCATTGTCCTTTCTTGAAGTGAAAACCTTGTGTTTTGATGCAGCTAACTAGAAGTGTATTTGTGAGTCCTTTGACAGAAGATTTCTTTCAATTTTGTCACAGATGTTTACTGATATTAACTTGAGGGCAAAGTTTTAAGTACTAGTTTGACCGTAGTAGATTAATAAATTATATATATATAAGGAAATGTAAAGCTTCCCTGTGCAATGTAATCCATTTCCTAAGTGAAGGTGGTCACTGTAAGTGTTTCAGTTTCATTTCCCAGACTAAGAACATTCACAAAAGGCTGAAGATAACTCAGTCCTAATTTTTCAGTGTTTTAAGTGCCTAAATCTCTGAGCAGATGTGAAAAATATCACCTCAGTAGTCATTTTTTGCTTATGATTTTTGAACTACTTGTTCCATGCTTTGTCACAGGAAAATGGCTCATTTCATTATATGACACAAGACTTTGTTTTCAAAGTTTCAAGAGAAGGCAAATAGTCATGAAGTTCAGATATAGATACTTCAGATTTGTCAATGTTTCATAATGATTGAATTTCAGAGAATAAATTTCACTTCATAGATCTAAGAAATAATTTTTCGAAGCAACTGAAATATGAGACCGTATTTGTGTTTAGTATTAAAACAGTGACACAGAAGATGGGGTGGGGAAGGAACACTCGCTTGCCACTGTATCATAATGTATTCGGCAGAATACTTAATCCAAGATGCTTCCGATAGAGCACTTTGCAGCTGCAACCACGGTAATTTAATATACCTCTGATAGATTGTCTTCATATTGAAAGAGCTGCTTGTGGTTACGTTTCGACCTTCAAAGGACACAGAAATCCTGCTGTGCTGCTCTTGCATAGGCTTAGTGCTGAGTCACGCTGCCTATCAAAATACAACAGAATTACTGCATGCTCTTTGAGAATTAATTCTCTTTCTATTTGGGAGCTATTATCAAATGCACTCAGGTAAGTGGGGGAGAATTTGTGTGAATGAATAACGTTGGGCTCCCATTTCTTAGAAGTAGCTGCAGCGCAATTTTTTCATCAATTTGCAAAAGGTAATCCGTGACTAGGAAATGGTACATTTGGATTTCTGCTGGGTTTTTGCTTCTGATTCCTCTTCCTTATCTTGATTCAATCAGTATTTCTTGTCTTCTTTATGTTGACAGTTCACCAGTGCAGCGGAATGCTCCTGTTCATTTGGATAATGGAGAATACTGGTCTCGTCGTGCAGCCGTATACAAAGGGAAGCCTCACAGAGCGATCTTTGAAAAGAGTCTCGAGAAAATATACAGAAACATGTACCAAAAAGCTTCTGGCACCGTTTCAGACCAAAATACACCCTCCTGACAGCAATTCAGCTGGAAATGCACAGTGTTCATGTTTGTAAGGAAACCTATTTTCATGTAACAAATATTTGTACTCTATTTTCAAGGTGTAACTATGGTTGGGTGGGGTTTTGGAGAAACGGGGTTTTGGCCTGGGTTGCCAAAAGGAAACTATTAACATACCCCTGCCCTGCCCCCCCTCCCTGCCAAAACCCATCAGCAACTGAGTCCTTCCACAGTTAATCAAGATTGTGTTGTTCCTTTGAGGCTATGAAAAGATAATCATTTGAAGACTAATAGGTCTGTTCGACAGTCTGTTCTGACATCAACTCAGGTTTCAGCTGCAGCTAATTCTTATTAAAGCTATTTAGTAACATAAACAGAAGGCCGAAGAAGCAATATGTCCTAGTGTTCAGAGAAGGGGTCTAAAGAGGAAAGTGAATGTGTTGATTTAAAAGCATCTCATCTGGGACAAAGGGCATTGTTTTCTAGAAAATTATGTTTAGATTCTTTATTTTTGAGATGAGCAGAAATTCTGATACTGACCTATAGACATGCTTTCAAAGTGGTTTCAAGCACCTTTAATCACAAATTTTCTTATACTGTCAAATTTTGAAAGAAACCCACCCTGCCCATCAGCCTTCGTATCAGAAGAAAGGTCATCTTCACACACCTTGTGCATTTGGAAGTTTCCAGGTTCTCTTGAATGCAGCCATGACATTTGCCAATACACTTGTAATTTTAAAAAATATGAATAAGAAAGGAGTGTGGAGAGGGAAAGACGGGAGCTACTCAGCAAGCGCCTCCTATACCCCCGTACAGGCCTTCTGAAGTTCCTGCATCACAATCCCACCTAATTTGCAGCCTATCCTTCCCAGTCTGCTGGGATCCTGCTGGCAGGAATCGCATGGTTTTTGCTAAAGGCCACCAAATGTTCATCAGCAGTTCGATGCTTTCCCCAGGGATGGAACCTTTTCAGCCTTGCATTGAACAGATCCCACATTAGCAGACCAGGGCAAATTGCCCATCTATTGAAAAGCGGAATGTTTTAAAAGGGCAAGAGTGTCCATCTCCTGCTTCCTTTCAGAATGGGGGGGAAAAAACAAATGCCTGTTTTGGCTCCGTCCCTGGCTGAGTGAACAGATTCAGTTACACCGATGCCATTTTACCTGTTATGATTGGATAAAGGATAAAGCTAGCAGTACAGATGGCAGAACATATGACTGTAACCTGCCAGCATGCCTAGATAAACAAAAAGTTGGTCTACTCTGCCTTCCGTCCTTTAATGCTGAGACAACATAATTGATTTGAGAAAGCAGTTGGTGAGCAATTATGCTAGTGGGAAAGCATGTTGAAAGTCTGTGTGCTTCTGTTTCAGGAAAGGGGACTCTCAGAGGAAGTGTCTTGCATATAGACATTTCTATTCCTTGTAACTGTTAAACCAGTTGAAGTGGATTAACACTGATAACTTCCTGTCCCTGATGCCATTTAGCACATTAGTGCTTTCAAAGGGCGTTTGTTGCACAGTCTTATGCTATGGAGAAGTGTTGAGTCACTCTGGGAAGTAGTAGTACACTTTTTTTGCAGAAGTGAAAAGTAAAACTTAGCCAAGCTGTGCCACTGAAGGCCTGGTGGCCATGGAGTATTGTGCTGCTGGTATGGGGTATTCATTCATTAGCCTGTTCCTAGACTCCGTGTTAGTCCATAAAGGAATAGTTTCTTTCTCTTTGCTGCTCAGGAAAGTAGGTGTATTCAAACGGATCCTAAATAGGCAGGGAACATTCTGAGAGATACTTTACAAGCTTTTGGTTTAAAATCAATATAGTGAAATATGAAGGTTGCTGCAGTTTCCTGTATGTGTTCGAGCCATAAGATTCAGTGTTCTTCTCATGGTAGCCCATGGTTTTGATTCAATAGTCTCTGTGTTTTCCCTCCCCAGTGTCATAGTTTAGTAAAAGTTATAGTCTTAAGGTTGGCTGCTCCCCTTTGGCCTAATGTGGTTCTGTGACATACAAGCACTGTTTGATTTTTTTCCCTCTCAGGCAATCCAGTGTTGCAGATCTTAATCCCTGTTTGTTCAGTGTGTAAGAAGGCCTGGATGCTGAGGCTTTGGGTATTTTGTATGGATGAGTAAGGACCCAAGTTGCTGTGAATTCAAGACACAAGGAGGGGATGAGGAAGGTTGGAGAACACTGTAGAAAAACAGGGTAAAGTTTTCTAGGAGTCCGGAGGAACGGCTGGGGCATATCTGTTTAATCCTCAAGCTAAAGAAAGGAAGCACATGGTCATATGGCAACCTTCAGTTTTTCATCAAAGGTGAAAACTGGATAGGAGGAAAAGAAAAAAGTGTCATATATTGAATTTTGACCATCACGAATGTTCTCACTGCAGCCTTCGTATGCGGCATAACAACAAATGAAGCAGGCAGACTATGAGTGTCTTTGGCCGTGCTCCAGCTGCAGGGGGAGATGGTGTGTATGATGTCTTTCTGAATCAGCTGCTGCAGGATATGTGTTTCTCTCTTGGGTCAGAGTCGTTCCACAGCTTATATGCTGCAATATAGCAAAGAGTGTTCTCTTCTAAGCACTATGCTGGAAATACGTTTTGGTAAATGGAAAACTTTTATCTGAAATGTGATTTAAGACCCAAATTACTCCGATCTGTCCATAAAATCTGTAAGCCACTTCGTTTTCAGAAGCTTTTGGCCCCTTCCCTGTTTGCTCAGCTAACCCTCCTATTAGTATGCATCCAGCTCAAGTGCACTGAGCACTGCTGCTCCTTTGCTACTGCAGTATGTGATAAGTATAGGTTCAGGCAGTGAACCAACGTAGTAATAAACTGTAATTGTTTAGTGCACCTTGCCTTCTAATACAATTTAAATCCCTTCTATCAAATGCAAATTTCTAGGTTCCTGAGTGGAGCTTTAAATAGCGTTTTCTATGCTCGTTCCTTATCTTTTGCCATCCACAAAGTGGTCTGTTAGTGACAGTGGAATGGCATAATTCCACCTCCGTCATTTTTACCTCCTAAAGGAAAGCTGCCTACTCAAATCTAGAAATAATGGGCTAGATTAAGAGTGAATTAGTGTTTTTCTGTAGAGTCTGTCTCTTTCTCTTGCCCTCCCCACGTTATTATAACCCATGAGTATTCTCACCAAATGCTATTCAGCATCCAGTGTTGCTTGCAGTATGCAATCAGTGCAATATTTTAATCACTTTCATATTAATAAGTCAGACCCTGCTTCCCACTTGCTCCCTTTCCTCTTTCCGACAAATAACTTGGTATAGTTTAGGATCTTGGGGTGGCTTTGGAGAAACTACTTGCCTGTATTCAGTAGAAATGCAAATCCTTTGCTGAGTAGTAGTTGCTTTGGAAATCACAAAGTCATTGACCTGTTGTGGATTAAAAGCAAAAATGTCCAAGTCTTTAATGATTTACCTTCTCTAAGTTTACAACTAGAAAAAAGAGAAGCTTAAACTGGTCCACTGAGGACAAGAGGCATAGGGATGGCTAAAGTAATGGGAACAGGTGGGAGCAACTTTGTAAGGTAGATGGGCAGCAGTGTTTATACCTCAAATCAGAGCAGCTTGGAAGATGATGAGGGCTGTTCTTTAGATTGTGCATCACATGTTTAAATTTTACTGCTACTTAGGAGGCTGCCAAAACAGTGAGGGGAGAAAGAGATCTACTTATAGATGCTGGGAATCTATTTTTTGGGTAAAAGAACATTTAGCTCTGCTCTGTGTTGAATAGCCTGTTCCATACTCCCTCTCATTATTACCTCAGCTGTAAAATGGGGAGTTTGTGCTCTGTTGAAGCTTAATTAAATGACTGTGAAGCGCTTTGGGATCCTGAGATGAATGTTACAGAAATTATTTTGTGGAAGCCTGGCTGAAAAGTCCCATCTCATCCCCAGGTTACTAAAAAGGCTTTATTTTAATTTTCCCAGATTTATTATGTTTTAATCAGACAATTATTAAGCAAGTCTTAATCTTATCAAGGTAGAAACCTATTAAATCTAAGAGACGGCTGAAAAAGATAATGAACTGCTTTACTACATGTGCTTTTAGGAGCTAATCTTTACAGTGGGTATCCTACTCAGTTGCTGTCTCCTGCATGATCCAAGTTCATCATACTCACACTGATTGCTCTCATGATAGCTTTTTTTTTAATGTAAATTGTTTTTTTGTCATCCTCATGTCTTAGTGCTTTCTGCTATGTGTACTAATCAGCACTATTAACATCTGTCACATGATTTGTTCTCATCCTCTTCCCCAGGAGCAAGGGGTGCAACTTCACAGTGGAAGGGTTTGTGTGGTGTGCCGTAGGTTTGTCAGAGAAAGTAAGTTGGAAGGAATCTCTGCCTTTTCAGTCCGTGTGCAAGGAATAGCTTATTAAGGAATTCTGATCGTCCTAATATTTAAGCTTGAAAGTGTTTTCTAAAACACTGAACTACACAACAAAATTCTTAGTCTTTCAGCAGAGGTCACTTAACTGTATAAGTCTTGTAATGTGGCATCTGTGAGTCATAGGAAAGTCTGCCATGATGTTAATTACGTCAGTGGTTATTGAGTGATTATTATCAGGATGCTGAGAGTATCTCGAGATTTGTTCTGTAGTCAAGGAATTCAGGGGAACTTACAACGATGAAACAGCTGCTTAGTTCCAGTGAAAACAATTGAAGCCAAGAGAGAAGAGCACTTCTTTGGATGATCTTAATGAGCTACCTCACTGGCAGAAATGATGTCTGGTTTCAGTGATGCTCTCTGGTAGCAGCAGAGAACTG
Organism: Tauraco erythrolophus; assembly: GCF_009769465.1. Lineage (NCBI taxonomy): Eukaryota > Metazoa > Chordata > Aves > Musophagiformes > Musophagidae > Tauraco > Tauraco erythrolophus. The sequence goes on along the minus strand of NC_141474.1, from coordinate 26,938,767 downwards.
GTCTTTGCCCAGTTCCTTTTGAGTTTCAACAAAGAAACCAGTATTTTGGGAAGTGATCAAGAACACCTAATATTCCTGTTTCTATTACACAGTGAACTAATAAGCACAAGCCCCATTGATTGCTTTGGTTTCTACTGCTTTGTCTATGGAATTCAAAGCACTATCAACCAAAACACTTAAAAGATGAGGCTGTAGCCCTTTTGTTAACAATGTTGGCTTGCCAAAGACATGCAGTTTGTTCCCTTTTTGTCTTCAGTGAGAAATTCTCTGAAATGCAGTGCTAATTTGTCTGGATGACAACGTGGAGAAACTGGAATCTTTCCCTTTTGCTTGATCAATGTGGAGATTGTACTTTTCCTTCTTGTGTATTTCCGTTCAGTTCTGGGTGATTGCTTCTGACCTAGCAGAGAACTCTCTGCAGTCTGAGAAGCAGTGATCTGAGACTTCTCACCTCTTCGGGGAAAAGAGTTTGCTGTTGCAAAACAACATTCCTCTTGGTTCATAAGAATTCACTGATCCTGAGGAAACAGGACAAAAATTTTGTTCTATGGTCAGACGTTTGTGTAAGCCTGCAGAGCTGATACCGCGAATGAAGAGGGCTTCACACGAAGTGGAGGTGGGAGGCTGAAAGCAGAGGTGGACTTTGAGAGTGGTTTGATGCATGGCATGCCATGAATTATGCATTTCCATACCATGAATTACCAGTGTATAAAATAACCTGTGAAACTTACCAGTAACAAAAGCACCGTTTACATCGCTGAACGGTGGTGAATTCTGATGCTTATATTCGTGTTGTTAGACTGACTTGAATTTTTGATTGTTTAGCTGATTATGTTGTTACTAAGTTGTATGACCTGTTTCACTCAGTACTCCCATAGTAAACATTTGCTAAGAGGTTGCTTTCCCCGCCTGCCTTATTTCCACCACAATCATCTAGTGTTTACATACATTTTAGCCTCTGTGCCATTTTTGAAGGCTTTATTTGTCTCATTTATGTTTTTGGTTTGGATAATACTTAAATATGAAATCCATCTGGGAAACATATTGTATATTCACGTTGAGGGGTAAAACCAGTTTTTAATTAAAATTTTATACAGCGCTTGTATTTCACTTTGTCCTGTTTTATTATGAAACACTTCAATCTTCTTCCTAAAACACATATGTCTTGTGCGTTTCAAGATGTTCCTTGTTGCTCATGCAGAACCAGTTTCTGAGCTCTGTCAGCAGAGTGCCATATGTTCTGGGGTTCATTTAGCTTCTCTGGCGGTTGTGTAGGCAGCATATTGGATGTAATGCAGCTAAGCTCTGCTCCATTCTTTTCTTTGTAAACTTGTCAAGATAAAAAAAGCAGGGAGAAGGAAACACCGAATAATACTCGAGTGATTTGAATTATCAATAAGTTACGGTAACTCAGCCAATCAAAACTGAGGTTTCTCGTGTACTTGAGGATTTTCCTTAATTGCAGCTTATGTATAGCCTGTAAAGTGATGCATCCCTCAGTGCTACCCGCTATTACACTCAATTGAGAAGACTGAGATATAAGTAAAGTGATTTGGAAATGACAAGCATTAAGTGCTCTTAATTTTGCATTGATCTGCTATTTTAATTTTTTTTTTTAAAGAGTAATAGAAGATAGGCATGTGAAGGAATTGTTGTCTTCTTTGTTGTCTTCTAGTTTTGTGGAAAATAACTCTCCACTGTTTAAATGCCTGGTACTGGAAAGAGAAAACCCAAGACTGATGGTCCCCTCCTGTTTAAAAAAAAAAAAAATTAATTTTTCTTACCAATCCATTTCTGTTTCTTCCCTGCCCCCCGTAATCTTGACCATGAACCAGTAGGTACCATCAGTCTTTAATATGCTGCTGACATGTAGGAACACAGCCCCGATTGTTTATTGATAGTAGCCATATATTGTCAGATACTGATCTGATCTGCCAAAAGCTTTTCAGAACCGTCGCGGTGACTGACAGGACCAAAGTATTTCTGTGATTCTGTAACTAGAGCTTTAAAACAACAAAAAGGAAAAGGAGGTATAAGAAACTAGCAAAAAAAGGAATATATATGAAACTGTTTCCCCTTTGCTGAGGTATGAGGCCAGAGGGAAAGGGCTTGAGTGGCTGCTGGATAGGAGCGTGTGGAGGAGCGGGGAGGGAAACTTCTGCAGTCCTGACCTGAGGTCGGTCAGAAATAACCAGCTGGAATGACATGAGTGTAAACCTGGTTGAAGTGACAGGCAGCTCAGCTCCTGGGACTCTATTTACATATGTTTAAAACAAACAAAAAAAAAGCTGCCTTTGTTCCTCAGGAAAATCTATTTACTTGGCATTCAGCTCGTGTATAAGCTGGAACTTCTTTCATGGAAAATGTAGAAACAAAGCAACTGACATTTCTGCTTTGATGTGAGGCTGAAGCTAAGATTTGATTTTGAAATATGAAAGTAAACTGAAACTACCTCCAATTTAAAGGTGGGGTTTTTTTAATGACCTTAAAAGTTTCGAGAAGTTTGTGGGGGTTTTTTTTCCCTCCCCTTAGGGACCAGAAGAAATTATAACAGTAATCTTACTTATAGCTGTAAGTCTACAGAGACAGTGGCTGTAGGTTAATGAAAAATTGACACTGCTACTTGCCTGTGCTTCCAGCAGAATTTTTTTTTCTTCAAACCGATGTGAACTGTTGCACTGCATGAGTTGGTTATGAGTCTCACATATTAAATTGAATGCTTCTTTTGTGGAAGCTACAGGAGCGAGTCACAGCTGAATGTTCTGAACAACATTCCTGTTTTGAACAAATGCAGCAAAAATTATGGATTTCTGAAAACAGTTACTCTGGTCCTTCACTCCTCACACACACACTCAGAAATAAAGCCTGCTTTGTCAGTCTGAACTAGACAGTGGGCAGAGGAATTGTCCCAATGGTCTTCATCCCAGTATTGAATCCAGAGTGCTGTCACCCGAACCTGATAGTAGTCTAGTAGAGAAGCCAAACCATGGAGCAGCACCCGAGCGTTGCAAGTGCAGTTGCCCTGTTTTGCCCATGTGCACATGCTGTTCGGCACCATTCCGAGCACGCCCTCCGGTGTGGCACTGGGACTCCTCGGGGGACACCCTATGCCTCACAGAGCCCCCTTCAAGTGCCCTCTCCAGGGGCGTTTCTGCAGCATCTTTTGGGGCAGCTTGTTTCTCATTCCTGGGAATCGTGCTCAGAAATGCCATGAACTCAGCAGCTGAGGCTGACTTTGGTTCGTACTCTGACAACTTAATATCTCTGTTTGTTGTCCTGGGCATGGTGGTGCCATCTGGTCTTCCTTGGACAGCTTATCCATAATAGTGCACTGCATGATATTTCAGGTTTTGCTTATGAAATCTTGAGCTGTGCTCGAATGGCACACCGACACCTCGATGCCAGCCTTCGTCCAGATGGCACATGCTTAAATAACATCCCCCATGTGCTGTGGAGGGGATGGATACGCAGAGATACTGGAAACTGCATTGAAGATAAGGGGAGGGAAGGCATGAAGATGGCTTCAGGCATTATATGGGATCTCAGGTTAGGAATATACGAGATCTCAGGTTAGGAATGAAAGTGCCATTGGATGTCCACAGTCTTCCCTGCTCCCCTTGAAGGACTTGAAACCTATAACAGACTCTGAAGAGTGCACAGTTCTTGGGTTGAGGGGCTCTTCTGGGGCAGAAACATTCTCTGTCTCTCCTGTAGGAGTTCCAAGAATCATTGGGTCACAGAAAGGCGGAGAAAATGTATGGCTTTGAGGGTCAGGGTATGCTTGGGGAAAGGCAGCATTGCGTGCAGTGGAATTTGGGACAATTATGTGCAACATCAAGAAAGATGCCTCCTTGAGCATTTCTGCAACAATGCTATCTGTATTTTGGTGTTCCCAGTAGATTTTCCATCTCCACTAGGGAGAAGGTTACCTTTGGGTGATGAGGCAGTCGTCATCTTTCACTTCTCTGAAGACCAGGCAGTGACATTTCCTTGTGGTCAGCAGCAACGCTTTGTTGGAGCAGCAGCTCAGCAACTGGCTTTGTCGTTCACATTCACCTGCTTCAGAGGAGGTTGTACAAAAATCTCAAATTGTTGTGACACCAACATTTTACTTATGCTAAAAAAAATCACTTGCATTTACTGCTCCCTGTGGCACCTTCACAATACCCTGTACATCGCTCATGCTGCTCAAGGCAAACAAACGAAAACCCGTTCATCCCCGGCTTTGGGGAATCACTAAGGTTGGATGACACCTCTCACATTATGCTTGCATTAGTCTGAAATGGGGAAAATAAAGGTACCCCATTAAATACACATGGCTAAGCTGGCAGTTTGATAAAGAAACAGGCAGGGATGTTCTGCCAGGTGCGTTGTGGTTATTACTCAGTTAAAGATCCCAAATCCTGCCAGTAAATGCTAGGTCAAAGTAGAAAATTAGACCTTTTAGAAGCTCGGAGTATGGTCTTACTTCAGTATGCATGGTGTGGACATGTGCAGCCTGAGCTCTCGCTACTTCCTACAGCCATGTCCCCAGCGTAACCGGAGATACAGCTCCAGCTTAAACAGGGGCCCAGCTTGCTTCTGTTTTTAACTCATTACCTTTTAAGCTGCAGACAAGTTGAATCCTGCTTTGGGATGTATTCAGGCTTCCCTTATTTGTTGTAAATTTTTTAAGACCTTTGCTATATTGATAACTTTCCTTTTTAATTTTAAAAAAAGATAAATCCGGAAGACTTTGTTGTGTAGCAACAAAATGCATGGTTTAACACCAGCCAGTTCAGCGAGTATTCTTGTGCTGCTCCTCAGAGATACCCAGATGCACACTTGGAAATCCTCTTGCTGGTATGTCAGCATTTTGAACCTGCTACAGCTCGAGGTTAGCAGGGTTATTTTCTTTAGTTGGGGTTTAAGACATGGCTCCTAACCTGGTATCTGGGTAAGATAAGATGAATCCACTGAAGGTAAGACGTTGACTTTTACTATCCACAGGAGAAACACTTCTTGACTACATAATTCGAAGTTATTTGAAGCAACCTTCTCCTTTTTTCCCCAGCAAGGAAGAGGAGTAATTTGCTGGTGTTGGAAGCACTGGGCACTGAGAAACAGTTAAGTGATCTGCAGTATTGGGAGCTGCAGTTTTGGGAGGGGAACATCTTTCAGGTACAAGGCTGTGGAGAGGAGTGGTGGGGTTCCCATTGCCAGAGATGTCACAGCTCAGAGCCAGGCACGCGGGGAAAGTCCTGTGGAGACACAGCAGTGGGTACCTGCACCAAAACGGGGCTTGAAGGATAAGTTGATGGGTATGAGCAAAGCAATGCAAAGGCAAAGTCGATATTAAGTTTTTGCATTACTATTTGCAATAAAAGTAGGAGGAGGTTCTGATGTGGTTTTTGGTGTACGTTTATTATTATTTTCCTCAAGGGAAGGGAAAGTAAGAGATTGCAGAAGAAAGGAAGCTAGCCCATGTAAATTTACTGAATTTATTTCTTTTCCTCGTAGGGACCAAAAGTGCAGATGGGTGCTGGGATTCTGTCAGCCCACGTCCTCTCCTCTCCCTCAGATCCCCCCGGGCTTTACCTCGGTGACGTTTCCCTCTATAGGACTGCAGGGAGGGCAACGCTCCCTGCGGAGATGGGACCTTGTGGTCCCACGTAAGATCCACTTTAACTCAGCAGCTGTGACTTCCAGCTATGATTCACCTACACACATATTCATTTGCACACACCAAGGTGGCTGAGTGCGCTGCTCCCTCCTTCTCCCAGAAAACAAGTGCAAGGAACCAGAGAAAACACGGTGCCCTGTTTGCTGACTTACTCTCCACCCTGCTAAAACACATGCGGTTTCATTTCTTTCCTTCGTAAAAACTGTGCCCGCCATAGCGTATATTCTTTTAAACAACATTTTAAAATATTTTCCAGTAAATTAAAGTGATGACATGTTTGTAGGGTTCATTGTTAATTTCATTTCCTTTGGCTCAGCCAGCCAGATAAAATGCAGTGTTATTAATCTTTGTTTAAAAGAAGATCCTTTGCTGAACAGTAATAAATGATCTTGATAGATTTGTCAGGAAAATGAATGATAATCATTTGCAGATAGACACAAGCCTAGTATGGAAGATTAATACGAAAATATGTATTGGCATCATTAATAACATCTGCTGCCAATGGACTTGTATATTGGTTACAGCTCTGAAAGCGACGTGTGCTTGTGAGGATATTGCAATTCATCACGCGCTGTGAGGACCGAGGCTGTGCCGGGCTCCCGCGCCGATGACAAGCTGCTCCCCAGGAAAGGCTCGCGAGGAACCCAGCGCCAAGGCCGTGCTGCATCCGCCATTGGATGAGCCTGTCATCGCCGAAGCCCCGGTTCTGCTGGGCTCCGACTTTCCACGTGCATTTCCCCGTGTCACTGCCGAAAACTCTGCCGGACCCCATGAATTTGCTTCATTCCTTGCTTTTGAGGCTATGGCTGGCTGGATTCCCAGGTAATCCTCGTTCCCGTGGGAGCTCTGCCCTCGTGGTGTGGGCTGAGCGACACTGGTGGAGAAGCTGCTCCCGGCGCAGAGCAGCTTGGGCTGCAGCAGCTGCAGCACCTGGGATTTGACATACGCTTCCTTCTGCTCAGGGTCTGCGCTCATCCCACCTCATGTATCTCTAAAAAGGTTCCTCCAGTGCCTGCCACAGGCATTCAAGCTCTTGTATGTCTTCAACTGACAGAGCTTTGGAAAGCACCCCTGCTTCATTGGATGCACAACGCGTTAGGAGAGGAGGTTTCTTCACAGATGCTGCATGTGACTGTCATGGGCCTTGGTTTTTCAGCCTTGATCATCCCCATTAGGAAAAGAGCATTTTATTTCAAGCTTTTAATCACTCCACCTGCAGAGCCTCTGTTGGGGTTTCCCTCTTAAAACACCCAAAGCATATCTGAGATGGTGCCAAGAGCTGCCCGCTCACAGCAGCGTTCTGCCACAGCATCACCCCTGCAGCGGCAGGGATCCGAGAACCGTCCCATCCCGTCCTTGTCCGTATCCCTGTCCCCATGGCTCCTTGGGACGCAGGGATGAGACTGATGGGGAGCTGCCGAGGCAAGCAGGGTCCTGCTTGCTGCAGGGAGAAGAGAGAGCGCTGGGGCTGGAGGGACTCTGCATACTCGTGTGACCTGTGGGGTATCCCATGTATGGGGATACTGCATAAACTGGAAATAATCAAGGCTGGGAAGGAGGGGCTGGGAGATGCAGAGGGGAAGAGCTGAACATGGGTGTAGGCAGAAGGAATGGGTGTAGGAGACGAGAAGGAAGGAGGAGAGGGACTGAAATGAGGAATAACATGAAAAAGAAATTCCTCCCACCCCCAATCTTGAACCAGGAGGAAAAATATAATTTTTTTTGGATTGGTTTTAATTTTTTTTCAGCTAAATATGTTTTCCTAGAAAAGACAAGGAAAGGTCAAGATGTTTTGAGACAACTTTAGTTTATTTCAATAAAACACTTCAGATTCCCCCTCCCCAATGATCTTTTTTCTTTTGTTTTGCTGTAGTGGTTCAAAGCAGAGTGGTAAGTCAAATAAATTTACCAATGAAACATGCTTCTCCTGTGGGGCACTGGCTGGATCTGGCGGTGCTGATGTCTCCATTCCTTCTGTGGGCCAAGCTCAGGGATGCAGTCACATCTCTCAAAGCTTATCATTACTTCAACTGACATAGACATCATCATATTAAAGGAAACCTCATCTTCCAGGGTCCAAGGGGTGAGATGGAGAGGGGAAGAGGTCAGCATCATATATCCAAAGATTAAAACTATTTGTGTCATTTAAAAAAAAAAAAAAGTAAATTTCACTTCTGTTCTCTGTAAAGCTGAAATTTTCTTAGGGAAAAGAGTAATCTCAAATGTTTAAAAAAACTGCCCCAGCATTCCTCATCTCTTTCCCCCTGGCTTTAGCGGATGTGCAGTCCGAAAAAGCCAATAAAGCCATTGAGCTGAGTGCTGCTGAGGGGCTCTGCGGCTCTGGAGCACTCAGCACCTCGCTGCTCTAAGCGAGGAGAGAGCCCTGGTATTTCTCACTGCATTAGAAATGTGTCTGTTATTATTAGACATTTAACAGCTATTAATCACAGATGGGAACTTGATTTCCTCTAAATGTTTTGACACACCCTCTGATCTGGGCACCACCTGCTCGAAATGGAGCAGTGGAAAGGCAAGACAAGCTCTGCGCCTTGTGTCTCTTCCCGTTGGGATGGATGGGCAACTGATGGGGCTGAGATCTCCTTATTCAAAAAAAATCCACTTTTTCCTCTTAGAAAAAGCAAGTGCCTGTATTGACCTGCATGAGCACAGCGCAGAGCCCGTCCTGCACAGCTGATCCAGTCTCCTCCATCCAAACTGAGCGGGGAAACTGAGACTGCGGCTCCCTGTGCAGGTGGGCACAGAGCCTCATTTCTCCTCTCCTTGCTGGGTCGTGACTCATTTTCTTCATCTTTATGATGTTGTGCTTCACCGCATGCCCTCACGTCCCCGCACAGCCCATGCCTGGTGCCTTGGACATGCCCCTTGGATGCTGCAGTGGAGGATTACATCCTCATGGGCATTTTCAGACTTCTCCAGGTGAGCATCCTAATCACCAGACAAAGATATGAACAGTGAGTACTGCCATCTCTTCCTCTGGAGGTGGTTTAAAAGGTTATGGCCAAGCCACAGTACATGATGGTACCAAGATGGGTCAGAGAGGCTGGGACTTGCCTAAGAAAGCACAGTCCAGCCTTGGAGCTGGCCCAAGGAGGGCTATTTCCTTTTCCTACCACAGCCAGGTCACCGTGGTCCCAGGGAGACCTTTGTGTGTCAGTGCAGGATATATAACCACAATAACCCAAGTCAGAACTGGCTTTGTTACTAAGGCACCTTTATTGCTAGTAATGCTGTTACGGGGCAGGACTGGCCTGATGAGGAAACAGGCTCAGGCTGCCGTAAGACCCACCATCACGTGGCAGAGTGGGGGGCTTGGGGAGGGCAGGGAAGCCTCTGTCCCCACTGCTGATGCAAATGGGGGATGAAGGAGTGGAGGGGGTCCAATACAGGTCCTGGGGTGGCTGTGGGAGCCAAGGTTGTCACTGCTGAGCTAATCCAGTGGTCTCACACTAACCCCATCTGAATTTTGGCCATATAAAAATACTGCAGGTAGTGCTTAGGTCTCCTGCTCCACACCAGTGTAAACCAGAAGTCCTTCCACTAAGAGCAGTGGTGGAGTCAGCCCTGAGCTGGTGCATGAGAGGACCAAGGTCCCGGCCATGCCACAGCCAGGCTTTTCCAAGCCTTTTCTCCTTGCTGGGCTTGGCTCTGCACTGTTAAAGGTGACACCACGCCCCCTGACTTTACCCACATGCTGTCCCACGTCTCCTGCATCCTGGATGTGACCAGTTTTGAGTCTTGGCCACACCTTATCTTATGGAGAGGCTGAGCCCCACAGTCATTTCCAGCAAGCAGTGCCTCCAGGGAAGGGTTCTGCCAAGGTGTGCAGGTGCCTCCAGGGACCATCACCAGGGTCTCTGTCACCCAGCACCTCTGGCTTAGACATGAAGATGAGGATCCCTGAGAGAAACCAAAGCCACATGCTGCCTGACCCCACCTCAGCTGAAATACGCCCACAGAAAGACATTAATGGTCAGCAGGAGAATCGCATTAACGTCGCAAACAGTCTTCCAGAGAGGCTTTTCCTCGATGCTGGTGAGTCTCTGCTCAAGGGCAGCTCTCTCTTCCTGGGACAGGGTGGGTGCAGGGCCGGTGGAGAGACCGCAGAACCACAAGTACAGCATTTTCCAGCAGGGAGGCTTGGCTGCTGTAAGAGACGGGCCAAAAAATTAGTGTTATCATCTAGCCAGGACTCTTGCCTCTTTCCTTCAGCTAGTTTGGAGGGGCATTGATCAATCTGGAGTGGGGCTTGAGCTGCACCTTGGATGGGAGATGAAAGGCGATGATGGAAGATGGGAAGGGAAAGGAAAAGAGAAAGCTCTCCCTCAACCATGTACAGCACAGCCTGATTAGAGTTGGTTGATTGCAACACAATTGTTCATTAGTTAATTAACAGACCTCTTCCCCCTCCTCCCTGAACCAGCTTCCACTCACTTTCACAAATTCCTGACAGCGTGATGGTCCATGTAGAGATATCCTGGCTTATTTTGTACACATGACATGCCGGGTGAAGTATGGGTTTTAATTTTCAGCCCTGTGCCATGTGTATTTCTCTGGCTGTTCTTTCCAAATAAAACCTTTTTTTGAAATGCAAAATGTCATAAGGCCTTGAAAAAGGTGTTGCCCGAAAAAAAGCCTCATTAAGCTGTCAACTGCTGTGTTTCGCATTTCCTTTCCATCGTTACTAATTACCAAAATACCAAGACATTTTTTTGTAACAATCTGAGCTAGTTAAGTGAACTAGGAATTGATAAGAAATTCTAAATAATGCTGAATGGCTGCATTCACCTTAAACCCAAACTCACTCTGTGGGGGAGAAAAAAAAAAAAAAAGAGATTTCTTGAGTTGTTCACTTCTGTTTAGCGTGGCTGTAATTGGCACCGGTGTCCTTTGGCCTGATCGGCAAAAGGAAGGAGTGAAGAAATCTTGCCTATCTGCTTTCTTCCGAGTTTTTCTGCTCTGTAACCTTGGAAGGTGAGGCTCAGAATCAGAAAGCTGCATTTTTTAAATGAATTTGCAGAATAAACCTCTGTCTACTCTGAAAAGAACTTGCCTATGCAGTATCTCCTGCTACTGCTCTGCCTCCTGACAACTCTTTAAGTTCATTTGACTCTTTGCCTTCCTTCTTATTAAATACCCTTGCTAGGACACACAGCTATTTAAGCAATTTGAGTCTTTTAACCATGGCTCATATCCTAAGGGTAGACAAAAGACACTATTTGCATAGAATTATATCATAGAATCACAGAATGGTTTGGGTTGAAAGGGACTTTAAAGATCACCTAGTTCCAACTCCCTGCCATGGGCAGGGACACCTTCCACTAGATCAGGTTGCTCAAAGCCTCATCCAATCTGGCCTTGAACACCTCCAGGAATAGGACATCCACAGCTTCTCTGGGCAACTTGTTCCAGTGTCTCATCACTCTCAGAGTGAAGAATTTCTTCCTTATATCTGATCGGAATCTACCCTCTTTCAGTTTAAATCCCTTGCCCCTTGTTCTATCACTATATGCCCTCGTAAAAAGTCCTTTTCCAGCTTTCTTGTAGGCCCCCTTTAGGTACTGGAAGACGGCTATAAGGTCTCCCTAGAGCCTTCTCCTCTCCAGGTGTAATATAAATGAGAAAACTAAGGCTTGTAGATTTAACCCAGGACATCTGCTAAGTGCACACATCTGCCCCCAGTGTCTCATGGTCCCTTCGGACCGTGATGCTATTTTGATGCAGTATGTTAGAGTAGCCCTAGGCGAGGTCACGTAGGAGTGAGAAGAAGGCATCTGTAGCACATGCACAGGAGTTTATCTCCTAACAATGATGAGGACAGGAAAGGATGCTGCTTTTATGTGATGAAAGTTGCAATTACAGAGCCTGGCACGACTTTCATAGTGCTAGGGGTAGCTGCTGCTTTAGTTATGACTGCAGTAGTGCTATGGATGTCCTCTAGAGCATCTTGGTGAGACAGACAAGTAGACGCAGTGTCATGGCACAAAGCCCCGGTGTCAGTGGGGCGAGAAGCAGTGTCCCAGCAGCACAGACCTCCACCCTGCCAAGGGATGTTCATAACCGGCCGTTGACTCCCTCATTTAAGGAGTTCAGCACACCATAAAGTATCCAGGCCTGAAGTGCTAAAATAACACCGTGACTTGGGCAGAACTGGACTGGAGTAGTTTGCATAGCTAAATAACTTGTTCTATGGAGGAGAAAAATGTTTTACTGAATGATGGGTTTGAATTTTTTCAGGAATGGCAGCTATTCTGAGCCATTCAGAGGATTGTGACATGAAGGTAAAAGCTAGAAGATGTGTTGGGAGGACCAAGAACAGCAACACTTTCCATTTGTCACGTCGTTATAGCTGGTATACACATAAACACAAACCCCAGCTCCAGTGAACGCTATAGATGGCCTCTCATGAGCTTTAGAGGGACTTGCATGAGATCTTGGCTGTGCAGTCACATGCACATGAGCATGTTTGTTCACAGAGAGCGACCCTACCTGCCTCCTCCTTGTTGCCTGAATCTGCACTTTCGACCATGTCACACTCTCCGTTGGCTGGGTTGATCTCTGCTTCTTTACTCTTGTGATTTTTCAAATCAACAGCAGGTGCTTTTCTGTGTCTTGTCCACCATGTCAGGCGAGCGAGCTGCAAAGTGGAACAGGGAACGAACATATTATTGCCTGTAAGTCCCAAACTGGCATGCCAGTCATCTCCCTCTTTGAGGGGGACAGATCCAAGACAGCGGAGAGACCTATTCTGGGGTGACAGTTGTTCCCCAAATTTCTCTCCCCTCCCTTCTGTACAGGTGCCCACACTCTGGAAAAGAAGGCTGGTACCATCCAGTTGGAGCGGAAAAGCTGATAAAAACTGTGAATTAATCTAGTTTCCTCCCCTTTTTCTTAATTAACCTGTTCCATCCTTGTGTCTACCAGGAGTAACCCTTAGTAGACATTGAAGAAGCAGCTTCCTATTTGTTAGGCTCACTTGATTGACATGAAATAATGATGATCTGTGTCCAGAATGGCAGCCCTCCAACAGAGAAGGGTAATAAAGTCAATTAAAAAAAAAAAAAGAAGACATCAAGATAACCTCTCTGGATACAGTCAATCACAGACAGCAATTGTACCCTCAGCAGAGAAAGATCAGTTGGGTGCTGGCATGCAGATATATAGCCATAGGGGTACAACACAGACATACGACCATGGGAACACTGGTATTTGAGCAGCTCCTTCTCTGGGACATGGGGAGAGACTGGAGGATCTTCAGTTTTATAGGATAAGAAAACTCAATGTGAACATTAAACCTCACAACTGAAGCAAGCTCACATCAAAGCAGCAACCTGCAATTCCAAATGAGCTTATCTCAGGGCTCTTAGTGGGAAAAGCAGCAGTACTGTGTCTCTGCCCTGCAATTGCAAGCAGGTGTTCAAGAAGCGCAGCTGTGGGGACAGGCAGAGCCATGATGGTGAACATCAAGTCGTAATTCACAGGGAGGATTATACCATACACTAGACCAACAGGTGTAGTTACAAGTAGAAAAAAATGAGCTTGGTCATACACTGTAAGACTTGCCCATCCAAACACCTTTTCTCTTTTTTGTTTGTTTGTTGGTTTGGCTTTTTATTCCTTTGTTTTTTAATTCCAGTTTTCTCTATCGGACCAATACAAGACATTACCTCTCTCTGCGGTCGTTCAGTGAAAGAACCATTGAAAGCCATGAAAGCCCATCAGTCCTGGGCAAGGCTGCTGTGGCTGCAATATGCCCTGCTTTACAAAACCAGGAGGTCTGAAACTCTTATCCTAGGGTAAGTCTGAAAGTCTTCTCCTCCCTGGGACACAATGGGTGCACAGGAAGCGTTAATCTTGCAAACCTCACAGAGGTCCTTTTGCAGCTGTGAGGTGGGGTTCACCATCCCAGGGGCTCAGGTCTTTGGATTTAAGCCAGGCCTGCTGCTGCTTTGGCTGACCATGGCACACCAAGCAACTCACTCAGTGGCATCGTCACTTCCTAACCTCTGTGTGCTTTGGCCAAGCCAGGCAGCAAGGACCACACTCATCAATCCCACTCAAATGCAGCTGCCCAGGTCCACGGTCTGCCCTCCCGCTCCAGCCTGTCGGCTGCTCTGTGGAGGAGCCGCAGGATGGGACCGGGGCAGCGAAGCTGTGGTGGTGACAACAGGTCAGGCAAAGTCACACACTTGCCAGACAAGCGGCTGCCTCCCTGCTCTGCCCGTATGGAAATGAACGGCTCAAATGGGTCACTTCTGCAAAGTAACGTGAGTTTAATTTTTGAATTTAACACACACAAATCTAGGCAGGAGTTTCCAGCTGACACCAAATGTTGCATAATTTCCAGAAGATTTATAGCTTTATTTAAATCATTTTCAACCAAGATGAGCATTGGGCAGGGCTAATCTTTCTTGTCACGATGTGCTAAATTGCTTTGATTTGATGATCCTCATCTTTGTCAAGGATTCTTTTTTTTTTTTTTAATCACTTACGAAATGTCATTGGAACATAGCAAAGTTTCAGGGTACTAAAGGATTTCAGAAACTTTTTTTCTTTTCCCTTCTCCTCCCATGTTTCACTGAATGACTGTCTCTTCACATTGCAGCAAAACCTGCAAGGGCTGGAGTTTACCTGAGACTCAAACTCTGCCAGACAGGAACAATTCCCAGATGAAAGCAGCATATACAGACAGGTAACCTCATCGCATATCATCCCACCAACCCAGCCAGGAGCTGGTGCTTTGACCACAGCCAATCTGTTTGATAAAGCAAACCACCACCCTGAAGGGCTCCTCAGTGAAGCATCACACCCATGCTTCAACTTCAAGCTCCCCTGCGGTGGATTTTGTCTGAATTCCTTGAGGTTCCCCTTTCTCCTCTTTGCCATCACCGGGAAGAGATGTGCTGGGACAGACCAACTGCATTGTGCAGTCATGGAGATCACCATGGGGCTGGCTATGCTTCCTTGACATTGTGTGGGAGAAGAAGCCCTGTGCCCTCACCCCAGTTTGCTGCTTTATGGCTGTCTGGTTCCCACAGGATCTGAGCACGTTTTGCTCTCAGTGACACCAGGTGATGCTGTGGGAGTTTCAGTCGCAGTGTCTCGGCATGCACAGTGTTGGTTCAGGCCAGCCAAAGCAGGCTTGGTGCTCCTCCTAGGCTATGCACCATAGGAGCCACTGAATCCAGATCTCAGGACACAGGGAAACCATCCCCGACCCCAGAGCACATCAGGTAGAATTGCCAATCCACCAACCTGTCTAGGTGAGCCCTGAGGAGGTGCCCTGCTCATGCAGCACTCATGCTTTGTGAGCTGTTTGCCTCCCTTTTCACCCTCACATTCTCCTTGGACAAAGGAGTTTGCAAGAACTCGGCAAAGTTTTTCTTTTGTTGTTTGTAAACTAGAATAAATCTTTCTGTTCCAAAATGCCATCTGGCACCTGACAGTTGTGTTTCAGCTTCACAGTCTCAAATTTAATTGTAAGCTCTTTTGCAGGGTTTTCAAGGACGGCGTGACACAATATGGACTACCTACAATGAAGACATATGAACTCGGGAGCATACCAAACAAATTCCTTGCATACTTGTTTTCCGGCACAGCATCAATCACCACAGGGATGGGAGAGTGTCCAAAACAGCAGGAGAAAATGCTACAGCTTGCAGTTCTTGGATTGTAATTCATTTAAAGCCAGACACATTAGCTGTACCACTCTAACATCAGATACAAATCTCTCTTCTCCTTTTGCTCATTTACTATCTCAAAAGCATTGAGATTCAATATTTAAAGTTGTCCAGTGTAGATCCTCAGCTGGTGTAAAGTGGCATAACTGTGCTCAACAGCTGTTCCTGGTCTTTGAAGGCAATGGAGCTATGCTGATTTACATCTTCTGAAGTATGATCTATCACTATATTTCCTTGGCTTTTTCTTTGGTGGCTTGTTTTTCTTTTCCTTTTGCTTGACAAAATAAATGGCGTAATTCCTAGCTCTTACACGGTGTCTTTCATCATTACATCTCAAAGCTCTGCACAGTTAAGGGCTAGCAGAACTAGCCCTGTGCAATTTTTATGGGGCAAATATCTGAGGCTCATAAAGTGAATTGACCAACACATGGGACTGGGAAGCACCAGAGCTTCTGATATCCTCAGCCAGGACACCTGCTGACAGCCTTCCCCTCTCAGCCACTATCACACGGTCATACAGGCTCTTCACCACAGGTCTGCCCACTTGCGTGCCAAACCCCAGCAACCCGAGGTCACTAACGGCCAAACACCAAGTTCAGGCATTAGTTTCCACCCAGAGGGTTAGAGCTCAGAACATCTATGCTGATTTCTTCCTCCTGCCCTTCCTTCCCAAAACCCTTCTGCCTTTGAGCCATCTCAGCACAGCCACAGACTAACTAAACAAGCCCTGTTTGCCGGACACCATGAGAAACTATGCCACCAGGAGTGATGGTCCAAAAACCTGCCCCTGTGCTCATGTCCAGGGCAAAAGTTGGGGTGAGTCTGACCAAGAGAAAAAGAAAAAGCCCAGCCTAAGTTTGTTCATGGCCAGCACTGCCCTCCCTCCCTCCTGGGCTCTCCAGATGTACCTGGGGAGTCCACCACCACCCCTCATCCTTTGTTCTTCTGGGATAACTGCACACAGCTGTTTCAGACAAAATGCTCACCTTCCTGACCATCCCATTGGCTTTCCTCCCTGGTCCGCTTCCAGTCTGAATCCACCTTTTCTGAGCATTGGCTCTTTGAAGAGTATGTCAGATAAGGTCTCTTAAGTCCAGCACTTACAAACTCACCTATTTCTACTGAAAATCTCTTCTAAGGAATCTCTTATGATCACAACCTCTCTTTCCCCAATGCTATTATAGTAGGTCTTCATCCTGAACTCCCATCCTTAAAACGTGCTTTACACGTTTTTATACCTCTGAGGTCAGACTGAAAAGCCTGTAGGTGCTGTGGCCAGTTTCTTCATTTCCCAAACCATTGGCGTGATGCTCACTATTTGCCAAGGCTGTGTTAATACATCTTATCTTGCTATTGCTGTGGGCAGGGAGCACTGCACATATTTAGTTATCACAGGTCAGATGATGAGTGGGAACTCATTAAACCACAGTAATTAATTGCTGGCAACCATCTGGCCACCCCTGAGCAGTAGTGAACAAAGTAAGCAGCAGAACTAATTGTGCCTCCTTGCCAGTATTTCTCTCTCCCATGTGGATCCTCTGATAGCTAATAAAAGCTTAGACTTTATCTCAAAGCAGACACAAAGATAGTCTCTCCCCCCTCTCGCCTTTATCTAAGCACCTGCTTTCATGGGATCTTTAGGAGCTGGGTGTCTTTGAGACCACTAATATTCAATCAAACATTGATGGAACTGGTTAATGCTTTACAAGTTATGAGGAAGCAACAGATAGAAAATGCTATGATGGCATCACTCTCATTTCCTCATGCAGTCAGACAGAAACAAATGGGTCTTTTAAGTCTATCCAGTAACCTTTGTTTGGAGGTTGATGGCAGGTTTTTTATATTGACAGCTGCTTTAAAACTTAGGACAGGGAAGAATTGCTTTAAGGTTTTATTATATAAAGCCTCCCAACTCGGCACCATTTTAATGTGTTAAGTAAAAGAAAGTTGTGCCTGACTCAAAGTTATTAAATACAATTGAGATCACATTGGGACAAAATGTTATTTTCCTAAATGGCCATGTTGCAAAAGATATTAATCTTGTTTGCCTGCAAGATTGATGCTGGCTCTGCTGAAACAGAGTAGATGCTACAATTAGATATCTTTAATTCCTCCTCAGCAGTGCTCTATAATAGGATTTAATCTCCTTCCCTTTCTTCTTTTCTTTCTGTTCCAGTTACGAGGGGCTGTGGTGCCTGCCCAGTCTAGGCACAGCATGGGAGCTCACACTCAATTTGAAGCACTCAGTGCCTCAGGAAGCATTAACACTATGCGACCTGGGGAATAGAAAGCTGAGGAGCAGGGGCTTCTTTGCAGCATATGCATTACATGCAATTTCTTAACCATGGGAGGAAAAGAAAAGGACAGATTTCAGAGATTTTTGGAAACCAAAGGGGGGCTGTGAGAAAAGGGTGCCACTGCAAGTCACTTACCTTTTCTTCAGGGATCGGTGGGGTGCAGAGACTGACAAGGACAATGACAATCACAGTGAGGACGCAGAGGATGATGGCAAAGTAGAGGTAGTGCAAGTCCTTTAGCACAGCTGGTCTTCTGTCCTCCTCACCACAAGACGGTGTGCTATAAATAAACTCCATGATCATCCGAACGAGACCAACAGCTAGCCCAACCATGAGGCCCCAGAAAGCACCCTAAGAAAAGGCAAACATAAAGAAAGGTCACTTCATCTTACCTTTTGTTACAGTTTTCTTTTCTTTTTCCTTTTCCTTTCCTTTTCCTTTCCTTTTCTTTTCTTTCTTTTCTTTTCTCTTTTCTTTTCTCTTTTCTTTCTTTTTTCTTTTCTTTCTTTTCTTTTCTTTTCTTTTCTTTTCTTTTCTTTCTTTTCTTTTCTTTTCTTTTCTTTTCTTTTCTTTTCTTTTCTTTTCTTTTCTTTTCTTTTCTTTTCTTTTCTCTTTTATCTTTTCTTTTCTCTTTTATCTTTTCTCTTTTATCTTTTCTTTTCTCTTTTATCTTTTCTTTTCTCTTTTATCTTTTCTTTTCTTCCCAAGACCTTTTATGCCTGATGGAAACCCACACTGACATGCATCAAAGGAGGATGTTTTGAGTTAAAAATCCTCATTTCTCTTTCTGCCCTTGAACATGGAACAGCTACAGCCCAGATAATCCAAGAATCTCTTCTCAGCAACATGCCTCCAACTAGACTTTGACACATCATCCCTAAAGTGTAGAACGTCTTTGCCTTTCATACTTTTAAATGAGACTGCCAAGAAGTATCACTTGCAGTGGATTCTTGGAAGCAACACACATACTCTAGAGACTGGGCTAAGACCCATTGATGCGTGCCAAGGGAAGGCTGCTAGTTGTCACACTTTAGCTGGACTGGCTTTAAGTTTAAAGAGTCTCAAAGGTTAGATAGTGAGGGCAGAGTTATTTATTTTATCAAATTAAGTATGTGTATCAATTGGTTGTTGACACTCCACTTACGGGTTCAGTAATCCTCTTGCAGAAGACTGCCAAGATGAAGAGAGCCGTGATTGGTGGGGCTAGATAGCTGGTTATGGACTGGATGTAGTCAAGAGCTTGCCACTGTTGGCTGACTGAATGATCGGGATCCAGAGAATACTGATGACTACAAGGATGAGGATAAGATTCTGGAAGATTAGGATAAAATTGTATTAGCTCTGCAGGTGGTGGAGTCCACGTGAAAATGAAGTTTTGAGGGCAAAACACATTTCCAATTGCTCTCAGAATTTCCTAAGAAAAAATCCACGGATCACTCTGAAGAAGAACCTTTCCTTGTGTACACTGGAAAAAATTGTTCTCTTTTAGAAGGTAAATTCAACCAATTCCCAGAGCTAACTTCACAGATTTCAGAGTGAGCTGAGCTAGGGCTTGCCAGTCAACATGCATGAGAGATCCAGAAGGGCATGGTGGCTCCACCAAGAGCTGGATCAGGATAAGCTCTTCAACCTGGTGTGTCCTAGAGAGTGATATGTCCTTCAGAGGACTAGCTCTTGGGATACGACAGAGAGAGGGAGCTGGAAGCTTGTAGAAACAATCTTTCTGCCACCTTTCCAAGCAGATAACATGCTCAACCTCATGCCCTTGCCAAATTCCATTTAATTTGCTGCTTATTAAAATTGCTTCTGGGGTCTCAGTTGCATATGATAACCCTCCTTCATCTTTGTACTGTATATTATAGAGGTTCCTCCTTATTGCTGAACAAAAGGCACTTTCCCTCTCACTACTCTACAGTGGTGGAGTATGAGATCACCTGCAGCCTTCACTCACCCCACAATAAAGTTTAGAAACTTAATGCTCCTGACCGGAGAGGAAAAGAACCATAAACAGGCAGAATGCAGCTTAAATTCTGCCATCAGGAGGAGAACTTTATGTGCTCCTGATATAATGCAGTACTAAAGCTTGCTCGCAAAGGGCACTATAACTTATCAGAGCCTCCCAGCTCTTTGCACTTTTCCCTGAAAAAAGGAGTAATTGCAAGGTATCACTCCTGTCTGATGCAAAAATAACATGTTCTTAAAGACCTCTGGTGACAGGGACTCCAGAGCACCTTTGGCTTTTCTGAAAGTTACATTTGAGGCAGTATTTATGTTAAATTTAGAGGAGAGAGAGGTAATGATCTACCTAGCTCAGTGGTACACTCAGTGTTCCTCTTTGACCAGTTCTATCTGACATGAAGCTGGAAAATGCAACGCTCTTTTCCAGGCTGCATTTCTGTTCTGTATTTTAGGCACCAGGTTTTTCTCATTGAGTCCAGACTGAAGGATGTAAATGCTGCACTCAAAACAGATGATGAGAGCAACAAGACATAAAGAAATGTAAGAACCTGCCCACAATCATCAGCTCCTGCTCCGACGCCTTTCTTCGGATCCGCTGCCAGATGTCTATAACAAAGAGAGTGCTGCTGCTGTTGAAAATGGAGGTAAGGGAACTCATCAAGGCTGCCATCATCACGGCAATCATCAAACCCCGGAGCCCTGGGGGAGCAAAAAAGGGAAGGAAAATCAGGACTAGACCTTTGAACTCTCAGCTGTGTTATTCATCTCAATGTCTGGTAACCAGAGTAAGATTTCTTCATTCTTAGGATGGATAAAGGCAGCTGGATCGTCCCATGCAGAGCATGGCTCAAGCCCACCTCCACAAGTGTAAAGGTTTCTCACCATCAGGCATGAGTTCTACTACGAGTTTGGGGTAGGCAATGTTGGAACAACCCACTGCAGCTCCACAGACCCTTTTACAGACGTCCGGGTCCACGCAGCCCACTTCATCTGTAAGAGACAGGAAAATGACAAGAAATCAGTGTAAACCCTGTTAAGCCATAGGTTGTTAATTCAAGGGAATAAATCTTGATGCTTTGTGTGCATTCATATAAATCCAGAGGTGCAGCTGGAATATAGCTAGGATAAGTGGAGCTGAAGAACATTTTACATCATAAAATAAAGGTGAAACTTCAAAATGACATTTTGCAATTCTGTTCAGGGTACAGATATAACTCTCTTGGATGTTGCATAACCGTAATCCTTCATGATTTGTTGTTTGTGGGAACTGGACTGTTTCCATGAACCTGTCAGCTGGGTTACCAAGGATGTTGCAGGTTGATTTACCCCTATTTGAGGAAATCTGGGAGAGAGGCACTCAAGACACATTTTCCTCCAGGAGTGGTTCTCCTAACCGGGGTATTCTTCCCAGGAAGTGACATGCTCTGGAGAAACCAGCAATGAGAGCTCCTTGGGAGATAGCATGAGGAGAACTCTTGCTCTTTCACAAAGGAGGGCTGTTTTGCATAATCCACCAGGAACTTCATGACTCTGTGTGGCAGATTGCTAAGACTTTCACCAAATAACTAATGAAAGTAATCCATAGCATCTAAAGGACAACCATAGTGCTTTCTGTATTTCATCTCACTGATTTCCTCCAGACAGATGCATACAATGTCCACAGCATGGAGCTACATGATCCTGATGGCAAAACATATCCCATATGGCTACTCCCAGTGACTTCTGCCACTGTGGGAGCACTGGAGGTGGAGGAAGGGCATGAGAACACCATTGTACAACAGGAATCTATACAAGTATAAAGCCCTGCGGCAAGGAACATGAGAAGGCTTACCTGGGTAAAGACTTCTGCTGATCATTCCTGGCATGACAATGAAAAACATGGGGAAGATTTTCAGATATCCTCCCAGCACTGAGCCACCTTTGGCATGGGAGAGGTTCTTGGCAGAGAGAGACCTCTGGACTATCACCTGCAATGAGTGCAAAAGAGAGCAGAGAGCAAAACAGAAGCACTACAGAGAGAGCAGGACCCATCCTCTCTCTGTCTCTTATCCTCATGGATGACTTTCATCCAGCAGGATCCCAGGGTGTTTTGCATGCCAATGGCAACTTTCCCGCCTTGGCTGACTGCAGCCTGCTGCCACTGCTCAGAGCTCAGTGCACAGGCTATAGGAGAGGGCAGCGTGGAAATTTCCTTTACAGGAATCATTTTACCCTTGACTGAAATGAAACCACCTTGAGGACTGGAGACAGCAGACGTACCGCAGCAAGAGACAAGGAACGAAGCAAACTATATGTGCTTTGGTAAAAGTTCAGCAGTGGGTTTTCACAATTAATGCATCTTAGAGCACAAAAGCACCATGTCTTGAGAAACAGATACAGTTTTCCTTGTTTCTAACTTGGAGAGGAATAAGAAATGTGAGACCTCTGGGAATATGAATGGCTTGTCTGGAGGTCTGCACAAGGTCACTGCAGAGCCAGTTCCCGATCCATGTTTTCATATCCTTGTCATGCCAACTGCATGAAGACCCCCCGAATACTCACCAGCCCACAGTGCGATAAAGGTGGAAGAAAATAACCTTCTCTCTGCACTAAGAAGGGCACAAAATTAGCCGCTTACTGAGAAGGTGGAAGGAGTGAGATATTCTGGTCTAGACCAGGAAAAAGGTATTAACTCCTGCACAGAGAGACACAGTCATGTTTCAGCTCACAGACCCACAAAGTGAGGAGTGGACTGGAAATAACAGTGCGGTCATTTGCCTGGAGAGGGGAAGACTTTATTTACCTGGTCAGTGCACCAGCACCAAAGAGCCAGCACAGAGAGGCCAAATATAAGGCCAGGCCAAGGGATGTCTCCTGTGACTGGATCCCTGAACAAATGAAAGGCATCCGCACGTGGGAGGTGACAGGTCGTGTTTGGGACTATGATCTTTGGTATTGCTGTGCTGTATTTCTCCTGAAGCCCTTCATACCAGCCAACTTTTTCAAATCCTGAAAAGAAAATGCCAGTGATTTAAAGTCTGGTGCATCATGCCAAAGTTATTTCCTTATCTGAGTCTCATGATTACTTTTATTTTCTACTATCTTCTTCTCATCTCATTTCTTTTCATTTCACCCTCACTTTTGGCAGTCAAGGTTTCCACAGGAGTCTGTTGGATTTTGCCCAGAGTCCTTGTGGTTTTAACAGTGCATCCTGGAAGAGGATCAGTGCAGGAAAATCTCCATGATCCTAATCCCCATGATGTCCTCAGTATCTGGTCTTTGCTCATACACCTTCCACAAGCTGGAGCAGGAAGGTATGACATGAAACAAGATATTTCTGTTTGCCAAGAAGGCTTAAAGCAAAGACTGATGGTCAGTTTCATGTTGATCTTTAATTTTTTTTATAACGCTCAGTTACGCCCAGTAGAATTCACAGTAACTCAACAGGGAAAGCCAGCAGAATTACTCTGAATTTACACGAGCATAGTGAGAGCTGATGTTGGCTCTGAGCATGCAGCTTTGCAAGCTCTTTGCAAACTCCAGGTGAAGCCAAACTGTTGAGGTGAAGTTATCCACAACCTCACCTCCATACGGTTTGTGCAAAGGAGGAAGCAAGTCTGATGACTTGGTGAAGGAGAGTTGCACTGGCACCGCTTTCAGTGAGTGGTTAAAACTCATTTCTGCACCATACATGAAACGGTGAGGGACCCTGCTAAGGTCTAATGGCCTTGGGACTGTTCAACTAGTGTATGGTGCCACTGCAGGTTCCCCTTACCTATGAACATGAGGCACAAAGCTCCAGCCACCATGATCAGGGTCTGTAGCGCATCTGTGTATATCACAGCTGTTAAACCGCCTGTCAGGAGAACCAGAGACAACGGGCAGAGTGCATCACCATGTACAATGAAACGGGTACCTCACCTGGAAAAAGGTTTTCCTTGTCCCCAGCCCTGTGATTTCAGGACAGACCCATTGGAAGAAGCTGGCACAGAGATGGTCTCCAGGACCCTGTAGCTGTCACAAGCCCTTGCGTGAGGAATGGCCTTAACGGCTTGTCCACGTTCATGAAAGGACTTGGAGGCAGTTGAACATCTTAATATCTAAAGATGTTAATGTTACAAAAGAGGAAAAAAAAAGAGCACATATGGGCAGTGGTAGCTATCTGCACAGAGGGAGATGGGAGCTTTTTGTAGTATTAGAAAATTCTCTGGAAAACAGTGATGTTCCCCCCATACCAGCTACCCTTGGGCCAGGAGGGGAGAGTGGAATAGCCAGAGGTCTCCAACAGCTCGGAGTGACACGGCAGGTACTACCAGCAATCCAGACTGGGAAACTTATATCCTGGGCTCCAGTTTACAGTGTTTGTTTTAAAATCAGCTATTTACCAGCTATGGTGTAGACAGCAGTCACTGCTAGCAAGACTAGAGTGGACAAGTAGAGGTTCCAGCCCAAAGAGACTTGGATGAACAATGCTCCGGAAAAAATGTCTGTCTGGAACAAAAAAAAAAAAACAAGGACAGTCTGGTATTAGTAGTGCTTCGTGCAAGTGAAATTTAATAAAGCAGCCTGCAGCCCTCTGCAGCTGAAAGCATTGATGAGGGAGGACACCACGAAGGTGAAGTGGAAAAGGAGGAGAGAGCATGGGGCTGTTAGCTATGAACCTTCTTCTTCTCAGTGTAAGGAAAATCTTTCCTCCAGGTCAGAGCTCTCAGCATCTGGGAGCTGGGGCAGCAAGAGGATGAAGATCAAGGAGACTACAACGCAACCCAAAGACTATCCTACAGGCAGCCTTCATGGCATGTAATCCTCACTGGCACAGACGGATATTGGTGGAAACTTCCACTCCTTGTGCTGACTGTGAAGACATTCGTGGGGAGCAGGAGCCCATGTATTCACAGGCAGACACAGGAGGGAAAGGTGGGCAAATAGCAGAGAGCAGGTTCTTCCCAAGACTACGTCTTGGTGGTCTAGTGTCCAGGAGACACTCCTGCTTGAAAGACCCCTGAAGAATCACTGTTGTCTTGTGCCATGATTTATTTATCTGAAAAGGTCAACAGCTTGCCTTTCTATTCATGCAGTTCAGCATACTAGAACGACTCCAGAAAAACAGGTTATACCTGCTGAGGACCTCACTAGAAATACAGAAAGAAACCCCTGTTGGCTTTGTTTTGTTTGTATCTACCAGCAGAGAGAGTGAAACCAGAAACTGGGCGAAACCTGGAATTATAGAGATAACATCATTCAGATGCAGAAGGTAATATGGGAGATGTGTATGTTGGGAAATCCATCTGAAGGACACCTGCAAATCTGGTATGGGGTGAGATACAGGTAAAGACATTTGCAAAGAGAGACAGGAGGGATGGGGCAAGACTTCCATCATTTGCTCTATCTGAAATAAGCACCTTAAAAGCCAGCACCCAGTACGACTCCTGACCTCTGCAACCCTGAGAAAGGACAACCACTGACAGGTCACCGCAGGAGCCACTCTGTCTTCTGGTTTTTGACTTCCCAGCAGGAAATACAAAGACCTCTGTAGCCATGCAAGATAAGTCCTTTGACCATACTGTTTACTGAGATCTCCGTTTTTCTTTGTGAGCCAGGAAGACTCTGCAATGCCCTAGTTGCTAACCTATGTTTGGGCAAAAAGCACAGGGAGAAAAATCCTTCTTGTAACCAACTGCCTGCTGTCCAGCCAGCCGCTAAATGAGCTCTCTACAAACAATAGCACTGCTTAATAGAAAGCACCTGTCATGCCCATAAACTCCACCAGCCACATCCGTCAGCCACGCGTGGATTAGCTGCACAGAGGAGAAACCACTGAGATGAAACAGCAATGACTGAGGCCAGAGTCCTGCTCTGAAAGGCATTGGAAAATACTGCTCTGCTGAAGGTCATTCTGAAAAACTGGTCTGTTTTCACCACATACATTGACTGTGTAGCTGTGCACATGTGGTGCTGTTGCAGGAGAGATCTTCCATTTAACCCTCATGTGCCCAGTTCTGCTCCAAATGCCTCTTTCCAAGATGTCACCCTGGGCAATGCTTCAATCTTACACAGTAAAGCTCCTGGAGAGGGTGGTGGCTGCAATGGGTGACATGACCAAGAGATGGCCATTAGAGGAGGAAATCTATCCCATCCTCCCAGCCTGGAACTCCTCTTAATGCACTTCCCAGGATCTGAGACATAATAAGGTTTGGAGAAAGACCCTGGAGCCAGCTGAAAAAGGCACATGGGTGCATCATCTCCAGGCAGTATCTTCCAAGGCAACTGGACATCTAAATACTTCAGTTGGGTCTAGTGAATGCTGACTTGTACTGCCATGGGACAATCAGCTGGAGACAAAGGACCAACATTTTCAGTCCCTGTAATGGACTCTCAAATTCAGTCCTCTGCTTCCAAGGGCACAAGTAGTTCCTAGCAAATCTCCGAACATGAAGTTCTGTCTATCAGCCGCATTTAAATGAAAGAAAATACCCAACAGCTTATATTGCATTTTGGCTACCAGCAGGGTACAGTGCTATAGGCAATCCAGGAAGGATGCAGTTTTGCCTTAAGCCAGAACCTACCTCCCTTTCACCATACCCTTTTTAAACAACACAACTGGCACAAAGAGAGAGGAATAACCATCACATACCTACTGCTGAAAACTCAGCTACAAGAACAGCAGCAGATTTATGATAATTTAAGAGGATTTCACATCTACAAGATGCAGCCAGCCAGATCCTCAGATGGGGTAATGCTGAGGTTTCCCTGTCTATATTGCCTAAGGTTTGATCTGATAGAAGAGGAAAAGCAGGCAGACAGCTTATGGTACTTACACTGTTTAGTAATTGGCTGCCATCTCCCTGTAAAGTTCTCACTGTGCATTGCCATTTAATGAGGACTCTCTCTCTTAGGGTCAGTCTCCATGATCAATACAGAGGCAGGTGTTTACTTGAGCAAAGCAGCACACTAACACACTGCTGCTGTTTCTGGTAGCTGAGCTGGTCCTTTCAAGGACATCTGAGTTATCTCTGAGCAGCCTTGCATGGTACCAGGATGACCTACCCCTGCCCTAGACACAAGGGTTGTGTTCAGTTGGATACATACAGATATCTTGGTGAATATATACAGAATGAGGGACAGAACGGACATGTAGATTTGTATCCTCTGTCCTCCAAATCTCTTCTGCAGGTACTCAGGCATGGTGACCACTCCTGCTGCGATGTAAACAGGCACAAAGATCCAGCCGAGAGCCAGAAGTGCCCAGGTAGCCTGTAAAGGAAACAGAAAAAATAAAGGTACATGATTCAACATGTGGGAACGTTCTTCTCTGCTCTTTCAGTGGATGTCCTAAGAAATCAGAGGAGTACAGTGCCATGCAATATATTTGGGAAGCAGTCAAAGTTTTTCTCCCTGCTCAGAAGATGACAAATGGAGGAATTATTAGAATCTAATTAGAAGCTTTTGAAGTTATTCTCCTAAGCCCTGTGTCTCTCTGTCATGGGTGGCACATCCTGTTCCATCCCCTGGTCTTTTGGGCAAGATGGTGTATTCTGTTGCTCCGGATCTCCAAAAGAGGGTGGTGTATTTGGTGGCCTTTGAAACCACTGAAGCAGTGGCAGTGAAGAGTTAAGTGATTCAGAGAAGAGTGGGAGGGGAGCATCTGTTTGTTGCTTGATTAGTAAGTGATGAGGCTCAGGCAGCAGACTGTCCCTGCGGAGCATAAAAATAAGCAACAGCAAGCCTCTGCCGGGATGTTCTTCTTGCAGGCTAAAGCAGATGTGCTGCTGTTGCTGGTAGATAGAGAGGCAGTTCCGTTGCTTTGCCACAGGTGAAGGGTCTTTTGGAAGGTGTAAAGGCATCTCCCATCGTATATTTCTCCTCTGAAATCCAGCAAAAGCCCAAACTTAGGAAATCTTGAACATGAATAAAAGTCATTGAACTATCAGACCTCACTTCCTGGCTGTCTCAGGCCATTACCTTTCATCCAAGTACCTTACATTAGTCCAGATTTTATTTTGATCAGTTGTTTAAGTTATCAGGAATGAAACTGAGCTCTATGAGCAGAGATTGTGAGTGATCGAGGACAGCAGCCATGGCTCCTGCAGTGGCAGAGACTGGCTTAGGTAAAAAGTGCTGAGATGATCCCTGCAGCTGAGGGATGGCCCATGACAAAGGAGGAGATAATGGCATATCTAAGGTCCTTTTCCAATCTGAAAGAAACAAATCTAAACTCACGAAGTTAGATTTGCCCTGACATACAATCTTGTCTTCATAGGCTCCTAAAATGATTTGAATAGATTTACTTAAAGTACAGCAATATTGGTATGTCCTACAGGCACATAGGTTTCTTCACAAAGGACTTAGATGTGATCTTAATGGTTTAGAAGGAAAAAAAAAAAAAAAAAAAAAAAAAAAAAAAAAAAAAAAACCAAAACAAAACAACAGTGCAGTGAATAAATATTCCAGGAAAGAGCTTTTGGTGGGCCCTGCCTGTGCTTGGCAAGTATCCATCACTATCAGCAGCCTCCGCTGACAGAGACAAGAGAGTCAGAGTTAGGTGAGTTTTGTTTATTGTGAGGCTGGCACTAATCTCACTCCTCATCACTGCAGCTGAGAAATTTCATTAGCATCACACACAAAGAGCCCAGTTTTCATGTTCTATGTGGTGTCAGTGGCAATTTTCCAGGCCACTTCAGTAGGGCAGAATGAGACCTGCCTTCGCACCCAGATGTTCACCCCAGAAATGTCACATTTTGGCAGCTATCAGGTGAATGCAGTGTTGCCGATCCTCATGAATTTACACTGATTTTATGAGCACATGCTGCTTTTTTTCAAACTCCCCGTACCCAGAATCCTGTGATTATCCAAGTACCTTTTCAACATTCATTATCTTTTATTTTAATCTGGATGGGTGCAGGCTACGGCTTAAAAATATTGCTATGTGCTCCTGGAAAGGTCAAAGAGCTAATAATTTTAGTGGATTCCACTCAAACTAAAATCTCATGTTTTTAACGCTGTCTCAATGTCTGGAGGCTTCTCTCCTGAGGCTTGAGAACTTGGAGCTGCTGATATCGTCAGCATCTGATTATGGAGACACACCTCCAGTCCCTTTATAAACAGTGAAATCTTAGTTGATGACATAACCGACTCTTACGTTCCACTCGAAGCCCCCAACAGCAAGGCCCCCATCTGCTCCAGTGCCTGCCAGGCCAACCAATAAGCCACTGCCCACGTTGCTTGACATCAGGGATGCTCCAATCTGAAACACATGGCATAGGCACAAAACCCTGAAAGTCACTTTGAGGACCTTCTGTATCAGCCCAAGCATTTCCTCCCATCACTCTTTCCCAGGGGCCTCATCTCCTTGTGGGTAGGTAGTTGGGTGCTAATGGAGAGTTGGGTTTTCCTTTTCCTTTTAAAGAAAACAATGTTTTTGTATCTTAAAGTGGATGTGCCCGCTCCCTTCCACTGCAAAGCTTAATCTCAGAATCAGGGTTCACTTTGTCAGTGGTTCTCCTGAGATACACGCCTGTTATGGGGACTACAGCAGGGTGAGGGAAGTCTGGTGGCAGCCACAGATACCTCAGTGTCCCTGAAACATGATGATTTCTCCCCTCCCTTGTTACTCAGCCAGCAACATGCCTTCTCCAACCTTGCTGACCCTTGCTCTACCTCTCCATGTCTTGCTGATAGCCTAGCCTCTAAGTCTTGCACTGAACATGCATGTGGTGGTTGACATAGCCAGGGTGACAGGAGTGCTCTCTTGGAGCTCCTTTTAAGGGAGAAGATTCCTGAACCATAGCAGGGACGATGTGAGAAACACACAGACCTTTTATGTTTAACGTCTACACATAGGTTCAAAGATACTCAGCTCTGCTGGGAAATTCTAATGCCTCAGGTTAACTTTAACCATAGGCTGTAGGCATGGTAGGCTACCTACTCTACCATGGTTCACTGACACCCTAACTGCAAGAATGCAAGTTCCAAGACACTTCGAATAGGGCAAAGACTATCTGCCTTAATTACTACTTTCACTTGAAATAAAGCCTCGCCTCCTTTCTGTATGTCAACTCCAAATCTCTCTCAGGGTTAAATAAGAAGTTACCCAAAGGACAAGTCTGGCCCCTTTGTTTCCAGAGAAAGTTGGCTTTTTGCCACATCGCCTTCAAGAAGCTTTTCTTTCCTTAGTACTGCTACATGTGAAATAAGGATTGATGGAATTTGATCTGCTTCTCACCTTTGAGCAAGGTAAAACATTAATATGGCATCAACACCCACAGTGATTCCTGTCAACAGCTCTGCCTTCTTGTCTGTCTAAGAAAACTCTTGATTAGAGAGCTGGTTGCTGCAACATGAATTTG
The DNA here is from genome assembly GCF_009769465.1 of Tauraco erythrolophus. Taxonomy (NCBI): domain Eukaryota; kingdom Metazoa; phylum Chordata; class Aves; order Musophagiformes; family Musophagidae; genus Tauraco; species Tauraco erythrolophus. Next base: position 26,908,826 of record NC_141474.1, on the reverse strand, counting down.
CAACTGAGGTGGGGACAGGTGCTCTCAAGAAATGTAAACAGTTTTCCTGATATCTGTATCAAATACAGAAGACACATTGCACAGGAGCAGGAATGTAATATCAGGGTTTAGCTGAAGCTATCTAACACACAGCAGAAATCTGTCACCTCTGTAAAAAAAAAAAAAAAACCAAACAAAATATATGTAAGTCAGTCATGTACTCAAGGTGAAGGCCATGAGGAGCTGAGCCTGCAGAAGTGCTGCAGAGGTGGAATCAGCTCTCTGACAAACAAAACTGAAAAGTGAACAGCATTAGAGGTTGCTTTGAGCCTAGAATGGTAAGTCAGGACAGCTGAGAACCAACCTGTAACAAAACAGGCTCTGTGGCCACCTGTGGCTGGAGACAAAAGCAATGAGAATGTTTTTGGGTTTGTGGGCTTTGTTTTTGTTTGGTTTGTGTTGTTTGGGGTTTTTTTTTAAAAAAGAACAATATTTGGGGAAAAATGTTCCATTTTAGTATCTTATGATTTTTCCCCTCCTAATTAGAGAAAACCATCAAGCTGAGCTTTTCCATTAGATGTCACTTGGCTGAGACAGAATTATAAGGCACATTTAAGAAATAACAGGTTTTAGAGAGGTGTATGTGTCTCTAATGGAAGAAGTTGAAAGTCTAGCCTAGTAAATTATGGGCAATGTACATCCAAAGGAAAAAAAAAGAAAAAAAATCCAGTGTTTTAGTTGAGAAGCGCATTCCATTACCCACGACTCACTGGAGAGATATATGGTGCTAGAGTCTGGCATTGGCTGAGAAGGATCTTATTCATGTGGTGTTTTATTCCTTTCAAACTTTAAATTATCTTCATATGTACCTTTCACTCCCAAGAAAAGGCGCCTTCAATAGATTTTTTTTCTTCCTTCATAGTGAAGATTTATACTTTGGTGGTTTGAAGTTTATGTCCTTTATATCGTTAGTCAATAATCTCAACTTTACTCTAAATAGCAAGCGCTCAGAAAGTCCTGGGCTTTGAGATTATTTTCATTTCAGCCTATAAATGCTTTTTTACTGGATAGCTCATTTCTAGATTACCTAATGCTCTCTTGGCTTGGGGACAAGGATATCTTTGGTGAGTTGGGGCCAACGAGTTCCAAGCCCAGCTACACAGTCAGTGCTCCCTCACTTCCACCAATGTAACACTTCTATTGCTGACTTCAGCAGAGAAATGGAGTGTTGAAAAAAACCTGAAGATGTCGAACTATCCTTTTGGCCAGGCAGCTCCACACCGTAGCCCATTAGCAAAGCTGCATGGGATGATTCCTGGCAGATCCTCTTAATCTCAAGACTACTGTCAAAACATGTATTGACTGGGTCCCCTCACTAGGCCTGCCCTCCTCACATCTGGAATTGCTTTCAAACCATGACAGAGAGAGATGCATTTCACTCACAGGCCACCAAGTCATAGATCGTCCAGCCAGGAAATAGCCTCCAATGGTCCCCCGGCTTGCTCGTATTGATGACTGGAAGCACAAGAAAAAGGAAAGTGTTTTTCTCCATTCACCCACCCTCACGTCAGACCCAATTCCCATTCCGGTAGCTTTGAAGCATCCTGTCAGCAACCTCTTGCACTACCCTAGTCCTACTCCCTTGAGCATCACTGCAGTCAACTGGCTCACGCTGGTCAGGGCAGCACAGATGGGTGGTGCGGGGCTCTGACGCAGGCAGAAGCAGGGCCTCTGTGAAAAGGCATCTAATTTTGAGAAATCTAGGGGTCTGGCTGCTTTCAGTCGTGTGAAGATACATGTTTGCAGCTCCAATAAAGGCTGCCCACCTTCTGACAATGGTATGTGTTAAAAGGAAGCATTTCCCTCCTCACTGTCCAACACCCCAGCAAATGCCTTCAGAGCCAAACAAGGGACAACACGGCCCAGGGGTGAGAATCAGAGGACAACCTTGCATCCCACGAGATGCCATCAAGGACTGCATTTGGGTATGACACACAGGTGCACTCCAGGATGGCTAGCAATGTCCTGCTGAAGCTCCTGCTGCCTTGCTTCTTCCACTGCTGTGGATGCAGGGTCCCCAGCAGCCCTACGCTTGTATGGCCACATCACACAGTCCTGTCTAGGAACTGCATGAGAACTGCAGGGATTTCAAGAGCAATAGGGTGCCACAGGCCAGTAGGCCCCTCCAGTGTGACTGAGGCTGACCGTGCTTGCTGTTTGCAGCAACCAGGAACTTGCAGTCAGGTACCATAATAAAATGGTTTGCTGCAAAATGCCCATGCACATGGCAGCACCCAGACTGGTGAGCAGCACTGCCACCCAGCCAGGAGAAGCCTCCACCAGAAGCCAGCATCAGCTCCAAAAATAGTTTTGTGTATCTGTTAAGTATGTCAGGCTTCACCCATTGCTTATGCCTCTCTTTGTGCAGGTATCTGGTAGTCCAGCTTTGGAAAGAAGCTGCCTGTACCTATTTAATGTATGAATGTACCCATTAGGAATGAGAAAAAAATCTTCAACCAAACTGTAGGTCTTTATGAAAGAGGCCTTCGCAAAGCAATGTGAGCAAATAATTAGTAACAATCTTTCCAAAGCTTTTTAAAGTCTCATTTCAGTCTTCTACCCCCTCAAACGCCACTTGCTTCTGCCCCCTGCCTGGGGTAAAAGTAGTCTCACCTCAGCGTGAGACTACTTTGCAGCATGGAAAGTAGACATCATCCCCAGACAACCTCCAGGGAATGACCCCTTGGTTGCCCCCGTTTGATGTGGGTGAGAGCTCACAAGAAGGTCACTGTCACCCCACAAACCTGCTCAATAGGCCATAGTATAGCAGTATGTGCAGAGGATGCCCTTTGCAGGCAAATGCTTTTGTACCTAGGAGGGGTCCAGGGAGGATCAAAGGCTCTACACCTCAGGCAGACCTAAACCCAGTCACCTCAGGGACTCACCCATATCCCAACGATGAGGACAAAGACGAAGTAAGAAACCACAACGACGATGTCTGCCACCCCGAAGGCCACTGTTGTGTCTCCCGGCAGCGTGGGCAGCTCTGTGGTTGTTGGGGTCGGCTGGCTCATGGCTGCGAGCAAACTGCTGATTTTCACTCTCACACTGGACTTTGGCGCACGGTGGCCTTCATCACTTCCCTTGTAATAATTAACAGGGTGGAGAAGGTGTGAGTGGGGAGCGGGAGCCAGGCAGGACTTTGGCTAATGTTTCCCAGCAGGAGCTTTGGCTCCATGGTTCATCAGTGAGGACTTCCCCATAGCTCCGTGGTGTGAGCATCCCTCCTGCCAGTTCCTGTGTCCTTTTAGCAGCGGTATCCTCTCCTGCCCATGTACCCATTGGTGACAGCCACTGAGATGGCAAGTGGATAAACATCTAATTGCCTTGTTCCCTCCCTCTTTCACATCACTCTCTCTGCAGCATCCTAGAGGGGAAAGTTCCTCCTAAGAGGAGCTGCCATAGAGGTGAGCTGGTCTTTCCTCCTGGTGCAGGTGCTGAGGATACTGATCTGTGCAGTATCCTCATTCAGTCCCACCATGTGCTTCCTCCATCCCAGTCCAGTGGTGCAGCTCAGGGAGATTCCATGCTGCAGAGAGACCCACAGTCCCAACAATGGTTGGCAGGCAGGGAGCACGTGTTAAGACATACATCCATTTTGCAGGTAGCAGCAGGGGCAAGTGCAGGGAGGAGGCAGCTGAGTTTTTCCAGCAGGCTCTCCAGCACGCGTGTGGCAGTGGCAAAGGAGTTAAGCTGCTTGTGTGACGAGCAGAGCAAACGCCACATCACCCACATGAGCTGGGAAAGCTGCAGTGGCAGCAGGATCAGCAGCTGTCTTGGGCCATGAGCAGATAGGAGGGGGCTGTTCCCTGCCACAGCAGCAAACTGCACACTGAAGGTCCTCCTCCCCATCCCACTGGCTGCCTGGTGCAGCAGAGTCATTTCCCAGCTGCGTGGGATACCTCGCCCTTCTCCACCTTCTAACCCTGAGGCCAGGCAGGACCTGTGTCACCACCTGTCTGCTCCAGGGCCCCGCTCAGAGGCACCAGGAGAATTCCAGAACAGTCCTTGCGGGTGCTTCAGTTGATGATCATAACCCAAGGCAGATGGGCAGAGACCTGGCTTTTCAGCTTGATTCCTAATGATGTTAAAAAATGTTCGCCTCCCACAGATTTTGGCTCTCGACACCACCCTCAAAGCCACAGGGGCTTGTGGCATCCATTTCCTCCTTAATGTATAAATACGAACATCTCCAGACCATGGCTGACCCTGTTCACCCTCTGGAGATCTCTCTCCACTAGTCAAGGAAAAGTTACTTTTCCCCTTTCCACTGAGTGCCCACAGTCCTGTGAATGCCCCTCCAAGGCAGCATCAGTCCCCTGCCTGCAGCAGCATCAGGGAAATCACAAGCATGCTGGCGATGTTTCCTGAGCACTCCTATGGAGGGGATGCTGCTGTAGGAGAAGACAGGGCAGTGGGCTGGGCTAGCAGGCAAAGGCAGGGGCTACAACTGATGTCCTTTGGAAAGGTTTGGTTTGGAGGTACCACCCTAGCAGGCTCAGAGGGGGTTACTCTGGGGACTGTCAGAAAAGAAATCATGAAAGGCTCTAGCTGGGTGCTAAAAGAAAGAGGAGAACACTTGGAACACGCATAGGGTGGTCTTGACTGTGCCACCAGCCACTGACTCTCAAGCTCTGGCATGGTTGCAAAGGTTCCTCCATTACCTGTCTGCAGCTGTCTCATACCTGCCGACGGGTACGGGACACCCCAGCTGAGGGCACCAGCCTGGTCTGGAGACAAGCTGGAGACCCTCCAGCACCAGCCCAGCTCTCCGTGACACCACCAGGCTTCTGAATCAGGGCACAGGTATGGGTCACACCACCCCTCCGCTCCTTTGTTGGGACAGCTTTGGGAGGGTTGCCCAAGACTCCTTACCGGGTTTGCAGAGCCCTTACAGAGCTGGCTGCAGGGCACAAGCCTTCTCCAAGCCCTCCCCTGGTCTTCAAAGCAGAACCATCTCCTACCTTCCCCACTCTCTGCCATCCATGGTTCTCCCACCACAAGAAATACCAGGTGGGATGTTTTAAATTCAGGCAAGCTTCATCTGCTCTTGGTTTCAAGGAAGGTAGCAAAACCTCTCTCTCATTTTGTTTTATCCTCCTCTCTCCCAGTGTTTTCTTGCAAATGCTGGCTACCGACTCGCTCATTAATTGTGTTGCCACCTCTGTTCCCCAGTCTGAGGCTCTCTGGGAGCGGCACCTCCTCATAGTCTCATTATCCACAAGATAATTTCAAGACTGAAACGTTTCAACAAGCTGAAGTATAGTTACCATAAATTAAATATCTGGAATCCCGAATCCCCCGGTGTAAACCGGCAGCTCTCCCTGCGCAGAGCTGATTTACACTCACCCACACACTGTTTCCTCTTAACACCGCAGCATTCGCGAGCAAAAAGACAGTTGTCTAATCTTGAAATGCATCAGATTCCTGCCCAAGAAGCAGAGCCAGTATCTCCAGTCTTCCCAAACCAGGAATCCTGCTCCCCATGGGGACTCCAACCCGAAGAACTTGCCCAACCCAGCCCTTCACCCCACCTTCCCAAGGTGCTGTACCAGCAACAATTCACACCTGCAAACACTTGAAAGCCTACACCCCTGAAAAGTAAATACATCTAATGAGCCATTCCCAGCAGCTGTGAGCTATCATGAGTCTGGTGGACCCATTAGAATGACTTAAGGTGGCAGGACCCTGTCAAGTGTTACTACACCGGCTGGATCACCCCAAGCCATAGTGGCCAACCCCATTGCTGGTGCAGTTGGGTATGATTACAGCGGCTGCACCTCGAACGTGGACGATACCTCCAGTGCGTCTGCGGTGGTGACCTTCTTCGCTGCTCGGTGGTCTTGTGGTTCTCCTGCCCTCAGTCCCGTTCAGGCAGGAGCTGCTCTGCTCACCACTTCTCAGGGCTGGTCGTGGAGGTGTGCTCCTCCGAGGACGTGGCCACCGTCCCTGCCCACAGCCGAGGGGATGACGCATGCTCGTGTTGCGTGACACTCGCTCTGGCTCCCGGCCCCACGGCAGGAGCCCCGGCCGAGAAGCACGGTGCACAGTGTGAGGTGCACGGCTCCGCCAGGCCTCGGCAGCAGGCCAGCGCTTGTTTCCTGCTCCATGTGCTCTGAAGTCAACATCGGTGGCTATGAACCCCTGGGAGACATGGTGATCCTTGTCCTGGGAACAGATGGGGGAATTCATGTGCCCGGGAAACAACAAAAATTCAACACAGCTGACAAACAAACAAGCGAGTGAAAGAGTGAGCCATTGGAGTGAGAGGTATTATAGCCACATAAGCCCAGCAGGTGCAAGCAAGTAGCTCTCTATTGGTTTTGGGGAGGTACACTCCTTTGCTCTCACTTATCCCCAGGGCACCTGGCAAGGCACCTCGGATGCTCTGGTTAACTGCTACAGCAAACCCATCTTCCCCAGCAGGCAGAGCACCTCAAAGCCTCTTGGTCATGTAAGCAAAGCTGGACTTTGCTTCCTTAAAGCTAAGGGGCAGGTGGGCTTATTTCATCTGCATTGGTGGCAGTGGTGGTAGTGGCAAAGGAAGAGCTGGGCATGGTGGGCAGAGGTGAGCAGGTGAGCATGGGGGACAAAGCTGTTGCAGAGTGTCACCCATGGCATGAACAGGCACCGATGGAGGTGTTGGCTGTACTCAAGGGGGTAATGGGCACAGAGAGCTGAGCTGAGGAATCCAGATCTCCATCCTCTCCTCATTCCCCTCCTGAGACATTGCTCCTCTGCCTCCCAAAGAGCCTTTCCTTCTCCCTCCAGGACTCACTCCCTGGTGGATGCCTGACTTCATGCGGTCTTTCTTTTGCCTCTGTGAGGGCTGAGTGCAGGGCTAGTGAATGGAGGGCAGAAGACAGCCTCTGGAGCTCAGATAGTGGTGCTGGGGCTACCTCATGTGCCTCATCTCCTTGGCCAGAGATGGGCGCGTTAGCATCAAGCCCTGCAGCCACAGCCTCTCCCAGCTCCGTCGGGATGCCTAGCAGAGGTGTGGGGCAGGCTGTGGAGGGGCAGCAGCTTCATAAATCCCACAATTTAAGCAGCACCTCGGAGCTGCAACCTGCCTGCCAGGAACCTCTTGCAGCACCATTAATACGCTCTCCTCTCCTTGCAGCAAAAGCGACAGGACGTTTAGTGTCCTCTTGTGGAGTGTGCTCCCTCCCACACGTCACAGCGCCTGAGAATGAGCCCTTCAGGGACTGGAATTATAAGTGGTGTTTCAAAGTGTGCAGATCAAAAAAGAAAAAAAAAAAAAAAAAGAGTGCTGAAGAGCAAGCGTTCGGTTAAGTGACAGGCAATTATTTTCGCAAATGTTAACGAATAAAAGGACTTCCTCTTCATTACGAAGCTACTTCAGAGTCATCAGCAAATAGCTCCAATGACAATTAGTGAATTTCTAAACGGATTGGGAAATTGGCTTATATGCAGATAACAACGTGGCGTTGTTATCCCACCTTATCTCCTGGGGGGACTTATTCCTGTGCGCTGGCTGGGTGAGGCATTCAGCTCACCATTATTTTCCTCTCAGCCCTTCCTCAGGGGGAACGGCTCTTGAACAAAATCCAGCAGTTTAATTTTGGTTCGATACGAACGGGCATTAAAGGAATGCGATGTTTAAAGGGAAGCCATCCGGCCGAGAGCCCGCTCCGGAGGAGGGGCGCGGTGGGGAGCCGGCCCGGGCGGCGGGAAGTGGGAAGCGGAGCGGAGCCCCGGGGAGCGGCGGCAGCGCTACCGCGGCTCTTGCCTTCCCTCTGCAGGCCACGCTCTGCTTTTCACTCCCGGACTGGCCCACAAACCTGGAGCGAGTCCATCCTTTCAAGTTTTCTCCTACTTTTTTGTTGTGGTTTTCTTTTTTTTTGACCCTCGGGTGGGTCAGGGATACCTGTGCTGGCGGCAGCGTACGAATGCTGCACCGAGGAGCCAGGGAAGGAGCCAGTTTCAGCAGGAACGTCAGTGCCTTGGCAGGCTCCTTCGTGCACCTGTCATCCAACAACGGAGGAGTTAAATTTGGTGAAAGAATTGAATGAAGGGTTTAGTAGGCTGTTTGCATGTCCCTACAGACAGACACGCACATGACGTCTGAGATCAGGATGACCGTCCTTGACGTTATAAAGAGCAATTAATTGAAAAACTCCCTACCAAGAGTTTGCCATCCTTGAAGGGGGAACATCCCGGAAAACATATAAACTTTGTTACCGTGTTTTGGATCCTCAGGACGTGCAGCAGGAACTGGGGGAAAGGTAATTCTGGCAGGGGGAGATGGTGACCACCAACTCATGGACCACATTCCCTAAATGTACCCCAGACTCAAAAGAAAGGGCGGAAGCAAAGGACTGAGCATGCCAACTAATTTGCATGTGAAGCAAGAGAAAATGAACTAATTGTTTAAGAGAATAACACTGAATATGCACAATTTCTGGCAAATGTTATGAATATGTATGATTACAATATATAACTAAGTTTCTGTCCCACAGCCACCTGAAAAATCCCCCGTGCACCCAGCGCTGCAATAAACCAATGTTGGCTTTTTAAACTACTACTAGTTTGGAGAGTTTTCTTGGTTACAGTTTTCGGTAACACACCCATCACGCTGGGGGGAATCATAGAATCGTTAGGGCTGGAAGGGACCTTCAAAGGTCATCTAGTCCAACCCCCCTGCAAGGAACAGGGATATCTCCAACTAGATCAGGCTGCTCAGGGCCTCATCCAACCGGGCCTTGAACGTCTCCAGGGACGGAGCATCCACCACCTCTCTGGGCAACCTGTTCCAGTGTTCTACAACTCTCATGGTAAAAAATTTTTTCCTAATATCCAACCTGAATCTACCTCCCTCTATTTTAAAACCATTACCCCTTGTCCTATCACAACAGGCCCTCCTGAACAGCCTCTCCCCATCTTTCTTGTAGGCCCCCTTGAGGTACTGGAAGACCGCTATAAGGTCACCCCGGAGCCTCCTCTTCTCCAGGCTGAACAGCTGCGTGTGCTGGAGGCTACTCCTGTCTGCTCCTGGGGTGGGAGAGAGCCCTGTGGAGGATGCGTTTGCTCAGCCTCAGCCGTGCAATGTCAGTGCAGAGGCAGGTGGGCTCGCACGGGATGTGCTTTGTTTGGGCTTTCCCCTTGGCAGGGAGCTGCAAGCACAGTCTTCTCACAGCAAGCGGCACTGGCCATTGCTTATCCCCTCCTCACTCTATCCCAAAGATCATCTGTAGCTCCTGCCTGAGCACTGTGGACCCATGACCCTGTCATCTGTGTGTAGATTAAGGATAGCCTTGGCATACAAGGCAGTTTCAAGTTAGCATATAGTTTTTGCTGCACTTAACTGGGACAGTCGCTGAGAGGAGATGTCCTGGGCTAAGCACGGTGTTACCAACCAGTCAGTCTAGGCTGAAGCGAATGTTACTGAGAGTGGGGTCTCATCCCATCCGCCTCTATCCAGATGACCCATCTACCACCCTGAGCAAGGGTTTGCACCTCTCCGTTCAGCTGAGCTGCCATGACTCTTCTGGTTGCCCCTTCCATCCTCATGCATCTTGCAGGGAAACTTCAGATAGTGCTGGGAAGCTAAGGTGAGAAGGCACAGGAGGAGTTTCAAGTCACACTTCCAGCCGTAGCTGCCTAGAAAAATCATTCTAGGACTGAACAGACTTAGACTGGATAAAATATGTCACATTTACTGAGTGACTTTTCTGACTAACAGCCAGACTTTGAAAGATATTAGCAAGGGTAAAACACAAAGTGACAGAACAAGGACACTTTAGATGAAGGATGTTGTTCTCCCTTTAATTTACTCCCCTGTACAGCCTTGCAAAGATCTCAGCAGAGTAAGTGTCCTTATTGATGGATACGCTATCCCTGTTAAGATGGGACAATATACTTATTTACAGCTTTCATCATTGTCATGACTGCACAAAGCAAACAGATATAACTAATGAAGATTTAGCTATTACATAATGTCTTTGCCAGCTCCATGCAACTTCTGTCTGGATAAAAGCCCTGGAAATAAATCTTTTTATAAGAGCACTTTTAATCAATTTAAGACATGAAGAGATATACTTGTAGTTTGTATTAGGACTCTGGGTATTGCTTTCCTGGGAAGACATTTCAGGTTTGCAGCACAATGACATGATGGTCTGAGAAACACCAAGGAAGAAGTGAAAGCCACATCAGCCCTACGATCTGAGCCATGAATTACTGTGTTCATGGGGACATTGCACAATGAGGCTGTTGTGAGTTGTGACCATTAGCTCCCACCAGCAAGATGAATATTCAATAATAATGAATCAACAAGCAAAAGAGTTGGAGGAGTTGTAGTAAGAATGTGTCCACCTAATTTCCTCCTCTCTGGATGACAGCCAGCCAAGGGAGGAGGTGAGTCAGTAATGCTCCACAGCAAAGCACATAAGGTAATGCTTCACAGCCTCTGCAAAGGGCATGTTTGGTAGGTGCTACAAGAACAGCCAGTTTCCTTTGATGTTCTCCTGCATTCCGTTGTCTGAGAATCACAAGGAACATAGACCAAGACAGTAAAACTGGAGATGGTGCTCGATCACCTGGAAAGCTCACATGGGGAAGGGGTGGGATCATACCCATCTCTTTCCTCATATGATCTTGCACAACCCTTTTAGAGATCACACAGTGGGGAAGAAAACGGTCTTTTCTGAATTATTTTGGTCAGCTAAAACATGATCCAATGCGTTCAAACATGCACTGTGTGGCCCATTTCAAGAGAAAAGGTTCCATGACAAAACCACAGATGTCAACAGCCTGAACGTTTTGGAACTGCAGATTCAGACAGGTATTGGCAGCTTTAATCCACCTCCTCCCAGTGACTATCGAGAAAATCCTTCTTCTTCATGTTAGGGAAAAAAAAAAAAATCACATGGAAGAATTAGGTCCTTCATTTTAGAGTTAGGAGCTGGGGTAAGGACGTTCTCCCTTTTGATAGATTAGCCAATATTTGGAGGTTTGGAGGTTGTTCTCCCCAGGAGGTGAAGTCTGGTACAAACTTACTTGTTTAGAAATACTCAAGTCCAACAGAAGGAATCAAGGAAAAGTTTCTACCCAGCTAGCATTTTGTCCCAGAGCTCTGCAAGGCTTTTATTAAAGTTACGAGGTCTTCCCTATGATCTTCTGTGCTCCTTCTTCCCTTCCCTCATATTCAGCTTCCTCATTCAGTGTCTGTTCCCCATGTCTGACAGCATGACTTTCCCAAGGAAAATATCTCTGCCAGCATGATTTGGCTGCTGACCCTCCCTTGAATGCAGTCTTGAGAGTCCATGGAGCAGCTCCTCTTGCTCCAATGAGCTGTCTCTGAACACGCCTAATTTCTTTTCACATCCAGGCTCAATGAAAGACAATTATATTTCAGTGTCACTTTCCCTGTGGTCACTGTGTCACAGACTCTCGTGGAACTGGAAATGAAATCCACATCTTTTGAGTCAAACTCTATAGCTGCAAGACCCTCTTTTTAGCTTCAGCAAGAGCTTTCTACAAAGCCTGTCGATTCATTTCTAGTTGGAACACTTTTCAAAGCAAACTGGACAGATAAGATACAACTTTTTTTTTTTTGAGACAGGAGAATTCTTGAAGGATGCTGCCTGTCCTTTGACTAGTTGATAAAATAGATGTTGAAAAGCTCTAAGGATGATGGATATATATGTAGTGAGTACAGTTTTCGGAGTTACTATCCCTGAGGAAAAGAACCAGAAAGGAAGGCTGAGCCAAAATGGTTGCTGAAAGAATGAAGAGGGGGGAAGGGAAAAAAAATAAAATCAAACTTAATGGTTTGTTACAGTTTGTGGGGACTGAGGAAACAAAGTCTGGAACTGAAGGAGTTGTCAGTCAGGGAGATAGGGTTACACTTCCTCCACACAGAGCCTGCAGTGTTGGCTTGATTAGGTGAAAGAACTTGGGATCAGTACAGAGAAAGCCGCCTTGCTCCCTGTCAACTTGCAAAAGCTAATCAGCATCCCAAAATGACAGCTCCCTCCAGGGCTGAGATTTCTTAAACCAAAACTAAAATAAAAATAAAAAGTCTCCTTGGTCCAGTTTCAAACCTAGCTGCACTACAAGAAAAAAATCAGAATGAGATAGAAAGACTATGACATTCTCCATCAACACCCCCAATGCTAATCTTCACCGTGATAAAAATAATAACAACCTATATGACTCCTGTACCTTAGTTGAGCAGCTTGTATCCTGAGGAATACATCAGACTTGATAAACTACTGCCATCAAGTTGCGCAGTGTGATGAGACTCAGCGTGGGAGGATGCTGCTGTTTCGTGATGCCCTGGAGAAGCTGGGGACAAAACGTGATAAAGAGCCCCATGTGGAGGTGGATTTCCAGGGGAGAGTTTTGAGTACATGGAAAGGGAATCATCTGGTTTGGAACACTGGCCAGGACACAAGAAATAAATGCCCTTATTCTTGGCCAAAGCATCACTGGAGTTTTGTTACTGCCAACTCCAAGCCTTAAAAATTCTCAAGTTAGGGGCCAAAATTGAATGATATTGGCTTAGATATCATGAGGATTTTTTTTTTTCCTCCTTTTTAGCAATAAAGCTTTTTTGTTCTTTCTGGTTTCTGATCCCTAAGGGTGCACTTTTATACTTTTCTCTACCACAAGAAGTTCTAGCAGCGAGTCTCATATTTGCATGAAATTTGGGATGCTTACTGCAGTCCCATGACTCCAGAAACTAGGAATTTATGGAAAACAATAAACCTCACTGGCTCCGCAGGACAATTGCCAATGCTGGTGCTCAGCTGAGAGCCTGCTCTTACACTGCCACACTCTCCTAAGCACAGTCTGTGCTCTTCAATCTGTAGGCTTCCAAGATGCAGCTCCAAGGGCAGGTCTCCAAGAAGACTCTAAGAAACAAGCTCTTCCGTGAGCAATTATACTGATGAAACCTGCTTTATTTTAGATGTACATCCTAGGATAGAAAGAGCTGGTGTTGGAGGAAGGTCTGAGGTCTTGCACAGCTGTTCTAGTAGTCAGAGTATATCATTGCTGCCAATTCTCTCATGGCTAATAAGAGTTAAAGCTCACACTGAAATTTTTCCTTTGCCGATGGGGTCTCTCCTCTGCTCTATCATGTATTTTCATGAACTTTGTAAGGACATCGTATACACAAAACTATTCTCTACCACATTTAGTTGGTGTTAATCAATGCATCTACCAGGATGTGATGCTCACAAAGACCAATGCACCCCTGCCACCTCCTCCCTGTGATCACCCCAGAAAATCCCCCTTCCAAATCCAGGGAAATAAATTACTCTGTGTGGTAATGTGGCAGTATCTGCGACTTTTCGCCTCCCACCTACAAGAGTCCTGCACGCAGGGAAGGCAGGAACGGTGTCACAGGGCCTGGTGCTGTCTGGGACATTCCCACACCTATTAGCTTTACACCATAACCCAAAGCAGAAGGGGTGACGTGTCGGGCTGTATGGGGAGGGGACAGATGCCTGCTGGCAGGTCAAACACCAGGCTGTGCCTGGCCACCGTGTTACGTGACGTACCTGACAAGGTCCAAGATAAGAGGGGCAACTACAGCGTGGGGCTGCAGGCAGGGCGAGGGTGTTCCCAGCCCAGCCGGAGGTGCAGACAGCTCTGAAACCACTGTTGGCGCGGTGAGGGACAGTCAGTGTTCATGCGATAGACCCTGGACCCACCTGACTCCTATCTTCTTCGGCAAACATGCAGCAGAACAGCTCTGAAGTTGCACAATTCGATTAAAAATAAAACCAAACCCCACTAGTCAAAGACCTAAGCTCTAAGTTACCGAGTTACCGCTTCACTTTTTGCTAACTTGCTTTTCTGTGCCTAAGTGACCAGAAAACAGCAGAAACATATTTTAACAGATTGTTTCCCACCTCTTCCCCACCTCCCCAAGGCAAGTTTAATATCTCTTCAGAAAAAAAAAAAAAAAAAGCCTCCAATAAATCATCGAGTTCACTGCAGCGCTCAAACCCTGCTTGTCCCTCCGTGCTCTGCTACGAGAGGATCGAGTCACCCCCACCGCTCAAAACAAGGTCCCTTTAGTGCAGGCGGCTCTTTGCCATCATTCGTGCCATCACTCGTGCCCTGCTCGGCCCCGAGGGCGGCAGCTCCGGGTCCCGCGGGCTGCCCGGCCCCGCGGCCGCCGGGGCAGGGTCCGGCGCCGGGCGGCGGCTGCCCGCTCCGGCCGGGCGCCCTTACCAGCAGGTGGCAGCTGGAGATCGCGGAGGTGCCGCTCCACGGCGGCGCGGAGGGAAATCTGGGGTTTCTCTGGGCTTACGAGGGCAGCTGGTAAACACTGGGTGACCTTGACACGGGCACGGCCTCACCGCCCAGGGGGGATGTCACCTCCCTGCTTCTCATCCCAAGCAGGGGGTGAGCATACCAGGAGACCAGCAAGGACAGAGGGAAAAGGCTAGGAAAGGCACAGGGAAGAGGCTGGGAAGGACACAGTAGGAAAAAAAGGGGGGGGGGGGGGGGGGGGGGGGGGGGAAGGAAAAAAAGAAGAAATCAACCAAGTCACAGGCCACATCTCTCCTCCTCCACCCCAAGCTTGACCTCTCACACTACAGACGCATTTACATCTCATTTTCTAACCTGATCCCACCTCAGAGATGCTCATGCAGGTCCCAGTGAATCTACAAATGCATTTTGGGCAGAGTAACTCAGAGTATGGGAGCAATCCCTGCTCCCCCTCTGCACCAAGCCTCACCCACAGAACATCACACTGCTGGGCTGCAGCAGTTCCCCACATCATCAGGCCCAGAAACAAGTGTTAGCCCGTCATTATCACTTACTCCTTTCATTTTCAGGCCTCACTGCTCAGAAAGGTCCCTCCCTCCATCCCAGTCAGTCCTGCAACAGGAACATTCCACTGCACCACAGCACAACTCCTGCTCCAGATCCATATCCTCTTCTGAGATGTCCTTGTTCTTCTTCTTTTCTCCTTCCTTCTCTTCCTCCTCCCAGCTGATGCCCCAGGTAGGCTGTCTCACAAAAGGGAGAGACACAAATCCCAGCTCACACAGGGCAGCTGTGGGAAGTGATCAGTCCCACCTGCTAATCCAGAGGAGCTTGTTTTGAGGAGCTGCAAAAGTGAGAGGATCCACCCATTCCCTGATGTATTGATTGAATAATTGATCCTCTGTCAAGAGGCCATGATGG
This sequence comes from Tauraco erythrolophus, assembly GCF_009769465.1. Taxonomy (NCBI): domain Eukaryota; kingdom Metazoa; phylum Chordata; class Aves; order Musophagiformes; family Musophagidae; genus Tauraco; species Tauraco erythrolophus. The sequence goes on along the minus strand of NC_141474.1, from coordinate 26,893,619 downwards.
GCTCTGCTAATACAACTGCTTGGGTTATCCTCCGTGGCCAGGCAATAGGAATGCTTTATATTGACTATAGGAAATTCCCAGAGATACTCAGCTTACAGAAGTCCTGTGTTGCCCAAGGGTGAGATCCACACCTGATTCCAGGGTGTAAGGAAGCACTGTGCATCAGCTCAGCCCCCCCGCACAAACATGTTAGATAAAGAGCAGGTAGTGTGTCCCACCAGGGTGACATCTGGGAAGCCTGCAGCACAGCTGAATCTGGGTCCACTGTCCCCCTGAGCAGCGGTTTACCCTCAGGAGGATCTTTTGTGTCCCAGCTCCTTGCAGCCTTCCAGAGGCAGCACAGAGATGACTCACACACAGAAGCTTTTCTTAGCTAGGACAAAAAAAATGGAAATCTCATTTTTCCTCCCCCTCTTCTCCCCAACCCCCAAAGTTTCAGTTCTGCAGAAACCAATGGGGCTGAAAAAAGGGACTAGACAACACATCAAGCACTGCCAGTTTAATCCAGCCCCGGTTCCTCATTTACCAACGTCAGCCTCCTGTCCTAGCTTTCTTTGGCTTTCATCTCTTCTTTTATCTGTGTGCTGTCTCTGGTTTGCCCCTCTGATTGCTACTGCTTTGATCTCCTGAACCTCTGTAATCCAGAGCTGAATCCACGATAGCTTATGCAGAAGAGTTTGCACGTTTTCCTGTTGCTACACTCTTAAAAATTTTTTTCTTCTTTTCTGCCCTGAAACTTCAGGCAGATTCCTTCTGTGCAGCAAACAGGCATTTCAGATGTTCAGCCTGGGCAAGTGACCCTTTTATGGTTCCCCAGAGCCTCGGACCTTTGCATTCCTGTGCTGCTGGTTTTTGGGTTCTTCGTTCATAACGTAGTAGCAGTTCCCCCTGTGGAAGCTATGGGCTGTACCCAGCTTGTGGAGGTCTGCAAGAGCTCCAGGATTAATCACCAAAGTTTGCCTATGCCGTGTTATCCAGTTCCTAAGTGGCACGGGGAGTGTCTACTATTTCATGAATAGTTTCAATGGACAAGCATGAGAGACACTTTAGGAACTCAGTCTGAGAGCAAACTCATTTGATTTCAGCTATTTTCTTATCTAAAGGTGGATGATGACTCTCTATTTCACCATGAGTACAGTGGGAAGAGGAAAAAAAGACAACAGTAGAAGGATGAGCAGGAGCTTTTAAGAAAGTTTTGCTATTCCCAGGTAGGGACGTAGCCATCAAGTAGTTTTGGGAGCACTCACCTTTCCCATCCTGGAGAGCACAGGAGCACGACGGTAGAGCCAGGGCACTGCAGTAACCATGCAGATTCCACTCCTAGCTTGCTTGCTCAAAAGGCAGCCCCCATGTTGTTCTCCAGTAGTTTTAGAATAGCTATGTGCAAAGAAAGTGCCCTCATTTTTAATTAAAAATGTGGAAGAAGGGAAACATGAGAAAATACAGTTGAGCTTTGAACTTCTTAATTCTGCACTGTAAGGGACAGTGTCAGGGCAGAGCCTGTCCAAGCTCTCCCTTGGGACCCCTGGCTGACACGGACTCAGTCAAAAAGGAGCACGGAGCCACTGCACTGAACTTTCTGCCCCAGTATTCTGGGGTACAGACCAGCCGCTTCCCCTCGTTCCCAGAGCCACTGTGGGTGGGGGCTCTTCTGCCTCAGCCCCTGCACTGCTGCAGGGATGCAAACTGCTGCTCGGCTTCGGCTCGGCATCAGGGCGGTAGCTGATGCAGCCAGATCTGCCTCTCCCTTACAACCAGCCATCCCGAGCCGAGGGCCCTGCTGCCTCTCCTCAGGCTGATTCCTTTTGAAAGCAAAGCAAATAACATCAGGCCTGTGTTTATTTTCCCCTCAAATTAGAGTGGCTTGATTTTAATTGAGAGATCTTCCAGAATAAGGCACGTTTGTGCAGCTGTCATCAGCAATGCATACTTGCTTTTTTTTGTCTTTTTTTTTTTTCTTTTTTTTTCTTTTTCTTTTTCTTTTTCTTTTTCTTTTTCTTTTTCTTTTTCTTTTTCTTTTTCTTTTTCTTTTTCTTTTTCCTTTTTCTTTTTCTTTTTTCAAATGTTTTTATTTTTCTTCTTCCTTCCTTCCTTCCTTCCTTCCTTCCTTCCTTCCTTCCTTCCTTCCTTCCTTCCTTCCTTCCTTCCTTCCTTCCTTCCTTCCTTCCTTCCTTCCTTCCTTCCTTCCTTCCTTCCTTCCTTCCTTCCTCCCTTCCCTTCTTCCCTTCATGTATCAACTTGCTGGATGCAAACCTTTCCAGTCTAAGCTGCCCCACTTACAGACAATAAACAGGATAAAAGGGAAATAATTGTCAGGGGAACTCTGGGGACTCAGCTGAAGTGGAGGTGTCACCTTCCTCTAAGGCCAACTCTGTCCCCCATATCTGATGTGCAAAAAGGACGCTGTGCTTCTCCTTCCCATCTTCACGGTGATCTGGTTCATTGTGCTCATTTACTGGATTGTACGCTGGTGGGGCTGGGCAACCTGTGCATGGTCCCCTCCAGAGAGAGGGCTGCAGGAGACGGTCTGACGCAACCCATGTTGCTCACAAGAAGTTTCCACTGCTGTGGCCCAGACTTCCCTATAATACGTGGAGTTTGGGAAGCTAGATTCTGAAGGAAGGCTCCAGGTCCATTCCCAGACCCAGCACTGAATGGCACAGCTCTGTTTCGGCACTCTGACAGACAGTGGTCCTGGATATATGACGCTGGAAATGGCTCTGAAAAGAGCAGTTGTCCAACAGGGAGAGGGGTCTTGCTGGTGTCCTGTATGGCACTGCAACCTCAGCATCCTCTAACCTCTCTAGCCCTTTGTTTATATCAAAAAAGTCTGCATTGTGCTGTGGAAAGCAACCAGGGAGATACAGCCCCACCTGATCATTTTTCTCATCTGGAACAGCTGGAAAAAGACAGTAGCCTGAGAAATTGGCTGACCTTCTTGATGCATTCAGCTGTCTAGCCTTATATTTTTCCTTTAAATAACTTGCCAAAAACCAAACAAGCCCAAAACAACCAATCAGCAGGAAAAAAGAGCCCAAACAAACCAGGAGAGACTTCCGTTTCCAGCCTTGCCCTTCTGCAGTGGCTGGTCTGAAGTAGATTAATCTAAACCAGGCTTCGGCAATTGCTGGAGAAAGCAATGTCCGTGGTGGGTATTTACAGACTGGGGCTTGCCTGCCGTACACTATCCAGAGGTTTATTACCTGCTGAAAAAGCTTAATGTGCTTCAGGTGCTACATGATGTCCAGATGTCGTGACAGAAGCAGCTTGGAGAGTGCTGGTGATAGAAATGCTGCTGGGTGAATTCAGAGACATTAGTGCTGAATGTGATATTCAGTCCCAGCTCATCTATTAATACAAAAACACAGGAATGACCAAACTGGTTAGGACCAAAGGTCCATCCAACCCAATACCAGCTAGCAGTAGTAGGTAGTTAAGGAAGGATATCAGAACAGGGCACACAGATTGTGGCTCAGAGCCAGTGATTTGTGGTGGTGGGATTTCCGGAGCCAGACATAGTGTCTTTGTATTTAATAGCCCCTGGTGAATTTTGCTTCCAGGAATTTATCCAGCTACTTCTAAATCTCTTTGTATCCACAGTTTCCTGTGGCAAGAAGTTTTCACAGCTTAACAACACGTATTGTTTAGTGTTGCCCGTTCTTTCATAGCCTAAGGCTGGGTGAGTTTTCTCTGTTGGATACCACTCAAGATTAGCCCTGGATCCAGCTCCCACACGAGGGATGGATGAGTGGGTGGATGGAGTCTGAAATAACGTGGCTGTTATGATCAGATATGCAATTCTCAGTAGGCCACAAGCAGGTTGTGTTTTAGGAGCTGAGACACAGCTCCTCACTTGCCTGGTTGTTAACAGGTCGCATGTTGCTGTCTGCATTATGGAAAAAGTGAGTTTTCAAGAGTGAACAGGAGAAGATGGGCACAGTCTGGGTAGTGGAGGAAGGACAGCATGGGAGAAAATGTGTTTGTCGGATCAGTAGAGAACAGTGTGACTGAGGGCAGCATCCCTCGTCAGGAAAGTGGAAATCATGTTCAAACAGCTTTATGCCCAGTTTAGGTAAGTAAAAGAGAGTTGCAGGCAGTGGTTTGTATGCAAAGACTTGGAAGCAAGACCTTAAAGTGGGAAATCCTTCAGGGAGAAAGCATACAGCACCCACTGTTGCAGCATAGAGAAGGCTGATTTCTCTGCGGAGGTCAGTGAGACTGACCTGGCAAACACTGTTGTCTCTTTCATTTGAGAACAGCCTTCTGGCTAAACCCCACCACGTGGCTACGCATTTGCGAGGCAGAATAGCTGTGCTTAAATCAGGTCACCCAAGAAGTTCATCTTATCAAAGTCACCTGCATCATTTCCTCCCTAATCAGGAACAGTAGTCGATGGGAATTGTTCAGCAAGCTAAGGCTCAGGCATGGGGGTTTAGAAATTATTCTGAAATCCACATATGGTAAAAGCGTCACAGTGCTTTATTTCCCCACCAACACAACTGACAGAGCAGAAGTGGGAATGTTTTCTACTCAGAGTCCAATTTCCAGAATTGCTCAGCTCCCATTTAGGCAAGAAAGTGGTTGGCCAGATGTGGAAAAGAGCCAGTTGAAGCGTTGGTGCTGAGCAATTGTATGTGACTCCTTCCTTGAGTGAGAAATTCAAAGCCTTCTCAGCTGTCTGGCAGCCTTGTCCAAGGGCTATTTATGGATCCAGAGTCAGTTTAAAAGCTACACGGTTGACCTCAGGCACACGATAGATGGTCAGCACATTCTTCTGGGAAAGAGGAGTGCAATTCAAGATTTCTTGTAACTTTTTTTGTTCACCTGACACACGTGCTCCAAAGACAGTGAAAGATGAGAAAATAATATGGGCTTGATAAATGACCAAAAGAAAGTTTCCGATCTGTAGCGGTTCCCATTATTCTTCTTATTCTTGGCATCAGCAGAGTTATGGCAATATTCCCCCTGCCCCCCGACAAGCTCTACTCCCCCTTAACATTTTTTTTTTTCCTGTCAAATTCACAGGGGTGGCACCTGGGAGCATTTCGACCAAAGGGAAATTGATTGAGCAAAGTTGCCCCTTTTCAAATACATTTTCTTAAGGGGTTGGAATGAACGAGAATCATAGTCATAACACGGCTAAACAGTCTTTGTTTAACTTAATGCAATATAATAACCTAAGTGTTGCAACACAGCTCCTTGCTGTGACATCCTTTTTCCATTTGCTTAATTTTCACCCCAAACACGCGCTGTTAATAAGCTGCTGAGAAAATACAGGTCTTGTGACAGAATCCAGAAACCGAGACCCTGTATGGTGTGTTAGATACACAGCTCTTATTTGGACTGGCAAGTGGCACTGAAATTGGGACTGCAAAATAGATCCATTTTTCTTGCTGCCAAATGTGATGGACAGATGAAAAGGGAGGGTTGGAGAAGTGGATGGCAATAAGCAGAGGACGAATAAAATAAAATCTCTGACAGAAAGTAACGTGTGAGTTAGAATAGACATGCGATTGCCAGCAGGGAAATGTGGGATGCAGGGTGCTTTGTCAACAGCCAAAGTTAAAATAAACGTCACACTGGCACTGAAAACTGCAAGAGTAAACTCCTCCTAGTGATTTATAATTCAAGAGAGAAAAAGGCAGACAGACACCCAGTGACTGAGCTCAAAAGAAAAACTCCTATTGACTTTAGTGGGTTTTGGAGCAGGTCCAGCGCAGTAAAGGTTCAAATCTGGAGTCAGAGAGTGTTTGGCCACTGATTTTAATCAGCAGAATCAGGCTCTTAATCAAAGTTTGTTTTACATTTCCTGCTTTTTTACTTGCTTTGTAGCAAATCTGGAAGTCATACTTGTTTTTTGGGGGCTAAGTGAAAGTAAATAAAGACTGCCATAAAATTTGTGACATCTTTAAATTAAAACAGAGTTTCATGACTAAACCTTTCCCTTTCATTTTCCCAAACAAGCCCAACGCTTTAGCAAAGCCTGAAATAAACTGGTTTTGTACAAACAACAGTATTTTGAAAGTTTCATAAATTGTCCTAAAGATTATTGGTGAAGGGGGTTTTCCTCCTCCCCAAAAATAAGCAAAAGACTAAGTGAAAGCTGCAAAATGCTATATTTTATGCAATTTATATAAAACAATTTATACCAAAATGACATGAGACCATGTGGAAAACAGGAAGTAAGATACAAAGACATCGGTTCCAGGTCTTTATCCTTCCCATACCTACAGCATTCTGTGCCTTTTTCACCAGGGATTTCCAAAATGCAGTTGGGTGTATTTGCTAGGCACAGAATACAGAGGTTGAATCTGCAAAAGCAAGGACAGAATGAAAAACCATAAAAAATTTCAGCTCTGGCCACCCAAACCCTTTCTAAGAGTCTCAAGCATGCTTTAAACAAGAAGATCAGTGTTCACCTCTGTAAGAGTGGATGGTTCATAAGCATACAGAAAAGAAAACAGATCAATACTGTTGAGGCTTTCCACATTCTGGAAGTAACTGTTCTTCAAGAGGGAGTGGAGGCTCTGATGCTCCCCAAGTTGCTCTAATAGCCCTGGACACTTTGGCATTGGCATTCAAGCCAAAGCCAAGATTGTTCGTTTGACATGCTTCCTTTGGGAATACCTGGCAAGTGAGAGAATGGGAGGGAGCCAAAGGTAGACTTCAGCCTTACTCAAGTGATCTACCAAGGGTGGTGAATTCAAGCAGCTTTTATCTGGTTATTGATGGTTTTACTCATTTATTTATTGGATGAGTATGTTTTACTTTCAGTTTGATACTCTGAAAGCTGAAGCTTCAGCAGGTGAAACCCAAGCTATTTTTAAAAGGACACACAGGAGACTTTGGTCACCAAGTCATGGCAATGCTACACAGAGATGGGATCTTCCTTCCTCATCTCCACCCCACTTCTAGCCAGCTATGCACAATTTTGTGACACTTGTGAGTCTTTGGTACAAGTTTAGGAGAAGGGGAAGTAGAACTGCTTCCATATCTCAAATTTATTTTAAGTCCAATGAACAAGCTTAACACTTCAGTGCTAAGGAGAAACTGCCATCCACAGAGAGAAATGGACTTTACTGAGTTTCTTTAAAAAGTCTCTAAAACCAGGCAGATTTCAAATCTCAAAAGTGTATGACTTATCAAAAGAAGAAACACGCTGATTTTTGTTTCATATTATAACTCAATGTATTATTTATTGTTTAAATTTTTATTATAACAATTATTAATTGTTACTACGAACAACATGATTTGTTCATAATAACAAAATTACTTGGTTTGTGATTAGTTTTCTGTAGCCTGACTGTAGATTTCTGCAGAATCTCTTATTTCTATCTGCTAAAAATGAATAAAACAGATGATTAAAAGTTTCCAGTGTTTCAGAAGTTATATCAGGCTTTGTCAAAGAGCTCCTGGGCAGTTCAAAGGGCTGTCTGAAGCAATTACAGCTTTTTCTCGTTAGTGAGATCCTCTGCATAGAGACCTAGCTCAACAAAGCTGAGTCAGAGTCATGGTTTTGTGAGCAGAGTCCTTTCTAAGAGTCAGGGGAAAATCCTTCTCCATACCGTGTTCCCTCGTGGTTCTGACTCTTGCGTAGAACTATAGACGAAAGTCTCTGGAGCAGAATTTTCTGGCGGACAAGAGGCAACACATGGCGCAGGTATTATTCTGGCCCAGAGACCATGGCTGTGACCATCAAGGAGAGGAATGACTAACTCAGTGGGATAGCTAGAAATCACATAGCTGAGACGGGAAGATGCCTTTACACCAATGCTAGGAAAAGAAGGTAAGAAGTTTTCCCTGCAATTAAAAAAAAAACCCAACAGTTCTTGCAGAAGTTGCTCTAATGCATGAACATTAGCAAAAACCTCTAGGAAAGATCTCTACCTTGAAGAAGTGAGACATCTTCATCATTTGAAGAAGGAGTTTGTTGCTGCTGCAGATGAGAAGTCAGCACAGAGGCAATGTCTTACAGGCCTTTGGTTCAAAGGACAAAATTCCTCAGGAGAGCATGGGCAAGATTGCCCACATAAGCTACAAGTGGAGACAAACATGAATCACATAGACAAATAAAAACTCCAAGAAGCAATACCCAGAAAGCTAGTGATATCTGTCTCTGTGAGACTGGGATTAGATCCCACATTAACTGCGATTTTTGTTTGACATTAAAAATACCTTTGGAGCAGGCTTTGTGTAACAGCAGCCTTGCTGGAAAGAAAAGGTCCTGAAAAATGTCTTCATACTTTTCTATATATGTGTATAAATATTAAACTGCCTTCCTTTCAGACACGCCACTGAACTCTGTGCTTGTTTGGATGTTGAACCTGGAAACTTCTCAAAAGTTTTGCCTACGGATAATTCATGAGTTAAAGCCCAAACTGAAATGCCATGTTACAACTTGTAGAAATGTTAGACAAATATAATGACCATATTTTCCAGTTACCTAATACCCACTCAAAATATAAAACCCAAAAGAACAGAATTGTTTTCATTGCTGTTAACCAGACAATATCACTCCAACTAAATATAGTATGTGATGAAACCAATTTAAATATTGTCCAAGTATTTAACACTGTAAATATTAGACTTAACACTCCATAAAAGCAGGCTTTGATGAAGCAGGCTGACAAAAGGAGACTAGTTAATTGCAGATTACATCATGGCTAGGACAGCATCACTGCTAGGACAGCCACGATAAATGTGAGGTGCAAAGTAAATCTAATAAAACAAAAATAGTCTCTGTGTAGTGTTCACCTTTATCAGTTTTGCCAAACTTTCTCAGCAAAGATGGGGGAAACATGTAGCCCCAGGTAAAGGAGTATCCGAGCTTCAATGCACTCATGAAACTTGCATTTGGGGCCAGATTCAGTAAAAGATCCAAACCTGAATTTGACTTCTAGGATGTATTTATGTCCTTTTCACCACAACAGGACTCATATGTAATTCTGACATTTTCCTATGGCGAGAAGCTTTCCTCAGTCAGGGTCTGAAGTCTGTTAAATCTACTGTAGGTTTTGTGAGGGATAACCACACGTTATTGCAAAGCACAGCACAGCTCCATCAGAAGTGAGGAAACAAAGGTCTAAAGCTTTTAGTTATTGATAACTTAAACAGATCTCTTAAACTTCTGAGCCCAGGTAACTATGCTGAAAATGGGGACAATTTCCTGGCATTGCAGATCTGACTTTCTTCTCATAGCAAACGTGCATCCTTGTGTGTCTATCAACTTGAGTTAATCTTCATTGATACTTGCCCAGATATTAATGTCAAGATGGATTCTGCCCTATGTTTTAAGAAGGCAGGTCAGAGCTGGCACCAGGATGTCCCCAAACCCTGGAGGTGGGATATTGCCCAGAGAAGTTGTGAATGCCCCATCCCTGGAAGTGTTCAAGGGCAGGTTAGATGAGGCTTTGAGCAATCTGATCTAGTGGAAGGTGTCCCTGCCCGTGGCAGGGGGTTTGGAACTAGATGATCTTTAAGGTCCCTTCCAACCCAAACCATCCAATGATTCTATGATTCTACATGGGGTTACCTTCAGATCCATATCAGTAGGAGATACAGCTTCCATGTGAAGCCTGGCTTCTCACTTGCACTCCTGAATGATACAGAGGCACCCACTTGATCACCCTGTCCTCTCTACTGAGGGCTCCAAAATGTGCCATATGGAGGCTTACATTCTCACTTGCCCAAGAAAACAGAAGTGCAGTTTAATGGACTACAAAAAATGTATTGATTTCACTGAAAGGGTAGTGAATAACTCCTTGTACGGTGGCAGCTGCTGCAGCAGTGAGCTGACAAAGTATCTAGGGAGGGGGCTCTTTTATTGTTGAAACCACTGAAGGTGCTTCTGGCGACTGATGCTACCAACGAGCAGTTGCCACCATATTTTGGACATAAAGCTCATGTACCCCCCAGAGTGCTGTTTCCCTCTCTTATTTCATGGTTCTCTCTTTTTCTCCTTCTACTCTATGAAAGCTGAGTTCCTGCATTTTCTGCAACATCCTTCAGTGCCTAGAAAAACAACTAGAAAAACTGATGCTGGAAAGAGCCTCATGCTAACAAAAGGTCTGGTCCCAAAGTGGCTAGTGAGGCCTCTTCACATGTCAGAGTCATATCAAAATAATGATATTACATAGAATAAGTGAGTCCAGCTGTCGATGCTGACACTTTTGAGCCACAAAAGGAGAAAAGTGATATAACTCAGGGTAACTGTGGTTTGTGCAGGCCCAGCTACATTGCCTGACTTTGTACATGCATGCACACGGAGGTGGTTACCTGCAGATATGCATGGTTTGAGTAGGCTCATCTTGAGCTGGTGGCCAGCACAACTGCAGCAGCAAAGCTAGTAACAGAAGTCAGCACCTGAGATAAAAACTGTTTGGGTTTTTATGTTTGATTGGTTTGTTTTTTTGTCGTTGCTCATCCTCCACATTGGGTGGCTGCCTTGTTCTGTCTTGAGGGATGGAGGATCACCCACAGCCATGGTCCACTTCAGTAACTGTTGCTGAAGAGGGGCATGTTTCTCAGATTGTAACTATAGAGCATGCTTTCCACAGGCCGAGAGCATGCTGGCCACAAGTGCAGGCAGGAACGGGATGCAGGCACCCCTCCAGCTTTCCTTGTTTCCACTGTATTTGTCTTTCTTAATTAACCCTGCACCGTGTTACTGACCCAAAGACATGGCAACAGCGCTGTTGAGAACTGCAGGGATTAAGACATTTGCGTTATAATGCCTCAGCCATGAGATCATAAATACCCTTATGGTCTATTTTGTTATGCTGGGTTGATAACGGAGGCTGATAAAACTCCCACTTTCTCTCTGTATTCCAGTGAGCTAATGTGTCTGGGCTCGTGAGATCCTGGCAGGCGGAGAAAGCAATAGCACAAAGTCCCCAATCTCGGATGTAATCAAATAATGAGGCTGTTTGAGGACATTACTTGTTAACATATTAGCAGGTACCAGGGGTAAGTGAGTGTTTATTTAGTCCTGGTGTAAAAGCATGTCTAAAATGATTTATGCCGGAAGCTGTTTCACAGCAAACAGGCCGCTTTCATGAAAGCGGGTCAATCACCATCTCCCGTCTGCCCTCATAAATCATATTCAGGTGCTAATGTAACCAAAAGGTTTATATAATCTGCACAATCAGCGTGCAGGTCTGGGTGGATACACTAATAGCCTGCCTGCAGAAATGCCTTCTGCCTCTAAAAGCTGATAGTTGGGAGGAGTCAAATGATTGATTTAAAAAAGAAAGAAAAGAAATAAACTGCCATGACAAGTAACAAAGTGTACATACAGTTTTCCAGCCACATTTTACATACACGGGAGTAACTTGCCACTGTCCAGATCTGCTGCTGGGACTGGTTTTGCATTGAGATAGCTTCCATACATACGCTCTAACAGAAACTAGACCACAATTTTAATGTAACAATGACAGATACCAGAAGCACAACATAGTAAACAGAGATTGGCTTTCTGTGTTTCTCAAATTTCTCTAGTTAAAGGTTAGTGTCACATTATTGTCCTCTTTTTCATACTGGTGGAGTACTCCTTTGAGAGATGACATAGGTCTGGAAGGACCTCCTGGATCTACATCCAAAACACAACTTCATCAAGTTCCATCTTGAAAATTGCCACAGATCTTTTTGTCTGATATTTGCTTCTATGTCCTCCCTCCTCTTGTTGTAGAGTGTTACAAGACTCTGTTTCCCTTCTTCCCTGTTTTCAGCCTGAACTCATTCATGGCCAGTTTATACTGGCAGCCAGATTTTATCCTATTCTTCATGTCCTCGTTCCTACGCTAACACTATCCTTTGGTTTAAATCGCTTTTCTCCCGCACAGGTACTTACCACTGGATATGTTGCTGGCTTGGGTCTTCATGATATCTTAGACCACAGAGCACATAACCCCCATAATACGGCATGAGGCAGAACTGCATGATTTGTGTTCCACTTCCTTTACACAAAAATTTTATCCTTTTGGTTCACATCAGTCAATAGTATCTTCTCTCAACCTTCAGTGGTTCATATCAGCCAAGAGAAACCATTTGTCACATAAAACAACTTCGATCAGTCTTTGAAAGGTACATATCCCAGAGTAGCATCAGTAGCACACGCCTTCTACTTACAAAGCTGCAGCTATCTCTTTCGCCAACATATTCATCAGCCAGCAGCTTCACTAGCACTGTTAGTGCTGAAAAAAGATTCCAAAATACTGTATTATAATATTTTGATTTCGGGACAGTATTTTGTGAATACAAGTGACAAATGTATTTGATCTGAGGAGTGGCATCATATTACTTATTTGCTGAAAGTGTCTGGAGACTTATTGATTGACCATGAAGCCCAAACTGTAGGTAATGACTGCATTACTAGGACTTCCATAGTTAATTGCTCTTCATTATTTGCTTCTTACGAGTCATATTATGCCATTATGAAGTCAGAAAACATTAGGAATTGAATAAGAAAACAGAAGGGGATATTGTACAATATAAATCACCAGTCACGTGCAAAGATCAGTGAATAGTTGGTATGAGTAGACTGAAGGTAACAAATATTGTTAGAAATTAGTATCTGGGAACTAGATGTGAGTAAGAAATGAATTTGTGGAAATATTCAATAGAAAACAAGTATTTCTGCAAGTGACAAAGCTAATGAAGATGCATTCTACAGATTTGTCTCTTTTTAAAGTTCTCTCCCACTTTTTATTATTAGTAATAACCTGCTACCAGGCTATAGATAGCAGAGCTTTTTGTATATGCTGAACTTCTTACAAAATCAAACTAAAAAAGATTAAGTCCAGACTGTAAAACACCTCACTGGGACTCAAGAAGGTTGAGTTTGTTTGATGTGCATCACAGACAAACAAAGCTGCATCTGAACGGTGCGCAGTAGTTTGAGTTACAAATGCTGCATGTTTTGTAACAATCGCTGTATTACGTCCTCTTTGGCTAACTTGTGGCAGACCCACAGTATCCTTTACAGCAAGCATCGGTGTTGGCCAATTGCTAAGAAAGTTGATTTGTGAAGAGCAGAGGAAAAGCGAGTCTAGGAAAACCCAGGTTAGTGGGTTAGATGCATAAATGAGATGTCCTTCTTTCTTTATTGGAAAAACTGATTTCGGGATGTTCTTAGGAAAAGAGGCTCTCAAATGTTCCAGTCTTTGACTAGAAGATCTTTAGGCAGTGACTTCTTTCTTCTACAAGAAAGTAGTGTCATCAGTCCTTCTTGGTTTTTTCCTTTTTTTTTGGCACTCTAAAGAAGATGATGGTAATCATGGTCAGAACTTGTATCACTTTGTATTTTTCTCATTTTTTTCCTTCCTGTTCATGTGTTGAATTATTAGAGCTAATCTAACAGGGGACATTGACAAACAAGGTTGTCCAAAATATTCTTCTCAAGTCTCTTTGAGTCGCATGTTAGTTAGGATGTGAACTTGGCTGGGTGTTGGTTTGACCAGTTGGCCATCATCAGATGGATACCCACTGTCAACTGCTCTATTCTCTACTCCTCCAGAGACTTGATGTTGGGAAAGTCTTCTTGCCCTTCCAGCTTGCTCTGTTTAGCTTGAAGTTCTTTGGCACTGAGGTTTGTGTCTGGCTGTAGACATGACTAGCACTCAGCATTGGGATGGGGGGCCTTGAACTACACAATTCCAGTACAAAAAAAAATTACAATAAAACTGTTTATTGCACATAATGGACCAGCTTAACTGTGTGTCTCATTCTAAGAATCTCATTTAGGCATCAAAGCCATCACCACAACATGTAAACAGTGTTTCGAAAATTGAGTAAATATGACACGCATAAGCTGATTTTTAATTATGTTAATCCAAGTCATGCACATACTGAGGCATTTTTCTGTGTCAATTTATTTCAATGTTCTTCCTTTCTCCAAGAAGCATTTACTGACTTAAGTCATCTGTCATTTAAACAATCAATGTAATCTTGAGTTCTGAATTAGAAATCAATATAATAAGAGACATAATTAATATACCTATTGCCAATGATTAGACAGGTCTAACCTGATCAGCCAGCCAGCAACACACAAATGAAGAATACTAAGAAGTGCCTTTTGGTATTACAATTAAAATGTACAATTAATCATCAACCCAACAGGAATCACTTGTTATTTATCAGTCCTAGAATGAGAAATACATATTACAGAATGGCACAGAAGATGGAACTCCCTTGGAAGTCTTTTAAATGCTGTTTTGCCTAAATAAAATGAAAATTTATATACTTGCTATATTGTTCTCAATACACCGTTGTGAGGTACAATACTGTTTTACCAGTTCAGAAGGAGAAGGGAGTGAAAGTAGATATTAGCTTCCCAAGAGTTGTTTAGATCAATCAATAGTCAAACTGACTTGATCAGACACTATGTACCTCTTGATACATGATCAGACTAGTAAGCAAGCTGTTCTGTCTCCTACGCTGCACTTGCGCTTGTGGCCATATAAAGAAGAGATGAACTTTATTATAGGAGAAATCACCCTCATTAAAGTCCAAGTGACTCTGTGGTCCAAGTGACCATACAAAACCCAAGCAGGAAGATCCTGATGGCATGGAGAACTTCCAACTTGAATAAATGCAAGAAGACAAATACCAGCAATTTGCAAACCAAAGTGGAGAAGTGACTGGAGTCATGTTCTAACCCTACACTGTGGGTTGTTGCCTAAGGGACCACGGCTGCTTCTCTCTGTTTCCTGCTTGAGGACCCTGGGTTGGTCTGTGTCCCACCTCAGTCAGCCTGCATTGCCTGCTGTTGAGCTAGCCATGATTCCTAAGATGTGAACCTCTCTCTCAGTATGGGACAGTTCATGGAAGTATTCCTCTAACCTAATTGTAGTAATTTTAAAATTTGTTTTCCTGACTATGCCATTCATGGAAAATCCCATTACTGGAACAGAGAGAGGTTGGCATCTTCAGTTGTGACTCATCTATTGTGTACAAGATAGCTGAGATGAAGGGAGACATATTGTACAATGACCTTAAATGAGATACCTGTAGTGTAAAAGACTGAAGTTACAGGAAACGAATTTCACCCTTTCACTGCAGAATTAAAAGTCAAATTACCCGACTCCTAAAACAGACCCACTGAATAACCCTGCTGCCTAAACCCCTGTGACAGCCATTCCTCAAGATCATAAGATGAATGCAGAATAATGTTTAACATAAATGGCAAGAGAAAACAGAAGGAAGCAGGATGTGGTGCTGGGAAAGGCAGAAACAATATCTCTCTGGTACCACTAAAC
The DNA here is from genome assembly GCF_009769465.1 of Tauraco erythrolophus. NCBI lineage: Eukaryota > Metazoa > Chordata > Aves > Musophagiformes > Musophagidae > Tauraco > Tauraco erythrolophus. The sequence continues at coordinate 26,878,365 of NC_141474.1, read as the reverse complement.
AGTATTGCAGGGACCAAGGAGACACATCTTCCATGCCTAGCGAGAAGTCTCAGGTAAAGGTCAGGAACAAGAGTAGCACATGCTCATTCATTTCCTGACTACAGTTTTGTTACTGCCCATGCGTGAAAAAAACATTGCTGAGTGGTCAGCCAGGCAGCAGTCAGAAGTTTTTTCAATCTATAATAGCGTTCATCCATTAACCATAAATAATCTATATTTATTTGAGGGGTCCCTAACAAAGCCACGTGTACATTGCGCAGAACATTAGGCTATCAAGGTCTAAACTATTTAAAGCAGCCGGTGTTTGAATTGTCATTTTTTAAGTTTAACATTAGGTTGTTTCAATTCTTAAAGCCGCCTTCCCAATGCAGCAAAAATGCAAAACACATTGAGAGAAAATGTAAAACATACTAACTTGATTATTATGAGTGCTCTGGATTGTGTCACAATTCACTATTAATTTAGACCACATTCCAGTGGCTTCTCCCTTCCCTCTGCATTCTGGACCAATCTGTCAGAGAAATACAACACCGATTATATAAAAAATATATATGTGCATATATATATTTTAAAGCTTGCTGCTTGGAGGAAACGTTTTGGATATGCAGTTTAGGGAGATTTGTTTTCCCTTAGCAACTTGAAATGATGGGCTGATTTTGAGGGTCATTTGCATAATGAATTTCTTCTGGACATCGAGGACATCCACACAGTCACTTCTACAAATACCATCATGGGCTTAATGGTGAGGTTTGTTTCAGCTCCGCACACCCATGACGGAGACCCAAATGATGGTTAAATCCCCTCATTGAGAAATTGTTGCAGCCAGAATCAATTTCTGCTTTGGGAGAGGAGAAATGTCCTTGTGGTTACAGCTCCAGAATACGGCTCAGCAAAACCAGGTCACGTTTCTGCCTCTTTTATAGACTTCCTGTGTGACCTTGGGCGAATCACTTACTCTTTTCCACCTGTAAAATGAAGAAAATAACTTTCCCATTTTCTCAACTTAAGAACATAAATTCTTTGGGGAAAGGGTAATCTTAGCTTGCGTTGTGTTGTGACAGTACTAGGCACAATGGGATCCTTGTCTTAATAGAACTATTGCAAACATAAAATTTATTTAGGTCACTTTGACACCACTTTGTCCAAAGTAGCTTTTGGAAAGTATTTATTTTTCTCATGAATATAATCGGACTTTTCAGAGATTCTAGGGGGTGTTTTGCCACTTTTATAGCCACATAGCGGGCAATCAGTATGGCAAGCATGTATTAAAGAGGCAACAATTCTTCCTAATCATCTCTGTTGCTTTTTCATAAAGCCAAAAAGCCAAGCTTCAGAGCATCTTTTAGAAACCCCACAGAAAGATTTTTATCTTCTAGTAGGAAATTGCTCAGAATTCACCCTACATAACCATAAAAGGAGCATGTCACAGTTTAGCTCCACCAGAACCGTGGATAGATCATTCTTGATCTGTGAGGTTTTGATGTACCTGCTTTTTGTGCTCAGTGGAGGTAGTAAATCTCGGGCAAGCAACTTGGGATCCAAACTCTTTGTGTTGGACAGCACAGCTGCAATATCTCTAACCAGTTTGTACCCAGAGGGAACCATAAACGCCCAGCTGAGTACTCCCACTTCTGGTTTCTGGATTATGGGAGAGGAACACATCTCTCAGGGCGGACATGAGCTCTCCAAGTTGCGGTGAGTTTACATGGGACGAAAGTTTGAGAGATAAAGTAAGAAATAAAAAGAAAAGCTTTGTGAGCTGTGCTAGGCAAATCCCATCTTCCGAGTAGCAGAATTTTCCAAAGGCCGCCCAGGGTGATCTAACTGCTGAGTCCTGACCTCAGTGGGTGCAAAGTTTGACAAATATGGGGCAGGAGTTGGGGAAAATTCTTCCCTTGCTGAGTGGTTCTGCTTTAACAATGACATCGTCTTTCTCCAGAGACCCAGGCCTTTCGTGTATTGATGCTCAGCTACTCCTCTGAGTGATAAAACCAGACTACGTGGGGTTAGGTCCAGAAAGACTGGAGCTGGGTTTCAGTCTGATAACTCAACTCATTAGCTATGGCTCCAGTGTATCCTTGCCATTTTCTGCATTTTCTTGAGGTGCCTAAGCTAGGAGACTCATCACACTAAGCTCCTGTCACAGCCTCTGGCAGAGCGGAGTACCTCCAGGAGGACTGCCAACCCCACTGATCTTTTCCACTCACCAGAGAGGGAGACCACTGCAGGTGTTTCAGTGAAACTTATACAATCCAGATGTAAATCCAGTGGCAAGTCCCTCAGGATTAGACATGTCTGGAAATGAACATTATTGGTCTGATAAGATTTCTGAGCACTTTTTCCACAGGAAAACCACTGGTTTTCATCTCTGGGTTTGGCATCCAAGCTGCTTGAAGCTCCTGGAGAGGCATACTTTGGATTGCCTGTGACAAGATATGAACAGGAGAGCTCAAGCTGACATGAAGAGCCAGGCTGGGATGCCAGTTAAGAAGGAAAAAATACTCTATTCTTTACTGTCGACTTTGAAAATGTGTTCAGGAAAGGATTATAATGTCAAGTTTGTAATACTGGTTGTGCAAGAGTTGCTGTTTGGAAGTAATCGTTATTTGGAGAAAAAGCTGAGAGAAGAGGCCATTCACTTCATTCCTGCCGATACGCCAAATAAAAAGGGATCAGCTAAACCACAGACAAGCCCCTTTTTGCTTTTGTGGCCGTTCACTTTTTCCATCAGAGCTGACACCATGGAGCTAAAATTCAGTAATGAAAACCTTTCTTGCAGTCCATGGCTTTGCAGTGCCCTAGAACAGAATGAGATTGAGGTGAAATGGAGTCGATCCCCAACTCTCTGAACTGCAGCGGGACATATGATGGTCTGAGCTTTAATCTTCACGCAGATGAAACTGCTGCAGTGGGACTGGTTTCCGGGCCGATGTTTCTCATTGCTCAGTTATTGAGAGCCTGACAGGAAGCAGAGAAATGTTATCAATTCCCACTGCTCTGGACCATCAGTCTTGCTCTGCTGGCACACTTGACAGCTCGAAAATGATCAGGTAGCAGCTGCTTTTTGATTTCTTCTATTAACTCTAATCCACTGTCTCATGTAATGGTTTGCTAATGTTTTAAGGACATCCTAGCAAGGGGAGTGTAGTTTCTCCTCTAGCCAGCAGGTAGAGCCAGCAAGCCTTGCATCCTGTCACAGGTTAATAACAGTTTCACAGAAACCTGGATAAACAGATAGCTTCCTCTTTCCCTTCCTCCCCCAGAGAAAGCACCGAGTCTAACAGTAATCCTAAAAGCTTGTGTACGGAATGAAGAATTTTACAGTTGGAAAATACTTGCATAGGTGACCTTCTGTAATGAAGATTTTAGCATTTGCTCAAGTTGACTGCACAAGTAAGACCAGAGGATTGGAATATCATTGGATATAAACCAGCAGTCAAACTATGCTAGCTCTGAACTTGGCTTTTTTTTAAGGAAAACAGAAAAAAAACACCTTGCTGCTTTCCATGGGCATGTTCCCTACACTGCAAGAGGTGGTGGCCACAGGCAGGGCTGCTCTGGGCATGTTTCAAGCCACCATGCACTTCTCTCTTCTCCACTACAATCACGACTTTGAGTCACCATCTCCTTTCTTTGGCATTTAAAAGTGAAAACAAGGTGGTGTTCCCCAGAAGCTTGGTTGACCCATGTGTTTCACAGCACAGGCAACAGAGCTTCATGCTGGCCACCACCTGTGTGCTTCAGTCCCCGTCAGAACTCATCTGCCTGTCTCATGGTCAGCGATGTGGCCTTAAATAACGTGTTTTACAAAACTACACTTAAGCTTAGAATACATATTGTATAATATCTAAGACAAAACCCAAATAATTCTACAGACAGCAGTTATATATAAATAATATATCATTTCTCATTATAGCATAAGTACGCAAACGTCTTTGATTATTTTTGTGAATCCTTCGACTGTTCCATTGCAGCTTGTGATCACTTTGTATAATTTCATTTTAATATCATTAATAACCACATATCTAGTTTCTGTTTCAAAGACATAATTGACATTATAATCTACCTACACTTTTTATATAAAACATGTAGTTTCTCTTTTTCCCCCATTGCTTTTAAAAAACCTTTTGAATTGCTCTCCAAACCAATTTCTAGGCTTTCCCAGCACAGTCATTTATCTCTGATAGGCACAGTTTTTCAGAAAGAGGTCAAGGATGGTGAAAGTTGGTATCACATCACAAGAGTTGATAGTGCTACTTTCCCCTCAATGCTTTCTTTTGCTTGCCTTGCAAGGCCTCTTTCAGTTCCCTTGACCCCGCTGCCCCGCTCCTTTCTACTGATACAAGAGAATAATGGAGCTCCGGTTTTCACCAGAGCTGCACAGCCGCTGGGATATGGCAGTAAAACACACAAGTATACACGCACAACAGCTAACCCCTCCACCTCCTAAAATCCGTTTTCCTTGAGCCCTTTGATCTGAGGCAGGTGGGAAAGAAAGTAAAAAGCCTCTGGGAGAATTATGACTGCGGTGCCTTCCTAGGTGGCATCGCTGTTTCCTTGGGACTCCCCGTGCCATTAATGGCTCCTTTGTGCCAGTGTGTATCAGACCACCAAGGCGCTTACCCAGAGGCTGTGTGTAGAATAAAAAAGTAACATTTTGCTGCTTCTTGCTGAAGGTCAGATTCGTTTCAGTGACACAGCAGTTCATGCACAGGCAGACGGGTAACAGGACAGCAGGTTGGGGAAAAAAGTGGATTCCTCATCAATCTGTTCTGTGGGAACAGCCACAGCTCCTCACATAAGTGTTGCACTCCCTCCCTCTGATGTGGACTCCCAATCTCCTTAATACCACTTGATAAATCCCCTTTTTATTCACCTTCCAAAATTCACTAGCAAAGAGAAATAGCTCATCCCTTTGCATAGTCTCATTATGGCCTCAAAGGGCAGGACTGACTAAACATCCAGCCCAGCTCCTGGACATTTTCTGCTATGGCAGCAAATACCAGGACCACCAAAGTGCTGGTAAATCTTCCCATAATTTGCAGAGATTAGATGCTGGACAGATGATATGGCTGGTAATTAGCTAACTGGGACACCTGAAGGAGACTTCTATTGTATTTCTGCACCTAAGTTTCCAGGACTGGTGAACAGCTCATACCTAGCTCTGTGTCCGTTGCACGCAGGAGAGGTCAAAGAAGAATACAAGCTCCTCTCCAGTCTTGTGAAGAACCTTAAAAATAGCAGAAGTTTCCAAAACTGGTGTTTTGCATCTAATGAACATAAGGGAGAAATGAGTAGGCTGTATAAACTCCTTGTGCATGCTCTGCCCCACCAGTGGCATCAGGTACAAGGAAACTCTAATTGTTGCTGAGCAGGGAATAACCAGATGCTTCTACAGAAATGGACTGCTGTCCTGCAGTGGAATATCATGGAGAAGACAAGCACCTTGCCCATCCTTGTTCCTCTTTCCATCCTCTCAACCCCCTTTTGGCAGCAGAAGCAGCAGCAACCCATAGCCCCAGGGACTTCTCTTTGTTTCTCTGTCCTACTCGCCCTCTCATCTTGCTCCTGCCACCTCTTGCCCCCCTCTCTCTGAGCCTGGTACTCATCCACAGACCACTGCAATGCAGCTCTACCTATTTCATGGAAGAGCCTGGAGCCAGTTGTGCAGGACACGTTCAAGCTAAGGAGACTGCTTTTCTCCAGCAGTGAATGCTTTCAAACTACACAGAGGGTGTCCCAGGCAGAAAGTCTGCTGGGTGTGCCTCAAGCAGTGCAAGGGCTGTTTTAAACCAAAGGCAGAAATGTGACCGTTGGGTTAATCTGACCCCTGTCCAGCTGCCTTGCTTTGAAGAGAAACACAGGTGTGCTATTTCACTATTTTTCCTGAGTCTCCCAGAAACCCTGTACCTTGAAGGCTGCAGACACAAGCACTGAAGGGCTGGGTGTCCAAGGCAGTGTTCGAGTGGAATTTCAATTTACAGCCACAGTGGCTTTGGAAAAGTCATCGTATTTTGAAACAAAAGAAGGAAACAGAAAAGAAAAAGAACAAGGGCTGATGATGTATCTTCATACAATCTCTATGATAAATTCTCAGTAAGGGTCAGAGAAGCTCATTCAGACTGAATAGAAAAAAATATGCTTGAACCCATGATCATTAGGCTAACTTGGAAGAAACACTCATTGACTTCTCAAATCTCTTGCATCTGTGAATGAAGTATTGAAATTGGAAATTGAGAGCGATTCCTTTCCCCAGCTACCATTCTTAGACAACACTGCTCAGTTGTGTAACCCCCCAAAGACATTAAAATGTCTTTCCCTTCCTGTAAGAAAAGATTTTCTTTTCATTCCCTTAAGACATTAATTACAGGGTCACTGACTTTGGCAGATTACTTGCTAAATTGAGTTGCATCCTGATATCCTATATTTTATTGTGATGACCACCCATCTTGACAGCCACTTGGGCTTGACCTGAGATTATCCAACACTGAAATCATGACTCTTTAAAGGGAGAGGATTAATGGCTGCTTTAAAGTGATCTAAGATCATTGAAGAAAGCCACAAGCACTCGCCTTTCTCCAGCTCCTGGCCATACGAACCTGCTCCCCCTTTTGTCCCAACATCAGCAATCACACAGCTGCATGGGGAGTTGTATCTGTTTGGTGATCTGGCTAGAAAAAAAAAAAAAAAGGCAAATGTTGTCTTATTAGAGTGGTTGTAATCTTGTTAGGGCAGATTAAAGAAGAGGTCTGAGTCTTCCACAACCATGGACGTCACCACAAGAAGGACACAGGAGTAAATGCCTGCTCTGGAAGTAGCAAGATTCTGGTGAACTGTGGGACAACCAGTGTCTCCTCATGGGCCAATAAGGTCAGTATCTACACTGTACAGAAACCACCAAACCAAGGAATGGCACTCATACTCCACCTGTCTGACCCAGGTAGGAGCTTAGAAGGAGCAGCAGAAGGATCTCAGGTTTATCTCCTCAGAACAACAGTTGGTTCATGTGAAAGAAGACACGGAAACTGACCCCTGGGTTCTCAAGTCTCTTTCTCCTCCCTTGCTTTCACCTCTTGGCCTCTGGTCGTACGGAACATGGACACAGTGCTATTCACTGGATTTCCATAAACCTTCACTCTTCCACTGAGCGTTTGAAGTGCAGCCCATTATCAAACTAAAACAAGCTCTCTGGCATCTGAAAATTAAGAGATTTTTGTAAAAAAAAAATCATTCAGCTTGTTTTTTGAAGCTGATGATAGACAACCTCATAATTTAGTAGCTACCACACCAATGTGAGTGAATACAGAAATTCAGCCTTCCCAATGCCCAGTGGAAAAAGAAGTGGCAGAGGGTTTTTTATTGTCCCACCTGCAGGGAGCAGCTGAAACCCCTGTTGCACCCCAGGGCTGATGGAGACAACCTTTGGCTGCAGTTTTGGATCGGTATAGTGTCCATGCAGAGCTGTGGGTCTGGCTGAAGCATTCCTTCATCAATAGGCACCATTTATCACCAAGATGCGGCTGGGTTCCAACAGTGACAGAAGGAAAACACTGGCAATGTTTTCATTAAAAGGTACAAAAGATTTGCAGTGTAGCTGACAGAGGCCATATGTGACCTGCTTAGTGTTCAGCGGGGCTGATAACGAGCAAAAGGAGTGTCCCGTGAAGGTAAAGCTGTATCTCACCTTAATGAACAGCACCTCGGGGTAGGAGGTGGGAGAGGATGATCAGATTTCCTCTGACCTGGAGTTCAACTTCTTTGGATGCAACCATGAGTAGCTGAGATAGCAAGGCAGCTCAGCATAAAGGGGATGAGGAAAGGGGGGAACCTTTTTTCTTCCTTATTGGAAAAGCTTGGCCTGGGGCCGTTCACAAGCTGCCAGCAGCAGCAATGATCTGCATGCAGAATGGTGTGTTTTGCGTGTCACAGCAAAATCCTACCAGGAGAAGCACTGGGATCAGTGCAAAAATGTCCCCTGCTTCCGCACATGTGGACATGGAGAGAGAGACACACATGAGCACACACAGTCCCCCCTGCTAGGGCAAATAAGACAAACTCTAGGACCTCACAGAGATGATAAAAGGGTCTGAAACACATTTCATGTTCATGGGAACAGTGGCTAACACCGTGTTTTGCCCAGCAGACTTAATTTCTTGTGAAATCAGCCCTCTTGGATGACCTCTTTCTGCTCTTTGGTAAATTCAAGCTAGTGAAAGAAGCCAGCATAAGTCAACTTGTATAATGATATTTTGGAGGCGTAGAGGAGCAAGATCCACTCACTCTCACCAGCCAGTCTCGCATGTCCACTTTACACACATGTGGCCAGCCACAGCAGAGGCCATAAGCAGGATCACCAAGGTCTTGGCAGACAAAGCAAGTCCCCTATCACCCTGAACTCTGGTAAGAGTCCAGAGAGCTGCATTTCATCTTCTAATTTTATGTCCAGGACACACAGAAGTGCTAAGGGACTGTGGGAAGAAATTGAGATTATTTCTTACAGTGAGGAGTCTGGTCTTCTCTAACATGAGTCGAGACAAGGTGCCCATCAGTTCTGCTCATCTTATTGCTCATCTCCCCATCTGCCTGCTGCACACACCTGTCGCATTTTGCCTGACTTTTCTTAGTTACATATTTACACAGTATTTCATATTTGTCACCTTTTACTTCATTCCAGTGTTTTCAGCTGCTACTGTGAAATCAAAAAAAAATCTCAGTGAAGCAGCATGGGAGAGATGGTCCGCGTAATCATAGCAGGTGTAAGAGAAAAGGGAAACAGACCTTGATCTTGTTTCACGCTGTTGAAAAACACTTGAATATATCCAAACATTTCCTCCAAGTAAAAACACTTGAATCAATCCAAACATTTCCTCAAAGTTAAACTGGAGGTCAGGGATAGAGGAAGAGACTTGAAGTTGCTTCATTCCCTGCAGACTTGAGATCAGCGTAAACCACAGCCACTGACACACCGCCAGCTCTGGGGTGGCACTTGGCAACGTTCAGTCCAGCCAGACCTGAGGCTGTGATTCCTTCCTCTGGCTGCAGGCGTTTGAGTGCCGGATCACCTGCCGGCTGCCGGGCCCCGGTCACAGCAATGCTGCACGGAAAACTCTGCCACTGCCTCATCGCCCAGGGAAATGAACCACGGTGAAAAGCCGAATGTCCCCAGAGCTAAAAGGTTAATATAAATAATTATATTTAAAAGATGTTATTTATTGTTTCTCCAAGTAGCAGCCCTTCACAGCCCCACAGCTCTGTGGCTGGAGTATGTTTTGGCAGCATTTACGTGAGCACTTGTTTAGGTGCGTGGGGGAGGATGTATGTCACAGCATCCTGACACGCTCTCCGTGTACATCACATGTTCCTCGCCTCACGCCTGCCCTCTGCTCACCTCCTTCACTGCCCCATCTGCGCCAAGGAGGCTTTGTAGAGCTGGCAGGGTCAGTGATTAATTACACCAAGATAAACAGAGTTAATATTCTTCCTGGATAGAACTAATTACTCAAGTGTTTGCTTTTATAAACCTCAGATTGATTGTCTCAGGGACAAATCAGGCTAATTGAAAAGACCGTTTGTTTTCAAAAAAGGAAAAATAACACGCTTGTCCCCCATGGGTTTTGGGAGGGCTTTTTTTCCCTCTCCTTTTCAAGGAAATGGAGGCAGTGAAAGAGTTAGTGCATACTGTTGCATCCCTCACTGGACATCACAGCTACCCCTGCAGCTGTGCCCCAGCCGTTCCCCAGACCATTTTCCCTTTAACACAAGCTGTTGTTTCTCTCACCAGCACTCTATGGAGAATCCTGGCGTGTGAGGTGGAGGGTATGCACATACTGAAAAGCAGCCCCAGTCCAACAAGCTCAGGATTTAGCTGAAGAGAGGCAGGGAGAGAGAAGGGGCATGACTTGGTCAAGAGCACGAGAGTACACTCATGTTTTTGCTTGTATATTCTCTGAATTAATCCATGAAGCCTCTTACATCTGGGAAACTGAAAACAACTGGCACATCATTTCTGCTCCGACGTGCTGAAAACACTTTACAGCCTTTCAGTTGCCTAAGTTGGGTGTGTCACCTCCTACTCTCTCCTCAGCATCTCAGAGCTCTTTGAACTACTTTGTCTTTCCTTGCAGCCCACCCTCTCTGATGTCTTCTATCACTATTGCCTTCTATCACTGCCCTTTTTCATTTGTCTTTGTTCTTCTTCAGCAGACTTAAGCACACAGGACTGGACTCATGGAGCAGCTACAGGACAAGAAATCTGCCTGGATGTCATAACAGAAAACACTGGCATGTAAGACAAGGTATAATACAGAGTTGGCAGGAAAAGCATGACTGGGTCCTTCACCCCTGAACGAAGTAAGGAACTGGAAAAGGGGTCACATTTCAGGAGGGACCTTAATTATTGCTAGATGAAGATGTCTAGGAGTGTAGGTTGAGGTTGGGCAGCTGATCTCCAGATCCTGATCCACACTTACAGTACCAACCTGCTCAGCTTACGTCTGCATCACTGTCCACATGACTTCTTGTGACTGGAAGGGAAGAACTTCTTGCTGCAGAGTTGGGCTTGTGAGTGAGCAGGACACTCGCATGCCATTCAATTCAGGTTAATATTAGCCAGGGAACTACACTGGCCATGATAATGCAGGGGGTGGGGGTGAAATTCTGTGTACTTTGCTTCCCATTTTCAGCCCCAAAGACCTCTCAACAGAGATGAACCCTGTCAGTCTACTTCCTGCTACTTATCATCTGAGTGAGCTGTGGGACATGAAAGCCACCTTCCATCCTGGCTAAAAGTAATCTATGCTACATTCTCTGTGCTTAGTGATAACTGAGACAGGAGAAAACCACCTCCCAACTGTGTATGGGCTGGGTCACTGAGGGACAGGAAGCACTTCCTAGGATGGTGATGGTTAGCTCAAGGGCAGGAGGTTGACCTGAGAATGAAGTGGCAGAACAGCCCCAGGAGCTCTCAGAGGAGATATGAGAGAAACGCCAGAGACTGCCAGGGAAGAGTTAGTAGCATTATCCTGGGGAAGAAAAAGCAGAGGCTTTGCAGGTGGAAAGAGGCTCAGCACCAATGAACCATCTCCTGCTCCTTGTTTTCATCTGCTTGATTTCATCTGTGCTTGGGAAAACACAGCAATGCAGACATTCTTCATAAATAAACATACCTAGCACCCACTTCTTCGCCAGTGAAAATAACCCTGCAGACATCTTGCTAACTAGTCAGGCCTGAAAGGAACAGAAATATCACTGCTGCGTTAAGCTCAGAACGAAGTGGAGGGAAACCTCAATAAGCCACACCTGGCCCAACTCTGTCTAGCACTTTTTTCTACAGAAAAAAGATTTAACGCAGGTTTCTCCATTCTCCACCACCAAGACAGTCAGGTGAGCATTTTGCTTCTTTAAAAAGCCATAAAGCAGGCAAACACTTTTGCACAAATACCTGCATCAGGCAATTGGCCAGTGCTTTCATTAAGCCATGACGAGGATGACGGCACTCTTTTGCCTCCTGCACTTTGACTTAGGATGCGAAAGCCCAGCAGCACCTTGTAAATCCCAGTGCTGCTGACAGCCAAAATCAGCAGCAGCTCATTCCCCTGGGAAAAAGATTTGTGAGAAAGGTGCTGAGCTCTCCTTACCCATATGCTTTCTGTTCTCACTACATCTATTCCTTCACCTGCTTTCTGTTCGTCTCTGTCACAAAATTCATATGTGGGAGCCCAGAGATGAGAAGGATTTTCCTTTCCCCTTCTCCACTTCCCTCTCCCCCAAGAGAAGACACTTTTAAGTGTTTTGAGTATTTCCTTAAAAGGGCTTTTCTCCAACTCCTGGCCTTCCCTTGCTGTCCCTTCCTTTTGTTCTGGATGAATTATGCAGTGTCAAGTGTCCTCAGCAGCCACCCCTGCCGCAGGCCAGCACTGCAATGTGCAAAGAGATGCACAGCAGAGAGAGAAAAGTGCAGAAAGTGAGAGAAAAGGAATTACCAGATATTAAAACTTGCTGACCCTTTACGGTTGGTAATGCTGAGGTAGCTTTTTCTTTTCATGTGGGAGGGCTGGGCAATTTTCACAAAATTGCTGGGCTGTTTGGTGATCAGGCAGAAATTCAACTGCAATAACATGTTCTCCAGTTTCCTGCCCAATTACAGAGAGGTTTGGAGGTGAAGCCACAAAGTTTGACACCTTTGATCAAACCTTTCCTGCTATTGGCAGGAGTTTTCACCCTGAGCGCGACACGTCTCGTTATGAGGGCAGCAACAATAATTTCAGGGCTGATGTCACAGAAAGCACCTGCTTATGGGTACTGGTGTAATGGAGAAACGCTTTGGAGTCCCAGCCTCTCCCCAGGCTTAGTGCGAGCAGTTGTCAGTGGAAATGGTTTGGGATATTTGCCCTTTCTCTCTTTCACTCACTGCTGTCATTTCTTATTTCTAGTTGCTAATAATAACCATCAGGCTGATAAGCAGTAATTCCTATCTGTACATTGCAAAGAAAATCAGTGTCTTTTTTTTACAGAGGGGGAAAACGAAGGGCAGGGAAAGGCAGAGACTTTGCCAGCACCACCTAGTAAAGAAGGGAAGGGAAGGGAAGGGAAGGGAAGGGAAGGGAAGGGAAGGGAAGGGAAGGGAAGGGAAGGGAAGGGAAGGGAAGGGAAGGGAAGGGAAGGGAAGGGAAGGGAAGGGAAGGGAAGGGAAGGGAAGGGAAGGGAAGGGAAGGGAAGGGAAGGGAAGGGAAGGGAAGGGAAAAAACTTCTAGAGGAAGGTGAGCACAAAACATCAGCCATAACATAACACCAGCCCACCTAGCCTTACATCCCATCTCTATAAGTCAGTTATCTGGATGACAATGCTAGACAGGAGTATTGACCACTTTTTTTTTTTTTTTCATCAGTAACATCTATACCAAAAGTGTTATAGCTTTTCAATGGCTTTGAACGTCATTTGCAGGAGAGACTTGACACTGGTCCCCACAGCAGAGAAGGCTTGGCTGGCTGCAGAGAAGTGCCTGCTGCTGTTTAATCCATTAGACAACCAGATGCCTTGCAGGACTTGTAATTCGTTTTTTTAAGGAAAGTGCAGTGTTGGTCTGAGTCAAACCCCCTTCAGATTATCTACAGAACTGCTATAACGAAGATCTCTCTACAATGCTTAACTCACTTGCAGAGTGGAAGAAGTTGGTAACAGAATAAGCAGGCCATGAGTTTTCTCTCTTTCTGTTGCATTTGTTTTCTGGCATCTTATAATACCGTTCCATAACCTTGTGTCACATGCTGAATGCTTATGTGTGAAAATAAAACTATGGAAATGTGGGTTTTGCTTCAGGACTGCACAGCAGTTGACAGGAGTACTTTGTGGTCAAATATGGCTACTGTAAATTTTATTGAATTTGAAACAGACACTGAGAAGCAAATCACTTTGCAGATGTCACGACAATTCAATCTGCAAGGAACCTGATCCTAAAAGCATCTGCACTGCACTGGCTTTCAAACATTAGGAAATTTCAAACATCTAAAACAATCACTATAAGTTGAATCTTCTTGCTTACTTGCAATCACAACTTTGTGGCTCACAGAAAGGATTTGAGGATTTGAGTCAAGGTATGGATGTCCTTCCTAAGGATACATGAATGCAATAGTGGGTAAGGCCAACGGTCCACATAGGCTAGTGTTCATTCCCCAGCAGACCTGACATTGGGTTTCTGGGAAAGGAAATAAAAGCAGGGAAAGGGTTTAGTGATATTTTTCCAGAAAAGTTTGGAGATTGATGAGTGCAGTCTTTGGAAGAGCAAAGACTTATTCCTGTCTTCAACTACCTAGTGGTTGATCTATAGGGAAGAAAGAGACAGACTCTTCAGAGGTGCACAATGGCAGGACAAGAGGCAGTTGGCACAAGCTGCAAAAAAGGAAATTCTAGTATGACAAGAATTAGGAAAAAGTAATTATGAGGGTAGTCAAAGAACCAAAAAGGGCCAAAGAGGCCTTGAAATCTCCATTCTTGGAGCTATTTGACATCTGACTCAGCAGAACCCTGTGAGTGACCTTTGAAAGGGGCTTTGGACAAGAAGCCCCAGAGTTCCCTTCCAACATTATTACCTTGATGTAGCAATAGCATTCCTGCTCAGGAAGTCAAAATCAGGAAGTCTTAGTCTTAAGCCAGAAAATCTCTTTGGAAGGTAAGACTGTAGTAATTCTAGAAGACTTGTTCATAGCTTCATAGCATGAAAACATCCTGCAATTGCATAGAGAGCAAGGCTCCACATCAGCAGTTTATTCCAAGCTATTCTCTTTTGACCTGCCTCAGAGCCAAGCCCCAAATTTAACATTTCAAGGCTTGAATCTTACATTACAAGATAAAACAAAGTCCCCAACGTCCTCTTCCCTCCTCCAGCTAAATGAAAACAAAATTATTTAAGGCAGAGAAGTCCTGAACAAGCCAAACGCAGCAGGGCCATAATGTGCAGCCTGACATTGTTGGCTCTAAACAAACAAACAATTGCACATTCGTTTTGACAAACATCTGAAGAGCTGCACTGCACAGAAAGAAGAGTCCAGGGGCCAATATTCATTCTCAGGGCAAGCACGTTGGCTTTGGTGGAGTTACTCAATAGGTTTGCAGAGCCATTGTGCTTCCCTCACTTCCAGCAGTATCCAAGCACATCTGAATCACATTCTTTTGCTAACCATTTCCTCTCCCACTGTACAAGAGCAGCCCTAACGAAAGGAGCAGCAAAAAGATCAGGCTTTGTTATCTTTCCTGCCTGCTCCAATATTTCAAGTAGTTCGGGGCCTTGATAGTTCCCTTGAACAGCAGCCATTTCTTGGTTTATTCGGCATAAATTATACAATTATGTTTCATATCATCACAAGGCATCCGCAAATGAATAGCAGACACCCCTTTGCACTCAGCCTGTTTAAACAGGATGCCGACAGAGGAAAGAATGTGTAATACAATGAGCGCACTCTGTTTCCAATGGCGAGGCCCCTTTTACACCTGCATAAATAGAGCTGGGCCTGGCTGGTGTAGAGGTATTGTCTCTTCCAGTTACATGCCCAGCTGTTGTACCAGCCATTGTTTTCTTTATGGTTCGGTGTGCTGGCTTGCCTTCCACATTGACTTAAACCTCTACCTGAGTGATTATCTTTGAGAACAGGCAGACAAATAACGACAGAAGGTAACAATATACTGCAAAGACACTGCTGGAGCTCCTCAGTATAGCAAAGAGCAGTTTCACTGAATAAATATGCTGCTGAACCTGACCCTTTGGTTGCCACAGATGTGAAAAGCAGTTTGTTTCAGTTCCTCCACCGGCTATTGTGCAATTTGCTATAAATGGTCCCAGTGTCAACAGACTTCAGATTTTACTGACCATTATGGATCTGAGCTCTGGCTCGACAGCTCTGTTCATTGTTCAGGTGCAAGCCATAGTCTCTAACTTTCATCGAAGATCATTTTTGAGGCACTCTCTCCAGAGAGCTTCAGAGACTCTTCTCTTTCCCTCTGGTGGAGTCTGACCCAGATGATGTAAATAGTAATGTGATAGAGCCTGACAATTCAGATGGATCACTTTGGACGTTGAAACGGATCACTTTGGACATTGAAAGCCTTTTCCAGGCTACCCTGGTTGCTAGGCTTATATTCGAACTTCCCGAACTGGTTGTCAAAATGGCCATGGGTGCCTGCTCTTGTTTTGGTGAATGACTCAACAAATCCTGCTCCCAGACTTAATCTCTGGAGGGAAGCTCTCCAGAAATAGTAAGGAACCTTAATCTGTCTTGGTTATCAGAGGTCATTTCCCAAATCCAGCCACAGCGATAAAAGGTTTTGGATACAACTTGTCATGAATACACTGAGGGAGGAAAAAAAATGGAAGGAACATGAATTCTCCAGACACTGCAGTATGGATGAGTGTAAGGTCCCATTGTCAGCTGTCACTGCTATTGGATGATCAGACTTTGATATTTAAAACAGACCTTTAAACCAGATGCAGTGTTAGATTAAAAACTATAAACCTGTTTAATTATTTGGCATTATGCAAGGAATGGTTTGTTTAATTAGAAGATATTTGGCAACTTGTTAGACTGTAAAATGTTTGACAGCATGCCAGTCAGACCCTTGAAGCGATAACAGCAACATACAACGTGTGCATGTTGTATATTTTGTGCCACGTGGAGTACGTGTCTTACAAGGGAACCATTTTGAAGTAGATTTAACGGCTGAGGAAGGTGCCCGTTGAGCACTGCAATTATTTTGCAAAATAGCTACTATATAGCAAACTCAGTGAAGGATTTCTCCAGGCACCATCCAGGCAGGACATCTCTAGGTTTTGCCCTCAGGCTTTCCTGCTCTCACCTTCTTCACTAGAGTGCTTGGCCCTGCACATATTGGGAACCTCTGGATCTTTTTTACTAACCCCAGAATTTATCACTTGTTACACAACGCAAAGCATCTCTCTTAAATGAGGCTTTTAATGGCCTTCTGTCTCATTTGGTTGAAGAGGTGGACAGATAGAAGACATTAAGATAAAATGCTACTCCTATAGCGCATTAGCTTTCCTGTGATTGTCTGTGAAGGACAAGATACTAGAGACAGGGACAGCATGACACTGACCTAGGTAAGTATGAGCGAGCCATCTACGTGTAGACATCTCTGCTCATACGATCGTGTTTCCTGCATGTGTTTTAAAAAGTGAATGTTCAGTGGATACCAGCACAGTTCTTGAACATGTTGATACAAAAATAAACAGATGACAATTCAGTCATTTCACTGATTGGAAATGTGAAGGGATCAGGTCCTTTGGGGTTATATCAGGTAACCTGGCTTCCAGTTAGAGCAGCTTTCCCTGTGTTTTTCTCTGGCCCTTCTGATTTTGTTCTCACAGAGAAAGAAAACGAGAATAATGGAAAATACATGAACAGAGCTGCTCAAAAAACGTCAGTGCATAGTTTCTTGTTAGAATAGGCAAATTTGAATCCAGCTTGGCTCAGCAAAGCATTCTGATACTAACAACTACATTTTTGGCATGAGAGGAATAACAACTAATCATTTTGATTTCTTTCCTTTTGTTCTTTAAATTCTAAAATGTTATGTGTCAGTGATAATGTTCTGATTTGCTGTTTGAACATACAGTACACATCAGTTATCACAGTACATTAATGTGTGCATCCTTTCATACTTAACATATGTTTCAGCATTGAATGGAACATATTATCTTGAAGTTGATTCTCAATAAAGACATTTCAAAATATTGGAATTCTTTGCAGACTGGAAATTTCTGGGTTTTGGCCAGTTTTCAGTAGGAGCACAGATGAGCAAAGTTCCTAAATATTCAAAATGTAAACATTTGGATCAATTTAGATTTGGTTTTTATTTGATATCATGCAGTTGAGCAATTATTTATTTTTAATATTATTCCCTGAGACTCTTCTTTTTTTGCTCATTAAACTGATACACTCAGGATATTTGATTTCTACACCTGCTCTAGGTTACCCGTTGTGCTGTCAGCAAGTCACTTCAATTTTCTGAGCTTAAGTTCTCTACCCGGAAAATCATAAAGCCTGCTATAAAGCTAAAGACCTTGACAGACGTTAGCACCTGTATCTTCCTCCATCCTGCTTTTAAAGACCTACAGTGGCAGAGACTCTGAACTCTTCCCAGGCAATCTAGCCCTGTGTTTTTTTTTTCCTTCCCCCTAAAAAGTTTTTCCTCCTGTCTAACCCAAACCACCACCACTGCAATTTAAGCCCATTACTTCTTGCCTTATCCCTAGTGGATATCAAGAAGAGTTCATTACCTCCCTCTCTGTGGCAGTTTTTTACATATTTGAAGACTGTTATCATGACTGTCTTACAGTTGTCTTTTTTTCTAGACTAAACAATCCAAGTTCTGTCAATCTTTTCCACAGAAGTTCTATTTTCAGTCCTTCTCATCATCTTTGCCATTTTCCACTGGATTCTTTCATGTAGCCACCATCTCACTGTCTTCTTTCTGCCACCTTCTAGGATTTATCTTTGTAGCTGGAGTGATTTTTCTTCACATGCATATGTACTGGCTGGCACAATTCAAATTTGAGGTGGTGTGGCATTGCTGTTATACTTCTAGTAAATAAAAACTGTATGCAACTGTATGCCACGAACCAGATCACCAGAAGGTAGTGACATAACATCAACTCAGTCAGACATCAGGGCTCTATGTCGAAATATGGAGAGATTAAGTAAAAATAGTCAGCTCAAGCTGACTCCCCTCCCCTTTTCTCTGCTTTTTGGGTTTGTGGTTTTTTTATTTTATTTTCAGAGAAGAATTCTAATGCAAAAATGCTAGAACGAGGTCTATAAGCAAAACATCACTGGGATGTAGGAAACTTCTCAGGAAGTTGGTTGCCTTTGAAACATATTGGGGGGCAGAGTTTTCTTCTCAGGTCAAAATATTGATTTTTATGTTATTAAAATCAACTGATTGAAAATGTGAAATTGTTAGGGGAAAAGGATGCCTGGCATGTGTGCCTAACTATATAAAAATCTCTAACCAGGTCCTTAACTCATGATGTGAATGCTATTTCCATCTGGGTCATTAGCAAACATTTCAGCAATACAAAACTTCAAACTACTCTGATCTAGTATCATAAACAACAAACTTTATGACATCTATTACATTGCTAAATATATTCCCTGGAATCACCATGAAGTGACAGATCTAACATGCCAGGGGTGACTAACATTTATGGTGTTCCTCTGTATACGACAAGACAAGGTGTCTATTATATAAATCTGGGCTGCTTTTTCATGCCACATAGATCTTTGAATAAATACAACTTAAAAGGGAAGATAATTATTTCAGCATAAGTCTTAATATGAAGATTTGGAGAAAGGAGGTAAATATTTATTCCTAAATTTATTTCTTGGAAAGCTGTCTTGGCTATAAACTGTTCCAGGGTTGTAAATTCCTCTCTGATAGCTAGTCACAAGCATATCTCAGATAGGTTCAGAGTGCACTTTTATTTCAGATAAACTACATATGCTTCAGAGATTTATCTGGCTCTCCCTTAAAGGTCTTCATTTTGCAAAGTTGAGTTAGAATTATCCAACAAAAAGCTTCTATATCTGATTTTTCCTACTTTTCCTTGCACTGAAATTGGAAGAACAGTGTTTCAGATGATTCCTCCAGTGCTCTCTCTTGCTGGTCCTGATCAGAATAGGAAATGCAACAGAAAGCAAAATTTAGACACTGTGTATTAAAAGGGCACACATACAGTTATGAGGAAAATATCTCAGTGGACCTGGTTTAGTCAAACCCATGTGACTGGGGTCCATCCAGGTGAAACTTGACTTAATTCTCTTTTTTGTGTAGGAAACAACACACAGCAGGGTCACTGTGACAATCTCTGCATTTTCTTGCCTCTCTGCTCTTTTGCAGGGCATGCTGACAGCAAAGGAGATTCTACTCTGTTCATTTTTTGAAGAAAGCTAAAATATTGACTAGTTCACCTATTCCACTGATAACTGTAGCTCAGAAAAGGCCAGAGCACTGGTATGCCCAGGCAGGCTACAGTGAGCTTATGGGCAGTTGCTGCCCTTCGCTGCTGTGTTCGCACAGGCGTTGGTCACTCAAGCACAAACCAGGCAGTGGCAGGGTAAGCGGTCCTTTGGCTAAGCATTTTGCTGGGTATGACTCTCCTAAACAGAATTCTTCCATGTTTATACTAAAAATAAATCCTGTGGAAAAAAAGAGCATCTTAGGCCTTGGGAAAAAGTCAAACAAGCAAACCAACCCAGTCCTTTAAATTTTTTTTTTCCCCGAAGAGTCCTGTCCTGCCTCATGGATGTTGTGTTCCCTTTCATTGCATCAATAGCAACACTGCCTGGGAATATCCCTTTTCAGCTGGCAGCCCTGTGCACTGTACCTGCTGCATCAAAACCTCCTGTCCTGAGGTGATCTGAGCTGCAGGTTGACTGAAAAATGAGCTCATTTCTGGATATAACTGGAAATTGCAATGATAAAAAGCAGGCTGGATCCTCAAGTTGGCATCTAAACTGATCCTCCTTCCAGGGATCCACTCTCAGAGATCATCTCTGATGAGCCTTCTCATTACAGCCAGCTGGCTAGAGAAGGAACCGTGGGAATTTCACTGACATTCATATTATTATCATCATGGTTTAACATTCACAAGGGCTTGGGATCTTTTGCAGATCCCACCCTCTTTGTGAGCACAAAACACATTAAAAAAATCATGGTCCCAAGAGCTTGTTATGTAGTTGGCAAAATAAAGCCCATCCTTGAAACCACAGAAGAGGAGGGTCGTAATTGTAAGACAAAGACGGAGGGTTTTTTTGAGATAAAACTCTAGTGCTGGGAAATACTCGATCTGTCAGTATAACACTGACTATGTTACATACATGGTTTGAGCCTTTAGTTTGGACATCTTCAGCTCCCACAGATCCAAATGTTTTATTGGTGGCCAGGACCCAGTGCTTTTATTAAAGAGGATCAATTCAGCCAAATGCCAGGCAAAGAGAGGAATCTTTCTCTGGCATCTCTCATCCATTCTGTCTTTCTCCTTTGGAGCATCCTTCTACTCCAGCCAGTGGGGCATCTTACATATGCAGTGGAGCAATTCAACTTAAGACAAGGGGAGAGGGCTAGTCATTTTCTGTCTATCTATCCCAGTATCAGAGGAGGTCTCCTCTTCCTCACAGCTCCTGAAGGGTTCCTGGTAATCAGCAGGACCTTTTGCTTTTCCTCCTGGCGTCAGCAACTTTCCCCTTTTATCACATTTGCTGCTGACTCCTTCCAGTCTGCTGCTCCTTGCAGCTGTCTGCCAAAACCAATATTCTCACAGCTGCCAGAGGCAGCTTAGACTGGCACATCATAAAAGGCAGCAAGGGCCACATTTCCAGATTAAAATAAACCCAGCCACTTCAGCGCCTTCTGACAACGTGTTTGACATGCCTGTGCTGTGGCCTCACTCCTTGGTTCTGAAAAGACACAGGCATGACCATGGCAGCTCACATGGGCACCGTGGTCTCTCTCCATATGCCCACCAAGAGTGGCCCGTAGGATAACACAGTGCTATAGACCTAATCCTGCTCCTCCCTCATACCCACCTTCTTTCCTTGGGATTACAGAGGACTGTGGTTGAACACCAGACTGACCCTCTTGCCTTTGGTGGGACTTACATCCTAGCCTTGCCATGATTAGGCACATACAATGTTAACTTATTATTACCACCTCTTGATATTGGTAGGAATAAGAAGAGACCTTGGACATTGCAGTACAATGCATCTTGGTTTGGAAGGAGGTTACCCTCTGTGTCCATCTGTAACTAGCAGCAAAAGCGAAAAGCATCTCGACGCGTTCCCAGCCAGCACTACATTCTTCTTTTCTGAGAAAAAATGATGAACTGGCACAGCAGCCTGCAATTCCAGAAGACAGGAATTCCTAACCCAGGTGGTCCTTTCTCATTTGCTGTTCCAAAGAAAACTTTGGCTCGCAAACAATGTCTAACAGGAAAGAAATTCAGTGCAAAACGAAAAGAGCGAGCCCTGGGCAGAACAGGATAAAGAGTGCCTGAACTTTCTGCTTTGGGTAGAAAATATATTCACAGGCTTTGAAAGTATAAGGCCTCTTTGCGTTTTACTTAAGTCAGTCAGTAAAGCCATTTGAAATTCCCCAGGGAAAGGTCCCAGGGCATGTGTTTATGGGTCACTGAGGGTGAAAAATCTTAATCGCAGTCATAGGGTAGCAATCAGTGTTTACTGAAGACTCATCTTTCAAGGACACAAGCTTCTGCATGTCCCTTCTTAGCATGCTAATAAAAGAAGGGCAGATGGTGGGGCATGCTAACTCCTTTTAAGGATCAACGGTGATCTTGGGATCTGTCTTTATCTGTTTCTACTTCCCACACCACAAAGCAGATGCAGTGTTTCGGGGCAAACGCCAGACTGCCTTAGTGCTTATTTTCCCAGATACCTACCTCACTGCTTCTTCCCTTTGGCATACTACAAATGAGTCAACAAGTTCGCAGTGTCCCCTCCTGCCAACTCCCCTCACCCCATGCAAGGATGCTTTAGACACAGAGGTTGGATCATAGGCTCAGTGAAACTCTAACGGTCACCAAGAAGCACTGTCCAACCCCTAGACTGCTCCCATCAGCAGGCTGGCATCAGTGCTGCTATGAAAATCATTGGGTGTTTCTCATCGCAATACTCACCAGCCACTTGCTCTTATCTTGTCAGACATTCATCATTTGAACTAAAGTCGTTCTTCTTCCTCCATACTCCTAGTGAACCTCTTCTTTTGAAACAAAGTCTTGAAATTTGGCTGGATAATGTCTTTAGGTGTAGCCATTTGTTGTCATATGAAAATCCACTCAAATTTGATTCAGTGAAATTAAAGACTACACCATGTCTGGAGCCAGAAGCTGTTTTTTAACCTTGTAATCTTGATGTATTGTATTTAAGGATCTTTCTATCAGCTGCAGTTAGTGGATCTAATCAAGAACCTTTCTACGTCCCTCTCATTCTGCCTCTCCCTGGAGCTCTTAAGTTGTGGGGAAATCTTTAGGGATAAGAGCTGCTCTTTGCCTCTTCTAGGGGTGGGAAACACATCTCATGTTGGGTAGCTTATCCATTCATACCATCTTTCTAAACTGATGGTGGGAATGACTCACGAATTTTAGTGGAGTTAAAATGGTGGAAATACATTGTTAGCTGCATTTTCCTTACTCACAGCCATCCAAATTCCTCAGATTTTAACAGTTTAACAACCCTAGGAAATGGTTGATTTTAAAGGAATTTTTGCCAGGAAAATTAAGATAAGATATTTCTCATCAGCGTTGCACTCTGTATCAGCCAGGGTGTACCTCATAGAAGTTGCAGTTCTGAGTTTGTCACGACCTTGTCTTCTCCTCAGCTGAACATTATCTCCAAAAAAAAAAAAAAATTTGGAGGGCAAGCAGTTAGTTAAATGGCATGTCTGAGTTCCTTATCTAGTTAGTACAGAGAGCAAAGTTATCTCCAAACATGGAGTGATCTGTTGCGTCTGAGCTGTGGTGTTCAGGATGAAATGACTTGCACTCCAGACAGGCTCATCCCTCTCTTTTATTCATTTCAGAAGACAATTTTTAGACAACTACAGTTATAGGAAATGAATCTGAGCCTCCTATCACTGAAGTGTGTTCCAGTGTCTCAGGATACTCCTTACACTTGGATGAGAACTAACTGAAATTTGATAATACCTTTCATTCCACTAGGGGAAAAATTGGTATTCTCCTCTTCTGCTCTGACATGTAATAAAATAAGTATGTGAATTTCATAGAATCATAAAATATAGTTTGGGTTGGAAGGGACCTTTAAAGGACATATAGTCCAACTCCCCTGCAGTGAGCAGGGACATCTTCAACTAGATTAGGTTGCTAAGAGACCCGTCCAACCTGACCTCCAATGTTTCCAGGGATGGGGTATCTACCACCTCTCTGTGGCAACATGTTCCAGTGTTTCACCCCTCTCATTGTAAAAAATTTATTCCTTATATCTAGTCTAAATCTACCCTCTTTTAGTTTAAAACCATTACCCCTTGTCCTATTGCAACAGGTCCTGCTAAAAAGTTTGTCCCCATCTTTCTTACAGGCCCCCTTTAGGTACTGAAAGGCTGCAATAAGGTCTCCTTGGAGCTTCTCTTCTCCAGGCTGAACAACTCAATTCTCTCAGCTGTTCTTTATAGGAGAGGCATTGCATCTGTCTGATCAGTTTTGTGGCTCTCCTCTGGATCCACTCCAACAGGTCCATGTCTTTCCTGTGCTGAGGGCTCCAGAGCTGGACGCAATACTCTAAGTGGGTATTACCAGAGCAGAGCAGAGGGACAGAATCACCTCCTTGATCTGCTGGTCACGCTTCTTTTGATGCAGCTCAGGATATGGTTGGCTTTTTAGGCCGCGAGCACATATTGCCAGCTCATGTCCAGCTTCTCATCCACCACGACCCTCAAGTCCTTTTCTGCAAGGCTGCTCTCAAATCATTCATCCTTCAGCCTGTATTGATAACGAGGATTGCCACGACACATGTGCAGGACCTTGCACTTGGACTTGTTGAACCTCATGAGGTTCACATGGGCCTACTTTTTGACCTCGTCCAGGAACCTCTGGATGGCACCCCATCCCTCAGGCACGTCAATCGCACTGCTCAGCCTGGTGTTGTCTGCAAACCTGCTGAGGGTGCACTTGATCCCACTGTCTGTGTCACTGATGACGATATTGAACAGTACTGGTCCCAGTACACACCCCTCAGGGATACCACTTGTCACCAATCTCCTTCTGGACATTGAGCCATTGACCACTACCCTCTGGATGCTACCATCCAAACACTTCCTCATCCATCAAGCAGTCCGCTGATCAAATTCATATATCTCCAACACAGAGAGAAGGATGTTGTGGGGGATTGTGTCAAAGCCCTTATAGAAGTCCAAATAGACGACATCTGTAACTCTCCCCTTGCCCACTGATGTAGTCACTTCATCATAGAAGGCCATTAAGCTGGTCAGGCAGGACTTGCCCTTGGTGAAGCCATGCTGGCTGTCTTGAATCACTTCCCTGTACTCCATGTGCCTTAGCATAGCTTCTAGGAGGATCTGTTCCGTGATCTTCCCAGGCACAGAGGTGAGGCTGACAGGTCAGTAGTTCCCAGGCTTCTCCTTTCTACCATTTTTAAAATGAATGTAATTTCCCATCAGTTGGATATTGGATATTTTTTTCCCATTCATTGCTATTTTTTATGCTGTGATGCTATATGTGGAGTTGTACAAGAAGAAAAGTTTGCCAAAAATATCAGCTCTTCCTAACCAGCATGACAGATACAATATATGCAATACAGATGGAAGACGGCACAGCACAGACACTTTTATAGCATGAAGATTCTCAGCACTGTCAAAAGCAGAGTGTAAAAACAATAAGCCTGACTTTTCTCCCATCTGTCTTGGTGTAAATCAGATATAAATCCAGGAGAACTGCACCTCTATAAAACCAAGAAGTGGGAAGAACTAAGAACTGGACTCATCTCATCTTCTCATCCTTGCAATAATTCAAGTTAACACCACGTTACAGACCAACTTTTATGAAAGGCAAGAGGAGAAATGGGCTTAAGTTTATGTGGAAATTGAAGGTTTGCATGAATTCCTGTACTCCCCTTTTTATATGCTTACAGCTTCTGAACTTAGCAAATCTAAGTTACAAAAACTAGATATTCTTTCAGGAAAAAACTGTACCACCTTCACAAAAAATGATGTATTCTATTCACTGTTACCCAGGTTCATCCCCAACTCCTGTTTCTCCTTCTCCCCTAAAACTACAGAAAAATCTTCCTGATCCTCAGGCCGTTACAGTTCTTAACCTACCAGACGTAAGCTGTCAAACTGATACAGGACCAACAAGAAAAGAGATGACTGAGAAGGGGAGGAATAGATGTCTTTAAAATCACGACTGGCCTGCAGAATATGAAAACAGAATAGTTATTCACTCTCT
Source organism: Tauraco erythrolophus (assembly GCF_009769465.1). Lineage (NCBI taxonomy): Eukaryota > Metazoa > Chordata > Aves > Musophagiformes > Musophagidae > Tauraco > Tauraco erythrolophus. Next base: position 26,852,863 of record NC_141474.1, on the reverse strand, counting down.
TCCTACACAGGAACAGGAAAGAATAAAACAAAACTGGAAGGTTGAAGATAAAGTTTAAAAAAAACAAGTGATTCTTCATACTTAATCTGTGGAAATACTTGCCACAGGAAACTGTGGAAAGTAAGGGTTTAGAAGAGCTCAAAAAGGTTTTTTTTTGGGGGAAAAAGCCCAAATTTATGAAGAAATGTTAAATACTCAAATACAGGTCACCTGAACCATATCATGCCAAAGCCTGAGGGGTATTCTGTGGAAATATCCCTAATATGCTCCCTGGACCGCTATCCTGGACATTCACCGTAGGCTGACTTTGAACAGAGGGATGGACCTTTGGCTGCTTGCGCATGGTTGTCTTTATGTCAATGCATGGGATGCAGCCTGCTGGGGCAATGTCTGCATTGATCTGGGAATGGGTACGACTGCGGAATCCACATGTTCTTTCAAAACTTCTGTTGGCTTGTGTTCATCCCAGATGTCTGGCATTGCGTGTTGCCTACCCGGTAAGCCAGTTGTAGGAGACCTGGCTGAGTCTCAGGTTCACATGGTTGCTTCCTTCCTTCTTGTTGATGCTGTCAGTCCCACATCCTGCTCTCAGCTGCAGAGTGACTCAAAATCCTTTTGACAATCCTTCAAGGCTGTGGTTCAGAACCCCAGCATTTAATAATCATGCTATCCAAGACATTTAAATAATGGATAAAGAAAGAACAAAGTGAAATCTGCTCTCTGAGCTCAGCTGCACACATAATAGAGGGGTTTACAGCCTAACCCCAACGGGGCATTGCAAACTCTGGTGGACTCAACAAGCCAGGAGATTTTCTCCACAGGAGAGAGTGTAATTCTGGTATACAACCCATCTGGATCAATGCAGAAGGAAATAAGGCAGATGAGAAGAAATATGTGGGACATAGCTAGAGAATGAAGGCATAAAAACTGGCCCAAGCAGGACTGCAGCAAGTTTCCCAGTAATAAGCATCATCAGAATGAAATTCTTCTTGAAAGAGAGTAGAGCACAGGATTGGAGAGCTAAGGGTCTATGCGTGCTGAGAAAAGGACCAGATGGACTGACTTCACAATGTCTGAAATCAGACATCTGTTAAGGATTGTACGTGACAAACTCTTTGCAGAGTTAATGAGGTCACTAGAAATGGCACAACATAATAAATTTAACGAGGTCGTAAAAATGATTAGAAATGGCCTGGCTTATAAGAGTTTGGATCTGAACTTCCTCACAGTTCAGGGCTATTTGGATTGAAGGCTTTTGACTTGGTCCATTACAGAAGGAGAAGTGAGGAAGTAAACTGGAATTCATGTCTATTTTCTGCCTCTTACGTGGTTGAGTGTGTTTTCAGGGCAGTGTTTAGCCTGTTCTCGTTTATCTGTTTTAATGAGGCACTGAAGTCATATTACACGTACAACAGCTACATTGATTGAATCTGTTTAAAGTAACAGGTATTTAGATTCTGTCACACTGAAGACCACAAAATGCCGAACAGTTAGCTGGGAAGAAAGTCACAAGGCTAGAAACCATTCAGCCTCAAATCCTCTAAAATTGGGATCTGGCTATGTAAAATGTACACAGTAAAATCAACTGTGTAATCCACTCTTCAGAACTTGCAAACCCATTAGTGTCTAGCCCTCAATTACCACCTTCACTGGCCTGAAAGCTTTTCAGACTCTGGAATTAGATGACAACACAACTCAGAAGTATGTTGTCTATGGAGATATCTCCGATCTAGAACTCTGCTGTGATCTGGCAGCCACAGTTACCCTAAAGCCTTGGAGACTCCTGAGCCATTACTACTAGTCTTAAGTGCAGCAAACTCTTTTTAATATGATGATGGGTATTCCTTAAGGACCTCTCCTGCAGTGTTAGTTCAGATTCCCTGAAAGTAGACCTACAATCTGTATCCATCCTCTGGGACAAATGTTGTGGCCACAAGATTGTTACCACTGCTTTGTTTTTTAACAAGAACCAGCCTTGTTTGGGAATCTTTGTGGAAAGAAGACTTAACAAACTGTATCCTGAATGGATATATGTCTTTATAGCATATTGGTGTCCTACTGTAGAAGAACTTGCAAGGAGGGAGATGGACACTTAGTCTTGGTGGAAGGATCTCTGCAGGCACCCAGAGGGATCTGCCACCCTACACTGACAGAAGATGCTTGAGTGTTTACTCTCAAGGTTTGAATTACACTATAAACAGAAGATGAAAGTTCAATATAGCTGAAATGCTGAGTTCTACGTGTCTATATTAGATACACTAGATATTGTCTGCATTAATATGTATATAATATTATATAATTAATTACATACGCCATTAAGTAAGTCAGTACAGTAGTTACTTCTCAGAGACCAAAGTAATAGTTCATACATGGTACAGCTCAAACTGAAGTTTAAAGGTAGAAACCATGTGCCCTTCCCTTACCTGTGCTCTGCCAAAAATCTGTGCAGTCACGGCAGCCCTTTCTGGTGTTACTATCTAGGTATTGTTATCATACATGGGTGGGCTGAGAAACAGATATGTTAAGAAAGGCCAAAAATAATCACGAGTTTGAGGATGTGCAGTCCAAATTGTATACTGCGCACTTCATCCTACTGAAAGCGTCCATGTTACCAGTGTGGCACAGCCTTCACTTAGTAACTGATTTCAAACCAACTATTGATCCATTCAGAGCATGTGCTTCTTATTTCAGGTATTAGCACAACCTATCTTACACTGCATCTGAAATGTGGGCTTCCTGCGTGCCTGATCAAGGCTTGGAGGCCTGGGTTCCCAAGGAAACAAAGCTGCTTCCAAGTTTTAGTGGTTTTGCTGAACCAATTGGATAAAAAGAAATCATTAACACCTCAGTACAATGACTTTTGGACCCTGCTGTTTTTAAGAAAAAACATCACAAGTCCAAAATCAACTAAGGCCAATGCTGTGAGTCCAAAACCCAACTGAAGCCAATGGGAGCTCTTTCATACCATTGACTTAAAGTGCCGTGTGTCAAAATCTGGAATACGCAATGGAGACATCTGCACATTTGTACACAGATGAGACTTGTCTCAGGCAACAACACATTCTTCACACAGCTGCCTTGTTCACTTTTACTTACTTAACTTCTTCTGCTGTCTCTTATTGGGTGTTTAATCCCACAGCATCAATGCTACCAATGTCTGTTCACACATTCAGAAATACCTCCCCTGGCAGGGACAGTGGAATGTATAGGACGAGGTCAAATTGAAACACGGAGAAGGTAAACTATGCTCTAAGATCCGTGAGTACCAGGGTCAGCAAAGGAAGAGCTCCACTGTCTCTGCAGGCTGGCAGGACTGTGCCATTTCCCAGCTTTATTGAGAGCCCATATATGAGAGTTGCTTCAGACCAGACGGGTACGACTTCAACAAACTCAACCCAACGTTCTGCAGATTAAAAAGAAATACCACCTATCTCAAGCAGAGGAGCTGTATATCACTGAATGGAGCACTTTTTCTCATGTGTGGAACACGTTTATTTTGTCACATCATTTGTAAATCTCCAGTAATGTGTAAGATTTTTATCTCCAACCTTTTTTTTCACGTTGGGTTTTCGACAAAGTAATGAAAACACCATCTCGCTTGGCTGAGTTACAGAGCATAACTTCAAGGGCATTTTTTTCATTTCCAACCTTCTGTTGGTTTTGACATAAATCCTGGGAGCTGGACTACTTAGAAAGCAGCAGGACACCCCAGTCAACATTTCCTATTCTTTCCTTTCATAATATTCTTGTTTTCATTATAAGGTACTCTCAGAAAGGGGAAAGTTTTTTTGTTTTTTTTTTTTCTGCAATGCTACAATATGAGAAGATCAAGAGCAAAACCCATGTCACACAAAATCCATAGCCACTAAAAGTGATCCATTGAGTTGTGCGGTATTTCACATACATGGTATTTAACCTCCTTGTTGCTACAGGACTTTTTGTTACTCTTTCTTCTCCTCTTCCAAGTGCTGATGGAGTTTTAAGATTCCAAGGCTAAGATATTTTAAACTTCAGTATTAACTGTATGTTTCCTCTGGGATTATCCTAGGTAAACTAAATGCTGATTTTCTTGGCATGTTCCACTAAGATTTTTATTGGTATCAACATTTTCTGTGTCTCAGGTCACATGGCAGCTAAGTTCCTTCCGAAGTTCAACAAAACCCCACACTAAGAAAAAGACATTCTCTCCTTATTTTAAGCCATCATAAATCAGGCTGTAGGCATGTGGGAAATTAGGGGAATTATGACAATGCGTTTATCTGTATACAAGTACCAAACATGGGAAGATATGGCTTAGGACCTCCGAGATCACGGTGGTGGGGAGAAACAAATATAGAAGAAACATAGCCCTTTTAAAGAAATATTTGTCTGCACGCACAGATGTGCCTGTATGTGTGAATATATATGCATATCAGCCAAAAACATGGCTGAAAAATATCAAAGTGAAACCCTGCAGAAAGGGTTATGACAGAAGATCTGATGTGTCGCTCTTTTATCATGTTCCCAGCTGCTTTAAATGCAGCTGTTAATACCAGACCACAAAAGGCAATTTTGAATGCAATGTCTATTTTGAGCAGATGCATGTACCACACAATGCCTAGAAAGTGTGTACATGAATTTGTATCTTCTTCTGAGAAGATCTACCTTCCTTTCAGTAAGACGTTGTGCAAGTTCTCACAATTGTCATCACTGAGCTTGCCAGGTCCTTTGTGATTTTGCAGCAAGTACTTGGGTTGCTATTTTTGGTGGGGTTTATGGTACCATATGCTTCATGTCATACATCAAATTAAAGGCATAACTACTAACAAGCACCCATGTGCATGTGGCATCTAGGGTTCAGAAAGGGAAAGAAGGAAACCCAACACACTCCTTCTGTTGGGAACTGCCTGTGGGAGGCAAGACTGGGAGCTGAACTCAGGCATAAATCTGTTCCAGTTAGGGAGAATTCTCATTCCTTTTAGATCACTTGAATCTTTCAGTAAGAACATTTCACAAGATCGCATTGTTTAAGAGTAATGTAGCCGATATTTAAAAAAAAAAAAAAAGACACACTACCATCCCCCCAAGCTAATCAAAGCATCTTAGTATGAAATACAGATAATTAATGGGAATATATTGACTATGTAAACAAACCTAACTGGAATAGATTTTGAGTTTTGAGGCTGAACTATAAAATACTTACACACAATTTCTGTATAATCAACTTTCAGCTGCGGGCCTGAGTGAATAATGATCTGTTTCAGTTCACCTTTCCATGTGCTCAGCTCTGCCAGTGCGGTCTGCCTCTTGACATCCTGCTCTGCTGTTTCTCTGAAAACATACCATTTCACTATAGGACCCTGTTAGGTCCTTTCAGAAGGCTCAGTATTCAAGGCTGCCTTTCAGTTAACCCGGGTAAAGACTCGGCTTAGAGATGATGTGGTCTTTCCTGGAAGGAAGAACTTTTGAAGACCAGATAAGTCTGCCTGTGGAAATTAATGTACAGATGCTGGCAGAGGAGGCACAAAGGTGTTAATTTCTGATGGGGAAGGGAAATTTATAATATTTACTTTTCTTAGCTTAAAGACGTTAGTACTTCATATATGCTTCTCACTCCTGTGGTCAATGTCTTGGCAGAGGAAGACTTCTTATTGAGTGCTTTTTGGGGAAAGGGACTTCTTAGGGACTTTCTTATGTAGTGGAAAAATATCTAACAAGTTTCTGTTACAACTGCAATGACAACAATGGAAAAAAAGCTCCACCTGAGAATTTTCTGTAAAGAGGTTTGGAGGACTTTCTAGAAGGAGATGAACGAATCTTCATAGTCAATGTCCACAGTTTATCGTGTTAAGAATGAAATCTCACATGTGAAACAGCCTCAGATGAGAAAAAGGAACCATCTCAACAACACTAGTCATCAAGAACTCTCAGTGCCCAGCACTATACTCTTCCATAATGCAAATTGTAGGTTTATTTCCAAGTGTCAAAGTCCTGTACAGGATTGAATGCTTATGTCTAGATTGCCTCCCACATGGGGACATCTCTCATCCCTGCTCACAAGTACTCCAAGAGTTTAGGTGTCCCCATGTGCTCGTGAGTGCTCCTTGGTGCATTGACCCTTTGGAAGTTTCTGTGCAATGGTACTGAAGAAATCACAAGACTGCATTATTATGGAGATCATCTGGTCTCACAGTTCACTATGCGATATGGAAACAACATGTAGCTGGATATCAAAGGCCATGACAGCTGCAGAGGGCCACATCTTTTTCCAATATCACTGCTCTGAGGGGGAAAAAATGTCTTCTTTTTGAGCTCTTCTGGATCACTGATTTGACTCAGAGCCTGCAAAGAAGGTCTGCAAATCAAAAGGAATCAGTGAATGGTTTGTGAGTTATTTTGTGAACAAAGTACAGACCACCTAAAGCCGAGTTCCCTTCTGTTTCTAATCATGTCTCCCTTAATTTAATCCCTTTCCAGAAAGAGTAAAGGGCAGAGACTACAGAGCGATGGTCATGAAGGTGAGACAAAGAGCAGTTGATTCTGGTCGGGCCTGGACAAGACTCAAGGCTAACTGTGTGGTTGACAAATACAAGTAGGTCCGAATTCAGTTAGCACATTCCTTAGTGTGTAGGGAACACAGTTTAAAATGGTGGAAGCAACACATATCTGAAGAAATCCAATGATCTAATTTGACTCACATTAGTCCCTAATTTGCTGTTTCTAAATAAGTTCACTGGAAAAAGCAGTAAAGTTGGCAATGTGCTTCTGCTGCCCATGGCAAAGAAGCCACATCCTTAAGGTGTATCATTCGGAGCTCTGCTGTCTTTATAGTTCGAGTCCGTGTGGTACAAAGGCAAGGCCTGGCATGTTGAGGAGAAAATAAAGGATGGCCTGTGGCATTCCCAGAAGGGTCACAACCCCGCCTAAGTCTCTGAGCATAGCCGTTTCATTGAAAGAACAGCAGAGAGAGAGTTACTCATATCTCAGGCAGTCCTGAGAGGATAGTTGCCAAAGAGATCCTAAATTCCATGGCACTGATAAAGCGGGCCAAATTGTTTCAGGTATTATTTTCCTTCTATCTGGCAGCTTCTTTTCCTTAAAGAGATACTGAGAAAATCTATGTAAGTTTGCTGCAGAGGGAAACAGAAGACATGCTGCTCCTTTTGTTTGCTCATTCCTTCCCGACTATGCCAAAAAAGACATGGAACTTGTTACTTTGCAAATTCTTCCCTGAGACAGCACTTGGACTGATGCTGAAACGTGACTACTTGGCTTCCTAGGCTGCCAGTTCCGATTTACCAGTTCTGTGCTCTCAGTTCAATTCTGTAAGCAAAGGGAGCAGAATAAAGGTAGCAGCACAAATACAGTGAAGCTGAGGGTGGCTTTAGGATGGGATCACATTCCATATACAGTAGTCAGTCTGACTTCTTGTAGAAGAATTCCTACAAAAAGAAGGAATTGCTGTTTATCCACCTTTTTTTCTGACAAAGACTGTTGGGGAAAGAGCTCTTTCTTCCCATGCACCTCTGTTCTACAGATGTTAGTGCCCTGGTGAATATTCTTCAGTGCTTTGATGATCTCAATTCCAAGGCTGCAGAGGCAAGTCTTACACTTCTCTCAGACTTTCCACTAACAAATCTCTCTGTTAAGCTATTCTACATCCCCTAGCTTCCTTTCCTTAAACTACACTGATCTACCTTCTCAGACGTGTAAAATTGTAAAATCATTCCTTTTGTATAGATTTTTTTATTTACATCTCATAGAAGGAAGGACAAGGAGTAGCATGCGTATACTGTCCCATCTTCCTTCAGCGGGGTTTTTTTTCAACATACCCAGAGACCATTAATGTTGATAATTGTATTTCTATGTGGCATTTCTTAGCCACATTTAGTGCTCTTGGCACACACCGTGCGACTGCGGTGGTGAATGCATATAATACATAGAGAGAGGTGGAAGCAGAAGGATTAAAAAACTAATGTGAAATGGAGATGTAGATAGGTTTGACATCCCAACATTTCCTTATCCCTCAGCAGACACATTTATTATTTGTACATTTCCAGCAGTGTAGAAAATGTCTTTTCCACAATTCCCTGCATTGAAGAGGGAATAGTTTGACCAACAAGAGGTATCCCAACATAATTTGTACAGATCAGACCTTCAGCTCTGAAACTCTAAGCCACGAAAATGTCATATGTCTACAGTTATCAAGCTTAAGAAACAAAATGTGGCACTCCTCAACCAGCTTCAGATTGGATATAAAGGCCATATTACTGTCACTCAATCTAGAAACCATGAAGGCTCCAATCACTGAAGGGCACAATGCTAAAGGAGTCATCAATCAGCCTTAACAGCCTGGATGAGAAACACAGATATTTCCATTTATAAAGGAACTGTTTGTGTGTTCAAATCTCTCAAGTTCCTCCGAGTTCTAGAAATCTTGAACTTGAGTCTGCTGCAGTATTCGTCAGCAGGTCTTTCGCTAACCCCAGAGAGCTTTGAATGAGCAATGCTAGCTTTGAAACTGGCACAAAGTCTGAGACTTTTGCATAAAACAGGGCAGCTTCAATCAGGAGGTTAAATGCAGTCAACCGTAGCCTTTTCCCTGACAGTAGAATAGGACTACCACCATTAGTCACACTTGGCAGAACAATTAATACATTTTTCCTTTGCTAAACAAATGCAATTTGCAAGATTAAACCATACAAAAGGGTGGAGGCATTTTAACACATGCCAGTTGTATTTGATTTCTCTGTCTCCAGATGGCACCAAGTACAGAATGAGGCTGCTTTTCTCGGCGGTAAACATGAAATCTCCATCTGCAGACCCTCTACGCCACAAAGCCTGTGACTCATTCAAATGCTTTGCACTGGCTGGGGTGCTGCTGGGTTTGCATAACTGTGTTCTCTCAGGACCAGTCCCCAAGTGCGCTCCAACAGACAGGCTCAGATCTGCACATGGTTAGGTCAGGGCAAGGCAGATCTAAGCACATTAAAGATCTTCAACAAATTTGACAACAGCCACTGAATTCAGGATTCAATTTCTTTCCCTGAAAGCCTATCTGTCCCAACAGCTCTTAGAATAATGCCCAACACAAACTGACCAACCTGCCTGTCCCTGTGTTTTATACTCAGATTGAAGAGCACTTTTTAAAGATTTGAAACTGTTCTCATTCCCAGAAATGTGCATGAGACAGGTCATGCCCGTTTATACAGACTGACTACAGATGCCTTTCTCATCTCTTTTCTTCAGCAAACTGTGCTGGTCCCTCCAACTTTTATCAGGCCACTACAAAAAGGAGATGTCTCCACACTTTTTATGACCTACTCCCTTTGAACAAGAGGCTTGTCTGCAAAAGGGATGGTTTCATACCAGTAAAACCACCAGATATAGGCAGTGATATAACAGTTCTAATGTATTTCCTAATGCTCCTCCAACAAAATGTTCTGAAATAGTTCATAACTGTGATCTCATGTGAGTGCAAGTCTCTATTCACGCAGATGCATCACTTCCATAGTGGCCGTTCGGACACCTGTCCCCATTTGTACATTGGTGAACTCTGCTGAAGGTCACACAATGGAACAACTCAATCACCTGGTCTCCAGCTCCGTCCTCTCTAAGTTTTGTCTTTGGTCACCCATTCTCATAATACTCGCATTTTCCTTTCTCAATGAGAAGTGATATTATTTTTATTTGTCTGTTACTGTAGCTTGATAGAGCCTATTCATGTGTCCATAATCCACAGAGGTAGCTCAGGATGAAATAACGTTTTCATTATCTAACCACCTGTGATGGGCAAAGGTAGAAAAGGCATTAGATAGAAGAGTCTGAATCTCTGTCTTTTAGCACTGGCTTAGTCTTCAGACCTTGTTATCTCCATGGTAAACAGCAATCTCCCCATACTGGAGATGCATCAATGAAGTAGTTCTTGGGTTTCTCTGTTCATGGGAGATACAAATGGGAGAAACTTGACGGTATGCATTATATGTTCATGATACAGAAAGATTACCAGCTGCCAATGGAGATAGCAGGCCTAAAGACTATGTGACTGCTGTCTAATGCCCAGCCTTTACAAATGCCAACCGACTGCCATCATGAAAGGGTGGACAAGTAGGTGTGGCTATTGTCCCCCTTCTCTGCTCACTAGCTGGTTCAGAATAGAAATTCACATTAATTTCCAAACAAGAAACGCCTAAGCTACTTCTGGGTGCTACTAGGAGCCTGCCAGCACACATCACATGGCATGAGGGTTCAGATGGTGGGGGCTTTATTCCACACACTGCTACAGAGGAACACAGTGCCTGTGGGAATCATGCCTTGGTTGGTTTTACAAGGCTCTGAATGTATAAGACCGAATTTATAGAGTTTTTCTTATTGCTGTTTTCTCAGCATAGTGGCTCCTTCTGGGAGAAGGAAGGCAAGCAAGCCACGAGAACATTAGAAAGTATTGTATTTATGGGGTCCTGTAGTCATCAAGAAAGTGGAACACAGAAAAAACATCCTCTCAGGAGAGACACAGATGAGGCTTTGAGTCAGGTCCTATAGCCAGCTGTTTTAAAGCCCCAAAAGGGGCTTAACTATTTAAAAATGATTTAGCTGGTGAAACGCACCATATGAATTACTTGGTGGAATCAAGGAGATGAGAATGATGAGGAAGGAGTGAGGGGCTTTATCGACTCAGCACTAAATGTTCAGCTGAAAAGGGAGGGCAGGCAAGACAGCTCATAGATGCCTGTGATTTCCAAGCGATCCATGAATGTTTATTGGGAGGTCATGTCTCTGACCCTGGAATGGGATGCAATCCAATCTGTATAAAAAGATACTCTTATATTCCTGGCATAGTTTTGCGGTGAGCAGAATTTGCTGTACGTATATTTTATGTTTCAGGTTGCAGGCCCTGTGTGGGAGTTTTATATAATGTCTTTCAATATTTATTGGTTAAACTTTACAATTATGATCCTTAAAGAAAATGATTCTCAGATGCTGGATCCTGTCTGTATAATTTGAATGAGATCACGTACACACACAGAGACATCTCTTACTCGTACACAACAGCCACTCTATCATGTACGCTTCTCCAGTCCTCCACTTCTACATATCTCCAATACATATTTATCCTCACAGCCACAATGTGGGTAAACCAGTGACAGTCTCCCCATGACAGAATTGATATGCAGGCACATTGGCCTAGATGGAGGACAGTGCTTACAGTTTAAGTGACTCCCTGGAGTCCTTGTGGTTAGTGAAGACAAACTGGTACGTCCAGAAGGTGTCTAGCCCACCAAAGACCTGAACTGCTGTGGAAGGCAGAACCTTCCAGGAATCATTACTGGTTCCCTGTAGAACCAGTGAAGCACAAAATATGCAGCAGTTGATGTCAACATATCTATGTCCAGACAAAGCTAAAGACACCACTATAAGTGAATTTATTTTGCGTCTTTGTCTTCTCTGCAAGGATCCCCATCCGTAAGTCTGACTTGTATGATCGAAACACATGCGTGCTATAGCCTCGTTTCATACAACTTTTCTAGAAGACTTGAGAAGACAAGTGCAAGGTGTCAACAGTTTAAAACAAAAAAGTTTAACTGGAAAGATAAAGTAAGAGAGGGACTGTGTTGGCTGACAGGATGGGACTGGGAAAACCACAGCCCTGGATGGAACAAATAATTTAGCTAAATACCTACTCCGCTATACATTTCAGTGCAGTGAGAAGAGGGATGTTCTCCAGCACAAAGAAGATCCTTTGCTTCTTAAGCATTCCAGACCACAGAAACTGGAACAACTTGCTGGTAGAATGATGGTCAAACGGATCTAAGCGTCTTCCATCAGTAGCGTAGAACCAAACATATTCCAAACATTATTCCAGCATGTTAGTTCTGCAGTTCAAAGCTGGTATAATCACAATAGGGTTCATTGGGAAAGCCTCCAGTGTTGTGCTTCATTCCACTGTCTCTTCCATGCAGAGCTCCCTGATTTCTGAGCTCTTCACAAATTATTTAAATGAGGTTCAACTAATAAAAGTCTACTCTCCTACTTCTTTCTCCCATATATAAATATACCCAGAAGGTTAAAGGAGATTACTGGATCTTTTGAGGTGCACAAACAATAAAATTGGCCAATGCTTGAGAAATTAAAGTCAGTATGGGCTGAGTTTGCTTGGTGTTAGTAGAATCAGCTTAGATGAATGATGAGACAAATGTGTGCCACACAGGCCACCAAACTCAAGTGGCTTGGAACAAGCCGGGGCAGGCAAGCATGTGGGTCTAGTCACAGTAGTGAGAACAATAATGTCTTTACCATTCACATGTAATTGAAGTAGCCAAAGATCTGTCAGCACAGTAGTTCGCATAAACATACGCATTTGCCAATGGTGAGTGGAACCTGGCATTTCCCAGACAGAAGCATGTGTGCAGACAGTGTGTGCTACACACACACACACACACACACACAATCAGCCTGAGGTTTCTGGGAAGCATCAAGTGATACAGCTACTCGGTGCGGGCCCTTAAGACCAACATCTTTGGTTTGCAGATGGCTTACTGCACCTGAAGAATCTTCTGTAGAGTGTGGGCACAGCCAGTTTGGAGCTTCCAGGAAGAACTGAGCTATATGCACCAGAAATGGTTGGGATTTTCAGGAGTAACGGAGGTACGATCAGTTGATTTCCTTGAAGTGGTGCACAGTAGCTCTGTGCTCTTCCTGTTGGATAAGGAAATACTATACAAATATCAAAAATCCTCACATTCCACCAAAAATGACTGCCAAGTAGAAAACAAGCATATGTCTGTGAAAAGACAGATGTAAAGTTACCTTAAGCTGTTTGCACAGACACTAGGGGCAGCAGAAAGAAAAGTTAGGCTCTAATCACAACTACGCTGTGTTATGTTTCCTCTCGCATTTCCATGTGGCAGGATGGAGAAGGAGAAATCACATATCCTGAAGTTGAGTTTAGGTCATCAGGAGTCTTCAGGGTTAATGGAATCGTTATTGCTGAGATGCCAGGGAAAACTATTTCAGACCTATCATCTCTGCCAAAAAGAGCAAAATCAATCAAACATTGAGTTCCTGTGTAGGAAGTAAAAATAATTATTCTGTTATTTATTACTGCAAAAAAGTTTAATTTCAGCCAAATGTCTGAAAAAAAGCATTCAAATTTTATGTGTTTGTGGCTGTAGGAGGATTTTAGTTGGATGGTTTAAATGAGTCCCTGTGTATGTGTGTAAATGTCACAACATGCCAAATAAACAAGGGTTAGAGGAGTCTGAATGTGGCTGCATTTGAACTTTGGGAAAATTCAGATTCATGGCCCAGTGTATTTTGGCATAACAAACTGAGCCAAAGCCTTTACCCAAACACACCAGGACTGTGAAAAGTTCAACTCTGCATCCAGTCTCTGCTTCCATGTCTGTTGCTGACCTAAGCAAGCAAGAAATGGGCTGCATGGGCTTTTTGTGTGTCACAGACGGGCTGATATTTTCTGCTTCAATTTGGAAATGTCTCTTGTTGCAGCTTCACAACAAGCTGTCTCTATAGCAGATGTCAAAAGTAAAATTAAAGAAATTTATTTTCTATCTCAGACTGAGTAATTCCTAAGAAAAACAAACTCTCTGTGAACATTTAAATCTGCGTGGTCACCTGCGTTGCTCTACTGGTAATGCTTTGTATGCTAAGAGAGGAACAAGGAGTCGATTCCTAATCTCATCTTTTCCTTTCCATGCCACTGGAAGCCAAGTGTTCTGCTGAGGCAGCAGGCTTGGACCTCTGGGCACTGAGGGAGACCCTCCACTGGTGAAGTTGATCAGAGAGCCATAACTTCATTCATCTGCTGAGCTGCTGTGCACATCTCGATGCTTAGCCGTATTCTCTTGGCTGCTGATATGTTTCCTCAGATATTCTTGGAGGGCTCGGAGGGCTCTTCCTGTAGGAGCATTGTTTTTGCAGGCAGAACACCTCCAGCTGTTGCCAATGGTAGGCTTTCATCTTCTACCAGAGTGGTCTAGAAAGTAATTATTTCCCCACTAGTTTTTCTGAACAGTCATATAGTTTAAGAGAAAAATCACATTACGGCTATCGAATTCTGCAGAATGGTTCAATAAATACAGGTGACAATCCAATTCCCTTTTACTCTATGCAGAGGTCTAAAAATAACACTTGTAGATCCTCTGGGCATCATCCTTATTCTTTTAGATGATATTTTGCCACAAAAAGCACTCAAAAAAGAAGTGTGAGAGTTACTGGTTTCTCAGTTTCGGAAGATGACTGGATATTGGTCCAAGATTGGATCTTACTTAAGGGAAGATTTCTCTTCCCTAGGGATGGAAGAGCTCTTGGCTGTTAGCTGCTGCTTTTATGAGACATATCTGGAGAGGCCACAGTAAGCTGTAAAAGAGACATTATCAGAGAATGCTTTACAAGGGTCATTTTCACAGTGATGGCTACTTCCAAGGCTGTGAAGTTCAAAGTGTGTATTCACCTCCTTGAAAACCAGGGCCGTCTTGACAGTATCTGCTCCAGTTCTGCATGCAGTGATCTTTTGGTTATGTTATGGGTGACCATCTACACTGTGTTTAATGACTTTATGGGAATCGGGAAAACATCCAATCATTCATAGTTGAAATATTGCACGTCGGACTTGGTACCAATACAAGCACCTTGTACTTTATAAAACTGACTGGGAAATGATTCCCCACCCCTTTGCTCTTCCAAGAACTACAGCCACCACAATAAAGTAGCAGTAGAATTTATGATCGTTTACAGTAAGTAGAAACAAAACGCTCTGGTATGCCATCCCTGGTGCTAGCTGCTTTGCTTAAAGCATTGAGGCTCCTACGAAATGCTTCATGCACAATTGCGTGCCAGTATCTACCAGGCCTTTCAAACTGTTTTGACCTGCCCAGAAGGTAACAAAAATCTCTTTACGGTTGCAAAATAACACGCGTTAGCTCAGATCAAGTGACCCAGAGAGGTGGCACTGCTGACTCAAGGCCTGTAAGGATTCCCTCCCTCTCTGTGATTTTTTTACTTCTTTGTCATTGAAATGTTTTATAAAAGTTACTTTTCATGATAAGGCGTTTTTATACGTCCAAATGAGCTCCTGATAAATGCAGGAGCAACTTTAAAGTAACCTGGACAGAGATGAAGGCAGGTGGTCTTTAATTTCAGAAAGAGCTGAGGGAGGGAGATCTTCCCAGCTTGAGTGATAGCTCTGCCATTTGAGTTAAGACAAACACAGCTCCCAGCCCATCGCTCCAGTAGATGGACTGTTTTATAAGAAGGAGATGTTATGTCTGTCAACCTGCCCAGAAAATCCTTTAGCCGGCAAATGGAACCTGAAACCAAGATTGTCCAAAGCCAAAAAGGAATATTTTGCAAAGGCTTCAGGGGTGTTGAGTCAGGGGAGGAGAATTCCTAGAAAACATATCTGGGAAAACAGACCGGCCACTGACTAGTAACAAGAGCTTAATCTGCTGTAGTCAAGCATAAATGTGTGGATTCCCAGGGCTATGGCTTGCTGGACTGAAAGAGTAGCCAAATGGAGGAAGTGTTGCCCACGGTCTTACTGTGCGTAAAATGGGAATGAGCATGTAATATGGATGAGCCTGAATTACGTGGGTGAGGCAAACTCCCCTGCTGTAGCTCCTATACTTTCTGCACTTGTATTGCAATTCAGGATCTTCTATCATAAGGACTCAACATGCCAGAAAAATACTCTGGTAGATTTAGTGTGTGAGTAGAAGAACTGGAGAGGGATCATGACCCTAGAGAGCATCCTATGGAAAGCACACCAGCATGAACCTTCCTGGTCCCACAGTCCTAGGAAGGACTTATTATTCCTCTCCAGAATCATAAGCCCTTCTCAGCCTAACTGGGGGTGATGGTTAGCATGAGTGTTACTGGCTTGCCTTTGCCCTCTCAGACGAAACAGGAGTGAGTACTGCTGAAGCTGGTCTCTGAGCTGGTCCCCTCCTCACTGCAAAACTACACGCAAATAGATTCATGCTACTTGCAAAAGCAGCACAGTGCTGCCTAGGAGCAAACAGTGGAGTTTAAACACATTTGACAGCTGCCTATAAGGCATATCATTCATTTTACGAGTAATTGTGAAACAGGAAATTCAAGGGAGATGCCCATGACAGTCCATGGAAAAAGAAATACAGAATGCAGAGGTTCAGTAGATTGTTTTGGGAGTTTCTCTCCAAAAAAGATTTCCTTTAGATGTTTATGGATAATATGGCTTCTGTGCCACACACAGATTTCACAGCTCAGCACTGATCAAATAAGCCTTTTCTCTCAGCAGTGCTTTCCATTGCCACTGGTCCAAGCACCTCAGCAGCAGTCAGTTGGCTGTTACGGAAAGCATGGGGTGAGGAGCTTCATTATTAATTACCAAAAAATGAGGAAACTCAGGCACTAAGCAGTGAAGAGCCCCAGGTCACAAGGGGATCAAGAGCAGTGCAGGATCTGAAACACAAGCACCTGACATAAACAATATAATTCAGTGTTTCCCAAAATACTCTATGATTCTAGGGGTAGGGAGGTACGAGGAATGGGTGAAAATAGAAAGGTCTCTTAAGAGCTCCTTTAGAGACTTGTAGTCTCAGATCCTCAGAAATAAGTGGCTGTCTAAATACACCTAAAATGAAGTACTTTAGGGCCTAGCTAATAACTTTATGAAGATATTCTTGAAAAAGGAAGGCATAATCTATGATGCTACATATACTGCATATTTGCTTGTATCTTTCCTATAGAGTTTAAGCACTGTCTGCTATAGCATATACAGTAGGAAAAACCTGTAATAGATGTAGCAATATAAGGCAGCGATGGTACTCTGAGTTTGCAGAGAGCCTGAACAGTAGCTCCAAATTCCTCCTTGCCCTCCGGGATTGGTTTTTATTTGTTTTACACTTAAAGCTTAAAAATGAGCCCATCATGAAGTGCTACACAAGCTGCTGTCCAAGCCTTTGTTGAATTCATATTGACAGGGGAGAAGGTGGACTGCTTTCACCTTTTTTTTGAAGGAGGTTTGGCCTTCAAAACGTAGAGAAAAACTTAGTCCTTAAATCATGCCATCTCTCCAACACAATTATGAACTGACCATGCAGAGGTTTTTTTTTCCTCTATATCTGTGCATTTTTGAAGTTTTATGTCTGCTCTGCTAGTTCTGAGATCATTCTTTGAAAACTTGTCCTTCGCTTCAGAGTTAAATAACCTGAAAGTGAAATGGAGTGGCCTGAATTGACTGATTTTATTTTCCTTGTTTCACCAAATGACCCACGACACTGTGATTCAGTCTGACAAAACATCATTCTCTCCTCCCTCCTTAATTTCTCCTTGTGACCACTGGGGGGAAAAAAAGGCATTCCTCATGCAGGTCTAACTGATAGGTGCAAGTGACCTCAAATTTCTACGACTGATTTGAAAGCAACACGTTTAATCCAGAAATGCTGTTTGTTCATGGTCCTTCTATAGTACACAGTAGTGTGCTACAGTTTTTGCTAACAAATCTCTCTGCAAAAGGAAGCAACACCCTAGAAACTTGCTCGGACTGCTGTATAGACACACAGGAACATATAGATTTTTCTTGGCAAAACTAACCCATGGCTCCGACATAGTAAAAACAAAAGTCTTAACAACATATTAGACAGCAGGAAAAATCAGAAAAAACCTCTTAGACTTCTTGACATGATTTTTGCTTTAAAAAGCCTTGCTCAGAAAGCATAGTATTAATTATGCATTTGCACATTATTCTTTGTTTAAACATGTTAAAAAAAGCCATCATCAACCAAAAAAATCCCACACCACATCCATTACTTAAAATTACCACCAGTCTTTAGTGGACTTTAGCATTGGCTTTGTCTCAGAGAAAGCGAACGTTTGACTTTAGAGGCTATAGGGCAAATGAAGAGTTGTTACCCTTCTTATCTCAGGAATGGAGATCAGGTTGGTCAAGCTTTAATTTTGGAAACCAAGGGCCCTCGTGGTGAAACAAGGGAACAGGTTGCCCCAGAGAGGTGGTAGATGCCACATCCCTGGAAACATTGGAGGTCAGGTTGGACAGAGCTCTGAGCAACCTGATCTAATTGCAGATGTCCCTATTCACTGCAGGGAGGTTGGACTAGAAGACCTTTAAAGGTCTCTCTCAACCCAAACCATTCTATGATTCTGTGATGAATTGTCCCATGGCTGAGTTTTGGAGTGGGGCAGAAAATCAAATGCTTATAGAATCATAGAATGGTTAGAGTTGGAAGGGACCTCAAAGATCATCTAGTTCCAACCCCTCTGCCATGGGCAGGGACACCCTCCACCACAACAGGTTCCTCAAAGTCTCATCCAACCTGGCTTTGAAACACTTCCAGGGATGGAGTATCCACAACACGTGGCTTTTTACTAGTAGATTACTTCCCTACTTAGAAGATAGATTTTGAGGTAGATTTGAGGATTTTCAGCCCTGAGGGTTAAATTCTGTTATGGGAAGAAGGCATTTAAAAAGTGAGTAGGTGTGCAAGGACTTCACTAAATCCAGCACATCCCAGGAAACTGAGAATTAGCCCTCAGATTTGGAAAGACTCTTCTCAGTTGCATGGCAGGAGCCAGTTTGCCTACTATCCCTCACTCTGTTTTTGGGCCTGGACCTCTCTTCCTTGATGGGAGGAAAGACTGGCAGACAGAAGGTAGTTTAGAAGACTGCCAGAGTAAGAAGACAGAGAAGAACAATGCAAATATTGTTCATTCTTTGTACTAGCAAGACAGTGAGGTTTTTGTCTTTCAAAATTCCTGAAGAAACAAATGCTACACTTACTCCCCATGTCAGCATTTGACCTAGATAATCAGAGAAAGCTTCTAATTTGTTCTTTCCAGTAGGGTAGACACTGCAGCTGCTCCAGTTTATTCTGGGCATTACTCCTGAAGTAGAATCAGCTACTGTTTGAGGTAAAGCAACAAAAGTTACTTGCAGCTTCTCCCTAGGATGAGTTTTCTTATTCATCATCCTTTTTTTCAGAACAAAAAAGCTACTTTGAGAATATTAATAACTGTTCTTTAAAGAAAAAAGCTGTATTTGACTTGTTATATAAATTGCATAAGCCACTGCATGATTTCAAAATCACACTAGTTGCCTTATGTGAAGGCATAACACTCTCTGAAATGAAACTGGCAGAACTCAGCAGAAAAGGCTCAGAAGAGCCTGAATATAACATCAGCTTTGCTTTTTTCCTCCCTCTCAATTCTGAACCAATATAGCCAGTATTTTCAACAGGGTTGAGTACGCAGAGGCTATGCCAGGTTGTGAGCAGACCTAACTTCTCATTCATGCATCGAGGAGAAAAAGAAAGCATTGTACCCTGAAGCCTTCAAAGCGAAAAAGCACTTCAGACCTGAACTTTGCACAGCCACCTGCTTCTATCAGCTGTAAGAAAATAAAGGCAGGTCCGCATAATGTTTTTCACTGCAAACACTCTCCACCTAAACACGGCAAGCACTCACTCTGCGCTCTCTGCGTACACCTCAATGAGTTACCGGAGCTGAAAACCTCTCGCCAGTGATTGCACTTAATCACTCTTCTCACTTACACGATTCACTGCGTAAGAGTGTGAAACCATCTGCTTTTGTTTCTTGGAGAGCTACTGAATTCATTGTCATGACAAAGATCCCTTGTCTATATTGTAACAAAAGAGTGGGAAAGACAAAACAGGAGAGGCTACGATTAAAATGGACACACTACTGGGTTTATTACAACTTTCCATCTCTCCTGGTAACTTCTGATCCTCAAACCCAAAACAATGAGGGTGGCATCCAGCATGTTCCTCACTATGCCCTCATGACATGATCTGATGGAATGATCTCTGGAATATCCTCTTCCCCCACCCAGTCTCAGGAAAAGCAGCTCTGGAGCACCCTGTTGCTCCAGGTGAAGTCTTCGTCTCTGAGAGTTCCCAGACCATAGGCCCACACATGCCACCTCCCATCTTCACCTGTCTCCTTTGCCTATCAAAGCAGTGACTTTCATTTGCAAACAAATCCTGTTTGAGTGACTTACTGTGAAGGTCTCTGCACTCACCACTCTACAAAGCCCACGATGACCCTAGAGGGTGTTAAATGGATCCCTCCTTCCCTCTCCCATACAGCCAACACCTCACAGTGCTGACAGGGGATTCCTCTCTGTCTTGTCCCACCGTGTGACCCCACTGTCCCTTCGCCCCTTGGATTGGTTCTAACAAGGACTTCAGACAAGTAGCAAGAAGCGCTTGCTCAATTGCTGCCCATGTTAGGATGTCAGCCAACTTCTTGGATTCTTACTCGCGAGTTTTCCCAAATGTCAGGAGTTTGCCCCGCTCCCTCAGGCCCTGGCTGGGATGGAGAGCAGAGTATTGGCTTTGACAGAAAGCTCTGGCTAAAGACTGCCCTGAAATAAGTGAGTTCAAAAAATTTCTAGCTTTCTCACCCAGCCAAAAGACGCCCCAAAGGACCAGTCTATTAAAGGCACTCCTTTATTCTTTTTTTGCTATGCATGTTACTGAGAGTCCAGATTTCGTTCTGCCTTCTAGTTTGGTCTTTGCTGTTGTTATTGTTGTGTTTCAAAGATTCTGTTAGATATGAGGAACAGTATGTCTCAGCACACAAGCCTGGCTTACAAGGGCATAGGGGTGCCAGGCCTGGGAATGTCATTAGCAGACTTGTTTAGAGAAAAGGGTTAGTTAACCACAAAACTGCTCTGCTGATAATTTGTTTAACTGCTCCCGTGGTCAGAAGTGTGGTCAGGCTCACAGCATCCAGGAGCTGTTAATCACCTGTCAGCGGGCTCTTGCAGCGTCTTCTGCAATTGCAGCCCTTGTCGTTTGAGGCCCTGTCAGCAAGGGAAATGAAAAGAGCAATATTCCAAAAGCTTCCCAGAGAGAGAGAGCAGAGCTGTGGCTGAATCTCATCTGTGGTGCATCTCATCTGAGAGCTGATTTAATTTGCTAACAGAAAACCCAGTTCTTATGGCAGTGAGAGACCATGCAATTAGTATTATTTTGCAGCTGAGTTTTTAATGAATCCAGCCTGTCTTTCTTTTGCTGTTATTCCACCCCATCCCTTACTACTTCTGAACACGGGCGAATTTCAGCAAAACTGGACACTGTGCATATTATGTTCTTACATCTCACAAAAACAGGGCAGATGGATAGAAGAGAGAGTGCTTAATGCCCCTCCTGAGAGAACACTTTCAGTGCAATCTCAGCTCTTATGTACCTGAGACAACATCTGTCTCCTGAGAGGAGTCCAAGTGCCTCAACTGCAAAAAAAAATTGAGTTCTCATCTTATTAGAGACATCAGAGAATCCAGTGTCAGGACCCAGAGTCTCAGGCTCCTGGTGTGTTAGGACTGCCATGGTTTTGCATTGGAGTAAGGAACCCAGACCCACCACGAGTCTCTGCACGGCAAAACAGTCTCTGCTCCAAAAAGCTACAATCTGAAAAGAGATGTGAGCCAGAGGACATCATTAATTGAGGCAAAGTGAAAATGGCTGAGGACATTGTTGAGAGGATACATGTGTTCAGCCCTAGTGATGCAGAACAAGAAAGAAGATGTCATTTTGATAAGACTGTCACCATCCAGGTTTGCTCTGGGATGATCCAGCATAGAAGCACTTAAAAATATTGTGATGGAGTCGTCTGCTCACTTCATTTTCTCAATTGTTTGTGCCTGATCTGATATCTAGGTACAACTCCACTCCGTGACTCTCTCCAAATATTTGCCTTGCCAATTAAACATGGGGTTGCCTGGAATATAAGGATACATACTGAGCATCATTCTCTTTCTACTCACTGCTTCTTGTAAAACCAGCCTCAGTCTTCTCCAGCTAACCCTCTCCACCCCAAACCCGATAACGTACCTCCAGGCAAGATCTCCTTGTCTGACCACACTGCCTGGAGGACCTCACTGCACTCCTTGCTCAAGTCTCTCTTCCAGAAGCTTCTGCAGGCCATATGCCACCAAAGCCTGCTCTCAAATCCCTTTATCCTGCCAACACTCACAGAGACAACTTCTCTTCCCCCTCTGTCACTGAGCATGGTTGGCCATCTTGCTTTAACCAGTGACTTTTGTTCTCCCTTGTGAAGCAGCAGCACTGGCACATTTTGTCCTTTTCCTTTTCTCCTATTTTAGCTTGTCATCCCACTCCACAGCAGGGATGGAAAGGGAGAGACAGTCAAATTTTTGGTCTGTCTCAACATGTTCTGCACCATGGACCCTGGGCCTGTCAGCTCAGTGTGTTATGAAGGTGGAAAGTGGGTAAGGAAAGACACAAAAGCTGGAAGCAATTCCCCTGTGTTACTCTGGTGCCTGATTTGTGATCTCCACTGTGGGGTGCCCCTTTCTTTGGGAATCGCCCACCCAGGGTCACTAGGTTCATTGCCTTGGGGCTAGAGGAGTCCTGCATGGTCCCTCAGATAGATGTGCTGAGACACTGATGCCCAAACAATCCTTATCAATGAGTCTTCCGAACCAGGGCTGAGTCCTGCTTTCTTCTCCCAGAACTGGAAAACTTCTCAGGGCCAAAT
This sequence comes from Tauraco erythrolophus, assembly GCF_009769465.1. Lineage (NCBI taxonomy): Eukaryota > Metazoa > Chordata > Aves > Musophagiformes > Musophagidae > Tauraco > Tauraco erythrolophus. The sequence continues at coordinate 26,830,348 of NC_141474.1, read as the reverse complement.
CTTCTCTGCAAATCAGAGAAGGGAAAAACCAGTGCTGGTCATGAGAATTAAGAGTAGAGAGAGAACCGCAGCTTCAAGTCTGTATTAAGAGGTATGTTTTACCCTTTCCCAGAAGAAACAGAGGAAAACATGAAAGCTCAAAGTAAATGTGTATTTCCAAGAAAAATGCTGTGTGATTAAGTGATAAGTTTTGATCCCTGCCGGTGGGTATTTCATCACACAGGAAATTACTGTAAAGGGTCACTGTGCACTAATTAAGCTTTATTTGCTCCGAATCACCTCATCACACCCCACAGCGTGTGCACTGCCTTAACTCCAGCTCCACACGTCCAGTTTTGGGCACACACAGACAGAGAGAACTGCTGTAACGTGGCTCTGTCTGCCTGCCGTGCCGGCCATGCTGCGCAGGGAGCTGCAGCCTCCGCTCCTCGTCCCTACGGCCACGTATATAAGTATATAAGAGCCCCACCTCGTGTCTGTCCTGGAAAGAAATGCCCGACTCCACTACTTTCTGCTGCGGCCTTTTGGGACTGTGTTTTGCTGGATGATGTATGCACATTTTTGAGAGCAAGCATAACCTTGTAAGGAGCAAATCCATGGCTCTCCTCTCCCGATAAGCACTGCTCTTCCTTTCCAAGGAGCAGATGAGGGCTGCTTATTTAACGACTGATTTACATAACACAATAAAACAGTGAGTATGAAGGCGCAGGGGGGACGTTTCGGATTAACGGCTCAGCTCACCTTGACAGGAACCGGTGGGTGAAGTTGCAGCCGTGATTCTGGCAACACCTTAATCTCTGATTAAGGTGAGCTCATGTCAGTCAATGCCAGCTGCAATTTCTGAACCAGGTCCACCGTGCTGCTTTACTGCATGAGCTTGCTGCGGAGGGAAAAGTGGGCCATATGTTTAGAAGTCACTGCAAAGCCCCAGTGAGCCCACGGGAATACGTATGTTGATTTTGATGGGCTCTAGACTGGGCCGTTCTGCTCCAGCAGCCTGCTAATGCACAACAGTGATTTCCGTGAGGCTGTGCTCAGGGACATGAAGCAGTGTTAGTGAAGAGGTCAAATCAAAGTGATAAGGAATAGATAGATGGAGAGTAACTTTGGGGCTAATTAGATACATCAGCGATGTGGGATCCAGACAAATACCCAGGGTGCACTGGAGACCCTCCCTGCTCCTCTGCATGTCGCATTAAGAAGAGCTGATCTCTGGGGAAAGACTTTTTGGTTTCCACGTGGATAGAGGTGTATCCTGACTCTGGAGCTGGGGGCTGTGCTGAGTGCAAGCCTCTGACTGAATATTTTAACCAGCCCAGATATAAGCTGGATGACATGTATTGCTTACACTGCTCTGGAAACTTCTGGACTTAATTCTCAGAACAGCCAGTAAGCAGAGCCATGGGAATCAGATCCAGTCATGCTCTGCTGGATTCTGAGGCCATTGGGGACTTACAAGCCTCTCAGTTGACCTCCTGCACAACTGAGTCTATAACCCTCACCCAGAGTTTCCTGCCAGTGGGCCAAGAAGATGAGGGGAATGAGGCTAGGCCTTCAAAGGAGGGCTGGTTGGTTTTCTACTGGACTTCCTGCCAGTTACTTCTATGAGACCCCACAAGCCTCAGATGTTTTGCACCATGGTGTACATACAATATCATTTGGCCATGCCTTTCCATGCTGTATCTTGGTTAAGCCCAAATATTTCTGTCTATTCAGTACTAACTTTATCCTAAATAAAAAGGACTGTTGCCAGCATGTAAAAGATAAATGTAACGTTGATCTGTCAAACCTGGACCCTGGCATAGCTTTCTGAGACTGTACACCTGGGCATATGCCTACAAGCGTGATTTCTACTTCCTTGTTGCCAAAAGACTCATGTCTATCTTATTGAGCTTATTTGTGGGAAGGAAAAAAATGGTCAACAAACATAAAATGCAACAAAAGAAAATGACAAACTAACTCTGACAGGCTTTCTTCATACCACTTCCTTTTGTGGAGAAACAGCATCTGTCCACTTAAATTAGAGGATAATATTGAGAAGATGTTTCCTAATGAGCTGGCAAATAAAGATGCCAAAGGCTTGAGAGCCGAACTCTGAAGAGCATATTAGCATTTTCCCCCGATTCAAATTCAGTCTTTATTATTATTATTTTTGTTTCTTCTTTCCATTTCATTTGGCAATGGACTTTTACAATAAGTAAGCTTTTTAGTGTTCTCCCTTCTATGAAGTCAGACTGAACACAGCCAAAATTAACTTCTCCCCGGGAGGTGAAGATAGAAAAAAGGAAACTAATCTTCATCTCCTACCTCCATCCCCCTGACATTGTATCCTTTATTTGTAAGGCCCTCACACCATCTGTGTATAAGAAAAGGAAAGAAAATAATACCTCAAATTGGAATCCACTATCTGGAAATATTTATCCACTTCACAATGGCATTGCCATAAGTAGTTTGATTTCTCATCTACTCCAGATTGCACTGCTGTAGGAAAAGTAACATCTTTAGCCCACCACTGAATTCTGTGATTCATCAGTGAAACAACAGGGTTTTGGAAGGTTCAAAGTATTTCCTTTCTAGTCTGGCAATACAAAGAAAAAAAGGAGTTGTTTCTGACGAGGGGCCAAAAGGGGGAGGGAGAGGTTTGCTGTTCAAAGCAAAGAATCTATTGAAAACAATGGAATAAATTGATGATTTTTAGACATACGATTTAGAAGGTGTCCACTTCTAGAGAGCAAAACAAATACTTAATTAGCATCTAGTTAAAATAGTAGTATCTTTTTTGTACTTAGACACCTGGTAGGGAGAGGGAGAGGTAGGAAATTTTGTAGATTCTGCTGGGAAATGTTCTGACTTCTTAAGTGTAACACTTCTGATTTATAATGCAACTTTTCCTACAGGTTATCTTTAAAATGTAGACAATATAAGCCTGTCATATTTTCATTTATGCTGCAGTCAGATATGAAGGTTGTAAATTTGAGTTGATCACAGACCTTGTCTAAAGTACGTGTGCATTTCCATGACACTGTTTATCTTTAGTGTTTGGCCAGATGAGATAACATGGTGGTGTGTCAAACACGTGACGTGTTATCTAGACACCATGAACACTTTTGTTGCAGGGACATGTTGACACAGCGCTTTTGAGTAGATGAAGGCAACATGATGGCTCCACTTATGCTAAGGAACAAGATGAGTGTTCTTATGTTAATTCCCCTCATGCCTAACACTGTCAGCTTGAGCTTGAAAGATGGAACTGCTCAGATGAATGCAGTAACAAAAATGTCAAAGAAACAAAAAAAAAAACCACCCTCGTTTTGAGTACAAGAAGAGTTTCATTTGGTTATTGTGGAATTAGAAAAAAGTAGCCAGTTCTTTTATACAGAAACATGTATCTGCATGAGAACTTGCCTTCAGGTTGTTGTTTTTTAAATGTTCTTTTCCTTTGTTAAGAATAAAAACATAGTATTTGAGACTGACAGGCTTGAGGACATTGGGAGTGAAAAAAAAAATAATATTGTTCTTAAGTTCCACCTTGACCACTAGCACAAATCACAGCTGGGGCCTCACTAAACATCACTAAACATGCCAAATTCTGCCATGTCTGTATATCTGACGCATGTGGTCTGAAAAACTACAGTATTTCAAATCTGCATCCTTGCTTGGGGAACTCTAAAGTCCACTCTGCACACCCTTCTGACATCCCTCGATGTGCAAGGAAGTCATAAAGGAGGGAATTTAGCTGGAAAGCTGCATTTTTGAGAGTGCAGGGAGAAATTTAAGACCATGTCTACCCTGTGACATGGAAGACAGCAGGGAAGGGCAGGAGTTGGTAAGGATCTGAACTGGAAGTCCACTGAGCCCTATGTGAAGGTATCAAATTAGATCTAGAAGTATGACAGCCACATCTGCAGGATGCCAAGCCTCTCTGCTCCATAGGTATGACTGGAACAGGTTGATTTCTGGAGGTAACACTACAGAAACCTCCCAGTCTCCCTCCCATACAAACGATTTCAGGGGAGGTGAGGACTGCATGACAAATTCAATTAGAGATGAGCCTGAGGGGGAAAGAGGTTGTCAAAACAGATGATTAAAATGAATGCAGTTTGAAGCCAAGGGGAGTAACCAGCATTAAGTCATGCCCACAAGCAAGGAAAAATAACGTGCTAGGAGCAACGACGTAAAGTGGACTCATTTGGTTTTTTCATTGTGTTCCTTCAGTTTCTCATTTTCCTCCCCTCCCACTCTCTATAACGCTACTGCTTGGCTATACATTAAACACTTTGACGGTCACACAAAACCATCTAACATTTCCATGGCAGTGGAACACTAAAGCATAAACAGTTTATTTCTCGTTAAATTTATAAGGAAAACAAACATTTTATAAGGCTCCGGTTCCCTCTGCCTTTTCCTCTCCTGTAGCCCCCAAAATGATTGTCAATGTAAAAGACAAGAGAGAAAACAGACCTTAAGTAAACAGAGTCATGAGTGTTATTTACTATCCGCTGGTTATATGCCAAGGAGATATCAACCAAGCAGACATTAGGAAAATATTTATCCAAGCATTAATATATTCTTTACACATGACACATAGCACATCATTATTCAGCTGGGCTGATAACACGGAAGCTTTACTAACAGCATATTTCTTCCTGTGCTTAGAAGTCTTTAAAGCATTTTTAAGTCTAGCAGTAAATCACAGCCTGCTTTGCAGATATATTCTGTACACACATGCATATTCCACTGCGGCCCTTCTAATCATACAGCTGAACATCCATGTCTTCTCTTCCTTAGTACTTGAATGTCATTTTTGTGATTGAAAAAGGAAAAGCAAAACAATCAATCTCTGCCACATCCTAAGTTCCTATTAATATTCCCATCAGCATCCATCTCCACTGCTTAATGAGGAGACTGATCCGGTGGGGCAGATCAGATACCACAAGAACTGAGGCAAATCTGAAAGACTCCTGAAAAAATGAAGAAAGCCTTTAAAATATATGAAGTACTCTATCGTTCCACGGCTGTGAGGTGGTGGTCTTATCCTGGTGATCTGTCTCCAGGATAAATCTCCAAAATTCTTTTTTTCGATCTTATTATTTTTTTTCTAAGTTTGGCAGATGAAAATGTTTGGATAGTTTCCATCTGTCCTAGAAAACGAGATGAACCTCTGGCTGTTCAGATCATTCCTATGTAATAAATACCAATTCCTAGATACAGGAATTAAAGCAAATCTGATCATATTGATTGGAAGTGACATTAATGGACACAGAATTCAAGGATTTCTTAATTGTTTATTTAGCATAAAAGATGTGGGACGCACTGACCAGAGGATACCATGGACTGAGCTCTGAAGTGGAGGAAAAAGAGGGACAAGGCATGGACATGGGTGGATTAGAATGGGTCCCGAAGTTTCATTGCATCAGATCAACCCCACCAGGACTTTGAGATCTTTACAGTGTTTTCAGCAACAAGCCTTGCAGAAAAACAAAGGTGTGGACATTGGGCATCCTGTAACTCAGCACTGATCTGAAACACTTCTTCATACTTCTTGATGGTGCCATTTAGCCAAGCCTTTCTCTAAGTTTTAACAAAACATTAAAAGACTCCAGATCTTATTATGCCTGTTTCACATGGAAAGCTGGAGCCTGCAGAACTTTAGTGACACAGCCACAGCCAGTGACACTCTCAGGAACAGAAACTGAGTCGTGACTCCTCTTGTCCTGTCTGAACTCCCAGGCCCTCATCAAAGAGCCTGGACAGTCTTTGCAGCTACAGATTTGTGGAGCGATCCACAGGGACTCGTAAAGGCTAAAGCTGCCTTTAAAAATGACTTCTTAGGCATGCAAAAGCATAAAGTTAAAACTTTCTGAGATAAGTTGTAACTTACAGCTCCAGCACATGCCTGCCTACTAATCCATCTTTTCAGTGAAAAACGTCACAAGGAATTGCAATCATTTTAACAGCAAGATCCACAGGCCTCTCAGCCCAACCGCATCCCGCTTTCACTTAGTTAGAGACTTGTCATGCTCTCTAACAAAGAGTTGACTTAATAATGGTCTAATAATTTATCACGTGAATAAGAGAAATAAAGAAGTGAATTGTTAACACAGTGAGATTTGCGTCCCACACTTGAAGGTTTGAAACCTGGGTCCTGTGACCTCTCCGTGCCATTATCTGGTGACACATGTAATCGCTTGCATCTGGGACTTGATTTTCCAGCTCTTGAATCCAAAGTGAAACTTCAAACCCCTCAAAATCTCTAAGACTACAGCAGTGAGTGAATTGTTCCGTTTAGGCTGATGACTGCTGGTTTGCAGTTTACCAATTACAGCGCGCTCCAGCCATACATTTGACAGAAAGGGAAGGGGAAAAAAAGTCTGCACATTATTTCCCAGTGAGAAACTCTAGAAGAGATAAGAACATTTCAGAAATAACTGATAAGCTACATCCTGCTGGTGTTTGTTTTTATTTATATTAATGGATTAGCTGAGCTGAATCAAGGATTCTGGGTGAGGAATGTCTCCAAGATGAATGGGAAGACAGCACTCATGTGAGTGAAGCTCCACTGCCAGAACGGACTGACCGTTGCCTATGGATTTAATGGGAACAGTAAGGTTTACTTAAGGAAGTGAGGCTTCATCTCATAAATTCGTAGATTTATTTTTAAGACCAGAAGGGATTATTATCCTCTGACTGGTCTCCTGTGTGGCAAAGGTTTTCAGCAGCACCTGCCTCAAGCCCATAACTTCTGGTTGAATCATAACAACTCTCTTAGGACTGTAAGACGTGCTAAGACGATATTACAAATCATAGAGACTGCATCTTCTCCCAGAAAATTTCTTCCATTTCAATGCAATATTAATAGTGTAGCAAGATTCATAACTTGTACTTGAATTACAGGTGGCAATAAGAATACTCCAGCGTTGTTTACTTAGTTTGTTTAGAAAGTCTACTGCTATGTGTTTTGCTGGTATTTTTCCCATGCTTAAGCTGACACCAGTTAATTCTGTTTGCTACATTCCTCTGGGATATACATCTTTAGCCTAACTGGTGGAAAATTGGCTGTTGATGCTCAGGAAATAACTGATTTTCCGTCTATTATAACGTGGCCTTTCTGAAAGCATACATGGCTGATATATAAACCACTGATTACAGTTTTTAGTTAACAAATGGGTTTTGTCAATTGCCCCAGGCACTGCCTAACAAAGTTGTGCTTAACGGCTAAGACGACCAATTTCTTTGGGGATATTCCTTAAACGGAGCATAGATCTGGCATACACAACAGTTGCTATTCATCAGGCACTGGGGGAAAAAAAAGCCTGGCAGCAAGTCAGAAATGTAAAGCAGCCCTAGAAGTTGGCAGAGTAGTTTATAATTACTGCTATTAAAATACACACACATGCATATATATATATATACGCAAACACACATGTGAGATTTGCTGAGATATAAAATGCCGATGCTAACTTCAGGGCAATATTTCTACGATGATTTCATTCCATGATTAAATATTTCGGAAGGCAGATACAAGATATTAATTAAAGCAGAGGATAAATATCTTCATAATTAGCTGATGAAATACAATTTGCATGGAAGTGAATTCTTTTTAATATCTGCTGAATGTGCCTGGGGCAATGTTTCAGCATGTCCTCAGCTCTTCCCTTCTGCCATCCTCAGGAAATTCTAAAGAAATGTTTAGAGACTAATTCTCATCTTGCTCACTGTTTTTCTGAATTCATTTGACTTTGGTGGAATTACTCCAGTCTGAGAAATCAGAAAGAGAAATCAGAAGGGGAAATCGGGCCAGCTGATTTTGCTGCTTCTTCTTCCCCTTCCTCCCGCACAGCAGAGTGAAAAGAACCACTCGGACCAACGAAGGGATGAGACATCCTAGGTCTGAACGCAGAAGGGAGCAAGAGAGATGCTACTGAATGGGTGGGCTTTACTACCCTAATGCTATTACCATGCAATCACAGAATCACAGAATCACAGAATTCTCATTGGAAAAATCACATAATCACATCATCATTTGGGCCTGTTTGCTCACCCTCTTAGTTTTCTGACTCCATTAGATATTCCCTACTTAGACATATGCCAGCTCAGAAACTTTGAAGATGGATATTCTTGCAGCTATGGAATTGCCAGCGGCTGAGAGATATCCTTGTTTATTTGTTTTTGCTGTGTTTTGGTTTTGGTAGCATCTTTGCCTCATTTAACAGCCTGCAAGGAGTGCTAGCTTAATAGGCAGACACTGAATATTTCACTTCAACATCTATGATCAACATGTGGTCTCAGGTCATCTCTTTTCAGCACACTACTCAAACTCGGCTCTGAAGTTGGGATTATTCATTTCCTGTGGGCTCTTCTATGTCATTTATCATAAAGGAATCCAAGTGTTTCATAAATTATGATGATAATGAGTTTATTTTCACAGCTTACTGGTGAGGAGTTAGTTTGGCTGGTGTCACCACTGCTTTATGGATGAGTAATGGATGCACCGATGTATTAAGAGCCATGTTTCTCCCAAGCCTGAGAAACACAAATGGCCTGTGATTTGATTTTTCAGCTGTTAGTGCATCCTGGCTCATTGCGTTATGTTCTGGCTACCTTTACCACGGGTAAAACTGCAAAAGCTCAGGACTTCCATAAACACAAGCTTCACAAAGCCAGGATTCATCTAAATAACTCTTCATAAGAAACTGATTTAAAGATTTTCCCAGAGCCAGATCACAACCTGGTAACATGTTCTGCCTCCTCCAGAACATCAGGCTGAGCTTCTGGCTGCACTTTCCTCATCCTTTTCTCACATTTGCACCTCTGGTCTTACAAGACCTCTATATCAGCATGGCCAAAATAGGCATTTCTAAGACTATAGAGAAGATATTTGATGCCTGCTTTACAGGTGGCATCTACTGGTTCCCTGGAGATGTTGTCCAGGTTCCCATACTATGGAAATCCCATTCTCAATCTCTGAGTTCACGAACATTTTAGTGCTTGCTTTCTCTTTCACTACTTCTTCCTTCTAATGCAAGTGGTGCCTAGAACCATGTAGGGAGCAAAACTGTAGTTCTGGAGGGTTTTTTGACCTTCTCAGCCAGCTCCTTGCTGGCAGCGGAGGCAGATGTGTCTAGAAGATAACTTATTTCAATCCGCAGAGTAAGATTTTCCTGTGCATGAAAAAAAGGACTAGAGTTGGGGGCTGGAAGGATCACACATATAATTATCTGAGACACTAAAGACTGTCATAAAAAGAGGCTGAATTAATGTTTTCAGGGGCATTTGGCTTCATTATTAAACAGCTCACAAAAGAAATACAGAGACTGCATTATCTGGATGGGACGGACTTCAGCCATCTGAACAAAGGCCAGATCAGCCAGCTCCACAAATTGTCATCTCAGCAGAGTACATTAATAAAGGCAGCTTGCCCGTGGGACCCGAGGTCTCTGCTGACAGCTGAGGAATGGGAAAAGCCAGGTATTACAGGCCCTGTTCTAAGCCTTGTATATTAGTGAGTTATTGTAAGTGGTCTCTTCTTCCTGTTCTTTCCAGACAGCTCCATTTTCCTCATTCTGTTCCCCCTGACAGAAATTCAGAACAAAAGATGAATTGGAAATGTCAAATTAGCTATTTCTTTCAACATCTGTATCTAGAAGGTGGAAGCTTTAGGGGAAGGAAGGGGTTCGCAGAGGTGTATTCACAGTCCATAATGTGCCAGATCCAAACAATAGCCTCCAAGTTTATGCTTTTAGATGAATATTTATGGATTTTACACAAGCAAAATAAGGTATATTTTCCCTCTACACACATTCTGGGATTCTTTTTCTAGTTTTCTTTAAGTGCAGTAAGATCAATATTGAAGACACAACTTCAGCCTCACCATACAGACTAAGATAGAATTCACAGCTGCCTCCTGATTTTAAAAATCTCCCCACAGACCTCAAGGCCAATTTTGCCTGCATTCTTCTACTTTGGCACCAATATGCTCCCAGTGCTGCAGAAAGCACAGTCTCTCTCACCAAGCAAACATCTTCTACAGCCCGTTACACAGGTCAACCTCATTACTGGGTTACTAAACCTATTCTAGTTGTCTGTTCTCCTTTATTGCATCAGCAATTTCCTTTCAAAAGTCCAACATTTTTCCTTGGCTTCTTATTTAATTTTCCAAAGCATTTTTACCATGCTACAAGGAGAAACTTCATACTGAACCCACGCATCTTCCCTCTCTGGAGCTGCATTCCTACCTGTCGGGGATGGACAGGTGCTTTCAGATACACTACAGATCCACAAAAAGCAGGAAATCTTCTGTCCAGCCAAGGATGAAAATAGTTACCTGCCCTGGCATTTGACCCCAACTCCAGAAAAACACACAATTTTGGGAGGAGGAGGGTGATCCTCATACTGAGTTTTTAACAAATGTCATCTAAGGCAGGACCTCAGACTGCTGTCACATGTGGATGACAACACAGTGCTGCTTAGGAAACATCTACTATAACATACAAGAGGAGGGATATTTTTTGTGTGATTTGTTTTTAAAGTGTGGAGGAAGTGAAGGGGGAGAAGGCAAAGAGTTGTGTTCAGAACTAGAGAGTTCAACAAATGATTTCTACAAAGAAAAATGCTATTCTTTTTATGCCAGCACCTTTTAGTTGTAGGACTTAAAAGGGTTTGGGGTTCTTTTTTAACCACTTGGACTGATGCCTAACAGTTGTTTTCATTTATCCTCGACATTTTCAACTGCTCCCATTGAAGTGAGATAAAGTAGCAGAAAGAAAAATAAACGGGCTCTCTTTCTCCTCTCTTTCCCCAGCCACTTGGGTCACTGTTCTGTCTTGTTTTACGGAGATCTGAACGGGTGCGGTACAAGGCTGCCATGGAGGGTAAGGCAGGAAGGACAGCCTGTGGTTGCAGCGAGGGGCTCCCAGCACTCGGGTGCACCTCCCAGCTCTGCTAAAGCCTTCCTGCGCTGTCTTTGCCAAGTCACTTCACCTCTCCATGCCTCAGTTCCTCAGCTGAGAAAGAAGATATCGCTCCTGTTTTCTCATCTTGTACCAGCTTTTGTTTATAGACCGGAAGATTTTTCAGAACGGGAATTTCTTACTACCTGTTTCTAGCAGCCCTGCCTAAAACAATGGGGTTATGGTCTGTGCGAACATTTAGTTAACAGAAAAATTTAGCTAATAACAAGAGTACTTGTCCAGATCTGCATGTCCCCTGGGTTTGTCTTAGCTTCCTCATGGCCAGAGCTGTTGGAACAGTTTTAATCACTCTGTGAATATACTTGACAGCTTTGAATCAAACCCAAATCCAAATTGAAAACTGATTTGAATTGTTATTTCTTTTCAAACCCAGAATTGAACCTACACTCTTACTTTGAAGACTATGTGGGACTCAAAAAACCCCTAACTAACAGAGCAAAACTTTCTCTGTAGCTGGACCAGAACTCAACTAAAAACAATGACTGGTTTGAGTTCATAACAGATTTACTTCCTTGATGATTTCAGTTCCCTGTTATTCATCATGCCATGTTGGCTGAAGTTATTAGGAAATCCACCATTATTTGTGTAAAAATTAATAATTCCTGAAAGCTTTAAAGACTTTGGTATAAATGGTTACTTGGTAGAAACTTGTTATGAAATGTCACGGTCACTTGTAGTCAGTCTTCCATTTAGAAACCTTTTGTCAACTAATTAGGGAGAAAACACAACTAATAAACAACCAAAAAATAACCTGTAAGTGGCAAACACTTCCCTGAAACCACCAAAACATAAAAAATAGCAAAGGTCAGCCTGACAGAAATGGTGTTTGGATCTGATTTCCAGCTCAGTTCTGGCTGCTGGTGTGCCTAAATTACTGTGTTGGTCTTGAGTTCCTCTCAGTTTTGGTTAAAAAAAGGGTAAAGAGTAGCTTGGGATGTTGTGTTCCAGATAGCGAGGTGAACAGCGACAGGAAAATGCAGACACAGAGCCAAAACGCTCCTGATAGAATCATCCCAATGTCTTGTCACATCTCAAGAGACAGGAGTTTGCACCTTGCTCTGGATTCCTAGGAAAAGCTGTCCTGTTAACAGAGGAGTGCTAGCAGCTTTCCAGTACCTAAAGGGGGCCTACAGGAAAGCTGGAGAGGGACTTTTTACAAGGGCATGTGGTGATAGGACAAGGGGCAATGGATTTAAACTGAAAGAGAGGAGATTTCGATTAGACATAAGGAAGAAATTTTTTACATTGAGGGTGGTGAGGCACTGGAACAGGTTGCTCAGAGAAGTTGTGGATGCCCCATCCCTGGAAGTGTTCAAGGCCAGGTTGGATGAGGCTTTGGGCAACCTGGTGTAGTGGAGGATTTCTCTGCCCATGGCAGGGGGGTTCTAACTAGATGATCTTTAAGGCCCCTTCCAACCCTAACCATTCTACGATTCTATGATTCTATGATATCAGGTCCCTCCTCCTGGGGAGCCAGAGGCAGCCCAGTACAAACGCTAGGCATGCCTTGCTAAGGCTGGCCAGGGAGGCTGGTGCACCTTCATCATGCCAGCTAAAAGCCGCTGGAATTTCTTCCCTCAATGCAGTTACGTTTTTTGACCAAGTCTTATGATCCAGCGCAAAGTATACATTAGGTTTTGTCTTCTGTTTTTCTTAGTTTGACTTCGAAATTAAAAGTCCTGCAAAAACATCGAACAATTCAAACATTTTACTTTTTGATTTTCATGAGGTGTTGGTGTTACTTACCAGTCAGTCTTATGTATTTAGGTACAGTTTCTTTATGGACTTTGATCTCTGCAGCTGCAGACAGCCATTGTCAGAAGCCAAAATCATTTCAGAGTATCTCACTTTTGAGACAGGAGTGCACGCGACTGTGCTCTTCTTGGAAACCTTCTGCCTGCTGCTGTTTTCATAATCGTAAAATCGAGGCTGTGTTGAGTGAACAGCACAGCCTTATTTTTGACTGGACAAAGAGAGAAAAGAAGAGAGAAGAAAGGCCTGGGAAACACCCAGGTATGCCAAATGCCTGCAATTACCTGCCTCTGCCCTTCCTTTTGCCATCCGTGAACAAGTAGTGACGAGTGACTGCAACAACTGGAGTTAGTAATCTACAGCTCAGATGAATTAATTCCATTTTAGCTGGAAAAAATGTTCCCAAACATCCAGGGCTAGGCCAGCAAAACTAAGCAAAAGCAGGAGAAGAGGGAAGAAGGTGAAAACAGCCATTGCTCCAAAAATCCTCATATCTTCTTTCTTACTCACACTTCCAGGGTACAACTTCAGTCCCAGCCCTATCTGAGCCTTTTGCAGCCACTAGAACAAGTGTCTGGATGACATGACAAGGCAGCCAGTGGGTCAGGATCAGTGAAGCAGATGTGTTCCTGTGCAGATTCTCTCCTGTGTAATATCTGAGACTTGTTCCCCTAGACAGGGCTGTGAAACGCATTGCCCACCACACAGCAGGTAAAAAGAAGGAGCAGCCTTCCCTTTGTGAGCACTGTGATATGGTCAGTTTTGCCATGCCAGAAAAGAGATGCTCAGAGAGCATCTGTGCATGGTGTGACAACCCCAGTTCATGTTGCCTTTCCACTGGTGAAGAAAGAGAAGTCTGAAACTGAAGGTGAATCCCTGCTCAGGTGTTGTCCATAGCTCAGATGGAAAAACAATTAGACAAGATCATTCGAGACACTCTCTTTGGGAAATAGAAAGGTTTGTAGAGGCAGTAACAGCTGTCTGTCTCCTAAGGAAGCCACAGCCATTCATGAAAGTATGAAGCCCATCTTCCCTCCACATCCTTCCCTCCTGCACCCCCAGCTTCATGGCAGCTCTGACAAATCTCCGCTACCTACAGGGCTGACATGGTGCTGTGCACACAGCCCAGTGACAGAGATAAGCCTGGTGGTGTTGGAGCAGATGTCTTCTGTCTCCTTGGCTCCCTTCCTTGTTTGTTTGCTGCTGTGACCTGTAAGCTGTTTCCACTCCACTAAGGGACTGGTGAGTCACCGCAGCCCACTGCGTTGGGAAGATAAAGGCAGTATCCAGAGCAGCACCTAATCAAATTCGTCCAGACACCTGATAAAATCCTCCCTCCCTCTCTCCTCCTCATGGAGGGTCTGTTAGCAGTCCCTCCTGCAGACGTCTTTTTACGTGGCCGTGTTTGAAACCCTCTTCTGTGACACCTATGTGGACCGGCTGGCTTGGGCTAAGTCTTCCATAAGAATCCTCTGGTCCTCTCCCTTTTCTATTTCGAATGGCGAAGATGGGGTCAGTGACTTGGGAAAATAAGCCAAACCGGATCAGGCGATGGTGTAGGATTAGGTGGAGTTCCCCACTGGGTGTCAAATCCCAGCACACCCACTGCTAGTCCATTATATTTTAATGGGAGGAGGATGGTAAGTCAACACTTCAAAGAGAGAAACAGGCTGTGGAGAGCTTCCTGGATTCCTCTTTAAGGGGAAGAAAGAATCAGCTTTAATTGAATTCACTTCTTATCTGCTTCCATCATTTTTGTTTCATGAAAGTGGGAGGTTAAAATGGACAAGAAGAATAGCACAGGAAGAGGCTGAAAGAGAAAACAGTTTTTCCCTGTTGCTGCATGTTTCGTTTGTGATTTTCTTCCTTCACTCTGCATGGATAAAATGACACAAAGCTGCCAAAACCTGCACAGAGTCAGATTCTTATCTCCACCTTCCATTACCAGAGCTTTGTCCTTCGCAGTTTGCCAGACACAGCATTCTGACTTTTACCCCTTCGCTTCTGTACCTGAAAGGAGAGTTAAGACAGTTGACTTCTTCTGGACCTGCTGCCACCTAGACAGATGTAATTTGGCATCTATGCCATTGCACTGGGAAACAGTCGCCATTTTCAGCTTTCAGGTTGCACCTCAAGTGATTTTGTGAGGCCCTCAGCTGACAAGAGAAAGCATTGGCTTTACCTGTAACAAAAGTAATAGCAACAGGCAGAACTGCAAGGATTTATGTCACATAAGTGTTTTCTCAAAGCCACAGAGGCTTTTTTTTCACTGAGAGAAGAGGCATATATCTTTTTGAGTTTGTCAGTATGGGAAGTAAAATGTCAAAGCCAGTGAAGATGGAGCAGCAGTCATAAAAGTATGTGGTGAGAGGTAAATGTTGGCTTCTCCCCATAACCTTTACTGTGGCCTGCTCCCACTTGTTCACACAACAAACTTGTCTCCACTAGGTTTTCACCTCAGGCCAGGTGCCCCATGACAGTGAACCCCAAAGAGGAACACAGTGTTTTCTCATAGCAGAGGCACAGGCTGAACCTCTTCGTTCCCTTTCTGACCACCAGATGCAACGGTCTAGGAAAGAAGAACAGGAGGAAAGAGTGAACAAGGCAAAACCCTAAGGTCACCACCACAGACTAGCTTCAAGCTCATCAATTACTGTGCCAGTAAGGCATGGTTTGTTTGTCTTTTCTTCTTCTTTTTTTTTTTTTTTTTTAAGAAAAACTCCCATTTCCTGTCCCTCTAGGGGAAATTTCTTCAAAGCCCATTGTTGGAGAAGCCATCACAAGAGGAACCACTTGGCATTGAAGCTGACCCTGATTTAACATCCGGAGCCAGATTCCTGAACAACTATTATACCCTAAAGGTAACTGTTGCTGTCCTGTCATAGACACAGATGGTGAGATCATGCTGCTGTTTCTGCCACACTATGTTTGGCACAGGCATGGATTAAGAAATATTAAAAATATATTTTCATATCTCTAGTATCTTTTGTGTCTCTCTCCGTCATACACAGAAACCATATAGGTTCTTCTACTTGGAAGAAATGCGAAAGTTAGGACCTGCAGCCCCTGGGGAAAATGGGAATGAGGGCAACCTTCTGGTGTGAAGAAGGGGAATGGCATGATAAAAGGATCTGGGTGAGATGGCTCAAGCATTCAGTCAACATACAACTCTCACAGAACTAGAAGATCACCTCGGTGAAAAATGAGGACGGAAAACAAAAAGACATCACTGACTGCACTTCCAAACTAACATGGAATAACTGAAGCAAGGGAGCTGGGTAAAGGAAAATCCAACAAAAATATCAAAAGGATTTACTTTTAGATTTCACAAGAAAATTAAACCTGTAAGCTTGTCTTGTTTGTATTTCTGTATATGACATGAAATACATGATAGTATTTCCCAACAATTTTTAAGTCTGTCTGCTTCTTCCAACCAAATTTAGTACAGATGTAGAAGAATAAAAAATTATGTTCTTACTATTTCTTGAACAGAGGTCACTGGGTAGAGGCAAATTACTCATAGAAGGACTGCATGGATATTTCCACCCTAACCATCGGAAAATCCACCCTTGGAGGACAAACTCATAGGATGCCACTGGAATTGATGCTCATGGCACAATCTGTTTTAAACTAAGACAGACTTACTTAGATCATGAAATAAGTTCTCCATAATGTCAGGGTTTTGCCCTTGGTGAAGATACCAAAAGGTCAGACTAGACAAAGCCAGTTCCAGATAAACGTAAATGGAAAACATGATGCGTGAAAGCAACACAAAGTAAATCCTTGAGATCAGGGAAGACGAGCATACAAATGTCCCGAACTGAGTGAAATATCCAGTGGGAAAATATTGATCATTTCAGTCCTACATGCTTGGGTTATAAAACTGTACCAGGTTTTGTAACGTCAGAAGCCCTATAGGACTGGATTGCATGCATTCACACTCCCAGGTTACAGACACGCTACATACTGGTAAAAAAACTCTACGCATCTTACAAACTCTTCTGCTTCTAGAAATGCACTTGTAAGAATGAAGCCACTCCTTACCAGGACAGACTGGACACTCTACACACCTCCTAATCCAGGCTGTTGGTTTGTTCAAATACCTCTCATAGAGCAGCTTGACTGGACATGGATGTGTGAGCCGTTCCTTATAGCCGAGGAGACCCGACACTACTTTTCCAGCAACCCATTGGACTAAAATGGCGATTTGTGTGAAATCTAGGTGTTAGACTAGGAAAAAAAGGTATACAACTGTAAAATTGTGTCTCCCTCTCCTTAATAGCCATGTGCTGCTCAGTGTATCGGAGGTGTTGGGTGGGAAGGATTCATAGTCTCATGGAAGGAACAAAGGAAAATGAAAATGAAAATGAAAGGGGCAGAGTGTTCAGATATTAAATGATTCCATTTTACGCTGCTGATGCAATCTGAGCAAACCAGCAATTTCCTTTCAGCCCCCATTTTATGAGCGATCCTATTCAAGCTTTGATAATAAAGGGAACACAGGTGGGTAATTAAGGAGGTGTGAAACACGAACGAATAGCCAGCTTTCTGCTAGTGCTTTTCGCAATGTGTTCTGGGAGGCTATCTGCATCGAAGTGCTGAGTGATTGAGTGACCTCACAGACTGACCTGGGGACTAATTTTATTCCAAAACAGAACAAACCTCAAAAGGTTTCTGTAAAAATTTTGCTCTAAAATTTGCTGACAGGCTAGCCATTCCAAGAACTGTTCAGTAACAACACTACCTCACTGTAATCATACTTTTCATAGATCACAGCAGAACACAGAGACAACCCTACTGAGCCAAATCAAAGGTCCATCTAGCACAAGATGCATCTGGCAGTAGTCAGCAGTGGATGTTTAGCAAAAGAGTGTAACAGGGCAAGTATAGAGTAATCCTTCCCCTCGCATTGCCTCTCAGTTTACAGACTTACTAGAGAGGTTGCATTTTAACCAGTAAGTTTAACAGCCTTCTATGGAGCTCTCCTCCACAACTCAATGGCAATATGCCATCTACACACCAACTTGAGTGTGCCACCCCTCTGAAAACTTGCAGAGGTAACTTCCATCTCCTTTGGTTATTTTTTTCTGGTTTGGTCTCCTGAGAGAAACTGAGTACAGTTTGCCTTTCCAGTGAGGTCCTGAAAGAGATATCTTGATGTGGGCTATGAGGTTACATTCCATCAACGGTGATCTTAATTTTTCAGCAATTCCATAGTTGCACAAACTTCAGAGTCACCAATAAGAATAAAACTCAGAAACCCTCACTCCAAAAATGCAGATCACTCATCAGAAGTATAGTAACACCTGCAGTGTAAAACCAGTTACAGGCACTTGCACAGTCTGAAGTTCTATCTAGTTTGAGAGCACTAAACCATGCAGTTAACATTCTGATTTACCTAACCATGTAAATACATATATTCTTAACACATGTAATATGTTTTAACATGTATTAAAAAATTAACTTCTGCAAATATGTTTAATTATTTTACATATGCAACCTAAATATTACACATGCACATAGGAAAGGACAGAGTGTTTACTACTCTTCTTATTTTGTTGAGAAGGCTCACAATGAACAATGTATTTAATCCATCTCAGACATCAATTTTCTTCCATATTAATTTTTTTAATATTCAACTCAGAAAAATTTAGTTTGAAAGCATTCAGAGTCAACAATAGAAACGTTTCACTTAGAAAACATTACAATTAAATGAATTGAGACTTTTTTTTTCTCTTCCTGATACGAATGCCTTGTTAAACAAGCAGCAACACACCCATATATGCTGTCTTCCTCAACAGATCAACCGAAGTCTGCCAGGAAATCTTGTGAAGGTCAAATGTAGAGGACAAGAGCAGCTATACTGAGTCACAAAAAGAGGTCCTTTGGTCCAGTACGCTGCCTTTTATAGCAGCCAGTAGCCAGTGTGCAAAGAAGCAGAAAAAGGCAACTACTGTCAAGTTTCCCCTCTATCGTTCAAGCTCTCAGTAAGCAGCAGCTCATGGTCTTCTTAAGCAGGAGTTGCCTTTGGACAAACCATGTTTAATAGTCTGGGCTGAACTTCTCTGCTAAAGTGCCCAAACTCTTTTTAAGTTTTTTACCCTTAAGAACTATGTGTGTACAGCCAGGTGAACAATACGGGGCAGAAGCAGGCTGATAGATCACCTTCCACCTTTGGTTCCTGTGCTTTTTTCCTCACATTTTTTCCTTAAACTCCTGAACAGTTCAGTTGTATGACACTCATACATGCTGCTAACAAAACATGTACAGCTGCAGTTAAATTTCAAGGAGAAACCTCCCTACTCCTGGAAAGGGCAAATTTGTTTTGCTTGATCTATTTTGGTCCATGTGAAAGCAAATTTAAGATCCCTGGTGCTACGGCTTACAGCCTCCCTAACATTTCTCATATTTATGGACATCATGGGACCTAAGAAAAGGAAAAGGAAAGGAAGCCTAAGTATTCAGAGAGCTAGATCCTTAAAATTAATCCATATGCAGTTTCCATCTGACTTGTGGGGCTAAAAGGGTTTATCTCCTGTTAACTTCTGCCTGTATCACTGAACTTCCATGTTGTTTGCATGTTTTACTGGAAACCATGATCCAAACTCTGCTTTCATTTTTTTCACTGTTGTTTCAGATTTGTATTTTGTTTTTCTGGAGGTTTTTTTTGTTTGTTTTCCTAAAGACTACTTCAGGATGCAGCAAAGTTTCTAAGCCACAGAAATAAAGCTAGATTGCAAAGCTGATGTCTAGATGTTCCTTCTGGGTGCAGTCTAACTTGCTGATATCCTTTCTCAGGGATAAATTTTGAGGATAGCTGATCACAGTCAGCTAAAATTTTGCTATCTTTTCTAGCCCTCCCACCCATGGCTTAGCAGTGATGGTTTTAAATGAGGAAGTCATGGTTGTAATTAATCCAACCAGAGCACAGTGATATATTCAAAAGAAAAATAATTTCAGAGTGCATATATACTGTTCCCCGGGTTAATTACCAGAACTTCTAAAAATGCATGGATGTGTGTGTTTTGGTCTTTCTCCCTCACCCCGGTCCTTGCAAACTGGCACCTCCTCCATTTCTGGAAAGGTGCCTCCTATAATGAAATAAGTACAAGAATGTCATTCCCATGCACGTCCTTCTCATCACCCGAAGTGTGGAAAGCTAGGTAATTACAAAGTGACCCCAATGGCTCCACAGAGAACTATAATCTCGAGATTAAGTCCATTTAGGAAGCCTGATACCAAATATCCAACTGCAGCACAGTAAAAACAAAATTCCCTACCGACTATCTCCGCTCATAAAAGTGATTTAGATTGGTTCTCCCCATACATGAGTTCTCTGCTTGCCGTCTGAATCAATTAACAAAGCAAATAATAGACTGCAATGTTTTTCTTTCCAGCCAGGTTTGTGCTTTGTATGAGTGAGCAGTTAAAACATACATCTTAAAATGTAAAATCCTGGAACCTCAGAGGTCCCTTGGCTGCCGAGTGAAAAAGAACCAGCAAAGCTCATTTGCAGGGAACAGCAACCAAAGTCTTGTCATTCCTGCTGGAGATGCCCACTTCGGGATAGGGCTGCAAACTGAACTGCTCAGATCCTCAGCTCCTCTCTGACCATGAACAGAACAGGTTTCTTCACACAGAAATATTAAAGCTTTGACACCTTCCATGTGTGTCACACGGAGGTGCATCCACAGCCTGCAAACACAGGCTCAAAACGGTTCTCACTACCCAAGAACTCAGGGTGCAGCCTGAGCTGCGGAGCTCTCCACAAAAGATCTGACCACCCTTAGCACCTTAGAGCAGGCTCAAAGGAGAGAGCCCAGACCCAGCAGCTTGCACACAGCTGTGGCTGCTTCAAGCCCATGCTGCAGCCAGACCAGCACGCAAGAGTGCGACGGAGAGCACACAGATCACAGCTGAGCATGTTTTTCACCTCTCCTGAGCTCTCCTTCAGCCGTGCAGGGCAGACACGGACAATCTACTTTTCTCATGTTTCAGCCTATCATGTTGTAAATTCTGCTAAGAGGACACGGGGTCTCTGAGTTGCCCCCAGATGCGGAATATCACCCAGATCCAGAGCAACATGCCGATTCGCCATGCGCTTGTTCATGGCTTCTACAGAAATTTAGCAGTCAAATTCACACTAGGCTGAACTCCTAAAAACATAAATAGACTGCCTGATACATCTGTTAAATCCCAGGGGGCAAACAGCAGAGACTGTTCTCCTCTCTAGCAACTGTTGCAAGAAGAAGTGCAGCACCCTGTCCCCAGAGACACAAAGATCTCCTCCCATCCCGCGTGTAGCTTTGCTGCAAGAAGGAGGCGATCCCGAATCCGGTGACTGCCTTATTGTGCCGGGCAGAGCGCGGGAGGTGGATGGAGGAGTCTCAGTCTCAGAAAACTCCCAAGTGCACCGACATGACCGTGCAGACGTACAGGTCAGCTCTGGCACAGGCACACGCAGCCGGCTCAGGCTATTTATACTTTGCCTGCTTGGTTGCCGTCTTACTTTCCAACGTAGCTGCAAGAACATTGCTGTCCAGGCAAGAGCATGAAGGATTTACATCCTTCTAGGGTAACACGGGCGGTGCATACTGCCAGGTGATGTGACTGAAGAAACAGCCCCAGAAAATCCCCAGAAGCAGTGCAGATAAAGGGAAAAGCATCAGGAGCTCTGGAGAGCTGGCAAGATAAATTTTAAGATGACTGAGCAGAGAATAGTGCTAAGGCATAAACATAGCTGTACTCTGTTTATTTTCATTCTCTTTGAAAACTCAGAGGCTTCCATTGCCCAGGGAAAGATGTGGAAAAAGGTGGGCAGACCCCCAATTATCACACAAAGTCTCCACCGTCATGAAATCTCCAGAGTCTTTATTCTTTGGCAGACGCACTGATAAACATGTTTTATCAATTGGCCACTGTAAACAAGGCTCAGTCTTGCTTTTGAGCAAGATAAATACGAAATGCAAGTTAGGTAGATGCCTGCTAGCCAAACCTGATTCCTAGGAGAGATGGGGGAAATGCAGAAAGGAAGATCCTTGTCAGAGCAAAGATGAATAATATCTTGCACATGAACACGTCAGATGCTTGAGAATCCAACTTAGGAACTATCCAGTTTCCAGTCACATCATCAGCGTTTACTCTGGAGTAAAAATTAGTGACTTTTTCCATTAAATTCTATTGATCTATTTCTCCACCTAGAAGCTCCTTCATCTAAATCACCAGTTTATTGTGCCTCTGATAGTTTAAGAGGATGTCATGGGAGCCATTGAAGAGTCACTTAAAGTGCTATTCGTCCTACCACACATAGGCAAGCTATGTTTCCATTTGAAGCCTTCCTGCACAAATTAAATCTTTCAACATGAAGTGGGCTTTGTTTGCAAAATTAAAGTAATACCTATATGTATTTTACATGTTCACAGACTCTTGCAGAAGGCTGGCTAAATCACTCTGCTCTTCAGCTGTTTAGGCCTGAAATGCAAAGGGAATATTAACTGATGAAATCCACATACACTGGTTACAGCTTTCTAAACGGGATACAGGTTACGGGATGCTTTTTCATCAGCAGGTGTAAACGGGGTTTGGCAGTTTACACACATAGATGGCTCACTCAGGGCCTAAAATAGAATATGCTTTGTGTTCCTGACTCCTCCCATAGTCTACCTAAGGATAGCAATTTAGCAGTTTTGCCAGCTCAAGTAGCAGAGATTTTTGCTTTGACCTGGGAGGTCCTGGTATATTCCGTGACAGCCAGTGTCACCCACAGTGTATTTTGAACGTGAAGAATAAATGAACAGCCAGTCCTGGCAGCAGGCAGAAGTTCACTGTTTGAGCACTGTGTGGTAGGAGGGTATGTGAGGTACTTCACTCTTTGGAAGGGTGCCTCCTTCCAGAAGATGCCCCTGAGCATTTGGGATGATATATGGTCTGAGAGACAGCCCTCCAAAAAAGGAGATACAACTCTCTTATAACGCCCTTCTTTCTGGCAGCGTTTCCACAAAACTTTGGAAAAGAACAATTTTCTGGTTATCCTCAGCTTAATAAGCAACAGAACATGGCCCTCTTACCTATTTGTGTATATTTTATGCTTTGGGAGAGACACTGATATCACAACTTTGGAAAATTGACAAGACACTGATATCACAACCTTGGAAAATTGACATTACATGAAACAGAAATAATCCCCTCCACTTTAAACCTTACATCCCAAGATCTCTGAACTTCATTATATTACTGTACTGTCCAAAAATGTTAAAAAGTGTTTCAGGCATTCCGCTGAGCAACTAGAAGTAGAAATTCCTTTCCCAAATCTTCCCAAATCTCAAAATGTATAAAGTAACAAACAGTACAGTGGTGGAAAAAATAAGAAGAAGGAGGAAAAACTGTCTTCCATTTTGCTGGCACTTTATTCTGGAGGGGAATATGTTCAGAAGCCTTCAAATTTGAGAAAGAAACATTTCACATCTTCCTTTCAAAGTACCATGTTGTTTTGACATTTTTAAAATCTTGCATTTCACCATATCCCACAAAGTTTAAAGAGTGAGCATTGAAATCAGACATGCTGATTTCCTCAGAATGAAATACTTCCATTTGTCCTGAAAAAACTTACTCTCCAAAGTCTTTCACAGACAATTTGCTATTTCAAATCAGAATTAACAAATCTCTGAAACTTTCTCTTCTCTGCCTGATGTTACAACATAAAATCTGGCCTCTTGCAAGCAGATGAGGAGAATATTCCTCCAAGGGGAACTGTAGCTCTTCGACACCTAATAGTCAGTCCCACAAAGAGTACAAGATCCCAACACAGAAAGAGGGATAACATTCAAATGGCTCACTTCTTCCACTGTTTGGCTTTTCTTGGACTGTTCTGTGGATTTTCATTAGGCTCCCAAGTTTGGAGAACTTTTATTATTGTTATAAACTCTGCTTATGAAGTGGATTTTCTAACCCTTTCATGCCAGACATTTGGCTAAGTTCAAGCATAGTATCAGTTTAATATCTGACACACAGTCTCACGGGAACCATATCCTGCCACTGAGACGGGAATAGATGTTGTCATCAGATAGATCCATTTGTCCTCTGTGCTTCTAGCAGAGCTACCTGTTTTCAATAATGGCGATATTTGAGGAAAACATCTGTGTTGCCTTGCCATCTGACTAGAGTTCAAGAGAACAACCCGCATGCTGCAAACATTTCTTGGAGTTGTGAACTACTGTTCTATTCAGCATCCAGCTGGAGGTCGATATCCCCAAATATTCGTAAGCGTAGACCAGCAAATGCCTGTCTTTCATCTAGAAACTCCGATTCCTGTGTCAACAAGACCAGGCAGGATTCTTGACCATCTCTCTGCCATCTGTGGTCTCTTTTGGAACAGGTTTCAGACTTCAAATGGCTATGATCAGCTTCAACTGAATGAGGGAGCTAATTCATAAATGACAAGTAAAGAGCCATCACTGAGGCCTAAATGAGTTGAATGCAGAAGTTATTAATTAGTCTGGTTTTAGTATGTTTAGTAATATTCCCAGCAAGTTGTGTAATGAATCGGCTGTGTAACTGGGGACACAAAGGAGTGCCAGCTCATCCTGACATTAACCAGGGCTTCATACTTTGGGAACTGACCATCTGCAGAACAATGACAAGATTATTCAACTCTAATTTTATGGAAAGCAACAGCAATCATCAGCATTCTGGGAGAATCCAGAACTGCACAGGACAGAACCATACGGCAGCTTTCAAATTTCTAATACGACTGCTATTGAAATTCAGAAATGTTCCATTTCCTAAATTATGACTCAGGGAAGATCATGCTTTAGCATCTGTCCTATTTCTGATCATCTCCTGGCACTGGCTAGACATTCACTTGGGCAGCATCTCCATGGAGTTTGTTTTCCTTTCAGTCATGTGCAAAGGACCAAAAGGAATTTGAGAGAAAATTATTGTTATTTTTGCATTCTTCTGCAACTCGGTCTACTTCCTATCTCCAAAGCTCTTTGTAAAACAATGGATTTTCCAGTACATTAGGACTTGCCACTAGCGCAAGGATTTTCGCTGCTCCTGGCAGCCTGCTGCATTGGCAGAGTTCCCTCTGCATCCTCAACCTGCTGCTGATTGATCCCCGTAATCCAATCCATTTTCAACAAGCCACTTCAGCTCCAATAAAAACAAGGAGCTTTGCTGATTGCTGGTTTCAGCTGCAGCTGTTGGAGCCACAAATCTAAAGAGAAATATTTTAAGTCTATTTGTAAAAATTCTACTGCTAAAAATAAAATTATTCACTGCTTTTATTTCATTAAACTCAAAGGGAAATTAATTGCAGCTTTGTTTTATGCATTGTACCTTCCTTATTATTTTATTCCTGTATACCTCTCTTGGTGTGATCATGGTGTTCCTCTAAGTGAATAGGAAAGGACTGAATTTCCCCAGGGCTTTGGCATATTTAAACATGAAATAGCTTGCATAACATGGGTGCTGCAAGCATTTTGTAAACTTTAATTCTTTAATTTAGGAAAGACTGTTCTAATCTGCCCCTTCTACAAAGCACCAGGCAAACAAAAAGCCCACATCACTCAAGAATTCTTGCACTACAATTACAATTTATATCTGAGCTTGAAAAAAAAAAATTGCAAGATAACAAATCCTGACATCCAGACAGCAAATTAGAGATGATTCACAGTGCTTTCAGGTGCATTATTCCAGTTCTGCAGTTAGTTGCAGAATTGAAGTTCTGCATTTTATTTTTAGACCGAATTTGACAAGCCACAGCTTCCAGTCGTGGGATCCAGCAAGGGGGATTGTTGCTGTTGTTGTTGTTGAATAAAGTAGTTATTCCATGTAGTTAATAAAAAAAGAAAGTTTAGATAGCTTATAAATCAACCATCTATTTTGGGAAAAGATTTCAGAAAAGAGCCCTTGCTCTCCCCTTTGTAAAGCATGTTCTCTAAATTCAGAACATTCAACATTGCTCTTCCTCGTATCTTTTCCAGCTTTCTATAAATGTATTTCTGCTCTTAGTATTTGCAGCTCCATAGGTTTGACGAAGGGAGCTGACAAAAATAGGCACCGTGATGGGAGCTCTCAAAGTAGTAGCCGTATTTTGAAGACAGGATATTCCACAACCCCTTCTAGCACTAAAAGTCACAAAAGGAAAATTGGTAAAAGCCGATATATCCTAAGAAAAGCTGTACAGAGAAGTTTACAACACATAGCTGACAACTATGGTAAAATCTGTTTGAGCTATAATTTTTTCAGTTATTTATGAATTATTTGGTTCACTGCAGTAGTTAGTGGCCTTTGGCTAACAGTTTAGCTGTCCTTTTGTTTACAGCTGTTGTCTGCAATAGCTAATTTTACTATGAAGGGCAAGGAGGCAGTAGGAATGGAAAGCACGGGCCAGAGAATTGTATTGGGAAAATTATGAGAGCCAGCAAAATTTTTTTCATTGAGCCTTATACGCTACATTTGGCACAGCAGGGGTTTAATGAAATTTTATTGATTCCAAGGCAAGCTTCCAATGGAAATCTGCCCAGATTCCTGGAGGTCTCTGCTGAGGCTGGAGACCTTAGATGTGCAGATCCTTGGCTGTAGCACTTCTGTTGATGGGTCTGTCCTTCAGACAGCGGACCAGGAAAGCCCCAAAGAAGCTGCTCTGTAAAATGATATTCCTCTCAGCAGTGCTGCTGCCATTTGCTCGGAAACTAAAAAGATCATCATTTCCCAGAGCACTTGTACTGTCTAGGGAGCTTCTGGTATATTAAGAATTAAAAGTGCAATAGTTTCTGGTCCAATTTAGCCAAATATTTATGGAGGGTGGGGAAAAAAAAAAAAAAGGAAATCCTTACAAGCTGAAAAGCCTTGTCCCCCCTCAGTATCGGTGTAGAGGAGAAAAATAACTCAGATGTTAAGTATGAAAAATATTTATTTCAGAAAAGGGAGAAGGATGGAGAGCTGATCACCCACAGACACGAAAAGGACCATCTCAGATAGTTTCCTTGCAAAGGAGAGGACGTATACCCATTTGCAGTGAGGAGGAATGGAGCTGTCACTACCAGATAAACTAAAGCAGTAGAGAAGGATATAATACTGCTTACTCAAGTTCACAGCCAAGAAAGTCTTTTAAACAGCTGATGAGCTTTGAAAAGGACACCTGTATCTGTAAAATAGTTAGTTTACAGTCTTGAAATACACTCAGCAGACGCCAGCTGTTTCCATGCACGAACAGAAATTAAGTAGTAGAGATCTCAAGTTGCCAGGAGAAATCCATCACAAACAGATATGCTCCCTCAAAGCCTGCAATTGGGAAGCAAGTTCTGTTGTTTTCAAATCACGAAAGACTCCCAAGGGCCCACACTGAAGAGTTGGGGAGTTGTCTGACATTTGCAGTTTGGGATCCACCCAAGACTTAGTTCCCTTTGACCATATGAAGCATGTTTATTGGGTGGGAGAAGGAACTCCTCAGGTTACCCTGCCCTCAACTACAGCACAAGATTTCCTCTCTTACAATATATCAAGAATTAATTCATCTAACCCCCTTCTGAAGCAAGATTAATGTAATTAAAGTGGGAAGAGTCGTGCATAACTGGAATAACAGCAGTAATCTTCATTTAATTGAATATCTTTCCTTTTAAAGAGTCCTAGGATAGGGGGTAAGCCTTTGAACAGACATGGCAGCATTGTAGTCTATCTCCACACAACATGGTTTTATTGTGGCACTCCTAATTTTCATTTCTCTAATGATATCTTCTCCGTGTTGGGCTCAGAGGGACTTCTTTCTGCAGATCTCATGAAGCTTCAAGGGAAAATACAAGTTCAATTTCTTGGAGGATTGTGGTTCTCCTAAATTAAACTTTTCTCCTTGTGAAGAGTTTAACCCAATGGGTAGTTAAGGGAGAATTTACTACTGTGGAGAAAGTCACCGCAGCAACTAGTCATCACTTAACATATAATTCTCAGTTCTGATGAACTTTGTCATTTACTTAGACACAAATTAAGGTTTACGCTTGCCTCCCACCTTGTGTAAACAGAAATGTTTTCATGGGGTTTTCACCTAAGCAGACCAGTTTTTCCTGCTAAGGGGTATTTAAATATTTCTTGCTCTATTTCCAAGCCTCACAGGAAAAAAATCAAACACAACCAAACAATTAAACACAACCATCGCCACACTGTACAGATACAGTTCTAAGTAAAAACCACCTGTTACAGTAAACAGCCACAAAGAAGCAGATGTCACAAAGATTTTACTTCCCACACTTACTGGAGCTCGTGGGAGCCCACTATCAGAAAGCAGGGAACCCAGGGGTTTAGTAACATGCAGTAGGAAAATACGTCTTTACAGCACTGGCACCCAAGAGCTGGGAAGGGAAATCAGCCGGAATGGCGTGTTCTTGGGCAGCCTGGTGTCAGGCAGCTCACAGGGCAGGGTCACCGCACCGGAGCACTGACCGCATCTACTCTGCGCTCACATTTCCTTCATTCTCAGATGGGGTCAATTCCCCTCACCTCTGTGACCTCATAATCTTGTTTCTACTTTGTCTGCGTTTCTTTAAATTCACCATTTAAAAAGCACTT
Source organism: Tauraco erythrolophus (assembly GCF_009769465.1). Lineage (NCBI taxonomy): Eukaryota > Metazoa > Chordata > Aves > Musophagiformes > Musophagidae > Tauraco > Tauraco erythrolophus. The sequence goes on along the minus strand of NC_141474.1, from coordinate 26,802,062 downwards.
TAAACAACTGGCCGGTCAGCAGCAGGAGGAGGGAGGGTAAGCAAAGCTGAGGCTGGAGCAGCAAAACAGGCGTGTGAGCATATCCACGTCGTTCTGCCAGCCTTGCGGAGCTCGGGAGAACGGGCAGCTCTCACGCAGCAATTCAGCAGAGCTGCAGGTTGGGTGGGACAGCAAGCAGGAAGAGGGAAATTACGGATAAAATGTAGGGTGCCAGGCTCCTGCGTGCCTGCACACTGGATTCTGCCCAGTTTTGTGGCAGACACCGATCCGCTAATCTGGAGAACAAAATAGATGTAAAGAATCCCAATTCACTTCAGATCAGCTTATATACTGTTAAGCAATTGTTTTTATACCATCTCTGTGGCACAGCCAGCTTCCAACTGATGTGGATTCAGAGAAAACCACTTGGAATGAAACTGTCTGAAAGTCTCTAAATGCTTCAGACCATTGCCTTGTGCAAACTACAGGCAACAGTGAAGCTCGGCTTAAAGTGGGGTTTATGCAGAGGTGGAGAAGTGGATGGAAATAACTTGGGGGCGTTCCAGTGCTTGGGCTGGAGATTCCCATTAATCATATCAGTCTGTACCCAACACACAAAATTTGCTGGTAGAGACTATCCTTATAGATGTGATAGATGATAATAATTAACAAAGGCAGGTGGTTTAGGCACAGACTCAAGGCCCCGACTGTTAGAGCACCACTGACTTCAAGGGAATTGCTTTAACCCTTGAGTTGGAGAAAGATGGTTTCTATTTACTTTCCAATGAAAATTCCTTTAGAAAGCAATTGTTCTGCTACAGCAAATGAAAGTTTGTGCGCAGTATTTGGGCAAGATGTGCTATAGGAAGAGCTCACAAACACCAGGGTATAAGTTGTTATATAGCCACCAACTTCGCTACAGTTCTGGGCCCGTACAGTAATACTGTCAAAGAGGGAATTGACCGTAGAGTGTGGACCTTCAGCACCACTGGTTTTACGGCAGAAAGCCCAATAGACTCCCCTGTTCAAGATTTAATGAAGCCTAGGATTTCCATGTCCTTTGTGCTCTTCCAGTCCCACTCCTTATTCCTCCTGAAACTCACATCCTATTCTCTATAGTTATTCCTTTTTATTTTTCATTCTTCCAGACTCATTTCTCCCTCATCCTTCTGCATTGTTTACCGTAAGTAATGAACAATGAGTCCTCAAAACTGGATTTTGCTGTGATGCAAACTGGACATTATGCTTAGCTTCTAAATGGATTAATTAGTCTGATCCAGTTACATCTCTTACTAGAACGCCAGTGCCATCCTGAGTACGTATATACAGTGTTGCTTTGTATGGTGTGGATATACTCTGATTTCTTCAGTCAAAGCATTTGGCCTTCTAAATATGAGGTAGGGGTGGGGGTGGATTTCATTCATTCGCTGCCTCAGAGAAGCTGATCTCTTTCACAGCCTCAAATTTCAGTTTAAAAACAAGAAGAAAAGCTGGTGAAGAGAAATTGCTTGAAAAGCAGCAATCAGGCAGAAGGGATGGTGCACAAGAGAAGAGAAAAGGGTTGTAGGATGGAGTAGGTGTAGGTATTACTGCACACGTTGAAACTGACAACATAACGCATGTCACGTAATTCAAAAATGGTGCCATTTCCTTGAAAATCAGAAGCTAATATATGCAGCCCTACACTGTGCAAAAAATCAATCTTTCACCTTGCCTTGGAAAAAAACCCAACATGCACTATGATTTATGGTAGAGGAAAAGAAGCTTAGATTTTCTTTGACTTCGTGCAGTACTCCTTCCACATGTCTAGTGTACTGCCTGCAGCTATGTTTCTTGTGGAAGGTAAGCGTGTGTGTCAGCACTGCCCCTAACATACTTACAGACACTGATGAGTTTTTCTAACATTCTCAGCTTTTTTTTTTTATTTTTGTTAATTGCTATTTCTTGCTTTTCTCTTTAAATCCATTTATTGTATTTGCTTTTTCAGTCTGCGGGCAGTTTTATTTGCACTGATTTAAGATTCTTGGACACTTCTTAATGATAAACATCTCTAGTGAAATACCCATGAAGAATGACTTAGCTCTGTGGTGGAAGCTATTAGTGTTCTGAGTTTGACCCCAGAGGCCACATCTAGAGGTAAGAGAATAAAGTCCTTAATTGCGGTCAATTGCATCTTTGATCTTTCTACTGTGCTGGCCCACAAAAGGGCAAATGATGACAACTCTGATGCTACTTCTATGGTAAATAAGCCCGTATTTCTGGACACTTATAAAGTATTCATTCCCATTTTGCCTAGAAAGAATGACATAGATTAGCAGGTTTTGCAATGTAGGTGCATGAATGGCCTTCCAGCAGCTTTGAAATCCTCTCTATGAATCCAAAAGCAGACATGTAATAATTGCTGGTCACTCCCGATCTGGAATGGGTTTGACCTGCTGACCTCAGGGTGAAAGGCTCTGTACTGCATTACCACTCCCAAGAGCTCTCTGACTGTCTCTGAGGTTGGGTTTTTCATTATTTTGTAGTTAACCTCAAGACGGCATCACCTACAATGGATAACATCTGCAGAACACTATCTAGGCATCTGAAGATTTTTTTGCTTTACAACTAATCATTGGCACTCAATGAATCTGAAGGTTAAAAAGAAATTGCATGGCTGAATACTCACTGCAGAAACAGTAAAATCAGAACGTGGGGGAGGAAAAACCTTAATAGAGCCTTCCTGCCACTGGTATCTTTTTTCACTTATTCATAGAGTCTTTGACATTTCTTTTCAAGTAATGGAAGATGTAATGATTTGGGGGGAATTCATCAGAATTTATTCCTTTTAGCAAGAGAGAATCAATCAACCAACCACCTTCCAAAAATACCCAACAAACTATTCTAGATGAACATCAAGAAAGTTTTAATTTGTGTGATGCCTATACTTGTGGGTTCCATCTTTTACCACTCACTCAGCTATTCAGACGTTTCACTCATTCATTCTGATGCCATCCCCTGTAGAAGATGCACACAAACAAGCCTTCCAGTGGGATAAGCACCATGCAAACACATGCCAACATTCTGACTTCTTCCAAGTTAGAAGCAGTCTGCACTTAGCAGTTTGTTGCGAGCAGCCCTTTCGGTCCTAAAATGTTAATTTCTACAATTCAGAGTAGGTTTTCTCAAAACTCAATGTAGAAAATATTGTCCAGCATGACAGACATCTTAACCACAAAAAAAAAAAAAAAAAAGCAAGCAAAATGCAACAAAACTATCCTTTACATCTCAATGACTTTCTGTCATTGCTAAAAACTATTTAAATATCCACCTGGCATTCTGCAAGGGTGACATTAGTGGCCTCATTATGGTGCTAGCCACAACAGGAATGAAAAAAGAACCACTTATTAGGAGGTCTCCACCCACAGTAGATTTAATCACTGGAAGTCACATTTTCTCCCATTAACAATAAGTCTTTATTAATTCTGGTTATTTGGGAAGCTCTGCTTATATACCTTTGCATACAAATGACAAATCATCACTTAATGAGCATGAACCGATTTCACATTGAACTGTCCATCTCATAAGCATCAAGATGTCCAAGAAAGGAAACTCGCTTGTTTATTCCCAGCAGTGCTTTGGGATACAGCCTGCAAAAGCAGTGGGAATTAGACATGAGGAAGCAGCAAGACATTTTCCTCATTACATTTTCACCCATCAATCATAGATCTCTTTGAAATCTGGCTACTGGCCACTGGTCCCTGCTGGGAAAATGCTAGAAGTGCAAGAAAAAGGGACATTTTTCCTCTTTGTGCCAACTTTCAATGTAGAGTTAACTTGAAGCCGCAAGTAGCACAGCCTAGCTCCTCTCTGGCAGATCTCTGAAAGGAGATCCATTGTGGAATTTCACAGCTGGATCTCAGCATCTCATTCTGCTCCATAGTTTGACATTTTGGACATGTTTCACCATTGTTTCCCCAAATTTTCATCTGCAACTTTGTTAAAAGAATAAATTAAAAAGAAGTTCAGTCCATCAGAGAGTGTGTTCTGTTAAATTTCTTTTTTCCCGTACAACAGGAGGCCAATGAATAGAGAACTGAGGGCGGACACATTTTTGTAGATATGGTATAGAAGAACAAATTAGATTTAGAGAAAACCCCAACCGATTGAGCCAGCTGGCATTTTCTGGCCCAGATTTCTAGGACTTCATAAAGCAGTCTGGTTGGTTTGGAGAAGAAACTCACTCTAGGGTGGTCATTGTTTGTTGGCAGGAAAGGCAAAAGCAAATATCACTACCTCTTGGATGAATGAAACAGCTCCAGCGGGCATGGAGCCAACAGTACTGTGGGGAGATGCAGTGTATGCCCAAGCTTCTGATCTCCTTTTTGACACTGAGGAACTAGGATGAGACCAGGCCACAAGCCATATGGGAAAATATGACCCCAGGAAGCGGTAAAACCAAAATAGTCAAGGCAGAAGAATGTTCCTGGGGAAATTAGGAAAACACAATGTGAAGATGACAACTTCTAAAATGGCGCAAAACCAACATTTTAGAGCAGCCAGATGTCGAGTCTGCAAGTAGAGAATCTCTAGGATAAGTCTAGCTCATAGGCAGAGAATCTTTCCTCTAAAATTCTTGCTTTGCTTTTCCATTTTGGAGGTTTATTCTGTCTGACAACCTCTCTATTTGCACTTATGTGGCACCTAGACACAGTGACTTTGGAACAGGTGAATTTCCACGTTCCATATTTATCATTGAGACACCCAGGAGGTGTGGGGCTCAGTAGTGAATCTGGCAAGGGCAAGCGTTTTGAAGAAAGATTGAAAGCTGGCCTTGGAAAAACAAGACAGCTGTTGATCATTCATGATGTAAATAATTTTCACTACTGGCAAAAACAAGGGGTCGCCTGTATTCCTTCCCATATCATCACTACTTAGACATAAAGAACTCTGCAAATCAATTCCTAGGCTTTTGGGGAAAAAAGAGAAAAGAGGAGAGGAGAGGAGAGGAGAGGAGAGGAGAGGAGAGGAGAGGAGAGGAGAGGAGAGGAGAGGAGAGGAGAGGAGAGGAGAGGAGAGGAGAGGAGAGGAGAGGAGAGGAGAGGAGAGGAGAGGAGAGGAGAGGAGAGGAGAGGGGAGGGGAGGGGGAGGGGAGGGGAGGGGAGGGGAGGGGCAAGAAAAGCAAAGCAAAGCAAAGAAAAGCAAAGAAATAAAGAAGTTGGCATTCAAGTTGACTGTGCTCTCTTCAAAGTCCTGGACCAGCTCTGACCATCTCCTGGATCTGGACTCTCTCACTAGAATGGAATTTCCCAATATACCATGGTCATTCTGGCACCTGTTTCTCTGCAGCAGCTACAAATCTCCTGCAGGTCACAGGTCTCTGTAAAAGGAAAAAAAATTACCCAAGTGTTCTTAGCCTGGGCCTGGAGATCAGGAGAGGGACAGAAATGCACGCTTTATCCAAAGAAAACTCTGCCTGGCTTTACACTGCTAATAGCTCAGTGGGAAAGTCTGTTTAACTGTGCACATCTTGCAGAGATTTCTGGGATATAACCTGTTAGACCCTCACCTAGAACACATTTCTTCAGCTTTTGAAGGCTTGCTTGTCTGCAGGATGTTTGCCAAGCAAAAGAAATGAAGATTAGGGAGCAAAGAAACCCAGTGGCAGCTGTGCATCAGGTCCCAATTAAGACATCAAACTAAACCCTTCAGCCCTAGTTCTCAAACATCCTTGTATATAATATTTCCCATGAGGCTGGAATTCTTCTGCAGAGTTTATGCCGGCTTTAATGTATAGCATCAGCGTTCAGCAAGCTTTCACGGCATTCATATTGCTGTTTGAGACAGCAGGGTATGTTTTTTCACCCCCATCCCTCCAAAGATAGGGGCATGCCCTGTGTTATGACATGACTTGGACTGAGGGAGCAGGTCTGAACTGTTTGGCATGAAGATGCATCTGAATCTGACACTGAGTCATGCTGGTTCTGAGCATTCTAATATCCTAAATCCTAATTCTACCCTTAACTTTATAAGAGATATTTGATCCATTACACATTCAATCAAAAGGGAATTCAACTGCCAGGATCAATCTCACCTAAGACTGGGTAGAGAAGGCAGGTCATTGTACAAGAGGCTGAGAAGTCTTCAGAGTAAAAGTCCACTTACTACAGCTTCGAGTGACAACCACCTGATTGTGTTTAAGACACTCTCTGTACAGTTCCTTTCTGAACCAGTGCACTTCGGACCTAAAAACCACTTCAGTTCAAGGCTGAAGTTTAGAGGCAATTGATCAAGACCTCTCCATCATGGCATCTGATGCGGGTTCAGGTCCCAAGGAACATTTCACCCTGACCTCACTGAAAGTCCCATCTGTATGTCCCCTGCATTACTGCAGGAAATCTTGTACTGTTTTCTGCAGTCTATTGGAAAATAGTCATAGTATCACTGCAGATTCTCACCATGAAGACAGTGCAATGTGCCTGGCTCACTAGCACAGTGAAACCATACATTGCTCCCTGCTGAGAGGACCTAAGTTACCCAGCTGTCCTCACTAACAATTAACTGAATAATCCTGTAGGATATCATTTAAAATTCCCCTCACTGCACTTATGAGACAGCCCTGCTGTGAACAGGAGCAGCATGCCCAGAGTCAACTCCCACTGCTTCACAACAAAGAACAGATTTGGTTTGAAAATAACAGCAGTAAGAACATCTATGCTGCCAAATAGCTGAGCTCCCTGGTTTATTGTCAGATCCTGATTCTTCAATTGTCTATGGTGCTTTCCCTTGGGATCTCTTTGAGAGTGAACTAGCTAATTCCTTCACAGAAATCTCAGCGAATCTCTAGAAGCAGCTTGTTTGAGCAACCACTGCCATTAAGAAGGTAGGAGCATGCTGTCCAGCTCCCTGAACACTATCACAGTTAAGCACATCCCTCATTTCAAGCCCCATGATGTGAAACATATCCTTAATGCAAAAACATGGCTACTGTTACAGGCTATGACACAGTCTGAAGCTTTTTCCATGCTATATGTGGCTCAGAAGGGACCAAGAAAAGTACTGTAAAGCATTGGACAAGGCCCACTCACCTTGGAAAAGGCTAGCTTTGAACTTGGTGGATGCAAACCACTTTTCTCTACATAGAGCTGGGAGTCACTCCTTGGAGTGGAGGCCTTTAGAAGCAGAGATTTAGCTGACAAAAAGCCTAGTAGGACTGTGATTCCACCAGTCTTGTACCCACTATGAGATTTCCCAGGAACATCAGTTCCAATGGAGAACAGGTACAAGTTCACTGCTGCATGGGCATGCAATATGAGGTTTAACCTGGCATTACTCCAGCTGCAAGAAGACAGACAAAACCTGAAACAGAATATTGTTAGATAGGGTCTAACAGGACTTGTCTGCTCCATTTCATCATAGTATCTGCCTGGACAAAATCCCTTCTCTGAATTTCTTTGAATTAGCAGAGAGAACCTGAATCTCTTCAGTACTCTACATGACAGTAAAAGCTCAGCGTGTTTCTGATCCTGAGCTAATCATTCAAAAGCCATCTTCAGTGTCTTTCTGAGACATGGCTGAAAGAACTTCCTTGTAAAAGTTGGGAGTTCAGCTCAAGTACTTGAGCAACATAAGTCTAAGTTTCTGCAGCTTTTCTAGGACCAATAAGCCAAACAGCCAAATACAACGTGCATAATTTCTCTGCCATTATAGAGAAGGCATTGAAAACCTTTTTTGGGGCAAGTTAGTTATGCAAAGCAGAGGATGACAAGGCAAAATGGCTCTTTCAGAACTACTCTAAGGTTGTGAATGACAAAAGCTCTATGAAAATCTGCATAGTGTTGGAGCCCAAGATGAAGAAGAAGCACCCACCAGGAATTTGGGTATATTGCTGTTGAGAGGAGGTTTTAGCACTCCTGGTCTTTGGCTGCAGATTGAAGTGTCAACAGTTCGAGTTCATTTTTAAACACATGCATGATATCAAAATGTGATCTCTGGACATAATTGCTCTTCAGAATCAAAGAAATAAACATGTCTAGGGGTAGTAGAACTAGCAAAGTTCGGCTTCCTACAGATGCATGTCTAAGGCTAAATTTCTTTGCTGTCTAACAAGAGTGATCTTGTGCTTTTAATTGTCTCACGTTACCCAGCCTCTGATTTCCATGACATTTCTAGCAGCTTGATACTTTTGGAAACTGCACTCCTCTGTTATACTTGTGGTTAAAATAAATCAGCAGATTTTAACACTGTTGGGGCGGGCAGGGAGTGGGGGAGATGACGGAGACAAACAGACATATGGAGCATGTAATGGCATGTTTCTCACTTCCTTAGGAAACCAATCTTAAAAGATAGAGATGGCAGAGCCCTACCACATTCTGCCGCAGTGGAGTTTTAATTGGTGAGCTAGATGTCAAGAAAATCCTCTCACTAAAGAAAAGTAAGAAAAAGAGCTTATTGCTCTTTTGTGAGTCATCTCTATCCAGCCCCTTAAACTACACAACAACTAACACCTTTGTTGGAGGTAGAATAAGGAAAAGATAAATTACTTCTTAAAATGCAAGTCAGATGATGAAGATAAAGTTTCAGAGTAGCTAATTCCCCTTTTCAACACCGGATTTAGACAAAATTAGTGGTACTGAGTATGATCTAAGGTTTACCCATGAAGTTGCTTCCTGGGGTTAAACATATTAGAGAATTGGAACAGTTAAGGAAAGGTCCCTGCATATACTTTCATAACCTGATTTATGTTCTCTTTTATCTCAGACTCTGCCTCTTCAAGTAATCTTTCAACTAACCTACTGAAAATACAGGAAAGGAAGACAGAAGTTGGAACATTCCTGAAATTGTCACCAGAAGACACATCAGTAATTTACCTGGCAACACTCTCCTAGGGAGCACTTAGGTTTGAAGAGGTAAAAACCAAAACCAAAACACACAAAACAGTACGATTTTTATCAATAAGTTAACAGTAAGTTATATATCAGAGGTTTGTAAACTAGCTCAGTGAAATTAGGATGTGACTTACAGACCAGACTCTGAATTTGCATGTATTTTTCAAGAACTCAATTTCCCCAATTAAAGCAAAAAAAAGACATCAGGAGCAACAAATGATTCCAAAACTTGCAAAACACTTCCAAATTTGATGCGAGCCATGGATTGCTAAGTATCCATTGGTCAAGGACAAAAATGGCTCCATAATCATCCTGATTGTATTTTATTTCTTTGTTTTAACATTTGATGGTGTCTGCCTGTGAATGCTAGACATTCATATGACATTTAGGAGACCTTACTGTAGCATTCTGTCTGATTTTTAAGTCTCTTCTTTTTAAGACTCTAGTCTGGGCGAGCCATGGAACCTCAGGGCTCTTTGGAGCACTCTTAGGATGCAGATGTGCTCGTCTAGCTCTGCCTCCTTGTGGTTCAACTGCTTATCCCCAAGGACAGTCCTGAGCCTGAAACATCTTAAGTATTTTCTTTCCCTAATCAAAGGAGGAAGCTTGGCACTGAAAAGAGCAAACCAACACAGAAAGGCTTCATATGGACTTTCTACACACTAGCACTTTAACCTCAAAACATAAGTAAGATTACATATTACACAAAAGGCAAATCACCACACTGCTTCATCCTTTCCTTGGAAGTCCTTGGAAGAGTTAGCCAGCGTGCAAGGGGACAGGGCTGGTAGCAAGACAGATGTGCTCCTGCCTTTTATTATTATCACCCAAATGATGCTCTGATCAGCCTCTGCAGGAATCATAAACTCCTGCCAGGAGATTTTATTTCTACAAAAACCATCTTCTCCAATGCCAGTGTCAGCCAACTCTCCTTGGCAGTGCCCACCTCACCACTGTGGTATCGCTCCCACTGTTCGGTATCAGTAGTGGATCACTTACTTATGCCAATGGCATCTTGGTGCCAGCTCGATGCCAGCACCTGCAGGGTCTATACATCAAGAGGAGCAGAAGGAAAGCAAAGATCAGTATTAAAGTCAACAGCCAACATGTTGACCATATTCAGAGTCTTGTGTATTGCACACTGCTTCCAGTCTAACAACATTACTCCAAAGCAACACTTCCAATTCACTCCCAAATCAGAGAACAATTCAGACATAAACGGGCAGAGCCCTACCTTTGCAGGTGGGAGAGGAAAAGGGACAATCAACAGGCAAAACAGAAGGGGAAAATGAGGCCATGGGAAGCTTCTGAAAACTTGTTGGTCAAGTCAGTATTTTTCAGTCTGTCTGTGACTGTTGCACCTGCCAGTCTAATGCTATTAAATGCCCTTTCAGCTGTTATCTGAATGGGTCTGGGTCCAGTCTCAGAGCCAATTCACTTCCTAACAGAAAGAAAAGACAAAAACAGCCATGAGGAGATGGAGGAGGAAATAGGAGCGAGAGTAAGGTACTGACTGATAAGGAAAGACATTCCCTCTCTCTGACCTGACCTTGGCTCAGAGGTAGGTGGAAGTCTTCCAGGGAAATTCCTGGGAGCTGCCCAGCTCATTTCTCAGACCAAAGAGGTCCAATTTGGAATCAACTTTTTTTAAGCCAAATGTGCTCAGTGAAAAGGCCATCTTTCCCTCTTGCAGAGCATCCTGCCCCTGGCTCTGGGCCACTGCCACATTTCAAATACAATTGAACACATTCCCAAACATTTTCCTGACTCCTCTCCTCTTGGGAGAAGTTCCCAATTGTTCAGCTTGATCTTGCTGTTTTCCTATTCCCCTGGAAAGAGCCTGGGGAAGCAGAAGCCACTCAACGGTCTTCTGATGAGGTGAGATAACACTGGTTCCAGGGAGATTTCAACCAAATGCCACTGATGTGTTTGACATTGGTAAAGCCTGAGCAGAAAGTGTTCTGCATTGAATTCTAACACTTGTTTTGGCTGCGCTGGGCCTTATCCTAAAGCAACTGTTCATGTATTTGACTGTGCTGTGAGGCACAATCCCTCAATTGTCTGAATGCATATTTACACAATGTTCGCAAATCTGTTATGCTGAAAAAGATCTATCCTTTAATTACCCAACACAGTCAACCACCTTCATTGGGATCCTGCCCAAGTTTATTTAAGAGGAGGAAAAAGTTATTATGAAAATCACCACAGCATTCTTTTCTTTTTGAAACGAAACATTTTTGTATCAATGCATAAACCACAAGAATGATCATCAGTTTAATAGTTTCCTGCGGGTGAACTCTTTCAAGTTGAGCTGTCAGTTAGGAGCATGGGTGGGGAGCACATTTGGAGGAAAAGCGAGAATAATTCCCTTTCACAACACCCCCTGAAGGCAGCCAAAGATCAGAATTACTCTGGGAAAACTTGCTTCACCCTCCACATGTTGTGGGCAGGTCTCAGCCTTCACCATTCAGCAGCGTCAGCATGTGCCGAGGAAAAGCCATTCTTCAGCAGGTTGATACCTCTGACAATAAGTACACGATGTTCTCTGATCTGCAGGTGAAGAGAAAACATCACACCCCTGGATTTGTGCTGCTGCCCCGAGTGCTGGATGATTTGCACTGACTCACAAAAGGGGTGTTATGTGGGCAATGAAGATAGAGGAGAAGGTCATAAAGAAATTGTTTTCTATGTATGTTATAGTGTTTGGTGCTTTTCATGCAAGGTACGTGCATAATCTTAAATGTGACGCCTTTTTAAAACAAAGATTTTTTTTTTCAGAAAAGCTGCTTTTGTTGGATTGAATGCACATATAATCACTTTCTGCATTGAACATGTTAATTGCAGTCTTGTAATTAGCAAAACAATACATTCTTGGGGGGAGGGAAGGAATGTCCTAGTGCAATGGGAAAGTACTCTTTTCTGATGAAGGCATTGTATATTTGGGACCTTGGGTAGCCAAAATCTCTTCCAGCAAGTGGCCACATGATCTTCCATTGACATTGCAAAGACTCTCATCCCTCAGCTATCAGCAGTGGCTTCTAATTCTGTCCAGAACTTGCTGTCATTCTTCGTTACAAACCCATGGCTTTTCTTTAAATACTTGCTAAAAAAATAAAATATTTTAGCAAGCGTTTTTATTAAAAACAGTGGCTGAATTTAGGTTTTGTGATTTTTTTCAGAACTTTAAGCATACCTTTCAGTTTTGAAGATGTTTCAGCGCTGGCACTGCTTGTTTTACCTCTGAGATTTTTACAGGGGATGTGGTCAGAAATGAACATTTTCTCATGCTTTTTCATGAAACGTAAATGCCAAGTAAATTTCCAAGCCACTAGAAGCTGAGGTGCCCAATTTCCAGGTTGCCCACTTTCAGAGACATCAATGGAGCTGATGAAAATCAGCTGATGAAAATGTGAACTGAAATCAAAGCTCACTTTTCAAGATGTCCACCTGAACTTGCCCATTTTTTATAGTACCACTGTGGTCATACTGTTTCCCCACTGTAACTCATATTATCACTGCACAAATATGCTTGATCATGTTTGGAAGAGAGATACAAGAGAAAAAAAAGTTCATTAAAAATCAAAACTGGATAATGATATATAAGCTCAGACAAATCAGAATCAATGATGCACATGGGAGTGAAGAATATAACGTTAATCCCATGATTCAATATTTCTCATTTTTTGTGTTGGATCAGGAATTTGTTCTGTCTTGTCAGGGGTCCCATGATGCTGGGATCCTTAATTGTGATGAAGCTCACAGATGTCTTGCCTCTCTCTCCTCCCACAAGCATTATCATGGTAACGCTGGAAGGGAGGGATGCCATCCAGAGGGACCTCGACAGGCTGGAGAGGTGGGCCCGTACCAACCTCATGAAGTTTAACCAGGCCAAGTGCAAGGTCCTACATCTGGGTCATGGCAATCCCAGGCACAAATACAGACTGGGCGGAGAATGGATCGTGAGCAGCCCTGAGGAGAAGGACTTGGGAGTACTGGTGGACGAGAAGCTCAATATGAGCCGGCAATGTGCTCTTGCGGCCCAGAAGGCCAACCGCGTCCTGGGCTGCATCAAGAGGAGCGTGGCCAGCAGGTCAAGGGAGGTGATTCTCCCCCTCTACTCTGCCCTCGTGAGACCTCACTTGGAGTATTGCGTCCAGTTCTGGAGTCCCCAACATAAGAAGGACATGGACCAGTTGGAGAGGGTCCAGAGGAGGGCCACGAAGATGATAAGAGGGCTGGAGCACCTTTCCTATGAGGACAGGCTGAAAGAGTTGGGGCTGTTCAGCCTGGAGAAGAGGAGGCTCCGGGGTGACCTTATAGCGGTCTTCCAGTACCTCAAGGGGGCCTACAGGAAAGATGGGGAGAGGCTGTTCAGGAGGGCCAGTTGTGATAGGACAAGGGGTAATGGTTTTAAAATAGAGGGAGGTAGATTCAGGTTGGATATTAGGAAAAAATTTTTTACCATGAGAGTTGTAGAACACTGGAACAGGTTGCCCAGAGAGGTGGTGGATGCTCCATCCCTGGAGACATTCAAGGCCCGGTTGGATGAGGCCCTGAACAACCTGATCTAGTTGGAGATATCCCTGTTCCTTGCAGGGGGGTTGGACTAGATGACCTTTGAAGGTCCCTTCCAGCCCTAACGATTCTATGATTCTATGATTCTATGGTAGCCTAGTGCTTCTCCAAAGCACATAGCATGTAGAGAATAGACTGCCTATCCCTGCTCCTGACACAAAGAATAACCTTGAGTGAAAAGTCACCCACTGCCTGCACCTTAGCTCCTGCACCTTAGCTTCTCAAGTGCTTAATAATGCCTACAGCAAAGGTAAGTTGTGGGGTAGCTGCCAGCAGTTTAGAGAAGTTCTGAGATCCTTTGATGGAAGGATGATAACTGAACTTGCATTTGAAATAATTTTTCAAATGTCTTTTCGCTAACCCTTCTTTCTACTTCTCTGTTGTCTAAGCTATAAACAGGGCTTTCCTTTTCCTCTGTGTAACAATAAGAAAGAATAAAAGGCCCTTTGGCACCATAGCATCTTACTTTAATTAACAAGGCAGATTTAAAATAATCACAGATCTTTAGCCATTATTTAGACTAAAGCATTACCATGATCAAATGTAATTTAAATTATTACTGCTGTAGAAAAAATTCTGTTCTGGCTTGACAGGAAAACAGAGATACGAATTGTTTCCACTGTATTAGAATAGAAGCTTTCAACCTTTTACTGCTTGAGGACCCTGACAAATTTTCCAGTAAGGAAATGTTTAGAAAATTCACATGTGGGATCCTGTATCACACAGTACAGCCTGATTTTGCCCCATTTTTAGAAGCCTGTTTCACAGGCTGAAAATCCCTGACCTACATGGTCTTCCCCACATCTCTCCATGCACAAGGCCCCAAAGTTCAAGCCTGCACCACGCTGTGGAGTGTGATGCCCAGACACCAATTTCTAGTGTTGGAAGTGGACTAAGGTTCGCTTTGATGGGTGAAAGCTATGCCAGAGAGTAATTTAGACCTCCAGAGCAGCCCAAAACCTGGAGGCTGCAAAGACAATTCCATCTTTATCAGTGGGTATTGCTGTATTGCTTCTGTGGGTGGGTTTTGAGCTGCAGCTTTCAGAAAGGAGCACCACAGGGAAGGTGGCTGTCTGTAGCTGAAAATATGGGGTTCTTCATGTTTGTTTTTCTCCTTTCAGATCAGCAAATCTGAGTTCTTTCTGGGAAATCCTGTCATCTGCAGACAGTGAGACAAAACCAGATCTCCCTTTCTCATTCATCAAGGAAGCATGACAGCCATGGTCCAATGCTCTGGCATTGGAGCAGATACTGAAGACTATTTAATTAACAACGTGATTGGGATTTTCCAGAAAAATCTGCTCTAATTAAAAACCGTCAACACAAATTTGCAAAGGAGCAATGATTATTACAGTTATAAATACAATACAGTGGGGCTAAAAAAAACATGTTATCTATATAACCTGAACACAACTGGTAACATTACTGACTTGCTGTGGTCCCAGTAAACAACTTGAGGTCCTGTTATACTTGGTATTTCCAAAGAGATAATACAGACAGTTCCTGCTCTAAAGAGATGGGATCTATTCTCAGTTTATGCTAAAGTCTCACCCTCTTCTTAGATAGATCATCTTCCTGTGCTTGAACAAGCAAACACACCCTCCTTTGCTAGCTATCTAACCCTGAGAAGGATTACATGCCAAGTAGCTTATGATGTATAATAATACCAAGATCACACTGGAGAGCTGTGGCACATGAGTCCGGCATGTTTTGGAGAGAGGTTGAAGTTTGTGACAGGGAATGGAAGGCCCCATCACATAGGAGTTCACATGCAGGTAACACTCAATACATCAGGTCTATGCACTGCAACAAATTTTCTGCTGTATTGGCACAGAATTTCCCACAGTTCCCCTCATAAAGACAGTTGTGGAGCCCAGCACAATATACTTCAGGGAGAAAGAGATCAAAGTGAAGGGTTATCTCCAGAAATTGTTAAATTCGAATTTCTCCATCATCCAGTGTGTTTGGGGGCAAGGGGAAAGAAGGGTATTTAAAGATGAAAATACCCTTTCTTCTTGGGCAAGAACAGTCCAGGCACCAAACAAGAGCTTCTAGGCTCCTGCAAGTTGTGCCTCTCTACACATGGAGATGGACAGTGGGAAGCTGGAGCCCTTTTTTTCACCCTTATTCCCGGATGCACTGAGCCTTAACTGGAACTCAGATATGGAGTGGTCTTGTAAGAAACCAAATTCTGTTGTGTTGAAAGAAAGTGGGGGGGGAGGCGTGCAGAGGGCAGACAGACCTGCAGCTTTAGGGGTGTTGGTCTGTTAGATATTTTGCTTCAAAGCCACAGTTATCGATGCCTACAAGGGACTTCAGTGGAGCTCTGAAGGTCTGGAGCCTTTGTGTTTTCACCCAGCTCCTTGGCTCACTCCTGTTAACATATGCCTGCTGAATTGTTTGTTGAACACGGACTACAAACAGCTCTTATGTGCCATCAGGTGGGCAATGGGATTTCATGATGCTTCAGATAGTGAGACAAAGAAGGCATACCCTAGATCTCCGTAAAATTTGCTCCTAGTGATAGAGAGAGAGATTTGGGTAGACAAAAGTTTCTTCACCCCAGAGAAAGAAATGTACATCGGTTTTCTGAGCTCACTGCTTCTGGCTTCAGAGGCACACAGGATGCTCAGAGACATGGCTGTTTTGCCAGTGCGTTTGGCTTCCTGAATTGCTCTGCCCAGTATGAAGTAAGAGTGGGAAATTATGGCCAAATTTCCTTCTTCCTTGCACCTTGTGCTGGCAATCTGAGCCTGTGCAAGCCTGCATAAACAGTTCCTTTCTGCAGGGAGCTCCCATTAGTAACAGCATCTTTAAGGCATTCCAGTGGCTTTTTAGCCTGAGTCTGAGGTTGACCTCATACCTGACTTCGATTTGCAGTGAATTACTCCAGTCCTGGCCAAAAGCCCATGTAATGCAGAAGAAGCCAGTGTCCACTTAATCTAAGGCTGCCTTCCGTCCCTTTTTACAGCAACTCCTTCTGCAAAGGATTCAAGATATCCAGGTGGAAAATTGAGAGATTGTTCTTGCTCTTTCTTTGGCCTGAAAGATCCTGCCACAGGTGGTATTTTTGCAGATTTCCTATTTTTCCACCCTCTTGGCAGAGACACATTACTCGTGTATTTCTTCCTCATTTCCATATTCTGCCTCCCTTTCCCTCTCAGCTGTGCTTTCTTGCTGTATTCTCACCTCACCTTGTTTTGATGCCAGGTGTAAATGAGCAAGGACATCTTGAGCACCACAGTGTGTAAGGCAGGCTGAGGGCTTGAACATACAGTCTTACTAAAGAGGATTAACTAAATAGAGGATTTTATTCCTCTGAAGGTGTAGCCTGTCCCTTTTTACTCCTTGGCTGTGCCTGGGGAAGGCTGCATTAAATTAGAGCACCAGTCAAAATTTAGAAACAACCATTTCTGATTTGTCTTTGTTTGGAGACATATCTTCAACAGGAACTGTCTTTGGGTACATTTCTTCCCACATAATTTTGTCTTGTTGATTGCCTAAATTGCCTAAGCATCTTGACATTTAAAATTTCTAAAATCGTATATGTCACATTCTGTACTCCTCTTTCACTTATCTCCTTTCATCATGGCAAGCCAGGCCACTAAGCGGTTGAAGGGAAGCTGTCTCTAAATTAGTTAAAGTGCTGAGAGTTACAGGCTTCTGTTTTAAGGACTCATTTCTGGGTAGAGAAATTAAGATTTTATGTACGGTCACCAACACATTTATTCCAGCTTCTGCCTCTCAGTAGCCCTTCACAGTGAGCCCATAGCACACCTCAGACATAATGTACCTCCTCCAGAGGAGATGTTTGGCCACCTCCAGCAACACCACAACTCCCTTTCCCTCCTTATATTTCTGTTGCTCTTCAAGAAACCCTGGGTCAGGACTTGAAAGAATGCAAGTGCTTCACTGTCAGCCACAGCCCAGAAACTCACATTTTGAGATTGTGAGCCCGTGCTGTTTCACAGAGCTGCCCAACTCTGCTGCCATGAAGTCAGTGATAAAACAATCACTGGCTTCCAGAGAAGCTAAGTCAGGCCAAAGCAGGGAGCAAGGCACACTTGAAAATTTCACCTGCAAGTTCTTCTGGCCATCAACAGTATGGGGCAGCACTTCATCCCTGTCTGGTTGCCGTGTGTGAGGCTGGAGTTGGAACTGGTTTTACTCAGACTCACTTTTTCCATTTAGCTTGCCTTAAACAGAGTACTGTTACAGAATTAACAAAAGCCTTGCAGATTAAAAAAAAAAAAAACCAACAAACCAACCAACAAACAAACCCATGATGAGAAACAAAATATTGCACAGACGAATCACCATGAGGTTGAAACAACAGAAACTTCCATATCAGCCTAAATAATGGGAAACATTCAGTTTAATTGAGGTCTCTTCTTTTAGATACTGCAAGCAAACAGGGGTATCTGGTTATTGTTAGTGATGGGGGTGGGGAGGGGCTGGGAGTCTCAAAGCAGCTCCAGAAAGCATCCAGGAGACAGGATCTCTCCAGCAGCCAGTTGCTCAGTGCGTGCTCTGCGGGCTGGACAGCACAGTGTGCAGACAGCTTTCTCTGGCTTGGGTTCCTTCCAAGATCAAAAATTGAATCCACCTGAGGCAAACGGACTCACAAATCACCTTATCTCGTGTGATATGATGGACAGATGTTTTTCTGTTATGCTGAACTGCACAAATGGGGCATGTTTTGCTCAGGTCAGGTTCCCAGGTTAATGCCTGGCACATGGAGCTGCCTTCTTGCCTTTCCTAAGGGGGAGACCAAAGGTAAAGAGCAGACACCATGGGCTTGCCAACAAGTCAAGGGTTGCAGAAACCAACCAGGAGGTCCCAAAGGTGCTAAAAGCATCAAGCCACTCCTGAAAATATTCCTTGTGTTGTCTCATTTGGACTATAAGAGATGGAAGCAGGGATATGATCGTTGCTAAATGTTCATACAGTAAGGACTGCGGTATGAAAACCAAAGTCCATCCTGCCTTGTGACTGTGCACAAGGTACACAAATACAATATCCACTTCTTTTCCTATGATCTGAATTGCCACATGTAAAAGCAGAGGACTTCTGAAGCCAGATGAGCACAGCTGTGTTCACAGGGGTTGAGAAAGAACCTACACTGAGTCATAACGATGCTTGTCGTTGCTACTGTGCCCATCTATCCACTGCCACCCCGAGACCGATCTCCAGCCTGCGCAGCCCAGGGGTTACTATTGGGTCAGGACATTCTGCTCTACGGACATGTCAGACCTGGTTCCTACAGCATGGCAGTGGCTGTCTGACCTCCATTCTCCATCCCCCTAATAGCAAATTGTCTTCTAGAAGCTCAGAAATATACCTGCCAAAGTGAAGCAGAAACGGTTTACATTAGTAATTTGGAGGAGCCTTTCTAACTGCAGGCGATATTCCCATCAGCAAAAGGTAACCCCTAATGTACCAG
Organism: Tauraco erythrolophus; assembly: GCF_009769465.1. Taxonomy (NCBI): domain Eukaryota; kingdom Metazoa; phylum Chordata; class Aves; order Musophagiformes; family Musophagidae; genus Tauraco; species Tauraco erythrolophus. The sequence continues at coordinate 26,783,198 of NC_141474.1, read as the reverse complement.
CTCTGCAGACTACCTTCTTATCATCCTAGGAGAGACCTCTGCTAAGCAATGTTAAATATTTAACCTATTTCTTAAACTCCTCTCTCTTCAGTGACTAAAGACAGCACCAACCTAAACAAGCTCCCTAAATGTGGTGATGTGTTTGAGTCATGGGAATTGTCTTCCTTCCTTATATTTCATCCCACACCAAAATGCTATGGGACACTAGGAGCTTCCTTACCCACAGAACTCAAGGCGGAACCTTAGTGATGGTCATGATTTGAGGGTGTTCAGCATCTTCCAGAGCGGGGGCTTTCATTTTGCTTTCTCTATAGATTCATGGTCAGGATTATAAACTGGGAGATCAGCATTACAAAGGTTCTGATGATGAACTAGGGGACTGAACATGCTTCTAACACTTTTATCAAAACTTTGAATTGGCATTTTATGTTGTCCAGCTTTGTGGGCTCAGCCTAAGCTGTTTTATTGGACAATCAGAATTGCATGAAATATTGCTCAGTGCAGTACAATAGCTGGCACCAGACCAACTGAAACAAGGATTTGCAGAGACAATTTGATATTTCTTTACCTGTTTTCACATGTAGAAATCCTTGCATTTCTGCATGTACAGGATTTGCATATGCAAATGCAAGTGCCCATCAACTATTGGTTTGAAAGAAGGATCCTCAAACATTGTGGTATATAGCCTTCACAGAGAAAAAATGTTTCTAAAATTTCAAGAAATAAGGCAGCCTAAGCCAAGATAGATAAAGAATTTGGAGAATTTATCCTCCCTGTTGATATGATCATAAAACTGTTGGTACAAATTGGTCTCCCACCAATATAGAGCATGGCATCTGTACAAACTAGCCTCTACTGCTTGTCTGGCTTTTTTCAACAAAGGGACCACTGAGATCCTTCTGGGTGTGGACGTGGGTGCAAGCTAGTGTGTATGCAATGTGACTTTCTGGGCAAGGAAGACCCTGGAACAGTGCAAGGAGAAAAACAGCTTGCCAGTGGAGAGAGACAATTGAGAAAGCTGAGCTTCATGGAGAGCTTTGTAGAATATCAGGCTGGTGTTAGTAGCATGAACCCAACCTTCACCACCCAAAAGAACAGTAAACTTACTGAAACCATATCAGCTTTATCCACAGAGGATCTCCACAAATAAAAGATTAAAAATACCAAACTCACCCCATAGACCCATTAATCATAGAATCATAGAATCATAGAATGGTTTGGGTTGGAAGGGACCTCAAAGATCATCTAGTTCCAACCCCCCTGCCATGGGCATGGAAACCCTCCACTACACCAGGTTGCCACATTGAAAACTTTTTTTAGGATTTTTTTCTCCTTAAGCATATTTTCCAGGAAAAAGAGAAAATAATTATTTTTTAATTGTCTAATAGATCTTCTGCCTGATATGTTGACAAGATTCACCTCAGTTCTGAACTTCACACTGGAATTCAACTATGCTTTATGGATTTATGTAATTACTATATTTTAGATTTGTTCAATATTTTACATTTATATTGGCGCAGAAGTTTCCCTAATGGTATATGGAGACTAAATCACCAAATACCTTTAGCTTGCACCCTGCACATAGGAAGCTCCTGAATTAACTAAAAGGAAGACATAATTTGCATGGCTGATTAATAATTTCCCAACAAAATGCAGGTTTTGGCTAGGTATTGCTGAATTTTCTGGACATGCTAGAAGAGAACTCATTTTAGTAGTACTCTTATTTTAGCTGTGTCATATCACACTTCCCAGCTGAGTTTAAAATCTTACTGTGACAATCTGCCATTTCTGGTAGCATGCGGTAAATTAATTTGCCAGAGAGGGAGAGACGCACAATTTTAAAAATTATAAGATTCATTAAAATTCAAACTGAAATGTCATTTCTAAAAGATCAAAAAAGGTAAAACATGCCATTCAAAAAACTGCCCAGGTTGAGTCCATTTCCTCCTCCTGAAGAGAATTTTTAAAAAAAAAAAATTATATAGAACAGTTTATATTAACCCCCAAATATTACTTTTGTTTTGTGAAACAACAGTTTTCCTTGTGGATCAATAGGAATGACTTTAGAGCAATTATTTGATTTCTTGAGTGGCTGAAACAAAGTAATTATTCTCCTGATTCTCATTTATGATAGTAAGCATTCAAGTGGATAGTGAATGTTTTCAAGGTCAGAATCAGAAGTTGTACTAGCACATTCCTGCTTTCAAGTTAAGCACGTGCTTAAGTGCTTTGCTAGACTGAGACCTGACACCTGTTTAAATCAAAACATAACTCAGTGGTGCTGCATCCATACATAAGCAGTATATGTGAGAAGAAAATGAGACCCATATGGTTTTGAAAAAATCACAGCAAAATGTTGGACTAGTGTTGTGGACTAAAAGGAGGCCTAAACCTCACAGAACTATGGTTATTTTAGTGGACAGAGCTGTATTTAGCTGATATATCCTGGCTGTCTATTATATATTTAAGATAACATAGCCTCATCAAGTTATACCAGCTAAGACTTTGACCCTAAAATTGAATTTTAGATGTATTATGCACTCCAGAAATCAAATCTTGAGAATTATACTCCTTTAATCAGGGAAGAGAAATGACATCATATGCTTATCACAGCACAGTTCAAATTTCAAATATCAGACTGCTAGGAGCAGTCCAGCTGAGTGAACAAATAAAATCTTCAGGACTGAAGATGACATCAGAGGAAATCATGGGGATTCTGCCTATGAAGAAGACGATGGCATTCATTAATGAACTATCTCTCTCTAGAAAAAATATAAAGAGACGTTGCACACACACAGAGTACAGCTACACTGTAATTGTGAAAGTCAGTAAGATAATGTGCCTTGGACTGAGCTCCATAGCTCACAACTAGATTATCAGCAGACATGTTTACCTAAACTAGAATAGGCTACATTTCTGTGACCCTCACACAGACATACTTTTATTGTCACTTGAAATGTCAGTCCTCCTACTGCTTCTGTTGCTTTTTGTTGTACAGTACCTCTTCAAACTATTTGTGAAGGCTCACAGAATGGACCAATGTATCATCTCTACAGGCTATGAAAGAAAAGTTCATGTTTTCTTCTTGAAAAACGTCTGTTTCTAGACTGACCTATTCATTCAAGGATATAAGTAAGTGATACCTAAAGATAAAAAGATCTGGCCTAGATTCCCAGCTGATATAGCCTGGCAGAGATCCACCAGCGTCCAATGTAGCTATGGCAGAGATCTGCTGCTCTCTGGTTTCTTTAAAGAGGACTCAGGAAACTGATTCAGCGAACTGCTAGTGAAAATTTTCTTCTGAAAACAGCATAGTACTTATAACTCCCATCTCTTGCCATGAATGCTTCAACCAAGGAAATATTTAACACAATATGCACAATTCCCATTCATTTGCCCTTCTTTATTGGAAAGAGAATTACAAAGTGTTCTCAAAAATACAAAAAACAAACAAAAGAAGACAATGCCCTGTGCAATTGTCTTTCTGATGAACACTTCAGATTTATTCCCTTGCAGAGTGACGGTATGCACCTTGCAGAGAGAATCAGCCAAGAAGGCAATGCAAATATCTGAGGAATATCTCAGACGTGAGCATTAAATACCTTCTACCTTATGGCTGTGGTCACTGTCACTAGAACAGGACTACACAAGTTTCTTGCAGAACTATTATTGCTGGTATATCTCAATTAGCAAATATGAAGTGAGTCGTCCTTTCTGCTAGGTGGGTGAGCTGGGACCTAAACACTGATACCCCAGAGTGGATTTCTGCAGGTGCACATCACCGGTGTGTCAATTTGACTTGCTACCCAGTGGAGTACAACAGTACAAACACTAAAAGACAGTAAATGTTATTATTAGGAGCAAAGATGAAAATGACAAAAAAAGGTGTCTCTGCATACATCAGCTAGATGAGCTGCGAAACCCCTGGCTACAAGACATTGTGGACATTAGGAATTTACACAGACTCAAGGGGAGAGTGAACAAGTTTATGGAAGAGAAATCCATTGAGGTTGCCAATAGCCTGTGCCTGCCTTAGCAAGTTCAAAGTGATAACAGAGAGAGGTCAGAAATGCATTAGGGAGAGCTATAGTATGCACTTACCCTTTTCTCATACCCTTTGCTAGTTCCCTACTGTCAGCTGAAAATAGGATCTTGAGTTTGACGGAACTGCAGTCGGGTCCATTATGGCCATTCTCGCAGGGCTCTCCATGTGGAAAAATCACAGAGCTGCTGGCCTGCAATCTGTTGTTTTCTAACAATCGTTCGTTGGTCGTACACATGCTTGGAAATATTCTGACTGTTACTAGTTGCTTAGGTAGGCCAAATGCCAGCGTCAGGAAAAAAAAATGCCTTGGTGGCAAGCATGTAAAGGCAGTTGACAATGCAGTAGTGACATCAGTAAAGAAACTCTGCTACCCTGGCAGTGTGCTGCCTTGGAAAGGCATGACTGCCGAGCGCAAGCCGGGGTAGCCCTGGGGAGATTAATGCAGTGTGTCTGGAATGAAAGCGACATCCGACTTCACACAAAAGCAAACGTCTACAACACAGTTGTCATTACTCTTTTGTATGCCTGAAAAGACGGGACAATTTATAGCTGTCATGGCAAGCGGTCTAGTCAACTCTTCACGTAATGCTCCGAGTCTTGGCTGGTACAGAAGGGCATGATGAGATCTTCACAACTAAGATCTCGGAGTATTGCCAAATCCTCCTCTGCTCTTCAGAAAAACTGGGGCACGTGTCAGTTAATAGCAACTTCAAAGCCATCGCTGATGGCCCACTCTGACAGGGTAAAGAGTTGAAAGACTCTCAAGAAAAGCTATCAGTTCCTGCTCAAGGCAGACCATTAGCCACCGGGCACAATGCTGGCAACCCTGGCTGGGGCAGAAGACATCCGGAGTTGTCCCAGGCCAAAAAGAGTAATGATATGGTGCAGTATGAACAGAGATACAGGAAAGCAGGTATAAGAAAGACAAGAAAGGTGTAAGACAGTCAGAAATCTGCATCATTTGCTCTCTTGGAGGTTTGAAAATTTAGTCTTGTTTCTCACCTATAAGGCCACTCAAAGCTTACCGTCAAGCCCTTGCACACCAGATAGATATTCAGTAAACACAAACTGCCATCTTCTTTAGGGACCTGCAGACTGAGTGGTATCAAGGCATGGCTTGCAGGAGTAGATGAGACAGATCCACTAACTTATCCCGGCAACTCAGGATCCTTATCATGCAATTTTAATGATGGCATTTACTCCTTACCCTCTTATTTCCAAAAGAAGCCATCCCCTGAATACATCACCCTATCAGGAAGCATTCCTATGAAACAGCCTTTGTTGCCCATGTTTCTCTAATGCTGTGACATATTCTCAAGCACGCTGTACTCCTGTGGGGTCTACTGTCCTTTTGCACCTCAAGTACCATTAGCTCTTCAAATGGGTTAGTTCACTGTCATGACTCATGTAGCAAGGCTTGTAGAGAGGGTACTTCTTCAATAGTTGCAAACTAGTGCAGCTCTGGTGAAATGCTGCTACTTTCAATTTACTCTCCTGACAGTGTTGGCTGCTTGACAATCAGGAATTGATCCTTCTAGTTCTAGCAAGTCCCAAAATTTCCATGCAATTGATCAGCTTCTACAGAGCAGGTCCAATGTGGGGGTGTGATGACAGGGGTCAAAGCAACTGTATGTGCTCCTTTGCAAGCTGATTTAGCATCCAGTGATGACTTTCACATGTCCTGCAGCAGTTGGGGATATATTCTTGGTCTGTGCACAGAGAGTGGCTATTTTCCCACAAGTAGCTGGTTTTGTTGAGGTTTCTGTAGCACTGCTGAGAAAGGGAAATGGACTGGATTTTCACTGACTGAAACACTGGCCCAGGACAGATAGGAACAGCCAACTGGGCCTACAAATGTCTTCTGTGCATGGAACTAAAGGCGGCTCACGCAGAGAGGAGTGCCCTGGACTCTGGTCTCACACAATCTGATGTGAACACACAGTAACTCTGCTGGACTCAGCACAGGCTATTAGTCATGTAAAACAACAAAGTTAGCTCCTTTAATCTTTTTTTTTTTTCTTACTCTTCTCTGAACTGTCTCAGATTTGTCAATATTAGGAATTCAGTGCTTGGCCCCACATGCCAGGTACAACCACGATAGAGGAACTATTACTTCCTTGCTCTGTAAGATGATGTTTTTTGCATATGCAGCCTCAGAACTTTAGTTGTGGGGTTTTTTTTTGCGTCCCATTGAAGCATTTTATGTGTCAGAATGATCTCTCCAGAAACACCTCTATGTTTCCACCAGTCTTGCTGCTCAATAAGCTTCCTTTTCCTAGTAAATGGATTAGTTTCAGATTTATTTTCTCCACAATCTTCTTGCTTGCATGTTTGCTTGCTTCTCTCCCTCTTGGGTTATCATTCTTTTTAATAACTCATCTCTGTTTTTATCAGCCATCATCCCATCTCCCAGTTAAAGATTGCAGCAGATTTAATGACCAAGAACATGTAATGCCCTTGAAAATTTGTTTTGTTTAAAATCAGCTCTGCAACTCAAGAACTTGGATCTATACTGATCTCTTCAGTGACCCACAAAAAAAAAAACCTCCCTGCATCTTAAAGCTGTCTGCTTTCATTACTCTCTTGGTGAGCATTTTCAGCCCAGCAACAGTACCTCTCTCCAAGACAACTTTGCATTGATTACCTAAGTACGTTTCATTGCAAGACATTGTGATTATGTATTTCCCTAAAATCCAAGTAATCTGTTAAAAAAAATACAGGTTTGCCAGGCAAGATTAACTTTTTATAAACCTATACTACTGATTTTCATGATTAAAACAAAAGCAAAAATCCAGTCTGACAAGAAGATTCACTTCAGGTACGACAGCCCCAGAACAGACCACAAGAAGAGCAATTACAACATTCACAATTTTTTTTCTGAACTTGAAGATGGACTGTGCTGCTTTCCTCTCCTCTTTCACTACCTCCCATCAAAGGCTTAAGTTTATTACGCTATTCCCTAAACATTCTAGGATGCATAATAACTTCTTACCTCTGTATGTTAGCATGTTCCCCTAACACAGTTATTAAGGCTGGGTCTTTCTGACCTGACTTTGCATATTTTTCTTGGAATAGGATTTATTTTTAAAGGGGATCACTATTTCAGCCAACTTTTGCATCATTAACCACCTCCTCCTCTTTATTTATTTATATTTTAATAAGCCACTGATTTCCCAATCAAGGAACAAGGACAGCTTTGGCTAAAAGCCGAACTCAGACACAAAGACAAAAGTAACAGAAAAAGACACATGAAACCATTTTTTTTAAAGAAGGAATAGATAGCATTAAATATCAGTTAGAAGCTATGAACTGCAGGTAACTGATAAAGGAGGGAAAAGATATCAGGAAAATTGCTGCTGGCAGAGTGAAAGCCAAAGACAAGTGCTTAAGCAAGAATTTAATAACAGAAATTCTAACAACTACAATTATCTGTTACCTAACTGGAGAGTGTAAAGTTGCTGATAAGAGAACTGAGAAAAGAAAAAATATTCAGCAAGTAGTTTAGCTCTGGATTTGGAATACTTATAAAGGAGGATAGCAATATCGAGAAGGATGTTTCACCTTAGTCTGGTCTATGTGCACAAGCCAACTCCCAAAGACGTAGCCAAATGTCAGTAGATGATTAGCATGTCCTAAAAAGCTGAGAAATTCAAGAGGACTGACACATGGCAAATACCGAGTGAGTTTCAGAAAGAAAAAGCATTTTTATCCTGTTGATTTTAATCCAGGGAGCCTGAAACCAGCACAGGCAAAAAAAAAAAATTTTAAAAGTTGATAGATGATTCAGCTGAATGGCAAAGAAAGAATGGAAGGCTGAAAATAAAACTAATGCCAGTCAAGAAAGTTTTACGGAAAATAGAGTTTGATATGCGAACTTGATATCAGTTGGATAGATGGCTGGTAAATGCAATGTGCAAAGCATGGGTATGTATTTGGCTGTACACAACACAGCACTCCGCATACAAACTGGCATGATAACATATTGATAAAAGCATGTTTTAGGCAAAGCTTAGTTATTTGAGATCTGCAGAAGTCTCTAGAGAGGACACACTCGCAAAATGGAAAGGAACTAAATATATGGCTTTTACTTGACTAAATCAACAGAGGAAGAGCCAGCCATGTAGGCAGGTGGCTCTCTCTGTGTAGTCTTGGTACCGTACCAAGACCAGTTCCTGTGTGAATAATTAAAATACATACCAAAGTTTAGAGAGAACTTTTTTTGGGGGAAAAAACACAATACCAGAAGTAAAAGGAGAGACATAATACTTCTCAGCAATCAGTTCAGACGTCTATTGGTTATCAGAATGGATAGAGACAAGTTGATTAGAAGAAATAAAAATATCTTCACCCAGTGAAAACACCACAGGTGAATGGACTCTTTCAGCCAGCAGAGAAAGGCGTAGTTACAGTCTGTGCCTGAAAGGCAGAGCCAGAAACTGGGAAATAAGAGACACATTTTTAACAGAGAGGATGATTAATTTTAGGACAAACTACCAGGGGAAGTGGTGAATTCTCATCTGATTCAGGGCAGCACGAGGCAGGATCCATCAGTCAGTGACACACGAGGGATCTGATTAAATCATTTGCAAACCATTTCTGGCATTAAGATCTCTGCGTTGCTGAAGAAACCTCGCAATAAGCCACACCATCGGACCCAATAACCTGCGGCAGGAAAATGTCTCTGGCCAGCTGCACATTGCAACCTCACTCCTCCTTGCTCCCACTCGCAGAATGGATTGCTCCCTCATAAAGTGCCCATCCTGGCAACACAGGAGCTTAAGAGATGAACAGAGCTTGCTTTGAATTGGAGGGAAACTCATATACATACCTTACCAGCAGGGAAACACATACTTTACAAGGTAAACCGCACCTAAGCCTTTTTTTTCCCTTCCCTCTCTTTACAAATCAATCAGGCCCTGTAAGTTTGACTCTATATGCACCTCTCTTGCTTTCTGTCAAAGAAAAAAAATTCAATTCTAGGTGAATATACAATCTCTTCCATTCAGGACCGGTGCTGGCAAAGCACAGGATGATGGGAACTTGCTGCTGGCAGCATGGACACGGGCTGTGGCCACAGAAATTCAACAGGATTGCCACATGCTGACAGAGCTTAGATGCCATCAAGAGTTTGGGGATTTGGGTCACTCTGCTCTGAGAGGCAGGGTGGAGCAGTCAGGTCTGCTACAACTTAGGAAGCAGCAGCCACCGTGGGAACCATGTGTCTGCCAGGGACACTGGTCCCACCACCATTGCTGTCTTGTCCCTTCTCCTGCTGCAGCTCAGGTCCATGTCCAGCCCTTGGCATCCTGTTCATTATCTTATCACAGCGCACATTTTGGCAGAGGCTGGTTGGCCCACATACCCTGGGAGAGGCTGGATACCAGTGAGATGCACAGGTCTTAGATCATCTTTGAGAGACTTCTCTGAGCACAACTCAAAAGCTGAAGGGAGATTTTAGACTTGCTCAGAATTTGGGCTTTGCCAGGGCTAAGCATAGAGACCTTCAGTTTTCAAGTCTGTCAAATCAGTTTTCTGTGCCAGCATCATACTCAGTGAAGGAAATAAATGAGAAAGAAGAGGTGGGATAGATCAACTTTGTAACAAGCCACATCAGTGTAGGGAAGCAAAGGTAAGTAGGGTTTATTTTATCAGCGCTGCACAGGAAGTGTCAGTACCAAAAATTGCTCTCATCCCAGCCAGCACTCCACGTTATTTCTGGCACCTTTACAAATTGGTTTGAAAAAATCCCCCTAGGAGTCCCTCAGCAGACTGTACCTCTCAGCTCCCTCCACCTTGAGCATTTTACTGAAAACAAGGGCTGCTCCTGCACTGTCAGGTTGAAGCATCTCTTGGGGGCTGGCAACACTGCAGCCAGCTTAGACACATCGATTCCAGTTGCTAAAGAAGACAGGCTGCCTCTGGGCAGAGGCTGTTCAAAAAGCCAGCTTTGTCACTAGCACTACCCCAATTTAGTAAGTTAAGCCATTTTAGGTGTGCAGATATAGAGACTTTGCACCTTCAGCTGCACTACAGGTCTAGCTTAAGGGAAAGGTCCTGAGCAAGACTCTGCTGCCTCGTTTTCCTGGGTGTGACCTGTCACATTTCAGTCATGCCATATTAGACCTGATTAAGAGCTATAATACAATATATATATATATTGTATATATATATATACAATAAACTTTTCTTTGTTTGTTTGTTTTTTTAATTTCAGCTCTTATTTTCAAAAAAAAAAATTCATGCTCCTGTGGGGCAAAAGACACATTTTTAAGGCTCAGTTTTATGTCTTGTTTCAAAAAGAACTTGCAAGTTATCCATCGACGTTGTCTTGGTCAGAGGGGTAATCTGCTCATTTGGCAATCTCCTAAATCTGGTTTTCAGGCCTGAAAGCTGAGATAGGGGGGTCAGACTCAGGCCCATCGTTTTGTATGGACCCATAGAGGGCACCAGACACTCATTTTTCTTTTCACCGGCCAGGTGCTGCTTCTGTCCTCCCCAATAACTGTGCAGAGGGCCTGGGGACTCTGAGGATGAGGAGCAGGAGCTCCACAGAAAAACAAAATTTGAATTCTAATCTGAACCACTGGAACGATGGGTATTTCAATTTCCTGCCACTCCCAAATTAAATATTAAAATAAAATGTTGGCTTGATCTGAAATTTCTTTTTCAAGTATCTGATGAGATGGGGAAAAAATCAGCTAAAGTATTTTCTTTTCCATTTCAAGAATTCAAACAAGAAATAAAAAATAATCTGTGACACAAAAAATCTATTCACATGGGAAAATCCAAACATTCCATTTGGAAAGCATCTAGAACCGTTCTGAATTTTTACTTCTTTTTTTCTCTTCGATAACAGAAAAAGAAAAAAAATATAATTGACAGTTTGTTGTCACTGAATCTGCATTTTCACTAAAAAATTCAAACAGGACATTTCCTTCCCCCGTAGCCCCAGTTGTCTCCAATCACCGTTCTCCAGAGGAAGTGTTTCAGTGGCCTTTGTAAAGATCACACTCTGAGAATCCCATTTCACTATTTATCCGTCACCCGTGATAAACGAGAGGTAAACGAATGGGAAGAAAACAAACCCACTATGTGACTCACTCTCATGTGAGAAGTGTGCTGTCTGCCATAACCACAAGTCCTGGTATATTATCACAACGGTTTACTTAATCTGCGAGTGAACTCTAGATATCATCTAACACATTTGCTCCCATCTTGCAGCCCATGGAGCTTTGTCCTACAGGCAGAACCTTTTTGAAGCTCGTTTCCGGTCTGACAAGGTAAACAGGAGCTCGGCCAGTCCCACACCAGCAACAGCCTGATGCACCCTATGATATAGAGCATCTGAAGTACCTGCCAAGACTGAAATATTACACAGAGAGCTGCTTAAGGACTTACCGTGACACAAACATGGATGTAGCTAGTTAAACAGATAGGATCTAAGAAATTGCTCTCAGTAAACCTAAACAAATTTAGGAAAGGGAGGGCAGGAACACCAGACTCGGAAGCAAGATTATGATCAAAATATTGAGGCAGTTCCTCTCTCTTGGTAACTGTCCAAACTAGTATCCTCAATTCCAGACCCTCCAAGTCTCCCCGGGTTTGAAAACTGCTTGCTTCTGTGAATTTCCCAGTTCAGGCTTCTCTCTTATTTTCAGCAACTTTTACTCCCCCTTGTCTCCCATCTTTCAAATGTCTCTGTGCTTCTTGCAGCATGGAGGATGGAACCTCCGCAAGCTTTTCATCAACTTTAGTGGATTTGGATTAAGCCCCAGATTCCTGCAGCAACTAGAATTTGGGTGTCTTTCTAGGACCAAATATTTCCTACTGCCTAGGACAGACTTTGCTCTTTACTCCTCCCCCATTTTTCTTCCTTAAGTAAGAGATTAGATTATCCTTAAATAATATGTTTCCCAACTGTTTTGTGTGGCAAACCCTCTCTGCTTCCTGCTTTATATGTGGTTTGCATCCTGTGCACATGGCCTAAGAGATCAGTTGTTCAGCCTCAGGGGGCAATTAATCCCCGGCACTGTAATCTGCACAGAGGCATTTAATCTTTCAGGAAAGATGCACCTGAAAGGAACTTTCTGAGAAGCACAAGGTTGATAGAAACCACTGAGTAAAGCCAACAGCTTAGCCAGAGGCTGGGAATCTCCTTTCTGCTCTGATCAAGTTTCCCCAGCAATTAAATGTGGAGCCTTCTAACAGAAGTATTTTTTCTCAAGCTGATGAGCAGAAGTTCCCGGGATTCAATTTCAAGATCTTCTCAGAGGTCCCTGTTGCATAACCCAGTTTCTCCCCTGAGAGTGTCTGATTCGGCTCCTACTGGTAGGGCAGTATTTCCTGGCATCAGGCTGATCTTTCCTCAGCCCTCATATAAAAGTTCAGTCTCCAGATAGCGGATCTACAGAGCAGAGACTCTCCCTGTTGCACAAACTCTAAATACACAGAGGTATTGATCTCTCCTTTGGGCCTGAAAGTGCAACTAAGGCCACTCATTTGAAAGCTCATTGATGAGGTAATCACAGAGTGATGCATCCTTCATTTTGCCACCTTGCTCTGCACCAAGATATTCTGGATGACTTTTTCAGACTCTTCAACTTCAGGATGTTCAGACCTTTCCAATAAAGCTAATACCAAATCTTCTGCCAGGGATTTCTCTGGAACTTGGCTGAATTTCCAAAGCTATTTCTCATTTGGCTTCCTCAACTTTTTTTCCATTTAGGCTGTCCTTACCTGTTCCCTCCAATAACTCAAACTTCTAGCTTGGAGGGTTGGCTGAGGACAATGGGAAACAGCACAGGAATTCTACTTTTAAAGCAATAGTGAACTGGCACTACATCCTCTTCTTATGACCTATGCTTAGGTGCCCAGATAGAAAGTGAGTACTGGAATGTGGACATCACCCCTTCCTGCAGTATGCTCTCTGCACACCCAGGGACACTGTAAAGTGTCATTCAAAAAGTGCCATTCAAAACTTAGATTTGTGGCTCAGGGGACTTGGTCCAACTTAACTCCCTTCAGAGATCCATGTTGGGAAGTGTTGCACTATGACATCCCTCAAAAGAGATGACTCATCTGTCTTCCACCACCCTCCCTGTTTCCACTCTTTCGGCTTTGGCCTCAGGAGTATTCATCTTTTTGCTCAGCTGCAGACCCCAAAGCATGCATGGAAGAGGAGAGCAGGTAGGCTTGCTTTTCTGATTTACCCATCCTCAGCATATCCTTTTCTTCCCACTCCATCCATGAGAACCACAGCTACTGCCTTCAAACCAGCATGATCCAGCTGCATTCCCCAGTGCTCTCACACACACAGCTGCTCTCCAGCAGCTGGCTCAACTGAGTGCAAGAAACAATGCTATGACCTTCTCCCATCTTTGCAGTAGAGCTGTAGGTCTCTTCAGCTAAGTCAACTCCCTACTGCCTGCAAAGCTGCAGCACTGAACCAGTGCCTGGACAAAACAGCTGCATTTGCAAGGTCTAGTGCTTTCCCTTTGACTTGCCTCACCTATTGAGCAGGTCTGCCAGGCCTGCAGGTGCAGAGACCCCTTCATTTGCAAGAGGTGAGGCTCACAGGTCACCAGCACACATCAAAAGGACCACATAAAGACCTACATTCAGGGCTATGTTTTCAAACCCAGGAGACAGACAGATGGACAAAAAATGCATTAAGCAGATAATAAGTTTTAGGCAAATGTCTCTCGTGAAAATGGCTCCCTGGAAGCCTATAGGCTTTTCCTGCCATTAATGAGGTTCCTGCTCCAGGCTAAGAGATGTAGTGCATATCACATATTAATGCGTTTAGGATAACGGGGCTTTAAATCAGCAACTAGTGCTGGACATGCATGGGATGAGGTCAGTCTTAACAAAACTAAAATTAAATTACATTTTAACTGGTGTCAGATGAAAAGATGTTTTCCACAAAGCTAGTCTTCTAGGAAAGCAGAAGAAAAAAAAAAAAGGCAAAAAAAACCCCTATGAGTCATCAGGTTGAAATAGGTTATTCAATCACAATGTCCTGCAGCCACATTTCCCCTCCAGTAAAATGGATTTGAAGTTTGGAGTCTCATTAAATATTTGGGAAGATGAGCTCAGCAGGATGGACATGAGAAGAGCTGCTTTGTCAGACCACTGTTTTCTGCCAAGTCCCACCCATCTCTAGCCCTAGATTGCTGTTGTGGCTCCTTGGACAACTTCAGGGAGTGGCTAGTGCTGCATAAGGAGTGTCTCCTTCAGTATCCCTCTCTGCATCCCTGTTCTCATGTGTTTTTTAAAAAAATTAATATTTTGCCTCATTCTTTAATTTATTATCTCTATAATTGATTGGTTTCTCCTCAGTTTCTTCGTCTTTAAACCCCCTTTGTAAAGTATTGCTCTTTGTTTTTTTTAGAGTTGGGCTGATGATACTTCTAAGGGGAAGACGAATGGGAACAATGGATGTCTTGGGAAAGGAATAAGAACAGAGAAAATACACAGCAACCCTTCTGAAAATCCCCGGCCTCCAAGGGCGTCCGAAGCCAGACTTAGTTGCTTTGTATTTAATAGCCCTTGATAGATTTTTTCCCCATAGACTTGTCCAGTCATCCTTTGAACCTCTGTGGGTGTTTAGCAAGCATAACTTCCCCCAGCAAGGTATCCCAGATCTTCACTATAAACTGGCTACTGTCAAAATGATCACCTAATGCCGTATTACACTTCTTAAATGTTTAGCATCATTATAGTAGCTGAGTTTCTAGTAGACTTTCTGATAAATCTAACATGCACACCGTCAGCAGATGCCTAAACTCTGGCTGCCAGATTTTTCAGGGGAAAGACAACCTAAATGCAGCTACTGAAATCAATTTTATGATTTTTAAAAACTATCTGAAGGGAAATGAACTCTATTTGTAAGAAGATATATAACTGAATATCCACTAAGAAGCGGTGAACTTTTAAAAGTTTGTAGGTTTTAATATACACCAACAGGTATTAGCTGCTCTGAGAAAACTTTAGAGGTCCAGTCTGAACACTGAGAAGAAACAGGAGAAATCCAGTTTCAGAAAGCTCTTGTCCCAAATTAGGCAAAAAAGGAAAGCAAAAAGAAAATAAAAGGGAATAAAAAGGGCTCAAGTGTACATTTAACTGATCGACCTCTCTTTCCTTATCCCCCCAGCATCGTGAACAGCAAGAAACCAAAAGGAAATGTCTCATTGCCTCGAAAATAAAGCAGGGGCGAAGCAAGCTTGAATTTGAGTTTTAGGCAGAAGCTTCCACGGCTCTTTTATTCAAGTTGCTTTGCTCACTATTAAAAGATACCTTCAGGAGCTCCTCCCCAAAACACTATCCTTAGGGATCCCAGGGAAGAACAATGCGGTGATTTTATCAACCCTCCCTCGGCGGCATCCCAACTGCAGGAAAGGACAGACTTCCCCGGCAAACAGTGAGCGGTGTCCTGCGCCTCAGCCCTGGATCCAGCCGCTGAGTGAGTCAACGCAAAGGCAGACGGTAAATAACCGCAGCCTGGGTTGCACAACTGGCTGGTGGGGAGGGAGGAAGACAGCCCCCGGGGAAAAGGAGGAGCCAAGCAGACCGAAAAGTAAAACTCACCTGCAAGGACTACAATCCAGAAACCTGAAACTGAACTCCACGAGATTTTCATCAGCGTTTCTAAAGGACAGGTTAGCAAACTGCGGAATGAAATGTGAAATCATTGGGCAAATTGACTGAACCACAATTGGACTTTATTTTGTGGGCAAGCTTTTGTTGGAAGTTCCAATTTTTTTGGAAGTCAGTAAAGTGACTTCCTCCATGAGCTCCCCCGGAGGGACTGGTATTGCTTTAAGGTAGGCGGTCTCTGTTACGGGAATTGTCTTGAACCCTAAGAGGTTTTGCAGATTTACATGACAAGTAA
Organism: Tauraco erythrolophus; assembly: GCF_009769465.1. Classification (NCBI taxonomy): domain Eukaryota; kingdom Metazoa; phylum Chordata; class Aves; order Musophagiformes; family Musophagidae; genus Tauraco; species Tauraco erythrolophus. The sequence continues at coordinate 26,767,263 of NC_141474.1, read as the reverse complement.
CTGTTTTCTCCCCCAGCTATTAAGCACGGTTGAGGGACAGATGTCCGAGTGAGAAGGAAAGCAGCAAACTGGAAGCAGGCTGTAGGGAAGAAGGTTCTTGCAACAGACTGGTAAAGGAGACTGAAAGTCAAGAGGGTAAAGAGAGTGAGAGATGGATTTGGGCAGGGTTACGCAAAGGAAACTGGAGCCAGCCAGGCCTAACGCCAATCTACCAGTCTATGCTCTCTCCCAGGGCACCAGCTGCAGAGAGCTACAAAGTAGTCTATGACCAAAGCAAAGATAGTCCTGCTTCTCTAAAACATCTCTCCAAATTTCGGAAGTCATAAATTCAGACAATTCTGGAGCCAGTGATAGCAGTTTTGATTTAAAAGGACTTGACGGATTTTTCTTCCATGAATTTGTCTAATTTTTTGACCCTCATATAAATTTTTCACTTCTATCTCTTCACATGGCAAGGGGTTCCGTTATGTAATCAAGCATGTAAGATGTCACCCTTTCAGAGAGGTATTGCTTCTCCCAGGAATGGTGCTTTGAGCAGACCCTGCAATGCAGGAAGAGTTGAGTTGGTTGTCTGAGAGTATGGATCACACAATGATCCTCTGAGTGTGACTAACCAATAAAAAAGGGTCACAGAGACTTAAGGTATTGGAAAGCTCAGGGAAGCAGAACAGAAGCTCTTTGTGTGATGGGAACAAGAGCAGCCTAGGGAGCAGAGTATACAAGCAGTGCTTTAGGAGTTGAAGGCCATTTTCAGGCACATCACATACAGAAGCAAATAGATAAAATGGCACGAGACCACATCAATAAATGCAGTAGAGACATAAGCTGTGGCTGGAGAAGAATCTATGCCTGAGGTGCCCCTCCCACAGAGGAGCAACAAGCCAAGCTTGGGAGCATTGAGTGGCTGAAGGGCTGAGATGAAGACATGAGATATATGGATGTGGGGAACTAGTATCATTCAAGGAAGGGAACAGGAGCAGAAGGTGGAGATGGAAGTGATATCTCTGTGTAAAGGAGATTTTCAATTCTTTCAGGGAACATTTTTCATCTCCCATTCCTCCAGGTCTTGTCACAACAGAAAGCTTCATTCTCTTCATGTTCCCAATGATGCAACTCCTATCACATCAGCAAACTACATTAATGGAAGGGAGCAGAATGAATCCCAGGGCTGGAAGAACAAAACTCTCTCCTTACAAGTCCCCTGGTACAGCATGTGAGAAGGCTCTTTCCTTTTAGCCTTGGAGAGGATATCGAATTGCTTTTAATGTTGCATCTATCAATGCTGGGCCACAAGACGTTTGTTTGCTTCAGGTGTCATGGGAGCTGAAAAATCTTTTTGCAGGGAATGATATTATCCCTCTAAAGTCTTATCTTAAGGAAAACATACGCAATCTTGCAGGGAAGCCTCTCTCGGTTGCATTTTAACTTAACAGGAGGTTCCTTTCCCGACATATCTGTTAGCACAGGAATACACGAACACACACATACCCACACCACTTTAGCAACCAAAGAATGCGGAACTCTCCTCAGATGGGCTGAGGAAGGGAGGCAGCTGGGGGAAGAAGGCTTCTCGTGCCATTCCGGCTCGGAGATATCCCTGAAACGAAGGAGTAATTACACAAAAGCCAACGATGTTGGTTCTGAACTGCTGTCAGCCGGCGGCCTCTGTCAGCAGGACTCAGCCCCACCATCCTCCAGCCACCACCCTGGACTCTTCCGCTGCCTGATGCTGTCAAAGGGATGAGACATCTCCCAGCCCGTGCCGAGAATCCTAAGTCTTGCTCTGAAAAAGCCCTTCTGGGCTTGTTACAGTGCAGTAACTGCACACTGACCGTAGTGCTGTGGGTCATGGCCATGTGAACGGGAGAGAGAAAGTAGCTCGTACGTTGCTGGCTACCAGAGAGGGAACGAGTGTATTCTGTAGTCTGAGATGGGGCAGAAGGGCTTCAAATTACTGACGGATTTTGGAAAGCTTTTTAAGTGGTATCTTCAAAGGGTATGTTACTTATCCTAACTCTGATGGTGTCAAAGAATGTTTCAAAAGAGGCATTGTTTGAGCACTTTCAGATGTCTCACCTTTAATGTCTCTGAGCTTCTGCTCCTGTACAAATGTAATTGCCTACCTTGTCTGCGATTTACTCTATAGGAAAACTTCTACCCCCTGGAAGGCTCCCATAGTCCCTGAGATTGTGAAGAGCAGGATGAATAACCACACCAAGAGTCTCTCTTGCAGTCTAAATGTTGTGATTGTTAGAAATTGAATTCTTACATTGCTAGAACAGTTTTATAATAAATTATCAAATTAATTTATGCCATTATTCTCTTCTTACCTTGCGATTGTTAAAATTTTCCAGTATTTTTTTTCTATGGCAGAACAATTTTTCAAAACACTTTTTCCTTTAGAAATGTTAGCTGCTTTTACCCATTGCTATCTTATTTCATTCTAATGAATGTAGAAATACGATCACGGACAGCAGGAAAATCTTCGAAGTCAAAATACAGTGAACTAAAAAAAAAGGTAGGTGCTGCTAACAATTTTCCAGCTCACTTGGGCACAGTTATCTCTGCTTGGGATGGGGTTGTACAGCACCTTGCACAGTGCTAGAGCTTGTCTAAGCGCCACAGCTAATACTAGAGCTTGTCTAAGGTTGTGGGCCACTTTTAGACAAAGAGCAGTAGTAATACAAAATCCAGCAGCATGAGTTCAGCCCTGCTGCCAAGGAAAAAACTTCATAGGACCAGCTACTCCTCATCCCTTCTGAACCCTGAGGAAATCCATCGATTACACACCATATCTTAGAGGTCAGCAGTTTTGCGTTGTTTTGAACTGGAGGCCTCTTCTAAAACAAACCTAGATCAGCACATATATATACACCCTCCCACACACACAAACCACATACATCATTTGTATGATAAAACCCTATCAAAACAAGCTGTCCACCGCTTTCAGATAATTTACCCTCATAAGAAGATGAACAGAACGAACAGTGTCATAGACACAAGTCACCTCTACTACCAGAAGTCTAAAACTTTGTGATGATAAGGATGGCATGAGAACATGGCTATAAAGAAACAAGAAGAATTTGGAAGCATGGCTGTTTTCACGGGGATTGCGGCTAAGGAGGGAACCGGCAATGTTAAATGCAAAAAGGGAAAAAACATAAGGAAAATTCTGGCCTTTAGAGGATTTGAAAGGGACTGTGGCATCTCAGGACAAAAGCTTCTGTCTTCTCTGCCTCCTCCTTGAATATCCTGCCGGGAAACAGGAGGTGGGGTTTCAGGCAGAGAGGAATGTGTCATTTACTGGTGCTGCTTAAATCTCTCTTCCGAGGCACTCCTACAACAGCTGTGGTTTTGCTCACAGGACCACTGCAGGTAGAAGGAATCCTGTACCCAGTCTCGAAACACTAATAAGGAATGAAGCAAACACGAAAGAAACCCTGCCCCTGAACTCAGTCAGTGCACCAGGACTGAAAATAGGTCTACTGTGGCCACCACGCTAAAGCCCAGCAGCATCTTACCTTGTTCATCAGCCCAGGCTGCTGCCCTTGCTTTGACTGCAACATGAATGGAAACTTTCAGTCAGAGTATTTTTACTTTGTGGGTCAGGTTTCTTTTTGAGGGAGCTGGCTGTTACTCAAAAGAGAAAAAAAAAAAAAAAAAAAGAGAAAAAGAAGGAAAGGGGAAAAAAAACCATTTGTTGCATTTTAGATCCCATAGTGGCCTGAATCAGAACAGCATCCTCCAGCATCCCAGCCCTTTTGTCAATGCCGTACTGTGGCACTGGTCCCTTTCCTAGAGTTATTATGACCCTAATACAGCAGTTTGTGACTGGCTCCTCTGCCTTGAGGGATTAGAAAGATCTCCATTTTTTTCACATTGTGACAGAACATTTTGCTTTCTGGGTCTTTGGTGCAATACGAAGGCTAAGTACTACTTTAAAAAAAAAAAGAAAATGTATTTTTCTGGCACTCATTTCCAGAAGAACTGAGAAGAGCCCAATTTAATATGCAAGACTTCAAGAGGTCAAGTAAAATCTATTCCTTGTATACAATCTAATGCTCTTGCCGTAAATTCAGATTTGTTCACAACCACAACAAAGCCCTTCGATGGTTGAGGAAGATCATTACAGGATTTTCCTTGTTATTACAGGCCAGCAGAGAAAGCGGTTTCAGCACAGCTGACAAGTTTCCATCTAGCGAACTCTGCAGATGGGCCACAGGCTTCCCAAAACTGTATCAGTCAGAGATGAATTGGATTAAAGATAATCTGCAATGTGAAATCCTGTTAGAAAAGCCTATGGGTCTCCACTGCTTCCAGAGCTGAAACTCTCCTGGATTGAAAAAAGGCAGCTGATGTTTGTTTTGACAGCTGTGTAGAGTGAGAGGTGTGTGTGTGCGTGCTGGGGAACAACACATATGGTGACCATGTGACACAACCCACAACCAGATGAAAGAAAATTGTCTAATATCTCCAGCAGCGTGGTTCAAATTCCACTTCAACCAAATTGGCAGGCGTGACAAATGCCAGCTAGTCCCTCTTCCCTACACTGATTTAGGAGGGAAAGTACTCCATTTGATCACCTGCATGCTGTGGTTTTCATCTACTCCTAAAATTTTGGGGCACCAAATAGGGAAAAGCTGCTGGTTGTTAAATCATCTCAGTGCTTCTCCAGTTTGAGTTTCTTACTCTTCCTCCTCCTTTTTTAAAAATGTTTTTTTCCTGGAAGCTAATGCTACTGTGGCAGCTCTGGGAAATGAAATGTTCTGTTCCTGCAGAAGAGCAGAGTGATGTAATGTCAGAAAATTCATCATCAAAGGACAGGAGAGCAGCCCAGACTGGAGCAGGAGAGACCCAACCTGAATCCTGGATGAGGGGATTGAATGTACCCTCAGTAAGTTTGCGGACGACACCAAGCTGGGAGGCTGTGTCGATCTGCTCGAGGGTAGGGAGGCCCTTCAGAGGGATTTGAACAGACTGGATCGTTGGGCTGAGGCCAATGGCATGAGCTTTAATAAGGCCAAGTGCAGGGTCCTTCACTTGGGGTATAAAAACCCCAAGCATCGCTATAGGCTCGGGGAAGAGTGGCTGGAGAGCTGCCTGGCGGAGAAGGACCTGGGGGTGTTGGTTGACTACCGGCTTGATATGAGCCAGCAGTGTGCCCAGGTGGCCAAAAAGGCCAATGGGATACTGGCGTGTATCAAGAATAGTGTGACCAGCAGGAACAGGGAAGTGATCCTGCCCCTGTACTCGGCACTGGTGAGGCCGCACCTGGAATATTGAGTCCAGTTTTGGGCCCCTCGCTTTAAGAGAGATATTGAGCTCCTGGAGCAGGTCCAGAGAAGGGCGACTAAACTGGTGAAGGGGCTGGAAAATAAAACTTATGAGGAGCGACTGAGGGAATTGGGGCTGTTTAGCCTAAAGAAGAGGAGGCTGAGGGGAGACCTGATTACGGCCTACAAGTGCTTGAGAAGGGATGGTGGGGAGGTAGGGGAAGGGCTGTTTACATTAGTGATGGGTGATAGGACAAGAGGAAATGGGTATAAGCTTAGTCAGGGGAGATTCAGATTGGATGTTAGAAAGAATTTCTTCTCTGAAAGGGTTGTCAGCCACTGGAATAGGCTGCCCAGGGAGGTGGTTGAGTCCCCATCCCTGGATGTGTTTAAGAAAAGGGTGGATGTACTGCTTAGGGACATGGTTTAATGAGGGATTAGGGATGGTTAGACTGGATGATCTCTAAGGTCTTTTGCAACCTAGAAATTCTATGATTCTATGAATGCAGACAAGTTCAGGAAGTGACTGCACAAATTCATGGAAGAGGAATCCATCTACAGCTATTAACCAAAAAGTGACCTGTGCTCTCAGACGTCTGCTGAAAGGATCTGCAAGGCAAAGAATTGCTCAGCCCGTGCCAACGGTTAGCTGTCTGCATTGCCATTAGTTCTGAGTAATAGAGAGATGAACAGGCTTAGGGCTCTCCCCGCTTCACCACTGCCATCAGAGATGGGACTTCATCAGCATCTGCTACAGAACATCCTCCTTGAGTCCATGTAAATATTTTGGTCTTCTTTTACTTTTGACAATAGCACTGATGACTACTTCATGCCCATACAGGACTCCCAAATATTACTGTGTCCAAAGGAAAAAAGCTTCTTCCTGCCAACCAATCCATGGATGACACCAGTACTGAAACACATCAACATAAATAGCACACACTCTTTTAACATACTTTTATCCTAGGTCAATTATAATATAGAGGAATCCTTGGTGAGTTTATTCATTATCCCTGTTTGCCTACAATAGGTCACAAAAAGTGTATACTATTTCATGCTGGCTGGGAATGAGGGGTTTGATCCTAGGGACTATGCTACCAAGAGGGGAATTTGTTGACTTACAGTTCTAACCTTACTTCTGTAATTGGCCTCCTCTGTGGCTTTGGACAGATATATTCTTTCCCCATATTTATGTCTGTCTGGTGTACTCAGGCATGTCCCCCATTATAAAAGTACCTGAAAAGAAGTGGCTGGTCAGGGTCTGTGTTCAGTTGCAGCACATAATGCACAATACAATAGAGACTTGTTGCTGGCCAAGTCCTCCTGGTCCTGCAACAACATAGTTCGCATCGGTAGTTATTCTTCACCCCACTAAGTTATGAAACTGGTAAGATTCAACTTGTAGCTTCACCTGCATTTCCATAACAGAGCTAGAAAACTCCTTCAAGTACATCATTTTCCCATGAAGTTCCAGCTGGGCTTGTCAGTGACACCAGGGAAAGTGTGAGGACAGTTTTGCTTCCCAGTCTATTAGTGTAAAAGATTGAAACACAACTGTCTTAGCAGGGGAAGGATCCGGCTTCTTTAAAGATGCTCACTAAAGAACAGATTATACAGTCCAAGATGAAGAAAGACCACCTCTCAGTTCGACTATCAAACATTTCCATGGACAAACAATCCAGGAAAAGTCCTGACTGTGAAGCTGGAGCAGCTTGTTGAGTTACTGCAGAGTGACTTTCCCAGCCACTGCACTGGTTGCATGTGTCCCAAAACATTCTGGGCAGAAATCTTAACAGGAGGAGTAGTGTATTTAAACAAGATAAATATTTTACACTGATGATGCTAAAAAGTGTCTTGACTTTTCCAAACCCCTCCTTTATGGGGACATCAAAAGCAAAGTGGTTTTGTGGATCAGCCAGCAGCTAATGGTCCCTCCCTGCCTTGAATAGAACCTGTCCACGCAGAAACCACTTGAGTTTCATCTGAGTTCTTAAGATGACTTATTAAATGAGCAGAAAAACACATGCAATGAGTACTTTGTTAAACTGAAAATTACTTTTATTGATCTTAAACCTTTTCCTAAGCATTTAAAATAGGTATTACTAGACATTTATTTATGTTAAGACTGTCCACACAAGCTTTACACTAAATCCATTAGGAGAATAATCGCACCTTTAATTCAATCAGCTTAGCGTTGATTGCAGACCAACGACCATTAAGTGGCTGCAAATAGCCTATAGTTTCGTCAAAAATACCTTGTCCACTTCTGTAGTGAGCTTTGCTAGAAAACAGGAGTAGCTTGAAAGCTTGAGCAATGGTGACCCAAGGGAAGATGCTACAATGCTCCCTGCTTTTCCCAGGAAACTAAAAGTCCCTTCTGCAACTGGTTGCTGAACATCACATTAACAAGACATGCTTAAGAAATAAAGACTGTTCTCGACAGTAAAGGGGGGGAAATTACACATGACTCAACTATTTCCTTGCTACAATTTATTAGATTTTAAATGTGTTCATGTTGTACCCATCAGCCTCTCTGCTGCTGTGGAGTCTGTGCCAGAATTATGACAAATGAGATTTTTCTGCTCACTACTAGTTTTATCTGAATTATCTACCATGTTAGAGGTCATGGGTATAACACTTCATTTTTCTCTGTACCATAGATACACCGAAAGTGGATGCCAGATCATGAACTATTTCACAGGCCTGCTGTCGTGAACTCATGGAAAAAAAAATGTAATGCACAATTAGCTTTATCTTCAAGAGTTCCCAAGGACGAAGTCCAGTCTACACTGATTTATCTGATCTTTCTTGTAAACTAGAATGAGGATAGTACGGGTGCGCAGCATTCACCCTGCATGATTGTGGCAGAATGAAAGCAGGACAACAGGAACGGTGAACAGGACCTGCAGAGTGGAACCCTTACATGTCTTAAAAAAATTGGCCTTTAAAACAAATTGTCTTCTTCTAAACAATGACCTGGTAAATACAAACCACAGGCTGCAATAGCCAGCCGACCCTCACAGCAGAGGAATCTCTGCCACCCGTGTAGAGACAGAGCTCTAGGGACAGCTTGCTTTCTGCAGCTGCTCTTGACCCTCAGATAGCACTGGAATGACCAAGCTGGGATAAAGCCCAGTTAATGTCTTCCTCTCAAAGACGGCAGTGGTGCCGCTTTGTCAAAGTTTGGGGTTACAAAAGAACTCCAAAGTACTGGGAAAACAAAGCAAGAACATGTGAAATGTGGGATTATTCCAGATGGTGCACTTTAACTTCAGTTGGCAAAACCACGACCCGAGTCACCTAGTGAGATGGATTGCAGTGCAACTGGATGTATATTATCCATATTATTGGCCTAATATTTCAAGCTGATCTTCTGCTTACAGTTCATGTCAGCACATAGACTGGCTTATTCAACCTCTTGAAAACATCTTGCAGAGATAAAACACATGTGTATATATTATAATCCTTGGTAAATCAGTGTCTTCTTTTGTGAAACACTGACGTTTATGGGGGGGGACTGATCATTTTCAGATGTTTTGTTTAATTCAACTAAGCAGTTAGACAGATACTAACAACACAAGCACAGTCCTAAATGTTTTAGAGTCAGAATCTCTTCATCACCCTGGACCAGTCACGGATCTGCAGACCTGTGAACTACATTTACACTGAGTTTCCTTGTCATAAATTGGAACTGGATGTGCCACCACTTTTAAAACCTTCTGCAACACTGTCCCTTTGACGATCTCATGGGATTTGTTATTAAGTGTGACATCGTTTCTTTGAGCTAAGCCTTATTCTTAAACACACACACACTTTTTTTTTTTTTAATAGGTGGGAAGCTGAAGTAGAGACAGGAGCAACAGAAGATGCAAAGCTGAGCAATGAATTAGAACAGAAAGAAACACTGGAAACACAGACATTTGAACACACCCTGGTTACATGCATAAAAGCTTCCAGCCCGCTGTAATACAACACCTGAAAAACTACTTGATATCCCAGAACCTGGCCCCACCATGTAACAGGAGATTGCTTGTAAATTTAGAAAAGAAATGGCCAAGCTACTGAACTACCGTGGGAAATCTGCCAGGGTATCACCTCAAGAAAGGCAGCCCTGGCTACTGGGACTGTGGTTGCCTCTCATTAAATGCACGAACAGCTTCTGGAATAAGACATTTCTCTGTAGTATTACTCTGGCAGACTGGAATTAAGGAGTCAGAGAGGACAAGCCCAGCTCTCAGCTAGCGGGAACCTGACAGCCATTTTCTGGCCCTGCTTTCCCAGCTGCTATTTGGAAAGGATCACCCAGGCTTTCCCTTAAGGGGCATGACTTAAAAAAGCAGGTCTTTTGTCCATAGCTCTTCCTTGTGCAGTTTAGGCATGCCAGCAAAACAACTACAAAGAATACATTAGTAAATATATTATTAGAGAAAGTAGGAGAATGTTTTGATTATCAACTGTTTGGGCAAGAATCCTAGCCAGTTTAAATGGCACAGATATATTGATTTCAAAAGACTGCTACAAGTGAGAAAGTCTCAGGTGACACCGAGACACCTCAGCCCTGTTGGTGACCATCCAGACTCCCTCAGGGAATAGAAGAACAGGGACTGAAGGCTTGTACTGCTGCACAAACCACCAAGATCAACCACCCTTCCCAGTTGTCCCTAGTCACAGTAGAGCAACCTCTTTAACTTCAAGGCCAGGAAGCTACATCTACTGAAGAATCAGGACATGGCTGGCTGAGATTAGGGTGTGCAAATCACATATAAACTTTGTTTCTTTTTGATGAATGTGATATGATCAATGTCCTTTTTTTTTTTTCTTTAAAGAACGGCAACAAAGATTGTGATTGTTCAGCACTCAGGTTGTCAAAATATCCCTTTGCTCTCTTCACCTAAAAAGTTGAATCAGACTTGTACTGGTATTCAAATACTTAATGATGATTAAGAACACTAAGAATCAGATCTGTCTCTCCCAGATGCAGAGGGCTACAGAACAAAATACCAAAAATGGAAGATACGTAACTGTACTTTTTCCGCAAGGTGCAATGAGCACTTATAGCTGTGAATCCCCTGAGCTACTTTGGGTGTCTTTCTAAGGATGGGATAAACTGCACTCTGAAAAGCCCCATTTCTCTCGCAGTTCAGTGTTTTCTTCAGAAGCACCGAGACATTTACCTGGTATTGAAGCTGAATTCTTAAACCATATAAGGACTGCCAGTGTGGCATGCTTTATTTTTGCTCTTCACATGAGGACAAAGTTTTCCTGTCAGGGAAGAGCTATTTCTTTATGGTATTTCAAAGCTTGACTAATATTTGATGCAGATGAGCATGCTCAGGTTTGGAAGGATCTATAATGCAGATTCCTTGGAAGTCCTAACTATTCTGCAAGAAACACATGAGTTTTTATGCTTTACGACCTTTACAGATATCGATGGAAATACAATTTCTTCTGTTAGCTGTCAATGACTCAGCTTAGATTCATCCTCATCATCTGAGGCTGTGCAGGAATAGTAAAAAAAAGAGAAAGAATTCCTTGAACATATTTAATTTCAAAGACAAAGTGAGACAAAGAGCTGGAAATTTGACAACTGAATTGATGAGTCAGTTCCCAACATCTTTCAGATATCTTTCCTCCCTCTTTTGATGATTACTTCTTCCTGTACAAATTTTTCTTCCGGTACAACCTTTGATCTAAAGCCCTGTGCAGTTACAGAAGAAGAAAGGATATTTGCTGACTGTCCTGCTGTCCCCTTGTAGAGAGAAGAGAGTCTCTCTGAAATGATGCAATTATTCTGACAGAGTCAGAAGTGCACTGTGCTCATTCTTCAAGTCTAGACACTGCTCTTGAAGACTATCTGGAGAGACATTCATCAGCATGGCTGCAAACATTTGCAGGGCCTGAATTTTATCACACATTATAGGATGGCTTGTTAGGCTTATTTAAGTGTGGGATGGAAAGATATTTTCATTAATTAAAACAAAAATGGTTTACATTTTATATAGAAGAGGTGAATGTGGCAGAGCAGCTAACAGTTTTGAAGCTTATGCAAAATGGATTGAAAAGCTTTCAAGACCATCTGCTCCAGAAGGTTTTCCGCATCTCCAGCAGATGTGTTTGTGACATACTAGCCATTTTCCTTGTCTCTTGCTCTCTTCTTTATCACACTGTCACTTTGGGAAAGATAAAGAAAAAACAAAACCAAAAACCAACCAAAACCCAACAGGCTATTGTACAACTGGATGTCTCTCTGCCAAGAGTGATAAAAACTTACTTTTCCCTTTGTTTCAGGATTTCTTTCCTGGAGGTTCTTTCCAATCTTGTCTGAGTCTGAAAATGTTATGATGTGTTCATAGTTTTTCCCATTTATTCTGAGACCCAGAACAGGACCTGGAGACAGATTGTCATGGCAATCTGTATAAAATTTAACTAAATGGAACATGGATTGTGGATGTTGAGGGAAGACACTTGAGTGAAGAGTACAACTTATGTATAGTTTTCTGGTACAGAAAGGCAGCAGGAAAAACATGGCTTGAAGTTGAACCTCCAAACTTGTCCTAGAGTGAAAGAGACCTACCAGTCCTATGGGTAGCAGTCTGACAGATACAACTATTTTCTTAGCACATACTTTAAAAATTGTAGCCCTTCTCTGTGTTCCCTTAGTGCCCTCCTCTGTCTTGCTACTTTAAACCTAATGTTCTGGCTTTTAACATCCCATCTGAACTCTTCTCCATATTCAGTGGCACAGATCTTTGCCTTTATAATCCATCAAACATGAACTTTGTCTTTTCAATGTGTTGCCATCATGCTAGGGAGGGCATCCCCATGGAGTCATAGAGGTGACTTGTTGCTTTCCTTCAAAGCTGTAATGCATGTAGAAGCTTTGATAATAGACTGATAGACTGAGGCCGATGCCTCTCATGATGAGGAAACAATGAAAGATTATTTCATCAGCTGTATCTGCTGTTGTCTCTTATCTCACTCTTGAGCAGGGATGGCCTTTATGCACACTACCTTTACCACATCGCACCAGCAGAGTTAGCTGTTCTCCTGGACAGGGCTTCTGAGAGTTCTAGTAAACAAGAATTACACCTGACCTCTCTCTCCCAGCACCTCTGGCATTACATCCTGCACCCACCAGCACGCTCAAGCCCTTAGAAGTGCTGAAAGTAGACAAAATGGAATGAGCTATATGGTAGCTGCTGGCAAGCACCAGTGCTTCAATGGCAGCCAGAGTTGCAGCATTCATCTAAGTTATTCACTTAGCCTACCCTGGAAAACATTTCTAATGGAGTTGCAAGTATTACCATGATGGAAAACTACCTTCAGCATCAGCATGCCTTATAACTTCTACCCTGAATGAAGTTCTCCACCCCGAAAATAGGTAGAAGCTTTCTGCTAGTCCTGCCTCAGGACAAGAATAATATCCTATGACTCAAGATACTTCTAGGGTGAAGCAGTCCAAGTGCGATGTTTCATGTGAGAGCTGCTGGGTAATCTAAATTCCTAGCTGTGGCAGGAAATGAGGCAGCAGGGATAGCTGAGTCTGAAAAAGATGGGTTGCTTTAAGACACTTCCCAGTGGGACTCTGAAGGGAGCTACTGTCTCTCACTGAGAAGCAATTCTGTTTTCTGAGAGATCTACTTTGAGTCTTGTGGCTCTTGGCTACACGAAAATTTTGCTGTGAGGCAGAGAGGATTGGGAAAGTAAGCCACTCCCTCAAAGAAGTCTTTTGCTAGTCTAGAAGTATCATTAAAAGTGAAATCATATTCTTAACTTATGCTGGCAAGTGATTAGGGTAGACCCAGCGGGAGGCTGCCAATAGCAATATGTCACAGTGAGTATGAATAACTTGGGTAGGTTTCATTTCTTTAACAACGCATTGCAACCCGTGGGTCATGTGTCTGCCAGACTCCAGCATTTGAATCTGCATCACTGACATCTGAGCAGCCACTGGCTGACATTCGATACTGCTCCACTGAGCTCACTAACTCTCTCTACTTGTCCTGCTGAACTTTTTGTGGCCACTCCATCCATTACAGCTACCCAGAGGGACAGGAAATCAACGTTGGTATCAAGTAAATGCAAATTCTGAGTCTGTCGCATGGAGTAAAGGAATCACAGCTTCCAAATATGGCATCAGACACAACGTGGAAGGGGAGAATTGTGGTTAACACAGCTCTGAATATTTCTGGGCATTTTACCCAACACAGCAGGAGCGTCTTCAGATGAATGAACTGGGCTCCTGACGCTGTGTGTATAAATTTTCAAGTGGGTTTTACTGTCTCCTTTCTCCAGAGGAAACAAGGGCCACGATAGACACACACACACACACACACATACACAAATCAGTAACAGAAACACACACAGACAGAAGGCCCCAAGATCAGCTTGTTGATGCAAAACATAATAGAAAACACACTTTGGTTTGTGGAAGATTCTCTGGAGACTTGCAAGAAAAAATAAAAATAAAAAGCATGCACGCTTTCTCTCTACTATTTTTAAACCTCAGTTTCAAATGGATACCCAAGGTCACCTAAGCTCAGCTTTGACGGATGCGACATTTAACTGATTGGTAAGAAAATAGCAGGGTGGGATGTGGCAGCAATAAAATATCGGCATTCCATTGTCACGCCTGCTGAACTGCTCAGTGTCTGTGGTGGGACACTGCGCTTTGCGGACCAGCCATCTGGTGGGAGAGTCCTTAGATTTAGGACGATCTGTCAGATTTCTGGTTTCTCCATGTGTCCTCCTGGGATGAGGAAAGAAGATGTTAACGACTCAGGGTTGTTTTGTGCAAAAACGTAGCATTCCATTGGTAATGCGCATGGAAAAGTCTAGCCGCCAGGGCAGAGATAAGATTTGAAAATGATACTTGGCAGCTCTGTCATACTGCCAGTCCCTTCCCCTTCTCCCTCGGGGTCCGTATTTTCTTATTGCTGGGGTTACCAACAAGGGGTTATTGTCAAGATAAAAGACATACAGTCAAAGAATCCAGTGACAGTCCCCATTATTACCAATTTAGGTATTCTGGTCTGCCTGCCTTTCTTGCTCAAAGAATTTCAGAAGGCTCAAAACAATTCCAGAAGGTTGAAAACATGTTAGTGGATTTTTAAAATCCTAGTTTTGGAGACAGTGCTAGCAAAACTCTTTTCAGAAAACTTCAGCCATCACCTGGATAACCTGTCTTTGCCATTCTGCATCTTTAGCTCAAATGCCAATGGAAGATTTGGGAGGAAAATACATTTCTGCTAAAAAGAGTCACTGATCTCACAAAATGCTCACAGCCACCACTGCCACTGCAAGGGAAATCAGTGGTGAAACATGGACACAAAATTCAATCTTCCGGAGTCCTGGCTCGTATACTATGATGAAGAATCCTTTCTCATGACGAATCTGACATTCTTCACAACTACCATAAAAGTTTAAAAAAATGCAGAAAAAAATCCAACTTTCTTTAAAACTACAAAAGGCAGCTTTTTTTTTGTTTTGTTTTCAGGCCTCGATCAAAAAGATTACTTTGTGATTTAAATATATTGCATGTTTACAGCCAGCAGTGAAAGCATTAAAATGAGAATATTTCTGTCCTGAATGTCCATGAATTTGCCATCTGCAGAGAGGAAAAGGATCAGTTGCCTTGCACGGTTCACATACCAATGGCCTGGTTCTGCCTTTAGCTAAATTCCATTGAATTTCCACCACTGTCCAGTGAGGCCAATACTGTTCCTTAAATATCTACACAACGTGGAGAAAAGTCAGGCAAAAATGTACTCAGTACAAAAACAAGTCTCTCCCTGCACTGCAATGCTAAACATTTAACTATTACCATGTATTGAAGACTTGCAAAATCCAGAACTGTAGCCTTGATATAGTTTCCCTTCACTATAAGAAGTTATCTTCTCTCCTCCTCAAGCTTCATGAAATATGTAGAAGATGTTCAGTCTGGAATCTGAAAATCACAATTGTTAACATTTTTAATCTTCTTCCAGCAGGTGGAGGTAGATGTGTGCTAGATTTCCTTTGGGAAAACAAGTGAGATGTATAGCTCAGAAAGAAATTCTACATGCATCTAAACAACTGTTTTCAATATCTGCTGTATGATCTACTGTTTCTCTTTTTTTACAACGCACTTTTGTTTCCTTCTCAACACAGTTAAGGAAATGAAGAGGAAAAAGATTTCTGCATTTGGAATGTGAAAATACCTTGTCTCCCTTGAATCCTTGGGAAACTCTATGTGGATATAATTAAAAACTCATCACAAAGTTGAAGAAAATACCTATTACTTTTTATTTGTTGTCTCTAATTTTCAGCTTTTTCGAGAGTCTCAATTTGGAGACGGAAAGTTAGAACTGTGCTAGAAAATGCTTTCTTCCAGAAGTCTTCTGTCTCACAAACAAGGGCAAAATGTTTGAGGTAACAGGAGTTTGATCACATCTGAAAAGCCCTTGTGAAGCTTTCTTTACAGGCTTCTTCCCTTTGCCTCACCGTTTGCTCTTAACAAGAAGAAAGAGCTTCAGGAGATATTCTCCATGTGGGTTCCCTCAGACAGCCCTTTCTCAAGCCATCTCCATGAAATTATTGGTGTCCGAGCACATACATGAGAGGGGCCACAAACCTTGTGGGGAGCTCTCAAGGGGAGCTTTCTCGGAGCAGACTTCACTGGTTATGGAAGGGCTTTTCTCCACTCATGACTCAGACACTCAACTCCAAACATTCCTATCCCACATTGATCAGATAATGATCTTAAAAAAATTATAACTGCCATCACAATGGTGAGCAGAGGAAGCTGAAGACTCAAATTCCTGGAGGATTTGTGTTCCAACCTGAAGGAATCCCTGGCTTGTCAAAGGGATTAGGATGAGCCTAACAAGGCTCACCCGCATCTTCTCATGGAAGTTATTTGAGTACATTTGGGGCAACGAGGATTTTTCTCATCGGATTTCATTTGCAGTCCCCTTTTGATAAGGGCTTTCCCTGGAAAGCCTCAGTTGTCAGGGTTAATGGCTTAAGCGGTGTTGATAGATTCTGTTTACGTTGGGTGAGGGGGTTCAGGTGGCCCAGTCTAATGTAAGCTTTCCATCAACTGTAAACAGCAGCTTTTTATGTCAAAGCTGTGTTTCTGCCTTTTGACAAAGCATTAACAGATCCATGAAAGGAAGAGCCCAGAGTGACGACAGTGGGAAGAGCAAAGAGGTTTAATAGGTCATTTCCACCACAAATTCTGATAATTTGACAAAGTAGCATGTCTTTTCAGCAAGGCCCCACAGACAGTTCACATCCGCCATATTCTGGCTCCTGTTCTCAACCCCGCTCCAGGAGCTGCGAGGAAATTTGTGGCATTGTCTCTGCCAGCTGGGAGGAAGAATCTTTCTGCTGTCTGTGCCTAGACCTCCCCAATCTTATGGTGAGCTAAAGGAGGTTCTGCCTTTGACCACAGCCTCTTCCGGAGGTGGTCGTTTAAAAACGGCTCGGCTGAAATGAGTCCTGCCAGGGAGAACATTTCCCGCATGGATTCAGAGGAAGCTTCCCATGTGTTGCCTGTAAGCAGAGCTATTCCTAGTCTGTCAGCTCTGTGATGACAATCGGACTAAATTAAGCCTTACTCTATGCCTGTGGTCTGGCATTAGGACATGACACCTTGGCTGGTATCTTCAATATCTGGTCCCACCCAGAGATGAGATAGATCCAAGACTCTTTGGCTTACAAGATCAGGCAGTTATGAGGAGGATTGGCCACTGGCCCAACATAAGAGCAGACTGAATGTGGAGCTGTATATCATGTGATGCAAGAACACCATCTTTCCTCCCACATTCCCAACCTCGGTGACTGGATATGCAGAAAGGGAGAATGCTACAAGGCACATTCTTTGCTCCATGAGCCCAGACAAAATTGGTCCAGGGGCCAAAATGTTGACTCTTATGCATGAGGATGAACATTCAGTCAGGAAAGGTTCACTTTCCACTCCAGTGTAGGAGTTCTCCTAGGAAGAGGAGAGAAAGATCAATGTGGGAGATGAAATTAATTTTATCTAGAACAAATTAGAGGGGGTAGGAGAAAGGGGTTCTGTGGGAATTGTATGATTAACTTACTGCAACTTGTGTCCTATGAAGACCATCCATACACTAAAAAGCTTGTGACGAAAAGCCAGGTTTTCAGCAACATTATTTACTCTTTTACCTCAGCCACCAGTAAAGGTAAGCACAGTCCTGTTTTAGAGGGGAACTGTGTGATGATGCTTGTATAATCCAAGGACCCCATTGCCTTTTAGACTGGGAGCATCTCAGAAAATTTAACACAGAGGGATCTCACTCAAAGGATGAAGACCTTAAAATCCTGTGTAAATATGATGGTATTTAAATAATTTTGGTCAGGTTTTCCCAAAGCCATGTTTACCAAAGGCACTTGTACATGGCAAAGTAAAAAAAGGTACTTGGGTCTGCTCCAGTTCCCCCTTTCTGCTGTAACAAAGAACTCAGAAGGGAACTGGGGAGCTGTGCAGCGTGTGGCAGTCTTCTTTTACTGGACATGGGTACCAAGATTAAAGAAAAATCAGAGATGAAGGGATTTTACTGAGCTCATACATCACAGTCTCACTCACTGCTTCTGACACTGTGAAGCATACTGCTTCCCAGCAAGGTCTTGCCTACCTTTGCTCTACCAAAAAAGCCTCAAGCCAAGACCACCTCTTGCATCTCTTTCTTTTTGCAGTGATCTTTTCCATCACCTGCAGGCCGTCAGGATAAGATGGAACTTATCTTTATAACCATTTATTAATGTCGTCGACTGATGAACTGGCAGGAGAACAATCTGGCGGAGCAGTGAGTCTGCTGAGAAACGACCAGTGGGAGGGCTAGGTAAGACAGCCACGGACTGTAATCAGGCTTGCACCATCTGATTTTGCTTCTCTTATGCTGACAGATTCTTGGCTCAGACCCAGTAACTTGCAGAGGGTAAAGGATGGCAGCTAATATTTTGGCATGGGAATTAGCAGAGCTATCCCGAGATGGCATTGCAGGATGTCAGAGAACCATCAGTTCTGAGGGGTGCAAGGTGGTAAAAATGTGGCTTACAGGGTTAAGCCATGTTAGAATGAACTTGGTCTGCCAGTCGAAAACAGCTGAAAAGTTGGTTATCTCCATTTATTAGTTTAATCCTTTAATCCACCTTGCTGTCCAATTAGATTAATGAAACTAGAATCCTATTTTCAGCTTGACCTGTGTTATCACACTTATAAAATGGGAATAAAGGTATTTCTGTGCCTGAAAGGGGCACGGAGGTTCCTGGGTGAGGACTGCCACGCAGTTTATTTACTGAGGGCTGAATAGTTCATCAGTGACCTGAAGAGCATAGGAGGGCTTGGGGGACTAATCCACTGTCGGAAGACAAGGTGATATTCACACTATGATGTTGTCTAACAAAAATTTTAATGGTTCAAACAAGAATTTATTGCTTTGCTCAAGCGGTCCTGCACTCACAGATTTTTATTTTTATTTTAAATACATAATGGCTGTGGCTAAACTGCTTTATATATTAAGAAATGGATCTGCTTGCAAGCAGAATCTGTGATAACTATTTAATGGAAACCAGTGAAATGCTTTGCTGGCATGTCTGTAGGACTTTCCTTAAATTGCTAGAGGTGTTCAGATGAGTTTCCCTGACAAGTGCTGACATGCTTTCTCTCTTTTCTTGGGCCAGATTCTGATCCCGTGACTTACTCTCCAGAGCAATTTCACTTCAATAGTCCTCTTGACCGAAGAGACTGCTTATGGAGAAAGGCCAACGCTGAGCCAGTCTTCAGACCAGAGACTTTTGGAAGTCAATAGGATTGAAAGAGTAACTACTCACCGGAGAAAGACTTTTCTGAAAGGGCTCCCATGCTCCACTTTATATAGTGCCTGATATGCATATGTCTATCTCAGCATCAAATCAAAATTTGCTGTGTGCAGAAGGATGCTAGGAAGAGAGGCAAATGTGTTAAGGCACTCACCAGGATTTGGGAGACCTTTGTTTAATTCTCTGCTCTAAGCCTGGTTCCCTGCATGACCCTGAGGCAGTGCCTCAACCCTGCAGTGTTTCATTTGTAAAATGGGCAGGGTATCACAGTGTTCCTACACAGGAATGCAGCAAGGAGAAAGTGTTAGAGACTGAGATGTCTTTAATGTACTGGTAAAGATAAGATACCATGGAAGCCATAAGAGCTTATAATCAATTGCAACAAAGCTCTGGGAATTCTTTGTGTTTCTTTATTTCTCTCTGAGCATTATCGGCATTAATAATGCAAAATGTAATTAATAATGAAAGGTGTACTATTTTTTAACAGTGTCTCAACTTCTGGCACTTGTTCTTTGTCCCCAAAATCTTATTACTACATCTGAGATACTACATGGTAAATCTACCCCAAACCACATTTTTTCAGTCACTCTGTACCCTGTGATCTCTGAACTAACATCTGTCAGAGACTGCTGCTTCGGTCAAAGCCACAGGAATATGAGGTAACACACAGCTTTCTCATTCTGAAAACCCGGTGTGGGAATGACATGAGCTCACCCACCACTTTTGCACTGGGTAAACAGCCTGAAAATGGAATTTAAAAAAAAAAAAAAGTGCTTATGATTGCAAAGGATCTTGGGAAAAAAAAATAAAAAGCCATAGTGGTGAACTGTTTCTAGCCAAATTTCTGGCAGGCACATTGTTCGAAGATAAACCTTGCCCCTGCAGACTTCAATATTCCCAAACGAGTATTTTCTGGCACAGGACCTTTCTCACAGAGGCTGATTTGATAACCCATAGGGTATAAAATCATAGAATAATTTCGGCTGGATGGCAGCTTTGGAGGTCTCTGGTCCAACTCATGCCACAAGACATCTATAGGTTCCACCAGGATCTGCCTGCAGGAAAAGGAAAGCTAATATGATGGAGATAGCTTTGGGAACTCTAATAGCAACATCTTTGATGATTAGGATGGTTTTATCGCTTTTCCTGTTAGGGAAACTAATAAAAGTGTCTTCATAAGGAAGACACTTTTGGAAGGAAGACACATTCAGTGGGCTGGGAACAAGGCATTAACAGCTAGACCTTGGCTCTGTTTTGAATATACATTCTCTTGCTGTATAAAGCTGAAAAGAACAATTGTTCTTTTTGAATTGCCTAATGAAAATGCTATCATCATCTTCAGCAGCAGAAACAGAGAGCTTTGTCTTGTGGATAAAACACTTCCCAGGAGTCCGGAATTCTGATTCCAGCTCTGACATTGGCTTGCTCTGTCACCTCAGACAATTCACTTCAGTTTTGTGTCCTCTTTTTCCCCTCATCTGCAAAATGTCCTTTGAGATGTACTGATGAAAATCTCTATGCAAGAACTCAGAAAATACAAGTCATTATATTAATTGAAAGTATATTTAGTCCTGCTTGAGTGACTGGATGCTTGATACAAAAAGCCTGGAAGACATAACTTTTTCTTGAAACAAAGTCAGGTGAAAGCTGCGAGAAAAGCAGCATTTTTAGCTTTCAGTAGATATTTACCTGAATCTTACTTCACTTGACAAGTTCTAGGTTTAATGAAGCTCAAGCTCAGGGCTTGGTCAAGTGAGCAAGTTGTCCCTGCTATTTGCAAAACAGAGATATTTCTTGAAAGCTGGACCAAAGCCAGGATGGTCACTTTGAAACACACGGCTCTGCACACAGCCTCACTGTACTCTCTGTCCGACAGGCTCACACTGATACTAGGGACAAGCAGCATGTGACAGCCCAGAAGGAGTTATGAGCAGAGAAACCGTGTGATAAGTGTCCATTTTTATTAAACATTCAGTTTGGCTCAACAAGTAAATGCCACTGGGGAAAAGCTCTCAGATCCTACATCTTCAAATATGCTGAGGTTAGGCTCTGCTCTTTGGAGGAATCCGGACACAATATTAACTGGCTTAAGTTTTGTTTAGAAGGTGATTCTACACGTGGAAACAGCACTATCTGTCATTATGCCTGAGTGGACACAGAAATCCTGGGCAAAGAAATGGGAGAGCCCCTCTGTCCCATGTAAGTGAAACCTTAGCACTCTCTCTCTCAATCCAAACAGACAACATTGCTGCCAGAGCGATGGCACAACCAGCTCTAGAACATGCCCCTTTTCTAGAACACAAAACTGCTCTTTCCAGATGGTGGAAGAACAAAGGAGAAAGATCATAATTGGGTCTCACTGTTTGTGGTTTTATTTTCTCCCCTCCCTTGGCTCTCTAATGAGAGTCAGCGATTTGAAGAGTTTGTGGACATACTGTTCACTGGAGGAGCTTTCATTTCATGGTTCCCCATTTGTGCTCATTGCCAACTTTACAGCTAATTGAAACAAAACGGAGCTTGTAGATTAAATGGCAACCCCTGGGATTTGCTTCTGCAATTACCAGCACTCCTCCTAGACAGATTCTAATTCAATAGCAAGTTCCTGGATCCACATGCAGAAAACAGTGGGAAAAATCCCACTGCCTGGATGACATCAGAGTTAACTCTGTCCAGTCCATTACAGTCCCTGCAGTCCTTAACAATTGTAGGCGAAACCCTTGGCCTGTTGAAATCTGGGAAATTTGCCACCAGCAAAATGAAGGCTAGGATTTCACCTTGGAAGACTGAAGGAACTGTCTTTTCTTGACAGCACATTTCCAGCTTCACAGCTTGCCTTGCAATGGCTTAACTTTTACAGAGTGCATTTTCCCTCAGTGTGGTCAAAGCTATTCATGCATTTCATTAAAACACATGCTCAGCTTTGGAGCATAACCTTTTGCAAGCCCTTAGCATACACCCTTGTGCCCAGACTCAATTCCCTGGGTGGGAAGAAAGAGGACTACAAAATGCAGCATTTGCAAAAAGCTCTTTGAAAGCAGTTTCCAGGTGTTGAAAAGAAACCAGTCACCTCTGAACTGCTTTCACCAACAGATATTCAACTTGAAAAGTATTCTCAGATCTGGGAATGAATACGTGGTTAAGTGGATTCATAGTGCCATCACTGGGTAACAACAAAGTTGGCTTTTGCTGCATCTTCTCATTGGCAAACACTGACTGGCAATGATTCCTACTACCATATCCGTTTCCATGGTGTAAAGCAAAATTCATCT
This sequence comes from Tauraco erythrolophus, assembly GCF_009769465.1. Taxonomy (NCBI): domain Eukaryota; kingdom Metazoa; phylum Chordata; class Aves; order Musophagiformes; family Musophagidae; genus Tauraco; species Tauraco erythrolophus. The sequence goes on along the minus strand of NC_141474.1, from coordinate 26,744,891 downwards.
GCCAACGCACTGACAAACCTTCTCCACTTCTAATTCAATTGAACCTGCTCTTATTCCAGGCAGTGCAGCTGGAGAGTTAACCTGATAGAACAGAGCAGGAACCAGCCATATCTGGTTCTGGATCACCTTTTCTTGCCCTCTTTCAGCTCACCAGTAGGAATTTAAGCATGGAACAAACCCTAAATTGCTCTAAGTGATGTTACAAGCCAAACAATTCTTGGCTCGGCCCCGGGAAACAGGCAGTTTTCATCCAGCTTTTCAGCAAACATGAAAGGATTTAGTAAAACTGGAATAGGTATGGGAGGGAACGGCTGGAGAACTTCTGTGTGAGAATGAACTAAGATGCTTGAAGGCAGAAAAGAAGACAGATATGCTCTAGGTCCATAAAACTACAGGGAGCATTGAGTGAGCGATGAGGGACGGACAGTACCCTGTAAGTTCCAAGAGCTGCAGGACATCAGCTGGAATCAGCTGGAGGTGGGTATTGAGCAGAAGAGGGGAGATAGGTCTTTACACAATTGCACAAGCAGTTAAACTGCGGAGCTCTTTGCCATGTGTCAGCCATTTACATGGGCTCTAAAGTCAGTCAGGCAAAAGTATGAAAGAAAAATCAATTGCAGAGCTATTGAAACACAGCAGATACCACTTCTTCTCTGAACCACGATCTTCCAGCGGCTGAGAGAGAACACCTTGGGGAAGTATTGATACGATCTGCCTTGTCTTCATACTTTTCCCTGGATATCTGCTATAAATGACCAGCGCAGACAGCATCCTTAAGAAACTGGGTATTAGAACGTAAGAGCTGTCCCCCTGGGTCAGGCCAAAGATCCATGGGTGCTCAGAATCAGACACTTGCTCATGCTGAAAGCAGGGAGCATAAGAAAGAAACACAGCCCCGCTTACTCAGCAACTGCCTCCTGCCACTCCGGTTTTCACAACGTGCAATGTAAGGGCATTCCAAGCCAGAGACTGGATATGGATGTTTATTTACCTGGATGGATTTAAAAAGTGATTGAACAACTCCGATGAGAGGGAAATCTACCTATGATTTCAGTCTTTACGTGAGTTCAGCTGCCTGAGCATCTCTGCCTTCCTGTCTATGTCCTTTCTGAAGCATTGTCTGATTCAATGAAGCACAACGGAGACGGAGAGCTCAGTGATGCTACATTTCTCCACATCTTGTAGAAATAGCCAAGTAGAGGGGAATGAAATCTTATTAGCTCTCCCGGGGAGAGAAAGCATGCACAGCCTAAGCCCTATTAGACATCAGAGAACTCCCACAGGGTGGTGTGTATTGGAAAGGTGGCAGTATGTGTTCTGCCCTCACAGGGTAATTGGTTTTGTTGTCAAGTTGGCTGCTGAGACCTGGTCCATTTACCCAATTCAATCCACACTGGGCTTTCCACATCTTTGCTCCAAAGCCCTGTTTATGAAGACAAAAACAGGGACTTTGCGGCTGCCATGCAAATGTCACATTTTATGAGTAAGACAATTGCTGTAAGAAGGGTTTTTTCTTCTCTTTTTTTGGCAGGCTTTCAATCCATGGCCTGGGTCTCCATGCCCCCCAGCTTCCCCACACACAGTACAGAAATGGACATTGCAAATTTCTGCCTGAGGCCAGCCTTGGCAACGAAGCCAACGAGAAGAGAAACAGCCTGTGCTCTAATAAGTAAAATATTTATGTCTTGCTTTGGCTAACATACCCTCTCTCAATAAAATATTTTTCCCAGGAGGAAATCTATGAAGGGAGGGGGTTCCTTTATTATGTCCCCTAATCATTCTTTTCTGCTCCCCTTCAAAAGCCTCCAAATCAAAGGACACTGTACTCTGAAGCTTTTTGCTGCCATTCTTGACTTTGTTATCATTAGTTATTACGATCATTATATTGATTACCATTACGAGTTCTCAAGAGGCCCTGGCTAATCAGCACCCCATTCCAGGAAACGCTCTGACAAATCTCTCACAGCATACACAAAGCTCGTAGTCTAAAAAGACCAGCTAAACAGACCGTTAACCCATTGCCGTGCCAGGGAACTGCAGTGCGGAAAACTCGAGCAGTTTAGCTACAGAGAACAGCCTGGCCATTTCTCGCTGTGGTGCAGGTGGGCATTGTGCCACGTGATCCTTGAGAGACTCTTCACCTGCAGAAGAGCCATCGATGGTGTTCTGCACTGGAGCTCATTGCTAACCTCGCAGCCAAAGAGTGCTCCAGGTGTACAGCTCCAATAGCCATTGGGGTGCTTTTGGGTGGGCCCTAGTTCAGGTGGAGGGTTACTGGCCACAGGGCAGATTCAGCCTGCTGGGAACTGCCACTCCTGTGCGTCAGGGCAGCTGGCACGTGCTGCCTTTCAACAGAAGACTGCGCTGCTGCTCCTGAGGCACTAACAAAATCTTAACCTGTTTCTGGGCACATCATCTCTGCCACTCTGCAGTGCCGGTTACAAAATCACTCATGGCAACTGCTCTCTCTTGTTAGTGTTAAATTACAGATGCTTTTGGCCTATCCCAGAGGGTGATTTGTATGACTTTCCTTATTTAAGGGAGGAGATAGAACTCCTGTACCCACCCAAGTGAAGAAGACGACTCTGAATTTGATGGAGCGATTTTGCCTCCGAAAGCTACAGGCATGCAGAATCAAATTTCGATTCTTACAAAGAGGAAAGGGACTTTTTACAAGGGTAAGTAGTGATAGGACAAGGGGCAATGGATTTAAACTGAAAGAGGGTGGATTTAGATTGGATATAAGAAATTTTTCACTCTGAGGGTGGTGAGGCACTGGAACAGGTTGCCCAGAGAAGCTGTAGATGCCCCATCCCTGGAAGTGTTCAAGGCCAGGTTGGATGAGGCTTTGGGCAACCTGGTGTAGTGGAAGATGTCCCTGCCCATGACAGGAGTGTTGGAACTAGATGATCTTTGAGGTCCCTTCCAACCCAAACCATTCTATGATTCTCTGTGCCAATCTACTTAGAAATAAAGCTGTGTTGTCACTAACCAAAAGACACATCCTTGCCAACCTGAAGTGACTAATTGGCAGGGAATTAACATGAAGGGAGGTAGCAGACACTTTTGCTGTAGCACAGTAACCTCTTCAGAACACTTTTTGCTCACCGCTTACGTGGATTTCAGATCAACCTCACATGCACTTACAGATCATTCTTCACCATCTATCTCTGGGTCTCCATTTCCATAACATCACAGATCTTAATCAGCTTTGTTTATATGTTTACGACACCCGTGTGTGAATGCATGACACTGTGTTCTTGGGGTAAATAGGTGAAACATAGTTTTCTTTACTTGCCTCAGGCCTTCTTTGCAAAGCTATTGCACTTTGGCCTTCAGAGTTCCCAAAAGGTAGCTGCGGGACAATCCAGGAGGTACAGCTGTGATTTGAGCCCTTATTAGATCCTCAAAAGTATACACATGACAGATGCTAGGAATGTCTCAGTCTTGGAAAAGGTTTCCATGGCGACTCACCTTATAGCCCAGAGAGTCCAACTTACTTCAGCTCTATTTCAACTGATGACCTCAAAGCAAAGGGCTCTACATTTGTCTACTACTCTGCAGACTCACTCAGCCTCTCCTTCTTGGTCACTGGCCTCCAAGAAATCCTGGTATGGTAGGGAGGAGGAGGGAAAGAGAACAATGAAAGCAACCCTGGACTCTGTTACCTCTAAAGCAACCACCAGAGGAAAAGTCCCATGGATACCAATGGCAAAAACACACATACACTGGAAGGAAAAGAGAAAAGAAAACCCTGTTTGGGATTTTAAAAGAAGAGTTGAGCATGCACACACAATACCCTTTGGCAAAGGAGCCCAGGCCGGAAAGTGTTGCAACCCCAACATGCTGTGCTAAGAGAAGGTGTTAATGGTCCAGCCATCCTGTATTATTACACACAAACAGGAGAGGCCCTGCGGAACCGTAGGGGTCTTTAAGATTCCCACCCAGATGGAAAGAGCAGAGAGAGTCATGTAGGATTAACGCAAGGGGAGAGGAAGGAAAGGGGTGAAGGAAAGGTAATGTCTCCAGCACTAGAGAGCCCTGAGCTAACAAGGCAGGTCTGTTGCATCTCACACATGGAAACGGAGATGCTGCGGCTGGCCCCACCACCACACACTTCAGCTTCTGCTCCATGCACTCACACAGGATACCAGGGCTCCCCTCCTCTGTGGGACTCTGTGGGCCAGACCTGTGGTTTATTGACCAGCTGCATTTAGGGTCACCAGTCCCAAAACGCCTTTAAACTCCCAGTAGGAGTCAGAGGTTTCAGGCACTTTGTCTGCTTGGAAGGAATCACCCCAGATGTGTTTGCAGCTGATGCCTGTAGCTGTGGTCTCTCCCTAACATAATCAGAGATATGGCTCTTGTGCTTGGGAAAAGAAATACTAGAAAGGTCGTGACACTGGCCTACGTGTGTTTGCTTAATGAGAGCTGGTGAAATCTTCATCCAAGTGTCAACCTTCCAAGCCCTACAACCACGCACCCAAATCTTCAAGTGGCTATGAGCTCACAGGCACAAAGCTCTGGGTGAAAGCCAGGAGTGTGCATGCTTGTGGTCTGGGGATTTACATGCAACGTGGAATGGGTGGTATCTTCCCCAGAGCCTGCCACCACAAACACAATGGGATACCCAAGAGCCACTTCACTTTGCCAGTGATGCCATTGCAAAACCACAGCCAGGGTGTGGCTGATTCTCCACAGTCCAGAGGTTTTAATAAATACTGAAGTTTTCTAAATCAGCCACAAATTAAATGGGTTTAGATGAAGGAGACACTCAATGAAGTTCTGCTATCTAACCTCTAAAGGAGAGCCATTTGTGATAGTATTGAACACTCTCAAGTCTCTACTGCAACGCAGAAAGTTCATATATAACCTGCATAACCAGCTACTATGAGAGGTATTTCATGTCCAGAATAAAACACTGCTGAAAATTCAAACAATAAGCTGCATTTCTGGAGAGGCCAGTACTGGCTTTCACATTTGCAGACACAATTCACCACCACCACTTCTGTAAGAATGAATTCATCTCAGAAATGTTTGGAGATCATTTTTAACCGGTCTGTTGAGGGACAGTTCCAGAGTTAAAGTCAACTGCACACTACCAGGCAAAGTGCTGGACTGTTGAACTCATGTCTAATTTTCCTGTGGATTAGATCAAATTCCTGATGTAGGAAAAACTATTAGGGCCTCTGTTCTGTTTTCACTTCTGAGAGCTTAACACACATGTTACTGACTTCAACCAAGTGATTTCCAACATATACCTGTGAGAACGCAGGATCAAACCACAACGTGTTATGTTTCAAAATATTTTTTCACAATAAGTTGGTTTAGTGAACTCACTTTTCATCCCTAGAGAGCTGACTGTAATGAGATCACGCAGAGAAAGGATATGGAATTTCACCCTAATCTCCAGGAGACAACAGGTCATATCCAGAAACCCTCTCTCAAATCAGTAGTACTTTCAATCGTGAAGCAATGCCAACTGTGGAGATAATTTGAAGGAAGGAGCGAGGTCAGAATTTCAGCTGTCATGTAAAGATTTGGAGTGTACGTATCAGGGGTGCTATAAGGATATATTTGCTCCCATTTTAGGAAATTCTTCAGTGTATGCTTTTCTTAAAGCCGTGCTGCCTGGAGTCTCATGAATATCTGAGACATTTTTTCTATTGCTCTTTTTTTTCCTCTACTTTCATTTAGAAAATAAAAAGTTACTTGGAATCATATTTGCTAACAGGAACAACTTCAAAATGCATCATGAAGGAGGGACCACACTTAATATCTTATTGTGGATAAATCTGCTGTGACTTTTAGCAACAGAAGGCAGCATGACAGGTTGATTTCAGGCACTAGCTAGATCAGATCTGAACTCTATTGCTGTGAGGCAACAAGAATCATAAAAGCGACTCTCATAAAATTGTGCAGCAAATTAGTGCGATCAGATCGCGCTAATCCTAGTCCAACACTCCAGCTAACAAATCTGTGAGGGGAAGCGTTTGTCCCTGCCTTATCTGCATCACTCCAAGATTTCCCTGGTGTCTTTAATCCCTCATTTTCAACACTAACATTTTACATTCAAGAAAAAAAAAAGTGGTGTTTGTCAGTTCTAATTAAATTACATGCTTTATTTTTATAATTAAATAGCCTAAAAGGAAATAAACTGGAAGAAATATTCTAACAAATGATTTAGAAGTATTTCATATGTATCTAACAAGGGAGCCAAATATAAATTGACAGCTTAGTGCAAGAGAACTTCAATCTGGGTTTTACTGCAATAACAAAAGTACGTATTTAAAAGCCTTCACACAGAGCATCTATTCAGAAACAAGCCCGAAGACAGTCAGGGAATTAAAAAGAGGATAGTGTTTTGAATTAATCTAGAACATTTTTGTGGATTAGTTTACAAGCCCAGAATGCCTCAGGGGGCTAGGGAGAGCCCAGAGCACTAAAGTCAGAGGGATCTGTCTTTTTCCTGTTGCTGGTGATTAGTTCATATCTCTTTGACACCATGTTTACAAGCCCCTAATTGCCTCATTAATACCTCATTATTACTTAGAAAGTGAAGAAGCTTTTACCTTTGAAGCTGCTTTGCCACACTTGAAGGCAAATATAGGGTGAATTTTGAATGTGTTGGTACTAATTAAAGTCGAAGTCTGTTTCCTGTTGCTTGTGGGTGGGTGTTAATAGCTTCAAAGCAAAAATTAGGCTTCAATTTATATTACATGCCTCCTAACTTACACACACAGGAATAAGTGCAAGCAAAAAGCCCATTCCTGCAAACTGGATTTACAAAGGGACACAGAACCACATATCTCTTTTTCTTTCATGCCCTTTACACATGGACCAGACTCTATGAACACTTGTACACCCTCTGTCATGCCTGGAGTAGACTGAAGCTGGCCAGGTCAGTCCACGCAGGTACAGCATGTACCTTCCCATGCTGTCATGCATGTCCAGGGCACCATGTTCTCTTTTACACCCGAACCAGGAAGAGAAACTGATTAACCATCACGTAAAACTGACCTGGGTCCATTTGCCTCCTGCTATGGATACACACTGTTTCCAAGCCACCCTGGAAAAGCTTGTTTCAAAGCAAAGCTAAAATCAGGCACAGAAAGCTCATCTCATGATCTTTCACTTGCAACCATATGTATTTTTATATATATATGCATATTAATTTAAAAATAAGTATGCATGTATACATATAGCATACAGCATATCGCTGCATTCTTCCTGAAATGCGTCTGAAGCTGTGGGCTCTTTGAACGGGGATCCAATTTTCAAACGACTGTGCACGACTATTTCAGTATACAAATTGCAAATAAGCCAGTGACCACAATTACGGTTACTTGATTATCATACAAATGAATAAATGAGATGTTTAGAACCTCACTTGGGCTGTAGAGATGCACTGGCTGATAATGTTTTCGAGGAATTTTCTCCCAGCCCCAGACAGAAGAGAAACAGAGCAGACATTAACCACAACAAAATCATTTCCATGGGAAATTTTTAAAAGAAACGTGCTTTCTTTCAATGTGCTTGTTTTCAGGGGTCTGGGGGACGTTGTGAATGGAGAAGGGGGTGAAGGGGAAGAAAAAGTTACCCATTTTTGGTAAAAGCATTCAGTTTCTTAATAAGAGTTTTGGATCAGAAAAATAGTGAAAAATAGACTTTGCTGAAAGCAAATGGAAAACCCTACACAGACTGGAAGATCTGGATAAAAAATAAAATGTTTTCCATACAAATTAAATTCCTAAAGAGGCATTTTTCACCAGCATTGTTTTTCAATGGTGGGGACTGAGGGTGGGCATATAAAAAAATCAAGTCTAGGAGGTTGAACATTCCCCAACGAAGCAGTCAGGATTTGGCTAACAGTCCCCAGGACTCAGGGTTTAGCTCAGACTGCTCAGAGTCACCGCTAATTAACGGGCCTTCTTGTCCCGGGCCCAGGACAGCGGGGGCTTGGCTTACCATTAGCACTCTAAAGGCAGAGCTCAGAGCAACTCAGCCTCTCACGTTCCTCTCATACCTTGCATCTCATCTAAGAGGAGGTAAGTTGATAAAATTCTGACTTAATTTCATTTTTGCATTAAAAATAATCTAAAAATGTCAATGACATTAAATTACATACCTAACTTGGCAGCATCCCTTTACACACATGACTGTAACAAATACAAACATGAAACAGAAAATTTACCTAGAATTATTCATCAGAAACCCAGTCTACAGAATGGGTAAGGAATGAACCCCCGCCTCCTGCGATATATTTAGAGTATCTTTGATTTATATCAAACATTTTAAAAAGTATTAAAACAAAAATAATTAAGGCAAGCCAAATCCTTTTTTCCTGCCAGCACGCAAAGCTTGTCCGACTGGACATATTGAGGCTATCAATCGGTGGTGTGTATTTATAACCTCGTGCTCAGACAACTTGGAACGACAAATCCAAACAGCCACAAAGAAGTCACTTTGTTCGCTTGGCACAAACAAATCCCTGAGATGAAAAGCAGCCTGGCGTTTATTTTTGGGCCAAGCTTCCTCATCTGACAATCCACGACGTGGCACGGAAAGGGCAATGTTACCAAAGGAACCAAAACACATGGAGATGCATCATTAGAGCACAGACCAGGGTGCCAGGTTTTGTAATTCTTGCTTCTTCCTTCCCAGAATGGATGTCACTTTCCCTTCCTTCTTCTCCCCAAAGCACATTGGTTTGGAGCTTGTATTTTTTTTTTTTTTTTTTAAGGACCAGGCTTGTCAGCAGAGCCTGTAAAGCTCTTACAGCTATAATTTAAAACTGAATCATGTTGATTGAAAACACGGCTAGCATCTGACTGCAGACATGTCTGAAGACTTCCACATGCGTAGCCAAATGAGGATTGGTGAGGACATGGTGAGATTGCCAAAAGTATTAAAGCAAGCTTGGTGGGAGACATGATCCGCAACTGTGCTTGCTGGTAGTAAGCAGCCTGGGAAATGCCCGTCTAGAGATCTGGTGGGTTCCCTTAACCACTGAGCCATGGAGATCTGAGCTGCCTGAGCAATACATGGAAAAAAGACACTGTAGTAGCCAGTCATTCTCAAGAGGTTCCTCAGAACAGGAAATCCAAATCCCCAAATGAAGGAGGAAATCTCAGTCAGCTCCAAGTTGGTTTGATATTGATGTCTCATTTATCCTTCTACCAACATGACCAAAGCACAAGAGATGCAACTGAGGAGAAAGGGAGGAGTAAAAGAAATCCAGCAGAATGGTTATCCAGTGAACATGCAGCTCACTGGAAGGAAAACACATTGCCTTTTGTGTGGAGTTAGCTAAGAGAAGAGCAGCAAGTTGACAACTATCAAAAGATAATGGACAGAGGCTGCAGAAGACTAGGTGCAGTTTGGCTTTAGGAACGCTGATATATGTTGCTTCAGTTCAAAGGGAGTATCTTACCATATCCCATGGCTCCTTCAGGGGAGGATCTGGTAAGGCTTCTAGTCCTTATCTCAGCGGACAAACTCTGACACTGAGCCTCGAGTCGCATTGTCGCATGCATGGATAATGGGAAGCTTGGCTGTTTTTTGATATGATGCCTTCATTCTTTTCATACCTTCATTCCCTTAGATATGTCAGAGAGCTAAAGGCATGAGAAAGTCTTAATAAAGCTTTAACCTTTTGATGACACTCAGGGTTTGAAAGGAGGGTCATAGGTGATTTGGGATACTTTGCTCTCATTTCACTTAAAAAAAATGGATTTCCCACAGCTCCTTAAACGCTGGAATAGATATGCGTATATTTTTCAGTATATGGATTCAAAACCTTGGTTTCTTTGGCAAAAGGCCATATAAATTCTCATGGATTTGTTATTGCCTGCTATAAATTTACTACTCAGAAAGAATAATATTTCATTTGCTTTATCCTCGGTGCCTCTAAAGAGGGTGAAAATGGATTTAAGTCTTTCATTGGGCATCTCCATGAGGGCAGAGAAGGAACACAAAAAGAAGCCAAAAAGGACACTTAAAGAATCGACATAAGGCTCCATCATCTATAATTCAGTTGACAAACTTAGGTCTCCTTTGCAATGAATTACAATGTTCAAGAGATTTGTTCTGTAAGCTCTGTCCAGAACTTGGCAACATCACTTCCAAGAAAGAAAGTAAACTCCTAGGTTTAGTTCATGTAGTAAGCCTGGGGACTTAAGCAATACTTTCCATCTGAATGAGCAGAGGCTTTGATCTTACTCATGTTGGCTCTTACGCTCTTCGTATTTTACACAGAGGGATAGGGACAGTAGAGACAATTCACCAGCACAGGTAGGAACAGGACCTTAAACTCATGTTAAGTTTACATATTCATGGGTACATACACAGCTTCACGGACTTAAATCCATCAAGCCAACGTCATTCCCAGGGCAGCTCTACTTACTCCATGATCCTTTACTGTCTCCACAGCGACCTCATTTAGAGAGATGCTGCTGGGATCTTATCTCCCTGTATCAGCCCCAAAATGAGGTAGGTTTGGGATGAAGAGACCAGGACCTGGACTCCAGCAGGGAGAGAGCCAATAGTGCAGAAAAGTGTGCTTGGTTTTGTGTGATAGTGTAGAGTGAAATCAAAGATTCACGCTGTTTGTACCCTGGACCTTCTCCAAAACTTATGTTCAGACCCAGACTTGCCTCAATTTATCAAGCTTATTTAGCTAGAAGAGTCTGACCATGTGGCTACCACCGTATTAGTATCTGAGATACATTAAGTTTATACTACTGAACAAATTTATGACTTGAAAGCTTGATCCTTGTCATTGGGGATCCAAGATGCGGACAGATGAAGCAATTTGCCCAAAGTCAAGAAGTGGGTGGGTTACAAAGCTGAGGATTAAAGCACAAGCCCTGAGTCCCACGTGGCTGGCCAGCTCCCAGGGTGATCCCTTCTCCAGTGACTGAAAGATCAGTGAATTGCTTTCTAAATGCTGCCAACACGAACTCTCCAAAACACAGCAAATGGGATTTTTCACACTTTGACTAATGAAACCTTGGCACATGGCATGAAAAATAAAATCCTCAGTGCCAGCAGTACATATATATAAAATAATGTTTATTTCTACAGGGCTTGTGAATAAGCAAGACATTTTTCATCCGTGAAAGGCAGTTTCTGTGTGTATGTGTAAGTTAGCAACAACGACAAAAAGTATGACTGATGATCCCAACGAACATCATCCCAGTGAGATTCAAATAGTTGTAACTTTTTGCTTCTGAAACAAAAGTCTCTTTTTTACTTCACCCTGCAAACTTCTGGGTTTATTATGGCTATATTTCTCTGCTCTTGACAAAAATACATACATAATCCGTCTTTTTGTTTCATATTTATAGATAGCTATCATCAAAGGGCTGGGCATTTATAGATAGAGATTCAATAAAAGGATGTGCTTGGAAAGCACAGCTCAGATTTTACATTGTTTGCAAGAACTCCTTGCGTATGAAAGAAAAGCTAGTTTCTGAAAAAGTGGGGAGAGTTCATTCTTCTTGCCAAATTGTGACATTTTTCTTATTCTATTCTTTCTTCCCTGCTTTCTTGATGCTCCCCACATAACCAATGCTGACATCAGCAGAGACTAGCTTAGCTCCTCATGCAGGCAGACTAAAAGTTGATTAGACACAAATTGGGACCAACGGTACACTATAAACACACTTTCAAAACAGTATTTTCTCTTTGTCTACTGAAAATGTTTTGAAAAAAGAGTGTACTGAAAAACTCTGAAAATAGTAACTGCTATGATAAACTGATACTGAAATCTTACCACATTGATAAAAGATGACCTGGCCACAAACTTCCAGTTCACAGCTAACACTTGATACCCATAAGGACAGAGCTCAGCAGAGGAGCCCTTGTAGGTGTTTTAGGGACTTGCCATAGTGTGAAAGGTTTACTTTTTCTCAAGTGCAAAAGGATTACTGAGGCTATTGTAAATTTACTTCAAAGAAACAAAAGAAGAGCTTTACAGTTCTGCAATAATCAGAAGAAATGTAAGAAGAGATAGGTGAGTTGTGATGTGCTTTAGCATAGCATAGCATCAGGTTTTATTTGATTAACTCTTCCCTACAGCTTGTAATGGATATACACAGTGTGATTTCAGGGCAGGAGTAGCTTCAAAGTACAATCTGAGTATCACAGATCCAAGCATGCACAGCTGGATCTCAAATATATAAGCCACTTTGAGCTACACAGGAGGAAGGAAAGGGGAAGATTACTATGATCTGAAATGTTAAAGCTTCTTTCTCATGGTTAAGTACATTTACATGTTTCACTCAAATCAGCAGAAGTTGTTTCCAGGGAACATGAAACATGGAAACAGGAACAGGAAACATGGACTTCCCCTATGTGTGTGGGTGTACAACACACATATGCCCTGCTCCTTACCTGAGGCTTCCTAAAACTAGGGCAAAATCATGTCTGGTGACTTGGACAGAGAATTGGCAGTGTTACAACAAAATTACAGGTATTGAAACAGCTGTAGGAAGGGACAAGGGATACCAGGTTTCCTCACAAAGGGAGGCAGCCAAACCTCTCCTGCAGCAGGTGCCCTAGAAGAGTAGGTATGGAGAGGGTAACACGTGCTGGCTGCAGCAGCCCCAGTAGCCCATTTATCAGGAAACATTGCCACCGGCTATGTTGACTGTGATGACCCTGCAAAAGCATTGCTGCAGTGCTGGCATAAACTTCCACCCTCAGGGTCTCAGCACCACTAGCAGTTCTGCCTAAAGCAGAGTCCACCTCCTTAGTCTAGTGATCTCCTCTCTAATTTTACAACTTCTTAGGCAAATCTGTTATTCACCTTTTTTAATGGACTTAGGATGACTTGGAAGGTTTCATCAAGTATTTGCATATGGGTCCAGAGGAAAAAGAGCAGATTTTGCTCTGGACGACTATTAAAAAACAGTATGCAGATGACCAGAACCAAAAAGGCATCTGGTGGCCACACAAAAGGCAGCCAGGCAATACCACTCCTTTCTATACTAACTGGTGAACTGGTACAGTCTTGCCCATAATCTCACTCAGTCAGGATCTTGGACTTGAATATACTCTTGGAAGTGTTGCACGTGCTTGATTTCAAACAGTAGGGAGTCTGAACAACTCCTCTCTGAAGACATGAAAGCTTCCTAGTGAAACCTGGCAGCTGGAGAGCTGAACCATAGCTCAGAAAGGTAAAATGGCTATTGTTGGAAGAATTTTCCTAGAATCCACCTGTAGGCCAAGGCTTCCGCTCAGGAAAATGGGTACAGGACATGAGGGAACCACCTGAGCTAGACTTGCTGATGCATTAAATCTCCACTACAGGAAATTTTTAAAAAGAAACTAGATTGGTAGAGAAAAAAATAGCTGACTGTGAGAGGAGGTCTTTCCAAGCACAGGTGGCAGATGAGACATCTCACACCATAGCGTTATCCAGGAATAATATGGGAAAGAATAATTTGGGCATAGGACGGATGAAGTCAGTGGCTATTACTGAGCACTAGCCCCAGGCCCCACTCCTAAGTGAGATGGACATCTGGTTGGGATAGTGGAGGTCCATCTGACCCAACTCTGGTCAGGCTACATGAGATCCCTTCTAAACCTACTTTTCTAAGATTCATGAAACCCAACAGACAGACCCATATGGCACTTTGAGATTAGGGAAGTTCAGATCCCGGCCAATTTCTATTGTTAAACTCACAAAACACTAAGATAAATAATGGAAAATGCTTCAGCTGCTATTTATTTAGGGCAGTTTTGCTATGTGACATCAGAAAATATTCCATGGTGGAATTTATTAACATAAAAATGGACTTGGTGAGACTTTGTGATCTATTAAACTTCCAGCTAACTAGACTTTTGTTTATCCAATCGACAGATGGTGTTTTTCTGAACTGGTTATGTTGATTCACAGCACTGAAGTGGTTACTGGAAAAAAGGACCATGAGTTTAATAAGGAGCAGCCCCATACGCATGCAACAACTGTGAGCCATGTTTCACCGGCTCCAAAATAAAAAAAGCAGCAGTTTTTAAAGCAAATTACCAAAATATTGGCACATTTTGCATGTCCGTTATGTGTGTTCAAAGCCCCTGGAACAGGAATGCTGTTGGTAAATCTGCTACTTCAGACACATGCACCAAGTTATTGGATTTGCATGGAATATTCTGTTCCAGGTTAGGAGAAAGACAGTCACGCATAGACTCTTCTTTCAGAAGTGCTGTCTTGGAGGGCTGCTTTAGCTGTCTTGTAATAAAGACTCATCCCACTTACAAAACCCCTCTCAGGCTTCTCATTAATAAATGTCTATGAACATAATATGATATCAGGGTTGTAGGAACCAACAGCAATCTAGAAACCAGGAAAAGAAAACACAGTGAATGACGATGAAGAGTGGAACATTTAAAGGACTCTCGAGCACTGAACTCTCAATCATTCTCCAAACATGAAAGAGGTTTGAACTGTGGAGGAAATTAAGTGGAGCTTCTGGAACTGCACACTGAACTATGCTGAACAGGAAGAAATCTCTTTGTTTATTAGGCCTCAAGGAGACAATCTATTGTGCTAAAGAAACAGCTACAGTCTTTGCTATGCAGCAGAGAGATCTCGACTCCTGTTCAGGTGGATGAGCTGCTTTCAGATGGTTTTTTCCTACCCTCTCTCTGATTTAATATGTTTTAGAAATGGAACAGTAATATTCTGCTTGAGCTGCAGACAGATCTTGAAAAGACAGGATCCACCATACTTGTAGGAGGAGGACAGCAGAGAAGGACAAGCTTCTGCCTCCATGGGCTCAAATCCAGAATATATTTGAGAGAATGGGAAAAAGAACTGAAAAGCATATAATGGAGCGTTAATAGCACTCCCCTATCCCATCATTTTGTGTGTATGTGTGTATATATATATGTATATATAAACACACCAATATATATAAACACACGCACATAGATACATACACCTTCCTAGGTGTGTGCATATATAATATCATATACATAGCCAAGCACAGACTAAACTTTACACAGAGGGAGAATGCATACCGGAGTCTGACACTGGGAAAGGTTTTCTTCAGCGTATTTACACACCTAGTCTCAGGCAGGATGTGGTCTGTCATTGCAGAGGCCGCAGCACAAGGTGAGACTTTGCAAAATGTAATACAAGCTATTAATGCTGGTTGGTCTGCAAAATTCATACCCAGTCCTCAGAAGGGAGGATGTTAAGATTGAGAGGGGATTTTCTCCAAGAACTAGACTGGTTGTTTCTGGAAAGCTGAGACAAAAGACACTGAATTGGACACAGGAGGACAAACAGGCAAGGAAATACAAGACTGACTACAGTGACTGCATCATACTGGTTGCAACAGACAGGAAAAAAAAAGTGAAATGTTAAAACAGTTGCGATAATTCAGCGGCTTTGGTGTGACAGCCTTAAGTAGTAGAGGCTTGTTCCTCTGACAACTGCATGTTTCAAGTCATCAATTGCATGACTGAGCAGTAATGTTATATGTGAACAACTGCTAACATCAAAATCAATCTTCTGCAGGAAAACCTGTATTTGCTAGACACATCACAGCACAGGTGTCATGGCAAATAACAAGTCATGGCGTGACAGCTAGCAGTGCAACTGCTTTAGGTTTATTACTTTTTGAGTCCAGGACAGCTACATATATAATGCCACCTGTGCATAAGAGCAAAGAAATCTAATTAGGATCCTTAATTGGGCGTGAGCAACCTGATCTAACATTGAAGTTAACCCTGCTCAGAGTGAGAGTGGTTGGACCACAGGCCTCATGAAGTCCCTTCCAACCTAAATTATTCTATGATCTGTAGCGTACAAAAAGATTGAATTTCATCTGCCATCTCTGGCAGGAGCAGAAGACATCTTCAGCTTCATTCGCAGAAAAAGGAAAAGCCGGATTCTGACTCTTCCAGTTTTAATATAGGATAGTTTTTGGGAGAGCCAGAGTTCCTTGTTACAGGAAAGGCATAAGAAATGCAGAGACTGAAATCCATTGGGTGCTCTGAAATTTTTCAAATGAAAGTACACCATGGCAGACAGGGAAATACTGATACGGCACAGGCCAACAGTACAGTATTTTCCTGGGAGGAAGGCGAGAGGAGAGGGAGAGACAAAGGGTAGGGAGCCCTGTAAGGAGCATGTTGTGATAAAAAATTGTTCTGCTTCCCTGCATGCAAATACTGATTCCTCACAAGCTGTTTCCTCTCAGATCTAATAATCTTCTTCACCTGTTGGAAACAAACTGTAATTGCAAATTTCAATGCCAGCTTCTCATTAACAAAGAAACCTGCCCTCTATTCCACGGGGTTTTGCTTTGCCTGATTAAAGATTTTGTTTAAAACCTCCACAAATATTTTTTGTACCCACACGGACTCCTTATTGAACCTGGCTGTATTCGCTTCCTGTGTTAGTACAACTTATTTGTTACATTGTTAAGTGGTTGCCTTTAAGTGGTCGGTGAAATTATTAATATTTACTTAGTAAAGCTCTTTGAAGATGATACATGACGTAAATATCAGCTAACACTACTTTGCGTCCAAAAAAACAATGCAGCTTTTGTAAGATTAAAAGCCTATTCCTCTATTAGATTTCTTGAAATTTGTTAAACCAAAATAACATAACTTTCCCTTTGCAGTTTATCTCTTATCTCTTCACAGTTTTTAATAGTATTTCCCAACTGGTTACTGCTAACGCATTGTTATATTGCTTTTACAGCCTTGGGGTTTATCACAAAGCTTCTCTATTACTCCAGATAGGCACAAAACAGTAGCAGGTAGGGAGCAGTATACATTTTCCAAAGATCAGAACCATTATTTAATGTTTTTGTAAATATTTACTTTAGAAGCAGGCTAAACGTTACTTAAGATTTGTTCTAAACTGCTGTGTTTAAAGGAAAAAAATCACGAGGACATATGGAACTCATCTGAAGGAGAAAAAAATGTTACAATTATACAAAAGAATTAATTTCCCTTACTGTTACCAAAGAGTTGTCTTCATAAAAGCTTGTGGCATGCTTTTGTATCTTAGGTGGAACATCATGATACACACCATGTGGTTTGTGGTCTTCCCTGAAGCTCTGGCTGCAGTTTCCCCAACCTGACTGTCCCACCAAATTGGTACACACTCGCATCACGCTCCCAGTGGGATTTCTGTTCCTGTTCTGCTTTTTTTTTCCCCCCCCCTCCTTCTTCTTCTTAGTCATCTTACCCACAAGCGGCATAAATCAAGGCGAGGCCGTGTTTTCACAGCTAGGCAGTTCTTGCAACATCAGGGCTGAGTTCAGGGAAATGGCTGGAAAACTCGCTATACCCACACACACACCTGCCTTTTGGCTAACTGACGCCGAGCACAGTGCCAAAGATGTTTGTTTATTCTTGCCCTGGGTGCTTTGATATGTACGCCATCAATGAGGGCAATCACCCTACCTCACAACACGGCACCCATGGCTGAATAGGGCTTCACATCTCCTTATAGACCTCCCAGATGTCTTCTCTAGCATATGAGATGTTGGGTCATGTCACTGGAGATGTCTCTACCAGCATTCTGATGAGGCCCCTCTGTTCCTTCACTACTTTGGGAGAGATTTGGGAGGGAGCTAGGAAAAGGGTGGACCAAATCAAAGCCTCTCAGTCAGGCAGGCGCAGCCACGTCACTTTGGAAGTGGCACTTGCTCCACACAAGGACGCAGTCTGGTCCAGCTGGGAAAATGCAGCAGACCCCTATGCTGCAACTTCATGACAGCATCCAGCCTGTAGCTTTTAACTGGTTTGTGGCAGCTTAGATAACAACAACAGGACACAGTGTTGCGACTGGAATTAGCCCTTGTGGTATCACATCTCTGGGACACGGGCTGCACAACCCGTCCTGCTCTGGACTTTTGTTTCAGGTGGCAGCACAGGCACCTATGGTGACTGTCCAGTACCCTGCATGCTTGTAGGTGGGCTGGCAGTGAGGGACTGAGGCATGTTCGGGAGAAAGGTGGGGCTGCTGGAGAGAGAGGTGTCATGGGCATGAGCAGCCAGGCACTGCCCTCCCCACCCTCGCAGGGCTGTGTTGTCACACCAGCAATGCTGGGGAGGCAAGATGAGAGGCCCCGATGTCTCGTCCCTGAGGGCAGACAGGGCAGGGAGGGCATGGGAGAGCTCACTGCCCACAAAGCAGCGCGCGTCTGCCTGCTGCCGCCCCGTGTCCCAACAGCACGGGGCCGTGACTCAGTTGTCTTGCTGGACCATCCTGTGCCGCAGTGATGGGACACCCTGTGGGCCAAAAATCTTCTGCCTCTTTCTGTCCCTCTTTCCCTTATCTGAACCTTATCCCTCAGAGTAGAAGCAGAAAATTAAATATTTCTTTGTGGGAACTAGAAACACCATGAGGAAAACCAATCCCCTGCTCCTTTGTGTGATTTTTACCTGGCTGGAAGATCTGGGAGGAGAAGAGGATGAGAGTCTTCACTTAGAAAGGAGCCGCCGGTTCCACCGCTGGTTCCGCCACTGGTTAGGAGAATGCTCTCCTGCCTCTGGAGGCCCGGAGCAATGTCCACGGGATGTGCACGATTGTTCAAAAGTCCCTTTCAGCAGACTGTGTTGCAGCATTTGTTCATCAGTAACCACAGCAAGTGGTGTCCTTCTCCGTGTTCACAGGGCTGTCAGGAAGCCACATTTATAGCCAGCTAGGCCTGAGTCTGCTGCTGTCCTAGGCAAAACTCCTGTGGGCTCCACTCTGAGTTTTGCCAGAGCAAGGACCCTGCCTCATAGTAGTAATTACTGGATCTCATCTAGAAAACTTTGGTAGCTTTGATACTTCTTAACACAGTGAGGAACTTCCCAGTTCGGGAAAGAGTTTGCAGTCATGGAGGTGGTGGGAAGGTCAGGATCCATATCCATTCTGCTGCACGCACTGCATGCAGCAGGTCAGGTGGTGGAAACACCCGGATCCACCAACACAGTGGGGCTGGGTGGTATCCTGCAGGGAGAAGGGGCTATGTCTAGCACCCTGACTTCCATCCCTGCCCCGAATGGCTCCAGAGACAGGAATTCCTGCAGGCAGCAGTGGCAGGCATTGTCAGCCTGTCCTCTGCTTCAAAACCTTGCAGCTCTGGTCACTCGGGAGCAGCCCTGAGTTGCAGCTGCTGGAGTCGAGCGCCTGCTGCAACAACCTCCAGCGAAAGCTCCGAACCCTCGGGGATCTTGGATGTGCTCTTGTCAGCAAGAACCAGCTCAGCTCTTGTTGGAGGAAGGAGCTTCCTCCTGAGGCTTTTTGGTCCAAGTGGAAGCTGGATAGCCAACAGGACAGATGCACGTTTTGAAAACGCCCAGAGAGAGGTTTTGTTCCGTCCTTCTGTGAGGCTGCGGAGGTGGGGGACCCAGCTGGGGCTGCCAAACCGGCGAAGAGCTGAGGCACAGGGTCTGGTGCTGCCAGCGCCATGCGGGGCTCACGTCCTTGACCCGCCCTCCACCCCGGCGCTCAGCCGGGCCCCGCTGCCCCGGCTGTCGGAGGGGCCGGGGAGGGCGGTGCCTGCGAGGACATGCCGCCTCATGCCCGGGAGCCGCGCCGGGTCAGCGCAGCCGGCGGAAGGGTGAGGTGGGGGGGCGCCTCCGGGCATCGCTTCAGCAGCCCGCTGCTCAGTTCCTTCCCGGGACCAGCCTTGTCTGAGCGACTTTGTGACATTTTTGGAGTGTGGGAATGTCGAAACTTCCTGATTTTCTGTTTTTAAGTGTTCAAAGTCCGGGAAGCGCCACGCAGGTGCTGCCGCTGCTGCTCAGGGGCGGCGGGCAACAGGGGACCGCCGCCGCCGCGCGGCTGCGCCGGGGCGCCATCGCCCCCTGGCGGCGGCACGCGGCCCTGGCGGCGGCGGCGGGAGGCGCGGGCGGGCCGGGCCGGGGCGGCTGCGCGAAACTTTCCGCCGGAGCCCGAGTTTGGCCTCTCCGGTGCGGTGTCGCCCCGCGGAGCAGCGCCCGCCTTTCCTGGGCGCTGCAGGAGTCCCTCTTCGCCGCTGAATTTTTTTGTTTAAAAAAATATTTGTGTTTTTTGTTTTTTTTTTTTTTACTTTTTTATTTTCTGGCTATTCCACCCCCCAACCGCTTCCCGAACCGGCGGGGCGGGAAGGGAGCTTCTCCGGTCTGCAAAATCAAAGCATGGCGGAGGCTGGCGATGAGAACCGTCCTCCCCAAAGCATCCAGCGCCTCTGACAAGCCCGGAGCCAGAGGGGGTGGGGGTGGGAAAGGGCGGGAGGGGGGAGAGCATGGGAGGGAGGGGGCGGCCAGTCCTTCCCCCTGCACTTGTCAGATGCAGATGGGACTGGCAAAGTTTGTTTGAATAAAAAAAAAAAAAAAGGCAAAAAAAAAAAAGGGGGAAGAGCAGGAGGAGGGGGAGGGAAAAAAAAAAGATCCTAGAAATCCAAAAAGGCTCATCTGGGAAGGAGAGAGAGGAGACCGAGAGGAAGCGGGATGCAACTCAACCTGACGCTGATCTGCTTCGTCTTCGGGGGGTTCCTGCCCGACGCCGCGGCCCGGCGGGAGCAGATGGACACGGGGCAGTGCGACCTGCCCCGCTCGGTGAGCCGGGCCGAGCCGGGCCGGGCCGGGGGGCGCGGCCGCTCGGGGATGCGCGGCTGGCCGCGGCGCTCCGCGCCGGAGCGCGGAGGTGGCGGGGGGGGGGTGGGGGTGTGGGGGGTGCGCGGGGGCACCGGGGGAGGGAATTCCCCCCCTCCCCCTCCCCGTAAGCGCGCGCGCGGCCCACGCGGACGCGCGTGCCCCCGCAGGTGTGGCGCTGCCCCGCGTGTCCCCCGCGAGAGCTGCGGCGGGCGCGCGCGGCGCGGAGGGGGCCCCTGTGCCGGGTGCGCTGCGGGGGATGCAGCGGCGCGGGGGGCGCCCGGGGGGAGAGCGGGGGTCACTGCGGGCCTCTGTCCCGCGCGAGCCCCTTCGCGCCTCTGGGCTTTGCGTGCTCCAAGCCCGGACAGGGCTTGTGCAGGAAGATGGGGGAGAGGGACCCCCCGAGGGCGGCATTCCCCGCACGGGCTGTCTCTTGCCCCTCTGTCCCTCCATCACTGACCGGCCACTACTGTCCTCCCCGCAGCAAGGAGAGCTCAACTCCTTCCTCTGGACCATCCGCCGCGACCCCCCCCGCCTATCTCTTCGGCACCATCCACGTGCCCTACACGCGAGTGTGGGACTTCATCCCTGACAACTCCAAGGCCGCCTTCCACGCCAGCTCCAGCGTCTACTTTGAGCTGGACCTCACTGACCCCTACACCATCTCGGGGCTGGCCAGCTGCCAGATGCTGCCCCACGGGGAGAACCTGCAGGACGTGCTGCCCCGGGAGCTCTACCGCCGCCTCAAACGCCACCTGGACTACATCAAGCTGATGCTGCCCCACTGGATGACCCCGGACCAGCGGGGCAAAGGGCTCTACGCCGACTACCTCTTCAACGCCATCGCCGGCAACTGGGAGCGCAAGAGACCTGTCTGGGTGATGCTCATGGTGAACTCCTTGACAGAGACGGACATCCGTTCCAGAGGAGTGCCGGTGCTCGATCTCTACCTTGCCCAGGAGGCCGAGAGGATGAAGAAGAGGACGGGCGCGGTGGAGAGGGTGGAGGAGCAGTGTCACCCGCTGAACGGGCTCAACTTCTCCCAGGTAAGGAGCTCCTGGGCTTTGTGGCTTATCCCAGAGGCAGGGGCTGTGCTCTTCACGTTTCGGTCAGTTTACAGGGATGAACCCCAAGCCTGTTGCAGGGGAGCAGGTCACTTGCGGGCCTCAGCAGCCTTTGCATCGGGCTGCCTGTTCTCCACCGCACCGATCCGTTCTGCCTGCAAAATCCTGCAATGTGCGCAGCGAGTTTATCGTGTGTATTATTTATTTGAGAGGCAAATGTCCAGGGTGTGAATGTGTGTGTCCGTCAGCTTGCCACTTGTGAGGGAAACTTCCACGCCTCCGGTCCTGTCCCAAAGCTGGTTAAAAAGTGCTTTTTTTTGTTTGTTTGTTTTTAAGTAAAGCAGCTCTGTGGTACTTGTCAGGAAGAGGATAAAGCATGAACAATGAAAAAAAAAATTTCGACATTGTTCAAATAGATTTAAGTACATGCAAACTGTCGGTCATCTTTGGTAGTCGCTCCAGGTCAAAACAAACTGGCTCACGTTGCCTTTTGTACTGGGGAAATTAAGTGTTCAAGCTGTATGGATTTTTTTCATTTTAGAACAGGTAAAGTTCAGCAAAAAGAAAAGGATGTAGATTAAGAAACGAAAGTTATTGGTGTAACTGGACTCCAGAATTCTTTCAGTGGATTTAGCTTTAAACAACCAAATACTAAGCCATGCGATCTATTTCATTTCGGTGGATTAATCAGGAACACAGTCACAGCTATTGACTTTGCTTTGTGAAACTGTTTATACGAAATGAGATTTACTAGAAATTCAGGAAATGAATGTGTGTGGAAGAAAACAAATAATCCAGGGGAAATTTAAGATGGTGTCAGTTACTGCTATGATATTTCAGTTTTAACCTGCTTTTTGTCATTAGTTTTGGATCAGCCTTTTTCCAGCTTTATCTTACTGCCCTAGTTTGAGAAAAAAAAATTGTTGGTGATGTGGGAATAAGGATTAAAGGACTGATCTTTGGTGTGATTAAAATGTCCTCAGAGTGCCTTCACCCTCTTCTCCCATGAAGTCTAGTGGGAACTGTTTTAGGGGGAAAAAGTCTGGCTTTCACTAACATTTGGTTCATCTGATATTTCAGCTAGAAGTCTGCTCTGCATATAGCCTTCATAGAAGACTGGTTGCATATGCTTTTGGAGGGATTTTCTTGTTTATCAACAAAAATAATTAAAAGAAAGCCCCTCAAGACCTTTGCATTAATTAACACATACACACACACAAAACAAGAAATTTGTTTTACCCTGTTCTGTTTGGCCAGTCCTCTCTGTTGAACCTCCTCTTTAAAGTGAGGTAAAAATAATTAACCGTTCCAGACATCCAATAGCATTTGGTTGTATTAGGTCAAAAATGGCAGTTAGAATCAAGCACATGAAAGTACTTGGTTAAAAATGTACCACTTGGAAGCCTTTTAAACGTGAATCATACCACATTTTTTTCTTTTTACAGAGAGAGAGTGAGCGATAGAGAAAGGAGAAAGGACAGAATACATAACTCACTGCTGCTCTTACCATAATTCTGTTTTTCTCTCGTTCGCTAAATTTTAAATAGAAACAAAAATGTTCCCTTCGTTTTGCTACAATAATAATCTAAAAAACCCAGCAAAAGTATTACTGCGATTGGCGAGTAAGGGACAACCATTTATGTAAAAAGTTTGTGCTGATTAAAAAAAATACATTACGTTTTAATTATTACAGAAAATTGACATTGCTGCTAGAATAGATCACTGTTGAGGAGGATTTTTCCTAGAGTGAAGCTTTTTCTGGGAACAAGGCCACCAGAACAACATGAGACAAAATTAAACAAAACAAAGCAGATATTTATTTTCTTGCTTCCTCTAGATTTCATGCATCCTGACACCTGGCTAGTTGTTTAACAATAGTAATTTGTAATGTTATCACACCGTCTGGCAGTCCTACTGCTTGGTGTATTACTGTGCTAATTTAGTGGAGTGGATTACTATTGCTAGGTTTCGCCTCCCAATTCCAGGTCTTGGAGACTTCCTTAAGCAACATGTAATTAAAACACACTAAAATGGAAATCAGAAATTGAGCAGCTTTTGTCTTGTAGGGTGTTTGCACATTTGATGAGAACATCTGTGATAAATTACGGCCCCAAATCTGCTAAGGGCATCAGCAGTTTTACCTGTTTTCAGCATTACTGTTACGGGAGCACCGCACCTAATTTCTGCTTTCAGAATTCAAGTTTTAAAGTTGCGCCTTGCTGAATCATGTCAATGCTTTTGTTTCCCCCATCCCCAAAGTCCAGTATTTTTGCCTTAAGCAAATTAAAAAAGAAAAAAAGCTTTTTTTTTACTTCTTCCCCTCAAAGGCAGCTTTGTGCTACTGCAAATATTTAATCTGACTACATGCACCAAATCTGTTAATCTGATACCATGAGGAGGAGGAAATTGAGGAGTGGTCCTGGTGTGGTACTTGGTTTTGATCTGCTTGGAAAGAAAGCGGAACGCTTGCATTTTTGACCAGGAACGATCTTTGAAACGTTCTGTGCGTGGCTTTGAAATGTTGATTGTCTTAGCCGGATGAAAAGATTAAGGTGCCTCATATAATTGGCTGCTCCCTGGAGAGCCAGCTCTCGCAGGTAGTGCACGGCGCATTGTTTTCTATTGTAAACCCAGAATCTTTGCAGTTTGATGCTCTGCTCCCCCTGAAATCTCTTCTCAGTGTTTCTTGCTGCTCTCCCAACCCAGCACCGCTCTGGTCACCCTCCATTCCCGCTGACCGGCTGTGTTCCTACCCGGCTGGCAGAGGGAGCATCCTCGCTCCCCCTGGGACTCCGACACAAAGTCCAGGCCCCCGGTATTGTATAGCTGGTGGCAAGGTGTCTGAATTGCAGGAAGAGGTTGGTTTGGGAGCCTGGCAGCAGGAGAGTTCAAATCAGGTTTGGGTCAGGTTGAAATTTCAGCGCTCCTTGGTACGTGAAGTTCCAGGTTTTTCACTGAAGGTGGCACAGAAGGAGCCGAGAGGCACAAAAAGAGGAGGAAGCAGACAACTCTTCTGTCTGACTGTAGAGGTTTATTTACAGAGTGGCCAGAAAAGTGCAAAATCAAGTGGGCCAGGACTGAGAAGAGCTGGTGAGGGGCTTCCCTTGGGATCCCGGTGGAGGCACTGCAGCCGGTGCCATGGCCGTGAAGGCTCATCCATGTGCCTCTGAGGGCCGGCTTGGGAGAGGGTTAAGCTTTCCCATCCTCTTTGGGACCCTCATGCAGGTCCGTGGTGAACAGAAGCTCTCCCCAGGCTGACGTGTGCTGTCACTGGGGTAAGGAGGATGGTGACAGTGACTCCTACAGCTGCTTGGGTCTGTCCGCATCCACCCTGATGGCCCGGGGCTGCAGTGAGACCCCACTCAGCCCCAGGGGTCAGTGTCAGCAGGCAGCATCGCGTCCCCACTAAAACCCTGTGCGGTCAGCAAAGGGGAGGTCTTACTCTTCTACCCAAACCGCTCTGCCCTGGACAGGTGGATGGTAACTCTCGCTCATGTTGGATCCTGTCTCAGCAGGATCCCCAGACTGAGACAGTGTTGATATCCCTTCCTCCAAGTGAGAAATAAAATGCCTCTCCCATCCCATCCTGAGCTCGCTGGCTTCAGGGAGAACCTGCATTCAGCCCATGCCAGATGCTCTGAATCCCAAGGTTCGTGAGGGGAGTGTTGTGTCAGGGCTGGACTCCATCGGACGCGTCGGTGGGGGAAACCGTCAGGGCAGGGAGGAGCCCCCAGCACCCCCTTTTCTCTCCCTGCCGCTGGTGGGGGATGCGAAGCCCTGACTCCAGCCTTCTCCGGCCTGTATCATTTCCAACTGCAGGGGGAGATGTTAAATATCAAACCGGTGTTGATTGGATCAGAGACGGCCTCAAAGAAAGAAACCTTAGACCGTGCCAGATTAAACTTCACACTTCACCATTCTTCCCCTTTCATTTCTTTGCCGCCTCGTTCTCTGCACAAATAAACCTCGTCTCCCTGCTTTCTACCAATGAGACAGCATTCAAGGGACAGGAATGACTTTGTTAACAAAATCAGTCTTAATTTCCCAGGTCCTGCTGTTCCATCAAACCCTGGGACATGGCAGCTTTGATTACTCTAGTGATAGGATTAGAGGGGGAACAAGTGCTGTTTAATAAAAGGCTGATGGGTGGTCCATCACGTTTGGTCACTGACAGATCTGTAGTCTTGGAGCTGGACCTTCAGTGGCAAACCAGCACGACACACTAATGTATCGACGGGGCCACGGCCTGGACTTGATATTACATCTCCCCTCTCCCGTTGAAAAAGTAAACATTTCTGTGATCACAAAGCTGGGATTCTCAGAGCTGACAGGGACCGGTATAGCTGACTTGAAGGGAAATTTGCCTGTTTATACTCATGAAAGATCCAGGCTCAAAGTTTTCCGAATTGCACTAAAGGGCTCGGTTTCAGAGGTAGTTGACTTTTGACAGTCTGTGTAGTTTATTTGAGGGAGCGTTATCTTTTTTTTTTTTTATTTTATTTTTTTTTATAGGAAAAGAGGTTTTTGCCTAGTAGAAACTGTCCCTTTTTGCTTTTAAAAAATTTCAGGCTTCCTGAAAAGGGCAAGAGTCATCAAAAATAGCTTAGTATCATCTGTTTTGATTGTTGAATATTGTTGAAAGAAATGTCATTTAAAGGTTTGATTGTACACAGTTATACATAGTGCACATAGTTTTCAGCTTGCTGGCTTTAATTAAACTATCGCTCCCTTCATCCCAGGGTAAAAAGATTCCTCCAGTAAAATTAAACTTGGGGTAGAAATTCATACAGCAGAAATAGAAATGATTCCATTTATATGGAATACTAGAGGAGCTGCTTTACATCTTTACCAGGGGTACTGTTGAAAGTGAAACTATGCAGGTATTAAAACTACAGTAGTCACAGTAACACCTGAAAGGATCAGCAGCTGACGCTTTATAGCTGTAACTAACTGTATGGGCCGGTCTGTGCAGCCAGTTACCGTGTGCTGCTTCAGCCCCCTTGAAAGGCCCACCCTGGCATTTGATGCCTGTTAAGCAAAAAGCCAGTCAGTTAATGATGGCTCCAGGGGCAGCTGGCAATTCATCCATTGTATTTATTGTGTATATAACTGCAAGAAGTGTTTGTAGAACAGGTTAGATGTGAGCCCTTCCTTTCCCTCTGATCCTTCACACCTCCCTTGGTAAGATCCAGGCCCAGGACAGGTGTACCTGCCTCCCGGGAGCAGATCTGAAGAGGATTCTGCAGTTGATTTGCTTGCAAAATTATAGGTGCTGATTGTGATTGGTTTTAGGCAGGAATTGCACCTTTTTAAAGTGAGCTTTGAAAGGGACAAATCCCCACAAAATAGTGGCGAAGCAGCCTGGTGCTCAAGGGAGTCCCTACTGTATTTGAGGCAGCTGAACGTTACCGATGCATAGAAGTCAAATAGCAGAATTGTGCCATTTTTTTCCTCTGTGTGTGGCGAGAGGGGGGTTGAGGGCAGAGCATGGTCTCTTCGACTCCAGCGATGCCTGGTCCTGGCGACAGGCAGCCCTGGTACCGCTGCAGCGTGAGGGGCGCGGGGAGCACCTGGGTGCGTGCTTTGCTCCCTGGAGGAGGTTCACTCCCCGAGCTTGGCTTCATGGAATAGTGTCAAAAGAGGAAGAGATGACCCAGATCCATCCCTGTACTCAGGCACTAATGCTGCTTTCATATCCCTGTGGGATCTCCCCTGGAGCATTTTGCCACCTTCGAGCTGCTCACCGAGTAGGTGCAAAATACGCCGCTCCTCAGTAAATGATATTTCCACAGCGATGATTTTCTCTGTTTGTTGTCTGCTGTCAGTTTCTGCTGCTGTTGCTTATAAACAGAAGCGCGTTAGAGTGCGTTCCTTGTAAACAGAGCCAACCATTGACCTTAAAAACCTCAACTTCCAAGTATAGTGCAACCTACAGTCCTCAGAAAGTCTTTAACAGCCTCCCCTCAGCTCCCTGGTGAATAGCAATCCACGTTATAAAGCCAGCCCACATCATTCAGGCTAGTCAGGGGTTCCTGTATTGAAAAGGCCAGAAATGATCTTAAGCAAGGGCACTCGTTCACCTTGCACTCCTGCGGAGACGGAGATCGGTGGCAGGGCTCCTGGCAAAGCGTATTTGGGAACTTCAGAGGGACGAACTGTGAAATAACAGGTTTCCCCTGTGCTAGGCTTCACACTGCAAAGTATTATTAATCTCTTCACTGTCATTAGGAGTTGATGAGACAGGTAAAAGGCAGAAGAAATCACAGAGTTACTGCTTGAGCCACATGAAATTGGTGTGATTTCTTTCATCTTTTAGTCCATTAGAGGGGTTCCCTGCATGCTGGGATGAGGGACTGTAAAATGACTTCCCCAGAGCAGAGTGTTTAGGATAACACAAAAATTGAGATTTTCAGCAATGACCAGTGTTTTGGGAACTTCATTTTTTTTTTAACTTTCAAGAGTCAGCATTAGAAGAGCCCTATTTCGCAGGGAAACGTTTCTGCCTCATGTCCACACACTCTCCCAAATCTGTCATTCAAACTGACAAGCAATTCAGATCCTAAATGCCACTAGACTTCAAATCTGCAGAAAGCGCTGTGGGTCGATCACAAAACTTCAGTATCCTTCTGAACCTCTCAAATTATTTATAGGTTGCAGTCACTAAGACATTTTTCTGAACATTGTAGCAATTTGTGAACCTAATATTCTTTCTATAACCCATAAAGCATTATGGTTTCCAGCTCGCTTGAGACACCAGAAATTTAACTGGTGCCTGCAGAGCTTAAAACTGCAGATATCAGTGTTTGAACTTAATACTGCAGTTCTTGGACTGGAATTGGAACAAGGCTGTACTCTTTGCAGAGTGGGAACAGACATGCAACTAAAATGCATGACTGGTTTTATCTGTCACAACAGCTGGTAGTTATGGTGTCTCATCTGTGAGTTTGCTTTTTGTGGTGTTCAAGAGAACATTATAGCTGCTTCTGTTATTGTTATTGTTTATTTGATCTAGTTGTCATTTAAATGCACAGAGAATTAGAAGTGACATGGCTAATACCTGTGTCAGAAGCTCAAGCAGGAATTAGCACAGATGACTGCTGCTTTTATCACTAGTTATTCCAACAGCAGTCCTTACCATTTAGGTTTCCAGTTTTTAGAGCTTCTGCTGCAAGTCGTTTCAGGACTTCTAGCACAATATAAATGAAAGTTGCTAAAAACTGTAAATTAAAACCATGTGTTCAGCGTTTTGGGATGGATGTTGTATGACTTGAGGAGGCTCATTAGCAAAAGTATTTTTAGTTTGAATGAGATCAAAGACCTTAGATTTTCCACTCTGAGGGTCATTTAACATAGGCCTAGGCACCCCATTTCTCATCGTACATAAACTCCCATAGGCCAGTTATGCCTGAAGAAATCATCATCCTTGAAATAATGTAATTAGATTTATGGACCACTGCTGATCACCTCTGTCCAGGCACTGCAACAACACTGAGGGTTAAAGAGTCCTGCAGATGTCAAAAGGGAGTTTTATTACTGACTTCTTCAAAATCATGATTGCAGCCCATGCCAGTGGGTAGTGGTGTTAGATGTGAAAGATCATTGGTATGAATCAAATCCTACGTGTTGTACTCATTCCAGAGTGTTCCTTAAAGCGAGGGGTAACTCTGAACCATTCCCAGAAACTCCTATTGGCAAATAGAGAAAGGATTGTAAAAAAAGAAAAAGGAAGTGTTCTTATTTCTTCTTTTCCTAAGCTCAGTTAATGTGGAAGTTACGACACCTTTCAAATAAATCCCAGTTCAGAGGTTCTTCATGCTTGGGTATCCCTGCGACATCACAGAGTTTATTGAGATGGGCATGAAGAAAAGCTAGAAATTCAGTCATAGCCAATGTGTTAGCTATAAGAACACAAGGGAATAATACTAAATGCTTATGATTTCCGCAGATTGCATCAGACTTGCCTCTTCTTACCTAGCTCTTGCATTGGGGCACCTGTTGGGAGATACAGATATCCCCAATACATAAAATAGAGAAGAAGCTGCCTTCATAGAGCAAAGCAATATGCATCAGGCTCCTTTCGTGAGCCAAGGAATGAGAAAAAGGCAACAAATCTTCAAACTTCTTTCCATTTTAATGAAAGTCAATTTACAAGGAACACAGAGAAAATATTTCTTTAAAGTAGGAGGTTCTACGTCTTGAAAGTATCCCCTCAATATTTTAGAGAGTGTATTAAATCCAAGGTCTCCATTAGGCTCCCTCACTTTTGTTAACAATCACAAGGAAGACTGATTATTCTCTGAACACTTTCTGCCACTGCACAAATTTTGCTTTCCTTTGATTTCTTGCAGGCTTTTCCTATTACGGGTGACAGCGTAATAGTGATGGGGAATATTTATTTAAATGTGAGACAAAATGCTCACAGGATAGGAGTTTGCAGTCAGCAGAGGGGGAGAGGGCAAAAGGGTGATTTGAGAAACATGCCCAACTTTTTGAAGGTCTTTGTATTTTTGGCATTGATTGATTTACAATTTTAGAAATGATCATTGAGATTAATGTTATTCCAGCAGTGGAGTGTGATGGGACATGCCCCAGTGTGTCCCATTGGTTCTAAAACACTGGTAAAATCATCATAGCGCTATTAATTGTGAAAGAGCTAAGCCTTACACCATGTGAAGAGCTGGTCCAGACATACTGGGAGCCAACTGGGATACTAACTTGTAGTTTGCTTTCAAGCTAAGGCAATTGTTTACTTTTGGGACATCACAGGAGCAAGAGAGGCACAAGTATGCTAAAGAGTCTCAAAATGATTGTTTTTATAAGAGTTAACTATATATAAAGCCCTTGTTTTTCATAATAATTTGCTTTCCTGATCAATATAGGAAAAAGCTAGAAAGAACATTCTCAAAAAAGTGCATGATTTGCTTGCTGAAGAAGATAACTCACTAAGACATAGAATCAAAGTCAAATTTCTAGTACCAAGTTACAGCCAAAACAATTCTAATATGGCCTGGCCTTCGAACAACTGGGATGCCCAGTTGGGAGACAGTTACAAGCAAACCGGTGTTCAGTTCCTCCAGCATTTCTCCTTTCCATTTGCACAATACTAGGGAGGTATTTTCTCCCTGATGTGAACATCAGGCCATGAGACCAGGTTGTACCATCCTGAAATAATCTGGGTCTTTTGGTGGCAAGATGAAGTTCGGAGGGCCAAGGCAGCAGGCATTCGCAGACATGAAACACAGTTTGACTTTATGGATTGCCTTGTTGCCGTATGCAGACTTGCACTGACTAGCTTTTTACCCAGCTGATTGTGTGAGGCTGGGGAGGATTTTCTTTATTAACTCAAGTGGCTTGGCTGTGAAATGAGACATACTGTACAGTATATAATTCAGGCTCACTTTCAAAGGCATTTTTGTTGAAGCTGGGTATCCAGAGAGACTTGAGCCTTTAACATATATGCATCTGAAACACGCTTTAGAAACTTAATAATTTAAGGTCAGCATTTACAGTGGTTCATGTTCCAGTAATGGAATAGTGTTTGCTTTAAAAAAATACTCTATTTATATCTAAATGTATAAAGGTGTGTTTTTTTCTGAGAAAGAAAACTGACTCCTTTGAGCACTTGCTGTGTGCTAACTATGACTGAGAAAGCTTGTAAGGGACGTACCATGTAGAGACTTAAGCAAATTATGGCTCTGCAGTTGAAAGAAAGCATGGTTGGGTGCGCTTGGTGTACATTCTCGAACCTGAAAGTATTAGTTGTTGAGAATCACTTGTAGTAGTACCCTTTTGTGTCTTGGGAAGTACAAAGAGCTATAATTTCCCAAAAGGTGTCATATTTTGGCATATTTTGGATGGATTTTTCATTACTGACAAAGAGATCCCGGTGGGAGATATCCCTAGGAATGCAAAACATAATCACCAAAACCCACACAAGATCCCTTATCATACTCTCTCTAAAGCTGTTGCAGATTCATTTGAATTACACTGGAAAGATTTATCTCTCATTAATGGAGCGCTCTTCATTTTTTAAAATTGAGTTGTTGTGCAACACATCAAGTAACAATGTCATAACACATCGTAAATCAGTTTCTTCACTGAAGGATTCTAGATGAGTTAATCTAACATCCTGGACACAGTTCATGAACAGTTAATTTTAGCAGTTCTCTTTGATATACATCAGTTAGGGCAAAGCAACTCCAGCCATTACGGAGCAGAGTCAGAACTGGTTAACGGCAAAGCGAGTACAGACAAAGATTGTTCAGAGATAAAGCCTTTGGCAGATCATTCAAGGGATCTTTGCTTTATATAGAACAATTGTAGCTCTAATACCAGCAGTGCAGACACTCTGGGACAAAGAGAAAACACACACACACACCAAACCACAGAATAAAACCACACACACCACTTGGTACTTGCATCTAACAAGAAAGTCAAGCTAAAGTTCACCAACCCTGACGTAGTTACCAAAGAACTCCATGGCAGGCAATGAGATGGGAAGCAATATCCCCAAAAAGGCATTCAAGAATTATTCCCATTGTTAGTTGGAGAAACTAAGAACGTTTGATTTGAAACACAAAGTCATCCGGCAGCCTGCCAAATGCCATTTATCTCAAGGTCATGCAACATAAATAACCCCAAGGGTTAGCTCTAAAGCAGAGGAACAGGAGGTTGCTAAACAAAAATAGGAGGAAGGATTCCTCTCTCTTCCCTGTGGACGTTTGGCATGCTACTGACAGGGTTTCAGGGCCTGGCACTCCTCACGAGTGTGGTACATTAAGGGTAGCAAAACACCACGAGCAGGGAGTACAGCTGAACGTAGCATCACGGAAGGGACTGCGGTTTGGGACCAGGCCACTAAGCTGTCACGCATTTTCTGCAATAATTAGTCAGGGAGACTAATTAAAAAGGAAAAGTCAGCCAGAAAAAATTTTCCTCTGGGAAGTTTAAGTCTGAAAAGATGGGTCCCTGTTATACAGTAGGGACAACCAGTGTTTATTTACTGTTCAGTTGGGTGGTCACATGCATTTTCCCGTTCTTCCAACACACCAAAGTATCACAGCCTTCTTTTCTTACATTTTTTAACAGAAAAACAAACTTAGCAACTGTCACGTCTAGTAATCCGCCATCCTTATCAGTCAGGGAAGGAAGGGGCGTGTTTTGCCGAAATTGCTTACACCTGAGATTACAGCTTTGAAGATACCAATGGGAGAATCCCAAAAGACTTGGCACCCATTCTTCCGTTCTCTGCAGTAAAGCTCAGTGCAATTCCTGTTGAAACAAATTAAACAAGTATGCATCTTTGAACTTAGAACCCAAAACTGCATCCCTGTGGTCCTCAAAACTGGGCAAGGTGTCTTTCCCACTGGCTTGTGTAGAAAGGAGTTTTGTGTAGCCAAATAATTCCTTAAAAGAATTAGGAAGGAAAAAAAGTTAGTCACTATGCTTCTAATTTATTTGTGATTTAGACAGGCTTAAAAAGCAGACTGAGTGGAGTTACTTGTGGTTTCTTGTTGAATTCTTGATGCCATGAAAAAAGTGAACTAAACTCACTAAGTCAGAGAGAGAGTTTCAAACTGGAAGTGTTTTGATTCAGCTTTCCCTTTCCTGGTTCAGCCAGCACTGCTAGAGATCAGATCACTCTACAGAGTCCTATACACCTGTATGGTCTGAGCACTGTTCCTTCCAAACAGAAAGGAAGCAAGCTGGACATCTGGATGAGGAACCCTTAATATATGCATATAGGATAATTTTATATCTCTAGGCCTTAGATAAACTGTTGGAAACCAAGACATGTCTTCAGAAGCTGAAATATCCCAAGTATGTTACTATATCTGGGCTAAGACTGTGCTTTATCCATCTATAACTTATCCCTTTCAACTTAATTAATTCTCTTAGAAAAAGAAATATTTGTACATGGAGGGACTGGAGTCAATGAAACAGTGATGTGAAGGGGACTCTACAGAGGTCCAGGCTGATTACAAACTCCAGAATTTACAGTTCTTCAGGTGAGGGATTACGGGACACCTCTCCATCCCTTGGTGAATAGAGAAGCCCCACCCATCTTTGCACCCTGTTTTAATCCCTAATGAAACTCATTTTCTCAAACCCAAATGATCTTTAAAAATGGCAGAGAGCATAGAATTGCATCATTAGCAATGAACCAAAGGCTTTTGTGTTGTAACAGCTTTTGTTGAGGGATTATTGTGTTGAAAGTCCACTGATTTTGGCACAGGCTGGAGGACTCAGCAGTTCCACTTTGCATGCCCTGCCATCATTCAACAAGCAGACCCTGTTGCTAGACATCACAGTGGGGCAGCCAGTTGGCTTCTCCCAGCCTCCTTAGGTTTCCAGATGTCATAACAAAGTGAGAGAGAGGGACTTAGCCATCTTCCATTTGTTTACGCTGGAACTGCTAGGCAGATACCAGGCCACAACACTGCACAGCTTTTCAAAAAGGACTTAATAGGCCTCTCTGTAAACAGATCTAAATATTTGCTCCAGTGACATTTATCGCATCACACGTCTGGCCCGAGTGTTTCGTCCTTGTTTTGCTTGCATGTTTGGATTCCCTTATAAACATTAATGAAGTGCTTGAATACAAATGAATAGTCCTCTCTGCTTCTTCCCACCCTAGAGGGGAGGGGAATGGGAGGGCATGAAGTAATAATAGTTCAACCTTCAACCCATAATTGCTCAGTACATTTTGATGACAGCTTTCGTTCTCACATGCTTTAAAAGACTTTATTTGGCGTGTACATCCATGCAGAAGGCATTGCACCCTTCTTCAAAGGCAGCTGCAGCTGGGGTTGGGGTAGGAAGCAGTTAGCACACAGCAGTGTGTCATTTGGTGTTTGATAGTTGTAGCAAGTTGACCTGCTGCTGGGTTCCCAACAGGATGGCAGAATCGTGCCTCATCTACAAGGCTTTTAATAGGGGATATATTTAGTATATTCTTCCCTATGCATCTGCTTTTAGCTATTGACTGGACAGAATAATGGACCTGAAACACCTCGGATCTTACTCCATATGGCTCATATACTCATCTACCTCTTGCTGGAGAACTGAGGTCATTTAATAGGTATTTTGCTATTACCTACAGCTTGAATATGACTGGAGACAACGTGCTTCCATATAGCCCCTTCTGTTCTCCCAATGCCTTTATGGAGGACATAGGCCCTGGAAAGTGGGCAGCTTGGTCTGGCTTTTGATTTCCTCGCTAAAGGAGGGAGGCACACAGATAATGAAAGACTGACCAAGTCTTATTTCCATAGATGGTTACTGTGGGGGCAACCTTTAGAGTATTTTAATATAGTCTAGGATATGAGGCGACAAAACAAATGTGTTAGGTGCCTGTTTCCTGATCGTAAGAGGGGTGAAGTTGTGAAGCATATCAAGGTTTCATCTCTCAATCTGCTCCAGACTGAGAAAACATTGAGTATCTCGTTCCTGTGTGGGAGCAGTCACAATCCTACTCCTTTCTCCCCATACAGTTCAAAATGTCACAGTATCTTCCATGCACAATGAATTATCATGATCTCCTGCCAGGTGGGACAGTGCTTTGCTCAAGACCTTACTAAACGTCTTTAGTTTCTGCAGCTGGGCTTGTAGGAACAGTGGTTTGGCTTGCTTGGAAGCCAATAATAAAATAAACTGTATTAGCCAACAGGGTCTCTTCAGAAATTCCCCAAACTCATGCAACTAAGCTCTCAGTTCTTTGTTAAGAGCAAAACTGCTGCATTTAAGCTGTGGGACATAAAAGAAGTAACCAATGCCTAGAAAGTAATCCAAAGTTCATTCTTCAGACAATCTTCAAGAAAAAAATCATCCTGTACAAGACATCTGCGGGTTTGTTGTCTACAATAGTACTAAGTGCAAAGGATTTATTTCCCAATAATCAGGCTTTGGGAGGTCAAGATTAATACCCAAGAGGAAAAAAATGCATGTGTTTCCTTCATCTGAGTGATTAAGTATAAAATGGGTTAAAAATTGATACTGTCTTTGGTTCAGCATGTATATAAAACCATTAAGTCTGCACATACTTGTGTGTTATTAGAAAGTGCCTGTCAACTCCATTAATTATCAAATTGCTTATTCAGTCTATACATTCCTTGCATAAATCCATATCAACTTTGCCTTGTAACAGTATTTGTTTATATGAGCCGGAACTCTCAATCCTAAGCAGTCTAAAACGTGTCTCAAAAGAATTTCTTCGTCTGTGCCTACAGGGACCCAGCCTAATTGCTATTGAGAGGATGCTCTGTGGGGTGCTTTTTTGGTGGGAAGTTGAGAGTAACAAAATTGTCTAGCAAAGTGTTCTCTTGTCACCTCTGTCCATGTTGATAATTAAAATAGAGGAGACTAAAATTGTTACAGTTCTCAGCAGATGTGAAGTGCACACTAGAAAAAGAAAAAGAAAAAGGGACGGAAAAAAGAATTTGCTGATATTTTTGTCATCCTCTGCCTGATGTGCCAACGCTAATGGAGGCTTGTTTTTTTTTCTAATTTGTAGTCCAGTGCATTCCAGGGTCCCCGTAGCTCAAGCATTCTGCCTTTCGCTCATTTGCTGGAACACAAACATGGAGTGTATTTGGAACTCGCTGGAGCCTTAAAAAAACAAAATTAAGGCAAGCTGCCAGATCAGAACCTAATACACAACATATGTTTACAGAGTTATAGTCTCTTGCCATGCTGGCTTTAGCCACACTCCAGTGTGAAGTAGAGTAAATGCCTTCCAAGACCTTTTATCATCCATCGTGCTTATCAAAACAGTAAAAGTACTGGTTTTATTTCAGCAAACGTGCCTTTCCTTTTGTCTGAAGGCCTTTGAATTTCCTGCCACATTTGGGATCAATGGAAGAGTATGTTCTTGGTCTTGTTCATCTAGTTCTCCTCCTCTTCAAGAGAACTCATCTGCCTCAAGACAGTTTGGCAAGCATCCCTCAACAGGACCCCTAGTTTGTAAGGAGAGGGTAACATTGACCCCCATCTGCCTTGTGCATTCGTCGTGTACGTCATGGCACTCTGTGAGCAGCCTGTGAAGAGGAAGGGTTTGTCCAAGTGTAAGACACAGAAGATTGAAGTGAATGAGGAGTTTCAAGCTAACTTGGGTTAGTTACCTCAGCTTGTCCAAAGGCAAGAGATGCCATTGATTCACTCATAGTTCTGGCCATGGGCTGTAAGGAATTAGCCAGCAGCAGTTCAGTTTACCTGTTGTCACTGAGTTGGCTGTTATCAGATTTGAACCCCAATGTAGAGACAGAATTCTTGATAAACATGTAAATGCATATAAGTCATTTCCAACCCTGAAATCCGAGACCAGGCTAGTTCTAGACAACATAGAGCCAAACCAGTCCCTTAGTACTGAAAAGAAAAAATGTTTGCTTCAGACTTTAGACCTCTGTTGGGAGTCTTCAGCATTGCCAAGAGGGTAGTGGCCAGTGGCCATTAGCATGGCCAATGAATCCCACTAAGGCTCTGTGGTTCCCTTCTGGGCTCTGTTACCTATGTCTTACACAGTGCTGGTTACTCATCCAGTGGTTACTCCACGCAATTCACAGCAAGATAGGACCATTGGGACTGGAGTCTGCTGCACTGGAGAGCTGCAAGCTCAAGGCAAGGACTTTCGTGACAGTGCAACATTTAGGAGTGGGATGCAATGGACAATGCTGCAAGGCAGAGGGAATGGAAAACAGGGACAGTTACACCAGACTACTGTCACCTCCTGTGGCTGCTCTGCCCAGCGTGCAGAAGACTAGCTGCAGAGCTGCCACAGCAGCAGCTGGATGTGGCCTGCAGAATGGGTAATCAGTAACAGTGCGCAGAGTCCCAGAAAGTCAAACTTGAAGTGTCTAAGAATGTTGTGGGGTGAGTCAAAGAGTTGGTGCGCTGAACGAGCTGTAGCCCATCACTTTTTCCTCTCCTGCTCATTTTCCGTATGTAGGATATACCTCACGTGATCCATGAAGTGTGCTAGGCCACCTGAATCCTATGAGCTCTGCATGCACCTCCAAGGGCTCAAGGGCTGAGCTGTATCAGCAGGAGGCAAGACTTGTCTGGGGCTTCAGAGACAATCCTGATGTGGCCCTTTGTGTTTCAGTTCTCTACACGCAAGATGGGCAAGATATTAGAGCAATTTATTTTTGGAAAATACTTTTTTTAAACAGAAACACTGTTGATGTAATTATCTGTATTTTGAGCAGAAAAAGAGCTCCTTTAAATGCCTCCACTTCAAACTTAAAGTGAAGCTAGAAAATCCCAGGAATCTCATCAGCAAAACAACAGTGGTGACTGACCCAAATGGACTTTTTTGTGCTGTTAGTTCATAACAACACAGTAAACATGGAAAAAACTGAATT
The DNA here is from genome assembly GCF_009769465.1 of Tauraco erythrolophus. Classification (NCBI taxonomy): domain Eukaryota; kingdom Metazoa; phylum Chordata; class Aves; order Musophagiformes; family Musophagidae; genus Tauraco; species Tauraco erythrolophus. The sequence goes on along the minus strand of NC_141474.1, from coordinate 26,706,877 downwards.
CTTAACTTTTTTCTTGAGACATAATTGTTGTTCCCTGCTGAACTGTGGAAAGCAACAGAGGTGGAAGTCTCTTAGCAGCTTTGGATGAAAATGTTAATGGAGGAGAAAGTCTGTGGGTGCTTCCTTGATGGGAGCTCTCTAACACAATTCCAGGATGCCTGACTAGCAGGTTGTTTGAGATAGGGTGACTTTGCCTCTACAGAATATGTTCTTTACAGACATCAGGAAAGTTGTAGTGTTTTATGGCTTACAAGTTACTCTTGCTCATAGGAGACTTAATATATCTTTTCATCTGACTTCCAGCAGGTCAGATCTCTGCTCGCATTTAGTAGTCTCATGCTGTGAGCAGTCATTGTTCTTGAAGCAGTTTTGGATCAAAATGGAGGGCAGGATTGGCAGGTTCACCTCAACATTTCATCAAGGAGGTCTCTCCTAGATTGTCTTAGCATGAAGTTCATTTCAGAAAGAAAAATCGTATACATGGAAGCCACATAGGCTGTGGTGTAAATACAGGTCTTGCATCTCTTGCAGCTCCAGGACCTTGTTCTTTGTAGCTCAGATGACCTAGATCTCTTGTCTTTACCCTTTGACCACAGACAACCAACTTATCCTTTCACTTGAAGAGACAGATTGAAGAGGTGGTCATGGTTTGGACTTTCAGCCCCTCATCTTTTTCTTTGCTCCCAAAAGGTGTCTTCTTTCTGTCGCTAAGGAGATTAGCTGCTTAGTTCAGTTTTTGAGTCAGAAGTTTAGCCGTCTGCTTGCAATACGTGTTTTGTCTTTGCTGCTTGGTTTTAAAGCAATTTCTGTATCTGTTCCCCATTCTGTTTTGGTTATGCATAGTTTTATTTGACTGGTAAGTGCAGAGTAAGGTTTAAAAGAGTCAGTTAGAAAAAGGCCATGTTGGCTAATTCCTTGGACACGGTGACTTTTGGGACCATGACGTCTCCCTGACATAGGTTCTGTTTCCTGTATTTCAGCAGTATTCTAGGTCCTAATCACTTGCTCTGTTCAAAGCATTTTCTGTATGCTTTGCTGCTGCCCAAATGCAGATGTAGGTTTCGAATTATGAGATTTCAAGTTCTGAGAATCAGCATGAGTTTTAATGCTCTTGATGACACAGCCAAATAGTGTTGTTATGATAAAATTCAAAATTCATCTCTGAAGCACCTCTTTCTAGCGTTGCCTCATGCATTCTCAACTAGCAACGTATTCCTTTGTCTAAGTGACTTCCACTGTTGGAACTTTTTCCTAACATATTTAAGGTTTTCCTTTACTACTTCCAGATGTAGTGCCTTGTTTTACCATTCTTCGACTCTATAAATATATTTTCTCTGGTATTCGTACTGCTCAGTTATTTGGATAGAGCTGTCATGATACACAAGATCATGATATCTCTTTTAGGAGTCATTTATTAAAGAAAATTTTTACAACTACAGACAAAAAAACAGGCTTCTGCGGAGCTTGAATTTTAGTTTTGTCTTGTTTGTTAACCAGGACCCACACCCTTTCTGGGGCAATTCAAAGAGACACCTCGTGGCTGTCAGGAACTTTACAGAGCGCATCACGATCATGTCAGATTGATTTATACTAAGCCTTAACATCCAGAATCATTCCTGAAAGAGTTACGAGGGAGGCTGCCAACCTGCTAATTAAAAGCTCGAAATACTTTAACTTCTGTTCTGATTGAAACAAGTAAGCAAATCTGTTTTAAAGTAGAATTACCCCCCCACACACACACCAAAACAACAGCAGCATATTGTCTGCCTGCGTGTAATTAAAACTATCAATCAAAGGAAATTTTCTATTTAAAGGTAAAAGAATTTTGGTTAGTTCCTAGATTCCCTTACTCCAGTTTACACTCCCACTCTCCCCATTCTGCAGAAGTAATGTGGAAGTAACGTAGGCAGCTCAGACCACATGAGTGCAGTTTGTCAGTGTGATTCTTAGCTTCTCAGTCAAAAGCTGCACTAGTCAGTGTCAGAAAAGCAAAAAACCCAAGCCCCATTCCCTTCAAACACACAAGTCAGGAGTGAATTAGACAGTAAGCTTTATGCAAGAGAGAGCCAGACTGACTTCTTTAGGTTTCAGGTCATCCATTAATGTAGATAATTTAAACAAATGAGTCCTGGTGAGATTGCTCACCAGGCACTAAGTCTTTCAAATGGTAAGAGAACAAGACTTTGAATCCACTGTCTCCCTGAATTGGCAAAGTGTGCAGCTTTTCTTCTCTTTGCTAGAAACTCTTCCATGAAAGTGGCGTTTTAAAGAACAGAAGCTCTTAGAGGAATAAAGTATATAACCAAGCAGTTTTACTGGATATAATTGCTCTAGACCTGGGTGAATAGAGGCCTTAAGATTTCGTTAGTCTTGTATGTTTAGATCCAATTATTCAAAATCATATCATATCATAATCGAATCACATTTTTTATGTATATAGAAACCAAAAGGACAGGTAGGGAAGTGGAAATAGTCATGAACTGTTTTGTCTTTCTGCTACCTCTCCTTTTCCCAGTGAAAACTGAATCATACAAAATGCTGGAAACCATCTTTCCATAACAAAGGAGAGTTAAGTCCTTCATGTGCTTTGCACAAAGCTGAAAGAGGCTTTTCCTAGATAAATTAGTCAAAAAGTCCAGAGTCCCTCAAATTCAAGGCGTAGTTCCTACTTACAGCTGGAGTAAGGAGGCAAGGAGGACAGAGTTATGGAAGATATGAATTCAGGGTATTTTGCTCTTAATGGTAAATCCCCATCTTCATCAACGTAAAAATGTGAAAATAAAAAGTGTCTGTCTGCTTTTCTGATCTCTAGAGCATCTTGGGGGAGTGGGAGAGTGCCATTACAGAAGATGACAACTCCAAGTCAGTAGCAGTAAGAACCTAAGACAACCCAGAAAAAGTTAGAGCTAGGCGTGTGTTGAGTATCATACTTGAGCTGAGACCGTATCTAGAAGTACTTCCACGTGTTTTCTTTAAATGCCCATGCAGTCTCCTTGCATTGGGCTGGATGTCCAGCTAATGCTTCTTTCTATTCTATGAAAAGCATACACTATGTAGGGTAACATTCAGGTCTTCCAAGTGTTAAGGCTTAAAAAAAAAAAGTCACCATGTTTACTTCAACTTTCCCTTTCTAAATTGCTTTGACAGCCCTCTGCTTTTCTAACTCGTTTCAGGGAATATCCAGTCTGCCATTGGAATTATTTGAATTGTACAGAAAGAAAGAAGGGCCTGTTTCCCTCCAAATTCCATATATTGTGTCGCTGGAGCTTTTCATGTTCCATAAACAATGCTCTCTTTTTCTAACCCTCTCCCCCTCCTGCCCATAGCCTGACTTTCTATAATTTTCTTGACATGGACAACTCAGCATTTTTGTGAAAAGCTATGACTGATTTTCTGCAGCTTTACAAACAGGAGCTTGCTAGTGATTTCAAGAGGATCAGGTAGTTTGATGCAAGCAAGATTGGGTAGGGTCTCTGGGACTTCAAACACGTCTCAGCAGTGCATCTGCTTGTGAATGATTGTTTTCCCTTAAAGCATTCATGATCTCCCATTGGCAAGTCTCCTCTCATAACTGAGGAGACATTTGGAAAAAGGTTGGTATTTTTAAATGTCTTCTTAATCCCTGTAGATCCCTAGCCACATACAAGCTAGTGGCTTCGTTTTTCCACACACTGCTCTTTTTTTAGTTAATAATTCAGTTATTATGTGAGTGAAATCTCAGGAGATACTCAGAGTTGCAGACGCTCTGGAGTTTAAGTTCATTTTGAGTTTCCTGTGAGTCTCTTTTAATATTTGAATGGTGTTTCATGGTCTGTCTTTGGCGACTCGTGAAGTTGGATCCCAGGAGAAAAATCACAGCCTAGATAAGTAGCCATGGTAGATATTGCAAAAGCAGTAGTGCTTCTGTAGCTCTTCAGTGGCTCGATGCCTCAGTAATTTTTTTCTTTCTTTACCAGGAAGATGGATAATTTCCATCGTAATGACCACGCATGGGAAAGATGAATAAGCAGTATTTGGGAAGGGTGTCTGATTGGTCACACCCTCGTCTGGGTGTGCGTGCTGGTGCATTTTGCGTAGCATTTCTGGAATGCTTTTACAGTAGTGAAAGGGTTATTGCAGCATTTGATTTCAACCTTTAAAAGGTTGCTTTAAAAGAAGTGCCAAGCCTCTGTAGTCTGGAAGTGGCAACACTGATCATGTGCCATGTCACGAAGAGGAAAAAAAAATCCCTTTCAATGTTTGCATTGAACATGAGTGTCACTTTAAAGCTCTAGGTTGCTTTTAAAACTGCCTTGCAACCCAACAGCTTTGCGGTGGACCTGAGAGGTCTTGGGTTAATGTCATCTAATGCATCCTAATGGGTAGTCTAATTGTAACTGCCATTCCAGCTGTCCCTTGTGCGTTTAACTCATGTAAATGAAAAACACAGCTTTCCAATTTACTTTTCAGCTTGAAATATTATCTTCTTCTTAAGTAATGTGTTTTAATTGCAGAAGCAAGATACAATATATATGGAAAGAGTGGGTGAGAGCATGAAGATTGTATATAAATAGCAGGGCTTCTCAGCTGTTTCTTTTCTTCACCATTGACCTGTCTTCTCTCAGCTGACTGCTGACTAAACAGACACCGAACAGGCCCCAGCTGATCCAGAGGGGATAAGACAGTAGGTAGAGTTGTGCTGTCACCTTTCCCAACTCGCATCTGCTGCAAGATGTCCAGATAGTTAGACAGCAGCGCTCTGAAGCATGTGCACATGCCCACTTGATGTCAGTCTGGAGCGACTCTCCTGATTTACACTGGCAGAGAAGATCAAAACCAGGCTTAAAAATTAGGTGGCAGAGACAAAAAAAAAAAAAAAAGAAGAGAAGAAGTCAGCAGACACTCAGAGTCTGGGAAAGGCTGCCAAACAAGCATTCCTGCTCTTGCTTACGATTCTCCCCTACATACAACTGGCTGTGTACGCCTGGGAGCAGCCAGCATAGTGATCTATTCATAAAGGGCCAAATTCAGGAACCGACCTGCAAGACTTGAGTACACTGACTACACATGGGGAAGGGGAGTGAGGGCTCGGAGGGGCTTCTTGGAGTTCTGCGGGACAAAAATCCCCTTCTTTCCAGCTAGCTGAAAAGCAGTCACACCAGAGGGAAAGAATGGTGTAATGGTTAGGGCTTTAACTTGGGACTTCGGACAGCAAGAACTAATTCTCTAGTCTATCAGAGACTAGGAGAAAACTTATGATGTGTTGGGCTTGCAGAAAGCCACTGCCTAGATAAGAACCCTGAACACAGCCCCCCTCCTGCAAAGGCGGACAGAGGGGTCTCTGCAGACCACTGTCTCTCTCTGGGCCTCTGCATCCTTGCAGCGGCGTCCAAACCAGCTGTAGGTTTGAATTTTCCTGGTCATAGGGAGAGGAGACGTGAGGGGTGGAGGTTAAGCTTGGCGTGTCCCTCAGCAGCTGCTAGAGAACAGCAGTTTTCTCAGAGCATCTTGGTTTGTAGTTTGTGGTGAGCAGGTAAAGATTAATACCCTCCCGAAATGGGCTCCTGGCTCTCCTATCACCCAGCCAGTGCTCTCAAAATTGAGACAGGATTATTCCATTTAGTCATTCAGGGAGAGGCGCCTAGGCTTGGAAAGCAAAACAAAACCTAAACTCTGTTGGCATTTCACTGTGTGCACCTGGGCTGAACTTTTCAAGTCACTGAGCCTTCCAAAACCCAGAAGGTACCAACACCTTCAAAAAGACAAGCCAGAGAATGACCTTAAAAGCTCCTGTCTGTGTTTGCCTGTCCTTTGACTGGAGGTAACCAACAGGCAGACCACAGGATGGTCCTAAAATGGTGACTGTAGACACAGTGGGACTGACAGAGGAGTAACCCAGTGACCTGAGATGCTTCTTGATTGCCCCCTTCTGCCATCCTGACATCCCACAGGGGTAAGGAATAATCTGGAGATGAGCTATGGAAGAATTTGTCCATCTCCCTTCCATTTAAAAAATGTGAAAGGAAGTTAAAAGAAGAATAATATCAAAACATGAATGATTTCAGAAGGTTTTGAATATGCTGCTGTGGTTAAGATTGAATTAATGATAAAGACCAATTGCCGAGTTTCAGTGGATGCTTGATCTGAGGTAAAGAAGAGAGGTGCTGGTTCCACCTCATTTATGCAAAGTAGGAACCACCATCCCTTGCAGCTACCAGAGTGCTCCATATCTGCACAGAGAGCAGAATGCACTTTCCAAGAATATCCTGGCTATGCAAACACAGAGGCAGCTTGTGCTGCCCAGGACTAAGGAGAGGAAGGGGACAAACTCATGTCATTTATAGATTAATTGAGTAAAAGAGAGTGATGCTGTCATTTTCCTGTAATCTGCAGCTGCCTGGGTTCTTGTGAGGGACCTGGCATTCCTTGCAGCTCCTGCAGAGATGCTTTAATTCAGATCCTGCCCCATACTCACCACAGCTCTGAAGCAGAGAGTAGCCACTCCTGCAGAGCTATGATGCTGTCTTCCCTACACTTGACGGGTTGACCTGTGACATGTCCAGTCTCAGTAGGGCATGTCATGGAGAGGTATATTCATGGAGCACGTAAACTACTCGTCATCTAATGACAATGCTGTTTCTTTATGCTGTTATGCAAAATTGCTTTGAGACCCAGTCTTTGCTTGATGTAGAGCCTTTGAGTTAGGCAGGACAGAGATTGTGAAGGAGAGAGGATACTTCTCACCAAAATGGGCAGCCAACTGATCTAACTGTCCTTTTCAGGAGAAGAGTTTGTGTGTTCTCATTATGGGCTGTGTGCTCTCAGCCTCACTTCATCCTTCTCACACCATGGGGAAAGAGCTTGCAATGCCACGTATTTCTGCATCTGTTCTAAAGTTCTGGTGTAAACTCCTGTATGTAATTGACAGCGTTTGGTTAGCCAAATAAAAATCCACGGCAGAAGGTTATTACTTGGGGAGAAGTAGATCTGGGTTAAACTGGGCTTCATATATGCAGGAATGATGTGTGGCTTCTGGAATTACGTTTGTCTGGCTTTTTAAGCTCCTGTGTTAGACGTGGGAAAGTATAGGTAATGTCACTGCACTAATAGTTGGAGACAGAGGGGGAAAATTTGTGAACAGTTTGTTAATCTGAATAAACTATGAATATGCACATGTAGGCAAGAGAGAGATAGTTTCCTTCTTGTACGTGTTTCTTTTGAAGCAAGTCTCTCTCTGCCTTTTTTTTAATGCCTGCTGTTAAGTAAGAAGTGATCAGCAGTGAGAGATGGCAATACTGTGCATCCCCTACAAATTAACGTGATGAGGAAAAAACAACCAAAGCCTAAAAATGTTCCAGCAGTTGTCATATTCTGCAAAAGACACTAACAGTGTATAGCTGGGAAACTGGTCCTTTTTAAAGTTGTACCCACCCAAATTCATGTCCTTTGCACCCTCCCAAGATGCTCTCCTGGGATTTTGGTTTCAGGTATGCCTGAAGAGGAGGAAAACAAACCATGTCTAGACATGTAGTAGCTTTAATCTCTTTGGTCAAACTAGTAGGTTTTAGTGGCAACTGTATGGCAGAGACACAGAGGGATTTCATGCCCATGAGAATTTTATAACTACAGGTGTGAGGTTTGAGATTCAAGCCTTTGACCATGTACTGTCCTCCTTGGGACCAGAGGAACCCCTTGGGAAGTACTGTACAAGCTCTAGTAGCAGGGCTCAGCCTGAACCAGGACACTGCTTTGCTTATAAAAGTTAAGAAAACATAGCCTTGGTCTATAGCATTCAGATACTGACTGTTGCTGTCAGGAGGAAGGGAATGAAGTTGATTCCTGCACTTCTTTCAGCACTTTAAGCACAAATTGAGGTGAGTTTGTATGTGATCTGAAATGGCCTGTGCTTATCCAGTATTTAGATATCCCCAGTAAAGTCTTCTGAGTCAAGTACTGGTCGAAAAGAATGTTTACGGCGAGCTTTGGCCCTATTTTCCTGCCCCGCTCAAGATCTGAAAAATAAAGTAAATCTGATTTCTGTGACTTGTGAGCTATGTTTAGGAGAACATAGTTTTTGCATTTGGATCTCATTCAGGAAATGTTTAATTTCTCCCGTTATTAGTGGTGTGTAATTGGTAACCAGTCACAGTGGGAACGCCTCTAATCTGATTAGTGAGCCATTCCTAAAAAGGGACCGACTGTGAATGACAGATATGTTTTGCATGTGCTTGAACAGTGCTTCCACTATCTAAGTTCTTATATAGGCCGAGGAATATTGCTGCTCTCATTGGTACCCTCTTAACCTCTGAAGTAACCTCAGGTCAGCATCTGAACGTGAAAATACAGTTACAGTTACTCCACGTCTTTCTGTGGAAAACCTACTTGTTTTAGCTCAATATTGGCTTTTCCCCTTCTTCTTTTACCATGCATTTTAAGATATCTTACCTTTGGGAAACAAAGCTGGTTGTGGCACTGAGCAGATGCTTCTCTGCATTTCAGCTGCTGGCTATCTATACCCATCCTACATGTACACAGGAGTTCTCACAGGTTTAAATGGCATCACTTAGGCTAGAGGAAGCTGCCTGTTTTTCCCAAGTGCTGTCAATGCTCGGCCAGGCCATTGCAAAATTATTAAGGGAGTCTAATTACACGGCACAAATGCTTCAGAAAGGAATTAATTCAGTGAAAGTTCCTGTGGGTATGTGCCTGGGCTAAGCTGGTTTCTCCATATGCCCTGTACAGAAATACCTTTCCTTACACTCACACTTCTGTGAACCCACCTCCCTGATGCTAATCTCCAAAAGGTTTCAGACAACCTGGACAATTAGGGGCTATTTTCAGTTTTCTCGTGTGGTACAGTATTTGCTAGTACTTAGCAATTTGCCCTAGTATTTAGATGAAGAGCTCTTTGTAAGAGGAGGTTTATCCTTAGATAGCAGTTGCTGCGTAAGACGATGGAGTAACCAGATTCCATGATACAAGCAGTCTACGCTCATAGATTCTACTTTTAAGAGATTAGGTTATCACAGGTACGTGAGTAAAAATATAATCTTGACTCCGGATTTGTGCATGATGTATTTAAGAAATAGCCTACAAGGTAGATGGGTTGCTTCAAATATGCAGGTTCTTTCAACATTCTGCGTTTCATGTCCCTAAGGTATGTCAGGCTCTGCCAGGTTTTAGCTTTGCATGATACGAAATTCAGAAGTCAGTTACTAACAGCTACAGCTTGATTGCATATGTACGCAGAGAAACACACACGCTGAGGGAAACTAGAAAAACAGATCTACAAAAGAAGCTATTTATCCCCTTCTTTGTTTTCCTCCTCCAGTGTGTGAGCACAGCTGGGAATCTTGCTCGGCTGGGTGTTTGCAAGGGGGCAGACAGTTCAGGCAAAGCCTTCTGCTGAAGGCGAGCTGGGAGTTCGGATCACGACTCCTCCACAGAGGTAACTCAGTGTGAGGAGCAGAGCTGGACTGACCTCACAACATGAGAAAAAGAGGTTCAGTAAGTGATTCAGCTAAGAAAAATGGCAGGAGAAAAGAAACTAAAGAAAAGCGTCTTCTGAGAGGGGGGAGTTTCAGTGGTCTAATTTCTACTGATCATCAGAAGATTAACTGCTGGTCATGTTCCCAGTTAGGCACTCTCAGAGCTTATTTGATCCTGGGCAACAGGTTTATTTGTCTAATTTATTGTTGCTCTTAGACTTTTAAACTCAAATATAAATTAAAGTCTTTTGTTCTGTGCAATTTAAAAGCATGTCCAGGATGAGGAGCCCAATATTTGGCTTGGCTTTGTGTCCTGAGATGTATTTCAGGAGCTTCTGGGCATTAGTAGGATGGGTTTGGGGCTGGTGTTTGTTTTCTGAAGTATTTTGGTGCTTAATGTTTCTGTATTAAAAAGAAAGGTCACTGCCAGCTGTCAAGCATTGAGGAAGAGCAATTATTGTAAGGAGCCTGTTAGGCAAGCCAGTTGTTGAAGGGTAACTTATAAAACAGGATAAAGGTAGAAGCTATTTTGTTATCACAGATAATTTCTGTAAGCATTGGGGATAATACTCCAATTTTGAAAGAAACTTCCAAAGAGGTGCTAAGTATACAAAACCCAGTGAGTTACAGTTAAAATATCTGCCAATTATCCTCTAAGACGACTCAGAACATATCTACATTCAGGAAACTTGAATCCTTCAATAAGCTTAATAAATGTATGGGGAACGTGAGCAAGCTGGCCCTCAGGACGAATGAAGATAAAAAACGCATCCAGAAAAAAAAAGAGTGAGTGCAATCCATATTGAGGGAAGAAAAACAAGAATTAAGTCTCTCTCAAACCTCATAAAAATGAGTTTCTGCTGACTCAAAGTTCAATGCAAAATGCAAGTAAGCTCCATTAAGTAAGTTTAATTTCATTGACAGAACCTTAGTCTTTTTTCAGAGATCCCAACATTGACACAAGGAGGACCTTACTTTGTATGTAATACTGTCTTGAATGGAGGTTTTGTGGATCTACTGGATCAAGTGCTGGCTTGGGACTTCACTGTTTCATCAGTGGTTCATCGTTGTCCTTGGTGTGCTGCCTGACCCAGTGCAAGTCATTTCAACACTTCCAAATGTTGTTTGCTTGCTGAGGAACGCTCTGAACTGTGATAGATGGTATTTGTATCCCCACCGTGTGGGAAGATTGTGGACAGGGAGATCATAGCTTCAAACCACTTCCACTCATGTGCCTCTGCAGTGCAATGCCTGCCAGATTTGCTAAGCATTTCAGGGTACCATGCCTCTTCTCTCTTTGAAGCTAGTCAAGGTATCCTGTTCCTCAAAAAAGATATATTTAGGATGTCAGTAATTGGAATATATTGTTCTTGGCCCACAGGGAATCTGACACAGCAGCTCTACCTTAAATACAGTGATCAGCCGGCAAAAGCCAACAAAATCCCACAGACCAAGTGATAACAACTGTTTCACTTTCTTAAATCTCCCAGTAATCTGAGGGATGAACAAGCTTCATAGCTGAGAATTGCTCTTAAGTACAATTTACTGGGGTTTGTTTTTTAATACCCGCATTTATTACTTTTTTTTTTCTTTTAAAGAAAGTAGTTTCACAAGATTTGCCAAAGAACATAAAGGTTTGTCGTAACGGATCAGATCACTTATCCCTATAAATCCAGTACCCCATATCTGCCAGTGATGACTTGGCTCAGCCTGAAAATCAGCTTGTGTAGTACAGCTGGGTGGAGGCATGGCTTTGCTAGAGGGCTGAAAGCCTCCATCCTGCCATCTCCTGTTAGACTGGCCATGATATCCTGGTGTTAGCGTCACCTTGATATTGTCCAGGCTGTGCTGCCTCTGGTTGGGAAAGGCTCAGAGGAAGCAAGTAGTCTCCAGAGAGAGTGCTTTTTGTACTAAAAAGATGTCCTCTGGCCAGGTAACCGCGACTGGTCTTTCCTTTTCTTTCATAGTGTTTGAGAAATTTAATGTAGACTTTTTTGTACCATGGGTCAAGTTGTTTTGGAACTTGGAGTGATGGGAGAGAGAAAAACAAAACATGAAATGTAACATGTGGATCACAAACATGGATAGCAACTGCCAAAAATAATAGGATGGGTCTTGTTCTGTGGATAATCTACAGTAAAAACAGAGATTGACTAAGAACTTAATCAGTGATCTGAGACTTTGAGCTCTATTTCTCGTGTGGGCTGATGTCACAGATGCTTCCTCCACTTCCTGGAGATGAAGCTGCAGCAACTAAAAGGAGGCATCACACTTAAGTTCTGTGCTTATGCTGCTGTTCCTAAGGATGCAGAAAGCCTGAAAGACATTTCTGCACTAGCATTATTTAGGCATTTGGGGTTTTTTTCCTTGCATGTTACCATTACAGAGCTATACCATTATGGAAAACTAAGATCTTTGTTGCCGTTGCAGTGAGGGACTATCTAAATTCATCTCTCCTGGCAGAGTCAGTGCTGTGCAAGTCAGCGGGTGAAATATTGTTCTGAGGGAAGAAATCCAGCTGCTCTCTGCCATGAATAGGCCCTATAACCTCCGGCCAGTTGTGCTTGGTTTCCCTTTTCACCTTCTCAGGCTTTAACCATGTGCTACAAGACAGTTGCTTGTTGAAGGGAAGGGCTCAGCCTGCCACCATGGGGAGATGTGGAGGAAAAGAAAAAATGAAAAACCCTCGTGTTTTGGATAGAAAAAAATATCCCAGTTGTGATCTACCGTTGCATGCGTAGGTCAGGGGAGGATTACCCTGTGGTTAAGAAAGAGGATTGTATCAAGGGACAAGTTCTGTTCCCAGCTGAGCCACAGACTTCCTTTTGGACCCTAACACTTAATTCTTTGTGACTTTGTTTACTCACCTGTCTGATGGGAATAATACCGCCTACATCAGAGGCGAGTTGTGCTACTCCTCTATGTTGATGCACGTGGTGTTAGTTAGGAACATTAAAATGCTTTGTGATCCATGGATTTAAAAAAAATGCAGTGTAAGTGGTCAGGGCTGTTACTTGAGATTTTAGTTCCAGACACTGTGTCACAAATCAAAGTATCTCCTTCCATTTCTCACTGTAGAGGGTTATAAAACATCCAGTGGGCATAAGGTTGCACTTCAGAAAGCAAGTGCAAGTTTTGGACATCCCAACTAAAATCCAGGTTCATTTTTAAGCTTTATATATATTCTAGTTTCCATAACTATTTTCCATGTTACTTTTATTTTATGTTTACTGGCAAAATGCTTCTCTGAGTTTGTGTTAGATTCCATTGTCCAGTACCATTTGCTTCGATGTTTGGTATTTCAAAATTTACATTACATCTCCCTTGGCTTTAGAGAACTAAACTATTTCTGTGTTCGTTACTCAGCTGATATTTGGAAGGAGCTTCAGCTCTTTTATTCTTTAAAGTTTGTTTTTATAACAGCCTTCACTAATTCACTGAAAAATCTTTTAACGAAGACACTAAACAAGAAGGTGCAAGCCCAAGTTCACTAATCCTGTCTGATCTCAAGCTATCTGACACTTGAGGTCAGCTACATAATATGATTTTATTCAGTAGACTTTGTATTCTATAAAAGGGAAAAGATTTATATAGCATGCAAAGGTATATAAAAATAACTTTAGAACAGGTTGTCTGAGGTCATTAGAAGGGCTGTAGCTTTAGGGCCACCAGTTTAAACAGTCTCACAGGATTATGGTGGACAGCAAGCCCTTTGCCCCCAATAGCAGTAGAGTATTGCGTTGCAGGTCCATCAGCCAAGCTCTTCATCCAGCCATGCCTTAAGATCAGCAAGTGCTTTATTGTGTGTGATGAGACCTCTGAGCCACCCAGTGGGCAGGCCAGCCTGTCTCACAGGGCCACCACAAGGTAACCTGTCACGAGCCTGTGGTGCTTAGACAAGCCCATAGCTGGGGAGAAAGAGTCATGGTCCAGCAGAGGTTGTCCTGAGCCACGGTCAATCCAGCAGTCCTCACAAAACTAAGCTGAGGCAAGTCATATGATGCCTCATTAGTGTGTTGGAGAAGAGTCAGGTAGGGAATGTCTACTAGGGAACCAGGGGTGCTACAGTCCCCCTCTCTACTGGGATATGGCCATAGCAGCAGGCATCCCCTATTCACCACTTCACTGGTGGCATCCTCAGTTCACAGGTCATAAGCCTGGAGGCTAACATCGTATTGGAAGTTGCCTTTCATTTAGACAAGAAATAAAGAGACAATATACTGAACATATTAGGGAAAATAAAGATTTCTACAGGTTAGCGTAAAGAAACGCAGGACCAAGGATCAAGTCTCTTTCTCAGTCCATTTTTCCATTTCAGAAGAAATCAGATGAATGCTGGAGAGCAAGGATTTTCTACTTGGTGTAAGAGGCAGCCTTGTACTCCAAGTGTAGGAAGAGTGTAGTAACCACATCACTTGGGCAGGGAAAACCCTAAATGTCACGGTTTGTTGCACTTTATAACAAGCTGCTCATTTGCTACAAAAAAAAATAGCCCAGATCCATTTGATGGAGATCAAGACAAGCAGCAACCTTGGCAAGCTTCATTTGCTATGGGTTTCCCTCCACCATTCATCCAAGAAGCTTAATCTTAAAGCCCAGTAGGAAGAGAGCTTTGTATCTTCTTTTTAAATTAGATAGGATTAAGTGTAGGACAAGGAAGAAGGAGCCAAAGGGACAGCTCCACAGACAGTCTCTTCTCACAGCTGCTTCCTCCATGTCCTTCAGAACATGAGAAGAATTTTAAAGCTCAGAAGAAGACGTCTTATTTCCTGCTCTGGTTTTCTTGCTCTAGTTCTATACATTTCTGTTGGCTCATTTATACACCTAATCCACTTTAGGACTTAAGAAAGCTTTATTCCCCCAGTACTATTTTAGGAGCCTTAAAGCTAATTTCCTGTCATTAGCCCTCCATACCTTCCCTCTGTCATTTATCAGGTGTGTAGATACATACTCAGGGTAGAGAGGTAGCTAAGAAATCTCTGGGCAGCAGGTAGAACAGAACATACAAACCAGAATAACTAGAAAAGAGTAAGATAAATAAAGGAGAAAAAAAAACCCAAACCAAACCCCATCTAATCAGAGCAGCTAACAGACTAACCCCAAAGCCTGTCCCCAGCCAACACACAGAATCATCTAATGCACCTACCAAGAGTAAGTACTCACTTCCTTTTTTTCCTCTAGCTGAGCTTGACCCCCAAAACCCAAGCAAGCCACATCCATTCATTTTTTTACTTCCTCTGGATGAGTCATTCACCCAGGTGAGGGTTTAAGTACCCCTTCCTCACAGTCAGGCTGTTTGTATCTTCATTGAAGACGATCACCAGTGTGGGGCTTAATCGCTATTAGTTGCAGTTACTGTTGCTACGTTAAAGGCAGAAGGAGGAGAGGACAGGCTGAAAGAGTTGGGGCTGTTCAGCCTGGAGAAGAGGAGGCTCCGGAGTGACCTTATAGCGGTCTTCCAGTACCTCAAGGGGGCCTACAGGAAAGATGGGGAGAGGCTGTTCAGGAGGGCCAGTTATGATAGGACAAGGGGTAATGGTTTTAAAATAGAGGGAGGTAGGTTCAGGTTGGATATTAGGAAAAAATTTTTTACTATGAGAGTGGTAGAACACTGGAACAGGTTGCCCAGAGAGGTGGTGGATGCTCCATCCCTGGAGACGTTCAAGGCCAGGTTGGACAAGGCCCTGAGCAACCTGGTCTAGTTGGAGATATCCCTGTTCCTTGCAGGGGGGTTGGACTAGATGACCTTTGAAGGTCCCTTCCAGCCCTAACCATTCTATGATTCTATGATTCTAAAGATGATTCCCTAATACTTAGCTTTCTGTTACAGAGGTAGTATCTGCAATTACTGCTGTACTAGATAAAAAGTAGACTATACTGATAGCGAATATGTTCGAAAAAACAACTAGAAAGAGAAATAGATATATGTGCTTGAGCTGTGTAGGCGATAGGGCATGATTTGACTTCTGTGAAGGGAGGGTTAGCTATAAAACCTATGACAAAAATTAGGATTGAGACTCTGATGTCTTTTTCATATCTTTGTCCAAAATCTAGACTTCTTTTTAGTACTTTGTAAATCCTTACTTCTAGACTAAGATGTTTAACTTTTATCCTCTTTTCTTATCAGGTGTTTTCCTGGATGTGAAATCAATATTTCTGGCTTAATGTGTTGTCCCTTCCCTATTTCTTTAGCTAGCCTGGAGGTCTGTAAGCAAGGCTCACAACATCTTCTGCTTCATCTGTCTCAAGGATCTTTTGCTGGCCCTCACCAGGTTATCGCTGGAATTTCATACCGCTCTTATCTGTTGCCTGTGCAAAATTAGTCAAAGTTATTGCGTACTGCCCTTGTATATAAGAGACACTTCCTCAGGAGTGGAGACAGGAAAATGGGAGAGGGACTGGGGGTGGTGAGAGGGAGCAGGGGTCCATCCCTGTGGTGCGTGTGTCTGGATGCGGAGGAAAGAGATGAGGGGAGGGGGAAGGCACAGTTTATTGTGCTAACGGGAGACAGAGAGGGCATTCTGCCGGTGCTTATTGACACAAGCCTCGGCAGTGACTCTGGGCTTCCCCGCCGGCTGTGAGTGATGGGCAGAACAGGCTGCTGCCTTGTTTGATGGGATCTTATGCAGACAGACTTCTCGTGGAGGGATGCATCCTCCTTGGGGAGCTGGTGAAAGGACAGAAATGCAGATCCTCTGGCTGACAGTGTGCTTTCAGGGGACAGGCAGTTTAGGAAGGCTACAACTATTAAATTAGCAGCATCTTCTCCAAGGAGCCACCTTTGAATTCTCCTCAAAGCCAGCTGTTCTGCTGCTCAAAAGTAAGAATTATTTCTGTCTGGGATGACCACATGGACTCATCCAGCCTCAAGCTCACATCCCTGACCAGTGTCCTCAGTGCCCAGGCTGCCTCCTCTTGGCTGATGCTGTTCCTGGTGAGGAGTGACCAGAGTGGATTTCCAAGAAGAGCAGCTCAGGCACAAGGCAGAAGGTGGCTCATCCATGAGCCATGAGCTGGTCCCGTGCTGGCTGCCTGTGAGGGCCAAGCCTGTTCAGGGGACCTGAACCATGGATGCTGCACATCCTTGGTGCATGCTGTGCCCTGGAAATACAGCCAGAGAGTGCTGTTGTTCATTTAATTGTAATTTAGGTAAGGATTTGTAATTTTATTCTTGGAAAACCCCCCAGAAGAACCCTGTGTGCCCTGGCAATTTATCTTTCCTATCGTGAACAATAAACATGCTGTTATAGATTGAAGAGGGCGTATGAAAATCTTACTGTGGTTGGCTAAGGCAGAGAAATCAAAGCACTACAGGAGTCAGCTCTTGCATTATCGTAGGAGTTTCCCTTGAGCAAATGGTTTCTGCTGAATGGTTGGAAGACCAAATGGGACTGGTTTAGCTCTAGATACACATGCATGTGTACCTTGACAGAAAGAAGGGAAAAGAAAAGGAGCATTTCTATATGGTTGAGCAGGCATAAAATATGTAGTGAGATAGAGAAGGATGAGGATTTGGGGAAATAGAGATAAAGGGGGAAAAATGGAGGAGAAAGCACTTGCTGTGGCACTGGCCAGTGTTCAGGACTGTATTAATTAGCTAGTGCTAAAAAAGAAGTGATGAGGATGCAGGTGAACAAGATGTAGATCAGCTGGAACTTGCAAGAAAGGTTTTGCCACTAAGAGTGGTATTCTTCTAGCTGGGCCAGGATATTTGGAGGTGTGAGGAGCACTGGTCACAGGTCTTTGTGTGTGGGAAGGTTTCTACATTGAGCTCAAAGGACCATTAATCAAGAAGTCCAGTCCCTTGTTTATCACAGGTCATTGAGAATGGCAGATCATTATTCCAGTGGAGAAACCCATGGTGCTTGGGTGGCCGGAGCATATTTTCCAGAGATGGCCAGTCTTGATTTTGAAGAGATGGAAAGAGGATCTACCTTTTCTCTTGGGAACTGAATGGTTAATTGCACCTGCCTTTTTAAATTTGCACCTATGATGCTTGTCCAGATTTTGCAGGCAATAGAAGCTATGGGGTGGCTTCTTAGGGAGACTTCAGGCAGGCAAAGGCAGGATGAGAGCAGCTGATGGCATGGAGAATTTTCTTGAAAGTGGAAAAATACAGGCTGCTGACTTTCAAGGAGAACTGTTCCTTTATTAGAGGTGAACTCGGGTGCTGCCATAGCTGTGAACTTCAGCTGTGTGAATTAGGACCAATAAATATGTTACTCTGCCAAGGTCTGGGCTAATTGAGGGAATGCCCAGTGCTGTTAGCTGACCTTGAGGGAACACAAGTCCCTTTAGAGTAGTAGAGTGCTACAGGTATTTGAGATCTGGGGTAACTGAGGTTTTGCTGTAACCAACTTGGAGCTCATGAGCGTGCTCAAATGTCACCCTGAAGCCACAGATGTGGAGAAAACCCCATTGTATAAAAACTGTGGTTAGACAGGACAGTCAGTGAAGGTCAGTGGAATACAAGGCAAATACTGTGTACAGGAGAAAAAATCCCACATGTTTTCTGGCAGTATGAAACCAAGACCAGGGTGTTTGTTTGTGGACAGAGCCATTTGCAAACAGGGGAAGGCTGCCAGCGATATGAGAAGCTTTTCTGATGCATAGCAGGTGCTCCTCAGACCCAAGCGAGGAAAGTGGCAACTGGGAGGACATTTTTTTCTGAACACTGTGAACTAACAGAAGACAAACAAGTTCCTAGGTCCTGTAGGAAGTAGCAGGAAAACAGATTTCTGCACTCGAATAAGCCAAAGGTTCAAGCCACATGATGTGGGGTATTTACTTGGGACATCCAGGGGTTTTGCAGTGGGAACACATGTGTGCAGGGTGTTGTGTAATGGACATGGGCCTGACCTTGAGCTGAAAAAAAAGGCTGCAGAGCAAGGATTTTTAAAAGGGCTTCTCTGGGTGTGAGCATCAGGGTCATGACTCTTCCAGTGCGCTGTGTCCTACCCATCAAACAAATTTTGGCTAGTTATGAATGCTTTACGCTGCACTACTTCACAACTGGGTTTTTTCCTTGCACAGAGAATATCAGTATTTCTAAGTAACTTTCCTAATAGAAGCAGAAAATCAAAATACTTGCAAAGGAGGTGGAAGATGCAGTGAAATGAAAATTTCAGGGGAGTTTTGAGTTAGAAGAGTTGCTCTCAGTGTATTCAACCTAAGTAAAACCCTTAGATTTGACACGATAACATTCTTTTATGGACACCAATTCCTAATGAAACATGCCAGCCTGCTGGGACTAGTAGATTTGAAACTGTTTTAGTTTCAGTGCTGTGGATAGGAAAAACAATTTTTTTAAAAAAATGCAATTTGGAAATTTATGTTTTTCCTGCTTACTTACACTAGGTGAGAATTTGGCTCAGACAGCAAGTCACCGTCTGGTCTTATGGGGGATTTAGTACTGAGTGTCTCAGAGTACTGGACATATTTGAATTGAGGCCACTTGCAGTCTAAACCTTGAATCCAGTAGTGCTATGCAGCTGCAGATAAGAATGAGGTCATACGCCAGATTGTGGTCTCCACAATACATCATTACCAGGATAATCACATCTGCGAGAAGGACTGTTAGCGTCATGCATTATTGAATGAGATCAGGTACTCGTGTTTCTGAAATAAGTCCAAGACTGTGTAATTTGCCTGCTTGTTAGTTTCCAGGGTGAAGCTGCCAAGACACCGTTACCAGGAGTTATGTGAATTGACAGGGAAGGCTCAGAGGACAGTTTGAACCCTGTGATGGACAGGGCTATCAGTTCTAGTTAAACAATGGTCTACAGACATCCCATGTCTGCTGTATTTGCTGCACCTTTTTCTTTCCTTAGTTGCCTGATTTCCAAATGCAGCTATCTCTGATACTGACATTAAGGATCAAATCCAACTGGTTTAATTGGATGCTGTTTGTTTAAGATGAAATTCTCTCAGGACCAAAATTGTTTATGTTTTACAATTTCCACTCAGATATTTGGCGTCACTGGGGTAAGTTTAGATGCGGGCAAACTCACTTTGTCACTGCTCAACAGATGCAGGCGCTTCTGCCTGCCTTCATCCTGAACAGATGTTATATAGACGTACTAACTCCACGTTGAGCTTGAGACAGTGCGTGATGGTTTTCAGCGTGGTACACCCAGCTATATAGTCCCAGCCAGCGTTTATTTTGGAACTGGCTCATTTCTAGCAAATTTGGAGCGTGAAGGAAGTGCAAGACCACATCTTCTGGCAAATTCCATCTAGACATACTCAAGGACAACTGTATTTCGTAGAATGTGACATTGCAGTCTGAAACGTAGGGTTTGGGATTTGTTCTTTATACCAGGCATACAAAGGAAAACAGACCATAGCAGGGAGACTGAAAATTGGATGCCCGAGCTTAGGCAGTTGAAGCAAAACCTGCCAGAAATGGCCAGTTGTACTAGCTGTTTCAGTTTTAATGGGCAACTTGAATCCTTTTTAGAGAAGTCCTGATTTTTTTTTTTTTTTCAGGCTGATTCCAAGCACTTTTTTCAGAAAAATCAGGACTTCTAAGGCATCCTAAAGGGAGCACTTCAAAAGAGCTAGACTCTTTTCAGGAATGTAGTCCTAAAATCTATCCTGTGGGTCCTAAATGAGTGATTGGAGCTGCACAAATTCATAGGTTTTATAATCCATAAAGAGCTCTCTGGTCCAGCCTTCTGCATAACTGGTGAGCCTTACTCAGGAACTAAGCCTGTTGCTTCTTTTTGAGCTGTAGCAGAGTGTTTGGAAAAACTGCATCCTTGATTTGAAAGGCTTTGCTAGGACAAGGATGTACCCTGGTTCCAGGGACAGCAGTGATGCCTTTGATCTACTCTACTTCCTTCTCCTGGCCGGTTGCGGTTGTGACATTTGGTGTCTCACCAGAGTCCCAAACTAGAGTTTTTTAGGAGCTGTTTTGTGGCCTGGGGGAGGAGTTGCATATGGAACAAATGTTCTGCATTCAGTTGCTCCTCTGGGCTTCAATGCAGGCTCAGCAGACAAGCAGATCCAGACAAAGAAACATGGTATTTCTAAATTTTGGGATTTGAAAAACTATTAAAGTCATTTTCCCACTATAATATACAAGAATTCTTGAAACAAAAATAAATTTCTGTCTCTGCCACTTACCCAGAGCTTTAGAGATGCAGTCGACCCAGCAGTCATCCCCTTGCCAAAAATAAAAATATCCGTGGTGGGATTTTATTTCCTTCTTCTGGAGACCTGGGATAAGCAACACATGATTTGGTGCTGCTGACATCTGGCAGCATCATTCCTATTTACTGTAAACACGAGTCATCGCCCATGGAGTATTTTATTGCTTGTGGTTTCCATCTTGTTGTATGCAGCAATTATGCACATGGCGCAATCTTTCCATGTCAATAAAAATGTTTCGTTCTCAGCAAGGAACATAAGAATAAA
Source organism: Tauraco erythrolophus (assembly GCF_009769465.1). NCBI lineage: Eukaryota > Metazoa > Chordata > Aves > Musophagiformes > Musophagidae > Tauraco > Tauraco erythrolophus. The sequence continues at coordinate 26,685,992 of NC_141474.1, read as the reverse complement.
CCCAGCAATTCTTATGGGCTACTGTGCTGAGTTAAATGAGATGTGATGGGGAGGAGTGCTGCGGGGGGCTCGGCGTGGAGGGCAGGCTGGCTTTCTCCTCTGGGGTCCCTAGGTGGGACTCATGGACTCGGAGCAGTGGACGGACGGTTGGTGTGAGGGGTCACTTCTCCAGCGTATGGCTGAGGAAAGGCGTCACAGCTTTTGTTTGCTTTATTGGCAAAACGTTGTGCAGCAGGACGCCTTGTGAGTGCTGCTGGGGACTTTCCTTCGTGCTAATTTCTGTTTCTGTCTTTGTAATTCTTTTTTGTGGTTATCCAGGAGTTTAGAGATGTTTTCAGTAAAAGATTCATGAGTGAATCAAAGGGGACCACAGCCAGGGGAAAATCATAAGCATGAGTGGAAAAATAGGGTTTTAAATTAATATGAAAGCTTGGGGGAAGTCACTTGGGCCCAAATCCACAAGTTGTTTTAAGTCTCTTATTCCTGCTTAGGTGCCCTGCTTTCCTTTTGGAGTTAGGCATCTAAAGGTCTTTCTGATAAAGCACTTCCCACTTTCATTCTTCCCTGACTTATTCGGAAACTGAGTACAACATTTGCCTGCTTTGGTGGGACCACAACAGCGTTTGTCTGGGGCTCCAGACAGCAGGACTAGTCTCAGCAAGTTATCCAGCCTCTCTCTACAGTTTCTGGCGAGGAACAGGCCCTTCTGGTGGCTGATTCATCTCCACAGAAGATAGGTGTCTGAGATACGTGGGATGAATCGCTCCCTGGAGGTGCCAGCCTCTCTCCACTGGTTGTCAGTGGAGCCTAGCCAAAGAGTTTAGACTAGGCGCCTAGTTTTTAGGCAGCTAATGGTATGGGAGGCGAATTTCACCCCCAGGAACTTCAGGAATTTAAGTTGTCTGAAAATGACAGTTGTGCAAGCAATAATATAGAGTCTGTAGCTCCATGTCTGGAATCTCCTTATAAACAGGGCATGTAAATCAATTAGATAAAAATCTGAACATTTCTGAATCTCTTGCCCAAACTTGAACAGAATCTTCTCTTGGATTTGATGAGAGTCCCCTTCACTCTCCAAACTATATATATCTCTTGTTCTGCTGCATAAGGAACCTTCTTCTTGGTTCACACAGGGGTGAGGATGCAGGAGCCTTGAGCAGCTCTTGGAGCATCTCATCTCTGGACATTTGTGACTTGGCCAAGGCAGTGAGAGTCGGTGCTGGGAGCCTTCTGGGAAGAGCCCAAAGATCACACTGTGGAATGATTCCTGGCTCAGCGCTGCTGATTGAAGTGCTCCAGATAAGCAAAGATGTAGATAAGCACCCCAACTCCTGAGTGCTTATCCAAACCAAACCTTTCAATATTTATCCACCTTGACTGTAAATGACTTTGCCCTTAGCAATGGAGATTACACCCACTTTTTTTTTCCTCCACTTCTAGTGGAGAAGCAAGAACCTACTTGAAGATGAGTAAAACACCTTAGTCTTTTAGGTTCCCATACCTTTCATCTTTCTTTTTCAGAAACTAGTCGGATTATGTATTCATTTCTCATTGTAGTACCTGAGAAACTGCAGATTCAGGTAGGGGTGCTGGGCAGCTTGTTGTGCAGGCAAGTGCATTCCAATTCTACTGGAATGGGTGGGTAGGCCAAGGCCTGTGGGTCTCACTTCCATCAGCATCAGGTAACAGTTGCTCTCAGGGATGGGGCTGTAGGCTCATGGTACCTGATGCTCCTTAGTTCTACTGGCTGCCTGCGAAGGGAAGGGATTTATTTATTATTATTTTTTCTTCTTCCATCCTAACTTTGAATGTTTTGTTGGTCTTGGGTTTTTCCTCCTCTTTCTCTTGAGTCCCTGGAGATAAGAGAATAGAAGTGACCCCATCCATTGCTCCCTTTGATGTCATAAAAACGCTCAGATGCCTTATGGCTGTGTCTTGTTCATGCACTCAGGGTAAAACTGGCCTCTTGACTTAGGGTCAGGAAGAATTTTTCCCTAAGTTAGACTGACAGAAGCCATTCTTTTCCTTCTGTTTTTGTGTGTTTCCTAAGTAGCATGGGGTACAGGCCACTTTTCTCTGACCAGTAGGCATTATCGCCTAACAAATTACCTGTTCTTGCAGGGACTTAGGGTTTCTTCTTTCTGCCTGTAGCGCATTATATTTTTTTGTGGCTTTTGGTTTTTCAAATTAAAGATTTTAAGTTGTTATAGATTACGTGAAAGTGTTTTGTGGCTTGTGGTGTGTAGAGTTATGTGGAGTCAAGTTTGGTGGACCTTTCTGAATAAAAGTTGTTATACATTGACTGTGAGGGGCTGCATGTGATGAACCAGGAGATTTCTGTGTCCGAGTCCGGGGGTTCTTTGCCTTCTCCATTCATTCGGGCACATATAAGTAAATGTTACTGCAGTTTCTTTCAAAAACTGCCTTAATCTTTATATTTATGGGGAATTCAAACTGTCCAGAGGTGCTAACTCACCAGGCAGCCTTAGACATTCGTGTTCTCTCATTCGTTATTCATAGATCAAGCAACTCATTGGCAACAGTATAAGAAGCTTCAGTTCTTACCTGGAAGGTCACCTCTGAAAAGAGGCCTTTCTTTTCCCACGTATCTCTCCCCTCAGCCTTTCCGTTAGGGACGACTGGGCCAAGAACACAATTTTTTGCACAGAAAACTGAAATAAAAGTAGTTATACTCATAGAAAAAGATATTTTTGTTTATTAAGAAGTAAAAAAATATGTTGGATGTATTATGTGTATATATATATTATATGGTAAATACTAAAAAGCTTCCATTCTTTAGCCTCCTTCCCTCTTTTTCTTTGCAATAAATATCCTGGTTTCAGTCCCTTTTTGATGGATTGGACAGTTCTGGTGCAAATGATTTGTTTGAATCCCATGAAGTGTTAATTTTTGACAAAACCCCCACTTTTCATGAAACATATTTTGATTAAAAATGTTTCAGCTATCCCTACTGTCAAGACTCCACTCACAGATGCTAATTGGTATAAATTGTGGCGTGAATGCATATGCACAGCAACATATTTCCTGGAATCCTTTGAATGGGCATCAGATGGAAAAACCTTCAAGCATCAGTGATGTGACCTGCTTTCATCCAAGGTATCTAGGACCAGTGGGTCCATATCCTATGAGTTATTCAAGTTTGGCTGTATTTACTTTTAAAATATGGAAACAGTTTTCTGAGTAAATGAAAACTTTGGCTGGCAGGCTGTGCTGAAATACACATGAATATTAGAATCTTGGACATACACCTTAAAAATAATAATTTAAAATGCATTGCGTGTTTTGTTTTGCTTTTCTTCAGAAATAAGACCATACACACCTGGAGAGGTTAAAGAGGGAGGGTACAAAGAACATTCACAATGACAGTGTAAAAAATATGACTAGTTTTCTCCTGGACCATGGATTGGATTGGAGGCGTGCTCATGAGGTCTCTAATCCAACTTCTTGCTTAAAGCAGGGCCAACTTCAAAGTCAGATCCGGTTGCTCAGAGCCTGATGCAGTTGAGGTTTGGATATCTGCAAGGAGAGATTTGACAGACCTCTCTGGACCCCCTATTCAAGTGCCAGACCCCTCTCCCTGTGAACATTTTTGTTTCCTGATGTCCAGTTGCAACTTACCTTGTGCTATTTGTGTCCATTGCTTTTTGTCATTTTTTCCAGGCGCCTCTGAAAAGCACTTAATATCATCTTCTGTATAACCCCTTTCTAGGCAGTGGTTAGCTCTCTCCCTTTGCCTTTGCTTCTGGGCACTCAACTAAGAAATATTTTTAAAAATCTCACTGAAGTACCTTGTATTGATTTAAAAAAAGACAAAAACCAAACACAACTTATTCAACAGAACTGGCAGTTTAATCGGTAATTTCCAGGAGAGCAGAACTAGCCCAATAGTAAAGCCTTTCATGAGTCCTTTCGTTCATGTTTTTAATGAGCTTTCCAAACCGAAAAAAGATTAAATGCTCCCTGATACTCATCCTAAGCAAACAGAAGTTCTGACCTGTCTAAACTGTAACCTCTAAGGGCAATATTTGCAAAACAAAACTATCTGACCAGAGATGCTGGGTGTTGGTAAACGTCAGTGGTCAGTTGGCTGTGCAGGGTTGGCTGCATCTCTCTCTTTAACAGTTTTGGTTTCAGGAAACGTGCTTGAGTTGCTGTCTTATGAATGACAACAAAATGACAGCTTTTGGAAGCTAACCTTCCCCTTCTTCTGAGGATGAACTTGCAGAAACCAAACACACATTTAAGTCTGTGTATGGAAAATGTGTATGGCACTCAAGCACTTGTGAGATTGCTTCGGCAAGGGGAACCTAACTAGCCCAGCCAGACACTTGCACAGATGTGGGAGGTTGGTGGGTGGGGATGTTTACCCACTTGGCATATGCTGCTGCAGTATGTCTGTATTTTCATGTGTGTATCTTCTCTATACAGACTTCACTCTTCTGTCCTGAGTGCTCAGGAGCAGTTCCTCTGCTGGTTTATGTGCCTATGAGCCCCAAGGAAATCAGCTGGGAACTTGCCTTAATATTTTCCATTGTCTTTCCATGGGGTAAGAGCAATTCTTTCCTAGGTATAAAATTATGAGCATTGAGGAGTGCTTAGGTACTCAGAAATCTAAAAATGGCCTCCTCAAGCACAGCTGGATGGTGGTCGGAAGGATCTATTTTTACTTGACTTGCGTTTGCACAGAGGCATCCATGCACGACTTTCTGTTGTTCCTGGAGTCTTTCAAGCATATGGTAAATAGAGTTTCAATGGGTTGGAACCTATTGCTTCAGGAAATGTTGTTACAAATTGTTTTTCCACTGCAGTGCATTGAGGGTTTTTCATGCCACCCCTGAAACATGCTCTGAAATCCAAGTGGTCTCCAGAAAGGAATGGCCAAGAGGTTTTGAGGCGATGTGAAACCCATTAGGCTTGCAGAGAAAGTGGTAAAAGCATCGCAAAAACATATCAGAGTGTTGAAAAGCAGGGGCTGTTACTCAGAATGCAGTGATACTATGTTTCTCTAACTAGATTCATTTACATCTTGTGGTATATAAAGAAATAAAAATTACTTAGATTGCAATAAGGCATGTTTTTCTAACTAAACAGATTGGCTTATGTTTTGTGGCAAAGGGAAAAAATGTTGACTAAGAGACTGTTTTTTTTTTTTCAGTTTCACTTGCCAGGCTGGATTTCTGATGCCTGTGTTGTTTAGTGATAATCTTTGGCTATAGCTGTCTTTGGGGCACCTTCTTTTTTGGCTAGCTTTCCTCCTTAGATGCTTACGAACAGAAATTGCCCATAAATACCTGCAGGCAAAGCATATTTTTCTTTAGTGATCACTCTTCATTCATTACAACTGTTCTTCATCTCTATTGAACCTTGGCCTCCCAGGAACCTTTCTATTATGTAGGGCATCCCTTGACCATGAGATCCTTTTTCCTCCATATCAAGTGTTCTCATCTATTTTACCTAGAAAAACTTTCGTGTCTGTTTCAAGAACTCTTTCACACAGTACACCCTTTATGATGTCAAGGTCTCATCCAGTTTTCCTCCCAAATTAAAACCAAAACAACTAATGTATATGGGCAGAGATCCAAGGGTTCCAGTGTGTTTTCCATTTATACCAGCTGGCAGATCTCATTTGGTGGGTTGAAAATGTGAGGAATTAAGCTGAATGCCCAGCACAGCAAACTGTCATAGATAGGACTAATGTGAAGTCAGACTGGAAAAGAGGGATGGATTTGTTGCATATAGGAGACATGCAGAGAGCTTGAGCAGAATTAGTGTCTTACTTCATAGAAAACTTATAAATCCACAGTGCTGGAATAGGATCTGAATGATGAGATCAAGGAATCACACTTTGATTTAAAATATTTTTTGGAAAAAGATATCTTCCCCTTCTGCTAGACTAAAGCATCTGTTGGGTTTTGTGGCATGATACTTGTGACCTGAGTTTGGAGAAAGGCTGTCAGTGGACTGTTGCACAATGATAGTTTTGGTTCAGATCATAGACCCTCTATTAACTGAGCACTATAGAAAACCTTGCTTTTCCCTCTGGAGCAGCTGATGCTGCCTGTGACAAGATACTAGATTTTGAGGCACCACTATTGTGTTGTTATCTGTCAGTTCCTGTGTTTCCACAAATTAAGAAAAACCCACAGTCCTCTCCTACAGTGTATGCAGACTCAGGAGTAATTACCTTATGGTAAATTGTGGTGCCTCCAAATCGTTCTTCGTAGCTTGCTGAAATGCTGTCTTCTGGGAGTCAGCGCTTCGTGTAGACAAGGTGTGCACTGCACATTAGCTGGGTAGGGACGAGTCAAATTATGAAACTCAGCAAAGCGAGTACTCAACTTGTACTCGGAATCAAGAGCAGGCAGAGTAAACCTGGCACAGCAAGGTATCTCTGTGTGGATGAAATAATTAAACAAAACAGAAGAATATATCTACCTTGAAAGCCTGCTAGAGCCAAATCGAAAGCAGATGGAAGGCATTTAGAAAAAATTCAGGCTGGCTGAATTGCATTCAGGCAGATAAAAGACTTTGCTAAAGAATATATCTTCCACTTAACACAGAGAGGAAGTCCTACAACTCATGCAGGCTTCAAGTGATGACATATGGTTCAAGTATCATGGTCCTCTTCTGAGAAAACAGCACAAAGACTTGTCACCACCCTGGTGAAACATTCAGAAGGCTGTGACAGGGCTGAGTCTGTTCTCTTGAAGCAGAAAGCAGAGCCAAGAGCTCTGATGACAACAGATGAACAGAGCTGACTTTTTTTAAGGGAAACAGCTTGTAATTAGAGGCCTTGAGCCCTCACCCGTAAAGAGTTTGTCCTTATGTTGCATAGGCAGGTGTTTCACCTGCCTGAACTCTATCTGTCGTCTCTGAGTTTCGCGAAGGAAGAACTGACTGTGGCTGTCTTCCGATCCCTGTTTCTTGGTGTGAAACTGCCTCCTTCGTAAACACAGGCAGCAAAATAAACCACGTCTATGAGGAAATCTTTTTTCTTTTACGCGCTGCTTTTGTGAGGCTGTAAAATGTACATGTCCTCTTGTTACACTTGAAGATTAACTCTTCTGAGTGTGTGAACCACTTTTGGGTTCACTGTGATTACCAGCATGTCTCTCTGTTACGATAGCAAAGTTTGTGACAGTTGCGATATGCTTGTGGATAACCACTTCCTGATCGGAAGTGACACCTGCTGGTGTTGAATTTGAGCCAAAATGTGACAACCTTCTCATCATGGTGCAGAATCACGGTATGTGAGTCACGAGATGTGCCATTGAAAAATCTCAACTTTCAAAGATAAAATGAACCCCCAAAACTGCCTGTAATCAAGCCTCTCCCCCCATTATTTCTGGCCTTAATTACTAAGGAAGAAATGTTAAGTACATGTAAGGCAGTTGTGGGTGTGTGTTAGTCACCCGAAGAATAAACAGGGAAATTAATTAAAATAAAGTGGTTCATTATAAATTATTCTTCCAGCTACATTCATAATGATGTGAGAAATATTCCAAGTACTATTAGAAGAGCACTCCCTCTGCCCCTAGTATTTCTGGCACCTCTAGAAACAGCAAGTGCTGAAACTCCCACGTGAGGGATGTTTCCTGTGAGCTGTACTGCCAGATTGTACCTGTATTTTTTGATAAGTATTTGAACATTTGCCTGCTTATGGAAAAAGAGCCCGAAGCCTGAACTTTTCTGGGGGTAGCAGTTACCAGGTGGATCCCCACATTTGTGTGCTGGGGCCAACCACAAGTAGTTAATAGGAAGAAATGGCAAAGCAGTGTCTAGGAAGGGTGAAATGTGAGCTAAGGCAGTTGCTGAGGATGGGGCCCTGGACAACCACGATGAAATGGTTGCAACCCTGCTTAACTCCTGGAGATGAGAAGAGTCCTTGCATTAATTTGACCTCTGGCGTTTTTAAAGGACAATGATTTCTTCCTTTCCCATTGAGCTTTCAGCAATGCAACACAGCCCATCACACCAAGTCCTTCTGCCTGCTCATTGTAAAAAAGAAAACATGCCTCCTTTCCACCCGAAAAACAACCCCCAACCCCACCACTCAGTAACTGTCAGGGTCTCCTGAGGTGCTCTGAGTGAGAGTGTGTGTCTGTCTGTCTGTTACACATGTGTTTAATTCACATATTTTCTACTGGAAGGGATGTGAAAGTGTGAGTTTAGAATTTGAAACAGAGCAGTTTGGGGTTATAAAAATTTAGCTTGGCTCAGAAAGGCTGTGAGTAAGCAGAGACTTAATTGACTTCTGCTGCCTCTGATGGGTCTCTGCCAGTCATTCAGGCTAGATCAACGGGCCGTCACGTAATCTCTGCATTGAGGGAGTTGGACCAATAGTTCCACAAACTGGGCATTTATTTTAGGCATCCCAAGGGGACCTTGGAGGACCAGCCCCTAAATCCGTAGTCTCTCTTGGAACATTCCTTCAGAGAAAGACATTCACCTGCTCTGCCTTCATGACTTTGTTGCCACTGTTTAACGTGCAGCTGTTGCCTTGCCTTGCCCCTTTTTCCTTTGGCTGTTGTGTCTTGCAATCTCTTTTCTCAAACTGCTAAACAAACACTCTGCAACAGTGGTAGAAGTTCCTGAAGAGTGAGCCTACCAAGTGCCGTAGAAGGAGAGGTTCACAGTGCTGCTGGAGGTGGAAAACAGTGACTGGTTAACTTCACGTTGACTTAAGCAACAAAAAGGAATTCAGTGGAGAAGGATGATGAGTAATCACTGTTGAATTCATATGGGAAGTTTTATAATACTCCAGAATTGTTAACAATACCTTTCCAGAGTCCTCTTCTACTTAAAGTGGTCTTCGTGTCCTCAAGCTCCTCAGACCTTCTGGTCCTGCATTAGTACTGTCAAACTCCTAAATCTCTCCCTGCAGAAAGAGTGCAAGAAGTAGTTTCAAGCCAAGCTCTAGGTCTGATCTGGGCTGCATATCTGGAGAGGAATCCTTCCAAGTTTACTGAAGCAGTTTTGCCATTCACTGAAACACAGTGATCATTGAAAAACAACGTTCCACCAAAACACTGAAGGGGAAGTTTTATTCTCTTTCATTTGTTTAAGACCAGGGATTTGGCCTGGAAATTTTTTTTTGTTGAAATACTGAAGGAAAGTCTGTCTGGCCCTATCCTTGTAGTATCTGAACTCTTTCCAAGTTTTTGAGGGTGGAGTTGCAAACTCATTCTTCTGAGGCCCTTTCTAATTTCTCACCCTGAAAGTGGTATGACAGTATTTTTTGCTATGTCTTCACTGGCATAAAGGGGTGTGGGTTTACTCAGTGGTAACTCACACATTGTAGTTATGCGCAATAAAAATACAACAGTGCGTTGCAGCAGTGAAACTCCTCAAGGTCAGACAGGGATGTTCAGAGTACAGAGCTTATCATCTCCTGGGGGAAAATGGCCAACAGCCTGGTCTTAGGTTAGGGTTTTTCAGAGATATGTATTATCTATTAAAAATCTCAGAGTACCTTAATATAGTATCACAATCTGTCGAAGGATAAAATTTTTATCACTGTTTTCCCATATTGCAGGGAAGGCCTTAGTTGGTGTACAGCCCTTAAAAACTGTGTGTGAAAAACGTATCATGTATGTGTGAAGAAGTGAACAGGGGGAAGCAGAAGGGAGAACTTCTATACTTCATCTTGAAAATAGCAGAAGTTGATGCCATCTTTGCTGGTGGGGATGACCAAAAAATACTCATTTAGTTATTGTGGAAGATATTGTATCATTTTTGTTTACTCTAAAATGTTGCTACTTAAATTGAGGAATTGTTTTGCTTTTCAGTTTATCTTTTCAGTTTAAAAAGGGCCTTCTACTTTCTTTTCTTTTAAAATAATTTGATTTCTAAAGATGAAAACTTGAAACTTTTTTTATAGAAAATTTATTTTTCATTACGGATTTTAATTGTCACAGTAGTTTTTTCACAATATATGAGTTTTTGGTGAGAAATGCCCCTTTCATTGAAATATTTCAGTGGAAATACATTGCCTAGCTCCTCCTTGGCTCATCAGTGTTTGTGCCAGGTGTAATTTAATGGTCGTGAGATTGCTAGATAGCTAAGATAAGTGGGACGTGATTTTTTTTTTAAAGCTACTAGAGGAGTTTGTTACTCAACTTCTGTGAAACTTATGAGAAAAATGTGGACTTTGAAAAGCACAAACACCAGCTTCCCTGCATCTTATTTTGACACTTGGTAGCCTTTGTTTACTACAACTGAAAAGGTGCTCGTGTTGCACAAAGAGGGCTTCCCAATTCAAATTTAGAAAAGAATAGCCAAAACAACTGTAGGAAAAGAAGGATCTGCTCGGTCAGGAAATGAGGAGACATTCACTTCTCATTTCATTAGTTATAAGGATATTTTAGGTGCATTCCAGCAGGGAAATCTTCTCTTGCCAACTTGAATCTCAGGTGAGCTTCCTCAGGGTCCCATGAACCTCTCAGCAAACCTGAGTCCATTTGGACACACAAATGCTGGAAGAAGCTTGACCTGCAGCTGGCCTGGAATGAGTTACGTCTCCAGCTGGAAACCCTGCGAAGTGTGATGGTTTCACATGGCTAGATATGACCCTAATCCCAGCAGGGTTGCTTAGGCCGAAAGCAGCAACTGAAAATGTGAATGTTTCCTCCAAACCACCTTCCAGTGCTTCCTGAAGCTCATCCATCACTGTTTAGGCAAAACAGCTCTTAATGCGATAAATTAGTGACCTTGATGAAGAACAGAGGTTCAGATTGATATCATTTGATACGATGTCAGTTGGTATTAGTCAGTTTGATTAATTTGACTGAATTTAACTAGAATTAACCTCCCTTGGAGGTTACAGTGATAAATCAGAAGAATACATGATCATATATGTATAGTTCCCCAGCTCAGGAAGCTGAGTGGGTAAGCCTGACTTGCCCATGGTGGAAGTCGGTAAGTGTGTGTTTATACTGGGTTGCATCACTGGATCCCTTCTGGTCCTGTGCATAATATTCATATAAGTATCTGCCCTGTCTGTGAAGGCAACAACAGCCCATCCGCATCTTCAAGAAGAGATGCAGCAAATCTTAAGTTTGACTGTGTTTGAAGTGTCACAGATCACGGAGATAAGTGAAGCGGCAGGTGGCAAACATGCAGTGTAATAGGGGCAGGGCTAAAGCTATGTGGGAGCCAGCATAGGAAATGTGGACTAAAAGCAACAGTCGTCAGGAAATTAATCTGGAAATTATTGTTGAAACAGCCCAGGGCAAAGCTGCAGAACAGAAATGGCTGCTGACCTCCTACGGTAAGTTGTAAGAGCTGGAATGAGTAAGCAGAAGAAAATACATAGTTTGGAGATCAGAAAATTGTGTTTGCTCTGCCTCCTAATGCAAGAAGAAGGGGACGTTTGATTAAAATAGAAAGGTGACGAAAGAAATGCTAATAAAAGAGTATTTCTTCACAGGGTACGTAATTAAAAAGGGGACCTCATTGTTTCAAGGTGTCCTTGAGATCAGGAACTTAGCAGGAATTAAAAATAAACAAATGCAAATTCCCCAAACCTGTGATATTTCCATGGATAACAAGAATATCCAGTTTTGTCAACAGTTCTGCTTCACTGCATAAATCCACCTCTGACTCGTCAGGGTTAATACTCTTTTCCTCTGAGATGGATACTCAAACTGATTACTGCTCGCCGCTTCTCTCTGGAAGTGCTGGCATCACCGGGAGTCGGGCATAAATAGGGGACGGGGCTGACTACTGATGTGATGCAGTATCCCTGGGTGATGCTTTTAAGGCGTCTGGCTCTCGGTCTGTCCTCATAAGGAACATTGTTCCAACCAGGGGCTGCAGGACCACAGACAAACTTTATTGCTTTTGGAAGTGGTTATCTGGGATAATGAGGTGATAGACAGTCTCAGCGAGGAATGCTTAAAGGATGTTAATCTCACCTAGTGAGAAGGGACTGCAGAACTGTGGCACATACCACGTAATTAAACAGCTCATTGCTACAGGATACTGTGGAGGCCAAGAGTACAGATGGATTTGAGAGGGGAGTAGGCACATTCATGGAAGGTGAGTCCATGAGTAGCTCCTAGTCCCGATGCAACCTCCAGTACAGGCAGTCCTTGAAGCGATTATTTCCAGACACCGGGAGGACGTGCCATGGAAAGGGACCATTTTCTATGTGACTTTTTCTTTTATACTGTTTCCCTTTCAGTCACCGTGGAAGACAGGACAGTTAACTAGATGGATGCAGACTCTGATTCTTCTTTTGTTTTTATCTTTACCTACTTAAGAGGACTTAGAAATTTCTGAAGGGCAGATGACTCACATTGGCAAGGGGTTCAGAAATCAGAGGATAAAACCCTGGGAAGCTAGATGGGAATAAGGCAGACATATTATGCTCAAAGAGTACTTAAGCATATGGAATAAGTTACTGGGGAATGGCAAGCAATGTAAAGACATTATACTAAGACTTTAAGATGATACTTTAAGGTGATACTTTCTAAGTTCAAGGGACACCTCCATCTCTCTTTTGAAGAGGGGCTTGGGAAAAGAGCAGCCTTATGGAAAGGAGCAGGATTAAGAAGATTGCTGGGAAATGGCAGGCGGATCGTGCTGGATGCCCTTTCCCTGTTCCTAAAATTTCTACCGTCCTCATGAGAGGAAGAGAAAATAAACCGAGGAATGGTAATGCTCAGGGTTACACAATCAGGGTCGGAGGCTGCTGACCTTGCCACTAATGGTTTATGGGCAGCCACAGGCGTCCACCACTGCCCTGTGTTTTTTTTACACATTATCTAGCAGTTGCCAAATGACTCGGTCCCAATATGCAGGAAATTACTGGAGAGCTATATTTAGCAAGATGAGCCCATATCTTGATTTGGCTGGAAGCTGAGGCAGATTGAATTAATCTAGGGGAAAGACGGAGTGTGTGGGGTCCCGGCAGAACATTTTCCCTGAAGTTTCCTGAGGTCCTCTGACCTCCCTGGGATTTCTCTTGTGGACCAGCCTGAGGGCCGTGACAGTGAAGGCTGAAGAAAAGGGGGCGTATGAGTTCCTGATGCTGCATGTTGCACTACAGCCCAAGGTCCCACCTCTGCATCCCAAGCGAGGACAGCCGTGGTGTGAGTGATCCTGAGGGACCACAGGGTGGGCTCCGTCCTTCTGTGGTGGCCCTGAGGCTGCGATCTCAGCCAGCTCCTCTGCCTAAGGCTGGACATGATCCACTCATCAAGCACGATGCTTCCCAGCGCTCTCCTACCTCAAGCTCCCTCACAAGCTCCCTGGCTCTCACGCAGCTCTGGTTTCTCAGCTTCTTTCCCGCCAGAAACTGGGATTAAGAGGCGAGGTGGAGGTTCTTCCTCTGGGTGATCACTGCTCAGAAAAAGAAGGCTAAAAGTCACATTCTCTAAGAGCAGCTCTTGTCCCTCCTTGTCCCACCGGCTGGTGTACCAGACAGGTCCTCTGTCATGGGACAAGCTGTGGCACTCGCTCAGCCTCAGGAGAGAAGACACTCACGAGGTTTGAAATCTGCACGTAGTGGGTTTCTCTCCAGGTTCCCACCTCCCTGAAGCTGTGCAGGGAGTCTCTCCCTGCGGTTACCTGCCCTGCATGCAGTTGTCTTCTTGGAGGTGTGTGTGGAGTTGTTTGCAATGGGCCTGATTCACAGCCCACAAAATCAGATTGGTTTTGGCTCAGACCCCATAAGGGGTTTGTATTGCATTTTGGTGCATGGGAACACAAAAGAGCAGAGTCTGGTTATTTGCTCAATAATTAGCAGCTCCGTCCCCCCAAGGGGAGATAGATGGGTTGTGGGATGAGTCTGTAACCGAACTGCCTGACGTTCCCCTGCAGGTACTGCGCAGCAGCCAGGTGTTGTGGCAAGGAGGGATGTTATCAGCGCTGCGCGCCGTGAATATTTTCTGTGCAGTGAGCTGTCAGTGGGCTGTGCTGGGTACGGACTCATGTGAGGCAGGAACGTGATCTCTGGGTGAGCACAGAGCCCTGAGTTCCCGTGTAACATATTACGGTGTTTTGCTTGGCCTAAATACGCAGTGGAAGGTATCTGACGGGAAAGAAACAGCAAGCTAAATATGCAGTGAGACGCCTCATGTGCCCAGTTTTTTTCCCCATCCTTTTTTATTTTCATTAGAGAGTCATTTTGCTGATCCAAAAAAAAAAAAAAAAAGATAGTTGTGCAATTTGAATGGTCCACCCAGAAGATAGACAGTAAGGTTGCTGTGCTGTGGGTATGGCTGCAGCAAAGCCCCTGAGGTCTTGCACGGCATCCTCCACCATGCAGAGGTGTGTTCCTGTGGTTGGAGCAGTGGCCTCAGGGAAAGAAGGACAGTGTGGGGTTCCTCATGGTCACCAGCTTCTCTCATCTGGGGCAAGTAAATGATAGTCTGTCTCTGCTGCAGGTCAGAGCTCCTGTGATCTGTTCAGGTTGTGTGAGATGATTGTCTTCATTCAGTGCAGTATTTAAGCATATGCTGAGTCCCAAAGGAAACCTGAACTTGGGTGGGTTTGTGAAACAGGGCAATCCTGCCTACTTTTTTTCTCATCAAGTTAATCAATGAGATTCTTTTCAAATGTTGTCCCAGCATTTTGGCTGGTAACATCTGTCCTTTCAAATGGGCAATGCAGTGACTGGGTAGAGCAATTGCATTAATTTGTTTCTTGTGGGTGACTGTAGCACGCAGTGCAATCGTGGCATTTTGGAAGCTGGCAGTGCTAGAACATGGATGGCTATTGGCACGCCTCTGACACCAGCTCACAGGGAGCCAGTCCTCTCTCCCATTGTCGAAAACGTACCCTGCGTTTCAGCATTCATCACCATTTGTCTCTTGTAATTGCATTTTCCTGAGTACTAGAAACTAAATCAGCAGTGACAGAATATTTATGGCTCAGAAATATTCTGGATGATTTCTAGAGAAGCTGTTTCCAGTTTGGTTATTTATGTTCTTTTATCATGGATTTTATAGTGGGAATGGGGAACTAAACAGCAAAAACCATATGAAACATGCTGAACGATTTCCTCCTTGAGCCAAACGTGCTTTTACTATAGGCAAAGACATGCTGGTGTGAGCGCGCGCAGTTCAGAGCATCCAGACCGTGGCCAGTGCTTCAGCTCCTACCATCGGCCTGCAGAGAGGTGCGGGCTGGTTGCTCAGCTCACCTGGCACATTTTCTTCATTTGGAGATTGCCATCATTCCTTGGAGAGCGGCAGGGGCTGGTCTGGGAGGAAAAGTTGGACTCGCATGGGTGAACATCTCTGATCTGCTCCTCACGTACGGATGTTGCAGATGAAGCTTGCCAAGGGGTCTGACCGCTCTCCCACTGGGAACACCAAGGAGCCGAGCTTTTTCTTGCTAGGCAGAATGGAAACTGAAATGTCTAAATTTCCAGTGAAACAAAAAATTGGAGGAATGCATTCAGGAAATTGAGAAGTGAACTTGTCAGATCCGTTTCCATGACGTCAAATCGTTTTAAGGCTGACTCGCCTCTCGCACTGTCCCATTCTCTTCTTGTCCATAAGGCAGTTGAAACAAAGCACTTTGGCTTCACTGAAATCTAAGATTTTGATGATTTTCCTTGCTAGAAGTTTTGCCAATATTCTGAGAAACTTTCTTCTATCAGTATTTTCTCATATAAAACAGTTCCTTATGCAAAACCGATTATTGTCAGTGATAAGATCTTTTTACAGTTCCTATCCTGGTCTCAGCTCTAGCCTCCCTGTGTTACTGTAAATTTTTATTGCGTGCTATAAATAAATAGTAATCATGTACAGAAGGAGTCTTGATCTCGCAAGGGTGTGTCACGATCTAGCCATGATGATGACGTATTGCCAGTTGAACTGATGACCCTGTTACTGATTGCAATTTTGCACATGGCTTAGATCAAGGTTAGAGATACAAGTGGCCAGCCTGCAGGATCTCCACGTTTTCTACGTGGCCATGAGCCACAGGATGTATTGCATATCTCAGAGGGCTGAAGGAAGGGGCGGCTGCGGGGCTGGCTCAGCAGCAGTCAGAGGCAGTGTTACTCTGGGCTTCCCCCTGAGATGGAGAGCTCTGGGAAAGGGATGCGAGTTCCCTGGGATCCCACTGTGGCTTGGATGTGCTGGCCCTTGCTGCCGTGCTGCATCCTTTCCAGTGATTTGCGTGCTTTAAGCAGCCCTCCTGCTGAAAGGCTGATGTGAGGTGTGGATTAGATGCTGTCTGTGGTTCACGACCTCAAGCAGGTTATGGTTGCGAAGATTGACCATGGCATTTTTCTGTTCCCATCTGTAAAGACCAAAATAAATCATTGGATCAATGCTGGCAGTCCTTTCCAGGTTTTCCTCTGGATAGCTTTTACCACTAGAGCTGACTTTCAAAAGGCCCAAATTGCTATTCCTCAGGTACTGTAAAGAAATCCTGTGCACAAAACAGTGCTCATAAAATAAAAAATAAAAAGGAGGACCTTTGTCTGCCTTTAATAGTCCAAGTGTTTCCTCAGGCATGGCAGGCAGCCTGCCCTTCCTGTCGGGGCGGCTGGCTGCAGCAAAGGAGATAACAGCGTATCTTTTTATAGGATGCTACAGACCGTAGGTGGAGAGCCCAGTTCAAAGTGCAGGTCACTGAGCTCCTATAAATTGTTCCTGACATCCCTGATAAAACCCATGCTCTCCCTTCCTCCCTGCATCTTCTTTTAGCAAGGGGAAAGGGCTGGTAGTAAAGATACTATTTTTCCACTTTAGTCAGTACTTTGATGTTTAAAGCTGTTTAATATTCATTAAAACTGATCTTCAAATGTAATTGCAAGAATTACACTTCCCTTTTTTATGATTGTCTGCAAGCATTACAGGACAGGCAGTTAAATCCATCTCCATGGTGGGGGGACGGTGCGTCCAGCACAGGGCTCTCCTGCGCAGAGGAGCAGGATCAGGCCTGGGATCTCCCTGCCCCCTGGTAGAAGTCAGATGTATGGGGCCAAATAGATTGTTTCCTGGGAAAAGATGGTTTTGAGTTAATTGAGAGTGTTTGGGAATCTGTGCCTAGTGATGACATCGCTGCCCTCCCCTTGCATGGTCCACTCCTGGCAAAAGGTGCCATTTTAAACTTTTTGGAAAGAAACATTTAGATTTCTTATTACAACATAAAATCAAAATTGATGTTTGTTTAGAAGTTGTATATACCTATTTGTCTTTAAAAAGGTTTTGTTTAGGGGATGGAAAATCTCTGAGAGACAGAGACACTTCAATTTGACAATTCTGAAACAAAAACTTTTACTTGACTTAAAACAAAGAAAACTAGAAGGAAAAAATAAAAGTCTTCTCAAGACAACCTAAAGCATTATTTCCCATTACTGCTGATAGTGAGTTAAAAAAAAAAAAAAAGAAATCAACTATTCACCCACCTTGGGCATCTTTGTCAAGGTCTTTCCTCAACTCCTGCAATTACGGATCTGTTCCCTGAAGAACATCTAAGATCCTTTCATGTCTCGCTATGACAATGCATCAGAGCATTTCACAATGTGTTCATCACAATGCATTCACAGGGAAGTGCTGATACCTCTATTGTTTTGATGGGAAAATGATGAGAGACTGATTTATCTCATCTAATTTTAGTTATCTAAAAATTAGACATCTTGTCTAAGGTGTTTGTCTAAAGCCACATTGTAGTTGATTTTCTCCCACTGTTAGATCTTCTCATCAGGGTTGTGGAATGCGGGCAGGGAGGCTGCTTCTGCCTTTAGGAAATTTCTGAGCCATAGTATCAGAGGAGGAAGAAAAGATAGGAATTTATTTATTTTTTCTATGGTAGTATAGTGCTCCAAGTGTCTTCTGAGACATGAATCTGGACTTTGTGCTGCAGCTGTGAGAAGTGCTGTTTCTCTGGCCATCTGCATTTAATGAATATATGGCTAATGAGGCTGGGGAGTCATGAGTGCTGGAAGGGAAGCCAACCACTTACCTTCTTCATGTATCCTTGGCTGGGAGACATTTGGTAAGCTGACCAACAGGCCAGAGAGGCTCAGATGGACCTTCCTGTATGACTACATCTAAGAGAGAGGTTGCGTACAAACGTGAAAGCCTTGAAACGTTTAAACTCAGCAATTAGGGCAGGTGGCAAGACCTTTCAGGAGAATGTTTCCACCTGTGATGTTAAGCTCCATTGGGATTTCTTTGCAGTCCAGCTTCATGCTTCAAGGACTGTCATTCAGCTCCAAATGCACTCCAAGAGCTACAAAAGAGCCACTGTCCTCTGCTTAGTCTGTGGATTGTATGTCTCTATTGGTGCCTGGCTGAAGTATAGTACACGCAGCGCTAATAGAAGCAATTAATGTCAATCAAATGATACCTCCTCCCACACACCATTTGAACCAGTACAACCATCTTAATTGCCCAAGTTTCTTTGCTTCCAAAAATACGTTCCACTTAATGATGCCTTTTCTAACACTGAAAGTCTGTTGTAGCAATCCTGTTCCTACCAAAAATAATTTTCAGCAACAATTCTCTCTCCCCCTGCTCCCTTTCAGTCCTTTAACTTTTGCTTCCTTCATCCCCAAGCTATGCACAAGCCAGTTGGCTCCAGCCACTGCTAATTTCCTTAGTTGTCCTAGTGAAGCGCTCACATAAAGGCTCTGACATTTGACAGGATGGTATTGTTCTGGTTGTGTTAGCAAAGCTTCTGAGTTGTACAGCAGGGTTTCAAAGTGATCTTCTTAGCCCAGGGAGACGTCCCGAGAAAGGAAAAGTGAGTTGGTGCACAAGGAAAGTGCAATTGCTCCATCACATTAAAGCTGAGACAAAATGTTTCTTTTTGAAGAGCTTTAAAATGGTCCCTAATGTAAAAGCCTAGCAGCTGCAGCAGCACACAGCCTGAATAATTTCCATGTATTTGCAGCAGCAACACGAAGCCTGAATAATTTCCATGTATTTATGTCTGTGTGTACCCACATGTGTATGTATTTTTTTTCCAACCAGTTTTCGCCGGTGCCGTAATAAGCAACAACGTCACCAGCTCTGAGGTCAACATTGATTTATTTGCCACTCAGGTGTGAAGAACAACCCGTTGGGTTATGTCAATCTGAAGGGGGCTGTCTGATTTCAATTCCAGCTCCAAACAATTAATGCCTTACACACAATTTCGGCACAATACCCAGCTTACAGCCCTATTATGTTTATCATCAGACCATGAAGTATTAGTTACAGCAAGCCAAAATATGTCAGATACCCCTGGCTTTCTCTAGCATTCTTGAGAGCAAGTTAAAAAGAAAATGTTTCTTCTATGAGCAGGAAACTGAAGCTTTGAAACTCTTCAACACACATGGTCAGCCTGTGAAATCTAGCTTTGATTCTTATTGCCAAACTGGCTGGAATGGATTTCAGAAAGAAATCAAATTTCCAACGCTGAATTAGAAGAAGAGCGGTATATTCTGTGCAATGGATGGAAACAGGTGGACATCTAGTTGTAAGATAGGAGTGTAAGATAGGAATCACAAGGGAATTGGTTAATTCTTTTAGGCATGGGAATGCAGAAGTTTCTAGGCGAGACACAGGCTTCATGGTATTCAGTGGAAAGGTGATTCTTGACTTAAATTTACACATTAAGTAAAATATAAAAGGAGAGAGCAGAGAAAAGGATGTAGAATAGTTCAACATCTCTGTTTCCTAAGAGCTAGGGTGGGTAGCTTTGACTTGGCCAAAACCCATGCTAGATGCTTATGTTCTGATAAAATTAATTTTCATGAAAGCCCCTTCTTGGATGCATATATACACTTTTTCTTTTTATCCGATGCGTGCTTTTGGAATTTCTGGGAACTCATGAAGTAAAAAGTCCTGATTTAAGTGTCTGCAAGTTCAGTGCTTTCTGAACTTCTTAGACAAAATGTTCTCTATAGGCTACAGCACTATAATGCTGTTTTTTCCCATGTTTCATACAAGAAATGAAGAAGTATCTTGCAAGTTCTTACCCTGTGGTTCTATTGATAGTGTGTACATGATCCTATGGCTATAAGGGAAAGACTAAATTGTGGGTAGGTAGGGATGTTTATGTTATTTTAGTGGAATGGATGGAAAGCAGGTAGGTGATGGGGTTCTGTAAGCATACGGTGCAGAAGTGTCTCTTAAAGCAAGTCTGAAGAACCA
The DNA here is from genome assembly GCF_009769465.1 of Tauraco erythrolophus. Lineage (NCBI taxonomy): Eukaryota > Metazoa > Chordata > Aves > Musophagiformes > Musophagidae > Tauraco > Tauraco erythrolophus. The sequence continues at coordinate 26,665,866 of NC_141474.1, read as the reverse complement.
GACACCTGTCCTTCCGTTTGTCTGCTGATCTGTCAGTGTGGTACTGCTGGCTGTCATTACTGAAGCTGAATGCTCCAGTATGAAAACAATGGCAAAGTGCTTACTGCAGTCCGTGTGGATTCATGACTCTTTCATGAGATACTTGCACCTACAAGAACTCTTTGCCTGAGTTTCCCTTGAGCCCAAACATGATAACAGCTCTCTCGTACAGCGTTTAATCTGTCTTCAAAAAATAAGCTAAGAAATTGCTTTGAGAAGTGGTTTTGTTTTCTGTTTCTTTGGGGTTGTTTTTTTTTTTTTACTGAAAGGAAGCTGAAGATGTAGATGATGTATCCTGTTCTGGATGGGACAAGATATACTTAAGAAGAGCATATATTCACTTTATAGAAGTGTATTTTTGTTAGTATCTCCACATAGAAGACGGGAAAATAAGATTTCTAAAATGACTGTCCCATTCAGTAAGGGAAGAAACAGTGACTTAGCAGGGCTAAGTGTTTATCTTGTCACTTGATGGAAGTGGAGGACGATTTCTCAGACGCTGTCATGATACTAAGAGTATTAAGAGTGATTTAATAACAGATATTTTAGAAATAGTGTGGGCAATCCCAGCAGTGTGTGTAGAGCGCAAAGCTCTCATCACATCGAGAGGATGCTTCACAAGTGGATGATTGGTATGAGACATAAGGATTTTTACCACTCAGCTGTACTCTTCTTCTTATCACATAGGTTTTTGTTCTGTCTGTATGTGTAAATAACCTTTGAGTAAGCAATTTCAATTTAGGGGACTATGACTCCATTACTCAACTTTATGCATTCATGCCTGTAGCTTTGGAAGGATCTACCAATCCTCAGTTTTTCACTAAAGATGGAGGCTATCATCTTTCGAAGAGATTACCTGCTATGCATTGGGTAATAGGTCTTGAATGGATCATTACCATGAGCAAGTGCTCTTTTGCTGATGCACTGATTACTAGCGCTGCACTGAAGAAATTCACGTGTTTTTGTGTTCCGAACGTGCTCACCAATTCTGTCCTACCAAAGAGGAACATTGGTGGGACCAGAACTCAGCCCTGCTATGTCAAAGCTCCTTGAATCTGCAAAAGAGGATGGCAGAATTTTGAGGAACGTGTTTTTTTGTCAGTTAAGCATTTTCAGAACTGATCAGTGCTTTTAGGTCATGTTTTGAGACTGTCGTAAGAAGTCCAGATACTCAGAGGGTACTACATACTTTCAGTATATTCTGCTCATGAAATATTCAGGTCTTGTTGCTTCACTGAGGTCAAAAAAACTTCAGCAAAAGCTGTGTGGTGTTTGAAGTTTCAGTTACATGCATAGTGAAAATCAAGAAGGGAAGATTGAGAAATTGGTACTTCTGTTTCTATGGCTTCCATCATCGTGAAGCACAAACTCCTCTTAGTCACTCTATGATTTCCCCTCAGCAATGTTCATGGCAACAGGGAAGTGTAATCCTCTTCGTATACCAATAGGCACAGTCTAATCATAAAGTGATAGAATAATTTCGGCTGGGAGGCACCTCTGGAGGTCGTCTAGTCCAGATTATCACTCAAATGGAGGACAGCTTCAAAGTTAAGTTTGACGTTGAAGTTAAGGTTGTTCAGGTTACCAAGGAGTTACTTGGCAAAGCCAAAAATTAAACTGAAGTTTCTTGTATCCGAGTGTGGAGCCCCTCAATTACACCTCTAACTCATACTTTGTCAGTGGTTTAGAAAAAGAGTTTGAAAAACAGGCTAATCTAATATAGTTTATGAGTTGGTAGCATCATCTGTACATGGGTGAGGGGAGCGTTCAGTGGTAGGACGCCAAGTCAAAAGAGTGAGTGGTAGAAGGGGCATATGAAAAAATAGGTGTTTCACTCTGAATGCATTGGGGAAAAAATTTATGATGTACGCCAAAGGTTTAAGAAAAGCACCCAAATGCTTTCTTTTTATACAGCTGATTACCTAATGCAGTGCTCCAAAGCTCAGGCTTTTACTAGCTGGCTAATATCTAAAGACGTTTTCTGCTTGTTTTCTCTGCAAACCTCATTGCATTGACAAGAAATACATTGTCCATATGGGGTGAAGAATGGCATTTAAGTATCGTGTGTTGAAATCCCACTCACTTTTACACATTATGCTTCAAAGCCCTGCTTCCTGGATACAAAAGTAGTTGTGTTTCCAGCAGAAGGTTTACATAGTTTAGCATGAAGTAAAAGCACCAGGGTATGAAGCCAACCATGTATATAAACCATTAAACAATTTCAGCGCAAAGCTGCACAAAATGTCTATTAAATTTAACAGTACTATTAAAAATCCACTTTTAAGCTTTCTTTGTTTCTAGCAACGAGGGTTTGAAACATGGAAAAGTCAGTTAAAAAATCCCCGACAATAAACAACCAAAACCCAGCCTTTGCTTGGTACGTGATTTCATACCAAAGACGAAACGTCCTGGTCCCATGCTTCCCAATTGGTCTTGCTCCAATCCTGAGCTGACTTTTAAGTCTTCTGCAGTGTAAATGTTCCCTTTATGAAGTGGGCTATAGCCAATGCCTGTGGAAGCCTCTCCTAAGAAGGTGTTATTTTAATATATGAAGGGCAGTCATTTCATTTCATAAAGATAGCTTGTTCCACGGAGGAAATAAACATCACACTTGACAGATGCAGGGACGCTCAGAGATCCTCAGCTCCTGTGAGGGCAGGGGAAGGCCTATAAAGCTTTCCTGTGTTCCCTGCATTATGCTGCATGGGGCTTTAGATATCTTCTCTGAAACCTATTCTGTGGTATAACTGTAGCCACCTAATAATTTTATTTTACTTTTAAATACGATGCACAAATGCCATAGAATGCAGGGAGAAGCAAGGTATTGTGGGGAAGGGTGCTGATAGCAAATGGAGAAGGGTCCCTAGGTAAGTACATTACCTTCGCTATATTCAGTTATGGTGAACTTGCTGGGAACTGACTTCAGGCAAGGTGTGAGGGGTTCAAAACCAGCTTACGTGTGACCAGTTTATGGGAATAGCATCTCTGTTGGCATAACAGAGTGCAGGTTAATTGACTTCTGCAACTCTTCTTTCACTCAGCAATTTGTCTCACCATCTATCCCAAGCACATAGGAGTCCGAGACAGTGGATTGCCTAAAAAATTTCCTATTTTAGATTTCCTCGTTTTGAAGATGATGTGTTCTCAGCGTGTTGCGGGTGACTGCCCCTTTTCAAGATGGGGACAATCTGTGTCTTTCATTTAATTCTTTTTGGATGTTGCATGTGCTTTGGGCTGATCGATGACTATTTCTGACGCAAGGTCTGCAGGCCAAAATGCTGGCTTACCAGCTGGAAGGAAGAGCTCAGATGAAAGGGATGAGAAACCTCCTGCCTTATCTGTTAATCCAATGCTGTATTTGTTATCTAGAAATTATGGGGAGCTGGCTGCCGAGCAGAGGTGAGGCTTATCCAGAGTTATTCCAACCGCATTTCTCAACGTCATGTTTGTTGTGCTTGGAAGGAACGGGATCGCTCTGTCGTCTCTCTCTCTCACTCCCTCTTACTGAACATAGTAGCTATACTATATTCTTACTGGAGACCTGTGGCACTTAATGGTGAACCAAAGTTGCTTCATTTTTCCCTCATTTGATGAATGAAGCTGGGGTTGAGGGTGGTAGGGAGGGTGGAAGCGGGGAGAGAAGGAAAATTCACCTTGAAAAAACCCAGGTTTCCTTAATGAGGAAAAGATGTTGCGCTGAGAACAACACATATTACAGGAACTTTGTTGGCCAAAAAAAAAGAAAAAATGCTCTGTCTCACAGTGCTTACAACCTTTCTGCTCAATGCAAGAAGGCAAAGTGTATTGGAGAAAAGAAAACTGAAAGAAAGCTTCGGTAAAATTCCCTCTCTGTCATTCCAGTAACCTATACACATGACATTCTGTCACCCAACATCACTGCTGCTTGAGTGAATGCAAAAGAGAGGCTGTGCTGAAATCTATAGTGCTTTCTAAATAAAGCTTATGGTATAGGAAAACATAATTTAGTTCCTAGGACAAATAGCCCAGAAATGGAAGAATTTACTTTTTCATGCACAATGTATAACTTCTCTTATAATAGAAATAATAATTTCTTCATCAGCAAATGCTGTTGTTGGTGCTACTTTAGCATTGCAGTAACAGTTCTGCGATAAAACAATTTGTTACTTCTTTCAGGTGTTTTTTTTTTCATGCTTCAGTATATATTATGTGCCCACAATAGTTCTTACCAGTAACGATTGCTGTGGAAACGACCTCTCAAAAAAGTGTTGTATGAATTTGTCTCCACTAGCGTCAGGGAGTTTCTTATGGAAGAAATAAATACCATAAAATTAGTTGTACAACATTTCAATTAAATTTCAGTTTCCTTTTCAAAAGCTTGCAGAAATGGCAGCGTCTACTGTATATTTTTTTCCTTGCAAATTTTTATTTCCTCTTTGGATTTTGCTTTTCGAAAGTTTGTGTTTTTATCTAAATTAGTTCAAGCTGTCACTAATACATATGCATTTTTAATTTTTTTTTCCACACAGCAGTCTTCCCCAAGAAGACAAAGAAAACAATGCTTAATTCACTGCTTTTCATTTTTCTTATAGATATTGCATGTATTCTATCTCATTATTTATTTCAGGAGCAGCGAGGCAATACTATCGCAAAAGAGTTTTGTCACGATGGAGAACTTTTTTTGGGTTCTGGAAGAATCTTGGAGGAAGCCAAGCAGTGTGATTTGGCAGCTCCATTGTTCTTGCTTTTGTTCTCCTTAGATCAGATGGGTTTCTTACTCACTGGTTCCAATGGGACTTCTTGTGGGGTAAAACACTATACAACATCAGTGAAGTCGTGACAATCTGGCCCTCTCTGTGCAAAGAGATACTAAAAGTTTGCTCCTCCAGGGGCTAAGAGAATTGGAGAATCTGCTAAATAACAGCTGTGAAATGCATTTTTCTATATTCATGTACTTGTTTTGAATGGGGAGTGGAGTTTCCTGGACTAACTCCAAAGCTGACGTGAAGGAGGGTGATGGACCAGCTTAGTAGCTGGTCTGGGAACCCCTTGTGTGTTAGGTCCTACATGAACAAAATTGGTCAAGTCTCAGACATCACAGCCTGGCCTCTTCGTTTGTCATTTATAACTGTGAAAAATAAGGACAAGGTGGGTGCAGAAAGTTCTCATTTTGTACTAGTGGCATATTTTGACCACTCTGTGTTTATTTTGCTCAGACATAAGCGACAACACCAGATGTAGGGCACAGTGAAGCAACGCCTGGGAATTTTGCCACTGATGCTAATGGTGTTGGTCTCTAATCCCTTTCCAGCCAAGGCGAGATGATGCATCAGCAAAATGGCCGCCCACACTAGGAGAGACACCAGGACCATTCACGGTTGCCGAGACAGTGAAACAGTATTTTGGGGAGGGAAAAAAAAGAAAAAAGTTCATTCCTTAATATATGGTCTTATAGGGTAAATATTTATCCAGCCATCTAAAGGCAGGAGTAATCGCTGCAGTTTTCCCTTCACTCAGAGACTGGAGATTTTCCCTGACTGAAAAAAAAAAAAAGAAGTCCAATTCTGTGTATGTGAAGAAATCAAAGCATTGCCCTTGAAATGGGTTTTTCAGCTGTCTCCTGGGTATTCTGGGGTTAGTTTTCACCACGTGAGGTTCTGAAGTGCATACTCAAAGGTTCAAACACAGGAAAATTGGCTATCACTGCCAGCTCTGTTGGGTGGGGAGAAAGCAGTTCCTTTATAGGAAAAAAAAAAAAAAGAAGGCAAGACTTTCTTCTTCCGAAGGACTGTATGAGAATGAGCTGGAAGAAGTCTTGACTTTTATTATATCCTGTAATCAAATTTGAGCATCTTATTTGCTTCTTTTCTCCAAGACCACCCTGGTGGTAACAGTCCACACACACACAATTTTGGTATGCATAAACCCATAAATTTCATAACGAAATATAGGAGCTGAGGTTGTAGGAGGACTGTAAGGCAGAAGGTGCTGAAATGTGAAGTCTGTGTGTGTTTGAAGGGATGTCATTTATTACACACTTCTGCCTTTAAAAAAAAAACCAACCCGTACTGTTACCACACAGACTGAACAAATATATGTTGCCTAATACAAGATGGTGTGGTGAAAAGATTTTATTGGCATGCAGTAGCTTAGCTTGAGTAGCAAAGGCCTGAGCAAGCTCTGTATCTCCTCAGATGCATGCCAAGAAAACATGTCCTTGGCATGGGCAATGAGAACATCCCCAGTGACGCTGCAGAGGTGTAAATCTAATGAGGATAATTACTCATATGCTTCAGGGCATCAACCCATTACTGGCTGTCTGGGATTAGGAAGGAATTTCTCCTTCGGTTGTGTTATTCTAAAGCCATTTATTGTGGGGCTCCACACACTTCTCTCTGAAGCCTCTGCCACTGGCCACTGCAGGAAGAGGATAATGAATTTGATTGACTGCCTGGAAGGGACTGATCTGGCAACTCCTGCGTTGTTCTGCCACTTCTGTAATGATAGCTGGTTTATGTGGTTTGGAAAATGTTTTGATATGGCACTTTGTGCACATCTCTCTGTAATGCCAGCTCCTGTAAAGCTTCTTTCATATATGCGTGGAATAATTTAGGTTGGCAGGGAGCTCCGCAGATCTCCAGTCCAACACCCCACTCGAGGCAGGGCTGACTTCAAAGTCGAGTCAGATTGCTCAGGGCCTTGCCCAGTTCAGCTCTGAAAATCTCCAGGGGTAGAAATTTTGCTGCTTCCCTGTCCATTCCTCCATGGGGACTTTCCAGCAACTTTAGTAGGAGTGACACTACTAGATACATCTGTCTTAATTTGAGCTGTAGAAAACTGAGGCCTCTCTAGTCACAGTAATTTCTTCTTTCTCCTGTAATCAAAAGAGAAAAATATATGTCTCCTGGTGGAGTTTCTTTCACCCAAAGATAGGTGTCTGAGACTGCCCGTGGCCTGAATAATTTCTGGCAAGGTCTGTCTCTCTCCAGTGAACATAGAAAGAATGTAGATGTCCTCCTTAGATTTAAGACCTGCGTACCAGGCAGCAATAGTTAGCTGGAATGAGTCTCGCCAAAATACAAAGTCATTCAAGGTGAAGGGAAGAGTGACAGCTTATGTAATAGAGTGTTATGAGCTGACTGGGAAAAAAAGGGCCCAAAGTACTAGAGAAGGTAGTTTATTCAGTTTTTAATGGTGTAGAACTACTATTCCTGAGCAAGAAGACCTTAAAGGCAGCAAGTTTCTCAATGCGGCTTTGTATCTGACTTACTGTTGCACATCTAAAATCAATGAAGATTTATCCTGTTGAAAAATGGCTTTGAATTTCAACAGTGACAGCTGATATTTGAATTCTGAAAGTTCGATGTGGGCTATCCTTATTATAGCTGGTAGAAAAACTCAAGACTATCACTATTTCTTTGGGAGAAAGACATTTCAAATAAAACATTATGAAAAAACACATCTGTCTTTTAGATGACAAAGGAAAAATAGCGGAAGGAAAAACTAGGAAATTCCATCTGATAGAAAACCAAGCAAAAAAAAAAATCACAAAATCTTTTAAAATATTCTGGCAAGAAATCATTGTCAGCTCCTAAAATTCCATTGAATTCTAGAGTTCCCGGACAAAACCTGCTTCCCTGGAACTGGGTCTGGAAAATCCCTTTACATGGTGCTCTCCAAGCAGAAAACAAAAACACAGGTGATATCACTTGGCAAAAAGAGTCCCCAAGATTTTGGGATGAAATTATTCCAATACATTTCTCCAGTTGATTGCTGTTTCTTTCTCTGCTTTACGAACAGAGGCCTAATGCTTATATGCTTCTTTCAGTCATAGTGTCTTTTGTATGTCGAAAAGTCTCAGTGAATTTCTTGAGAAAATAAAGAGCTTGAAGAGAAAATCAAGACAAAAAATCAAGGACAATAAAAAAATAATTTTATCCCCATCTAAGAAACTGCCATAGATTTTATTAGCAAATCCAATTGAAATCCTTCCTACAAGGCAAACCCACTGTACACTGTCTTATTTTCAGGATGCTAGGGGAATAAATGGAGTGATGGAATCTGGAAAGATCTTGCTGCAATTCGAAAAGTAACTTTCTCCTTCCTTTCCCCCCACCTACTGCCACAGCAGGGGAAAATTATGGGACTAAGAAAAATAAAGCTCCCACAATGTTAAAGCTCGCTGCTCTGTCAAATAAAATTTTCTCTATTTTTCCGTGAATTATGAAAAAAGGGGGGGGGGGGTTGGAAAAGAGATTCATGTGTAAGTATGCTGCCCGAATGGTGTGCCAAACTAGTGTGGGCAACCCACACTAAGAGCCCACAGAGCTGCTGCATTCCTCACCCCGCGCACGTGGGCAGCGCTGGATGGGAAGGGGAGCTCGGAGGAGCAGCAGCTTTGGCTTCCCCGGGCTGGGCGCGGGCCAGCATAGCTGTGGCTGGTGCTCCGGAGGCGGTGTGCGGCGGCCAGCCCGCGCCCGGCGCAGGGGGGCTACCCTCTCTCCCCGGAGCCGGCGAGAGGCCTCGGAAATGGCAAAGCTAAACATGCTTTCGGTTGTTCTTTTTTAATTGTGGGAAAGGGTCTGCTTCTTGGAAGCAGGGGGAGAAAGTTTGTTTGTCTTAAAAATCCTGAAAAGGAGGATGGTTCAGGAAAAATGAAAAAAAAGAATGATGTTTCCATTTGGGTACATTTATATAATATCCCCTTTGGAGCTGTAGTTTGGTTAACCTCTGTGGGTCGAGCTCCCGGCTACAGAAACCTCTCCTCAGGCTCGCTGGCCAGAGAGCCTCATGAAACAACCACCACGCTGGTGCTTTGCGGATGATTTAAGCAGGGAATTTGGTCTCTGGAGAAAAAGGGAACACAACACACCCAAGTAATCATCGCAATGAGGTTTTTTTTATTTTTCTCTTTTAATTTTGCAGAAAGACTCTTTTCCAATTAACTGTATGTGGGATTAACGTTCTCTTCCTCTGGTTGATCCCCAGGCCACTAAAACTGTGTCTTGCCTCTTGTTCGGAGGGACATGAAATACACGGTTAAGGTCAATGGGATCGTGTTGGTGTCTAACAAGAAGAGTATTCCACCTTGTGCTTGCAAATTGTCCCAGTTTGAAAAAATGGGGTTCTCTCAAGTCTCCAGTATGTTTGTTCTTTGGGAGTTAGCTCCTGCAGAGCCTCTCTTGATGCTGCTAGTGATCCCACTGATGTGTAACGTGCGTGCACATCTAGAAAACACGTAGTTACGGTCTTGTGAGAGGCAGTAGCCAGTTGCTGAATCTCGTTCTCAGTATGTGAGATGTCCCAAGCCACGTTTAACGAGTGCCTCAGGAGACCTGGGTTCTGTTTGCAGTCCTGCCACTGACATACTTTGCTGGCCCTGGGTAAATCACCTCTCCTCTGCAATGGGGAAAAAAACACTGACTTTCTTTATAAAAGTGCAGTGAGATCTACTGAGGAAAGTATAGTATGAGAATCAGGAATTTATGATAATGATTGCAATAGGAGTTTAGGTTGGACCTCTCATCGTGGAGTTTTAGGGATAGGTCAGTTGGGAGTGAATACCAAATTTTAACACAGTTTGATTTAAATGTACAGCCCTGTGAGTATTCAAGCTATTAATGGGTGGTGCATCTATTCAGCTTCTTTCCTCTGCCCTGTCTGTCAGTTATCTGGAGGCTCTTGTAGAGCAGCAGACAGTGGTAATCTCTTTCAGATGCTCCCAGAATCTGTCTGTCTATATGTTGGCCAAATCACGAGTGAAAAGGGGATCATCAAAACCAGAATAAAACAACAGAGCAGCCATCCAGCATGAAGTGATGGAAATTTGTGGGTGAGAGAAGCTGAGTTTCTGCTGTTGCTGTTGTGTTTTGTTTTTAAACACAGAGGGCATGTCACTGCTTCTCAATTGTCATTTGCTAGGTCGAAGCGATCTGTGGCTCCAGAAAGCTGTGACGTAAAAAGCTTTAGCTTTTAGCATAGAAAAGGAAATATTTTGTCAATTGCTGAAACTGACCATATGTTGCAATCAGATATGCAAGGATTAGAAAAACAAGAACAAGGAGACTTTGTGTATAGCATCAAAGGCAGAATTGGCTTACACTTTGAAGAGCAGAAGCATGGCCCTTATTGTTTGTTGACTTTCTCCTAGTTTGCGTGCTTGAAGCACTTGAGCTCATGGGCATGTTAAGGGTGTGTTGACACTGGAAGGCAAAACCTGCGTCTCATGGGTACAGCGAGACTGTTAGCCAGTTGAGATATCAGAAATCGGTTTATAGGGACATCCTGAGTGCCTGGAGCTGTGACAAGGACACATCTGAAAAAAAAAAAAAAAAAACAAACGTAGTTTCAATGGATCATACAGAATCAGACCTGATATTTGGAGCCATATGGCTATTATAGGTTGTTAAGATCTCTCCCCTGGGCATGGTGTATCTATACACAGTCATACAGGACTATGTCTGTAGATGCTGAGCAGAATCCTTATCACCTTTTCGTTCTATATCAAGTTGATGTTCTTTGAAGGTTTGACCTTCTGTGACCAAATTTCTACTGGAAGTAATTTTTGGCTGGATTCTCAGTGTCTAATAAGGGTAGATTTTGTGCTGCAGCCATGCTGTTTCTTTAGTGATTTTTAACAGATTTCTTCTCCCTCATTTGGTTATTTCTCTTAATGAAAGATGTACGAGTGAGTGGCCTTACTCTCCCATCATTTTGATAGAAACTGGCCTAGGGGATAAAGAGTTACCGGAGAGCTACTGTGACACGTAGATCCAAAGGGAGCACAGTTTGATAAAACAAAGGAAATTAGGCTATAAAGAACATTGAATGAGAAGTTCAAGTTGTCTGGGAAAAACACTTGCACAAAAAAATTACAGTATGATTTGTTAAAAGTTGGCAAAGTGTTGCCAAAATACAATCAAGGTCTTACGCTGGGATGTGTCTGACAATGTTGACTATTAAATGTAGGCTGATGCAACATCTGTGAAAACGTGTTAGGAATTCAGGTCCAACATGCATTTCACCTCTCTGCCTACCGAATAATCCGTATGTACTATTTCAAACATCTCTATTTTTCAAAAATGATTGTTTTTTGTCCCCTTCCAAAGCTCAGATTCTCTCCCTAACCCCATGTGCTAGTAACCTGTAACGGGTGAGATACACTGCCCGTCTTTGTGTTCATCCAAATGCCAAGCATGCTCCAAGGGATGTTTAGTCCTGAACTATCCTTTTACACACCAAGAATAAAGTACCCTTCCCTTGATTTTTGCTGAATGAATGGGATCTTGACATAAACAACTTCTCTTTTCCATAATGCCTCAAGCACAATGTTGGCTCTTGAGTCTGTGTTCATGATTTGAGGCACAGCAGCTCTCCTGTGTCTTCTCTGAAGACTGAGTTTTGGTTTTTTTGTGATCATGGGCACATTCTCCAGAGTTCACAGACACTTGTATCCTGTGGCACTCTAGGCTGCGTGTTAACCAGACAGTCTCCAAATGCTTTTATAGGTTGCAGGCATCTCCCAGAGTCTATCTGACCTGGCCCTGTGAGTGATGGCAGTAGGGAAGGAATAGGACATGCATGTGCTGGATTTATTGCCAGTCCTGAAGCTGCTTGAAGTGTTCTAGATGTAGGTGCTAGGTCTCTCAAACTATCCTCATCAGACTGAGGATCTCAAATTAATGGCCATGACTGAAAGCGCTGACCGTCTGTATTTTCTGAAGCTGCAAGGAAGGAAACAATGGTTAAGGTGGGGGAAAGGAAAGAAAGGGCACTCATTGCTTTCAATAATTTTTAAAGAATCATCAGTTTTATTTAAGACTAAAAAAGAGATTTATATCTAATAAAAGTGGCATTAGTACAGAGCTAGATAATTAACATAATCATGTCTAATTTCAGCATAATTAGCATGCCATAATTAGAAGAGTCATTAGTATAATTAGAACACGCATAAAATGAGCACAAAGGTATTTTAAGTATAGGATCTGTTGTACTGTTGGTTACATCTGACGTGGTCGGTAAAGCTGCTGTTGTCATTTTGTGTTTCGGGTGGCTTCTGGTGGGCAGCTCGTGTGCTTGCAGGGCAGAGGAACTGGTGGAGGGTGGCAGTGAAAGTGATATAGCTGTAAATCTCTGCTGTGAAGTCTTGGCCGGCAGAGAGTGTGTTATTGGGCTAATAATTTTCATAGGAGGATGCTCAAGCGTATAAATTAGCCGTGTGGCTTAGCAAGATTTTCCTGCCTGCATCCAGCAGACAGCACATTTCAGGAATGGCCACGTTGTACTTCTCTGGATAAAAACTGTCCTGGATCCTGTAGTCCTTGGCAGGGCTGTGTCAGATTTCACCAGCCAAAGGTGCAGTGGCCTTTTGAGTTGCGGCTGGACATTCGTTACGGGAGAGGTGAAGCTGCGCAAAGGCTATTTAATTACAGACCTACAGTGCTTTCTGCATGCTTTCCCTGGAATTCATTGTATGTTCAGGAAGGTGTGTAAATCAAACAACCAGCACATCAGGCGGGGGTGGGGGGTGGGGGCTGTGCAGGAGGAATTATTGGATGCCCTCATAAAACTTTAAAAGGCTTGAATGTCAAGTTTAAACTCTTGGGGTCTTAAAACTTGAGTCTCGAGGCACTTCTACCTGCTGTTTCATCACATAAGCTTTTCACTGTTCATGAGCTGCAAACCCAAGATGATTATGACTTCTATTTCCCTGCGGTGTATTTAATTTCCCTTTACTGTTGTCATCATACCCATGTCTGAACCACCTTTCATCTCCTCCTACCACTCATCATCCTTTCAGTTGTAGCCAGTGATGCATAGGCTTTTTAAATAGAGTGTTCCTTGTAGGCTCTTATATCAAAATCTGTTTAACCTCTGGTGCTTTCAAGCTTAAGGCAGAATCACTGCGTATTAGCAGTTCTAATGCGTAGCTGCACTCAACAGGAGAGTTAGCAAATCTGCAGAGTGATACCGCAGCACGGAGGGGATAAGCATGCTGCCAGCTGTGGCTGGCTGTTCGGCTTGATGCTCCCCGCCGAAGCAGTGGGTGCCCCACGCTGACCTGATACAGCAGCCAGAGACCTCTTGTGCCACGTGGCTGTGGTTGCCCACTCTGGTTGACGTGTCCTTATGGTGGAAGGACTGGAGATGGGCCTAAAGTCACCTGGCAGAGTGAGGAAGGCACGAGGCTCTTCCTCCCTGATGCCATGGACAGACCTTCCAGATATTTCCTTGCAATGGTTTTGTCTGGGAGAAACACTGAGTGTCTCGTCCTCTGCTGTCCCTGCATCCCAGGGAGCTCCCTTGTATCCTGTCTCCTCATTCTTTGTCTCTGTGTGTGCGGTCTGTCACTGGGGTAATCTTAGATGCTTGAGACTCTTCTCTGCTGTAGTACTTAAGAGCGAACACTCTGCATGCACCATCAAAAAGGTTTTACATGATATCGTAAGTGACTTGGAGATTAACAACCAGATAAAAGTAGTGGCATTCACAGCAGAGCAGTCAAACTAGCAGTGCAGTGGCTCAAATTTGAATTTAGAGAAAGTTTAAGGTCACATACCGTCCAGTCTCCTCTTTGATTAGGTTTGGCTGGAGCAAAGCAACAACAGGTAACAGTTTCTAATGTCTCTGCCAGAAACTAGCTGAGGAAAGCTGAGTTGTATTGTCATTTCTGTTTGGCGGCTGGAGTTTTCTTCATATTGGTTCCTTCGTCACCCCACAAACCAAACCCCATAGTAGCAGCTGTAGCAAAAATGATAGAAAGCACGTCTCGGGAGGGGATCCTGAATGGAGCTCTTGGCTCCCCAGTTAGCTCAGGCATTACATTTGTTGGGTCAAAGCAACAACAACAACTGCGACAACGGAAGAACTTGTAGATAATGGTTCACTTTGGTAAGTTCCTCATAAAATATTCACTAAATGCAAGACGCTTCTGTTAACACTTAAGTCCAGGGAGAATCTTATCACTTGATAATCGTCTTGCAAGAGAGAGAAAAATTCTGTGCTACGCAGTGTGCATTTCCTAGAGTAAGTGAGCCTCTTGGCTCAGTTTAAGGCTTCTTGCCTATTTCCATCCCACATATTTATTCTATCATCAGTCCAGTTTTATAACATCCTAGAAATAATTCACTCCATTTTCTTTCGAAGAGTCAGAAACTATGGCTAGGCATTGGATTGCAGAGTATCAAAATGCTTTGCTAATGAGAAATGGGCAAATGAATCTAAGGAAATAACTCCACTTTCCCTGAATATTTCCTCATGCCTGGAACCAAACCCAAAGCCAAACTGAGCCGTACTACTAGGATGGATTCATGTTTTTCCAATGTTGTTTTTGATTGCTTCTCACATCCCATCCCTGCTTTGGAGTTTGGGTTTGGATAGAAGCGGCAGTGCTGAAAGGTTATGAAATGGTTGTTTCCGTCATGTCTCTGGCCCAGTCAGCCACAGAAATAGAAGTTTTGGTGGAGCCTCTGAAAATTCGTTTTCAGCCATGAATTTTGGGGAAACCTACAGATGGCCTGGGACAGGCTGCATTCTCGGGCTTTCAAAGCTGACTAGCAAGATTATCGTTTTGGAAATGCAGACTCTAAATGGGAGATAATGGAGATATATCTTCATTTGGTTCTATTTCAGCACCGCTGCTAAGGTGCAAGGAGTAAAAGATTGAATAAAGATTCCCCTTTTATCTCATCTTTTTGATGAGAAAACAGGGGGTGCTTTGGTTTAGCAAAACCTCATCAGTTGTTATGATTTGGTTTGCAAACTTCAAGCCAGGGAGGTTGGGGTCTGGCTTCCATTATGTTCTAAGCAGAAAGTTCATGCAGAAGAGCCGTTCTGCTCAAACTATCTTGAATTTGTCCTAACTTTAGTTTGATCCCAGCAAAACCTAAACTCTCAGCCCTTTAGAGCCTGTCTGTCGCTGTTGTTAATGCATTATGATGTACTGCGTAGGGTTTGATAGACAAATGAACCCTTGGAGTGTATTTATCTTACATGCACACAAACACAAACAAATGTATGTGTATATATGTTGCAGTATTATGAGGTTCTCTTTCGTTTGACCACAGTGGTTTCTATTTAGCCACAGAAAGCTCTTGTATATTCTAGCCAGCTCCTATTTTCATTTGTGCTGGGGTGAAATCAAAATCTACTCGGCATGCTTCAAACGAAGGCAGACAATGTGCCAACACCGTGCCACCAAGGGAGAGAGCTCTGTGCTGGGTTTTGTCTTCTCTGTCGTTAGAGTGCTTGGTGAGCTGCAGCCTAAAGAGGACCAGAAAGAGCAAAACAAACATGGTGATTATGTGCTGGATGTACTGGATGTGAATAATATTGAGAAAATTAAGATCAACCCTTATGAATACACTTACAGTGCATGCATATAACTAAATTAATAGCAGGCATAACTCTTTTAAAAGTCACTTGACTTTAATTGA
Source organism: Tauraco erythrolophus (assembly GCF_009769465.1). Taxonomy (NCBI): domain Eukaryota; kingdom Metazoa; phylum Chordata; class Aves; order Musophagiformes; family Musophagidae; genus Tauraco; species Tauraco erythrolophus. The sequence goes on along the minus strand of NC_141474.1, from coordinate 26,650,414 downwards.
CATATCAATATAATTGGCAATTATCTTAATTGATATACATGGCATAAATATTGTGCTCTGGAAAGCTTCCAGTCCTTCTTTATTAGAGTATTGAGTCACAACATATGCAGATAACATGGAAATACCACTGAAGCATTTGTTAAAAGAAATTCCTTTCTTGTATCTTTCTTTTATTTTTTATGTACATGCGTATATATGTAAATATGCAGAAAAATGTCGTGAGGACATACTGAGTATTGTCAATACAGTCTTTTAAACAATTTCAAGTGATTCCACTAAAGGGTTTCTACAAGTTTCACACTCCACTTTTGTGGAAATCAGCTTTCAAGTCAGTCAGGCTAGAGATTAGATCCAAAGATTTAAAACCCCTATAGATCAAAAGCAGATGCTCTTAGAAGACATTTCAGCCAAGACAAGCCGTCTGGGGACATTGTTACAGCGGGAGAAGACAATTTATCATTAAAACATGAAAGCCTCTGTTCAATAATAACCAGATGTATCAAAAAAAAAGAAGGAAAGGAAAAGAAAAGGAGGGAGAAAGAAAAAAAATAGGGGTGTCAAGGTCTTGATTCATTTGTCTCCCACTAGAAATCATCTTTATCCCATACTTAGGAAACGAGTGGAGATTCTTTGATGCCAAGACATAATATAAGAAAAATTGAAACATTTCACATTGTAAATCCTTAGCAATTGTCAAGGAAATTTTAATTATATAAAAATCTGTGATGCCTTAGGTAAAGATAAGGAGCAATCAAGTTGAAGAACAGTTTCCTTAAAATAAAAAGGGAGGGAAGACCTGACAGGAGCATTTCAGACCCTTCACTTATTCTTTGTATGAGTTTTCACCTTTTCCAATCTGACCTAATGCTACTCTGACCTAATGCAACTCGGCGATAGCGCTTAGCTTTAACTTAAAACATCTCCTCCAAACATTAGAAAACACCATTTCAGCATCCCCTGTATAGCAGAGGGGTTGCTACGAGCCACAGGCTGGTACGGAAACCAGGGCACAATGAGATGGGATGAGTTGTGCAGCACACCAATAGGAGAGACAGGAAGTGAAATTTTTAAGACCTCGTTTTCCAGTCTCATGCTCTAACCACTAGAGAGCATCCCTTCCCAGTGAAATGTATGGCTGTAACACAGGAAATGCATTTGCTGCCAGTCTATGGGAAGTAGGAAGTCCTCTTCACTCTCTATTCTCGCTTTACAGACCATAGTGTATGAGAGTGGGTGTGATTAACAGCATTTCTTATAATATATTTAAAATAATTTCCAGGTCTGTGGTTAGACGTTTCAGACTAACGTTCTCTAGAGAATGAGTATGTCTAAGGACTTGGAGCGAGTGATGTGAAGTCAGGACACTAATTCTCTGCCATTGCCACCAAGCAGGTTACAGAGCAATCTGCCTGAGCTCCCTGGTCCACCTGCAAAATGAGACACATACCTCATTGCTTTTCTCCTAGGAATGCGGTAAGACTTTCTGAAGGGCAAGTAAAACACCCGTAATATCAGAGAGTTGGGGCTGAAAAATGTTTTCATGGATATTGCTGGAAAACACTTGTTCTTTGAAATAGAAGCTTTTGCAAGAGGTATATTGTTTTTGATAAAGCTCTGGGAAAAATGCTCTGGTTCAGGATGAAATTTTTGATCAGTCAGAAGGAGAGACCTGTCCATCCTGCACAAGTTCAGAGGGGAACACACAACTTTTAGGGCTTTTTGATACCTCCTTTGAGCCAGGCAGATTTGAACCAAAGTCTCTGATTCCCTGAGTATCCTGAAGGATGGGCTCCTCTATCTCTGACTATGAAGAAAACTTTTGTCATGGCCTTGAGGTACCTTCCCAATAAAACTGTTGTCAAAACCAATGCAGAGAGAGATTGCCAGATTCAGTAAAATGCAAACCTCATTTTGCCCGTCATAATGAGTATCTTACACGTGAGGCTCTGTCATCATCTTCTTTCTGTCTAGTTTCTGCCTGCGGTGTCCCTGATAGGGGATTTGGAAGAAAGAACTAACTGATCAGATAGGCAAAGGTGATGAATAGCCCCTCAAGAGGGGAGAGAAGACAATTTAGAGAACGTCTCCTAGACTCTATGATCAGAAACTCTGGAGATGTAGGACAAGGATGTTTGTGGATTTCCACAGCTCTTCAAGCATGGAGCACAAGTCAGAGGTGTCTTGTTGATAGGTGGCCTCTGGGTTCTAGTCAAGCCCTGCTACAAGGGTTCAAAACCAGAAGATTTTGTTGGAGTGAAAACATTTTCTGGGGAAACTATAAGGAGACTGTGCCAAGGCCCGGAAAGCATATCAGTGTGCCTGCCCTCTAGAAACTGGGAGCCTTTGGCAGACTGATTCCATTCATTTTTCTTTGAATGAGAAAAGGAAGACATTACCATCTTCTAGTCCAACAAGAACAGTTATGGTAGAAAGTACTTGGCGTTCCAGAAAACTCAACTTGGGTGAGCTGGAGAAATGTCACCGTGGAAAAAAAAAGAAATTAATTGTATTTTTATTTCTCCTCTGTGTGCCAGGCAACATTCATTTCAAACAAATCTGTTTACTGTGCCAAGCATAGTAACGTTGATGTAAAGTATCAGGAAAGCATGAGATGTATGCCAGCTTTTGGCTATTCTGTTGATGGCTCTCGAGTCCTATGTGATAGTTCGGATGCCAGTGCAGACCTATAGACACACTGGGAATGACAGCTCTTTAAGTGGCCCATTTGCAAGTTGCAACATGCAGCTGTTGCTGAAGATACATGGTCTGGCGTTGCGATTTCTGCTATTTCAAGTGGGCTTCATCTCCTTTTCTTCATTTGGGAAAATCTCTTTGCATCTGCCTTGGAAGGCAAATGTTCATAAGCGGAGAAATCAGGTGCAGGGCCAGATTAACGGCACTGCTTATTCATCAGAAAGCTGAGCACTTATCTTTCTTGTTTTGACTCACAACAGGAGATCTGACTTAATTTGATCGAAACTGGATCTGTACGTGGATTTGAAAACCACAAAAGTTTCGGGGTTCACGTCTGGGGTTCTTGCTGTAGGTTTAAAGACAGGAAAAAATGGAGAGAAGGGGGCTGTTCAGCAATCAGGGGAAGACAAGATCAAGGAAATTACAACTTACAAGGGCAATGACAGGTAGAAACATTTACCCCTTCATTTTCTGACGTTGTTTCAGTTGTACCTATATATTCTGCATGTGTACAGCCTCACCAGTGCTTTTAGGTGCCTAGTGCCTGGGTTTTGGAAGGTGGAGATCCACTAGCACTTGGGTGTCGATGGCCACCATGCAGTCACTGTGGTGGTTGTCACTTTGCCTGAACAGAAGCTTGTTTGGGGCACAACAAGTGGTTCATGGGGCCACATACACCATTTACACAGTGTGGGATATCACACACATAAAAGTTTAGTGCAGAAGTGCACAAGCACAGACTCACACAGCCCTCGGGCCTTTTCTGTTAACAATCAGACCCATAAAGCACATTAAAATAAACCTATTTTTACAGCTCTGCACTGCTGTTCAACCAAGCATTTCAAGAAGCAAACAAAAGCACCCACTTCTCTGGAAATATGAGACTTAATTCCTATCCAGGAGCACAAACTGTACTCAGGAGGGAGTTATGAAACCCTGTTTAAGTTCAGATTTGTATTCAGTTTTACATACCTTTGATTCACCATTTTGAAGGAGGTGTTTTTAATTTTTAGCCTTAGATAGCTCTGTACTTTTACTGACAAACCGTTTCCAAACAGTTTTTCCTCAGGGTTATGAGAGCATGAGGCAGAAACAAGTTTTTTTCCTCCCCTTTCTCAAGTGTAAATAGATACAAGAGGAAAGTATGTTCGAGTGCAGAGAGCCTTCTTGCCAACTGTTTCATGGCTGCCTACGGGGTGAGTTAAAGAGGGCATGAGAAGATACTCTCTGTTCACTGCTGCTGTTGGGCAGGGCTGAGTTTAGGGTCCCTGCCGATGGACCATGCCGCAGAGTGGCTGAACCCCTCCACATCTGATCCATCTTGATCACTCAGATGAGGACTGGATTTCTCGTTGGGCATCAAAACACTTTCTGGCTAGAGAGCCCCTGTTTGCATCAAGGGGAGCCTTGAGTGTGGACTTCAGGACTCAAAGAGGTGACTGTGGGGTGGAGAGGCAGCTGCTGTCAGAGAGGCATCCTCTGAGCAAAAAAAACCCCAAAAATAATACTCTCTGTCTTCAAAACAATGTCTTGGAGCATCTAGAACAAAAGGGCATTGATTTTACTTGGAGATCCAAACCTAAAACAAATAAGCATTTATAATAATTGATTGTAAATGCGGAGTTGTTTGTTCTCCTAATTTTTCTTTGATTTTCCTGCAGTCCTTTCAAATAACATCACAAATCCTTTTGCATTTGTCAAGCTAAGTAAGCCACTCATTTTTTCCCAAACCTTGCTTGGCTGTAAGGGCTTTAAATATTGCAACAGTTGACATAAAGCACAGATTTTTGCTGATAAGCGTGCGTAATGGTTCAAAACTGTTCCAGCGAGCAAATCTGGTTTCTCAAAGGTAAACAATACAAAAAGCTGGCTTTTGATTAAATATTCCAATCATTACATGCTAATGGTGCATGGAGCTGTGATTTATCAGCCAAAACAATGTGCTGGAAAATGAACATAACTCATTAAGCTTGAACCAAACTCCACTTGAGCTTTCCACTCACAATAATTCCTGGCTGAGAGCTATCGGTGTCATGCAGCAGAGGCCTGTTTGTAGGAGGCTTCTCATTTTTTATGCTGCTCTGCTCTTGAGACACGAACTCTGCCACCTGAGCTGCACTCTGCAGAAAGCAACCACCTGAGCATCCATCAGTAGCACTGGCCTGAACTGCTTGTAAAAGAACCAGGAGCCACATGGGATTGTTCTTCTTGCATATCCAATGTTTCAGGCACTGTGAGCTGGTCTCTACGAGCCCTGAAAGGCATGAAGTTGAGGATAAGCAGGGACAGATCCTCACCAGAGTGCAATTTCAGGGGCTCACTTGGCCTCAGCGCAACAATGGTGCTCTTCCAACACCGAGCGAAGATGACAAAGAGTTGTTTTAACTCATGCTGAGCGCAAGCAGAGAGCTAAGAATTACTGTTCAGCTTTGGTGTAGTGTGGCGGACCCCTCCTCACTGCCGGGTCCTGCCCTGCTGCTGGGAAGCTGCGGGAGGATGGACTGGTAGCAGATCCCTTTGCCTTGGCCTCCTGCCTCCGCCCTGTGAGAGCAGAGCTGGGCGCCAAGGAGATATAATTACTTGTCAGGCCGCAACATGTTTATTTTTAGGCACGCCGATGTGAGCTGGGGACACGGGCTGATCAGAAGTGGTTTCATGCTCTTTGCTACCTCCGAAGAAGGGTGTTTGACAGTGCTGGAGTGCAGGGCTGGAGATGGTGTGCCTGCTGCTAGCAACACGTGTGGCTCTGTTTTGATAACATCCTGGGGCTGGTTATCGTGCAATAACAAGGAGTTAGGTCTGTTTATTAAAAAAAGATGTCTGTTTTGTTACTGTGTCTTTGCTATAAAAGCAGTTGGGGAAAGGAGAGGAGAAGATGCCAAATTGATTGTTGGTGTAGCTACAGAGGAGGTTCATCACTACAGAGATATTTGCATCATTAGATTCAACTCTTAATGTAACTCAGGGTCAGGAAGCAGTTTAGTCTGTTCCCCATAGTCTCAAAACCTCAAAACCACCGTGATTAAGTTCCTTCTCACCCACTTTGCACATCCATCCGAACACCGAAGACGTAAACCAGAAGAATTTCCTGCTCCTCGCATCGCTTGATTTCTGTGTTCACACACACAGAAGAGAAATAACAAAATGATTTATAATTTTTAACCAAAACCAACTCATCAAGCCCATGAAACTTTAAGAGACAAGAGAAGGAGGAAGGTATTTTTGGCTAGGAAGGTGTACACAGGCGTGTGCAATTTGTGTCCTGGCTGATACATGGTCACAGGGCTTGAGCAGCAGCGGCAGTGCCGGGACTCACCAGCTGCACTGCTGCCCAGAGCAGCTGCCCCAGATGACAGCATGGTTGTCATCAAAAGCTAGAAGTACAGATATGATGGGAAAGTGGGCAAGCATGCCAAGCACTGTTCAGGAAAGTTGCCCAGCACAGCATATGTGTGATAGCATCATGCTGCGGGGTTGCTGTGCTCCTGCCCGTGTTGCTGCAGCACGGGGTATCTGAACCGTGCTGGTGGCTGCTGTGTGCTCCAGCCTGCTCCCCATGGCCCAGACAGGTCTAAGCCAACAAATGTGGTGTTGAGGCATCATATCTACTGTGGCTTTTATGCTCCAGAGACAGCAGTGCTAGGCTGGAGGGGCCTCTTTGTCCAAGCTTGATGCTTTATGTCAAGGATGATGGATAGCGCTGCTTGTAGAAGTAGGTTACACCTGCGGTTAGCTGGCAGCCTGCGCACAGCCATTCTGGGAAGCTGACGTGCCACTGCTGCATTAGTGGTGTGATTAACTAATTTGCTTCTCCTTTGATCTAGCAGAAAGCACTTGACAATTTTGGAAGAGGGAAGAAGAGAAAAACCCTCTCACCTCAGTTGTGTTGTGTAAGCAGAGTGCTGCGGGCTGTGCTGGCAGCGTGCTTCTGGGTGGGGGCAAAGAGAGTTAAGAACAGGACCAAGTCCAGCCTCTCAAGCAGGGCTCAACACTTGGCCTCTGCAGCTGGAGAAAAAAACTGGGTGCTAATTCGGAGAGTGGGATGGATGAGTTCTTTGTTGCAGCTTGGTTCTGGGAAATGAAAGGTTGTTGGGGGCACTGGAGGTACGCTGGCAAATCATCGGGCAACTGAAGAGTTCATGGCACTGTAAATTCGAGAAGCACAAGAGATGAAGAGTGGATTGTCCTCACTGAAAGCTAGAGGTGTGATGGATGTCCTGGTAGCAATATTGTGTGGACACCAGTGTTCCTTGTCCTGCTGTGTTCTCTCTGCCGCTGTTCCTCTTTGATGATCAAAGTAGATGCCAGGATAAGAGCTGTGATCATGTGATACACCCACTGTTTTTAGGGACAAGACCTTTTTAAGTGGACAGAGTGCTAAAGACATTGAGCCAGGGAAATGAATGAGTGTAAGGAAAATTATGATTAAACATCTAGGAGTTTTTCCAAGGTCTGCCACGGTCTCTCCATGTGACCTTTGGAAATTCCTGCATCATCTTGGCCCACCTCCAGAGGTCTGAGTGCAGCCCCAAGGAAGTGCAAACACGTCCTTTCATCCACTCTTTATTTAAATTATCAGATCTCTGAGCAGGTATTGTCTTCTGTCTGAGTTTGTACAGTACCTGCCAATAGGTACAAAGCCATAGTTAGCTGTGAGCAGAGGCTCAGAATTTCCAAGATACTTAGGTGCTTAATTCATGTTCAGGAAGAGCTCCTGCTTACTTTGGAGATCTGGGCCTAGGACACAGTGGACCACAAATAATCCTCCTCGCACAATTCTGACTTTCGGAAAAGAATAAAATAGTTCTTACCTTTAAAGTCTGTCTGCTTGTGTTTCTAACCCCTTGGACACATTTTGATTTATTGGAGGACACAAATTTTAACCTTGAGCTTCCTTCTCAATATTCATTCATTACTTTTTCCATTGTAGTTTACATTCCCTGTTTCTAAAACTAACAAAACGTTCATGTTAACAGAAAGCCCTCTCCCTGCTGGGCCCCAAATTAAACATTCCTGGAAAGGCAGGAGGCAGTTGCTCTATTCTGTGTTGCGAATTAGCATGTTTGCATAACTTAATGGTCAGTGCATCAGACAGGAATTCCAGAAGAGATCAATCTTCAGCGCTGTGTTTGACTTCACGGGCTGAGCATCCTCCGGTCTGTACAGCAACGCCGCGTTGGCTGATGAAATGGCCTTCTGGCATGGGGCGATCCATCACTGGCTTCGTGTCTGCTTTCTGTGAGGGAACCACAGAGGGTGAAAAGACATCAAGTAGCCTACTGAAAAGCAGACTTATCACTTCTCAAAGCAGAGAGCAAGCAGTAGCACATCCCGTTGAGAAAACCAGCTCCAGCTTATGAAGAAGAGTACTGAATTCTTCCACCTTCAGCGGACACGCCTCGAAAAAACATCTTTACTTCCAGCTGCAGCTCTCTTAGTGCTGCAAAACCCCATTTGAGGGATCTGGGGGAACTCCACTCCAGTGCCGCCATATGTGTTGTTTCAGCTGCAGCGTATGAGCTGCTTTGGAGGAGGAAACCACCCATGAGCACATTATTTCCTGTCCTGTGCTCTGCAGAATTTTCTTCTTTAAGAAAACAACTCAAGATTCTTCCCAAATGTACATTTTTTGTGCGTGCTCGGAGTGTTTCCCGTGCCAAGTTGAGGCCTAATCCAACCTCAGTCAGATAAAGGGAAAAAACTCCCCTGGACTTGCACAAGGGTGAAGGTCCAAAGGATGGTGTCTGTTTGAAAGCAGAGGAGGGGCCGTTACAGCACTTGTAGATCTCACACGGAGTAGGAAGTAGCATCACCAATATTTCTGAAATCTGGGATGGTGCTACGAAGCTCACAAGGTGGTGATTGAAATCATTACCGTGTACCTCACTGTTACTGTTTATTTGTGCTAACAAATCGCTGAGGCAATCGTGGGCCCATATCCAAATGGCTTAGCTGCCATACATGCTAAAACTAATAGTTTTAAATAAAAAAATAAGTCCTGCCTAGGGACTGCATGGTCTCTGAGCAAGGTTTGCCCACCCTTATTGCCCATGAGCGTGGTCTTTCACTGAAGTCACTGTGAGGGTGGGACAACCTCATGGTTAAATTTGCAGGAAAGGTTTGAGTTTTTAGTTAAAATATGAACAGTCTTGGGATCCTAAGCATGTATTCCCATTGATGGAGCCCACCCTTCATGTTACCACCTAGATCTGCTCAGAAATTCAGGACATAGTTTCTCATAATGTTTTATGGCAATCTGGGAATACAAAAGGGTGATTCCCTGAAGTGCTGATAGAGCAGAGTTACTGAATGGCCTCTTTCCTTCCTTGCTAGCAGAGTTACTTCAAAATTTCGTGTTTTAAAAATTCTTAGAACTGATTAAAAAAACATTTTTTGCACCAGAAATATCTACCCTGTTTTCTTCGAACTGGTAATACCTGTTTTTAAAAAATGCAACATGCTTGATGTTAATAGTTTAAATAGTTATCTATTTCTGCTTCTTAGAAAATTTGCAGCTTTTTTCCTATTTATCTTATAGCCCATGCAGTATTTCTCAGATCAAGTCTAGAAAAGCTATTTCTATTTTATCTCATTCAATTTCATTCTACTGTCATTTCAGTATTTCTTTCCAGCTGATCCCCTCTTGCTTTTATCTTACTGTGTTCAGTCACCCCTCACAGCTAAGCAAGTTAAAATACCAGGCATTTATCACTCTCTGGTAGTATTTTCTTACTGCTTTTTGCTCAATGTTTTATGTTTTTCCTTTTGAAGACATAATGGTAGGCTTCCCAGGCAGGCAGTAAACATTCTTCTTTTATTGTTCCAATCCACTTAAAATCATCACAATATGCTTGAAGATTTTTTTTTTTTATGTACATCAAAAAAGAATTAAAGAATATATTGAAATTTACAGATAGGCAGTGGTCCCATAAAACTTGTCTTGTCCGTAATCAAATGTTAGAGTTGACAATCTAAGTTAACAAAATCCTCAAATATCCGGGATGTGTCTTTAAAAACCAGATACCTCATTTTCTGAAATTTACTGCATAGGACTGAATTGTTTTAGTATATGATCATATTTTTTCACTTTGTGTACTTAGGAAACATGAAACTAATATATGTTATCAATGCATAAGAGCTCTCCAAGTCCTCCTTTCTAATAAATTCCCTCTTTTACTAAAATAAATTGTTTTGTTTGGATGGATAACCACTAATCCTCTCTGCCATATTGCAAATTATGAAGTGGTTTTGGATGTCTGCTTTCTAAATGAGTGTATTTGGTGTAATAAATGCCCAGACGTAACTGTTGTCTTAAGCTGGTCAAATTATTCATTACAAAAAATACTGTTTCGTAACGACATTAATTCTCCTCATAACTGTTCAATGGACAATTTATGGGAACGCAGGCCATGCCACAGGTTAATTTATAAACTGCTAGCACACACTGTTCATTATTTATTAATTCATGACTGGTTGTTTGAATCATCTGATGCTGACTTTCGTTTTTGATATGAGAACAGAAGCGTGATAAACAGGAGAAGAATATATTGTAAATTCAGATTTGTAATGCAGCAGCATCCATCACAAATGCAGAGGAGCATTTGTAAATGAGAAAGGCAGTCCTTGCCCCAAAGGTCTTCCTGCGGGGTGTCTGCCGAGATGAGGAGTGCATGCAGAAAAGATGTGGAGCATCTGCTGAGATGAGGAGTGCATGCAGAAAAGATCAGGAAAGTGGACTTTGCCACTGTAGTGCTCTTGGTGTCCTGGGAGCCAAACCTCTCACTAGTTTCATTTTGGGTGAAGGAGAGTTTTAAGACAGAGTCACCAAAGGCAATTGGGTGTAGGAAAGGACAGGAGAGACTGAGTCAGTGAATTTATTTGAAAATGTAGCTGTGGGTGAGGAAGGCATCGTGTGACAACCGGAAATGTAAATTAACCCTTTGATACCAAACAAGAGATTATCAGTAGACAGAGATTGTCCTTGAAGAGTCCTGGAGGTGAAGATAAGTAGTTTTGATGCAGTAGCTGAAGAGAAAAAGATAGCAAAACAGAGGTATGTGCGAGATCAGCAAAATGATTCGTAACAGCAATCTGGAGGGATACATGCCCAGAATAACTGTGTATCTCAAGCTCAGAAAAAAACGTGTCATCAGGACTCAAACCTGAGTGAATCATCACCTGAGGTGAATAGATACAGGGTTTTTAAGTGTCTGGATGGAAAGGAAGGCCATGTCGTACAGATGCTTTGCTGGAAAAAAGTAGAAGGCTTTGACGTAAGCTGGATGAGAAGACCTACAGGAGGATCAATTGATGAGAACACTCCCTCAGGCTGCAGTCCTGAGGGATGGGCAAGAGAATTACTCTCCCCTAGAGGACCCAGGATGTCTCCCTGAAGGGTGGTGTGGTGGAACTGATGTCTGTAGGTTGAATAGCATCAATTACAGGTGTCTTATTGATTAAGGGAAGAGTGAGAGCTATTGTTCAGGAATTTGGTAATGCTGATGGTATAGGGTCGATTTTGTTTCAAATGGTGGAAAACTTCAGCTGGTGATTTCTCCTGCGCAATAGTCAGCTGGAGGCTGACTTGTAATGCGCATGTAGCACACAGGTGTATGAAGTTGAATGTTGTGGAGGCTTTCTGTCTTTTTTAACTTTCATCCTATACGTAAGGATATGTAATAAGATGGATGTTAGACATAGACCTTGCAGTGCCTGCAATGAAAATACAGGTATTTCTCACAGGAAAAAAACACTTGATTTGGAAGCAGCGATTGGATTCTTTAGTTGGGTGATACAGATCCCAAGCAGTGCAGACAGCAAAATATTCTTAGTATCTGCTGGTTGGCCAGCAAGGCAGGGGAAGGTTCAAGCCATTCAACAATATCTGTCATGAAGCTGCTATTTATTCATCTTTATTATACTAAAGCTCCATGTGTTTTTGCTATTCTACGAATATGCTGGTCTGGCAAAGTTCTTACAGATCCCCAAAAAGGTGACTGGTTTTAGAATTATGTGTTGTTTCTGGTTTCTTTTTTTTTTTTTAATTTTATTTTATTTTTCAATGGCTAGAAATCAGTTGATCTTTCTATAACTGGCAAGCTGGGGTAAAGCATACTTAGAAAAAGCTATATCCCATGGAATTTTTGGCTTGCTTTCTTAAACTGTGAAAGGACATCCTGATGCTATGAAATTACATGGAAAAAAAAAAGACTTGGAAGAAAAGGTCGGGATTAGTAGCTTTGTTACTGAATGGATTTGATGAGTTCCTGCTTTGATAGGAACATTATGATGTTGAAAAGTAACAAAATCTTTGAAGAGCTCTGGTGGATTTCGAAATGAAAATTGAATGCAAAACTCTGGAACGTTTTAAAGAATAGGCATTTCATGTTTATTAAACCCCCTCCATGGCTTACAGGTACCGAGTTTGTCTTTACAACAGAAACATCTGGCTGCTTTGCTGTCTTTATTAAATTATTCCAGCGATTCAGAAGAAAAATAATAGCACTGAGAGAAAAGGGAAGTAAAGTGAAAAAGATATATTTGTGGAGAGGGACAGTGAATAATGCAATAATTTCTCTCTAGTTGCACCCTAATATTGTATGGAGTGAGACTGACACAAGGGAGAAGGAGAGAGCAGACATCTGGACCAGCAGTTTTTCAGATTATCAGAAATTTGTGACATGTTACTTGGAAAAGATGTAATTAAGATTTATTCATTTTTTGAATGCTGTGCTCTGTTGTATTGTTTTAGCACACATGGCATTCATATAAATCAATTATAATAATAATAGTCTATGAATACAGTGTCTCATCCACAGCCCACTGAAGTCTGTGGGAGGGCTTTCCATTGACTTCACTCGGCACTGAGTCAGCTTCACTGGGAGCCTTTGATCAACCAGTAACAGCCATTAAATTCCCCCACGTCCCTCCTTGTGGGAGAGGTGGCAGTTTTCGTTGCACATTTTGCTGCTGGACACCGTGAGGAAGAGCATGTGTGGGTGACTGGTGCTGCAGAAACTCAAGCTTGTCGGTCACCTCTCCTCCACTGCCGACCTCTCCTGGTTCCTGGTGATCAGGAGGATCACGACAAGTTTATGTTGCTGTACTTGGCAGGTTCATTTCACTGCTGGAAAGCTAAGAGTTATGAAAGTCTTGGTAGGTAGGTCATGCTACACAAAGGAGTGGGAGATACTTGAATATTTACTGAAGCCTGCTGCTTTGGAGGAGCCCAGCAGACCATGTAGGCAGATAAAAAAGACCCACCTATACACTGAGCTATGGTACCCATGTTACCACCAAGAAGGTCTGACCACTAGAAATGATTTTGAACCAACACATCTGCTTCCCAATTATGCATAGGGCACGTGCGCAGCCTGCCATGGCAGCTCAGCTGACAGCCTGTAATTGCTTCAGTTAGGAAAGCCCATTTGTTTCGGAATGTGGGACCATGTGTAAGATAAACATGGGGACTGGGAAAGCAGTGTAACAAAAGCAACATTATACGCTTAGTTTTAGCCAGTAGGAAAGCCATCAACCCATCTTCAGCTCAGCTATGGCTTCTATAACTCACTCAGCTACTGTCATTTTCCCAATAAATATTTTCTGAATGTAGAACTAGGGAAACAATCTATTGTTTAAATCAAACAATTCTACAGCACGTTTAAACACAGTGGTTTTCTCTTTATTATCTGTTGATGAAAAGAAAAAGATGTCTCCCTAAGAAAAATACCATGACATTAAAATAAGAAATGGCAATAAAGGAATAAATCACATTTGCTGTGTAACAATATAGCAGAAAAGTGTCCTCACTTCCCAGTGCCTCTCCATCACTAGTGAAATCCAAACTGCTTGGAATTACTTTTAAGCATATGCCTTTGTAAGGAAAGGGAGTAGTAATAATTAATTTGATTTTGAGCACTTGTCTTCCAAATAAATTCCATTCCACAGCACTGCTAGTGGTTATTTGGTAAAAGAGAAGAGAAAAAAAAGAGCCAGATCCTGCCCAGGCTGTGGAACTGTGGGTTCATTTTCTAAAGGGTAAAGTTATTTTGTTCGCTGTATCTTGAGCTTGGAACAAACCAACCCAGACATGTTTAATGTAAAAGATATTGCGCTAGTGTGCTATTGATATGCCTGCAAAGCCTTAATCCAGTGCCTGTTAACAGTGGTTAGTGAGACGCTGTTGACTCCAGTGGGCTTTGGAGCAGACCCAGAGACAGTTTCATGTACTAGCTAATAATCCTACTGCAGGGTGGAACCCAATTCCCAGCATTCAGCAGGAATTTCCTTATTTATTTCATTAGGTTTTGAATCAGACCGATGCGGTGATATTTATCTCGTCCTGTCTTAACAATCTCAGAATTTGGTATCTCATCATTTAAGCACACTTTTTTAGCAGAGGACAACACAAACACGTTTGGAGGGCAGTTCAGCTCAGCTGTCTCAGACTGCCGGCTCTGGCATCCTCTGGATGCTCCCATCTCTCTTGGCTCAGTATGATGGGAAGAGCCCAACTGGAGAGATGAGGCAGCTATCTGTCAGATAGCTGAAATTAAATAAAATCAGTCCCACCTTTGATGATCCCTGTGCAGTTAACTTAGGGTATTCTTAGTGCATGAAAGACTCAGCTGAATTACTCGGCACCTGAAGGTCACTGAGAATATCACAGAGAATCAGAACCAGAACTTTGATTTGAATGATCACAAGCATAACAGAAAAAAAATAGTGCAGCACGTTCTCTTTTCATCCAGAAAGCAGTTAGTCCCAAATGCATAAGAAGGAGGACAGGACATGGACAAATCTTCAGCATTTACCAATCGTGTGAATCACTTTGATGAGCAGCAGTATCAAGTTCTGAACTGCAATCAGGACTCACTGTAGAGAATACAATGTACATGATATGGGATATCCTCTAAAGATCATGGAGGCTACTAAATAAAGAGCTAGCATTAGGAGAAACCAAAGTTAGTGACTTGCTAAAGTTTGGTCTGTTAGTCCGTGGGAGAGCCTAGACTAGGACCCCGCAATCCTTTCTCCTTGTTTGTTTCTCTGTTCTCCCACTTACAGAACAATTCAAGAATAGAGATTATGGTCCTAAATAAAATTATTACCTGAAATCATTACGCAGCTTTAAGGAGGAACCTTGACTTGTGTTTGTGGTAGACAAACTTACTTGTTAGCACTTACTTGTGCTATTCTTAGGGAATAATGCGTTCTGTTACTCTTTCTTTCCTCTTGAAATCACTTGAACTGGTTTTTCCGGCATGTGTGACTTCTCCCTGGCCTAGAGCCACAGCTGCTTGGGCTGTGTGCTTGCCTTATCTCACCAGCGAATCCAGCTCAGGCATGATCACTCTTTGTGTGGAGGATTGCCAGGGAGAATCCAGGGTGCCAGAGACACGGGTGGTGAGGTTCGCGAGGCGGGTTTTCTCCCTCTGAGTCAGTGCTGAGCCATTGAGCCAGCTCAGTTTTTGGGGGTGGCACCTTCCATCTGAGATCATGAGTAATCTGCTGTTTCTGCTTAATATCAAAAGGATGCAGTGAATCTAAAACAAAACAACCAAAAAGCCAAGTGTTTCAGACCTTTGCCTTAAATAGATATTTATTTTACTGATACTTATCTTAGATGAGCAGGGGAAGCCGTGATGAAACAAGGTGATATATGTATGCTGGGGTGAAGGTTGGTAAAGGTCTGCTCAGTCTCCTTGCTCTGAGCCCTAGGAGTATTCAAGGAGAGCAAGACTGGATTGAAAATAAGAGAGTTGTCTTTTCCACGTAACATGTTACTGATTAAGCAGTAGAGCCCGTTGCTGTAGGAAGGTACCTGGGACGTGAAATTAGCTGAGTTGAAAGGAGGTTGAAGAGAAGATCAGTGGGGCTGTACCCAGCTTCCCCCAAGGACTGTCACGCTGGGGTGCTGCTCAGTCATCTGCATTTGCAGCCAAGATATTCAAGAGCCTTGAGCACATTTTTTGGAGAGGGGTGAGGAATACAGGCTGTTCTAGACTGGTTAAGAGGAGGTGCAGGAGTGATTGAATAGGCTCCTAGAGCTGTTTGAAGGGCAGTTACAAAGATACGAGTGTGGAACTCTAAGGAATGGCACATGATAAAAAAGTGAGTAGTGGGCGATAACAACTTACAGCTTGGGAGGTTTAAGTTAGACATAAGGAAAAATTTTTCATGAGGAGGGTGGAGCAGCACTGGAAGCACTCCTGGTTACCCAAGCTGTCATGGTATCTCTGTCCTTGGAGGCTTTCAAGACTTGGCTAGACAAAGCGTTGGCTGACCTGACCTACTGTCAGCAATAGTCTTGCTATGAGTGGAAGGTTGGACTGAAGACTTCTAGAGATCACTTCCAAACAGCATTTCTGTGATCTTATGATATCCAGTGTGGAATTTCCTTAAAATTATGTCATTAAAAATTGAGACTCTGGAACTTGCCAGTCTCCATTACAAATCCCTTGTCCTGATTTCCCTTCTTCTGGTGTCTTTTTTCATCTACCCTGCCAAATCACGTCATACCTTTTCACAAGGTATGTCAGCCAGTACACCTACATAAAGAGTATGCTCTGTGCTTGCTGAAAAAATATTTGTAAAACAAAAAGCATGGTTTTGGGTTTTGTGGTGCTTGTTCCACCTTCTGCAAGTCCCGTTGTCTGGCCAATAGTCTGAAAAACCTTTTTTAACCCTCAGTTGGCATTGCTTATGCCAGCCTTACTCTTAATGAAGTTCTGAAGTGCTTCCTGGATTTTTATTTGAATCCTTGATTCCAAAGGAAAGACATCTCCAGCTTTAACCAACACTTGAAAAACAGAATGGGTCACCTAATCCCACTCTGTTATCAAGTCTTGTGGCAGGAGAAACCCACACCTCTTCAGTGAAATTATGAGAAAAGAAGGATGATTTGAGGCTGTACAGTTCTGGCTGCCATCTCTCATTGCCATTGCCATGGAGATGCAGCCGCAGTAGGCCCCCATCCAAAGCTGAGCCAGACGGATTCTACATAATGAGAAGGTATTTTGAAATGTTTAGGCACATAAGTGAAAAGCAAGTGGCAATCTGCTCCTTTTATTTTTTGTCACTGGCTATTTGCTTTCTGGGCTGGAATAATTTATTGTTCCTTTTCTGTCCAATACGAGAGATAAATGAGAGTGAATTCTTCAATGAGCAAAACATACATTTGGAAACGTCATTTTAGTATCAAAATGAGATTTCCATAAGACCTTGCTGAATGAAGCTGTAGCAGTATGTCTTGATCCCTCACTAGGAAAGGAAAAGCAGCCAGAATTTCAGGACTAAATCTTCTTGTAGTTCGTCATCTTTCTTTGTTATTTTTTTGTTTATAGAGAAAGCGAATTTATGGAGCATGGAAAAATATCAGATTGACAGCTCTGGAAAATAAAAGCCTCTCTTAATCCAGAGTGCAGATGTGGCACAGTCAGGATTGATGCAAAATGCCTCCCTGAGATCCAAAGAAACCATTGCGAGTCGTTTGGCAGAGGACAGGCACTCTGCCCCAGTACTTATCCACGGGTGTTTCAGAGGGCACAAGTGCCAGCCGGTGCTGAAGTGCTTAAAAGTCAGTTGTGCCTTTGAGTTTCTCTGTGCCGCTCTTGTTGCCAAGTCGCTCTGCCAAGGGCAACCTGGAGTAAGGGAGAAGCAAAGGCGGCCAAAATGGGGAGGTTTATGCTTATTAAAAAGTCATTTAGGTCACCGAACAGGCTGTCAGCAATTCACTGCAACAGAAATGGATGGGGATCCAGAGCGAAACTGTCTTGAGAGGGTTGGCGTCAATTCTGGTTTCTGTAGAGACGAACCTGCCCTGAGCAGGAGGAAGCTGAGTTCCTGAAAGACTGGAAATCTCTGCTTCCAGGCTCTGGTGCTCAGCACCTCTTCAGCGAAGAGCCGGTTAGCGCTGATTTACACGGATATGAGGTTTCAGGGTCCGCTAGAAAGGCAGCACAGCCTAATGCATGAGTATAGCATGAGTATTCAGGGCGAGGCTTGACACATACCCACAAAGCACCGAAATTTATGCCTGACTTGAAGTGTGGGAATTAATGCATTCTGCAGATGCCACCTGCCCTTGATACTGCCTGTACGCTGGAGCGTGCCGTTGCTTTGGGTCCAGCATGAGCCAGTGTCTTTGCACCTGTACAGGCGTGGATGTGATGCATGGGCAGCACCGCAGAGCCCTGCACCTCCGAGCCACAGGGAGTCAGGGATTAGTGGCTTTAAGAGCAGAGGATCCAAGCCCAGATTTTCTTCACCTAACAACTCTGGGGAAAGCTGTAGGTGGTTGTCACTTGGTTTTGGTGTATTCAGTCTTTATTTTACATGCTTCAGGGGCACTCTGTTGTGTGTGGGGAAGGTTGTTTGTTTTTATTTTGCATTTTTTCTCTGAAGTATATCACTTTTTCATCAGGGTGAAAATCTGTCAAATGGCCATTTCAGACTGCCCAGAAATTATGAGGCTCTGGAATCTATTAAAGCATAAATGTCAGAAGAAAATTACTGCAGAGTTTCTCTGGCCTTTCTTGTTTTACTCCTTGATGTTAACTCTCCTTGTTTGCTGATGTAGGCTTTTTGTGCAGGGTTTAAAGAAAAAAAAAATAATCTTAAAAAGATGCTACAGTTACTAACTCTTTTTGCATGTCTGCAATGTGCAGGCGTTGTATGTATGTATGTGTATGTAGGGTTTCCCATCAAGATAAACCTGCTTAGAAAAATGTTGTGGTTTTTTTTTTTTAAAAAAAAGTGGGGAGAGAGAGCTTGGATGCCAGAAAACCAGGACTAAATCATTCTCTTTTCTCCCTGTGAATATTTCTGAATTATACTTGTAATGCACCGTAACAACAAACAACATGTTTTCTTAAGTGTAAGTAGATTTGCTGTTGAGGAAGTCTGTGCCAAAGCTATTTTTGAGCAAGCAGATGTCAAGAGCCTAAACAAAACCTGAAGTGTGCACAGGCATTATGAATTGCACTTGCGTTCAGAGACAGACTGAAGACGGAGAGCTTGTTAAGTTTTACTAGATTGTCTGTGACAAGATGCTGTTTAGGAGACTACGTGGTATGGGATTGATTATGGTGTATGTACCAGCTCCTTCTAAAGCTCAACCTGTAATCCTTGATTTTATTTTAAAGCACTTTGTGCTTCCAATATACAATTAAAATAAAATTCAAAGAAGAGTCAGATCCTCTGTTGGTGGGCATAATTCATCAGCCTTTTTTCTGCTTGCCCTGAGGACTCTGGATGGAGACTTGGTCCAGAGTCAGTGCCATTGGTGGCTGTAGGATGTCCCAGTTAGAAGGAGACGAGCAGTACCAGGAGCAAGTGCAGAGAGGCAGCGTGTATCCCTTCTTCTCAAATGCTGGAAATCACTTCCATGTCTATAGGTGTCATCAGGAGTTACTTGTGTATACAATATTGGAAAAACAATCTGAACAGGCAAAATAAAAAACGTCCCAGAATTTGACTGCATTGTGAACTTTCCTTTCTCAGTTTCTTTCTGCGTAGATGTGTTAGTTTATTATATATTTTAATATAGCACTGGGAAAAGGTGTGGGACAGTCTGGAGGTTCCAAGGATTTAAGAACTGGAAACCTACAATTAATTTCGGTTAAGGAATTGAAATGGATTTAGATGTTTTAAGCCGCAAAGAATGAGCTAAGGGTCTTGTGCCGTTCTGCAGGGCTGGAGTAAGTCCAGGCACAGTTTGCTGCTGGGAGGGAAGTTATGACAATACCACGTCTGGAAGGACAGGATGGCTTCTCGGTTCGGTTTAGCAAAGCCTGGAGGCCTGATGCACATTCACATGAGTGCTCCCTTGCACTGTGGCAGAGGTGTTGATTACTGTCAGCAGACTGCAGTGCCGTAAGTGAAAATCAGACGTGTTTTACAGGGAACACTAGGAAGGTTGGCAGGAGACCCTTTTTCCATGTTTGCAAATAATGTGATGTGAAATTCAGCAGCTTTGTGGCTGCTGAACAGGGCCGCAGAGAGTCTATTAGGGCACATGTGTTTCCAAACTTTACCGATGCCGAAATACCTCCCAGTAGCTGTGTATCAAAGAATAAGGCATAAATTTTCCTGAGCACATGCTGTAGCACTGAGCCTGCACCAGAAGGGAAGTTTACAGAGTTCAGTTTGATCGGTGTAAGTCCACGCACGGGATTACTAAAAGCCAGTAAAATAATATTGCGGTCCCTAGAAAATGAGCTTGGTGAGACTGCAGCGATACCACATCCCAGTGATCCTCTCCGTCATGCTCAGTAGGGCAACCATCACTAGGAAATGCACCTTGTTGTCTAAAACACTGTCCAGAACTCGTCATATGCTTTATTATTACCTCATCAATTATGTTACAGGATATGCTTAATAAAATACTTCCGGGAGCAAATTTGATGTATGTGCAACACCTTCATTGTACTATGTCTGTTGCTAATTTGTGATCCACTGGCGTTTGGTATGATTAGTATTAGCAATAGAAGCCTTCGAGGCCATGCAGCAGATCCCGGAGACTGGCTACAGATATGCAGGAGAGGGTAAAAAAAAAAGTGATTTTTTCCTTTACTTTAGCTTTATGACTGTTAAATGGATGCTGAGATTCTCTGAGCATCCCTGAGTCTAGTTAGCTGCACAGACAGGGGTGATGGCAGATGTAATGCTTGATTTCAGAAATGATGTTTTTCTTTCTTGGAAATTCTTTATATTTACAATGCATAAGTTTTTTTTCACTGGGATCTTTGCAGTTTTAGAGAAAGCATTAGAACTAGAATTTGATCTTTTTAGTACTGTTTCCTATTGAGTTGAATTAGCTGGAACTAAGGCAAATAATTTCTTGTTGGATTGCTGTCAGCAATGAAAATCAGATAGTTTGGGGGCGAACTCCAAAGGAAAAGTTTTTTTCATATCCTGGATGAAATTAAACAAGAATAGCTTTAATTCAAACACAATTTTTGGAACACAGGATTTTCCTTGACTTCCGACAAAAACAATTGTAGAATATTTTGAAAACTCAACATGTGTCAGTCTGAGAAATACAAATGTATAATAATTTATTCTGAAATCTTTGTAAAAAGATGTTTTAAATTATTTTACTTTTTTCCATTGAAACACTTCAGTGAATATTCTAAATCTATTTAATTTTTTAACATGTTAAATAAAAATCATTTAAACAGATCCATACAACATATGCCATGTTCACAGTTTCTCAAATTTCCAGACAGCAGACACAGAAGCATGAAATTGTTTCTTGTTTACTAGGAACTATATAAAAGTTAAATCAAGAGATTGCATTTGCAAAAACTCCTTGCGACGTATTACTGGTAATTTTTCATTAGAATGAGAAAATTCATTGAGTAGTTTTGGGCAGGAGATGACGTAAGATAGGGTTTAATAAAATCCACGTACCTCTGAACAGCTTAGAGACTGTGAAGTGGAAACCAGCCGTACTATCTATGCATTGTGCACCCTCATTGCAGCGCAGGTGGTGCAAGCTGGGGTCTTTCCCTTCCTACAAGTGATCAAGGGAAAGGCATAAATAAGCTGAAGATATGACTGCCTGACACAGTGCTAAAGGAGGTGTTCCTGAGATATTCCACTGTCTGAAGTTGGGTGAAAAGGGATTTGAGTTTCTTCTCACCAGTTCTCAACAGGAGTTAGCAAGAAGAAGACGACAAATACATAGTATGGGGTAGGAAGGGACATCTTCAGCCTCTGCGAGACCAAACAGTGCAAATCTAATGGGTGATTGTAGGGCTGTGCAGGCCACCACCAGGTCCAGGACCTCTGAATGAAGGAGGACAATACACTGGAGAAGGCAGTGCAGGAGAACGTAATGACAATAGCAGCACTAGACCTAGGTTTGTGAGAGGAAACAAGAAGATTACCTCACAAAATAAATATTACTTAAGCTATTCACTTAAGAAAGGAAAGTTAATGCCTAGGCATCATGCCTAAATGTAAGAGATTTATTCTCCTCTTAGAACTGTGTTTCTTCTGCCAGAAGTTCTGCCGTAGTGCATTAGGTTGTCCTGTGGGACTGCACCGCCATCTGGTTCAACCTATTGTTCTAAGGACTTCTAAGACTATGTTTAATATCTAACCTACATCCTGTATGCCGTTACGCATACGATCATTTACGTGGTTACACATAGGTAGGCTGTTTATTGAGAAGTGCTGAGGTTTATGATATGTAAGCAATGCCCTGTAGGCTGTAGTAAGTGTTCACAAGACTTGCAACCCAAGGCACAATAGTTCCCCTCATAAACGAAGTCCCTAGTCAATGTATGTTTTATTACACTCTTGAAGAATGCGTTTTCCTCTCCAAATCTGATTCACTTTCTCTTACTGTCTGTGGAAACATCTCTTTTTTATAATTCAGAGGGACTTGCAAGACCCGTAGCCAGTAGAAGGACTCTAATGAAATCCATTTTTGGTAGAGAGGGAGAGGCTGCTACTATAGTCTTTATACCAATATACGGTGATACAGGCATGGCTGGAGGTCTGTACCCGAAACAAGCCACCACGGGAGCTGCAGGCCTTTGTGTGGGAAGATAGACTTGATAGAGGTGTGCTTGTCTGGAGCACTGAAAGATAATGAGAGGATCTCTCGTGTGCTGATGGGAATTGTACTGAGTCTCAAGATGAATCTCATCACTGTGGCAGGATCAGTGCTTTGCTGTCCTTGGTAATAAATGTTGAAGCCAGGGAAGTCTGGAGTACAGAAGTCTCCCCAGGAGACCTGCAGATGGTCATCGTCAATGGAAATGGTGATGAAGTTCATGAAACCCAAGTGAAATGAAGAAATGGGTGGTGCTGGGAGGGTGTTATGCAGGTAACGTGGCTGCTGATGGAGCCAGATTTTCTCCTCACACACATCAGTGACTCTAATAAAGCCCCAAACTGTCTTCCACCTGCGAGATCCTGGGCATACATGCAAGTGCACAAACAAAAAACATCTCTTTGATTAACTTTCCCTGGGCCCCATTCTGTGGGTTTACTCCTCATAGGTCGGATTCAGTTGTGCAGTGAGTCCACAGGAGGTGAGGATGTTCTGTGCCTCCCTAAACTGAGACTTTAGCCTGGAAATCCGTGTGACTTTCCTCTCCTGACATAGGAGTGCTTTCAGTTACCCAGAATTGCAATTTAATTATTTGCAATTTAACTGAAGTCAAGGAGTTGCTTGTGTTTGGATCCTGCCTGGGGACATAGTTGCTTATAGTGGATTTATCCCTCCAGGTACAGAGTCACTGAGGTGGCCCTTTGGAGGTTTGGACAATGTGTGTCCATACCCAGTGCATCCTTTAGGCATTCAGACAGACTTTCCTTTCAGCTTGAAACCAGCGGTATATGAACATCATCTAGAGCTGGGGTGTATGAACATCATCTGCAGCCAGGATGGGAGCACACTAACGATCCGCGTGTGCACGTGTGTGCAAGCAGGCTGGAAAAGCATTGCTCCATCCGCAGATGGCTGTGAGGGAAGTAACCACAACACTACAGAGAACCTCTGAAGGCAGTGGGCTGGGGCTTTACAAGCAAAAGAAAACCCCAATGAAAACAAACAGTTCCCGGGCTAATGATCTGCTGCTCGTGTTTTGTGAATGGGGGTGTGGGACAAGGATGCTGGAGAAAGGCAGGAGGGATATGGAGCTGTTTAGCGTGCTCAGTAGCTGGGGGTCTTTTTCCTATCGTGGCTCAGTCAAGTACGACCTCAGGTTTCAACGGCTGGTTAGCCACATCCATTCTGGGGTTTATTTTATTATATTTTATTGTTATTGTTGTTTTGTAACCAGGAGGGCTGCAGTGGTTTCCAGTGTGCTACATCTCTGCAGACCTTGTGAGCCTTCCTGTATAAAGTGGGAAGAAAGGAGAAAGACTGTTTTGAAACGAAGACAAAATAGGGAAAAAAAGAGTGCTGGTATTTGCTGAGGAATGCTCCCCACAATGCTGAAGTTGCATAAGTTCTGTCTTTGTTTCAATCAAAAATCTGCTCTTTGGGTTGAAACAAGGCCACCACTAACAAGGCCAGGAAATAAATTTCCTAATGGTTCGAAGTGAATTTAGGATTTTGATGGAGCATTTGATTCTGGGTATGGTTCATATAGCTGAAGAAACAGAAATACAGTCCCTCCACATAAGCCAATACATACAAAAATGCCACAGCGCAGATGCAGCCCAGGCACCCTTGCCACATGGCTAATGGATTTGAAGGTTCCTCTATGAGCAGGGGAAATGATGAAGTGACAGATAAGAGGACTGAAAGAGAATGACACAAGGTATTTTGCAGCATTTGGAATTAATTTTATGGTGAGATGGATTGATTACAGGCGCTGTTATTGGGCCATACAAATTCTTGATGGCAATGAACCAGCCCAGGCTGAATTTGTCTTAGATAGTGCATTATATAATCCTGTGAAGTTTGCAAGGAGTGTGTTTTCCTATTTGAGGTTTTTCGCCCTTTAATTTCTTCATTTCCTTGGTCAGTTCCTGAAACATTCTCTTTTTTTCTCTTTCAACATTTATCACCTTCAGAACTAGTTCAGGAGCAATGGGCAGCCTGTACCAGTGAGCGTGATGGTTTTTCTGCTGTAGTTCTGTGTCTCAGAGCATGCTTCTGAGGTTCCCGGAGAGATGCAGGTGAAGCTGTTTGCCACAAAGCACAGGTGCTGTGTCTTGCACATTCATTACTGAGCCTCACATCTCCTCTGGCTGTGGGCCCATCCTGCGCTGCACCCTGCCCCTGGAGCAAACCACATCTCTCGTTAATCCAGAGCTGCTTCTCAGAAATGAGTACCCCTATCCTGGGGTCAGATCCCACCCAGCCATCAGACAGGAGCTGGTGGTCAATATTTAGCATGTAAGGGCAGTGATCTTTTCCCATATGTTTCTGGCCGGTTTGGGGCAGACAGACATTCAGCCTGGAGAAGAGAAGGCTCCGGGGAGATCTTATTGCAGCCTTCCAGTACCTAAAAGGGGCCTGCAGGAAAGCTGGAGAGGGACTTTTTACAAGGCCGTGTAGTGATAGGACAAGGGACAATGGATTTAAACTGAAAGAGGGGAGATTTAGATTAGATATAAGGAAGAAATTCTTCACTGTGAGGGTGGTGAGGCACTGGAACAGGTTGCCTAGAGAAGTTGTAGATGCCCCATCCCTGGAAGTGTTCAAGGCCATGTTGGATGAGACTTTGAGCAACCTGGTGTAGTGGAAGATGTCCCTGCCCATTGTAGGGGGGTTGGAACTAGATGATCTTTGAGGTCTCTTCCAACCCAAACCATTCTATGATTCTATGATTTTGAGAACTTCCTGAGTTGGAGGCTAAATCTGCAACAGAGAGCTCAGACCACTCCCGACGCTAAAAAATATTAGACAACTTCATCCTGAAGTGTCTCTGAGTAGCCTAGGTTGGCTTTCCCAGCAGCTGCTAATCAAATTACGCCAACTGAAAGCAATGAAACCCGAAAGGCAAGAATGGAGAGAGAGCAGAAAACCACTATCTGCTGCTTTTGTAAGCAGCTTACCTTTTCTTCCTGAAAGCAATAATTCTTTCTGTCCCAGGTAGTTGAATTTGACACATTTTAGCCATGCTAACCTTTGGCTTTCAACACATCTCTCATATTGTGGTCAATTAGTTTTGAGCAAGGCAAATACCATCTGCAGTTACACTAGTGAAAATAAAATCACACGGGCCATCAGTTCCCATGCTTCAGCCATAAGCTCTCAACAGTTGAGGTCAGGAAGAAATCACACCACTCATAGCAGATGGAGGCTTTGACACCTTCTCCTGTGGCATCTGGAACTGCTGGAAGCAGGATAACAACCCTGCTGGGCCAAATCCTGCCATGGTCAAGAGCAGGTCTTTATGAAGCTTTTTCACTGCAGAGTATTGTTGAACTTAACCACTTTGTTTTCCTCCCTCGTGAAACAAAGCTTATGTGATTGGCACTGAGTACTTTTTGTTCGGGGCTGTGCGGGCAGTTATAGCAAGAGTAGGTCACACAAGAAATGCTTGGCAGAGCCAGAAGTAAAAACCCGGCTGCCTTACCCCAGCCATAGGCAAAAAAGCCAAGCCCAACTTCTGTCTCAGAAAAAAAAACAAAACAAAAAAAAGCCCTTTTTATGAGAGCAGCCCAGAGAGCTTTGCATGGGTGGCAGATGAGTGATTCAGTGTGTGTCCAAGTGCACAGATTTCCTGGACCATGAAGACAAAAAGTGAGGATTCCCTGTCGCTTGTTCTTTCTTCTGTGAAGCTTTGTGCAAATTTCTGCCTCAGTTTCCCCACTTAATATAAAGCCTGATGGTTTTTCCCTTCTTTTGCTCAGTAAATTGAGCTCTCCAGTTGTTACATTGATACTTTCCTTAGAGGTGGCATAGTGTGATTGTCTTGCTTGGTTTATGGCAAGGAAGAAAATATGCCTCTTCCTCTCCCAGCTTCTGACAGGTTGTGCCATGGCCAGGAGGAGCATCCTTGCACCATCAACTGCGCCAGAGGCTTCTCCTCTTGGACAAAGCCAGGTGGACTTGTGAGGTTCCGCCTGCCTCTAACGACTGCCCTCGGATGAGATTGGCAGGTTTCCTTCCCTTAATCATGTAGAAAGGACTCGACAGTCTGTATTACAGCTTTACAAGAACACAAGCTTGCAGGGAATTTTATAGATTAAATAAATCTCTTTCAAGGAATGCCAAGACTCTAGGACACTTGAGATTTGGGGTTTGAGTGTGTATATATTTATTTGTATATATTTATATGATTCTCTGTTTCCATATGAGTCCCTCTGTGGAATAGTAATGATCCTGCAGATTCCCTGCTTTCATGACCGCCTTGAAATGTCGATACATTAAACTGCCTGAGCAAGATGCTGATGCCCTCCCATCTTCTCCTCCGGGGAGAGCATGCAAGGAACCTGAACTTAATGGTGCAGCCAGCTGGTGTGCTGGTGTGAAGCCATTGCTTCCCCAAGGAGGGAAGGTTACAGGCCTAATGAGCATCCAGCAGCAAAAAGCATATCTAAGAGTTTCTGGGTGGTAATATTAACACTTTGGTAATGGCTTAGAGGAAAGCCCTAAGTCCTCTTGGGCCTGTCTTCTGCCCGGTCGAGAAACCGCGGAGCTCAGATGAACGTTGTTCCAGCTGGAACGGAGCCTCCAAAATTCTCTGTCTTGGAGAGGGGGAGAGGCGAAGGAGAGAAGTGAACAGTCAATAGGGAAGGCAAGATGGAAATGTCAGAAGATTCGAAGAGAGGCATGAACCTCTTTTGCTCTCTGGATGCTGCTGAGCCACCCTTTTCAACTTGAGCTGTTCTCAAGAGGAAATGGGAGGGAATCCAAAGTTGTGCTTGTGTCTTCACAAAAGTTCCCGAAGGGCATGTCTTCACATACAGACGCAAAGACACACACGCACATTTCCAGATCTCTGTCTTGCACACTTCATGCGCTCAGGACTGTCTTGCAGGGTCGTGCTGTCAGTGTTTCCAACAAAGACCACTACGTTTGCCAAGCAGTGCACGGATACAGCTTGGAGAACACGTTTTTGTTTAAACAGCAAAACAAGCGAATAGTTTCCCCATTCCTTCCCTCCTCCTGTCTGCAATTCAAGTGGACTCCTAGTCCTGGGGTATTATTCCTGGCTGAGAGGGAAAGTTTATATGAGTCCCTTGTTACTGCTCTTGGCAGCTCATCACACTATTCCTGTAATACTGCAGCACAGGTCTGGCTGGGGAGCAAAGCGCAAAAGAAGATGGGAATTTGGGAGAACCAAGAAATGCTTTGGGTCAGGAGCAATATACCATGAGGGGAGATGGAGATGTGGAGGTGGGTTGAACAGATGAGCTCCTTCAAGCTTGCATCCAGTTCATACCCTGGGCTGGAGAGAGAAGCACTGGGCAAGGAGGAGACAGAAATTGCCTCTTGGAGTGTTTTGCCCAGGTAAACCTCTCTCCAAGTATATCCATTTTCAAATGTGTAAGTTCCTGAAAAAAAAAAACAAAAAAAAACAATCAACAAGGAGGCAAATTGTTGCCACTTGTACAAGACTTGAAGTACAAGGCATTAGGTACAGCCAAGGAGAGTTGGATTTGACCTTGCTGAGGTCTTTTCTAGCAGGAGAGGGGGGAGAGATTGGGCAAGATGTCAAGCTTCCACTGGAGGAGATTTTTCAGGGGAGATTAGGCATGCATCTGTCAAGAACTGGATTATGTTCTGCAGTTCCATATTAGACCAAAAGATATCTCTGCATTACAGATCCAAGGAGACTAAACTGTGGGCTGCCAGCAGACATCATGGTGATGGTTCTCACAACAGCAGAAGACTGCTTAGGTGATACACCTAGATAACCCTAACAGAGCATTCTCCACCATCCCAGGTGATTTGACTGGGGTGAGGTAGAGGAAGGTCATTGTATCTGAACACCTAAACCGTGCATACCAGTCAGGCATCAGTTTTCTGTACTCAGCCTGCAGCACTGATCTAGGCTGCTCAAGCTCTCCTCTTGCACTGTTGTAGCTTCTACAGAAGGTCTAGATCAAAAATAACCTCTAGGCAATTGTGTGTGCGTGTATGGGGGAGGAAATCCTGCCTGATCCTGAAGACATCTGAAGTCCTGAAACAAAAGGGTTTTGTTGCATCCCTTCCTGCAAGCAGGGCCAGGATTAAGACAGAGTATGTCAGAGTCAGGTCAAATTACCCCATTCTCCTCAGCCCCATAAAAGATGAGAAGGAAAACACAGTCATTTCAGTTGCAAGAGGGGCAATGATGATCATCCAGCCTGATACACTGAAGCTGGTTTAAAATATGCTTTCTCAAGAAGATATCTGCTCCCTGGATTTATGTTTTTGATGTTAATTACCCAAGACAGTAACTCCCTGGCCATTCAGATTAGCTGCATGTTTCATAAAGAATGCAAACTTGAGACATTTTCTTCCAAAGTGTTAGCCTGTGTAGTCTGTGAGTCATACTGTATTTAACTGCCATAATCCAAAATCACTCCTGTGGTTGCACCTGTGAAGAATCTGGCCCTGACTTGGTGCCTGTTATATGCACGTCGAGTTTCTGCTTTGAATAACACAAATGGGAATGGGATTCAGCAATTCAGGGCAATCACTGAATTTTGAAAGTGTTGCCAGCAAGGGTTTTAAAACTTCAGCTCTCTACCACCCAAACCTCTCTTTTGTGTCTTTGGGAAGGATGCTTGACATCCTGAACATCTGTTTTATAAGGCAGGTTTGCCCGTGAACTTGTGTGGCTTTCATGGTAATTAATTTTAATACAAGCACCCCTGTGTATTTGCAGAGCTGTAAAAATATGGTCAGATCAAAAGCATTTGATTTTACCTTTGGATGAACGCTGAAGCCAGCACTTCAGGGAAAAAATGAATGTTGGGTGTGATCTGTGCGGTCTTTGCTCCTTGTACAAGACGCAGCATGAATATTGAGTGGTAAAAGAGAGGCCTTCTCCCCTCTAAATTTAACTCCCATGTAAATGGAGTGATTTCACTTGTTCTCATGAGCCAAGGATGGGGCACAAAGGATTTAATCCTTCCTTCCTTCCTTCCTTCCTTCCTTCCTTCCTTCCTTCCTTCCTTCCTTCCTTCCTTCCTTCCTTCCTTCCTTCCTTCCTTCCTTCCTTCCTTCCTTCCTTCCTTCCTTCCTTCCCTCCTTCCTTCCTTCCTTCCTTCCTTCCTTCCTTCCTCCCTCCCTCCCTCCCTTCGTCCCTCCCTCCCTCCCTCTGTCCCTCCATCCCTCCATTAGCACAGCCCACGGTGCTACCAGGGCCTGGAACACGCAATGCAGTAGTGGCTGGGCTTGTTCATGCTTGTGTTTGTTTCATTTTCTGAAATTATGTTTGTTTTCTCCCCTCCTTGGTAAAGCAGTGGTTCGTGCTGGACCTCAGGACCTGCTGGGGGGCAGAATGCGTGCATTGGAAAGGAACAGTGAGCAGGGCTTGAAGCCCTGGAGAACAACGCACCCCTTGCAACCTGCCGGCTTGAGCCTTGCAAAGTCGCAAAGCCAGGACTTGCCGAGTCACAGCATGGCAGCTCAGCCGTTCTGGGAGTGATGACTCAGCAGTTTAAAGGGTTGAGTCTCAGCAGTTCTTGAAGTCACAACCCACGTAGGCATAACCCTTGAAGACACTGAGTTCTGACTGTGAGCGACCACATCCTCCTTTTTTCACTGGTTTACCTCCTTTTCCATGGTTTACCTTCCTGGGACAGGACGATGGGAACACAGGGCTGCCAGAGATCTCCTCCATCACTGCATCCAGGCTCCTGCTTTCTTTAGCAGACTAATTATTTTTTTCCTAATTGCTATTAGAGGTATTATTATCATTTAAGCCTGTATGATATATAATTATGCAGTTAGGATAATGATGACACTAACAACAGATATTACAACACCTTCTTCCGTCCCACACCCGGGCAAGAGAAATGAGACGGGTCCCGGATGAAAGAGGAGGGAAAGAACAAATCTGGCGCTCTCCCCCTTCCTCTGCAAAGTCCTGTGTGGCAGACATCTCAGGCTGAGCTTGGATTTTCAGCCTGAAATCCCGTTAAGCCCCTGATCCCTCTAGCAGGGAGCAGCGATGACACTGTAACCCAGGGCAGCGGAGCAGCGGCCGGGAGCTTCAGGCCTGGGGTATTAAATCAAAGCTTTCGTGCTGGGTTTGGGTAATCCGAATGGGCACCGTTCCCTTTTGTTCAACAAGCTTGAGGGGGCTGGTGCTCAGTCATTTTACTGGACTGGGAGAACAAAAAGACTTTTAAAAGAACTAATAATAGCCATATTAATAATACATCTGGAGAGTATGTCATAAATTAAGGGACCAAATGCCTTCGGAGCGAGGCCCTTGCCCATGTGAAAATCTCTCTGTTGCCGTTCTTCATCAGAGGATAATTTATGCATTTGAAATAAAAATTAAAATACTTCCTGCTAGGAGAGGGGAGTACAGAAACTGCAAGCATCCCAGCTACTTATGCTTCCCTTTACTGCAGCAATGGGTGGTCATCAAAGCCCCAAATCTCACTTTTGGCTGGGAGGAGGACTTGAAGCCGTCCCTGGAGAAAGCCACGTCCATGGCTGCAGCCCCCACTTAGGAGGTTGTTTTAGGGCATGTCCAAATGAAGAGCCAAATCCTGCATTACTGGAGCTCCACAAGAAGTCAGGGGCGTTGTGCCTGGATGCACTATTGGTCCTACACTTGGTGGTGGGCTCCACCACCTCCCAGATGAAGGTCGCTCCAGAAGCTGCATGTCACACATGACCATTTGCATTCAGGCAACTTGGAAAGGACAGATGATGTTAGGCTGATCTGGGAGTGTCTGAAGCTAATGGTCCAGGAAGTTTAGTTGTTCCAAAGATGAGGCTTAGACCCGGGGGAAGATCTTACCTCAATGTTCATGAGGAGTGGGATGGGATTGACATTTCAGGCTCCTTTGCACTGGTAGCCAGGCTTCTTGTTTTGCAAAAGTTTCTTGGGAACTGTGATGGGGTATCTGATGGAAGACTGAAATATTCCATGTCTCCAAAATTTTTTCCGTCCCACAAGATACCCGTAGCCAACACCACTTCCCGACTCCTAATGGATCACTGGATTGGAGGGATGTCCATCCAGACAGCTATACTGCATGTGGGTGTATTTGATGTGCTGCCATCAAGTGCCTTCTGATCAGAAGCCAGCTGGGATATAGAGTAGTTTTGGCTTTATTTTCTAAGACATCATTAACAGTAAGTCTGGCTTTTGATGGAGCTGGACCTTGCCTCCAGCTGGACATGAGAGGAAGCAAAAATGCAGGTGACGGTAGTACGCAAGACAGAAGTTGTTTCAGGACAGTCTTCCCTGGAGAAGCTTGTCTTTGTGAAGTGTGTAGTTATGCTCGGAGACAGCTGCTTGTCAGCTACCAACGCAGCAAAGGCTTGAGCCTGAGTCTCACTTGGGCTGCAGCCAGGTTGGCTGGAGAGGATCCACGCATCAGGCAAAAGTGGAAATGCCCTCAGCATTGCAGCAGAGTTCAGCTTGGAAGACATCTCCAGAGGTCTCTAGTCCAATCCGTCAGTGAAAGCAGGGCCAGCTTTGAAGTTACAACCCCTCTACATGCTCCCATTAGCATCTGAGTCCATTTCAATCCAAGTAAGCTGCGGTATCTTTCAAGTAGTGGATGTGGGCTAGTTCTGCGCATTTGGAGAGCGATGGGTTTGGGAGTGCTCTGAGGCACAGCTGAGCTGGCCAGTCCCAGCACCATCTCCAGCACGTGGCTGTGCATCTGTGAGGAGGTCATCTCTGGGCTGGAGCAGCTGCAGCTGGAAGGGAATGAGTGAGCACAGCCATCGGGACCACTCTTGCTCTCCAGGGACTGGAGTTAAAACTGCCAACACAGAAAGAAAACATGGAAGGGGAAAAGAGAAATCAAGTTAACATGCATGAAGTCCATGAGAAAGCTGGGGACAGAAAAAACTCAGGTTTTGGGAGTGATGGGCCAGGAATTGTCCAGTAGGTGAGGTCACCTCTCTGGTGTGGCATGCTCTGGCCATGCTCTTCTCCATGAATTCTGCCCAGGTGTCCTGCTTCCCCATGCCCAGCTGGGCTTCAATGTACAGCTTGATGGCTCCAGTCAACGAGCCTCCAGGGAAAGAGGAGATGTTTCTGCTGGAGAAGCCCCATCTATGCTTAGAAAGATTCTTCTTTTTTTTTTTTTTTTTAGGAAGAGGCTAAGAAGGTTAATCAAAGAAAACAGGAGGCATGGGTGAGCATTACACGTGGCAGCACTGGGCTGGGGCTCAGCAGAAGTGGTTTCTGATGCTAGCTAGGCATGGGCATGTCACCCTGACCTCCCGTGCCTCAGTTTCCATGTCTCTAAAGTAACACCCAGGTGTTATTGCTGTGCGTGCTCGCTCACACTGTGCTGAGGCCTCCTGTTTCGTGGCATTCAGGACATCTCAGTTCTCCTGCAGTTGTCTGGCCCTGGGCAGCAGAGGCAAGGGTAGGGTCTAATAAAACTTGGTGTTGACTTACGCTTGGCAGTTTAGTTGTCAGATAGAGATCAGCAGCACTACAGCTGAATAAGGGCATGGATGGGAGTTTTCTTCCATGAGGAATGACTTTGGGCTTAGGGACGGAGCACAGAGAGGAGAGGGTGTAGCAAGGATGACCGATGTTCCTACAAGTGGAGAGGAGAGGAGACGTTTCTGCTGGTCAGTGCTGTGCTGGCTGTCTTAGGGATATCTTAGGCACAGGTTTGTGCCTTCACTGCCATTTCCAGCAGAGCCCACATGTTTCTTTTCCGTAACAGAGACAAAGCATTGCAATACACACATTTTGTTAAGCTGGCACCATCTGATCAGAGCAAGAGCCATCTCTGCTGGGAGCGCTTCCATCGTCCCTGCATGCTTCTGCTGTTGTCCCTAAATGCAGGTGACACCTGGGACTATGCAGGGTGGCTGCAGTCAGAAGAGAAAGTCCCTTCTGCCTGAAATCTGATAGCATGTTGTCAGGCACGCTGATATAAAACAGGACACTAGAGACATCAGGCACGGGTCGTCTACAGGGACAGAAAATGGTAATACAGGTGGCTAGGAGGTTTTATTTATTTTTTTCCTATCCCTGTACTGTTTTTCTGAGATGTGTATCATGCCCTGGGAGCACTGAGCAGCGTTCACGCCAGCCCTTTCTGGTCGCTGCGCTCTGAGCATCACACTGAGCAAACACAGAAATCACCGACGGTGCTCGGTGACTCTCGCTCCGGCCTGACCTCTCGGGCTGGAGATCTCTTTGGTGAAAGTCTGCTATGTGTTAGCAAGTAACTGTTCAAACACAGATGCTGCTGGTGTCAAGGAGGCTTTTTGCTCAGAAAGTACAGACAAATATTGATCCTCTATTGAGCCTGGAGAGCAGGCTGGAGCCGCGCAGCGACGTGCGATAGTTGCTGAAAGAGGTCCCACAGCACAGGAATTGAGGATACTAAAGGGCCTCTTGTTTGCTGATCAGGCAAAGCTTGACGTGTGTCTAATCCCCCCGGCCAGTGTGGTCACGGGGGTTTAGCTTTAACCAATTTCTAATTAAAAGTGTTTACAGATGAGCGCTTTATTTACCCAGCATTAATTATAAAGGGCTTTACTCTAGCGGGGAGCAAACGAGTTTCCTGTCTGCTGCTCCTTGCTGGGAGCTCGCTTTCCTCAGAAGGTCCATAATAAAGTTATTATAAGGACAGTCTTTGTGATGAGATCCTGAGCAGATGGGGGCAGGAGAGATGGCAGCGTTTCCACCACACATGCGGCCGCCGCCGTCACAGGTTTAGGAGTCCTCTTTCGCCGTGTTTTCTGGACGCTTGCCAGCCACCATCCAAGACCTTCTGGGTCCAGAAGGCGTTAGGTTAAACCCTGGTGTAATCACGTATGAAGTTACACATGTGTAAAATGAAAGCAGGAGGATATTGGCTGGTTTAAGATGCTCTCTGTGGTTGGGAAAGGGCTGGGTGTGCAGGGGGGAACTCGGGATCACGGCTCTGCGGGTCTGTGTGTGTCCGTAATAACCAGCAGCGTGTCTCCCGGCAGTTCGAACTGAGCAAAATGCTAAGTATTTTTTCATGTTTAGCTGTTTTTTTTTTTGTTTGAGCAAAAAGAAGGTTTTTCCTCCACACCATGCCCATTTTGACAAGATTTCTCAGAAGAAGAAAAGCCAGTTGAGAAATTTTTATCGCAGGTCAATGTGACCTTTGGTTCTGAAAAGAAGTAGTTCATTTTAAAATATAAAATTTAACAAATTATTCTTTTTTATTATTTTCTATAAATTTTGTCTATATTTCTCTACTATTTTTTCTACACGTTTTACTGTGTGTTTTAACAGCCTGTAATTCTATACACATTTGTAACAAAAAAGCTTCCAGAACTGCTGTTCTTGAGAAATTTTGGTTCCTGGGAACGCAGGCTCCAAGATGTTGACATTTCCCACACAGCTTGCTGTTCTGGCAATTTTAGCGATAGCCAGCGCTGCGTGCAGAACTGCTAACAGTGTGTGTGGGAATACGGGATCAGGTGGTAAGAGCCAGCTTCAGCCTCCTCTCTCTCTCTCCAGTCGTGTCCACTGATGGATTAAATAAGTAGTTTTGTTGGACTTTTCGTCCCTTTGTCAGACTTCTTAGTGCTATGTAAAATTCATTCTTTAACTGGTAAATAAATGATTTCTTCAAAATTCAAAAGAGAAATTCCAGATCCTGTAGCCAAGTACTGACATACAGACAAAAAAGACTAATTCTGTGTATTGCTTGTATACGTCTATGTTGAATTCAACTTTTTTTTAAAAAATGCTGCCATGACATCATGCCCAGGAAAAAAAAATAGTTAGTTATTCCCTTGTGAGTGTAGTGTTGTGATTCAGATGGCTTTTCTTTAAAGTACTGAGGAGCATTCATCTTGAGAGAGAGAGACATTCTGGTAAGGAAGCATATTTGCTCATGCATAGCACATGCGTTTTAGGAGCAATCTGTAAAACTTCTGCCTTGTGTTTCTTTCATAGTCTATACACAATTTATTTCTTACCATGATCCAGTACACAGCCTTGCAGTGGTTATGTTTAAGCCCTCTCAGTCTTACTGCAAAATATCATCCTTTAAGGAATATGGGACAAGAAGGGAGGATCCGGGGCACATCATTAAAGAACCTCATAAATCTGTGTATCGCAGATCATTTTGGCTTGCTATACCCCTGCTGCGTTTGCTACACTGTGGACCAGTTCCTCCCCCTGTCTCTCTACCAGGAAGGATGCTTTTGGTGATGACGTCAGCTTGGGGGGAGCGCTTCCTTGCTTGCACACATCTCCCCGTGTTACCTGAGCAGACCTGGAGAGAGATGTTGGCCCGTGGTGTGAGCTTGCTGTGTCTGAGACGAGAGGCTTTGCCCAGGCTTTACTTCCCTGTGAATTTGCATAAGGCTGTTTGATTCAGCTCAGTGGTTCCCTGGTGATCCTTAGGGTAAAGTTGTGTTCTAGGCTGGTGCCCTGTCTGCAATGAATATGCCTGTGAAAGCCCGATTAATGCCAAATTATACTTGAGGGAAACCGTTACCTTCGGCTATGATATTGTAAATTATTGAATGGTGCAGAGAAAATTACCACATGGTCCTTCTAAAAATACCTGCCTCTGTCATAGTCATACAGAGCTTCAAAAGGTTTATTGAGGGGGACTGGGAGATTAATTTCCGTTAAAGATACAATTTCCTTATTTTAGAAAAAAAATCATAATTTAAATGGTGCTGTAAAAGCTAAGTTAAAAATAAAGGGGAATCGTATGAGTTCAGGGCCATGTGCTCACTGCAAAACTTGCTAGGCTTGTGGTATTCTAAAGCAAGCAAGCGAAGGTGGGATTAGGGACTGGTGATGGCACGTGAGACCTTTGTTTGCTCTGGTTGCAGTGCAGACACGCTTCATGTCTTGAAACCCACAGAAGCCAGCGATAAGCCTGAAAAACCAGGTGATGTGGTGGGGCCGAGCAGAGCGGTGCCAGGAATGACGGGGACAGCAGGCTGCAGGCTCCCCGCTCTCCATCGCTCCAGAGCTGGGTCATCTGCGCATCTACTGCAGGGCCTTAGAAATTACCTGAATTGCACTGAATCGATCAGCTCTTTCTGGAGAATCGCCCATTTAGTGAAATGTACCCCATGAGAAATACCTCCTGGCAGTAGCTGCCGGGTACCAGTATGGTTTGGGAGCAGAGTAGTTACCAGCGGGGTCCGAGGTGGGATTGTGCTGGGCACTAACTCAAAATGGCAAGGGAGCTGTTTTGCCTGACAGGTTGTCCTCAGTAGGTACAAACCTGGTCTGTAAGGACAGACCAAAGACCAGCTCTCCATCCCACGCCGAATGCAGGCAGATTGGTCGCTGGCTTGGTGAGTGAGTTGGCTTTGAGCATCTGGCCCTGGCAAGCAAGACAGTAAGCAGATGAGCAGAGGTGGTGAGAAGTACCTTTCCTTTAGGAAAGTCCTTAACGTGGTGTTAGCAACACAGGATGCTTTATTTTTACCTCCGCAGTAGCCAGGCATCTTGGCTTCTTTAACTGCGAGTGGGGCCTCAAGTCCCTTCATGAGCAAAAATCCCTGAACTCTAATCCCACCTGCCTTCGGCTGCTTTTTTGTATTTTTAATCTGACATGGAGGCCCTTTAGCCCATGTGAGCCTGCGAGTCTTAAAGACTTTCCCCACCAGTTTACAGACTGTAAGTAATGGTTTTGTCAGTCCTTCACTGTAGGACCTCAGCGAAAAATCATTTCACATGCAGGTCCATCATACACCCCAAGCCTTGTCTGAGACTTGCAGGGTTTCCTTGACGGCCCCGTGCTGCCTCCCCTCCTCCCTCTCACTCAGGACGTGATTTCGTTTAAAACGATGGTGAAAGATGTGAAAGGAGATACACACAGCAAGTTGTACAGCCTTCCAGTCTGTCAGCATGCCTTAGGAAAAGGAGAAAAAAAGACAATCATGGGCAGGAGTATTGTAACCTGAGAATCAGCAAATTCAGTATCTTCAAAATTAGGGGTTAGTTTTGGTAGGCAGAGAGAGGTTGGGACAGTGATCCAAGGTTTTATGAATGTGAACACTCCCTGACAATGGCAACATTGAGATCTTGGCCCTAACCAAGAACCAGGCACCTTCATTCTGCAAAACTGAACTGGATATTTGAAAAGGTTCATAATGCTTTACATTTTGACAGCACTTCTTCAATTCAGACACCATCTAGGCATTAATAAATAAGACCTCTTCACATCCTTACTGCGAGTAGAACTACATGGCGAATGGATTTTCCAATTTGTTGAGGTTTTGGGAAGCAAGCGAAAGAAACTTTGTTCCATGTTGGAACAAAAAAAGCAGAATTGTGTTTGGGACATTTGAAACATTTTCAATATATTCAAAGCACTTCATTCAGGTTTCAACCCCTTATAATTTAATAGAAAGTAGAGTCTATTTTAAAGCAAGTAATTTTGCAGGAAGAAACCGAACTTCTCAGTGGAAGTATGGAAACAGACCATTTGAATCTTAAAAAAATATTTCCGTGAATTTTTCCAGTAAAGAAATATTTTCATAATGACTATGATTTTATTTTTAAACCGTTTAATTAAACCAAGAATTTTTCTAAAGAAAACTACACCTCCAGTTCATACCTTCTGTCAGCTCTGTCTGTTTCTTGTCTTCTCAGGCTGTTCCCCTTCTTGTCAGATCTAATTCACAGCCGTGGTCAAGTGTAATCCCTTGGTTTTCCTTTTTATCCCAGGGAAGCATCTTGCATAGCCACCACAGTTAAGATGATCTCCTTAGATGTCCCTTTTCCCAGGGGACAGCTTCAGGCATTGGCCTGTGACTGTTGAAATTCCATTGTTGGCTTCAGAATATTTTATGGTGAAAGTTTAATGAAAACTGATGCGTTTCCGTGGAAATTTTCCAATTTTAACCAATAGGTATTTTCTAACAAAGAACATTTTATCAAAAATATTCCTGTCCAGTTTTCCTGCCTCTGACCTCAATTAGGTCTTTAAAAAACACAGACACAAACAACACGTGTGTAACTGGATAACAGCATTTCAATAGTCTAGTAAGAGGATGAAATCTGAAAAAGACCAGGAGAAAACAGGGAGACCACTGTTGTTTTTGAACGAGGTGGGGGAACACATTCAGAACCTCGCAGCCCTGAAGATACAAGATCTGCACTTGTCCGTGCGCGCGTTTCTGTGCGGGCTGCCACGTTCAATCAGAGAAATCACCCAGGTCGATGAAATTTATGAAGTTGCCCAGTGATGGGTCTGCATTGTAAATAAAGGCAAATTAGCTGGCAGTGTGTTAGCACATATTTCACGTGTGTCACGGTGTAATAATGAACCTTGTATCAAAGTCTGCAACACCATCTGAGTTTTATATGCCCCATTTCCTACATGTTTTGAACAGTGGAACCAATTTATAATGTAATGATTTTTCCATACATAATTTCTTTCTTATGATTTCCATAACTTGGAGCTTTTTACTATGAGTAGGGCTGAAGGCAGCCTCATAAAGGATATGAAAAGAGGGCTGGCTAAAGTGTCTCATAAAAAAATCGCTCGAGCATTCGCTAGTGGCTCTCTATGGGTTTGATTGTGCCTTGAATTTTGGACCATGCCAGGAGCCAGCAACCTGCATTTCCAACTGCGTTTGCACCATGCAGCCTTTCGTACCAGGAGCAAGGCGTTGCTCTTTGCCGGTGGGAGACGGGAAAGTGGGGGTCGGTGGGCCAGGAGGAAAGGGGGAGCTTGGCTACCTTTGCTCGTTCACTGGCCAACAGGGAGGAATAGAAATTTACTCCCGGTTTAAGCCAATCTGAGGACGTGTTGATGAAGTGGTTAGAAAAGCTCGGTGTGGAGCCAGAAGCACAAGTACGTGCCCTGGTCTCAAGCTGGCCTCTGTCTCCTGTCAAAGATAAAAATAAGCTGTAAAAGCAGCTGGGTATTAAAGGGGAGTTGGATATGTTGTTTGCTGTGTCGCTCCGCCGGGTACTGTTAATGCAGGATTTGTCTGAGTTGTGCTGGACAACTGGATGGGGCGGGTGGAGAGGGGAGCGTATCTGCTCCAGGGGAGCAAACTGTTTTCTCTGTTGGCATCACTTTGTGAGCATCTTGGAGTCAGATACAAACCCACCATTTTTAGGCAGGTGAGACAATTTAGCTATAAAAGCTCACCTGGTGGTCAAGGGACATCCTGTGCTCTACGAAGACAAAGAAAAAAAAATACAGAAAGGAGGAGGAAAACCCCAAATATTTGTCTCATCCATTTCCAGACAAAATCCTTCCAGTTTTGTTTCCAGTTTGAAAGTAGCCATTTAGGAGGAGTTTTAATCTAAGCAATTTAAGAAAAGGAAAACTTTCAATACTGAAGTACTTCATTTTAGGCCTGAAGAAATGGTGTCATTTGACCTAAATGAAAATTTTGCTGTGGTTTTAATTTCATGGAGGTTTCCCCACAGATCTCCTCCAAAGCCAGCCTAGGCTGAACCAAAACACTCTTTTCATTTCCACCTGTTTCTACCAGCAAATTGAAAAATCGGTGCATTGTCTGCAAATCGCAGTATCTTCTGCTGCTACTCCTGATGTGATGCTGTGTATCCATCATCTTTGCTCACTGCTGTGCACCTCTGGGATCCATATATCAGGATTTTTTTCAAACATTGTAGGTGAGCTGCCTTACCCCTCTCACCTCACTGACTTTTCTTCCTGGACCCCCATCTCGTGTGCAGTATAACAAAATCTCTGCAAAAGCAGCCTCTGAATCAAAGCCACTCCCAGATCACTGTTTTGCTTTGGAAACATGGTCCTGCCTCTGTCAAAGCTGTAATCTTCAGTATTACCAAGGGAAAACTTACACAGATGCATGCTTTCTTCCCACCCCTGGGATGAGGTTAGTTGAAAGCAGGTGGTTGTTTAGCTGATGCAGGTCTTTTGCCCAGTGCCTCCGTCCTTGCGCAGGAGGATGCTGAGGGATCAGGTGGAAGGGGGGAGAGGCAGGTGGGGAATGGGGAACTCCTGGCCTAAGAAACAACAGTTTCATAAATCTGTGGCTTTAAATCCTTTGATTTGTGTACTTCATATCTCTGCAGGATCACTTCAGCCAAGGTCAGCTTGAGAGTTTACTTTTTTTCTCTCTTTCTTTATTTGGTAAGCTTTCTTACATGTAATTAGTCTGGAAAAAAAAGAAATTGAAGGATGTCATTTATTTCTCTGTGCAACTCCCCTGGTGACTGTATATCCTGCCAGTACTGCAATCTAATCTTGGCAGAAGTTAAGAAACTGTCTGTTTAACGCATCGGATGATGCAAGTTTTGCCCTCACTAACAAGCATCACAGAAAACAAAGTAACCGGGTTAAAGACAAGAACATTCAAATATTGCTTCCTATTGTTTTCCTCATTTTGTATTTCCAAAGTTTCCTTTTGGAAGAGGGAAGTCTTTTATGCAGGTTCTGGATATTAGGTTGTTCATTCAATTAGGGAGAAATTACATGTTGATAGGAGCTGTGTTTTGGGCGTGGATGTGGTTGGACAGTGATGGCAATCTGCTCTGGAAGCCACTGGAGCTTCGGTTCTGTGTGAGGGGGACTGAAGCCCTGTGAGATGGGTAAGGAAAAGCAAAACTGCCTTAGAGAAAATACAGGTTCTTGAGTAATCTCTGCTCTGTTTAGAAATTGATGTGGACAGTGTGCCTGTGTGGATTGGGCGTTCCTCCTAATCGATACATCTGCCGGATGCTAATGACGTCCTTTTCCTAGAAATGTATTACTTTTAATCTGGAGTAATTAGTATTGTGGGTTCATGCCATGTGACTTTTGTCTCAGCTGGATAAATAGCATGAATTACTTTCCCCTTTCAAAGCCGCTCAGCTCCAAATACCCATTTAATCTGACTTTATAAGTTAATAAATCACTCACAATAATTAAGCATTAGCTCCATGTGCCAGCAGAGCTCTGGGGAAGGCGAATGCATTGGTGCAGTCCTCTGTCTTACA
Source organism: Tauraco erythrolophus (assembly GCF_009769465.1). Lineage (NCBI taxonomy): Eukaryota > Metazoa > Chordata > Aves > Musophagiformes > Musophagidae > Tauraco > Tauraco erythrolophus. The sequence goes on along the minus strand of NC_141474.1, from coordinate 26,609,213 downwards.
AACCTTTTCTCACCAGAATGATCTTTCCCGGGGTGCTCAGAGCCCAGCACTGCTGTGTTTGCTGGGGTTCGGATGGGACTGTGTGCAAGCCGATGGCTGGCCGCTCAGTGAGGGTATATCCTCCCGGCAACTGGCAATAGCTGCGGCTGTTTGCAGGTCCCTGAGTGTGCTGAAGGAGGAAAAGCCCTGGGCTCAGGGTTTGCTGGTCACAGAGGTGCTTGGAAGCTTTGCTGTAGCTTAGGCTTAAAGGTGGGGAGAAAGGGGACTGTATCTCACCTGGCTGTATCTCATCATTTAGGAGCTAATATGGTTGAAACAGTTTCCTCAGCAGGCAATGAAGAGGAGACATGTATAGTCCACATATCCAAGACACGTTGAGAATGTGTTTGCTTTTTGCTGAACAGAGGTAGGGCCTGGAGAGCTAATCCCATGTGTCCAGGTTATATTTATGCAGAGCCGAGCTGGGGTGTTTACCCACACTTCAAAATCGCTCCTGCCTGGCAGCGTAGGTGTTCTCGGGAACTGGCTGCATGAGTTCATGCATTTCGTAGCTATCCCAGCCTGAAGCCAAGGTGCACTTGCAGATCCGTGCTGAAGCTCTATAGTACACAGTCAGGTTTTTTGAGGTATCTGAGCTGCTATGATGTGCAGATTTGCCTTCTGTATTTTAGGGAAGATGGTGTGAGTTGAGTATGGGTTTCCCAGACAAGCCATGCATACCTTGAGCACTGGTTGTAGCAGCCAGTTCAATATCAAACATGTCTTGACAGTCAGTGGCTCTTTGCCTTCTCGTATCGTGCAGTTGCTGCATCTTTGGCCACAGGATTTTGAAAGGGAGCATCACCTGGCCTCAAACTGTACCCTCTTGGTTAACATGATGGTCTGTACTGGATAGCACTCGGCAATTGATAATTTATTTTTCAGAGATGCTGAGCATCCTCTTTCACTCTGAGTCTGAAGACTCCAGCTCAAACTGTGTCCACAAAGACTTATGCCTCTGGATTAGTGTTTGCCTCTTACCTCCAGCCCCAAAAGCTGTAGGTGCAAAGTCGTAGGTCGCTTTTCAGTCCCAAACCTTTTCCCTTGATATAACCCCCTTGCTCCTACCACACACTGTTTGGCTTTGCTGCGAGCAGAGATTTATACACAGGAAATGGAGAATATGACATTTTGTTTGTGCCTCTGTGTATGTGTAATATCTTTAATATAAAACTAGTTGCCACTTAGTTATACAGGCTAAAGACCTCCATTCAGTGCGTTGTATACAATTTATGAGTCTTGGGTCTCCCAGACATGCATTACAGCTGTGTGGCAACACCCAGGTGACTAACATTCCTTTTTAATTTAATTTCCTTACATAAATAGCTTCATTAAGGATCAGTTATTTGGGCAGAGAAAATACTATTTGAATAGGTCAGACTAAGCCATTGAATTTAGGACTCTGCTACTGTTAGAGCTGAGAGCAGCACCAGACCTCAGTGTCACCCTCCTGTTCGACAGTTTGCTTTTGCCTTTAGACCAGGATCTCTCCAGTGAAGGTGGTAGACTTATTTCAGAGTTAATTCAATATGCAAGGTAGGATTGGAGCTTTTATGGGAGTAAGACTAAGGAGGATATTTTCAAGATCGACCCTTTTGCTGGGATTTCCAATTTGTTCATTTTTATCTCTTTGATAAGAAGAAGTTCCTTTGCTTGCAAAGTTGGTTCACATAGCACCTAGAAGATCGATTCTTGTCTTTGAACCTCTAGTTTTACATCTGGAAACGAATGGAAATCAGTGAGACATTACTGAACTCCTTGGGAACCTCCTGTCAGTCACCTCGAGGAATGCTCTGCTGCTCTCCGTAAGCATGGGGTGTAGACGCCTTAGGGCTGGCGGGACTCGGGTCCCAGGCAGCAAAGGGGAGGGGGAAGCACTGGAAATAGGCTGAACAGGGAGGTATCTTTTAATTCCTTGCACCCAGATTTTCAAAGCTTACACTGCATAGCTGCTGTCAAAATATCCGTGCAGTCTGCAAAAGCAAATTAGGCAATAATTCCTAACTGATCATAGAAAAATTATCTTCAGGCTCTCATATTAGGGAGTTTTTCCATGATACTACATTAACTTACCTATTTCACATGAGCAGAAATACAATTCATATATCAAATTAACATAAAGATCACTTTCTGAGTTAGCCAAGACTTCTTCCCCCAGAAACGCCACCACATTACAAGCCTCCAGGCTTCCTGCTTCCCGCTCCTGCCAAAATTGCAAAACCTTGCCAGAAAGGTGAATATTGCTGACGGCTTTGGCATTTCCAGGCTATCTCCACAAGATTATACTGTTAAAAGTGTATTCCGGGAACGCAGGAAATCGTGAGGGAAGTTGGACATTTACATAGCTCTGCTCGCTTACATGGCATTGCATAAACGTTTGTAAGTGCTATAAGCACTCTGTGTGCAGGATATAAGCCAAATCTTAACTGTCTACAGGTAGGACAGAGCACTCTCAGTAGACATACTGTTATATCATTATCTATTATGTAGAAGCATCTGATTTTTATTACTCTCTGAGATAGGATATCGCACTCTCAGGACTATCACTCTGAATGTGCGTGCAAGGCACAGGAATGGCTGTTTCTTAAAACGCTGGCCAAGTGTAAATCTTACAAAACCCTTTCGAGATGGGTGGTCTTGCTTGTTGGACACAGGCTTTCACTTTTCAGCGGGGAAAGGGTTGAGTGATGATTATCTCTCACTTTTTCCCATTCCGTTTCTTTTCATGATAAATAAAACAGCCTTGCTTGAAGTGATTGCTTTTTAATGATGCATGTCAGACGTGAAAGCAGTATTGCTCCTGTTTGAAAAGGGCATGTAATGTAACAAGCTGGCTGAGTTTCATTTCCAAATCACCACCGTTCCCTCTATCGGCATAGAAATAAATGAGTTCTCGTTGCCTGTGGAGGCTGAGGGGGGCCTTACCTTGCCTGGATATTGCTTCCTTGTTCTCTGGGGGAAAAAGGGATATAAAATAGCAAACCCCCCAACTTTTTTTTTCTGATTGCCAGACGACCTCCAAGTAGAAAATACGTGTGATCCCTGAATACCTGTCCAAGGAATTACATTTCTGCGAGGCTCATAACACCATTAATAACTGCACTAGCTCCCCGTTGGGTCCCAGCTCTCATTTGGGTATTGCTGACCTAAAGAATAGGTTGAGCGATTTGGACAGGAAAACCTTAGAGGCAGCTGAGCCCCTGGAGAAGCCTTGAGTAGGTCTTTTGTGTTGTTTCAAGACATCAGTGATTGAGAGCTTGTTACTACTCATTGGTGTCACCAGTTCATGGCAAGTGCAGATAAAGGGTGTTAGTTTGAACCACTCCGGAGAAATATGAAATGCTGCAGCAAAAAAGCGGAGAAGAGGAAGGCTACTTGGGGAGGTTAATACCAGGTATGGATGTCAAGCGTATTTGTTATTTTCCTCAGTAATTACCCTGTGTTGCAGGTGGAGCATAAGCCCAGGCTTGATTTGAACCATGAGCTGTTTTCAGCTGGAGAAGACTTTGGAGAGACCTTATTGCAGCCTTTCAGTACTTAAAGGGGGCTTATGAGAAAGATGAGGACCGACTTTTTAGTAGGACCTGTTGCAATAGGGCGAAAGGTAATGGCTCTAAACTAAAAGAGGGTAGTTTTAGACTAGATATAAGGAAGACAGTTTTTATGATGAGAGTGGTGAAAGACTGGAACAGGTTTCCCAGAAAGGTGGTAGATGATCCCTCCCTGGAAACAGTGAAGGTCAGGTTGGACAGGGCTCTGAGCAGCCTCATCTATTTGAAGATATCCCTGCTTATTGCAGAGGACTTGGACTAGATGACTTTTAAAAGTCGTTTCCAACCCAAACTATTCTATGATTCAATTTGCAGAGCAAGTAATGGAAGACACCAAGTCAAAGAGCCAGAAATGTACCATCTCAACCCCTTCATCCTTCACATGCAGTGCGCAGCCTCCCAGAAACTAGGATGGTTTCCAATGCATTATCCAGTCCAATTTGAAATGACCTGAGCGGTGAACCAGCACTTCCCCTGGCAGCTTGTTAGGATGTTTTCTCCTCCTATCCAACTCATATTTCCCATTTCTTTATTTCAGCTCATTACTTCCTCTTGCCTAGCTGAGGGCAAATGTGCTTCACCACAAAACAGCCCACAGCAATCAGGGCTTCAGTCATGTACCATTAGTCCTTGGAGCACAGCATTACTTGTTCACCCTCCTGCATGCTTCAGGAGAGAGTGAATGATTGACACTGGTCATAAATGCTTACAGGGTTAATTCTTAATGTCTTGCTAATTTTAATTTGCTCTGTTCAAGTTGGGAGGGGTGTGATAACAGATGCTGGACAGAATACTGCCCCTTATCTGCTGCTTATCACTGCTGGAAACATGCCTCTTCTGTCGTAGTTTGCACAGCCCCGGGGCATGGAACAAAAATGAAGGCTATTTTCATATAAATAAACACCAAACTGCACAGAGTTCTGCATCTTTGGTGGCCAAGAAAAGGGATCTGTGTGCTGGAATCTGCTCCGTGAAGTAGGCATAACCTTTCTCATGCCCCCTTATTATATGCGAGGGTTTTGCCTGGCTACTTAAACCCAACCTCATTTTTAGAAGGCCTTTATGCTCTGAAACCCTTTCGCGTTTCAGCCTCAGCCTTTGCCAAGCACTAAGGCAGGTGGAGCATGTTAAGGCCATGAGCGGCATTACATGAGACGGTGCTTGTACTCATTGTTACAGTGCTGGAATGTGCTCTGAATTCCCTGAAAGAAGGTGGTTACATTGGATGCATCCACTCCCTCAAGATAAATCAAGCAGTGGTTGCACAACTTTTTGGCTCACGTATGATGTCCTGTGCTTGTGAGAGAGAGTGGAGTGGGCTGCATAGTTCAGGTGGAGATTGACATCAATTGATGAACCGGTGGAAGCTGGAGTGATCCCATCCTAGCTTTTGGGTTGGATTTGTATCCCTCGGGGGCTAGCTGCATCGTTTGGTCACAGCATTTCTTAGCAGACAGCTCTGTGACACTGAATTCTCCTTTTCACAGTGGTGCGTGCCACACTTCTTGGGCTGATCTCGTCTGTGTTGCACTTGAGACCTATATTTCGGCAGACTTCAAGCCCAGTCAAAACCACCAAACTTTTGCCAGTGTTTTGAATGAAGTGGTGAGAGTTGAGGGTGTTTCCAGTGTGGGCAGTGATTAGCAGAAACTTCAGTTCATGATGGTTTGAGCTGAAATTCATTTACCTTTTTGGGATACTGAGGGAGACAAGCACCTCTTACACGAGTAGGGAGAGACCTCTGACAGCTTCACAGAGATGAAAACACAAACAAGTTCATGCCTGGCAAGTTGGATAAAGAAATCATTTGTCTCTATTTTTGCTTCCAATTTACAACTAATCATTTCCTTTGTATTTTTTAAAATATCCATTGTTAGCCGAACTGCAGACAATAAATCAAACCCTAAGGTAAGCAAGAACATCTGACTGTCAGCAATTGCAAGGGGGAGATGTGGCAGCAAACTGGGTTGTTTGTCCAGGCTTATGTTTTTAAAAAATATGTGGAAAGTGGTGAGATGCAATGAGAGATGAATCCCACGAGTCACCCTGTACTTTTCTTTCCCTTTGAACAGCAGCTTGCAAGTGCTAGGGATAAAGAAAACATTCCTTAAAAACCAACCAGGGAAAGACCGACCCACTGGGCAACACTGACTTGTAGCTAATGGGGCTGCACAATTCTGGGAGGTGATTTCATCACCTGATTGCTCCAACAAAATCTAAAGATGGCTCTGATGTCATCAGAGAGGATGATGGAGCTGTGGGCATCATAGTGGCCACTGATGACATTGTGGCTACTGATGAGCACAGCAGAATCCAGTGGAAATCTTCTGTTCCTGCGCCCAGGTGGCAGTAAATTGTACTTAGTAAAGCATGCAAACCAGATACTTACAAACCCGAAGGGAAAGTCATGAAATATTCATGCAGTCTTTCTTATGAAAGAGTCTTATTCATCTATATATATAAATATATAAACACGTGCACACTTTTGAAATCTATTCAAACCAAATAAGATTTTCTTAGTCACCTTGCGTAAAATAGGAAAGCAGATGACTTTAGTTTTACCTTTATTATACAGTCATCAGGAGACTGAAATAGCTCTGGAAAAGGAGCCTCTGGTGCTCTGCCACCTTCTAAAGATGTGTGCCTTTCTTCTGGCTCTGCTGGCGTTTCAGCAGAGCAGCTGCTCTGGGGAAAATCACTTGCTACCTTGATGTAGTAAATCAATCAGCCTTTAGAGTTTATCACCCTCTTTGCAAAAATAGTGCGTAACTGTTCAAATGTATCAAGGGACAAAGCTTTCAAATATGCTGGGAATGGCAATGTTTAGAATACCGTGGAGGCCAGGCTGCGATCGTGTGCTCGCCGCTGGCATCCCTGCCTTCTCCGTCTGCACCATGGGAGCATCGTTCCCATCTCATCCTGCCGTGTCCTCGCTGGGGCTGAGCTGTAAGTCATAAGTCAGTTTGTTGACTTTGGAAGCACAGGTGTACCAGTACAGCTGGGAAACCCCCAAAAGAAAACGTGCCCCTGGGTGGTGTGCCCAAGCCACGCAGAAACGCAATTCCTTTGCCAAGAGCTTAAATACAGAGACAGCCATCTTCTGTGCTTGTATTGCTTATACTTCATCTGTCAATAAATACTCTGATTTTTTCACCATCATTAAAGTTCTTTTTGAAAACAGGAAAGAAAGAGAAGGGAGAGAGAAGAAACTGTAAATAACAATCAGAAGATTATTTTAGGAGTTTTGCTTGATGCCTGAAAATACGTAGCTCTAAATTAGACTTTCACTTGCCTTTTAAAGCAGAGCCATCTGATTTAGAAAAGAGCCTTTTATTCTTATCCTTATTAAAACATAAGGGAATGTTTGTGGTTACATTTGCCAAAGTAGCTTTGATGTTTTCTTTTCTGGGAAGTTTGTAAGTAACATTTACCAAACGTTCTCTGTCTATTATGACAACAACAGAAATAGCAAGTTAGAAAGTGAAATCGTTGGTGACGTTACTTTAATAGGCAAGAAACAGCTGATTTTGTTTCTGTTCAGTTCCAGTGAGGCATGCTGTCCTGCTCCTTTTCCTTCCTCCCAAAATGTCAGGTACCAGAATAACCAAAGGCTTGCAAGAGGGAAGATATTTTAACCACGCACATTAACGTTTTCCTTCTTGATCATGAGCTTAAGGGTCTCTTTTCCCTATTTGTCGTTATTCTAGGCTGGAATCAGCTGGCACAGTTCGCCCTTTACACCTTTGTGAGTAGTAGGAATCCTTGCACGGGGCAGAAGAGAGAAGGAGCTTTTGCTCAGAGTAGCTGTGCTCGGCAGGACAATTTGCCACGGCTCCACTTAGGTGAAGGTTTTTTAATGTTTTCAGTTTGTTTCTGGTCCTCATCTTTCTAGACTTCAGCTGGTAAATATTTGTGAGGTTATTTTAACATGTGCTAGCCAGAGATAGGTCAGCTTACTGTCTAATTAATATATTAAATTCTGCAAGAAGAGACTGCTTCTCACTGTGTTTGAGGAAAGTTAGCACATTATTTCTAGGTCCCATGGGAGTTATCCTCCTCATTGTCATTAGATGTCTAGTCTAAGCCGGTCAGTTGGTTTCTCTCTCTAATCCAAGGCACCTGGAGCAGAAAGCTGGCTCCTGCAGCACTAGGATGGGCAGAGCTGCCCGCTGGGGTGTCTCCTGGCTCAGGATGGCTGTGACAAATTCCCCAGCTGATTTCCACTCGTGCTGTCACAGGTGGTGGGTTTTATGCTTTTATATGTCTCGTCTTCAAGAGAACACTCCCCAAATAGGGCCATCAGGTCAGGCTTGGTGGGCTTGTGGAGGTCAGGCAGATGGTGTCTTGGTGATGAGTGCTTTCCCAGGTCACGGAGCCGGCACCTGAATACGCGGTGGAGCCTTTTACCGGTCCCGGCTGCAGTTACCTTCCTGTGCCGAGAGCCGCCCTGCTCCGGCTGGAGATGGGGACTGTGCTTGTATGGGCTGTGGCCGAGGCTGCACTTATGACCCAGAGTTTGAAAGCTCAGACCTTCACATTTGTGGCTGTAGCAGAGGTTAAAAGATACAGCAAGTACCGTGGGTGCTCCTGCCCCAAATCTGAAAGTGTTTTAGTGTGGGAAGAATTGTGTACTTTCAAGAAATCCAAAATGCTTGTTTCCAGTGTTTCAAAAACATACACACCCTCAAAGCAAAACCAAACCCTACCAAAAGTCCGTCAGATGGAGATGTTTTCGACGCAGTTTCCATTTCAGTGGGAGGCAATCTATTCCTTCTTACTTTCTGTTGTTGCTGAAGAAAAAGCATCTGAAAGAAGATGAAGGTCCTGTAATGTAGGTGTGTGCAGACTGACTTAGATGCAGTTCTGTGCCTGCATAGCATTGGAGAAGAGCGAGATCGGGGAAAAGCATCTCAAACTGAATTGGAAAAGTAAATTCCTTGCCTCACCATATGGGATCAAGGCGTTAAGGATCATGCCTGATGTGGCTTAAGAAGTGAATTTCCTGGTGCAGCTCCTCGTTAGCTGCCAGCAGGTCCTTAGGCAGGGCTCTCAATGGCCACAGTGATTTCCTTTCCCTCCCCAGGTATTCTTCCATGCACATTCCAGTCCATAGGGTTAATATCTTCATTGTGTTTTATCTGTAGCCAAGTTTGGCAGCCAAACATTCTCTCTCACCTGTTTCTTCATTTGTTTCACGTGCGCTCCTTTTACAGAGAAAATACCACTGGCAAAAACAGCGTCTGACATCACTGTGCCTGGGGTCTGTTTATTTATCCTTTCATCACCTAGTAAGTATCTAGGACAAACAATATTGAACTGGAAGACATGTACGTACCTTTCATAACCTCTTCATTTTGTTTAAATGCCCCAGCCTTGGGCTGTAGTTAACATGAAGCTCTGGGAACTGCATTCATAAACCAGATACTCAGCTGTTGTAAGTTACTGTAGCTCCATTACAGTGAGCGATACTAGGCTGATTTATAGTAGCTGACCTGTGCAGGAGCCAAGGAGAACACATATAAATGGCAGACATTCCAATAACTAAATTAAGCATGGGAAAATGCAGGCTGGCTCCTTGGAAAATACTCTTAACCAGGTCTGTAAGCGCCTGGAACAGGTACCCGAGCGAAGTGTTGGAAAGTTTGCCTTTTGTGTGGGTTGCAGTATGGCAGGGATGGAGCCTTTGGAGAGCTAGGAGCTACCCAGAAATACATTAACCAGATGCTGCACATGCCTGGGTGGAGAGCCCAGTAAGAAAATGACTTCACTCCGGAGGAAAATGCTTAGATTGAAACCTGACCAGTTCACGGGTATTTGTGTACCTAGTCACAGCGTTTGCTGTGTGCACCTTCTGGCACTGCCCAACGCGGCAGATGGTAACATAAATACGAGATAAAGGTTATCAAACCAGATCTGGGCAAGGATCTGACTAGTTCAGCTGCCGGTGGCCAGAGCACATTTATAGGCAGATAGACATCATCCTCATCTCCACGTGCCTTCTGATGGTGTGCAGCTCACCTCAGATGAAGGCCATGCTTGTATTAAATATCACTTGATGGCTTTTTCCCTGAGGTCTAAGAGTTCAGACATCTATTTGCTCAGCCTCCCAGCCACTGGTCCACCACTGCATCGTGGCATTGCATTCTGCTGTCCATACGTTTCACATCCGCATGTGGTGGCAGCACTCTGACACATCACATGACTCAGCTTTCATTCCTTGGTATGAGATAAGGGTAAACCTGTTTTGTCCATCTTGCATGGTGTCATCCACAGTTCCCTCAAGCTGATGCAGTTTCTTCTATTTGAAATTCATACAAATTCAGAATTCGCTTGTGCTGACCTCTGTATGTTGTATTCCAGCATCACTCCAGTGGTTGTTGGAACTGAATCCAGAATAAGATGTGAGGATGCCTGAAGGTAATTCATTTGAGAAGTGAGAGAGAAAGCTATATCCCTGTCCTGAGGAGGGACGTGGCCTCCATGCCCTGTGAGTAAGATCCATGCCAGTCTTTCTCCCAGGGGTGATTTTCACCTGGGTTGCATAGTCCTGGAGAATATTCTGTAGCATTTCTTGCCTGGGCTCTCCCTCATGCCAGACAGCCATTACTTCCATCAGGATCTCTGCTGTAGTTGCTACCTCTTTACATGTTTAAACCACTTGGTGTGGAATCTCTTAGGTGTCATCATCCATCTTGCCAGGAGGCTTTTCTCGTGCCAGTCACCTTGTGCACCTGATGTGAATCCCAGAGGTGCTGCCAGAGTCTCTTGCCGCCTCATCGCAACCTCCCAAGGTTTCTTGAAAGAGCATAGCTTCTTTGGCTTCAGCATTAAACACAGCTGGGCTCTCATGAGGAGGACCTGCCGCTTATTCGGCATTTTTCGTTGAAGTGTCTTCCGATGCCTAGGCATGATGTAGAGCTCTTTCAGAGGTCTGAGCCCTTAATGCCCATCATGTCCTCTGTTTCACAAGCCATGAGAAATCAGTCTGAAGAGTAGCATGTACATAAGGCAATCAGTAAATAAGGCTGACCAGTAGCACCGTGCAGAGGTGTTTCGTCTGGCCTTCCTCTCCACCGGCGTAGGTTGTTCCAGAGGGCACACCATTTTTCATTCCCGCTCTCAGCCAGGCAGCATGCAGTCGAGTTCTGTAATAACAAACAGTGAAAAAGGACTGGGCTTTGTGAGCTTTAGGAAGTAAGGCAGAGAATAAAACATGGTCCATTAACCTGCCAGAAAAGATACATGGAAGATGTAGGAACGACTCCTAAACCACCCTGCTAGAACATGCGATTTTCTTTTTCATAAACTGATTTCCTTATGAATTATTTTTTTACTGCATAATAACTACCAAGAAAAGTATGTTTTAGTTATTCACACTGACCTTTTAAACTTCCAAGAGAACTGCATATTTTCTGAGGCCCCATGTAGGGCCTATTAATAATTATGCACTCCCACTGAGCTCCATTGATTAGTTTGGGTCCTATTTCACACTGTAAAATGAAAAAAAATGTCCCTAGTGTTTGTGTATGTTTTTTCTTTTTATGTTCAGCTCTCCTCAGCTATAGATCAAGTTGTGCTGTTAGCACAGGTTTCGGCCCGTATTGATGCGTTGCTGTGCCGTGGGCTCCAAAAACCAGGGAAGAGGCAAGATCTGATGGCAGGAAAAGGGAGAAGAGGAGCGACCTATGATCCAGCAGTGACAACGGAGTTAAGCTGGTGTGATAAGGGGCAATGTGAGTGACAAGACTGTGCATTAGTATGCAACAGCCCCACTCATGCCTACACTTTCATTTCTGCTAGCAAACATTTCTTTGTGAATAAATCTACTTTCTTGGCAATGCTGTGTTAGTGCTTTAGTTTCATTAAAGAGCCTGGAAACACCCCAGTGGTTCAGGCTGAGATATATAATACTGCTAACACAGATTTGTTTCATAACCCACAAACTATTAAAAATATTAGTGTCCTCCTGGGAATTGCCTTTAAAGATTCCCTTTCTCTTTCTCTCTCACTTTCAGAGCTGGGCTAAGACAGCCAGCAATAATGCAAAGCAAGCTCAATTTATTCAGCTAAAAAAATAGATAACACAGTATTTTACTGCTTCTGAGCACTTTCCTCCTCTGAAAGTTGCTTTGTGTTCCACTTCTTATCCAATGTAAACAGCCATAAAGGAGAGTTGCTGAGACAACATGTGGACATTTCAAAAGGTAGACTTTAGCCGTCCAAAGGGAGATGACTTTTTTGGGGAGTGAATTTAGTCTGGGACTTTGTAACGGGATATGCTGGTCCCTTCAATGCTGAGCAGGGAGCTCCCAGTCCCTTCAGGGCTGAACAGATCTGTATGTGTGTTGGGGGTCTTTATTCCACACGTCTTACAAAGGAAATAGTAATTGAAAGAAAAGGTAACAGTCTCTGGAGGGAAATCAAGCGGTGAATAGATCTAAGGACCAAGGTGAGGGCTTTGAGATGTAGGGGGAGAAGTCGTCTCCCGGAAGCCACAGCAGGTGGGGCTGCTGGGACGTGTGGGTCTGAGAGCAAAGACAGGAGGCCAGCTCCAAAACCCCCTTTCCTGTCAGCCAGGGTTTCTCAGGGAGACGGAGATGCTGGCAGTTTCTTCCTGGTGGGGAGACATCTACCAGCTTATGTTTTACTTTTGATGCCAGAGCTCTGTGGAGGAAGGAGTCTGGAAAGCTGACAGGGACACTAAGAGGAAGGAAGCTCCAGGAGGTGCCTCAAGGTTTGGCTTTGAGTTTTAGTAATGCACCTTTTGAGATATTTATTTGGACTTTGCCACTAGGCATCCAGGTTGGAGATGAGACAAGGAGAACAAGGAGCCCAGACTCATGAAGTGTGAAAGCGTCCTTGCTGTCCAGAGCATCGGACAGCATCACGGACGAATGGAGAGATGAGCAGAAAAGCTCATATTTCAGAAAGTAAAAGCCCATTTCAAACTTTGAAAGATTACCTTTCCCCTTATCTCCTAGGAGGGTCAGAATTGGGTGGAAATTCTTATAAGAAGCTGCTCTTACGCTGCTTCTCTTATTAACCTCCATCACAATAGCACCAGGAGGTCCCAGCAGAGATCAGAGCTTCCCAGCCCACCGTCCTGCTGCGGTTTGTGCTGCTCACCGACATAGCACAGGCTATTCCCATCTAGTTAAGGAAAAGAAAGGGTGCAAGAAAAGTGGGGTCTTTGTTTCATGAAAGGGGATGGAGCACAAAGAGAAGTAATAACTTGTGCAAAGTCACCCAAGGAGTCACAGCCAGAGCTGGGAACTGTGATGTAGCTCTCTTTCATCCCAGTCAATATCTTACCCGCAAAATAATCCAGTTTAGTTCTGCTGAAAAAGCAAAATTTCTAAATATTTGCTTAAATCCTAGCTACTTTGCATAGCAACCTGATTCTTGTAAAAGTTTTTACATAAGATTGGCAAGTCAAAGCTTGAGACTTTTTCTTTGAGTTGTTTGAAGAAGGTGTGAAAACACTTCTGAACTGCCGAATCCAAATCTGAACCAAATTTTCCCTGCTTTGAACTGTGCTTATTGCAGACTGTAATAACATTCATCCACATTTCATAGGGTATCCTTGCAGATGGAAGGAAATACAGTAGCACTGTTTGACACAGAAGAAATTAGATTTACGTGAAATTCCCTTTCCCTGTGTCCCTTGCTTTATTTCCACCAGACTTACAGTTAACAATCAGCAGTGTTTCACTTTCAGACAGTGTGGTTTTCATTACAGAGGCTACGGGAGTTTAAAATATTCTCCGAGCACACGGCATACATAACATCCTACTCCGTTCCTTTTGATTTCCCTTTGCGGCACTAGCGTTACAGAGGCTGCACAGAACATGTTAGAGGACGCTGCTTTTATTTGCCACCATTACAAGGAGGAAATATATTTAGAGACATCTGTTCAGGCTCTTTCATTTCAGCTGAATGTGAGACATCTTTGATGAAGAGTTGGTTTTGGAGCAAGGTTGTGTCAAAGCCTGGCAGTTGAACAAGCCGAGGGAATATGGCATCGCAACACGCCTCCAGCCTAATCGGCAGGTGTGGACAGCACGGCTTTACCAGGAGGGGGGATTTAAGCTCTCACCTTGTCAGAGTTACCTTTCCTTGGTGGGTAGTTCGGCTCTGTTTTGGTTTCATGTGGGGTCAGCTCTGCTCGGCACGGAGGGAGAGGAACCTCAACGTGGGGAGTGATGCCGTGTGCCGGAGGCTTCCTTCTGCACGGCAGTAGGCGCAGTGCCTCCACCTCACCCTGGGAAGCATAGGCATCGTTTTTTCACCAGATTCAGAGCCTGAAATAAAGTAGGCACAGTGTTTTTGGAAAGTGAAGCGTGCTTTTCCTAGGAGCTGGGGTACTTTAGGAGGTGCTACTGAGACTGAGCTGGACAGAGCTGTGTGCCTGTTTCCAAAGAAATGGTGACATTTCAAAGACAATGGGGATTCTGAGAGACAAGGAGAGTTTTTGAGTAGAAGCCCTGTCTGCTGGTTCTCAGATCCATGCTTGGGTAAAATCTAGGAGCAATTGTTTTCCTCACAAGGGCTGAGATACGGTCACGCTTTGGATTATACCCTGCAAAAGGCTCCTTCCAGAGTAGCTCCTTACATGATGCCAGCACTTGTAAGGATGAGCTGTGTGGCATTTCTGGGCCATGAAAGGCTTATTCTGACTCTGCTTCTGCCCACCTCATCTTTAGGCTACATTACTGTCAACTACTCTCAGCCCTGATGGAAAAGGGCAAAAATAAAGATCTTGGAGATCAAGTACTTTGTAAATAGTTTAAAGATTGTTCTTTCTACCCAGATTTAGAGTATATCTCTGAAAGAAAAAGTTCTGTCATAAAGAATTTGCTTTCTGCATTTGGATTTCCATAAACATGACAAGCAATATTCAATTTATGTAGACTCTTTTTTAGGTTGCCATAGCACACACCACAGACATCATATGACATATGCTTCATTATAGGACTTAATATGATGTTTACTTCTTTCTGTGTGAAAACTATGTAGCAGCACAAATAGCATAGCTCGCTTTTAGTGATGTGAATCCATGGTGGGTGGCTAATGGTGCTCTGATTTGTAGTCAATATAGGTAGAAAATCAGGCTTTACAGTTAAAAAATAATCAGAAACATACTTAGTTTACTCAAAATAAGACAATGTGGGATAAGATCAAAATTAATTTTTAAAAGTTATGTAAATTTAGGTTTGTATCTTTAATTACCACAGGTAGGACATACTGGAAGCTTCATAGTTCAGACTTTGCAGTGACCGAGGATGATCCAGCTCTTCATAAAGCTTCCTTTTATTCTCTAAAGTACTATTCTTATATATAGTTGCTTATAAAAGCAGGGAAATCCTCAATGAAAATTTATAACCACATTAAACAGTTTCTGGGACACTTCTTTATAAAAAATAAAGAAAATCAAACACTTCAGAATATACATATATCATATACACACGCACACATATATATATAAATCAGCAACATTAGAGCAAAGCAGTGTAGGTTACAGCTTTTTGTGGAAAATCCTCATCAGCAGAATGTCAGGCTGAATTATAGATCAGAGATCCCTGGTGTTCTCTGTGCTAAACGCTTTATGGTGGAGTGAGTTCATTGACTGTAGTGTCAATACTGGTGATGTATTCAATACAGCTCATTTTAAAAGTGCTATCAAAACTTTTATGGTGGACAGCTGAGTTCTTGATAGTGTAACTTGTTGGGGGTTTCTCTCTTTACCCAAATGTGTCTGTTTTCTGTGAGAAGTTGGATCCATATTGAAAGCCCATTGGCCAAACCTAGTATTGTTCATTCCAAGAGACTTTGGTGGGTGGCCAAAGGATTAGGGATTTTTCAACAAAAGTGCAATATTTTCCGTTAGAAAAATCCTCTACAATTTTCTGGGAAAGTCTAGTACTTAGTTTCCCATGTATCTTCTCTTTGTCCTCATTGTCAGAAACTAACTGGCATTTCTCGCTGACATTTTTAGAAAAGAATATTTATACTAGAAACAATGCAAATAAAAATAAGTTGGCAGAAACGAGTGACATTTACAGTATGATATAGTCCTGACATTTTTAAGCCACCAGAGGGAATTTTGCCTGTTTGACGACTGATTCTGTCATTCCTCCATCATCCGGGTAGACCCATTCCACTCAATACATCTACTTAGCTAACATCCCTAGCCTGCTCTCAAGTGAAACTCATGGCTGGGAAAGGAGGTGAAACGAAGTCTAATGTTGTAGATAATGAGCAGTGTTGTTGACCGACAGTGCTGTGATGAACCTCAGTCACCACCTTGGTTAGAATAGAAAGGTTTGGACCAGACAGCTGCTGTGCTACTTAATATATAAATAATTACGTCTTACAGTTCAGGAGAATAATTAATTCATGATCTCTATGGAATAGGCATAGAAGGTCCTATAGGACGTTATTACTGCAGGGTTGTCAAAGTCCTACTCTAGAGCTGAAACTGCCCTTTATGCTGAGGTCTAGAACAAGACGTGTACTGGAAGAGTCTCTTCCTGGAAGAGTCAACCTCCATGTCTTCTGTGAGGGGTTGGCCTCAAGACCAAATTGAAACAATGCAATCAGTCTAAGAACTTGTGATATTTTATGTTCAGATTATTTCAGGTTTAAGCATTTGATGAGAGGTCTGTTCACATTATTTAATAATCGTGTCTGACCTTAAATCTGCAGGTCTGGGAGGAAGGGAGGATGCTCGCCAAGGAAGAGCTTGAGTACCCAAATGCTTTGCTCATTTTTTCAAAGTACTGCAGCTGTTGTAGTGAAAAGATATTGCCTGTTCCAACAAAACTTTTCCTGCTTATAAACTTCCATGTAGTTTTGCAATGATTAATGCTAGCATTATTTCATTAAGACTCAAATAGATCAACACCAGTTGAATCTGAGAACTGATTAGAACTGATCGATTAAATCTTGACTGAACAGCTTTTCTTAAAAATAAGGCACATTCATTGATACTGAGTATGATTCCCTGGCCAGTGTTGATTTTGATGGCAAATGAATGACTTTGTATATCATTTCACTAATGCTTTGATACAGCTTAGCTTTATTGATTTCATTTATTTTTTTAATTTTCACATAATATCTATTATACTCCAGAATGAGAATTAGAATTAGACATTGTTAGTCTATCAAAGGAAAAGGAAACAGTTTTGCTGTTGCTGAAATGAAATGCTTCAGCAGGTTGAAAATGCATTGTTCGTTGTGTTTCTTTTTATTCCCCAAGTTTTGCTCCAGGAGAAATTTTGAAAACTTGCTTTTTTTGTTCTCAATTTAGTATGAAGACAGGCTTCATGCTTGATCTCCAGCTGAGCAGAAACACAGCTTCCTTGCATTGTGGAGGGAGATCAAACAGTAAAATGATGATGACATCTCTGGAGAAAAAGCCCTTCAGGTGGACAGATTTTAAAAGCTGGGAAAAAAACCCCATGCTTGGAGCAGGAATTATAGTTCAAATCCATTTGATCTGTGTCTGGTTACAGAAACAACAACAAACCCTGATGTTTGGAAGCAATGGCCTGACGTTCCACATCTCTTTTGCTCCTCTCAGTGCCACCAAAGAGGTGAAGAGCGGAGCTGCGTAGGCAGACAGAGGGACGTCCTGGCTCCTCACTGTTTCGGTGGCTGGGAAAGCAAACGGCACTGACTTTTTGAGGTCAGTTCAAAATGAAGACAGACTAGAAGGAGTTGTGCGAGTGGAAGAATGGGCCAGAAATAGATGGACTGAAGGCAGACTCCAACAACACGTCATTTATCTGTTTGTGGGAAATTTCTGATTTTTCCAGGGCATGTGAATCTACCCACTTCAGTGAGACAAAACAGGACAGTGCAGGTTTTCTGATGAGAAATTTCTTCTTCTCATCCAATGAAAAACTAGAAAGAAAAGAGGGCAGCTTCCAGTTTCTGAAGCAACAAAGAAGTCAGGATCTGGAGGTGGGGGAGAGGCAGAGAGTGTTGGTTTAAAATAATACAGAAAAGGTCAAGAGTTGATGTTCCTTGGCAGGTGCAGAAGGTTGCAGAGCTTTATTTTCATGTTTCTCTCAACAGAGGGAACTGCATGTTCAGGCACAAATTTTCAGGGGAATTAGGTTTTCTGCTTTGACCTGCATCTGTTCTGGGAAGAAAAAGATCAATAAACTGCAGGTGTCAAACTAGTTAAAGTAGCCAGGTAGTCACCAGAAAGAAGCACTTCTTTCAAGCCAAATTCTTCTAGCAGACCCAACCGTTTGCTCCATAAAGCAACCCACAATTCCTAGTATGCTAAATTTTATAGCCCTTAGGAAAAAGAGAAACACAAACACAGGAAGAGAGGAATGCCACAGAAACTGTTTTGTTAGAGGGAGGTTTGATTTCTCTTCCAACGCAGCGTTCTTGGTTTTGTTGTTTAGTTTTGATATTATTTTTTTTTTCTCCTTGTAGTAATAGCACATGTAGCTGGTTTTGTTTTCTACATGCCAGGTAGTAATTAAAAGTAGCAATTTGGGAATCAGCATCTTGGCCTTGGGTGCTAGAAACAGATGTACTAAGTAATGCCAAAAGCTGTTTCAAAACCAAAGGAGGCTGATGGTGAGGACCTGAGAACTGAGATAACTCTACTGAATTCAGGGTGTCCACTTGCCTCATGTGGGAGGGGATGAAGCCCAACTTGGTGCAACTTGGCCTGAAATCTTATGAGGAACATCTTGTGATGGAGATAAAGATCATGATCGTGTCCCTTAAATCTATCTGTGGGGATGAACCAAGCCTTGCTCCACAGCCCAAGCCCTGGGACACACAGTGCAGCCACTTTCTGCTTTTAAAGTCATTTTGCCTTTAACTCTTCTATATAGTTCAGCAGTCGGTGAAGCAGCTCTGAAGAGGTTTTTTTTTCCTGAGGAGAAAGCCAGATTGACATCAGCTTTACCCTCACCAAGGAGAGCGAGCGAAGGAAAGAGTACAACCTCCACTTTCCTGTCCTGCTCAGTATCTTCTCCCTCCCTGGTGGCAAGCCAGGGACAGGGACACAGGCAGCCCTGAAACATCTTCAGCAACAGCAATTCCCATCATCCAGCCCCACATGCATGTCACCCCTGCAGGAAAGCCTGCAAAGGGATCCAAATCTTGACAGTCTCCCATCGTAACCCATCCCTGTATTTCTCCTGCCCCTGGGTCCAGGCATAGACTCGTCGCACGGGCTCGATCTGCACCAGCAGTGATGGGTGTGGGACAGACTGAGGCTGCTGTCACCTGGGAACGGCACCTTCCTTGCCTCCCCTGCAAACACCAAGGTCCTCTCTGTAGGCCTCTCCGCTCCCTCCCCAGGAGCCAGGAGCTGGTCCAGCAAGGCCAGCCAGCGTTAACCAAACTGCTTTTTTACTTATTTTTATTACAGTCCGTAAGAGTGGGCATTGGCTGTGTCAGGCGGCTGTGGTCTCGGTGGATTGTGTTTGTGGTTGGGCGCTCGAGATTCCTGATTCCTAGTCCTGGCGCTGCCGTTTGCTCGGTGTGTGGCCTGGAAGACTCACTTAGCTCTGCTGCCTGACAGTTTTTCCGTCTGTCGGATGGAGAAGTGACACCTGCGTTGCTGAAGGGCCAAGCCACAGCTGGGATAAACAGTAGTGTCTTTCTAATGAGTGTAACCTCTAATACCAGCAGCTCAGAGGGAAGACATTAAAATGGTGTTACCTGTGAATCCTCCAGCAGTTACTTTCTATCTCAGGCACTATGATGTTGAGTTCATGGGTCCTTCTTTGCCAATTCTTTGAAAAGAAAGTATACCATCAAATGGTACCAGCTACTGAAAGTTCATCTGTTGGCTTCTTTCTTTCAGGGCAACCATGAGCCTGATCTAACTGATAGAAAAGAGCTGCATTTATAACGAGGTGCTGCATGATGATGTGGGGACGAAGGGGGATGAAGCTCCTTGGCTCCCTCTTTCCGTAATGCCCAGGAACTCTGCTTGGAGGTTAATCTGCTCAGTGGGATCCTGGCTCTGTGCAGAGCTGGTTAGATTCCTGGGCGTGTGTTTCGTGATGGTGAAGGTCCCTGTTCTGACTCTTGGGTGCTGGAGCCGTTCATTTTACTGTTGTGCAAAACGATATCAGACTCTGACTGCTCCCTCATTTAGAAAATTCAGGGGAAAAAACTGTTGAACATGCATGCTCTGAACATACTGCTTCATTAGAGACAACGTGGTTTCACTGATGTAATGAGTAGGGCTGCATGATCAGAGTTGTGTGCCTCGGTTTCCCCAGCTGTAAAAGGGGAGAGATTTTTTCGTATCTGTAACAAGAGGGAATGAACTGCTGTATCTTAAATCATTGCCCAAGCTAAATCCCTGGATAGGGATTCTTTCCATCTGCCTCACCGCTAACAAACCTACGTGACCCTATGGTCTCTGAGCACTCAAGGGTATCTGAAGTCCTCGGTCCTTGCTGTGAAGAGCAGATAATGCTGATGTCTTTCTAAGGATGGAGGTCTCAAGTGAGAAACCAAGTGAGAGGCGAATCCTGTGTGTGCCCGCATGACTTAGAAAGGAGTCTACTCCTTCTGCCTCGAGAAGGAACTGGGTAAATCAAAAAGTGATTCCACCATATTTTTGTCTGAGAGGCTTAAGCATCTATTGGCCTGTTCCCTGGAGAAGTGGAAGGAGGGCCGAAGAGTCCAGGTTCTCCTTATATTTGACTCCCTCCATGCCTGTGGCAGTAACCTTAGCAGAATCCACCATCAGCTGCTGCAACAGGAGATCTTTGTAAGGTGTGAAGGCATCAAGCTGAAGAAGTATATGGTAAAACAATACCACATGTTGAAAGCACAATAGGAGTAAGTCCATTTTGGCACAGACGTCTGCATGAAATCCCTTTTAATTTCGGTGACGTCACGTTCCGGGTCTCAGGGAACCTATAGCAATATTTTCTGTGCCATAAATAAATCCACTTGGGGACTAATAAACTAAACTGTTGCTAATTTGTAATGTGCCACTTTTGCAGCAGTATCCAAAATTCATATGCACTAAGATTCCAGGGCTGGAAAGAATGAGGTGACTTGTCCCTAACCACTGCTTAACTTTTTAAGTTACACTGGTGAGTCGGGTGCAGTTTGGCTTTTAGTGAGACCCCTAGGGAAGCCAGGCCATCTCAGCCTACAGTCTTAAAAAAAGGCTATTAAAATAAAAGCATACCTATAAATAAAATAAAATTCAGGGAAATGGTGTCTTTGTGACTCAAGCAGGAACACTTGTACCATTCAGAGGTCTCGCTTGCCCTTCTGACTATCACCACTGATAAGCACGAGCAGCTTTGCCTCAATATAGTTTATAGGCACAGGTGGGCCCTCTTGCATTGAAGATCTCTCTGCTTGGGATTATTGCTTGGTTCAAGGAGGCCTTTTGGTCCGGTTGTGAGCAGAGGGAAGGGGAGGGTGGCATCGCAGCAGGGCAAGTTGGTGCTTTCTGGCATGGCAGGTAACAGCTGATTATAATTCTGATGGTGAGTGTCCCATGTGTACCTCAGGCTCCCTTTCTCCGTGTGTTGTGGTCTGCTTGTAGGGGCCGATTTTAGATTAGGCTGAACTTTTTCCAAGGTAAAAGCAGTACTCAAGGAAACACAGAGTTGCTGCTTCTCCAGGGCAGGTCTGCATGAGAGCTGTCAGGAGACTCTTTTGAATTTGCCCCTTTTCTTGCCACTGGAGAAGGTGGTGTTCTCTGTTTTGTCACACCTGGGAGTGGAAAATTTTGCTCTTTCAACTTTTTGCGCTCATACCAGCATGAAAGCAAGTGTCAGAGGACTGGGATTTCTCTCGGGACACAATGCCTTTTTTCTGACAGCTGGTTCATGACTGGGAAGGCGTTCAAAGCAACCTCAGACGGCTGAGTACCCTACTGTTATCACAGAAGCATCAAGCCCTTACATAGCTTTGCCTTCTCTTTGAAAACTGTTTCTGTCCAGGACTGGTCCCGTCCTCCCATTATACAGGTAATACGCAGCATCTCTCACAGGGAAGTGGCACTCTCTCCCAGGATGAAGCTGCTAGATCCTCCTGCACAGGAAAAAACAACAGTAAATGAATAATCAGACACATTGAGATTGTAGTTTACTATACTGTGAAAATTAAGATTTGCCAGTTCTGTCGTGAAGGATTTATGGTCTGGCACAGACTTCCTATGTCGTTCTGGGTAAATGGGTTAAAGCATCTCACTCTTCTCTGAGAAAGGACCCCAGATCATCTTTTCATCCTAATATTGTCAATAGAAGGGTGGATGGGACAGCTGAAGTTTGCACATTGCAATGGGCTCGTGCGTGCCATCCATAACTAACGCACTGGGCATCGGTCACCGAAGCCCCTTGCGGTCTTCCCAGCAGTATGAGCTGGGGCACCAAGCAGTAACGCTGGTAGTGAAGGTCATGTAAGCACCATAGACAAACAGTACCTGACAGCCCGAGCTTCTTCAGTGTTGGTTTTCTTCTGTATTTTTCCCAGATAAGAGCTCATGTCCTGTTACTGTTTCCCTGGGACTGTGATTCTGCTGCACTGTTTGTACAGGAAGAGCATTGCAGCCCTCCCCGAAGGCTGGAGGAGATCTCTCAGTGGAAGAGGTCTCTGGTTTTAGCAGTTTCTCTGACTTGCTGTCCCTGAGTGAATAATTGGCATCCATCTGAAAAACCTTCTCATATCTTCTATCATGAATAAACTTGATCTTCTCGCTCAGAGGGGACCCACCAAATGTGGTGGTTCAGCAGATAAACCAGTGTAGGTTTAAATAAGTCCTAACAGGAAGAAGTATTGTTGAGCGTTTATTGCAGGGTCAGGATCTCTCATATTAATCTTTCCCTCCAGCACTGGCAACCCACCCAAAAGTAACATCTAGGAGTTCAGGTATATGGGACCTTTGGGAACTCAGTAAGTTGCTGCCTGCCTGCAGAGCTACACAAGTGCTCTGAAATGATGATGAAGTCAAGTTACCTTCCTGAGCAGTTGTGGCAGGCTGGGGTTGGCATGTGGACGGCTATTTACACTTTATCTGACATGCTAATGCTACATCACAGTAACTAACTTCAACTGCGGTCTGCATTCTTAGCGCATGAGACTCCTTCCTACTCCATCCCTCTCCAAAACGCTTATAAACCATAGGGGAACTTAAGCTAGTCTCCACATGAAAATAAATTTGAGGTTGTCCACATCAGCATTTAGTTTGGATTAGGAGCTTGCTTTTGAAATATATCCCTCAGTCTTACCCCTGTTGCACCTTGGTGCTTATTGCGGATTCAACAGACATTCAGTCCATGGGACCAGCCTCGTGCTAAGCCAAAATAAACCTCCCAGAATGTATGTAATGTTTATATCATGCCCCACCTCTCCTCTGATCCGTTCCTGTCAGGCCATACTACTTGCCAATTTAGCAATTCAGATTTTGATTTTTAACAGCTTTCCCTAACCCCTCCTCCCTTTCCACACAGTTTCACTGTAGTCGATGCGAGTCGGTGCAGCTCACAGGGGGCAGGGTTTGCTCACTTGAGTAGAGGCTGTGCAGTTGGCCTATGAGCTGTGGACAATTGTCATCCTTGAGTCTTTTGACTGTTGTTAGCTGACCTAGGCCGACTTGCACCAACTAAGTCTGTTGTTACTTTGTTAGGAGTATTTTCATCTTCACTCCGATTTGTCTATGAATATATTTTGTGCTAACACTATCATTGCAAGACTGTAGGCTTACCTTATCCAGACTATCTGAGCTAATCAAGTCTTACAATGCTTTTAAATCCTTCCTCATTAGTAAAGGATCCGAGCGATTAGCTAGTGTGTGATTGCTGTAGCCAAACTAAGATTTCATTCTCTGACATTATTCAATACACTGAGTAGTGGTAGAGCCTTTTCCTTTTCCTTCCTTTTCCTTTTTCCTTTTTCCTTTTTCCTTTTTCCTTTTTCCTTTTTCCTTTTTCCTTTTTCTTTTTTCCTTTTTCCTTTTCCTTTTTTCTTTTCCTTTTCCTTTTTTCTTTTTCATTGTCTTTCTTTTTCTTCTTTTTTTCTTCTTCCTCTTTTCCTTCCCCTTCCCCTTCCCTTTCTCCTTCCCTTCTCATTACCCTTTTCCTTTTCTTCCTTTCCTCTTTCCCTTTTTTCCCTTTTCTCTCTTTTTTTTTTTTTCTTCCCTTAGCCCTGCTGTCTGGTCCTTGCTGGGCTGGAAAGTCACAGAAGCTGTTTTCTGTCAGTTTGTTGATATCTTCTTCCTCTCCTAGCCTGGCACAGAATCTGGTTTTGTTAGTTTTCCTTTCAGGAATACATGTGCACTTCAGCATGAGGTCTGACAACCTTGACCCTCCAGGCATGACTAATTCCCATTTACAAGACCACTACAAAATCCATCAGATCAAAGGTGTCAGGAAGTCAGGAAAACCCCGGCGTATACGGCAGGCTGGAGCTGGTCTCCCTGTGCTGCGTGACAGAGTGCACTCGGTCAGCCGTGCTTTGCTGCGATAAGGTCAAGTAGAAGTGGCACTTGGAGAAACAGGAGGTGGAGGGGAGGGAAGGCTGTTTTCTCAAGCAGCCAGTGATGTATTGTTTAATACTGTGCTATTCATAGCCAGACACCGTGGCTCTAATAACAGCCGGGGTTAAGGCAATGATATAAATTAAAACTAAAGAGTTACGAGATGTGTTGTGGTGTTTGAAAACCTGGGAGTGGGGGCTTTCATGGGGTTGAATTTGAAAATAGGAAAATAGCAGTACAAACCTGGTAACGTGTTTTTTGGAAGTTGCCTTCAAAGTTTTGTCTTTATACTGTTTGGGAGTGGTGGCAGTGATAATCTCAACTAGCTGTGGGTTTTAAGTGGGTTGGGGTTTTTTGACAGCGCCTTTTATATAACCTTGTCTTAGAACTGAGAAACAGGATGAGTAGAGTGTCCCAAGAAGTGCTTCTTCTCAACCAAACTCTCAATGACTTCAGCACCCTTCAGGCCAACTCTGAGTGCTCCTCAAAAATCACACTCAGGGAGACAGAAATCCATGTTACACAGCCAGTCTGTGGGTCAATTTCTTGACATGTTCAGTCATTGCCCAAAAAGCCAGCACAGAAGAACAGGAATAAAAACTTGCACAGATGTGTGGTCTGAAAGAACGAGAGCGCTCTGTGAATGAGGCCTCAGGAGCCAGGAGGTGGCCTCGAGTCAGCCATGGAAGAGTCACAAAAATGAGGTTTGTATTTAGTTGCCCAAAGGGAGCTGGAAAAAGTGAGAGAGAAAGACAAGGTCTAGGGGGAACAAACCCTGGAGAGAAGGCAATATTGAAAATAAATGAAGGATCTCTGTGTTTCTGTTG
This sequence comes from Tauraco erythrolophus, assembly GCF_009769465.1. NCBI lineage: Eukaryota > Metazoa > Chordata > Aves > Musophagiformes > Musophagidae > Tauraco > Tauraco erythrolophus. The sequence goes on along the minus strand of NC_141474.1, from coordinate 26,584,305 downwards.
CAAGCATGACCCTTTGACTTCAGCACGGCTGTAGCAAATAGAGTTTGGTTTTATGGACACAACTCACATACAAATCTGGGCTGGAGTGCATGGGAGAGGCATACAGACAGCTGATTCAGCAACTTTGCTGGCTTTTTCGCTTGGAATTGTTTGAGCCCCTTTTCATTTTCCCCTTTGGTCTTCAGGATGGGAATTTCAACATTGTTTAAAACCTCCTCAATCACGTCTCTGAAACCAAAACCTGGTATGAGCTACAGGAAGGTGGTTTTGTAGAGCTTCTGTTCTAACCTGGAAAGTGCTGAATTCTTTCTGTGTGGGCCTGATCCAAGATCCATAGAAATCAATCTCAGGCTTGCCATATACTTTCATAGAAATTGGACCAAATCGCAAAAGTTTCCTATTCCTCTGGCCCGTTTCTGTGGATTTTTGCCCACTCAATTTAAAAGAACAGTTTATGTCAAGAGAAACAAACCACTTTTGTTGTGTTTTTCTGTGTTTGGATTTTTTTGCCTAATGTTCTTTCCTTGCTGTTACTGGCTGAGAAACAACAGCTGTGACTTTTTTATTGTTTTCCTGGGACATAAGGAGGAAAAGTTATTCAAATACTTGCTAAAGGAAGTTTTCTCACTCAACTTGAAAGTGAAGAGGTTGGTGACAAAGATGCCTCACCTGAGTACTCAGAAGAAATGAGATGTCCACCATTTGATGACCAATTACTGTGGAGCATCTGAGTCTTTAGACTGAAAAGCAACATTGCTGTGACAGAAAATGCCATGCTAACTGAAGACAGCTCCTCTCCATGACTAGTTCTTCCCACCTCTGTGCATCACAGTCCTTTGGGACATGGGTTCCTGAGGCTGTACCAGTGACTCATCTCCGCCTTCTTGTCACCCCTTCACAAGAAGGAAACCCACTGCGTCTCACTCTTCTCTTACCAAAGGGGATTTATCCAAACACACATTAGGAAAGCTAACACGTGTTCTAAACACAAGTTAGTGCCTTCGCCACTGGACACAAACTTTCTTTCTTTCTAGCTCCGTTGCAAGTCACTACTGAGACATATTGACAGATCCCTTGTATGGATTAGAGCTGGAACAGCAGAAAAATTGTATGTGTGGTTGAGCTGAGGTAATTGGGTTTTGTTAGCTGAGTCTGTAAACCTCTGGCATGCAGTATCCTGCAGTCTACTGGGATTTTCACAGCCTTCACCACCGCGAGTCCCCAGCACCTATCCCGGCTCTGGGCCACCTGTGCCGTTTCAAGCTCTGTTGCATGTCAGGATCTGGTTGCGTTATTGCGCGTGGGGAGTTGACACAGCACGTGCCACCTGCCAGCAGCCTGCCTGGCCACGCTTCGCGTTCAGCCCCAGCGGAGAAGCCCAAACACGTTGCCTGTGCAGAGCAGCACAAGTGGAAGCATCGTCTCTCCAGCGTTTGTGTCTCTAGGAGGAAGTCCTACGTGGATTCCTTGAGGGCTGAGTTTACTGCTCAGCCCTCCCTTCGTGTCATCTCTGCCTCTTCACCTTCTTTCAGAGGACTTGTATTGCTTGGAGACCTGTACCCTGTCCATCACCGCTGTAAGAACAGGCAATAAATTCAATAGCCTTGAACAAGAAGGCTGCAACTCTAACACAGGGACAAAGGTATTCTTGTCCCTTCAGGCTTCCAATACCTTATGCGCTTTATTTTCAGGAGTGAAGAAATATGGTGGAAATCATCCACTTACTTTAGCGAAGACAAAATCAAAATAAAAAATAAAATCCAGAGTTTTTCATCTTTTTTTTTCTTCTTTTTTTTCTCTCTAAACCTTGTTTAGTTAATCAAGTTTGTAGTTTGCATCCCATTTTTGACAGCTTTTACTGATAAATTTGTATAGCCTGCAAGATGAATGTCTGCTGATGGAAATGAGAGCAATCCTTTACATTTCCTGTACGTATATGAAGAGTAGGGTAGGACCCTCCTGCTCAGCCTTTAGCAGGGAGACAAGTGTGGTGTTTCTTGTTTTGCTTTTAGGGTTTGGATTTTTTTTCCCCTCTTAATATACTAACTCAGAAGTAATAAATACTTTAGAACAAAGTTGGAGTGACTCATTTAGGGTTAGATCTGACCATAAGCACGGGATGAATGGGCTTCAATTTAAATGCCAGTGGTTGGGGTAGTGGCAGGCAGTGGCTGCCACTCAAATCCTAGAGCATCTACACGTTCCAGCCACAGTGGACCTATTTAATGAGGCAAATTTAGTAGAGGTTTAGCCTGGCCTCTGGGATTTCTGAAGCTGCATTTAAGAGCCCTGATTAAGGACAAAGGAAAGATGTCTGAGTAAGTCTGTCTGAAGGAAATTTCTCCATCACCCATAAGAAACTGTTGAAATTGCTCATTTTCAATTTGTCACCTCAGTCGGTTTGTGTAATGTATAGGCAAAAAAGGCAGGAGTCCCTCACTTACTTGGGGTAATCGATGGAGTGCTGTAGCTTGGTGCAAATCCATCAGCTTGAAAGAGTTACTGCTAAATTATACCGGTGAGAACCTGGAAAAATATGGCCTGTAAATAACTGATGTAAAGGCAAATGTTTAAAAACCTCAAGGATGCCGAGTTGTGATTTAGCACGGCTCAATTTCAGCCAAGCCAGTATTGGTCTGAGATGAGTTCTATTGACATGAAGCTGCTCCGGTGAATAAGGCTTCATTTCTCCTTGCTGACAGTCAGGTAAAGATGTGTCCCTGAGTGACAGGCTCTGCTAAAGCGTTAAGTGGTGGCATTTCTTCAGCTTCTTCAAGGAAATGCTGAGTGTTGCTGGGATTGTTACAAAGCTCTTCTGATTATAAAGTTTATCATAATCTTCCTTTAAAAGGGTTGGATCGTGCTGCACTACTGATCTGAGAGAGTACAGGATTGTGATCTGGCTGGGGATCTAGTTCATAATATGAATTATCAAGCTTACTATTATGAATCTATCATTGTGATGACTTAGCATAATATTAATCGACAAAGTGATGGGACTGGGCAGCAAAGGATCTAGAATGTAATAATCAGTGATTTAGTGCTTGTTAAATCGACTGTTGGAAGAAGATGAGTGCTTCCCGAGCTGGCCTTGCCATTTTCTATTGAGTGAAACACATTTTCTCATGTTAGCTTTTTTTAATAGAAAGCCATATAAGCCTTTTGGGCGGCAGTGGGGAATCCAAAACTGTAGATCTTTTAGAGAAAATAAATAGACTTTTTCATCTCTTGCAGCACTGTCACATTGATTTCCATTTACAACTGAAAAAAAAAATAATGAGGCTACAGACTGTTTATTCCTATTATTTTCCCTTGATTTGTTTCTTTCTGTGCTTGCATGTGTGGGTGGGTTTTAAAACTTTTTGTCTTGCTTTGTTTTGCAATTTTTATGGCCCACATTGCGATGCGTTACAGTTCACTGCAGGCTGGGAGGCTGGAGCACACGAGGGTGGGCAGTGCTTGATTTCTGCTTGTAGCTCAAACAGGTAGTGAGTGGGAAGGTTATAGTTTAGGGAGTGGGAGGAAGACAGTAAAACTAAATGTTTGGGAATTTTTCAAAATGTCCAATGACCACAGTTCCTATGTAGGAGGAGACATCCTTCCCACCTCTCTTCTTCTCCCGTTTCTGAATGGTTTTGTAGAGCAGCTGTGACTAAGGCTTTGCTAAACTGAAAGTGCCACAGGCTGGAATGATAATCAAAAAAGATAAGTGTTGTTATAAACACTCAGTCATTTTCCTTCTTTCTTACGGAGTTGTTATTAAGCCCAGAAGTTCAGAAGTTCAAAAATATAAAGGAATAATTTGTACAAGAAAAGAAAGGAGTCTATTTCACAAGCCGTTGATGCTTCCACTGGGAATTAGCAGTAGCTGTTAGAGTAGCCGAGGTCATACAGAGCAACCATGCATTCTGCTCCCACTTAGGAAACCCCTAATTTTTAACTTTTTAACAACCACAAGCTTAAGTTTCTGGCAATGAAAAGTGGAGGGAATGTTTGAGGAGCTCTTATTAAAAAAATAAACTTCAAATGATGATTGACTCCTCTTTTATGTCTCTAGAATGGGGCCCATAAATCTCAACAGTTTTCTATTCAATGGCTGCTTGTTCTTTTTGGTTGGTGACAACTTTTATTTTAAGCGAGCTCAATTCTTAAATTAACCCTTATGTTGACTCAAGCCTTCTTGTTTGTCTTTGCTTTGCCTCCCATGGATGGAGAAAAGTTTAGCATATGGTAACAGATCCATTCCCATTTCACGGTTGACTTAAAATATGGGCATCGGTGTGTCGCTGGAAGAGGGAGGAACCAGACTTCAGGATATCTGCTTCCAAAGAAAGCACTGAGCTCGCAGTTACTGAGACTCCCCTTTGAGTCCTTGACATAGGACTTCTGATAGGCAGATGAGCACTGAAGGTTTAACTTATTTGAGCAAAAATACCCAAATCCACAAGTGAGCATTCAAACTCCCAGTCCTATCCAGTATGGATGTGTTCTGGCACTCCCTTCATCATGTTTTTAGTAGCAACTACAGGGATATAGCTGTCCAGCAGTCCTTGGATTTTTCCAGTGTTTGGAACGAAATCCAACCTTTGAAGCCCAGTAAGAAAATACCTAATATAAACCCCATAAACATATCAAGCAGCATGAGCCACTGAACCTACCAGAAGACACAACTGAAAAATTGGTTGACGAACAAGAGTGCTGTGCCATGGGTGCTCATTGGCTACTGAGTCTCCTTCCCAGATATGCAAGCTCTGGGAACCAGCAATACTCATCCTCCGGTGCCTGCCTGTGTGTGGCCAGCCAAATTTGGAAGCTCTATCTTATATCTTTCTGTCAATGACCTGTTATACAGTCCTGGGGCCTAATGCTTGTGTCAACATGAGGTTAGGTTTCATGGCATCCCGAGCAGAGCAGGAATGTCCTGGCTTATGTTTGTCACCCCAGGAGAGGGAAAGGGTGGGAGAAAAGCATTCAGCAGCTACTGGGCAGTCTTCTGCCATCTCTTGACAAGTAGTGATATAAATCAGGGGCTTGAGAGGGACACGAAGGCCAGACCTTGTTGCTCTGTTTAGATCCCTATCAGCCGTGATTAATTCAGTACTATAGGTGGAAGGATAAAAGTGGCTTCCTGTAATCTCGATTGTTTCCACCAGCCTTTGAACTGATTCATCCATCTGGTAGCACTTAGTTGTGAATTCAAAAGGTCAAACTGCCCAAGACTGCATGGTAGGTAGCAGGACCAGTTCTGAGAAACGCCAGTCCAGTTGGGAATTGGTCTCCTGGTCATGCAATACAACTAGGACAAAGGGACTCGAGTTGGTCCTGAATAGGTGGCTCTCAATATCATCTGGAAACTTTTAGGTGCCAGAGCTTCTGAACTTATTAGAGAGGAGACTGGAAAAAGTACCTTAAGATGGCTAGGGATGGACTGAAGACTTCATATGATGCTACAGGGCCTCATGCTCTGCTGTTCCCAATGCTCTCACGACAAGTCCAAAGAGAAGACAATGTGGATTACTTTTCTTGAGCAAGTGCCATTGGAATTGAAAGAGATTTTTGTGGATCTTTTGGAGAACTGCTATCTCCTTGCGTGAGGAGTCTTTCCCCTCCTCTCAGGACTCTAATGGCATAGGTCTGCAATCTTTGCAAGTGACTGATTCATACACTCATCCATCTACCTTCAGCACTGTGCACAGGGCTTGACTTTGCTTTGACGTTCTTGTGTACAAATCATTCCCACGATAATAAGTTGAAAAATACCATGCTACTTTTACTCCCTCTTTAACGTCGCCGTATACCTATGGGAAAATCGGAAAAGGGCAACAATCTTGATATATTTGGTGGAGGGGGCGTGTTTTGAAAGCAGAAAGATCGTTGGCAAATGCAGCCTGCAAGGAACAGAACTAGCTTGTTTCAGCTGACAGCTTTGGAGAAAACCAGCATTGCTAAGTTTCAAATTAGTGTGGGTAGACACTAATAAGAAAATTTAGGGCTAGCAATTCAGAGAGAATAGTTTGTTGCTTTTTGTTTAATCCCTTTTCAGTTTCTATCAGCACAGAAAGAGCAGAGCTCTTTCTCTCAGTCATGTGTGCCCAAAGCAAAATGTGATGAAAACAGGCAAACGAAAATGTAATTTAGCTTCCTAAAAGCGAAGAGGAGAGGTCACCTCATCAGAAAAAAAAAAGAGTCAGAATTTGCAGTTTAAGCAAGACTCCATGAAGTCTTTGTCTTAGTAATGCTTGTATCCTAATGCTTTGAATCCAGTAACTTCTAGTTACCAGAGCTCAGTAAAGAATGTTTCCTGGGTAACTTCTTTTGCAATCCATTCAATTTTTGCGTCTCTATATTAACTGTCTGACATTTTTCTCAGATGTATTCATGCTTCGGAGTCATTTAATGAATAATTCCAGACCTGCAGTTCATTTCTAAGTGGTCCTGAGCATTTGCTATTCAAAATCTAAGTTAAGATTCTTAGAATTTGATAATTATATCTCAAAATTTGAGGAACAATTAAATGGCAAGCATAACCACCCCTTGTACAAAACATAAACATGGGGCAAAATTCCCTGCCAAGTGAATTAGCAAAACATGGTTGGGGCAAACTAAGCTGACCAACTTGCATCTGCAAAGACTTGGTCTCTAAAATCACCTGAGCCTGTTCCCCTTTGTACCTACTTTAGTGAAGGTAAAAAGATCATGAGCAGGGAAGAAATGCAGAACAGATGTTATCTTCAAAACGAGCTGATCCCCCCCAGGTTTGTGGAAGATGTCATTTCCTACCCCCTGCATCATCCCCTTCTCCTCCTCCGGGGCGTACAGGCAGGATTTCAGCTGGTGTAAATCATCAGAACGATGCTAAATTACACCAGCTGAGACTGGCTCTGAAACTTCTTACACTCCTAGGAGTGAGGCTTAAGAAGCTAAATCAAAGCTGGAAGTGATCCTCTGTGCTCTGCTCAGTACCCACACCACTGCTTTGGGATTCCTTGTTGGATATCTTCCCTATCCCAAGGTAGAATAGTGATCTGAAGCCTCTGAGCTCTAGCACCACAGTCATGATAGTGCAAAGGCTGCTATTCATCTGTGTTATACTGATGCAACAGCAAAGAGATTAGCTTGGGGTCTGCCAGGCTTGTCTGAACTGTGTCCCCGTGTCCAGTATCAGCAATGACCATAGGATTTCTTGGAATCTTCCTGGTGATGCACAGCTGTAGAGGTTTACAGAGTGAACCTGCTGAATGTTTACAGAGTGTTTTAGGGGATGGTAGAGTGTGTCTGCTTATGTGTGGGTGTATTTACAGAGCATCAGTATTCATCAGGTAAGGAAAATAGAGGGGAGGGGAGAAGGATTTTTTTTTTTGACTCTGCTTTGGGAAATGCATTTCCTCTTCTGAGAGTGCATCTGAGGAGTGGGAAGGTGTGGCTAAAGGGGCAGAAGATGAACCTGAGGCTTTTATCTTCTTTGGGTATGTTCTCTGCTGGTTTTGTGTGTGAACCAGAATGGTGCCTGAAAACAACACTGATTCTCTTTTTTTTTTTTTTTTTAATTTATATGGGGAAATAGCCTACCTTCAGGAATATTTGGAGCTCTGCAAAGAATGTTCTTCTAGGTCCTTTCCTCCTAGTTAAACAAACAAAGAAAACCCAAATGTTACTTGAATTAAGTAACATTTTCTTTCAGAATTTGTCAATTTATGTAAATGTTTTACAGAAACAAATGATTCTTGGCTCTAATCAGAAGAGCATAAATCTACAAGAAATTCTTGATTCCTTAGCAGCATATCATCCCTGGTAGCTGGTTTCATAAGTGTTCTCTGACTGGAGTGGAGACTGCTTAGCCTAGGCTTGAAAAAGTTTCAAGTGATCTGATCTTTCAGTCCCAATGATAACAAAAATATAGCAGTAATAGCCATCTCTTGAAAGATACACTCCTATAATTCATAAACAGCAGAATTACACTGAGGGAGCCTAATATATAGTAGAAAATAAAGCATCTGAATTTATCATTCTAACCTTGAAAGCTAACAGTAGTTTGTTACAAGTAATTAATTTTATAAACTTCATCTATCTTGGCAACTTGACTGTGAATAGACTGCAGTTTCCTTGCAGCTATTTGTTAGCTGAATTTATTTGCTGAATAATTGATGTAAATAACTCGGTGAATTGTAAGTAATTATTCTTGGCCTCTGCTTAGTTTGAAGGCAAGTGCTTGGCTACAAGTAGATGATATTAGAAATTTGAGCTGCTGTGATTTGATGGAAAGGTCACCTTCTTTCCCTGGTTAACTGAATATTGAATAATTTTTATGTAATTTACTCCTTCCAGGCAAAAATCCTGTAAACTGCAACAGGGCAGTAACATGATACAGGGTGTATATGGCACTCCCTGGGCCGTAGGGACAGTGGTGTATGGATCTGATGCCGCCTCCTCTCCCCCTGGGCAGTCTTGCCCAAGTGCGCCAAGCTCTAAAGTGACTTTTTTTTTTTGTCTTGTGCGTCTCTGCCTCTTCATTTGCCCTTTGCTGCATCTCCCTCGGAAAGGCAGCTGAAGCAGGAGCTGCTGCGTTTATTTCTTGTTAAACTCCTGGCTGTGTCTGTAGTTTTTCCTGTCTGTCCCTTTGGACAGAAGACCTGGGGATGAGATCAGCGGTTGCTTGCAGCGAGCGTTGCAGCTCTGTGTATCAGCCGCAGCGTACGGATCGGTGAGAGCATTTAAAGGGCCCATTTTTCGGCAGCAGGCTGCCTTTGAGGAGCACGGTGGTGGAGCTCCAGCCATACCCTCCTGCAAAGCACCTCCTTGTCTTCCCAGTGAATTATGATTAATCACTTTTGGTGCCTTTTCCCAGGGTTTGATAAAATACACCTCCAGGTGGTTGTCTGCAGGATTTTTCTGGCCATCTGTTGTTACCCAGGGCTGTAATGTCACCGCCTAATTGTTTTCCAGACAGATTCCCTTTGTGCTGGCTTTTTGCTGGAGGAGGAGGTGACCTAGGGCATGAGCTGTCCACTTGGGCACTGCTTCTGCACCCAAAAACCCTCCTGTCATCAGCAGGAAGATTGGGGTGAACCCTTCCTTCTGGCCCTAGAGATACTTGGACCAATGCAACACCTTTAGTCACAAAAATCATGCCATTTGCTCTGGTATCTTTCTTCTGATAGTTTTAAGGAAATGAGCCTTTTTCTCCAGCTGCTGGTGTGATGGGCAGCGTGCTGCCCACCCCTGATGCAGGCTGCCTTACCTGGAGCTGCTGGATCAAAGCATGGAGGGCTGGAGCTGCTGCCAGTGCTCCCCAAATTACCTACTTTGCAAGGTCAGCATTGCAACCCTGAACCTGTTCCCAAGGATGTACCTGTGAATTTCTAGCGGGAAAGAGAGCTTGCCCAGGTGAGGGCACCTGGGGATCGCTGTACCTGATAACAGCTGGCACAGGTGGGATCCCATCAGCTGTTGTGATTAATGACATGGGTTTTCTTCTAAGCAAGGAAGACCTGAAGTGAGCAGGCTGCCGATCAAATCCTCTGTGTGTTTATTAAAAGACATGGGGTACCCTGTGCTTGTTCACCAGTTCCCCCAAAGGTAAGAACCTTTGGCATATTAAAATTAATTCAAATCTGGGATAAGGCTAAGCTAAAAAAAAAAAAAAATGCACCAAAACAAGCACTTGTCCCTGATTATTTCAGCTCCCTGCCTCCCCTTGAAGGTTTCCTTTTCTTCTTCTGGTCCAAAGCAGACTTTTTTTTTTTTTTTTGCTTTCTCCCCTTTCCTTGCTGACCTCACAAGGATGCAGTCACCTTCAGGCTTAGGAAACATTCCCTTTTCTACAGCTGCCAACTTGGTTGCAGTCACGTGGAGACTAGAAAACTGAGACAGTATTGCCCCAAATTGTTTGTCCTTGGCCAGAGGTTGTAGCTTCATCTGGCTCCCTGGAAAGTGCTTCCCTTCCTGCTTTACACTCCGACATCCTGATGTATGTGGCAATTGGCACCTGTTTGTGCTGATAGCCAGGACTGGGGGTAGGACATTCAGGACATATATATATCTTTATGTCCCCTTCAGCCATTCTTGCTACGGGAGCCGCAGTCTGGAAAGGGGCTGTGCTGGCATGGCGAGGTGTTAAGCTGGGATGGCTGAAGGAGTTAATCTGCTGCCTCACTGTAATATAATAGAAAGAAAAACATGCCTGTGGGGCTAGTCCATTTTACTATGTAGCTTCAGCTGGTAATTAAAAAAGAAACAGTTCAAAATTAAGCAGTAATATGAATAAAACCCCAAATTAAATACACCCAGGACAGGTTGCCATTTTCAATGGGTGGATGCTTAGCATGTCATGAAACCAGGCTTTTTAAAAAAAATCTCAGGCTGGGTGCCTAAAACCAGGAGTTCCCCAAACCCTCCAGAGCTTTGCTTTTTTCCGTGAGGGTGCCTCTTTCATTGCAGCTCACTCGTCACCGGGGACGCCTGGTTGATCCGCTCGGGGCATGTTCCCACATTCCTCTTGTTACGGTGGAGACAAAAAAGTAAAATCGAAACCCCAGATGGGCCCGGTAACAATTCTACTTGCGAGTCAAGAGCACAAACATGGTTTCAAGTTCTTGGGAAGGATTTCACGTGCCCCCTTTGAAGGTGATGATCCCGAAAACAGGGACAATGTGCCCATTTAAGGTGGAGGAAAGCGATTGTGGGCACTGCGCTTCGGGTGTCCTGCCAGGCATCAATTTGGGGAATGCAATTGCTGAGCGAAGTAGCAAGCTATGACCTCCTCTGTGCGTAGATCAGGCAGCTGGCTACTCTTAAATAGAGTGGTGTGACCAAGCACGGCGATAATTTTGAAGTAAAGACATAGGGAGCAAGGAGGTGGGTGGGAAGGAGCAATAGGAGAAGAGGTATTTTCAACCCCGAGCTCCTCAGCTGGCAGATTTCCAAAAGATGGGAAGTGTTCTCTGAGAAAAGCTCACCCTCTGCTCACCTCGTTTCTTACATTCTTTCCCAAAGTATCTGTTACCGGACACTTTTGGGGGGTGTTGGACTTATCTGGAATGACTGCTCTTGTTTCAATGACACCTTTGGAGCAGCGTGTTCTAGCCCCTGTAGCACCTCTCCTGGAGCACTGCTCTTCTCCCCAAACCTTCTCACAAATTTCTGGTGCGCACAAAACTCGTGTTACATGTGGGAATTTCTCTGACGTTGAGGCAGCGATTGGGTTTCTGAATATAGGGGTTTGCTAATGGCTAGTTAGTGTTGAGATACCCACAGAACAGGAATAACTGAGTGGAGCTAGACGCCAAGTCAGGCTTGCTGGAGTGGTGGCACAGGAAGGAATGGAGTGGGGACCACAGGGCATGCAAGTTCCAGGCTTGCAGCCAAGCCCAGGTCATCACCAAATAGGCAGCAGGGCCATGTCCTGTTTGTCCTGCTGGACCACTGCCTGCTTCGTCTGGGAGAGAAACGTCTCTGCCTTCCTCTGTGCCTATGGGTTTTAGGTGGCCTGGAGGTGCTACTTTAGACAGTCGTCATCCGGTATCGCACAGTCCGTCTCCTTTCTCTTTGTGGAGTTGGGTCTGTTTGCATCAATTGAGCATTCCAACCCTTTGTCGCCGTAATGGTCTTTCCAATATCTTTTATGAGGCTGTTTAAAATCAAACCCAGTTGCCCACTACTCAGCCCTGGAAGAACTGTTATTCCTCTGCCACAGATTGACATGAAGGGTGTAAAGAAAGAAACAGAAGGAAATAATTTACACCATTATGTCTGACTTGATTAAAAACTAATATGGAATTTTACCTTACTGATAGGCATTTCATATGCAGTGTTTTGTTGTCTAGCAGGTAAACAGACCTCTAAGTCACATAACTGAATAGCTGAGGTGAGTTCCAGGGAAGAGGCATGTTCTTCTGAACCACTCTTGGTTCAGCTATAAGCAAGAAAGAAAAATAATAATTGTCTCCCTTCAAGAGTGCTTTCTCATACCAGAGGTATGAATTGATTTTACTGTCTGTTTACCTTTTTGTTGACAAGATCTGAGACTGCAGTCCAGAAGTCCAACTGCACTTGGACCTGCAAGCCATCACTGCTGGGCAAGGTGTTGGTTGCTGGAACTTGTTGCGCTTGAACTAGAAAAACAGTTGCAGAATCAGACTGCTCAGAGTGTAACTCTTTTGGTGGAAGTATTTAGCCTTTTATGTAGGTTTAGTCATCAAAATTAATCTATTGAACTCATTACAACTGAGAAACTGGACCTATGCAAGAGTACCGGATGTGAGTAAATCCCATATGCAAAATCCACAAAAGCCATATGTTTAGGCTGCAAATTTAACAGAGTTAATTCCATCCCTTCCAGTCTTTCAGTTTTGATTAAGTTGCAAATCCTTCCTCCCATTATTTCTTAATTTATGTGCCTAAGCTTGAATTTGGGCATGGACCAAAGCAGAGAGTTATCCTACAGTTACTGCTTGCTTACACCGTTACTGGTTGGACATCAAGCTGAGTCATTGGCAAAAGAGACCATGCCAATGATGCGGTGAGGGTACTGAAACTGAAACATCCTTCCACCACAGTGTGATGGTTCACAAAAGGGGAAAGGATGGATATTCCATATCAAAGTTCTTTTCCCCTCTTCCCTTTTTTCTAAATGAGTCTGGACCTTTAGAAAGTAACACGCTTCACTACATTTAGAAGAAAGGGTTTCAAATCTTGTCCTTATTTTAATAGTACCTGAGGTGCAGCTGCTTCTGATTTCTGTTTAGGTGTATAAAAACTTGGTTTGGGGTGTTTTGACCTATTTAAGATGGGTGTGGTATTTATAGTATTTGTATTGGGAATGATACAATGTTTCCGAGGTGCTGTCAAGACAGACATTAACTCCAGGATCTTTGTGGTCTTAATGACCTTGCGCAAGGGAAGACTTGTATGTAAGAGCACAACCTATAGCTAGCTCACCTGTTGTATCAGGTAACCCACCAAAACCCTGAACAATTGTTCTCCAGGCTCTGAGTTAACCACGTGCCTGCCCCAGCCCTGCTGAGGCCAGGAACTGGGTGCAGAAGCAACAGTACAGTAGGGTCAGCCCACGGAACGCGTTGAGAGCTGCCGTCAACCAGGAGAGTCCTTCTCTGGCTTGAGGGTCTTGGGGCTGAGGGAATGGACGTCTCATGCACTGTGCTGTGTTTTCTGTCTAGAAATTGTTTCTGTTTTTTTCGAATGCCTTGATTCGATCAAAACACAGAGAAAATACCAAAAAAAAAAAAAAGTAAATTTGGCTTTTGTACATTCGAGCTCATCATGGGAACTTTGCATAAAGAGAAAAATCAGGGAGCTGCAGTCAAGTTGTTGGAGGTCAACTTCAGTAGGAGCTTTGGGTATACAGGGCTGAAGGTTGGAGCCGTAATCTCCCCGCAGCTTTCTCGGCATCAAGAAAACCAATCTTAGCCTCGGGGCTGGACATTAGTAGCGCGACTGCCCTGCCCGCATGTCACCGTCGTGGCTGAGCCGGTAGGATAGGTGGTGGTTAGGGTTTCTCCAAGCACCTCGGTCAGATTCAAACTGTTTTATTAAACTAGTTAATTGGCAGTTTGAAAGGGAGGGGGAAAAACCGAGGTCCTTAGGTCTCCCTGGTCAGTGCCAAGCCGCAGACTGTTAACTACTCCTGCCTTTCAGAAGCAATAACTGCGGGTTTGGGGAACATATGGAACCAACTAGCCGAAAGGCTTTTATGAGGAGCTTTAACAGGGGGCACGGTTTTGTGAGCAGAAATTCCAGTGGATGAGTTAATAGTTTCACTTTCCTTAGCTGTCCCTTTATAGGAACAACAACAACAAAGTCGGGCGCGTTCCTCCCACAGCCCCGGCTGTACAATGTGCCGATGCATCCAGGATTTCGTCTGGACACTGGGGGAGTCCTTTAGTAGATCCCCTGGGACCTGTTTTTTCAGAGCTATTTCCTGATGCTGACCTCATTAGGTGAGTTTCACAGCTCACTAATTCCTAGCAACAGCGCAAGAGATTCAAGGAAAGGGGAAACCCGTCTTCTGGAAGCCAATGGAACTGAACAGATTTGGGCAAACACTTTTATTGCTTTTCATTAATCTGGAAAATCAGGGACTTGGGGTTTTCTTTCTTTTATTTTCTTTTTGGGTTTTTGTTTATTTGTTTGTTTGTTTTTCCCCAAGCCACTGTTTTGACCTAAAACTGTATATTTGATTTTCTATTTGAGCACAGAGAAGAGCAATAAAAGAAGAACCCCTGAAGAACTGTATTATGTTGCAGCTTGGTGTGAACCAAGCAGGAGAGTGGGCATTTCTTTTCCAGAATGGCTATTTGGGCACTGACAGGATGTAGTCACTCACACACTTCCAGTAATGCTTATTTAGTATTTGCATTGCAGTGGAATGTGTCCAAAAGAGAGAGCAAAGGAAAACAATAGTTGCCTGCTCAAGAGCTGACGTCATAGTCTGAAATTTAAGTACTTGTTTTTGTGGTATTGTTATTAATCATGGTTGCGTGCAGGGGTCATCCTGTAACTCCAGCTACTGGAGTCCTGTGAATGCAATGTTTGTAGTTCAGCCTTGGTAAGTTTAGGACTGGAAAGTCATTTCTGCCCCATCACATAAGAGTGAGGTTTGTCTGAGCACCAAAGCTTGGCCTGAGAGTTTCCTCAGGGTTGCCTTTCATTCTCAAGTCTCCTATATAGCAAACACACCAGAAGAATACAGGTCCATTTGTCTTCAGCTTAACACAAAGTTTGTTTCTTCTATTGTAATTCCTGAATTTGTTGTCTATTTTATTAGCAATATATTCCATAAGAAGGTTTGAGACTGCTCAAGGATTTTGTCTGGTAGTAAGGTTTCCTTGTCTTATTTTATGATGGCCTCATAGATGCCCCCTCGACACTGTTCTTCCATTGTGGCACCATATGGGATCATAGTCAGACAAATTGAAGAGGTGAACCTGGCAGCCTTTCTACTTGTTTAGAAATCTATAGTATTGCCTCCTAGACAAGGTAATAGGCACAGAGTCGAGCTGCTGTCAGAGTCTGTCAGAAATTGATTTCTGACAAAGCACATGAGCATTCAGGATAATCAACCAAAGTCAACTCACCTATGCAAACATTAAAAACGTAGAGCTGAAAGGATACAGCTAACTCTGATGCTCAGTGATGATCATGGCAAAGAATCTATGTTCTGAACAGCATCTTTTAGAAAAGTAAGCATCTTATTTCTTCTTTCATGCCATTCAGGACATTATGACCAAAAGACCTTACAAGCAGCTGACATAAACCAAGCATGATGCTGTATTTGATGAGGGTGAGCTTGGTTTTTGTTCTCTGGGCTTTTTTTATTCTCTTCAGCTAGGGACAAATGCACATAAGATGGATAAGGAGAAATCTCTGCTGTACAAAGGCCATGATTTCTCCTCTTTAGCTATCGCATACAGCACTAACATCTTGCTGGCCTTCAGGAGCCTTCAAACATCCAGTCTGCAGTTGCAGACTTGTGGCACAATAAAACACGATATGTGAATGTTAGTGAGAGTACCTTGGAACAAGTGGGATTTTCATCTAACTTTGCTCCCAAAACTGAATACAATGAAGAACACGATTTCTGGTGGAAAAGCTGAAGTGTTCCTAAGCCCAGTCCAGGAACACACCTATTCACTTCCCCTCCCTATTTGAAAAATGGCAATGCTTTTTTGGATCTGTTTCTGTGGATTTGGTTTACTTGCTCAAAAGCCAAATCTCATTAAATTCTCACATAAAATTAAACCTCCAGCATCTCCCATGGGCTTGCAAAATGAAGTTCAAACTGTCCCAAGGCAACTTGCACAACTGCTGATACCAACGCTTTTATGCAATGCCAGCCTCCTTTGAAACCTTGAGACCCAATAGAGTTTTGTCTGCTCACTTTATGTGAGGAGTTCGGGGGTTTTCTAACATTTCATCTTTTTGAAGTTGAATGTTAAATGCCTTAAACATTCAAGTTGATTTATATGTGAGGTAGGCTTTTGTAACCCATGCCTTCCATTCGTGTATGTCTCCTCCTGGCTGTGTAATCCAGAGGTGTGGGAGGGGGAAATACTGTTTGAATGTCAAGGTAATCAATAAAGCTGTTAGCTGTGATCTTCATTGGGCTTGTTTGGTCCCTCATTGAGGCCTGGAGTGAGCTCGTGCACGAGTGGCAAAGGCTGATCTCTGCAGGTTTGGTTGCAACTGAAGTGCCCAAGATCACAGAGGCAAAAGAACAAAGGTTAAAGCAAGGCAGCAGCACAGATACTGTTGGGTGATGGTGAGAACAGTTGACAAGAACATAAGAAGCATAAGAAATGTCCCAGTCTTGTCCACCAAGAAATGAAACTTGGAGTTCCCACAGACCCCCACCCTGCTGGGGATCCCTGAACTGAAGTCACCAGTGATGCAAGAGCTCTCCCCTGACTCTGCTCTACTGCATCCCTTCTGACCTTCCCACAGAAGAAATGGCTGGTCCAGCCTCCTTATCCTTGAAGTGGCCATAGTCTCTGCAAAAGAACTGCTAAAATGTCTGGCCTGGTGGTTCCTGGTGCTGTGTGGGATTGATGGTACTCACTCTCTTAAGTGGTAAAACAGGACCCGTGTGTGTGCTGTAAGGGTTGAGCTGATGTCTCTAAGCACCCAAATAAAATCTGTGTGTTGGGTTGCTGCTTTGCATAGGAGAATGAGACCACTTGGATAAAAAGGCTTCCTCCTGGCAGGGTGAGTACCCCTTTCTATTGTCCATGGTTAGTTGGTTGCAAACGGGGACCAGAGGCAGCCATGCAAAAATGGCTTTCGAAGCGTGCCGACATCAGGACCATAAATTGCTTGAATATAAATGCACTTTCCCAGAGCCAAAGTCATAACTTCCCATCACTTCCCAGAACAAATACTGTCTGCTATATTTATTAGGTGGGACTGTGTATAGGCAGTCGCTCTAAGTGTGTTTATTTTGAAGTCATCAGTAGTTCAGTAATCTCAGGCACCTCTGGGAGATTTAACTCAGATAGGGGTTTAGGCTGGAGGTCATGAGGTCACTGGTACTAAGATAGAGAGAAGGGAAGAAAACAGCATTGTTTTTGTGGCATTATCCGAGCAGTAAGGAAAAATAAATTCAGGTTTTAAGATGGCTTTAACTTGACTCTGAAGGAAATGGTCTACAAATCCAGCCAACGAGCAGGCGGCTGCAACAAGACCCCACGTCTCTTTAAGTTTGTTTTGAGCCACCCAACCAAAAACCATGGTGGTTATGGCTTGATTAAGCAAGACTTCTCTAGAAATCTGTTTAAGTGGTTACAGTTTTCCTTTAGCATATTCAAGTGTTTGAGTTTCTAATTTTAACTTCCTGCCTAGAATAAAACCTCTTGAATTGCTCCTTGGGCAGTAGTTTGATGCCAGCGATGAGCTCCCTCACAGCGGTAGCAGCGTGCTGGAGTTCAGCTGGTGGCCAACATCACCTCTAGGTCCCAAACCTGCTCAGGGGCAAAGAGCAGGGACATGAACGTCCTGGCACTAATGAAATCTGGGGTCCAGTGCCTGGGCGTCCATCTACTGTCATAAACTCCAAATAACTCATTCTGTCTCATGTGGAGTCTTTAGTGTCTTCTAAGAAGAGAATTTGCAGTGTGGGCTTTTCTGCAGCCCGGTGCTTATTTTCAAGGAGCATGTAGGCAATTTTCTTTAAGACTTCTAATCCTCTGCAAATGTGACTGAAATCAGCTAAGAGGTTACAAATTTATTAGGAGGAGACAAACAGACAGACCCAGAGCATTAATGCACAGGACTGGTTTCCCCAGGAAGCCAGAATAACCAAAAAAAACCACCCCCAAAAAAAACCAAACAAGAAAAAAAAAGGCATTGGAAGTAAAGTAAGGATTTGTTTATCGCCTCCTTAATATTTTATCGTAAAACACACTGTCTTATCCTCAGGCTTTGTTGGTGGTTTGTATATGTGTGTGCATGTGTGTATACATATTTTTGTATCTAAAAATCCAGCAACATCCATTGTTTAAAAAATCAAAAATGAGAAGGATTTTACTAAAAGCATTTTGGGAAAACCTCGGCTCTCAGTTTTCCTGTCAACGTTTTTCTAAGCTTTTATTTTTATTAGTCAAAATGTTTCGAATCCTCAGGAAATCCTGGGATGAACCATTTCCTCTTCGAGCTGTAGCCCTTAGGGGAAAAAGAAAAAGCTCAGATCCTTTCAAAGGTTAGAAATTTTTCAAACTGTGTTTTTTGCAGGTTTTTTAAATTAGAGAAGAACTAAGTTAGGAAGATGCTTAACTTCAGGCTGTGGTCCTGGGAAAGATTGATGTCTTTGTAGAAAAGCCTAAGGAGACCCTTAGATCTAGGCGAGGAAATCTTTTAGGCTTGAATCTTAATGGGGAACCGCTGGCCGAATCGAGGTATAACAGGTTCAGTTGAAAGACTATCTTTATGGTTTTTGAAAGTAAGTTAAAGAATAACATTTGCTTTTCCTCAACCAATTTGTGTATGTTAGTTAGCATGTAACAGCTGTGTTATAAGATGCTGTTAATTCCCTGGAGATACTTGTTCTTAATTATTATGATTAATATTTTTTTTTTCCTAAAAAAAAATCTCAGATCATATTTGTTATATACCTGAGGTTTTGCAGGAGTAAATCCAATTGACTGTTTCCTTTCCTTCAAGTAAACTCCAATAGGAATCATAGTTTTAAACCAGTAAGAGCTTCCATCCTGCAAATACATATGTACATTGTTAATTTTAAATTCCTCTGGGGTTCACTCCTTAAAGTGGGTTCAGTTGCTTAAAGTTAAGAAGGTAGGTAAAAAATATGTGTCACGGACAGCAGCCCAGCTGAGCCAGCTGGAGCTCAGCATGGGTTACTTTACCCAGATTTTAAGATGATGGTTATTCCTTGGGATGTTATAAATGAGAGAAGCTGAAAATGTGGTGAAACGTGAAGCTGAGGGATGCAGGAGTCTTTTTATGAAAAATGACACATCAATACAGTTTTTCAGAACTCTGAATTTGCAGTCACTACATATCGCTTTATTTTAGGAAAAGTGTATTTGCTTATTTATATAATTTGTGACAGACTGTCTTAACTGCTATTCTTCTGATTTATTCGTCTACTTTTTATCAAGTTTATTTGGAAGGTTCTTGGAAAGCTGAACATGAAAAACCCAGACTTGGTGGTTCAGTACCTGGTATAAATTACTGTCACAGTCTATCACAAATATAAAAAGATTTGTAGTAATTCATATGAAATTTAGTAGCCTTTTTTGTAACGCAAGATAAAAAATATCATCTTTAAAGACTTTTTTTTGTTGTTGTTACCTAAATTTACATAGTAAGGAGTGATTCTACTTTCTTGGTATTTTCAGGTTTGGGATGGAGGCACTCAAATAGTCTGCTGGGCCAGTGTTATTATCAAGTTACAACTCATTATTTAATGAGTGTTACAACTCATTATCTCTGTTCACTTTGCAAAAGGGTGGGTGAAGGGGGAAAGACTAGAGGGGGGAGACTAGTAATGAATTTCCTAAAGTTTCTGCTACTAGAAACATGTAGAAAGCCCATTGCAACAACTGTGACTTCAGAAGTTCACGAGATTTTGATTTTTATCAAAAACCTTCCAACTAAGTTTAGGATTTGGATTTAAACTGACAGAAAACAGTCAGAGGCAATAGAAGTTTCCTAATTTGGGGGCTTTTTCATTCCAACGTGCCTCATGTAGCCCAGTGGTCAGCACAGATAGCCTAAAAGTTCTCAGACCGCGACCTCAGCAATATATATCTGTTGTGAAGTTACACTTTATGCGCAATATCAAGGGCTTTATAATAAGGACTTCTGCTGGTAGGGGACCTTGTGTCTGACTGCCTTTCCAGCTGGGGATGCCTAAAGATCAGCCCATGTTACTGTGGGCCAGGATAGGT
This sequence comes from Tauraco erythrolophus, assembly GCF_009769465.1. Taxonomy (NCBI): domain Eukaryota; kingdom Metazoa; phylum Chordata; class Aves; order Musophagiformes; family Musophagidae; genus Tauraco; species Tauraco erythrolophus. Next base: position 26,564,386 of record NC_141474.1, on the reverse strand, counting down.
AAATAAACCTCAGGTGCAAGAAAGTTTTTCAACGTTTGGCCTTTCAGGCTTTGCTGCTTTCATTCCTAAAGTCTTTAATTCCTCCTTGTTTTTCCTGTCTGCATTTCTACAGGTGCTGTTTGCTCTAAACCAAACTCTGCTCCAACACGAAAGCCTCCGAGCAGGTAGTTTGCAGGCCCCGTATACCACTGAAGATCTCATCAAGCATTATAACTGTGGAGACCTGAATGCTGTCATATTCAACCATGACACTTCTCAGGTAAGCAAAAGCGTGTGGATAGGCGAGCTAATTGAGAAAAACCAGCTGCTTTAATAGTAATGTCCCTTACAGAGCCAGCAAGTAAACCTGATTTAAAATTCATACGTTAGATATAATGATCTATACTCATTAAAAATGAGCTGAATTGAGCTACAGAGAGATTAAGAGCCTGGCATAAAGCCTATCAGGTGCCTATAGCACAGTGATAAGTAAAACTCCAGCCTCAGGATCATCTTTTTATACTCCGTCTCCTCTTTCCCCTGTTTCTTTTGATGCCCTGTGTTTTCTTTCCACACATGCCTCATTTGCCAAGTGAGAGAGCAAGGTTTCCTTGGTATTGCTTGGGCTCTGGGAAAGGGACTGCCTGGAAAGCTTTCCTAGGAATGTGCCTGAAAAAAAGTTAATTATGGATGTTTGCAGGGCTGCTGAATGTAGTCCCCTCATTAAGGGGAAAAAAAAAAAATCTTTGTAATATTTGAGCTTATATATGAAGAGGAAGTGAACCTTATGTAAATACTCTATAAAATAAATAACTTCTCAAACATGTCATAACTCAATAATTTTGTATGTGTCTCAAGCAGCCCTTCAGTCTCTGTTTATCTTAGTTATCCAGTGCTATTAAAAACTCTTAATGAAGCAGAAATCTGCTTTCCAGACCAGTTTGATAGTTCATGGCAAACTCTGAGATTCTCATTTAATACCTAGGTTCCTCTTTCTCCTTTCCTGTTAATTCTATGGAAACTTGGTCATTGGTTGTCATCTACCTCTCCTTTTTTTGATAAGTGTTCCCAGGTTCCTGTCTCAGGTGCAGTGACTTACTTGGAGGGGACCTGTATAAACTTTGGCAGCGGTGGTATTGCATGTGTATTGCCAGTGGAAGTCTATTAAATCGTTATAGTGGTTTACCAATAGCAAATGCAAATCAACTATAACTACGTGACCTCAAGAGAGAACTGAGGCAGGGTAAGCCCAGTTTGTTGATTGAGGCAGAGGTCTCTGAGACATCTTGTCTTGCTGTCACTATCTTGAGTTGTCCAAGGCTCTGTGGGTCGCTTGTTTCTCAGAAGAACAGCTCGGAAAGTGAGGGTGGCCCAAACCTCTCTGTAAGGTAGCAAAGCCTCCCAGCTACACTCCATGACATGAGTGTTTTCCCAGAGGTCTTGTATGCCCCTCTGAGAAGTTCCAGGTAGAAATGTAAAAGACACCCAGCAGGATCTGGCGGTGTCACCTGTCACAGAACTAACCTGTCCCTCAACGGGAGCAGCAAGACAGCAGCTTGGATGACTGAAGGTCCTTGAATTTTGGACAAATGCTCATATCTCCTCTTCTTCCCTATCTGGCTATTGTTTTCAAATAATAGAGTGGTTGATGGTAATGAGTGGGATAAAATCCCTTTGCTGTCCCAGTTAATCCAGTCGCAGAGAGTGAAGCATTGTTTTAGCGTGACTAAGCAGGACATAACAGAGTGGTTAACGTGACAGTCCTAAAACAGAAGTCTGTGTAGTACCAAAGCTGCCAGGGCTGTTCTTTCTGGACAGCCTTGCACTGAAAAGTAAAGGCAGAAAGCAACTCAGGTAGGAATGCATCTCTAAAAATGAGGTGTGTGAGTTGGAGAAGGTAGAGAGCTCATGACTTTAGAGGATCCTGGAGAAGTTAGTGGTTGTAACTATTCCTGTAATGTGCAGGCACAACACACGAGATAAACACGTAATGATTTTGGAGAAACAACTCTTGCAAGGTGTGGTGCTATATTTGCCATGGATGCAAAGAAAGGACTACTAGTAGGAAATTTATGAAGGTGGTCCTGGCATCTGAATGTCCTGTGTCATCTTTTAGTCTCTGTCATTGTAATTTCTCCAGCAATAAAGCCTTTGTCCCTGAGATGAGTTGTGGCCATTCACACTGGTTGCATTGACTCACGGACATCTGTGATTTATCCTACAACAGACCTGTGGTTTAGACTTGAGAGGAACAGAATGCTATAAAAACTTCTTTATCCCTGCAAATTCTTGGATCAAATGTGAGTTTAAAAGCAGTGTTAAAGAAAGAAGAAAGAAGCCAACAACCAATCAGAGTCCAAGCACTGGTATCAGTCATAGTCCCAGAGTGCACGCAGTTGATAGAGATTATAACACTTACAGGCCATGGAAAATTAAAATCCCTCTATATATACTAGTCCCTGCAGAACTCTAAATGTTGTGGAGTGTTTTCCTCTCAAGGGTTGTTGTTTTTAATTTGGGTAAAGAGGTTTTTTGTTTGGTGGTATTTTTATAAACCAGCTTTATACCATTTATTTTTAATTGCAAGCAGAACAAAATAGAAAATTAAAACCTAAAATAAACTCCTTATTCAGGTCAACTTTTACCATTTGTGATAATTCCAAAGTTTATTCTATGTGCGTTTCGCAAGATTATGTCCCTGCCATAGACAGTCTTTGCCATTTGGTCACCAATTTAGGTTAGCGTGGCTTACATATTACACATGAAGCATCCTCCATGGGACCTTTCTTTTCAGACATTAAATGTAAGCACAGAGATTTAGCATGTGCTGGGAGTCTGTTGTAGACCTCGTCAGGTGACAACAAACGATAGACCTACAAGAGCAGAAAAACTGTAAATATCCCAAGTAAGATGTATCATCCCTTAAACTCTGGGGCAGGTACCCGTGCCAATCTCAGGAGACGAGCATCACAGTGTTTTTAGCAGTTGTGCCGATTCTTCCCTGATATCAAACTTGGGGCCCAGCACTTCAGAGGTCTGGTAAGTCCTTGCAGCTGGTACCATTAACGCAACTTTGAAATGTCACATAGAAAAAAACAAAAGATCAGGAATGGAGTTGTAAGGCAACACTTGTGTGAACAGTGGATCCAGGAATTCAGCAGGACTGTGGAGACCTGCAGAAGTCTGTGACTCTCACTCTTTGAGGATTCATTTGGGGTCTGTTTTTAAGTTTGCTAGTGCCTGTTTGACCCTTGAAGGTTAACGGGAGCTGCAGGATAAAGGTGAACCTGTCCACCAGTTGCCTCAGTTCAGACCCATTGGTTTAGGTCACTGTAATGAACTGGGAATTAGGTGAGAAAGTCTAACATTGCTGCAGGGACCATGGTGGGGAATATCTAGGTGCAGTAACTTCCTAAATTCCTCCAGTATGAATCTTGGGAGATTAAGCATCTTCAGTAGCCATCTATAAGATGCTGAGATGCCTTTAGAGCAAAATTCATCCTGAATTGGAAAGAAGGACCAGAAATGGAAATACTAATACTAATACTGTTGAATTGAGGTGTTATGGATGCAACTTCTTGAGCATCTTCAGCCTCCCCAAAGGAGTTTGGGAAATGTTGTTTCTCAGCACCAGTCTTGTTGACTCCTGCAGCGTTTGGGAGGAGAAGGCAGAGTCCTTCTGAGACTGAGTGCACAGAAGGGACAGTGCTAGGAGGAAAAGCACAGGGGAAGTTATTCCCTAGACTGAAGCAGGACCTTGGGCACCAGGTCAGAGGACAGCTCCTTTGGCGCCTGGAGACGGGGACAGGGAAAGGACCACCCCAGGGAGATGCTGCCTGTCTTGGGGTTGGGAAGCCCAGCTTAGCCAGGGTGAGGTGCTTGAAATGGAGGGGTGTGCGCAGGCCCCAAATCCCTGCTGTTTTCCTGTCCCAGAGCCATCAGCACTGATGACAGTGGAAGACTAAACAAATCCTTCTCAGTTTCAGGGTGGTTTTTTTTTTTTTTTTTAATTAAGAACAGTGAAAGGAGGAAACACCTCTGCTTTCCTGTGGTTATATTACATTCCTCCTTCCTTTCTCTCTCTCCCTTTCTTAAATTTTGTTTCCAAGCACCGTTTTTCCAAACGTATAAGTCCTTATTTAAACTTAATAAAACTTTAAGGGTCTGAGTTTATTCAGTTAGACTGTAACTCAAAAGTAGAGCAGGAAACATCTCTCCTGCTTCTACAGCTTTCTGCAAACACTTGATTCTCTTGTGACTACTGCAATCAAGAGGCTTACGTTGGAGTTTCTGGGCAAAGAGTCAAAATGATACTGAAAAGAAAGTATCCCAAGTTAGAGATAGGATAGGCATATTTTCTGCTCTTTCTTCAGATTTTTTCCCCCTCAAAGAAGTCAGTTTCTTTCTCCACATTTGAAAAAAGTTCCCTACAAGCAAAGAGACATCAGATTAGATCAGTAGCTTGAACTTCTGTATTCTGTCTGACACTCTCACAAGGGAATTGAGGTCAGTACGTCCAGATGTGTTAAAATGTAAAAGATCTGTTAGTGCAAAATTAGAAAATTATCTACCTCCAGACGATACTTTTTCTTACCTGAGACAGCTAAGAATGCCTAATGACCTGAAGCCTTGGTGAAGAAAAAGTAGGATGCAGAACAATTTATCTTGTATTTTGTACCCTAAATCTGATGGAAAGGTCTGTCTTTAAACATAAATGTTTCTGTTTATGTTTAGAGTTTTGGGTTCAGGGATATCTTGCATCGGTTACTTCCTGTGGTTCATTTTGAGCTCTACAGTCTTTTAAGGACAATTCTGTAAAGCAGATTTGTGTTTTCCAGCATGGAATTAGCCAGTTCTGTGTTTCCTTGTATTCCTATGTACACTTTATGAAGAGGGAAATTGAAAAGCTGAGGCTGACGTTTTCTTCCTTCAGCCCTTTCCAAAAACTACATCTGTGGTCTCCAGCTATTATTTCTCTTCTTCTTCTGTCCTCAGCCATTCTCATAACTTGAGGAGGGGCTCCTGTCCAGGAAAAGATGCTTTCTCCACTCTCCTTGCTCTCTGGCATATCAGAGGCATGTGGCTACATGACTTACTTTATAGACAGTTTTCTTCATGCCAGGTCCTACTGGTTGCATACTTGTTATTCGCCTGTCCTGTTTAGAGTTAACGCTACAATTCAAGAGTCGTACTGGCCACTTATAAAGCATCTTTAATCTAGAAAGCGTTTATAATTTGTGTGTTAGACTGAATTGAAAGCCCATTGAAACAATGGAGAATCTTTCCTTGCCTTCAGCGGGATTTGTATGAGTCCCAGGGGGTCCAGACATCATTGGATATCAAAATGAAGAAATCGGGTTAGGCCAGTGAGTAACCCAGTTTATGGGCTTTATGCTCACCTGAGTATAATGATCTTCTTGCTTCCAGGAGAGGTGAGCTCTTTACTTCATCCTGCACAGAAAAGCAAGCTACGCAGTGAAGTTGCTTGGCAGTCACCACAGCCTGCAGACATGTCTCAATTCCTTTCAGATGCTCAGAGCTTGCTGTGCCTCCTCCTTCAGGTTGTGTCCATCAGAAACAACTGAGCTTTTTGTATTACTTAGTAGAATGATGTTACCCATATCTTGAGTCGCCTCTGCAGCTTCAAAATCCCATGGATGCATGCTGAAACAGAGTGTTTGCCATCTGAAAACCATGTGATGGTCCTGATAACAAGATATTAGAGATACATATGCTTAACACCATGTCAGTAGTCAGCCTCCCTAAACTAAAGACAAAAAGCTTTGGTGCATCAGTTCACAGTGCACTTGCTGTTTATAAATTGCCAGGTTGTGTTATGTGCCCCTTTAAAAATGTTATCATCCTGCATTTAAACCTGTCCTTGAAGATTTAAGGGTCCTGATAATTCTAATTACATCATTAACTTGCACCATTCTCATTCTGGATAAAATGCAACTGGATTTCTGGCTCACTTCTCATATCAATGAAAAGTATCTGTGGAAGGGTCCAGCTTCAATAACTGCAGAAACACACAGCTGTGACCATTAGGTAGAGTGTTGAATGACAAGCAGACCTAATTTGTCCAAGGAATGGAGTTTTATCTAGGGCAAAGGAAGATAAATCCATAAACTGAAGGCACAGCTATTGTAATGCAACGCTTTGGAAGCACCTTATCATTTTCAGCTGTAACAAACTGCAGGCGAACTGGCACAGCCTCTCGTTCTTCCAGGGAAAATGATTATAGGCTTTCCAGCAAAGCAAGTGCAAGGTTGGCCCGGGCGCCAAGGGAGCCGCTCCCACGAGTTTCTCATTCTGGGTCTGGGCGAAGGGTCAGTAACGCTTCCAGGAGTGTTTGTTCAAATGACGTTGGTGGCAGTCCCGATGCTGCCCGGGTGTTGGGCGACACGTGTGCTCAGAGCTGCTGGTGCCCCAGTAGCAAGCAGAGGGTGTCTCTCACCTTCTCTTCTTTGGGCTGTAGCGCAGGATGCGGCTGGGGAGATGTTGCCTTCCGGTAGTTCAGAAGAGCTCCTGATCTGCTGTGGTGGGATCGCACTTTCTTCCCACTCGCACCTGAATTACGGCTTTGTGTCTTGGTATATTGTGAGCATTTGGAAGTAAAAAAACAGAAGTGCAGCCAAAATTTTCGGAGTCTAATTTTCATATTATGTCAGAACAAGATTCCAGATTGGAGCGATATTATATTTTGGCTTATGTGTTTCAGAAAATTGGTTACAGATCCAGATTGTGCGAGTTAAGTCTACTTGTTGATGGCAGTGCTGGGGAAAACACTGCAGAGATTATTTTTTTATTAATAATCTGGAACATGCCCATATAATTTTCATGCTACAGATTTTGAAAACAGATTCTTGCTTGAAAATTTTCATTACATGTTGGCATCTAGAGTTGTCTTACCTTGGAAGTTCCTTCCTTCCTCTTTCCAGTTTCCCTGGAGAAAGCAATGGGAGAGAGAGAGAAAGAGAAAAATTGGAACAAGACATTTAAAGGCAAAGATTTTTCTTTCAAAGACTGCTGCGTTATTAGAGAAGGAACATATTCACCTACAGAAAAGGGCTGATTTACATTAAAAACATTTAAGGATTGTTGACTACCTGTATTTATTAGTAAGGGAATATACTATAAAAGAGTATGAAAGAGTGATTGGTAAAAACATTTGGAGTTCAAGGTAGTAGCATGTTGCTTTCTGTGCATTGCTGTATGTTTGCTGTAAAGCATTTACTATCCCTTCTTTTTAAAGAGCTGGTTTATGAAGTGTTTCTTGGAAAGACTTGTTCAAGAGAGATGAGAAAGACTTTTTAGTGTTTTAAACAATATCTTGTGGGTTGAACGTACAAAATGCTTTTTCTTCCTTTGTGTTTTATCCAGAAGATGTATTTGTCACCTCATTATGACAAGGAGGGGAAAAAGGAGGGTGAGGGTGCAATTTGGTTGTCTTTGCTGACTTGGCAGGATTAGCATCAGACATTATCCAAAAATACCGTGTTCTTGGGTGCTCCTTGACACAACATTTCTTGGTCTGTCATTATTATTGCACGTTACCGAATAGCAAACTCCATAGATCAGGCTCTCTGGTGTAAACCAGTTGTGCTCTCTGATGGTGACTTCACAACTGGATCTTCTCTCCTCTGGGAGAGGCGATTGCTGATAAACAAAAAGTCAAGGCTTATACAGCACCACCAGCTGAGACATAGAGAAATCAGTTTCAAGGATAACTTGATTTGTCTCTACTTCACCGACTTCATCTGAATTATTCCTTATTTTATTCCTGACTGGACCTTGTTCCATTTCAAAATGCTTTCTTCGAGATGTTCTGCATCTTTACATCCTATACTAGATCTCTCAAACAATACCACCTTAAAAAAAAAATTAAAATTAGTTCAAAAGTCATCATCCAATTTCTTCTAGATGCCAGCATGGCTAGAAAGCTTAGGCTGGTTGGATTTGGAGTAGCCTGGAGTTTTGTTAGGACTGAACAGGAGGGCAGGGCCATCTCCATACAGCCTTGTGGGGTCAGTTCCAGAGGTCTTATGTCCAGCCCAGCTGCTGTTGTGTTATTAACCAGCTTTTTGCACCTTACTAACTTGCGTGATATTTTGCAAACCATATCTTTTGGATTACACTTGCCTTGGCTTAAAATCATATTGCAAACCTCACAAAAACATTCAGGTTTTCCCTAACATCTTACTGAACAGGGATGGGAAGAAACTCACTGAAGACCCCTGAACAACCAAACCTGAGTTTGTACTCGCTACTGACCAGCTGTTCTCCCACTGTGTAACAGAAGACAAAATGAAAAATACTTTTGGAAAAAGAATTGCAATGCTTTAATAAACCAACCCCCGAAACCAAACCTTCTGTTCCCATTTTTTCCGCTTTATTGCCCTGCTTTGCCCTTTGATCAGTATCTTTACTTGGGTGTCATGGCAATATAATAGGTGATGGTTTTAGTGTCAGAACAGAAGAAAAAATATTCTTTGTCAAAGGAAACAAAGAATTTGGAAGGGTAATAGAAAAACTTGAACTTTTCCATATGTTTGCAAGCTCATGAAAGCTGGACTCAAAAAGGTCCCGATGTTAAAGGGATTTTACATGGGGCGGGAGTATCATTAGGTAGTTAAGATTTACCCTCCCCACTGAAACCCAAACCTTCATTTGCATACACTGCAGGCTTGTCATCCCTACTCACTTAATGAACAGGTCCTGTAATCTGCTCCTAAATATACACCGCATAGTTGGGTGAAGCTTGCGGAAAGGGGGCCGGGATCATTGTTCTGACTGTATTTTTTTAAGACTTCTTTAATCAAAACATTCATTCAGATAGAGAGGCCGGCTGCATATTTTGGCATCGCTACCAGGGGGAGCGGGGACAGGCTTGGGGTGGGGAGGGGGGCCCTGGGGGAGGGGTTGGTGTTGCTTGTACTTTCTTTTTTTGCCTAAGCGCCTGGAAAGCAACTATTTAACTGGTGTGGAAAAACAAATAGAAGACGTACACGGAGGTCATGACTTCTCAGGGATTTGTTGAGTGTCTTTTTTTTAAGAGATAAAAGTATCACCCAGCCCCACCTCAAGCTGTTTGAGAGATGCGCAGCCCGTCCCCGTGGCCTTTCTGCTTTTTTTTTCCACCCTCTTTATTTTTTTTTTTTAAACATACTTTCCTTCAACCCAAATATATGGGAGGAGAAGGTGAAGCCAGGCAGGGCACACGACTGTTGTTTGGCTGGTTGCCACCTGTGAGAGCAGCAATCACAGGATGGGTCGGGGCTCCCAGGAAGGGTCTCTGCGCAGGTGCGGCGGGGGCTGAAGCTGCGAGACACGGGTGTCCCGGCACTTCGGGGGCTGCAGCTCACCTTGCCTGTGGGCAAGTTTACACTCAGGCCAGCAATGACTCCTGCAGCTTTTGTGCCACCTGCAGAGTTGTTTTTTAGAAGTATCATGTGCTATCCCTAGAGACTTCACTAGCTTTCAGCCTGCTTTCCCCCTCCACGTTTTCCCCTATTTGTAATTTTCCTCTGTTTACAAATTTAGATGCTCCAGTGGCTCGTAGGCCTGAGCTAGCCAATTTGGAACTTAAAGACCTCTGTTTTCATGCTCAAGTTGCCACGCCATGCTGAGAGGTAGCCAGGCTAGCTTTAAATCGGGTGGGCCAGTTACGGAAAGCTTGCTGCCATGAACTGCGATGTATCTGCAATGTATATGGACCCTGAGCAGGGATGTGGGTGGACAGGGATGAGCTCACAGCCAGAAGTGGCTTTCCCCGGAGCTGGACCCAAGAAATGTGCTTGCCCTTACACTGGTTTTCCTGGTGGTCTCAGACTTTCCTTCTTCTCTCACTTCTCTTCAAGCAAAAAAGCATTTTTGCTTTTTTTTTTTTGCCCCTTCAGCCTCATCCAGATATTTTCTGTGGGTTTCTGATGCCCTACAGCATTGGGTTTGTGAGAGGAGACTCTTCTCCTCCTCTTCATTGCTATTTCCAAGGAAAAGGATACAGGCAGGCTGCCGGGGCCGCTGGCCTGGTGCCTCGTTCCTCTGAGGCAGCACACGGAGGAAACAATGTGTTGGAAAAGAGCATTTGGGCTCGCTGGCATGGAGGTTTGAGACACCTCAACCTCAGCTGATGCCCTGGAACAGAACACTCTGCCATGGGACAGGAATGGGGGCCTTATCAGTGCAGCACAGCCTTTAGCTCAGACAGGATTAGAGGTGCCTAAGAAATGCTGGAAACTGCAGCAACACATCCCAGTTGCAGTGAATCGAAGCCAGAAAATAGTTGAGGGTCCGTAAGCCTCTGGTTCACAAGACCATGCTTTCCACTGATGGAGAGCTGGCTGTCCCTTTGCCTTGCAGTTTTTCAGAGCCATTCCCTGCTTTTGGAGGTTTGAGATGCTACAGACTAAGCCAAGGGATGTGATGGAAAATCCATTCCTGCCACGGAAATGCTGAGTTGATCTAAACCCCAGCAGGGCTCTCCGAAGGGCTCTGTGGTGAGGGGACGGCTGTGGGCAGCGTGGCTGGTGGGCGAGGGCAGGTGGGAGAACTGCCACTGATTTTTTGATGTGTACTCAAAACTTGCAAGCCTCCGGCTGCAGCGGGAGTTGTCCCTGGGGAACTGCTCCACTTTCTGCAAAGGGATGGGACCGCAACTGGATGAGCACAGACTGGGGATACGTTTAAGCTTTCTGTGACTTCAAGTCAGTCTGAGTCCGTATCTGAGTTTGGTGTCAAGGTGTGCTTCTAATAAACCATTTTAGCAGCCCCGCATCTTCCAAATTGACATGCCTATCCTGACCACAACCTCCAAAATGTGCTGGATATCTTCAACTAGATCAGATTTCTCAGAGCCCCATCCAATCTAACCTCCAGTGTTTCCAGGGATGGGGCATCTACCACCTCTCTGGGCACTGTTCATCTTGTGTAGGTGTTTGGCCTGGGAAAGGGAAAGGAGTGATGGGACTGACTTATCCTGAAGATCAAAGACACCTTTTACAGTCCACTCAGGCTTCTAATATATTACTTTAAATTTTGGTGTTTAAAAGAAAGCAATAATGGGTTAATCACAATGTTCTTGAACTGGACACTGTTTTGCAGAGCTCCTTCCTGGTTTCCCTTTCCCATAACGAGCTGGAAGCTCATCTTCTTGGCAGCTGCCAACTTTGGCCTTCAGGCTAAATCAGATTAACCAGACACCTCCTCCTTGGCCAATGAAGGTCTCAGTCAGGATGGAAACTGAGGAGTGCTGGAGGAAGACCAGTTGAATCCGCAGCAGTGTTTGTCTCTTCAGCAGCCATGTCCTCTTCCATCAAGAGATTATAAAATTATGTAGTATGTATGATCTGGCAGCCCATTAACTTTACGCTATTTGAATGCCTCGTATCAGAGGCTGCAGAAAGTGGATCTTGCTCTCCCAGATGCCAGAAGGGTCCATAAATCAGAGGGAAACAGGTGTCTTCCAAGTCCAGAGCAGTATATTTTGCAGCACTGCAGTAAAATCCACAGTGCCCTGTCAAGGCTGGTTAAGAGGAGGGTATCCTCCCTCCATAAACGAATGATAACTCAAGCTCAGATGTCAGCCTCTGACCCAAGAAGGGCTGGTGTGAATTTAGGGCTGTTCAGTCTGTCGGAGGAGCCGGCGGCTTTCGAAACGCTGTTTTGGCTCCGTAGCAGCCCCCGAAAGCCACGCTGTCAGCTCTTAAGATCCTTATCTTGCATAATGCTGTCAACCGTATAAAAGTTCTTGACCTGCGTGGTACCGGGAAAATCCTTCAAAGCATGATCCCTCACTTGTCTTCTGGCCTCTGCCCACATGAAGCTCATAAACTAGAAGACTAATAAAGAGAACCCAATCTTTATCATCTTTTTTAAAAAAACAATGCAGTCAGCGTGATCTGGGAACAACTCCCTGCTAACAACTGGAGATAAGGATTACTAGCATGGAGGCTGAGCTTTCCTGTCGGGGAAAGATGGATGGGTTTTGTATTTAGATGCTGGCCTGGAACTTGGGAAGCTGGTGGCCAACTCTCTGCCTTGCCATAGACGTCCCTTGTGACTCTGAGTGTGCCTCCTCCTATTTTCTCTGTTTAGCCTGTGAACACTCTGGGAAGAGAGGGAGACATAAGACATTATTATTAAGAGATTCCCCTGCAAGGATTAGTGATGATACTGTGCCTACAGTTGTCTGGAGTTTGAACGTTGCGCAGCGGGTGAAGCTGAAAGGCCATTAGTTATCTGCTGATGAGGAGGCAGGAGGAGAGAGGAGACTCAGAAGCAGAGGGGATTGACAAAGACACAGGAAGATAATGGCAGGAAAGGCTTTAGGATGACTATATTTTCCATGGCAGGGGTTGGCTTCCCATTGCCCTATCTCATCTTCCTCTTCTCCGTCTGCAGATAGACTTATGGGCGAAGACCACCTCTGCCTGCACGCAGACAATGTCATCCCTTCATTCTGATGTTGGTAGCATTGTTTTTTGATTGACATGATCTTACAGTTTGAATGCATATTCCAGAAATAGGCTAGCATGATAGGAACAGAACGAGGCTAAAAAAGGTTATCAGAGCATTGGGAAATGTAGTGTATAGGAGTAGGAACGATGGCACTATTCCTCCGCATCTGATTGCGATTTGATACTGGACTGAATCTAGAGCAGTTCCACTGCAGCCAATGGATCCAAAAGCAGGGAAAAAGAAAAAAAAAAGTTAACCAAAGTTGATGGTGCTTATACATGTCAAAAATATTCTTTGCAGATAGATATTCACAACTCTGGCATTGTGCCTCTGCCCGGAAAATTTGTCTACATGTTAAAAAATAGTAAATAAGAAAATGCACTTAAATGTCGTCCAGTGTTTATGAATTTTCAGCAGAACTTTGGCAGTAAGCCCTAAATGTGATAAAAGACTGCACCAATATGTTTTACTTTTCTCTTTTTTTTTTTTTTGTATTTTCATTTTTTTCTGTCTCTATAGACAAAGCTGACAGCATAGCATAGATCTTGAGATATGGCTAATGCATTTTTTTAAGCTAAAGTATGTTGTTGACTTTTATGCTAATGATTGCAACAGAATCCCAACCTCCTTCCACAAAGTGTTTGTGGGAAGAGAGGTTACTGCTGAGCATCATCTTGGACTTTGGATCTTCCTTTGGGTCCTTCAACAGCTAGATTCAGCCAATGCCTTGTATGTAACATCTGTTCTCAAGTCGGAAAGTCTTACTGTCCCCATTTTACAGATGGACTTTTGAGAGACAGGAGGAATAAAGCCAAATGCTTCAAAGATACTTAGTGGAGGTTGAGTGCTGAGTTTCCTTTGAAGGTCTAAACTCAAATGACATGCTTGTGATCATGCAAGAGATTTGTATTGCCCATGGGAACAGAACCATTTTTTCAGGGTAGTGTCATAACCACTCCACAATCCTTCCTCTTTCTTCTTCCTAAAGCTCCCACTGACTTCAAAGGTGAAGAATTATGGCCCGCATCCCACTGCACTGTGAGCTCGGATGTGTGTGCAGAGATTTACCCACACATATATTCCATCAGGGATACTGACTCAAGTAAAATTACACAGGCAGTGTGGAAGGGAAGAAATTTATGCAAGGCTGGGATTAACTTCTTTTTTGTTGTCATATTCTCTCCCTTTACCCTCAAAAGCTTAACTAAGAAAGACATGCAGAGTGTACCTAATGGCTAAGCTTGGGGTTCAACTGTACTGTCCACAGGAGAGCCGTCACCCAAAGTAAATAGGAATAGAAAAAAGGAAGAGTAATAGTTGATTCAGTCAAACAAAATATTCTTTCTTTGGAACACCTCTGAATGAAATACATTACTAAGTTTCCATGGGAAGTATGTGGAGTGTGTGTGTATTTTTTTTATATATATATGTATATATGAATTGGTTGGATTCTTAGAAAACTGCATGGCTTGCAGAGACTGGACAGAAAGAATCTATTTATCTCGTCATGTGTATCCACTAAAAAGTGAGCACACCCCAGGTGATGGGTAACACTGTGTTTTTCTGCTGATTCAACTGCTGCTCTCCTAGATGAACAGCAAAATTAGAAGTTAGGATTTTTCAACAGTCACATCATCCACCCTACTACACATTTAAATACTAGTAGCAGTATTCAGCTGTTATCAGGAGGTCAGTCCCTCACCCATTGGCACAGCAAATGTCTCGTTCATTCACTTTCAGTTCAAAATAACAAATACCTATCGTTTAAATATTAAAATTAATTTTTACACTGAATGGAAACAAAAACATTTGATCAAGCGGAAGAGGGAAGGTGCATCCCTCTGGTGCAGTCTTTAGCCCATCATTTTAAAACAACAGATTTTCTTCAAAAAAAAAAAAATCCTTAAATTCTGGCTGCAGTTAACAGCTTCCTAATTGCATGTGACTGTTTCTTGACTTCCTGATCCCTGTCTGGTGGTTAGGAATCCAAAGAGTTTCTTAAATCAACAGGAGCAGCTGCCGCCTAGAAGCCAGGCATGGTGTTTGTCACCGACTGCGGAAAGGAACTGCGATACAGGGAGGAGCAGAGGTGATTAATGGGGCCAGTGTCGTAGCTCAGAGTGTGGTTGCACTACTGTGTACGGGCATGCTTACTTCAATCATTTGTCTTCTGTCCTCTGCCACACAGACGCAGAAACACACGTGCATGTTTTATTTTTACCAGTGATGGAGCAGTCATTAGAAATACAGGAACGTGCAAGGTGCAGCAGGACCTGTAGCTTTAGAGCACATTCCTTTGTCTTGTTCCTTGGACAAGCATGAGAAATGTTGACAAAACCCAGTCCTTGGTTTTAAATTTATCTCTCTGCCATTGGCAAACTCTTACCCACCGAAGAGAAAGAAAGGAAGGGAGGGAAAAAACAAGTCAAGTAAATGGCTCTGTTTTGCGGGCTGTATTTTAGGTTAGATAAAGAGGAGAAACAAACTGTAGGTTGAATGTGGGTGTAGGATTGCAAGTGATGGAGTTGCACAAGCTGAAGGAAGGTGCTTTCCTTCTTGGCAAAGACCCTCTTGGTCAAGGTCTGAACACAAATTCTGTCCTTGGGCTATCTAGATCTCCAGTGTCAGAGGTCTCCCCTGGTTGGGGTGGAATGCACAAAGCCATTTGATCCCCCAGCATTCCTGTTCCCGTTTTGTGTAAGAGCAGGTTGTCCTCTCAGGCAATACTGTACCTTGCCTTCCCCAAAGCATCTCAGGTTATTTGAGACCGGGTCTCATCAGTTCCCAGCCTTCACTTCCCTTCAGCCAAAAGCAGGGAAGAAGAGACTTCTCTTATGTGGGTGTTGAGCCTTCAGATGTTCCCAAAAAATTTCACCTTCCATTTCAGCCTCTGAACACTCCCCTGACTCCCAGCTCAGCTACATCAACCCATTAAACACAGAGCCTCAGTATAGAGAAGATACAAAGGCTTGCAATATCTGCGTGGACCAACTGATTTACAGCTTTGCGTTGCAGAGGTTATTGCAAGTGTAAAATGGCTACTCATTCCTCAGACTTTATTCCTACAATAAAAATCTCTCCCTGCCTTTCACCAGGAATCAAAGCCACTACATCCTTTGCTGCTGTGGCCAGCAGCATTTTACCCCTCTGACATGGCAGGCTGCTCCTGCGTCCCTTTGAGACAAATGCACATTCTCGCCAAACGTCGAGGCAGTTTCCTTGTGTATTAACAGGAAACTGGTGTCTCCAATAGGTCTAGCTTAATGGGACTTGTTATTTGTTGAGTGCTGGCAAAGGGCTAAACGGAGAACAAGGTGCAAAGTACTTGCGTGCTCTGAGGAGTTCACAAGATGCACTGAGGAAGCCAAGCCGTGCTGGAAAGCCCAGAGGAAGGAATGACTCAAGCTAAAGCACTTGAACCCTTAAGGAGGAACACGCTGTGAGAAGCACGGTGATTTGGCAAAGCAGGTTGAAAAGTCGTTTGGGAAATCAAAGGTTCAGCTGGTCCGTGTGGCCCAATAGGCTGGGGCGGGTTGTTGTCAGCAGCAGTATTAACTCCAGCCATGGGGGATTCCCTGGCTCTGGAGACGGGATGCCTGTTTCTGTCTCACCCAGCTGGGTACAGCCTTTGGTAGGAATCCAGAGCGAGGCCTACACTTGTCCTTCTACATAATGCATGGTGAGAAATCTTTGCTTCTCTGTCCCCCACATGTTAGGAGAGCTGTGGCTGAAAAAGCTTTAAGGAGAGCCACTGGGAAGATGGAAATTAGTTCTTTCCCTAAGACTTGCTGAAAGCATTTGAAGAGGTGGTATGAGTGAAGAGGGTGGAAAGACACAAAAATTGTTGTGATAAAATCATGTGGCCAAGCGGGAGGGTAAGAGGTGGGCTGAAAAACAAAGACTGAAAGCAAATATTAGGAAATGAGTACAGCAAATAGGTATAGTAGAAAACGAGAGAAAGAATTAACCAAAGTAAGGGAGTCCTTGCATCAAGTATTTCAGCACAGTGAGTGAGGGATGTTCCCCTTATGGGCTGTGCACGCAGTATCATTACCGCTGACTCAGATTAACACTGGAAATCCTGGCAGCTTTACGTGTACCCGGGGACTCAGAAATCTGAATCTGGGTTTTGCAGCTTAAGCTGCTTTCCAGTGGTGAGGCACAGAAAATCACCAGAAGGTGCCTGGGTCCTGTTAACAGTTGTCAAACACTGCCCACCTACAGCACTTCTCGCTGCGGGTCCCGTAGGCTCCTGAACTCTCCTGGTAGAGCCACATCGTGTCGAAACAAGTTGACTGTCCTAATAATCAGAGACTTCTGGCTTGTCTGTCCACTCTAGCTTGGGTCTTGGCTTATTCCTGGTTCTGCTGCCCTGACTCAAACAGTCCTTCAGGTTTCTACCTTTCTTCTGTGCCTATGAACACCTCTCCTCACAAAAATGGGAACTGAAGAAGCAGTTCTTGCAGAAATCCCTTCTGCTCCCCAGAAATACCGGGAACGTTACGGGGATGTATGTGTCACAATGCATGATCTTCTCTGGTGAGGTCTAATAAAATCTAAAGCTGCAAAACAGATGAGGAGGTTTGTCCTATCTGAATTTGCCTACTTTTCCTACTTTTTTAACTGTTAGGTTATTAAAATGAGCACATACAAGCCAGATCTTGAAGTCCTTACTCAAGTTCATGGTGAGCTTAGCTGAGAACAGATTACAGGGCTTGTTTTGGTATTAAATAGCCAGTGAACTATGCTGAACAAGCAGAGAATAAGGGTTTTAGTAACTCACCCAAATGTAACATCTGAAACAACATTTGGCTGAGGGAACAGAGAAAAGTCAAAATGAACTTGAATTTCAGTTAGTAAAATACTAGTTTTGCTTTAAAAAAAAAAGAAGTGTTGATTGCTGATTTGGTTTTTCTTTGTAGAGTTCCCAGCAGCCTCACAAGCTCTCATCCTCTAGTGGCTTTTTGTGTGATAGTGATGCTCAGGTGGTTTAAACAAGGCTAGATTGAAACATCAGTGTTTGGGGGATTACTTAACCACTGTTACCTGAACCTCAGTCTCTCTTTCTATTTCAGGTCCCTAACTTCATCAACACAACACTCCCGCCCCACGAGCAGGTGACAGCTCAGGAGATAGACAGCTACTTCAGACAGGAGCTCATCTACAAGAGGAACGAGAGGATGGGGAAGAGAGTGATGGCACTTTTAAGGGAGAACACAGACAAGAGCTTCTTCTTTGCTTTTGGAGCAGGTACAGCATGAATTTCTCTGTTTTACTTGGTTATCATGACTGGAAGGCAACTGGTTTTAATGCTTCAGGGCTTTGTCTTTGGTCCTGCAGGAAGATTTCTTAGGGGACTTACCTTTAAAGCCAAAAGGCTTTTGTTTGTCTGAACCTGCTCTGCAGTGAGTTGGTATAAGAGGTGGGTCTGGGTCCAGCTGGGCCGTGAACAGGTTATGCTCCTTTGCTTTCCATCATGTTGTAGAAATGTAAAGCTGTTAATGTCTTTCACACTATTGTGTTTGTTCCCTTCTCAGCCCAACCTGGGGGCTTCTTGGGTTATGTTCATGCCGTGGTTGTGTTTGTGGCTGCAGGTGTAGGAGGTGGTTGAAGTGCCTTTGAGTTTACACACCCAGGCAGTGACGGTGGGAATACAAACCCTGCTGGGGCATGGGCACGTGTGCGTGGCTCGGGTGCTGGCCTGGGGTTTCAAACCTTTCAGGGCTGTTGTAGGTAGATTTTCTCAATGGCTGACTTTGCACAGACATACCACCGAAGTAGCTGACTGGCTCTTTTTGGACCTTGAACAAGTATATGAGTTATGTGTGTAGCTAAATACCAGCATTTTAAATCGTCAAGTAAAAATCCAGTGCGTCCATCTGCCTATTTAAATTCTCTCTGTGAAGTGTGCAGAACAAAGATGTCTATAGTACTTCTGTGAGTCTGCGACAGTACATGCTACTGTCTTTTTTTCTCTCTTTATTTCTTTTTTCCCTTTCCAATGGAATTCACATTTCTGTGTGATAAGAGTATGAATAATAACTGTTCAGGCCCCAGTTCAGCAGGCTCCTGAGCATTGGTTTAAGTGGCTCTTTGAGCTCCCTCGACTTCAATGCAGCCTGAGCTTGTCGTGCCGAGAACCGATCTGCTCCTCCTGCTCCCTCTCCTTGACAATTTCTCATTTGTGACAGAACTTTGCTTCCCATCCCATGGCTCTTGCTATGAACTTTGGCAACAACTCGCCTTTCACCACTCACTTTGGTGGGAATTTTGATTAAAGACTGCAGGGTTTAGCAGAGATACGCTCGAAAAATAAATACATCAAAATGCACGTATCCAGACTGAATTTTCCCAAGGTTATTTAATCTCAAGCTTGCCTGATATTTCTATCCAAGGAGTCTTCCTTAACTGTTTTTACAGTAGGAAAATATATCATGGTGGTTCATAATTGGACAGGGATTCATAAAAAACAGCTTGTCTAACCCATGGAGCGAAGTTTATCAGAGAGTATCGAAGATGATGGTTTTGATGTAGTCTCCAGTTTTGGAAGTCCCTTAGCCAGTATATGCTGGAGGTGGGAGGACAGACTGGGCATCCTTGCCCGCTCGCCCTGCTCTGTACACGCTTTTCTGGGCATCTGTTACGGACCGTGTCTTGAGACAGAATCTTGGACTAGATGGGTCATGTGTCCATATCACAGAATGGTTTGGGCTGGAAGGGGCCTTAAAAATCATGTAGTTCCAATCCCTCTGCCACGGGAAGGGACACCTTCCCCTACACCAGGTTGCTCAACGCCTCATCCAACCTGGCTCTGAACACCTATATCACTAGTTGTACGTGCTAATAACAGAAACTTCAGACGTTTCAGCTGCCTGAAACCTCAGGGCAGCATCGCTTGGGAAAGCTGGCTTGTAAAGAGCAAGTCCCGTTTTGTCCTTTACTCTTCGTTTTTGGAGATATTGAAAACAGCCTTTGTCGCTGGGTTATTCCTCTTTCCTAGCACTGACTGAGCAGACACATGCAGCAGGATTATTGAAAACTGGCGTGGGGAAGACTCTGAGGAAAGCTTTTTGTTTTGGGTGCTTTGTTCCAGCATCCCTCTGGCCTTTCTCACTAAAGCAGGCTATCCCTGCAGGCCATCCCCACTTTAAGTACAATTAATTCCTTCTTTCTTCTCGAGGGTGTTTTTATTTTTCTTCATGCAGTAAGTACAGAGAAAATTATTTTTCAGAGAAAATTATTTTTCAATGTCAAAACTTCTATGTGGCCAAAGTGCAAGCAAGTTCATTTTCTCTTATGGTGCAAATACAGTTTTTCTCCTGAAGGTTGTTTTTTCTTTTCACACAATGAATTATAACAGTGGCTTTTTAAATCCATTTTGTATTTTGCATTCTCGTATTTACTTCATCAAATTTAAAGGAGTTTTTTGGTATGTGCTTGGGTCATGAATTCAATTTGTTTTCTAAAACCTTGAGAGTTTGGATTTGCTTTTTATAAAAGTGAAGGGTGTTTTTAATGAAAGTTGAGGTCCTCACATATTCCCATGAATTCTGAAGTGCAAAATTTTGGGAACGTGCCTTTGGATAGGACAGGCGTGATAAAGTCTGCAGGAATGCATTTGCTGTCAGAATAGTGCAAAAGTTATTCCACTTCGTTGAAGATGCTGGGTGTTTAAGACACGTGATGGAGGGGAAATAATTTGAAAAAAATATTCTGGATAATGTACTCCAAAAGGTGGTGTTCTTATGCAAATCATGATCTCTGCATTAGACCATTTATTTTGAGGATATTGGAACAAATGAATTAATAACTCTTTAATTATATATTTGTATTATGGATTGGTTTCCAAATTTCATAATCTCCATCATAGTTTCTGGGAAGGGTAGAATTGGATAAAACTATGCTGGCAAATAAAATCGGGGAAATAAATATTTTCCTAAATAAGAAAATAAGCCTGTTATGAGAGAAGCACCTTGGAAAAGCTTTGCCAAATGCAATGTTACAGACCCAGGCTGCTGTGAGAGGGATTCCCAAGCCCTGCACAATGATTCGTTTGGTGGTCTCCTGTAACTCAGGTACAGTTGGAGCGATGGGGCTTAGGGACAGGGTCTCACACTGAAAACAGCCCTCCTGAGGCACAGCCCTGACTGGTTCCTCTGGTGGCCTCCCCACAGGAAGCCATACTGCGTGGAAGCTGCCATAGTTAAGTTTACCTGGCCACACACAGGGGTCACCATGACCAAAAGCAGTAGTTTACAGGGTGAAAATTAGGGCTGGCTTCAACTGTAAAACAAAATGATGATGGTGATATCCTGGCTGTTCTGGTGGTGCCGGGAGCCCTGCACTGCTGAGCTTGCAGTTGGTGCTGGAGGATGACGGTGTCTGTCAGCAGAAAGCATGGTCGACGTCATGGGTTTGGACTGACAGAAATCACTTCTGAGTTGAAATATGGTAGAGTGTCCCTGAAACAAAAATTTCCTTTACCATCAGAAAAAAATCGTAGCTTATCCAGTGTAAGCTGAATTCCCACCTGGCTGGATGAGAGCACATGGCTGGAGAGGAGTACAGGTGGTGGGAGACCTGGTGACTCCTCTTGCCAGACCCAAATAACCTTCACCTAAGGCGAGATCCTGCACCCTGGTCCCACCAAATCTGGCAGATCAGGTCACCACTGGAAACATCCCCACTGTTCTTGCATGGAAAAGGGTGAAAGCCAGGGAAAGATGCAAGAAGTAAAAATTGCATGGAAATTTGCAGAGTGGCACAGCGGGAAAAAGCACAGCTGTTTTGCTGAAGAATACTTATTTCCCAGTGAAGCTGTGGCTGTTGGGCTGTTTGGAATATAGCAGGCAATTAATTTGGTTGTCTGTGCAACTCCACATGTTTATAATCTGGTTATTGGTTTGGTCTATGGTATATAGAATTTCTACCCTCTTCATCCAACCTTGCTTTTAAGTGGAAGCTGATCGAAGTCTTTCAGCCAATAGTTTTTCAGTAGAAAACTGGGCATTTGGGGAAAGAGAATTTTTTTGCTTGCTTCTGAAATAGCAAGTCCATTTCTTGCAGGTGTCAATCAAAACCCCAAGTGTTTGAGTGTCGTTGTTCTCCTCGGTAAAGTGGGATTCCCAGTTAAACTGTTTTGCTGTGTGCAATTTAGAGCTGAGATGCAAAGACCTCGTGGTGCATCGTAGGAGAGGTGGTTCAGAGTCTGCTCTATAACTGAGCACGAGGCTGTGAAACATGGAATGGACAAGTCCTGGGAACGAAGGGAACAGACATTTGAACATCCAAGCAAGCTGAGATAAAACAGATTTTTAGATCCACAAAGTGAAGCAAAGCATTTTTTTTTATGCTGTTGAAAGACTTTTTTTTCCTAAGTTTTTTGTTCCAGTCAGAAGTATTAGAACAAAAAAAAATTACACAATTCTAAATGGAGCTGTTCATTTTCTGCCATTTTTTAAAATAAAAAGTAGACTTTTCAATAGATTTCCCGCTTCCCTGCCTTCCACGGCATTACTCACAATTTAAATGCATTGGAACAGTTTAGACTTTTAATTTATTCCTTTATAAAACACGTAGAAGTGAAAATAGCCATTTATTCTTTCTACTTTCATTTCTTTCTCCTTTCCAAGAAAAATACAGACTTTGGGTAAAATGGGACCATGCTCTATACCCAGCTCTGTACACTTCATTCTTCTCCTGCCAGGGTTTACCGTATTCAGACTTAATGTGAAAATCCCACCATACCTGTATTTACAGTAACTATAGTAATGAAACAGCATTTATTGTTTGTGTGGTTAAATGATATTTTTCAAGTAACAGGCGTGGTAATCTTCCCCTTTGAATGAATAAAGGTAGCTAGAGTACTTTCAACTAAAATTGAGGTTTTTGTTTGGGTTTTGTGTTTTGAAAATACACCCTGGATTGCTAGGAATTATTGATCCATAATAACAGTGAAGCGCCTTAGACCTGATATATACAGGCAATTTATAAATGTCTTTGATGAAGAAAGAGAAACGCAGCCAAGAGCACGTGGGCTGTTAAAAAGAGTTAATATTTTGGCAACTAAGACCATACACATGAAGTCAACACTTAAGAAAAAAATCACTCTGGTTTATTTCATTTTTATGGGCAAATAATTTTCGAGCAACACTTATGATAACAGATGGATAAATTTATGTCTGCAGTTAATTTGAACGATAATTTCCTTAGGATGTTTTACTTGCTTGCGTTTCTTTCTTTCTTTCTTTTATGAGAGCTGTCAGTTTTGTAACTGAGAGCTGGATTTACCGCTTCAGAAATTCAGATGCTGCTCCAGTTCATGATGTTTATTAGCAGCCAAATCAGTAGGCTTTAAGACAGTGTGTTTGGTTACTTAAAAAAAAAAAAAAAATATATCATAGAGAATATTCTTTTAGTGCTGAGAGAAAACTGAAATGCAAATACTGTAGCAGCTCCCACAGCAAGAGGGAAATCAAACTACCTCTGGACCACAGTCCTGCGGTGGAGGAAAGCACAATGTTTTCCCACCCCACCAGGTCCAGCCCCCTGCATCAGAGAGGTCGGGGAAGACCCAGGCTCTTCTGCTCAGCTGTAGGCTTAGATGGTTGAGGTTAGGTACTTAATTGTTGATGGATTAGGTTTAAATTTCTGAGATGTTCTGCAAGAGAAAAAGATCCAGGCTTTGTCTGTTGTAGATGTCTGTGTGCTCCTGTGAAAGCAGAGGAATCGGTCCTGGAGCAGGAACAGCAGAAGTAAGTTTTTTATCATGTCTATGCTGAGAAAAGGTAAATTTCTTCCTCATTCTGCAGACTTTTCTCAGCCAGCATTGGACAGGCAGCATCATCAGTAATGACTCTGATCATCAGAAATTGGACTGTTAATCATAGAATCATAGAATGGTTTGCATTGGAAGGGACCTCAAAGATCATATAGTTCCAACCCCCCTGCCATGGACAGGACACCCTCCACTACACCAGGTTGCCCAAAGCCTCAGCCAACCTGGCCTTGAACACTTCCAGGGATGGGGCATCCACAACTTCTTTAGGCAACCTGTTCCAATGCCTCACCACCCTCTGCGTGAAAAATTTCTTCCTTATATCTAATCAAAATCTCCTCTCTTTCAGTTTAAAGCCATTGCCCCATGTCTTATCACTACATGCCCTTGTAAAAAGGGCATGATAATGTTAACGTGTTGTCTTCAAAGTCTTTAGCAAACGTTATGTGGTGGTTCTTCTAACAGGATTCAGAAGTGGGTTGCAAGTCTTGTGGCTGTGTTTTCTCTGGGGAAAAAGAATTGCACAACTTTTCTGTAGGATGGGGTTGGTATGAGAGCACAAGGAGAACATAAAATCTCCTTTTCCTAGTCCTCAGCTCCAGCTCTTTCCCTTTTCTCTTGCTACTCTCTTCAGAAGATTCCCAATGGGAATTTCAGCACATGTCGTTTCAGGTACTGAAGATACCAAAGACACGAACAGACTCACCCTTCACCTTCTAGAGTGAGTGGGGAGTGACAGACATCTCCAAGGTGATTGAGGTCTTGCATGGTCTTGATCACCACTGAGATGTGCTTACTTTTCTCCAAAAAACTAAAGAGCACCTGGGAAGATAGATATCCACATGATGTAGCTGTCTTGAACACACTTCATCCACAGCTAAAAAGGTGGCCACAAGTGAGATGGAAGATGATTACTGTTGAATTTGAGTGGGAGAAAAGATGGAGTGAGGTGACGGTGGGATATTTTTTTGTACTGGGTACCATGTTTCTGCTCAGTAGTTTGGGAAAGGAAAAGAAGTGATGGATACTATATGCAGCTTAAATGCAAGTAATTAAAATCCAGAGAGCCTTTGTGAAAGCCATTAGCACCTGCCACCAGATCTGGCACTCAGGCTCATCTATGTTACTTGAAAGAATTTTTTCAAAAGGGGAATGCTTTGAGGCTGCCATCCAGTTGCACACTGAGCACTCAGGATTTACAGATGTTGAATATGCAAATAGCTGGTTTGCACTCCCAACGAAGACAATCTTGTGTACAAAGCAGGCGCCAAGTTAACACGCACTGTTGTGCTGCTGAGGATCAACTCAATCTGTCATCAGAGGTCCGGTCCTCAGTCTTCCAGTACTGTGTAGCTCTTTCCTATTTCCATTCTTTGTCTTGAATCCTGTATAGAACATAAAAGAAAAAAAAAAAGAAAAAAAAAAAAAAAAAACACACTTGCAAGCTGGAATAGAAAGAGACTTTATCCCCTGGGTCAGGCGTCCTGGTCCAACACTGATTAGTGGTGCTACTGACATCACTAGCACAGTTCATCAATGGGTTGTCTCAGTGGAGCAAGAAGTTGGCGACCAGGAGATTGAACTTGGCGAGCCTACAAAAGAGAAGAAAAGGGTGAATTAACAGTTTGCAGATGCTAGAATTCCCTCTGCTCGTGTTTATTTGGGCATACAGATGCTTATAGTGAGGTTGGCCTGTTTTTGTGTATGGACTTCTTTTACTATTAGTTTTTTATTAGGCAAAGTATCATTTTGCTTTTAAAAATAGACTTGCACGCTAATTTTGACCAAAACCATGTAATTGATTCATTTAAAAGTCTGCATTAAACAGGCAATGCCTGATTCTCTTTTCAGACACTCTGTTGTAAATCAGGAGATACTCCGCTGGGGAAAAGCTTTTTCTAAGCGCAAATCTAGCCTGTAGCCTTTTAAAATAAAATAAATAAAAAAAAAAAATCGAGGGAACTTTTTTTACATGCATTGATCTTGTATAATACAGAGGTTTGGAAGCCCCTGAAAATTTGCTTTTCACCTGAAGCTTAAATTGGTGAAGAGAGAGCGCCTGAACTAGGGAGGCCAAAATAAACATGCCTGCGCTATTGTGAAAAGGGAACTACTCTTCTGAAGGTGGATTCCTGTAATTCTGATTTTGGAAAAACTTCTGTTGTATAAAAAGATAATAATCGTAGAAACACGGTGTAGCATATGCAATGGTGAGAGCGATCTCGAGGCTGCTGTCACGTGTGCCAACCAAGGAAGGCGAGAGACATAGCAAGTGAAAGAACAGGTTCGTGTCGTTGGGTTTGTACTTTGCTTTTTATCCTGGTATCTCACCACCTAAGCTGTTGAGGGAAGCTGGACGAGCCCTGGCCTCCCTTTGGTGGTCCAGTGAAGAATTTGTCATGCTCAACAGAGCATCCTCCCTGGCCGCTTCTCGCCGTTGCTTTCATCGTTGCTCCACTGAAGAAGAGTACAGCCCCAAATCCAGGCCTTTGTTTGCTGGTTGCAAGTATTCAAGTAAATGTTGGAAAATGGGCCTTGCAAACCACAGTGTATACGTTTACCATCTCTGGTGTAATTCTTCCCGTGATAAATGGGGAAAGTTGCCTGTACACAGTGGGATTTTGGTTTAAAGAAATGCATACATTAATGTCAGCTCCTCTGGGTTCCTGACATTTCCATATCGTATTTATTATTACGCCTGTGCCAAGTTCTACTGTACAAGTCTAATTCTGCCTGCCTGATCTCAAAGAAAAGAAAGCTATATTGGCCCCTCCTGTCCCATAATATAGGGATTTTGGCTATGCCCTTGCTGTATTTCTCTTCAACATTTGAGATGTAAAAATGTAGACATAATTCAGGAAACTTTCTCTTTTCAGAACTGCAAAGAATCATGAGAGATTTACACCCAGGATTAAGCACTCTGCTGAACAGGAATTGGCTTAAACATGGGATGAAATTCTCTTTCACACACACACATGCAAGAACTTGCTGTGAATCCACAGGCCACCCTGTAAGCTCTCAGGAGACCAGGCAGAGGTCCCATATTACTCCAGATTTCATAACGAGGGTGTTGAAATCAATATATGGATGCCAGACAATTCATCACTTTCCATCCCAAAACTGTCTCATCAGAAAATTCCCAACCAGCTTTAACAGTGCTATTGGGAAGATTTTAAAAGGGCAATGTGGAGAACCCAAAGACTGGCAACGTTCCACTAACACCAAGGTTTCTGTGGGATACTCGTGTGAAAAGGCAAAAGGATAGAGATTGCAAAGGATCCAAGGATCTTGTCTCAGCTGGGATACCTTTGTGTGCTACCTGCAGTGATTAAGATGTCTCTGCACCCGAATGTACTTCCAGTCACCCTGCTGCCTGTAGTTGTCCCAGAGCAGAAGGAAATTTGGCTACTCAGTTTCCTTAAATTCAGAGCCCAGTGTGCTAGCACAAATCCTTCAGTAGTGTTTCACGTTAATGCAAGTTGACAGGTTGGACATGAGTTCATGTTCCTTTCTGCTGCCCCTCCTGCATGGGTGCTTACTCCAGTGGAGAAGCATGGATGTGTCCCAAGGCTTCCTAGACCACCATAGCTGTAACCCAGGCAGCTCCACTGTCAGAGCCTCAGGCTATTAGAGCAGGAACTCGGAAGGAAATTTAGTAGAGCAAGGAACCGTTTGGTACTGCTCGTGGTGTTGGTCTCCTACAGATTCAAGCTGTTGCTGACCAGTTTTAGGGCCAAGTTGCTGGAGGACTGCGCATGGAGAAGAACCAGTGATCGTCTTGATGGCACTGGAAAGACAGGGCATGACTGCTGGCTAGAGTTAGTTGTTTTGCAGAAGTAGATGTGAAGCTGAAAACTTTACAAAGCCTGGCTGTAATTTGTGTGGATTTCTTGAGGATTTTTACTGGTATGGAAACTGGGACTGGAAATCTCATTAAACTGGGCGTTCTTGTGAGAGTTCCAGGTTTTCTTGGTCATGGTTATGCCAGGAATACCATCAGAGCAAACTTGCTGAGAAAGGATTTATGGATTTGGGATCAGATCCTATTCTCACTGAATTAATAGTAGTTCTGCAACTGACATCAAGGTGACTGGTGTGTGCACCTGGATGTGACAACATTTATTTGTCCTTCCAGTTCTTTAATCTAGGCTGCTACTTTCACATTACTGGCAAACATCAATACCCTCTTTATAAGCCTATTAAATCTCAGTTCCATTGTTATTTTCTCTAGTAGATCAGAAGAGACATGTCAAGGAAAAGAAAACGTATGTGCAATATACCTCTGCCCAAAAAAAATATTTAAGTATCAGAAATGTAAAGCGAAGATAGAATTACTTAGAGACGCAGAAGGGAAATAATTAGAGCTCCAGCCAGCAAGAAGAGATGTCATAAACCGTAGTTATTCATCTCTCTTAGACATTCAAAACCCAAACTCTGCCACTGTTCTGCCATTTTATAGAGGCCTGTAGAAAGCAACAGAGGTCTGTTGGACAGAATTGCTCTGGTGGCAACTAAAACTGGGCTCAAACCCAAGTCCAATAGCTAAGCTGCCATCTGAGATGGGAAAAAGTTCGGGTTCATGCCTGAATCTCTGCTCCGTTTCTGCTCTGTGCAATAGACCTAATGAAACCCTGAGGCTGGTCTCGTCTGATGGGGAATGAGAAGCAACTCCAATCCATGGAAAAAGTTGATGTTTCAAGCTGTTTTTTAAAAAGATCAGTACCAAAATTTGAAAATGTAAGAATTCTTAGCAAAAATGGAGAACACTGGTGTGCTGGTACTGAGGTACTGCTTTTGGTAGAAGCTCC
This sequence comes from Tauraco erythrolophus, assembly GCF_009769465.1. Lineage (NCBI taxonomy): Eukaryota > Metazoa > Chordata > Aves > Musophagiformes > Musophagidae > Tauraco > Tauraco erythrolophus. Next base: position 26,536,363 of record NC_141474.1, on the reverse strand, counting down.
AGAGCTGTGCCTGCTGGAAGCCCGCAGGTGCCTGGCTTGGAGGTAGATAGCCCCAGAGGCCAAGTTTGCTAAAGAGTTGTGAACTGAAGCATGGCAAAATATGATTTCAGAACTACAGGCTTTACTCTTCTCGACTTCCAGGCAGGCAGTGGAAAAGTGGAGGCAGATAAATAAGCAAAAAGCTGGATGAATCTGTCTTGGAACTTCTGTTTTTCAAGAGATATTCAACCAGACCTATGACATGCTTCAATTTTGATAAACTGTTATTCATCAACTGAAAATTAGTCTGCCAGAGAACTTCCAAACACCTTTTTAATCTAAATACAATACTTTGGTGGAGTTCTACTTTCAGTCTGTCCCTGGCAGAAAAGTGAAATCTCCATCATTTTCTAGGAATGATGTTGCAGGGCTGAAACTTACGTGACTTGTATCTAAAATAAATACCTTGAGTATTTTTAGGTGTTGTTTTTTTTTTGTACTTTGTTATGGGAAATACCTTAAATACTGAGGTTTGCGAACTCTTTAACATTGTATTTACACTGAAGGTAATTGGAGAGAAAAATCAAATGCCACCACTGGGTTAACTCAGTATGAAATTCAGCACCAGTTTTCAGTATTTATACAGAATTCACATTCACTTTGCGTTTTTCCTTGAGGTGTTTGAGGTACAGTGAAACTGCTGTGAGGTTCTTATCACTTAGCGATCTGGTCTGGTTCCAGCTGAAAGTTTTGCAGTACCTCTCACTGGGAGGATTGGTTTAAAAGGACCTGAAATCTGCCAAAGAAATAAAGACTTCATTATTGACATCAATGCTATTTTTAATCTGGTTTCCTAAGGAAATGAGGCTTAAGCAATCATGGTGTTTGTGAGTGTGCATGTGTGTATATAGGTGTGTGTGAATATGTTTTTCCCCCTCGTAAATTTTTCATCTGTTGGCTGATTATAACCAAACTTGACGGATGACTAGAGTCTCCAAGATAATAAGTTCCTGCATGCTTCATGGAAATAAGTGATTGGATAGAAGAAAAAGAAATTCGTTGTGTGCATCCACTGAAAGCGCGCGGCATGAGCTCAACTTTTATTAGATCTCAGAAAATCCCTATGGGAGAGGGAGGTGAGATGTGTCTCCATAGACAACTGCGCTTTATTGGTTCCTCTGCATGTGGGAGGACATAGTGTGTAGTACATCTATACAGCATGGTTTGAACAGAATGATGATGTTTAGAGTAAATAGTTATTATCTAGATTATGTCAGGAGTCATGCGTTACCTCTGGGCTGCCCTCTAATGAGGTGCTTATTCTCAAGGCCAGAGCAATATCAGGGAGCAGGTTTGTAAATGTGACCAAGGCACGGCTCCAGGACTCTCTATAAACCTAATGAGTCATGGGCACTCAAACTGTGCAGCCTCACTACTGCTAATTGGCCAAGTGTGCCATCAACCATGCCCAAAAATGTTCTTAAGTAGCAAAGGGGTGAAAAGAGCATCAGAAACTCCTCCTAGTCCAGGAGGCAGCCTGGGGCAGCATTCCTTTGTGCAGAGTTCAGGAACGCTTTCCCCAGAACCAAGGTCGTTCCCTTGAGAGCTGAAACAGCTCACTGCAAGGGGAACAAAATTAAGACACAAAAGAAAGAGTAAAGCATGACCTGGAAGAAAGTGGTTTTGCAATATTAGCTTATCAGACAAGGGGATAGTTGTCACTTAGCAGTTGGAAAAGATGCTCAGAAAATTATTGTGATGAGGACAGTACTTGAAACTTTTCCAGAGCAAAATACAGATGGGGATCAGAAAAGCCAAGCCAGAGTTAGTTCTTAATTTTATTTATTTTTTTCCTTGAGATCAAAAATTATGTATCAAGTATCTTGGTAACAGTGATAACTGTTGGGGTGGGACTCTCCCTCTTGAACTGTAGGTGTCTGAAAGTTCAGTGCATCTTCTGTCTAAGATCATCAGGTTCCTTTCAAACCCCCAGAGGACAAATCCTCCCACTTACCTCAGATGCATATTTTAAGATGGAAGAAATTGCCCTCTGGAGACATCTTTCCACTGACTATGGAGGAAACGTAGAAGACTGGCCTCCAACAGATGCCTCATTTTCAGATGAGTGGGATTAATTGAACCCTGAGAGCAGGAGTCAAGAATTCGGGGTGTTTTGTCCTTACCTCTGCCTGACCTTGAGCAGGCTGCTCAGTGTATAAGAGCTCACTGAGCAATATTTTGCGTTGCTGCCGATGGCAGAGCCTTACTAATCCTGAGGAAAATTTGCAAGGGGAAGACTGACGCAAGATTGGTCTCCATCATGCCTTGGAGAGCATCTTGGCATGAACTCTAGGGGAAAAGAATGCCCTCTGCCACCAGATTTGGAAAACTCACCCAGGACTAGGTTTCCTTGTTGGGGAGAGGGAGCTGTGTGCACAACTTCTGCATCCTATCGTATGATATGGTTGAAGCCCAAGGTTGGCCAACTGTTTTGTTCACTGTTCAGATCGCCTTGTGAGCCCCAGCACTCAGAGCAAACTTTCCATCTTTGTGATTGCACAGAGGAGATGGACTCAGACACGCAGAAGTGTGAAGTGTTTCCGTCTTTCCTCACCTCTTGGCTGGAGGAAGAGAAAGCCACTTTGGTGCAGGCATAGCCATTCATAAGCCTGATCTGCCTGGAGCTGTGCAAAGGGAACAGAACTGCTGACAGAGAGCAGGCTCTCGTTTCTGTTCATCAAGGATGGTTGTCTGTTTTGCAAGGGAAGAAGCAAATAGTCAAAACAAAAAAAAAATAGTTTTGACACGTGTCTGATTTTTCACAGTTCTCCTAAAGTAGCAGCCAGGCCAGATCCATTTAAGTGCCGCCAATGAGGAGTGATTCAGACCTGGAGACTCCTTGAGACAGCCTTCTAATATAACTTGTCTTTTTGCATGCAAGACTTCGTGAAAAATAGGAAGGTGTGTGGGTGGGGTTTTTTGTTTTGTTTTTTCAGTATTATAGAGAGACTCACCAGACAGTCTTCCAGCAGGGCCACTCACTGAGTCTGTAGTATTTATTCATCATCTCCCTGAAACACCAGCATCTTAGAAGTTGTCTTCCTGAATTTACATTCTCAGTTCAATCATCTCCCACACAATAAAAGCTCCAGTGTTGCCTTACCTTTAACTTCTGCGCTGCGCAGCTCTGCTGTCAAAAGGGAGCCGTTCTTCCTAGCGTTTTTGTTTTTCTTAATACCTGCCAATCATCCCACTTGCTTTTGCCCAAAGTTTGTTGTCTTTGCAGTTGGTCACAGCGTGAGCTACCAAAAGCCTCGCTGAGCTTGACGGGGTATTCTGTTAGCCTAACCCTAACACACGATCTTCCACCTCTCCGGCACACAAAGGGCCTTTTCACCAGCCCACCGCAGCTCGAAGATTTCATTTCATGTGTTACAATTAATCTGTATTTATTGCCACTTATCTTAAATGGCTAACAATATCAAGAGTTTAAAAAGTGCTTTTAATGTCAAACTGGGTCAATTAAAACTCTACTTAAAATATTTGCAAAACTTCTAGGCTGAAAGTTGCCCCCTCAGTCTGCTGTTAACCAAAATGTTTTAAATAAATACACGCAGCTTGAGGAGATTGACATTTGGTAAAATTCCCCTTGATATTTTAGTAGAATGTAGGATTGATTTCCTTTCTCCTATGTTCACTCGCCCTTTTGTAGAAGGAGAACAGTGAATAATATTTCAGATGGTTATAAATATTTGAAAGATCGTTTCAATCAATTAAAAAACTCAGGAGATGGCATCAAAACTTCTAAGGCCAGAAGAGACCATTAGATTGATCCATCTGATCTCCTGGAATTTCATCGTGTTCTTGTGTGGACCCTAACAGCAAATGTTTAACTCTAAGCTTCAAACCATGGGCCACAAGTAAGAATTTTATTTCTTTTAAACTACTTTAGTATTGTGTGTGGGCACAGGAAATAAAGTACTAGAACATAAAATATCGAATAGTTAAATGAAAGAGCAGCTTTTACTATTGTATGTTGGGGTTTGCTGAAGGTTGAAGATGGCTGGAGGAATCCACTTTTTCCCTTTCCAGAAAAGCCCACAGTTTTGCCTTGAAATTTATTGTTTTTTTCAAAAAGCTCAGTTTGCAGGACTGCCTTAATAAATTATTTGAAATGAGTGCTGATGTACTACTGCCCATGAGAACACCGAACTCTTATGTAGTTCAGCCAAGGTTGCACTGTGTTAGGATGGTGACACGCAAGATACGGAGAAGTCCCAAGAGGGACCCCCAGGTAGGGCTTAGTTGCATTGGATGCAGTAGATGCACAGAGTGAGATCCCAGGCTGGGGAAATGAACTGCCTAAACTAAAGGTCTGTCCACATGGAGCTATTTGGACTCTGAGCTCTGATCCTCAAACACTTACACTTTCCATGAGCAGAGACATTAATGAAGCTTGGTTTCCTATGGTCTTAGGTCATTTGCTTGGATTCCCAGCAGTCTAATAAGATTTGAACTGTAGCTGAGGCATTTCTGTTAATTAGGGGTTTTGTATTATCTTTATGGGTCTCTGATGTCCCTAATAAGGCTCACCCTGAAGCTTTTCTTTCCACAGGAGACATCAGTGAGTCTCTATCCAGCCATCTGTTTTCATAAAATACATAAGAAAGGACTGTCTTGGAGACAGCTACTCTTCTGTCTAATAGATTTGAAATTTGCCCATGGGTTCAAAATATTTCAGGGGAGATCATAAAAACAAAAGCATATGCACAAAGGGACAGCAGGATCCTGTAAGCTTTATGTTCTTTGGAAACAAGGTTAAAATGAAGTTGTCATATTTATGCAGTGTAACTATTACACAACTTGAGGATGCCAAATGGTTTTGATCATTTCTTTAGTAATTTCTTCTTGTAGAATATTTAATTAAACAAATCTACCGTTCTCAAATGATCTGTAAGTCCATTTTTATAGCTTTAGGGATGGAAACAGATCTTGAATAATTGTTTTTGTGTAAGAAATAACATGAAAAAAAATATTTTTTGCTGCTTGCCATCCATAAAGAGTGTGATTATGTCAATTTGGAGGAAAGCAGTTGTTCTTCAGTATCAGTGTTTAGCAAAGATATTGGCTTGTGGAATATGCTTTTATTGCTCATTAGTTGCTGTCCTATTTAATATTCTTTTGGGGTTTGTTTTTAATCTTAGTCACTATCAAGAAGCCAAGTGATGCTGATGACTAATTGCATCCCAAGAATGGCAAATAGCACAAAAAGCTGACAGTCTGCAAACAAGTCATAGACTGAAATATGTTTGCATGAACTATTTGTGGTTTGTTTTTTTTTTAATGCACGGAGCCTTACGTGGCCCTGATCCATTTATATTCTCCTCTTCGGATCTGCATCTCTTGAAAAGGTCATGTTCGAGATCTTTTTGCAAACCATTGCCTTTGGCAATGTTAAGCAACAGGCTTAACAGCCCCAAAAGGCTCTTGTCCTGGATGGTCTGCTGCCTTAGACTGGCTTTTTGTTAAAATCTTTCAGTTCCTCAAAGAGCCATTAAGAGACTCCGTGTTAATATTCAGAGCTTTCTTGTGCAGATCTGGGTACCAAAGTACTCTGGCCAGCTTCACAGGAGGCCGGTGATGACAAGCTGAGAAGTGTAACAACAGAGAGGTGAAAACTTTGAAATCTGGTGACAGTGTGTAGTAAGATAGGAAATAGTTGCAGTTTGCCATCAGATGGACTAGCCTAGCTCTGCGCATCTCTGCTAGGAGCGTTTGAACCCGGATGCTAATTTCCCTTGAATTTGATGGAAGGTGGAAGTTCATGTGCTTGTGTTCCTGTTTGGAAAGAGGTGGCTTTGGCAAGGGGAGGAAGTTTCTGTTAATGTTCCCATTCAGGAAAAGGCTGTGATGTAAACTCAAACTCACTCTCTACTAGGTATTGGAAAAGGACCTCATTCTCCAAACACGGATCCATAGGAAAACACGCTTTACTGGTTCCACCGACAAGGAAAAAGCTTGTGGTTTAATGCTATTTTCTACTAAAGTGTTGAGGATTCTGCAGGCTCTCTGCTCCTCATCTGCTTCCATTGGATCCAGAGAATGAAATAAGGAGGCTTTGGCAAAATTTGGCTGAAATGAAGGAGATGCTTGATTGACTCCCACCTAGAGGCTAGCAGAGAGGCAGTTGGGTACCAGTCCAGTACAGCACGGGCACTAGTCTAATGTTAACAAAATACAAACACAATTGTGTTGAAAATCTCTTCCTGCTGAATGAGAAAGGGAAATGAATACAGGAAAATAAAACTTGAGTCTTAAAAGGGAAGGAACTTTGAAAGTGGAGTCTAGTTATGGCCTTGGATCACTGTAACTGTGGGAAAATGTGATGAGACAGTGTACCCAAGCACATTTGCCTTTCTCTTTTTTTTTTTGTTTAATTCTGCACTGTTGTGCATAAGCAGGCAATGATGGATTGTCCCGCAGTTCTGTGCATAGTATTGAAGAGAGCTGGATTTAATTGTCCTGCATTTATTGTACAAAAGGAATGAATTATGAGGCACTTTACAGCATCTCCAGTGAAAGTGATTATCAGCACTGCTCCTCGCCAGAGATATAACTCTGTCAAGCAGACTCCCTCCTCCCTTGGGTTCCTTGGAAAAAGCTCGTGAATTTGCCGTCTCCTGCCAGTGAAAGCTCAGGGTGAAACACAAAACCAAAAGCTGCCAATAGCTAGATATTCAGTTCAGATGTTGTAGGAATTTCTTATTCCTTTTTTTTTTTTTCTTTCTTTTCCCCTGAGTGGAAGATCGGTCAGGATTTTTGGAGCATGCAACTGAAATAGTGCAGCAGAATGTTGTTCCCAGTTGATCGCTCTTTTGATTTTGTAGGTGAACTGTGTGGTTGAGAAGACTTGGTTGTTGGCTTTAATTAGCTTTGACCAAGGCTCATGCACGTCTACAATACAATTGGTCGGTATGCCATGGAAATGCACCCTTCACCCCCACGCACCCAACCGTATCTCATAGCCGTTTTCACACCACTCCTCCCTGCAACAGGCAGATAACCCCAGAAATAGGTTTAAGCTGAGGCGGATGTATAAAAGGAATGTTATGAGCTCTGCCTCTGAGATGTTGAACAATAACTCATCTGCAGAATAGCAGGGAGTTTTGCTCTTCACGTTTTCTATTGGCTACTGCAGCGTAATAAAGGGCAGCATGAACTGCAGCGACCGTAACATTGCCTGCCAGAAAGATATTTGGGGGAGGATGCTCCCCAACGTTGCAGAACAACAGCTGCAAGGGAAAATTTTGTGTTAGGGTTTGTTTAGATCTGCAGAATTGGTTTCAGTACCTTCAAGAGAGCTGGCTCACACTGTGTGCTTTGGGGTGCAATGGATCCTGTCCCCTCTTCCAGTAGGTTTCTTGTGCTGCCTTGCAAACCAGCATAAGATTCCTGTGTGCTCACAGATAGTTTTATGCCGGGGATAGCCCAGATAAACAAGTGAATCAGTACGTAGATAAGAGATAACAATGTGTACACAACTGTGTAAACTCTTGTAAAAGGGTGCCTTTCTGCAGCCCTACACATAAGCAGATTTCACATGAATTTATCAACAGGTCTACAATTGCCAGAAAGTCTGTTCTTGAAAAGAAGAAGGAAAAAGGGGGGAAAAAAAAGCTGTAAAAAGCCCCAGACTCTAATGGCACTACCAGGTAGCACGTGCAATTCGTTTAACTATAAGTCTACAAATGTGTTAGCTCATAGCTGTGGTAACACTCGTGGCAGTGGCCCCCAGGCTGAGATCTGTCCTGCTAATTACTAACAGCTAAGAACAGAGGTTATGTGGAGTGTCATAGCGACAGGTCGTGAATTAGGAGAGGAGGGTTTGTGGTCATGTCTTCTGTATGCAGAGAATTATTTTTGTAATGTAATGCAACTGTGCTCGTGCATTTTGGAACATCAGCTGTTTAATGCACAAACTAGCGATGAGTCTTTCACTTCTTCCACTCTGTCATTCAGTTGATTTATTCACAGTCCTCTGACTGTAAGTCAGAGGAGTATCAGCTGCAACAGAGAAAATTTAGGAAAAAGGACTTGGAAATTTAACTTGTTTTGTGGACTGAAAAGATTGTCTGAACTTTAAACAGAGTTGCTGGGAAAAGTTGTGGACTTGAATCTGGATGAGCCTTCCACAGGATGGGAGGTCATGGGTGGCCACTTGTCTGTTATACAGAAATGGCCCAGAGTCTCCTGGGAAGAGCTGGATGACAACCTTGGCTCTTCACTCCAGAATGCCAATTCATGGTGGCTTTTTGTAGGAGATCGAGGGACAGGTTCTCCATGGGGGGAAGAAATAACATAACATATTAGGATCAATATTTTATGCTGTGAGACTTTTCACTTGCCTGGCAGTTGCTAGATTGATCTGGGATGTGGGAAACAGAAGTTCATGTCCATTCCTGTTTCTTGACTTATTGCAAGGAACCGAGTGTTTGATTTCCTTTTGGAGTAATTACTGCAGCAGGACAGCGATGGATGGAGCATCTCCAAGAAGAGCTATTCCAGAAGTGTTATTGCATGGCAGCTTGTTGTTTGTTACCTACCATGGCCAATTTAATTGGCCATTGTCGCTCCTCTTAGGATTCAGTACATGCAGATCCAAGGGCCAGATTTCCAAGTACCCAAAATCTTACAACAGTTTGGCTCTTCAGTCAAATCGAAGTTAAGTGCTTGGTAAGCAGAGCCTGTGCTGAGGGCTGGGTTTTCAAAGGGCCTGAGCCCTTAGACAGCAGTTTTGAAAACCTGGCTGAATTTCAGTGCCAGCCTGGCTTTAGAAACCTTTTATATCTTCATTGAGCACAAAGGGACAGACTGTCTTGTAAGTTCGTGCCTTCATTAGGAGGAACCAAATCCTATTGATTTCAGCTTGCATTATGGCTGGATCAGACCTCTTCAGTGTGTGACCTGTTAGCATCATACTTAAAAGCACTGCCATGGCAACAAGGGCAGCACCCCCAACGGCAGGGGAATGGGAAATGGCATGAGGTGAAGAAGGGACATCCTTTTCTCGTTGACGGAGATTTCCCCATAATAGAAAAGGAGTTGGGGAGAAAGCTCGATAAGTCAAGTGGCTTGATTCGTAAGTGAACTTACTCTAAAGTAAACACAATGCCGTATGTGTCCCATTTGCCAGTGAGATCATCTGTTTCTTTGTTAGGGAAGAAAATGTGTTTCCCTTCCAAGTCCAGGGCTACTCAGGCAATTTACATGAACAAATAAAGATGAGGTTTAGCAGCACTAAATAAATAAAATACAACTCTAAGTGGCCACCAAAGAACAGAGCTGCTTGAATGGAATGGTACTGGGACATGAGCCAGGTGGCTGCTGTTTGCCATGCCTGCTTACAATTCCCCATCCAAGCACTTCTCAGATGCTTCTTGCTGAGGTCAGGTTTATGGCTGTAGCAAAACATATACTGGGAGATAAACAAGCTATGCTACAGATGAACAGCAGGGCAGAGAACATAAAGTAAATCTGTGCCTTAGCCACAGTCTTAACAGGCAGTAGTTGGGCTCTTGCCAGAGCAGCGTAGATGGAGGCTGACTAGGGCAATGAATATTCATCTCTTGGTAGAAGCAGTGGACAGCTTGTTTTTGGTATCTTTTACCAGCTGCATCTTATAGTTGTTCAAATGTATTAAATGGAGTCATTCCTAATTTTCTCCTCTTTGAGATTAGTATCTGGCCCACCCTTTATTTCGGTGCTTCTAGCCATGGAGCAGGTGCATAAAATATCTCGCACATGGGGAAAAATCAAAACACTCCACTCCAGAGCTGCATTTCATCATGGATTCAGCTGACATGTAAAGGCTCTGAGTGCTGTTGGATCATTGCTGTTTCCTCATTGGATTAAGAACTGGTGTGACTAAATATCAGCTGGATAGGACTCTTTCTTGTTCCAATTCCAACTCAGACTGCACATCTTCCAGTCTGGCGCAGAACTGGCGACTGCAAGTGGGGCACCGAGACATCCCAGGTGCCTCTAGTACAGCTCAGCATTGGGAGTGAGACTGATGCACTCAAACAAACCTCAACCTTGTGTAAAACTGTTACCAGTCAAAATGCCTCATGCCACTCATGAACAGTTCACTCCCCAGCTATGCTCATTTTGTAGCTTACCTGTGTAATTCCAGGGTCCAGGTCTGAGGTGGATTCATGTCCAGGGCATTATTCAGAGCAAACAGAGACAAGACGTTGCTCTGTAGTCATGACTTTTGGCAATAGCTCTGTGTTAGCTCCACCCTTAGCATGGGAGGCCTGAGGGTATGGGATGGTTCCTGAACTGACAGCTTGACTACGGCTTCTGAACAGATCCTTATTTCCACTGAGTGGGGACACGACTCGCTTTGCTCTGACCATTGCTGAGCTAATGCAGAAGTGGTTCTCTGGTCTGCTCGGGAGCGCATGCCATAGCACTTACAAATCTAAACTAGAGGAGCAGAGGTGTGTAGGGTTTAGTATCTGTTCAGCATACGTAAACATAGCTGAGCGGTGGAAACTCTACAGTGGAGAATTAGTCCCCCCACCCTGTCCACTGCAAGTGAGGTGGTGTCTCCTGCTCCTGTCAGGATCTCGTGTCCACAGCTGAGCAAACTGTTTCTGCAATGTGTTTATCTCAAATGAATTAACTAAAATGCAGATGTTTCATCAATAGCCAGCAGAAATGTGCACCTCCAAATCATGACCATTTGATCATACAAATCATAAATCGTGGACCCTCTGTCCTGGCTATGCTCTTCCCTGTCCTGTTGTGCTCCTCACGCTGGCAAGAACACGGGAAGCTGAAAAGTCCTTGAGGCCTCAGTGCCAACCATAAACATCAGTGCACTATCAGCATTCTTCTCAGAGCAAGCCTCAGACTAAAACCAAAACACAGAGCTCTTCTAGCTGTTAAAAAGAAGAGCTAACTCTGTCCCAGCTGAAACCAGGACACCATCTTAAATGTTTAGATGGCTAATGCTGGGTGGGATTAACCTCTCCAAGAATACTCTCTAATGTGGGTTTCTTCTGTACTCACAGTTGCCCCTGACTTTCCAGTCTGAAAATCACTGTGTGCAATCTGGACTTTAGATGAAAGGCAGTTAGCCAAATGCCAAATTCTTCTGTCAGTGTCGTAGCTGCAAATTTGCTCAGACTGTCTCAGGACGTCTTACAATATATTCTTGCTGTGACGGAACTGCGTGCAGGCAAGCTGCGCTGGGGCTTCCTTTAGTTCTTTTATGCGCTTATTTATTTGCTCAAGGTTCAGGGGGAAGTCTGGTTTGACAGCCCTATCAAACCTCTGTTCAGTAACATACAGATTGTTTAAATAACTCATTTTAGATCCCATCATTCTCCTCTCTTTCCCTTTCTTTCCTTCCCTGCCCCCCTGTCTTTGTGCCTTCACACCCACACCTTCCAGAAAGGTCAATTTAAAGCAAAACAAAACACCTAGAGCATATGTACAACATTTGACTGTATACATAAGGTGGAATGAACCTAAACCGTACCAAAGTGCTTATTGATAAGTACTATTAAACTAATGCAATCTTTCAAAAGTTGAGTTACTATACTATAAATCTAACTGATGTGGAAGCTGTGGGCTGTAACCTATGTGCAGAGTGAAAGTTGGATGGGAATATCGTTGGGAAAGTTAGTGTGATAGTAGAAAGGCCAGTACTTTGCGTCCAGATGCATTTGGCCTTTGGGTTTCACATCTGCTATCCTCAAGCATTGCCATGAATACATATTTGAGTTGTAGTTACCCTTGTCTGTAGCTCAGCAGATGGGATGTAGTTGTTCAACGCTGTTATTAGAAGTATTCTTTATATTAGCTCACTGTTTTAAACGTTAAAACCTGGATGTCCATGGTAGCTGGCTCCAGGTACTTTAGCAAGATAATTTTAGTAGTTATTCAGACATTATAGGACTTCTCATATGTATCTCAGGAGTAGGAAGTATACCTCTCCAGAGAAAGCTACAACTCTCTGAAGAGACTGACCTCACTCTCAAAGCATCTGTCTCTGCATTGACTATAATGGAGCCCTGAGTGCTGTGGTTAAATACCTAAAGTTAGGCAAAATCCGGGCTGGGAATTGGTACATCCCAGGGACCTTATGAGGGGAACAAACTAGCGTAATTCTTCCTAGTTGACAGATAAGAGACTGAACTAATATGCCCAAAGCAAAACAAAGTCTGTGGCAGATTTAGGAATTGATCGTGGGTGTTCTGAAGTCCAGTTATGGCCTTAACTGTTTGTGTGCCGTTGCTGCTGCATGCAGCTGATGTTTTACACTCCTCCAAACAAAATATGTAATTTGAAAATATTGTTAAGATATCTGTGTGTATGTATATATATATATAAATATTTAAAAGATTTTTGTTAAGATACACCTGCATTTCCTGATGCCATGGTCACCAAGTGTTATTGAAATGTACAGCTTTTCACAAAAAGGCTGTTAGGTCCAACCCAGCTTTGGCTGATGCTGGATTGGAAATAAATACACTGAGAATTAGTGAATCCAAAGACCTCAGGAACCCCCTGAGCTGCAAAAGGCTGGAGGCTGGGAGGTCATCAGGAGAAAGGATCCCTATAGAGCTGCCCTGGTGTTTGTACTCCTCACTAGGCATCTGTGTTGGCCATTGGCAGTGATGGGGTGATGAGTTATGTGGACCTTTAGTGTGATCCAGTACCTCTGCTCTTTAGTTGTTATGGCAGAAAATATTTATTGTCCAGTTGGCTCAGCTTAATCCTGAGGGTCCCTTCCCATGTCCCAGAAATCAGTTACAAGTTGACAACACAACTTACCCCAGAAAGAGTGAGAAGAGCCTGGGTGGGTTCTTGAGTGTATCAAGGAGCATGAAACATGAATTCAAACTTTTGTTTGACTTTCCATTAACTGCAGTGCTATGAATGCTCAAGAATCCAACATCGACAATCTCATGGGATATTGCAATGCTGCTAAATTTAAAAGAATAAGACTATTTTTAGCATAAACAGTTAAGAGTCCCACAAATCATATTGAGAGTCATGGTTGTGATTATAGATCTGTAACGCTTTTGCCGTGATAAAAGCCAGAACTGCTTCAGGTGATCTTGTTAATGCAATTTTTGTACGCTCAGGTAATAGATGCAGCTGTGGCTAAAAACGTTAAAAAAAAAAAAAAAATCAGCAGTTCTATTCTACTAGGAATCACTCATTTATAAACTGTAGCAGAGAAGTAGCTAGAAACAGAGGCAAGACTTGCTAGTCTGGAGATCGAGAAGGACTATAAAATGAGAAACATGTTCCCCTCCCAGGACAGATGTCCTTTCCCCTCTGCTGACTCTCCTCAACACCTGCTGCACTTCAGACATATGCTTACCTTCAACTTGACTTCATTTTGACATCAACATCACTTAAAGTTTAACATGTGCACACGGGCTTTGCTGGATAAAGATGGACTTAGGCATGTGCCTAAAACTTTTCTTAAATTGCCCTTCCAAATAGTTTCTTTTAAGAGTGGTGAGAGAGAACTTCTGTCAGACTTGCTGTTCCCAATTTTATAAGTGATGGAGTGTGCTTGGAGATGCTGGAACACAGACCTTTCTCATCCTGGTCACCCTGGTAAATGTTTCACATTAATGACATGCATTACTGCCAGGGACCGGGTTGGTAGCCCATAGACATACAGTTGGCTATAGTGGGCAGCCTGGTGTGGGGTGAGCCAGTATTGGCCCCAGGATATTGGGCAATGGGGATGCTCACAGAGTTGACCACAACCACGGATGATGGGGCTTCTTATGTCACTGGTTTCCAATCCAATTTGTTCTGGTTGCCTTTGGCTCCAGTCAGCTATTTCTGCAACTTTAGTGTGTGTCTGAGCTAACTAGGACCGTGAGCCTTAAGGTATTTTGAGTTTGGGAAACATGGGGAAAAATACATGAGGAAACATATTCATTACTCTGCCTCACCTGTCCAGTCCCCAGTAGGTCTAAGGATTTACAAGGAGCTCTCCCATGATTAGACATCCTGGGTTTTATGGGCCTGAGTTCAACAGTTTGTGAGATCAAACGGGGAGCACTAAGTCCTGAATTTGTTTCAGATACTAAATTTAAAGTCTAATGGGGAACTTGGGGATTGTTATTTTTTTCTACTGCTGAAGAGTTTTAGTTTTTTGCAAACTGAAAACAAGACCCAGTGCATAAAATTCCAGCTAATCATTTTCCCTCGGAAAATGTCACTTGCTTAAAATTAAATTATTCATAAGTTTAATCTGGCAAAATTATACTTTGTGAAGGAAGTTCAGTTGGAGGTTTTACATTCCTTTACTGGGATACCAACATGAGCAGTTCTAGTTTGTCAGTTTAGAACCATCTTTCGTCTCGAACTTGAATTTTACAACATCACATATGAAAAATTAGTTCACAAGTGCACATGAAAAGCTATTTTCATCCTTTTGGGCCTATGAGATGTCTTTGGCATCTAGACATCAGTCTGGTTTCTTGGCTTTTCATTATCACCCACATGGCACTGTTTAGTCAGCTGCTCCCTCCTGTGAAACATCCAAGATAAGCTCACGCCTTGGAGAGGCAAAATTGCACAAATTCCCACCATCTTTGAAATACAACTTGTTCTTCCAGGCTGGACCTGTCTTGGATCAACTGGGCAATGTCCTGGGAGTTCACTTAAGGAGTTTTTCCTGTAAACATAGCTACTACATTTTTGTATAGATCGCGTTTTGAAGAGGCGCTTTCTGGCTCTCCTTCCCTTTGAAAGAGCCATAACGTCCCACTTGCATGAGCTCTGGTAATCTCTTCGGGGTCCAGGGGCTGCCCGAAACCTGCACTTAGCTTTGCTTTCTTTACCCCAGACAATCCTAAGCTCAGACCTGCAAACCTGAGCACCCCCAAGCTGAGAGAAGCTTGAAACTGAAATCTAGAGGCAGCTTCTGTTTTTGTAGGGGATATCTGAGGGATGCAATGAGTACTCCAGGTCATAACTGCATTGCACGGTGTCTCAGTACCCTGTGGGAAGGGTCTGAAACTGAGGTCCAGGCGTGAGTTTTGGGCCGTTTGCAGGTACTCATTCAGGTGCAGGTTGTGTGGCCGGTGGGATTGCTGATACCTCTTCAGGCCTGTGACTTCCTGTTCAATAAACAGGCTGCAGCCTCCCATTGCTGTGCTTGTGTTCATCTCTGCTCCTCTTTTTGATGGCCTGGAGAGATGCACTGGGAGCATTTAAAACCTCTTTGAGATGAAGCCTGGTAGCTCTACATCCCACAGCCTCTGAACCAGAGACTGCAAGCAGTATGCTAGCTCTGCCTGAGCTGAAGGTAGTGGTGGTCTTCCAGAGGCAACCTGCCCAGCCTCAGAGACCAGTGGGAGACTTTGAGTGAAAGGAGATGAACGGGACTGGATGGACCCACAGCAAGGTGGCCTGGGAAAAGTAAGGACTCTATGGAGTTGCGATGTTTCGTTCGGGATGCATTGGCCTCCCCCCAGCCGGCGGTGGCATGGCGCCAAGAGGAGACAGCACGGGGCCCAACAGCTCGCATCTGCTGAGACAGAACATGAGAATCCACAGTGGAGCCAGCCTCTCCCCCTTCCCGTTTCTTCTTCCAAAAAAAATGGCTAATGTAAATAAGTTGTCTGTTCACATGTGTTTTGGCATCTGAATGGAAACACTTGTCTGCGTGCCCCCACCAGCTCCGCTCACTCCCTTCCTCGGCACTTTTGCTAAATGAACCTTTCTTGCTCAGCCCCAGCTCAACTCGGAGTTATTCCATTGGTATTTCCCTCTTGGACTGATAACGAGTCAAAGGAGCAGGCTGTAAAGCTGGTGACATGTACCAGCCCTAATAACATCCGGGAGCTAAAAAGTCCCCAAGCCCTGGTTTGCGCAGCAGATAAACATCGGGCAGGGATCCAGGGCTGCCCGAAACCTGCATGTCGGGCTCTGTATGTACCATTCCACTTGTCTGCGTCTCTTTAGGAGCTCAGACTTGTTAAAACTCCTTTGGCTAGCAAAATTATGGCAGTATCCGTGGTGTTCCCTGGAACACCAGTCTTGCATGGAAACTCTTGATGTAGCTGTACCATAGCGTTATTGATGGTAAGTTACTGAAAGGGAAAATAACATATATTTAATAATGGAATTTCATTAAATGATTGTACAAATAGGGTTTTGCAGGGAAAAAGTACTCATACAAATTCATTTTGACCGGGTCACTCTAACTTCAGGTTGTTTTGCACAGACAAGGAGAAGAGAGGTGGTAGGTCACATGTTGCAAAATGCTTCAGGTGCTTCCAGGTGGAAAAATAAATATTCAGGCAATTACAATGCCCCTTGTTAAAGGAGAAGATGGAAACATATTGTCATCCTCCTCACGATGAGCATTTCCTGTGCTGCAGGATAATCAGCCACCGAGACATCCGTAATCTTGTTGGATTATTTGCGGCTGCACCTGCCTGAACTTTCTCTCTCCTGATTAACATTTGATTAAATCCACTTTTCAAATGCCGGCACGACTGCAGCACTGGGGGGGCACTTGCAGAGAGTGTTTTGCTCTCCGTCCTGATTGCATCTGAATTAATTATGCTAAGTGCAGTGACAGGAACAATATTGATGTAACGGAAGTTTATTAGGCTGATGTGGTCATTCAGACAAGAGGGATGTAAGTAGCTTCACGTGCTTCAGCTGTGGCCTCCCATGAGGAGAAAATGTCATCTCGTTATTATTCAGATTGACCTGATTTGGGTAATTTCTTTCTGGGACTGAGGTGGTTTTGGAATCTCATTAGCTTACTGACATTTGCATGTGTTAATACAGTTCTTGCTTGGTTTTAATTTTCCGTTCCTTCCTTAGCATTGCAAATGGGAGTTTGTTGAAAATCACAGAGTTGGTTTAGAGACTTGAAAACTTTCTAGATTGCATTTTGGACCTGCTGTGCCATTGTACCTGTACTGTACACATACCCACCAGCGCTTCAAGCCTATCTGAGTTTGCCTGTCCCTCTGTGTGAAAATCCAGGAGAAAATCCTGCCAGGAACAAATGCTTTAAGAACGTAATCCGCATTCAAGTATGGTTATCTCCGTCGGCAGAGTTAGCAGGCTCCCTTTTGAGCGGGCAGGGATGTGATGGAGGGACTAACTATGAGTTCTGCTACGTGTGGACATCCTGGGGCCAGAGGGGTTTCGTGGGTAGCATTTGGCAGCTCCTCATAGAGGGAGCAGGAAGCCATGTAGTGGTGTGCAGCAGCACACTCTACGTTTGGCAGGGTTTGCTAAAGCCAAGGACCTCCGAACGCCCATTGCCGCACTCGCCACTGGATCAGGCGGAGGATCGCATCCTCAGCAGCAGTTACGTTTTACGTTGTACAACTTAACCATAAAAGTCCAGCCTTAAGTTATTGCTCTTGTACTGACAGTCGTTGGCCCAAATCCAGTTAGTCTACCTTGATAGTCTTTAACGGAGTATGCCGTGAGGGACTTCAGCTTCCCACAGTCTAATATACAATAGATAAGTGCTTGGAAATCTTATAAAAGAAGAGCTTTAAAGCAGTTTTCTCAGGCCTCACGAACATCTGTTTGCTGTCATTGTTGGTTTGCTTTTTTTCTACTAACAGGTGTTTGCGCATGATTTGCTTAACGAAGTCACTTACCTGCCAGGCAGCCCGTTGTGGGAATGTGAGACACTGAACAGATATTTTGTCTTCCTCTGCAGTACCTGTTTCTGTTCTTCCAGATGCTGTGACCCATCGGTATAAACCCATAGCTTTCTTTGGAAACTACACAGCAGTGTTCCTCTCCTATCAGTTGATGTTTTGAACCTATAACAAGTCAGGATAATACTTTTTTTTTTTTATTAAAGAAAGTATTGGGTTTTTTCTAAATGGGTAACAAAAAAACGTTCTCCCAAATATTTTAGCTAATTTTTTTCCCCACTACCCTTTCTGAAAAGGAAAATGAGAAATCCAGTAACTAATTAAAACAGAAACTTGGGGGAAGATTCTTGGGGAGGCTTTCTTAGTGGGAAAGAGAATATCTTTAAATTCTTTTCCTGAAAAATGACCTATTCTGTAACACCTGTGCCTGGAACTAAAAGTGAATGATGTTTGTTTGTTTAAAGAATGCTTGGAAAATTCATTTTCAGACCAGCTACAAATTAATTTGGATTAATAAATTGGGATTTTTTTATTTTAGTTGTTTGGGGTTTTTTTCCTCATAGCCTTGCTGTTTCTTTGCTGTGGACTTATTTCCTTTTGTGCAGTTTCTCTCTTATTGCTGCCCTGCACCAGTTATGTTCCTCCCGTCATCTACTCCTTACTCAAACGGCCCTGCAGTGGGAGCTGCCTGGACCTAATTTTGTAGGGTGATGCCCACCACAGATCTCTACAGCAACTGTATGTTTGTTTCATCTTTTTCCCATGAACCCAGTGAACTTCCTGGGCTTTTTTTTATTTAATAATTTTGGAAGGGATTTTGGCTAGTTGTTTTTTTCCGAAGGGTTTTCTTGCCTTATTGTTGGAGACTGAATGGGTGAACAAAAACATCTGGGCTAAAAAAAAAATAAAATAGTCTTGTTTATTGAGCTTTGAGTCTCTGGCAAATAGCTGACTGTAGCTGTATTAACTTACCTTCTGCAAGTATCTAGTCTTTATTTGTAACCCAACCTTATAATTTACTCCATACTGATTCTGCATCCAGGGCCCCTCCCACAGTTCCCATTTCAAAACGTAGGCCTCATACTGAATTTTTTTCTCGTGGTGGTATGGCTGATAATAAATTTTATCACCATTTTCCTTCTCAAAGGGGCCATTTGTAGATTGGTCTCTGCTTTTGCTATATTCCCTACCGGTATTTTCCTCCTCCATAATCAAGCAGTGTGTTCTCGCAGTGGGTAGGTAGGTTGTTCAGAGGATATTTCTTTCCTGCCAGTGATAAGAATTATTGAAAAGAGAAGCAAAATAAAGAGAATATAGCAAGTGACACGTCAAAGCAGAATTACTGCGATTGATGCATTCACAGTATCAAGGCAACATTACCATAAAACGATGTATTTGAGCTCTTCTGGAGGTTACTTGTCCGCTGACTGTCAGCGTAGCAGCTTTCAGATTCACTCACAGACCCTTTTTTTGCATTTATAAGGCAGCTCTACCACATGAAATGGTAGAAGAGCATGTCATGGCAAGTAAAGAAATTTCTAAGCTCTCTCTTGCTTGGTTTTCCAGCTTGGATAGCTGGGTAGTTCCGTCCTTATCTGAATTAAGAGTGAGTCAATGCTGCCTATCTTCATTTATTCTGTACTACCCTCAGCTTTGAGAGAGCCACTGTGTGCTTTCCTCAGCTTCAAAGCTGAAGAGGCTTCATGACCTGGATGACTATCAGTAGGACATGAAAGGAAACAGCTTTATGGAGAGGCAAAGCCTCCTTCTTTATGCTTGCCCTTCACTGCCTGTATTGGGACCTGTCTAGCAGGGCTGCCTATGGTTGAACTCTTCTTCGTTGACTGGAAAGCCTGAGTAGCCTCACTTTGAAACATCTAAGAAGCATCTACCTGGTTCAAAAATTCAGTGTGAATAACCTGAATAAGACACCGCAGTTGCCGTGTATCTGGTGCTGGGATCCCTGTGCCCAAATGCAGGAGCATGCCCTAAAGGGAATCTTCTTCCACAGAGAGCTGGTTTAGTTAACAGGAGGCGTGGCGGAGGTTCTTGTGCTGGCCAAAGGTTTTGGGCAAACTCGTTGGCTGCTCCTCTTATCAGAGGGGCTGAAATATTTTCCTTTCTGCCTTGGCTTCAGGATATGAATATATATTTGTAGTGTCATCCAAAGTCGTAGGTTGAGGTTCAAGGAATTACTGTGAGTAATAATTAAAAGGCTGCTGTGTCCTTATTTCATATATAAGTTCCAAGTACAGGAGATGTGCTGTACCTTTTAAAGTAGCTTTATTAAAGGACTTAAAACTGCAGGTGTCCATCAGCTTTGGTTTGTATTCTGAAGGAGCCTCTATGCTGTACCACCAGAGCAAAACTCTTCGTACTTTCCTAAACTCCTTCCAAGACAGTGGTTGAAAATC
This sequence comes from Tauraco erythrolophus, assembly GCF_009769465.1. Classification (NCBI taxonomy): domain Eukaryota; kingdom Metazoa; phylum Chordata; class Aves; order Musophagiformes; family Musophagidae; genus Tauraco; species Tauraco erythrolophus. Next base: position 26,516,286 of record NC_141474.1, on the reverse strand, counting down.
AGGGGAAATGAATGCTGTTATCATCACCATGCATGCGGGATGTTGAAAAGCAGGATTTCTCTTCCAGGGAAATAAATGTGTTTGTACTCTAAGTCAAATCAATAAAAGCAATGTTTAAAAGGGTTTGGAACAGAAATTCCAGACCGCCCCAAAATGGACCTCAGTAGAAACCCTACTGTGTTTCCTTCTCAAGGATGACCGAACTGCCAAGCATTGAAGATAACGGGTTAGCCATCATGCAAAGGTATGATCTGTGGAATCATTTTGATGTTGACATTAGTTTTTCAACATAATGTGGCAGTTAAAAGTGAATGCTATTCAAAAAGTAAATGAATGCTATTAGAAGGAAATTGTGAAAATTCTAACAATTATATGACAATGTCCAAACGATTGAAACTAAATTTTACATTTCAGTAATTTTGTCAAAAGTGACATCTTCTGCAAAATGTTTTGGAGCTGAGACAGCATCTCTCAGGAGAAAAATATTGCTTAAAAAAAATTATTTAATTAGGCTGATTCAATTCACATCATGGAAAAATAATAGTTGTTTGGGTTTGTAAGAGAAAAGCAATGTGGAATTTAATAGCAGAATGTTGTAATGAAGTGCATCTTTTAATCAACAAATCACTGTGATTCTGGTTCACCATCTTTCTCCACCTCCCATAGCAGCTGAGTACCAGCTGGGTTGGAAACGCTCTCGTTGATATAACTGAATGCAGACAGCTAATTTGGTAGTGTTTTAACCTACTTTGTACTTGTTTTTATCTTTACTCTCATTTTCACATGGCCTCTTGTTACAAACCATCCCCTAGATGGTGGGACAAAGAGAGATCTGATGAATGCGCTTTCGTTTGTGGGTTTACGAGGTTGAGTAGCTAAAGGATTGTTTTCATTATGAACATCCTGCTGTAGTAAAAGATCAAATTTAATACATATGACTATTGTTATGTTACTTAATTCACTGTTTGCCTTCTAATTTAGCTTGAGTTTGTCTTGTTATTTGGTATGTTAGAGGAAGGCTACAATTTAGCTATTTGGCACACCCTTCTTATCACATGTACTTTAATATCACATGTTGATGGAGCCTCCAGCTGTAAGACGTCATGGCATATCAATCTCACCAGCTTGTCCTAGCTGACTTGGGGGAGGATGCATCTGGTGCCAATTTTGTCAGACCTTTCCATCAGTTTGGTAGATCTTTTTGTTTATGGGATTACAGGTATACAAGATGCCATGTGCTGTGCCAGGGAGACAGGTGTCTGGATGCTGGGTTGTGTGCTTGGTGCATGGAGATTACCGAATGGGTGCATGTCTTTGAGGACCTCTGGTTGTGTGGTGGTGAGCCGCATCTGCACTAGTTTTCTGGTTATCCAAGAGAGTACCTTCATGCAATGCCTACTGCCATATCATTGGAGAGCAACCAACCCAAGTGCTGTATCCATACTGCCTTCTGGGAGCAGTTCCCAGCATGGACCCTCGCCAGACCCATGCCCACCTGGATGACCAGGTGCAGGGTGCTCAGGAGAGCTGCTTGACGGGTTTCGGTGCAGCAGTGCACACGTAGCCTTTGAGAAGAGAGCCCTGCTGGGAAGCACAGAGCTATTGTTTTTATGTGGCTTCAGAGCTTTGTGCATTCGACATGACTCAAAGCTTAGGAAAAGCCACCAGACTGTGTGGTAAAGACCAGAAGTGTGAGCAACATGTCTGGGGAAGTCAGTTCATGGATCTTCTGTGATTCTGGAAGACTGCTTTTTATTAGACTGGTTTTTATTATGCTAGTTTGCCAAACCTGAGAGCGATAGAGAGATTTTTCCTTTCATACTTTATAAGGCATGAGAAAGTAGAGCCAGGCATTGCGCTACTCATCCCAGAAGGGCAAGTCACATCTCCAGCAGCAGGATATCTAAGTGAGCTTTGCTTTGCTTCTTCAAGGGTAAATCGTATGGAAACCTTCCCTGCCAAGCAAACTCCACAGAAGGGTAATTTATGTGTAAGATCCCTCTCAGGGCACTGAGCATCATCCAGCCCATGCGGAGACGAGCCTTGCTACTGCTGGTAGGAGAAATTGGCATGGAGTAATCTGTGGCGTTGTAGGGCTTGGTGAGGTTGGTGGAGTTGTAGCTTGGTATGATGAGTTGCTAGAAAGGTTTCGAATGGTGCTGATGGTTCTCGTCATTTTGGAGTCTAATAAACCACTTGTGTAATTGTAGGCAGCAAAATCTGGATTCATTGAAGGAGACTGAGCTCCTGGGTCACTATTCCTGGGTGCTGTCTTGGCTACAGACTAATAGGCAGTGGAGCACCACTCCAACTCAAATCACATCCAAATCTCTTGCATGTGTATGTGGGTGGGGTGGTGGTGTTTTTATTATTTACTTAGATACAGGAATGTTTAGTAAATAGCTGCTGAGATCCAGGAAAAAATTATGGTGTTTTCTTTGGTTTTTTTTCTGGTTTTCTTTTTGTGATGGACAAAATGATTCCAGTGGCATTTTAGGAAGAAGTAACATTGCAGAAGTGAAGATATGATTGTCAGACTCCCTTTTATTTTGAGGATAAGCAGGATTTAGGCCATCAGAGGCAAGATGTTTGCATGTGGCCATTCCGTTTGTGTGCCACACGTGTGATCAATTTAACCAGGGGAGGATTTAGGCAGGGTGGGGAGGCCGATGTTTCTTGTGACATGTGGAATGTTAAGCCACAAAAATGCAACCACAAAATCAGCAGATTAGAATTCCCATTTGTAAGGAATAAATAATCATTATGGTGAGATAGTCCACGAGGGATTAACACGGCTGCTTCCAATTCTGTTGCTCTGTTGTTCGATGTGCTGTGACATTTTTTTTCCATGCACATATCTCCTCCTTTTTTTTTTTCTTTATATTTTCCTTATATGCCAACCTTTTCCTGGTTGGTATTGTAGTTGTCATGGTGATTTATGGGAATGAACGCAACTTTGCGAGGTTTGTCTCTACATACCTCTTGTTTTCCCTCTTGTTCGTAAGTATGTTGTGCACCTGTTGTTCTCCATTGGGGCCCACGTGCTCGGAGAACCGATGCTCACGTTGCAGTTGGTTTATTCAGTTTTACAGCATTTGTTAGTCGTATCTGACAGATCTATTCTGGCTTTATGCCAAAGAGCTGCCTGGCAGCGTAAATCATCCTTGCACTGAAGAGAAGAACACGGTATCTATTTCAGGTTCCCACCCACCAGAGCCTCATAAATCTACGCAAATGTTTCAAGAAACAGGTTTGATTGTTTAGAATGAGCTAATGCTGCAAAGCCCTTCTTAGTCCTGAACTGAGTTAGGGACTCTGACTCTCCAGGCTTATAGGGTTAACTTAGATTTATAGGATATGTCTACATTGCTCTTAAAAAGCAAGCTTGAGAGCAGTGGGGAGCACGTTGACTTCTCAGCTCCACAAGCTTCTCATCCACACCGAGGCCTCCCCAACCAATGTCTTGGTGCTGAGTACCTGATGTCATGTTAACTGCTCTGGCATACACAGGCATGTGTCTGCATCCTTTGATAGGAAGTCTCCAAACAGGAGTGTTGAAAGCATTCCCCTGCCTTTTCTCTAAATACGATGTACGTGTATCCTTAATTGGCCCTTTTAGTCCAAAGACCAGGAAAGAGACAAAAGCTGCTTTACTGGACAGAGGAGAAAAATGTGCGTTTCTGAGGATGACCTTAGATGCTCTGAATTGCCTTTAGAGGAACCTCTCTCTTCAGCTGGAGGGAGATTGGCTTTCTAACAGGGACCTGTGGTAGGTGGTGCAAATGAGGTAGGTGGTGCTACCCTTTGTATGAGCATAGAATTACCCTTCATCCCACACAGAGCCTGTCTAGTTGGTCCTCGGGGTAGTCACTCTGTGTTTTGTAGATCTTTCTTCTGTGCCAAGGGAGTTCTTGAAACATGAAAAAATTATTTGTCTTTCAGAAATTTTCTGATCATCTCTTGATCAAAGATGTGCTTGATAACAGTGTCTCTGTTCTTAACATTTTAATAACGGGCATATTTTCTATATTTTCTCTTCTAATATGATTGATGCAACTATTCCCAAGTGAGTAAGGAAGTCACTCTTTTGTGTATCGTAAAGGAATGTGTCAGCAGTTTAATAATTGTCTTACAGTTATTTTTTTATAAATTTTACAGCAGACTAGTGCGGAAGTAGGGAAAATGTGGCTAGGGTCTTCAGGTTAAGTAAATCAGCATTTGGCAACGTCTCTGTGTAGATTTCAAATGTAATCTATAAGCTAGAACAAGTTCACTGTGAAGAGAGCAATTAATGAAGATCTGTTTGCAGCTGTAGTGATTTCTCTGATGCCAAAGAAGAGGTTTGTCTCTTTCGTGCCAGTAATTCCAGTGAGAGAACTGATCGGTCCACTCTCCTCTACCCATGTGCCTGTTTTGATGAAAACTGTTGGTATTTACTGTTACTGAGACCTCTTCTCTGCTTTTAAACTTCACTGAAGTGACCAGATCACTTGAAGGTGTCTAACAAAAACCAGGGAAGAACATGATCACAGAAGCTTTGTTTCCGTGGGAAGCGAGACTGAAAAACATCCCCACGATGAGCAGCGGTTTCCCACATCCTCGCTGCAGGCTGGAAGCGCCGATTCGCAGTCTCCCTCACCCCCTGCGTGCAGCGCCGAAACGGCACCTCCAGGTACCTGGATTTGCAAAGCACGAGCAGAGCAGACACTGCACGGACTGCGTTGTAACATCAGCTTCCCAGAGCATAGGTGTAGGTACAAAGGACCATCAGAAGTTTCATGCAGTATTCACATCTTTCAGACAAAAGCATAGTGATCAGCAACAATTCTCAAGGCGCTCTTTGGAATTCAAGATTAAAAGGATAAAAAACCCACCAAACTTGGTATTTGCCCATCTTTTGCACTGTCTGATTTTCTGGGTAATGGATGGAGGACTTGATTCAGCAAAGTGCTTCCTGCCACGCCTAACTCTGAACGTATGAGGAATCCCATTGACTCTACTGGAACAGGAGTGTTGTGTTTGGCATGACGTAGGTTGTTGGAAGCATCTCATGCACTAACCCAGGAGATCTGTGTGATTACAAAGCCTTTCTGCACAGTTGGTTTCACGGTTCAGATAGAGGATTCAGGTGTTTCATGCAGGCTTGAAATGATTTCACTTGTGTTGGCAGCAGTGACTTCCAAGACAAGATGCATTAGTGGTTACAGTATCTTGCTATAAACCTCGAGGACTGGCTTTGACGTTTGCTCTGAACGTGTACTAAAGGCCACTACCATTTGCTCCACCTGTAAGTGTGCAGACCCAGGTGCAATGCCAGAGACATCACTCCATTTCATGTTCCAGACTGGTGCATTTTAGTGATGATAAACTAAGGAGGTTTGGGTGGATCTATGGCCTTTTTAAAGGTAATTTTTCTTATGAAGTTACGAGCCTTTAAACAATGTAGGTCCTGCACCAGAAATGCTAAGATTGAGGTATCTATGTTTGACAAACTGTGCCTGCAGTACGTTCTTTAGGGATGGGCAAGGGATTGTGGGTGATGAAGCATCCTTCGATTTTGCTAGAGAGATGGGACTTTGTAGTTAGAAACCACCAGCCTCCTAAATGTAGGTGACAAAAAGAGGGAGCAATTGCTGGCTCTGATGCTGTGAAACTTCTGGAGTCCTAAACAGAAAAATAGTCTTTTAAGAGAACTTAGTTTTACTTTTTGTGCTGTTTATGCAAACCTCAGCAAAAGAGGAGGACATGCCGTTGCAGACCATCACTGCTTTGGGATAGCTGTGTCAAGGAACAAGGGTGCTGGTGAACTGTTTTCTATTAATCACTCTCTTTTTAGCAGATACACAGAAAGTTTTGACACATTCATAGACAACAAGTTCACCAGTGGCTCATTAAAGTTATGACTGAGGTGTCACCTCTGGTTCAGCAATTCCCTGAAGCAGAGAGAGTGGAAGGATAAGCTGAGAAATGCTCACCTGTGACATACGTGTTTTTTCTGCTATTTCTCTAAGCATAGAGATACTGTGTAGATGCAGGGCTAGAGTGGCTGCTGGGAAAATATAGCATGCTTGTTGATTTTAAAATATAAAATCCTCCGAGTGCCATGTATATCCCTAAATGTAGTAGAATTGCTGGCTATCTCTGTATTGTAACCTCTCCTGTTTACAAACAGATGTGTTACTGCCTTCACTGGGGATTTGATATAAATTGATCAAAAAACTTCCTTCCAAAATTAGCCTTGTAAAATTCCCATAACAATTGCATGACAGAAAGCTGGCTGAGTACCTCTGCGATGCTCCCCAGCCTGTGATTTGGAGAGGCAACTAAATGAAAATGCGGCCTGGCTTGTTTGAGCGTAGAGGACTCTGTCCTCTGTGTGCAGTTGTTGCTATGTGAGAGAAGCTGTGGCTCTGCTCTGAGGCCATCAAGCCAATTTTTAGGCTCTCTAATAAAATACTTCATTACTTAAATATGCATTGTCTTTGGGGAGCTCCTCTCTCCTCTCCCCTCTCCCCTCCCTAATATACTTCATCATAAACTTCTGCAAAAATGTATAAATAAATAAAATAATCCAGGTTCCTTTTTCTTAAACAAAAATTTAATTAAATGGAGGTAAGATCCCTTTGGAATACAGAAAAGCAACTTTAAAGACACTCTAGACATTGGCTTTAAGGATTTCCTTCCTTCTTTTTGCCTAATAGACTCCAATCCTAGGATTGTATTTCTCCGCTTCAATGCTAAAAGACTTCTTAAAAGAGGCAATATTCAAAGGCCTAACCCAGACATTTTATGGGATGTCATACATTTTCAGCTGTTCATAACATAAAAAATAAAATAAAATACTGCAGGTTACTTTATCAAAGAGAAAGTTGATTTGTAATTCCCAAGGTAGAATTATGAAAATACCTTGAGAGCATTACAGGAACAGACATTTATGAGAAGTAATAAAATTAGCTGACTGCAGTACAAATTTGCTGAATGCTTTTGGAGGAGAAAATATGTTCCTTCCCCCACTGCCCAGAGAAAATCAGATGAAAACTGTCAGTTTGTAAGGCCTTTTCTGTGACAAATCAAAGCCCTTTTTTAGCAGAGCGGTGTTTCTGCAGCGTTACCCTGGGAAAATGATGTAGACCTGCTCTTCCTCCCACTGAAACAATAGAAGAAAAGCTAATGGCATCAACAGGAGCAGTGCTGAGTATTAACAGAGCTTCGTGGATGGGAATGGTTCTGTTTCCCGGCCATCTTCCATCCCCAGGCTGTTGCTTCACTGGTGGGGTTGGCTGGAGGATGAAGAGGGAAAGTTAGGAAGACTTAGCAAGGGGCCAAAGACCGAATCTTAGTAGGTACTGAATGTCTTCGAGTCCATAAAAAAAATCCAACTCACAGAACTAGCCTGTTGAGAGAGTAATTGTAGAGCTTGTCCCATCTTCTCCTTTTGAACATACATTGCACCACCTCTGTGCCATCCCACACAGAGGAGACCTCTAAGAGTCCCTTGTGGAGTTGCATGTATCTGGTGTGAGTCAGAGCGTGGCCCAAAGGCTGACAGATGCCACAAAAAAATACTCGAACCAGGTGGGGCACTGTCGCTCTCCCTACCACCTCGCATATAACCAGAAACATGGCTTAACGTACCTTTAAAATGTATCTTCATGGCATCTGGAGTTATTTTAAGGACACTGAGGCACTTCTCTCCACTTCCCTTTGATAAGCTTTTCCAATAGTTTTTACATGCAACTGGCAAAATTAATAAATAGATAAAGTAACTTCTTTCTCTTTTGAATGTGTCTTGTAATTTCTGACTGACCGAGTTGTGCTTTTTTCTGCTAAACTGATGAGGCTTTCCACATCCACAAGTTTTCCTAGCAAAGACGTGTATAACTGCAGTCAGTGCATCTCCATCTTATGCTAAATTGACCAAGGTACTTAAGTCTCCTACTGTGAGGCCTGTTTCCTGGTCCTTGAATTATTCTGTTGATCTTCTTTGTATTTGTGGTTTCTTAAGAAAACAAGGCTTATGAGGGTATACTGGAAGTGGATTTATGTGTCTGCCTGCTCCCCTCCTTCCTCCTCCCCATTAACCCTAGACTAATTTCACTAAAGCAGGAAGAGTGTTGAAGACCTTAAGGCTGCACATGTTACCTGAAGAAATGGGAAATCCTATTAGTGCTCTAATGAGGGAAAAGCTGGAGCTTTTGTGCTCTACCGCTGTTAGACATCCAAAAGTCTGTACTGGAGCACCCTGCCAAAACTCATTTTCTTGAGTTACGCTGCTCCTGACGATGCTTCTTTTGAAGGCTGGTCGCTGGAGCTGTGCATGATGGTCATGGTTTAGTATCGCCATACTCAGACACCGAATCAGGTATCGTGTTCATCCAGCCCAGGAGAGCAGCACGCTGTAAACTGAGGTCTGTGGTCACTGATGAGCGTGCAAGCTCATTGTCCGAGAGCTCTAGCTGGTATCCTCCATCTGCAAAAGTCTCTCTCAGCATTGGCTGAGTTCCCGCCTGCCTCGTTTCAAGAGGCAAATCTGGTCAGATGGATCTACGTCTTCATAAATCACCACGTTGACCGCCTGTCTCACACGTGTGGATTTTATTGGCAGTGTTTTGAGAAGAACTTCCATATCATGGATGAAAACGTTGGCTTGCGTTGGGCTCGTTACCAGTCCCTATAAATTTTTTGCTAGAAAAAGCTCCAATCACAGATGATTTTCCATTTTTACAGCTGCTTTTTGAAATCTTTTGGTATAGTCAGTTTTCAAACTATTTGAGGTTTTTTCTATGAATATCACATAGTTCTAGTTGTATAAGCAGAAATTTAATCTCCTTTGGCCTACTACTATAAATTGCTGCCGTTTACCAACTAATGCTGAATAATCTCAGAAAGGAAAGAAACTCTTTTTCTTTGGTATGACTGTTTTCTCTAACGTCATATTGACCACCATAGATGACCTTACTTCTTTCCTAAGGATCTTCTCTGCTTAGTGAGTACTCTATTCCATATCCCTGTTTTTCTTTGAGGATTTATTCCAAACTAGTTCATTCAACCAAAGTCAACTAAACTGATACAGAAACTGACTTAAATTTGAATTTTTTTCCTTGTTTCTCCTATATCCTGAGCATGGTTTGTTTGCTTGCCTGAACTCTATAATGCTGTAGGTGTGGCACTGGGAGGAAAAAAAAAAAAAGAGGTTTTGCAATATCAAGTACTTTAACAGCACAAGAAAACTGAAACTTAAATGTGTTTGCTTTTCTCAGATCCAGATTTAATCTTCCTTTCTGAGTCTGTGCCTAATTTATTGCAGAATCTCTCAGTTGTTCAATTAAATTGTGAGTGTTTAACAATATTACCTAAGTGAGAGAACATATGCCTTCAGGATACGTACGTGTTCCCTGGACTAAATATGATTTCCTTTTTGTCTTCCATTGATTAATCATTTTGGTTTTCCCTCTCTCTAAATCTAGTTAATGAACCAACTTTCTTTAATCCCATGTGAAATTTACTGTATGTCCCATCGATAGTATTATTCATAAATCTTGTGTTCTCCCGTAGCTAATAGGAAACAACAGTCCACATATCGTCCATCATCCCTGCTATGGGCTGGAGCTCTAGCGAGAGCAATGGTAGGAGGACAAATTACTCCATCTCAGTATCTCCGACCAGAGTTGTTTATAAATGAGACTGAGGTTAGAAATACAGAAGAGCGAACTTCAGTCTTCATCTGAAATATGTATGAAAGTAAATTACTTTTAAGTTTGACTAGAGAAAGACTGCTGTTAGTAATGAACAATACGACCAACATGGGTTGCACCTTCAGGCACAGACTTTTTTTAATTTCTTTTGCTAAATTGGAGAATTTTCATCATCGGACACATCCTAGCCTAGTACTGTATTCCTTATTTAGACCTCTTGCCATTTTTCCTCAATTCGCTGCTTGCCAAATGGGCACTGTTGTGTTTTTTTCTTAGTGGGAAAGCATCTTTCCCATGTCACCCTTTCTCAAAATAACCTTTGCATCCTCATGGAAAATATGTACTCCATCTCTGCAACCCTGCGGCATGCGTAGCATGAGAGGGAGTACAGTCCTGCATTTGCCAAGGTTTCAAACACTTAATCCATGAGCATCTTCTGACCGATACCAAACTGAAGACCTAGAAGAAGACTAATTTTAAAGTTCTTCTCAAGCAGAGCAGACAGGCAGGGAAAATGTTTGCTACAAAAGGGAGGATACTGAAGAGAGGAGAACATTTTTAGCTCAAAGTCAGTGTTACCAGAAGAAACAAAGAATGTACATTGGCCAGGGATGAAGACAGACTGGACGTTCTTTCAGCATGAGTTGTCTCAGGGTTAAATCGGATGCTTTTGGGAGAAGCTCTGAGCAAAACCACGGTGGATGTCAGCTTAATTATGGAAAAGATTGTATGAAGCCATACAAACATGGTAAGAATCTGGATTTGCTAATCTGGAGGGCCTCTTCCATCTGAAGTACAGACCATTTTTGAAAGGTTTTCCTGCTCAGACTGAAATATCTGTATAGCATTCTCTAATCTTCAGCTGAAGCTTTTCCTCCTCTTCTTCAGTCTCCTCCACCTGCCTTTGATGTCTATGTATCTCAAAAATAGCCGGGAAGAGTAGTTAGGTATCTCTATCACTAGTGACGTTTCAGCAAGGAAGATATATGAAAAACAGCTGTTAAAATTCAGAGGCACAGTCTTCACATCGCTTGAGCTTTTCTATAAAATGTGTGTGTGTACATGCATGTATGTAAAATATATATGTGCATGTAAATTTATATACCCATATATCAATTGTTTCTGTAAATGATGCATAAATGCAAGAAACAGTAGCAGAATAAGCATTTTTCTCACATTCATATATCTTTGACCTTGTCAATTATCTCACCCAGAAGAACCCCAAACCTCCACAAGAAAAGAGCTCTTATTTCCTGCTTATTACTCCTTTGTTCAAAAGCGTTTGAAAAGCTGTACTGCTTTCACAAATCGAAAGCAGTAACAAAGCCTTTCTGCAGAACAGCAAAACTTAATCCTACAGTTTTCCGGGAAGGCTTTTGAAGTTCTTCATGTAATAGCGTGCTTGTCCAATTTTTAATGTGTTGGATTTTTTTATTCCATAGTGTCTTTAAATTATTGCCATCCATTGCAGATTTAAGGTGCTCATTATTTTTTTTCTTGATGCACAATGTCAGTATTTTTTATAACTTTATGTTTTCCCTTATATTCTAGAGAGAATTCCTAAAAGTAACCAGATTCAATCCCAGTACTACTCAAACAACATACTTACGCTAAAAGTAGAACTAGCTCTCTTGTCTAAAAATCTCGTGTTGATGCAATGAAAACTACATAGTAACTTAGGTCAAGGGTGGCAAAGAAATAGTGGAAATATATCCCTTCTCCAGTGTTTTCTGTATCTCAAATATCCGATGATTTGTTATGATGTATTCAAAGTGAGGCACCTTGGTTTTGGTTGGGGTTTTTTTATTATTTTTCAAAAGAAAATTTCTGAATATATTACAAGAAGAATATAGAAACCCAAGAAGGAAAAATTTCATGTAACAATTGACTGGTCCAAAATACTTTCACAAATACATTTTAAAACATTTGTCCTGGACAAACGAAACCAGTATTTTTCTTCTTTTATTTGTTTTTGATTGATTTACTGAAATAGTTTGTGAACTAGAAAAAGAAGAATCAATATCTATGCACATCTATCTAGATATTCAGTGCACGGTGTATTTCCTTATAAAAAGGAGCAATCAGGATATTGCAAATGATTTTCCTTTTCTGTCATTCCTCTTTATTATTCTTATTGCTTGACATGAGAGCTAAACTGCTTCATGACTCCATTGAACTTGGTGCCATACCGTCCAGAGTAAAATGTGGATCCTGTGCTAATATGGTTTTGAAAAGCTGAAGCCAGAGTGCGTGAGATTTTTCAGTGCATTTCGGTAAACTAGTTGTGACTCATTCTGTGGTCACAAGGAAAAGCGTTTTAAGATGTACCTATAATCATACGTATTTCTTGACCTTGAGGCTACGGGAACGAGGCCTTAATGCTGTTTACCACCTTGGGGAATATTAAAATGATGGAACTGGAAGGGCTGTTTAGTTTATAGTAAACTAATTATACCCAGAGGAGAGAGTACCACAGCATTCAGAGCCAGCTGGTAGGACAAATCTCCTGTGGATCCAAATTACTTTTTTTTTCTCTTAAAGAGTAAGCATCTTTCATTAGCTGAGTGACTAAACTGTGGCAGTTTTAAATGCAGTTCATACACACTAAAACCAAGGAGTTTTGTATTAGATGTGTTCACATGCTTCGGTATCTCAAGAAGACAACTCTTCTTGATGATGATTTTCTTATTTTGATTGATTCTCTCAATCAATTTTTTGATTGATTTTTTTGTTGATTTTCTTCTTTTATTTATCTTTTTCTCCTTTTCTGTAGCTGCCAGCAGCACCACAGATACAGAGTTACTCCATCTCCATGGTCAAGCAAAGGGAGTTTGTGTTGGATCTGCACAGTAGGGCAAGTTTTAAATTGCAGATCACATTACGTGGTGCATCTCAAAATACCTGTTCAGCGTTCCTTTCCACAAGCCCTTCTCGTTTGTTTCTCCTCAAATTTGACTGTGGGAGCTAGGTGGAAAGTCTGAATGAAAGGTGGGAGTTTACCATGACTCTCTGATAGGTGTTAGACCATATAGGAGACGCCAAAGACACTGGACATTGTGCTCTAATGAAAATAATAAAATATTGTAACTTTCTGGGGGTAACTAAAAGAAAGGAGAAATAATGATTTATCTCCTCTAACATGCTAAAATATTTCCGATTCACTCCTAAACGTTACAAAACTTCATTTATTAATCTAAGTAACCAAGCTTAGATTTAGCTTCATTTTCAAACACTTCTCAGGCTTTCCTTGAGACAACCACTGCATTTTATTGTGTGTACATGTGCCTAGATATAGATACCGATTAAACATCAGCAACCTAGTTCCCCAGGTCATGGCCTGCTTAACAAAATGACTGTTCAGTCTGGGAGTGCTTTCTTTAGGATAGGGTTTCTGCCTGTTTTCAAGGTAAGACAGAACAGTCAAATATTTATGAATGTTACAACATTCCAGATTTCCTTTCCAAGGCTACTTGAGGCCACTTGAAGAAGTAAATCTGTTGTGGTGATGGAGACAAGCTTCATTTGCACGCTTGCTTTCATCTCTCTCCAAACAAATGGTTCATTCACACTTCCTAGGTCAATGGTAGCAACTGTACTTGGTTTCTCTGGAATGAGCATGACCTATCGTGGTCACTTACATGACGCTGGCCTATTCTCGAAGAAGGGATTTGCACAGTGCAGGCACATGTTCTCTTTACTCTTCTTTTCATGCATTTGATATACTCAAGTGGACCACTCATAATTAAGTCCTCATGTTTACTCTGATTAGGCAGACGGAGCAGCTATCTTCCTTGCACAACTGTTCTTCTGCAGATGTTTCTCCATTAGAAGTTATTCAGGGACTTTTCCCTGATGTAGTCACAAGCTGCTGCAATGTCTGATGATTTCTGGTTGCTGTGTACAAGACCAGATTGGAACCTGCAACTTTGAGCTGAACGATGATCTTTTTAGGATCTCTCCAGTCCTCCCATCACTGTGCCTTTCATGCTTATGTTAGTGCTTTCTGTATTCCTTAATTAAGCGACAACTCCATCTATTTCATAGTCATTTTTCTCTTGACCTCCCACAGTTGCTGTAGAGTTCAGCTTGGCTTTGCTGCAGATGGAACTCTGTGCCTAGAAATCTCTTTCAAGCCCTAAAAATTAAGTCCCTTAGCTGCTGCTAAAGAAACTTGGCTGGGTTCTGGAAAAGTCTGTCATAACAGGTCCGAAAGGAAACCTTCCTTCCAGCTGCAGAGAGAGTAGGCTGGTCTGTGCTTCCTGTTTCACATCGGAGCCTGTCCCCACACCTCTCACTGCCCGGGAGGATGCTCGTCTCTCTCCAGTCGAGATCCGCTGGCAAGACCAGCCTCACACTGCTGTCCTCCTGACGGTGTGATGCGACGATCTGTGTGCTGACCTAAAACCAGTCTCCACCAATCCCATGTCAGGTTTTGTGTTCTGGCCAATCATTTGTTGCCGTTTCTGACCAATCCTGTCCAGCCATCCACCTCTGGAGAGTATATAATAGGCGTAAGTGGAGGCAGGTGTGGGTTTGCTGTGCCAGAATTTCTGCGGTTCTGATGTGACTTAAGAGCAACCCATGCTCTCTGGTGAAATCCCAGGTGTAAAGAGGTTGCGGTTGAAGCCATGAGGAAAACCCCCATGGATGTCAACCGTCTGAGCTCCATATCTCACGCTTTCCTCAGGGACAAGGTGGCCAACTGTGTGTCCCATCAGCTTTAACAAGAAGTGAGCAGATAAATGGTGGAAGGGGGGGACTGTACAAGGTCACCTCCTGGCCGGCTCTCTACGGAATCATGTCGATGAAAGCAGTCGAGTCACCTCTCCCTGGAGGTGTCTGATGGATGTTACAGCCAGGTCTTGGCGCTGAAGAGTGAGTTGGCCCTTGCTGCCCGGTCTGCATCCCCAGCTGAGCCGTGCAGTAATGTCTTTGCCAAATGTTCGCTCGAGCACACCATAGCTGCTTAGCTTCTCCTGTGAGCAAGAACTTCCTTCTCTTAAGGGTATTCCCTTGATTTTTAAAAAGTCAAGCAAATATTTAAGAGTGGATTAGACTCTAGCTCAACATATCCATCATTCACCATCAATTATCCAGGTCATTAATATGATTACTCTCAGCTCGGGACTTTTCTGTGTCTGAATGTACCAAGAGCTAGGAGGAACTAAAGGTGGAAATTTATAGCAAGAACCTTTCCCTCCCCCCCCTTATTTAATGGCATACAGGCTTTGACCTAAAGTGTAATTTTCTGCAACATTTAAGGCAGATAAAGTGTCTTTAGCAGCCAAAGGAAAGCTCAAAGGTAACATTATCTAACTAGCAAACAGATGGAAGATTTAACATTCTTGGTAGCTGAAATTTTGGGCTCTGGCCAGAGCATGTTAATGGATTTTTTAGCAGTTGCTCTCTTCCTATGAAAGTGCAGGATGCAGATTTAAAAAAAAAACAAAAACAAAAACAAAACACACAACAAAAAAACCACAACAAAACAAAACAGAAAAGAAAAACAAACAAAAAAACCCCAAAACCAACAAACAAAAAAACACATCCCACAACAACCAAAGAAAACATCTAACAATACTGCAGGCAGGAACAAGGAAAGATACCAGCTTGATCATGAGCAGTGTGGGTAAAAAATATAAGCTTGTTTTTAAAAAAAAATATAAGCTTGTTTTTTAAAAAAAAATATAAGCTTGTTTTTCAAGAACTGGGACATGGCATGTAAGATTCAATTGAAGAAATAAGCTGGTTTACCTCAGAAGCCCAAGATCTTTGACTGAATGGAGGAGACAAGCCTGTTGAACAGTAAGAAGGATTGTTGTTCTGCATTTACTTTGCCTTCCTATGAAAACTGCAGAGAAAGAAGATGTCCTTAGAAGAGCTTTTGTTCCAATTGAGTTGCAAAAACAAGGTAAAGTCTAAACTGCCTGATCCACAGACACATCCAGCTCCTCGTATGCTTGTGGCAAGCCCTGGTGCCCCCTTATGTGGTCCCTGGTATTTTGCTGTGTGCCAGAGGGTTTTCCTGATTACCACAGCCGTAAGCTTTCTTGCTCCATAGTGTATTCTCTCTGTGTTTTAAACATGACAGTTTGGGCTTTGAAAAAGCTATGTAATGGACACCACAGGGCTCAGGAGACAAGAACGTGTTTACCAGGAATTGATGAAAGCTCTGTGGTGTACGGAAGACAACTGAGGTGGTGTGAGCCCTGGGAAACCCAGATAATTTTTCATAATTTAGATCCACCAAATCCTATCATCTGCTGTCAGTGAATCTTCAGAAACGGTGTGCAATTTGTGAATTTTTCGTAAAACATCCATATTTCATGCTAATAGCTTTTATCTCAACACTTACTGGGTGAGTTTTGTTGTTTTGCTCTATAAAAATTTCAGCCTCTAGCAGGGAGCTGGGAAGTATCATGCGGCTGAACCAATTAATAATCAATGGGAGTAACGATGCTAATTCAGAGGATTGGATTGAACTGCCAGGTGCCTCTGCAGAGATCTGGAACCACTTGTTTCACAAAGAAAGGTGACTGATACTGGAAGGTAGGGAGGTGTTTGCTTTGACTAGCCTTGCTCTTTTCCAAGCAGAGGTTTGGGAGCAAACAGATGACATTGACACTCTACACTGATTACAAAATGCTGAATAAATCATACAGAGGTCTAATTCCACCAGATCTCATTACCACTGGATTGAACTTTTCACTGACTTGCTTGTCTCGAGTGATCTGAGTCAGCACATCAGCTCTGAGCATCCTAGGATTTAGGAATGCTGGAAACAAATCTGGTTCCAAACACTGGCGTTCAAGAGCATTCTTACAAGTCATTTTCCAGCAGGCAAATACTAAAATATTACAAAGAGAGAGCTGGAGGCCAGCAGAAACTCCAGCTGAGAGCTCGGAGCTGCTCCAATACCAGAGAATCCATCTTTCGAAAGTTTAATGAGATGAGTTTCCATCGAGCGCTTTCACAACCAGGCCACCAGCAGTGGCTTTGGACGTGGTGTCTCTCTCCCCATGGCATCTGGACAGCAGGAGCTGTGGTTCAGACCTCAGTGAGAAAGCAGGATGGTGAAAATTTGTGAGAGCTAATTAAATGAGACAAGATTTTGCCTGGCAGGGATTCATGCCAGATATACTACATCCCAGGAAACCATTTCAGGCTTTGCCATAAAGTACTTGTGGAGAGAGAGCAGGCTGTCTTGCCAGACTTCGGTTCAAATACAGTACTACAGCTTTCCCTTTTCTTTTTTGGAATTGGTATGGTCATAAATTATCTGCTTAACACCAGGTTAAACACAGGACAGCGAGAGCTGTGAAGTCATAGATGAAAGGCCCCAGTGTAAGTAGGAAAATGGTCGTACATAACGTTATCAGGCTGTGCTTCATCTGAGCATACAAAGTGTGCTCTGAGAGCTCAAGGCATGACCGTTAGTCTCAGGAGGTCTGTATTCATATTCCTGCTCTGCTACTGGCCACCTGTTGGTCTTGGGACAAATTTTTAGCTTCTTTCTGCTTTGGAGTCCCATTGGTAAATAAGGATGGTACCATTCCCCCCTCTGCTGTAAAGAACATGAAGGCCACGCTAATGCTTGGAGACTGCATTCAGGAGGGTGGCAGGGAGCTAAGCAGTAATGCTGTACTCCCATGGAGACCTCCCCACCAGCAAGTCCTAGCTCTAACCTGGGGGCTGCGAGGTCGTGGGCAATCACACCAGTGACTGGTGAAACAACAGTTCATTTCTTCATGCAGACACAGCCTCACATCCTGACCGAAGAAGTGTTTGAAGTGGCATCACCAATCAAGCACAGGTGAAAGAACAAGCTGTTAGCAGGAGCTGGTCTCTGCCCAGGCACTCAGCACACCCGCGACGTGAGCTCTGCATTACCACAGAGGAAAAACAACTCCGCGATGAATTTATTGTTAAATCTAAAACCAGTAACGGGATCGAGGAGCAGGTGATGTTCCCTCAGAGCTCCTGGGGTACAGACCAGACTTGCTCCAAACCTGGCCTCCGGGTTGATGCCTGTAGTCTGGAAGTGGGAGGTGACGGCATTTGCAATTTAGATCCTTTTTTAATGCCTCATCACATCTGTGACTTAAGGAGGTTTCGCGTAAGCAGTTCCTTGGCTCAAAGCTGAAGGTACAACAAGATCTAGCTGATACTGAGGACTGTTTCCATTGTGGTAGGCAGTTTCTGAGCTTTCCAGAGAAACGACATGAATACTAGTAGAAACTCTTAGATGCTACTTTAGTAAGTTACAGATGTATTGCAGTTGTGCTTGTATAATCTGTATATTATTTCTGTGCAGAACTTTATTTATCCTGTTCCTCAGCTGCCTCCAGCCTTGGGAGATCACTGTGCATCCATCCTTTCTCTGTTAGAGAGTCATAGTTGCCTTAGTTACTATATTTTTTAATGCACTTGTTCTACATCACATGTAATACAATGTAATTAAAGCC
The DNA here is from genome assembly GCF_009769465.1 of Tauraco erythrolophus. Classification (NCBI taxonomy): domain Eukaryota; kingdom Metazoa; phylum Chordata; class Aves; order Musophagiformes; family Musophagidae; genus Tauraco; species Tauraco erythrolophus. The sequence goes on along the minus strand of NC_141474.1, from coordinate 26,498,126 downwards.
AGAGCTAAAGAGAGCCTCTTCCAGAAAAAGAAATTTCAATACTTCTGAGTACTTGAATACTTCAGAACTGTATTTCAGAGGGAGCAGTGAGCAGGTGTTGGGAAAAGAGAGATGAGTTCTGAGAATAAAAAAAATAGAGGATTGGTCTGGAAAAGTAGTAGCCTGCAGATGTGTTTGCTGATTCATTGGAAATTAAAAGCAGATATAACAGTTTGGGGAAAACATTCTTCCACACCAGGTCTGCCTGTGTGTACAGACACTTACGGTATTGTTCCCTGGTTCAGGAAGGAGAGCTTTTTGATGTTGTATGCCAGTCCAGTTTCATCCAGCCCAGTCTCTTGTGGGTAGACATCAGTCGTAAACAGATTGGAAAACTTAGACACTTTTCTTGGAAGGAAGCATAGGGGCTTTTTTTGTTGTGTGTTTTTTTTCAGCACACCGCTAATTTCAAAGCTGTGTGGTTTGGGCGATAGCCCAGAATTCTTGGTTTTCTATTCTCCTTGTTCATCTTATAAAGCATAAATATCGTGTTTCCTCTACATCATACTTGTGTATCTGTGTGTATAGTACATCTGCATTTGTGTGGATTTGGAATCGTTAATATTATGAGTTTTCACGATCAAGGTACTGGATGCTGAATACAGCAGAACAGCATTATGGAAAAGGAGCTCAACATTGGAAAGGAAACGGATCCCTGTTGTGGCAGTTCCGTCCTCACATCTTACTTCTGCCGCCCTAGTGCCACAGGCTGGCAAGTGGTCTTTACTTCTGTTCATTTACTTCTGTGGGTTGGCGCAAACCATGGATGGAAGAAAGCCACGACGGAGAAAACCAGGTGCTGGGAGAGCTGTTGGCAGCTCAGGAGAAATTCTCTACTCGTGTATCAACGCTGGCCATTCCCCCGCGCTCCGTCAAGGGACGTTGAGATCCTCTCTTTCACGGTGACTCAGGAGCCTTTGGCAGGGGTTGCGGTCAGGAGCCTTCAGCAGGAGTTACGGTGACTAATGCTTCGGTAGCACAGTTTGCAAAGAGGCTCCTTTGCTCTGATGTCCTGGCCAAATTCTTTCCTGGAAAATTGGATGGGATGTGTTTCCCCTGCAGTCCAGATGCACAGAGTATTCCTTGCTGCTCACCTTCATAGACTGTCAGCTGGTCAAGGTTAAGGTATGCTGTCTTTTCTGTGATCAGCTAAAGGATTCCCTGAATATATCAACAATAACAATAATGTTTGGAGACAGTAATGGAAAGGAAGCTTTGTTTGCTGCCGCATAGTAGTACTATACTCAGGATCTCTCAATAAAGAATATGTGTTGGTTTTATTAGTTACTGAATGATAGTCTTATTCCTGTCTTCATTTGCAAAAGAAGTGTGCTGCACAGAGCATATTGCAGTTCCCTATAATGAGTGAAAAAATTGTGGGATTTAAGCTTTTCTGTAAGCATGGTGTTTACAGGAAAGCTCTATTTTCAGGAAAGAAATGATAAACATACAACTCATTGACTCTCAGCTGAAAACTGAGCTGATAGAACTGTCTTTCCTTCTTCAACTGTGTTCTGTGCTCAGAGAGGGCTGGAGTTGGGCTTCATCCAAGCATCAGTCAAGTGATGAGAAAGTGGGATCGGTGAGTGATGGGGCAGAGGGTGCCTGAGCACGGGTGTAACGTAACGCACAAGTGCAATGCAAACACTCTTGCCGAGCTCTTGCACTCGGAGGTAGGCTTCAGATAACGTGTCGACAGCATCAGTCAAAGAAAAATAAAATAGCCGAGGGGTTGTGAAAGGCGCTCTCTGTTGAAGTAAAGCGGTGTGTATAACCTCTGCTTTCCGCGTGCCATCGCAGTGACACGGGATGGAAGGGATGCGCAGCAAGACCGAAAGAAAATCCCAGTGACTCCAATCACAGCAGTAATGATACTGAAAAACAGTAGCTTAATATGCTGCATTGCTATAGGGATTTTACTTCTAAGGTTATAGTTCAAATCCTCCTATTCCTTATGAGGAAGTTGTGTTGCCTGTTGGTTCAGGTGAGGTTGTATGCAGCAGCTCTGGTTCAGCTATTGGGTTGTGTGAATTTAGGCTACTTGACAAAACATAAGCACACTGCGGGTTGCCTGCAAATCTGGAAAAATGGTTATTTCTTGATTCCAAAGAAACTGTTACTGACCAGCAACGTGGTTTTTCTGCAATAGGAACACTCCATGTTTCAGTTACTCAAGTATAGCACCAGGAGATATAGTTGAGCTGTGGCTTTGAGAAACAACCACAATATAATTTTTTTTTTTTTTTTAATTGTGCAGCTCCACATTAAACAGACTTCTGTGAGCAACTCTGCTTATTTCAATGGGACGGCTTTCTAATTAGCTCACACTTGTTAAGTAAGGGTCACAGCATTGGATCCTAATTTCTGTCCCTAAACTGCTTTGAGATCTTTGGGGACTGCACATGAAATTATATTGCTATGTATAATTTACAGAGCGTTGTCAGCTGAAAGCTCCTCTGCATTTTGTGCATCAAGCACCGTTCAGGCCAGCTGGCAGTTGGCTCAAGATAATGATACCATGATAGGAAATATGGTTCAGACGTTGCCAAAACTATTAGATGGCACATCTGCCTGCTGTAGGCCAGGATCAACGCTGTGCTGCTGGTATCGGTCTGTTAGGTAGAGACAGAAATATCTTCCAGTGTAGGTAACGTGGGTCACAGCTCTTCAGAGAGACACAAGCAATGGCTTCAGTTGTTATCAAGGTGTTTCCACTACGCTTTATCTCGTTCAGGTTAAGTATCAGTAGTGACAGCAGTAGTATGTGCTAGATGCACCAAAATGATCAAGACTGTGGCAAACTTGAAAACATCAATTTAGTCTAAAGGGCGTTTTCTTCAAAAAATTATCACATTTCGATGGGTTCTCTTTGGCTGTTGGCACTGAGAGTGGAGCAAGTGTAAGGTACTGAATGAGAGCTGGTTTTCATAGAGAGAAATACTGTTTCCACTGTTATGCTGATAATGTAAGTTCCCAGTACTGGTTGTTAGAATAATACTGCCAGCAGAGTGAGAGAAACAGAGACAAGAGGGATCATGTTTCATGGGCCATAAACTGGGGCACACTAAAATAATCCTCTCAGATATGGTCAACTGAATATGAATCCGTGTAATCTTGAACACACTCTGCATGAACTCAGAATTAGTCATCAGAAAAAATGAACTCGTGAACAAAGAGCTAGATGTCAGGAGGAATATTTTGTTCTCATAGTGAAATATTCAAGATCAACTTGCAGCATTGTCCTACAAAGAGCATCATAAAAACTAACCCAAAAGATGTCGTTATGAATTATTTGCTGGGAGCCTGACTATCCCTTGCTCGATATATTGTGATGCCATGTGGCATTTATTTTCCGAGGAGATTAGGAAGTGCAAAGTCCATCATTAAATAAAGCTCAGCTGGAGAACAGTGATGTTTTTTCCCCTGATAGGAGCCTTGGGCCCTCCAAGTCTGATATTTAGTAATCCTTTGAATTAATACTTCAAACAATTTGAAAGGCGAGCTTTGGTTCTAATACCAACAAGTCTATGGGTCTGACGTCTACAAGCATGGAAAAAAGAGATATCTGCTGCTCTGGTGGGGCTTCTCGTCCTGGACGTGAAGTTGATGATGAGCATTGTGGTGATGGTGGGAAAGGCAGCGGTCACGGTATCCTGAAGTCATTCCAAAGTTCAGTCATCAGTAATTTTATCAATATACAGGCATGTAATGGGAGAAGTACGTCCTCCTGGGAGGAAAGTGGATTATGCTTCTTTTAAAGATGGGGCAGCAGGGGCACAGACCAGTTACTTTGCAAGGAAACCAAGTGCGTGTTTCTGGAGAGAAGCAGTCCCAATATCTCAACCACAAAGAAAATATTTTTGAATAGACTTTTGACTCCAATTTTTTTTTTTCCTGCAAAAACAAGAGGAATTTTGGAGCATTACTGTATGATTCCCCAGTCCCTGGTTTGCTGTGACTCTGAATGCTTGGGGCCACTGTACAGATCTCTTGACTTATCATCCTCTTTCTGGAGCCCTATGATGTACCTCGCTAAGGAATGAGAGACAGAGGGGAAAGTGAGACTTCTTAATGTGCCTTGGGAATTCATGACAGATCTCGAATCTCTCTAGGAATGTTTTCCTTGTTTCACTCCGTTGGGAATTGGCTCTGACATAGTAAAAAACATTTTCAGAACAAGTCCCTTTCATTTTCTTGGCCTCTCTATTGCTCTTGTCACTGACCCAAAGCCTTTTGATTTTATTTTTTTTTCTTTTGACCTTCTTGAGCTAATTGGCCTCAATGAAAAGTGTTTTGTTTCCTGCAGAAACTTGGCTGTGAGAAAAAGTGTGGAGGTTGAGAGAAATCTGGGACAGGCCACTGCCAAAGGGCTTATATAATAGACCAGAATAGGCAGCCAAAATATCGTGTGAGAGTTTTATAGGTGGAGTTTGGGATGAAAAATACTGCGGGGTTTGGACACAAAAACACCAATAAGGCCAGCAGTGAATTTCTTATTTCAGTCAAGGATGATCTCAGTTTCATCCAGTGAAGGGAGCAGATAATTACTTAAGCAGATAATTATTGGCTGAATTCCTGAAAGAACACATATTCTCTTAGTGCCTTTACTTAATAACATGCGCCTCTGTTTAGGCAAGAGGATCTTGTCTCCCATTCACATTCTGCTCATCTCAAAATCCATGTGCTTAGTGCTCTGGAGCTCTGTCATCTCCAAACCAGCTGCAAGTCAGGGCCACAGATTGCACAGGAGATGCCTTCTAGGCATTTTTTCTGTGGATTTCAGTGAGGTTCTGATCAGGTTGGACGCAAGGGGAGACTATTAAGTGTTGTAACCAAGAATAAAGAGCTGGGCTGGATAGATGCATAGTCCCGGAGGTCAATTTGAGTGCTTTTAGCTGAAGATAGAAGGAAGCACAGTCATTGAATCCAATGCGAGTCTCATTATTGACTTTAAAGGAAGAAAATAGGACTCCATAATGAGATTTTTGGCTGTGCCACACCCCCATTCTGGCCCCCTTCTCCATGGTCAGACATTGAGTTGGCCTTAGTGTGAACCACTCGTCCATGGGTAGATCCTTAACAGCTGGGGAAGGTCCCACCACGGAGCTCAGGCTTTGAGATACTGCCCATAGATCTCAAGGGAAAAATTGAGACTGAGGATCAGGAATTCACCCACTTTAACGGAGACCTGGGCTCAGTCTAGAGCAATGAGAATGATTTATGTCTTGTTTTGTCGGCTGAATCAGATGGTTGAAGGAAAAGTTATATTGGGTCAATGCCAAACAAAAATGTTTTCATTTTCTCACCAAAACAAAAGCCTAGAAGAAAATTCAGGCTGTGCAAAGTATTTAATTGTTTAATTTAATGTCCGTGTTTGTGTTCTTTTTGAAATGAGATGTACATATATTACATTTCAGTAAATTATTTCTAAATGCTTTGAAATAAAACCTTTTGTTTTGTTTTGGAAACAAAAAGACAGTATTTCAGTACTCTTAAATTCCTCATCAGTATTCCTCAGCAAATGTAATTTGGGAACTGTTTTGGTTAACCCAAAAAGGAATTTTTTGGCAGATAAATGACACAATCTAAACGATCCCCACCCCGTGTTCATACAGTTCCCAGCTCCATCACAAACTCTCTGTTTAAGCCTCAGACCCATTGGCTTATCTGTAGGACTGACTGTCTATATACACAGACACACAACCTGAGCACATGCAGAGGCATAGCTGTACCCTTAGAGTAGCAGCTGCCACAGATGACGCGAAGGGAAGATGGGACTGCTCAGTTTGTCCTTAAAGAAGCTTTCCTTTTCCAAAATCTAAGTCTTAATTAGGGAGGGGATTTTTTTTTTTTCTTTCCAAAATAAAAATTCAGTATTATATCTTCCCTGTTCATCTAAGTGATTTCTTTGTGTTCTGTCTTTTGTAATCTTTGGGCCAGTTGCAATGATGGTTTAAATCAGTGTGACTCAGCTAACACTATTTAGCTTCTAACCCATAATGCTTCAAAACACGCGAGCCCTGACTTATCTCAAGCAAATGACTGCTTCCCCTGGAGTCGGCTAAGGCTGCTGGTGTTAATAAAGTTAAGCAGGAGTCTCCGTGTTCTGCTGCATTCAGGTTTAAACAGTAAGGTGATGACACTTCTCTTTCGCTTTTGTTATTTCTTGGAGTTGTTCTCCTTCCTTTTGGTATGTGTGGTTTAAAAGCAGTCCGTCATGTTGCAGACTCTGCAGGCTGTGGGTTGCTTAATTTGTGTGATTCATAACACAAGAAAAAAAAAAAAGAACCATCATCATTCTTGTTATTACATCCAGCTCTGTTACCCAGAGCATTGACCTTGACCAGCTAATGATAGATATTTAATATATGTGCGTGTGTGTATATATAGATGTAAATATTCATTATGTGAGGTCTGAGATCGTAAGGGAGTGCTGGCAGTGCCAAGTTTTGTTCGATGGCTCAGGCCTCCAGCTGTGCCAAACTCTGGGTTCCCTTAATGTACCATTAAAACAAAACCCAGGCTTTGCTTGAACGTCATCCAGCTTTATTAAAAGAAAGATCAAGCATAATCTTATTAAGCTTGTCACTCAGAAACCATCAGGGTGCAGCCTTGGTGTATCTAGTTGGTCCACATGTGCGAACAATTTTGCCTCGCGATACTCAAACAGGGGCTGTTATGCTTTAGTGAAGGCTGTGAATAACGGAGCTACAAATTGCAGCGCGAGCTCGGCGATGCGTGCGCACGCTCCTGTGTTAACAGCAAGGGGGAGAAGGCGTAGATTGTTTGCTTGGATTTTAACATATTCCCCAAGCGTGCTCGAACCCACCTAACCACAATGTTTTTCAAAATCCGTTGTGTGTATTTTGAGGTTTGTAAACTTCCATAATAGTTTACTCAACTTTTGGATGTGACCGTGTGTCAGAGTGGACAGCTGTGTCATGGAAAACTGACAGCATCACTGAATCTCGCTCTTTTTGGTTTCACTGGAAGTGTGCTTGCTGGGCCAATGTTATGAGAGCGATGTTCAGATAAATTGTGCTTATCTTCATTGTTGCTTCTTTTCCCCAATGTTCACAGCTGGGCAGCAGGAGATAACAGTGAAAACTGGTGGTGTTTATACCAGTGTAAAACCAGAGTAATGCAGTGGTGATTCAAATCAAATATTTCTGCTTGCTCCAAACTTGGATGTATGTAGAAAATCTACGTGTTTATACATTTATACAGAAAAAAACTAAATTGAAGTTAGTCAGGATGTTTGGCCATGTGGCTGAGAATAGATCTGGGTGGGTGGAATTCACGAAGATAAATGGTAATGAGCGAAATGCAGATACACATTTGATGTCTAATTAGGAATAAATTCCTAATAAAAAGAAATACTTCACAGGCATAGCATGTACGAATTAGTACTTCAGGAATACAGCTTTCCATGACTTTTGGTCAGTTAAATTTAACATCTGTGAGCAAGGTATCCTTTGTGCACGGGGATGCGGAGGCTTGATACGACTGTTTGCACACACAAAGTAGCTTAGGAATGGAAGTGTTTGCAGGATGGAGCTTGTCACTGTTGGGCTGTGACAGGCAGTGTCCAAGAGAGGTGGCATATGAGCTTGGGAATGACCACTGTTTGTATTCGTACAGCACCTTTACAGCTGAGAATCTCTAAATACCACAGGACTTTTTTCTGCTCCTTTCCCACTACACTGATGGTCTCTTTGACAGGTAAGATTTACTAACCCTCCTAGTAGAGTCTTTGCCATTGCTGGCTAGAAACTCCTACTCCTTCCACCACAGGACCTTTAGCCAAAGGACTGTCTGTCCTTCCCAAAGCATATCTTTCTTCTGTTTTGTTTTTAAAGAAAGAAAAAACAAAGAAAAGACACAGCCAAGGAATCTCCTAATGCTTTAAAAATATTGCAGTCAAAGTGTCCTATGGAGATCTTTTCTCTAATTTATACCAACATCCTCAGGGTCAAAGCTGATCTGATCCATCCTGCCTAGGTAGAGTTGATCCTGATTTATGACATTGAGGTGGACCAAAATGGGTACTTTCTAGCTCAGTTTTCTATTATTCCACAGCCTTGGACGTGCTTTGCACATCAAGAGAGACAGATCTCCAGGCTTAGGTACTCTAGATCTCTTCCCACAGCACATGTATCTGAGGGTCTTGCAACACCGTATTAAGCAACTTAACAAACGTGTGTGATGTGTTCCTGCCTTCCCTCTCTCCTCAGGGGCAATAGTTTGTTGGTTTGATCTGCCTCGTTTTGTGGGTTTGCTTCCTGGTGTTAGAACAGGCATGAATCGAGCAGCCAGCCTTGAGCTTGGAGTGGAAGGTGGGGAGCAAGTCCCAGTTTATACCTCCTGAAATGCCAGAGCACCACCATCTGCACCTGATGATCCCAGTCTGTAAGGGTTTTGTGGACTCCTGGGATTGTTTCTCCTGCTTTCACAGAGGGAAGGGCCTCAGCCTGCAGCCTCCAAACACTCCTTGAAAAAGTCTGTTTCCTGCACTGGCGAGGCTAACCGTGATGGTGCAAAGGCATCCTTAGCTGGGTTAAAAGGCTCAGGAAGGTCTGTTAGGTCAGTTTTCCTTTGTGTAGTCAAGTGGATTTGGAGATGCCTGGTGTAATTCAGAGGAGGCGAATCATCTACATAACACAAAGCTGTTTTCGATGTTGGTATTAGCTCAAACCTTGAAAGTCATAAAACTACCCTAAACTGCCCTTTCAGCAGCGCCAGCTAAAAACACAGAGCAAAACTATGTGTAATTGCTCTTAATCAAGGACAAGCCTGGAAACGTGCTTGCTGCAGCATGCTCTGCTATATGGCAGAAGAGAAAGGGTTGAGTCCAAACTGGAGACCAGGTTGGACGTGTAGTGCAGACCTGGGGGCTCAGTGGGGACACATCTCAGCAAAACCAGAGGGGAGGCAGCAAGAAGAGGAGACATGCCTCCGGAACAGATGAGTCAGGGTCCATGAGCTTCACGGAGGACTGGCCCTCAGACGGTGATGGAGACCTCACCACCGCTGGGTGTGCCTTGCCTCCAGTTGTTTGCACTGGCAGGGCAGCCTCCAAATGCCACCAGCACTGTGCTGGTTAACTGAAAGAAAAGACCATTTCCAGGTTTGGGTGACTTCACCTTACCTTATTCACAGCCTGATTTGTGAACTTTCTGGTGTGTTTTTCTGCAACAACAGTGACATCCAGTGGCCAGTTGGATTTTTCTGGGAAAAGCATGAACCACAGACGGTCTTAAAACAATGTGAAGATTTTCTATTTAAAAAGATATTGACTAAGGAGGGCATGTTTTTTTAAAAAGTCTAGTAAAATGGCTTCCGTTTTCCTATGCCAGCAGGATGCCGCTCGAGAAGCGGACTAGAAAGCATCAGTAATCTCTGCTCCAGCACAGCTTGTCCTATATCCACAAACTTCAGGAGACCAGCAATTTGCTGAGGAACCACTGTGCTTTGTGCTATGGCATCACCACGTTTTTCACTTGTGAGACATCCACAATCTAAATAAACCACCAGAAAGGGGCTCCTGGAAAAGATGAATAAACCAGTATAGTCTGTAAAATAGTTGACTGTGAGGTCAAAACCAGAAAGAACAAGCAAGGATCCGTGTCCTGTCAACTGGGAGCTTTGATTTGTGGTTTTGAAACTCATTTTCAAACAGAAAATGACAGCCTGTCTTGTAGTCTTTTGAAGTAATTTCACAGATTTGACAGACATTGCCCCCAACTAACTTTCCTGGCATGGTTTAATCTCACACTAGAGCAAGATTATATTTTTTTGTTGTTCGGTTTAGAACTGTGCTCATGCAAACTGGAGGGAGCCTACTGAAATGATCAGTGGGCAGGTTCAAAATAAACACAGAGAAGTGCTGTTTCACACTGCGCATAATGACATTGCAGCCACGGGATATTGTGGAAGCCAAATGCATCCATGAGGCCAAGAAGGGATTAGACAAACTCAATAAGTTCAGTTCTGGAAGTCACTAAACTTCCGATTCCCAGAGCCTGCAGTGATGTACCAGGGTCCTCACTGCTATTGATTTCCTACAGCAAGCTATGAAGTAGGTCCTTATTGCCTGACAGAAGCCTTTGCCTACGGTAGGCAAAGATGCTGCATTTCATAGTACTGGCTGTGTCCTAAGAAAAGCCATGGTCCCGCAAGATCTAGTCCTTGCTGGGCCATGCCTCAGAAATGTCTCCACAAGTTCAATGAGAAATGCTGTTTTGTTGACCCGGGAGATTTCCAAGGCTTGAAGCTGCCCTGAGCTCAGTCTCCATCGAGTCATTGTCGGTGTTTTAGTAACACATTCACGGTTATCTTCTTTGCAAAGTACGAGTGTGGAGCAGGGAGGTATAGAAACAAGTTTTCTCCCCCCTACTCCAACCCTTGCCTGGCTTTGGCAAGCAGATCCACGTGCATTCCAGACTAGTTTGGGATGACTCGGGGGATTTGCGATGGGATATGAAACACTTCGCTTGGAGGCTACCTGCCTAGCGCCAGCTGTTGGGACTTTACTGTGGTGGCTGTCCAGGGGGCCAGGCTGTGGCTTACGTGAAAAGAGCTGATAACTTCGGTTCAGATGGGAGTGCGTTGTCTACTTCAGCAAGGCTGCAAGCACACTAATGAGGCACCTTAGGTGAAAAAATGAGACTGCATTTCCTTACTGATTTCCTCACTGCTTGAAGCCTTGATGACAATCAGCAAACAATATTGTACATAAAGACAGTGCGTTTCATACCAGACCATCTGTGCTTAGATGATCTGATGGTCCTAGCTGGTTGGGCTAGTCTCAAAGATGTCTCAGCACTCTGAGAAGACTCCTAGAGATGCTGGGTTTTCTCTAGGTTTTCCTTAGACTCATCTCCTTGTCTCCTGCTGCAGCGCTGGGGATGGATGAATTTCCCAAGATTTTGTATATTGGTCCTGTCCATTGCAGAGGATCACATGAGGGACACAGGGCCATGTTCCCTGTCACACAACTCCATGGCTGACACGCACGTGAAGTCATACCTTACATAATATCTTTGTGTAGAAAGGTGTGTTCCAAACAACATGATTCTGTGAGGAGCCTGCACCTCAAAAAAAAAAAAAAAAAAAAAAAAGAAGTCCCATGTAGTTGTGGCATTCTGCTATAGGAAAAGATGCCAATAGCTGTCCTCCATGGAATATGTCAGACTGAGCAAGCCCCGTCCTCACTCACAGCAAAACCTGGGGAAAAAGTAACAGGCAAACGTTTACTTCAGTCTTACCCGCATCATTTTCCTCCTGCAGATTTTTTGTCCTGGTAAATTATTCCAGTTATACCAGCAAACACAACAAATACATTTTAGAAAATAAACACTTCAGATCTGTAGGCTTTCTTCTTTACTCCTCCAAAGGACCTTTTCCTTAGCATAGTTAGGAAGGGATTGAATTCATCGTATCTCAAACATACCTGAGGTGATAGCATATTGTGAGCTACTTGTCCACCTCCCTCTGCCATTTAAACTTGGATCCTTGATATCCAGTGAGTTATTTAAGAATATATACTAAAAGAGTCATCCTCTGTTGAACCTTCTCTCTGTGAAAAACTCTTATAATGCCGTGTGAGTAAAGCTAGAATATGAAGTAGCCCAAAAGGCCCCATAACCAACCAGACCACATTGCCCAGCACAGATCAACACAGCTGTCCCTCCCTTGTAAACTCTGGCATAGCAAGACAGGTGGGGAACAGGGCAGAAGAGGGGAGAATGGGGAGAAAGGATGAGTTCTGTGCAGTGTTCAGGAGCTTCTGGACAGTGGTAGGATAGCTTGGAGGGTCATCATGCTGTGTCTGATAGATACTGAGGTTAAGGGAGCTATTTGCACCCATGTGGTCAATGGAGAGAGAATTGCACAGAGGGCTTATGTCCTTCCCAAACCTGGTATTTGAGAGGTTGGAACGAATTGCTCTGTTGAGGTGCCCATCCTCTTCAGTGAGACTGACCAGCTTAGATTAGTCACTTCGTTTTGAAATGTCTAAGCAGCTGTGAACCCTGTTGTTGTGTTGGTCTGACAGAGCTCGGTTGTTGCTGTGGTCTGACACAGAGGCCAGAGGAGATGCTTGGGAGGTGACCTCACTTCAGTTCTCGCTTGTGTTGTTTTTGTTAACCTAAGTGAAACAGCTGTTTAGACTTGAAGAAAGTTGAGCTTTTTGTAAAAAAAAAAAAAAAAAAAATTTATTGTTTTCCTCATGATATATTTATGGCAAGTCTGCTAGGGAAGGTGTGCAAAGACTTTGAAGGTAGCACAGAACCAAGTGGCTGTGCCCACATGTTGGCACTGTATTGGATCTGAAAGCAGAGAGCTCTGCCAGCGTGGCACCAGTCCCAAACTGGTCAGCTCAGTCCCATCTCATGCTGAGCGTGTTGAGGACTCTGTGCATTGCACTCCAGGCCACTTCCAGAGAAGGATTTCCAGAGTGTGACGTTTGGATGCCTCCAGAATAATTCCATGTCCTCAGCGGGAGGGATGCTTGGAGGGACTAAGAAGAGAAGAAGAGTAGAAGGGGAGATGCATGAGGAGAGTTTATTATATCGAGGAGCAGCAAGAAAATAGAAGAGGCTGTGGGAGTGAGTCTGTCCTTCAGACTGAGATGCTCTGATTATAGTATTGCACTACAGATCTCAAAGACACCCCAGGGAAACACAAATCTGTGCTCCATTACCCTGGTGTCAATCTGGAATAACCTTCTCAACTTTTGGCCCCTCGTCGCTCCGTTCTCCCCCTGGCTACAGTGTGGCTTTTCTCCAGAGCATATTCTGTAAGTGCTCACGGGTGAGAGGGGAGAAGGGTGATTACATGCAAGGAAAGAATGAGAGAGAGCCATGGGAGGATTACTGGATGTTCAAAGTGCTGTGCATTTTGGACTTTTATGTTTTATTGCTTGACTGTCCGAAAGTGCCTATGAGTCAGTTCCTCACAACGGTGGAGAAGAACAACATCAAACGAGAGGGGAAAATGATTTCTCCATCTGCCTTGGAGAAGGGGTAGCATGATGTAAGGAGGCTATGATGAAAGCCTGCTTTACAAGACTATTGCACGTGGCTTGTACAAAGTATTTTTTAAGGCATGCTTTGGGCTCGGATACTCCTGCCAAACAGGGGAGGAAGAAAGCACATTCCCTGCGCCCCCAGCTCTTCTCCCCAGGTTTCTGCATAACACTGAAATTTCCAAGTGCAAAACCATGTCCTGTGGCAGACCAAAGCCAGCAACCTGGGATGACAGGCTTTTCTGAAAGGTGGAGCGCTGAGTTCCCAGCTTTGTCTGAGTGCGGGACACTCTCCTCTATGGCAAGGATCCTTGGGGTAGCATCAACAGACCTAGTGGGGGTGGTCTCTGAGGCTGCTGATTTTCTGTGTGGTGCCAGTTCGCTCACCCATGGACTTGTCTCTCGTAGCATCTTTTGTCCGTAGTATTTGGGTGCTGTTACTACCCAAGAGTTGCCCCAGGGCGCTCTCGGTTCTGTGCTGTATCTTTGAAAATCACTTTCTCTTTGGAAAGCCCACCCACAGCTCTTGATTTGAACTGAAAGAGGGTAGATTTAGATTAGATAGAAGGAAGACATTTTTTACAACGAGGATGGTGAAACACTGGAACAGGTTGCCCAGAGAAGTTGTGGATGCCCCATCCCTGGAGATGTCCAAGGCCAGGTTGGATGGGGCTTTGAGCAACCTGATCTAGTAGAAGGTGTCCCTGTCCATGGCAGGGGAGTTGGAACTAGATGATCTTTAAGGTCCCTTCCAACCCAAACCATTCTATGATTCTATGAATGCCAACCTCCAGGAAGCTTTTGTTATATCTGGTCTGTCTGAGGTGTGAGTAGGGATGCATTTGGGATGCTGATGATACATACACTGCATGTCTGTCGTGGGTTAGGCTGAGTTCGGCAACCAAACCCACGCAGCTCTCCCAGTCCAGTAAAATGGAGAGGAGAGAAAAATGTAATAAAAGAGCTGAGGATCGAGACAGGAACAGAGGAGCACCCACCAACCACGGTCCCGGGCAAAAGAGGCTTTTTCTTAATGCAAAACTATTTATTAACAGCTACCTAGAAAGAGAAAAGCACACAAAAACGGTTACTTAAGAGAATAACGAGAAAACAAGGCCAGGTCTTAAAAACAACACCACTCCCCCCCCTCTTTGCCTCTTCTTCCCGGCTCTACCTCCTCCCCCCAGCGGCGCAGGGGGGCAGGGAATGGGGGAGTGCAGGTCAGTTCATTTCAAGTTGTTACTGCCGCTTCCCTTAAAGGAAAAGGAGTCCTTACACCATTGTCCCTTGCTCCAGTGGATCCCCTACTCACGGCGAAAGCGTGAATCCTACCCGCTGGGGGGCAAATCCTTACCCCATCGGATTTGCCCCAAGTGCGGGCTTTACCAGTCCTGGGCTTTTAAGGAGCCGCAGCCACTCGCTCTGGCGTGGGTCATCAATAAACTTTAAATGTGCTCCGGCGTGGGTCGTCATGTCGACCTTAAATGCGTCTCCGTACAGACTCTGAATGCGTAAAATGTGTAAAATACGTAAATGTGTCTCTACCTGTGCCCATGATTCACAATAGTCTCAGGCTCAGGCATCTCTTCCCGACGTGGGTCATCCACTGGTTGCGAGTGGGTCTCTGCTTGCTCCACCGAGAACTGTTTGCAAAGGGGCCGCTCGCAAGGGGGACTCAGCCGCGGCACACGTTGTTCCGTCCCATCTTCACTGACCCCTTATCTGTGTGGCCGTTTCTCTTAGATTTCAGTCCTGTCTGGGTGAACTCGGCCCGGTGGGCGCCCCGGCAGCGGGGCTCTCCCCGAGTTCCCCAAGCGGCTCCGCCGCCGCCATCCTCGACGGAGCGGGCCCGGCCCGGCCCAGGCCGCCGGCCCAGCCGGGAGCGGGGGCCGTGCCCCCCTCCCGTCTCCTTGCTCCTGGGCACCGGCACACCTTTCCGGTTCCTTTGTCCGACGTAAATAGGGCAATTCGCAGAGGCGCCGATTGGCTCAAGCCCCGAGGGGGACGGGAGTCCGGTCTGATGGGCAGCTTGTGCCACCCGGACCTCCCCCCCCCACTTCAAACCATAACAATGTCTCATCCTCTGGCATGGAGTGTGGCCCACGTTGTTTCATACTAAATGGGGGAGGTGGGGTAGACGCTGAGGTCCTTCCAGCCCTTCCCAGAAAATTCCCCTGCTGCATCTCCACAAGCATTAATTTAGTTCATTAGTTTACTGTTATCGGTAAAATATAAAATCAGAATTTTCAGGCAGTCCTAACATCATACTCATCACTAGATGCTGCATATCACCCACCTAATCCCTTACCTGCTGTCGTTCTTTATACTCTGATAAGAAGCCTCCCGGTAGAAGGTTACTCAGGCTGGAGGAAACTTTTAGATACATCCAGATCCAACTTGCAAAAGTGAGATCTGTGTGCAAATCTAATGTTTGTTCCTTGTTGAGGTGCACTTGAGATACTGATTCAAGGCAATCCCTAGCACTAGGTGAGATTTCAGCAAAGTGAGTGGTGTGGGAGGAAAGAGGAACAACCCTCTGGCAGCAATAGTGATCTAAATCTGAGTCGTCCTGAGAAAAAGAGTGAAAGACCCTCTAGTTTTTGGAGGATGATATTCATTAGCAAAGAATGGCTTGATGCAGGGATAGAAGCAGCTATGATACTGGAGGAGGAGTGGAAGGGAATGAAAAATCTGGGAGGATTTATTCACAAAACTGGTTCCCCATCATGAGTCTGGGCCATCTGCCATGGCAGGAAATAGTAATGTGAGATATTATGGGGTTCCCCCTAGTAAATTCATGCTGTTACCTAGAGGCTGTTGGGTTAGAGTCTAGTGCTATAATGGAGAAATTAGCAAATCCAGATAGAAGTTATGGCCTAAGCTGTTTGCTGTAGTTCCTTACTACAGCCTCTTCTTGACACAGTCATCATTCATCTTCCAAAATATTCAGTTCAACCACTTTCACAATAAGAGAAATGGAGGCATACTTTTGGAGGCAGCGAGCAAAGGAACCAGTAAATATTTGCCCCAACTGTGAAGGCACAGTTTTTGGCATTTGCATTTTTGCTACACTTATTCCTGTGAAGCCCAACTGCGATAAACATTCTGATGGTGCCCAGAGGCTCGAATATCAGTGTCGAGAGAGAAGGAGGAATAGAGACTGCTGCCTTCTGATTGCAAAGCAGCCCGAGGTCTAAATGGCAACAAAACGTTATACATAACGTCTGATTCACTGTGTGGAGAATGTAAAGAATTGAGACCTCCCGACACAGTTTACATTGGCCCTTTTTATGACTAATTGTGCAGAAAATAGCTCTGCTTGTAGTGTGCATGGAAACAGTTCAGGTTTCTGCTGTGTGTCAGCTAATGGGCTAGCAAGGCTTTTTGAGCACAACTTCAAAGGCTCTGGCAATGGAGGTCCTTTGTGAGGGAATTATCTCCTGCTCCTTTGTACCCCCTTATCCTTCTAAGCTGTGGAACAAAGAATTGTGAAATGAAGAGAAGAAGTAATTTGTAGTAGATCTCTAGACCTAGATAAAGTACATAACATTTGCTTAAAAACATTTTTCTGCTTCTGTCATCAAAACAAGGTTGTATTTTTCTGTGTAAGAACACCCAAGTTCATTTAACTTTGGAGGAATGCAACCTTGTGCTTAGGTATGCTATTGATGGGGTCACCAAAACGTCTGAAATGGTAAAGGAGAGCTTTCGTTTCTGTGGTCAATTAGAAAATACGTGGCTGGGACTGTTAGAGTTGGCTGAGAAGTGTATTTCACTAAGAAAGGAAGAAAACGCATTTTTTCAGCAGTGTGTGTGCATGTGCATGCGCAAGTATTTTTCACCTTTTAGTAAAAAACAAAGTATTTTAGTCTTTCTTTCTTCCAGTGAAAAATGAAACCTTGGGGAGATAAAAAAATGCATTACATGCATCTGCTTTGTGTAGTCCAAAGCACAGTTCTTAATTAAAAATTAAAAAGCAAACCAGGGATGGAAGATGTTTGATTAATGTTAGCAACCATGCTGTATAACGTGTTCCTCTAGTGTCTCCAGATCCTCTGTCTCGAAAAAACAAGACATGAGTGAAAGGAGAATAATCTTGGCCTCATCAAATTTAATAGAGAAGCTCCCCCCGCGTTCCGTGAGCCATGCTAGCCACTCCACTGCATCTGTGTTCAGGCTGCGAAATGACTGTGTTTAGCGCTGGGTCTTGTCTGCAGGCAAATCCCATGAGTATCTCCTTATCCTTAGAGAGTGGAAGGACTGCATCCACACCTTTCCTGATGTGTTTTTTTAACTTAAACTGTTAGGAGAGACTGTACTGCCTATCTCCATGCTCAAGTACAGACTTTCACTTCAAGTCCCTGTCTAGAAAATCTTTTATGTCTGCTTTCTCTCCTTTTCCCACACTTGCATGGATTTCCCGAGGCAGTTGGTGTTCTGACCTGTTGGATCCAGTTTTCATCAGCTGTCAAGGTAAATTTGGGTAATACTGCAGGAATAGTTTATTCGGGTTTAGATGGAGGAGGGAATATTGATGGAGAAACAAGAGCATTCCCCTGTCTCTCTAATCTGTTTGATATGTCTCTAGACGCACTAACTTTTTCAATAGTTACGCTTAAATTTTTTTTTTTTAATGAAAATTTCCAGGCCAAGCAGAAAATTTTTATAAGTTTTTATCAGCATATGTATATAAAAAGTTCATTTATTTTGTATCTATTAAAAAAAATTAAATCCACTGATGTTATAAAAAAAATCTGATAACTACTACATATTCTGTTTGCACATATGGGCAGCCAATGGCAGGGATTTGATGTTCTTCACTGATGCTGAGCTTAACTGTCTCCACTGTACGGGTTAGGTTTGTTTTCATTACATGTCATAAGCTGTCAAAAGTAATATATTGTTGTCAATATCTAACAAGTGAATGCTTATCCCAAGTTATAAGTGACCAGGGAGAGTCATTTTATGTAAAAAATTTCTCGTATAGAAACTTTTTCTGGATTTTAAAACTGGGAAGGATAATTATGATGGACTTAGCAGCAGGAGGCAAGCCAAGATATTTCCTCCAGAAATTCTTTAATCCTGGAAATACAGCAATGACATGAGGGTGTTTTCATGTTTCACTTTACCCACCTGCACTGGACCTCCCAAGTGCCACCTTTTCCCTCAAACCTTCCTCTTACACGTATCTCTGATCCTGTGGAACTCTTTGACATGGGATACCATGGATTGCTGTTGGGAAGATGTCCACGTTGGGTAGAAAAGGCTACAGAGGCTGCTGGTTTGAGTATTCATACTTTCAGTTTTTCTATCACTGAGGTAGAGCATGACTTCGAGTTGCTTGTACTGTGCATAATGAGATAATGAGTTGGCCACAACAGCGTTCCTGTGACGTAAAATAGACGGATGCAAAAGCAATCGCAGTATGTGAATTGACTGAGCGGAGAAGTTAAGACAAGTAGAAGTCAGAGCTAGCCTGTATAAAAATCTGCAATCAAGTGGAAAGGATGTGTTAACAGGGGAAGCTGATGGTGAGACGAGTGGTGATTTACCCAGATGTACGTGGGATAAGACAAACAGGAAAATTTTGAGTGCAGTCTAAAGGTAAAGCTTTGCAAAGACCTTCTCATGCCATTTCCTAGTGGTTGTTAAAGCTTCAGGCTCTGTTGATGTGTGTGGAACGGAGAGTTGTTTGGGGTCAGCTTGAAGTGGGGTTTTGGTTTTGATTTTTTTTTTTTTTGCTTTGATTTCTTTTCTCTTGGTTGAACTGGGGCATTGAAGATATTTTAGTGTGTGTTCAATTGTGGACCTAAAATGAAATAACTACATTTACATTCAAGTTTCCAATGAAGATTTTCATTTATTCAGGGATTTGGCGTTGGGTGGTGGGTTTTTTATGGAAGCTGATATTCCTTCGCGTTAAGAAAGGTAAAATTGAAGGAATAAGCCTCAAGCTTGGAGCAGAGGCTAAGGAGATTTGTGATACTGAAATTCAGTCCTTGGTCTCAGAAGAATTCCTGGAGACATTCATTCCCCCCGTGGGTGGGTTTTACCTTGGCAGGAACCACCTCTGTTCTCTGTAATTGCAGTCCAAATCCAACATAAACTCCTGGATAGCTGGAGGACAGTTACCAAGAGAAATGATATGGCAGAGGACTGAATGGCTCAAGGTGACTGTGTTCCCTGTGGAAGCACGCGTCTCACCGTGCTTATGTTTTTCTGCCATCCCGCACAGCAGATCATCAGTCCAACAAGCCAGCAGCTTTCATCATGGTCTCCCCACAGAGGGCAGGAATGGGATGTCCAGGAGATATCACCTTTTAGTCTGCATCCATCACTTGAAAGGAGTTGAGGGCTTTGCTGAGGAGCTGGTGTTGCTGATGGTCCTGCCATTTTGGGGATGAAGAATGAGAGCTGTTGCATAGTAACATTTTTTTCTGGATTTAAAGCAGTTAAAATTGGTTTCTTTCATACTGTCATGACGTCAAAGATTTGCTGGATTCAGGACAATTGTTTACATTAAGAAATCTCTTGGCATTAAAGACTCCGGTTCAGGGAAAGTAGAGCAATGTACCACGGACTCAGAAACATGTCTGACTTTAAGACCTTTGACTTTGGTTCCTCAGTGTCACTTTGCCAGTGACAGAATGGGGACCTTTGTTTGCCTTGGCCACTGCATGAAAAACCAGGATATGACCAAATCCAGTTAATCACTCACAATTGTCTCATTTCTTGAATCTCTGAGGGTGTGTAACACATTTTTGGGACTGCTCTCTGCTCCTTTGGCTTTTGTTGTAAGTAAGTTAGTCAGGGGAAAATGAAATTTTGAGTTTTCTTAAAAGGAAGTGGAGGAATCCTGGAACACACTAGGGCTCTGCAAATGTACGTTTAATCATTTAAAGAGATTTCTTTTGGCTAAAAGCTCTTACCAGTGCTTGCAAGTTGCTCTAAAAGTCCCACAACTACATCATTCCCACAACTGATGTGAATTAGCACCCTTGTTGGCAGCGTGAGCAGAGAGATGCAGGCTCAGGGAGTACTAGGGACTGAATTACTGTCAAATTCACAGTGACTTTGTGAAGTATGGTTGAAGTGTCCTAGGGGTGACTCTGCTGACAGTTACACCAGCTCCTTACACAGTGGCCGTGGAGAGAGATTTGGGCATGTCCTGCGTGCCTTGTTTTTTCTGGGCAAAGCATTTGGCTCTGCCATGGAGCTGGGCAGTTACAGGCATCTCCTGCAAACACACGCTGTGCCTAAGGCAAGCACGTGTTCTCCAAGCAGCAGCAGACCAGACAAGTGCGTTTTTACATGTGACACATGGTGGAACTCCTTGCTGCAAGATGTCACGGGGCAAAAAGTACATGGAGGCTGAGGCTTGAGCACGTTCGTGGTGAATTGGTCTATTCAGAGCTGGCAGTGAGATGCAGTGACCTGGGTGTAAACGGGGGTCACACAGCCGTGCAGAGCTAGAAGCTAATGGACATAATGGAGAAGGATTGTTCTGTCTTTTCTCAGTGTCATTCATGTATATGAATATATACATGTATGTGTCAAAATATATATATACCACAGGCCACAGTTGGAGACAGGTTACTGGGCTACATGGATCTTAATAAACCTTAGTGGACTTCTTGCCTCCTTACTTTATATGTCTAATGTATCCTGAAAACAATGTGGGAGTCTGACAATAAGTTGAAAGCTTTGGAGGGATTACACTGCCTTATTGAGTCTGTACCCAAAGCCCTTTGAGGGCTCCCATTGACTCCAGTGGGATTTGGTTCAGACCTCAAGTATATAGGACTCCCATAAGCAAACTCTTTCAATGCCGCAATACTTACTGGGCTCTTTGTTAGTTCTGTGAATAGGAATGCGACCTTTACACTTCTAGCCAAGAGCCCTCATTTACAGGACTAAATCTTCGTGTTTTGGGAGAGATAAGGTTACCATCCCAGCTCCTCCCAACCCTGCTGTGCAGGTGGCTGAGTGGTTGATGAAGCAGTTCCCAAATCACCGCCGTTTTAGGTAGATAAGCACTGAACGTGCAGTACAGCAGCTCCAGAGCTTCTTCATGAGCAGATGTCCATGAACTTTGATGGGTAGGGTGGACAACTGGGGTTGTAAGTTGTTCCAATTCATGAGTCAAAGCCCTAGTAATATTCTTTTTGCCACTACAGAGTCACTCTGATATCCGTGTTAGTTAGAAGTTTATTTAGTCCATGCACATGCTAAAAATGGCCACAGTGGAAGCCTAGACTAGCAATTCATCTAGATTTTCTTTTATCCACCTAGTCTCTTGGCCATGTGAGCGGAGGGAGGAGGGAATAAGATGGAAGAATACCATATCGGGCAGTACGCTGTCTCTTCCTCTGACTGTTGCCAAAGGCTGCAGTGGGCTGCATGGTGAATAATGGAGTCTGAATTCCAGCAAATTGCATAACATGCCATTCTTGCTTTTGGAGCAGGTTTAGCTTCTGGTAACCTTGCCTCCCAAACCTGTTGTTCCAACAGGAGAAACTCGAGTGAGAGGAGCCATTTGATTGACAGTGCTATTTTCTACCTGTATTTTAGGTCACTTCCTGGGTAACAACACTGTGATTGATGTACTGAGACAAGCAGGATTTGAAGTGGAGCACACCCCTCCTGGACAACCAATTGGAAAGTAAGCAGATGCCCACAGATTATTAATCACTTTCTCTCCTTTTCTTTTTTCTCTCCCTTTTTCTGTGACTAAGCAAGATTATTGCATTAGTATAGGAGGTGGGGAAGGGAGTGAGGAACCTTCCTTTCCCAACCAAGTTCCAGACAAAAAGTGCATTGTAAAGCATCCGTTGTGTGAGTTTGGAAACACATGGAGCCTCAGTGGCTGTTTTTTTCACTTGAGGACATTGTTCATATCACAACTGCTTCACTATACCAGATCAGAACTGCCACAGTTTCTTTCTGTTGTCGAGAAACATCTTGTTCAACTCATTTTCCCCCATAGCTGTTTTGTCTTTTTCTCTCCGTGGAGTTTTAGTTGCTTCTCCATTGCAGGCACCAAATTCCCTTTTCAGGCCGCTCTCTCAGGCTGCTCTTCCTCAGGTGGAATTTCAGTTTTGCCTGAAGGACCATATTTAAATGTAGCAGATGCACTTGGAAAGTGTAGAGGGTAGGTGAAAAACAATTCAATATTCCCTAGGCTTCTCCATCAATCTGATCAAGTAAAGCAGGCAAGAAGTATTGATTACCAGGCTCTTGGCAATCTTCATTAGTGTAAGATAAAATATGGCACAAAATTGTCCTCAGTTGGTGAAACAGGGCTTACTTCCCCCTCTAGACTTTTCTCTTTCCTGGCCATTTAGATGAGGTCTCTGTCTAAAGATATCATAGACAATAAAACTGGGAGGTGAGAGACCATCAAGCTTTGCAAAGTTAAGCCTTTCCACTGCATTTTGCAGATAAAAATTGGCTAAGATTGCTCTGTCATAGGATTGTTATCCTCATTAGGAGAAAGTGTTAGCAGCATGCACCTGTCCCTGGTGGGCAGGCATGACATGGTCCAAATATGAGGTGAGTTTCAATATGGAGGATTAATCACAGGGATAGTAGACCATGTCCGAAAAAGCTATGTTTAATAGTTTAGTTGGAAAATCTGGCTGATGTAACCTTGTTTGTGAAACACCCACAATGATTTACATAGAATATAATATGGCTCAACTGTACATAAGTGTCTTTGACAGAGCGTTTATCCGAAATGCTTCTTGGAATATGTCGAGCAATAAAAGCACAGTCTTAAATAACAATGGGGAAAATAGGAAGAAAAAGCTATCAAACTCAAGGAAGAGGGTATAGTCAGAGGAGGTTTAAGAAGCACTTTGGCAGAGGGAGAAAAATTAACATGGCACAGGGAAGAACATTAAACTGGCTGGAGCTGGAAATTTTGGCTAAAATCAACAAAAATGTCTGTCTCTAAAAATACAGCAAAACAGAACAACCAAGCAAAAAATACCAAAACACCAGAGGTATACTGTTCCTAGGTTTCTGACAAAGAAACTTTCCTTTCTGGAAAGCAGGAACTTTCCTCAGCAATTTTCATTTAGTTGAAAGTATCATCTTCCCATGAAAAGTATTTCAACTGGAAATTCTTAAGCTACTAATTTATTGGCTGTTTGCAAGCCCTTGAGAAGAAGGAAAGATACAGTAGTGTGAGAGATGTCCAAGAATAGTCTCTGCTCTTTATGATCTTGGGATATGTCTATACACATCATCACAGACTTGAAATAACGTGATGGGGCAGGAAACTTGAAACAAAGCCACTGCTTAATGTTAACTTATTTGCAATATGGGGCACCCCTGTGTATGCATTCCCTCACCTTGGCAGCAATGTCTCTTGTTCATGACATTGTCAGTCCCTGGGAGAAACGTACTTGGTCTGCTGCCTAGAACGAAGCATATGTCCTCAGCTGAATTATCCTACACTTGGTAGCTTCTGTTCCCAGCTCCAGATCAGAGTGTTGGTCAGGTTGGTCCCTTTGTCTGGACTAGTACCCTAATTCCAGTGGTGTCTGTCCCAGACATTGAATATATAAAACTTTATTAAGGGCTATACTGATGTGCATGAGCACTGGACTGAGTTGAGAGAGCATATGGTTGTATTCCGTAAAGACTAGATGCTCTGCTGATGGATGTGTTCCTATGGTATAACGATCCAGGCAGATCAGCCAGTTTTAGTTGAGAATACAGAAAGAAAAAGAAATAGCATGGTTTAAGAAATCCAGAGTTACCACTACATTGCATTATTCAAGGTGCAGAAACAGCGTAAGATTGTAGGAAGTTTAGATTGTCTAGTTTAAATAAAGAGAATTTAAATATATTCACAGGAAACAGCTTGCTGCCGTTAGAAAAAAAAGAGGCTTCCAGACCTGCACATCAGGGACTGTATTTTCATTGTCCTACAGCTGGGGATGTAGCCATCAGAAGTGCTTGGGGCTCCCCTTAGAAACGAGGAGGCCGCTACAAAAAATATGGTCTCTCTTTTTTAGAATAAGGTGTATTTTATGATTTCTGGATGAGCTGCAAAAGACTGTCTAATCAAACACAGTTATGACAAAAGTCGACGGCATATTCAGAAGGCACGACCAGTTAATCGTTGTGATGATGTCTTAAGGAACCTTGTATTTTTGTCTACCCTTCTGGTTTTGCTCTCCTCTCTGCTTCTTAAAAGGTGAAGTAAAAACATTTGACAACAGTCAGAAAGGCCTAGAAGAGGAACCATTTTGGAGTAGTAGTTATACTAAGCACATGTATAGAATAAACAAGTAGAAGTTAAATTAATTTTGAGCTGCTTGCAAGCAGAAATTGTTTTGTGGATCATAGAGATGCAGGTGTTTTTGTCTTGCTTCTTGTGGAGCCATATATGAAACGAGGTATTTCTCTCCTCTGCTGAAAGCCAAAAGAGGCATTTCTGCCTTTCTTCCAAATAAGTTGTATAAGGGAGTCAAGCCCACTGCATTACATTCTGACACTGAAAATTGAAAAATTGGATAGTTTTCAGGGAAAATCAGCTGTACTGTAGTGTAGAGATTGGTGGGGATGGACAGCACATGGAAAACATACAAGGGTTGGAAAAAACTGAAGCAGCTGCATGCTTATGTATTGGCCAAGGGAATTCAAAAAAGTATTGTTGTGGACGGATTTTGCCCAGAAGGACCAAGAGGACCAATTTGAGCTGGCACATTTGGAGGTATATCATATTGAAACTGAGGGTGGTTTTAGCTGATTATCAATTTCTTGACAGTAAGTTGCAGGTCAGTCTTTTTCATGATACATCAGAATCTCCATTATTTGAAACAGTGAAAATAATTTCAGCAAAACACTCGTGCAACATCCTGCTTACTACTAATGC
The DNA here is from genome assembly GCF_009769465.1 of Tauraco erythrolophus. NCBI lineage: Eukaryota > Metazoa > Chordata > Aves > Musophagiformes > Musophagidae > Tauraco > Tauraco erythrolophus. The sequence continues at coordinate 26,473,173 of NC_141474.1, read as the reverse complement.
TGCCTTGCAAAAAATGCAAATACTATTTTTCTTCAATATCTCTGCTTCTAGAGTAGTGTGATTATTATGATTGAAATGATTAGTAATCTGAACTTTATTGTTCGATGGTGCTGAAGCAGTGGTATCATAAATAGGTGGAATAGTCTGGTATTGGTGTTTCAGCTCTGCCATCCATTTCAGTTTCAGAAAGGACAAGAGAATACCTGTTTAGAAAATAAATAGTACTGTTCCTGTGTATCAGAAAAGCCTCGGAAAGAGTGGAACAGGACAAAGACCAAAGCTGTTTATACTTTCAGTTACATACAGGCTGGGTAAAGCCAGAAGATTGTTGATTTCCTCTGTCCAAAATGCTAAGCATGGGTTGTGAAATGGCTGCTCTTTAAGCTGACCAAAATGAATACCTAGAGTCTCACATTTCTGTTATCTATTGACAAACATGAATTTGAGCCAAGTTCTCCCTTTCTTAAGGTACTGAAGTAAACTAAGTAAACTGAGAACTTGGCAGTCTAGAAGAGATGGCCAAGACATGGAAGGGTTTGATGGCTTCAGAATCAATGAACTGACAAAGAAAAGTTCATATGCAGTACATTTAGCTGGTGTGGAGCTGTTTGGGAGCTCTCACCCACTGGATTTCTGAAATCCTCTAGCTCCCATTGATCTGCCAGGTGGTCCAGTGCTGACCTTCTTGAGCCTCTTCTAGAATCTCGCCAGCTGACTATTGAAAATACCTTCTTTAAAGCTCAATCCCTTTCCGTAAAAGAAACCGTGTTGTATTCAGGATGCAGAACAATGCCATAAACACTTGAGAACTTATCCTTACGTTGGCTTCATTTGTTAGTTTTGTTGCCTGAGGGAAAGCATCCCGAATCTGTTTGCCTGACAACCTTCAACAGCATTTGTGTTTGCTTCTTATTTTGCTGGCTGTCCTCCTTGTCCCCAAATAAAGGCATTGGAAAATGCATGGCTGAATCAGTATCTCATTGCTTTGCCCTGAGATAACAGAGGCAACTTTTTTTTGGTGGGGCTTCTGCCAATTGGCCGTCCCTGCCGCTGTCTTCAGAAAGCAGGGCTGCGTGCTTGGGGTGGGGAGAGAGGAGATGGGAGAATGTTTCCCGTCAGATGGATTCCAGTGACTTGAGCAGATAAAGGGCCACAGCTGCTTCACATTTAATTGGAAACAGCCAAATTGCAAGATCAATCCGGAAGCACCTGTGTCCATGATGACTCTTTTGTTACTGGGTTCTCAGAATCAGCTCTGACCTTCTGCCACGCGCCAAGCCCTGGTGTACTGCACACCATTTCCTCGGCCAGAAAAACATGCAGCAGTGCTCATTTCCATCAGACTACTCTTTCCGAGGTTATGCTCAATGCTACCTTCTTTCAGAATGGGAGAATTCAGGACAAGCTTTTATTTCTACCTATCTGAGACTTTATTGTAAACTCTCAGAGCTCTGCTGTAGCAATTAATTACCCTTCCTCCTTGTGTTTGAACTTCCTGCCCCAGTCGAAGCAACATGGCTTTGCTGTTGTAGCTTATTCCTTTCCTTCTCTCTGAAGCAAAGAGCTTGCTCCTTCCCCTTTTCCTATAGCATCCTACGGATGTGACCCTGGCTCCCTTACTCAGCATTGTCTCATGGTGGAAGCTTCTTTGCTCCACTATGAATGCTTTCTTGTTCCCCGGGAGATAGAAGCACACCCGATCCACACAGTGATGCAGCTTTTTCACTCCGTCAGGATTCATAACCTTCAAGAGGTGATATGGAGAGATGGGAAAATGTTTGACATAACGTTCTCCACAGCCCCAAACTGGTAAAAGTGCCAGTTCAATAGGTTACATCCCAGAAACTTAGAGATGCCATCAGAGCCCATCAGAGGTCTCCCAAAAGATGCCATGTTCCTTAGGATGCTTTCTGTTGCCAGCCTGACAGGGTTATTCTGGTCTGCTTAGCTGTTAACGGTAATGTTCATGTTCAGGGTGTGTTTGGGAGAACATGAAAGTTGTAGTGAAATAAGTGAATTTTTATTTAGAAAAGAGAGGAGTGAAAAAAAGAAGTCAATAGCTGTGACACTTTCATTGGGAACAACAGAGTTAATTGAGAAAAAAACAGAAAAGCTGGGGAGATGTTAGCCCATTCTGGATTTCATCTCTTCTGAGACAGGGAAAAATGCACACCTTTTTTTTTTTTTTTTCCTGTGGGTTGAATAATCTCCCCATTGGGATGCTGCAGTTCTTCTTAATCCTGTTGTAAACCTTTGGATTTTTCACTTGATCTGAGCCTGAAGAACATGCTCCCTTCACTAGCTTCCTTCCCTCAGAAGAAAAGCAAACCCATTATTTAGGGAGGTTTCTCTGACACCATAATTTGCAGTAAGAGGTGTATAGGGATTAAATGGGGTTCATCTGCATGTATTGGCAAATTTATTGCCTCATCTAACACTGGAGAATATAACTACTTAATGCTTAAAATATTTAGTCATGAAAATATGCACATTACATTTTCAAGAGATTCCCACGTGCCTTTAAAACATCTTTCTTTACGATTTAATTGTCTTTCAGTCTATAATTACCTTAACAGCCACAAAGCATAGGGTCTGAGCTGGTCAAAGTAGCTACTGGGGGAAAGACATTGAAGAAAATCTTCAAGACATAGAAGAGAAGCAAAGTCAACTCATGAGTTCTCAACCATAGGAACTTAATTATCTTATCACTTCCTGAGCAGCACGTTACTTAGGGCCGGTGCATCCACATGTTCTTTAGGCCACCTTTGAACACCGAACACCTTCTGAAAGAGTGGAATTTAGCAACTTGCTACGAAAAAATCAGTGAAAGGGCAGAATAATTCATGGTGTTGATGGAAGAATACAGAACAGAACTTCTAAGGAATTTTTTGCTTGACTAGCTCTCCCACTGGGACATTCACTTTTCTCTATAATCAGATTTTATCCTTGGCAAAATTTCTGGTTTCTTTTGAAAAAATTGTTTCATATTCCATATCATTCTGTTCCTTGGGAACTTGCACACAGGGCCGCTGGGGAACCTGGACTTGCAGCTTTTTCCTCAAGGGCAGCTTGCCCGCTGAGCTGTCCTGAAGCCAGTGCTAAGGTTTCTAGGTTTTTTGCTACTCTGCAGCCCATCAATTTTAGGAGATCTATATCTCATGCTCTGTAAACTATCTAATCTATTTATCTAATATCTAAAAATTTACAGAGCCTTGGAGACTTCAAAAGTTCAGAGCTAGTTCTTACTTTATTTCCTAGCCAAATTTTGAAGTTCTCATTTCCACAGAAGTAGTTGATTTTTCATCCTCTTTGTGCTTCCAGCCAACTCTAATGCAAATCTTTTCACTCTAAGGTCATTAGTGTAAGATTAAAATTCTGGTCTATAGTTACTAGAGATAATGCTGATCCAGACTGCACTGAAGTCAACAACAAGGCTTCCATCAGTGCCAGTAGGTTTTAGAGGTCATCGTTAACGTGAGACTGTTGCTGATTGTCTCCTGTCTTTGGTTGTGAGGAGCCATGAGGGAATTGGTAAAAATCTAAGAGTATATTCACAGAGTTGTGCAGATGCTTACGTAGTCAATGTACGAAGACTGACTTTTCCAGAGGACTGCTCCATGGGTGTCTTAGTCAGCCGGCCCAACTTACTTGCAGTGAGTTTCTGGTTAGTTTTAGATGACTGATCATTTTGTGAGATTAATTACTCTCCTGTTTGAAGGACTTGGGCCCCATGTTCAAGTCAGACAGTGCCATTAGGCTATGTAAGCCTTAGGAAGAATTGCCCCATCCTCTCTCCAGTGTTATATTGAAACAGTGAGATTGTGTGAGTTTCGTGTTTGTGTATTCAGCCTGCACTTGTCCTGTGGATTGATGGCCTCCGTTCCAAGTGATATCAATCTGGGCTGAAGTGCAGCTGCACTTTGTAACAGCTCAAGGGGCACAAAGATATCAAGTGGTATTGTGTGGTTTGAAAGATGTCGTTTATCTAAGGAAGCTTGTGGTCTGTTTGCTGTCACTGTGTCTTTGCAGCACCGACTTCCCTTACCTTCACTATCACATTGTCAGGCAAAGAGACCTCACACATTAGGACAGATAGCTTTTCCACTTCCAGAGCTGGCTTCTTTTCCTTCAGCAAGAGGTCTGTCAGTTGTATTGCAATCACTAGAGCTGCTTGATTCAGCACAAGTGTAATTGCTAGTAATTTTGCTTGCAGTGAGCTCTTTAACATGCACAAGTTCCTAAAAAAGGAACAGGAGGAAAGGCAGCTAATGACTTTTTTCATTGACGCTTTCACTTAATTTCCTTCAAGAATAATGCCTTAAAAAAATACAGATCCTATGTCAATTTTCTACATAGGAATACACTGACAAGTGCATTTTCCATCTTTCAGAAGTGATCAGGCGTTCCTACGGCCATTCTTCACAGTTCACATGGGGTCAGAAGCTGTCCAAAACAGCACTGTGAGATGGTGGCATGGCCAAATGACTCCTCGTGGGTGGATCTTGTTGTGGCAAGCTGTGAAATTTACTGAAACCATTCCGAATTGCCCCCACAAGTAGAAGGTCACTCTAGCATACATATGCGATGTGATCTGGAGCCATTTCTTGTCCACGTCAGTGCAAAATAGTCTCACTTTTAACAACTTGTGGCATCTCAACCAAGCCAGGTGGCTTCACACTGGCCATAACCCAGCTTTGAGTCTGAAATGACTGTGTGGGTATCCTTTTAGGAGAACCATGGTGAAGGGTCAGACTGAGAAGCACATGTATCAGGTGGTCCTTCTGGTTAAGTGCTAGTAGTAGGAGCAGGAACGCCAAAAAAAGTTCTTACAACAGGACTAGTAAATTAAGAATAGTGAATATATGAAGCACTTGTCACAGTAAATGACTTACAAGCCAGAATACATTTTCATGTCATACTCATTGAATCATTTTTATGAGAAGTCAAAGTAAATTCACGTGTAATCTGTAAAGTATGTAAAGGGTTTAATTCATCCAGTAAATCATATGTTGGGAATACTGTACCCAGCTCCAGATCAGATATTCTTCAGAAAAAGTTTAAGGTTTTAAAATCCTTCCAAAAGCTGAACTGATCTCCAGAACCTTTGGAGGTTTACCCTTCTCTGGAGCTCTTGCTCCATGCAAGTGAACGTCATGCCAATATGTTTCCCATTTCCTGGGGATTTAACTGCTGGATTTGATGACTCAGGACTTCCCAAGAAAGCAACTCAGTCACTCACTCTGTCTGAAGCGGCCTCTGGTGTCTCAGAGGACATGTCTTCTCTTGTGCAGTGATTCATGATTTCAGAGCAGAGGATCAGCTCTCTTTTTTTTCCTTCCCACAAAGTCAATTAATAAAACAAATTTTTATTAGTGGGTGTTGAAAGACTTTGGCTTTCCACCTACACTCCCAAATGCTCTGCATTCCAGGGAGAATGAAAAATGAACCTATGAATAGAAACAGGAGGGAGGAAAAACAGATCAGATGCTGTGTATGGATATAGACACCATGGCTGTCAATTGATACGATGGAAGAACATCCTGAATGAAGACAATTTCCTGCAATTGGGAGTGCTAAAAATACACTACTACAGTAATCCAATTCCAGAATTAGTGCATGCAAATTTAGAGAGAAAGATTGGGGCACAGGGAGCATCTGACAGAAGCTGGATTATCTCTTTGGGCCTCCACCTTGACCTCTTGTTCAGGTGGGTGGCCACGTGGACCACAGTTATTCTGCTTGTGAAAATTGGATCATTTGCCACTATTGCAGACCTCTGAGACTCCACTTGGTCAGGAGAAGCACCTGGAGGATTTACCCTGTTGTGGCCACTGTGGACCATCTGTCTGCCTCATCTGTAGCCCCACTGTAGAACAGAATTTTTCATCAGGACCAAGAATTAGCCTAAATTTACACCCAGCATGGTCATAGCTTTTGTTGACTTCAGCAAGAAAACAGTTGGTCCCACAGGGGACCAGAGTCAACAGAAGGACTAGATTTTGGGATATTTCCTCTTTCTACTGCTGTATGTGACGTCAGACCAGCTCTCAACTTCACAGTGCCACTCTCTGCTGGTGGCAGCTTGCAGAAGAAGAGAGACCTAATTTGGTGTTCTCCTTTGTGCGTAGGAGCCCACTGAAGTCTTTCTCCAGTGTCTCCCAGGACACATGTTAAGTCAGGGACACTAAGACTTTCCTGCTAACCTGCAGCAACTCAGCAGCAAAGTGGTAGACAGGCTCTGAGCACTTTGATATCCAGTGCCCTGTCATCTGACCCCAGCTCCACATTTCCAAATTACTCTTGCAAAAATAAAGGCAGCCACAGAAATACCTCTGTCGAGACGGCACATCCCTGTTTATGTTTGAAGGGCAGATATGGATCTGGAGTCCCCAGCGATCAAAGTCCGTGTTCAGAGAGATGAGCCCCGTGTTGTGTTTGAAGTGTGTGCAGCACTTTGAAACGAGGATGAAGCAGGCATAAATCAGGATGAAGGATGTGGGGCATTAACTACTTTACATGAAATCCCTGCTGGAAGGCCATGGCCAGTGTTCCAAAGTTTTCCTTGGAGAGTGCTCGGAAGTAGCATACCAGCCTATTTGTGGAAAACTAAACAGTTCCCCATTGTCCTTGATGTGAAACGCTTCCCAGATAAACACTTTCCCCCTCCATTGAAGGCAAACGATACAGCCTGTCCGGAGCTCTAGCGCAGAGGACTGCACTGGGCTGCCGCTCAGCCTCTGCGAAGTTGCTGGTTTCTGTTGGCACTGAGCGTTGCTAAAGGCTGTATAGTTCATATACGTGCCAGCATCGTTAGGAAAAGGCTCAGTTATTGAGACTGAGCTAATCTTCAAGGGTTTAATAATGTTGTGTGCTCACATCTTTGTGTTTCCTGGTTCGTTATACTCCTGGAATGTAAATCCCAGTCCACAGTGGCTAAACAAGGTTCAGATGGATCTCAGATACTTTTGTGGTATTGTCTCCTCCTGATTCTGAAGGGGAAAGAAAACATTGCCAGCTGAAATAAACTCACGTGGTTCTCTACAAGGAGAGCAGTAAACCTCTGCTGCTGTAGTGAGTTTAGGTTGTAACATTGCCTGCATTTGCAGTATTTTAAGTAATTTTAAGGCATTATTCTACAGAGTCGGGCATCGTATTCCAACACAAGGAAGATCCAGAAGTCCCTGCATTAACTTTGGAGAGAAAAAGCTGATTTCTGAAATCAGCAGTGCTAAGAATCGAGGCTGTCTAACACCAGGGTGATACTGGAGATGCTTTCATCCAAGTCAGTGGGTGATTCTTTCTCTACTTCTCCCATCCCAGCAGATGCAGATCTGAAGGATCTTGTTGTGTCCTTACCTCTGACTCCAGTTTGGGAACGCACTTGGCTATTTTGGGTGCCTCCTTCCTTCCTCCATAGTGCCACCCAGGCTGAAGACCTCTTCCCAGGAGCAGCAGATCATTCTACTCATTGACCTACAGTCAATGGATGCAATAGATGCACAGATTGGCTTTTTGCCACCATTTTGTCAAAGCAAACCGTGCTTTGCATTTGTGACAAATCTTTCTTCCCCTAGAGGCATGCTATTTCTTGCTAATGTTAAATGAGAATTTTGCTCATGTATCAAACTTATATGTAGATTAGGTTTTAGGTCACAAATGAAACTAGGAAGTGCAGCTTCTATTTACATTTAGCAGGCGTTGAGGTTTTAAATCCCTGAGGCGATTTTGGAAACATCTCCCTCAAGGAGAAAGGACATTGACTTGAAAGAAAGCAGAGTTAACAGGGCTTTATTTGGTTTTTTTTACAAACGAAGCCACAAATTTAGGGCAATTTCTATATATTAAAGCATTCATACCCATAGCAATCATTGCTGAATGGTCAGCAATTCCCACTCAAATCAGTGAAAGGCAGCCAACGGAATGTACAGGCAACCAGAAGTGTTTTAAATAAGGTGATGGAGCAGGAGACTGATTTTATTTTCTTCTTCTTGCACTATTGGGGTGCACTGTCCCACTTCCCTCTCTCTTTACCTCCTCTGCCTTTCCAAGAAACCCCTGGTCAGTCTGTGAACAGCAGGCCTGACGAGGTCCTAGGGTCCTATGGGCTTTCTAATCATTGGACTCTGGTATCTAGGAAAGGGCTGAGCTCATACCAGAGCCTTTCCTCATAAAGCCTCACTCCTTCCAGCTTATTTTGTATAAATACCCTCTTTTTTGGTCTTTGTGCTACTTGGGATAATTCAGTTACAACTGGCTGTCAGATTGAGTCTTCCTAGAGAAGGGAGGAGACAGAGGGACAGACAGACATTTGCTTAGGAAGAGAGCATTGCTGGAGTAGCCTGTGCTTCTGTCCAGAATTAACGTCTCTGTCTCAGCGGGCCCGGTGGGGCAGCCCCAAGCACTTGGTCTCATTGCAGAGAGATGAGTCAGAGGAATCGTTCTGCGGTTTTAATTAAAACATCTTAGGCGGGCAGCGTTTGAACAGCACGAGTTGCCAGCTTGGCCCACGCTTATCTGTTGCCAAGGCTCACGTGACACCACTGGCACAGCATCTCTGAATCTTCGGTGTGTTTCTTCACACCATCTTCATGTGAGGTGGGGAGTTATCTCCGTGGGTGGATGGAAAACTAGGACATAAAGAGTTCTTTAACTCCCTGAGGGAAACCATGACAGCACAGCTAGTTTAGCATGACTTAAACTACTAACCACTAAACCACTGGCTGATCCCTCCCCAGTTGGGATTTGACCGGCAGCGCTCAGGCCAAGAGAGCTGTGAAAGCGCTGGCAGCCCTGTGCTGCTCCCAATAAATACGAGACACATCTCGGCCACCACGGAGCATGACGCAGAGGTCATCTGAGTGTCCTTCCCAGTGCCTGGGACTCACCCACTCTTCTCAGCTCCTTCTTGTGCAGATGTTTCCTGTGTGGAGCTGCTTCCAGTGAAAGTAATAGATTTGTATGAGCTTTCTGTTTCTGGGCTTAGTGTCGCTTGGTACATGCCTGTCAATCTCACACTTGTGGTATGGAGACATCACCCATCCGGGATTGATTTTAGCTGCTAGAGTAGACCGCAACAGCAGAAAAAAAAAGTCAAGGGCTTTCTGCATGTGACACCAACATAAATTCAGCTCTGCTGTGCAGGCAGCGCAGCAGAAAATGGGGTTCCTTAGGAACCCTTTTGGCTAAGGCAGCATCCCTGACCTGTGCTGTGGATCCAACACTCACTGGAACGTGATCTGACACAGAGAGAAGTCCTCACTTATTAAAAGATGAAGTCCTTACAGGAGAACTAGCAAGGGACGCTGTTCAGTGTGGATTAAGAAGCAGTGGCAAAAGCTGAATGAAAGTTGAACCCTTGCTCCTCCAGACCCTTTGAAAATGAAGTGTGTGTTCCAGTGCAGGGCCGTGTTGCAGAGGCAGCCTGATCCCATGGGGTTGGAAGGAAAGCACACTCTCCATGGATAGAGAAGACAGTTCACTTTGATAATGTATGCTAAAAAAACCCAACTTTAAATTACCAAACTGTTCTGAGAATCAAAGAGTGATTTTGAGATTAAAAACCCTCTCCTGGCAAAGGAATATTGTTTTTTCTGTAGTTTGAGCTGGATCACAGCACCGCCTCAGGAGAAGTCCTAGTTTGGTCACTCTCAAAGTGTTGCAGCTTTGCATAGTGATAAGAAGCTAACGTGACTGCTGGAACCCGTGCCAGATGCCAGGCATAGTTTTGACGAGTCTCTGACGTCTGTTAGACTTGTGATATTACATGCTTTTCAGTAGCTAGGCAGTGCTACAAACACTAGGCTGTGATACCCTCTCAAACAACTGGCACTTAGATAAAGCACTTCCAGGTAAACAAATAAATAAATAAATACAGACCAGGAAAACACACATGCCCATACGATGGAGGGAGGAGGCTTCCTAAGTGACTTACTGTGCCCTGGGGAGCAGCAGAACAAGTGGGTTCCATTTTCCTGGTGTTTCACTTACTGGTGCTTGGGGTTCTCTTCATGGGAGGAGAGCTGGGCTTAATCGCTCACTTTGTGTATAGCTGTGTATAGCTCATTTTGTGTGTGTGTGTGTATAAACAGTTTACATAGGAGTTGGGTCTCCTCAGGCTTGTGACAAGAGCCATTTGTCATTCATGTTCACAAAGCACCGTCAGTGAAGGTTTCAACCACTGCCGATCCCCAGTCTAATTTATTGTTTTTCCTTGTCAAATTGAATCTGCAGGGATTACGCAAGGGGCACCTGAGGGTCTTGCTATCTCTGGTCAATGAAGCTAGTTGGTCTAATTCTTCTGCTGGGACAGCAGTAAGCCCCTGGCAGCCATTGCATGGACATTCCCTCCCTTTCCTCCATTGGAAGATGGTTGGCACCAGAATTGATCCAAAGACCCACCACTCTCCTCCCCCTTTTCTCAGCAGAGGCTGTTAGTAGGGGACCTAAGGAGACCTCCATGGACTCCTGGTGGCCAGTGCTAACCAGCTAGATGCAGGAGGAAGGAAGCACTGCCCTTATGCAGATTCTCCTCCTCCTGTGTTTTTAGCTGTGTTGGTAAATCCTGGAGCAGATGTTGGAGCAGGTGAGCCTCCAAAGCTCCTTTGCAATGAGGTCTACGGCAGAGTTCAGGGACGGAGGCTGCGAAGGCTCTCACTTCTGTACAGTTGAGTGCTGTGTCATTGTATCCTCGTGATGCTCTGGCTGTGTCTGTCTGTCATCATCTCATACCCTTCACTTGTTCGGCTTGCTGAGATGTAGCCCTTTAACGTGTGCATAGTTTGTTTTTGGGATTCTTAAATGTACCAATAAAAATAATAGTACTAGACATTGCAGTGAAGGAGAGATGTTTTCTGGAGTCAGTGCAAGTTTTCCTGTTTTAAGGGAAGGAGACCTGGGCCCTTTTGTTTGTAACTAGTCAGTGAGATTTGCCTGAGTTCATTAAAAATCAGTCTTTCTTGTGGCCTCAGATGCCTCCTAGATATTCAAGGTGTAGTTCAAGGTCTAATCTCATAGGTTTCAATTGAAAACCAAAAAAGAATATAAAACCTTCTTTTCTTCCTTAAGGTTTCAGCAGCAATGTGCATGCTTCATTAATGAAGAGTTTTAATGAAGGATGGATTTTTCAGACTGAAATAAGTATTTGATACAAACAGTTTCATCAGCATGAGTTAATACAGAGAGGGAACCCAGGAAACCGGGATAATATGTAGAAAGATCTTGTGTAAAGTCCGTTAACATTAGATTTGATAGAACAGCATTAGACCTTAAAGAAAGTGAAGTTTGGAGGAAGAACTCTCCTGCCTTCATCATGTTTCAAGGGCTCTGTCCATTACCGCCCAGTAAAAATGCCCACAGACAGGCTGAAGTGTTGTCTGAATAGGGTTTCTGACAACTGTTCTGTTCTTTTCTTGGAACCACTCAGGCCCTGTGATAAAAACAATGCTGATGGGCTATAACAGCATTTTGGAGAAAGACAGACTGGCTCTGTATTCCTTTTTTTAGCTCAGCAGCCATCAATGGCCAAGCAGATCAGATGTTTTACAGTGTCAGCTACAGAGAGGAAAAGTGGATTCAGGGTAACAGAGATGTGGGATCCCTTGCAGGCACAGTCTTCTTACGGCCCTTTGGTTCCACACTGCTGCCTGCTGCTCGGTTTAAGTGGTCCATGTCTCTCTCCTTCTAGTGATAGCAGCTACTTATGTGCCTGTGTTATCTGTCGTCTTGCAATTGTAAGAGCCGGGACTGAGCAAGGTACTTAAAGAAGACAAGTTGCCGTGCTTGTACAGATTTGTGATCCACCCACTGTCTCATCTCTGACAGGGCCCAGCTTCAAGAGCATCAGAGGGAAGTGCAGGAAACAGTGCCAGGCATATAGTGAATAATGTGCCCTTAGTTTAAGTCTGAAGTCAGTGAAAATATTTTAGTCCCTCAAGCTAGGCATTCAGTACCTTGCTCAGTTGATGTCTCTGTACAGAGTTTATTTGTAAGATGTAATGGAAAGTACGGACTCCTGCAGGTGTTTCTTCTCTCTGGAGGATCCAGCAGAGAAGGAAAACCAATTCCCTAAGGAGACAATCTGGGACAGAATTCTATTTGGATTGCAAACGAGTAGGATGCAGACGACAGTTGTATATACGCTGTAATTCTGCTGAGGAATCAAAATCTAGCAGCCAGTTTGGAGGTTTTTTGTCAGTCAGCTTCTTAATCTTGAAACCTGTTTGGATGACAACTACTAGGATGGAAAAAATGCATCCTCACTTTCTTTTCTATGCTTAAATCAAGGTCAAGAATGGCTTGGGAATAACAACACATGAGATGAGAATAGTTTTGCAGCTAAATTAGCAAACCTGCCTTTTCTTGTGGCTATACAGCTCAGTGTCCCAAAAGCTGACAGTGACTAGAGAGGAGCAGACAGCCATAGACATCAGGAGCTCCATTGACTTATAATGGAAGTAGGAGAGAGACAAGTTTTGGTGAGTTTTTCTAGTTTGATTGTGGCAACTAGAGGAGAAAAAAGGATTTGTTCAGCTCTTGACTTGCTTTCCAGGTACTGGAGTCTGAGATCATAACTGCTGAGATGAGATGGTGGCATTTGGTCACCATTGTCCAGTTTCTCAGACACTGCCCAAACCACCATAAATATGCTGTAATAATAAATCAGAACAGGCCCAAAACATAAGCCCAAACCAAAACTTTGGAAATGTCACAATTAGACCTGAAGAAACTTGGTGTTGCAGATTGGACCGAACTGGATAAGAATTTTATGCTTTGCAGAACCTGTTGAATGATAGAAATCAATTTCCAGCACCTGAAAAATCTGCTGTGTATAATTAATATGACATCACCTTGAAGAACATAGAAAGATCAGAGAGTTTATAAAGAGCAAACAGAGATTACATTGCCCAGTAATAAGTCCACCATTGTTCTTATTAAAGCAATATATATGTGTTTATTAAAAAGTTAGGAAAAGGAAAAAGCAATATATTTGCTCTTGTTACTAATGGTTTTCAAGCCATAACAGAAAAAAAAGTGTGGAATAAAGCTTGAAAATATTGCAGTTCAATAAAAATGCAACCCTAAAATATTCTTTTGTGGGGTAATACCATCACTTTAGATTCATCAGAAAGCCTGTGTATTCTTGGCAAATTTGGACAGAAGTCAGGATTTCCAATCTAGAGGTAATGCTGATACCCCAACATTTGTTTCTGTCTAAAATCAGGGAGGAAAAGCAGAAATATTGAAAATCCATTGCAAAGTCAGTACTCAAAAATTTGTTAGAAGATGCTGAAACATTTCAGTTAACATTATGAGGCAAGTCTTTCAGGGGTATGTGGATTGTGTTACATATAGGAGTTGTAATTTGAATGTGAAGCCCTTTCTCTCCTCTGTAAAGTGGACTTCCAGAACAAATGTTCAGATGTCCCAGGACAGCTTCATAACTACACGCTCTCATGTTGAACCAGGATGCTTGATCGGAAAAGAGCCCATCTGAAACTATGGAACAGGTATTCTATCCAAGGAGCTTTAAGTACAACTTCCATAAGACAGGCCCCAAAGGCAGCTGTATTATGAATGTTTTGCTTAAACCAAACTACCCAGGCAGAAAGAGCTTAGCACCAAATTGGTATGGTGATAGTAAGACTGTGAAGATTTAGGGAATACAGTCTGAGGTGAACCTTTGTGTGCCACAAGCAGAGAAGGTTCTTATTTGCTATTAATGTTGGAGATGGAAGCAGGACTGGAGGGCTGACACATCCTTCTTCTGTGGGCACAGCCCATCTTCTGCAGCTAGAGTGTGCAGCTTACACAGTTTACCCTAAAGATGCATGAACAAAAGATTATTCAGTTCAAGAATTGAACCAAAAAGCTGAGAAGGGGAAATAAGTTCAGAGCAATCTGAAATGGAACATTTTGAGGACATTTTTGAAGGCAGAGGTTGGGTTTTGTTGGGTTTTTGTCATATTTATTTATTTGTTGGGTTTTTCTTTTTAATTGAGATCAATTTTTGAACAAAAAAGGCCACTTTTGTAGCATTTAAGTCTTTGAAAACAGAAGACTAAAAAAAAAAATTAGCTTTGTTCACAAAATGCTGAAATGAAACATTTTGAGTTTTCTGAAATAAAAGAATTTATATGAAAATGTGGAAATGGCATGTTGCAAATGTTTCAGCTGTCCTCTCTTTTTTCAGCAAATTCAACCACTCAAGTGGCAAAAAGCTTGCATTTCTTCTCCTACGCCCTGGAGCAGCTCCACTTTTAATGAAATAGAATGGATAACAAAAGTTTTACTCACTTCTCTTATCTGGGAAGTTTCTCAATCTGGGAAGGAAAGCATCACCATCCATGGGAATATCCTGACCTCACTGTTTACGCACAGAGTTGAGGGTTTGCATATATATCTATATGTATATGTGTATGCTAAGGACCAAATTCCCTTTCAAATTAAGGCCACAGTTCTTGAACAGTGATTCTTCCCAGAGAAATAGTCTGACATGGATTCTGAGTCCAGAGATACCATCCAAGTTTGGGGTGGACCTGTAACCTAATTTAACTACTTAACCTAATTTAACTGCTCGTGAGAGGTAGTTGACTCTGGTGCAAAAATGAAAAAACAACTTTGTTTTCCAAATTCTGTTAAGAAATGGAAATGCTTTAACTTTAGAGTACAGGCCTAAGGCAACTGCATCCCATATAAAATAACTTTGTGAAAATTAAGCCAATCAGATGAGTGAATAATCAAAGATTTCACAGGTGTTCTCTTTTGCTGTCTCTTGAGCCCAAATTCATCCTCAGTAATTTACGGCACTTACCTGCAGCAGCTCAGGTAAGTTAGGTGTGGGGAGAATCTAACTCTCCAATCTCTTCTTTGGAGTTGCTGTCTGTTGCAGTAAAAAAATTATATATATTTATATAAATGTATGTATATGCTTTCATCTTGAAGGAGGTGAACTCCATGGTGTTATGCGCTGGTATCATCCGGTTATGTGAGAGACCATGGTCTAAATCCATACTTCACATCAC
Source organism: Tauraco erythrolophus (assembly GCF_009769465.1). Lineage (NCBI taxonomy): Eukaryota > Metazoa > Chordata > Aves > Musophagiformes > Musophagidae > Tauraco > Tauraco erythrolophus. The sequence continues at coordinate 26,458,153 of NC_141474.1, read as the reverse complement.
TAGTAAGAGGCCCTATAAGCAATGCTGGGGTGGGTTAGAATTTCTGCCTGGTTTTCTGTTCTCCTTTTGTTTACTGCTGTCCCAAGAGCTTTGAAAATCTGAGTTTCATCCTAGCATGGAAGAGAAAAAAAACTGTAAAACTTCTTGTGGGATAGGACGTTCTGGTGCCTGTCTTGTGGGTGTGCAGGACTGCTCTTTCCGAGAGATGTGTAAGGAAAAAAAAAGCAAGAAGCAGATGTCTCTGTGGCCTGTGGCAAGGGGAGCAAGGATGCGTGCGAGGGACTGACGAATTCCTGCCTTGACAAAGACTCCCAAACTGGAATTTATGAGAATCCGTCTGTAATGAAATGCTCTTTACTTAGTGTCTGGCTGTCATCCGGGTGCATCCCAAGAACGGTGGCATAAGGATAAAGCTGCCACATCACGCATTCCTTGCTATCACCACAGCTTCTCTCTCGATGAAACAAAATCTTTCCTTGTCTGACAGTTCTGAAAATTAAACAAGAAAACCTCAGCGACGTTGCTGTACTTGGAAGCGCGTGCAAAGCGTGGCAGTCTTCTGAGCAAAACTTTTCCGTTGCCCGCGCTAAAAAGACAAGATGCAAATAACAAATTGGCAAACTTGCATTTCAGAAGATTCTGCGCGTATCTTGAGGGAACAGAAACATTAACACAAGATTGCTGGAAAAACAGATCGAGGATTTAGTTCCATGGAAGATGTGTATGGTCAGCAAAGGCAAGTCCTCTCTCATGAGCTAAAGCAAAGGCAAACTCCAGAAGCCCAGGGAAGGTTTGATGGGGCTCACCCCAAGCATTATTAGCATTGCTCTGGCAGGGTCAGTGGGCAGAGGCATGAGTGGGGTTTGCCCTGCGTGGTGCTCCCCTCAGACAGTTGTCCATGAATTGGTGGTTGGGAAGATCCCAGTTGGTGGTGCAAGGTGTAGCATTAACACCACGCAGCCTACACGGGTGGGGCAGGGAGAAAGGCATGGCCAGACTGCCAGGTGGCTTGAAGTTGAATGAAAGTAGGACCTGGGCAATTTTAAGCCTGGGAATTATGAAAAGAAGCTATTACAGGACTTCATGATGTTAATGTCATTTTTCTGACCAGATAACCCTAGCAAATCCCAACGATGAGTCAATTTTCTATTGTCAGTGCCAGCACAGAGCGACACTAGAGACCACAAGGCAGAGAGAGAAATGCTGAGACAGCCGAATGGAGCCTACAGCCCAGCCTAAACTACTTGTGTGTTTTGTTTTGTTCTTTTAATTCTTAAAAAGAATTAGAAAAGGATGGCAGATTTCACCAGAAGTGAACCAAAACCACAAGGGTCTTTGTCTGTGGATTAAGTGTTTTCAAGAACTAGCAAGAATAAATGTTTTCCTGTTTTCACCGTTTTCTGTACCTTAGGACCAAGCCACATAGGGTATTTGCTGAGACTCCCAACTTTTCTTATTTAGACTCTGTTATTTTAATGAGAACTTGTTTTGCAGAACTGTGCATCCCAGGGAAGGAAATTAAGGTCAGAGATGAGAAAAACCCACCTAAGGGCCTGAAATACTTTCAGTTTCTCAAAGACCACCCTGTGTGGGAATGATAGATTTAAAAATGGGTGGAACCTCTAAGCCTGGAGTTGTATCAAGTTATTCATGAGAAATCTCTGAGATCTTCGTGTGGACCAAGATATTTGGGTGGTACTTTCTCACTCTTTCTTCAGAAGAGGCACTGTGGCCTCACAAACACAAAACTAGCCCTGCTTCTTCTCTGGCTTTAAAAATAACTGTGTATCTTGAAAAGCTGTCTCAGCAACAGTGAAGGAGTGGGGAAAAAAAGTGTATTATATCCCCATGGTTTCATACAATGCGGCTGTGCTAACAGAGTGCGTTGAGACTGAGACCAAAGGAAAGGCACAAAATAGTCCATGAAATTATCAGTTGAATCTAACAGTAAAGCTTCATGCAATGGAGAGATCTGTTGTCCAGGTATCCTATTGCAGATGGGAGAGTTTTGTCTTTTTTTTTTTTTTTTTAAGACGGAAAAAAGTCCAGAATATTAATAAATTCAAGTCCTTTGTATTAATAAAATTTTTACTGAAATCAATGGGAAAGTTGTCTTCTGATAGGAAGTCTACCTTACTTGGAATTAAAATCTTTAAATATTCTTAAATTATATTTGGATTAAATATCCATATTCTATGGGATTAAAAGTTTTAATTTTATTTCTGATTGAATGTTTGTAGGATGATGATCAGATTTGAAAACAACCGGGTCTCTAGACTTACTAAATCAGTTTAAAAAAATTTAAAAATTCAATATTTTGAAAGAAGCAAGCATGCGTCAACATTCAGCCTTCAACAGTCCCTCCTAGGTCTTGGGGTAATTATTAGCAGTACAGAAATAATGGAACGAGTATTGACCAAATGTGATATGCAGTTGCCACAGTAGAGCTATTCCCCTTGCGTCGACTCTAAAGTACAAGTGGTTGGTTTACAACTCTCTTTAGGTTACAACATTTTAACATTTCTTCAGTGTTTATTTATTCTCTTCCCAAAGAATGTTCTGAAATATCGAGTTTACAACCTGTGGCTCATGTGATGGTAGTGGAAACAATTAAGCTAGAAGCTTTCAAAGCCACCACTGGGATTTTGATGCCCAAACTCATTAATTTTAATAAGAAGTGAGCTGCCAGTCGTCTTAAGTGGTTTCTAAAATCTCAACCTATAAAAACACCTCTCTACTGGTTCCAGTTTACTAGGAGCTCAGAGCAAGGTAAACACGTGTAACAAAATAGTAGGTGTTAAAAGGTGGAAAGTATGTGTTCAGATGTCTCTAAGACCATACAAGGAACCAAACGGTGGCCCCAGTCTTGAGCTGGCAGATGTGGGCTGACATGGGGGCTGCTCCTGCCTTCAGCATCTCAGGGAATTACTGACTGATTGGAGCATGAGGCACAGTTTCTTTGGCAAGGAGAAGAAAGTCAATGAAAATCTTGGCAACAGCTCAGTTCCAATCTGATGATCACATTGTTTGTCTACTTTGGGCTCTCACATCTGCTCCATGCTCTTGCCTTCTTAACATGTTTCTGCTCACCACAGCCTTCTGACCAGGGTAGTGCTCTTCTCCCCAGTGATGAATGGCTGAGTTGCTGTTGCAGGAAGACCTGGGTGAATTCACACCACACACGGAAGAGCAGAAGTATCCAGAGCAGTAGCAGAATGTGTCTTTGGGCAGTATCAACCAACTTGTATTTCCATTACTTCAGTGTAAGTGCAGCAAGCAATGAGGCCAGGGCTTTCTTGCCACCCATTGCTGCCTGCTGCTATTGCAGTTACCCACATGGTGTTTGTAGGTGCTTGGTCCAGGTCGTTCCTACCTGCCTAACTCATCTTATCGAAGTTCACACTGTGTTATTTTCCAAGCTGCTAAATGGCTGCGTTTGCATGTGGATACTTCACTGATCCACCATCATGGTTGGACAAAAATTAAGAATTGTCTGCTGTGGCCTGAGGGACCCACCCAATGCAAACCTGAGAGCCTTTCCTTTTACATGCGTCTGGAGATGGCTTTACTTCAGCCTGTGAGTCTTGAAGGCTTTGGAGAGCACAGAGATCTCTCAAAGAAAGTTGCTGAGCTGGTGAAAACTCATCCTCAACATAAATCATGTAAGAACATCTTTACAGGGGAAAAGTCCAGAACCAGTAGGTATCTCTGTGATGTAAAATAGAACATGGAGTGAATATGAATGAGTTTGAAAAAAGACTCCCAGAGAGTGTGAATGCTTGGAAAAACAGATGAAATATGGTATTTTCATGTGTCTTTTATTGATGAAACCTTGGAGAATTTTAGAATCAGTTTCAACAAGTGTCTGTCCTTTCTGAATCTGTCATATGATCTCTGAAGAGCTTCATTAACATTGGCTATGAGTGACAAAGTTACTGTAGATTTTGCCAGTGAGTCTCCTAGTAGCAACAATTAATTCTCAGTAGCTATTGGAAGGACCTTTGGGTGAAACATGATGCGGTGGAAATAGAGATGACCGTCTTGACTGCGATTGTAATGGACTTTAAAAATATCAAAAAGAAAAAAAGCTGCCATTAGTAGTAGATGTGACTTTTTTGGAAGAGAACAAAGTGTTCCATAAATGAAACATGTGGTTTCACTTGCAGCACATTTTGTACATTGTCACCAATGAAGTTTAGGATTTTTTATTACTTTTTCATTAAAATGTCTTACTGGTTTCACTCAGGAGGCAAAACTTTTCACGTGGCTTTAATTGTTTCTGTCATAAAAGTCATAGCATCCATGTAATAGAAATAGTTTTGCAGACCACAGCTTCATATTGCCTATTAATTCTCTTCCATTTTCTGTACCTACAATTCATTGGGCCATCCCAGAGACAGAAAAAGTTCCTCTCTTGCAATTAAGACCAAACAGGAACTTCTGCTGAAGTTAGGAGAAAAAAAAAAAAAATCACTTTGTGTCACTACTGGTTTGTTAGATTTTTGTTTTAGATATCTTAGTTCACAAATGTAAGTTGACATGGCCGCGTATCAAAGGAGAGAGTTTGTATTGACTTTTTTCCAAAATTAGCAAAACTCTAGAAGATGAAAATGATAAAAGGCCTTTTTCTGCACAGTTCCAGTCAGATGCAAGAAATGGTAATATTTCAAAAAGGAGTGAAGAGCTCTGACACTATGGTTTCAAGGTGGCTTTGGGCAGGTCGTTTTCCCCCTCTTTTGCTTCATTTCTCCATTATACAAAACCTGCTGGAGTTCAGGTCTCCCACTTCCCATCCCAGCAGCCTCGCCGTTAGACCATGCTTCTGTCATCAGTCTGGGCTTCCCTGTCACCACTCCTAACTCGGATCAAGAAGCATAATTATTGTTACAATACAATGACTTGTTTTCCGCAGATTATATCCAAAGTTGAAAAAAAAAAAAAAAGAAGGGAACTAGAGTTACATCATTAATTTAAGATCAGCTTCTGTTAAAGTGTCTATTTTCCTCAGAGAGAGTCACGCTTTTGCCATTTAACCTTCAGCTCAGCAAATGCGGTGACATTGGCCCCTACCTCAGTCTCTAAAGCCTGTAAGAAGTAATTAAAATGCCAGAACACAGCAATAGCATATCAAACTGCCTTTTCCCCTTTTTTCAGGTTTGCGTTTATTTGAAATCTTCCTAGGAAATGCCACTGCTGTCTTTAGTTGCTGCCTCAGACCAAAAGCCTTTCTCCTTGTACAGCTCAGCAGCTACAGCACCCACCAAGTAGCGTACTCCTCCGCTTTCACTTTTCTTAGCACAATCCCTCACTTATTCATCAAATGTTTAAATGTTGTGTTTTGCAGTTCAAGGATGACAAAGACAAGCCCAGCCTTGGAAGGGTCCTCAGCAACAGCCCTGCCCGCTGTCCAGCTTTCTGAGCAGGTCCCACTGACGTCTCCTTCCCTGAAGCCCCTGCAGATGGACGAAGAAGACAGCCTGTCTCCTCACCTCCTGTTGCCAGATAGCATCAGCCAGCTGGAAGAGTTTGGCAGGCAGAAGAAATGGCACAAGAAGCAGCACAAACACCATCGCCAGAGGCAGTTCAATGACCTCTGGGTTCGGATAGAAGACAGGTGAGTCATAACTTTTATGGTCCCTGTCCCCTTCCTGCTGTTTCCTAACTAGTTGCTCTTTACAGATCCTGGTTCTTGTTGATTATACCATAAGGAGGGCTGGAGAAAGGCTAAACGGGCAAGACAGGGAGTGACGTGATGTTTTTGGAGCCTAATGAAGAATTAGGAGGAAGGCTCATAGGCATGTTTGATCTAGAAAAGAGAAAAAAAGCTAATGCTTAGAATATTTAAAATATGCAGAAACAAAGACTTGTCAGAGTAAAACCTGGAAAAAATGACAATGGAAAATATTCCGTGTTTGCCCTCTTTCTTCCAATAATTGTTTTCCAATCTTTACTGTCAGTTTTCAGCCCAAAGACTCGCCTGGTTTCCAACCATGCAGAATATTCCTGGGAGTTTTGAAGATTCTGACATATCTTTCAATCTTCTTAACTATGTTCTGGGGCTAAAATGTTTTAACATCTCAGACTGCATTGAAAACAGCAAGCTGAAGCAAAATGAAGTACTTAACTAAGGCCTCTATACGAAGAGAGTGGAGCTGGGCACATTTCCGTGGCCATTCCAGTCTTGATCTGAGGTTAAAAACTCCCATTCAGTGTTTGAATAAGAGCCTTCCTGTTTGGCCAGGGTGTCTCGATGTGTTCTTTTAGGATTCCTGGGCAATTTATTCTCCCACCGCTAAAATTGGGAAAGCTCTTAGTGCCTTTATCCAGGCCAAGTCGTGGACAGGTACACAGACACAATGTTTATAATCTCCTAACAAGTAAAAGGAATAAAATAACCTGTTGGCAACTGGCTGCTCGCCTATACATGTAATGATTTTCTTTGAGCATTACTCTTATTCCCCTTTTCATAGCACCTGAATTCCTTGCAAGTGAAATGACTCAAGAGTCTCTCAGAAGCTTCTCCCTTTTCTAAGGAAAAAACTTCACGTATTTGTGTTTTGGGAATTTTTATTATTATTATTCATTCTTTTTAATGGAGCGGTTGCCTCATTTTTTTGATAGTTTATTGTATTCTCAGGGTGAGTGATGTAAGGGTTGTTGTTAAGGTGATACCTACCAGTCTTAACGTAGTAAGGTTATTTCTGAGGTTAATGCCAGCTTTGGTAAGGAGGATTCGTGTGTTTTGTTCTCCAAGTGTGTTAAGTGATTGGATCCTCTCTGCAGAGGATGTTTAAGCATGAACTAAGAGACATTTGATTCAACATAGTCGATCGCCTCAAGGACAAGGGACTTTTCTTTCTTTCTTCTGCCTGGGGGCTGCCACGTTGTGGTGTCCCATGATGACCCAGCATTTCACAAGGGTGTCTGGTCCAGGTCAGCATATGTGTCATACAAGTGAGGTGCTTAAAATAGATCTGGTGGCAGCCTGACAGGCACAATCCCCCTGCTCCCATCCTATCTATCCAGAAAGGATATTGGATATTGGGCCTGATAACAGCTGTGGAAATGTGCAGCTGGGGCTTAAAGCAGTGGTGCTTGCATAGCTTTGGCAGACTTCTTTGCCTTTTGCTGTTTTTGTTTCAGTAAGAAATGTTCCCCAGGTGAGAGTTAAATTATTCGCTCTGTGCTCCTGTGAGAGTTCATCTGAATCAAAACCTTTTATCCCTCTACTTCCATTTCATAAGGATGGAGATTGGGATGAGGAAATGTAAGTTTCCACTCCCACCACGCTGGTGATGAACCAGACGCTGTGTGTCGCCTGCCTTGCTGAAAGATCCCAGGGAGATATTAGGGGGAGATCACAGCCCTAGAAATGAGGAAAGGCTGGAAGAAGGGAAGTCTGACTTAGTGCTTTCAGATGGTTTTAGTGCTTCTAGAGTTCTGGAGTAACTTCTGGTGTTTTCCTGGAAACGAAACAAAACAAAAAATACAAACAGTTCAGCTAAATCAGAGATTCACAACCAGCTCTGATTTCCGCATAAATTGGATGGGGTCTCAACTTTCATAAACCAGCTGCTGCTTATTGTGCTTTTGGCAGTTGGGTTTCATCAGCATTAATTGCAAGCTGGACCTTGCACAAGGCAATAAACAGCGAGTTCTCTCTAACTGATTCCTTTCTGATTGGCAAGAAAAGAGCAGAAATGTGTGCCTGTCACCAGACTTCATAGCGTGATCGGTCTTGGGAGGAAACAGCTAAGATGGCTGAAAATATGGGCAATGGAGTGTTATCTGTGCAGGAAGCATGTGAACTTACGTTGTGTTGCCTCAACAATGTTCACCAGCACTCAACAGTGAGACTGTTAGCACTCAGTTTTGGAGGATAATCGGTGTACTAGAAGTTCACACTCTGGCCTGTCCCATAGACCCTTTGTGCATTTGCATATACTTAAATTGGAGCCCCTCCGTGTTCTATGTGAACTGAAGTCTCTGCATATAGTATTACCTTGAGCTATGGCCTCATATTTCTGAATGGTTCTTGTTCCAGTTTGAGTTTCCTAACTCACCTGTTGTCACCTAAAACTTGACTTGTTCACCTTTGAGACGAAGTAGAGGGATTTAGGTCATTGTTGTGGCTTTTGGGTGAAAGCCACATGAAACTCATTGTTTCCATGTGATATCTCCAGAATTCAGATGTTTGAGCTGCCTATCAACCTGAAAAGTCAGAGAGAGATATACAGGTGGAGGACAAATCCAGGCAAATTTAAACCAGATTACTGATTCTTGTATGAACGTCATTGAACTGTCAAATGACTGTGGTTCTAACAGCTCTTTTCCAAATCTTTATTGACTGTAGGTTAGAGGACTTTATGAGCCATGAGTTGCAGGGCTTTTAGGGACTATGCATTTCTAGGCTATCTCATACACTTCCATGGAAATCTTGGGGTGTTTTTTTAAGCTACCAACACAGAAACAAAGGAAATGAACACAGGAGAACAATCTTAAAGGAACATCAAAGGTCTGACTTCAACCTATAAAAGCCAGGAAATCCGTAATTAATGGTTCCACTAAGACTTCAGGTCACACAGTCGTTCTGGTCTGATCTGAGGTTATAGCTACAATCTGAAATGGCCTCGTGAAAAATGAGTCATCATTTAATGTCACACATCATTATTAGTATTTACTTTCACTTATACCTTGGAGATCGTCCTTTCCTTTTTCTTCTGTCTTAACAGCTGAGGCATTTGAGTTGACAGCCCTGAGCGGATGATGTTTAGATTTGTGTGTTGGGGGGTTAGTACCGCTGTGGAGGATGAGAAAGCTTCTGCTCTGTCTTCTCCCTGTCTTTGACAGAGCTAAGATTTGCTGGTCTCCAGGGTAATCGGCTACACTGAAGGCTATTAAAAAATAAAAAATGCTGATGAAATGTGTGGTTTCCTCTCCCTTCTGCCTCCTTCCCCCAAAATCTAAACAGAATGAAAAAGTCCTGCCTGGCTGCAGTTTGTGTTTGAAGTTGTTCATCAAGAATCAAAACTAAATGGAGATTTCGAATAGTGGGATTTTTTTCTTTAACTACTTGATTTTGCAGAAATGTGCAGCTCTGAAGTCTGCCTTTGGGAGGAATTTGAACTTAAACCAAACTTAAACCCTAGCTAGCTCCTTTAGCCAAAAGCCAGCTGGGGCAGCAGGGAGCGGAGGCAAAACTCCTGGGCTGGAAGGCTGCAGTCTGGCATACAGTGTGTTATTGTTCCTGTTGACACTGTGTTAGCTAAGCTTCCCCTTGTAATATATATAATTAATTACAGATCATTCACTAGCTCTTCACAATGAGCTCTTCAGTAAATTGAAAGAATAAAGAAATGTCTGTGACGTTTCAGAGAAGTCAGTGAAGGCCAGATCAGGATCACACCTTCGTTCTAGCAGGCAAACAGTTTAAGGCTATAAAGAAAACCCACCCAAGACAACAGAGAACCTCTTCCAGCTGGTCCAGAGGAGCGTTACAGCTCCTGGGGAAAAGGGAGAGATGGAGGGTAGTTAGTAGCTGGCAGGGTGTTTTGGGAGGTGTGAAGTTTGGAAGGAGCAATGGCAGCTGGGAGGTGGGAAAGAGAGAAATACAGTGGTGAGAAGAAAGAATTAGAGAGGATGTTAGGGGTGAATTCAGAGGTTTGTTCCTACTGCCGAGGAGATCTGGGTGAAGATAGGGTTTGGGAAAACACTGAGGACACACTGATGCTTTGCTTGCACAGGAAAGAAATGAAAGGAAGAGAATTGTTATCAGAAGAGAAGAGAAGAAATTCTTGTCCCAAATGTAAGCTCAGCCCTGCAAAACCTGCCATTAGTGGGAAATGAAATGAATTCCCCCTGTAATTGGAAATGGCACTTCTCTGATAGCCTAGTGCTGACTATTCAACCCCAGGTGAATGCAATAACATCACAAATATCAATTTCTTTTGGAAGCAACAGTTATTTTAGGCCAAAAAAAAAAAAAGTTATGCCAGTGATGGATGAAGGGAGACAATGTATAATAAACTTCACTAAGTGCGCCTGTACAGAGGGAACCTTATCAGTTTGGATGGAATTTAAGCACTTAGCCTGTTATCCTTTCTTTCAAGACAATGCAGTGATAGAAAACAGAACTCTGTCAACTCAGACAAACTTTTAATTTCACTTAACTGCATCTGAAAGGTAAATTTCAGTAAATGAATCCAAATTGCTTCCTTTTCACAACACACGGTGCTGAAATACAGTACTTAACTTCATTAAAGAAAAGGCTGCTTTTCTTTAGAGGAGACCTAGACACTTTTGAAGTCTAACAGGTAAATTGTGGTCAGATGATTTCCCTCCATATGGTAGCTTTGAGCTTGAAACTTCCATCACTGGGGCCTTGTTTGTTTAAATTACTCTATCCACCTCCCTGGTAAGGATACTGCTCGGAGAGTGAATACCTACTGATGCTCATGGGGAGGGGGGATCACTCCCTCCTCCAGCCTGTCTCCGTTCAGCCGAGTAAGCTGTTGTCACCATTGCATTTATTTGCCCTGTGTTCAACTGAGGATGAGGATGCAGCTTCAGGACCTTTCTAACTTGTTATAGAGAACCTGACTCCCAAAGGGATCGCTCCAGCAGCCAGAAACAGCGGGAGCATAGGTGCGTTGGAGTCCCACCTTCTCTCCCTTGCCAGAACTCGTTGCTGTTTGGGGCTCAACTGTGTTGTGTGGCCCCTTGGCTTTCTTCCAGCACTTCTGTCTACCATTTCCTTCACTGTTCTCCCAGCAGGATTTCCTTTTCAGGAAATTTTCTTGATCACAGTCTCTATCAGTGACTGCCTCCAGTCTTCGTGGCATGGCATACAAATATCTACTCATTAGAAAAATCTCATGGTTTGACAGCTTGAGTACAAGACCCTTCTGTCACGCTGAGTGGTCTCAAAAAACCTCCTGGGCAAATGTTCCCTCCTGGTTCCTCAGTGGAAGCTGAACCTTTGCATCTTGAACTGGCCTGAAATCTGCTCTGTTTGCCACTTTTTATGAACTCTGATGGATATACAGTGGTCAGAAGATGACATATTAGGCAGTGAAGCAGCGCATCAGATGGTCCTTCTCTCTCCCCACATTGCACGTCTCTCTCGAACATGCAGTCTTGCTTCTGCGAAGAAGTCCTCAGCTCCCCCTGAGCAGAGAGCAAAGCGTGGGGAATAGTGCGTTTTCCCCTTTTCCCCTTCTTAGTTCCTTAGCGTTTCCATTTGATCCCCCTTTAAGATGGGCAAATGGCTTGAAGCATCCTTTAAACAAGGACCGACGCTGGTGATTCTTTCATCGTGTCCTTTGCACAGCCCCAGATGCACAAGCTCTCCAGTGGAAGTAAAATAACAGCATGGAGTAACTCCGTGCAGGATAAATAAAGAGGTAAATCTCCCGACTGTAACATATGATACAGTGATGACATATCCTCCCTCCCTAGGTGGTTTTTATTGAGGCTTCCTGGATTATCAGGTTGGTCAGAGTGCACAGAACATATTAATTAAAGCTGTGAAACTTGGGCTCAGCACACAACTCTCTTGTGCATCGCGGTAACGGATGGGAAGTCCTGACATTCGTGTCCAGAGCTCTAGCATCTCCATGCTAATAGACTCTCCCTGTCAGCTGGCCATGAGTGATAACTCCTTTCCCCTTGTAAAGTCAAAGAGTTAATTTGTTGTCTTCCAGATGGGGCTGAAAAGATGTGCAGCCACACTTTCACCTGCTGCACGCGCAAAAAGATCTGTACATTTTACTTCATTCTGCTGGTTTTATACAGTTGAATGTTGCTGATGTTCTCTATAACATGCTGCCACTGTGTGATGAAACAAACATAGATAAACTTAAAAAAAATAAGTAAAAGCCTTGCATATTTACCTTCACTATTGCTTAAGTGTCACACAACCACTATGAACAATTAATGTGAAGCAGTATGCATACCCTATTTTAATGAAAGCTATAAATACCTGAAAAAAAAATCATTAAAGATAAAGAATACAGAAGTCTCTTGGAAATAGAGACATAATTTGTGTAGAGATTTCAATTTTATTTCATGAAACTAAATTCTTTATTGGTAATGCATTAGGTATTTTATTTTCGTGATGTTTAAATCCATCATGAATATTAAATCCATATTTTTAAGGCAAGCAAGTAAAAAAAATTGGAACACACAAAATGTAGGGTTTTTGAACAGTGAGGTATTTTTCAGCACTGGATATCCAAGAACACCTTCTGCTCCTTCCTCCTCAATGCTGATGAAAATTGAAAATACAATGCAGGATGTTTTATGGAACCTTTTAAGAGATTTCTCTTGCTTTCTTGTTTTCTACTTCTCCTTTGACATGTGTTGAGTAAAGATAGCCCATTATTTTATATTTGTGTCTGCCCCGGTTTGGAGTATATCTGACTTGGGCTGAACATAGCCCTGCCAGTGCAAGCTTTGTTAAGCCTCATAAGATGTGTCTGATGCAGCATGAACAAATGTATGGTTAGGATTCAGTTTCCAGAAGGAGCAGCTGCTGAGTTATGATAATGCACATCCCCACTTGTTCCACTGTTTCTCAGCCAGCACAGTCGCGTTTCCTCACCCAGAGCCAGGACTCCTCTTGATCTTGGACAACCTGTTAACTTTTCAGTCCCATGGTTCTCCATTTTCTGCTTAAATTTCCTTTTGCTCCTATACTCTTTCTACCTGCCCTTTTCAACTCCGGCTGCACGTGTCTGGCATGGGCCCTGGTGCAAGGAGTGGAAAGGGAAGCCTCCAGCATCTCCATCTTCATCCACAGACCTCTGCACCCACCTCCACCTCTCTGAGCTCACCTCGCAGGAGGCTATGATCCTGCAAACACCGCACTTCACTTTGCAGTCAGTCCATGCCAATCAAAGCATGGGCTTTTGGAGCCTACAGCCTTCAGCAGAGCCTCTTTGAGATGGGGGCATGTCTCATAGCTAGCATGTCTTTGCCATCCAGCATTACAGCAGACTGCAGTAGGCAGGAAGCATAGCTAGGCATCCTTCTTCATTTTTTTACCAGGTGATAGACCTCCTCCGTCTTATTTCATCTATTTTGCTTTTCCCACCATTTTCACACAGAGGCAGGTGTGGCCAAGGACGCTGCCAACTGGACAAGACAGTCAGCATTGGCTTCATTTATTCTTTGCTGAATTCGTGGACATGGTAAAGCAGTCCAGGCTCTTTCTGCTGATGTTTTTCCTTCTCTTGACTACTTGGCAGCTTCATGAGCAGTCTCTGTGACCAGGGCCGACACCAGAAGGACTGGGGACGTGTTGAGGGCAAACTGTTGTCTAGACACTTAAAATAATGAAGTCGTTAGCAAAACCTTTATACTTACGCATTGGATCAATTTTTTAGTTCTCAGGCAGCAGAAATGCGCTTACAGTTGGCATTAAGCTGGAGAAAAGTTGCCTGTGGTACAAATAGAGAAGCAAGTTCATTTTACCTACAGCTTGTTTTAATGTTAATATTGAGCTATCACGAGTGAACGAAGTAGACTCTCTTTAAGTCTTGAGATTCCCATGCAGAGCTACTCAGTCATAAAAATAAGGTTTCACGACTGGACCTGTAGTACAAAAAGTCTCCTCTACAGCGAGGCAAAAAAGGAGGGCACTTACTCCCCCAAAACAGTTAACACTAAATGAGTTTGACTCTCTTCTGAGGTAATGCAAGGCTTTGTCTCCAACTATTTTTAGTCTGTTCCAGCAGCGTATCCTACTGTGGTCTGGTATGCAAGAGCTTTGCTGTGAGGTTTGCAAACACTTGTATTTCTGTGTTGTGAGAACAGAGCGTTTGTGTGTTATTGGAGTGCGTGTTCCTGCGGCGACCGAAAGGAAGGGCAGAACCATGGATGTGATCCGTGCTCGTGTTTATTGTTGCCTGTGAAGAACCATGTACAGCAAATGGGCTCCGGGAGAAAGCTTGTTAGCAGATGTCATCATGGCCCTTCCAATTCATAAATATAAGCCTTGACATTTATATTTTCCATATCCAGGGCTTTCACTAGCCAGATGTTGTGAGGATTGGCTCCTTGGAGCCTTTAACTATCCTGGCATATTGTCTATCGCACAGACAAGAAATAAAACCATATTTCTGGCTCCTATCAAACAGATAAGAAGGGAAAATGAACCAAGTACCCTCAGGTGAAGGGAACTCCTCTAAATCTGAAGTGCACTTTAACACAGCTCCACAAAACTCTTTACATTCACTCAGCTGAAAAATAAGTTGTCTGGTTTAACAGGCAGAGAAAATCCAATACACAGCAGCGCTTTTCCGCTGTTGTTTGGGTTTGTGTTCCACTCGGGAGGCTGGTGCAGGGGCAGGCACTGTAAGAAGTGCTAAGTGGGCTCATGCCCAGGGGAGTTGGATTCCTTAAACGCAGAAGTGGGTGGTAAAGTACTTGCTCTCCCTAAATTGCAATTCTTGATACAGAAGCTTTTCCCTTAGCAAGTGTTGTGTGTTCCCTATGGAGGGGGTGGCCAGCTCCACAGTCAGACTGCTGACTTACAGCACTGCTCGGCTGACAAAATGTGGCTGTTTCCATCTTCTTCCTAGGTTCCACTGATGGTACAGCCAGCACTGACCCCGCAGGGAGGTTGGTCCCCCGTGCACATGAGGTTTGGAGCTGTTGGGGTCAGGAGCAAGGCGCTTCCCCACTGCTCAGGCTACAGAAGCAGCAGAGACCCATCCATGCCATGGCTGCTCCTTGACTGCACCCCTTCAGGGAGAAAAGTTGTTAGAGTCATGTCAAAAGCTGAGTTTGGGTTGAAGATGGGACCTCTGACAGGACACTGCTTGCTGCGTTAATGGCTGGCTGCCTCTGCCCCAGGGGAATGCAGATGTGGTGAAGAGATCACTGGCCATCTTACAAGCCAGCACAAACCTTCATCTCATACACTGCAACCCTAAGTTGGACTTATTGCATATATTTGAGTGACCTTTGTATCTAGCAGTGTCTAAGCCCTAAAGCAAACCTGCTGTTCCTCAAGGTAAAGCTCAAGGCGTAGCAGAGCTACATAAAATCCATAAAATGTAAAAAACTTCATCTTCCAGAGAAGGCACTCAAGTTACCGTAAAGTAAAATAAATGTCTTCAAAATTCAGTGGAAATGCAAACACACAACACTGCCAATGCTAGCCCAAAGGAAAAGGGTAAGGGATGTGGGATTTACTTCTAGTTCTGCTATTCCCCTTCTGAGCAGTGTGTTTCACACCCTGTGAAATTAAGTGAAGAAAAGTATGACAGGAATGAAGATGACATTACTGTTGTGGTGGGCAGTTGGTTTATAAGCAGGTTTAACTGGAGTTACAGTGTGGTAGCAGCTTTATCTAAGAAGACAGATTCATTGTAGAGTGAAAGGGGAGGAAATTTCATTCCCTGACTCTCGAGCAGCACAGGACCCCAAAGGGCAGCTGTGGTCTAAGTCCAGTTACTCATTGGGATGAAGGAGAAGTAGGAATTATTTAAATTCATATGGTTTTAATGCTATAAAAGCTGAGTTCCTGCAATTATGAAAATGCCAGGCCAAATTCCAATTTCACTCAGATCTCCTCTTTACAATTCCTGAATAATTTAACTGAACAAAGTAAGCCTTATACCTGGGGCCTGAGCCCAGGAGGCTGGAGGGCAAGGGAGCCGAGCCGAGTGCTTGGGAGCTGCTGGGTGTCAGGGATGCCTCACGCAGCACGGCCGTGGAGAGACGTGGTGCGGACCGTGCTCCCAAAAGCTCAGTTCTGCAGAGCTGCTGTAGGGTGCCGGTTGTGACACCCAGCAAGGAAAGCTTTTGCAGCTTTTCTGCCTTGCAGGCCAGTAAGCAGCTTGTCGTGGGCCACCAGCGGCATCTCCGGGCTTTCAAAGGGTTTGGAAGTGCTTAGGGAGAAGGAGTTTATGCCGTAACTGGTGTCGCCGTAGTTGCTTTGCAAGCAGCAGGAGGAACTCAAACCTTGTGGGCAATGCAGCAATTTAATGTCCTTGGCATTTCTGCCTGGTAGCTATGTCCTATGAACCTTTTTTTGTTTTGTTTTGAGAGTGAGTGTTGGAAAGAAGAAGCAGCCAGTGCTTTTGCTAGTGGAACAAGCTTGAATTCAATACCGCTCCAAATAACAGGTTCAAAGATCTGACCCAACCTTAATTATTCTTACTAAGAGAGACACTGGAAAAATACAAGCAGTGAGCAGGAAAGCGAGCCCAGTGAATTAGAGAGAAAAATGTGATACAGACTAAGCGGAGAGAAAAGCTGTTACCCTCAGATGGAAAAAGAACAGGGAGAAGGAAAAAGAAAATCAAAATCAAATGGAAAAATGCGGTGTATTGGACATCCACTTAAGCCAGTTTATGTGTTGGTTGTTCATTGTGTTCCTTAATACATTGCACAGGCATCTTCTTTGCTGAAATAATTGCGTGTCTTAGAGAACAGTCTTGGAGAAAATAGTTAATTTGACAGGATGTTTTAGGTATTTCCCCACTACTGCTTATTCTAAATCATTTTAAAATCTGGAGGGGAAAGTCGATATCTTTTACAGCGTGTAACAAGAAAGTGACAAGGTCAAATATATACATCTCCATGAATGTATGTGTTCCCCAAGCACATCTAAACATGCATGGTTAATTCTGTGCATCTGCAAAAAATATTTGAGCCATCGGGCCCACACAATGCCAAACAAACACTGGAGTTCACATAGGAAAGGGCAGACTGAGTCACCCTGGGTCTGGTTAATCGAAAGGTTGAGCCCAAGACATAAAATGTGGATTATGATTTTGACCACCCCAAAAATGCAAATTGTTTTTCATGTGGAGCTGTATTGTTGAGAGCAGGCAGTTTGGAAAATACAGACAAAAGAGAGAGATTCTGCTCCTGCTTGGGATTTGGTTCGAAACCATGTGATCACAGCACCATCAATTGAACTCTTCGCATCTTGTATATCAGCAGGTTGCCCAAAAATTTTCACAGTTGCATCACCGGCAAGATTTTTACAATACTAAGCCCATCTGCATATGCACCCTTGATGTTCTTGCTTACTTTGGCTGTAAAAACTGCCATCATTATCCGTCCAAGGACCAGTGAAACAAGCACTTGGTTATTTGAGCCGTGATGATGAGTGCCTTAATTGCGCATACAAATCAGGTACACAGCCAGATGTGTGCAGTGGGTGGGGGTGAGTCTGTGGATGTTTTTCAGCCCACATCACTATTTAAACTATCATGAACACGTCCTGGCTCAGATGTCAGTGCAGAACTGGTGAAACAAAGGGCTCTGAGCTATTCCCTCTGAGCAAAGGCCAGGCTCTGGGTAAAACTGGGATGCATTATCCCGGCTCTGTGATTACCTCGTCCCAGTGCAGAATCACGGGAGGATATTCTTAGGATATTAGAGAATCATCAAAGCATTTCTTAGAAGGGCAAAGGAAAGAGCTAATGTTGTCATCTCCTGCCTCAGGACCACCCAGACACTCTACAACAAATCATGGGTCTTCAGCTACAGTATCTTGAATTATTGTTCACAGGGATTTTAAAGAATTTCATTTCTTTGGGTTTTTTCCTCTTTTCTTTCCTTTTTTTTTTCTTTTTTTTAAAAGGATGACATGTAGTTTCCTGATGGGCTGGTTTTAATAAGGTCGAAATCTTTGTTGTTGCCAAATCAGAGAGGAATATAACATCTTTAAGTCATTAGATGGGAACAGGGTAATTACTCAGAGGGTGTGCTTCAAAGGTTATTGGTTTTTACAACATTCTGTGTTTTTACACCATTCTGCAGTTGTCTGGAAAGCAGCGGTGGGCCTGATGCTGCCACTGCCACATGCGTGGGTGCAGGATTTGTATTTGCAGGGTTTTCCTGAAGGACTTCAGGGTAGGAGGTTGAAAAAGGCCATACCCAGTCTGCTCTGGGGATGGGGGAAAGCCAAACCTGACTGCAAGGTGCAGGAAACTTTCGCATGCACTGAAAATTTACTTCAGATAAGGGTCCTTGGGCTGTGCTGGAGTTGTCTCTCACCTGCTGCTTCCCTACCTGCTAGATGCATCCTCATGTCCACCTTCGCATCATTGTGTCCCCATGCGTGGGGGACCTTCAGGCTACATTGCTGTGACAGAAAACTCCTTTCCTCCTCTTTCCCCTGTCTCTGATGCAGCAATCCCCTCTGCCCCCATCCCTTCCTGCCCCATCCCCGTCCCCTCCTCTGACGCCACAGCAGATGATACACTTTGCCTTGACAACACAACCCACCTATGGCTTTAGGATGCCCCTGTAGCGCTCAGCCTCGCTGCAGGTCAGTGTCACTCCAGGGCTGAAATTGTCATCATGGAGGTATTTTGCAGGTGGCCTGGGCAACCGGGACCTGCAACTCACAGCGAGAGCATGTGAAACGCTTCAGGTTGGGTTAACACCGGTGGTGTCATGCTCACACTTCAAGGTCTTGACTCAGATCAGAGTCAGGGGAGTAATAGAAGTGATTTAACAAGGTTTTGATGGTTCCTTGGTGGGTGACATGAGGATAAAGACCAAATCTCCTGGCATCCAGCCCATGGCCCATCCAGAGGGGGTCTAAACTGCACCAAAAGCATTTGAGCTGCATTTCAGCATTGAGTCTCCTCCTGCTTATACCACCGGGACCTCCCTGGAGCCCCTGATACGAGTGAGCCACCCTCTCCTCCTTCATGTCAAAGCTGAAAGCCAAGAGCTTAAAGAGGGGACAGCAGGCTGAAGCCCTGCTGTGCCCGTTGTTGGGAGCATCTATAGTACTGCAGAGGGGATCTGCCTTCCTGCCAGCTGATGCTTTTCGTGCTGCAGAATCAGCAGTTTTCTCCACCCTGCAGCCCCATCCCAGTTTAGGAAAGCCTTCACTGGGGCTAGAGCTTGGCTGGGGTTCAGGAGACCTGAATTCCAGAGATGGAGATCTTCAGAAGCAGCTCATCTTGCCTACCTTAGAGACATGTCTTCGGGGCAAAAAGATTGTCCTCTGGAGACATCTTGTTCACCACAAACTGTAGTGGGAACACAGCTGAATAGCTCCAACCACAAGCCTGCATCTGACAGCTGCAATTAATCCCACCCTTTA
The DNA here is from genome assembly GCF_009769465.1 of Tauraco erythrolophus. NCBI lineage: Eukaryota > Metazoa > Chordata > Aves > Musophagiformes > Musophagidae > Tauraco > Tauraco erythrolophus. Next base: position 26,439,072 of record NC_141474.1, on the reverse strand, counting down.
AATCCTATTAAAGGCCAGAGCACCTGAAGGAGCGCTCATGACTCTCCTTGATGGCACCTTCAGCAAGTGCTGCTGACAGCCTGTCTTCCGCGTTCAGGAGGTGAATGTGTCTCATTGCTTCCCTTCGTCCCCCTACGCATCTCATCCTTGTGTGCAGTGTCCTGCTGCCCACCACCACCCTTCTTGCGCTTCAGCACGTGGTGACAGCGGTGGCTTGGGGTCCTGGCATGCTTGTTCACAGCTTTCTGTCCTTTCAGAGCCATTGCCTGGTGAAACTTGTGCTTCCCTTTCCCTCTTTTTGTCAATACACTCTTCTTTTCCTAGAGATAAGCCATGGCAGACACGGTCCTAATAAAAAGCAGGGCTGGGGAATAGACCTCTATCAGCAGACGGGCACTGCCCTCTGCCTCTGCACGGGGGTCAGAGGCCCACAAGTGCCCCTTTCAAGGAGAGGAATTGCTCACTGTCAGTCTCCAGAGGAGTTAGGGCATTGAAATAAAGCTGGATCAGAGCTTGACGTTCCACTCAGGTGGAAGGATGGTTCCCATTCAAGTCTCCTCAGAAGGAGAGCTCAGATGGACAGCGACGGGTTGTCGAAATGCTCCTGATGCTGTTGCCTGACCCCTCTGTGGATGGTGTGGCTGCAGCTCCCTTCCTGCGACTCTGTGGCTGTGCTGCTCGCTGAGAGGGTGGATGCTTGCAGCATGGAAAACGGCCAAAGATCTGGGCTCCCAGTAACTCTCGGGTAAAGGGAAAAGAGTAGAGATAAGGCTCTTCTTTGGCTCATTCCCTGTCTTCTCTCTTGGCCACAAACCGGTGTGTGATATTGCTTACTCATTCAGACATGCAAAGGCGGTTTACTACACTACTGCAAATAAGTAGTGGCCTCCTTGGACCAAAACTGGATTCCTTAATCAGATCCAGGTTGGGTTATTTTTTTTTTTAATGAACTGAACCTTGCAAAAGCATGAGCCTCTTGGCCTTGATCCCACAAAGGGCTTTAGAACGCGCTGAGTTGTAGGTATGTGAATACTAGCCTTGCTGGAGCACTTGTGTGCTTGCAGTGCTTAGTGTCCTGCTAGCCTGGGACCAGGAGACTCAGCATCCTGCAGAATTTATTCCTCAGGCTGCAAGAACAGTGTCCATAAGGAAGGTAGTGATGAAAGGATAGATGAAGCTTGGGGGGAATGGAGCCTGTGTTGATCTAAAGAGTCCCTTCCAGAAACACATCAAATACTAATATGAAGATTTCAGGACACAGGGACTTCACATTCCCTTTAAAAGGTTACTCTAGTGGTCTTCACAGATAACTCCTTGTGACTTATTTCTAGTGTGTGTTTTTTTCTAGTGTGAATTTTTTTCCCCCAGTGTACTCTTTTTTTTTCCTTTTGGTTGAGCACTGATTCTTTTATTTCAAATGTGGGGTCAGACTTCTTGCCAGCCAGCTTGTTTGCATACTGCAACAGGTTGGTCCCAGTGCTTTAGGCAGATGTGTTTTTCAAATCTTGATTAATAAATTTTGGTGAATAAATAGGTCTGGTTAGTTCCAAGAATAATTGTCTTCACTAGCAGAACATTATTTCTGATCACCAGAAAAATAATGTGATCAACTCCTTTCACATCTGTTCATTAAATGAAAAGGGAAAAAAAATAGGGCAAAATCTGCTTGAAAAGAAACAGGAAGCATATGCTTAATATCACTAAAGAAAAACCTAGCCATCATAAGGTTACCATCAAATCACAAATGCAAAACAGCCATTATTGTATTTACTCAAAAATTTTCTTTCCATTTACTAGCTCTTTAGATTTTCAATTGAAACATGCATTTTTCAGGGTTCAATCTATGCTGGCGCGTTGTCTTGATAAGCTGCTTTCATCAGATGCTATTGTAAGAAAGGCTGTCTGAGTCCACATTTGTTTACATTTATTAAAAATAGTTGTCATGTGTTTATGTAGCTCCTTTGATCCAGAAAAATCCCCAAACACTTTGTAAGTTATGCTTAAAAGGGTCACTTCCTCCCTCCACCCCGAACAGAAACTGTGCTGGGACTGAGACATGGCAGCAGATTAAAAATGCATGGAAGTACCACCATAATTCAATTGGTCCTCAGCCCCTCAGGGTACTGTAAATTTTCCACCAGCTTCAGAACAGTTACTGGAGACCATACAGGCAGTTTGGACTTTGGGAGCCAAAAGCAGTGACCATCTTCCTAGTGACTGCATGTTTTTCATGCACTTTCTTGTGCTTTGAGAGTAAAGAAGCAGTAGTACCTACTGCACAAAGCATAGGACTGGCAATATCTCAGCTAGACCTACTGTTTCCAGTTTTGAGCATCCCACTCCAGAGAAGACATAGATCAACTAGGCAGAGCCAGGGGAGAGCAGAAGAAAGGATGGAGGGAGAGCACCTCAGGACTTGTGGAGAAAGACAGAAGGAGTTATTTGTTTAAAAGACAGAAGGCTGAGGTGAAAGATGGTTAAGTCTTCAAAACATGTGAAAGGCTGTGGAGAAGAGGAAAGTAATAAACTTGTCCATAGGGACAGGAGAAGTCACGAACTTGCCCTGTAGCAAGGAAGATTTGGTGAAACGTTAGGCAGTAATTCTGGACGTCAGGAATGGTGAAGTGCTGGAAGAGATGTCTGCAGAGACTCTGGAATTGCTATCATGGTAGGTTTTTTTTGAGACTGGATTAGACATAAATGTCAGGAGGGGTTTAGATCTTGTTCCTGTTTTTGGGACAGATGGACCAGGAAGTCCCTCCTGGTCCTATCTTCTGTCGTTCTGCTGTGGTGTTGCATGTGGTCAGATGAGCCCTTCTTATATGGATAAACCAAGTCACAGTGAAAATTAGTTTGTGAGCTCCTTGCAACGTCCTCGCAAGCTAAACCAGAACAGAAATTCCCCCAAAGGATTACATGTGTATTTGTTTTATTTTTCAGTTTTAAAATGCTCCCAAATCATCAAGGTGCTTCAGCATGCCCCCAGCGTAGAGGACTTGAATCATGTAATTGGATTCAGTAGGGTCTATTCACAAAGCCTGTGCCTGGGGCCTCATTTTTTGGGAAAGTTTTACACATTCTAATGATGGTAAGACAATGTATGACTAATGCACTGATTTGAAAAACTGCCCTGTTATCTGATCAAAAGTACAAGCTCATGAATACGATACCGCAGGTCATTTGGCTAAAAGATACCCGGAGTCTTCCAAATTTTTAAAACAATCCCATACACAGAAGCAAAAAATAGAGGTATGAACAGTGGAGACAGTGATTGCCTGTTCGCTGCAGCTCATGTGGAATGTTTTATGAAAGATATTTTTATCAGACACAAAAGACTGAAATACAGAATATCCTGGGCTGGCAAGAGAAGGTGTGATAATAATTTAGATGATTATCCCTCAGATCTGTGATTCATTTTTATTATTCTCTGCTGTATTCATTTCAGGAATAATCAAAACCTCCCTGAGGACAATGGAAGGTTTCCAGTTGAGTTCAGGGGACTCTGCTGCTGCTTTCATTCTTAGGGAAGGGCTGAGGGTCAGCGAGATCTTGTGTGCACGTGCAAATGTGCTCAGGGGGAGTTTGGAGAAGTCATCTCCTGACATCAGGGCCACCTCTAAGATTAGATTATTATCTAACCTGGCTGTCTAGGGCCCTCTGTGACTCCTAGGAAGAGTAAGTGCCACCTAGAGACCTGCACTGGAATGAGGTGGACCACCTTCTGGAGAGGCTTCTCTCCCCGTCCACTATAGAAACAACCTAGTTAGTTACAAATTTGGACCAGAGGTTTCACAAGGAGTTTTGTAGCATTTGGTAAAAGGAATCATTCTCTTTAAATATCTCTAAACCACCTTGGCAGTCTGCTAGAAGTAGAGTTGCATTTAAGAAAATGTCTTATATGGATAAACTGTGATTCGTTTGCTATTAGCATGCTTTGTACATGTTAATGGAAACACACTGTTCTTGTAAAGCCCTTAAGGATTTTTTTAAAACAAACGACCTCATCTAACAGTATTTATCTTAACAAGGACGCTTTTATAGAAATCTAACGTCTTGAGAACAGAAAATGACCTTGCGGACTGAGGAGAAGAGTGGTCAGAAATTCTGAGGTCTTTTGACAGGAAACTCTGGGGTTTTAAGTAAACTGTAGAGGGGTTTTCCCCAAAAAACACCCGTTTTCAAGGGACAGAAAAAAAATCAACAAAAAAAACAACAAAACACTTCTGGCAGTTGACTAGAAAGCAGAAACATCATACAGAAGCATAAAATGGTGATTTAAGGCTGCTTTAGGAATCTCTTAGATGTAGTTGGCTGATGAATGGGCTCGTGATTATTCAACAGGGTTCCTGGCCAGCCAATGTCCTCCATCGAACATCTCCCACAAGACATTCCTGAGGTGCAGAAAGACAGTTTGTGTAAGGGACATTTTAATCTTACTGAAGGATCAAGGTCATAGAATGCGTCAGGAGCAGGATACACCCAAACTGCAAGTCTGAGTGGTATTTTGGCAATGTTTTTTAAATTGGAATTGAAAACCAGACCCTCCTTACGGTTTAAAATTTAATTTAGGGCTAAATTGTATTGTTCTGTAAAGTGACAAACTAACCAAAAGATGAGTACAAGCACCTACCCATACTTACCTTAGGGAAAACTGGTACAGGAGAAAAACCCCAGAATTGTGATCCTGCTGGCAATGTTGCCAGATCTGCACACCACAGCATCACTCAACAGGATAAATGAGATCTGGATCAGAAGCTGGAGCATGACTGCATTTCTGCTGAATTACTCAGAGCGTGTAGTACCTGGTTTTATCAGAAGTATCCTTCAATGATGCTTTCTATGCACTGTGGGAAGGCCATTCATTCTTGGTGTTACATATATTACAGGAGCTTGGATAGACAGTGCCTAATCTGGTATCGTTCTTGCCAGCACTAAATTAACCAACCGCTCAAAAAAGCTGGGCGAATTTGAAACAGCAGCATTAGCTTATCCCAGATCAACTCTTTGTAGTGAGCGAGTGCGGCGGTTTTGATGCTCTAAAGCAATGTGTCTTGTACCGTCAGTTCAAGATGTAAACCAACCACTCACCATTTAGCTAAGAGCTTTCTCCAGCAAGGCTTCATTCAGAATTTTCTATTTACAGCAGTTTGTTTGTCTGGAATGAGCACCACTTCTCACTGTCAAAGACCTAATACTGGTTAGATGGATTATCTGCTCCCATGAAGTAATTCACATGTCTTTAATTCTAGACTGCCTTTTCTTTTTACTCTCATTTGTTGCACGTTAGTTAAGATCATTTCTAGCTGCAGAACAACTATCCTACCCCAGAAGATGCTGTGACAGTATGAAGGACGAGGGAAGAAATAAAATTAATTATTCCAAAACTTGAGGTGAAGGGTGATGTGCAGTGGTTATCTGTTGGATCTGATGTTGACCCCTGTTTGTGTGAACCAGCTGGGTTGGACTCTGGTCTTCTTACAGTTTGTGATTGACCCAACGCATTTGAAGAATCTGAGCTAAAAGCTATCTTGTTATTGCTTGGGCAGAAAAAGACAAAAGTGCTACTAAAAGCCTACTGAATTCTATTTCTGTGCATGAATCTGGAGCAAGGTATTGTTCTTTTTATCTGATATCATGCAAGACACAGCCTTTTTCTTCCAGGGTTGGTATCTCAGATACTATAGCTAAATATTTATAGGACTGCATAGCTTTTTACCCCATAAAAAAATTATTTGGTGGTCATTTTCGGTGTCTCCAAATCCCCTTTATGGAAGATGTAAAAAGGAACACAGGGAGTCTGCAGGTATTAGTGTCACATCTTGTTTTCAGGGGAGCTTGTCTTATTTCTCCTTGCTCCGCAGCAGAATGCCTGGTTTTTAAGTCCAGAATCCACCTTGCGCTGGTCTGCATGCTGACTTGTGCTACTTTGTGACAACTGGTGGATTATGGATCATCCAATAACGGATGCAGTGGAAGCATTTTATGAAATGGAGATTACAACTTGAAACTTCCAAATCAATGGTAAAAGGACCTTTTTGACCTTAAGTGTCATGGGAGTCATGATGAATTCCAACCTGCCCATTCAAATCAAAGTCCTAACTCAAGCTACAATCAATAAGCAATCACACCATTATTGAGGCAAATCCTCAGACAAGGAAACTTCACACTGAGTCTGGTTTTGGCATTGTGATTTGATCCAAAATGTCTTAAAGCCAGGAAAAGAAATTAAGCTGCTTGGTCTCCTGTGCTGAAGGTTATCAGATGTGCAAGGGGATCCTGGGAAATTCTTTATGGCTTATGAAACAGGGGAAGGACATGTTTTGTGACCCCACCTGGACTTAGTATCCAGTCCATGGTGAGTAAGACATGTCTCTGAGACATGACGAATTTTGAAACCCTTAGTGGCAAGAAGGTGCGTAAGAATATAAGAACAGTGTCACCCTGGGCCAGCACAAAGATGCATCTGTCGCAGTCTGTCATGCTGGCCAACAGTGTACACTTTAAAAATGGGTGCAATGAACTAGATGTATCAAGAGTGATCCTTCCTTTGGCTATATTCTACCAGCAGCTGGAAGCTGAGGGGCGTCCTGAATGAGCTGTTTCCAGACCATCACACCTACCAGCTGCTGTGGATCTCCCTGCACGTCTAACGTGTGCAAATAATAATAGCGATTGTGATTGTCATCGCTGTCGTTACTGCCACGTAGGATGATGACTCGCAAAACGGAGATAAAGCTTCTCCTGTTAATTTCCTTCTCTTGTGTTTTCTTTTAGTACCACCACGTTGCCTTCCTATATCAGGATAACCAATGGCTACATCACAGTCAAACCTCCCATTTGGATTTCAAACCGGCTGGATCAGAGACCGCGTTCGGATCGCCCATCCCAGCCTCAGCCTACAAGCTCAGCTTCAGCCAGCCTTTTATGGCCATCAATAACTTGTCCTCTCTGCATGGCCATAACTTCTTTTCTCCTGAATCTACTGCAGCCTTCCTGACCATATTAGTATCACGTGCAATCCCTTGGAATAGAGAAGAGAGATAATTTATGAACGAATTGGAGGTTATGACAACAACAATTACAAACTGGACCTTCTCAGTGAATCAGTAGTGCCTTCTAGCTGATTTTATCTCTTTGCCCAGATACATTTTGAAACTCTAAAGCTTTATTGTAACACTGACTTACATCTTCTTTTTGTAGAAGGATCTTTATTTCCCATAGTGCTATGGGGTTTTGTAAAATATACATGTTCATATAAAGAAAAAAAAGAAAAAGAAAAAATGTATTTATTCGACTGGTAAACTTATTTTTTCTTGTTGTGTATGTTAATAACATCCCTATTAATCAGTAGCGATGGTGAAACAGATAAATTAATGTTTTCTATATTTGTTTTCTAACTGACAACTCTGACACCAAATGAATGGCTTCTTTGTTTCTTTAACCCTTACTTTTTACAGAAACTGTCCAATAAGTACATTGTCTGCTGAACTTCTTTATTCTAGTTTTTTTTAATTTCGTTAGCATAGTTTACACTGAATAAAGCCGATCCTGATCTCTGTGGCCTGTGCCCATTAGAAAAATAGGTGCATTCTTAACTCAAGTCAGCTGCTACAACCTAAAATCCCACTTATTTTTATATGACTTAGTAAGTCATTAGTCGAGATAACCCTCTAAGTTCTCGTGTTGTCTTTAACTCAACTATTTAACTTCTTTGGAAATTACCAATTTCTCTCTTTGCCTTGGGATTAATTCATTAGCTAAGACAAATTAAGACACTGTTTTCTTAATAAAGTCTAGATTAATCCCACTGGAATTATTTTCTCCTCTCCCTCATCTTTTAGAAACACAAGCCTACAACCTTTCCCAGCATAAGGGAAAACAGAACTTGGTCTGTCTACAGGGTATGAAGATGTAGTATCCTGCTAATGCAGAATTTATTTGTACCAGTTGTGCTAATGCAGATGGACAACCTGGAGGGGAAAAAACATCTACAAATTTCCCTTCATCTTGCTATTATGATGCTTAGAGCTGGTATCTCCATGCTGAATTATGACTTGTCCAAAATATGTTCAAGACCACAAGAACCAAATTAACCCCTGTGTCATGCAGATGTACAGAACATCCCTCTGTTTGTAGACTACGGTATCTCTGTTGATTTAGGTGGAAAAGTTATGGCACCTTACACTCACTGAAAACTTTGCTCCCTCTCCAAGCAGCTACTTTTCATGAATGCAAAGAACAACATCTATGGGGGGAAAAAAGTCCATCTTAAATACTATAATGTTTAATAAGGCAGATTGATTTTTTTCCCCAACAAAACATGATGAAAAATCCCTCAGCATACAATAGTTTCAACCTGAAAATTAATTTTATTTAAAATATTGTTTTTCTTTCTAAATCATCTACAAACCGAAAATCCAAAATATGTGACAAAAGCATCTTAGTTAAAAAAGAAGACTCAAACCAGAAAAATACAATGCAAACTTTTCTTTATGAAAAAGCAGTGATTTTCCACCTTGAGAAAAATACCAGGTTCTCATGCTGATGATAATAATACTATTGATAAAATTCTGACTGAAAACAGTCATACCACTTTCCTACCAGCCCTCCAGCATGGTCTCCAGGACTGGAGAGATGATTCCATGCAATCTTAAAGTCTCTGCAGTGAGACGTGTTAGGATTCACTGTTTGTTTGTCATTGTACCAGTTAATTCAGGAAAGTAGATTAGGAAATAATTAGACTACAAAAGGCACATCGTTTTATTTGAAATTATGATGAAATACCGAGCTTTTCCATCATGCATCCCAATCCATTTCCTTGAAAAGGCCAAGGAGATTACAGGTAATTTCTTTTTGACTTACTGCACACCACGACCTCCAGCCTTTTCTCTATTTTTGACAGAAAGTTGTGTCGATTTGTGGTCAGTTTAAGTGGGTACTGCAGACAGTGCTATAAGCTACTCCTATTTTTTCCAAGCATGACAGTTGATAAGGCTGAATGGAAAACTTTGAGCTTTGCCCCAAATGTGAGCTTCAAGCACGCCCTGTGCATACTTTTATATTGTGTATTTTGGCTAGCAGAAGATGAGAGATGTTAGTTTTGGACAGAAGCCATTCACCTTGAATAATATTTATTGCACTGAGCTGGATATTGGAAACGTATTTTGAAAACTTTCATTTTAGTTTTATTTGAGCTATTACGCTAGAAATGCCTTCATTTGAATATAATGGCGTAACAGACCTTCAGACTCAACCTTAATGCATTTAAAAAGATGATTGGTTCTCCTGCTGTGTTCAAGACAGAGATCAGAACTGAATTACAATGTTTTATTCACAAAAATGGAACTGGAAATAAGGTAGGCAAATCTTAAAGGTGATGATAAGTTACATAGTAATAGTGAACAGCCAATGAACCAAAACCCATTGAATTTTATTTGTTGTAACTTGATCGAATCCAGAAATGATTCTGTCGTACCATCCCAGAAATAATTCCAGGTGCTGGAAAACTTACAGAATAAATAGGCAAGACCACATAAAGATAAGGGAGAGGGAAAAGAGCAGAAAACAGAAACAACTTGTGCAAGACCATAAGGAGAACCACCAATAGGACCAAGACTAGAGATTGCAGTTCTGCAGTTCTACAGTTTCCCAACCTGTGGCTTTCTCCATAAGCCTCTGGGGCTTCTTTGAATATTAGGAGCACACAGATTTCCCCACACTCACAGCTGTCATTATATCACACAGAATAGTCACTCCATTTGTCACTGACGAGTTTGGTTTATTCTGAGTCACTCCTCCACTGGACAGTACTGTTCAATATTCAGTAGCTCAGATATCATGGTGTGTTTGGGTATCGCAGTATGTAAATAGCTTGGCTATCCAAGTATGTTTTGACGTATTTGGATTTCCTGGCGTTTTATCCATAATTCCCATGAAATGAATGTTACTGGAGCTCATCAAATTTCCCTTGCACTGGTGCCCTGCACTTGTCATAGCACAGTGCAGGTGTCAAAGCAGTGTCTCTCCTGGCTTTGGTGTCCACACACTTGACTTCCCCCACCTGAAAGCATCTAGCTCACTTAGGCATCTGAGCTTCCTCTGGTTGGGGGAGAAGACACGACTTAGAATAAATAGGCATGACTTAGTCTAAGTAGCTTCCCGTAGATCCTAGCTCAGGAACCCCACATGAATGACTTCAACATAGTTCTCTAACCAAACATTTCTTTCATTCTGTTGTCTTACCCGAAGGTGTGACTTAAGGGAACTTTTTTCAATGCATGGCATGTAAGCATAGCAATAGCAGAAAATGAGACCCTCACTGTGATTGATAAAATGGATTATTTATTAATCAGCAGCCCAGTATTAATTAAAATACACTAATATTGGTTAGCACAGATCTATGCACACCCATTGCAGTGGATCATGATAATGTTCACAGAGTTTAAAAAGTGTGCATCAGATTTGGTACATGCTGGTGAAGTGACACTGACTGCCAGCTTCATGGGACTTCTTCAGTTTTCTCTGGGGGTTTCTCAGAAAACCAGGAACCGACTGTTTTCTTTCTTTTGAAGGAAAGCTCGGATTCCCATGTAATCACAAGATTCCATGGGAGCAGGAGATTTAACAAAAATATTCACCCCCACTATGTGTAATAGCAAACACTGGTGATAATATTTACCTCTGAGAAACACCATCAGGAGAGTCGCACAATGTCCAGTAATCAAGGACGTGATTTTGGATGAGTCCAAAGGTGAATGTTCATATAATTCATCTTTTCAACACAGCTACAGCTGACACCAATATGATTCACATTATATGTAACTGTAATATTATAAATGAACGCTAATTATCTGCCAAGCTCTTGCCCTGGTGGAATAAACACCAAATACCACCAGCAACTGATCTGACATCCACTCTTTCATTGTTATAGTGCTTTTCTTGTCTATGTTTCACTACGGATGCTATACTAACATGCATTGCCACTTGAAGAACCAGTTAGTAGGCTGGGACAGAAGGTATTTTATATTTTATGACCGACGTACTCTCTCTGCAATCCCTCGGGCTGTTGAATAATACAATACCTCTCTGGCAATAAATGATGGACATGATTTATGATAACTATGCTTTATACAGGTGTCAAAATCTGCTTTGTTGAACTTCCCTTCTCATTCCTCCAAGCTCCACTGTAATTTAGGAACACCCAAGGTACAGAGTTGTGTATTTATCTAAGTTCTTCAATATGCAATTGTGGAGAGGGAGAGAGATGGAAAGAGGGAGAACTTAATCTATATTTAGTGCATTGATTAGTCGAATGATATGACCCAGTCAGTACTATATACACCACTGTTAGGGAAGAATTTCCCATCATATATTTATGTTAGAGAAACCAAAGTGCCAAAGTTATTATCTCAGCATAAATGTTATCATTCCAAACTATGCTTAGTACCATATTTCTATATTATATCCAAAAAGCATATGGGCTTGTCATATCTCTGAAGTGATCAATGTTCCATGACGTGTGCTGCAGTTCAGCTTCAATTTAAGCTTGTTTCAGCTTAACTGAAGCAGAAAGGTAATTGCTTGATTTTGAGATCGTAGGGTGTACGTCTGTGTGTGTGTGTGTGTGTGTGTGTGTGTGTGGCTGTCTGTGTGTGTGTGCACATGCACACATGTGTGCACGTTGTGGGCGTGTGTTTTATCCCAACCCAAATGCAACCTTTCCTGTGACTAGCATTTCAGGAGGCACTTTAATCTAGCTAAAGGCAGAGAGGTCTTTCCATTAAGTAGGCAATACTTTTCTTCTGCAGGAGCGATTAACCATCCTGCAGATTCCTGCTTACACTGAATTTTAAATTGCATGTTTGTCAGTTTTCAATTCAAATGTATTTCAAATATTTTTTCCTGTTCCGCCTCCTGCTTTTGTGAACTGTTTTGAAGAGTGTAATAAAAAGATGCTTTCTAATATTATTTTGTCAAAATATTTTTGTAGCATAATATATTAATAAAATGTTATTATAAATCTGTAGCACAAGAATCTTGTATGCCTAAGTTCTTTCCTTTGCACTAAAAGCTAAGGACTCACTGAAAAAAGGGAACATTCCATTTGCAGCGCTTATGCATGCTGCTTCTCTTTTGCTCAGGACGAACATTGGATGGAGGAAATCATACTCTGGGGAAGGTTCCTCAAACAATGATGTGGTTTTGTCACGTCCATTCCTGTGAAGATGTGGAGAATCTCCCTGAGTACCTTTTCATTGGTGACAAGTTGCTGCCCCTGGTGTGTAATGAGTCTGGAGCAGCCTCAGCCTCCAATCCGTGTCACCTGAGGGAAACCACTTAGTTAACCTCATGGCATGTTCTGAGTGGGGTTTGGGGAGAAGGAAAGGCTTCCAATGCCAGATACAGGCCCTGGGAGCTGGGCTTGCCTCTACTGTTTCAAAGGCTCAGTGGAAAAGCGAAAAAAAAGTACCCACCAAAGGCCTTTTTGGGGATGTGCAAGGCTGGGGGAATGACGCAGGGGTAGGGATCTTACAGGACGTAAGATCCTGGTACATGGATGAAACAGAGGCTGAGGGAGAATTTTGGGGTGTATCATCCTTACATCTGCTCATCTGCAGGCTGCCCAGGGTAGTGTGTGGTGAACTCCACAGCCCTCGGGCCAGACACGGTAGCATGTGGGACCTCAATTGGGAGATGGATCAGGACAAGCGCATGGATGGCCAGAAAGTGCTCCACAGGGCTAAGGACAGTGACATTGCTGACCTGGCAAGGTGTAACACCAGCAGCCCACGCTGTGCCACGAGCTGCTTCACCTGCCCTGCTCGGGCAGCAAGGAACAGACAAGAAAACACCCTGACAGCCTCAGCAAGATGATGTTACTTTCTGCAGTGCCACTGGACCTTTGTCAACCTGAGCGAGAGCAGAACCAAGTTCTTTGCTTTTGACTACTCCCTTCCCTCACTACTAAATCCATTTGCCTGGATACTCGCAGTTGTAAAACAACACTGCAAGCCATGGAGCTACACCAGGAACATCAGTTACTGCCACTGCTCTTGGTCCTTGAGCACTGCCCTGGGGAAGCACAAAGGCAGCTCTCACATGGGGCAAGGGGCTGCAAAGCTGGGAAGCCAGTCCTTGTGCTCAGACTAGCTGGGATGTCTGGAAAAGCCCAGCTGAAGCATCTGTGTCCACTCCTGACAGAAGTGGGAAGCGCTTTCTCCAGTGCAAACAGTTGGCGTCTATCAAATTGCTGGTGTTGCTGCTGGCAAATAAAATAACCCTGGAACTATGTCTCCATCGGGGATAGAGCAGAAGCTACCTCTCCACACCAAGATACGGAGACACGGAGATTTACTCATTTTTCTTGGCATATTCTTCTTTCTTGCATCCAAATCCTGCCTTGTAGCTGACATTGCAGACTTCTTGCTGATGGCAGCATCATTGTTTGCTTCTTAATTATGTGCTAAATCATTTGCTCTTTAACACACTGTTTTGAGAGGACTCCAACAGCGAAGCTGTTTTAGAAATAGCCACCGTAGGAAATGCAGTGGGAGGTACAAACTCGCAAGTCGTTTTGAACTGAGCTAACTGTGGCACAGGAAGCCATTGCTGTTGCAACATAGAGCAGAAACTCTCTAAAAACATAGTTTAAAAAGAGCCCATCTAGTGAAATACCAGCTAGACAGTCAAAGCTGCTTGTCATCCCTCTCTTCACACTCCCAGCCAGTTTGGAGAGCCCATGTGGCCCAGCCATGGTCTCAATTCTACGCCCAGCTTCCTGTCCTGACCAGTCTTGTGTTGCTAGCTGGCCCTGGCCCTGGCCAGCCCCGGTCTGCCAAGTCATTTTGCTCTTAAGTGTCCTGTTCAGCCACAGGTCTAAACATGATACAAACCTTCAGCTCACAGAGCCAGATACTGGCTCAGTGGTGCCGTTTGCTTAAGCTTCTCCTTCCCTTGACCTCCCTCGGTACTCCTAGGCTGCAACTGCAGCTTTTTACACTAACTTCAGATTTTTCCTGTTTGTAGATTTGCACTGGAAAGAGGGGAAACTGCAATGAGAAAAGTTCAGAGCAGAAGACTGAGTTTCCTGTGGAATAGCTTAGTACCTGTGTTGCCGTCCAGCAGCCTGTCTCCTTCTTGGATCAGTGCTTTCCAGTTCCCAAACCACCCAAGTGCCACCCACCAGCGCTCCCTGCGCTGAGTGGGTTGGAAGGACTGTTTCACTAAACGAAGCCTCTACGGTCTCTCCATGTTTCATTCTGCTCAGTGGTTTCCAGTTGTTTCAGTTTGTGACCTTCTAGTATTTGCCACCGAGAGTGCAGACCCCTGGCTGTACTTGTATATAACACCTTTTCTCACTCTATTGCAAACTGCAGAATTAGGCCAGGGATCCCTGACAGCCTGTGGACCACGGGGAGATGTCCCTGAGTAGAGATTTGCACCACTGCCCTGCACTCGTCCTTGGTCCAGGCCAAGGATGGATGGCTTCTGCAGAGCAGCTCAGTGCAGAAATACCCAACTGCGGTCTGCTGCTGTATTTGTTTGTTTATTTCTTTGTTCATTTATTCATTTGTTTTTATTTTAACCAGTTTGGGTTTACATTAAAATGCAGAGTGTTGCTTGTCATCTCTTCCTGATGAGCATTTAAATGGGGGAAAAATACTCAGGAGACCTTTTGCCTTCTGTGAAGGGGTGTAATTTTCTAGCAGAGAACTCAAGCACAAAATGCCCGTGTGTCTTCCTCTTTTGGCAAGTCTCATTTTTTAATTTATTTTTTATAAGTATGTTATTCTGTGAGCAACAAACCTAATGAAGGCTTTGGGGGTTTTTTGGCACATCTTTTCCCTTCACCCTACTGCAGATTTGCCAGTATTTATTAATGATTGAACTCATTGCCTCTCCCTGAGCAGAGGTACTAGTAGCACTTTCCTGTTATCAATTGCCTGCTGCTCATTCTCATGAAACTCCTAGAAAATATTATATTTGAGCCCTCCAACCCCATGTGAGCAGTTTCAAAAATCACTAGCCAAGGGGCAGTTCCAGCACACTGTGGTCACATAACCATTGTCATTTTAGAAATGAGACTACAGTGAGACTTAGAGGCAAATGTATCTGAGGCAGCACATCTGAAGGAAAACACGTCATTGCTTATGCACTTTACCACCACCAGGTCAGGGCAGAGCTGTTCCTACGGCACCTGATTTGGGGAGGGACTGAACATGTCGTACCAAGCTGCGGGAGAAGCTGGAGTTTAGCTGAACATTATGGCAGTCTGTGCCCATCTGACACAGCCACACGAAGGAGCTCCACAGCATCTCCAGGGGCTCAACTGGACAGAGGGGACCACTGAGAAATATATTAAAAGATCAGGGTCCAGCTGAATGTACCAGTGGAGCCAGAGGAACTCCAAAAATCACAGGGGGATGTCCGAAGACAAAAATAACCAGACACCCACAGGTCTGCTGCCAGTAATGGAAACAATAGTAATGGGAAAAAAAATTATGTGTTTGGATTGCTAAATAGCAGGATGGTGGGAATATTGTATCTTGGTATTTCACCTGAGTCTTAAAATATAAAACACTGAAACTTTTTATTGAGCATTACAAATTCTGTGTTAGTTTTTTTAACATACAGTTTTTCGCTCTACAAAGAAGAGCCTTTTAATATCTCCCTGTATGTTCACATGAGCTATCAGCCCATGCCAGCTCACGCACTGAAGGATGCTGCTTGTGTCAGCCCTCACAATGCCTTGAGAGCACCACTGTGTGAAGTTCAAGTGCCAGGACTTCAGGGTGATGGGACAGACCTCAAGGCCAGGGTCCTGGCATTGCCACCATATCTTTGCAGATGTAAAGAAAGGAATCAGGACTCAAAATCCCAACAGGTATATCTTTGAGTTAAGCCCGTATACCTAACAAACCCCTCTGCCCTCTCTATGGGTTTAACACCCGGTAAACTGCACTGTGTGTGCAGCTTTGGTGAGAGTTCAAGCCAACATCCACCCAAAAGCCTCCTGCTGACTGTCCTGGGCTTTACATTGAGTCCTGAACATCTGATTCATTTGAGCAGCAGGTCCCAATCCTGCAAACTCAAGCACCTTGCTCCACAGCGTGCCAGCACTTCATTAGGTTAGGTTGCACCTCTGGGTGCAAGCCATCATCCAAAGCATGGCGCTTTATTCAATTTTTCTCATTTAACAAGGATACGGTTAAAACGGCAGAACAAATTACACGGGGCCAAACCTCCTTGAGGCTGCTTTTCAGAGGAATGATAACAATAACAACTGTGACAGTGAGTTCATGCTAACAGCCCTCATTCACACCTGGAGCTCCCTGCCTTCTTGGAACGAAATGCAGTTTGAACAAAGGGACCAAGATAATGTGAGAAAACATCAACAACAGGCAGATAGAGGCAAAGCAAATCAAAGACAGATGTAGGAAGGAAAGTGGATGCTTTCTACTTTGATTTGCACAGGCCCCGTACCTTTATTGTCCTACAGGACATCAGTTTGTTGTCCTAACCATATCAGTTCTTCAGTTCTCTTGCATGACTTATGATGCATCTTCTCTTTCTTCATGTGAAAGCTGTTGGTTTTAATTATAACACGACGGATACACAGCCCCAGCTAGCTCTATGTGGCTGAATTATTTGAACAGCAGTGCAGTAGAGCCCTTTTTCTTTCCAGAGATCTCTGCAGCTGTTTGTCTTGGCAGGAGTAGGTTTGTCCCTAGCTTCATCCTGTGTGAAGTCCTTTCCACCCACTCAAGTTAGCTGGAGCATTCACCTCATTTTTAATGGGAGCATTATTATCTTCTATTTTGCACTGGCAGAAATAACTCTCAAAAGGGGAAGAGACAGAACCTCACACCTACCCATCTTCCTTGAACAAACTGTCTTTATCCCAACTGTAGGAAGCAAGCACTTCGAGGAATTTGCCAAGAACTGTTTTTCTCTCAGCAACAGACCACACCAAAAGCAGACACAGAGTCTGTGATATCATCTCTCAACCAGATGGAGCCTCCCGAAGACACATTAATTCAGAAAATGTGCGTACTGCAAACACAAGAGTGGTGGTTGTGTGGTTGTAGGATGGACAACGTTGCTTGTGTTCTCTGGCTGTGCATGGGCCAAGCATGGCCCTGAGGGCAGGATCCAACCCACACAATGACTCTATCCTGCTGCTGCCTTTTCCTCCTAGGGAAATGCAAGCAGTTCATGAAGAGTCAAATCTTTTCTCTTGACCCTGTTTGTGGTGATGTGCATTGAGTCTGATCTGCCACTGCTGAGTCCATGAGCAGGGGCAGATGGAGACATCTCTCGATGCAGAGCCTGGACCTAGAGATGAGGCTTGGTTCCCTATCACCGTGGGTTTAATGATGACATACCAACACCTGGGTCTTTCCCTGTGGCTAAGCAGTAAAAAGACAAGCAAAGTGAGATCATGATGCTTGTGGAAAGAGAAAAATTCTGAGACCTGTTTGGTTTCTCTTTGTAATACTTACTTTAACTTTCATTGAAACCTCAACTTTCCTAGGCCATCTTTATCCAAAAGCATTAACACTAAGGGAGGAGGTGGGGGGGAAGCTAAAGTGTTGGTGTTAATGGACAACTTAGGCATGAAGACAAAAGCATATACCAGGTTTGGAGACTGTAGCGTGCTGCCAGCAACAGGCTCTGCTTGAAAGGAAAGTACCAATCTCAGCATGCAGTCAAGAGGAATAATAGAACTCTAGTCATTCAGAGACAGGGAAGAGGAGAAAAACCCTCATAAATGTGCTGGCATATGTTTCTCTTTAACCTTCAAAATAATTTTTCTCTCCTGCCCAGAGATAGTCACAGGAGCAAATGATACCATATCTGGGAAGAAAGTTGGATGGATGGAAATGATCTTTGGGGAGAAGGAGAGGAGGAAAGGAGTAGACATATACTTCTCTGTGTGCCTTTCTCACCTTTCCCTTTCTCTGAACCTGAACATACCAATGAAAGAGGTGGGAAAAAGTCAAGTGTTTAGGTCCAGCCTAAAGCCAGTGGTGAACTTTCCACTGCTGTCTGGTGGGTTTAGGGAACTGACTTTGTTGTTCCATGATCTCCCAGGACTCCCACTCTGCAAGAAGTTTGATTTCTCCCAAAGGCCCCAGTGAAATGATTTTCAACACATTTTTCCAGTGTCCAAATGGAAAAGAAAAAACTAAGGAACTAATGAAAATATGCTCATAAACACCACTCTTTGGGAAAGGCTAGCACTTGCTATGGTTTTCAAAATAAAATTCCAGTTCTTCCAAACACTTCTGAAGCACTGAGTTAGACTTCACAAGACCCAGAGGTGTCAGGTAGGGCAACAGCCTCAGCTCCGTCTTAATAAGGCAGGAAAATGAGGTGGACACTGGATTTTATGGCACGCCTGAAATCACAAGGGACAGCTACAGGAGCAGGATTCAAAAGGCAGCCCTTCCTCTATGGTACACTGTTCTCAGGAGCATGGCTCATTTATTTCAATTAATAGAGCTTTGTAAGGGCTCCCCTGCCTCCTTTTTTTGGCACGAATTACTGCAAAGACAGTGAATTAAAAGCACCAGAAGGCATCATTTTCATGTAGAGTTTAAAGAAGCTGTTTCCATAAAAGTGGAGTATGTGAAATTTGCCCAAAAGAGTAAACTTAGGAATAATATAGAGGATTAGAACAGAAAACAAATGTCCTAAAATTCTCTTCTCAAACAAGGCTGATCTGACAGTTCAGCTGTGGAGTGGTCTTTCTGTGTAATACCAGTCAAGTGGTTCAACCAATGACTGTTCCTGTCACAACGTTCACTCAAGCATTGCAGGATTATGGGTTTCTCCAACCACGAGATGAAATTCTTTTTAAAAAGCATAAAGCTAACGCATATAATCCACTGCCTCCTCATTTTCTCTTCAGAAACATGCAAGGTGGGATTCAGTTCATGTACCATGCACTGTCTGAAAGCCGTCACACAACCTTGCTTCCTTCAATGGTGCCGCCCAGGCTGGCTCTTCCCTTAGAGAAATATTTCCAGCTTATGTGGCTGGTTGTCAGGTATTTTAACAGATGCGGTTGTGCTTGGTCCCAGCCAGCTTCTGCCCTGAGAAAGCAATAATATGTGTAATGTTTGTGAAGGCTTTTCAGTTTCTCCCCTATGAAGAGTGACCAACTTCAAAATCATTCAAAAAAAAGAACCTCAAAATCAAAACTGAACAATGGCTGAGTCATATTCAATGTTTGTGCAGCTCCACTGTTTGCTGTGACCATGCAAAATCTCTCTGATGTGGCTGGGATGTGTTACGGGCAGAACTTGCCAGGCAAGCTAGGAATTGGACAAGGTGCAAAATGAGCTGTAATCTCCGCCTAAAACACTTCCACTGCAAGATCTTCCCAGAGCTTGACCTTGTCAAAACTTACTGGTTCCCAGAATTAGATCCCATCATCATCTTCTGCATAACATATTTTGGTCAGAATTGCAGGTCTGAGTGATGCTGAGACATTCAGTGAATGGCTGACATTTTAATTAAATATATGTGTGTATCAGGTAAGCACAAAATGGTCCACTATGAGGCAGAAATGTGCAGTTCTTGACTTTGCCTTGGAATAACTTCTTGTTACAATGCACTTTCATTCCATAAGTTCAGAATAAATAAAAAAAACAACAACAAGTTTTGGCTTTGTACAAAATAAATAGCCTTACATGAAACAATTCAATTTTTTAATATTTTTTTTCATTTTTAAGTGCCAAAATAAAAAGACTTTTGTCATCAATAAATAGCAGAAATGTTTAAATGTCATTGACTGGAAAATCAACATTTCTACTCTAGACAAAAATGTTGCTTTACATTGTTGTTATTATAGTTTCATTGTTGACTTGCACCTCCCCTCTCTCCTAGCAGCATCATTCCTCTGTTCATCCTGGTTTTGAGGCCAGGAATTGGATTTTGCTTAGCTTTTCTACAGGCCTCTGTAACTAGGGCCTTTTAAGTACTCCTTCCTTCTGAGCTTATGAGGCTTGTTATTAAGAATAATGGCTAATGGATGGTCTCTATCTAAATCAAACTTCTTGCAATCCTTCCATACTTCAGACTGCTGAAGACCTCAACTCAGTTCTTGCTCTTAGCAAACGTTGCCTTGAACGAAATCGCTGTGTGGAGCAAAATGTCATTGCAACGTGATAATTTGATGATGATGATGTCCGAGTGCTGGGCTGCACAAAGTAATAATCTTTGGTTAAACCATAATCACAACATTGAAACCATTGGTTAATCACGGAAACTTCATATTCAGTGTGGTCTTCTGTGCTGTTCCAAGATATTATGAGAAATGGCCGTAAGCAGGCTGACAGGAATTTATTTATGCTGTTATTCACATCTTGTGGCATGCACGCCACACGCCAGAGGTCATCGGCTTGTGGTTTGTTTTGAAAAACAGGGCTCATGAGTAAGACCCAGTGTTTGAAGATGATGACCCAGTGTCTGCAGCCCTCTGTTCTCTTTATTAGGAGAAATGAGGCACCATCTCCAGCTTCATTTCAATAAATTGTACTCTCTTTTACCCACGCTTAGAGCATTACATTGATTGAAGTTACAAGGTGCTGCTAATGTGCTACAGGTACCGAAAAGACTGCCTGACTTGTGCAAAGGAAGTGCATCCTCTCATCAGGAAATGAAGCCTGGCGTGGCACCAGTGGGTCGCAATGGGGGTCTACAACCTGCAGAAGATCTCACCAGGGGTTTTGTTTTTCTCTAAGGTCTTTATGCATTGGTACTGAGCTTTTTGGGGAACCATGTGAGGGGCTATGGATGGCCACGCTGTCCTGCTTTCCTCACTAGGGTTGCTCAGCCTATTCCATGGCTAATGCTAGCGAGGCGAGAGGCCTGGGCCAGCAGTGGAGGGGAAACAGCAGAAACCGTGTCCTAAATTCCCTGAATGCACAGGCGCAGAGATTTGAGGGTTGCATGGTCGTGTTGAAACAATGTTCTGAAATCCATGGAATGGTCAAACGTGCCAGTTCTTCTCACCTTGAAAGAGGCCTCTAAGCAGTGGGAGAGAACCCACCTCTGGTCTGTCTCTACTGACCAGAGGGCAGCATGGGCAGGCAACGTCCCTTATGCACCAGCTTTCAGACAGTGAGATGTTGTGGAGCTTAAACCCATCCATGGGCACCCTCCGAAGTACCGTTTCAGCCAGTCATGTTTCCTCATGCTTCTGCACTGTGCCGGGACACACAGATGCACAAAGCCAGCTCAGCACTGGGAAGACAGCACAGTGAACTGCCTCTTGCTTGGGTGGTTGTTCAACAGCTGTTTCAGCTATGACATAACTGCTTTTAAACTTCAAAAGATATCTATTTCTGAGCTGAAAACATACAGATTGTTCCATAAAAAAGCGAGGGCGAGATGTTAGCAGGCCACGTAGCGGATAGTGGACACAGTGGAATTGCAGAGTACACACAACATCCTGTCAACTCCGTCTTCTACTCAGCTTTCACTCCTTAGGGGTCCAATCCTGCAATTTTTTCTCAAGCAATAACCTCATCCATGCCAACAGAGTCTGCTGTTTCGTCTGCTGGTAGCCACGCTGGAATGTGTTTGCTTTGGGAGCGATTGTGTGCTTTACTGGAGGGCTCAAAGGACAGATAAAAGCTAGTGCCCAGCTCTTCGGTGTAGCTTCCATTGAGGTGAATGAACTCATTAGTAAAAGATTCCTTTAAAAAGCCCTGTCTTTTGCAAAGCCATTGTGGGTTAGACTTTTTGTGGCGTAGGTGAAGTTGAAGCATGGCCAGACACAGGTCAGCTCTGTTTCATGCTACCTGCTGCCCCTGGGAAAACGTTCTGATGCCAGTTGGGACAGGCTGAGAGCGTGCAAAAATCATACAGACTAGGCTTGGAGGTCTGGAAATCTTACAAAATGCAGAGGATGCCCAACTTGTTCAGACAGTTGTGAGGCAGCAGGTCACACAGATGCTCTGTAACACTGGAGCTGCACCCGAAATTCTGACCAAAAAAAATGATGGAAATGTCTTGCTGCAAAATCTGATTATTGTCTTACTGATGTACATGAAGAGGGGGGAAGAAATTTTACTAAAAACAGACAAACATACTGATTCCTATTTGGAGCTACGTCATCGGTTTGCCATACCCAAAGTTTTTCTGTTTCACTGCCACGGGAATCCTTCCCTTTCCATGAATGATGACCAAAATCTTCATCTTGCAAACAGCTCTCTCACTTAAATGGCTGCCCTTGAATTAACTCATTGATGCTGTCAGCTAGAATCCAGCAATGGAAGAGAGGTAGGAGGGAAAAAAAAAAAGAGGTGCTACGTTTGAAAACAAACGGAAAGTCTCTCAACTGCCAAAACCACAGTCAGTGGAGGGATGCAGTGGTGGTTCCAGACTGCAGCAATGAAAAGCAATGATTGTTTAGCTGTTTAGGGGGAAGGGAAACACTCCAGCAACATCATTACCCAATTAGTCTTAGAGATGCTGCTGTGGAGAAGTAGCACTCTCATGAACGTGTGAAACGGCATGAGCTCCTGACGTGATGGACAGAAAACTTGGAAGAGTGCGGTAAGAGGTGAGGACCACTGGTCCTGGTGGGTCCCTCCTGCTGAGTTCAAGGGGCTGGAGGTACCTCAGGCACATGAGATCAGGTGTATGGGGATCGGCTGTTTCACTCCTACCCTGTGGATCAGCTCCTCTAAGAGCAACAGATGGTCCCTTCTTTCACCCAAAGGATGCTGGGGACAACAAAGCAGGGAATGCAATGTGCTGAATATAAATGGGTAGAGTTTAAACCAAGAACCCATAGTGTCAGTATG
Source organism: Tauraco erythrolophus (assembly GCF_009769465.1). NCBI lineage: Eukaryota > Metazoa > Chordata > Aves > Musophagiformes > Musophagidae > Tauraco > Tauraco erythrolophus. The sequence continues at coordinate 26,416,252 of NC_141474.1, read as the reverse complement.
TACTGAATACTTAACGTGTAATACCTTTATGTAAGGAAACATGTTAATAATTAAGAGAGCTTGAGAGAAGACTCTGACGTGAATCATCCCAGCTCCTGCTGAAATCCTCATGCAGGCACAGATCGGCTTTCGGATTTTTAAGGGCAGACGCATGAGCTTAGCATCCAGTGCTCTGTTACAGGATGAGCAAGTGAACAAAACCTCATGCAATCAACACAGTCTTCAGGAACAGTGCAATTTCAAAACATACTGGGAAATGTTTCCACATCACTGAAAGCATTTGCTTGGAAGTCTTACCCTGGGTCCATAATTGCTGTCAGGTATTGCAACTCCAAAAGAAACGTAATTAGTCTTCAGTTAAATCACCCTGCTTCTAGATGAAGGGTTACACTATGCAGCTTTGTCCTATAGATTAAATATTCTCTCATAAATGCGTTCTGGCATCAGAGATTTGCGTAGGTGGGTTGCTTGGAGAGGAATTCATGCTAAGTCCAGAGCTGATGATCTTGAGAAGAGCTATCCCAAACACACACTATCCTTTGCAGAAACAGTAGAAAATTGATGATTCTCCACCCTAAAACCACAATGTTCCTCAACCCTAATTCCAGAGGACAGTCAAAGTGCTGCTCTTTAAGCACAAGTTGCTCAAAGGCAGGTCAAGAACTGCTGCTGCGAAGGGCTGTGGCACGGGAGCAGGAGAGGTGGTGCCCCAGGGGCTGCCAGGCAATTTGGATCCTTGAGGCATGAAGGGAGCGGTGGGAGCTGGCGGGGACAGCAAAGCACAGGGCTCCCCAGCCCAGGTAATATGGTTGAACCCCCTGAGTGCTGCCCTGCAGGTCGCCTTTAACCTCTGCAGCTCTCATTTTTCACTTGTGCTACAGTGGTGCAAACTGCAGCTGCGTTCAGACAGCAGATACCAGTGTCTGCATTCCCACGTGCTCGGGTCTAGCACCGGGCTGGAGCAGGTCAGACCCAGATGTGATCTGCACCACAGCCCATGACACGTTTTTTATCCTTTTGGCTATCAGTGATCAGTATGATCTTAATTCTCCTATAAATGGTGTACTTTGTGCAAGGACGGGACTTGGCTGCTGCAAGGAAATAGCTTTAGGTTATGGCAAAAGCAACGAAACAATCACTCCAAAATTATCCCAGATAAATACTGTGCCGATATACAGCAAGACTTTACTCGTGTCATGTGCAATTAGACTTGTTTTCCACCTTTTGACAAGAGCATTTCAGTCCAGAGTGAGAAGAATGAAACACACAAGCAGCAGGAGGGCCACAGCCAGAAACGCTCCCTTCATCCAGGGAAGAAAGGGCTCTTGCATTGTGAAAGGGAGCCTCCTGTTGTCTTCGAGCCGGCATTTTCTAGCCAGCTGAAAGCTGAAATAACCCCTTCCTTTATGCTTTCAATACTGTGATCTAATGGCTAAATGGATTTTTAGTACAAAGCATAATTTCCTCCTTGGTTTCACTCATCACTTAATGGAAAGGCCCCCTAATGTATTGATCACCATAACATTCTGCTAATGTCCCATACAGCGGCCGCTCAGCAGAACTGAGGAACAGGTTGTCTTATAGCACTGCAGTTATCTAATAATAATAATAACAACAATAACAGCTCCATTGCAGCTGGTTGCCTGACACTGCTGCACACTCAGACTGTGCAGGTAGTTTCTGAAGACCAGTGGTCAGAAGGCACAGGGAATTTTGGCATGATACCTGTTTCATCTCTCCTCACATTTTGCTAAAAGGAAGGCACAGTGTCCCAGATCCCCAGATTTTAGCTAAAGACCCATCATTCTCATTGCACTATTCATTGCTGCAGATGACCTGAGAGTGAAGCCACCCCATAACCTATTGAGCAACTGCCTTCTTGCTTTGCGTTAGGCACTTGTGATGCCCAGGATCTGGGTGATGGCTCCTAGCAGACTGATTCTGCCAAGAAAAACACACGTAGTTTTAGGCATGGAGAACATTGGTGTACCGAGGCCATAGCGTGGGTGAAGCGCAGCAGAGACCTTAACTGGGCCCGAGCCTGGCCCTGGGATGATGGCTTCCAAAGGCTGAGGAGCACCAGCAGTAGGGTATGAATGTAAAGTAGGGGGAAATAGAGGATTTGGGCACTCCAGGACATCTCTATGGGAACAGAACTTGAAGACACTCCAAACCTTAACTCATGCACGCAAAGAGATGCCATAGGGACAACCTGTAGTTCATCAACACATCTCCTAGGGACTGACATATAGCAGGGCTCCGAGCGGGGCAGTGGTGGGGACAGACTGAGGGCTTACAAGGACACACGTCCCACAGTGTCAACCACTTCCACACATGCTATGCACATGCTCTGCAATTGTTTTGGGGCTGTCTTCTTAATTTTCCTCAGCTGTCCCCATTGTAGCTGAAGCATCATTTTTTTTGAAGGGGCAATTGAATTTTGGAAGAACAACACGCCTGAAAAGGGGGATGGAGAACCTCATTCTCCTTGGAAAATTCAAGTGACACATTTGGAAAGGGAAGCTGCATGTTGCATATGTTTCACTATGAAAAGAAAATGCCTTTTAAAATCTAAAATCAAGAAGTTTGTGGAAAGAAAAGTCTTGGAAGTAAACTGAGTTCATACCTTCCATTAATGTTCCCTATAAAGAAATGTTGCTGCTTCTTTGCTCCGCTAGCTATGGGTTTCATGCCAGCTTCAGATTTGGTTGTTGACTTCTTCAGGCAGATGGATGGCTCAGCTGAAATTAAATTTATGGGCACAACCCTCCCCTGGCCAAGGCTCACCTCCTCAAATAGATCCAGGTCTGTAGCTCCCACTTAAGTGCAAGAGTGAGGAGGCATTGAAATCATTTGGCATGATCTAAACTTAGGAAGGAAGATGAGCCATTTGTGCCTTAAAACACTGAATCTGGATGCTTTCATCCACACTCTGGAAGCACCTACCTGTGGACATTGATGTCCATTCTTCAGTTAGACTCCTAAAACTGGGCTGTGAAAACACCTCAGGAAAAGTTCAGCATCCCAAAGCTCATCATAAGACATCGGAACTAAATCCAGCTCTGCTGCTGCAGTGGTGAACCCCACAGCTGTTCAGCCTGTGATGCCATTGCTTCTTCTGCAGGGTAAGGGCCCAAGGCAACAAAGGCACAGCGACTGCTCTGCTCATGTGCCCAAAGACAGGGCTCTGCTTCAGCTTGTTGCTCCATCCAGCACTGAAGTTAACAGCCAAGAAGTAAGACTGTTTCCTTTTTTTTTTATTATTATTAAGAAAGAATTAAAACAATTTGTTGTTCTGGGGAGAAAATATCCCTTGAGCCTAACTACTGAAAAATCAAACAGCATTTGAAAAGCAAGACAATAAGGCTAGCTCGAACTCACAGAGCATTAGAATTGGTCTGGCAGGAGCAGAAGTGATTTTCTGATAGATGCAATAACAATGCTGCAATTACATAAAACAATATGTAAACTGAAAATGCAATACCACCCTGCTGTTTGTACACTCCCTGTTCCACTGTCATCCTCTTATTGTTCACCCTTTACACATTGTCTCCCTTAGGTTTTTAAATACTTCATTAGCATGAATCGCCACCAATCTTTTTGTCTTGAAGAATATTTTCTCCCACCAGGACTCTAATGAAACCAATTTTTAATGTGGGGAATTCAAGCTCCAGTGATACCTCCATGCTTTTGACAGTTTAAGTGGGAAAGTCACAGAGAATCACCTGATGCCAGCAGAAAAACAGCACCTGAAAACCTGACGCAGGGTGGGGAGTGTACAAAAATGAATCCTTCCCTGTGAGGAAGAGCTTATGGAAAATTTGTGAAGGATGATGAAGGTGAAATGGATCCACGTCTGCCCGACTCCCACCTATGAAACACAAAGATGCTGTACGAAATGAACCTTCTCCAGATCACAAAACTAATTTAACCCCTGAGACGAAAACAACAACAAAAAAAAAAACCACCAAAAAACACCAACCAAGCAAACAAACAAAAAAAAAAACCCACGAGTTTACTCGTTGTGATTGATGTCTTGTGGAGTACTCAAAAAATCATACGATCTCTTTCCTCTCCAGCCCAGGAACATGGTAGCAGCGGGCAGGAGCCGGCAGCTTCCCAGCTCCTTCCCTTCAAATTTCAGCTTGTGAAACTCCTACTGCCATAGTGCCATCTAGAGCCGGTTATAGAAATTAAAGGGGGTTTGTTGGTGCTGCGAAGGACAGCTTTTAGGGTTGTTTGAGGCTTTATATGCTCATATCCCAGCAATGATTATTGCTTACTAGTCCAGCAGCCCTAAATGTGAACACTGTGCTCTGATGGTTTGATATCGAGCCCCACTGAGGCCAATGCAAAGACATCTGTTGGGTTCAGGGCTGTCAGGATGAGTCTTGTCCTGCTTCCATGGGATGGGGATCTAGTCATGGTTACCTCTTTTGTAACATAAAAGAACTAACCCAGCTCCCACCACAGCAAACAGTCTCAGACACTTGTGTGAGTGACTTCAGGGACGGTGGTACCTGAACCACAAAAATAACATTACGCCGTCGGAATTGCTACTATCTTTTCCCTAAAACTCAGTGCAGACACAGAGAGACAGCAGGCAAACACTTGCTACTTGTTCTGGTACCTTAGCATCATCGTGTCCCTGGGACAACCTGAAGAAAAGTAAGTATTTTGAAGGGTAAAAAAGGGGTTTTACAAAAGGAAAAATTAAAAATTCAGTAACATTGGAGGGAAAAATAGCATGAAGACATTTAAAGTACTGGCCTGGTAGAGAAGATACAGGTTTAAGTCCAGATTTCCAGCTGTATCATAGACACTGTAGGGCCTGGGGCATTTGTGCCTTAACTTTCCTGTTTCCTATGCAGAAAGCTGACAATAACTCCTCCACTCTCTCTCTTTATCCCCCTTTTTTTTTTTCCTTTCTCTTCAGATCTCTGCGTGGTTGCTCAGTACCTCAGCCATGGCTTCCACTGCCATAAAAGTAATGAATAATATTAATAAAAAATACCGCAACTGTCTCTCCACAGAAGAATGATTCTCACTCCCAGGAGAACAGATTTACAGACAAATTTGTGCTAAGTCAAAGGCAAATTATGGAAATGTTGTAAAGTTAAGGACAGAGAAATTACAGGAGATAAAATTGGTGATCATCTTGCAAGCACTGAAACATCTCCTCTTAATCATAAAGCAACTGGCCTCGGATGGCAAAATATCTGTGTTCCACTGCGGCTGGGTGTCCCAAGGAGGAAGCTGGATTAAACAGAAGGCAGTAAAATACAGATCTCACTAAACTGCTGCACAAGATTAAAATATGCATCTTTCATAGATCTGCAAAAGATTTATCATTACCCATGGCCATAAATTTCCCTAGAAAAGGGGTTTGAATAGCAAATACCTTTTTGATCACTTGGAAAGAAAAGACAATAACATCATTATCAAAATCCCACTGATGGGCTGGTTTTGCTGGGCAAGAGGAAAAGCTTTGTTGTTCTAGAACTGGCATCTTGTCTAACAAAAATAGGTCCACAACTAAATATCTCTGTGTATCTGCATAGGTCAGAGTACATGGGAACATGGCAGAAGCATCTGGAGATGTGATTTTTGAGCCTGCTGTTGCCTGTGAGGTTTGCATGGGTGGGCCCTGCTGTAGATGGGCATCTTGAACACTGAAAGCTGGGCAGCTGAAGGTGGGCAGGCCTGATATGGCAAATCACCCTCCTGAGAGGGCTAGGGGGACCAGCACTAAATGTTTTGCTTTTCAATATTGTGTCGTTTTAACTACATCTTGCAAGTCATCATGGCACAAATACTCTTTTTCCAAACATCTCTCACTAAAACTTGGTAGTACAAACCATCTACCAAGCAGTTACAAAGACCATACAGAAGACTTTAAATTATCATTTGCTTAGGACTATGTGGGTTAAAGTGTGGTTAAAAAAATCACTGTCTAAAAAGAAAGTCTGCCTCTGAGACACAAACATGATGTTGAGTCACTGACATTCATGAGTATTTATTGACTTTGTTCCAAAACCCCATTGCAAATGACACAAAATAAGAAACCAACCAAATGATACTTCCTCACATGCAGAGGGGTGATCCGCAGAGAGCTATTCCTAAATAATAACAAACCAATGGAGCATATCCTGCTGCTGAATCTACCCAAAATTGAAGGAGAGGTGGAGCTGGGGATCTGGCCCTCAAAAAGAGTCCAGAGCATGACCTTGAGATGTGTCGGAGGGATGGATGGGGCATGGAGAGAGCCTCCCACCCTTATACAGGGACTTTTGGGATTTAATCCTCCTCATTCATCAGTCTTACACAAGCAGGGCTATGGATAAAACAAGCAAATGTACTCGTCCATAAAATCCTCTGAGGTGAAGAGCTCAGGGCTGAGGACAAGGGACCTGCAGGGAGTGAAAGCACAGCAGACCTGGAGAAGGACTGTCACCATCACCTCTCCTGATGTGAGGCTGAGCCCTGGTAATGAGACATGTCCCACCGCTCCCTGGTGAGCCAGGTGGGCTGCTCCAACATGGCCTTCTGCAGCAAGCCAAGGACCTAGTGCAATCATCAGAAAGGCTTCCTATGGCACTGCCTCACCTCCTCCCCAACATCTCCTGGGAAAACGTCCCCCCAGCACTAGCTAGGCTCAGCTCCACAAAGAGGAGCTTTGCAGTAGGGGATAAATTCTTCCCATGTATTTTCTCCAGCACAATGAAATAATGCAGGCCATGAATCTGACACTCTGCCTCTCGTGTTGGAGAAGCAGGACAATAGCTGTGTTTTAACATTAGCTCCTAAGTATAATTTCCTGTAATTGTAAAGCACTTTAGAGGTCCTTGTCAACTTGGGTGGATAGGTCCTAGCTAAGTTGATGAATAACCCAGGACTGACTCATCTCCTAAACAGACTGAGCGCTGAAGGAGGGAACGTGGAGCAAGGTTTTGCCTTCCATTAGCAACACTATCCAAACAACTGACCCTCTCCCCAAAAGATTAGTTCACAGCAGGTGAACTATAATCTGCTCTGATCGGCAGGCAAGGAAAGCATTCATTCCAGCTGCATTACAGCCAGAGCTTTTCTTCTCCTTTTTTCACACATTGTGAGCTCCTGACAAAGGGCTCCAGAGATCAGATCAAATAAACATTTTGCCACTTGTTTGCTGAAATGGTCCTGGTCCCAAGTTGGGATGGTAACCAGCTAAAGACTGGCTCATGAGTATTTTTTTTCCCAGTATGGCCGTTAGCACTTTCTCAGCTGGAAAACAGTCATTTGGTAGTGTCCAGAGCAAGAGGCAAGTTTTTTTTCTCAGGGTCAATTTTGTGCTGGGAAGTTGTTGCCAATTTATGATGCTAGAGATAATCTGCTGGAAATTATTATTTGAACATTACATGGTGTTACCATCCATCAGATGCACTCGGTTGCCAATTGGAGAACTTTTTTGCAAAACAATCAGGCTATTTCTGGCTTTCTGGTCCAGAGCCTCATGGAAAACCTACAAGATACCATGAAAAGATAAGTTTTCATTCCCAAATCTGCTGCATATTAGAACAGAAGGACTCACTAGGGTTTATAGCATATATATTTCCCTAAAACCAGTAGTAGTGAGCTTTCATTATGTCACAGCCAGCAATCATCCACCTCTCTCTTTGGCCAACAATCTTATCACTCCTCTCCTTGCTAATACCATTGCCTTTTCTCCACAGGTATCAATCAGACTTCTCTCCACGAATCTGAATAACTAACAAAATCCAATTAGACTCAGAGTGATTGTTCTCAGCTAAGATTTAGTTTGAAGATGGTGTTTCTTATTTTTGGAGTGAAAAAGACCTTGTGTGTTTGAAAGCTTAGCTGTTTGGGTTTGTGGGTGGGGTTTTTTTCTCTCCCGTCTATACCTACAGCTCTGATAAAAGGTATCACCTCTGCCTACACATATGGCTTTGCTCTCCAATCCTGTTAACCATAGCGGGGGTGGGTATTTACCAGGGATGGTGGCAACTGCTGGCCCCAGGAGCTTCTGCACAGCCCCCGTTCACCAGGCGGGAGTCACGTACGGCTCGAGGAGACATCTCGTGGCCATGTCATATACTGCAAAGAAGTTATTTTGTGTGTGAAACGTCTCTCGAGTGCCGAGGGCCAAGAACTGCTCAAGTATAATGACTAGTCACAGTGGGCCAAACAGCAGAGGATGCCAAATTACCTTGCATCTAATTCAGCCTCCAGCCCGAGTGCCTTCAGAGCATGAAGAAATTGGAAATATAGACTTATTTTGTCCCTGTGCATTTAGCTGGCATATGTTAAGTATGTAAGAAAGAAACAGGTTGCCAGGGATGGCAGAGCACTACAAAATCCCAAGTTGCTAGGAGAAATCTGAAAGGGAGCAGCTGCTCAGTGTCTCCCAGCACAGGACTCAGAACCACCAGGTGAAGCTTTTGGAAGCCACATGGAAGCAGGAGGAGGTGGTTCCTCCTGATCAGCAGAGAATCCGAGGAAGTCCTTGCTGGAGGATGCTTGGGATGTAGAAAGTCCACCAGGGTCAAAGGAAAGAGTGGACAAACTTCAGGAAAACAGAGCTCCACCGAGGGCAACTGAGCAGACAATCCCCAGCGGTGTCTGGAAATCCCCTGTTCTGCAGACACTCATTCCGGGAAAGCTCTTGGGGGAAATACAATGTCCTCACCTTGCTGTTGCTATTTCCAAGCCATCTGCCCATGGCTGCTGCAGGACCCCTGCACACAGCCTTAGGCACACCCGGGTCTGACCTAGCACAGCTGCTTTTACATTCACACGTAAAGCTACAGAGAAAACTAGGCACATCTCGGGAGCATGGAACAAGTGTCAGTTTTATCCTGACTTCTCTTTGAGGGCTGACGTGGAAGGTGAGCAGTGGGAGCACATTGGCAGCGAGAAGCCTCAGCTCTCAGTTTGAGCTGGGAAAAGAATCTCTCAAAAGGAGGAAGCCGAGGGTCTGCCTGGACCAGTCAGGAGGATGCTCTAACTCATAGGCAGTGAGTGGTGAGGCTCTGGTTAGTCTGTGGCTTGCAACAGTTGTGCAATGAAAATCTCATTGCAGATTGCTCCATACAAGAGTGCTGGTGGCTGTCAGGGATGCATCCTGCACCTGGGCCTCTCGGGGACACTTGCCAGCATAGGTCCAAGATGCTGCCATGAATCACCTCCACTTCTTCCCACTGCCAGTCCTACTGCTTTCCTCTCAACTCATAACCCCCTGCTGTCCTTCACCCACACAGCCCCCAGCAATCACCAGAAAAGGTGAAATACAGCAGGTCTGTCATACCCCTGTGCTGAGAGTGGGACCCGTTGCCCACTCCCAGCTACTGAAATAGCTTGAAATAAGTCTCACTTATTGCCATTCCCTGCCTGTCCCCTTTATTTTCTTTCATTTCAAAATGTACGGCAGGACTCTGGCAAGCAATCGTTCTCTGCCCAGACCTGCAACAGTGAGACCCACCACACCAAAGCCCAGCACTAAGGTGAGGACATTTGAAATACCCTCACCCCTCCCAGAGCCTTTCAATCCACATGCTGCATGAAAAAGCTTCCACTGATGCCAGGACACTCTTGAACGTCAGACTGAGGCATGATTTAAAGACAACCAACATCACCAGCTGAGCCAGGAGGAGTGGGCTGGAGACCCTTGTGCACCTCCCCAGCTCTGCAGCCACCGGTGAGGTGGACCTGCTCCCCATGGCTTCAATGCTTTACCTGTATGTTCTTGAGGTAAACAACCATCTCTTGGACCCTCGCTGTGGCTATCACCTTCTGCAGTAAGCAGGATACCAAATAGGCAGGAGTTGGCATGCCAGTGTGCATCTGTAAGGGAAACAGTACTGATATAAGGTGATGCACCAACACTGATCCCCATCTACCCCAATAACATGTTGCTTGGTGTCAGCTTGCTATGAATTATCCCCTCCTGCTCCCTTGCCTGCCTGGGCCCCCATCCTGAAGTCCCCCATCCCTGGGCAGGGGAGGACGGCGAGCCGAGGCTGAGCTCTGGCTTCACCTCCCCTATTCCTTGCCCAGTCCCCCATCCCCTTCTGAGCACAGTGAAACATTCCAAAACATGTCCATGCTCCCAGGGTCTGAAGACCTGGCCCATCATCCCACAGCCTCTATGCACTGCTGCATGAGTGAGTGACGCCCCAGGTCTCGAGAGATACACAGTCCCACAGCTAGCTAGGAAAGGGGGTTAAATTAACCTTCGTTGGCTCCTGCTAAATGCTTCCTCCATGATTAACACCAGAGGTGATTTTGATAGCAGGATTCATTGTCAAAATAGCTTATAAAACAATTCCATAAAACTGTGTAAATCTTGTGTTGATCTTGTGTTTTACAAGGAGTCTTAAGGCCATATATCCCAGTGCCATTTACAAGGTTGTTGCAGGTGTAGGACCAGCCTTAGCAATATAGCTGCTACTTAAACTGTGTATTTTATGAGCCTGGGGAAACATCCGTTTGAACTGTAAAAGGAGCTTTCCAGCCTGCTGGCTTCTTTGTGCAAGAGACTAAGCCATTGCTCATCGGACTTCAGTACCTCCTGACTCACAGCCAAGGTGTGGGAACAGATTCCTTTGTCAACACACCTTAACAAAGTTTTCCAGTACATTGAACTTTGGCTTCAGGAGGAGCTGGGCTCCCCAAGCCCGGGTTTCACTGCAAGTCACTGAGCACCTTAAAACCACTTGCAGACCTGGGGCTCTTTTGCTCTGGGCTGCAGTCATTTCTCCAGTGAAGCTCGCAGGCTATTTACTGGTGCTCTGGAGCGTAAAGAAACAGGTGGAAAAGGAAAGAATGAATAGCCTAATCATGTAAATCAGATGACAGAGGGCATTTAAGTAGGCAATATATACTGTAATTACATAATAGGTATTTAATGGGCATCAGGCTGAGTCTGCTGGGGATAAAGGAAGAGCCAAGAGAGACTTCTCCCCTTAAGTTAAAATTGATTGGCTTTTTAATCCCTTATTGACACTCAAAATTACATCCCATCCTCCATGCCCTCTGAGCTCTCCTCCGGCTCCCAGCACAACAGTCCAGAGATTGCTCAAATTACAAGAACTGAGCCCTCCTCCCATAGGGTCAACTGAATATAGCATCTATTAGGTCCCAAACCATCACATACCTCTGTTTTGCAGGGGGCATGGGCAACCAGCTGCCACGCTGCACCCCAAAGAGCACTATGCTTTGCAGCTGGATGCATGGGCTCCCCATTTATAACACTGGGAGGAAATGGGTTTCGCTTGGGTTTGAAGTTCAGAGACTCTGGCTTTTAACAAGGATTTGTTCTTTGACCTTGGCCAAGCAGCTTATTCCTTTCTTTAAGGAGTGACAAGACTCCTCCACCTTCATGTGACCTGGCAAAGAGAAACACCAGTGAGCTGCAAAGCAATGCCACCATTGCGACATGGGGCAGTGGGCAATTCTCTGCCCCACGGTCCCCACCTTCACCCTTCTCATCAGATGCCTGGCCTCACCTTTCCAGCGGATGTGTCTCAGCACCTTCTTATCTCCTGCTCATATCTTCTGTGTAAGATCAAATATTGACACTGTTCAGGAATGGCCCTTGACTGTGAGCACATCTCCTAACCTTCACAATAGCCCTTGACCTCTCCCCGAATCCCTGAAACGCATGGGATAAACGCAGGAAAGGGTCACAGTGACTCACTTAAAAGCTGTTTAACAGCAGTTGGAGGGTTAAGCCCAACACATGACTTCTGCTTTGCAGCAGCTCATTCCAAAGGGTCTCAGCAACACTGAGTGACAGACATTTGGATCAGTATCGTATGATCATCCTCAGCTGAAATGAGCTTTTCTCTAGCCCTGCCAAGGCTCTAATTCATGGCATCCCTCAGATTTAATAAAAACTGAAGAAAACCCTTCCCTATTTTTCCAAGATAGGCCTTCTAAAATAGTTTCCAGCTCCTGAGTCTGGCAGCATCATAAACCAGTACAGCGGCTGTGGCACATGATGCCTGAAGAAACACCGAGCTGGAAGGGCTGGGATCATCCATGGCTTACACACTCGTACAGCACCTGACACACTGAATCTTCTAATCAGAGTTGTAAAGATGTTGCCACAATAACATACATTATATGAAATATTTTACATATTAAATGCAAGGTACTAATTAGCCATGATAATAACAAGTAACTTTGCCATTGAATTTATGAAACCCCATTATCTGAAACCCATTTGCGTGTGGCTTCACTGGGACTTTATCAAGTCCTGGGATCATTCAACAACCTGCCTTTCAGCCCAAGCAGTGATCTGAGGTCCTTCCCTCTCCCCTGGCTATTTATTTCCACAAAGCATGAAGGGGTCTAACAGGAGTCCACTCCACATACAAACCTGGCTGAAACCGGCCTGTGTGAGTGATAGATTTAGGCTGATAGATTAGGGACTGATAGATCAATGTGGGCAGAGCAATCACGCAACACTGTTTCCTTTGGAAACCAGGATAAAAATAGGCAGTAGAAAACCAGACAGAAAGGCAGGAATGGATCTATCAATAGCTCCTGCCCTGTTTCCTGCTCATTAGCCTCTCTCAGCAGATGTCAGGTAACCTTTAGGAACCCTCCAAAGAAGTGTTCATTTATTAGACATTTCTTAAATCAAGATAGAGGGAATATGGATCCTGTACATTTATGGGCATCCCAGGAAAAAAAAAAAAAAGAAAAAATCTCTTCTGAGTGCCTGCATTGTATATCACAGAGAATTTTGCTTCTGTTTTTAATACAGCCGCAGACCACCTGTGGACTTTGTACTACATGTATGGCCAAACGACCAAGTCACACGGATCTGTCTGCCCATTCCCTTGGTGCTACCATCGCTCTGACTGCAATCTAGAGCAGAGCAGGGGAGAAAACACATGCTTCAGCAGCAGTGGTCCTCCTAGGAGGTGAAATGCTTAAATTTTACGTAAGACTAATTCACTGCCTACCAAAGTTTGTCATCACGATGTTAATGATGGCAGGTGGGAGACTATGATACAGGTTTCAGCTTGGCATGTTAGCACATTCTTCCAGAGGTGAGATAAAGGATTTTTCATCAGAGAACTGGATGAGCCCTTCCTTTATCCGCGGCTGCCAGTGATGGTGAGTGTTGCTCACTAGATGGCGAAGGCTGCCTTCCTCCCTGCACGCCTGCTGCCCCACAAGTCTCCTGCAGAAGCCACCGAGGATGCTGCTGGGGGGGGAGAAAAGGATTTTGATCACTGAGGAAAGGCTTAGGGGAGAGGTTTGGAGCTTGAAAAAGGCACAGGGGAATGCAGGGTGGGTTGTTAAGGTTCAAACGGTGGTAAGGTTCTCCTGGAAGAGGTGGTGCCATGTGTTTGAGGATCTACCTCTTCACTTGATTTGAAACAGACCTTTAGGTGAGGCAGCTACTAACAACTGATAGGGAATGAAATACTGCAGTGAGCCTCTTCTGAAGATTTCTTCCAACCTTCAGGAGTCTCCCTGTCTTTTCACTAGCAGGTTCAAGCTGACATGTCCCATATTTGTCACTCAAATCTATCTAGGGAAGACACAGTGTGATACAGGCTGGAATTAATCCATCCTGAGTCCCTGAAGAGCTCTTGGGGCAAAAACGACCCTTTAGAGATGACAGCTTTCTAACAGAGATGCTCCATGACAATGTCCATCAGCCACAAGATATCTCAGTGCAAGGCTCCTACTGCTGTCACGGGTTGAGCCCTGTCCATGGAGAAAGCTGTGTGCCAGCTTCACAGCACCCTTCTGCTGTCCCAGGGGTGTTCAGCAGATATAGGATTGCAACAGCAGGGACAGGAGTGTGGCAGAGCCTGATTTAAGTCCTCCCACAGAGGCTGTGGATGTTACAGCCGAACAAATCTCATGACTCACCAGATTGGGAAGCTTGGCTGCCCAAGGTACCTGCAGTTTCTCATTCACAACTAAGGAGGCATGAGAAAGGACAGTGCAAAGATGTCATTCTCAAAAAAAAAAAACCACACACACAAATTTAAAAAAAAAACACTCAAGTGAAACAAAGCTGTGAACCAAGCAAGACTGTTTTGAAAGCGTTCATCTGCACTAGTGAGTCATAAACCAACACAGCAGCTATGGGACTGAGTTAGAGGAGGGTAATTTCAGCCCCATTTTCAGCAGCAGCTGGCTCCCAGGAACATCCTGCTCTTGCAGGTCACCGGTGTTTACCAGGCAAGTCTTGCACCATTGTCACCAGGGTCCCTCACACATTCATAGCTATTTGCAAGCATCTCCTCACACATGAGTGCCAGTATTTTCAGTAACACCAGTTCAAGAGAGGAAGAAAGCCCCTTACCAGACGGCTGCGTTGTCAGGTGAAGAACTGGCTGAAGCAAGCTCAGCCCTGTAATTTCCAGGCTCTTCATCTACATGGCTGACGTTAGTCTGGCCACAGCCAGTCTGTAGCTCTGCTCTCAAGCAGCTATGTTTAGGCATAAGCATCATCCTACAGTTCTTGGCTATATAGGGCTTGAAAACCTTAGCTCAGCTGGTCTTCTCGGTGATGCTGGCTACCCAGGCCCAGGTGTGCTCGAGTTCATGCTCCATCTGCCCAAACCATATGAACCTGTGGCTGAAGTCTGCAGAAAGGTGCAGAGCTCATGTGCGCTGTCACAGGCATCCGGTTCCAGGGTGAGTGTGGTGTTCATGGTGCACAGCTGCCAGCTCAGGCACCCGAGCCTGCTTTACATAGTAAAGCATCACCTGTTCCTCCCCATGAGATGCCCTCATGAGAATAAGAGCCTGTCCACATGCACCTCTCGGCAGCAGCACCAGCAAGTCCACACCTGAGCCTACAGACACATGCTAACACACACAACTAGTGACATATGGAATACAATGCCCAGACACAAATATATAGGGCAGCAAACAGGTTTTTGAACATTGCTCACAGCCGTTTGGCATAAAATCAGCCCTGAGGGTAATGTGTGGCAAGCCTGAGGTTTTTCATCACCTCCTCCAACCCAGGACGTTGTACCACATACTGCGTCTTCTGCGGAATAATGCAAACGTATTTCTACTTGGAAACCCAAGGCTGTTCCTACCCATCTCGCTGGGGTATGAAAATACCTGGAAGGTGGTACTGACATTTTTCCTGAAGCTCTTTTCTATTTAACAGAAGCAAAGTCACGTTGCCGAGAGACCCCTTAGTAACAGGAAGCAGTTGTCCGGTTTAAAGAACCAGCGAGAAAGCAAACAGCTTTGCCTCCTTTTTAAAGCCCCTCAGGACAATATTTACTTTTCTAAAATATCATTGTGCCACGGCTTTGGGACTTTGCTTGACAAACTTGGGGGTCTCTGAGCAGTTCAAAGTGGGCTTGACCTATAGCTGAGCATGGAAAACAGGAACTGCATATAAATAACTAAATTACAGCGAGATCAATTCTCAGTCAACTCATTAGCAATGCCCGGCGTCTTTAAGTGATAACTCCACTCTCTAAGACCTTTACGTAATTACTTGCACAAGGCACATTTTACCCTTTGGTTCGCAAGTTTCATAAATGAAGGTTAAGTTTACTTAACCACCCAGGATTTACCAGCCATGTTAAAGCATAAAATGCGCGTGCTGCCAGGTGTCTCTGCAGAAACTGCCTTGTTGATTCAGAGACTCCAAGGTTAAATGGTGGCTCCTGAGTCCAAGTTGGTTTCCCATTGGGGAAGGGGAGGATCTGCGCTGTAACATTGTACCACAGTTCAGCCAAGGTTGATTTAACGAGGCTTGGAGTTAAGATAGCGGCGATTGCGAAAACCTGAATGAAAATCAGGGGTTTGCTGTACCTCGCACCCGTAACAGGGGTCTTGAGTGTGTCACGCTCCAGTCTGTTACAGAAATACGCTATACGTATTTTCCTAGCCAGATACCTGTTTCTACCTTCTATCTATACTATTTGCACACATGCAGATCTATGGGATGCATGTTTATATAGCCTGCGTATCCCTCACTGTACACAGACCATACAACTGAGTGGTGGGACAAATTTTCAGCTGTGAACCAGCGTAGTCCTATTAATGTTTTTGGCAAGTCACACTAGGCAAGGATAGATTCAGTGTTTTCAATGTGGTGGGTTTGTACCTATGTGTTTGATTGACTTTTTATTGACAGCATTTTGGATGTCCTGGTTGTACTCCACCCACTTTCACACATGTTCAAGTTTTTCAGCCACAATTAGAGCACCCAACACCTTAGTGAAGTGATTTGTGTACCCGGAGAAACTGGGTCAGAGGCTGTGAAGCCAATGGCTTGTGTGATGCAAGAAACCTGGGAGAGAACAGCCAGTGGGACATGTGTTTCCCATCCACCAAACCTCACTCTTGACCTGACAACAAAGCTGTCCAAATTCTGCCCCTCAGCCCAAGCATGCTCCACCAGAGCAACACGACGGGTCATAATGCTGTCTTCCAAGGAAGGTTCTCAGGTATGGCCAAGGCTGGACCCACCACTCCATGGAGCACTTCAGCAACCTCTACTCACTGCTGCCTCTCCCAGAGGTCCTGCACTCCGTTCTTCAGCATGAGGCCAAAACAGAGACGAGTCTCCTCATGGGTCACATGAGAACCCAGACAGGAGCTGAGAATGACATGCACCTCAGGTAGTGCAGAACAATCTGCTGGGGACCTCTTCCAGTCTCATCAAATGATGGGGATGCCCGAAGTCTGCTCGTCTGAAGTTTGCTCAAATGTTTGATCACTTTCCAGGTACCTGACAGAGGAAAGATTAGTGTATCTGTTCTTCTTCTGTCTTCAGATGGAGTGAGATAGATCATCCTGGTCAAAAGTTTGGCTCTCACAGCTGAATAGTGATCAGTATTTGTCCACTGCTGCCTTGGAAACATAAGCTCTGCTCATGCTGCTAACATAGGTTTAGAGCTGTAGGTGTCAGTGCACAGACGAAAATGGCTTGAACCAGTCGTATTCACATCTTCATTAGACCTGAATTCAAATGTGAGTCAGTCCCATTCTGCCAAACTTTCTTGCAGTAGACCTAGAGGCAGAATTTGAGCTGTGAACAATGTGAACTAGTGTAAGTCTAGAATGGTCTTGTTTCATACACACCAGTAGGATGGGTTTAATACCCTTCTTACATATTTAACACTATGTGGAACAATCTATAACCATTCCTATTAATGTAATCATAACGACTGATGGAACACGTTACTCATATCTGAGCAGGATTATAGCCTCTCTCTACCACTGATTAACCGCTTTTATCGACGGAAACTTGACAAATGGTGTGCAGTTGAACTTCCAACACAACCAATGGTGACAGGTCAGAACTTCCACCCTTTACAATCTGGGTGCTTCTGTGCTTCATGTTCTTCTTGAGGGACTGTTGGTGCAGCCATCATGGTCTGGGGGTATGAAGAAGGCGATGTTTGCCAGGGCAGGTAGTATCTTTTATTAGAACGCACATAGCTGGAAAAAGTAGGTGAAGCTTTAAAGCACGTGAGCCTTTCTTCAAGTCTTTCCTAATTAAAACCCTCTGACCATTCTTGCAGACCTAAGTGCAATTTTAAAGGCGGGATAGAAGTGGTGCTGCAAAGATTTTGTAAAGGGCTTAGCACAATAGGCTATACATTGCAATAACTAACCGTTAGTCTTGGGGAAATAGCTCAGCCTCTGATCTGACATTTTAGCAGCTAAGAGCTCTGGCTAACAGATCCTACTCTGAATTACTCTCTCAAAACCTTATCAAAAGGAAATGGAGCCTTTTGAAATCGCTGGCATCTCTGGAAGACTGGTTTATCAAATTTCCCCAGTTCAAGCAGAAAACCTCTGTTTTCCTCTGCTCTTTAACCTCTTATTTAAAATGTCATTTTACTTTGAACTGTCAAAAGAGGCAGCGAGGGAAGCCGCTAGCTTACCATCAGAAGGAGGTGAAAGCTGAAACTTTACCCGTCCTTAGTGAGTTTATCCACATATCAATGGCACGCTACACCAGTGTGTTTATTTTTATGACTAGAGCATATCCCTTAACCTCAGGGATCCGAACATTTCCCTGGAATGTACAGACGTTTTGTATCATTTATTTCCCAGTGGTCCTTCCCCACACCAGCTCCGTGCACACATACATAAACACACACGCTTCTATTCACATTCTCTTGATCATACTGGTGTACACAACCAGACATCAGCTTAACACAAACACACATACATTGCAAACCATAGCATCGGTCTTATCTATAGTCCTCTGCATAAAATATAAATGCATGCATTCCTGTATTTAGATGTACAACATATATATGAACGTATATGGCTATGATTCGTGTGCGCGTCTATTTAGACAAGCCTACATGCGCACGTATGTACCCAAATGTTTGTGTGAAAATGTACATATATGGAAAACTAGGACTGCAAAGGGTGCTAACACATGCCACCAAGTCCCATGGCTGCTCAGGACCTTGCTGGGTGGCTTCCATAACCAAGGGAAAGCATTTAGATGGGATCCAAACACCACCGATCGGCTGAACACTTGGATTTCACTTACCTCTGTCTTTATATCAATTTTAAGGGGAAAACTACTGCCTGGAGCTAAAAAACAAAATGATGGACTAGATTCTCCCTCAGAAGCCCTACAGCAATTAGGATTCTGTGAAGCTCCTGCTGCTTTCCTCTGTTGTAGCTATGTCCCCTTGTCATATTGACTCAGGCTCTAATAAGATATTACCAAGCACTGAGGTTGCATTCAAGCTCTCATATAAGTGGCCAGCTGAGGATTGGACTCTTTTATCAGTTTGTGCTGCTCACTGTGGGCCAAGGTCTTCAGCTGGCGTAATTCAGCGCAACTTCGCTGAGGCCATGAAAAATGAGGTGCATAAGTTCAGCATCTGTCTCAATGGCTGATGTTTATCTTTGCTCCCATGGCCTCAATTGCACTTAAGATGAACGTAAACCGATGAAAACAGTTTAATGGGACATGGGCTTTCTCCTGATCATCTGCGTGCAGCTGAATTTTACTCCATTTGATTGCTAAACCAAGTTCAACAGATATGCATGTTACAAATAATTTGTCATGCTCTTAGACGCGTTCCACTCCAGGCCACAAAATGTTCACAGTAATTGAAATATACAGCCAAATTCCAAGCTAGCATAAATCTCCACTGATGTCAAGACATATGGAAATCCATATGATTTGAAGGCTCTAAAAAAAAAAAAACACCATGCCTTCTAGTGAGAGACTTATGCAGCTCAATCTGATTAGTCTATCACAAAGAAGATTAAGAGGTGACTTCACTAGGATGTCCAAGTACAGCTGGAAAAAGAAAATACCAGGTACGGAACGGTTCTTTAATCTAGCTGAGAAATGCCAAGTGAGATTCATTGCTTGGAAGTAAATGCCAGACAAATTTGAATAAGCAATAAAGCATAGATTTTTTTAACACAGAATCATTGATCAAAGGATAAGGTGGACTCTATCACTGAAAGTCTTCAAACCAAGGTCAGACGCTTTTTCTTCACAAGATTCTTTTGTCTAGCATAACTTGTTGGGTTCGATATAGCAATAATAACATCAGCTGTTGAATTTGAAGCCATCTAAGAGGCTGTGACCATTTGTAAGAAGTCAGTGAATGAAGATTGAGAAAAGCCACTGTACTATTGACAGGATTAAATTTACTACAGATTGGTTTAACTTCCACTTGAAAATGATTGTGAGACTGCTAAGTAAAAAATTAGAGCAGAAACCACTGAACTTAATAAAATACAAAACTGAAAGACAAACTAATGATCCCTTCTCTTCATAATTATTTATTTACTTTTAAGCCTGGTCAGTTGTCTCTGAAGCTGCGAAACTAAATTATCTTTATTTTCTTCTGATTATAATAGAGAAAAAGAAATGAGCCTTTCAAACATGAAAAAAGGAAACATTACTGATCACCAGGAAAGAAATCTATATCATGCTAGAGCTGCATTCCTCTGCAGCAAATCCATGGTTTTCAATGGATCCCAATCACCAAGTGCTGCAGTTGCTCCAAGTTAGAGCATTTATCCTAAGAAAGGCCCAGGTGCCAAGTTCATTTTTTAAAAAAAGTTTCCAAAAAATGTCTTTGCACCATCTGTTCTCTAGCAGTGGTGCATTCCTCAGGCTGCGATGTCATCAGCTTCTCATTATTATTTTTAACGTTTCTTCGGAGTCAATCAAAATCAACGAAAGAACAACAGATTTGGGGCATTTGTGCTCTGTTCGCGTGCTACGTTGTGCTGGAGGTACATAAGTTTGTTTGGTTATTTCCATCCATGGCTCTCTGACAGCGGAGCTTGAAGTCAGAACCCCGGCTTGTCACATAAATTATGATTATATCTAGTATATAATCACAATGAAAATGAAATTTCTGACAAAAATCTAAAATTGGGATGGGGTGGGAGCAAAACCAACTCATTCCAGGCAGCTTTCTAATTTCAGTCATCAGTTCAAATCCCTCCCAGAACCCACAAGATCCCTAAGTTTCTTGGGAACCAGTCCCATACTTTCACTGCAGTCAGCAGGATGCTTTGTTGTGCCTCTGCTGGAAGCTTAGGAAGGTTCTAAACCAGGGATGTCCCAGCCTGGGGTGCACCCACACCCTTTGCAGTACGTTACAAGGGGTTACTTGCTCCAAAGCAGAATAGGGGGGCTGCCAGAGCCAAGAGGATGCATTTGCCCACTGTACTTTTGCCAGTGGCAATATCTGTGAAGGAGGAAAAGGTTGAAGAAAGCCACGCTCCGGATGCAGAAATAAAACCCACTTCCCAGAGAAATGAGCAGTAAAGCCCAGAAGTCCAGATCTCACTAACACGTTATTGACTTCCCCATGGCTCTGCTCAGCTGGCAGCTGGGTGAGTAGCTGCTGCTTTATCCGGCCACACTGCTTAACTGTGATTTAGGAAATAAACCTGCAGAGACCGGGATTAAACAGCCAGAGAGGAGGCACAGAGCATTTCCCTGGGATTAGCAACTGCCTCAGAGATTGGCCGGTGGCACCAGATAAAGCTCAGCAGCAATGCTGCTGGGACTGGGGGGAGACAGGAGCCAAACTCCCACCAGGGGAAACCAGGGGAAGTGCCACCGCCCTAGAGAAAGGCCCAGCCCCTGAGGACATTTTTGTGGTATTTGCTGGCCCCTAGAAGTGACGAATGTTGTTGTATAGAACCATGGGGAACATGCTTCTGCTGTCAAAATAGGCTCCAGCCCTACCTGACGCGCCCTTTCTGATCTGATGACCAAAAGGTGACTGAATCATGTCGGGTCTCTGCTCTTCAGAAAGTTCACTAACCTGCAACATAATACCACAGCATCACAGAATCATAGAACCATTTAAGTTGGAAAAGACCTTTAAGATCATCGAGTCCAACCGTAAACCTAACACCGCCAACTCCACCACTCAGCCATGTCCCTAAGCACCACATCTACTGTATCTGATGGTTAAACGGTTACAGCAGTATTTCAGTCTCAGATGTGGCCACCAATTCATCTTGCCTCCATAGAGATTCCCCAAATGTAACTTATTTCACTAGGGAGGAAAAAAGAAACACACTTAATAGTACTTTGAAGAAACTTTTTTTCTTTCCTTTCAAAACAACAATTCAAGTAAATTAATAGGCCCAGTCTGATGAGTATGAGTCACTTTCAGTACAAACTAACCACAAAAATTGGAAATCTGGTTTTAAGTTTAGAGGAGAAGGCAGAAAATAAAAGATTATAAAATAATTCATACATTTCTGGAAGCACGCAATATCACCAGGGATCAGAAGAGAACGATGAGCTGCCAACACCTGCGATCGCAATGTAACCGCTAAGCCATGGTCAAACAATAAACAGAGCTCTTTAGTGACCAAATAATTACAGAGTTTGAAATAGAAAGATTATACCGTGTGACTAATGCAGAGAATAAACTCCACTCCGCATGTGTTTTTACAGCTTGATACTCCATTAACATTAATAGGTTTCTCTGTCAATTTGCATAGATTAGCCTTTGAGAAAGACCTCCCTTACTGTCTTCCCAAATTATTTTTTTAAAAGCTGCGTCCAGTTGACATGTCTGTGTGTACCCCTACTCCATTTTTCTGTATTTCTCTCACACACAGATATCCTCCCCAAAACACAAACTGATTTTCTGTGGACGTACACGTGTTTCCTGTTGACACTGTGGGATCCATGTGGGTGTTTGTCTGTGACTTACAAACACGCACATGCAGACTCACATGTACTTCGTATTACTCCTGTTGGAAATCTTAAGATTAAATGATTTCTTCAAAATCACATACGAAATGCTATCAGAGACAAGAAGAAGAGAGTTCTCTAAAGCAGCACCCCGTGATGTTAGTTAAAAGACAAAATTTTTCTTCCTGCAGCCCTGAACAGCGACAACAGAGAAAACTGGGCTTGTAAGGACAATTGTAATGTGCATCCCTGGCATCAGATCACAGTCGCTTTAGCAACATACCAAAAGACACGCCAGCTCTTCTCTTCGCTGGCTCAGCTCCCGTAGCTTTCTCCTCCATGTGGGCTAGGTCACTAATGAAGCTGGAAAACGAAGCCTCCAGCTTTTTGTCCCGTCCTTGCACAGGGATCACAGCCCAGAAGTGCACCCAGCAAGCCAGCCTTGCTCGGGCTCAGCTGCAGCTTACCTCCACAGCCATTTTCCTCTCCTCCCTGGGCTTTTAGCTTGGGCAACATCAGGTGTATGTCAAAATCAAGCACGTTCCTAACAAAAAGACGTCATCAACCTTGAAATTTTACCTTTTTACAAAGAAATAGTATCCATGTACATGCACAGTGACCACACACGCACAATACAGCTTTGCAGAGAAATAGTTACTATATGTTGTGGCTACACGTATACGTATATTAAAAAAAACTAGGGACAAGACACGGCATTTTTGTGTGGCCCAGCCCCAGAAACTGCTGATGTATTAGGGCTGAAAGATTATGTAGGTATCGACCTGAGGCAGCAGTAGTGTGCGATAATTTAGTCCCAAGGGTTAATTGACTATGAATGATCTTAAGATCACCAAACAACCCAACTAATAGCTTGTAATATGAGCTTTACATACAAGACGCGTACGAGACCCAGCATCTTGCAGTATCCCACACATTACTATATGCCTTCCGTTATTGCACATTCAATGTTATATGGATTATGGAATGGGCTTTATGCTGTGCAGTGTTTCTTAAATCTATTAGGGATACATATTTACATTATAGTACATATTGAGTAAATCTGCACAGAAGTAAGGACTGGATGCCAAAGTTTATTGACAACAACCATAAAAAATCTGTTAAAGGCAGAAACCCAGAAGTCCAGCAGTGCTGGCAGGTACTGTGGGCTCTGTGGGGGAGTCGGGACAGTGGGGCACGATCCTGCTAAACAAAGTCGGGACTGTTTTCCCTGCCTGCAGAAGGAGAAAGTGGGGAGACGACACTGGTTTCTGTCTCGGTCTCTTGTCTACACACAGGTCACACTTCACGTTTTCTGGATTTTACCTATTAATGCATTAAAAACAAAACCTACAGGTGGCTTTTGTCTCTCCTCTGCCTCCAACAGTGTCTGAGCCTCCAGAGGCAAGACACGTGAGGTGGCCACGCAAAACCACCTGGTGTGTGCCCAAGACCAGCAAGCAGCCGGCACCGGGGCGGGGACGACAGCCTTTCGCCCCTGCTTGCTCCAGGCTCGGTTTAGAGCAAATTTAGCAGTAGAATTTAAACTGTTTTCCCTCCCCTGTGTCAAACGGGTTGGTTGGCCAAGGAAACTGCCAACAGTCAGCCCGGGTGGCAGCTGAGTGGGAACTGTCTGCCTCGCTGATTGACACTGAAACACCTGAATTTGGTGTAAATCACTGACTCCACGTTTAAGTCCTTAGGGAGGGAGAAAAGGAGCAAGAAGGGAGATTTCTAATGATTTCTTGATTTTCACGAGGGACTTTGGGGACCAAGCAGCAACAGCAGCCGCAGCACACCCATGCTCTCGCGTTTCTGGTCGCAAGCACAAGGCGAACCGGTACCCCCGGTTTTGGAACCGACTCCCTTTCCTAAAATGACGTTCGCTTAACGCGCACCGCCGGCTGTATTTAGCGTTGAAGCTTTGCGTTACCCGCTTTTCCTCCCCTCCTCTTTCCTCCGGCCCGGCGTTCCCCGACGGGGATGGGTACTGGGGGTGTAGGCACAGCGCGGGATCCGGGTGGCACTGACGGGGTTCGGCTCCCATCGAGCCGGGCTGACACCGGCACCTCCCGCGGGAAGGGGAGGGGCCGGTTTGTGCCTCGCCGCGGGCAGGGGGAAGCACCGGGGATAAGGGGAGCATCGGCCGGGAGCACGAGAACCCAGAGCACCGGGGAGCCCACCCTGGCCGCGGCCCCTGGGGGCTGAGCGGCTCCGCTCCCTGCAGGCGGGGAGCAGGA
Source organism: Tauraco erythrolophus (assembly GCF_009769465.1). Taxonomy (NCBI): domain Eukaryota; kingdom Metazoa; phylum Chordata; class Aves; order Musophagiformes; family Musophagidae; genus Tauraco; species Tauraco erythrolophus. The sequence continues at coordinate 26,391,844 of NC_141474.1, read as the reverse complement.
GGAGGAGGAGGATGAAGAGGCACGGTTCGGGGCGGGCAGGTCGACAATCAGCGCGGGGCTAGGGCACACGGCGGGAGGGGGTCGGGGAACCGTCCCCTCCCTCCCGCTGCCCCCCCGCACCGCCCGTGGGTGCCCACGGTGCGCGCCCGTGGGTACCGCGCGTGCCCTGTGCGCGCACACGCCTGCGCACCGGTCGTTTAAGGATGTGTGCGCATCTGAGTGTAAACGATCTCTTTGGTAATTATGTGGGGCTAAAAGGTCGTTTAGAGGTAAAATTTACACATACATACGTGTTTGGAGGCCGTTTCTATATATATTGGCATACGCGTGTAAACGGCCGTTTATTGGATCAACTCCGCGTGCATATACCGTGTATGTATGTATCCAGCTGTGCTGTAAGTCTGTTTAAAGATCTCTGTAATTGTGTGCATCATACGAATACGCCACTTCTATAATTTATAATTTTAATTCTCATTTAAGAACATAATTCATCTAAATATATGTTCTAAATTTAATTGAGGGATATACTTAAATTAAGGATGTACATAAATTTACTCCGAAATATTTTCTACAGTATACAGAGCTGTATATACAACAATTTCGAATTACAAGTAATGTGTATAGAATGTCTCATACGCATGACACGTATTTCATCGCATGTTTCACAAATGCGTCGTGTAATGAGTTACGAATTTGTCATGAGTGTCATATATATATATACAGACATAATTGCGTGTGAGTTCGCGCTAAACTTCTAAATTACCGGGGAATGAACGGGACGAAGGAGGAGACAGAAGCCCCGGGCAGCCATCTATCAAAGAAAATCCAACCCGGGGGACGTAAACACGCTGATTTTGTTTCGGAGCCTGGCTCGGCTCACCGCGACAAATGCCATTTCCAAACCACGGGGCAGCCGAGCGGAGGGGGCGGGCGGGCCGGGCCCTGCCCGCGCTGCCCCCGGGACAGGAGGGTCCCGGGACCTCCAGGGTCCCCGCCAGCCCCTGGAGAAATTGCCCCGGGGCAGGTAATGATGGTTTCGGGACTGCAAACCCTGTGTTTCTACGCGCTTGTTCTCGGGAGGAGGAAGCGCGGATGAATGCAAACAAACCTCTGCAGAGAAATTAAAATAAAGATGCAGCAAACAAAAAAAACGAGATACAATAAAAATCGTAGCGAAATGGAACCCAACATCTTCTCCCAGCGGAGCCAGCGAGACCCGAAGCCACTCGTTGTTTGTAGCAAAAATCAATCAAGGGGGAAAAAAAATGCTCGACTCGGAACAAACGTTTTCCGACGTTTTTGCAAAACGATTTTGCATCGGCCGATACGATTGTGTAAAAAACCGCTCTGGATCCCGCCGGCGAATGGCTGCGCGTCTGTGCCGCTCCCGCAGGAGCGAGAGAGGAGGGGTCGGTGGAGGGAAGAAGGAAAAATTTAAAAGGTGTGCGGGGGTGTCGCAACGTAGAAAGATGGAAGAAGGCTGGGAGATGCTAAAAGAGAAGGGGAGGGTATGGTAAATCACGAGAACAACAGTTAGAGGGGGGCTGTGGGGTGGAAAAGGTCGGGGTGTTGAGGGGGGCTCCGGGATGAGGCTGATTTCTCCTCAACTACAGCAATCCTACGGAGGAGGGGGAAGGGAAAAAAAAAATAAAGAAAGAAATTTAAAGAGAGCTGCAGCTGAGCACCAGGCGATGCGGCCGGGGAGCGGCCCGGGACGGCGGGCAGGACGCAGCCCTCGGCCCCGCAGCCCGGCTCCGAGGCGTCCCGGGGAGAGCCCGCCTGTCCTGGAGGTTTGTTGCTCGCTAATGATCAACATCTTTATTTGCTAATGAGAAGTGCTTGGCGATGCAGGCGCCTGAGCGCACGGCCACCCCCTCCGCCGGGAGACCACCCCGTCTGGGGCGTCTCTGCCGGCCCCGCTGCGGTGCCACGGCGGGAGCCAGCTTCCTGCATGCACCTGCCCCGAGGGCGGGGGAGAACCATCAAACACCCCCCTTCCCCTTCCTTCCAAAATCAGCTACATCACCCTGACACCGCGCTCCTGAACAGGGCGCTGCGCTTGAGCAGGTCCTGCAGGATCCGGCCCTTTGGAGCTAATGCAGTGAGATGTTTGCTTTCCCTATTTTTTTTTTTAATTATTTTCATTTATTTTATATGTTAATTGTTCGTATCCGAGAGCAGCTCGGTTCCCGAGGGCTGTCCCGGGCGCGGAGCCGGTGCATTTCCCTCGGCGGAGCGCAGGGGGTGCAGCGGGACCGCGCGGCGCCGCGGGCCGGACCGGGGCGGGGGGGGGGGCGTTCGGCGGGGCTGCCCGCTGCGGGCCGGGGCAAAGAAGAGCCGTCTGGGCTTTTGCTCGTGGTTTCTTTCCTTCTCCCGCCGCCCCCCCCCCCCCTTTTTTTTTCTTTTTAACCTTTCACTGGAAGAATGAGCCGAGCAAATCCGCCCCATGCATTTCCCCCACTCCCCTAAAAAACAGCTGAGAAACCCACCTCTCCCACTACGCCTGAGCCCCAGTATTGCCCCCCCCCCCCCCCCCGAAAGACGGGGGGCAGATGCTGAGATAAATGTCTCCAGCTCTGCAGCCAAATTCCCAGCAGCCCAAATAAACAAACACTGTCACCTTCCTGCTCGGGGGACGACTCTCCCTGGCCCCCGCCCTCCCCCTGCCACCCCGGTGAGGGACACCCCTCACCGAAAGGCACATTTATTGTCCCTAATCAGCAAATCGTTTAGGTCATTACAAGCCCATTACCGAGGGACAGGCGGGGCGAAAAGAAACTGCGGCCACGTCTTAACCATGTGAACCAGTGCCTTTGAAAACCGGAGAAGAGAAAAGGGTTCCCTGGAGAGTCCCCCGTTATCCCTCTCCTACAGGGATGCCCCGCTGCTTCTTTGCTCTCATCTGCTGCTTTCCTTCAGCCTCCCGTGGCCCCCTCAGAAGAGGTCTAGTCACCCTAAATCCAATACCCTCATCCTTGCCCAGACCCCTTCCTGCATCATTCACAGCCAGGGCAACGGGTCTTCCCAGTGAGGTCTGAGGGATGTAACCATTTCACTGAGTTTGGTGGATTTTTTTGTACCATCCCCACCTTTTACAACCTTTTCCCCTTATTACTTTTCCCAGTCTCCCTCACTGACACATTTTCAGTAAAAACACTAGGGATTCAGTGTTGCCTGTGCTGCGGGTAGACCGGTGGTCGCTGTGTTCCTGCTGGCAGTACACTCATCAGAGAGGATTTTGAGGCAGAGCCTCTCAGGTCTGGGTCCACTTGGATTCATGCTAGGGATCCAGCTTGGATGAACGGAAAGGGGGCAACTCAGCCCCCTGAAAATCAGGACTCCTGTACCATCCCTGTGATGTGGCATCCTGCAGCATCCCTGGTACCAGGGATATCGCCAGACACATGGAGCTGGAGGGGTACACAGATCCCCACACTGGAGCCAGAGAGACCCTTGTCTCCCCCCTCACCCTTTTTACCTCCACACTAGTAATTATGCAACCTCTCCTGACCCTGCTTTCTATCCCTTTTATCCTGGCCTCAGTGGCTGTTCGCCCAAGCAGGCAGGGCTGAGCCGTTGGAGATTGCTCTGAGGTCCTTCCATCTGGCACTTTCTCTCTGTTCCCCCACTCAATAAATAAAATAAGGGTCACCTTTTTTTTTTTTACTTTTTTTTTTTTTTTTTTTTGGATCACACACCAAGGACCATCACAAATGAGACCCCTGAGGCTTTGATGCCTGTGTTTGGACACAAGCAATTATCTCTAATTATTGTTTTGCTTTTCAGTTTGCCCAACTTTCCAACAGCCTTGAAAAGAAACTTCAAGGAGGGGGCTCAGCAGACTGAATGAGACATTTCTCCACGAAAGCCCCTCCCAGAGCCCCCTCTCGCTTCCATATTGAGAGAAACAAAATCTTCACAAATGTTTAAGTACAATATGGGTTTGGCGAGAGGTTTTCTTTTCTTTTTTTTTTTTTTTGAAGATGATTTCTAAAGACACAGGAACATTTGTACAAATAAGGCGCAGATGGGAGTGGGGTGGGGGAGCACACTGGAATTGAATATCTGGGAAGGGAGGTGAAATGGTTTTCAGCTGCGAAGGAAGTGGAGAAGCAGAGATTAAAACCCCCTTCGACTTTCCCACCACTCATAAATAATACATTAAATTGCACTTACTGCTTTCTGCTCACTGAGGAGCACTGGGCAAAGGCCTTACGTCCCGAAGAAAATCTACAGTCTGGGGGAATGGCAGGATTGAGGCAGGAATGGGAGAAAGAATGGTGTTTTGGGAAGCTGTCTGGAAGGACGGGAAACAACTAAAAATAGCATGTCAAAGTCTATGCTCGTGCATGTGGCACACACCTGCATACAGGCACACAGATCTACATGTGTGGGATTTCTCCTGCTGGCAAAATGTGTAAGGATATATATATATATACATGCACCTATGCACACACGTCTACACATACAAACATGCAGCCTAGGCACAAATACGCTCACAAACTGAAAAACATGTATGCGCACAGGTGTTACACACATACACATACAGCAGGTACCAGTGTGCACAGAAGGATGTGCACATGTATGCTCACATCTACATGTGCATACACACATTCACAGGTCCATCCCATCTGCATACACATCTGCACAAGGAGGTGAGGGAAGGATGTGGATAAACAGATAGAGGTGCTTGTAGTAACAACCATGCCCCCGGCCCTGGATTTATATACCATAATTGACTGAGACTCACCCAAGTCATTTGAGAACCAGGATTTTACTCAGGCTGCATTACACATCCCTTCCAGCTCCTGGAAGTGTTGATACCAACAACTCCACAACATAGGTTTCCCATCGAATTCCCAAAGCCTGTGTGTTTTAACTGCTAACGCACCATTTATTTCACAATCCTTCACAGTAACCAGAGCAGGCTACGCAAAATACAGGCAGCCTGCTGTACACATCTTTGGCTGAAGGACACCCATCATTTTCCGCAGCTAAAATTCCTCTGCAAATCAATGCCATTCAGTCATTAGTTCTTCACAGAACCAGCCTAATGGGGCATCACATCTCCACCCCAGAAAAGGTAAACACGGCCCTGCTCCTACCCCGGACCTAATTGCACAGGCCAAGGGTGGCAAAGGTGGGCGAGCTTTTGTTTGTCGCTCCCCTCCTTCGGCGGTAGCACTGCAGAGAAGTGGTGTTATAAATATTTGTCTTTCAGACCAGCTGAAATAATAGTACAATGTAATAGTTACAATGTTACATATATATACACACAATGTTACAATAGCTATATAAACAGGAAGTGATAATGCATGTGTATTTGTACACATCATGCTTACACCCAGTGTGCCTATCGTTGTGTATGTATGCATACATGCATATAAATAAACCCAGGCACATACATCCCTTGGGTATTTTATTTTACCACTTGATTATTAGCAGCGGCAGCAGTAATAGACACATTTCTGTCAGATCTAGACTAGCAACATAAGAGCATATTATCCTTTTAGGAAAGTAATTAGCATCAGAGATCTGATTCCTTTTGCTACCCTTCTAATTAATTATACTTGGTAATGCCATCATTAAGAAGAGCGGAGTGTTTGTTCTTTTAATCTCTGTGTAAGGGACATGAGTTGGGAACAAGCTGCTTTGGGGTAGCTTTGCTGTGCTCTTTATTCCACCACTCAGCCCTCCTCTTATTTTTTTTTTTCCCAGCCAGGCTTTTTGCACCCCCCCAAACAAAACAAAACACACACAGCCCAAAAAAACCCTCCATCAAACTCCTCCCTCCAAAAAAACCTAGGAAACACAGTGAATTAAAGAAGTCTTGACTTAAAAACGACCCATATGTTTGCAAATGCTTTCCAAATGATCCCTTTCTGAATCCATGTGCTTGTGCACGGGCTGGTGGGGGGGTGCGGGGGGGGAGGGAAGACACCCCGCTACAGATTGCAGCTCTGATCTTTGGGTTTTTCCTGAGCTCGGGGGCTGTCTGTGGCGCGGCGTGACCCTTCTGCCAGGGGTCGGTGCACTCGCCCGCGGGGTGGCTGTCCCCATCACTCCAGCACAACCGTGGGCCCCGCTCCCACACGTGGGGTCCCGGATCTAAACCGCTAATTGCACGGGTTCACAGATCCTCCAGCCCAGTGCCTCGCTGAAAACCGGCTCCTCTCCGGGCCCGCATCTCTTGGGGACCACACACAAGCACCGCGCAGAGCTTTTGTGTGGCGGAAAAAAGGGGACGCATAATAGAAAGGGCGAGAAAGAGAAAAAGAGTTGGTAAACACATTGGCGGTGGTACCTAGAAACCGAGGCAGTGCGACAGGTTCCCAAGAGAAGATCAAAAGTTGGCCTTTGGGATAAGCAACTGAGCAAACTCAAGTATGTTTCTATAATGAACGGCACAAAAGCAGCAGGAGTACCGCGCTGCACTCAATGAGCTGCTCATAATGCACTGATATGTATATTATATAGATATTCCTGTACCTGCCGTACCAGGCCTGGCCAACACAGGTGTGTGCGCGGGCAAAGTACAGCACATAAATCTGCCATACGCACCACGCGCCGCCTGATCTATAAACAGATACACACGGCAAAGATACACGCCAGTAATTGTCTCTGCAGAGAATTAGATCAAAAAATTCAGAGCTCTGCCATGAGACCTCGATGCAGATAACTACACGACATTACCTAAAGGTAGCTGCAGAGATGTGTGAGTTTATGGGCGCAGTAACAGTGCTGAACACACAAAATATGTGCATGTACATCACATAGAGTTCTGCACGACTGACAAAGTAAATCTGTGTGTTTAGATGTCCGTGTTCCGTATTTGTATAGCTCTGTCCATATATTTCAGTCACAAAAATCTACAATTGATTCCGAATGTAGCAGGCACGGACGGCTGTGTGTTTATTATTGTGGTGTATGGGCTACTTTTACTTCTAACAAAAACCCCACACTAACGTGCTGCTCAAAAATGTTATCTTTTCACTCAAAAACGTACAATGAGAATTTTCTTAAGAGAGCGGGATGTGGTTTTATATTCTAGAACTTCAGCAGCCTGAGAGATCATTAATACTCATTTATCTGTCACCTGACATGACATCTGTCACGTCACTTAGCTTTCCATTAAGAAGAACAGGGAGCAGTTACATTAAGTTATGTCCCAGCTCTCTTCTTAAAAAGAAAAGACCTCATTTGCTCCTGGAGCTAATACGCTGGTTTCCTTCACTGTTACTCACTGAGGCAGTAAGTATGGATGTGACAGCCAGACGGCTGATATAAATGCACATGGACATCTAAGGTCCAAAAGGAACATAATACAGCGTAATCCCAGTTTAACATTATTTTAAAATAAGGGGGAAACACTTGAACTCTTCCTACGTAATGATATGAATTTTGCCCTGGATAAGATTATGTGGTTTTCAGGCATGATTAGCCATATGTCTAAACTGAAATGAGACAAAACCAAACCAAGCAACTTCACAGTGCCTTGTGCTGACCTCAGCGCTTTTTAAAAAGGACAATGCGAAACTCATTCAACTGAAGCGTAGTCATAGTATTTGTTTCACCAAGAGAAATACGTTGCTAGAAAATCTAAGTGGATATAGCAGCTTTAATTCGTCCATTGCTTTAGAAGGACACCTGACGTAACCTAATTTTTCACCTGATGGTCCAAGTTACAATTAGTTTGAAACCCACGCAGTGAATCTACATAGACCTTAATCAGAAGTAGTTTCTTAAAAACTTACTTAGGTCATCTCCTATTTCTCCTAATTAATTTATCTTAAGAAAATAACCAGTATGAATTTGTAACGTAATATGCCAGTGAAGACAGAAAAGAGACAATCTACAAATATCGTTGTGTGAAACATCTGTGATGGAAGGGAAGGGAGAATACCAATTTAAAACTATTAGTAACAAATTTTTTTGCCTACACTAGCACCCTTCCTCAGATCTCACGGAGAAGGTGGACAGGGAACACCAAACTCTTTCTCAGTTTACAAGAATTAGGAACTATCCAAAGAAACAATGCTGTAGCGGGTCTAAGACAAACAATAAAAGCTTTTCACAAGGTGCACTGTTAAACTGTGGAGCTCACTGACACAAGCACAGAGAGGAGTTCAAAAAGTAATTAGATATTCAATAGTTCTTGGTACGTGCCTTCAAGATGCCCCTGGCTAGTGGTTAGAGCAGTCCCTTCGGACACACATCGGCAGCGGTGGGAACTGAAGCCCAGCCATCCCCATCATTGGCAAATGCAGTCGCTACCTAGATACCACCTAAAAACAGAGGGTAGAGGCATGCTTCCTCCTTGTTCTCTGGATGTGTTTTAATTGCAAGGAGTGATACCCTGCCCGGATGCAGAATATTGACTTTCAGTCACTATCTACAGGCGGAAGCAAGCCTCAGTCTGTTTTCCAGAGGGACATCCCTCCTAGAAGCAATGTGTAAGATCCCAAGGCAGAAAACAGCACAGGATTACAGGTACAACCCTACTATCACCACTGTTTGCATGCTCATTTGGTGACTCACTGCTCAGTGGACTGGCTTAGGGGGACAGTGTTTTAAGATGTCCTTAGCATTGCAGAGGAGGTTGTGACACCAGTCAGCTCCCTGAATCTAGAGGGGGTTAAACCAACAACCTGACACTGTTCAACCCCCTTCTGATCTATTGTGAAACTTCAGATTGACTGGTGATGATTTCAAGCCTCACGGGGATGGACTAGCCTTTCTCAGGTGGCTTTTGAAAGCATCTCAAAGTAGCTCCTAGGATCTTCATACTTTGGGCTAAGAACCACAGGAGAAAGATGACTCTTTCCCTAGAAGACATGGTCTGTCCTGGATCTTCAACAGTCAAAGGTTTCACACGCATATCCAGAACCAAAGACACTTCTGGCACTAGCTGGCTGTTGTCTTTCCATTGACCAACCCTACTGGTGAGAAGAGCTGATCTGAATGCTGGCAATGGTACAAACTCCATGTTAATAAGCAGCTTGGAAACAGCTTGTGGTCAAGGTGTTGTACCATAGATTCAGCAGAAGCCACCTGATAGGTCTCTGGGCTTTAGGGGACCAGCTTTACAAAGCAAAGGACGTCCTGTGCCTTCCTTGCTGCTCTGTGGGTTGAGTGGTGAGCAAGACCGATGCTTCTCTGGGATCTTCCCTGGACAAACTGGGCAGGTTTAAGGGCATTGAAGCAGCTGCAGTGGCACTGAAACAAGTGATGTGAGAAAGAGCAGCTAAGGGGAGTGGAGGAGCACCCCCAGGCCTCAGAAGCACAATCTGGGGTAAGGCTACTCTCATGCAACCTTTGGAGCCCTCACATGCAGAGCTGCTGTTTGTTTCCTTACCAAAAAAAATACTTTCTGCCACGGGTTTGTGCCTTTCTCTTTGCTGATGGCTGAAGAAAGCGATGGAGCTCAGACTGCCAAGAACCTGGAGAGGAATTTTAGGAATGTGTCAATTAGCTGCAGAGAGCGATTAGCAGTGATTCATACCAGCTTAGTGTCTCTTCCTTGTTGCTTTCTGGCCGCATGATTCGGCAGGTGAGTCTACCCAACTTCAGCTCGTTTTGGCTGCTTGAGCCAGTTTTGCAGCCGATGACTGAAGAGGTGTAACTTCCCTGGCAGTAGCCGGGTGTGAGTTCAGCCTGGGTGTGAGCAAGGTGTGAGTTACAAGCTGAGAGGGAAGATGGAAGTTATTCCAACTCCAAGTCCTCCGGAGTCTTTAAATACTTCAGTTCACCTCGGCCTCGCTGAACGCAGTCCCTTCAGTTGGCTATAGCTTTTCTGTCAGCCTCCCACACTCTGCACAAAACCAAACTCCAGCCCTCTGTGTCCTTTAAATTATTTGCCTTTATTGTACAAGCTCCAAGAACAAAGCTAAAGAAAAACAATGAAAATAAACAAATTTTAAACACAACCACATTTCATGCCCATTCCTCAAGCCAAGCTCTTAGTATTCCAAAGAACGGGGCCACAAATACGAGGGACAAGAAGTGATAAACGAGTTCCTCTGACAATCAGCGGATCATGGTTCTTGCTCAAGAAAAAGTAGCTCGCAGTGCTCTTTTTGGGTCATAGATATCATGAGACTTCATTAATGACTCACAAAGTGCACAGGGAGCTTTAAATGAGAACTGTTTTCTTTGTGTGCAAAATAAACTGATATTAATGGCTGCAGCAGGAACAAGTTGGCAAGGTATACGCAGACCACAGTGTGGTCAGCACAAATTACTGTCATTTGCTAAAATAATTGCAGTGGCAACTGTTGCTGTTGTTGCTAAGTGTTGTTTTTTTTTCCCTGTGTGTCTTTGTGGTACACGCTATTTATGGCCAGATTCTGCCATTCCCGGGGAGTCAAGGCTGCCCCCTCTGAGATCTGCATCATCCTGGCTTGGTCTGTTCTTAATGATGGACACAACTTAATTCCCCCCAGCTATAGTCAGTGCCTGAGGCAGATGACTCTATTGACATCAGATTTTGCAGAGTGGTAGGATGAGATTATGGTCTATTGTATTGCAACTTGGAGGCCGCAGCCCCTAAGTCAATGGGCTGGAGCGGGTGAACGATTATGCAACATGCCTGTGTCCTGCCATGTGATGGAAGGACACACTACGTCACTTGGCAGGCCCAGGGCACAGGACTGCTTTCAGGCAGTAGTCTTCAGCTTCCTGCATCTGCCAATTAGGACCTTGGAGTGGGGAAGGCTTGTGGCACTGTGTTGAATGGAAATGGCTTCCCCAGGGAAGCATAAAGTAGAAGCAAAAAGTTGGGCTGAAGCATCTTTCTCCATTTCTGTCTTACAAAGTAACTGAACTGTACAGGAGCAAAAGTCGATTTCCAGAATAGAGGTAAGAGGGCGTTGGTCTTAACATAAAGATTGGAAGAAAAACACAGAGCAAATCAAGGAAAGGGAATAAAGAGACAAGAGTGTTATTTTTTTTCCAGTCATTAGAAGCATTTTAAATATGGTGAAACAGAGAGCTGATATATTAGCATCCAATTACCCTACGAGAGCAGAACAAATTGCTGAAGCTGTTCCTGAAGGGAAGGTGATGCTTTCTAACACCATCAGCCCTGAGCTCCCCCGGAGAAGTGTACCTGATAATTAAAACCAAAGTGGGCCAGGTGCAGCCTGGGTACAAAGGGAGAACAAAGAGTTGAACCGCTCTTTGAGCGAGAAAGGGTGTGTTTTCCCTGTTGCCTTTGACACAGCTTTGTGTTCTCAAGTGATCTCTAACTTCTGATGTGCCAGGACTCTCCATCACACATTATATGAACATGAGAGATGCCACTTTTGAACTCTTCGCGCTCATATTCAAGCTCACGCTGAGACCACTCATGAAGGATGGATGCTGAGTTCCTTTGTTTTATGTACCTCCAAGCCTTTCCCAGCCAAGTTACTCCAACTTTGTACTGAGGGGTGCAAGGTCAGAGAGTGAATAAAATTGGTTAGCTTCAAGCTGGGAGGTTCCTACCACATGTTCTGGATGTGAAAACACAAGATCAGAAAGACCTGAATTGACTCTGCGTTTCAATGGTCAGTGCAGACTCAATTCTTCTTGTGAGAATTTGAAAATGGACAATGTGTTCCAGCTCAACACTTCGGAGATGAAAGGCATCCAGTACTTAAGTACTTAAGAAAGTAATTAAAAATCTTACAGCTTCAAAATCTTAATACCAAGCATCATGGCTGAATCTTTATCTTCCATTATTAGTCACAAAACAGTAGAAGATTTTGACTTTTCATCTCATGACTTAAAAAATACTAATATCCAGTAAAGTATTGCAGTACATAAAAGTAATATCCAACACGAGACAGAATAGAGTAGATCAGATCTCTCCTGTTGTTGCAGCATCTGAAATTCCCTTCTCTATACTAGAGAATCTGTACTCAAAATAATGTCATTTAGCCTTCAAATTTGTCTGTGAAGAATAGCATTCAGATACAAAGTAAAACAAGCCCTTGGGGCAAGCTGGGTCTTTGGACTCCTGTCTTAGTCCCACTCAGAAGCGAGGTTTGAAATATTTTTTTCACGCAAGAGATCACAGAGATTTGGCTGCGGTGTCCCCCGTCAAGAACGAATTGGTCAGCTCATTTCAGCAACAACAACTACGCCATTGCTACTCTTCTTTCTCCTCCCTCCCCACCTAGTTTTATCTGCATAAATATTAATACTGCAACTCCTAATTAAATGCAGGAATATATTTACCTTCACAGATGAGCTACTTAAGCAACACAAGAGGGGCCTCCTGTTTCCGTGAAACTTTGCAGCCTGTAAAACGCGGTAGTTCTTCCCAGGGTTATTGCTGCTCAGTAAATAACGGGAAAAGATGAGGAATATTTCTGAAATAGGTCAAGTACACTCCAAAGAGAAACATGCTAATAGGGAGAGATGTAAGAACAATGTCAAATGTCAATGATCACAAAGTAGCTCCCGAATATATATTTACCGAATGCAATGCTTCTCTGCTGAACAGAGTTGACATAATGACATGCTCTTAGAAGAAACTTTCCTGGTTATTTTATTAGAGGTGTTATTATACTTTTTTTTTTCTGAAGTGCAACTGGAAAGTTCCTACCTTGAGAAAACAGGCTCTTTGAATAATAATAATAAAACAGCCTGGAAAAGGCAAACAATGTCTGGTTTTCTCAGAATGGTTTTTATAAAGCAGTCACCTTAGCTGCACGTCTCTCCACACCCAATGCAATAGTACAGCTTAACTAGTCTTGACTGAACCGTTATGTTTATGGGAACATCACATGGGCTGATGTCAAAAGACCTCAACTGCAGCTTCCCTGCCCACAAGAACTTATTACCCCACCAGGAGAAAAATCTAAACTGATTTGACATGAGATTGGATAAACCCGTGCTGTCTAGTCCTTATCAAGTGTGTGCGTGCAAGTAGTTTGGCTGATAGCCTGTTGTATTAGTTATGCTCCAACCAGTTAAAAACCACTTCCAGAGCAGACACTGGCAGACCCATGTCAAGCAGGACCTATTGAATGGGGGTTTATAAAGTCTATCTGGAGTCCAGCAAATTGCTGTTTGCGATCTGGATGGTGCATGACAAAGCAAATCAGGAGAGCTGTCATCCCAGTAAGGCTGTAGGTGAAGTCCAGCTCTTGCACAGTTCCTCCCACTCCTCTGTGCCCCTGCTCCTGGCTGATCAAAAGCCAGTGTGATATGTCAAATAGAAAAACTCAGTCTCACAATGAAATTACTAAACCAGGGTGTTTCATGCAAAACACATGAGCTAAGCCTGTCCCACTGCTCACTACCAGAAAGGTATCCACTATGTTTTTTCTTCTGCTACTGCTTTAAAACTGCCACATCCCAAGGGACCAGTGGGAAAAAATTTGTTTGCTTTGGATCCAGTTCAAGTCCAAACCACGAAGATGGTCCATAACCAACTTTTGATCAAAGTTGATCAAATCCAGGGATAGTCAGACTTGAGGGGAGGTCCTTGAACAAGGGATGGAGCAGCTTGAATCCAGAGGAGTGCAACAGTCAGGAAAAAGTGGGTCAGAAACTAGAAAACATAATATATGAGAAATGGTTGAAAATGAGTGGGTTTGTTCAGTCTAGAAAATGCAAAGAGCACACAGTCTAACAGTCCACAAACCCATGAATGAGAAGGAGGAGGTTATAGACCTCTGTGTTTTCTGCAAGAAGAAGATCAAGAGTCTTGCCCTTGAGCTACAGCGAAGGGGGCATGACATTAGACACTACGACAAAAGCTGTTCGAGGTGGAGACAGGCAAGCACTGGAAGAGGTTGCTGATGGAGTTTATGGTACCTCCATCACCAGAGAGTTTTGAGAAGAGTTTTGACATGCATTTGTCAGGAATAGGTTAGGTCTGACTGTTTAGGTCCTGGATGAGGAGGACAAATATCTCAAGATCCCTTCCCATTCTGTCTTCTAGGGTTCAGTAATTCAAATATATGTGAAATTCACAGGCTGCACTTCCTCAAACACACTCATGATTCAGTTCATTAACTACAACCTCTGCTCTTTGGAGAAGGCCTTACCCAAAGTCTCATGGGAAAAGCACCATGCAGTTCGGTCACTTTGACTCCAACTCACCTTGCTGCCCCAAAGATGGCTTCATAAATCCAAGTGGGGATGAGCAGATTTCTTATCTTGGTAAATCGAACATGGGCATGCTGATAGCTAGGGTTCCGGGAAGGCCTAGGAGAGCTGGGGACCAGGGGTACAACATGGAACTGGTTCCACATCTGAACTGTCCCAGCCCCAAGATGTTTACATCTAAGCTGTTGGTTGGGGGCCTCCCTGTAACTTTCCCATGTCGGCAGCTATTGTGAAGCGCCACATGAGTTTTTTTTTGTGCTGGGAAGCCTTTCAGGGATCTTTATTTTATCTAAATAAGGACAAAGAGCTTATGCAGTGCCAGTACTGCCCCACTGGAGTTAGAAGGCATCTCTGTTCAAACACCAATGGCTCGAGGCCCGAAGATGTGCAGCTCCGGCGAGGAGGACCCGAGAGGCAATGGTCTGTCCCTGCCAACCAGCAATGTGGCTGTTTATCCGAAGGAACAGCACTCTGCATGAACGATGATAGGTTTATTTTGCAGTCGGCGTCACAAATTATGGCGCTTTTCCATCTATTGTCCTATATGTTAAGTAAACATCATAAACCATTCTGTGCTATGTGCTTCTGAAAATCATAATGCAAGAGTTGTACCATCAAGGAACAATGAAAGGGCAAACAAGGAAGCCAAACCATGTAAGTTAGCTTTGTTTTCTGTATGGTGGAGTAGTGTATAACTTGGTTTCTCTTGTCATGTTTTTTATGGTGTTTTTTTAAAGCCACTATGTCATGTTACACAGTTCCATTCATAAAATTAAATTCCACAGGGCAGGAAATAATTCCCTTTTTCATGATCATATCGTCTGAACCCATGCTGCAGGCAAGAGGGAGAAATTACTACTCCTGATGCACGTTTAAGGAGTTTCTTCTGCTGCACGGTTCCCACATCAATAAGAAACTCTGCACACGCAGCAAGGCAAAACCTCACTGGGTAGGCTGAAATGATTTTTGTGTGTGCATGTGTGTGGTTTGGTTTAATTTCAAGATGTGCAGATAGAGTTTTCACTCTGTGAGCGGTATTCATTAGAGCAAGGCAGCAAACTTGCCTGGAGATCTGAAGGCCCCAGAAATCAAGCTGTGGGCGGGTAGTGATTGGAAAGGTTTAGAGGGTGATGATTTGATAACTTCCCTAGTCCAGAATCCTGCAGAGAACACACACATACAAAGTCTGGTCTAGGGCTGCCCCATATCCCAACTGTCCTGGACACAGGTACTGCAGGACGATGCACTGATCTTCATGGACCTACTGATGTGGGATGGAGCATCCCAGACAGGGATACCTGCAGACAGACCAAGGTAACGGAATGTGTCTGCTCAAGGCCTGTTCAGCCCATGGACTATGGAGGTCCCACAACTGGCTATGAAAACTAGATGAAACAGCACTTAAAGGCACAACAGCACTTTGAAAATCATAGAATCAGAATCATAGAATCATTTAGGTTGGAAAAGGCCATTAAGATCATCAAGTCCAACCTTAACCACTAAACCATGTCCCTAAGCACCACATCCACATGTCTTTTAAATACCTCCAGGAATGGGGACTCAGTCACTTCCCAGCTGGTTCCAATGCTAGACAATCCTTTCAGTGAAGAAATTTTTCCTAATATCCAATCTAAACCTCCTCTGGTGCAAGTTGAGTCTGTTTGCTCTCATCAGTGGAGGGGATGAAAGATAATGCCCATGCCTAGACGATAACTCGGCTCCTTCTAGGTTTGCCTGGATAAATGGTCAATGCTTAGATCCTACATGGACAACACTTGCAGCCCCAGTGAGACAAGCCTGCAGATCTGCATGAGGTTCACCAGAACGAGTTCCCCACCACGGCACTGGCCCATCCCTGAAGCAGTCCTGTACACTCCCCTCATGTGAGGGACAGCTGGCAGGCACCACTGCAGCAGATGCTGTTGGGAGCAAACAGTAGGGCCAGTGGCCCCTCCCCAGCTCTGTCCCATAGAGAACTGATGGACATCATCTCTCACCTCCTGCCTCCAAACCACCCTGAAGCTCCACCTCTACCTGACTCTCCCAGATTTAAGGACTAAGTCTTGTAGCTCTCGGTCACCTCAAAGCCTTGTTTTGATCTTCTTGCACAGGATGTGCACAGCACACAGAGATTTCAGAGACATCCCGCCACAGTCCAGGCTGAAGCTCCATGAACTCAGAATTCACCTCAAATGCAAGTATTTTCTTTGGAAATAGAGACAAAACGTCCCTTATTTTTCATCAAAAATATCTTCATGATTTTTCTTACCTGCTGATTCTATCTATTGACAAAACTTACCAACAGCCTGAAATACTGGCATTTAGAAAAGGATAGTGAATCATAAACAAATGCTGTTGCCAGCATCATAATAGGGCATTTGGAGAGTTGTGTGAGTTTCCCATATCCCTGACATGAGCACAGCTGGGTACTCACATACAAAAAACAAGCTTTCAAAACTTAACCGCAGAGATCATTTATTATTTGGAGTCCTTGCTCAAGAGTGGTTGTTACGTTTTATTTAGAAAAAGAAAAAGAAAAAGAAAATAAAAAGAAATAGAAAAACAACAAAACCTTTATATTTCAGCTTTGCTGTATCTATTAGTGTACTAATTTAGTGTATTAGATTTGCTGTATCTATTACAGTGTACCAAAAAACTGCAGAGTTTTCAAGGTAATATAGTATATTACCTTTATACTTTCAAAGCCATTTTCTTAGGGCTTCAAGAAAAATCTAACTCCCTTTTTCAAACGCATATAGCTCATACAGAGTCAATCTTATGTTGTTGTGTTCTGTATATTGAATATATCTATCTGTGCCCAACTGGACATAGTAATTCTTGACTGGAAATATCAATTCTTGAGAGTCTGCATATGAGGATGCCTACTTTCAAAGCCTATATATCACACGTAATACATATTTATAAATGAACATCTCTCCCTACCCTGCAAAATATGCATGAAGTTTGTTCTTCGATCACTTATCTACCAGGTATATCTGAGAAAGGGTCACTCCGTAATTATCCCATTTCCTAAGCATTTTAACTGGCTTTTCCTGCAGTTGCACACCCCGTCAGGCAGAGCGCACATGCAGGGCACCCATATGGCTGCCCTGGCAGGGAACAGTCCCGGGTCTCCCCTGACAAGGGGTACAAACATACCTGACCCTCTTCTACAAAAATCATTCAGGCCCTTCACTTGCTGACCCTCACTGGACAAGAGTGGTTGAAGCACCATCTTTAAATTCTTTCCCCTCGCTGTGACCAGCAAAACCTCTGTTATGCCATGGGTGTATTGCTAAACTGCTCAGTGAAGTCTGGTGAAAAACGTGCCTATTAACAGAGTGATGATGAAACCCTTCATGCAGGGCTTGGGCTTGTCACCATTTAACCCAGCTTTAAAACCCCAGTTAGCTCAAAGTGAGCAAGCTCTAAGTGCAGGGTGGGGGAAAGAGGAGGAAAAAGGGGGAATACTCTTTATCAACATGCAATTGGGCTTGGAAGGGGGATTTCAAGGATGGGGAGGGATGCCCAAATTCTTCCCTAGATACGAGAAATAAAAAGCAAAGAGTGGAAAGCGAGCAAAGCTCTTCTGCATTCCTGCTGTGCTCGCCTTCGGTGTAAATATGAGGAGCAAAGCACAGACCTAGGAGAAGCAGCTGAATAATTTGTGAGACGGAAAACGCAGCCCCCAGTAGCCTGCACACACACGCCCACCGCTCATCTATGTCACTTGGGGCTGAAAGCATTTTTTTCAGCAGTTTTGCACCTCCATCTCTCCTGGAAAGTCCCACATCAGTACAGGGGGCTCTTGGGGATCGCATCCAGGATGGCACAAGCCCTGCTGCTCACCATAGCTCTGAGCACAGGGATTCACGCAGCCGTTGTCCTTGTCTGAAAACCAAACACGACACTGACAGCCAGGTTTTAATCACACAAGGGCCGATAACCATCAAACGCCTCTAATTTCCAACAAATTATCTAATCCAGATGCTTGCCGGATTTGAGTAAACACTGCACCCAACAGGATCATAAAGCAAATAAGCACGGAGTGGTTTAGGGTTTCAGCTCTCCCCTCCTCAAGCCCAGGACCCTCAAATGGGGAAAAATGCAAATCAGGTGATCCAGCGTTTGTGTTTGAAACCAGATCGGTTCCCATGGGATCACATAAAAGTCCCCTCGCAGAGCAGCCTCCTGCACAGGGCACCAGCAGCAGGGAGGGGGGCACGAGTGAGTTTGGGATAACGGGTGTTCCGGGCAAGAAGGGCGACAGCCAATGTTGCTCTTGGCAGGAGCAACAGTCATGGTTGGGAACACGGCAGCCAGGCGGCATTTAGGGATGTTGCCGACTCGTGATGAGCGAAGGAGCTTTGCAAAACCTCTCTGGGACCCTGATTCAACCCCTCTCCTCCTTCCACCCGTGTGCTGTGGGGCAGCTGTCCTGCAGCAAACGCACCGGCTGCACAAGCTGACACCCTCAGCAGCTCCCCAGCCGAAGGAGAGGACGGCACACAGCTGGAAAGAGGCGGAAAGCATCTCCAGCCTGCATGGTTTGTGCGCACAGACAGCTGCCTGCAATCTGCCTGCCCGAGGAGGGAGGCACTGGACTGTGCTGCTGGCCCACCCCTGCCAGTTTTCTAAGGCAGAGGAGAATTTAAAATTCATGTATTTGGACAGAAGCACACACATGAACATGAAGAGAGAAACATGTTTTCGGCAATGTGAATCGGTTCAGGAAACAGTTAATAGGTTTTGTTCTGTCTCAGGGCAAGAGGTAGATCTTGTCTCAGGTAGGAGCCCTTTTAGACTGGTATTTTGCAAGGGCTGTGACCTGGAGAGACACCCAAGGGTGGATGTATACACACATAAACTCACGTAATTACATTTTTTTCCCCCTCCTTCAGAACCAGTCTATTTTCTTGAATAATTCTCCTATAGGATCACATATTAGGCATTCATAGATTTCGTATATTCATAGAAACCTCTAAAGGAAAGACAGATTTTCTACAGTCATGTAATATTTTCGGATGTACACATATGCCTTTTGAGTAGTGTGTAGGCAGGGTATATATTTAAATATACACTACACACAGTCACGGACCGGTACTGTATGAATGCACATGGCACAGCCATGCTCTGCCAAGTCTGGGGACTCATTTAAATAAAGGATTTATTTTACAAATTTCCTTACACACAAACACACTGGAAACATATGGGATGGAAAACCCTCTTTTGCATAAGTCTACAACATTGGAATCAAAGATAAAATTACCCGGAGGTTATGTAAGCTTTGAACAAGGAGGGGGAAAAAATTTGGTATGTCTGAGAAGGCCTTTTAGTGAAAAGGGGAAATGACACCTCCCCCTTCATGGCATATTGTCTATTCTGTTTCAAATTGGGAAAAAAAAATGTTTTCTCAATTCCATAAACAACAGCTGTCCTTCTTTCAGCAATTCGTGGTGGTCCTTGTTCACAAATATTCATTAAAAAATAGCCCCAACTATTCGCCTTCCCAGGCTTTTTTGCCATATGAAAAAATAAACCAGCCGTGTTGCCTGTTCCCGAGATTTTTCCGCCTTCTCCCTTTGCAATTAAAGCTGATCTCTCCTTGCAGCTTCACTCCCCTCCACTCCCCCTCCCTGTCTGTCTAATCTCCCGTTCCCCTCCAAGTGCGTTATTTGGTTTTGGAATTACATCTATTTACCCAGGGTGGAAGTTGCACAACGGATGTGTTTATGCGAGAAAATTATATCACTGACAAACGCTGATTGGCATGTGGACATTGGGAGAGAAAACTGCAGAGGACATTTTCATCAGCTTGGAATAACACAATGATTGTGTTTTCAGCGGAGCTAATGGATCACATACCCCTGCTCACTCTGATAGCTATTTACACAAAGGATGGCTTCCCAGATGCAGCCAAAAAAAAAATAAAAAAAGCTTAGAATAAGAAAACCCGCCCGGCAAACACAATAATAACAGTAATAACGGGCGATCAGGGATAATCCTTGGGAGGAAGATCAGGGTCTAATTCTTATTTGCACTAAGACCCCTTCATGCGGTGCTGCTGGGGAACGGGACATTGAAGTGGATGTAAACGACGGTTGTGAGCAGAGAGGTCTTCACCCTGCCGGGGTGGGACGAGGCCGACCCCTTCCCTCTGGCTCTGTGCCAGCAGAGGTGCCGCGGGGTGCGGGTGCTCCCCAGTCCCACCACTGCTGCTGCAACCCCTGACTTTGTCTGGGCTTGGGGAGGAGGATTCCTCCTGATGGAGATTTCGGTGACGCTGGTGGTTGGGGTAGGGCAGGGAAGTTGTTTTGTCTTTCAGGCGAGCAAAGAGAAAGTTGGATTTTTAGCACGGGAAGATGAGAACGCAGATCGTCTGGTCGGTCTCTGCACATTCCCACTTTGAAACAAAAATAAGGAAGGGGACAGAAGTGTTGGTGGTCCGGGGAATCAGAGTCCCCTCCCCACACCAAAGCTCCCTCTCTTCTCATCATGGGTTTGACCTTCTCTAGAGCTCACCTATTTCTCATGCAAATACATATATCAGGCAACCAAGCTCTCAGCCAGGAAAAGCACTTTACACAGGATTTCATTGCTCACAGCCAGGCTTTGCCAAATAAGATCAACAGATAGAAATACACAGTTTTGTCAAATGCTTTTGGAGATCCCTTTTATCTGCCTGCCTCTCTTTATATTCTCCCGTCTTTCTTTTTTTTTAAGCAAAGATGCTGTTCCGTTCACCTAAAAACCAAACAAATTACTTGTTGGAATCCAGGCTGCTCATCTACTGCATGCTCCCAATTTCACATCTATTCGTGCCTTTGAGAAACCTAAATCTGCCACATGCTGTCCAGGGAAACCTGGCTGATTTCGCTCTTTATTGCTTCTTACATGCCTTGGTGTTTAAAGAAGACCCATCTTTTGAACAGCAGCTCACAATCTGATAATATTTCTCTTTGAAAAGTCAACATACTATCATTGTTTCAAATTCAATTATACAGCCGGCTTTCTCTCAGTGGTATGCAAGCACTATATTTAGGTTATATTAAATTATGTTTTAATAACATCCAATGGGTTTTTTTATCCACCTCAGCCTTTAAAAGTCTTAGCCCCTCCAAAGGAGCATGGAGGGAAAGCAGTTTATTAATGCATCACTTCAGAATTGTTTTTTAATTGGAAACATTTTGCGGAGAAAAGACCATTAATAAAATTCGATTCCAAATCAAACTTCTCTGTGTATGTTATTCTTACTCTGCAGTCAAATGCTTTTATTAGATTTAAAACTTTCACTGTTCTTTTTTATCTCTAGATGTATAATGTTCTACAATAAAAAAATAAAGGGCCTAGCGACTCCAAAGTCTGGCAAAATAATATACTTTTTTGGATGTCTGTGTATGTTGCCAATTAGTTTTGCTGTAAATACAGACCTCCATCCATCATCAGTCTCTGGGTGGCTATAAGAGATCTAATTTGTTTCAGATGCCTCGTGCTTGCCGAGCTATTCACCAACTCCGCTGACCTGCTGCGAAGACCAAAAGCTGCAGAAGGATGACTGACAAGGGAAACTGGAGAAAGACCTATCGACTTTGGGACGGATCCTGCCTCCCAAACAGGGAAGGAAGCTTTCCTCCCTCCCTCCTCCCTTTCTCTCTTCTCTTTTCAGAAGCCTGCAGTTTCGGAGAGGGGCTCAGAGGCGTAAGACCCACGTTAGGGAGGCTACGACGGGCTAATGGAAAACTCTCCTCCTCGATCCATTCTCCCACCTCCCCTCTCCTCCTTTCACAAGCCATGCATCAAACCTCCCATTCCCTAGGAATTTTATGAATGCCTGAGCCCAGCCAAAATAAACTCGTAAAGAAAAAGTTTCAAAAAAAGGTCACAGACCCGTACGGCAAGTGCGAGCGGGTAAATATCAAACCTTGGGCCAAACGGCATCACACAGCCTGGTCACGCGTGGTTTGTGAACCTAAAGAGTATTTGATTCTCCAGCTCCCACATTCAAGTTCTGCCATTTTTTTGTCCCTCCCCATGGGCATCCCACAGTCCCCAGGAAGGCACCCATGGAGGTAGCAACACCTCCAAAATGGAACAACGCAGGGAGACCTTTTCCTCCTGAGACTTTCATGTTGGGAAGGGCCAGATCGGAGCCATCGGCTTGGAGGCTTGTTGCAAACAGCCAGAAACATCCATCTACATTGTTTTTCCACAGACAATTGGGATTCCCACCAACTCCATGGTTTGCATGTGCGTGTCTGTGTGTGTGAAACATGTCTATTTCTTTTCTTTCTACAGAAATTATTTTCTACAGGATGTAATTCTTATTTATTTAGGGAGAATTAAAAATAAAAATAAAAAAAAAACCCAACAAAATATGAAACCACAAACAGAAAAAAATGGTTGCCTGGCTAAAAAATGCAAATTCCCCTGGCAAGCAGTAAAACCTCTTGATGCCTGATGCCAGTGGCACTTTATTTATCCCCTCTATTCCCACTCCTCTCCTGGGGTGCAGCTGGGTCCAACAGTGCTGGGGCACAGCTTAGTGCAGAACTCCAGCTCGCCGCTTACTGCCATGGCCGGGATTCAGCTTCTCCCGTGCAGCAGCACTGGTGTGGCAGCTGCTTTTGAACTGCCCCCACAAATGGCACAGCCCAGACCTCTCACCCCAGCCTCATGTTTTAGGCACTCGCACTGGAGAAGAGAGACGGGACTTTCAGTTCCCACCTCGTCCTGGAGAGTATCAGACTCATGGCCCCCAAAGGTGAGAGGGAAGCATCCCCGGCCCTTTCAATGTGGTCATGTAGGAGGCAGCTCAAGAGCTGCTGGGATAAGGGATTGAACAAGGGAGTTTGGCTTGGCTGCATCTACTCAAAGGTGCTGGAGAAGAGTCCTGGGTGCTGATCATTGCCGCAATCACTGAAGCACTTTACATGGAAAAGTTACTGGATTACAAGCCATAGTAGAAACAATCCTCAGAGCTGAGACCAGAAGAGCTAGGAAGGAGCCAGAGCAAGGCTCCTGTAAAGGACAACAGTTCGGAAAGGAGAGTATGGTGGTTGCCTCCTCATGCTCATGCTCCTGCTCTCCCAGCAACAGACACTCCCATGGTGCACAGAATTCAAACCCAACAAATAGGTTCTACTGCAAAATCCTTTTCCCTGCCTGTTTTACTACTCTGCTCCAGGGATATTTTTGTGAGCTCAGGGATCCAGAGCACTCATGCCCAGGATCAGCATGCACAGACCACTCCTGAAGGGTCCAAACCCCATTCCAGCTCAGGAAGCCCTGGGCAGTGATTTCCCAAGCAGCAGCAGCCAGGCTGAACTGGCTATGGGCAGCTGTCATTGCAGCCACATGGAGAAGGCAGCAGAGGAAATGATCCATCAGAAAATGAATCCAGCTACAAAGAGTGGGGTTTAGGGGTGCATCCACCAGGAGAAAGTACTAGGAATGCTTAAACTAGAATCTTTGCTTAAAAAAAGCTCCACAGTATTACAGAATCAGTTTTGACTTACAGAAGGGTTTATAAGCACCTTACTGTGTCCAAGGTCAAGATGCTAAAATTACTTTGAGGAAAAGGAGGTAGGAGTGGAAAGACTCAACAGCCAAACCACACCAGGACAGTGGAAGAGGTTCCCACCATCTTGCCCAAGTGGTTGCTCCCCTGCCCTGGCAGATGTGGGGGCCACAGAAAGCACCGTGTGCCCATGGTGGGGTACACTACCAGAGACCCCCCTCCAGTGGCACCACAAGAAAAGCTGGGCATCCTGGGGGGGACCATCTGAGCCCTCAACACATGGCCAAGACCTGCCAGGGCAGCTGGGAACACTCCTGTGCTAACCCATGCTGGTGCCACAGCCATCTGTCCAGGTTATGGAGATATCTATGAAAAAGTGATGCTGATTTTCAAAATGAGCATCATTGTTCCAGCACTGAGGGAGGGGAGGGAAGGGAGGAGAAGACCCTCCCTTTTCAATTGCAGGGCATGCTTAGTTTTCATCATGTTGGGAGGGGGGAAATTACTTTTACTCAAAACCATATGTAGAGCATCAACAAATGCACATCCTGTGAAGTTGGGCGTGTTGCAAGAGGGATTACAACGCCGGCAATTTATAGCAGCTGACTTAGTAGCCTCTTCTTCCACGCATTATTCTGTCAACATTGTATTTTCCTTGGAAAAACATCTACAGTAGTTTAAATCTCTTTACTGAAAACAGATCTACTACAGGTGCTTTAGAGTTCATCCACGGGATACGAGAAGGTTGAACGTCCCCAAGAAAGGGAAATTTATGTCAGTAATGACTAATTGATTTGCTTGGCTTTAAAATCCCTAATGTATTTTCACATTTTTCCCTGCCTTCTTTTTTACAGTGCTAATAAAAGAAGCTACATCGTATATTTGTGTTATATGTGGGTTTATTCTGGGAAATCCTTACTTTTCCAATGTGTTTATGTTTTCCCTCATTTCCTTTTACCTTTCCTTTATAAAAGGGTTTGTTTTTATAGCAAATCAATAGGTTAAAGGTGAACATTAATAAAAAAAAAAAAAGTGTGTTTGGAAAATATATGGTGAAAACAAGGCAGAACTGGAAACCAAATCTTTGTTCACTGGGAATTAAAGACACACTTTCCACATTGAAGTGGGATAAATGCAATATATTGTGGTAGAACATAGTGCGAACTGCAAACTCCTCTCTAAAGGCTCCCAAACCCAATCCCAAAAGTCTCAAGAAATGTTCTGATCCTCACAGGGATGAGGAGAGGGTTAGTGCATCTCTGTTGGGGGTCGTTCATGGAAAAGGTTCCTGCAAGATCCTTTGCAAAAATAAATATTTTTACTAAATCCCTGGAGCAGCTTACAATTCCCCCTGCTCACAATTACAATTTCCCCATTAGGAAACTTCCTTGAAAAACCCACTTCGGCTCAATTGGAATGTATTTTTTCAACAAAGCTGAAACATTTTGATTTCAGCTTTTTTTTTTTTTTTTTTACTTTGTTCTGCAATCATTCATCATCCTCCGACACAGAGTATTCAACAAGACAAAAATGGCAAAGTCACACAGAGGAGTCAAATGTGCTGTTCTGAAAGAGACAGCCCATTTCATTTGGGGTGAAATATTGCTCTATTTTGGGGGAGGGATACAAAAGAAAACAGTGGTGATAGCAAAATTATTCCCTTAAACGTTGCAATTTCCAAGGCAGCAGAAAGTGGTTCCACCAAGGGTTTTGTTAATGTGGTCACAGTGTGTGCCAACCTACCCAGACATCTACCTGGAGATACAGACATAAGCCCTCTCCATGCCTTTCAAGGCCACTGGAAAATTTCAACTGAATTTAACACATGATTTAGTTGGGGAAACAAAGGCACAAAATGGCTACAAGCATCGTTAAATCCCTGAGCACTGTGGGCAAGGACATCGGCACAGAGAGAGGCACAGGAGGGCTTTGGGGGTCTTTGTAACTCTCCCATGGTTTGGACCAAAACACATCACTGCACTGTGCCTGAGTTTCCATCAGTTTCTGAGGCAAGCCATGGGAAAAAACATTCATCACATGTTTCGAGACTTGCAGGTAACACTTTATCACAACATGGCTGAACGTATGTGAGTGTACCACAGTTTCCAACTTCACACTATTCACAAACTAGTATTAGTAAGAAGGCTGCTAATAGATAAAAGTAGAAACTGAAGCACTTAATTAGGACTGTACTCAACCCCACTACACCAAGTAGAGAATAAAATGATTCAAAAGACCACTTGAAAGGACACTGAGTAAGAAATTCTGTTGTCTTAAAAATAAATTCTTCATTAATGAAATTAATGTCATTCTGCTTACAAAACTGGCCCTACTAAACTTGCATTCTGATTTCAAAACAATACTTAAGGAATTCACAATGAATCACTGATGAAAGACCAGTGAGGAACAGAGGCATTCCTTTAAATTAGAAGGTGTATAGAAGAGCCTGGGCCAGGAAACACAAGGTCTCCATATGTCTCTATATGTGTCCATACAGGCTCCTACACACGATTTATAAACAACCTACGGAGCAGGGAACCTAACTTGCAAGCTGACAAAAGCTGTGGAGGTTATGGAATGGATGGTTGCCTGTTTCCTCCTGGGATCCTACTGTCAAGATCTTCTGGGATGCAATCCGTTCCAAAATCAATTAATTTTTGCAAGGACCACTCCCGCTGAACCTTGCAATATCCATCCTCTGCCACTGCCTACTCGAGTTATTACCCACAGGTGGCGGGAGCCTGGGCACACCGAAGTACGCTCATGGCAGCGTACGTTGCTGGAAGCTATTATCCCAGGGAGCTCACCGGATACGACAACTTGGGGATGTTGTTTCCACTGAGAACCAGAAATCACTTTCTGGGCTGACTGATGTCTGAGGAGGGGCCATCTGTGCTGCCCAAACTGACATTGACAACTGTGTTTCATGTCTCTGTCTCAACCGGTAAAGAAAAATCGCTGTTCTGTTTTCTTGACTAAACGTTTTCTAGCATGCCAGCCGAGGATGAGAAGTGACAGGCTGATACTTCAGGAAAGGAGTTTAGATAAGTATTAGGGGAAAAGGAACAGCTCTTTTAAACAAGAAGGACTGAAAAAGCCTGAAAGAGATTGTCTGAGGAGTTGGTGGGATCTCTGAAAGTAAGGGCCATTAAGAACAGGTTAAACGAATGTCTAGCCAAGAGGCTTAGGCAGAGTTGGACCGTGCTGGACAAAGATGACCTCTGATGGTCGTTTCCAGCACTATTATCTGTTCCTAATAACATTCAAGTAACCTGTGATGCTTTAGGTTGACTGTTTGTCTTAAAAGGAGCTTACTCAAAATGCTGTCCGCAGTTAGTCAATTGAGATGCGAGTGGCTGGAATGGTCACACCAAACACATCTCCTCCACCCAATCTCAACCAAAGCACAAGAAAGGGAAACATGCGCACATTCAGGGTTCACGGAAGTCAGAAGAAAGTTCTTCTTGGCACAATGGACTTTATGTCAGACACAAAATAGCCTGAGTGAAGAGAAAGCAGTTCAGAAGCAGGAAATTCAGAGGGGTTATTTTTCATTATTGTGTTAGATTTCAGCATAAATCAGAACATCAGGTGCATGTTGGAGGACAGCTGCACAATCAATTCTGTGATACAAGTTATTATAATTACTAGTGAACTGCAGTAGCGAATTTATTTGGAGTACCTGGTGTGAAACACAGACATGCCAGGATTACCTCTTTCATACTTGAGGCTGTTTATAAAATCATTACAAAACCAATTACAGAAGTTCTAGAATTAAAATGGCTTATATTATCTTCATATCACAAAGGATTCACTTTCTCAGCCCAGAACAGGGAGGGCTTGCCTTGGTCTAGATTAGTGATGTCAATGTCTTAAGACGTCTAAACGTTTTAATCCAACTTTGTCAACTATATGTGTTCACCTCAGTTACCTTCAGCTATCTAAAAATTAAACATTTGAAAAGATTTCTCCAGGCTCTGCTCTAAAGTTAGGTTCATCTCTCTGGAGAGCTCTTCATTCCTTCCCACAGCAGATGTCTAGCTAGATCACATGAACCATCCTGTGGAGACACCATGCTCACCATACAGGTTAGAGAAGCAGTCTAGATGATGTTAGACATCTAATATCCATACATCTGACAGGAGGTGATATCCTGTCTCTAGGAATATTTCAAATGAATGGGTTAAACTGACCAGTGTAAAAACCCTTTCTATCTCAGTGGTTTATATCCATCATACAGTTTCATGAGAAATCTGCTGTTTGACCTCCCTAAAGAGAGAGAGCCAGAGCTCTGCCTGCGCTGAGTCTGCAGCGCTGCATGGTCCTTGCTTTGAGGGGAAACACTTTTTCTAAGACATCAGAAATTTTTGATAAAGGAAGAACAGAGTTTGGATTGCGGTTTTTTGGGTTTCTGTCAAATCGAGATATCAGATATGGTTGTTATTATTTAATAATTACAATAGTAACAATTTCTCAGATGTAAAAGTAATATAATAATGATAGGCTTCATGGAACATACAAAAGAAGACTAACAAATATAATCAGTTGCAGAAGGAACTGAAGAAAATCTGGGACATGAAAAACAGAGTAACAACTGTTTGTGGTGAGCTGGGCTTTCATGATGGGGGTATCACAGCAGCAGCATAAAATGGAAACAGGGTCTACTGTAAAGCTATGTGTCCTCCAGATGGCAACATTGATTGGTATATCTAAAGGAGTTTGGAAGGAGCACTCTCTGGGATACCCGGATTAGTCTTCAACACAGACTTGCAATAGGACTGTCCTCAAGACCCTGGGCTGTGGCAGGAAAAGGCAATATCTTGGACAACATTCATGACAGTTAAAATGAGGAGGAAAAGTGGAAGTCACTACACAACCTTCGGATTCAGCAGATTATTCGCGGGAAAAAAAAAACCACAACATTAACGTTTATGACATGACTATCTGAAAAAGGACAAAGAAATATTTTAAACCCAAAAATCAATCCCTAGGAAAGGATGGAGATTATTAAAGATGAAAAATGACTGTGATCTTAAAGATGCTTGAGTGCCTTTGGAAAATAGTGTGTTTCCCTTAGCATTTTGAGTCACCAGGAATGCTGGTGTGAAGACCTCTCATTGTGGAACAGCACCTTAACCTCTACAAGTCTTGAGATGAAGAACTGACAACTGATGGACGTGATGGTAGCAACTAGGACTGCAACACTACCGATGTTTAGTGCTCCTTTGAGGCTTTCCATCGAGGATTTTGTAACCCTTCAGAAAGGATATTAGGAGGATGAATTGTAGTTAAGTTCGAGACTTATATGCATTGCAACAAATGGATTCTAGTCTCTGAGCTGAAGCCAGGTGAAACTTAAGAAACACATTAGCTCTTTCGCTTTTATTAGCTTTACTAAGGTACAATTTTCTTTCCAGTACGCTGTAGGTCAAGTTGCACTGCAACCACGTAGTATGAATTCTGCCTTGATTTTGTGATCTGTAGTCTCCTGAAGTCCTGCTCTTAAACTGGCCAGGATGCAAGGAGAGATTATGGTCAAACACCACGTTAGCATGAGATTTAGGGCCAAATGGCAGGCTGGTGTGAACTGGCTCAGCGCAGGTGACTGCAAAGGAGTATCACCCAGTGGGCTGGGAGGAGAATTTAGTCTCATTTTCTGGGTTGGAAGAGGTGATTCATATTGGCTCAAATCTTCCATATCATTTTTATTTAGAGAGCACACACACACAAAAAAAAAAGTTTTATCACTTTCTTACACGAGTTGCTTCTTTTTCATTTTTTGCTAGTTCATGCTCAAAATGTCTCGAGGTTTTCATGACTCATCTATCCTCTCTAATAATGTTGGCTATTAATGAAGGGTTTCCTGGAAAACAGATGAGTTCAAAGTTTCAGAAATCCTGTTTTCCATTGATGTTTAATTTCTAGAATAATTTTCCACTTTCAGCAAGAATGAGACTGAAAAGCAGAGAACATTTTCCATTAAAGTCTGCAGAGAAATTTCCTTTAGTTTCTCACAGAGGACTGCAGGGCTTGAAACAGCCTCCACTTTCACCACCACTGCCAGGACACAAGCCAACATTTTCTGCTTCCCTCTTCTGCCTTAAGCCAAGCCTGAAAACCCCACTGAGTTCCTAATTTCTGTGCCATTAGTTCTCCTTTTACTCCTTCTCATCTACCCAGGCTACTCATGATACTCATGCTCCAGACCTCACTTATTTCAAAGTATATGGAGTTGTCTCCATACGCTTGGCCCTCCTGAAGGAGATGAGACTAATCTTTGTCTGATGGGGGGAGTTAACTGGAATTATTTTGTCCAGGGAAGGGCTAAAACCAGGGTCATTGACTTTATTAATTGCTATAGCTCCCTAAAGTGATGATGCTATTTCCCAGTTTCCACTCTGCTTCCCACATGCTTTCCATACTGAAGGCTCATCAACAGGTTTTGTAGCAGCACAAGTTCAGCCTATATTTCTTGGTTTGTTTGGGTTTTTTTTTTAAAGGTCAGTCCTGTTCCAATTGATGTAAACCAAAAAAAAAAAAGAAATTCAATACAAAATTCTATAGATGTTTGGACTGGGGTTTTTGGAGGTACAGAACAAAGGCAAGGCTTTGATTTCTCTGTCCACCAAAAAAATCTCAAAACTACAACAAAATCACAGATTTTGGTAAATGAAAAAAATAGTTTTGATAAAAATGTGAAGTTTTTTTAATATCTTTAGATAAACTTTTAAAAAATCAAGTCATGCTTTTACTGAACACTGAGAATGATTGCAGAAAGCTTTTCCATTAATTAAATTTTCATTGAAAACCGCCCAGCCAAATGTTCTGGTTCCCAGCCATTTTCCTCCACAAGCAATTTGTTACCGGGACCTCAACCGCGCCACGGGTGACACGTGGCACCGTCGCTGCCATCGGCGCAATCTGGGCACCAGCGGAGGGAGGGCAAGGTCTGCTTCTTCTGCCTCGGTCGTACTGGCCAAAATCGAAGCAACGTGACTTAAAGCCGCAGGAGCTGACTGCCCCAGACATGGTCTCTGGTTGTCGATGGGAACCGATGCAACAATCCTGCCTTATTTATTATCTTGGTAAAAGCAAGGCTGCCTTTAAAATTCAGCTGACGTGCTCGTGAGCTAACACACGGGTGTCAGAGGGGGATCACTGTCCTTTCAGGAGATGCAGACAGCGAAAGACCCTTCTGATGAAGCCGCAAAGCTAAAACGTTAATCTGATGAATTCTACCTCTATGGCTCTGGAGTAAGAGGTTAGCAAAATACTTTCTGTGCCAAGAAGCTGTAAAATAAGCTTCATTTTAGATGTGATAGGGGAATATCTTCTTACTAATTGTACCAAGGTGTCTGCTGAATTAGCTGAGATATATCAGCAGTCACTGTAGAACCTCTGTGTGAAAATATCTAAGAGTCACAGAAACCAGCAGTGGAATAGACCCCAAGGCAGATCAGCTGTGCCTAAACCTAAACCAGGCTCAGCAACATCCAGTCACACTGTACAAACCCCCTGACTGAAAGGAGAAGAGCTGTGATTGCTTTTGTTCCTATTAACCTCTCCCAGGTCTGACTTCTAGCAGCAGGCTCATTCACAGCCCACAGTCGTCCATCCCCAACTGTATCTACTGATGCTGTCATCAATACAGAACCAAAGCTGAGCCCAAAATCCCGTTATGACTTCACCTTTCCCTAGTCTCTGTTCTAAAAACCATACAGAGAGAAGCAGCTGGAAATACTGTTATACCTATTCTACAGGTGACTGTGAAATGGCACAGTTATCCCTGCAATAGTCCCATGGAGATGTCATAACCATTGCTCTCTGCATTTAAAATTGTGAAGAAAGATTCAGAATGAGCCTGATTTCTCTACAGTTCCAGAAAAATGCAATCACAAGTTTCTATGGAAGGTCCGAATAGGACCCTGGCTTAGATCCTAATGTCACACGGAAATCTGTGACGGAGACGGGAGGGCAGCTCCGACGTCCCCACTCCCAGGTCCACACTGCAGCCAGTGATGCTGCGCTTCTCTTACTATTTTGCTTTAACCACGTCACGGCACGGTCTTATTTTTCATGCTCATGTTATATCTTCCAACTCTGTATCTGGTTTGGAGCTGTGTGTGGGCCTTATCTTTTTGCTCTCTAAATAAAGGGTCATTTCCAATACTCTGCATCTGTCTTAGTAAAGTGATTTCATAGCAATAGATTATTCCACAATACATTAGTTTTTTTTCTGAGGCACCAGTAATACAAGGTAATTTATATGTCCAGTGGAAGCCAGCATTTATTTTCAGTAATTTCTCCCAATTATGTTTATCAATAGGTATCTCTCAGCAAAATGCCAAATCTCCCAAGCATGTTTGGAAAGTCAAATATGTTTGTGTAATACAAACCTATGTCATGTCAGGAATTAGTTTGACTAATAGGCCTTTAATTAAATCCTTGTGGGGTCTTGGTGTGAAGAATAGACCCAGTTTGTAAAAAAATTTAATTTATAAGATAAATTCACAAATATATCCATCTAATAAATCTTTCCTACATCCAATATTTGTCCTAGAAACAATAACAGGACAGATAATTTATTAGACTATTTCCTATTGCATTATAATGACTATGCTTGACACTTTAAACGTATTCTTCAGAGCACTGGACTGATGGCAGCTATAACTAATGAAGATAAAGATTTCCAGGGCGCATTGATCCAGGAGAGACACACTTAGTGTAACTTCCAGACCTATATGTAATCATAGAAATATTTCCCTAGAGAACACAAATTATAGATGACTCTAAAACTGCCACTGGAGATATTTTGCAGAAACCACAACAGGAAATGTTTATTTTCTCAACCCTAATAACCCTTTCAATACAAATTATTTTGGATTTTTGAGAAAATTACATTAATTCCCAATTAATTTTTTTCTTACAAGATACTTCACATGTTTATAAATATCCATACTTTTCTTCACTGTCTTTTCTTAAGTCAGCTCCTTGATTTCTCACTTAAATGGCCATTGTGTAGGAAACAAACTGCCACCTAAAGTACCTCCATTTTTCTTCCCTCAGAGAGCAGCATGCTTGCAATACAGATGAGCACAGCAAAAGATCAATTCTACCCTGGCATATATTCATGGGAATCTTCATAGCAGAGAAGAGAATGGAAGTGCCAGGTGTAAGATACGGTCTCAGCAACCAGAAATACCATTCTGGTACTTGTAAATACTTTTTGGAGAGTTAGACCTATCCGTAATCTGTCAAGCTACCGCCCCTCAAAAATTCAGACTGATCAGAGGAAACATGCCCTTGTTGCCCTTCTCTTACAACATGTGTGGTTGGAGCATCCTCTTGCTCCAGTGGCAGATGTCCCAGGTTTTGTGTTCTTTACAGAACAATCTTTTACTCGACATTGATCATAATAGTAATAGTAGTTTTTCATACCAAACAAGCCAGTTCCAGGTAAATCTAGTGAGAGACCATATGTCTGGCATGGAAGCTGCACAGCTCTCCTCCTCATGTGAGCCGATGGATGGCTTCACTTAATTCAGGCTGAGGGGGTGGAAAAGGAGCGGAAGACAACAGCTGAGGAAAGGGATGTGTTATGTTTTGATCAAGCTTGTTGGAAGGCTCAGAAGTGCTTGATTTATTCCTAATTGTATTGGATGAACTTTAGCTCTTAATGGCCTTCTCAGCATCATTCCTACTTGTATCTGAGGTCAGGCAGCTGCTCTGACTCCAAAGGCTACCAAGCTGAAGTCAAGATAGCCAACTCCTTGGGAGTTAGAGAAATAAAATGCATTAAAAAGAAAATGTCAGCTTTTGTTGCTGATGATTTTTAGAGGAAATTCTGATTTGCAACCTGTGGTTTGGCTTGCAGCATTTTGCCTCACAGGTTTCATAACAGTGGAAACGAGGCACTCGATAACCTTGACTATTGCTAGCCCTGCTCTGGGCAGATGCTCTGCCAGGAAGTCTCACGTCTCCTCAGTCCAAACACCACCTCTGCTCCAAAATCCTTTGCATGGTATTGCAGGCAGAGATCTTTGAGTAACAATGCAACTATTCAACACTCAGGAGTGTTGTGAAGAGCAGGGAACAGAAATTAGATGGTAAAGCTGCTTCCCACAGGTTTAGAAAAACCATCATGTCTGAGGACTTGTACTCATCCCTCATCCAGTGAGCACAGTGTGCGCTTGGTTTTTCACACGCATCAGGCACTAAGCCCCCAGTACGGCAAAGATCAACGTTTCTGTATCACACTGATTCATTTCCAGCTGCAAAGTACATCTCTACCCAGGAATGGGGGACCAAAACGAGATCAAGTCCCCTGCAATAGCACGAATGATAGAAACGTGGGATATACAGCACTTCTGTTCCTGTTTCCCTGCTCGTACACAGATGAAGCTGCAAAACATTTCCCCCAAACTTGTAACAAGCTTAAAACAAGCTGCAGAAAAGACCAAAAGCCACAAATTACTACATAAAACAGGAGGAGAGCAGGAAAGATTACAGGCACTGAGATGCCTGGGGGTCCTGTGAACAGCAAGGGAGCTTGTTGGGTGCCAATTCCCAGGTGATGCTCAGCAGCAGGCTGTGCTCTGTGCTGCGGCTGAAGACAGAGGTGACAGGTCCCTACCTCTGTCATCTGACAAAAAACTTATGCCTGACCCTAAGTTTGATGATGTAGTGCCTGTCATGTGAGCAGGAGTCCCTGACTAAGCTCCAGAGAAATTGCTAACACCAGCCGGAGCTCCAGCATAGCCAGCTCCGTGTCCTGCCTCGAGCTGTGGCCAATTTCCAGCGCTCCAGAAGAAGGCAAAGAAAACTCTCAGAAGCCAAGTTACGTAACATTTACACAATATTATAAACTAACACAGTTCTGGTTTGTTTTTTGTTCCCGTGAACATGATATGACTCAATGGAAACTACTCTGCAGGAAATAGGCGGCACATTTGGAATCTTAAGCTTCCAGAAATAAGGTACCGCTCAAAAGAATTTGGAAACAGCGTACCTGTTGGAGGGATGAGCCCAACTCAAAACCTACAGCTGAAGAAACCTGGAATATGGGAACAGTGGGGAAAAAAAAAAAAAAAAAAAAAAACAAGCTGCCTCTGGTCTGTCTGTTGCAACCATGGTAGCACCGGACCGAATCCAAGCCGTGCATCTACGTAAGCTGTGTGTCAATATAACAGCATTCATGTCTACCTTGAAACAAAACAGAATAATCCTATAGCGGGACTTTATTTTTTTTTCTTTCTTTTTTTCTGAGTACTTCTTAATGTTTGTACCAGCATTTCGTAAATCCTGTTTCAGCTGCTACTTACAATCCTAAAGTGGTGTTTGAAATCTGTCTCTGAATTTCAGGGTGTGAAGCCAACTCAAATCTCTTGTCTCACCATCAGCTCTCCTGACAAGGATAAAGGAGGACAAAATGTTATGCAGACTTGTTGACAGAGGTGAAACTCGGTGGTTGCCAAAGATGGTTTCTGGAAACAGTGCAAACCCTCCACTGAAACCTTACTGGCATGCAAGACAATCTTTGCTTTTTACTAGTAGGCCCAAAACTAACATTTTCATAATAATTTTCCAGTATCAAAGTGATAGTTTTTATCCAAGACAGCTGAATACTACAGAACTGTGTAACAACAATTCAGTGCCAAACATATGCTATGTATATATTTTAACACCTTTGATAATAATAAAAAATGCATGTTCCTAGCAGTTTTCTCAACTTTCATTCAATAACAACATCCTTGAGTTGATGCTTTTTGTTTTCCTTTCATATTATTACGAACCTGTGTTTAATTCTCAGTGCCAGTTTGGCTTTTTAACCTCTCTTTCTACATTCCACTAGTAATGTCTGATTAAGAAATTAGCCTTTCAAGTGCTATAAAAAAATCCAAGAAATACAGTAACACAATACCATGGAAAACTGATATAATCTTTTCAAAACTATAAAAATTGGTCACCCAAAGGAACATCTGCATGGTAAAAATCTTAAACAAACTGGAAGGGAATCAGATAGCTCATAAAGAATCAAGCAGCTAGAAGAGCCATTGGTCGTTTACATATTTTGCTGTCATCCTGACTTGGAGAAGACTATCATTTTGAAGCATGTTTCTTCAGTTTTAGTTACCAGCATCTGGAATGAATTCCAGGATGGAACACTGAAAGTTTTTAAAAGGAAACTCAACCTTATAATAATTATTCCTTAAATCATTAATATGGTGAAAGTGCCAGATGTAAAAATACGAACAAAATAAAATAAAATATGCTCCCAGGTATCACTCAAATCCCTAATGTACATCTGTCTGTTTTCTCAGTTCATTAATATCTGTTGTAGTCTCAGATATTTTCTTTTATGTAAGAATTTCCACTTGCTTGTTATGTCTTCTGTCTTGCATTACAGTTATTGCTTTACCTCTCAGAATAACCCTGGCTGTATACATTGCAGGACTGTGGGTCTAGTGTAGCATAGGCTTTCCTCCAGCAAAAGATAACAGTCTACTCGTCTTCTTCCCAACAGCACGGGAAACTTTTGGTTTGATGGACACCATCCTGAAAGAGTGGTTTCAGGGCGACACCCGGGCTTTACCAGCATGGAGCTCCTCGCAGGGGCCAGGTCTCATTCACAGGCACAAGATAGGACACAATGAGACCTAGTGTGAGGGACTGTTGAGCTGGCTGAGCTTAGGGTAGGATCAAGAGCCTGAAGGCCTGGCAATTCAGTGTACGCCATCGCTCCCTGTTCACACTTCCAAAGCCTTGAGATGAAGGCAGCAGAGGGAGAGACAAACGTCACTGTAGATTTATACAAATTGTTTGATAGTTTGTTCTTTTCAGGACAATGACACAAATCATAAGACCAAAATGAAATTCACTTTTGTAAGTGAATCCACTTGAAATGCAGTACAGTTCAGCAAAGAGTTGTACTTAAATCACTCAGGAGAACCCATTTCATTGAAAACTCCTGGAACACCTAACTAGATCCCACCAAAGCCCCTGACATTTGTCTCCACTAATGTCCTTCCTCTCTCCACAAAGATGTCTCCTCAGAGCTCCACTGAGTACTCCCAGCACCATTAAGCATTTTTGCAGATTAATGCTTGTCTGAATGTTACTAATTAGGCCAGGCAACTATATAATGAGATGCTTACAAAGTTTATTCATCACTAAAAATAAATGTTAAGCATCTGGTTTGCAGTCTATTCCCATGTGCCATTCAGGTCCGCATGCTGTAGAACCAGATGGAGCTGGAGGGAGACCAATCACAGCGCAGAGGGATTACATGTCTTAAAATCATGGTTAACTTAAATAAGCAAGTTGCCATCCCTCCATAAATCCCACATCTACCACCAGATGTGTGACAAGACTATTGCACAGGCCTTTCTAGCTCAGTCTTCCCTGCTCCAAGGGGGCAGAAGAGAAAGCTGTCTGCCCATGGCAAGGGCCATCTCTTGCATAGAGCCCACTTGTCAGCAAAGCCACTCTCTGTCAATGACCATCTGAAAAGAAAGCCCCAATGACTCATAAAGCAGAAAAACATCAAATGGGGCTACACTTAGTAAACTCTCCTTCTGTCCCAGGCAGTGGTGGAAATGACTCATCTCTTGGCTGATCTTGGGGGAGAGGTTTTCTCTGCCATCTTAACCAAATGTTAAGTGGGTTTCTCAAGATGGTTTTTGCAGCAAAACCATTGGTGATGTTTGGTTACAAGCCTGGATTTAAGTACTCAAGAGTAACAGTAGATCTAAACAAGGATTCTGCTTCTCCTGAAAGCATTTATCAGTCTGCGTACAGGCTGACAGAGAAGGTGGGAGTTACAGCCGGATATTTTATTTTTCTTTTTTGTTCCTGAACAATGTCATGCAAGAAGCAGCACTTTGCTGGTGTCATGGGCTTCACATTGACTGGGAAAGTAAGATTTAGGAGATCCCAGGTTCTAAGGAAAAGGACATCATTCCTCATCCAAGAGAAGAGAGAAGGAAGGGAAACAATCCAATCCGACACTAGCAGAGAGAAGGGAATAAGTTGGATTTTCCCAGAGCTGCCTGAATCAAATTCTCTGCAGAAGAGGAATATTTAAACTGTATTCCTCTTTTTGAATGGGCTTAGGGGCTGCTTTCAGATTGGCAGCCTTGTTTTGCTGAGCACTACTGAGTAGAGAGGAGCTGATTTCTTGTCATCCTCGAAGAGCCATCCACCCAAGGAAGCAATGCACAAAGGCAGAACTGATAGAAGGGATGGCTTTGACCATGAAGGTAATTTTTCAGCCCTTGTGGTTTGTTCCTAGAAAGGAGCACAAGGTGATAAATTCATATCTGGATTTCAAGCACCCAAAAATTCAGAGTTTTCAGATTCTGGGATTTTTTATTCAGTACCTTGCATTACAAGGGAAATACAATAACGCATGTTGCTTCCAGGAACCACAGAGTACAAGTAAACTATGTAGATGAGACTATTAGCATAAGAAAAATACTTCTTTCCTCTGAAATAAGAAATCTGCAAAGCTATCTGAGCGTTAGAAGGGAGAGCGTTAGTCATCTCTCACTCTTTAAACCAGCAGTGAACCTTTTAGCAGACTGCTATTTGAACACTGTTAAGCGTTGCGCTCTGCCACATTTACCAGTTTACCCAGAAGTATAAAAAGACTGGATGGACAGAGTGAGATTTTTCAACCCTCCTGACCCCTCAGAATACTAAGATTCTCAAGAGAAACCATGGCACAGAAGAAGCTCACAGTGCGCCAACCTTGGACAACAGTGAATCCAACCACAAGACACAAAAGTGCAGGACGTATCACTTCTGAAGCCCCACTGTTCACGAAACAGGCTGATGCTACACGGTCCAGACCTCCTTCCTGTCTGCTGCCACCCCCTGACATTGCACAGTCCTTGATGTGGGACGGAGCACGCTAGGAAGAGCCTCACGGGGCCGCAGTGGATGTGATCCACACTTGCCTGTGTGATGATAAGCAGAGACACAACAGAGTGTCAGGAAGGGTGGTTTCGTGGTTATGTGTTTTTCGCCCACGGCCCAGAAAATCAGTCTCCATCATAATATTTTTGCTTTGTCGGAAGCAAGTCCTTTGATGTGGCTGCAAGGCACTGAGGGCACGACTCAGTTCAGAGCTGTGCCAGTGGGAGTCATACAGGTGTGATGCACGGGGAGATAGACAGGCACATGGACAGCGGAACGATGACAATCGCATCAAATTTCACTGTGTTAGAGCCAGGTTAGATAAAAGGGGATGGATTATGGAAAGTTACAGCAAAGCTGGAACACATTTGGGGAGATTTAGTAGCACTGGATCAAAGGTGCCTATCTCAAGAGGCAAAGGAGCTTGAACACGTTTTAGTTATGGGGGCCATCTTCAGCTAGCTGGAAGCAATGGAGGCTTCTTCTTT
The DNA here is from genome assembly GCF_009769465.1 of Tauraco erythrolophus. Lineage (NCBI taxonomy): Eukaryota > Metazoa > Chordata > Aves > Musophagiformes > Musophagidae > Tauraco > Tauraco erythrolophus. The sequence goes on along the minus strand of NC_141474.1, from coordinate 26,352,823 downwards.
CAACATCACCCAGCGCACGAAGAGACGCCAGAGAGAACTGAGGTTGGAAGGTAAAGATGGAGAACTGCATAGGTCGTGGAAGCAGGGTCTTCTTGGGCCAAGCATGCACAGGCGGTGAGGAGAAAAGGGAGAGGACACTTGCCAAACTAAACCCAGATGGTACTACAGCAGAAAAAGTGGTAGACAGCAGACAGAGGTTGGAAGGCAGGTTCAACCAATGCCTGGACAGCCAGGTGTAATTGTCACAGCACATCCAACCAGAAGGGACCAAACTACTTCCATATGCAGACCTAGGATCACAATCAACTATCCACATTCAGCTATCATAATGGTTTATTCCAGCTGGAACAAGCCTGAGAGCACAACTGAAGAATGGAGTCGGGGGAGTTGAGCTATAGGATGCTGCTTTGGAGCGTTTAGCAGGATTAATCCATGGTGCTCCAAGGGAAAATGAAGGTCCCAGTGAGAGTAAATAAAACAGCTGATGAAAATGAGGACTGGCCAAATGAGAAGAACATTAAGTAACAAGCATAATGCACCCACTTGCCTGTGTCCTGTTTTCAATGTATTTCCTATATTCAACATACGTCCTATATTTCATCTTGGCAAATAACACACACATATCTCCACAGACAAATCACCAGAAGTTAATGCCACAGAGTTAGGGTACGAGCACAGGCTCAGGAACAGCTCCACATCAGTGCCCCAGGCAGGATGTCCTCTATTCTGGTTTAGGTTAACCCATCTCCAAAGCAGGATTAAGCTAAACCATTTGAGAGCAAGCTTAGGATAAAAACATATGTCCTCATGGGGAACTAGTGCCTGATGCCAGAACTGAGGCCACTACTCCACGGTTTTGAGACTACTTGGAAGAATTGAAGTGAAGGAGAAAGCAAGTGATAATAGAGACATTAGGTGAGGAGTGCACACCAGTGCGGGTGGGACAATTTTAGACAAGGTCAGATTGCTCCTAGCAAAAATATTTTGTGGGTGGCATGAAAATACTCCTGCTGTTTTGTGTCCATTTTTATTGACAGAACCATCAGTTGCTCTCACCCGGGAATTTTTTTCAGTTTTTTTAGTTATGATTTATGGGGTAAGTTTAAAAAACTCGGAACCAGTAAATACACAGTATTGGTGTTTTGGTATGGAAAAAAATTCTTTACTGACAGCACTAAAGGATTTTACCCATTGCTGTTCCTGAATTCCTGAAATACAGCTTTTGGGCTCCGGGTAAAGGGAAGGTTTAAGGCCTGACTCTTTCCTTTTAGTCCAAAGAAAAGCAATCCCTCAAACAGTGTCAGGGTCTCGTGTCCAGTACCTAACAAATGGAAGCGGAATGGGAGCGAGACGGAGCACATTCCACAGCCTGGTGTGTTTAAGGAAAGGGGTATAGCTTTCACTCTCCTGCTGTTAGACAATAATGCGCTGACTGAAAATGTCAAGCTTCAGTTTAAACAAAATAAAAGACTGGAGGGCCCAGGGCAGAGAATTTAAACACATATTAATTAGGGCTGGTAATACTCTGACATTTGCTGGATTTTTAATAAACTGATGAATATTTCTCCTTCATATTTCAGTGACATGAAATTGGTGCAGCACAATTAATTTCAACAAGTTCCGGTCAATGAGTGCTGAAGGAAAATGAACACACAGCGTCACAGACTTGAATTATAAGTACCCCTGCTTCGAGCGAGTAACGTGGAAATCCATTGCCCTCCGCATAAGAAAATGGCAGCTCAGGACCTTAAGAGGAATTTATTTACTTGCAGTAAGTGATTTACTTAAATAATAATAATTACATAAAAAGAGGAGGAAGGCAGAGAGAATAGATGATTAAAGATCCCTCAAGAATGCAGCAGAACAGAGCAAAGGACATCCCTGAATGTGGAAGCACAACAGTTATGCTTACGTTAGCATGAAGACTTAGCTTCATATCTTCACAGCAAACCAACAGGGAGAAAGAACATTTTATGGAAGACATTGAAGGTTCAGTTGTTATTGTAGCAACAAGCACTAGAGCAACATCTCTTTATTAGGTTATAATGTCTTCAGTGATGCCTACACAAGTGGTTCAGAAGGTACCAGTATCTAACCAGAGTGGTAACACTTCCACACAACTAGCCATTGAATGTTGTAGGTTGTCATAAATATTCCCAGCCTCTTTGGGATAGTTTGATCGTTCTTCTTTTGTTATCTACAACAATATTTCTTTATGTGATGAGAGGCTTCAGTCATAGACTGGGTCCCTGTTGTGCAAGATTCGTGTGAAACACCCAAGAAGCAGAAGTCTGGCCCAGGGCCACCTGGGAAGTTTAAGCATGAGTTACAGCTCAGGAAAAAACGGCACGGCAATAACATGAGCCACTACGCTGGTACAAATCGAGATACAGAGCACAACTCTAATGTCTAAAGAAAAGCAACTGGACAGACCCTAACTCTTGCATCACTTAATGGGTTAATGATTGAGCACATGTACCCAATCACGGTGATTCCCAAAAAGTCACATACACATGACCATGCTCTCCTCCTGCTAGTAAGTGAAATTTGGGCCAGTGGAGTCTTAGCTTTGCTAAGAGAAACCCTGGGGTGCAGTTATCATAGAAAGAAATGGACTGAGAATGCACATTCTGCAATAAAGAGAAATTTTTTAGTATTTAAAATGTTAGCTCTTACACTAAGCACGTGGCATTCAAATCCTACACATAAGAAAGTTCAAGCAGAGAACAGAGCTGGACAGCCTCTTTCCAGATTTTAGTGAAATTTTAGATTTTGAAAATAAAGCGTTCACATTTCTCAGTATTTTTTTTCAAATCATCAATCTACAAAACTTTGAAATAAAAAACTGAGAATCTAGAAATCTAAATAAACTGCAGTTTAACAAAAGTGGAACATATTTCACATAAACATTAAAATGCGATATTTTTAAAGTTATCTGGCTTCAAAATGACAGAAAATGGTTTGGTGTTAGGTTGGGGCTGTTATTATTCCTATTATTATTATACTCTTGTTATTGCCAGTATTAATAAAATGCTTGTATCCACTAAAGCCTAAGAATGTCTACCAGAGACCCAGGTGCTGTGTGTTTTACTGATGTTTATTTGAAAGACTGTCCTTGCCTCAAAGAACTTCTAATTCACTGTTGCACCCAGGGGAACAGAGAACAGAAATAGTTGCTTAGTGCAGGAGCTGGATTATCACAGATTCCCGATGTCACAAGATACATCAAAACCCAGTTCATCATCATCAAGTGTAACACAGGAGACTCGAGGTGACCCAGACAAGCTCAAAACACTGCTGTAGCTTAGTGAGAAGTAGACCTGATCTGACCAGCTTGCAGGCTAAATAGATGCAGAAACAGCTGGAATGAGAAAAAAAGAGGAGGAAAATACTGATTCAATCTTACAAATCACGAGGTAAGAAACTTCAGCACTGAGCTAGCAGAGCATGGCATGGTGGAATTGTTTTCCAAAGTCACCCAGATATAGCAGATCCTAAATACAGCAGAGCGTGCAGCAGGAGGGGTGTCTGAGAAGAAAGAGCTCTAAGGGAGGCATTACAGTGTCAAGTAGCTAATACATACCAGGACAGTGTTTAATTAGCATGGCTCAATGAGCTGCCACCACCTGGCTGGTCACTGAGTATAGGGATGTTCTCACAGAGACTGAGAAGTTTTACAGCTGCAAAAACTGCCTTCCTCGGAGTCTAAGCCAAGGCTTCTTACCCTGCCACAAGAGCAGGCTAGGGGCTTTGGTACCTGAGCAGGTACCAAGACCAAAGCTCTGGTGGTCCCTGCCCTTCCCTGGAAGCTGTGCTCCTTCGAGCAGAGGTTGATGGACAGGAGACCTGTTCACTTTTACATCTCCAGAGCCGCTGCTCGGCACTGTACTGTCAACATCAATTTCAGTTAATATATCAGGCTGGGAGCTGCAGCAGGACAGATCTGCTGTGAGATGTCTCAGGGGAAGGGTTTGCTGCTCCGAGCTGTGAGGGCAGTAACTGCATCCGCCACCATGGCTGCCTCCAACAGGGAGCCCAAATCAGCCCTAACCTGCACCCACAGCTCCTCCGAGGACTGTGGGGCTGCTGGCAGCTCCTCCTACCACCACAGATTTTCAAAACCACTGCCTCCCAGACCCTAGAGATCATGCCCATACCCTGTTTTTTGAGGCACACAAGAAGGAAGTTGAAGAAAGCCTGGAGCTTACGGAGCTGTGTTTCCCCTCTTGCTCTGTATGGTCAGAGTGTGAGGGCAACTGCAGCTCTGCAGGTGACAACCGACGATGGTTTCCCCACCCGCAGCCAAACAGGCATCCCCAGAGGGGAGCTTCTTTACAATCAGGCTCATCATTTAGGTTTCATCTAGCCCCCACCAGCCCACAGAGGATGGATGTGCAGGGAGATACTGAGATACTGGTGTCAATCCTGGCGCACGCGCTAGAGCCCTCCTGTCTCCACTTTAAATTAAGTATTAAAATATGGGCCAAATATGATGGATTTGTAGGCAGTTGCTCTGGGAAGGAAGCGCTGCAGGGGATTCATTACACTGCAGGCTGACAGCTGGTGCCTAAATGTTGCAAAACCCATGGGGTTTCCTGAAGGAGCCTGACATGAAATATGTGGTGCAGGAGCAGTGCAGGAGCAGTACAGGCTGCAGAAGCCACAGCATCCCAGAGAGACAGATATGAAATGGAAATTACTGAGGCCAATGATGGCCACAGAAAGAATAAGGAGCTGGGAAATACCCAACCCGGTTGGAAGAGATCTGGGATGGGGAGGAGACAGGAACACCGGGTCTCAAATCCGAGGAGTTCAGCTCCTTTGCTTCCTCTCTAGGGCCGTCCTCCTTATAACCTGGGCAACTCAAGAGATAAGCTCTTTGTGATGGAAACTGGTGATTTTGGCATTAGATTTATAGCCTGTTTTACAGGAATGGGAGTCCGGAGACCTGGATTCTTGTATCTCGACTCTGCTATTGATTACCTGAGAATAACCTTAGCGAGTCATACGGACCCACCTTTTCAAGTGTGGCAGCCTGAAGCTGGGTGCACAACCTCATGGTCAGTTCAACCCACAGTGAATTCCTCCTATGACCTCTAAGTTCCACTTTGTAAACTGGGATGTTGGCCTCAGTTCAGTGAGCCTCCGTTTCCTAAAATGCTGCTAATGGTATTATCCTTCTGCAAGGTCCTTCCAGAAGCTCTGTTTATTCATGCTTACAAAGAGTAACAAATGCAGGGACAGAGGAGGTATGGAAAAGCGACCCAGATAGAAGCATTATCTGAAAAATGCATCAGCACATTGGCAAGTGGAGCTGTATCAGAGGGGGCAGAGGAACCTGTCATTTCTTCTCCCTCCCTCCCTCCGATCTACCATTCCCATCCACCCCTACAGAGATCTGATCAGGAGGAGACTAACTTGATACTGAAAAACAGAAAACAGCAACCTTGCAGGATTACCTAGGACTTCCCCAAAAAAAAAGGCTCATAAGTACTTGGTACTCATTCAGCACATGTCATCTGATAATCTTGGGGTAGCTTACAATGTCTGGCTACAGAGCAGCAGGCCCAAGCATTTCTGAACAGCAGACTAAGTTAGATGACTAAATATGGAATTTTTTTATGAACTTGGAGCACCCACTTTGGAGTGCTTGGCCCAGGATTGATTCCTTTTGAGACCTAGGCCTTTGATCTCGCTGTTAGACAAAATAATTAAAGGAACTGAAATACAATCAAAGTTTCTTTCCAGCTTAAAAAAAAAAAAAAACATTTGGATATCTTTTTCTGGATTCTTCAGTTAAAACATCACGTAGAAAAACAACATGGTGTCTCTTGAGCTTATTCCATCAGCTCCCACCCGTCTTTTAAACTCACATATGAAGCTGCTCAGATCTTTTACTGGGAGAGAGAAACATTAGAAGCATCAGGTAACCCTGCGGGGATGCTTGACTTTAAACCAGACGCATTTCCCTCTAAGGACCATTACCTAAAATGCTCTTTTCATACTGAGGCCTCTGCTGAGGGATTTTGCTTTGAAAGGGGTCTTCTGTTTGGAAAGAGAGTTTTCTTTGTTCTCACACACAGAGATATGGTAATTTGGGGGGGGAGTGCTTCATTTTTCTTGACCTGGTACTCACCAGCCTGCTTGATGGCTCCACTTTAGTGACCAAGATGATCCACCTCCCTCACGAAAACACAGGCAATTCCATCTCTGGAGAAGGAGGAAGAAGAGGTCCATATCACAAGGCTGGAGACGGATTTGATGGGTTCCTGCTGGCTCCTGCCACCTAATCTGAAGTCTCAGGATTAGGTCAGAACTTCCCAGTGGTGTTTTTTCTCCTTCTCAGCAAGGAAAGAGAGTGGCAGAATGGATGAGGGGATTCCCTACAGGTCCAAGTGTCAACTGAAGCCTCATTTGAATTTTATGCTATGAACTGTCCCAAATTAACCTTAGTGGGAAAATATCTGGTAATTTGAAGTAAGGAGTCAAAAGCACATATGGCATAGTAACTTCAATCACCTCCTTGGAGAGCTTAGGCTACAACACTCACGAGGACTAAAAAGGTCACCTCTAGGTGTTTCAACAGCAAATCTCAGTACCTACAGAGTGAGGGCTGAGTGAAGCCTCTAGAGTTACCAACAATCTAACCTTGTCCTTGGATTAAGCTAGTATTGCATCCTCTGACCATAAAATGGCATTCAAAAGCCAGTACCTGTAAGTTCAGTGAAAAACCACTATTTGCCTACAAGGGCACTGGGTTTATCCTTCACACTCACCTTCTATCATGAGGCATCTTTCTGCCCCTCCATGTCTTTTTCTCTGGCTTCTCTTTTCTCCCCTTCCTTCTGAGATCCTGACAAGGTAGGAAGGCAGAAGACTGGATTTCCTCATCACTGAGCCAGTTAAAATGGCTATTTTGGTGACGTTCCCAGCCTCGGACAGGTTGCCAGCACCGAGGCAAACCCAGTGTGACCACACAGCCTGTGAGTCCTGGGCTGGCTTTGAAACCCTTTGGAGCAAGAACATCCCACTCCTTGCAAGCGTTTCGTATGACATTCCTTCGTTTTACATTTTGTTCTGTGGGAGTACATTTGTTATTAATCACTGGCTTGCACATAAATACAGTGCTTTCTAACAGTTAAACCAGATATTCCATCCTAGCAACTCAAATTAATATTTGTTTGAATAATCTATTTAAGATGATGTCTGGCCAGCAGTGTGGTCTGGCTGGCAGCACTCTGCTCTCCCAAGCGGACGTTTTCATTTGGTTTGTTCCATATTTTCTTCCTCTGCTCTTATTTTATATCATCTCCCAAAATCTTCCACTCAAATTGCCTTCTCCAGCGATGGTTCCTTTCGCGTTCAGCCCATGTAGGTCAAAGCACTTGTTTGCTTTGCTTGTCCTAATTCTTTTGGACAAATGGCTCTATTGAAACTAAATATTTTTGAGGAACTTGTTTTTTGTGGCTTTTTGTATTATTTAAGATTCAAGTTTAGATACATAGTCTGAGTACAAAATATATATGATACATGAAACAAAATACGCTGTTTGTATGCTTATATGTGCATCTGTAGTTGGTGCTATTATTTTGCATCCAGGCCATTGATAACCTATGTCATTGCACTGATGTTTTAAGGATTGTCTTCCACAAGATTAAAGTCCTCCTGTCTTGATGAATTTCTACTGTGACGAAAATTATAAAAAACTTGAGAATAATCCAACACTGATTTGGGATGGATATAAATGTTCTCCTTTTTTGAAAAATTTGAAGTCTGAAGCCAACTTTCACAGTTCAAACTTGACTCTAGAAAACACAAATTAGCAGCAATTCGTGTCCAGTAGCAATTTCTCCACTGAATCATACTTGGACTCTGGTCCAAAGTCCTTCTGTGTTCTAAGGAAGTATGAAGCTTTTCTGGTGTGGGCTGGCCATAGACTGCTTTGGAAAACAAAATTTTCAGAACTGTTAATTTTCAGAATGTCGTGCTGATAGAAATTTGCTTTGACGACACCTCTCTGAAGTGCAGGGATCAGTGTAACATGTTCTGACTTTGCAAGACGCTGCAAACACAACCTGTGCGGTGGGAGTCAGCTTTGCCCTGTCACTCCTGGACCAGGTCCACCAAGAATAAAGGTATGGAAAGAGGTAAGAACACAAGTTATGCAGATCTCAGTATTTTTCAAAGCCTAAGACACTGTATGTGTTGGGGGGCATTATTGTTTCTTTTCACTTACGTACGTTTTCAGAAATCTATTTCAATCGACTGCGATTGCAAAAACATAGCTGCGAATAACTACTTCCCAATGAAATGTGTACTAGGAAAATGATTATATTGTATCATATAAAATTTTCCCCTCATCTAAAGAAGTGTTTTCTCTAACTCTTTTCACTGAGATCTAAAGACATTCTTCCTTTTGCCAGAAGTACTAATTATTTTTCTCCAACTGCAAATCAGACGGTAAACAACTATGATGAGTCTAAGAATTCTCTCCTCGACCAAAGGACATCAAAGTGTTTTTTTTAAAAAATATACTCAATTGAGATAAATGGATATCTTTTCCTGAAAACCTGCGCTTAAATTGTTAACCAAAACAACTTCCAAGAGGAAGTTGCACAAATCTTTACATCACAGATGATTTTCTTTCATTTGAAGTCTTCCAGAAAAAGTGAAAAACCTGGAAATTATGTGAGTCCTTATTTAATTTATTTTAGTTATATAATCATTGCTAGAAGAAAGCAGCAGAAACCAGAAGAGTGATCTGCCTTACTGTTGTATAACAGTTGACCTGTCAAATTTCGGACTGGGATATTTATTCTTGGAGACACACACTACAGCATGTATCCATCATGCATATGTTTACGTTACAATTACATTCACCCAAACACACACTGTATAATTGTTGCAATTTACATGTTCCTTCACGATTACAGAGTAAAAAGCATCAATAAATGGGCAAGAACCTTGCCCACATGACCGTCTCTTTAAAAAAATCCATTACTATGTTCTCCCAGGTATTCCAGAGAAAGCCAAAGTCTGAGTTTGCTCCCTACTTCGTGTCCACCTCTCCTAGAAGCTGCTAGCATGCTGGGAACAGGGAACTCACCTTTCATGTGATCCTCCACAGGAAGATGTTCCCTGAGGAATGCACGTTTTGCCCCATTAGGGATGCACCAAGGCCAAAAGGCCCACTAAGATCTAGCCCTCTTTACCAGCGTCCCATGACAACATTAGGAGGGACACAGAGAGCTTCCTTCCTGCTCAACACAACATGAGAACTGTTGATACCTGGGAGGGACTCTTCAAAACCTGCACTGCAGCTGTGAACTAGCAGTTGTACTGTAAACAGAACCTGCTACAGACACGGTAAAAAACAAAGTAAATCTCTTCTCTTCTACTCCAAAACCACCTGCAGCTTACGGCTCATTTTTTGCAAATATGTATCACCCGAAGAGAAGTCGCTTCAGGCTATCTGATGATAATTTCGTATTGGAAATGCTCTTTTCTACCTGAGGCAACACTTCTGCTATCATGACAGCTTGCCATCTCAAAGTTCAGCTAGACAAAAAGGTGGTGACCAGGACAAAGATACCCATGAAAAAAGCAGATCTTTGGCACAGAAGTCAAATCTAGACTATGAAATTCCTCTCTGCAAGGGTGATCAACTACTGGCAGACCTCAGCACCCACAGAACCAAATGAGAAATCAACCTCTCTAAACCAAACAACATTCAACAATTTCTGTTCATCCATGAAATTTTCACTATATCAAAAAAAAAAAAAAAAAAGCAAAACAGTAGCCCATAATTCATATACCAAGCAAGATATTTTCTCCTAAAGGCCAGAAAAGAAGATTAGGAGATAGAAATATGTTGTTACAGCTGTATCCATCTGTAGATAGGTAGAAGAGCTAGAGGTACCACTGTACTGTAAGACAAACTGGGACATTCAACCAGATATTAGCAGGTTGGTAGATCACTGAACACAGAACATCTTTACTAGTATATAACCAGATTTTACGTAAAGGAGACACCTTTAAACGCTTGCAATCCCTTTTATGTACAGCAGTTACTAGGATGTAGCGGGTTTATTATTCTGTGCTTACATGCAAGACCTTGTCTTTGGTCTTGAGATTAGTCCAGGACAAACCCTTTCTATCAGCTCACTTCTGAAACTGAAGAGTTTTCAGCTAATCTTTGTAGAAATCTATTGCAAGCAAATTTGCTCAGAACAAAGGCCAGTATACTATACTTACTTTAAAAGCTCTTTTTGTCAATGACCTTGGTGTGAAAGCAGTACACTCCATTGCTATTTTTTCTCCTCTATTGTTTATCTTGAAAAGCAGCTGGTCCTTTATGAATATCTCACTATTTGACTCAAAGGCAGAGTATTTTAACTCCCTTCAGGAGTTATTGTAACTCCTCTTCTAACAGACCCTTCCCTTGACCTCACTCCCACCCTCACCACCTACAGAAGATTTCCAGGAAGGTTGGAATGGAGATCTGCAAAACAAAAATGGTGTAAGATTGTCATTCTGCTTCACTAGACGGCAATTCCTAATAATTAGTGGGACCAAGATGCACACAGTACTGACTGAGCTGGTAAAAAAGTATTTATCGCTGATTTATGGAACTGGGGGGAGCAGAAGGAGGCAAGAGATTTTTCCTGAAAAACTGAAGGCCTGGTTTTTGGTGCTTTGGTTTGTTTTTAATAAAAACATTGGAAAGAAGAAAGGGGGGCAAACATTTCTGATTTTTGGTATTAACATTAAAAAGTTCCAGCATTTGTTAAAACCACCTCTAACACTAAGCCCTTGCAGCTCCCGTTTAAGTCCATGGGAACGGTGAGCCCTCCCAGGTCTGGACCCTCTAAATGCTGGCCTGCTGTAACCGACATCACATACAGCCAATTCCCGAGTCTTTATCCAGGTTTTACTCAGCCTTTACTCAATCAAAGCTCCCACTTAGGGGCAGTAAATAAGGACTTTAGGAACCAGCCCCATGGATAGGTTCCACAGCGTGCAAGACAACCATTATTAAGCGTGGGTGTTAGTCAGCAATAAGCCCTCCTCCACCTCTTAAACTTTTGGTGTTCCCACAAGGGAAGCTATTGAAAGCCTGTGCTTTGTAAGTTCAATTCCCTTTGCTGGCTTATAACACAGCTGCTATATATTATCTTATACATTTGACCACAAAGGTGCATTCTATAGGCAAGATTCATCCACTCCTGCCATCCCTTTTTATTCATTCACTGCTTTTCAGCATAATGTTTGGGGACCCTGTTCTCAGCCACTTGTACATTTCAGCACTTGAAACGCACCGAGAGGGACAATCGCTTGACTGATATCTCCATCCTAGTATCTATACCCGTCTCTCTGTTTCTCTAGCTTTCTACCCAAGCCATTGTGCAAGCCAATTGTGCTATCATAAAGCAGAGTGTTGGGCTGTTTTGTGATGATGAAGAACCATGCAATCACAAGCTTTATTGCATACCATCCCATCCAGTGACCCCTGTTCTTATCATGAGAGCCCATTCAAGGGGAAATTACACCAGACTTCAACGGGGAAAGTGTCCCTCTGTTTCCAGGCTATTCAGGACAAAAGGTGAGAACCACAGAACAAGCCTCTTCTGCTCTAATTGTGAAATGTTTCCAGCTATTGGGGTTGGGGGGGGGAGAGGTGGGAAGGGGGGTTAAGGAGGATGAGGAGGAAAAAAAAAAAAAAAAGAAAAAAAGAAAAACTCTATTGAGATCAGGTGGTCCCATTTCCCAGAGATAAACAAGTTCAATAATATACTGGTCAACAGAGTTACCCTATCCTCAACAGGCTTTTGTTTTTTAAAAAAGGACTAAAATAACCACTTGGAAATGTTAAACCAAGGCATGGCATTTTAATATGAAAATGGAGGCCTAGTATATTTTTGGTCCCTCTGACAACGATTGCCCTCAATTAGATCACTTATACTCAGTAAATTGGTTGCTGTAAGGGGTTTGTGATCATAAAAATAATTCATACATGGCAAGTTGCTTTCAAATCTGGGGTGGTTTTTTTGATTATGTTGGTGGGTTTTTTTCTCTGCTTTTTGCTTATTGCCATAGTAACGACAAGTGCATATTTTGGCTTGCTTCCAAAATAATATTCAAGAATGTTCTTTTCAACCATTTTTAAGAGGAATCATTATGAATATTTGAATTATATTTTCCAATTAGGCGAACTGAAGTGTTTTCCAGCAACTCTAGGTTTTTCCCCTCGTTTATAGAAAATGTAAAATTTTTATTACACCAAGGACTTTCAAGACAATAGCTACAGAGACTATTTTTCAGCACTGTTTGTAATATCTAATTCAGAGCTAATTTTTAATGGACAGAGTCCCATGGGGATTTGTTTGCAAATTTCATCAACTTGAGTTCCTGCTTCATTTGCTGAAATGTAGTACTTGGAATTGACCCAGCGAGCAGGAACACTTTTGTTCCTTTTAAAACATTACTGTATATTACAATAAACAGTGACTGGTTATCAAAAATAAAATGCTTGATTGTCTACAGATTTAGCACACACATTTTTTGTCTTGGATGAACTGTTGAGTTAGATTCACCACTGACACAGCTTAAACAAACACATACATTTTATTTTAAGCCTTGCGTTTCTTTGGAAGCCAATAGCATGTGCTCAGTTCAGAACAAAAGCAATTTCGTAAGGAAATGCTTCTGTGATGGACACATTTTGTGCTCAGCTGTCTTTACTAAAAGCATAGCTGAATAAATCTCAGTACCTTCTCTCTGTTTCAGAAAACACCTTTATTACAACTCAGAATCTCCAATGATTTCAGTGTCTTGGTTCTTTTTCTAGTATAATTTAATATTTTCTCTTCTCACATGCTCTTTTATGTTTGCCCTGGTAATGCACTCTTCAGCCCAGGTCCTGAGTGGATGAAAGCCAACCCAACTTGCCAAACCCACATTTTCACCCTCCTTCAGCAGGAAAGTGTCTGTCGCTTGAAAAGGAATCCAAAGCTCTCAAATCATGAAGGGATTGCTTAAATCATGAAGGGATTGCTTAAGAAAGGCTCAACACGGGCTTCTCTCCAAAATATCTGCTGTTGGGGTTTTCCGAGTGGACACCCATGGCTGTTTCAGGTGATCTTGACAAATACAAAACAGAAGACAGCATTTTTAAATGCAGGAGCTCATTTTAGCAGAGTCTGTTTCTGGTGACTCTGTTGTAGACACCTAGGACTTGCTGGTCAATGGAAAACAACATCTACAAACTCTCCAGGGTGTAAATGTTAGGACTCACTGCAAAATCAAGCTGTATTTTCTACCTCTGATGGCATAAACACAGTCAACCTGCTATATACTTCTGCACAGGGACAGAAATAGCCTCATACATTGAACTCATACAAGACCCTCTTCCAAAACGGACTGTAGGTGAAAAAGGTCCTGAAACTTCTGAAGTGTCATCCAGGGCCTCTCAACTTCTCTTTGAGTCTTAGCCTCAATATAGGATTGAGTCAGACTCAAAAACCTTTGAATCTCTGAAAAGCCACATCTACTCATCGTTGTTTGTGCCTTGTAGAAGCATCTTGTCCCAAGAAACCGCTAAGATGAAACGTAGCAGCAATGTCAAAAGCATAAAGCATCGTTTACGTGGCACTGGGGGGAAGGAGCAGGACTGGAGGAGGGAGACGCAGCGAAAGGGAGTTTTACAATGCCAAAGCATGATGGTCTCTTTGCAAACAAAGGTGAAGGTCTGAGTCTGCCAAGTTCCTCTGATCCCAGACTTCGGTCAATTAAACCTACAGGCACTGTTTTGTAGAGTTTCAGGCTAAGCAAGTTAACTAAAACATTCCGCTATATCCATCCTCTCTTTCGTTACAACATGAAACAAGCAAGTCAAAAAAAACAACTACTCGGACATGTTTGATCAGAAAGCACTTAAGCAACACACAAGGAATCCGCAGCTTTTGATATTACATTAATACACTAATATCTTAATCCTTTACCAGTGACAGGCAACACATTTAAATCCCTAATGGGACCTGGTTTCCAAATTACATTATTTAATGTTTATTCAGTGAATAATCCAAATAGTATTTAACACCACTGAAGAAAAAACACACACACCCCCTGGGTGGATTGTCTGCTTTTCCTTTGCTTCATAATTACCCAACCAAGGGCCCTATTAAATAACTCCATTTTTTATGGTCTTAAAGTGAAATGAACCCTCTATTTGAACGTTGCACAGAAGAAACACTTTGGGCACACATGCACTCTGTAAAATCCACCTCCATGTCAAAAACTTTCCACTGATCAAGATGGTTTTGATACATTTGGGGACTTTCTAGCCATATATATTTAATACCAAAGGGCCTGATGCGGGCCCCATCCTGGAAAGACACCAAAAGCAAACACCAAGGGAGCATCAAAGAAATAGGAATGGCTCATCAATGAAATCTCTGCTTAGGGAAGAGGGGAAGTTAATTGCCTGTAATGTTATAATATAATTAGGACACTTTCAATAGGATTTGTGCCAGCCAGCTGTGGACATGGCTGGTGAGGCCATAATCTTCCAAGCTCCCTCATTACCCTGAAGAAAGGCTCTTCCTCTTCTGTGCAGTGGGAGCTCAGGCATCCACAAGGCTAAGGGAGGTCTCTGAATGATGGGGCTGGTGTTGAGTGGCATGAAAACAACCAGCTCTGCACCGTGACAGCACGTCCTGGTGTTTCCTTGCCTGATTCCCATGGTGCTCCTCTCCAAGCCTTGCCCAGCAGCATCCCACTTTTGTGGACCCACAGGGATGGAATAGCCCCTTCAGTCCTTTGGGAAAGTCAGTCTCATGGTCAGCAGAAGTGACTGGTTTCCTTGGGAAAGGTGCTTGATTCCTCTTTAATGAATGGAACACAACCCCTTCATGGCCAAAGATGAGCCACTTTGCACTTCTATGAGACAAAGTGTCTTCTTGCCCCCTCGTATTCCTCGAGTAGAGGAAATCACCACAAACATATGATACCTGCAACAACAGATGCTCCTGTCATGGTCTCCACATTTTCACATCTCTTTTTCAAACCTGTCTTAAATAAAGACCAGGCATTTTGCTTTTTTCTTCTAACATCTCTAACTGAAACCTTCAGTCTTTGATATAGAATCAATTCAAGTAGATCCTGAGGCTGCAAGGTAAAAAGTGTGTGTGGAAGTGGAGTGAAGCTGAGGACATGGAGGAAAGATGGTTTTGCCCTTTTGGAGTGAAGAATAATTTGGGGATTCATTTGTAACAGCAACAAAAACATGGCTTTTTGAAGAGATCTGCTGGCTGAGATCTGCTTTATATTTGTCACTAATAGCCAATGGAGCGTGATTTCAGCATTTAACTGTTTCAATCTGCATAGTAAAAAAAATATCCAGTACGATTCCAGAGACACGTGTTTCGACATCAGAGCTCCTAGTAAGCTGTCAACATTTCCACTAAAGAGCCCTGCTTGGAGAGCTGGACATATCGACAACTTCAAGAGCATATGGCTTGCAATAGAAGGCAGACATGTTACTACCGGTTTGGATGTAAACAGAAAGATTCAGCAATGCATGGACAGACAGCCAGACAGCTCCTGGTAAACCATCAGCTTCTGAAGTGTGAAGTTCTGTATTATCTCCTGCTGTCCCAGACCATGACTTACTTCTCCTAAAAGAAAAGCTGTTCAGCGCAGGGTGGCCTAGCAACATCCCAAATGCATTGCAGAGGCATGGGGCTGCTCCTCCCCTCTTAGTCCACAGCCAGACTGGGAAGGAGAGGTCAGCGGAAGACTGTCCACCCCACGCAGCAGTGCGTGGGCTTTTGGAGGGATGAGGATTTAAAGACTGCATCGTAAGTGCATAGCTCCTATAGAGTGCAAAGCACTTGCTCTCAGCATGAGACATTCGACTTTCCTGCCTTTATAATACAAGGAGATTTTGTTCCCAGCATTATCGTTTGCATTTTTATCATGTTACAGGTCTTTTCTGCAGGCCAAGGCAAACGTCCCCAAAACATATACTTTTGAGAGGGTTTGGGAGGTATTCTTTGGACTGTCAACCATAGAGTATGTTACCAGAAGGAGAGAATTGAAGAAATAGCACCATATTCCTTTCCTTATAGAACTGGGAACCTTAGTTATTCATGAGATATATGAGATGACTCTTACACAAGCCTCACTGTAGCAAAGCTCCCCATAATCACCAATGGATTTCATCCTACCGTTATATGAGGCAGTGAATATTTATCCCTACGACACCGAGGGTGAATTCCAGCAGTGATGAAGTAACTCCCCCCAGGACTCCCCAGTGGGGCTGGGAACCTGACCTGCGCCTCCTGCATCCCGCTCCGGCCCGCTCCGCTTCACTCAGGACATGTTTCGGTGAGCGGTGCTGGGAGTCAGCGCGGGGTTGTGTGGACATTGTGAAAGAAAAAGAGAAGTCAAAACGCGCTGCGCAGTCTGAAATCTGAATTTACCGGCAGGGTCAGGGAGCTATTTTACTTGCTACCACTGTGAACTCCAGGAATGGAATCAATTAGTATTAGTTTAAAACATCATCTGTTTCAGTTTAACAGAAAGCTTCTGTTCAATGAAATACAGGGTCGGTAAATGAAAAATAAAAGTTCATCTGATTTTAGTAACTCCTAAGGTACTATTTTAGGTGTGGCAAGAGGTATATCATACATCTGGCACAAACGTGTGTGACAATACGTTACCCTTGTTTTTCTTCACGTCTTCACAGAAGAATATCCCTGCAAGTCATGCACGGGTGCAAATCACAAATCTGTGCTTACTAAGATATTTCACCAGTGACTTCGCAGATGTGTGACAGCATTTTCTTCAGTGATACTGTTAGGTGATAAACTGGCTACTTTTAAATGGATGTTTGCCCAGGTAATTAAAACCATCTTTAAAATCGCAATGGAAGAATTCCTTTCCAGGCATCATTTCTATCTTTAGAGAGATAAACTCTATGGGTTGGGTTTCTTTACCATAGATTTTGACACACTATGGTAGGAGCATGCATTAGAGAGCTACAAAATACAAGAGTTTTCCGAGACAATGGAGTCCCTCCAAGCAATATTGTGATTTTTTTTTTTTTTTTTTTTTTTAAAAAAAAGGGTTTTTAAAGTACCGTCATCCTTTCCAATTCAAAACAATTCTAACATTTCAGCTCCTCAGGGGCACCACCAGCTTCCTCCTGGTCTAAACCTCTTACAAGGCTAACAGCATATATCACTATATAGGTAAAACAGGAGCAACATTGAAAACTGAACTTACAATGATCTTACCTACGGAAAAGTAAATCCATTGGCTGCAGTTGTACTTTTTGTTTCATATCCAGAATTATGAGACCAAAACTAAAGGACACTACAGACACAATTCAGATTAATGTTACTGTTCCAGTAACATTACTACTACATTGCTTGAATTTCTCATCCTAATTTTTTGTTCTCCGATTGTCCCTTTTCTCCTTTACTACATTTTTTTCTTTTCTCTCTTTATTTTTTGGAGAGGAAGAAAACAATGAACAGTGAAGGGAAGAGGACTGAGAAGGCTTTTTTCTTCCCTACATTGTCTTAGAAATAGAGACAGAATGAAGGGAAAACCAAGGGAGAAGGACCAGAATATTTTTAATACTCCCATCCCAAAAAAAAGCAACCCTAAGCAAATCATTATCTGTGCAAAACATCATTATTTTTCAGTCAGTTTTTCAAGGCTTCATCAGTCGTCCCGGTCCCTTAGCTGTGCCTGCTCCAGCTGGCAGAGCAATCCTCTCCCCCCGATGTGCCATTTTCACACCACGACAGCCGTAGCTACCGATGGTACCATTGCTTGAGCTGCACAATTCTCTTTAATTTAGTCTATTGTTTAAGCAACGCTGCTAAGAAACCAGCATGAAGACAGGAAGGTAGAGTAACACAGAGATGAGCGGGGCTTATTTCAGTGGGGACGACGCAACCCTTGGCCGTGTGATGAATTGCTGACAAAGTTGGAGAGAAAAGGCCAGCCTGGCCTACTGCAGACACCCAGCGCAGCGCACGAGTCTGCCGAAAAAGCCTTGGAAAGGAGCAGAGAGGGGATGTGGGGTGAGATGAGACAGCCGCTGGGCTTCCTGGTGGAAAATGGCATCACGACCCACAGTACGTTGCAGCGAGGAAATGCAAAAGTGGAAACATAGATATATTTTGACATGGTGGTAATGATTTTAGCATCTGCATAACGTGCGTGAGCCAGGGCCTGGATCCCTCCTTGCTTAAATCACTTAAAGTCCTGTGCTGCCTGAAAGTAATAATCTGTTTGCTTTTATTGCTGTCTTATAAACTTTCCATCCCAATCTACTAATGAAATGAAGTGACACAAGAACTGTCAAATAAATTCTGCAAGGCGGGTGGGAGAGGAAAGGAAAAGTTGGGCTCGGTGAGGCAAGGCAGCAGGAGCACACTGAAAATGTGAAGCACAGGAGAAGAGGACAGTCAGTGATTGAGAAAGTGGTTCTTTGGGGTTTCTGAACGTTTCCAAGCCCACAAAGCCGACCCTGAATCACAGCTACCAGCTTCCTGCTAGACGTTTGCGAGGCCACTGGTAGGTCTCACTGAAGGAAGATGACTTTACAGGGAGCTGAGACCTCCAGTGACGAAGCATTAAGAAGCTATTCCCTTTCCAGATGGTGTAACTGATGCTGATTAACCCAAATTATGTCATGCAGTGAACGGTATCAACCCATGCTGTGTGCAACCTCTCAGATTGCAAGAGAACAATGGGGAGTGGAGAAGGAGACAATGGAGGCCACAGGAGTCTGATGTGTGGCAGGGTCACAAGGTACAAAGGAGAACAGTAAAATAGATATTTGCAGGGTGCGTTTTCCTTTGCTGCAGATCTGCTTTGCTTCTGTGCTACAGGGAGAGAGTGACATGGCATCCTCCCGGACTAAACGTCTTATGAGGTGAATGGGAAAGTAGAGATGTGGTCACAATTCTGTTATTGTTATTACCTGTTGCTGTTCTTTTTAATAAATTTTTTAATAGATGTGAATTGGCTCTATCCTGGATCCAACTAACACCACACAAGACTGAGTCTGAATTGGCAGAGGTGGGAATTTGTATTCTTTGCATTGGCTCATCCATTTTGCTATTCCCTTTCACACGCACTTTCGTATGTTTATAACACGAATGGCTGAGAAAAGTACTATTTCTTTTTTCTACAAGGAGAGTGTTTTTCATAGTTCTTAGTAATTCCTGCAGAACAATAAATTCATTTTAAATTTCTTTCACATCCATCTTTCTGAATGGATATCTGGAGAGAGAAAGAGGAAATAGAGATCTGCTTGAGACTAAAGACCGTCTGATCTCTCTAGGGGTAAGGACATATGTATTTATGTATATTTTAGTCTGTTGTTTATCACAGGATTATCTTCTGTAGGAGCACAAATCTGGGAATGGGAGGACAGAGGATAAACAACAAAATAAGATAAATTAACTGCTCGGACCTGGATCTAAGTGACTGACATGGCTCATCTCTGCATGAAATTACTATCATTGCATTACCGTTTAGATGTCTAATATATTTAATTGGAAAGCCTTCAAGTATTTAATTTAAATTCTAGTCCTGTGGGGACCAGTTTGTCCATTAGACGCTGAATATGTAATGGAGAATACCAAATACGTTGTTGATAGACATAACCAGAGTAAAAGCAGAACTTGGTTTATTTCAGAAAAAAAAAAGAGACTCTTGATGCTTATGATTTCAAAGGGTTTATTTTTAGATCCTTCTCCTAGAGCAGAACTAGTAAGTGAGGAACCCATGACAGAATAGCACGAAACTGGGGCATTCACAGATCGCAAACCTGTCCTTTGAGGAAGAAATCCCTCTTTTGATTTACACAGCCCTGTACCACCCAGGATGTCAGCAGGAATTTCAAATTCCAACAAGTCTAAAATATAAAAGCTGATTTTAGACGTAATAACCTTTTTCCTCATGTCTTGCACCAAGTCCACACGCAGCCATTAGAACTCTGCTCGTTGTGTTCCCACGAAAAACCATAACATTGACCGAGGCTAAATTAATCCATTTGTCAGCATCTGCTGACCTGTGCACCTGTGTTGGAGTTTGTAACAAAATCCTAAACTAGCATCATTGGGCTTCAGGTTCTGGCAAAGTGGTTCACAGAGTGCACGCTGCCCATCATCAGACTCCCCCAGGGGATGCAACTCACTGGGGAGATGGATGGACACTTATATAAATGTATCCAGATCAGTTTAACGTAGAAATTTCAGGAGATCAGGTTCCCCAAGAGATTCCCTTGGTTGTTAAAATATGTTTTATCATTTTTTCTCATTAAAGCCTGTGTTTGATTTTGCATGAAAAAGTAACCGTAGTGCAATTGGTTCTCAGAGAATAAAGTAGCACAGACGTTATGAAAAAGAAAGAAAGGAAACAAAACCAAGCAATAGAATGAGACTGCTTTAAATAACTCCCGAATTGTCACAAGATCACAGAATTCATATACGAGGCTGAAGAAAGGGGGAGCTAATTTTCTCCAGGAAAAAAAAAAAAACATGGTCCTTTCTTTCTATTATGCCATTCTGAATTTGCTATTTGCAAGAGTTACTGAAAACGGCAAGCACATGTAAATATTCATATTTAAAATATTACTCTTGAAAAAGTACGTGTGAAAGGAACATCATGGAGATGAGGCTGGATCAATACCAGAGTGAAAATGGGATATAGACCTATTAAGACATCACTGTGTTTCAAGCCTGGTGTGCAGGCTTTCACTTCTTTCCTTTTCCTGGACTCTGACTGCTATAGCTGAGACCTAAGATCTTTCTGAGATGGACAGACAGTAGCAATTAAATTACTTGAAGACTAAAGAAATGTAAGGAATTCACTCTGTCTAGCATATCAAAAAGTTCAAAAGTTACCACCGTCTCAGTGGCTAAGCAGCAGAAATGTCAGGTGTTAAAATATTTTTTTAAAGAAAATGAGAAAGGCAAAAGAACCACCAAAGGCTGGGTACGAGGTCCAAGATAACTCAAAGAGAATTCACACACATATTTGAACACCAGGCTATCTTCCATCAGACTAAAATAGCAAGAGAAATTTTTCATTCTTTCTTTTTTTTAAGTATTCCTGTTAAAAATCTGTATCAAAATCGCCATAAAAATTTGAGCTGCATATTTTCATTCACTGGAAAATGCACATCCAGGGCAACTTATTTACTAACACATTTGTCAGAGTTGTTGACCTTTTGATCAAAACCCCTATATGAGATAGTACATAAAGCAAGAACATAAAAGGAGCTGGATTAGAAGCTGGAGATCCGTAGATTCTCTTCAAAGGATTTGCAGAAGGTAGCTCATATAAACAAGCCCATATCCCATAAGATGAAATTTAATATCTATTTTCTGCACTTTTCTTACAGACGTTTTTAAGATCCAACATTAACAATGGTTAAAAATGAAGAAATTTAATCTTTTCTTTTTTCATTAAAAAAAAAATCTAGGAACTTTGAATGTGTTATTTGACATATGACACAAACAGTTTAGTCTTTTCTAATTCCATCATATCTTTATATTAATAAAGGTGCCTCCTTTTTATCTGGGTGGCAAAAGGAGGAATTTCCACGTAGATGAAAAGAAAAAAGCAGTAGTCTAGACTCAAAGTTGTCTTCTGAGCCTATCATTGGCATTTCTAGGCCAAAAGATCCCATTTTAAAATGCCACGAAACATGTTTTACAAATAATACACTAGGCTCTCATACAGCACAGATGCAAATAGGAGATCTGACAGGAATATTAGGGAGCAGAGCTGAGGCAGAAATTTGTCAAAAGAAAATTCGCATCCCAGAAAACTGTCAAGGGAGAACAGAAAACCCTAGCTCGCTTTGAAAAGCCACATCTTGGAAGAAATTTGAGATCTCTGAGGGGCATAGCAAAGAGAGAAAAAGATGCTACCAAAGA
This sequence comes from Tauraco erythrolophus, assembly GCF_009769465.1. Taxonomy (NCBI): domain Eukaryota; kingdom Metazoa; phylum Chordata; class Aves; order Musophagiformes; family Musophagidae; genus Tauraco; species Tauraco erythrolophus. The sequence goes on along the minus strand of NC_141474.1, from coordinate 26,330,855 downwards.
AAGAAAGAAGCTTCAACCTTTATTAATTTCCAGAAAATCTTAATCCATGAATATAGGAACTGCAAGGAGGAGATTATCTGCTTGCTACCAAACCTAGCAGAAATTTTATTTTGGAGAAGACAAAACAGTAAAAGTTGTGAGCAAATTAAAAACCTTCATTTCAGCAATTTTTAATAAAATGTTTTGATCTTTCTTTTGGGAGAAATTCTGCTTCTCTTTTTTAAATATATATACTCATTAGACAATATGCAATACACTGAATAATTTAAAAATAAAAGTTAAAATCAAACAAACATTTTAATTTTCCTTTTTAAAAAAAAAAATAAAATAAGCTAAAAAGTGACAACTAGATCAAAAAGGACTTAGAAACCTCCTTTAGTGTGAAATTTGAAAGTTGAGAATTTCTTTTTCAGAAGCAAAATAAAGCCACACTTTGAGTTTCAATTTTTTTGCTGGGCAGAAGGCTTGTCCTCTACAGAGCACCAGGAGTCACAAGTAATTAATGTTCTGATAAAGCTGTCCTACGAAAAATCCAATCCCTTCATTAAATCTGAATCATTAACAGGCCACCCAAAAAAGCAAAAGAAAACTGGACTTGACTTTCCAAGGATCTTTCCTTTATTCCTGGTGGTCTCTGCCATTCTTAGAGTCACGTTTTTGCTAAGCAAACAAACTGGCATGAAAAGCAAAGCTTTTCTGAGCCACAGATCGATTAGATTAGATTGTATCAGATCTCTGTCAGTCTGCTAAAATCTATGCCGTGCTTTTGCTCTTGGCCAGCTAAGACTGCAGCTGATGAATTTTGGTACCAAAAAAATAAAATAAAAAAATCAATAAAAGCTTCCTTCTCTTTCACTGACTGCCTAAATATATTCAATCACGTGGTGGAGAACACAAATACATATGGCGATATAATTTTTTAAAACAAGCTTTTCTACCACGCAATGTTTTCCTTAGAGACGCAATACATTTCCTATGAAGAGTGTAATTTCTATTTATTTTCCTTGAAATTATTTTCCTTCTATTTATTTTCCTTGAAAATAAAATAATGGAAAAGAAAAAAAAAGCCTGCCACTAGGAACGTCTTTAACTTTACGTTACTTTTTCCATCTGCAGTCTTTCTATAGAAGCAAACCTCAACTCCAAGATGTTTTTTAAGATTTACATGTTTATTTCATTTTGTTTAATATCCTAATCGGTTCGCAGTAAATTTGACCACACACACATACACAGTGATCCCAGCTGGTTGAATGTGGCGAGCCAAGCCAAAGACATAGTCAAAAATACAGCCCTGCTGCTGAAAGCTTTGCAAAATTATAAACACGACCCTTAAAATTATAACTTGGCATCGCATGCCAGCAACCGTCATGATAACATTGTTTACAGGAAAACAAGCTAAAAGCAGTTCCCTGCTCATTGGTGCTTAAAGGGTTACAGTAAAGAAAAAACTTGCATTTAAATACTGCTGATGTATAGATTTGCTCCTGAGTTGGTCCAATGACCATAAGCAGGTCCGACGATGCTGTGCTTTCCTTGCAGGTAGGAGAATGACATAAGTTATTATCTGAATGAACTCTTCCAGTGTCTTAACCCTCTTTTCACTTCTTTTTTTTTTTTTTTTTCGGCAGTTAATTCATTATCTTTTGCCTGTCCCTTCATTGTAAAGCCCAAAACAAACAAAGTCAAGGGCTTGTTTGCAGTCTTTGGGGGCTGCTTTACATTTCACGGGAAAACATGGAGGGGGAAGCTGAGGCTATGATCTTCAAAGGCATTAAAAAACCCCAGTTTCAAAGGCATTTGGTCCGTCCTGATCTGGCTACACTCTGTTCATCAAAACCCAGACTAGAGTGAAAGGTCCTGAGTGGAAACACCCAGGAGGAGCAGCCCAGCGGTCTGCCGCTGGTCTGTGAAACTTTGCCCTTTTCCTGGGGTTTTACCTGGAAAAGACGTGTGCTGCAAGTACGTGGCTCTCCTCCCTGAGCATGACTCAACTTAGGAAAATTTGGATATGGATACAGTGGTGCTCAGGGAGTGTGAAGAAGGGCTGTGAAGGTTCCTGCTTGTGTTTCCTGAGCCACTGCCTTTATTTTTTATGATGCTGGAAGTCCCGGTAAAGCCGACAGAAATTCAGAGTACATCTACCACTTCAGTGAAGGAAAGAGGCAGAACTGAACGACCAGATTTAAAAACAAAATGAAAGAAAAATAATATTCAAAACCCCTTCTTCCCACGGAACGCCCTCGGAAACAGAGCCTGAATGCAATGGGACGGATAAAGACACACCCTTTGTGTTTCTAAGCAGCCCAGACTTCCCACAGTACGTGGGTGCTCTTTATGGGAGACCTGGATGAGCAAGGGCGAGATCGCAGGGTGCAAAGATCAAATACACCCACGATCAGAGCCGGATAATGACTGGAGGACACGGAGGCGTTTCGTGCTGCCCGCGCAGCTCTCCTGCTCTGCCTCTGAAGCTCATCACAAGCCAAGCCGCGCTGCCCTAGAAAGCTCGTTATCGAGATTTCACATCTGGCCCGCACATCTTAATTTAATGATGATACGGCAGCATCCCCTCTTCGCTGCACAGCACAAATTATCACGCTGCTTTCTGAGGACATAAATCTCATGTCGTGTTTCTTCCCCTTCAGGGAGTTTTACAGGCCAGAGAGCAGAAAAAAAAAGAGATCCACCCAGATGCGCATAAGAAGCTTCTCATGTGGGTTTGTGTGCTTCATGCCTTTCCCTAAACTGCCCGTGCCAGCTACAGGCTGGCAGAAGACTACGGAGGTTGATGGGCGCCAGCTGGGAACGTGGTCCATTTTGTGCAGAGCCCCCAAACTACCCACCTCTCACTTTGACTCACTCCTGTTCCTTGGGGTTTTTCGTAATAGGGATGTAGAGGGAAAAGTTCTGCCTGATTCCTCCTTTCTGGAGACCTCTTCTCATTTAAGGACTCCTCCCCAGGCAGTGGGCACGGGTTAAGGGTGAGATGAAGGCTGGTGGAGCCAGCAGAACTGAGCTTCTCGGCCACTCCATAACAGCATCTGGATCCTGCCATCTCAATTCAGTGCTTGCCCCAAATTCACAGGAAAAGCAGTTTTTTTGGCTAGGCAAGTTAAATCAATAAAGGGGGAAGAAATTCCCAGCGCCGTAACGGGGACAGTGGTGTCCACAGCCCCATTCTTTCTCAAAACTTTGTTATTATGGGATGGAGTGTTAAGGATCTGTCAGCATTTCTATTACAAACCTCAGTCTTTAGAGGTTTATAAACGCAGCTGTTTAAAATAACACTGCATTAAAAAGTAGGTATGTGAGTTGTCAGCAGTGGTGTTTCTGTTTTCTTTAAGATGGTTTAAAGACGTTTTAGCAGATTATTAGCCTTAGAGAGGTCAAAAATAATCAGAGGTGGGTTTTCGGCTACATTTTTGGCTACCTCTGGATAAATAAGGGTTTAATTCGAAAAACATTGAGTACATAATCTGAACTGTCTTTAAGCAACAACAACAAAAAAATGAAAAGCCTCAGTTAATGGCCATGCTATCAATGTTTTAGAAACAGCTCCTGCACAGGCACAGCGAACGCTCAGCTTTTAAAACTTTCCCTGTGATGTGGGTAACACGATACAACAATAGTGACATGGACGGGGTCTCGTTCCAGTGTCCTGAGCTCACTACTCACAACCATACAACACCGCCGGGAGACAGGCCATTCCCGAACTCAGGACACGATGCCAGAGGCTCGAGGAGGGGGTAACAAGGGCACCTCAACCTCCCTGACTCAGCCCAACCTCCACCAGCCACAGATTAAGCTCTGACCTCACGTCATAGCCCAGGACGAGTTGGTGGATGAGATGTTGCCCTGCTCCCCAGCGGGTACCACCAGCACCAGCACCTCCTCCCACATAAGGACATCCAAGCCATGGGTGGGCTAAGCTCCAGCAGCGTGAACAGAAAACAACAGTGACAGACATTTAGAGCTTCATCTAGGTGAGCATTTGGACCATCTCATCTTAGTTGAGCAAGAGGCACACCTAAGTTCATGATCAGAATGATTATGTTTTCAGGCTAGCCCTGCCATGGACCTCAACTAGCTGAGGACAAGTCCTGGAGACCTCAGTCTGTGAAACTGAGGGGGAAAGGCCAGAGCGGGAGGGAGAAACTGCCTCAAAAACTGCCTGTGCACCATTAAATGCTGTTACCAGCAGAAAGTCAAAATGGTATTTATTTCTTTCCTTCCAGGAAGAAAATTGCAGGTCTGACATTTTGTTACAGCAATAATTGCCCCTGAGATTGGCTTGCAATTATTTTGGTGAGTCTGACCTTCCAAAGTGAAATGACATGAACAGCACAGCATCCATGGACCCAGGTAACAGCCAGCTTAACAGCTTCTAATTATTTCCCATCAACTCTTGATCTTCTTTACCTGATTGTTGCTTCAAAGTATTTCAGCAAAGAGGAGATGGCCTCAGCACTCTCTATTTATCTCAACATCTTGGTGAAAGTTTTGGAGCACTTTCCCTGGGCAGACTGTAGAGACTGCCTGTGCTGCCTGAAACACATTTTAAACTGACAAAGCAATGGTTTAGTGCTAAACTAAATGATACTCAGACAATACATTTGAGACTTTTTTGATACTTAATTGTTAATGTCTTTGCCAGAATATGTATTTTGAAGAGCGTTCATACATAGGAACTTAATGAAAATCATGATTGTGGACTAGTTACTTGAGTAATTACTCCTTGGAGTGGGAGTCTCCTATTCTGGAATAAATAACCAATTTCAGAGCTGAATAAAGATAAATGTAATCAAGATTACGTTATGGACCATGTAAAGAGCCTGCTTTGCCTGCCTTTCCCTTTGCAGAACCTGTCACTTAATAGCGATGTGAAGACAGTCCCTCGGTGTGCCCAGAGCAAGCGCTACAGCTTCCTGAAGTCTTCTCCTGAGATCCCACTGCTTCAGCCCACCCCATCCTGAGAGCTGACCAGACCCCTCTGGAAAGGACCAGACGATATTTCCTCCTCTATCAGCTCCGCACACGAGCCAGGTGCTGCCCTGATTCCCATTTCTGCTCTCCCTTTCTATAATGTTTCTTCTCTCTCTCTAGCCGGTCATATATTAAAAAAAAACAACACCAAAACTCATCTAGCCAGCCAAGATTACATTACTTCTTCTATTTATTTATGTAGCTGTGTTTCTGTGAGTTTGCAAACAAAAAGGCAACAAAAAGCAATGCCTTAAACAGGCTGCCCGCGGCGGGCTGGCCCGGCGCTGATAAGCAGGGTGCTGCCCCTCTCCAGCACGGAGGCCTCGCCGTGACTCAGCTCCAGAAGCTGTTCTCCATCTTTGCTCTTGTCTCTTTCCTTTTCATGTGTGCTTGTCTTTGGGACTTGGTTTAGCTTTCTCCTTCCAGAAAGCAGATCAGACTCCAGCAATAGCAGTAGCAGAAACGGCCCCGATTTGTCTGCGTTAAAACTTCTTTTCCCAGAAAAGGCAGTTTCGCAGTCTCTAACACTCTCTAACCATTATCAGAAAGGGGTTTCTTCATGACAATGGATCAGAATTAAGGAAGATCATTCAAAACGAGAGCCTTAATATTTTGCATTTCAGACGCTTGCATGTATTTTATTCTGCTCGCTGGAGTCAGAGATCTTTGTATCCAAAGCCCCAAACACTATTTATAGCACTTAATGGAGACAGACCCATCAGCACTCAGGCTCTCCAGACCCCTTCATCCGATTTTCGTTAGCACTGTACCGCAAGCCCACGACATTTAGCAAATGAGAAACCAAGACATGGAGGCACAATAGTACTGAATCAAAATGAGCCTGAGTCTTCGCAAATCCCACACAAGCAGCCCAGCTGCTCGCGTAGCCTTCCTCCCGCGGAGGAACCACAGATTTATTTATTACCAAAAGGCCGGTTCTGCTATGTCCTTGCAGTCACCCACAGCATCTTCTTCCCACCCACTGCTGCAGTTGATTCGGCAGCATATCCATAGAATCACAGAATGGTTTGGGTTGGAATGGACCTTAAAGATCGTCTAATTCCAATCCTCCTGCCGTGGGCAGGGACGCCTTCCACTAGATCAGTTTGCTCAAAGCCTCATCCAACCTGGCCTTGGACACTTCCAGGGATAGGGCAGCCACAGCTTCTCAATTCTTATTCCACTAGAAGAGCAGAATTTGACCTAGTGGTTTCACTTCTTGCTGGTACTCAGGGTCACTTAGTCACCCTCAGCCCAGGAGAATGACATTAATCCTGCAGCACTACGGGGTAGCAATTACATAAGAAAAATGATAAACTGTGTAACAGGGGATGAGTAAGGGCTCTCACACCTTCACCCCACTAATTTCTGCTCAGACCTTGGAGAAGCTCTTACCTTCTCCCTGTGCCCTTATACCCAGTCACAATAGGCGCTGAATCAACCCCAGACCACAACCCACGACCCACCTTCTGAAAGCGGATACCTTTTGTATTTAATACCACGGTAAATTAAAAAATGGCAGACCACATCAAGCTTTTATTTCACATACAATAAAAGAGTTTCCTCAGCCATAAAAAAAATGGGCAAGAAGAGGGGAAAGAGGCCACCGCACAACAAATTCCTTCCTTACAGTCTAGAGAATTTGCAGGGGTGGGTTAGGGGGAAATTTGCCAGTTAATAAAATGTCGTGTATGAATTATACATCAGGACTGGCCCCAAACGTGAACCAGACACGGTTTGGTGTGCTGGGATCACTGTGCTGGCACAGTGAGGGATCACATCCAGTTCTGCAAAGACTAGCATACGTGCTTATCTCCAAGGTTTAAGCTCCTCCTGCCTCCAGTTAAACAACGATGGACATGTGTAAGTATTCACATGCTGAAGGACTTAGTTTTACAAAGGGCACTTTGTTCCACAAAGGTTGCCTACACTGGAAGAAATACTAAAACAATAGAAAACACCATAACTGTTTATCCTCTTGGTTAAAAAAAATGATGTAAGCATACAAATACATTCGCCTTATAAATATACTTAGATTTCACCCCACGTTTTTTCTGATGGACTGGATGCAGATGTTAGTAATAAATTTCTGTACCCAAAATTCACACACATCAGCAGAAGAAAATCCATTGACTTGAAGGGAACGTTGTAGCAGCCCAGGAAAGCAGCTCTGCCGCTCTTCCAAATTGAAACCAAAACTGATTTTAAAATGACTGCAGCGACGATGCTGCCTATGTAACAGTTCTGACATTAAACCACCTTATCATTGGCAAATACAGGATTTGTGTATTCTGCACATTACTCACATTACTACCAGCCCCAGGACAGTGCTCGGCACTTTATCGACAGCAAGAGATACACAACCCTCATCCCAAAGTCCTTGCAACGCCAGTATAAAACCCCAGCTGGGTGGCAACAGACCTGCGGATAAGCTTCTAGGAAAAATAAAACAACGTACGTCAAGACGGAAAGCAGCGCGTTTCTACACCCCAGCTGCCTAACCATTCATCTTTATCACCCTGTATTTATCTGCCGCTCATAACAGTTTGTTTTACAACGCCTTTTTGTTTAGCTACAGTAGCCTTCCGGATTTACACAAGGAAAGGAGCACGTCTGCTGCTTCACCTCCCGGCCAAAGCCCAGCCAGGACAGCGCGAGGACTTCCACGCACAGTCATCCTATTATTGTCCCTATTTCTCTTTTCCACGGCACAGCGGAGCTTTGTCGAAGCCTCGTTGCGTTAGCGCGGTTGTGGCAATTTTAATACGCGTTACCACAGTAGAACGAGTACATTTACTGCTGCGCTGCACAAACACCACGTCATGAGCGGAGCACGCTGAGGACTCCCACAACTTCCACACCACATACCTCCCATGCAGCCATCCTGATAAATACTTCAGGGAGAAAAAGAAGAAAGAAAGGAAAAAAAAAAAAAAAGGAGGTGGGAACAGGATATTTTAATTGACTTGACACTAAATTCCACTCCCCGCATTGAATCAACTGAGCATTAAATTCATGTGTCTATTACGGTATGTGCAGATGTGTCAGGGTACACACGTTAAGTGTTTCCAGTTGCTCGCTGAGTTATTTTCTTGTTGAATAAAAATAATGTGAAACCCATTAAAGGAAAGACCAACAGAATTTGATAACAAGATGCAACAGCTATCTACGGTTTTTGAACAATCCCAACAATTTCAAGAGAGAAATATAACTTTTCAGCACTTCTTCTTAATATTCACTAGAGGTGAAGTATTTCCCGGGGTGGAACTGAGGGCTTTTGGGGGGGGTTGGTTTGGTTGGGTTGGTTTTTTTTGAAATGCTACTGTATTAGCTTGGGGTTCTTTTTATAGACTAAGATCAAGGGAAGATAAAAAAAGTCAATATTTGTTCTATTGTTTTTTAAATAAGATCATTGATAATGCTGAAGCAAAATGTTTTGATAAATAAGATGGGTTTTTTTCAGGCTTAATACATCTTCAATTTAAAGTTCTATTTTTTCTTTAACACAAGTAAAATCAAAAGGAAAGGCCTCAAAATGCTTTAAACAAAATATTTTAGTTGATGGAATGGAGGAATTTTTTTTTCAGATTTTTGGTACCTGTGAAATTAAGAGATTTTAATGAGAAAATGCATAACTTCTTGCAAAACTATGCCAGCAATGTTCACAGGACGGAGGAACCATGATGCGATCATTTCTGTTCAAAAACGAGGGGGCTAAATTCCCTCCTGGCCTAATCCTAGCAAAGCAAAGAGCATTAGATCAGGGGAGGATTTGTCCTCCAGAAAGAAAATCGTCTTTTTTTTTCGTAGGTAGAGCATCCTCCAGACTGGTGTGAATCACCAGGATACGGCAGAGGATGTGGCCTCACGCTTTTTAGACAATTCCCATCAAAACGCCGTCGGGAGCCTGCGGGGCTTCGCGGCAGTGGCAGTGCCCTTCTCTGGAGCGCGGATTTGTACAGACCGGGCTCTGTGCTGGAACCAAAGTGGCTGGTCCCTGCCAGGCCACCAAAGTCCCTGAAGTCACTGCATTCATTTGCATGATGCCCAGGATTTCTGAGGTGTTCCCTAATTCCTTTTCAGCTTTTTGAGTTTTTTTCCCTTAAAAATAAGATTTAAACCTGTCAGGGGGAAAAGACTGGTCCGCTGTCCATCCATCACAGTGCAGGGACTGGGGAGAGATGGAGACCGGCAGCGAGAGCGGCGGGGCCTTTCAAACACGGCACCCGTTCTAATCCATTTTTATCTAACTCACCCATGGAAAAGAGAGTCCGATATTTCCCTTGAATCCAAAACGATCTAACACAGCAATTTTCATTACTCCAAGAAAAAAAAAAAAAACAACAAGAGAGAAGGGGGCAGGGGGGGTGAAAAAAAAGACATTACTTCTCTGAATTACACGCCACTTTCATAATTCTCCCTGAAGTACCACACAGGGACTGTGTTGAAGGGAGGAAAATGAAAACAGCTGTGGAGGTTTTGGGTTACACTGCAGCTCGGCGCTGCCTTTGGCCCTTGCCCACCAGTGCAGTTTGTTCTAATCCTGGTCGTGAATGTCCGTATTTGTTACCGCTCGCTAAGGCGAGTCTTCTGCCTCTTGGAATAATAAAAACTGTTGTGCGCTTATCTGCTAAGCTTCTTCGACAGTTGCAAAAAGTCATCAAGTCAGCAACGCGCCCGGCGCCCGGGGCTGTCACTCAGAGGGGCTGCCCACGGCTGCCGGCTGGGACAGCAGTGCCGGCGGACGGGGCTCGTGTGCGGGCAAGGGGGAAATCGGGGCTCCCCCCCATAGGGCTGGCATCGCTCTCGCACCCCAGAGCTCCCCTTTCTCCCCCTCTTTTTTTTTTTCCCTTTTCAATTTCTGCTACACATGCCTCAAAACAAAGAAGGAATCTCCATCAGTAAAGCCGCTCCTAAAATAGGTCACATCATTTTGGGAAAGGATTTTGGCTCCCGAGGCAGATTTGGATGAATATGAGGTGGCTCGCTTTCAGCGGGGCTGTGATTTAGAGCCACGCAGCCCTCCCCTTCCACGCTCTCAGCCCCACCGTGGTGGCCAGGTCTCCCCTCCGTCCTCCACCCTCTGCTCTCCCTTCAGCTCCGCTGCGCTGCCATACTATATCCTGCTGCTGAGCTTTTATTTTTCCCCTAATCCTTGACTTCCTCCACACTCTCCAAATAGTTCTCCTCGGCCTCAACTTTATTAACTTAAGCTGTTGATTCTTCTGCCACTAGAAAGTAATTCTGTGTGTTCCCTTTTCCTCTCCTCCCTGTGTCCCCCTACCCCCATCCCCAACCTCGCTGCACGCTGAGAAACCATTTGCCCCTTTGGAGAACTGAGCATATTTTTTCCCCAATGCATTTGGGAGAGACAAGTCTGGGGGGGGGCGGGGGGTGAGTTCCTGGCAGTTCCCCACTGGAGGATCGTATCTGTTTTTAATTTAGATAGCTAAAACTCACAGCCCCGCTGGAATCTGGAAGAGGAGCGTGCGTGAGTCCCTGCGCATGTGGTTGTATAGGAGCGCATTGTTTTTGTCTGTATGGAAACAGGGTGACATGTTTATTGTGTGTGCACACGCGTGTTGTTTTTGCTCGCGTGGAAGCGGCGCGGCGCTTGTGGCCTGCGAGATGCTCGTGTCTGCATTACATCCGCACGGAGTTGTCTGAGCCTGACGTTTCCACCTGTGCGGGAAGGCCCGAGAGCGGCCGACTGTGATACCCACAAAGTATTGACCAGCTTCACCGCAGTCACCTGAAAGCCTGCCCCCGGAAAGCCAGCTCATAGCACAGCACCTCGGGGGGAGATGCAGACCGAAGAGTGGGACCTCAGCCACTGCCATGGATTTGGAAACAAGAGCACCTGCACTTAAGCACCTCCAGTCCCGCACGGAACAATAACAGCATGGTGCAGACCACGGTTACATCTCCAAAACGCTAACTAGACAGGCAGCGGCAGGCTATGTGTCGAGTCACGGCCAAGAAGAGCCAGCAAGCAACTGGTTTCTACTGGCACATCTCTCCATAGCGGAAACGTTGGAGAGCTCAGCTGTATTTTGTGCTCCTCAGCCCCAAAACTTGAGGATCCCTACTTCCATATGCAGCAGATATATATAGCTATATATGAAAAAATCATATATGGGACTACACACATACCCATACACATGCACACCTACACAGTCTTCCATGCAAACTTTTGCGGGACTATGGAAAGCACCGTGTCAAGATCCCAAGGCAGCATGGAGGGGAGGCTGGGGTAATGCCTCTGCCTCTAATGCAGTTCACTTCCTCTCCAGATCCCACCAGAAGTGACTTATTACAGGAGCTTATAAAAATTCCCCTGAAGAATAATTGCAAAATGAAACAAATTGCGCTAAGTGGCGGCCAATAATTTCACCAGAGACAGAGGCCGTTAGACCAGCGGGGAAGGTCTTCGTCTCCGCTCCACCCTCCTCCAGCTGGGACAAGCCCTGTCTAAGGGACCATGTAGTCAGAGCATACTTTTAGGAGGCAATTAATTGTGTCTCCATCAAAGGGGAGCCAAAATCTCTGCCTGCCCAGAGCTGCTTGTGGTGATGGGCACATCCCAGCAGCAGGGCTCACCCTGGAGCAGACAGACAGACACCCACAAGCCTGCTCCCAGCACTTCACCACCCATTCCGTTGAAAAGTTTTTCCAATGGATACAAAGCCGCCTTTCCACAGTCTAAGCCTGCCCCTCCATGTGTTACCCTCAGCAGGCGGGGAGCACAGGTTTCACTTGGCTGCTGCTCCTTTGGGATATCTAAATAATATTCTCATATCTCCTCCAGTCTCTAAACTACTGAGTGCACTTCATCTGTCCACTCCTCTTGGGCCACCTCTGGAAACCTCAGCTCCTTCTTGTCATTTTTCTCTGTACTCCTGAACTGCCAAGGGAACAAATTCCCTATAGTGTTAACCACTATTTTTGGTCTCTAGCCAACAGCTGACTCAAGAGGAGATGTTCTTTTGCGAGGAAAAAAAAAAATTAAAAAAAAGAGAGAAAGAAAAAAAGAATCCAGCACATTCCCTCCCCCTTTTCCTCTTCCTCCCGAAAAAATAAAATAAAATAATCACACAAGTGATGAAAAATGGGCCATGTGTAAAGAACTGCAGACCCCAGGGGCAGCTCTGGATTGAACTCCCTATTTATACACGGTTTTACATTATTATTTACTACAGTAATCAATGTAAAAACACTGCCTACCCTAGCAACCCCTGTGTCATATGGTGTGTATACATCACCTCTGGGAAGCAGGTCAGCTCTATAAAGAAAATCAGCCATATTTAATGTGAAACTCTGTAGTTTTTACAATGTTTTTAAAAATGTTTTACAACATGTAGAAATGCTTCCATAAAAGCAGACTTATTAATCCCAGTTTTAAACTGTCTTTTAAAGTGTAGTTTTCTTGCACAAATATTTTCCTTGTCTCCTCACTGCTCCCTGCCCCACCCACCACCCCCCCAACCTCCTTTTAAATAATCTTATAATAGAAAAAGAACCAGGTCCTCAGACAGGGAAGGCAGCTCAGCACCATTCACCTCCATGGACCCCCAATTCCCACCCCAGAAGACATGTTACAGGAGGAAGAGAGGACAGTTGCCTACCCTAGGGGAGATAACTCTCCTGGGTGCTAAAAGCAATGGGGGTTTAACATGTTTTCTTACACTTATCCCAAAACTGAAAGTTTTTTGCATCAAATGTGAGGTTTTCAACCAAGAAGTTTACTTTAAGAACCTAACTGGGCCCCTTTCCCCACCAAGGGAGAGCTATAGACAACTCAGGTCTGAATTGCCCTCTGGAGATGCCTGTGCCTTGTTAATGCTGGAAAGACCTAACATAATTACGTGCCTAGTTCAGGACCAAGATGCATAACAAACCTAGGCCCTGCTCCTGGAGATGCCTCCCTGCTTGGTACCCACCACCACTCGCCGCCAGAGCCCCCGGAGGGCTGCCCCCCGCACCCTGCCCGCACCACGGGGCTGAGCTTCCCACTGTGGTGCCAGAGGTACCATGGGTCCAACCGAGCAGCGGCAGGGCTGCACGAAAGGGACAACATCATCACGCTGTGGGTCCAATGCGGGTCTCTGTGGAGCTGCCGACAGCAGCGCTTCAGCTCCCAGTCCCCTGTGAAATTGCCATTCAATCCTGCACTCACGGAGAAGAGCAGAGAGACCCCAGGATCACCCAGGGATGATGGTGTTTCTGTAGCAGAGGATTCAGGCAGTGCAGGTGTGGCTGCAATAGTGTCAGATCCCCAGGGCAGCCCAGCAGCTCCCAGTACACATGCCCTGGAAAGTCACAGCTGAGCCCTCGGTCCTCCCGCAGCCTTCCCACCTGAGTAAAACCACACAAGTGAAGTCCATTTTTGCAAGATCATTGCTTAAATCTGCCTAGGAGCATCTCTGAGGAAAACTACAGATCAGAAAAGTGCTGTACAAATGACAGCTCTATCTTATTCCTTTAGAAATGACCAATATATTAAAAAAAAAAAAAAAAATCCATTGCATTGGCATTGAAAGTTTCCATCAAACAGATAAATAAAAATTAGCTCTCAGGTAAGACAAGCTGTCCTGTCCACCTCCAGTTCTAATCCTCACAGCAATTCTGTTCGAGTAACAGCCCGTTTTACAGATGGCAAAACTGAGACCTGGAGGACTTCGTAACTTGCCCGAGGTTGCACAATTTTTCTAAATCCCAACAGCCAGTGTTCAAAAGCATCACATCTTTACAGCAAGGGCTGGGTGCTGCAATGTTTCAGTGACAGAGAACAGCATTGCTGGTCCCTGCCACCTGGATAAACCTATTCACGCCGGCTGCCGGCCTCATCTCTGTAACAAGCCTGACCGCTCCTTTGGGGGGATGCTCTTTATCTTTGACCCCGCTCCACAGCTTCCCTTGCTGGTCCTTCATTGGACCCAGATTTCCACCCTGCCTGCTGTTTTTCCAGCAGCAGCATTTTGGCTCCTGGCAGACCGGAGAGACATTTCTGTCGGCAGCTCAAGAATTCTCTTTGTGTCTTTCCGAGTTTAAGCTCACCTTGATGCTAGTCTCTGACCTCTCTTTAATGCAGAGGAATGTGTGAAAAATTTATTCCCCTTTTCATTAAGAACTCATTTAAATTCACCAAAAGCTGACCCTGTTCCCTCCACTGTGGCTATATTGTTCTCTGCGAAGCTGTTTTGCTTCTGACTTTGAGTTCAACAGAAAAGCGAGATCTCACTTCCACTGATCCAATAGTTTAATTCTTTGGCATCAACACTGAATAAAACAACATGAAGAGACATTTAAGATACATTTCTGACGCTCACAAACAGCTACAAGGAAAGGCTGCCTGTCCCTCAGCAAGGCGTCCTACCCTTAGCTTGCTTAATTAGCAACTGTGGTAAGAATGGGAATTTGATTTTCCATTAAAAACTTAGAAAAATATTTGGTTTGTTTATTTGTTTTTCACAACACACAAAGCGAAAGCCAAACCCATCATTTCTACTCTGGTTTGTTTTGGTTTTTTGACAAGTGAAAAATCGACAATCCTAGACTTGAAGTGTTTTGGGGGCTGATCTGGAAAAGGTGCCAATGCAAACCACGTCATCGTCATTGTGCAAAACTTCATCCAAAAAAAAAAAAAAAAAAAAAGGAGGATTAATTTTTCCTCCAAAAAGCACTTTGGAAAATCGAAGCTCGATTGTCAACTCACTTTATTCTCAATCTGACTCTTCTTAATGTCCCTTAACCTCTTGTGTGCTCAGAGCCGGATGCGCTGCAGCAAAGTGAGCAGCGGTGCCACGGCAGCAGGCAGGCACAGCACGGAGATATGCAGAGCTGGACGCAGTGCCGATGCGTCAGGAGAGGCCACAAAGGCCCATGCATGGAGGACCCCATCGTCTTTGGTGATGTGAGAGGCAGAGAAGGCAACAGCTTGTCACCCCTCCTAACCAAAGGGAAGGTGAGCCAGGGATCAGGAGGAAAAGGGACATGAGGCTGTAGTATTCTCCTCTCCCTTATTTAGGTCAAGGCTTTACTTGTCTCACACCTGGCCAAGACACGTTCACTGATCTACTCAAGATCATCCCTCTCCAATGCACTGACCACACAATGACCATTTGTTTCTCCCAGCGCAGTGGGACCTTCGGGCAGACACACTCATGGTGACCCTCCCGTAAACACCTGAATTGCTGGAGATCTGCTCAGCTGCTGATGTCCCTGGCGTGCGGGGAGAAGCTGGCTGCCCAGCATAAGTGACAACCAGCTGCAGTTTTCCTTATTTGTGCCACTTGTGCATTTGGTTTTCAGAGGCGAGGAGGAAAAGGCTCTAATACAATTTATTTTTTTAAATGAACCTTTTTAAAACTAGGGATGCCGACTTTTCAGTGGCCTTCTGGGGGCTGTTACAAAGGGGCCCTGGTTGAAATCTATCTGAAGGGAGTTAACCACAGCCCTCTGCTCACACATGTGGTATAACGCAAGCTCTTTATTGCTTTTCTTTACTCCACACACACACACGTTTAAGATACGCAGAGTAGAGCTTTTCTAAATATCTTACAAGTGTGTTTGTGTGTATGTTGGATTTATGGCAGAAAGGGGAACGTACTTCTGCCCTCAATTAAGGAAACCTGTGCACAAGCGGGACTCGACACCAAGCTCCACGGGAGAGACAGGAGGGAGCTCATGGAGGGGAGTGTAACCCAGCCTAGCGACACTTGGAGGTGACAAACAACCCAGTCTTATCAGGAGACTTAGTTCACACCACAGGATTGCAGGAGAAACGGAGCCAGTGCACCAGGGAAGGGTGCCAGACTCAAGACTCACACATCTCCCTCCAGAGAGAGAGAGAGAGAAGCCAGCCTGATTGTTCACGTCTAAAGCTCGGTCTTGCAAAGAGCCAAGGCTTGGATTCATCTCCTCCAGCTTTTGGGCAGCCAGCTGAGGCATACAAGCTGGGAACATGGTCACCTGAGACTCCATCTGTGGTCAAAGGACAGAAATCAGCTCGCTCAGGGGCAGGTTTAGGGCCCTACACCATGCCCAAAACACCTATTGGAGGTGTTGCTGCCTGTCCAACCACCTGTGCTCAAGGGTGGGTGTTTGCAAGCCCAGCTGCATGTCCTCCTCTCCCCCAGGCACTGCTGCAATTGCGGGGCTTCAGGCTGTCAGTAAGATGAGCCAGACTTCATTCCAGCCAAAGCCAGTGCACCAGGGAAGGAACATTTGGGCCATCTACCATGGCACCTAGGACAAATGTGGGTGTTGGCAATGACACTTGTGTTCAAGGGTCATGAGCAGCTCAGGCCACCTGCCAGATCCTGGCACCTTAACCCCAGGGAAGAGAGAGCTGTGCTTTAATCATCTAATACTGGCACCTAATTGTCACGCCTACCTTTCCCCCTGACCATCAAGAGCAGCCAGGATCCAGGATCACTGGATGGGAGATCAGCTGAACATCTCCTCCGCATCACCCCATGTGCCCTTAGATGGTCCTAGATCCTCTCTAGCCACCCCTCACCTTCGCATCGAGATTTGCACCAATTTTGAAGGGCAGCCTTTTCAGGTGCCTGGAGATGTCACGCATTGGGCAGTGTCACAAAGGGACAGAAGCTCAGCTGGTGTAGGGCAACTCCAAGAAGCTGAAGTCACCGGTTGAAGACTTGGCCCGAAGTTGGCATCCTAATGTTTAAGATTCCACAAACTGCAAATCTAACTCCAGTTTTAACTTTGTGGGGTTTTTAGAGCTCTGCTTTGCTGCACTAATGTGCTTTTATATTGTTTCTTCCCTGGTATGTGTGTTATATTAGCACACACGTACACGCGCGCCCTGTATACGCTGAAAGTCTATAAACCGGGGCACTCGTATAATTTTAAAATAGACAAATCAGTTTAAAGCATTAAAGCAAATCTGGTAAAAGAAAATCTCTCCTGGGTTGACATTCTGTTTGCCAAGTTTCAGCTTGGAATGAATTTTTATGACTGAGTTACAAACCCTTGAAAATAGAGGTTTATAATGGAAATCTTGACAAATCCTTGACACAGGCCCCATTGTAACATATTCTGTACATATCTCATTGATGTATGGTAATAACAAGTTTTATATAAAACATTTTAACCATGGGAACGATGTGGTTATCTTCAGGCTTCCAAAAATATTTTTCAAATAAATAGGTGGCTTTTTCAATTGGGCAAAATCAAGGAATTCAACATCGAAAATGACATCTAAATATTAATCTGGATTTTTAAAATGAAAAAAAATAATCCACAATATTTCAGAATCCATGATGTTTCTTTGGCTGAAAAGCAGCCACTGACTAAGTAGCAATTCTGCTCTGATACAGCTCTCAATGCCGGACGGGGTATTAGCCACGAGCAATAGAAATTACTTTCTCATAGGATTAGTTGTAGGCCTGAAACAATAAGCAACTTAAAAAGTAAGCTATTCCCTGAGCAGGCAAGCTGATAAAACTGGGATTCAGAGGATTTGCATGCTAGGTCCCCAAAACCTGTCTCTCCCGCAAGACACCCTCTGCCTTTACCCTGGCAATTCCCCGCTGCTGCCCTGTCTCGGGCTTAGCCCAGGCTCAGACCACCTGGCATGTCTAACCCAGGGACCACACGCTTTCACCTCCACTGAGGCTGGAGACGAGGTTCCATAGGGATGAGGAGCAGCCAGAGCTGTACGTTCTCTCCTGCCCTCGGTATCGCAGTGGTGTGGTGGGTGCTTCAGGGACAGGACCAGGACAGGTGCCTTTTCCCAACACCTTCCACCCTCAAACCTGCGTTTGACTATCACATTTGATCCTGGGACCCACAAATCATAAAGTGTCCCCCTAGACTCCAAAATGTGGGTATCTTTAGATGGGCAACATCTCTGGGGGTGAAGAAAGGCAAACACTGATTTTCAAGGCAATTATATGTGCAAAATACTTTAGTCCCTTAATTAGCAAATGCTGAGGCCACAGGTACATCAATTTGAACAGCAATAAAAATTCTGTCCTTTTTTTTTTTCTGCTACAATAAGAAGTGCTCTGAGATATTTTTAAACCATGAATTTTCCTAATATCTGAAAAATTTGTAGTCTTCACTATCTAGCCTTACATTGTTCTCATCAGATAAGGAAGTACAAGTTCACAGATGGGAAACTGAGGCACATAAATTATGAGGAACTAGGGGTATTTCAGGCTTTTTGAAGATATTTAGTTATTGAACTGGACAGGCAATTAAGATGCCAAAAGCTTTATGTGAACTGGAGTGCAAAGGAAGGAACCATACAACGTGGATTTATTTGCTTTAAGGTAACATATCTTGTCTAAGTGAGTTTTCCAGGCTGTCTTGTGAATCAGTTTAGGAAGGTACCTTCATGAGATGATTCAGATCATCTTATAAACAGTTGAGGTGAATCACTGGGCATGCTTGTCTCTCTTTTCCTGTTTACAGAAGGAACCTAAACGAGCAACTCCACTAAGTCCCCTGAAGAGAGATGAATGGCTTGTCTCAGCAAAGCAAGAATTTAGACTTGCACCTCCATCACCCTAGGCAAGCCTGGAACTACCTCATTTACATCCAACCAAAGGGCATAAACGGGCACGTGAAATACAACTGCTCCTACACAAACAGATGCTTTTGCACACAAAGTACAGTTGCTGCAAACCTGAATTGCTTTCACTGATACAAGCAACTTCCTCTTCTTGCAATCATCCCATGAATTCCTGCATTCGCATCCAAGGGAGCAAGCCATTTCCATCTCTGATGCATTCCTCTTACTTCCATTGAAACCGATTACTACACTGCTGCTTTAGCATGAACATAAATTTTTCCAGCTTAACATGTTGCTTTAGGACTCAGTTCCACTCGACAGTAGACTTCCATATGTGCTGTAATGTTTGTGTTTCTAAGCAATGCCTCGGCAACCACATCAGGGTCGCCGAAAGACGATAATGAAAAGCCTGTTTTTTAATTTTCCTTTTCTGGCAATCGCAGTCAGAAACTCGAAGTAAAAGAAGGTGGTCTATCTTCCCCAGAAAAGGGGCCAACGGGTTGTTAACACACACCAAAAATATTTTGGTGGCATACATCTATTTTAGAAAAAAATAAATAAATACACTTAATTGGAATTAGGTTGGGAGAAAAAAAAATGTTAATTTGCTGACATGTGAGACGCATAGCAAAACATCTTGTCCTTGCGGAAAATGCCAGCAGGTGCTGTCTAGGGATGTTTCTTTCTTTTTAAATGCCAGAGTATTTCCATGCAGGCAGCCCTGGCAGCATACCTTTGTATATTTTGTTGAACCGTTAACAAATTAACTGCATAAACTTACATGAATTTCATTCCCCAGCTATTCATTATCAAGCAACAGTTTATTCAGATGCCCTGACCTGACAGAATAGCTTTGCTTTGCTTTTCCCTTTCCCTTTTATTTTTTTTTAAAAAAGGGTGAGATCTAAATCTCATCAAAGTCTAAGGAGAGATACAGAGGTTTTGGGATCATTAAGAAAATCTGGTCTGAGGAGGCATACTATAGAATTTCACTCAGCTGCTCCTGCAGCACACCCTAAAATTTATGCTCAACTGAAGACCAGCCTCATCATTTTGCCAAGCTTTGAGAATCAAGCATTTATGCCTTAGTTCTAGAAAGCATTTAAACACATGCTTAAGTCCCTCCCTAGTCAATAAAAGCACTTAAACACATACTTTGCTCCTGCTGAAGTCAACTGGATGTTGACACAGCAAGTAGCTCGCTGAGTAGAACAGGCTGCTGACGGGGAACCTCAGTGAATCGCATTGCTGTACTTGGAAGCTTAGAATTGGGGATGCACTTCTTTTTTATAGCAATCAAACGATGAGCTTTCCATCCCATGTGATGTTCGAGGATGTTAAGATTTGGTCTTGCCTGGAGTTGGGGTGCAAAGTCAAAAATATACATATGTATACATTTTTAGCAAAGCACAAACATTCTCAAATACTTCCCATAACTCTTTTAACAGTGTGCCTCAGCCAGGCCAGAGCAAGCCTTTGCAATGATTACGTCCAGCTTCTGTTGGGAGATACTTATATGCAACGCAGCCCATGCCAGTGTCAAAGTGATGGCTCCCCCCACCCCTCCCCACTGCAGAGACACAAAACTGCCCATGGCAAAGGGCACCCAAACTCCCGAGACATCTGATTCTGCAGCACTAAACTGCTCCAGTGGAAAATATTCCTCCTGGTCCCCTCTACGTTAAATTGTGGTCATCTCCCTGTTGAGCAGACCATCCTAAAGCAAAGCTCCAGCTCTACGCCCCACTAGCCCCACGGAGGCTCCCCGGCCCCGGAGCTGCCTCCCACTGCATGGAATCGGCTCCTCTGCACCTCGGTGAGGCTGTGAGATGTGCTGGCCACCTTTGCCTTTCCTCCTTCCCGTTTAGAAATTTATTCTAACCTCAGTGAAGTGGTTAGGGGCACTTAAGAGCCAGTTATGGCTCATTAGAGGCTGTGCTGGGTTGGTGGGAGCGAGGAAGAAGCCAAGAGCTGCTATGGCCAGGTTTGGTGGCATTTTCCTCCCCCGCAATGGTACCTGGATTCAAGAGGGCAGCAAGACCCCTGGGAAAGAGCCTAAAAAGGACCAGCCAGGTTTATTTTCCCTTGTCCACAGCAACTGTGACATCTCCCCTTCAAAGCCCGGCAGCGACAGCCCAAACCCCAAATGCTGCTCCCCTGCCCCAATGCCGGTGGGGGAGCAGGCTCTGTGCACCACCTCCCACTCCCCAGAGCCCACATCTAGGGTGAGCAGGGCTTGCTCTCCTCATGCTACGGGGCAAAGTCCCATAGAAATGGAAGTTACTGTAATTATAGCTTGCCTGAACATATGGTTTCAAGGATCTTTCGGCGTGTAAAATGCATAAATATGCATCATAACTAGATGTCACCGCTTAAGTTACATAATCCTGCACAAACATATATTTAAGAAGGACCCAACATCCTCTGTTTTTTAAGGGGCTTTAGCCGTGATTAATTCTCTGAGCTTATTAATCACAACATGTGTTACTGTTTGATAAATTGCCCGAAAGTTGCATTAGCTAATAAGTATAAGAACAAAACGAAATAGTTTCATCTGTTTTTATAATAAGACAAAGAGCATCATGGGAGCATACACGGTGGTCATGAATAAAAGAGAAACATTCATTTATGATAATTGGTTTCAGCTCCCCGTTTGGCTGGTTCTTGTGACCTAAATGTATCCAGTTGTTTCCTTTCTTTCCCGTTGGTTTTTGGGTCACTCCTAATGGTTTAATTCAACAAAAAATGTCTACCATTTCCTGTAACCTCTGTCTTTTTTCATTCCTCTTTCCAAAATGTTTTTTTCTGTGCAGCATCTAGAGAAATCTCCCTCTCTCTCTCTCTCTGTTTCCTTCCAAGTGAACAAAGTCAATATTGTTGACAGAGAAAAGGTTTAACTCCAGGCAAAAGGGAAAAAAAAAGTAATAGTCATTTATTTGTCTCCACTTTTGAGTTCACAAGGGTTTTTTTGTTTGATCCTGGCGGTCAAGACTTTGACACGGAACATGCCCCCTCTGACCATGAACAATTTATGGAGGGAGAAAGAGACAAAAATCCTCATTCATGTTTAAGAAAGCAAAGGAAATGGCTGTAGATTAATATTTGTGCATTTGTAGCAAATTTTCTGATAGGTCTGTAACACATTCAACCACCCTGGTTGAGAAACACAAGAGGCGAAACTCAGCCCTGGAGAGTTGAGTTTTGTTACTCTTGGACACCTTTCAAAACATCAGCCCTCATTCTGCTTTTCTTAGGGCAGTTTTTTCTTCCAGCAGAGAGTGAAAAATATTGTATGGCATTTGCAAGAAGGAGGCGCATACTGGCTGGAGTTACCTTGAAACAGAAGCAGGGAGTGCTTGCCATGGTCCTTCCATTTGCGCTCAGTGCCTGATGCCCCCTGAACATCCCAAAGTGGTTTTATGTCTCCAGTTTGTTCTGCTCATAGAGACAAGTAATAGATTCTCTAGAATGAGGTCTTGAGTTGAAGCTGGTGGGAGATGTGGCGCAACACGGTGCTGGGATGTTAGCACTCAGTAGAGATACTCTAACGTGTGCCATCGAGAGTCCCTGTTCCCAGTTATATTCACCACGTTAAAACTATTTGCGCTGAAATTCTCCTTTGCCAGGTGTCTGCCTCCAGCAAAATTTTCTAGGAAATTACAAGGAGGGTGGCAGAGGGAAAGGCCTGGCGGTTTTCCAACACAAGATTAGAGAAAAGTGCTTGGTTGATGTGAAAACAAATTCTAGCAATTTTTTTATGGAGACTCTCTCATGCCTCCATCCTCCGGAAAGGGGACTGGAAATTTGGTGTCACCCTGGAAACAAGGTTGTGCCTTTTGCATCCAAATTTGGCAAAGGGCAAAATTGTTTGAAAACATCCTGCTGAAGATTTATTAGCCTTTAGGAGATAAACCTCTACAGATTCTATCTGCCTTGATCTTACTCCGTTTTGGGGCTTCTGGGGCTTGCTTCTGGGGATGGCTCAGGACTTTCCTTGCTATGACTCCCTTCTTGGCTGCTGGACGTAGCTGCAGCTCCAGACACAAGAAGAGAGAGCCAGAAAGCCATCTCTGTTGTCTTGGGCCCTGGGTTCATCCCATAGTCCCTCATTGCCCAAATCACGCAACGAGGAAAGCAACAGAGATGCAAAGCAGGAGAAATGGAGGAAGGACCAGGGAGAAGCCAAAAGCAAACACCTAGGAGAGACTTTGAGCTGGAGGCGACACTTGCTATGACTTCAGCAAATTGATACCAGGCAGAAAAATGAGGCAGGATAGTCTTGCAATGATATATAATGAAGACACAGGTAAAACATATGCACAAGGAAGTGGATGAAGGCCACAGATACCGCTTTAATTCTCATGTTTCACAGCTCCTGAGTTTCAGCCTTAAATTTCTCATGCATAACAGTTTCCGTCTGTTATCATTTCTGGAGCACCCAGAGTTCTCCACCAGATCAGGACACCAAAGAGCAAAGCATCTCACTGCCACAATGACCACCCACCGAAACAGCTGACGGTCTAAAAAGACATGGCAGGAAGATATAATGAGAGGGCAGAGACAATCGGACTACAAGATGGCATTATTTTGCGCACGCTACTGGTATGCACAAGGTGTAGTGAACTGCAGTAGTAAAGCAAAGTCTGCTCTCGAAACTCTCACATGGGTGCTTATCCAGAGACCCTCTGGCTGGAAATCAGATCCCCACAAAATCATGAGTGTGAAATAAATGCGCATGTGATTGTAACCATATGATATCTAGGAAACTTTTAGCCCTTAAGAATCACTGTTCCTTGCAACCTTGAGCAGCAGAAATTCTAGTTTTCTCTTGTTGAAATCTGTCCTTGCCCATTGGATTGCACACCTCAGAGGCTGAGACCTTCAGAAAAGAAAATTAACCTGGAGAAACTCCAGCTAAAATCATGGGCATCGTCAACACTTTGTACTCATTCCCAAGCATGTGGTAGAGGCTGGGAGTATAAATAGGTTCAAGACATGATAGGACACATTTGGAGAGGATGGCTCTATCTGTGGCTAGTAAATACAGAGATCCAAGCACAAATTGCATCATGAGCAATCGCTGGAAGATACTCCAGGTAAGACTTTGTGCTATATTTGCCCGGTTCCTGGAGATGCATAAAAGACTGGCCACATGGACATCTCCATCAGGGCAGTTTTCTTTCTCTCTACATGTGCTACTCACAGCGGAGCTTCAAGTCACAGCCTAGATCTGGGGAGACCAACCCTTAGCTCTTAGGAATCACAACTCACATGTGACATCACAAAGCGTCATGCAAGGTCTCTTCTACCAGCAAGGGAAGAACATCCACTGCTTCCCTGAAATACCTCTCCCTCGGCTGCTCTGGTTCAGAGATGTATTTGACACGGCTGAGGGCTGGATCCCCCATATCCTCGGCTGCATCACCCAGCACAGATACAGCCTCAGAGAATTCGGCTGCAAATTTAACGCACCTCCCCTACGAGTACAGCAAAGCTCGTGACTGCGGGCGAAATAGCATGTAAAAGGACCAGAAAACTCCTTTCACATCAGAAAATTAAAACCCACTGTCTAGACAAGAAATCAGGAATTATCTTAAATTCCAAGCAGCGATAATTGAACAAAGGGAAGGGGGGGGGAGGCGGGGGAGGAGAAAGGCTTTAAGAAAGAGGATGATTCTTTTTGGGTATGTCATACCAGTAAGAGGAAACTATACATTTTCACTGTCACAATACGGCTAAAAGGCTCATTGTGGCAAGTTTTCTTCCTAGTTCTGCACTTTTCTATCACGGAAAATCCACGTGTTTTATCATATACAATCCTAGCGCAAAAACTTTCAAAGGAGACAGGCTTCTTACTGTACTGCATGAGACAGGTGCTTTGAGTCTACTTGCGTTATCCATGACTAAAAACATGATTTAAGGCAATTACATGTCTTCTTAAAATATGACAGGCATTAAAATATCATTGCATCCTCTCAACAGCTTCATAAAATTGTTTTTCTCTATACTTATCAAATCAGGGGAGATGGTGAAGCCAACTTCTATAGGACAACCACGCAAAACCAACAATAACACGGACTTTCCAACAGGAAGGACTGAGTAGTTTTGTGTGAAAAACTAGCACGTTACTGAATACTCAAATTCTCTATGGATAAGCTTTAACATCCAAAAAAGCTGCATGATACCAGAAGTTTCTAGTAATCTCCGAAGCAATGTACCATAATCACTTTATGTATCTACTTTGGCTTCTAAAGATTTTTAGGCACAAGTCTGCACCAATCTGAGCACCCCCCACTCTTCCACCACTTGTAATGATGTTGAAACATCAGTGTTAGTCTCTGATCATCTCTCCATTGCCCTACACCTCTCCTCACCCTTCTCCATAGTCATAGCTCAAAGATGGTGAGAAGCGCTTTGTCACAAATGCAGCTGACAAACACCAAGCAGGCAGCTCAACTAGTTTTTCATTTGAATTTTCTGGTAAATGATATTTGAAAAACTGAAAATTCTGCTTTTGTAAAACATCACAGTACCAGGAGTGAGACACAGAGAGTAGCGAGATTCACATTTTTCTGTAGTAAGATTTGGAATATTCATGACGATATTCAGTAAAGTCAATATTCAGTAACAAAACCATTTGGTAGGAAAAACGCATATTTAGTTTCTTTTGGAGGCAGCATGTTAATTAATATTGGATGCTTGTGTCAAAGAATGTGGACATCTTTCAGAGTGCTCTTTGTTTCCAGATCTGCCCAACAATGGTACCTGCACCTACTCCGGAAAGACTAAGGATGTACATTTAGCAGTGCATGCTGGTTCAGTCTACCCCAATTATCTCAATAACACTTCAAGATGATCTGCAGTTCTCACAAAAGCAGGCACAACAGCCAGTTTTGCATTACGCATTACTCTGCTCCCTGTTTTAGATGAGCACTTCTCATTCTTGAAGGGGACTTTTACACATTCCCAGTGCGCAGAGGTCTGGCAGAGCTGTTGGTACGTAGGTTTGTCTGTGAGAAGTGACTGCCTCTAAATCTTATCAAATTATTTCAACAGCATGAATTAAGCGGCTTCCTTATATCCCCAAATATCCCCAACTAACCATGCAGCTCTACAAGTACAGGATTTCCATCTTCAGAGATGTTGGCACAAGTCTTTCCACCCATACTGAACTGACCATGAAATAAAAACACTTGGTCCTTCCCAAGGTACAAAGAATTGCACTACGGTAAATAAGATGTGGGCAGGATCTCTATCTGCACAGTAACTCACATGTTCAGCTTACTTTACAAACACTAAAAGTTTTTGATAACAGCTGGACCATTTTTCAGTGTCATTCCACCATGTGCTTCTGTGATGGTTCCATTTCAGTATATCTCTGTATATGTTTTCTCTGGGTTTGCCAGCTGTTACATCAAATAAAAGATATCTCTAATAAAAAAAAAAAAAAACAAAAACACTCAAAAACAAGTGACACTTGCATTAAAGTATGAGCACTTTCTACCATGTTCTTTTTATTTTCCCCATTCAATGACCCCCTCTCCCCTTCCCTGTGCCACTCGGCTCACTGAAGGGTGCGTTAACACGTGCAGCACGTCAGAATATTTACAATGTGTTGGGATTTATGTGCGCTTTTGCATACAAGACCAGGAATTGCTCGCCTTGCGAGCTATGTGGACGATGTGTTTCCCGTTACGACAGGGTGAGAGATGACCTGCCCTGTCCCCAGCCGCAGGCTGCTCCAGGCACACGTTCCCTTCCTCCCTTCCATCCAGGGCTGAGGCTTCTTTCACAGATGCCAAAGGGCAATTTGGGGTGGTTCACCTGCCGTCTCCTAGCCCAGCACCAGGCTGCGGCTGCCACAACCCTGGGAAGAAGCAGCGGACAGAAGCTCTGCCAAAAGGCAGAGTGACAGGATTTATAAAATATTTAACAGAAAAGTAAATAACCCCTAGAATTGGCACACACAACCACAGCCACTGCTTCTGCAGGGCAGGGGAGAAAAGGGTGTCACTGCAAAGTGCCCTTACAACAAAGGTGTTGCTTTAGCGAGACAAGGTCCTGCAGAGCGTTGCTCTCCTGGCATCACAGCCCCTCACAAACCATTGGGGAAACAACAACAACAAAAAAAATCATTTGTAGAGGGGAACACCATAAACCACTCAAAACTTAAAGAAAACGTCACCATCCCTTCGGGGCACACAGCAGGTTTGCATCACAGCGCAGAGCTAGAGCGTAGCAGTGCATGGCTTACCCGGGCTGGCAAACAGCGTAAGACAGTGAACAGGGCGGTTTTCTAGGGCCAGTTTCCAGCTCAGGCTTCCACAAGCCTGCAAAGTGCCCGGAAGCGATGCCAGTGAGCGCCAGCACCTCTCCATTCCCCCTTCCCTTATTCTTGGCGGTGGAGATGCTGGAAGTGGCTCCTGCTGCAGGGAGCCCTGTGCGGGATCAGGAGCACCCCTGCTTCACAGCCAGCACCCACAATTCAGGCATGGGGTGGGTCTGCAGGAGGGATCGCTCCCCAGCAGCCCGAGCCAGCTGCAGGTGCAGCGCTGGCTCAACCCAGAAACGGGGTCAGAGCAGAGAGCAAAGTGCTGGCCCAGTGTCTTCATGAGGTTTGTTTTAAAAGTCTGCAGGTTTTCACACTTCAGCCCAGCCAGGCAGGCAGCAATGCCAAAAGATGGCTGTGCAAACTCCTCTCATCTGCTCTACAGAGGGACTGGGATTAGCCCCACATGGGCCACTGACCTGCCCCGGAGTCCTACAGGTCAAGGGCGAGAGACAGAGGTGACATCCCAGAAATGGTGGGTTTGCCATCCTACCAACCTCAAGTCAGACTTAAAACCATGGACTAAAGACTAATGATAAAGCAAAAGCCTCTGCCAAAAATATAGGCAGGACATTCCTGCCAGAGTATGTGTTAAAGACAGACACACAATTATTTTTTAGAGTTGCTGGCACAGTGCTCTCAGGAAACCTTTCCCTTTAAACACTAAAATTAAACAAACACATGAAACACAGGGAGAAATGTAATTACTTTATAGCTTGACTTTGGTCTATTGCCTCGGGTATCCAGTTCCTTTTCTTACTGATGTGGAAACTCAAATTCCCCCCTAACAGTGTCATTAATTCCTTGGCCTGGGGAGCCCAGCTTTCCTGCTGTGTTTTGCATCAGGAAATCCCAGCTGCCCGCACCTTGCTCCGAAAATGGCACTGCAGGTGACAGTGGAGGCTCCTGCCCCACTCCCAGCACAGCAAGGGGGCAGGAGGGCTACCCTCTCCGCCCCCCCCCACCCCGGGAAGGGGGAGATTAAAATGTTTGGGTTGACAAAAAAAAAAAAAACAACACAACAACTATTAAAGACCCAGGAGAAGATCTAGCTCCTCTGACCTCTAGCCCTCCCAAAACTCCCCTCGCCTGCCAAAAAAAATGACAGGGGGTGTCTATTTTTGCTTGCCTTTTTCCTAAGAAAAACACCTTCCCCTCTCCCTCCTCATCCCCCCCACAGCTCTTCCCCCCACACGCAGTCGGGGCTGGCTGAGGTTGGCGTTAAATGAACACCCAGTCCTAAAACACACCCGGGAAGCCGTCCAAAGGCTGCCGGAGGCTGTCAAGAGACTCCCACTGACGTGGGTGAAGCATGGGTGCCCTCCACGGACCACCCGCCCTGGGATCGAAAGCAGCTTTAGTGCCTTGTAGGGAAAGCAAACAGGTTTAGAGGAGCACAGAGAGCCCTGCGGGAGGAGAAGCATCTCGCCTGGGCTTACCTTCCCGCTGCCCTGCATTCTGGGATGCTGATGAAATCCTTACCGCTGCATGCCAGCCCAAGCTCGTGGCCACCCCAGCTCCTTTCCCGTGCCTGGGCAGCAGCTCCAGAAAAAGCCTTTCCCGGGCACCATGCAGATCCTCCCAGCTCTTTCCAGAGAGAAATCTTTAGCAGACAGTCGTGGAAGCAGACCGGTAGCAGCCTGCCCTTTGTAAGCTGTCATGTAATTTAGGAGGAACTAAGACGGACTCTGAGAGTATATATACCCCTGTGACACACGCACATACAGAATGTGCCTGGCATCTGAAGCAGCCCATGCTGGATTTATCCCTTCCCTTTTTGCCAGTGACTGACATAAGTGCCGGGAACTCTTGGTGGAAAACTGCTTATGAGCTTTGGGCCTGATCCAAACCCCACTGAAGACAAAGGAAAGGCTTGCGATTGCCCGGGAGCTGGCTTTGGATCAGTCTCATTATCTCTGCTCAGAGAGCAGCATACAAACAAAGCAGGCAAGAGCTGGGGCATGGTAAGGCTGTGCCCAGGGGCCTGTCTCATCTGGGCAACTGAGAAGCAGAAAGGCACATCTGAGTCTTCCTTGAGACATCCGTCAAAAGCCCTCCTGGGAGGGGGTGAGTCTCAGGAACCACACATGGTCACATCCATCAGCCCTCGCTCCTGGCTGGGGATGCCCCGCTCAGGAGCTGACACCCACATTTCTCTGCTGGGGTTCAGTATCAGCCATACAAAACCTTCAGAGCCAGACCTACATCCAGGCTTAAATTGTGCAAATCATCTACCTCGCAGGCTGAGCCTGCTTTTATCCATAAACTATCCTCAGTTTGAACACTCCAACACTGAGCACACCCACGTGTCTTAAAGGACACAAGGGTCCCCATAAGCTCTTTATATTCCAAGAGAGATTAAAAGAGTTACGTTCACAGACTCCCTCCCACCTAAAATCCACAAACTCATTTGTTTTGTCAACAATTAAGCAGCAATTTACTTTCTTCCTGGGTAAGAGGCAGCTTGCAGAACTGAAAAAAGGTTTGATACTGTTTCATTCCACTTCTCCTGGCAACACTACCTTTCTCCTCATTTACTCAAAAAAGAAAAAAAAAAAAGCTGAAAAAATAAATTGTTAAGTCATGCTTCTCTATTTTAAGGCATTTGTTGTAACTATACAAGGCTTTTTTTCCCTTGGGGAGAATAAATGAGAACCATGAATCACACCAAACTTACCTAAGCAAAGTGCAAAACAATTCTCCATCCTGGGATTACAGAGTTGCAGACTCCTGACCCTTTCTTTGTAGAGTTTAGGCTACACAACATTTGTAGCATTAAACCTATTTTCATCAGAGACAAGGATTTTTTTTTAACCAATACCCTTCTACCTGTGACAACCCTTAGCGTGGGTACAGTTACACCACGCCATGACAACTCTTCTTGGGAAACTGGTCAAAAGCTTCCTCTCACCTCAAGTTTAAGAACACATTGGAACTCTCGCATTTTAGGAGACTACCATATGTCAAGTGAATGACAACTTGCAGCAACGTGTGTGTCCTTCAAACAAGATGAACGTGAGCCAAAATGACTTACCCTAAGCTTTCTTTACTGAGGTTGAAGACGTGGTCTGGCTTGCGTCTGAGATGGGCTAAGACCTTGGGTTCAGCGGTGGGTTGGAAGGTTCAACGATGTTCTGACCTGCCTCGGAGCTCACCCCAAACAGTGCTAGCCTAAGAAAGGCTGGCACAGCTTAAACTATTTTCAGACACCCCAAAGGGGGCAACTCTGGGGAGCAGAGCAACCCCTACAAGTTTTAAAGCCTGTTGACATTTTTGTGATGCCAAACCCTGAAAATCACAGCTGGTGTTGAGGGTCAGGTACCCCCAAGCTTGAAACATGCAACACTAAGTTACTTTCCGGTCCTGGCTTGAACTACAGCCTTGCAAAAGCGTAAGTCTCCAGGATTTCCCACTCCTCGTCCAAAGAAGTAGAGAAGAGAAAGTGGAGATTTAAAGGGAAAGAAGTTAAACCTCATAGCAACGCAAAATGAATTCCTTAACCAGAAGGGTCTTGCCACATCCTCAGTACAGTGTCATGGCTGGAAAACATGCCTTGTTTTCTAAGCTCATTTATTTGCTAGGAAAACTCAGCAACTAAAGTGTGCCTTAAAGAAATCCCTAGAAAGGCATCTGCAAACTGTTGCGCTGAAACTTCAATTGCTGCTGAACATAATTCACGGCAGAGCGAAACCCTGGAATCTCTGTGAGCGTGGGGTACAAATAGCTCAAGGAGGTGTTTGGTACAAAGGAAGTGGTGATGCTTCTTCCATTTCCCATGAATATCATATGCACAGCTCCAGCCATATGTTGTGTTGAATGCGCCACATTCTTCGGTGGTGGGCACAGATGTGGACAGATCTGACAGAACAGGGTCTTAGGGTCACACAGGAGTAAATTGGGGGCAGATGATTTGAGAGTTACAGCTTATTTTTAGAAAAAAAGGAGGAAAAAGTTTGCTAAGAATCATTTCTACCACGTGTCTGAACAAGAAAAGCATTTATCTCATTCACTAAAATTAAAGAAGAGTTTCTCTCAAATAAGAAGTTTGTTTTAAGAGGCTAACAAAGATTTTTCTATGCACTCTATAGATCACAGGTGCTGCAGAAAAGTATATATGTGGCCATGTATTTTCGTGCTTCGTCAACGGGCATTATTTTCGGACGGTCTCCAACAATGGTCCATCTTTGCAGGCACAGAAGAGACTCCTTTGACAAATAAGCAAAGTTTCTTCCCAATTGCCTGTCTGAAGTCATCCTCTGGTTGTTCCTCTGATTAGCGCTATTTTGCTTACATTTGCCCTGCGGGTGATAAAAGACACCGAGGAAGTGGAAAACTCTTTCCCAAGAACATAATCACTACTAGAAGACAGAACAGAAAACAAGGAAAAAGAAAATTGATGCTAATTCAAACCCCTTAGGTCACCAAAATACAACAAAAACGTAGCAGACACGCTTCTGCACGTCTATTATTTATGCTCATAAGCGCATATTACTCACACACACGCTCTCTGCCTCCCACTGCGCAAAGTTTAACGGCAGAGAGTGAGGATGAAGTGTTGCATTACTTCATCAGTCCCACAAACGGCACTGCTGAACATTTACTCGTACACTATAAGGCTCTGCAAAACTCAGGCAGAAAGTAAACCCCAACAGCGTTTGCCAAAGACGGACAAGGAGAGCATCTCACAGCGCTGCCTGCCACAGCACAGGGACATCCCTTCCAGGCTGCTTTGAGAAGGAAAACAGAAGAAATCCCTGGATCAACTAAGATGGTGAGGACAAAATGCTGATGGCAGGACTGTCCCAGCCAACCTGGTCACCTGAGTCTTCGCATTATGGTCACCCCCAGGCATTTGCAGTGGATTTTTCCAGGCCATCAGCTCAAATTAATTACTGATGGCCAGCTTCAGACACTTTCATTTGCATCAAGTAGAAGCTTACCCTGGAACGTGCCATGGGTACAAGCATCCCAACCCAGGCCCCAGATGCATTGGAAATTGCACAAAGAACGATGCCACCCCTTTGCTCCCTGAGCCGAGCTCTCTCCTGGTCCTGGGCAGGAATGGGGTGAAACTGCTCTGAAAGCGTAGCTAGAGCTTTTCCAATTCCTCTTATGAGTCACTAAGGAGTTGTAGGTGCAGTCAGATTTTTTTTCCTATGTTTTTCCTGTCTGTTTGGCTAAAAGGCGTCAGTTGGTGCAGCCTAAACTCTACTGATGCCCCCGCACCTCAAAGTTTCTTGCAGGCTGCTTCTGGGTCTTCAGAGGGGTCATACCAACTGGCAGAAGGATTCAGATGGGATTTAAGCTGTGTGATGCTGGACCAAAACTATATGAAGTGTAGCTTAGTGATTAGCTCTTTGGAATAGAGACCAGAAAGTCCAGCTTGTTAGGTGAGTATGGACATTTCAGCCCAGTCATCCAAGCTCTGGGCAGGGATCGTGTCACTTAAATCCTTTTGCCAGTTGTTTGAGACCCACAGTGCTGAGAAGGGCAGCAGGCAGGCGGAGAGGATGGTATGTTGCTACTCCCATGCTTCAGGGTCTCCTTGAGCTCATCAGAGCTGCATTTTTCTGAAACACTGAGCATGGCAGCCTGGCCAGGACTGCTGGGAGAGCCAGACAGAATATGGGATGCTGCCGGAGCTGTGGTCACTTTAAACTAGCTTTTCCTCTCTGTGGGATTTGTTTTCAGCTGGGTCAGCTCCCTGATCTGGATAAGCACAGAAGTTTCCACATACAAGGCAGAGGACCAGAGCAGATGCTCAGTGTAACGAAAAGGTAGGACTACCAATTCCAGAGGAAATATGAGTTTATGCTGGATTAACCCAGCTACTTAACTTGAATTTGCCCCTACAACTTGGTGATTCAGAGCAATTCCCATTAGACAAACAGACAACCAGGGGCTGGACATTTCCCTCCCAGAGAGAAGTTTACCCCACGCAGGGTGGGCAGAAACGGGGCACCTGTGGCTCAGAGCAACACCATCAGCTAACAGCAACATGGCACACAGTGACAGGGAATGTGGAGGCTGCAAAAACACATCAGGCTGCTGTAGCTCTGGGCACAGACCTAGCTAGATGGGAGTCTATGAATTCCTACCATCCCTTGCAGAGCAGAGCTGCTTCCCAGGAACCAAATGTTCAACGCAAACTATGATTTGGGAATAAGGCTGTTCCGTGTTGGTTATTTTTCTCCCTGACTGGTGGTTTGAATCACTTCTGTCTTACCGTTTTTTTTTTCAGCACATCAAATAAGCAAAGTTCCCCTAGAAACTTCTGCATCAATGATTTTTTTTCTTTGTTTGAAAAACAGACTACTAGCCTTAAAACGCATCCCCTACTGGCAGAAGAAGAGAGGTAACATTTTACACACCCTCACTTTCCCCCTTTGCTTGTGCCTCGTCACTTCTGAACATGTGCAAATAGCATCACAAAAACAAATGATTTTGCAAGATTGTCTGGTCCGTCCCTTCGAGTGCGGGCAAACAGCAAGGGACGGATATTTGCCTGATCTGCTTTCAAAGTCCTGCTAGACTGGAGACTGCAGGCAGTACAAGCCATAACTCCACTCGCCTTCCCGACAGCAAGCTTTTCTCCCCTGGGCGTCCCCAGTATTGATCCATGCTCCTCATCCTCTCTGCTGTGCAGCCAAGCTGCAGGGAGCAAGCTTTCCTTGCCCGGAGGGATATCTTGCTACCTATATACTGTCTTCTCTATTTTCCTTTCCCTACAGTAAGAGAAGAATAAAGAAGCAGAAGGGAAAGGGGAGAAGAGAAAGGTAAACCACGACAGGAGAGAAATACTGGTCACACTTATAGGTGACACCCAGTTGCCTTCCTACTATGAACGACACTCTCCAAAGGCGGTTCTGTAAGAGCTGAGGGTGGAAGAAGGGGTAGTTCAGCTCCCATCTCTGCTATAAGCTCCCTTGCAGGTCTTGAAAATTAATGTCCATACTTCAGCGTGTCTCAGTTTGGGTCAATCTGCTGCTTAAAAAAAAAAAAAATTCTGCTTCACAGGATTGTTCAAAGCTTAAATGAACGTTTGCAAAGCTCTAGGAGAAATGGGGTGAAAGGCACTTTCAGAGGACAAAGCATTATCATCATAAAGTGTAATCTTGATGGGTTTTTATGGGCAAGCATCAGCTCCCAGCAGTAATCTTTAAAGCAACGTCCATTATCCAGAAAATCGTCTCTCAGCTAATGGTCTGTTACAAGTCACACTTGGTAAAACTCCATGCTTATTTTCTTCCTTTTTTCCCTAAAAGCACTTGGAAATCCTGCAACAGCTGCTTGAGAGGAGCAACAGAGCCCAGCTGGCTGATGGCACGGACGGACCAGGAGGAGCACACTCTCACTGCACATCAAGCGAACCTCTAACCTGTGCAGCACCAATGACTCAAGATGCCTCCACGGGGCAGAGATGCCACTCAGCCGCATCTCACCTGGCCAGCAGGAGAGACATGTTGCATTGGAGCTCTGCTTGGGGATGGAGGTCTGTCTCAGATACCTTGTTTCTAGGAAATTTGGGCAGCAAGAGGCAGAAGGACGTGGTGTTCTCCTAAATGGATTTTTTTCAGTTGAGTCTCCCTGAAGAATTGCATGTTATGCAATAGCCTGAGCCAAAGTGCCCGGAGAGGCTGATGAAGCCCCATGTAGGCAGGCTGAGCCTTTCAGCATCCTCGTTGTGATTACTGCTTGTCTTTCTGGAGGTCATGCTCTCCAAGTTAAGGAACTCTGTGGGGATCACAAAAAGGTCTGATGGGAGCAGAAAGCACCAAATCTCCCTCCAGCCCGTTGTTCAGCCCTCACCTCCCTCCCTGCTGCAGAGCCTTGGCGGGGAGCTGCCCCTCTCCTACTGCTGTCTGGAAATGTCCCACTTCACAGAGTCTTTGCTCCAGGAAAACCCAGTCCTCGCCATTGCCACCTGCCCTGTGTCTCCCATGGCACAAGGGCCCTGCACACAGATCAGCTGACGGGACCTTCCCCATGCAAGCCTGTGCAAAGATGCCTGTGCTATGTGCACCATCGAACACTGACAAGGGACCACAAGCAATGGCCACCCCTACAGAAGAACCACCAAAGCGTAAGTCAGATGGTGGTCTCCTTGTACATCCTGGACATCCAGCCCTTCTCTTGGAATAAGGAAGAGCTAATATTCACTGACATCAGTGTGCAAAGCTAAGAAAGCGTGTTGATGCAACTCAGAGAAAAGGGAGTCAAACTCAGCCACGGATAAAGGGAGGAAGGAAGAGCAAAGATGACTATGACTATTTAGTAATTTTGAGGTTGTGCCTTTACTCCTCTCCCCACACCCTGCTACGCTTGACCTTCTGCAGCCAGAGAATGCTACTGTTGTCACAAGAACCCTCGTCACAGGGAAGCATCCAACAAGCCAAGATGTCAGAGTCAAGTCTCATGAGTAGGTACAACTGCTTTCACCCTGGCATCGTGCTAGCAAAAGAGAAAGGGCCAGGAAGAGGGGCAGCACCAGGCTGGGGCGCCCAGAGGGCTGAGCTGGCAGCGGTGGCGGAGATGGCCATGTTCTTACCGGGCTCTGCCATCATCCAGGGCTGTTTGCTGCCCTTGGAAACCAGCTAGCTGAAGCCACTGGTTAATTCATTGAGATGTAGAGACAGCCCTGCTTTTCTGGTATTAATGGGTTTGAAACATCATTTCACAGCCAGCAATGAATGTGCTCAAAGAGCACAGTCCACAATGCGAAAGCAGGAACCTCCCTGCCACGGCCACATGGGTCTGGGTCTCAGCTGAGGAATCTTTCTTGGTGAAAAATATGTATAAAATGGAAAAAGGGACTTTTTTTGCTCTTCATTTTAACATTTTATGCCATTCTGCCAAAAATGTTGTTACGTTTCTAGAAACCAGCCTTTTAAAGGTTTTGGTTGTCAAAAGCAATGAAAGCAAAGGGTGGTTTTTTGGCTTTTGAAAACCAAAGCCTCATGGGGAAAAATAAAAATTTTCACTGCAAATTTTTTTCCCGTTATTTACTGTGCTAGAAAATAATTTTCTACTGGGAAAGCAGTAGAAACAATTGTTGGGCAGCCACTCATCCAATCTTTTCGTGGATTTGCTGGAAACATAGCTGAAATAAAAATCTCACTCATATCATGGGGATCTTTCCAATTTTCTGAAAGTTTATGGCACCGCAGCAGGGTTGACTTCGTTTTTAAACAAGCTGCAGCTAAATCCTGGGTTTAA
Organism: Tauraco erythrolophus; assembly: GCF_009769465.1. Classification (NCBI taxonomy): domain Eukaryota; kingdom Metazoa; phylum Chordata; class Aves; order Musophagiformes; family Musophagidae; genus Tauraco; species Tauraco erythrolophus. The sequence goes on along the minus strand of NC_141474.1, from coordinate 26,294,784 downwards.
AGCCAGCTGATAGATGATCTCAGTGGAAACAACGCCACTTTTGTCAAGTGCTATTCTGCTTCCCCCCTCCCCGAGCTTGGATTTGAAGGTTTACTTATGATATGAAGGAGTGAAGTGCTTTCACTTATTGTAATGACAAGCAAACTCTCAGCTGCAGAGTGACGGTAACCTGATTTCTTCCCAGCTCTCCCAAGGATTACTTGGGTAGACTGGAAGTTTTTCCCATAGTCATAGGCTCTCTACAGCAATGTTAGGATGAAGACACTCATCCAGTCACCTTGGGGAAATCCACACTCAGTGTCAGTGTAGATCTGAAGGTCAAAAATTAAAAGCGTTTTCCAGATGGTATCCCATTTCCAGCTACAGCATCCCTGGACACTAAACTCCAAACTCATTGTCTCATAAAATTTACAAGTAGACTATGAAAAAATGAGGAGCTTTAATGAGACCTCCTAAAAGTGGAGTAACCCCAACTCCCAGTTGCAACGTAATCTAGCGTCTACCATGGCTGCTGACTGACACTAGAAAAACAAAACAGAGGGGAGAGACCTGAGACGTTTCCGGCTTTTGTCTGGGTGAGGTAGTCCCAGACGCTTCGTGCAAAGCTTCTGAGCCTCAGGGTCTCCATCTGGGGTCCTGCTGCCTATTTTGCCCAAGGACCAAGGAGAGGAGAGTAAAGTAGCCGATGGTCTCAATACAAGGAATGACTGAGCAGACCTCTGGCTGGGAAAGAGATGCACAAGAGGAAATATGATTCAGTTGTACAAAATCCTGGGGTCAGACAAGAACGAGTCGTTCATGGTTTCTTCCAACACCAGAATTGGAGTTGCTAGAGTGGGAGTATCAAACAAAAATAAGCTGTAGCAGGTTCAAAGTGAACGCAAGGGAATAGGTTGAGTGGTTCAAATGCAACCTGGAGTTAAGCTGTGGGACTCTGTCACAGGATGTAAAATTAACAGATAACACAAAGTTGAAGAGAGAACTGCGCAAGTTCAGAGGAAAAAACTAAAAACAAAACCAACCACACAAACACTGAGGGTCATCAAAAAAAGATTAAGCCACCTCTAGTTCAGGAGGTCCTTGGAGAGTACTTGGAGGATGGAAAGTATTTGGAAATATCCTACATGCTTGCCCCACATCTTTCCTCTTCTGTTCATACCCACTTGCAGCCTCAGAGACAAGATCCTGGATTAGGCAGACTCTCAGGGTGGCCACTTCTACTTTCTAGGATCAAAATCCTGAAATGCCCCATGGAGGCATGCTCAGGCCTCAGCTGCCCTCATGCCTGCAGATCCTCCCACCACCTCCAGAGAAGCTGCCTGACTCCAAACAAAGTGCAACAGAGAGCAGACGTGTTGAAGACATACAGCTGCCATGACCTACTCCTCTGGCAGACATAGACCTGCACAGAGCCAGCCACCAGTTTCCTGCCAACAGCTTCACAATCAAGAAACCATTTAAAATGAAACAAAACAACTATTGAACTTTCCCCGTAGTAGAAGGAGTTCGTGGTTTTTTGGGGTTTTTTTTGAATGGGCAGCAAGTAAACAGTCCTGGGAATGAAGATGACACCCAGCCCATAGGAGCACTTTTTTCTAGAAAACTCTTTCCACAGGCACACATGTCCCTGTCTCTCCAGAGTCCCTTCAAGTCTTGGACTTCACTGTGAAACCATGCAGGGCCACACTGGGGACCGTGAGGATTAAGGTTTTCACTGCCTTTGTGTGTATGGGTAGGAGGAAGAAGCAGATGAGATTAAACCTTTGACTTCTTTCCAGTTTAAGGTTTCCTACTGCAATTACAAACCAGGATTAGCACCCTCAGTATACAGGAGACCAATACAATCCTCCAGAAGCCTCTCAGATGCCATTTTTAGCTACAGATGATCATCCTGTTGCTACTCTGCCCCAGGTCCCAAAGCTTTCCTCAAGATCCTGTTCCCCAAGCCCCAGGGAAAGACTTCCTAGCACTCCTGAATTCAGCGCTGGTCTAGGTATCTCATGCTTTGCCCAGCGCATGGGGAGAGGAGCAGCATCTTATACATGACACAGATTCCAACAGGGCTCAGCTGTGGAAGGCGTATAAAACGATATTCACAACAACTTGGTAGAAAGGAGCCATGTTGGTGTCATTTAACACAATGAAAAGCATAATTGGTTACAGCTGACAAACACAGAATTGCATTAAACAGAACATTGGATGCTGGGCCATGGTTTACATCAAATTGTCAATCTCAATACGGCAGTCTCCTAAAAAAAGCCACTTTTTCTGTAAACCCTCAGGAAACTTAGCAAATCATGGCAACATGTTTATAGTCCTCAAATGCCACACAAGGAACCTGATATGTATCTTTTATGGTGGGATATACTGGAGGGCGTTTCAGCGCGTCCATACTCATTTTCCAAATACATTGCACAGCTTCCTTATGCCTTCCCAAATCTCTCAAAGATCGACTTTTAGATGAAGCCGTGGAGTGGACAATCCTCAAGGCCAAACTCACTCAATAAAAATGAGATCACTTTCCTTATCTCCGTGCTATTTTCTGTCTTTGAGTCTGGTGATTAAGGCTGGAAACGGCAGCGATGACACACGGATCTTTACAGCCTGCCCCCAAACTTCGCCGTCCGCTGCTGCCGTATAAACCGATGGCTGCTCTTGGACTTTGGCACTAACTTGACACCAGCAACCACAGCAAAAGGACAATATTATTTACATCCAAACAAAAGTTTGTTTCTGCACTTCCTGTGGCTGCAGTTCAAGTTATTCTAAGATGGTTTGTGGTTCCTGCAAATATTTACACACCAGGCCCTTCAAGGAAGGGGCAGGTTTGCATGGTGCCCAGCATAGCCAAGTCCTGGTGCTAACTGCACCCTCCACCTGCCTGCAGACCCCTAGGGTGGAAGGGCAGGGGGAGATGACACCTGTATGGGGTTAAATGGAGAAGGCACCTTCAACACAGTCAAAAGTATTTTTTGTTTGGGAAGATACACCAGGTCTTGCTGCAATTACAGCACACTCTGCCATGTTAGGAAGTTTCATGAGTGGCAGAACTTATGAAGCCTGGTGCCCTGAGAGGTTTGTGGTTTAGATTTTCTAGTGTCTAATACTCAGGCTGAGGTCAAGCCGAAGATGTGCCGGGGAGGCTAACAGAGTCTCTTTCCTTCACCCAGCTTCAGATTTTCATGACTCTGGTAAGCAGTTAGTCTTTTTAACATCTCCAGCTCTGTGCCAGTTTCTCAACCAAATCTAACAGGTCAGTGGAAATGAAGACAAATGGACAGACTGCATACTTGCATAAGGAAAACAAACTGAAAAGCCACACAGTTTAATTTTCAACTTCAGAAGAACAGAATTAGTTACAGCAGGAAAAAACATTTTAAAAACTCAAACAAGCTGCTTAAAATGATGATCCCAATTACCTACTCTGTAGATGACCTACTATGATATCAGCATATCTTTCAAGGTTTCGAGATAAGGAACTACAACACAAGGAAGATCTTTACAGCAGAATGGCAGCACCCTGATTTCATTCAAAGTCCTGGTTTACTACCATGAGTATTCCATCAACCTTGCAGAAAATAGCTTTGAGCTAACTTTATTAAAGAACAAACAAGAAGAGTCAACAAAACTGTTCTGAGTTTTAAATACCAGGAGGGGAGGAAGCTTTATTGCTTTACGCTACTACATTACACAGATACAACAACAGCTGTCAACAATAATATTATCTGTATTACAGCAGAGATCCCAACTGAGACTAAGGTCTCATTGTGCTGGACACTTGTGAAAAACAAGAAATACACTGTAAGAAGACATCCTCTAAAGAAACTCAAGACTAAATAGGAAAGAGGGAAAGAAGGGGAGAAGATGAAATGACCCCTGCTCTTACAGATAGGAAACTGAGGAATGCAAAGGATAAGTGACTTGCCAGAGGCTGCAATAAGTCATCTGTGGCAGAGTCATAACTGAGCTGAGATTTTCCAAATCCAACTCCAATACCATCCAAATCCAGTAGCGGACTTGCCTTTACATCAGCCCTAACAACATTACAGCTGGTTCTCACTTGTAATCTAACTGGAGAAATCAGAAGTGGATACACATTTCTTTTTCCTTTTTTTTTTTTTTTTTAAGAACACTCTTGTTTAGCCCAAGCCACATTTTGCTCATGACTGTAAATTCTTCATAAAATGGGTCCTTTGTGTCTAATTTTCTCCACTTAACCTAGAGACTGCATTTTTAGGTGCTGTGCCAGACACAAACTTGTTCCAGCGACTGGGCATCCCCCCTTCTTCCTAATGCTCCTTTACATGCTCAAGCCTAACAAACCAGCTCCCCTCCCACTCCCTCCGCAGCGCCTGCAGGAGATACGGGAACATTTAACACAACTGACATGCTTCCCGGCACGCTGCTGCGAACAGGAAGCTCCCGAACAAATGCCGCAGCCCTGTAACGCAACGCATTAGATGAACGCTTAGACTTATGCGGTTAACGAGAGTCAACATGATAATTTGGTGTTAGTCAGAATTACCACGGTTGGATTACCCGTTTTTCAGCTTCTCCTGTTCTAAGCTGCCTTAGTGGCCTTGATTCATAAGACACAGATCTACCCATTTCAAATTGCCCCTTCGTGTAAATACTGTCAGTACAAATAAAGTAATTACTGTCAAACCATCTGAAAACGATCAACAGGCTTCACTGCGAAGTAAGCAAAGTCCATAACAAGATAGTAATTTGCACCTTTTTTTTTTGATTTGAGCAAAAATTCACTTTCTTTGGTGCAAAAGTTAAGCATGGAACATATTATTTAATCCTAATGCAAATCACACCAGCAGGAAATGTCGTAAAGAAAAAAGTAATCTTCTGAAGGAAAAATAAATTATCGACCAAGTTAAGAAGGAAAGAAACATTCTCAAATAATTTCTTTCTTTGTTGGTATTGGCTGGCAGCATAATCCTTCCAAGTAAATTGTAATTTCCAAATTAGATTATACATTATGTCATATTAGTTTTATATTAGAAAAACAAACTGACTGAAAGGAAAAATGCCAAAGTTGACTTGCCTGGTAATGTAAAATTTTTGTGTTTTTACTGTGAAATGCTTAATGTTTCTTTCTTTTTTTTAACAAGTTTTACAGCAAACATAAAACCTAAATTGAGGCAAGATATTTACTTTACCTGACCAAGCCCTATTTGAAACATAAATAGGAAGAGAAAGATCGAGCATTTTCAGGACACCACATAACCATAGCAACAGTTATCTCAGTGTACAAAAACAGGTATCGGCATGGAAATTTTTATGAGTTATGCATCAATCAGGAATATCAGCACCTACTGCACTCAAAAATAACTTATATATAAAAAAAAATTAAACCTGCAGAGGTCAAGCAATCTAAAGTCAGGAAATGCCAGAATTGAGAATGTCTGTGTAAATTTTGCACAGCTTCTTGCCTGTCTATGTTATGCAAAAGCCTTTAAATATACCACTCTCTACTTATTTTATTCACACAACTCCTGCTTTGGTCACTGACCAGGATGGATGATGTTTGCTGGATACTGTATTTTCTTTATAATCTTCTAGAGTTGATGCTTGGCCCAAGACTCCTTTACAATGTACTTCCCAAACCCTGCATCCAAGAGGGACTGTAATGTTGCTTTTCACACACTTGGCTTGCACTTCAGAAAACTTTAAAGTACTGCTAAGGGAAGATAATGTTTTAGCTTCGATGTACGTCAAATGAGGTGCAGAATCATGGGGTGACCTAGGAACAGGGCCATATGGCATCTGGGAAGAAAGCCAGGTAGGTACAGGGCCACAGGGAAGATGAGACTGAAGATGTCTCAACACACAATGTCTCAGCACACATGAATTGCTGAGAGCAATGAGTTGCAGAATGCTTTGAAGACAACCATCCAGGTGTAAACATGGAAATACTGTAATTAATTCATCACCTGTTAAACTGTCCCAAGAGCAAAGGTACGTTACTGTCACTACAATTTTTCAATAAGTTCAGGCAGTTAAAAACAAACCGTAAAACTATCAATTAATCCTGGGTGCTGCAGGAACCAAAAGCCCACCAGTCTGTTTCTCCAAGCAGCTGGCTGCAGATGCTCAGGAAAATGGACCACCTAAACTGACCCCCCCCTTCACCTCCTCACCTGTGCTTCTCTCCCCTTCTTACGCAAAGCTGGCTGCCTCCTTTTTCACTTCCTTCCCAGCCTACCAGCTCCCGGGAGAGACCCTCTGGTCTCAGTTCCCAAGCCCAAAAGTAGAGTAACTACAGAAAATGTCCAGCTTGGACATTGGGCAAGGAAGATGTTGGTACTCCCCTTTGGGGACTGATTTTCATAAATGGAAGCACGCAGGGCAAAAATCATTCCCCATTTATCAAATTTCTGCTGATATCACGCAAACTTTGCTTTTGGTTTGTTTGGGTTTTTTTCTCTTCAGTGGCTTTTTCCTGGCCAAATCCACACGGCGTCTTGCAGATATGGTAAAATCCTCCCCACCTTCTCACAAACATGGAACAGTTTGGTCTGCTCCCTAGGGAGCAGCAACGGCCTTGGAGCAATGCTTTCCTTTCTCTCTCAAATGACGGTATAATTTGGGATGCTGTTTTCTTGGGGGACAATACTAATCAGCATGGAAAACTTCAGGCTGAAAAGAGTAGGTATAGGAAAGTTGGAGGCAATCAAAGCAAGAATCTTATTGGAGAGATTCCTGGCACCTCTTCCATGGGCATAAGTTCCTGAGTAAGTTTAAGTGTGTGCTTTCTTGCATGCATAAGCATGAACACTTTTCTGAAAGCTGTTTAACACTAACTATGAAGTTCTGGAGATAAATGAAAGGAAAAGAAAATACATTTTTTTCTTTTCAGTAATGGGAATACTCTATTCCTTTACGGCGTTTCCAAGTTCAGATCAGCTGATGAGTAGAAAATGCTTTGGTATTAATTAAAGAAAGCAAACGATAGAGAATGTAAATTCTTCCCCAGTAATGGGGAAGGAGATGTAAGAAAGGCAGGGAGATCTCAGCATCCCAATCCAGCAGACTGACAACATCGATGAACGCTAATTGTAATTATTTTGAAACAGTGTATGCTCAGCATCCTAAAGTTACCTTTGCTGTTAGACTTCTCCCAAATGGCAAGATCACTGAAAGCTGATCTAACCCTCTGTGTGCCCAAAGGAATGTCTGGCCATGGAATCATCTTAGAATTTTTTTAAAAAATAATAATAATTAGAGAGAAATTTGGCCTCTGAAGACCATTTTGAACTCAAGTTTCAAATGAACTGAAACAGAGATTTAAATGCAAGTTCCCACTTCATCTCAGCTACAATCTCACTACTCCCATAATATAATACTATAAAATACAACAGGGTGGGTTTAACTCTAATATATTTTTATATCATCACAGCTACAGCAACATTACCATTATAAAACAGACAGATACACAGACACGTCTATCTCATTTCCTGCAAAGGTTACGCTTACAAGCTTTTTAAAAGGGGCCCAGAGATTATTAATAGATGTACTAATGTTGGTGGTGAACATGAGCACTGTGAGGTACAGACGATTACAAAGCCCTTAGTAAAAGGTAGCTCTAAGCTGTGATTCTACACAACCTGTTGGCTTCCTTAACAGTTTATAATCTTTCTTAAAACATCTATTAATCACCTGTCAATCCTTAGCGAACAATTCTAAGTGGATTTTTCATAAGAATTAACACACACATATAATCTTGGGATTTTTTGTGAGACTGTCATTGATGGTAGTGTAAAGCAAGCAAGGAGCCAAGCCCCGTGCTATGTAGCCTCGTTTGATTTTTGTATTTAATCATAGGCATCACAGTACACCTATTTGGATAGTTAATTCCCAGTTTGGTCTTATTGTGCTGAACCTCTAACGATTTACACAGCCCTGTCAGTCTCACTTCATCCATTATGTATGTTTTTGCATTTAGATGGTCTAGAAATGGTTTACTAAGGCCTAATCCTATGATTATGTCATGTTTCATCAAGGGCCAGAGATATTACTTTCATCTAAACCTCATCACAATGAAGTACAGACCTGACACCAGAGTTTATAAGTCATTTGGTTTGGGTCTGATCTTCCCTAGCTTCACTCATCTCAAACTTGCACAGGCAGCCTAAACTTCTCACCCAGAGCAACAGAGGGGACTTCACAGAACAAGGAAAAGAAATGTTGGTTTTGCATTTACTCTTTTCAACCACACCTTAAAAGAAGGGCAGCTGATGAGTGTGCAAGATGTTTCATTTCTTGACTCCTTACTCCACTAATCCATGGGACTTCCTCTGCCATCACATCACTAGGTCCAAGAGTCCCCTGGATATGAAAAAGGATGACATTCTGATGGAAATTATAAGAAACTCCTCTATGATGTAGCAAAGGCACAACATACGAAATATGTAATCCTTCAGTATTCTATAAAGCAATATCTAATGTATGTAAGCAAGAAACTTATTTCTCTGACATCTTGATACAAAATTATCAGCTATGGATTTTTGAACTTTACCTCTATTATTGTTCTCAGTCAAAGAAAGGACTAAATAGGTCATGACCTGATAAAGTGGATCCCACCAACCCACTCACTCTCCTGCACGAAATCAGTATTCAGCTTTGGTGTGAAGAATCTTTTCATGTTTTCCCTCCCAGGCCTGACCCCTGATATTCCTTTCTCCAATGACATTCCCAGAGAGGCAATTGATGTGTAAGATCTGCTTTACGCATACTCATCAAAACATCTTTTTTCATCTTTTCTTTTTCCCCTCCCTCCTTTTTAGACAGAGCTAACGGAGGTTTTGCTGGAGCACCAAAATGCAAGTTCAGATTCTAAACTCTATACTCAGAGCACAGCTCTTCACAAAACCTTTTGTGACACAAAATGCAACCAATAGCTAAGGAGGGGGGAAAGAAAAAAAGCAACAATTCTGAAAACCAAAGGCTCTCACAACGTCCGTAAAACAGCAGTTTCAAGAGAGTCAGAGTCCCAGCTGAGAGAGACAAGACACACACACACACACACGTATACAAAGAGTCCTGGAGACCATGTCCAGAATGATATAATTGGTTTGCAGGCACACTTCAATCGCTCCTTCATTTTGTAGACTGCCATTATTTAGCTTAATAGGAACTCAAAGAAAGGAAGGCGGAAGTTAAATGAAGTAACCTCCCACCCAGTCCTGATGTATTATACTGGCTTCCTTTATACCAGCTCATTTGTGCCTATAGAAACTGTTCTCAATGACACAGAGACCTGGGATTATTATCAATAAAGAACCTGACTTGATCATAGTCACCCATTACCATGAATGCTACTCAACAGCTTCTTCTATTTAAAAAAAAAAAAAAAAAGAATAAAAATCCTTTTTTAACACAATATTTGTTGCCACTGAACTCCACTGGAAATAAATATACTGCAAACATCTGCTTTTACACACAGCCTTTGTGCTATGATTTCAGAGGAAGCCTAAAAGGCTCAGTCCAAGGTTGTTGTCTGGGGACACATTATTTAAATGAAAATCTTTAATACACCATGTCAGAAGGCCATCTTCATCTCTGTGATTCCAGGGAAGTGGAGGCACTGCACTGCGAAGAATTTGGCTTCTCTCCTACATAAAATAAACAGTTTCAATGCTTGGAGGTCTCAAAAATAGTAGTAAGTTCTTTTTTAATAATCTTCAGTCTACTATTTCAATAGCTAGACTACACATTGCATCTCCCCACACGTATAATACAGCTGCTTTATGTTGGCCTTCTAACTGTTCATTATTTTTGTTTTTATAATAAGAAATGTATGGAAACAAATGACCCTTTCAAAGTGCCGATCTGTTAAAAGAAATAGCAAACAATCCCAAAGCCACAGAGACTCTTCTGTTGGCACAAGAATGGTGGCCCTTAGTCATTTCAGGCCCCAAATGAGATAACACTTTGAAACAACATTCATTAATGTTTGAAATCCCAATACAGAGCAATTTAATTCGACCAGCTTTGTTCTTTAGAAGAAACCTAAAGGGGAAGGCGGGAAGGGTAAAAAGACAGCTTAAGTCATATAAACTTTCACCAAAGAACAAATCAAAACATCTGAGGTTCATTCAATAGGGCTGACTGGCCTCAGCAAGAAGACGACAAACAAAGCAGCATTGTCTTGCTCCGCAGAGTGAGGTTTTTCCAGGAACATCCTATCAGATACTTTCCAAGTGAACACCATGCAGCTGAGAGTAGGTGGATTTGAAACAGCGTAAGATCAATAAAAATCCAGTTTTCTTTTTCACAGGAAGTCAACTGTTAAAACAGTAACGTACTTGTCCATAGCATGTAAAACAGAAAGGCCACACAGAGGTTGGGTGTTGAGTTACTGCTCAATGTGTCTTAACAACATGGGACATACATACTGAACATCTTCCCTACCCCACCCTGAAAGCTCCAAGGGCCAAACAGGCCAAGCCTTTTAAACAAATGAACACGGCTGGTTTCTGATAAAAGGCACAATCCAACCACCTTTTCCAAAAGAACAAATGATCCCATTTACTCTGTTAGCCTTGTAAAGAGCTTTTTGATATCTCATTTTGTCATTTTACCTTTAAGTCCAAGGGCTCACAAACAGGAGGAGCAGAGGGGATCAGTAATGAGGAATGTTACTGACCGTGTCCTGATTCATGAGAAAAGGAAGGAATGGAGAGGCCATTAGTGTGAAACCAAACATTCTACTGGTCTTAGAAGTCTACTGCTCTATTTTTTCAGTGATTCGTTCTTCAAAGTTATGAGTTGAAAGAGATCTGAATAAAAAACCTTAATTCAAACAATCTTTACATGCCTCTGCATTTGGATCAGCAATGGGACAAGAACGATCCAAGGTCTTGAATGGCTGCTGCAAGAGGCATGTTTCAATAGAGAAGGACTTCTCAAACTGGAAGAGATGACTGAGACGGGATGTGGTAGAGATCGGTGGGATCCCGGCCACAGTAAGTAGGGATGAGTTGTTTACTCTTCTTTCCAGCACAAGGCCTGGGAAACAGAGAAGAGGACAGCAAGGAGCAGACTGAGAACAAAAGCAAACAGCTATTACCCCAGCACCTGGTGAAGCTAAGCTGCTCCTTGCTTGGGATGCTGTGAAACGTACATGAGTTAAAAAAAAATGATCAGCCAAATTAATCAGAAAAAAACCCTCCTTAAATACAAAACACCACCTTTGTCCGATACATCTTTGAGCCAGAAAATGCTGAAGGTTAAAAAAGTGATGCTGGAAAAACACCACCAGATGCTTGCTCTGTTGTTGGAGTTTTTCTTCGGCGTACCCTATTGACCACCATCAATGGCAGGGTATCAGGTTAGAGAGACCTTTGGCATTACCTGCTAGAACCGATCTTGCATTACGTGAACTACCACAGCAGCTGCCTGTGTGTGTTCCTAGCCCACAGCAAACATGAGGTAACTTGGATTCATTTAACCCACCCAGAAGGACCTTTAAGCTAGGCTCAATCGTCTCACATTTGCCAGTGGCCAAAACACATACGCACAAAATTATTTCAAGTTAGCCCCCAGGAGCCAAGGTACTGCCGAGCCCCATGGCACTGACCGTTGACTCTGCATGTTACAGAGTTCATTTCAGCCTCAGAGGATAAGTCCATCTCTAGATTTACTTGCCTGTTTGAGCCTCCCGCAGATCCCACCAAACTGACAACGTGTCAGTCACAATCTGATCTTTGGGGTGTATCTTCCAGTCAAGAGATCGCAGGGATATCTCAGTCAATGCTGATGAGGTTCTGACTGGTTCAAGTCTTGGCCACACCATTGGTTTGGGAAGTAAAGATTTCCCAGGGGAGGTAAAAGCAGAAATCAGGTGAAGCGACTCAGTTTTGCCTTGTTGGCTGGGCAAACACAGCAGCCTTCCAGGTTAATTTCCAGTTTAATGTTTACAGATCCCAGCTCAGGCATCAAGTTCACAACGAGCATACCCTCTGGTTTCAAGATGAATGCTCAGCATTGCTGCAGCCACTTCTCAAAGGCATACTGCTAGCCCAGCTTTCCAGGTTTGCTACACAAGCAAATGTTCTTGCTTTTGAGGGATTAATCAGACCCTCTCCAGGACTTGAGGGCAGCTTTTTTTCCTGCTCTGGTAACACTGCTGCAAGGAATCCATGCTGACGTCGACAGTCTCCCACAGGAATGCTGCTGCGGGAGCATCTGCAAGTGATTAATAACTGGGAAAGGGTAAGACAAAAAGGTTCCAGTTGGTGATGAGGCTCCAGTGGATGCTCGTGGGGTGTCAGAAGTGTTAAGATGATACCCAGTCTTCTTCTCACCATTTGCCTGCCTTTCCAGAATATAGATGTGAAGAACAGCCTGGAGGCATGAGTGGGAAAGATCAGCAGCCCTTTGGGAGGGGAGATGAAGTGACTGATCCCTCTATATCAACGGCCAGGTCTGCAAGACCTTGCCTGTGAGTCACATGGATCTTCTTAATGGTAAAGGGAACCAGATGCTCATTAGTCAAAGATGTGGCTAATGTTCAACCAATAGCATGCTGGTCTAGCTTTCAACCTGTGTGTTTGGCTGCCTACAAAGTGGCAATGGGACCCTCTAGCAGGTCTGTGTGGGAGTTAGTGATTTCAGCACAGACGGATTTGTGCAAACTTCTTATTAGATTACTTGACTCCTGGGTTCTCCAAGTCAGGCTGCATCCTCACCTGGAGACAACAGAGCAGTTCAGCTGGCTGACATGGAACCAGGCTAACTTACACCAGAGGAGGTGGTGAGGGATTGAAATAAAGCCGGCACTTAAAGCAATCGAAAACCTGAGTTTCTCATGGAGATGGATCCTCCAAGGTCTCTGTGGAGGGAATTCCCATTGACTTCAACACACAAGGAGAGTTTAGAGGAGCAGACCCCTGAACTTGGGTCAAAGCAATGAACGATACCGAGTTCTGCTGCAAACGACATAAATCAGCCGCATTCATTCCAAACCAGGCCCTGCAGCATGACCCTTAACCAACCTTTCAGTGAACCTGAGATATGGTTTTCAAATTTGTAATGAAACCTGAAACTAAGTGATTTTCACCTGGTTCTGGCTTTCACAGTAAACATTTCACAGCAAGCTTTATTCCCTAGGTGTGATCCCTTAATTTCTTTGTTAAATTCAACCAGTTCTTTGAACTGGGAGAGCCGAAGAGTAACCTGGTGACAATTACTTGAAATGCATTAAATTTTGTATATGAATATGAGCTAATCAAAGCAGATACCTTCCATGGAGTTCCCTAAGGAATTTTCAAGACACACCATTTCAAAACCATATGCTTCAAAAAAAATTAAAAGAATAAAACCTAAGCTAGATTTTCATGTAAATATTTCCACAACCAATAGCAGCTCTGAGTTGTATCCCTGGTCAGGGAACTATACTGGAAGATAACAGTAATTAGTGCAGCCATCAGTCGTCTCTAAACCTAGTCCCACCAAGACAGCGCTGGATTGCAGAAGGGCTTCCATAGCATAGGAAAACCCAAGTCTGGAGTAGGCTATGTGCCACTAACACTGTCAGCTCTGTTTCAGATTGTCTGCTAGTAAAGACTTCCTAAAGGTCCCTTCTGAAGGACTGAAAGGTCCTGCCTAGTTGAAGCCCATTAACTATGTGTCTGAAGAGAAGACAAAATGGATCTGCATAGATCTAACATGAATTAACTTGTCACGCCGCAACACGTGTTTAAACACCTAAATAAGTCAAGATGCACAGCACTGAACCAAGGGAAAACCCAAATGCTGGAGCAATATCCTTATCAAGAGCGGGGGAGAATAAGACCCAGAAATTCACCAGTCTTATGAACAGGTGCAACAGACCACTGAGGGCCCATGCTTAATCCCCCACTAGACTTCTAGCTCAGATGGGGCATGCAGAGTGTGCCACAGCATCATCCAGTGTCTAAGTCCAGGTCCTCAGAGGTTAATTCCAAACCTCCACAATGCATACAGGTGCCCCATTATCCCTGCAACTGTGAAGGAAGTGGAGACGTAGGTTCACAGGCAACAGCCAAACATTGCAAACAAAAGCCATTGCATTGCTGCTCTTACCCTCCTAACAGCATGAGCCTTGATGGTACAAGGCAAGCATGAAGGAGGCAACTCGGAGGAGAGATGTGTGACCTTTACAGCTCTGCTCACCCCAAAACCATCTCTCTGGGCAGTCTTTTGGCTGGAAACATAACATCTGATGCTAGAGCCATACATGAACTGAGTTACCAGCAAAGGAGCTCATCCCTTGGTGCACAGGGTGCATCGACAGCCACTGGAGAGCAGAGATGCTCAAGCATTCTCAGAGCTTTGCATCCCACTTGCTCTCCAAAGATTTGCTCAATAGACACAATCCAATCAACCACCCTTTGAACCAAGGATCAATGCGTGTTCTCTTTCACACCAGATTTCTAGACAGGTAGCATTGCCTCACGTTTGATAATACCCTTGTTATAAAAGGACACAAACCTATGATTTACTCTGCAAAAAGCATAACACTAACCGAAAATAGCCTAGGAAGGATATAGCGTCATACCTAACACTACATTAAATGCAAACTGAGAACCTGATATATTTTAGGAAAATTCAGCACACTCTAGACTAATAAACATTTTACAATATTATTGCACATGTTCATTTCACTTTGTACAAATAATCATTCCCTTCACATCTAATAAGTCTGCTTGACACATTTGTGGCCTTATAAAAACACCTTCAAGGGTCTTGCTTTGAGGCATTGATCATTTATTTACACGAAGCTCAAAGACAATGACCAATGATTTTGATGGTATAAAAGTCTTCAGCTGTGATCTTTGTCTTGCTGTTTGTTGTCTCAGAACTCTAAAATAATTTAAAGGAGATTTTATTTTAATGAATGAAATAATGGCTTTTTTTCCTCTGGCAGCAACATCAAATCAATCAAGGTGAAGGAAAAGACCAGAGCTGTTTGTCTTTTAGTGTGTTTCCAGGACTGGAAATAGAGTGCAATTCAGAGCCCTTATTTGCAGTTTGTGCTGTCTACACAATCACTGGAGGTGCCAGAGGCTGGGAAAGCACGGACTGAAAATCAGGCTTCCAACCACCACCTGTGGGGATGTTTGGAGTTGACTTTACCCACTCTCCAGATACAGAGTTTAGATCAACCTCACCATAAAGCAGAAATACCCGATGTTGGTGGAACTAGAAGAGTGTCAAAATCATAAGTGTAAACGGACTCATCCAACTGGGTACCCCAAAGCCGGTACATATTTCTATCCTTACTCCTGCTTGCAATACCACCTTTTTTTCTTGCACCTCAAAGCAAACCCCAGTTGCCTGTCTCTGATGGGCCATATCCTTAAGGAGTGTAAATAAGAGCAGCATCAGAGACACCCATGACATCACGTGAATTTAGGGCAGAGAGTACCCTTATCTATGGTGGAGATTGCTCCGTAGCATGTTACAATATAGCAGTCCTGTGCTGACAGGAGGGAACAGTCACCGAACATGGCATTGCTTTTCCAGGCTTTTTTTTTTTTTTTTTTTTAGCAAGCCACTAAAATGACAACATTTTTATTAAACTCATGATAGCTGATCTATGCTCCAGAGTTAACCAAAAGCAGAACCTCCTCTCCAGTTATGACCTCAGATACATGTAAATTCAAATGAGGTGCCAGGGAAATATGATAGAAATAGGAGAATTATAAGCACTTACGTAACAATACAAGCATTCTGAAACTTGGTTTACAATTAAAATGGATATATAATTAACTGTATTTTACTAGGCCCAGATTATGTTCAAAGCACACTGAAGTAGATTAGCAGATTTATGGAAACACATGTTAACTTGTTGTAACAGACTAGGTTTCCCCCCAAGCCAACTCTCCCTCATGCTTTGTTGTCATTACTTTTAACATCACATGATACCTGACAGCACAATACCAGAATCAAATGCCAGGAAATAAAACAGCTGCTAATCTTAGGAGATCTCTGAAAAAAAAAAAATCTATGGCCTCTGTTTAAGATACAGCAATGGGGTCACATTGCTATTAACTCAGCTTTCACTTTCTCCAAGCCCCAGGAGACCTACCCAATTGCTCCAGGTACATCTCCAAGGGGTAAGGCAACACCACCCTCAAAACAAGGTTAGTGGTCAGAAAGATGCTTCCCCTTATGAAGATACCCCTGAGGACACCCCTAAGGCAGCACATGCCTTCAGCCTTGGTCCTGTTCCCCTCTTCTCAGGGAGAGTTGCCATGAGAGAGCTTGGTCCATACTGGTACCAGTGGGAACCACTCCAGGAGTGCAGCAGACCCTCTCTAGGTGGTGCTGGTCTGCAGATCTGGTCCCTCAAAACCCCTCACCTCACTGTGCACTTGCAAAGATTTACAAGCCTGTTCTAGCAAATTACGGTGGATCTGCAGTTGTTAAGGATCTGCTCTCACTGTGTTTACTCAGCCTTCTTTTTTGTGCTTGCATCCACTTTCACTTCTATTGGAAATTTACCAGAAAATGTACAAAACCCGTAAATCATACTAAAACCCATTAAACCTGAGATTAATTTAGTCTTAAAGGTTAGCTCCATTTTCTTACCACTATTTCTGTCTGCAATCTGTCTTCATCAGACACTAATTAATAAGCAGACACAGCTTTGGAAAACTGCCTTTAATCTTAGGAAAGTGTAAATACTCATGGTTACTAATGCAAAATCTCACTACACAATTCATCAGGAGATTGGAACACATAATTTTCCTTTATAACAGCTTACTGATTTAGAGAACTAAAAGCACAGGTGAAGCTGAAAAGAAATATTACTTTAGAAGTTTAAAAGAATTTTGCTTTATTTTTTCTCTCTGCAGTGCCAACGCAGTTGTATTTTCCTAAGACATTTTCATTTTTTTCTCAGGCAACAGGATTAGATCCTCCTGTGATTTACACCAAGAGCCTTTGCTTGAAGTCAGGATTTGTTACTCCTGATTTACAATGGTGCAAGTCATTTGGGGATTAACCCTGTCCAGAACTGTGTGCAGAAAGGGGGGTCTTGTGACAACTAGGAGGTAAAATATTGCTCTCCAAATTATATTTTTAATGATCACTTCCTTTCATAATGATGCAAGATTATATATCGACTGTGAAGAGCTATTTATGTGCCATGACTAAGATACGTTTTCATCAAACATTTATTTCTCATGCCTAGAACTAATTTGTATTTGATTAAAGGTTTTCTACACATTTACAGGAAAAGATTATTCACATTGAATGGCTTTTCTCAGCAAAACAAAAAAGTTTGTGAGTACTGCAAAACAGCAGTTTTAAATACATCTCTTTTTACTCTGTATATCACAGCAGGGATTTTCTTAATCAATACCATGTTGGCTAGCGCAGATTCGCTGGCAGCTGGGCTAGGCCATAGCAGCAGCACCACGGCAGCAGATGACATGGTGATCCCTTGTTGGAACCACATCCTTTACCTGGATCAGAAATCATCATCCACGGGGTACACTGAGATTTGCAGATCAATGGCATATACATGGGAAGATGTTTTAGGATGCATCTCATTGCCAAAAAGCAAGAAAAAAATCTTCTTATATTGTTGGTGTGTCTTGAAGACCTCCAGTGATGGCCACTCCATCTCTTCCTCAGGCAAGGTATTCTGATAGGTACTAATCGTACTCTGCGTTCAGCCTCTTTCTGCGTTTTCTTGGGCAAATAAACTGCTGGTCTACCAAGTCATGTCTGATAGGCTAACACAGGCGGGAACCATTTCTTTCTCCCTTCAAAATGAAAAAGATGCCTGGAGCTAAAAACTGGCTTGTGTGAATCACATCTGCCTGCCTGGACCATGCAGAAAGCATCAGTGCTTTCCTTCACCCAGAGCAGACTGCCAAATTGTAGACTCATCTCTGCAAATAGTGTTCAGGGAGCCTGGGGTAAATCTCAAATCACTCACACACGCTGCCTTCAGAGACACAAGTACCTGACCAAATGCTCGGGCTCAGATCCATCTGCTTTCCATCATTTTCCCCAAGAAAGTGGGGAAAGTGGAATTCATCTCAACTGACTCCAGCCATCCAAAACAGAGGTGTCTAGTCCAAACTAGTCATTCAGGATCTAGTCATTCAGGATCTCACAACAGCCAGTGGAGATAAATTTGTCCCTCACAGCAACTCCAGTACTTATCTGAGGATAAGAAGGATCACCCTGTGGAGGTACAACCTCTCCGCATTGATTACAGTTGAAATCTAGACTAACCGAGATGAGATGTCCCCAGTTAAGAAGTCTCTAAAGGTTCACAAGACCATTCCCACTGCAAAACCTTCTGTGTCTTAGTTCCTCACACAAGGCCTCCATGAAGACCACAGAGGTTTAGAAACGCAAAACATGCAAGTCAGTGATGTACGCATGACCCAAGGGCATCACATAACGGCGGGTCCATACCAAAAATGCAAGACATAGGCAAGTCCCATCATTTTTCCACCTTTTGCATTCCCGTTCTTTTTTTTCCTCTTCTCACTATCTCTATCATCACTTCTGCTCTCTGCTGAAGCAAAGCTGCAATATGTTGAGCACATGGGGAAGAATTCTCTGCAGCAGCATTGGGGGAAAAAAAAAAAAGGAGGAAAAACTCTGAAAACCGTTTTAGTTAAGACACTTGGATTTTTCAGTACAAATAAATTTATTCGTGAGAGCACTTAAGACAAGTTCTAAGGTTAACAAACACTGCACCGTGCAACTCACAGCTGTGACAAATATTTAAGAAATCCGATACAGCATGCCTAAAAATTATTCATTTGCAGGCCTCGTTGCTTTTGAAGATCAACTGTTTTATTTGTAATTTTTGACATTTTCCTTCTTTTCCTGTTTGGCCTGTGAATTTGAAAGGGTTGTAAACACGTACTCCAGCTCTCTGCCTGAGGCGCTGGGCTGTTGTCAGCATGCCAAAAGGAAAAGGAAGCTGATAGGTCCTTTGGTACATACCGATATGAAGGGCTTGTAAAGATAGTATTTGTTTGGTTTTTTTGATCTGACTTTGAATCTGGCTGTAGTACCTACCCTTCAGGGAAAAGCAACTTTTAAATAAATGCTTCAAGATTGTGCAAACATTTCAGTAGTTTCGGAGTCCTGGTGTTCTGGGTCAGGGAAGGAAGAAAATACATGTCAGTCAATGGAGATGGAAACGATAAAAAAAAAATGGTTAGAGCTACAGTCATAATTTTTTCCTGGGCTGGGCGACGGGTTCTGTCGACGGCTGCATCACGTGCTGTTCCACTCATGTGCCTTTTGGCCGGCCTATAAAACACACTGTGGATTTTAAGCATGTGCACACACACACGCTTGGAAACAGATTAAAAACACACAGTTCTTTCAAACTCGTTGTCCTTCGATACCATGATTTGCTAATGTTGCAGGATCGAGAAAAAAATACAAGCTTGCTAGCTTTTCTATTAGTCCTCCGAGAGCTTAGAAATGGTTGTTTCCTTTCATTTCTTTGGTTTAGCTATGTTTCTGCATTTTTATAAAAATACGTTATTTGTTATCCAGCACTTGAGGGTCCCAGTCCTATAACATGAGGTGCTGTACCAACATGTAGGTCACACCAGTGCACAAACGGGTGCTGGGGACTGTAGGAGCAGATCCTGCTGCACAAGCACGAGGTAGAGCCTGCTCGCCTTGGAGAGATAATGAGCTCCAGGGCCAAAGAGTGGGAGGACAAGCGGAGACAGAAGGAAGTGAAATGGCTCGTTCAAGGCTGCAGGGCAAACCAGTGATAAATCTGGGAACAGGAGCCACATCTTCTGAACCTTTATCACAGCAGAATAAATCAGCCATTTCTATTTGCCTTTTGTAATTGCCTGTTACTTCCCACCCGTAACTCTTGAATCCTCCAGCAAATTTAAAGGTATTTTTACAGAGGGGAGTATTTTTCAAGGCAAAAAATCTGCTTCTCTCATGGGTTGTTAGGGGAGCTGGGAAGGGCTGGGACAGGGAGGACAGGGGAGCTGGGACGACAGCTCATCCCTTGGACACTCGACAAGGGACCAGGGCTAATAAGTACACCCTGGGAAACACAGGTCCCAGACTGACGCAAAACCAGGCATCAATTCCTCATTTACACAACTCGATTAATACTTTTGAAAGTGGATCTAAAATTTTCCTGCTGATTTTTATCACCCAGAAATTGGAAGGATTTTATTTGATGGTTGGGTCTTTTGCTAGAGTTTTGCTGAGGTTGATCTTTAGTAGAAAACAGCCCTGAAGGTTACACACCTGGGATAAAAACCCAACAAAAATAGGAAAGCTGTGAATTTTGATCAAACTAGCAGGACAAACTGAAGATCTGGAAGCACCAGGGGCTCATGGTCAGCTCGTACGAAAGCTAAAACATGCCTGGTCTTCTCCTGGATTTCACATGGTGCTAAGTCAGTCACATTAACAACATGCACTTTTCCCAAAGGAAAAACAGCCCTACGAGGCCTGAGAAACACTTCACAGCAGAAGGACATCGCAGAGAGTTCTGGCCCATCTCCACAAACTGGGAGGAAGAAAAGTGGCAATGGAGGAGAAACAAAATCTGCAATGATACTGGGGAGAGTTTGAGGCAGAACAGAGGATAACCAAGGGGAAACGGGAGAAGAAATAGAGATACAACAGTTAATGATTTCTCAAAAGCCAGAGGGGTGGCAGGGGGACGATTTCCTAGCCCTCAGACTGCATATCTCCCATCTCCCCTGGCACAGCGGAAAACGCCCTTGAAGCAGAACTGCAGGCAACGCACAGTGCTGGTGTGCATTTTTTCCCCCTTTTGGCAGCTTCTGAGCATGAAAATACTGGAGGCTTGAGCAAGGAGGGAGAGCAAGAAAAGGAAGGTAGAAAGTTTATGCCTCCAGTAAGTTTTTTCCTGGTGGGAAAGCACAGGGACTGGCCAGCCCTACAGCAAACTCGTGGGTGCTGCCGCCTTCCAGCCAATGCCAGCCACAAAACTCAAAGCAGCCCAGGTTGTCACGGAATTGCTGGACCACCGGGCCAGCTCCATGGTGTGTTTGAAGGGAATCTTTCCATGCAATAAAGCCCTCAGGCCGTTTTTCCTCGGATGCTTGGCAGCGGGCTGCTGTCACGTTTTCATGGCAATAGCAGCCTGCGGGAGGTGGGATCCCAAGTAGAGACAGTTATGAGGCTGTTGTACGTTTGCGGCACAAGTCGGGGTGGGGTTTTGTTATCCGGCGTCTAATGGGGCAGCATGTCCTCTCCTCAGCCTGTAACTGTCCCATTCTCTCCTCCTCCTCTACCCCTGCGCATCCATCCCACCAGTGGCTGGGGTTTGGGGGAATTTGTCTCCAAATAGGAACCAGATTGGAAAACGGATTAGCAGGAATAAGATAAAGAATTAAACCCCATCAGCAAGCGACCGCGTGTTTAAAAGGCACAGATGCAGGCGATTAGCTTGCCGCATGTGTTCCAGTCAGATCTCAACATCAGAGATGGGCTCGGAGAAAACCTCAAATCCCCCGAGAGCCCGCAGGGCCTCGGGGTGTGCCTCGGCATGGCAAAGGGTGTGCGTCCCCACAGCCGTGCCTGGAAAATGGGGGGACTCAGCGCTTCAGCTTCCTGCCAGCCCCAAATCCATCCCCTTTGGAGGGAGAGGGCATCCCTCTCCACTCGCTCCAGCAGCGGCAGGCATTTCTGCACCTCCAACACTGGCTGCGGGACGCGGGCTGCAGAGGAGACGGAGCAAGGTTGATCCCAACATCACAAAGCCTGGATAGTCTCAGACTGTGTTTGGGGAGGGGGGTGGAGGGGAGAAATGGCCTTTTTCTCTCCTCCACCCAGGTCACAGAGTGAGTCAGGGGTCAGGGAACAGGGGGTGCTGGTACAGCTCCACCCACTCCCCAAGCAAGGCCAAGGAGGGTGAGAAAAATTAGGGAAGGGCTTCCCACCTCCAGCTGGAGGCAGCGATGGCCGTTTCATCACGTTGAGAAACGCTCCAGTGTCTCCTGACCTCGTGCTTACTTAAGACCCATCCGAAAAGTAAATATTGCCAAGAGACAGAACAGCATCTGCACACTATCAAGTTTTCCTGGATCTCAGGCAACACTTGGGCACATCAGCTTCAGGGGGTGGTTTTCTACTGGGGTGACAGGAATGGGATGGGGGGAGAGTGAGGAAAGGTGGAAGAAAGGGGTTGAGTTCAGTGGAAAAAGAACTCTGATTTTTGGGAAGCCCTTTCTCGCTGACAGAGCATCACCACCGAGTTCTTGTTGCTTCGACATTCGATACAGGTTCATGAGTTCAGAAGGAAAACATGAAACCAGAAAGGGCCAAATCCTGACCCCAAGCACGCAGGGAAAGCACTGGCCCAGCCCAGGGAGTGCTGTAATTTAGCAGCCAGACCACCCTATCGTTCCTAGAACAATAAAATAATCTTACTTCTATAGGACTAACTCCCAAGCCCAGCATGGCTCTTTCCAATTGGTGACAGCAGAGTCAAGCTTTGTGGTTTGCAGCACCGTTGGCCAGGGAGCTCTGAGTACTCTGCAAATATTAATTCAGAGGTAAAAGTCAATCATGAGAGAGGAGACATTTCTTTCACTGTTTCACAGCTGAGGAAGTAGAAGCAGGGGTCAAACAACAACCTGATTTTGTGCATGCTAAGCCAGGCTGGCGGCTGCTGGACCTCACCTGGGCAACACGGCATTACAGCCCGCAGAGCTTTGCCCAAGTGACCGTGGCAGTTGCAACGGCAGATTCGCCAAGCAGCTGCATGTGCCCACCCTTTGTTCAGCCTCCTGCCTCTGGCCAGGGTGTCGAGAGACATTCGTCTGAAAGGACGATGGAAAAAGAAATGCCCTGGCAGCAGTGTGCATGGGAGCGTTTACCTGCAGGACGGTTTCCTCTGCTCTGCAATCGGACTTCAGCAAAGGAGGCTTTAATCTAATGCATTGGGCCAAAAGGCAGGTGTGAATAAGGGTGACATTGCAGTCAGTTGCAGCACCTCATCTGGCAAATTTGCCACAGCTTTGCCATGTTTGGTCAAGAGTGACTTGTGTCCTCCACCTCAAAAGTCAAAGGTTTTTGGAACCTTCTTTTGTGAGGTCTGTGTGGCCATACATACATGCATGGGGCCATCTCCACTGGATTTTTATCTGGTGTCTGATCTCAAATGCATCTTTACCCAGGGAAGGCGACCATAGAGGTTCATCAGGACTAACTCGATGTCTTCTCCTCAACTGTTTTTAATTGGTTAAAGTTGGACATTATTGGGCATGTTTTAAAGAAATGCTGAAATGAGTCAGATGAGTTGCACCCTGAAGGTGCACATCTCTCCCTGCCAAAAAGGTGGTGCTGACTAGCTCCACAGACGTGTTTTTCTTGTAATCAACTCAGTTCAGAGATGAATCACACCTTAAGTTCCTGTAAGTTTTCTAAAAGTCTTCCTGAAGGGAAGAGAGGGCCCTTGTGGAGCTAAAGCTCAGACTCCAATAGGCACCAGAGACACGCCTCGGGCACTGACCCTGATGCATCAGCCTCTAGGACTTTAGGTCTCACTGGTTTTGTTGCTCATGAAACAACTTTCTACACATGACACCAGTGTCATGTCCATACTGAACAACTGGTGTGTCACAGCAACAGCGAAATTGCACGCATGGTGGTCTACAGAGATAAGCAAGGCCAGTTTTGAAGGGAGAGACAATGTTATTTGTAAAATAGGTTTGACTGGGGGGAAAAAAAAACACAGAAGCTTCGTCATAACTCTGGATGTTCCCTGAGAGCTGTACAAACACCCGCTTTCCCTCCCACAATGAGTCCCACAGGCAACCCCCTGACAGTGGCAGGTTGGGTCCTGCATTCATGATTTCATTACCTCTCCGTTTCACCCACCCAACCCTCTCTCCTGACACCACGACCACAGAGAGTCCCAAACACGAATGGTCTTGCCCAAACTCACTGGTATGAGGCAGAAGACAGAGGTCAACTACCCCTTTCCTCCTCCCCACCCCTCACAACCCGTTCTCACCTCCAGTGAAAATATTCCACCTCCTGTAGCCCCCCCACGGCCACTCCAGCCCCAGCTGGTCAAATCCAAGAAAAAGATTTGTTTAAGCTTTTTTCAGCATGCATTTTACTGCAGACATTGCTTTTAATAAAGGCTGCACCACAATCCTTTTCATAATGGCACCAAGCAATCTAGCAATATCCTCGTGCACTTAGAGAGTAAGTTAATGAAGGAATAGGTTAATTGAAATCGACTTCAGTATAGAGCACGAGTGGTTGAGCTGAAACGTGGCATAAAATAGAAATGAAAAGAAAACCCAGCTTCTCCAACCAGCCTGTAGAGCTTTCTGGCCATACACGGAAAAGAATTATTATTTCTTCTTCGTCTTCTAATATGTTCGACAGTAAAACCACCAATAATATAAAAATAAATTACACCTGGGGCAACCTTATATTGCACTAACAGTCTGGCTCTGATTAGCCTTGCCTTTATCATGCATGCATCGTATTAGTCCGTTTCAAAGAATTCACGGAGAAATTCATACTTCGACCTTAAAACAGAGAGTAAAAACACAGCTGAATTTAATTACCCACTGACCGCATGCACTGGGTTAGGTAATAAAATATAGAAGCAGTAAGATATGTAATGCTTTATTAAGCTATCTCAGATACAAGAGCATGCCTGGCAATTATGCCTGAAGGCTACTGAAGGCTACTCAGAATCTCTCGCGGACCACCCAAAGAGAGAGCTAAACAGAACCTGGTTCTCACTGCACAGCAAAGACATCCATAAATAATACAGCTATACGCAGGCAAAGTGCCTCCTTGCCCCTATCTGCCTTTAAATCCATATGTTTATCAAACACACATTGCCCTGGCATCAACCTATTCTTCTCAGCCTCGCTCGAGACTCGGGTTTTTAACGCTTTCCCAGCGCACTCTTAAGCTGAGTTTAGGCCCCAAGTTTATGAAGGTTTAAATAAAACGCTGGATGAGAAAGGAAAAGCTGAGCCTGACTCCCCTCCTCATTCCTAAAAGGAAATCTTGACTCCCGTTAAAGCGGATGGGCAAGATGGGAACCAGTTTGCAGAGCAATAAAATGTTTAGGAGAGCACAGCACATACCGATGAGAGGGCTAGGAGGGAGAAGAAAGAACAAATCCTATCTTAATTCCAAAATTAACAATTTAAAGGACTCCAGAAATAGGCACAAGCTGCAAATACTGCTCTGACCAGATCAGTGTGTTTAGGCAGTAATTTTTGAATTACTCTAAACTAACATCAGCTCTTTTTATATGCTTCGTCCAACCTTATACTGCTCATAACATGTAAACTTACACTAATAAAACAGAGCTATACAATGAATAATGAAAAGGTTATGATAAACAGAGGGGGAGAAAAAAAAGCCCATTGAAAGATACATTGCCAGGGAATTGTGCTTATAAACTGGATAACCCAAGTTTATAAAGAGATTCACATTTTCAGGCCCTGATCCAGGCAAGGGGCCCAGGTTGTGGGTTTCCAGGGGGAAAGACAGTTGTCTGTCCCGCTAGGTCCTGCACCATCGCCACCCCACGACCTTAGAGGGTGCCACCAAGAGCTGTCCACCCCAAGTCACAGCAAGAGCTTGGAGGCTGGAGGCCAGGCACCAGAATCAGCACAGAGGCAGCAGAGCCAAGGGAAAGGTGAAAAAGGGATGGGATTTGTGGAGATCAAGGCAGATTCTCTGGCGGGAGGGGAGTCTGAAACAAAACCTCACGTCCAAACTTTCCTGGTGACCACCCCTTTTTCTCTTCTTCCATTTCCCTTCTCAGTTGTTGTTGGCTTAGACTACAGACAATTTAGGGTAGGAACACTTTTGCGTGTGGCTGTGCCATCCCTGGAGACACCACACTTGGTTGGAGTCTGTAGGCTGTATATAAATATAATCACTGCCATAAGAATCAAATTAGAGAGGGATCCAATATTCACATCTAGCCCCTCTTACTCGTAACCAGCTGAACCCAACTTGGAGATCCCAGAAAATTTCCACCTCTGGCAATCTTCTCCCCCGTGCTTGCCATGTAGGTCTGCTCCTCTTTTCCTGTGACGGGAAATCTATTTCTCTGTGTATTTAGGTTTAGGTTTTAGGCTTTTTTTTCCTTTTAATAGGAGAATCAGTCCAAAGCAGAGGCCAAAATTTGAATCAAATCTTCCCAGAAAAAAAAAAAAAAAAAAAGAAAAAAATAACCAAAGAAAGAAAAAACAACCCCAAGTTTGGGTCACTTTTTCCTTTCCCACATTCCCTGGCTCTTGTTCATTTGTTGCTCTTCTGTGTTTCAAGCTATCTGGCCAAGATCAGAGGCAGACTTTCTTAAACATATTGTGGTGTGAAAGGCTGCTCTGGAAGGATTTCTGGCCACCACTCTCAGTGCAAGATGAGTTGGAAACCTCCAAATAGAGCTGATTCTCAAAGACTTCCACACAGCAATGCTGGAAGGGAAATAAAGAGCTCTGGAAAATGGCCATACTTGCATCTCCAGGAGCTTGTGAACATTCAAGAGGAACTGAGCAGCAGCTCCATCAAAGTGACACCTCTCTGGCTGGAGCAGGATTTACACGGACCACGTTTTGCTCTGCAGTGCCCTTTAGCAGTGCTAGCTGATAAGTCTCCTAGTTCATGCCACATATTTCCCACCACTGAGCCAAAGAGACAGACAGGGACCACTCGAGGACCTTGCCTGCTGCTGATGGAGATGAGGACACAGGCGTTCGGATCCCAAACATTCTCTGTTCTCACCAGAGTTTGAGAGTTTCCTGGGGTCCTATATTTAACATAGGTTTCCTGAAATCTGTCCCTAGTGTTTCAGAGTGGGGGGTTTGGAGATAAAAACCAGAACCTTGTATGCCAGATCAGGAATTCTCGCAGACAACGCCTGCACACAGCGCCCTCGCAACAGGCAGCGGGGGAGCCCTGCTCGTTTGCATTCTCTTTATAAACAGTTGTTTATTTTATTATCTTTATTTGAAACAGATTATGCAGCAGAAGACTTCTGGAAAAATCTTTTCCATCTGACTACTATTTTTGGCAACATACGGTACAGGATAGAAATGCGCTTGCTCGCGTTTATTTATTTGTCTTCATCCCAAAGGCTGCTAAACAGGGAGAAAGATGTATTAGAAGTAGCTTCGGAGAAAGCCTGTGACTGTCAATGTAAAGATGACTCGGGTGCAAATCAAAAGCCTTCACCTGGGGCCATCTGTGGGCCATATACAGCAGGACAAAACTAATTTTTCTTTGAGAATTTGTTTCGGCCTCCATGCTAGGTCCTTTCTGACCTTTCCCTAGGAAAAGAGCTCAGGAAATCCAATACCAAACCCAACAATCTTCATGACCAGAACTGAAGGAGTGGCTCCTGCTGCAAGATCCTCTGATGGGAATCAGAAATGATGGGTAACAGACATCTCGAGAATTGCTTCATTGTGATAATCTTACACCGCAAGAGACTGTTCTGTTGAATTAAAAGCATTAACACTTTTTCTAAAGAAATCACCCAAAACACCTATAGAGAACAACACGAGATGATAGTTAGCCTGTAAGATTCAGTTAAAAGCCCTGATTCACCTCTGATATCAGAAGGCAGCAAGCGGCAAGGACTATAGGCACAGGACATATACATTTCAAGAGAGGCTGGAGAAGCTTATGGATTAAGTAATAAAATTAGTTGTAAGAACACTAAAACACAACTACCCATTTCTCTGCATATGCAAAAAACATCAAGGAAAATTAAGGGTGGGAGTCACTTCATTTGAATTGATTGGTTATTTTTCTTTATACCTTGATTACTGATAGTGGATTTGTTTCCAGCTTACTGGTAATTTTCCCCACACATACACAATTTTTCCTTTTGTTCTCCTGTTCTAAACAGAAGTGAAAAGGAAAAGAAACAAGAAAAGATCATATCTTTTTTAACAGAATTGGGGAAACATTGCCCAAATTAGAAACTATCCATCAAAATTTGCTTTGAGGGAGGAAAAGAAATTATTTCCTGTCAAAAATATTTATACAGAGAAAACCCCAAAAACCTCAGGCTTTCCCTTCCCATGTGTAACTGCTGAACCTGTCTTCATGATGTAGAATTTCTTTATGGGACATGAACACATGCATTCGTAAGCCATCAACAAGGCTTTCACACAACCTGCAGCGCCCGTAACGTCTCTATAAAATTTTCACTTAAACATTATTCATTGATCTGCTTGTAAACTTCCCAAACAGCACGTCGCCTAATTAATCATTTTTATGCTAGATGCAATTGTGTGTTTAAGCTGCAGAACGGTTTGCTGTGGCTAATCACATCCATGCACTGAGTGAAGATGGAGCTGTTTGACAACTGAATATGAAGCTTTAATTATTCTATTCAGAAACAAAGTTTTCATTAGAGAATCCCAGAGCAGCTGGTTACTGTAATGATGTCCCTAGTGGAATTACAAACAGGATGAAAAGGGTTGGACAATGTTATTTGACTTACAGCATCATGATGTTCATTTTGAAAGCCATGAAGAGTTGGACAAGATTCTTTAAGCTTTCTGTTGCTGGTGCCAAAACTCAGCTGGAGTGTGTTTTCACGACACTCTCTGCTTCCTATTGTTTTGCAAAACGCTTTTTCCACCTTCTTAAAAGGACTCTGAAAACAATAACACCTCTGAGAGCAAAGATTTTCTGCTAGGAGGAGCTACTGAGCTGAGCACAAACTGGATGTCCTCTGTGGATCCTTGTTGTCTATGACTGCATGGAAATACAACACATGCAGCTTTGCTCTCCCACCTCCAAACTCTTTTAGGGAGCAGATGTAATAGGAGAAGGTGCCACTACCATTAACACTGCCTAGTACGGCACATACTCCCCTAGGGGCAACCCTACCTGAGTCATGTAAACATGGATATGAGCTGTTCAATGACATGGGTGCAGGGGCACAGGAAAGTCCTCGGTGTGAGTTGGAGTAACTCCAACTGCACATCACATACTGCCCTAATGACTTTATGTCTAGTTAGGGGAGAGAGAGAGAAAGAAGAGTGGGCCCAGTCGCAGTGTGAAGGAAGAACCCATTACTCCTTGCTCTGCTCCTTTGCTGTGTCGAGGGTGACGAACCTGTGACGAGGTAAGAACCTGGGGCAGGACGGAAAAGAAACTAGACAAACCTACCAGTCAATTACTTCCAGTGAGGTACTGCAGCTTTCAGAGGAATCTTCCCAATGCCATCATAAGCACTCTTTCCCATTATAAATTCACCTCAGCTTGTCCCCATCTCTGCCTTTATAGCAAAGGTGATGAAAAATTAAGTTCTTGACTCCCTTAATATGTGCCCATCCTTCTAGAGGGCTGGGAGGGGAGAGGAGGTTCAAGGATCAGTGCAACAACAAACCATCACAAAAGATCCCTTTTCCTGCAGAAAAAAAGCCCTTTCCTCTACACAGCCCCCTCAAGCCATACGTGCTAATGTCCAGAATTAGGCCCTGAAATATAACATCTCCATTGAATTCTCTTCTCCCTCCAGGACTTCCCTAACCAGTTCAGGCTGTGGAGGTAAAAGTCCAAAGCCTGCTAGTAACATCCCAAATGTAAGCCCACCATGAGAAGAAAAAAGAAAAAAAAAAAAGGAGAAAAAAAAGCTCATGAAGACATATATCCTGCTGAGCCACCAGAGAAGCTCCAAGAACATCAAACACAGAACCAATTCCAGTGAGTTCTGATGTGGTTTCAATTTTGGATTCTGTCATTGGGAAAGTAATCAGGTCAATCAGAAATGTGGTGGAAACCCAGCTGAGAACACGAATTACTGCACATTCTGGACCACCCAAGACCAGAAAAGAAAAAAAAAAAGCCCTATATCTTGGTAATACTGCAGCTTTTATCATTAGGGTAGAATTATAGTTGCAGTGAAACTATGGAAACAATACAGGCTTGTAAATGCTTCCCATTGAAATCTACATTTATTTTTTAGCGTGTGTGTCCTACTGCTGTATAAAACTACTGAGAAAGTTCAGTTAGGGCTGAGGGCTGGGGGTCACATCCTCAACGGATGCAAATGTGGAACAGCTCCAGCACTGGGAGGATTCAGCCCTTTGTTGAATTAAATTCCAACTAGAGACTGAATTATTTTTTTCTCCCTCAGTTTACAGAAAAATCTATTTGGGGCATTTGTGTAAGTAAGTGGATGTGATTTCTTTTTCAAGGATGTTTGGAAATAAGAAACTGAAGCACTGGAGAGGTCTCACAAGATTTGTTAGTGTCCCTTTTTTCCCCCGCTTAAGCAGCTGTGAAAATAGTCTAGCTGGAACAAACATGTGGATTAAAATGGAGATATTTCACAAGTGCAACCCTCTGTAGCCAAGCTCTGCACATCATGCCCTTTCCACAAGTCTCACTGAATTCCCTAGAGCATGATGGAGAAAAAGGGAGCAAGCAAAGGAGAAAACTCCTTCTAGGCAATATGAAAGGTTCAGGTAGGGCGGGCAAACACTCGCTAGTGCATACAGGTCTGTTATAATCTCATAAAACAACTCACTCACCCTTCAGGTGAGGTGAAATGGGAACAATTCCTCTCTGCTGTAAAGGAGCCAGCTGTGAAACTGGACCAGTTGAGGCTAGAAGCACTCAGAGTAAGGAACATGAGATTTCTGAAATTCAAGGGATAAGTGAAAACCTAGGTCCCAGAGAGCCAGATTGCAGGCATTAACATCAGCCACAGAAGTCTAAGACTGTCACTTTCAATTTGTCCTCCACAAAAAGAGGCCAAGGTATGCAATCTGGACAGCGTGTGGAGCTATGCAAGCTGAAAACAGAGGTCCCATTTCACTCTCTTCAATTAAATCCAAAGAGAAACAAAAAACTTTTTTACATTGAGGGTGGCCAAGCACTAGAGCAGGTTGACCAGAAAGATTGCAGTCTCCATCCCTGGAGATACTCTACACCGAGTTGGGCAATGTCCTGAGCAACCTGCTCTAGTGTACTCTGCTTTGAACAGGGGAGTTGGACTAAATGATCTCCAGAGGTTCCCTCCAACCTCAATTCTGTGTTAAGACTTTGCTTTGGTCCTGCCTCTGCCTGAAATACGTTGAAGAGCTCCCTCCACTTGAGGACATGGCCAAGAAAATTATCTGAGAGCAAGACCTGGCCAGCAAGACCCTCCAGACTGCATGGATGAACAGGGAAATGCAAATCCCCTTCTCGACAAAATTAATAGCACAGGACCCCCAAACACTGCAGCCTACAGCTATATGCTGCTTGCAGAGCTCTGAGGACTAGAATATGTGGAAAAGTGGGGGTTTTTTTTGTCTATCCATTTTTAGACAGGAGCATGGGGAACTGAGGAGCAGGGTTCATGCTCTCTTCCTCCTGTGGTCTGCCTCAATCTAAACACTGGCCATGGTGGAGTCCAAAGCACGTTCTGCTATGGTAATAAAAATACCACGGTCATTTCAAAAGCAATTAAGCCCTCGTAATCAATTGTGCTTTTACCACAGCCATGTTTGCCCTTGAAGCACACACCCGAGTGGAAAGGAATTGATGGACATTTTCACATGCCCTACATGCCACTCTAAAGGCTTCTCTTTCTATTTCTGGCTAGTCAGATCCCAAAAGTCTTCCAAAAGCAAAACGTTATAAAATCCCTAAGAGGAGACTGCTTTTATTGCCTCGTTACAGTCTCGAGTCTCCTCATTGGAGTCTCCTTCTCTGGAGATGTTCAGAATCCACCTGGATGCGTTCTTGTGTGATCTGATCTAGGTGGTCCTGCTCAGGCAGGGGGATTGGACTAGATGATCCTTTGGGGTCCCTTCCAATCCCTAACATTCTGTGATACTGTAA
Source organism: Tauraco erythrolophus (assembly GCF_009769465.1). Taxonomy (NCBI): domain Eukaryota; kingdom Metazoa; phylum Chordata; class Aves; order Musophagiformes; family Musophagidae; genus Tauraco; species Tauraco erythrolophus. Next base: position 26,262,951 of record NC_141474.1, on the reverse strand, counting down.
TACTGTCACAGAAAATGAGGGGGAGAAGGCCACAGAGGTTCTAATCCTTCATGGCAAGGATGTTATCATCAGGAGAGGATTATGGCCCTGTGGCCTGGATCGATTGGTGAAGTTGGGCTCTGATCCCATGGCAGGGCAAATCCCATCAAGGCATGTTATCCTCCTTTCACATGGGCGGTGCATGCAAGCGACTACTATCTCAGATGGTATCTTCACAGTCATTTCCAGGCAAATGGAAGCATGTTCTGCCCATGCTTCGTGCTGAGCATCTGCAATATGGTGCTGAGCATCTGCAATAATGCCCAAGACCTCTTTATTCAGACTTGGCCAACTCTGACATCTGTCTATAAAGCACCAAGTAGATGAGACCTTGGTTTCACTTCAGTTCTTCTAGATTCACTCTTCAGACCTGAAAACTAAACACTAGAAATCTGATAAGAATCAACCACCACCTACATCCCAGTCCCTTGGTGGAGAGAGAATCCTTGCTTTCTCATCCATGACGTCACAGGTAGCAAGCAGACCTTTAAAAACAGATAATCTTGAAACCTTCTCCCCCAAAAGCCAAGAGGCTCCTTGCTGAACAGGTACTACGACCAATCAAAACCTGTTGAACTGGGCTGAAGTTAGAATACTGGCATCAAGAGTGAAAACAATATGAGTATCTCTTTGTAAGAAGAAAGAGAAGAATATATCTTCTGGGTGTCCTTGTTCTCTGCTGCCTTACTCCCTTTTGCAGGCCCATGAGATATCCATCTCTACAACTCAATTTAATGGGTCACATTCCATCATCCCAGGTGGTAAGGAAAGAATTATAGAGCAATGAGTCCAAGAATCTTGAACCCTCAAGATTCCCACAACCTGTAACATCAAAGTTTGACAATGAAATTACAATAATCCTTCCCTGAGTATTATCTCAAGCCAGCTTTACAGCCATGCTAGAGAAGATTCATCTCGGCTACGCTTCCCTACCTCAGCAGCAAGGCAACAAAGCTCCTGTTTTCTTTCAAAGCCTTTTGAAAATTATAGTCAATACCGCAGTCTTAGCCTTAAATTACTATATATACATACATGTATATGTATCTCTAATAAAATAATCAGAGAGGGAGCAAAAGTTTGCTGGCAGCCTGAGGCTTCCCCCTGACCAAACATAACCAGTTCATTTCCAGTAAAATTCCATGGAAGCCACTGGCATCTTACTGGGATGTGCTAGGCACATACTAACTTGCTAAAATAACAAAGAAGATTTGCATGCATTCTGCAGTAATCTGTCACTTCTCACTTTCTTTTCTTTATAGTCACTATAGCATCAAAGCAAAACATGACAGTATGGAAACTCAGGGTCACAGGTCAGCTTGCTCCTGCTCAGCATCCTCAACCTGCTGTGCTGGGCTCCCTTACACTTGGCCCACGCAGCTGGAAATTTCTTGGCCTAACAAGACTGCTATTCTGACCTTCAGTACTTCCCTCCTGTCGCCATCTCCCAGAGTTGGGATCTCGTAGCCATGAGAGTCCTACACTCACAGTGTGATGAGTTGCCAGATAAAAGACACAATGCTGCAAAAGTTCTTCATTTGAATAGAGAATCACCAAAGCTTAAAAAAAGTGATGCCCTAGCTTAATGCTTGCAATACCTTCTGCCTCCCTTTGGTTTTATTTTGTCTTGAGGGGCAGCTACAGCAAAGAAATTATGCACCATCCACAATGAAAACAAACTGCTATATTATAAACAGAAAGGCCTGGAGATAAGCCTGACTCAAAAGCTCCAGTTCTAGACACTCCCAAAATTTTCGTGAAACCTCCTTAGAGACCCCCATCCAAGCTGCATATCGCATAGTCCTCGCTGTTGGCTCTGCTCCCCTGTGACCAGTGGGGGACACACCAGCTAAGTGCAAAGTGGAGCTGGCTGCCCTCATGAAGTGTCTCTGCCTAGGACTCTGCCATCTCCTCCCACTCATTCATGCCCTCCATACTGCAGTCTCATCATCCCAAACCCCTAATCACTTGATGTACATGCTGTCCATAAATTAGGAGACATCACAGTGTTATTTGGGGCACTGAACAAGATTATGGTGCAATTACACCAACAAGCCACCTTTATCTCTGGGCCTGAAATCATGCCTTTACTTAAAACACTTTAAATCAATAAAATTATACCATAGTCATCGACAGTGCATACAGTTTTGCTTACTGGAATGACCCCCATTATGTTCAACGGGAGCTATGTTTCTGCCTGATTCAAGCACAGCAAACAGACTTCAAGTAATGGCAAATGTCAAGTGGTTTCAGGAGGAAATAATTATAAATCATTCATGACACCCTGCTATGTCCTAGCTCTTGGTTGGCTTATTCCTCCTGATTAGTGCTAATTTACATACAACTCAGACCAGTGGAGCAGTGATGGAGGCTTCTCCAAAGAAAGGAAGGTACCCTGAAACACAAAGGCAGATAGGTCAACTACGATGGGAGAGGTGCTATAGAGATGAGAGGTGCATAAAATCTTGAGTAGCATAGAGAACGTACATAGAGAACAATCAAACCATATCTTCCTACTTAATAATCATCACAGGGAATGACCAGGAAGAATAGTAAAGGGAAAACAGAGGAACGTCATTCTCCATGCGACACGCAGTGAAGCTGTGCAACTCCCTGCTGCAAGTGGCTGCATGTACAAAATGTTTCGATGGGCTTCAAGTTCATCTCCAGGGCCAAGGACAGTCAGTGCAGAAGATGGGGATGGAGACCTGGGCTTTTCTTTCTTCACAACAGCAAAGAAGATGGATACACACAGGTGTCATCCACAGCCTAGCTTAATGCCAGAAGACACCGGCGATACTGCACTACTCATCTGTGTGAGGGCAGCAAGCAAATGAGCTCCCAAGCCTGGATGTGATGGAAAGTGAGGACCAGCCTCAGGGAGGTTGCAGCTGACTGCAGAGCTGCCACAGGATCTGGTCCTCAAGAAGTGGCCTGCGGTCCCAAAACCACATGTATGATGTAGGATCAGAGCAGGCATTTCCAAAGGAGAGCGTGGGGAATCCAACCTCATCTCGCGTGACTTAAACTCCCTCTATAGCCTTATTAAACTGTCCCAGGAGGCACAGGAAATTTTCAAGCAGCTCTGAGCCAATGGGGATTGTCTGACACAGCGACAGAGCCCTGATTTAACAGGTGCTAATTAACTTCACACATCTCAAGTCGGGCAAACGCTGAGCATCTCTGTTGAACCAGGGCCTACGCACAGCATCAAGATAGCTTAAGCCTGGAGAAGAACCCTGGAAACATCTAACAACAAGAGGATTTCCCATGATAAATCTGGTACTTCCTGCTTCTGGCTGTGCTGGGTTTACCACACAAATCGTCTTTCTCACAGTCCTTCGGCGCTGCTCATTCCATTCTCAGCTGGGCTCCAGACACACAGAGGTGCAGGGAAAGGAAAATAATGAGACAAAGTTGGGATAGGCAAACCTCGTGGTGCTGGAGGCTTTTCAAGGCTCTCAGATGATTTGGTGGGTTTGCAAACAGGGATAAGATTGTGAACCACTACTTTTTTTTTTCCGCTGTAATTTAAAATGCATGCTCTCCCTCGTGTACCACCAAGGGTGGCTCGGTTATTAAAGGCACAAAGTTTTTTATTTTTTCTGGGAGACTCAACTATGCCTGGGGGAGCAAAGAAACCTGGACCACCTACCATAAGCTGGGTAGTCAGAGAATATTGCACATAGTCCATACCCTGCGTTTTCTTCCCATGCTAGTGCTCCCACTCTGGTGCCCATCTGCCATCACAGCATCCCCATAGTTGCTCTGTGCAAACATTCCTTGCTTTCAAGAGCAGACATGATCCTAGAGTTGTAACACTCACACCCAAATCTGGAAACGATCTGGGTTCTCCCCAAAGCCTGGCATCTCATTTTAGGTCCATTGTACAGAATGACCAGAGAGCAGTGCCCAAATTAGACCCTTGATGCAAGCTTGAGCCTCACAGAGTGCCACCAGTCATTCTGGCACTGTCTCTTAGTTCAAATTAATCTTCTGCTTACGCTGTTCCCAGCTCCAAAAGATTTCTCTTTATCCTTTTATAAAGCCGTATCCATACGAGTTTCATCCCTTAAACCTGCACAAAATTCTCCTTAAATGATTCCTTTTCTGCCTTCATCTGTAATTCAGACAATATTTTTCAATGGCAATGATTGTCCCTGTCCTATTAAGTCTCCTCATAAGCACTGCCTCAGTTTTTCCCACAGTTCAGTCCTTCAAGTTTTTTAAACATGATCTGCTGTTTTCTAAAACCTGACATTGGTATCTTTGGAGACGTTAGCACTCGTGCATACAGAAGGCTGCCACTCTAAGCTCAGCGATGGGAGGTCTTAAAATAGCTATTTTGTTCCCTGCCTTTAGCACCGTATTAAGAACTTGGATTTCATCTGCTGTTTGCTGTCATCTTAAGGTCACTTTCAGACATACTGTGTTTCCAGGTCCCCACCATCTCTAATTGTGTGAGTTAAGACTGCTTTCAATTTTAATTTCCTTCCTTTGATGGTTTCATCCCACTCTTAACATGACTTGAAAATGGGTTTCATTTTTGTTTTTCAGTCTTCCTCTGAACATCTCTGATGACCGGTTACTGATTTATTTAACCCACATTCACAATATACAGCTAAGAAAGTGAGACTAAACGATTGAGCTTTCATTAGAAACAGATCAAGAAGAGCCTACATTAACATCCCCCTGACTGCCACTTATACCCTCACATCTGGCCACTAAGTGCCTTTATAAATCAAATATGGCATAAAAAGATGAGGAAAGCTGTAGGGTTGCAGCAGGCAAGTGCTGTTTCTGCTCCACCACAGTTTATCTCAAAGGAGCCTGAACTCAGCCAAGCTAGCATCAGCTTTGGTGACTTTCTGTTGGTCCAAATATCTCCTTGCCTTTTCCACATTGCTCTCCCCCTTCACATCCCTTCAGATGACCCCTCTCTGCTGCTTCCCAAACCTGCAGTCTCAGACACATCAGTAGTTCTGATATCTTCATTGTCTGCAGCGTTGCTCATGAGAAACCTAACACGGACTGAACAACCCACCACAACCACCCCTTGAAGCACACAGCGTCCACATCTCTGACCACATAGCCTCAGTGGAGATCTAGCATCTCTTTGTCTGACGCCATCAGGCTGTGCAGCAGGCTGAAATAAGGGACTAACTCCTGGCCTTAAGTTACACGTTTTGCTATCCCCTGTTATGTTATAAATTCTTTACCCACATAGACAGATAGGTGTAAAGTTAAACTGGGTGCTTACTTCACTGTAAAATTTTCTACATGATTTATTTTATTAGAAAGAGCAAATCTCTTCACTAATACTCTTTTGATGGGCATTAACACATGCTTCATGATTGTATTCTAGATTTTTCACTACTATAACCTAGATGAGATTTGAATAAATGTGTTTCCAGAAGCTTTTTCTTTATCTGTACTTTGAATTTTTCTTAAAGAGACAGGACATTGAAGTACAACAAAAATTAATTTTTCCTTTTCAGCTTTAACTTATATGGGTCTTGGCTAAGTCAGAGCACTGAAAGAGAGCATAAAATTCTCCACATCAGTTTTCGTGCATACAAGTCTCTTGAAAAATCACTGACTCAAAAATAAAAGTCTTTCTACTCTAATGAGCCCTTTTTTTGTGGAAAGCCTTGTTTCTTCATTATTATTTTGCTTATGTTTTCTCCTATTGACCAAATTTAAGCATTTCTGGTTCTTTTCCAAGCAGCTTCACACTTCAATTGACTCTGCTGCTGAATGCTTCCCTTTCCAGGTCCCTGTTAGCAGGTCTATCTGATGGCCATGCATGGCTGTATTTGTTCTCACTGAGTCCTTCACCACCGCTGTGTCACTTCAGAGAGGGCACAATGGACTTGAGGATGAGCTGGCCACGTGACCATAACTATAGTTCCTTGCAAATACAGTCCCTGAGCCTCACATTAGGTCAACAATTGCAAACTCGTGAGCATTTGGGAGATCTTTGTTGACAGGTAAGAGTCTCTCTGCAGACCCACAAAGTCAGACAGTTAAATCAAGGCCATAAAATAAGGCCAAAATTATTATTATTATTATTATTCAGATAATAAAAAAAAATAAAAATTAGTTGTAACAACTAGTGTAATGATACAGAGATTTATTGAAACAGTGACCTAAACTAGTCAGAAACAAGCCTGGGCAAAGAAGGAACAGCAACTGGTAGCTCAGGTGCCTCCGTAGCCCAAAATCTCAGGGCTTGAATAAACTCCATGCAAACAGATTTGCAACCCCTGCCCAGAGTGAGCCCAGCAGTACTTAGGGGCAGGGCGTCTTGGGAGGATTCATAGTTTGATTCAGCGGACATCACTTGAGGATCAAGCTCATGTCAGAACAACACAGACCAGAAAATTTGTGGAGAGTTTGTTCCATTCCCCCCTAGAAGTGAGGAGAGAAAAAAGAGAGAAGGAAGCTTCCATGCTCCTACTGATTAACCACAGTGCAAACTTCATAAACGTGCTCCTGACCTCCACCACAACGCACAGACTTGAATCATTCCAATAAAAGAGGAAATGACACTTTGCCACAACATTACTAAGTCCACATCCCATAAAATCATTCAGGGAAGAAGGGAAAAGAAAAAAAAGAGAGAGAAAAGCAAGAGTAAAACCAGGTAATTATCTGTTATTAACCCAGTCCTCAATGATATCACATTGCTCCTAAAAATAATGACAGAGCAACAAAGCTTGTTTGCATCTCCCATGTCCTTTGTGGGTTCCTTGTTATTCTAATGAGCTGCTGGAAAATGCACTTCAGTTCCATCCCTATTGGTTATTTCACTGATTACTCTGCTTTCATTTCCACCTGGCACCACAAGATGTTTTACAATTAACACTTTGATCCTTTCTTTTTCTTTCCTTCCCTGCCTCCACCCCCCCTCCCCAGACAAAAGCAGACACCCACTTCGGAAGGAGCCGAAAAAGCTCGTGGATGAGGCTGCTCCCACCTTTCACACATGATGGGCGCTGGGTTTGCTCAGACTTCAGGACAACCAGGCTGGGCACGGCTGGCAGAACCATAAAACGTGCCGCCTTTGCCCACGCGCTTTACCCACGACTGGTACCAAAAAGAAGACAGGAACAGTTTAAGAATAGATCGGCATAATGTCTGGGGAGCAAATCAGGGAAGAGATGAAGGAAGGCAGCGACGCAGCCATTGCACGAGCAAACATAGTGTGGCTTGGTGGGGTTTTTTCTGTCACAGTGAGTCACATCACTCATTGCAAGTCACAGTTCGCCTTTTCTCATGTAGCGGGGGAAAAAATAAAAATTAAAAAATTGTTTGTTTTAACAAGCTTTCCTTGCCACCTTTTATTCCACCCTTCAGAGCCATTATTCATATTGTTTAAAGCTTCAAATGAGCTCAGATGGAGGTGGCAAGGAGCAAGGCTGCCAACCTTTGCTACTCCCCTTCCTCTTGTCCTCCTTCTCCTGTCTTACCCTCCAGGTCCCCTGGATGGAAAGGATCTCTGCCCAGAGTCATCCTTTCTTTGGCTGGAAAATCAGGCCATAGTGAGGTACCATGAGTTAAATATTGCTGCATATTTAAAGAACAGGAATAACTATAACTGCTGGGGGGAACGGAGATGCACAGCGTTCAGCATGAAGAGGGTCAACCACTGCAGTGCGACAGTGTGCAGAGAGTTACACCTCACCCTCCACCAGCTAAAGCCAATGGAGGGGACTTACAAAGGTCTGAATATCCATTCTTGCTGAAATTTGAGCAATTAAATGCATTTTTTTTGTCCTTTCATCAACAAACTGTATTTTCTCATGACCAAATTGCCACTTCTTCCACAGAAGTACCATTTTACTTTTATTTTAATTTCAAAATACCTTTGGAAAAGATACCAAAATAGCTACAGAAAGATTTTATATGCTTCAAACCTCCAAGTTTTAAGATAAACTGGAGGGGCTTTTTTGTGTTGTTTTGCTTTGAAGCAAAATACTTTAACTGCTTTCTGTATTTAAAGAAAAATCATTTTAGCCCCTCTAGAAAGTGTTTGAAAACAATTTTACCATTTCAGTTTTTTGTCAGGAAAATAGATTTCTGGCTAACTTGAATATTAGCGCTCATCATAAAACTGTTGAAAAAGGATATTTGTATCCAAGTTAAGCCTTTCTCTTCAAACTTGTGATTTAATATGGAATTTTTACCAAAAGGAGGGGGGAGAAATCCGAAGAAAGCATTTCTGTAATGTCCTTCCATTTTTTGGTTTTACAGTTACCATATTTGTTATTTCAAAAGAATGTTGGATGTTACATAAAGCCCAAACATGAACATAGAGACGAAATGCTTCAGATTGTCTAAAGAAAAGCTTTCAGAGTTTTGAAAATTTAGTTTCATTGGAAAATCCCCATTTTAGCTCTTCAGGGCCAATTTGTGATTTCAAAAATGTTGATTCCTTACCATTTTATTAAGAAAACGTTGATTCTTCCAACACTTCAGTTCAAGCATAACTTTACTACAGTTATATTTGAATGACAGTATTCACAAGGGTAAACTCATGCACACATACTAGTGTTGACAGGATCAGAGCTTCTGGTAACTTGCTGACACTCAGTACAACCTACAATGCTGCACAATGCTCGCTTTATGTACACCAGACTTTGACCTTATTCATCAAAATACCCTTCCGACTTTGCTTCAAGGGCTTTTATGTTCTCTGAAAACAATAAAAATTCCCTTTTATGACATTACAACTTTAATTTCAAAGTGTGATGAGTGAATGTGGTGTTGTTCTCCTTATTAAGGCACGACGAGCTTGTATGCCGCGGCTCAAATTATTATTACTTGGGGTTTACATAACCCTGATACAACAACAAGCAGATTGGGGTCCAAAGTGCAAACCCAGGGCACACGCAATCTAAAACCCCACCTTCCAAAATGGACGATGACTTTGACCTCTGCAGCCATAACCCACGGGGAGCGATTCTTACACTACAATGACTTCTCTGCGCAGCAAGACAACCGGCTCTGCGGCACGAAGGACTCTTCCACCAGTCCTCGGATCCTGGAGTCACGGGAACACAAACATCTCCCTTTCTCACCTTTTAAAACATTATTTTCTAGAACTCATGGATGCGATGAAGCCTTTGAAATACAACAGTCTGGTGGTGCAAAGGTAATTGATACCAAAGAGTCTTTTGGGACAAGGTGGTGATACTGATCCCTAAATTCGCAGTCACCAGGGAAGAGTAAAAAAGAGCCAGGGGCTCTGTTAAACCCAATCTTGGCTTCTTTAATTTTAACATAGATTTACTCACAGAGGCTATTTATTTTTTTGCCTGAAAAAGATGTTAATAAAAATCTTTTTTAAAAAGAGCAGATTGCCATCATGAAAAAACACACATGTATAAAGCTACACAGATGCTCTAGCTCAAATTTTAAATGTGCTAACCTCCTCTGCACGCATTCGAACAACGCCGATTCAGTCCCAGGGCCGAAGCTGTGTTAGTAATGCCTTACTGGCATTGCTCTCCAGCCTACCTTCCTCACAACTGGCAAAAAGGATGCTTCCGCTGGGATAATTTATACCAGTTTCCCTAAGGAAATCCACTGTAACAGCAAAAGTGCTGTTTTGCCAGGATAAGCTATAACATTTACACAGCATTTGCCAATGTATATATCTATATTTAAAGATTTTTTTTTAAAAGCCATGCCTCTCTGCAATGCTGTTCCGCTGACAATGATCCTTTGCACAGATTCAGCTTGGGGTGCCAAGCAGAGATACAAAAGACATTATTATACAAGACTGGAGACTGGCTCCAAGCTCTGTACAAGTAATTGAAAATAGGAAATGCTGGGGGGAGGGGAATCAAACTCAAAGCATGTACACAATCCAGGAAAAAATTGCAAATGTTGCAAACCACTTCTTTGAACAATGAAAGTAACTCAGTCCTGAACTAGGTCTTCGGCTGCTGTGACTGGCGTAGCTCCACCAAGTTCAACCATGGCATATCGGTGTGAAAACAGCCCTGAAAATTTCCCATTTTGGGGGGTTTGTTGTGAAATTTAGATGAAGGCTACCTGTCATCTCTGGGCACTCCTGCAGTGCGTTCAACTGCTATGAAAAAAAAGGAGATTCGAGGCTCCTGGGACATTAAATATGATGAAACGGAACCAAAGACAGATATGTGACCCCAAAGAGGGCATCTCTTTCTATGTGAGGATGACCTTTAGATCAGTGTGAATAAAGAAAAAAAGAACAAGAGAAAGGATAAGGGGGAAAGGTGGGAGAAAACAGTCAAGATGAAGGGGACAGAAGATGGACAAGTTCACAGGGAGGGAAGGAGGAGACGAGAACAAAAACAAAGGTGAAAAAATAAAGGCAGATTAAGAAATCGGAATCAGAGGTGGAGGAGAGGGAAGGGGAGGGATGGGCAGTGATAAAGGGAATAGGGTTAAAATGAGCAAACAGCAAAGGCATAAAGAGGAGGATTCGGGTTAAAGGAGCAATTGCCCTCTGGCAAACATACTGCAGTGTAAATGGAAACACGTATGTCAACAAGGAGCATCCTGAGGTGGGCTGGAGAGGAAATAGCTTATGTGATGGGAGCTTCTGCTGGGAACCACCACAGCCTTCTCCCTCCACTCCCCCACCACCCTTAGCCACCCCTTTCTGCAGATGCTGATTCCCTCATGTAAAGCGAAGCACTGTCAGAGGGGTTCCCTGAACCCAGCTGTGACTGCACCTCTACCTAGCACCACCGCTGGTGGGGGTAAACTCGTAGCTATTCATAGCTACAGCTGCTACCTGACTTCACTCAGCTCAAAGCGAGCTGCATCTCAGCTCCTCAAGACATAAATACACATGACATTTTCTCAGGTAGCTTCACACAATCTTGAACTTGAAAAAGAGCTTCAGAAATAGCTGATAAGTACACATGAAGGTCTCTAGAGCTCTTGAAGCTGAGTCCAGCACCTGAGCTTGAGCACACCAGGAGCCCTGGCCAGTGCTTAAGACCAGAATCCTTCATTTCACTGCCTGAATTGCATCAGTAAGGACCTAAGTCTCTCATAAGCATCTTTTCCTGGAAACTAAACTCACATTCTTCCATTTCCAACCAACTTTTTACATGATTCAACCATCTAGTTGCACCTTCAGACATTTTCCAGAACGTTTCTAGTGCTTTTGATCTTTCTTTTTCTTTTGGAGAGAGCTTAGGGAGGCTGGCAGCAAGATGACAATAAGAACTGTGATCTTCTTCCATAGACAAGGGAAAAATTCCCTGATAAAGGAAAGGGATCCAGGAGAGAACTATGTGCAGAGACTACCATCACCGCTGCCCGAGCCTTTGTAGTTTCTTGGGGGTTTGTGTGCTTTTTGGACACTTCTAGTTGGGATGGTATGCATTCAGGAACTCCTATTCCGTACATGTTGCCTGTTACACCAAAATCTCCACATGCACTATGCATGCGTAGCGGGGCTATGATTTCTCACAGCACAGGACCTTAGCTGTCCAGAGTTTCCAAGGGGCTCAAAACATGCCAAGAGAAGCATCCTGGGTAAAGAAAATCTTTTTTCTTTGCTAAGAATTTAGCCTCTTTGGCTAATGGGATTTGTGTTCAGTGGTTTCTGTGGCCAGCAGCACAGAGGAAAGTCAAATGACCTAGTATTAGTGCTCAGATACATTTTTCATGCCCAGCAGCATATAGCATTAAGTCCAGAACATCACTTAACCAAAAGTGTGTCTCGTCACTGCTCACCTTAGTGATAACTTCTCACAGTGCAGCTACTTCTGCTTCTGTCTGACAACAGCCCATGTCAATGGAGATGCTTTTATCCTGGTATAAGCATAGCCATAAGCAGGATCTTACACCACCTTAAAGACCTAGTAGGGCTGCAGAGATAAGTAATGGTATAGTCAAGCTCTTAGACTACTACAAAGTTAATCTGTGGGCCATCAAGGTACTGACAACAGATCTATTAGCTGTTAAGCATGTTACCATGGAGGAGCTGACCCATGGTAACTTCCACAGTGCCAAACTCCTCACAAGGACGTGTTTAATACACAACACATCACGTGTTGTAGGAGGCTGTTCCCAGCAGCCATTCATCTTTCTTCACTTCTGCTGTTGTGACTTCTCTTTGAAGTGTTCAGAAACACTTTTTGGATATTCTCCATGACTTTGTTAAGTACAGATCACTACACGTGTGACCAGGATCATTAATGCTTCTATACAAAGAACCTTTTGTCTATTAAAAAAATAAATCATATAAATGTGCAGAATCCAACTCTTTGCTTTAAGTCATGCTTGAAGATGACACAGAGATGAAGGGCTTCCTATAGGTATAGACTCAGAAGATAGATGAAAGTTCAATCACAGACACCGAATCTTTTTGACATTTAAACATTTCTACTCCAGAACACATGACAAGCCTTCAAACAACCATGTTGTTTTATTTTTACAAGGACACCAATTAGCCTGTGTTGTTTAGATTGGTAATACTTGCAACGTATAAACTTTCTTAGCACATGGCAAGTGAAAACAAATAACCTCCATCAGATACACATTTTCTAAGTCAAAAGGGCAAAGGAAAAATTAAGTGGCATTTCTGTAAAACTGCTTCTAGACTTCCTTCCCAGAATCTGGACAAACATTCAAAGGTAGAAGAAGAAATGGACATACTGACCCAAAAATAATTTTCCAGTGGGTACTTTCTCCCAGTGAGTAGTGTTGTTGTAGCTATGATGGTCTGAAAATAGAGGATCGAGGTTTCTAGACAATAATCTTTTCCTGGATCAGCTGATACAGCTAAAGAAAACAAACTTTGGGCACACAGAGTTTTCTAAGTTCAGTTCACATGAAGGGCCCCTTTCTTTGCAAAGCCTTGATGCCAACTCTTGTACCTCCTCGATCACTGATGTTTTCCAACAGTTTTCCCTGGTTTTTCTCTATGCTATCAGCTGTAGAAGCACTGCTGAAAGGATGGTCTAGATGTTCAGGAGACCTGGGTCCAATTCCCTTTTGTCACAAGCTGCTTTTAAGGCTTTGGGGAAGCTACGTGACATCTCAACACCCTTTCTCCATCACCTCTAAAGCAGGCTCAGTACCCTCTTACCCCAGCCAGGTAAGGGGAAGCAGGGAGGTGAGGGTGCAAGGTGCAACTTTACAGAGAGGGCTGAAAGCAGATAAACCAATCTGCAGCGATACAAGCAGCACCACTGGAGACGAGACTCCTCTCATGTGTACTGAGAGCTCTAAAATGGTGCACCTGGGCTATGCTAGTCGTCCAGACCACAGCGTGAGTTGTCTCAGCTACCTGCTGTACTCTTCTGCTCAGGTTGCAGATGCCTCACCAGGCTGCTGAGGGAGCCAGAGGAGAGGAACAGAAAAGATGCCTTGAGGTAGAGTAAATTGCAATCCCTCTGGTTTTATGTGATTTTTATCTCACCCCTGAAGTTTCACCCTACTGCTCTGGAACTCATTGATTAACTTGAATGCATTGCTACACCAGTATGCAAGCATGCACCTCCTTCCTACACCACAATATAACCACAGAAATCATTTCCTTTTCAATCAGAGAGAATAATCTATTTCTTTAGGAAAAGTCCAGCATTACTGGATTCTAAGGCAATAGATAACATCAGAAATTCCTATGAAAGAGGAGCTAGAGAGCTGGGCAGCCACAGAATAACCAAGGAGTCTAATAGTCACAAGCAATCTATGCAGATAATTTTTAAATAGCCCATTTTCTGAGCACAGAATATTGGTCCGGCTTTAAAAAAATGTAAATGTGAAACGGTTCTGTAGCACAACAAAGACAGATGCAGAGAGCTGTTTGTTCACTGTTCTTAATCCAAACAAACAGTTGCATGCTCTTACCTACAACATCAGCCTCTCATCTTAAGACTCTAGCCAAGAAAAATATTTTCCTAGCTAGTTTGTTATGAAAATGTTTGAATAAAAGAAACAACATCAATAACTTATGTAAAAACTTCAGCCTCTAATCAGCTGAGCTTTAATAAGGTTTGAGATAACAGCACACGCATTTTGCCAAGAGTATAAAATAATCATAAAATATGATAATTGATGTGTTGTTCTGGTTTATTGCGTATCACAGACTAGATAGTTGATTACATGGAAGAAAACATTTTGGATCTTGTGTTAACATATTGTAATAATTAATAGCCATTATTTAGATTTGGGGAATTTCAGTGAGGCTTTTTGTTTGTTAGGTTTTTTTATTGGTTTGGTTTGGGGGGGATTTTACTATTTTAACAGCCTGTACAAATTTGGCCAAAGACTCAAATCTCTCTGAAATCAAATGAAACTATTTATGGCACAAAGATGTGGCCTATAATGTTTCGAAAGAAGTGGAGATGGCAGAGCTTAATTCCTGTGCACATTAAACACTCAAAATAGAGAGTAAGAAAAAAAAAAGCCCCAAACTGCAAATAAATCCTTGACAATAAGTTACACCAAGTTGTTTCCTTTTTGGAAGGTAGTGAGCTGCAAATAATTGCTAATAAAAGGTTCGCTGTGTTTGGTGAATACAAATCTTTATTTAGTGGCTGCAGAGCAAGTCTTTTTCTTGCTCTCTTGACAGTTTAACTACACGCCAACAATATTTGCTTAAAGTCTTTGGCTCCATTAATCTGAAACCCTGCTACACAGATTGCCAAAGCTGATGACAAACCCCAGTTAGCATGGATCATCTACTTGCCCATGACAGTATTTTTCCCATGACATTAAAAGGATGGTTTTTTTCCCCGAAGAGGGCACAAGTCTACAGATTCTCAAGAAGGTTTGAAAGGATAAGTCTACGGCTTAAGGTGACTGATAGAGATAGCTGGGGACTACACGGAAACAAGGAGGAGGAAGAATACACTTGCACTCTAATTGGCTTTTTTGTTTGCTCACAGTTGCTTCTAATATGGACAGATCTCCATAAGAAAACACAAAATTAGCACCTGTTAGGACAACTTAACCTTCAGGGAGAAAAGCAAACATCCTTGGGTTGTCAAGATTTTGAAACAAAGGTCACAAAGGAGGTGGGTTTTTTTTCTGATTGTTTTAACCCCTTTTTGCAACATGCCGCAGCTCATTAACGAAGGTCCATCTCTGATTGTTAGCGACCCTCGTCTGAAATACGGTACATGAAGCAGCGCCATAAGACGTAATACTAATTAATATTATCTTCATACCCCGAGCATCAGATGGGGAAAGTGCGTGTGTGTTAAACCTATTATAAAGGGAAACTGAGACACGATAAGAGAAACCATCACTTATCCTCTGCCCCCTCATGACTGGCAAAGTCAAGAAGAGGCATTCACCAGTTGTCCCCATAACGAGTCCTACAACTTCGTAGAGAAGAGCTTGAAAGCACCACTGCTTTGGCTATTTTTAGTCACTCTCACTAACATGGCTGATAGGGGCAAATGGGACTGGGTCATTGAGGTTTTGACAGCCCAAGTTACAATATGAGAACAAGAAATTGAAAGAGATGCCTTAGCCTTGTCATTCAAAGTAACCTTGCCATTTAAAGCCTTGTCTAATCCATGCGAGCTCCACTGTAGAGGAGCTTGCTTTCCAAGTCCCCACATCTTCAGCTGTCAGTCTGGTCTGGGAGGTCCCATTTATTATGGACAGACACTCTTACATTCAGTTTGGATTTACATGTGATCATAATAGCTCCAGTTGTTCCTGAGCCAACACCAGCCTTTCCCTGAACTCTGACACACAGGTTCCCATGGTATTTATTACATGGCCACGTTCTCCTCACAAGCCATGTTGGGAAGCAAGATGCAGGAATTAGCAATGCCCTTCCTCCAGGCCAGGCCAGCCGTGGCAGCACCACCCGGAAAACAACAGCTCTTCTCTCCCCACCTCAGAGTTAAACTTCATAAGAAGGTGTAACAATGCTTTGTGCCCACTCACTCTGCTGAGTAACGCAGAGTCCAGCTGCCTCTCCAGACAGGAATAGCATCCAGCAATGACTTCTCAATTTCTTCTTACTTGAGAAAAAAAACACTTCTCGGAGCCAGAAAATTTAAAGCAAACCCAGCAATTAAAAATCAGTTCTGTGTCCTTTTTCCTGACTCATCAGCAGGTGTTTTGGCCAAAACCACAGCTGTCTCAACAGAGTAACTGTGTCACCCATCCCAGAAGTCTGCTCCCACAGACAGATGACAAAACACTGAATTTGGAGGGAAATACAAGAGATCTAATGGAAAAGAAATCGAAGAGAAAATGGAAAAGAAAACAGAAGTACTTCCAAGTAGTATTCAGCCATGGGTCTGGACAATGCAAGTGGGGTATGTATTATGTATACCTGGCTAACAATAGCATCACCTCCGTCACCCTGCCCGTGGCTCGTTCTTGATAGATAATGACTCGATTAAGCTAAGGACTTCAGTGAAACTATTCATACGTGAAAGCATAAAGCCTGCACAGAACTCTGCAGGACGGTGACCCCAGCGAGTAAATTGAACCAAAGTGATTGTAAATGAGCTAACATCTTTCACTTAGCGCTGCCTCCCTGTTACTCTCCAATGGAGGCACCAACCTTTCTCTTGCTGGAATCTTCTACGTCTCTGTCAAAACCACAAGCATCTCCCAATTTTTCTACACTTTAACCCCGGAGGGGTTCACACTATAGCTAACAGCATCCGAGAGGCCCATAATGAAAACGGAGTGAGTCTTTGTTCAGATTGCAGATTAAAGGGAACAATCCATGGTACAAACATAAAATAGCTTTCCCGAGTTTTCTTTCCTCCCCCCTTTTTGAATAATCAGTATCTGCATGCGAAGGTTCAATGTCACCAAACATGAGGCTTATGTACAAAAGCACAAGATCCTTGACTAAAGCATAGCATACTTAACAGCTCAAAAGCAATTGTTGTAAAACTTGATGGAATTGTGCCTGGCAATCGTATTTTATTGTCGTTTGTACAGGGAAGGTTCAGCATTTTCTGGGCTTTTTTTTTTGGCCTTTTTTTTATTTTTACCTTGGGGAAGTGATGGATGCTTGCATGAAGAAACTTGAGCTCAGGAGTTCACGGCCATATTTACTGTTTTCTCCAGAATGTACATATTTTACACAAAATACAACCCCAGTGTTCAGAAAATAAACACTTCCCATTTATTCAGGTAAGAATGTAGCCCAAGGTCATTTAAAAGCTTGTCACTGAAGTTTGCACTGACTGTGGTGCAATAAATAAAGGTCCAGTTTGACACAGCATTGAATATTTTTGGTTTTGTGCTCTGTACCAGCCTGAACTCAAAATCTTTACAAGAAAAAAGGTAGGAAGCAAAAAAAAAAAAAAAAAAGAGTGCTTAAAGCCAGAATTCCCCTGGGATGCAAGAAACCCAGAATCTGCTCCTTCCACAGCAAGGATTTAAATTTTCGATCCTTTTCATCCAAGAAAAGGTCTTTAACCACCTCACTGTCCCTCCTGCTGCCTCTCCAATGCAGATGCAGAACTTTCTTGCCAGCTGGGTGAATTAAACACTTATCTCATCTTCACTTTCTTTCCAAGGATGCTTTGGAAGGGGAAGACTAAAGACACACCATTCTTAAAAACCCTCATACAGCAGCACTAGGAGAAGGGCTGTTTCCCTCTGGTAAATAATTTGGGAAAGGAAGGGAAAGCAGGACCCTGGCAGGGTTTGCTGCTCCCGTCTTACATCACCAGCACGCACCGGGCACAGGCATGATGGGCAAGGCAGAGCAGCAGTTTCACTGCCATTAACAAGCCTGACATTCACCGAGATGCCCTTCGGCCCTCTGTCAGCATACCACCAGCTGAGAAGATGTGATCTTGGCTGCCACGTCCATACGGGCACAGCTTTTACAGCAGGGAGGACATTCCTACCCTACCGGTACCGAGTAGGGTCAGTGCCTGGTAAAGTATAACACGCCCAGGCACCTGCTTGGGTAATGTGCTCCTCCAGCAGCAACAGCCAGCAAGGAAACATCTCCACAGCCTGGGACACCTGCGTGGCCCTGCCTGAGGCATAAACAAGGGTGTAGGGGCAGGTGGCTGAAGCTCTGCAGATCAATGGGAAAAGGAGTCCCCAGGAAAGCAGAGCTTTGCTTTCCAGATGGGGTCGAGCACATCTGGGGAGGCAGCACATCTCAGCAGAGGGGCTTTTCCTCCGAGCCGGAGTGCTGCGGAAGCGACACCCTGGAAAGCATGCTGCACACAGCTTCTTGGTCTCTGCTGAATCTGCTCAGAAGCGTATGGCACATCCACAAATGGCAGTTTTAAATAGAACAGTTGTGGGGTTTTTTAACACTGGGATCCTTATCTGGACACCAGCTGTTTATGTACACGAGGCTTTAAAATAACGTTTCTGGAGTTAGGAGCTGGAATGCAGTATGTGTTTTCTTGCCTTAGAAGGAAGAACATATACATAGAGGTGACCAGCTAAAGCGGACAAAAAGACCTAAATAAAATGAAACACAGGACTAGAAAGCATTTCTATCTGCCAAGCAATGACTGCAAGCTGGGACTGCCACATCTCTGGGTTGTACTTTATATGGTCCTTCTTTTTCCTCCCCAGAAATGGTAATGTGGGCCCAATATCACAACATCAGAAATCTCCTATCGTCCCTCAGCCTGAAGAGATAAGTGAATTTATTTCCTCTCCAGTGCATACGCACTAATCAATATGATCTATGTGCATATGTTCTGTGTACCATAAATCCTGCATAGCCAGTACCTGTCAGACATATTATACATATGGGTATTTCCATACAGGATTTTCTGCATGGAAGGAAACCTTAGTAATCGCTAAGTCACAGCCACACAGCTGGAAGGGATCTCAAGACATCCAGTCATCTCTACAGCAGTGTCCCTGTCTTCTCCCCCTTCTCACCCGCAAAGCTCTCTCATGGTCAGATAAAAAAAAAAAAACAACCCAACCAAAAACACACACCAAAATTCTTTCAGCTTTTACAATGAGGAGATAAAATAGGAACACTGAGAGACTCATCCTGAATTTCTAAGGGTGTCCATGGGAACAGTGATTCCTAGTATCTAGTCCTTGCTCAGATCACTGTCATCTCCTTGCACCTCCACAGCCTCTCCAAGTGGCAAAAAACTCACCAGTCTGGGAAGGGTCCAACCGCAACATACAGAGTGAGCATGTGCATATAGACACACATACACACACACGTGTGTGTATATGTATATATATAAATCCCCAAGACTTTGGGGGGAAGGAGGAAGAGGGAAATCCCTCCTTTCATCTGGACCTAAATGGGAAGACCTGGTTTGCACTGGAAGCAAGATTTCAGAAACGTAAGGAATGAATGGTCTGCTTTGTCTCCGCAGCTTTGATATATCAGTTCCTTCAGTGACAGACTTGTTAATCTTTCCAATGTTGCTCTTTCAAAAAAGACAAACACAGTGGATAAATGCGAAGGGCCAACCACATCCCCTCCCATAGGAAGTCTCGCCACATGGGCAATTCTTCCAAGTAAAGAAAACAGCCCACTTTATTTACAGGGTAAATCATTTTGACTTATCTTGCAGGGGTTCGCTCATAGCAAACTGACAGTTTCCCCCTGTTGCACAGTAAATGGCTGACGGGGAAAATGTTTTCCTTCCCACCATGTAGAAACAACCAGCCAGAAAGGAGGAGGGGTCGGGGACTTCATTTTTCTAATACTCCATTAATGTTTCTCCTAGCTGACAGTCACTGCAAAGGCCTGAACTCACCACTCCAGGCACCTCGAGTAAGAAACTTGAATCTCTACAGGGATTTTTAGTTAAGTACATTGACTCAAGTTAGAACTTTTGGTCTTAAAGGGTAAGGTAACCGTTAAAACCATTTCCAAGTAAGCGCCATTACTCTAGGAAAGTAAAAAAAACACAAACCCTAAAGTTTCTGCTTTTTTTTTTTCCTTTCTGTTTAATTCCTTGCCCTCAAACAAAAAAAAAATTGATATAGCTGTCATCTAAAATGACAGGCCAGCAGGAGTAGGAAATTTTTAAAGGCATAATATTCCCAGATTCCTTGATTACTTTTTTTTTTTGCATACACTTTTTTCCATCATGACCCACTGATCCATCTGTTGGGGTTTGGGATTTTTTTAACATACAGCCTAAATACAAAATAAAATCTGGGTACAATGCAAATTGCTATTCTTCTTGCAAAGGAAACATTGCAGCTCAGAGATGTAATTAGGTCTAATCTTTCTTCTATCAAAGTCAGTGAGATCTTAGACATCACCTTCAAAAAGTCAGCCCACTTCGCCAGCCCTTCAAGCATGTTTTCCTTGTGTCTCCTCGTAAAGTAAAACACAAACGTTAAAAGGATTGAAAACGTGCGGGGAGGCTTGGATTTCTGAGCATGCCACATCTCTGCACAGCACCCAGCACGGTCTGAATTGCACTGCCAGGTGAGCAATGGGAGCCATGGTAGTGGCTGCATGGATGCAGGTAGTATATTTGCTGAAGGTGTTGCTCACCAAAAGCAAGGAAGATAGGATGAGTTCGGCAGCTCAGAGCTGTACTCTGATAAGTTTGCTTTGGGATCAAAAGAGCAGAGCATTTGTCCCTCCACACTTGCACCATTGCATCGGGATAAACCACTCCACACAGACTTTGTTAATGATCCAACTCAGCTAAATTGGGATGAACTGCAAGTGCAAAAGTCAATCTTGCTGATTTTGACAGTGATTGCAAGAGGATGCAAGTATGTGCTTAAGTGTTCTCCACAATAGCAAGCTAAATAAACTCTAAGATGCCAGTCGTCACACAAACAACATGGAGAAATCCACCAAGACTTTCAGATGCCCTACACAGACACACACAGAGCACAAATGGCATTTTGCAATCTTAATACAGCACGTTAAGAAGTATGCATGTTCCACATCCTCAGTAACATCTTATTTGGGAGAGACATCAATCAAGGCTAGACCTCAGGCAAAATTCATGTAATTGCAATGATTTATACCTTTTGACACTCTGGTCTGCTGACACTGGAAAGACAATGTGCATCTGAGTTTGCTGCAAATATCCACTAACACGTTTTTCTGGTTTTTGTGGGTTAGAAATATGAAAACACATGTTCTGATTTATAAACTGCAGGTCAAACATGCAGGTGTTAATGGCTTTTTCCCTGAGATTTTCAACTCCAGCCAGACCTGTGTATGAACGACCAATTAAAAAAATAGAAAATAGCACAGCATAATGGTGTTCCCATCATCTCATAGTAACAAAATAGCACAGCAAAATTAGAAACACAGACCTTTCCACCAGGACTCAACCTCCAGGTAAGAAAACAACTCAGGATCCTGCTCAAATCCAGCAAATGCTTCTGCTTTGACCTTAAATGGCATGATTTACAGTAATAATAAATATTTTAAAGACCTTTCCAATTTAAATGGCTGAAAGTTGAAAGTTTTCACTGGTACAGTTAGTCAAATGATTAAAAGTAACTATAACCCTGCTGGTACTAATGAAGGCTGCACAAAAGTTCAGATTGCCTAATAGGTACATTTTTTCCTTGGGTTTTTTTTTTTTTCCTTAGTTGTTCTGATATTCCCTTTGGGTCCCATCTGCACAGGTAAATTTACAATGTTGAGGATTATCCTGAACCATGGGCTCCATCTACACTGGGCTAAAAGCCCAGGTAGGTAAATACAGGCGTATCATAAGATCTGGTGCAATTTGGTTGTTCCCATGCCTGGTCATGAGCATCTTTGCTACCCAAGGACTGTGTAGATTAGGGCCTCATCACTGCTTACCCTACCAGTCTGCATGCAAAAGGGGCATTACATGAGAAATCAATCCAGGGCCAGGACTCATCCTCTGATTTTCATCTGTGGTCCCATGAAACACAGCAACAGCCACTGTAGGTGTTTTCTAAGATAGGACCAGAGAGAAGCTGTGCCCAAGGGCAGCTCAAGCTCCCCATTCATAGGTGAAGCTGGTTTTAGAGGACTGAATTGCTCTGTAGAGGGTTTTTCATTGCTGTCTAGAGAGGAAACCCAAGCTCTTCCAACCAAGATGCCACAGCGAAACACCTACATGGGGAAAATTCAAGATTTTAGGCCCAGGTACGTGTAACAGGATGCGACACAAGAACACCTTTGCCTGCAAGTTCATGACTTCCAATCTTCTGCATGTAACTCATGCACACTCTGCATCGGAAGCTCTGCTGTCTCTGAGGTTGCAGGTCAATCTGCAGCTGCTTCAGGTCAACATGGTCCCACTTGGGGCCCACAACACTAGAAGATACAACATATGCAAAGGTGCAAAAGAACTGCAGAAGCATGGATATGTTTTTGCTGGAAGAGGTACCTGGAGATTGCCCAGCCCAACTTCCTACTCATAGCAGGATGATTGCCAACACCAGAGCAGCTCAGCCACAGACTGAGTCTTGAAAGCCTCTGAGGGTGGTGATCCCCCAGCCTTCCTGAGTACCTGCTCCAGGACTGCACCACCCCACAAGTGAAACATCTTGTCTTAACATACAAAATTGGTAAGAAAAGACCAATACATCCAGATGTACAAAGTACAATGGGGAAAGCCAAAATAAAAATGAAAGTTTGAAGAGTAACCTAATTTTTCATTGCGGTAGGTGGCTCACATCACAGGCACACACTATTTGATATTTATTGGCTTTTTTTTTTTAAGACTGGTTAGTCCCTTGGTTTACACAGGCTGAGAAACACTGCCCAAAACGGCCCAAAAAAAATTCCATATGCATTTTCTTCCTATTTTAAAGAGTGGTTTCCCATCAGGTAAAATAACTTATAATTAAGCCCAAGATTTGTGTAGATGGCAAGTCAGTATTGCCTTGAGACCAGAGAATTGTTGAAAATTACTGTTTAATGGGGGTTCAAAGTGCTTTCGCATCATTATATCAATATATAAATCAGCTACACATTTTTTTAAAAAAGTTAACTGGTCACATAATTCCCAGCAAGTCTAGCTTCTAGCAGCAGTGTCACGAAGAAAACACCATCATTTTCAATCCCAGTAAAAACATGGTATATGTGGTAGAAACGACAACCAAAGAAAGCTAGAGAACATCCTTTAAAAACATTCCAAACATCTTTCTTTTTCATGCCATGAGAGATGACTTTTTCTATTTCTTGTGAGGAACTCTGCTGTTTTGCTTATAATTCATCAGGGACTAGTGACCTCATGAAGAAAAACAACCCGGACAGAATTAGCCTTTTTTTATATATTAATAGTTTTACCTCCAACAGTAACAGATACAATTTTGAGTCAAAAATCATAATTTGTGAGTGTTTGGATAGCAGTGCTCCTGCAAAGTTGTGGTAGCAGGAATTGCTGGGGAAGGCTTAACTGTGGTTGCCGATCACTACGTTTATTAATGATTGGATCTGAAGATTAAGCATGTTCTCCAAAAGCGATGAAAGCCAGGAAGATTGTTTGCATTCCCTGGATTTTATATCAAACCTTAAACATAGAGTCATAGCACAGTGTGGGGGGGCACTGACAGGGAATGCACGACAGCGAAACTCTTCTAACATAAGCTCCTTCAACAATATCAGGTAATGGAACAGTGCTGGAGGCTTTGGAGAGGACTGGGTGTCCAAAAGCCCCCCTCCCCACCTCTGTCATCCCCCCAGTCAGGGTCAGTTTAGCAGGTGTCTGATCCTTGTCCTCAGCCTTCCCAGTGAGAGGTCTGGTCCCTCTGCCTCCCTCCCTCCCCAAAGCACCCCTCATGAGGCTGCGAGAGGGAGCCTCCACTCCCAGGGCCAGCAAGGTGGTGAAAAACGATACGAACTGAATGGCAAAATCAATATTTGGTCAGGCCAAGCGGGGACTATCGATTCTTTTCTCATGATATCCGTGTCTCCTGCACTTCCTGCTTCTCCAGGGCACTGGAAACCCAAGTCCCTCCTAGACCAAGGGTGGCCAGGCTTTGACTCTGCAACATCTGTACCTCACAAGAAGTTCACGTGTGGTCTCCCGGGCTGATGCTCATCCACTTGAATGACAGCAGGGATGTGCTGGCACAAGGGCTACTGGGTAAGCCGAGAGGAAATGGGACAGCAGGAGATGCTGAGGGCAACGTCATTGGGTCAACGCAGGGGAGCACCACATGGAGGTGCTGCCAGCTTCTGCCTCTGCCCTCTTCCTTGCAGCCTCGTAGCTACATCAAGGTTTTAGCCTCTAAATTTTCATTCAGTCCTCCATACCCGTTTTCTCTAGTCTTTATTTCTGTCTATCTCTTGTCTCGAAAGTCTCATGTCCTGGGCAGAGCGCCACAAAACATGACATTCATACTAGGGGATCCAGGAATGGTTCCCAATCCTGGCATCTAGGAGCAGAGTCTGGACATATCACAGCTCCATGTCTGGTGACCTACATCCTGGCTTCAACAGCCCACATCCTAGCTCTAGGTTTCCACAGGGGATGGGAACCAAAGGATGAACAGCAGCATTCATCCCAGATACATGCAAACACAGCCAAGACCAAAGGCTGTTCTACAAAGTTTAACACTTTCTTCCAGTTGCCTCACTACCGAGGGTTCTTCTCTTGGGCAACCATGGGCAGTACATCATGGTAGCCAGTGCTAGAGACAGCAGGCCAAGAGGGTAATAAAGCCACACCACTGTGTCACTAACCACAATCAGTTCAGCATCTCAAAACATGGTCATTCTTTTTCAGAAAAATTACTATTTTAAGACTTTTTCCTTTGAGAAAGTTAGGATCTCCCTAAAAGTTAACCTAGATGAAGAGAGATTTGCCAAACCACACACTGTGTTTCTTGGTGCCTCAGTTTGCCCAGGTGCAATAGTTTTGAACAACTCTGGAAAGCACCCAGGGATAAAAGGATGAGAAGAGCACAGGAAAGGCTTCCTCCTCTTTCATCAAAAGATTTTGCTCGTGGGTTTAAAAGCAATACCGCTCACAGCAGAAAGGCTGCTTTTAGCCAAGGCTTACACAGACCTGCCAGATGCCTTGAACTCCAGGACGGAGAGCGACCAGTGAAACTTTCAACTTCTTGCCTGGGCAAGAGGCCATTTTCTCTGGAGCAAGAATGAGATAGTGAAACAACTCTCTGTGCATACCTGCCCAACCCACGCTGAACAGCAGTGCAAACACATCCCAACAACTGCAACAACCAAACACCACAGCACAAGTCGTCTGCTACAGGGAGTATAAAGGAGGGATTCCCACATCATCGAGTTCACCCAGATTTTGATCCCACAAGAAAACTAAGCCTCCTCAGCCATCTGCACATCATGCATGCTGACTCCTGACCTGGCTTACACTGGGAACATGGAAAGCCCTTGAATCCCGCTCTTCCATGCAGTTTAGATGCAGGAGGAAACAGCCCAGCTGGAGCTGACTTTTGCCTCAAGAGATCTCCAAAAGCATCCTCAGGCTTTTCAGGCTCTTGGCCTCTCTCACTGCTCTGCCCTCAGCCAGAAGGGCCTGATGGAGGTAGAAGAAAGCCTGAACTCAACCCTGCTAATGCACAAGAGAAAGGCATGAGAAAGCAACGGGCACGGCCTTGGGCAAAATCGTGCACCAAGGCAAACGTGAGCCAGGCTGCAAGAGACATGCCTAGAAGAAGCACAACCATGATGCGACCAGGGGTAGGCACATTGCTGAGAGCACAAGGTGGCACTCAGATGCTGCGGTGCCAAGGACAACAGTGACACTGTGCACAGCTCTACATCCAAAAGCCTACACTCAAAAGAAAATCAGCAGGCACCTCTGCCATCACTGCTCACAGGAACACGAACAAACCATGGCTGTGAATGTCCTTTGCGAGTTGCATCTGGCAAAAATTTCTTCGCAAGGGTTTGGGAGAGTCTACAGAGAAAGCGCTCAGCCCTCAAAAAGACAAATATACAGCAGAGCTGGCTAGGTGGTGGCTGCCCTTGTTAAACTTCATGGAAAAACACAACTTGTGCAAACCGAATTCCCTCGCTAACCTCTTCCCCTTGTTGAAATATTAAACAAAAATAACTTCTCTTTTTATCTTTGAGCCAGCGGGACAAATTCATCATTAAAGGAACTTCACTGAAGTCAACAGGGATATAACCGAGATGAAGAAATGAATCTGACCTACTGCGTTTTGTGTCCTTATGTTCTAACTAATAACTAAATTGCACAGACTTTCAGTCAACAGAACCTGAAAACCTAGCCAAAGCAGCTTGCTTTCTTCCCACCAGTGTCGCTATCTCTACTTTCATATTGCTTTCTCTTTAAGCAACTTTGAAAAACAGGTATTTTCAGCCAATTTAGTCAAGTAATTATTTTTATGAATATATTGTCAAAATCTTAACGCTGAGTTTTCCTGGAATGCTTGCTCCTGAGGCATAAACTGAGAACTAAAATAGAAAATATTTCTTTCTTAAAAAAAAACCCACCACACACCAACAATACCAAAAACAACCACACTTTTTAAATTTTACCAATTCCTGAAAAAAAAAATGTTTTACAGGTGTTTTTAGGCGTGCATGTTTGTCAAAAAAAAAAATCCACCAAAGGATACCCAGTCTGATCCAGGGATCTCCGTGGAAAACACATGTAATGAAGCAAAACAAAGCTGCAGCGTGTGAGAAGAACCGAAACACGGTGTCTCGGTGCGCTGGTGGCTCTTCCCGCCAGCTCAACCCCTGGCAGGGGCACATGCCCCTTGCCAGGCAGAATATGAGGGATTCAGGGAAAGGAAGAGTCACCAGCAGAGGACCAGGAAGATGATGAAATATAGAAGCTACCGAAGCCGGCGTTAGGTGGAAGATGCATTTTGTGTCTCGTGTTATATTGCCTGCCAGTCGATGACGGCACAAGCCTGTATAAACACATCATGCATGCTCTGACAGGGAGCCGGGGTGAAGCAGGGTGTCAGGGTAAAACAGAGGATAATAAAATCACTTTAGATTTATTTCTCTAAATTGGAAACTTCATGCTTACACCTGACTAAATCATCAGCCTGAAACTTTAGCTCGACTCCCACAGAAAAAGTATGAAACCTTATCCCATCTTTGTTTAACAAAGGCCAATCAAGCTCGCCTAATGAATTCTGCAGATGTAGGCGACGGGACGTGTTTGGCCATTTTAATTCTATAGGGTTTCATCAAACCTGTCTCCGACATACTCATCTTACTCTTTAAGCGACCGAAGAGTTTCGGCACTCTCGAGGTCGGCCTGCCTCGCTGCAGCCCGCGGGTGGAACAGACGCGTGAGTGTGTTACCAGGCATTAGCCATGGTCTTCATAAATTCTGA
Organism: Tauraco erythrolophus; assembly: GCF_009769465.1. NCBI lineage: Eukaryota > Metazoa > Chordata > Aves > Musophagiformes > Musophagidae > Tauraco > Tauraco erythrolophus. The sequence goes on along the minus strand of NC_141474.1, from coordinate 26,235,699 downwards.
CAAATATGAAGAAAAACATTGCAGGTGGCCAGTGGCAGGGGCTGGAGGATGGTAGCACTCACTCCCATTCCTGCCCAGCTCAGCAGGACCAGGGCACCTCTGCCACTGTCCCACCGCCAATGATGGTCCCCGCTCACAAAGTGCAAAAGGACATTTTCTTAAAAAAAAAAAATAAGTCTAGCATAAGGAGCTGGTTAAAAAACAATAAATCAGTGGTGAAATGTGGATAACAACCTTCTCTGTAAAATCAACATGGATTGTGTTCCTGCAGAGAGCCGTCTGACAGGCTGGTTGAAGCCTGACTGCTCGCAGCCAGATATTTTTTCTCTTTTTTTTTTTAAAAAAAAAAAAAAAACAAGCTAGAGGAGTATCTTGGATCAGGGGGAGAAGAGGAGGTCTCTTCCTTTTCTACATGGTTCTGCTGCATTAGAAAATCAATAAGCAAGGTCCTGACCTCAACATAACTTCAGACATCACTCATGACTCCTTTGAATCTCTTCCCCCACAAAAACCCAATTTTCTTTTTAATCATGCACACCAGAGGGAGTGCTGGCAGGGAGAGGAGGTCTTGCCTCAAGATGTGAGCAAGACCCACTTGCACCCATCTTTCCTGACAGGTAGAAATCAAATTAGAAGAGGAATGAGCCCGGGAAGGGTGAGGGGAGCGGGGTTAGCTGAGGTAGACCGCAGCCCGGCAGGAAATGCAAAAAAAGAAGCCATATGGAGTGTGTAGGTGCTATGGATTAATATATGAGTTCCCACTATTTTTTATTATTTTTTCCAGAGGGGACAGCATCAAAAATAAATGCACTTTTTTTTTCTCTCTCTTCTTGTTTTGGCACTGGGCTATTATCTGTTAAACCCTTTTTTACTTAAAAAAAAAAAAAAACACACAACAAAACAAAACACCACAAACAAAAAAACCCAAACCACAGTTTGCCACACGTTTTTCCCTCCAGCCAACTCCTCAGGCTGGCTAAATTGGGTGATTAAAATATAGGAAGGCCTCCAGATTCCCCTCAGGACTGTTTTTAATATCTGTAAAACTGCCACTTTGTCTTGCCAAGGTAAACACCATCGCATGCAGTTCAAAGGTGAGCAAGCCTAAATGTTTCCCTTCGCCTGAAAGGAATCTGCCTTGGGACCCCGCGGGCCGTGCCGGAGGGGGACGTGGCTGAGCCCGGACCATGGCGTGGTGGCCAGAGAGGCATCTGTGTACACAACACTAACTTCTCCCACACAAATACTAAAAATTTCTCATTAAAAATTATTGCTGTGTCAACATGTGAGGCCGCTCAGCTCCCAATCTGGAAAAGACGTTCTGTTTTTTTCTTGCCTTCGCTGGGAAAGCGACGGCAACGGCAGTGAGGAGGGAGGGGGGAGAGGGATGGGACGTGAGACCGGAGTCATCTGCTGCTGACTTTGGATCTCTTCTTTCTCCCTTGTCACTCAAGTTGAGATTTCCAACTGTTCCACTTCATCTATTTTAGTTACGTGCTACCCAGATTTTTTCCCCTCTCCTCCTTTACTCCCTATCACGGAGCTTTATATTTCCCTCACATGGCTGGGCTGGCTGCGGCGCTTGGCGTTACTTTAAATGGAAATGCAATTTTAAGCCATCTCTTTTGTCGTAGCGGCTGCAGTGCCTTCAGAGCAACAGATTTGCTGTTATCTAGACCCATCTACACAGATGCGGCCGTAAATCTGAACTCGCTCTGCCCGTCCATGATCTCTTCCACGGGTGGCCAGGAATTCGCAGCAGAACAGCATAGGGACCAAATATTTGACCAGAGCCAGCAAGACAATTCACATCAAAGCCTCATCAATTCAAGCTCTTAATTCTGCCCTATGACACTGAGCATTTTGCTCCGACCTACCAAAATAAAAAGTTTGAAAATACACATTTTTATCAAGCAAGGTGAAGAAAGGGAAGTTACCCTATGGAATGTAAAAATGGGATGGGATGAGGTGGAGAGGGGAGGGCAGGGAGCCAGTTGTGTACTGGAAAACCAAGCAGCCGCCCCTGCTCAAAGCGTTCATCTCCAGGGAGGGCCAGCACATCCCAGCCCTCCGAGAAGCTCCCGATGCCCCGCTCTCCATCGCCACGCCGTGATGCATGCGGGTTTGTGCCGAGATGACATGAAATACAGCGACATGTAATTAACCTGATGTAGTGCTATATATCAATAAGTTAAAAAAACCAACAACTTGCTTTGAGGTCAGGCACCCACACACAACTCAAACAGTGGAGACCTAATCCGAATTTATTGGAGTTTGTAACAGCTGGACTTATGCCTCTAATGCCTTTTAAGTGCCTCTTTTAACAGTGAACTGAGCGTGTCTTTCATTAAGGTGGAGTTGAAAGTATTTTAAGTTCATAAGCATGAAAATAGCCATTTAGTTCTCTCAGAGATTAATTCTGCCTTCAGTTCACTCTCATCAAACTCCATTAATGTCTGGGATTTGGTCTTTAGTGTCCCATTTGCATAAGCTCTGTTTATTATAGGGCCTCTTGATAACGTGAAAGTATTAAAATATTTCTTTCCTGAAATATAGAGGCCTTAATCCTGGAATCCTCCCAATGTCCTTAATTTGCCATCAAATCCCACAACAGAAACAAATGCGCTTTCTAATCAGCAATCTTTTCTCCCTTATAGGCCCTGATCCAACAAGCTTTTAAGCAAACAATTTTCTTTAAGCAATGAGTAGTCGTACTGGAACCAATGGAACAGCTCGTGTGTTGTGATGGATTGGGGCCATAGAAAATTGCCTTAATGAAAATGTCAACGCTCCCAAGAGCTGGGGAAAACATATTTTTATTATAAACATGGAGAGGAACTGTTTTGAGCTGAACATTATGGGGAACAAGCTTTGAACCAATGCTTTTTCACAGTCAGACCCAAACAGAAACTGAACACTGCCAGGTTGGATGACAGTTTAAAAAGGCAGCCCAGAGCCAGATTGATGTTTGTATATAATGAAATTTAGTATTGATGGGATATGGACACTGTCCAGCCTCTACAGCTTGTTAAGGCAATGTACGGAAAACATGGAAAAGACAAAAAAAATTAAAGGATCACAAGGAAAATAAGTCTCAACACTAAAGGGAAACATTGTTTTGAGGAGCTGTTTTGCAGCAAACACTTTGAAGATAAGCTACAGGCAGATATAACATACAGAAGTGACGATGATGTCCGAGCACCACACAACAGCATCTATTACACTTGAGTTTAAGTCCGCAAAAAACATCCCTGGAAGCGTTCAAGGCCAGGTTGGATGAGGCTTTGGGCAACCTGGTGTAGTGGAGGGTTTCCCTGCCCATGGCAGGGGGGTTGGAACTAGATGATCTTTAAGGTCCGTTCCAACCCTAACCATTCTATGATTCTATGAAATCAACGCTCAGTCATTCACCGGACATGAGTTAACAACTGGAGATGGGTTCACAGAGCCTTCACAAAACTGTCAGTTTGTCCCTGTAATGATACATGCCTGCAGGCCCCAGGCAGCATGTGGTCAGAAAGGTTTTGGGCAGCATCTCCTTTCCCCCTGCCCGTAGATGATTGTGGGTAGCACCACTTCATAGCAAGGTACAAAGCGTTACAAGGACAGACACTACATGAGGGCACATGGGACTGCCAGATAAGAAGTGATAGACAGCAGCTAAACCCCAGAGACAGGCACAGAGTTAATCCCAGATTCCTGCTGCAGCGGAGAGGGAATCACCACTGTTCTTTTATGAATATCATATGTCTGTGTTTGCTAGATTGCCATTGTGTTGCCTGCTCTATGATCACCAGAACTCACTCCCACCAGGAGCTGACTGCACACAGGTCAGAGGGTTGATGACAGCCCCAGCTGGCCCCATTCACCAATACCTAATGGACAATACAGGTGTCCTTCATCCTCAAAGTTCACATTGTACCACAGCCAACTTGGCACAAGGTGGACAAGGCCAGGAGTCAACAAGGAACCTCATAGCAAATGAAAATGCAGGTCCTAAGAGCACAAGGGAGACAGGGAGGAGCATTTCTGGGAAAGAACGGGAGCCCTGGCTCAGAGACAGCAAGAATCTGTATAAACCTACCATAAATGGCTTAAACTAGCCCACATTTTCTGCTCTTTTGGAGCATGTCACTCAAAAACTCTGAAAGGTGTCTTTGCACTGACACAGCTTCTAATGTTTTCCATGCAAACCAAACAGGACTCCAGGAAACAAAGTTATCCACTGTATCTTACACCACATCAAAAAGGGGTCACTGCTGGCAACAGATTTCAAAGGGACATTAACAGCAGAAGCCTTTACCAGGGCATTTGGAGACCAAGAAGCCTTCATAGTTGGGTTAAAAAAAAAAAAATGAACATGATAAATTCAACTCCAGACCCATCACTGACTCAAACAGAATAGAGCCTCTATCCCAACATATTGCTAAATTTCCAACACAAAAGGATGCGTTAGGGGAAGAAACCCTCTCCTCTCATTTTTCTCCAATTATCAGCAAACAGACCCAGCCACAGGCACGACACCAGGTTAGACACACTGCAGACTGACCCAGCACCATGCATGATGGGTTCACACACAGGAGGAGCATTCACATCAACAGCAGTCCTGCTAAAGAGGTTTCCAGCATGCAGTCTTTGAGCAGGTCACAGGGATAGGAAGCATCCCAGCAAACCCACAGCCTAGTCAACCAGCCTCCCACTCCCAGAGGGGGAACCACAGCCTGGAAGCAGAAATAGGAGTGGTACCAGCACCCCAGCAGGGAAACAGGGACAGGGATTCGAGGTGGTAAAGGAAAGGGTGAGGTAGAGGAGGAAGCTATGTCCCATCAGTGCCTATGCACTCAATGGCTTTGGATGTGGAAAGCTGCTGGACTTGGGGGGAGCCAGGCAAAGAGCCAGAGAGGAGCAGGCTCTTCAACAACCTCGTCTGCAGCAAAGCCACATCCTGACTGCAAATCTTGCAAATCAATTATGCCCACAGGTTGTTGGGTTGCAAAGGCCGAGGGAGGAGGGAGTTTGTTTGCTTTGCTTTTCTTAGTAAACCACAAGACCATTTCCTAGCACGTTATGCCGAGAATGACAGGCAGGGCCAGGGCTGCCGGGTGCCCGGGAAGAGGCTGCCAAGTCTCAAGGATCACCATTGCTAATTGGCTCCTCTGAAACGAGCGTGACAGAGAGCCACATTTTCTCACCCGCAGGTTTCGGGGTTATATTTAACTGGCCAAGGCAGAATTAAATGTCAGCCTGGCTGGAAGGGGAAAAAACAAAACAAAACAAACAACAACAAACAAAGTGAGAACTTGTCATTAAGCTGGGGGGTGGGGAGGGGGGCCTGTCAGTGCTAAGCAGGCTGCGGACAATGCCCACACACAGGGCTGGCAGGCACCGGCAGCCCCGATGGCAAGAAGGAACTGAGGGATTCATCCCTTTAAAAACACATAGGTTAGATCCAGGTCGTTTATTTTGATTTGTAAGCAACACGGGGGACTGGGAGAGGGGAGACAGATAGTGGGGACCTTCATCCTTTCCAATTTCTCTACTGGATATTCCCACCCCCTCAGTTTGATTGGAGCCACAGACTTCCACGTACAACACCACCAAAGGCAGAAACTTCCGGTAAAAAAGGGATGGGGTGTCGAAAAGGGACAGAAAACTCCTCAAACACATCTGGATCCACTGGAGAAAGTCCCATTCAGCTGGAGCACAGGTCTCTTTAGGGGTGATGAAAGAGGGTGAAGGAGGAAGGGGAAGGAGTGGATGCCTCCCCCGCACACAGCACCCACTCCAATACAGCTGGCAGGGCTTCAAATAGCCACACACAACAAACACAGTCCCTGGGGTCAGAAGGGTTGCTCCAGGCCTCCATTCTCCTGCTCCCTAAACCATGGGTTTGGGCTCCTTTGGGGCATGGTGTACCAGCCAGAGCAAAAACACTCACCCATCCTCGCAGCCTGCCTCTGTCTTCACACACACCCCCCCCCCCCAACTCCTGCCTGCTTCCCACCTGTGTTCAGGCATACAGAGGTAGAAACAACCCTTGCCACAACTCTCAACAGCACCCAGCCCCTTCCCCTTTTGGGTGGTGCCATCTCACAAGCTTCAGAGCAAGTATCAGGCTATTGGAGAACATAGTGGCCCCACTCAGATACAGCCCTCTGCCAAACAGAACGATGCAGGACACATGCAAAGACACAAGGGACATCCAGCCTGCTTTGGTTGCTCCTCACTTGCTTTGACTCAGAGATGAGAACTGTATTATCATGTCAACTCTACAAGCCACATAATATGGATCCTTCTCAGATCAGGTTTATGAAGGCAAGACAAGTGGGGGGGAGGCACAGACCCTCCCAGATCACACCATGCAACATCAGCTTGCTCCCACTCCAAAGGCAGCACAGCTGTGTGCCCTGCCCAGGGCCACAGGCTGGGAAAGGAAGACCAGGATCCCAGGGAGTAATGGGGGAGGTCTTAAACCATGGGAAGTTCACAGCTTCACATATGTTAGCCCGTAAGAAAATTAAACTGAGAGTACAGATATAGTCTTTATTTTGCATTACAAGAAGTTTTAATTTCTTTCCTCTCCTCCACCAGAAACTATTGTTTAATCCAGGTAGTCTCTTCCTTCTCTCTCTCTCCCCAAACAAGACAAAAATGTCATACTCTAGGGAATTAGAGCTCCTCCAGAAAACCAAAAGCATCTTTTCCAAATGCAAGGTTTTGCTTTCCAGTTTGAAGTGTTCCAGACTAAACTGAATTTAAAAATCACACTTTTCCAAGTCAAAATGGACATTGCAAATGGAATAATTTGTTTTGAGGCAGTTTAACCTCAAGAGAATGACAGAGTTAAACTTTTTGGCACTATTGAATCACAACTTCTTATTCAGTGGAAACAGGTTATTTTGACTTTCTTATCTTAACTGGAGACAAAAAAAATTCAAAAACCCAACAAAATGTTGATACATCCAAATTTCCTTCAGGCTGCCAGGTCTATTTTCTAACCACCTCTTCTTAAATGAAGATGGAAATATTAAGCCTTAGCTCATATGTCTACAGGCTTATTTTCTTTAGCTCCCATCTTTAAAGTCTGGAGACCATAAATAGCCTGTTTTTTTTTCCTCCAGACTGCAACACAGCCTTTTAAACCAAACATTTGTAATCGTCACAGCTGTAATAAGTACAATGTTTCTTCAAAGCGATTACATTAGACTGTGGTTTTCAGTATTGCTTCGTTGTCTGTTGTGAAATCTCCTCGCCATAAATTAATTTGATTCTATTATCTTTCCGATACGATCTGCTTTGACAGATTGGTTTTATCTTGGTTCATTCCTGTTTCTTATTGACAGCTCAGAGCACTGTTGAAGAGATGCAAGTTATTAATGTTGACAGTGTTTGTAACAGAATATCTTTTATCCAGCAACGTATCCCTTGTAATGTTTTTATTCCCCTTCTCTGGCTACTTTAAGAGGCTAAACAGAAAAATCACACAAGCCATACAGCTTGACTTTCCTGGAACCTTTTTCAGTTCTTTCTGGAACATCTTTCTACATCCAGTGAGGATGTTATAGTATAAGGTGTTATTCATATTGGACAAAACTAGTAAAACAATAATATACTGAAGGTTAAGTACAGTGCAATCCCGTTGGAAATCCAAGCACTGGATCAAACAACTTAAAAGAAGTTCATATTTTTACAAAGTGATCTAAGCCTACAATACCAATCTGCAAGAAAAAGAGGGAGGAAAATTAGCAAGACATTTTATGATAACCAAGCTTGAGATAACGCCTCCCCATGCATGCACCACCAAATAGGAGAGAAAAAAAAAAGGCTTAAAGAGATTCAACCCATTAAGTCAGAGGTACTTGGCTGGATCACTAGAAGTTAGGCACCTGCATTCTATAGGCCTGATCTCTGGGCCAAAGTAGGGAGCTGAACCTCGATCTTCTCCACCTGCTTTACACCCCTATCCTCAAAACACCCTTCCATTCCACATACAATTTATTTTGTCTTAAATGTCTACTAAAGATTTTCTTGAAAACATTAAAACTGCGCAAGGAACACGAGAGAAGAATTAAACTGTCACACCTCTCCCTTTGCACCTTCTCTGCTGGAGCAAATAAATTCCAGGCACCAGAACTTCAGCAGCAGTGATTGTAGTTATACCAGGGACAGCGGATAAAACACCTCTAAATCGGTGTAATTCTCTATTCAGGTTCCCCTGCAAAAGCATTTTACAGCCACCCTGGGTTCACGCTGCACAAGATACAAGGATTTACGATTGGGATTTAAGCAAATCTGTAACTCCTAATGAATGGGAACAGGCTTTGTGTGCAGAGAGCATGACCCCCAGCAGCCTCCCCTTGGTTTCCTATCTTTCCTTTCAAAGAGTATTGTGCTGATGCTGCCAGAGGCAGCAGAGCCACCAGGTGTCCCAGAATAGAGCAGGAACTATTCCTCCATCCAGAAGAAAAAGAAGCCTTAACAGTCCAAGGTTTCTACTTGGAGCATGAAGTTTTCCCACTGGTCTCTTACAAGCTGCACCATGGGGAACACGTCTCCCAACAGCATGGCAGGAGAGGATCTCAGCTCCTGTCTCGCTCGCAGGAATTCATGAGACCTGGGGCTGCCTTGGTCTGACATGTCCCTGCATTGACATTTACGGACAGAGTGTTTTCCCTCGATCTATTGGTTTACTTTGACCAGCTTCCACATTCTTATCTTACCTGCAAAACAATCAGGCCGTATTTCTTGGTATCTTTAGCAGTAGGCTCTTAAAGCTCAGCCCACTTGCCTTCCAGTAAAGTTAATAGTACCTTTCCCCAATTATCTGGAGCCCTTGAGAGATCCCTGTTATTACTGGAGTGTTTTTCATTAGCTGTGCTGGTTCCAGGCTGCGGGAGGATGGAGCTCAGCACAGGAGTTGGACTGTTCTGGACAGAGCAAATGAGAAACCCTGTAACACAATTAGAAGTACCCACAGGGTAACATATAACTTTACTGTCAAGCCCTGAAATAACACGGCTAGCTAATGAAATAACAAAATAAACTTTGTTTTAATTAAAATTAAGAACATTTTATCTCTCTCATTTTAGTCTTAAAACGAGGGCAGTTCAAAAGTCATGCTGGAACAAATGAAAAAAACATTTGCAAAGCGAGGGGCAAGGGGTGAGGGCAACATCACTGGGTTTGGAGTGACCTGTGCAACAACTCCTGGCAGAATCTTCATCTGAAAACAGCTTGCAGTAGATATGTGAAGCAAACGCCAATTGAGGAGCTAAACTTAAAAAATCCAGGGATGTTCTCCTGGGCCCACTCTACATCCAGATTCAGACTGAACAGAGGATATTCCCCCATCCCAGGAGACACCATGCAACTCAAGCAATGGGATGCAAAATGATCAGGAACCACTCAGACCCCAGAAGTGTGACCCAAATGCAAACAATCACAGTCTCTGCCTTGTAATGCCACAGGGTGCCTCAAGCTGGGGATAGCAGCTCTGCTCCCCACAGGGAGTATCATTCCACTTTGCCTTCATCCATCATCAGCAGCTGGCTGCCAGCAGCACTCCTCATTCCTGCGCTCTCAGGACATCAAGAGTCAGCAACGCAACCTTCGCCACTGTCACCCCACTAACCCACGGTGCTGAAAGCCAGCCTGGCATCTCGCTGCCTTCTGCCAGAGGGACTTTCCAAGCTTAGGTCACATTAAAGACAGGTGGGATGAACCTGACCCCTTGTCCCCATACAGCATCGTGGCACACACTGTAACTGGTGTACGCACCAACAGCAAGCACAAGCAGGGCACCCAAGACAGGTCTGACAGCATGTGCCTTAGCTGCTCCAGTTGCTGTTGAAGCCAAATGCTGTTTCCACTATTCTTGTTTCTCCTGGACTCTTTCTCCTAGAGTTGATTGTTTCTTAACTGTTCTCAAAAGTCTTGTAGGGGCCCAGAGTTACACCACAAGAGGAGCACCACCGGGTTCCTCACTCTTGCCATTATTATTCAGCACAGGAACAAGCCTGCTTGGAGACACCCTAGCAGAACCAAACAGGTTGTAGAAACTTTAATCACGCAAATGAAAAAAGGGAGAGCTGGTAAAAATAATAATCAGCTTTCCTTTTTTATATATCTAAACAGACATTCTGGCAAAAGGTATGGGGGCAAAAAAAAAAATCTCATGCTTGCTTGACTGGTTTTAATGAACAATGGAGGTATGCAGAAAGCTTGCCTATATGATCAGAGGCTGATGAAAAGCAGAAATTACCCAGGGGAACCAAATCCTCTTGGTTGAAATCCCAGTTTTCTGTCAGAAGGTCTCAAACAGATTTTCAACAGTTTCAATATAACCTTTTTTAAAAGCAGTTTGATATCTAGTCCTGCTGTAAATGAAATTTGAGAAATTTTCTGGTCTCTTAACACTCCACCTATGTATATACCACCAGTACATCTACTACAGATATGAATGAATGCTTTCACACACAATACAACCACCAGTTAAATTCCAGAAAGAATGAATTTTTATGTATAAATTTTATTTATATATATATATAAAAATACATCTATCTCATTCTAAAATTGTGTAACCTCTGGATCACCACATTTGTTCATGGCCTCCAGTATTCCCTAGCCATTTCTGCTTGCATGAAGTGAATTGGAGAAGACAGATCAGAACTAGACAAGAAGTGTGTTAGAGCAGGGTTCAACTGTTGGTTGGGCTTCTCCTGCTCACAGACTAGTCTCCCCTATCTGTTCCAAAGTCCAGTAGAAGCATAGGTAAGAAACCATCCTACATCCCCATTCCCCCTGGCTGTTAAGAGTGAACAGTACTAGAGGGTGCTCTGTGGGGCGCATTAGGTGTTCAAAAGGCAGATAACTCCTCAGCCCATTCAGAAAATCAGCCACCTCAAAGTCCAACAGATCGGGCACCCGATCCCTGATTTCTAAGGCAATGGACATTAAATCACCCACCCAAGCCCAGCAGCTGGCTCACTGCTTTAAAACACATACGCAGTTTCCCAAAGAAACTGGCAGGATCTGTAGCTTGCTCAGAGGTCACCAAATGCAGAGCATGGAAAAAATAAAATCCCAAACCAAAGAGGAAGTAACATCCAAAGCCAAGGAACATGAAGTCTGCTGAAATATCCTGCCTTGCTCTCTGTGACAGAGCTTGCTTACTCTGGAAGGGTCACAGAAGATGGGTAGCATTTTTTGATCTAAAGTTTAATTAAATTCTTGACCTCAACCATTGGATCCAAAAGCTGAGATCTTCAAGTTACAGGGAAATCTGTCAGTAACCAGCCAGGACTGAGGCATGCAACTGCGGGGGGGGTCTTTGTGCCAGATTCAGCATCGCAGATGAATTTGCTCTTTCTGCAAGATCTGAGTGTCAGAAGACCTGAGCTACCATAGAAAGCACAAGGCAATGAAGGATACTTCTAAAGCAATCAATGTAGGTGCCGCAAACCACAGCATGAGCAAAGCTCTTTAAAGCTTTTTGATGCCACAGTTACATTGCTTTCTGATTAAAACCAGCTAAAGTTTGCTTACACGTGCAGTAATCGTATCTAGAGACCTGCTTCACGCAAAGCGTATGCAGTCTATGAAAAACATTAGATGTCCATTAAAAGCAAAGAGGCTTCCAAAGCCAAAGTAGGAAAGATTAAGGGAAGAGGTGTGAAAGGAAAAGAGCAGAGGAATAAGAACATAAGTCTCAAAAGCAAACTCAGAATGTCAAGAAGTAAGAAGCAACGTAAAAATAACATCAGAGGTCAATGACCAGTGATACAGTTGAGGATTCAAAATCTGCATATCTTAAATGATCTAAACTTATCCAATCCAACAAAAGCAACCGTTCTTGTTATACACTTACTACAGGGAAGTATTATTTCTGCATTGGCTTGCAAATTGTCTCCCTCTCTTTCTCAAACTCATCGCAATCTTAATACAAGTAAATCTCTGTGCATGAAATATGAACCACTGGCAGCTCTCAGGCTCGCTTTTCATCCTGAGCCTAATGGGCAAAGCACTGTGATTTCATTTCACAAGCTTTTCCAATTGAGCTCAGAGTCGATCATTTGCCAGAGTCTGACTCTTGCAAACAGCCTGCCAGAGCTGTTGAACTCAAGGGGCCAAATCCGTCAATGGTGCAACTCCAGCTAACCTGAGACATTTTAGGCCAGAGACTAGTTTGCTCCAAAGCATTAAAAGTGTCTCTTGAGACCTGTGATCATAGCACATTCTCATAACACTTAAGAAGTTATGGTATCATAATTAAAAGTTGTCAAAATATATGTATGACCCTGCCTGTGCTTCACGTGGATGTGCACAAGAAGCCAAGAAGTTCTTATCTAACAAGGGAAATGTCACCAGAGCACTGCAGCTCCGTGAGATAGTGAAGTGACTGTCCACACCAGTGGGACAGGCTTTCAGACTGGAGCTGTGTCTTTGCCTCTCCAGCACAAGGTTCCTGGTCCTTCAGCATTACTACCTTTTAAATCAGTTCATTTAAATACCTGAACCAAACCCATGTATTTCCCATCTTAAACAGCATTGGCACTTGATGCCCCTCTCCAGGAAAGGAGCTCTTATAGCTTAAAGGAGCTAAAAGAATCAACTCTGAGGCAAAAGGACTGTAAAGCTTGATAGTGGGGTTTCCCCTATAGCCGAGGGAAATGAGATGCCACGTATATTTAAATACATTTGTTACTGACCAGTTTCAAGCATGGCAAAGATGAGGTGCAGACACCTACTGATAGAATTCAAGGCTGTTATAAAGGGTGGAGTGAATCAGACCTCAAAGCAGTGGGTCCCCAGGGAACAGTCCCATGACTGATAGTTAACCATGTCCTTACACAGGACAGCTGGACCTCCAGTCATTTTCTCATCTCAAGAATATTTTTATCATTTGGCAGTTTCTTCCTGCAAACAAGGAAGAGCAGCCAAGGCTACAGGAGAGACATGCCAGCCCTTGCCCACTCTGCAAGGAGGCCAACAAGCAGATCCTGGCCCCTTGGCAGTCTCAGCCACTGATCTATGGACATTGTGGAGTGTCCTATTGTGGAGAGTCCCAGGACTACTGCTGAGGGAATCAAGGTGGCACCATAGCTCTGTGCAAGGATCCAATGCTTATCAAGCATCACCTTTTACACTCCTTACAGGGGCAGAAGGACTTGATCTTACAGCCTCACCCAGCCCTCTCCTTAACTCTTCAGAAAAACTTAAATAGCCCAAACCAAGGCTTGCAAGACACACATATGCCCCACACCTACCTACTGGATAGCCTCCTGACCGCTCCGCTCCCAGGGGGTGTGGGATGCCTTGGGCCAAACCCTATACCTCTCCCAAGTAAAGCCTGGAGCCACATTCACATCCCATTCTCACATCTTAACTTAAGGGCTGCCAGGAGGAGTCACTGCCCACAGAAGCCACAGGGAACATGGAAAATAAAATTTTTGAAGGAAACTTTTGACAAAGCTGCAATTTCCAAACAGGGGTTATGGGGTCAGTAGGGGGAAATAGGTTGTCAAAAAATTCTTGTAGTGCTTTAAGTGCTTTGTTGGATCTGGATGCAAAGGAACTAGAGAAAGGATAAAAATGTATGGACAACACTACAAAACATACTAGAATAATTTCAATCCTTGGCAAAAGTATTTCAGTTCCCATTGCTTTTGATAATATATCATAAAATGTCAGTAAAAGCATTGTATGATAGCCTGTGAAAATAACATCATCTTACAAAGAAATACTTCATTACTGCTTTCTGCTTAGCTACCCTAAAAGAAAATGTGAATGGCCAGGAAGTGTATTAATATAAGGAGGCGTTGGATTCTTCAGAGAGAAAGGCACTTTTGCTGAGCAAAGATGATTATTAAAATTCAAGTCATGCAGGTTATACTCTGAATTCAACAGGCAAGAACTTTCCACAGTTACTGTGAGGACATTTTTATAATATTAAGATGATATACAGGTAATTCATTTTAAGCCAATTATGCAGAAAACACAACAATATTTGGGAGGATCTGGGAAAGCAAGTAATACTTGTTTCCAAAAGGGCTACATGGAGCATTCATTGACTATTCTGTTAGGTACTGTTCCAGTTTTTCACTTTTTAGCAGAGAGCTGGCAGGAGCTAGCACTGCAGTAAGGCAGCCTGGCTTGTGGCTAGGTGCCCATTAAGTTGAATAATGGGAGGACAGAGAATTTAGCCCAGAAAAACCCATACAAGAAAAAAGGCAGAAGCCTTAAGTGACAGTGCAGAGCTCTGATGTCGGTGCTTCCACCTCGGATGGTCTCAGTCAGAAGAACAATGTTAACTCAACAACATCACATATCCTGTTTGTTCTACAGTAATCATTAACAGTGTAAGCCCAGAAGAAGAGAAGAGGGACAGAGAGCTTCTCACATCCTTTGGACTCTGGATCACCAGGACAACTCTGGATGCAAGTTCAAGCTGCCTTGGAAGGACTTTGATTTACAATTGCCTCCCACAGGGATGCTCTGCACCATCCTCCTTAGGGAAAAACCCACAGAGGTGGAGGGCGGCAGCCAGGAGGTTGCAGAGGGGATGAAAGCCCACATGTACCCTGGTGAGCAGGACCAGGACTACCCTGGGAAACAGCAGGTTCAGGGGCCCAGCAGCTCTCTGCTAACAGCCACGCAGGGACGCTCACAGACAGAAACAGGATAAGCAGAAGGTTGCTCCCAACCAGCAGGTTGTGTGCCACAGTCACCAGGAGGGCAACAAACAGGAAAAACAAATATTTAGCTTATCAAAGCAAGTGGCAGCTGGGGAATATCCTTGACTTTGGCACACCTGATGTACTGATTATTCTTATTTGTCTGTTTCTTTCCCCTAAATTCCTAATCTTGTTCTTGAAATGCCAGAAGACAAAAAAAAATCCTGACAGCTACTGAATTGCACATTTTACAAAGCTCCACTGAGCTTGGCAGTGAACACTGGACCTTCTCAGAGCACTCAAAATTTAGGGCCTGAACTAATTCCCACTGGAACCTTTCCATTCATTCAACATCAGAAGGATGGGGATGGTCAGTAAGAGGACAGGCAGGGGACAGCAGCTGCCCAGGAGAGCAGGCAGTCAGGATACCCAGGTCACTTTGCCATCCCTGTCCCCAAACTCACAGCCCAACAAGTCCCTGCACCTCCCCACAACTGTTCCCCCTTTGCCCAATCTTTGGGGACAGCATTTGGCTGGTTTAGCTGCTGCAGTTCTGCCCAAAATTTACCCTTTTCAAAAAGGTTTCCCTCTCCCTGATCCTTGAGCTCAGAGACCAGAGATGAAGCCTGGGAAAGTTCAGCCCAGGAGGGAACATTTTGGATAGGCATGAATATGTAAGAGCAGGGTGTGGAGACCGCATGGGTTTTGCCAAAACCAGACTGCCCTGGTGCTAATAAAGTCCCCTTCAACATCTTGAACTCCTGGAAAAATGTCTTCACTTCTCCAAGATACTCGAGGAGAGCGGGGAGGTGGGAGGCAGCTAAGCATTAACAGCTTGTGCTACAGGATCAGGACCTCCATCGAGGTCAAAGACACTCTTCATTCCTGGAACATCTCCAGTCCCTGGCCGCCCTTGAAACCTGGGAACATAGCCACCTTTGCCCCACCTTTCCTGGCTGTGCCAAGCTCAGACTGGCCACCACCCAGATTTGGGGCCACCAATTCTCATTTTTAAGTAAAAAGGGGAAAGGGAAGAGGAGAGGAACCAAAACATGGAAAGGTCAAGTGCCTTCACCAAGGCTAAACAGTACATCAGTGGCGGAGCTGGCATTCACGTACAGGAGAGCTTGTTTTCTACGCCAGTGCTAAAACATCCAGACCACCCTGCTGCCTCCGAGACCACACCGCCTCTGTGAAATGTGTGGAAATTCGCAGGCATTTTCCCTGATTTTTACAGGGATTTTTTCTGTTGTTCTTCCACACTTGGCTCACAGCTGTTTGCCAAAAATCAAATTGCTGAGGTGTTTCTGTCTCTTTAAAACTTCACAAACAGACACTTGGACAAAAAACATCAGTGAATCGCAGCTGTGGTGGAGGGAATTCCATTTAGCCACGGCAGACTGAAAGCAAGAAACTGAAACTGAGACACAGCCCCATCCCTCTGCCATCCTGGGCAGGGGCTCGCAGCCACACACAGCCCCGCTGGCATCACCTGCAGCCTCTTTGCTTGGCATGAAAGGTGCTGGTGTCTGGAGAACCAGACTGCTCTTTGGTTCATCCCAAGAAGTAAAACAGCGTTTTCCACAATAACCCTTTTACTCCTTACTTCCAAAGGAAAATAAACCAGAAGACGTTTATGCCCTCGCTTCTTCCAGTGCTACTGGGCTCTGGTGCAGCTTGCCAACTGTATTTCAGCAGGATGATGTCTATTTACTCAGTTGAGCATCTCCACCTTGCCCCACTCAAGCTGGGCCATATTTCCCCAGCTTGTCACCTTGCTACTCTGCTTGAGATATGCACAGCCCCAGTGTCTTGCAAGCCAGCCAGAAACCCCTCCTGCCCCTTCTCGGCACTCATCCCTGTCCGGGTGATGCATGTGGTGCAGGTGAGATTTCATTCCTGCCCAAAGCATCTGACCTTGAGGTCCCTGCCGATCCCACAACCTTCCCCGCTCTGGACCACACATCTCCCTATAGACCAACCCCAAGGCACATCAGGTGCATCAGAGTTGCAGGGAAAGATATTTAAAGCTTACCCCAGGCAGAGGCAATGCTCCAAGCAAAGCACATGGAGATGCTGTGACTATTTTTCCCTCCTTTTAAAAAAAAAAGGCAAGACACCAACGCATCTGCAATCAAACCACATTCTGCAACTTGCCACCAAGGTTCTGCACAGCAAACAAAAGGTTAAACAAACAAACTGAGCAATGTCTCAGGCATGCCAGATGCAAAGAAAAAAGTTTTCAGCCAGTGACATTTCTGCTTCCCCAGCTGTAGGTTCATATTTTTAATGTTGGATTGAAAAAATAATAAAAAAGAGGAGGGGGAAGAAGGCAAAAAAAGCAAACATTTAGCTCACAACTGGATGGGAAATGAACTGGAAGCTCACATTTGTGTATGTTTCTCCCCGGTGAAGAGAAGTCAGTTGGTATGTGGAAGGTCCTGAAAGCCTGTCCTGACATCAGCAGAAGTGTGACCAGCAGTACCTCTCCCGCGCCGGCTCATGCGTTTTCTCCTATCTCACTTCATCTCTCACTAAGCTCAAGTGAGCCCGTGCTATTGCAGATTTATTGCCATCTGAAAAACATTAAATATCTCAGGGTTTCGAATATTTGCAGACAGCTGAAGAAGTGGCTGTGATGGAACTGTCTCTTCCTGGCATAAAGCTATCAATTTTCCATGAAAGTTGAGGCCTGGAATTATTTTATTTTTTTTTTACCCCTGGTAAAAACACTGTAACAAATGACTTATTCCCCTTTTAGCGAATACGAGGGAAGCAGACAGTCATTATTACCGAATGTGTGCACGCACAAGTAACTAAGGGAAAATAAATCCCATTTGAAGGTTAATTAACTAAGGCAGGGTCACAGCTTGACAATCTGCCCTCAGCAAAGGGGAAGCACAATGTCGGAGGGTCTACGAAGTCGAGCCGTAATGAATTGTGACTTGAGGCTTGTCTGTGCAGGGAAATTACCATGCAGCGAGCTACAGGCTGGATTTATAGTGCTCACTCCACATTTATAGCATTAGACCCTTGTGCAGAGTAATTAGGAGCTAGTTTACCTCATTTACCTTCTGACAAATGCTTCTTTGCACAGAAGCCCAACAAGAGCAAATTGAGCCCCATCAACTCCTTGGATTTTGCCCACACCACTGGCTTTGCCCAGCGACTAGCAAGTCCAAGCTAGGGAGCAAGGGACAGGTTAGGAGAAATGTGTCTAGCCCCCAGCATGTAAGCAAAAGCCTGGGCTTGAGCTCAGCACCCTCAAATGCTCCCAGAAATCCCTCAAGTTTGGACAGAAACAAACTTGCAACAACAGTCATCTCCAGCCTTGGGAGAAGTCTGAGTGCAAAGTGATGGAGAAGATGGTGCATTTGTCATCCCAGTATCTTGTTCAACCCACTCTCCACCCCATTCCTGTCTGCAGTGCCTCTCGCAGCCTCCTGTGTCCAATAGAGCAGGAAAAGCCACAGCTGTTTAGCCCAGGAGGAAACAGGGAGTCAGAGGTGGTGTAGAGGAGAGCCACGCTTTTGGTGCAAGGCACCAAGGAGCTTCAGTGGAAGGGAGTAGGGCTGAGCTCAACCTAGATTTCTTCCAAGGAAATTTCTAAAGAGGACCAGCTGGCTCACTTTCACTCTTCTTGGCCAAGCTGAAATGCACCAAGCCAACATCGGGCCACCTCAGTGCTGAACAAATACACCCACCACAGAGGTTTTGTGCTGGTCGGCTGTTCTGCCTGCACCCCTTTGCCATACAAGCAGCACGGAGGAAGCTTGGGGCCAGCAAGCAGCAAAGGTGGACTACGCCAGGCACCAGCTGGCGAAGGGTACAAGGGCCAGAGCTGGAGTCTGGCCAGTAAAGGTGACAATGTCATGCTCCCAAGCACCAATTGACAGCTGTCTAAAGCCAAGTCCTTTAGGGTTGCTTCACAGATGCAGCATAACACATGCAAAACTAGTCAAGACACCAGGTGCTAAAAGTGCTGGGGAAGGTCAAATATGCCTTCACTAGTTAAAAACAAACACATAGCTTTTGGCCTTTTGAGGTGCCATACAGACAGGGATATTAGCAGATGCCAGGAGGAGGAGCTGTCAGTGTGGTATCTCCTGCCTTTTAAGGTCTTATAGGGACCTTAAAAAAAAAAAAAATCATTTCACCTCCCTGTGCTGCTCTTTCCCAGCAATAACAGAAGGCAAGTGACCTCCTCTGGGGAAAAATTTTCCAAGTCTTAGGGGGTGGCAAATCTCTGATAAGAAGCAACTCAAGCCATGGTTTTCTCAGCAAAGTGCTGCTACTTTCACGCCTTATTTCCCCCCAGAGCAGAGAGGATGACTGAGCTTCAGGGGTAACTGCAAGGTGCAAAACACGGTTTGCTTCCAACAAGGTCTCCAATACAGTGAAAGAGGCCAGTCTGTGGGGGACATGCCATATGGTGGGCTAAAAGCTCCCCCTTTTGGGGACATCCCTTTGGAGACAGCTCCAGCACAGGGAGGAGGTGTCTGGCAGACACATTTCCGTGCTAAAACCAGAGATTGGCAGTCATTTCTACTCTTATCTCTCATCTGCTGTGGAGCTAATGAAAGGGGTTCACTATTAACTTTCAATCACACTCCTCCCCTTGGGGCTTGGAAGTCTACCACCTCCTGTCTGCAGCAGCAGTTTTTCATTTGCCACTTTATCTCATTTTTCTTTTCCTCCTCCCAAACCGTGGGTTTCACAAAGCTTCTGAGACAGCTGCTTTACTGAAAAGGAAATGCTTAAAGCCAGCTTGACTACAAGGTGAGCCCTGCTGAAGGCTCGAGTCAGCTGGTGAAAAAACTGTCTTCTCCCCAGTGGTCCAAAACCCAAAGGACATGGAGATAAAACCATCAGAGAAACTGCTGAAACAAGAAACAGGCACAGAGGCCACCAAAAGACTGAGCAAGCCCCAAGAGGCACTCTATAAGCAAAACCATATGGTAATCTCAACCAAGCCATCAAGAAATTTATTCCTACCCGGAGCCTGCTAGCGTGTTTTCCAAGTGCCTCGTAGCAGTCCTCCTTTCAGCAGAGGATCATCCCAAGTGACCTGCCCAAAGTGATACCACCAAGCAAACCATTCGGCTAAGACCTTCTGAGTCTCCTACATGACCCTTTTCTTTCTCTATCCTCTACCTTGCTTTTTCTTTCCCCTCCTCCACCTTTTTCTTTACTTTCCATGCATAAATATTCTTCCATCATGCATTCATAAACCATCATCTAAAGAACTTTACTTTCACCTACTCTTCTCAATCTAAGCACTGAAGAATCAAGCATCTCACAAGCTTTTCACAATGCTGGCATCACACATTCACTGGCCAATCCTCAGTGAAATCAATTACAAGTTGATGTTCCATCTTGGTCCATCAGATGAGCCCTTTCACCAAGATACACAAGAAACTTAGAGGAAGGAAAAACACCAGCAGGAATGGAAAAAAGTCTGTGGGGTTTTAGTTTTATTTCTGATGGTCTGTTTCAAAGTACAGATTCACATTCTCCACTGGATATACAGATTGCATGCCCATGAAAACGTAGATGGTCCCTTCTCTATGAAAAACAGCCTAGGGAATAAAACAGGTATAGAGCTATATACTCTGCAGACTGGTCCTATGATGTCACAGCCCACCGATGTGTGCATACTGTCATATGTTTACCTACTAAAATATAAATAATATTTTATGTAGGAGTCCATTTACAAGGTAGTGTTTATGCAGAAATGGGAGGGCCTGTTCTACAAGAGAGAGGAGGTTAAAAGGGCTGTGTTACTGCACTGATTTACAGGCTGCCTGATTTAATTAGTATTTGAATACAGTTATTTGGGGGGCTGTGGGTGGTCATTCACAAGGGAATGCCAATGTCATCATTTGAAATCTTTTTGTCTATTTCAGGGGCTCATGTAATTGCATGAGATCTCGATCTAATCTACATGAAACTACAAAATCCCAAAACATCCTTTTCAAGTTCATTTGTATAACACCTTTACCAAAATACCACAAGAAACAGGTAAGAACATTTATTCCTCAATCTCTAAGGGCAAGGCTGCAACATCTATTACAGACACACACTCTGGGGAACAAAGAGGTTTAGCAGCCTCCTCCAGCGCAAGGAGGAACGTGGCTTCCACCGATGCTGTCCTGGCCATGAGGGTCCCCTCCCTCACACCCCCACCCACCTCATTTTTCTGTGCTGTGTGCACTCATACAATCTTATTTTAAGAACATTAATATATACATTTGAAAACCCAAACCATTAAAAAGTAGTTGGCTCAGACTTTTACTGGAACACGTGCACAAATATGTTGTTTGGATATTTTTTACGGCCATTAACTTTTCCATATATAACCCAGACCTCCCATTAGGTGTTGTGAACTGGATCGCCTCTTTACTTGCCAAGTTATATTTCAATTAAATTAAAGTCACCTTTGGTCCTAACGAACCCCTGTTGTTTGCCTAATGCCATGATTAATTCCAGCTGCAAGAAATGGTATTAGCCTGGGTGGGTACACAGTTGAAGACTCTGATTCTCCTCCAAGATTTATGGGTGCTAGAGAGGGCTCCATAACTCATGTTGCTGAGTATATTACTTTTCAGACAGTAAACAGAGGCCTCTGCCACAACAGGCTTCCACTAGTGCTTCAGAAACCGAGGTTCAGTCTAAGTTTGTTCCCGCAGTAGAAACTTAACACAATTCTTTGTGCCCAGATACCCAACTCCTTTCTTCAATGCTCAGCAGAAAGGGAGGCATCCCAAAGACCTTAGACAGTCACCTAGTGACAACTACCTTCACCTGGGGAACAGCACAGCCAGGAGGGATTGCATCCTGCACCCTCCATGCACATCCTCCAGAGATGAAGGGTTCCCTTGGACCATGCTACCACATCAGACTTACAGGACCTGGGGGTGCTGGTTGACAGCCAGTTCAACATGAGCCAGCAGTGTGCCCAAGCAGCCAAGAAAGTCAATGGAATCCTGGCATGTATCAGAAACAGTGTGGCCAGCAGGAGCAGGGAAGTGATTGTCCCCCTATACTCAGCACTGGTGAGGCCACACCTTGAGTACTGTGTCCAGTTTTGGGCCCCTCACTTCAAGAAGGACATTGAGGTGCTGGAGCAGGTTCAGAGAAGAGCAACAAAACTAGTGAAGGGTTTAGAGAACTTGTCCTACGAGGAACGGCTGAGGGAGCTGGGACTGTGTAGTCTGGAGAAGAGGCAGCTCAGGAGGGACCTTATCGCTCTCTACAATTACCTGAAAGGAAGTTGTAGGGAGATGGAGATCGGTCTCTTCTCCCACGTTATGAACGACAGGACAAGAGGGAATGGCCTCAAGTTACATCAGGAGAAATTTAGGTTAGATATCAGGAAAAACTTCTTTACAGAGAGGGTTGTAAAGTATTGAAACAGGCTGCCCAGGGAGGTGGTGGAGTCCCCATCCCTGGAGGTGTTTAAAAACTATGCAGATTTGGTGTTGAGCAACAAGGTTTAGGGGCCCTGACAGTGCAGGGTGAATAGTTGGACTTGATCTTGAAGGTCTCTTCCAACCAGACGATTCTATGATTCTATGACCCAAAGGAGAAAAGCAGGCAGGGACCAGGTTTTGTCCTGTGATCTGAGAAGTGCTGAACTCCAGTTCTAGGGCTAAAGGTTTATTTTGGATCCAAGAGCGACTAGTTAACACAGAAAAGTAGCATTGGAAGTAGAAGCCACAGGCCACCAAAACCCCAGGTCTCTCCCATACATGCCTAGCCATCAACATACTCACAAGGAAGAGGACAGCTCTCAACACCCTTGAGAGGCCATACTCAGTGCTCAATTCAGTGCTATTAGAGTGATCTTAGACACATCTGAAGCACATCTACTGGACCTTCAGGAGATGCAGACATGAGAAACTTATCTGTGAGCCAAAACCCATCTATGGGACAAGGTCTCAGCTTTGGCAAAAGGGTACTGCCTCAATGCTGTAGCAGCACCCAGACTTTAGGTGCACCAGCACTTAAGAGCCAAGGTCCATTCATGTGCAGAACCTTTTTCTGAACAATTTCCTATGAGGTAAAGATTTCCATGATCAACAACCACAGATGAGCTTGTCCTTCGTGACAGTATCTAATTCCCCTTTTATCCCACTTATACTTACGGTCATCATGGCATCAAACAGCAGAGTCCCACCTCTATTTTCTCTGATGTAGCAAAGGCAGGTGCCTGCAAGGGCACAGCATTGGTGCTGGAGGATTTGTGTCAGCTCTGGCCACAGCATCTAGATTCTGACTGTACCACTCCATAACCTGCAAAGCGCTTGGCATTTTTATTTTACAGGTGAATTTATTTGTAGCCAGTCCCTTCTCCATTCCCTTCCCCTCCTCCTCTCCATATTAAGCCATAGAAGTTGCTTCGGTATTCAAAAACCATGACTAGATTATCAGTCCTTTTATTAGTGCCAGTGGCAATCTGATAGCATGACCCAGCCTGGCCACATGCTTCACACCTTCCCAGCTAGTGTAAGCTGTCCTTAATCACAGTTGGAGAGATCTCCAGAGAACGGGGGAATTCACCGAGTCTGGCACCACAAACTCAGAAAATAAAGCACAGTTCAGAGTGTCCAGAGATGGAATCAGATAAGAACAGATGAGATCTCAGCTATATAAAAATTTCTGCCTTCTTTTTTTAAAAAAGTCATGATTACAAGGAAAAAATATGTTCTGTTACCAGAACCCTGCTTTAGGATTGTATCTGTGTGAGATGATACCTGTTGCTGGCATCCAAAGTAGTCCTTCCCTGACAATAGCCTACAGGATCATTTCTTAGGAGAATTCTCCTGTATTTAAACACCCACATAAATCATGAATAGCTGGATGGAGTTTAAGACAGATATGAGAAAAGGCCTATGATTTTAGAGGGGCTAGGGCAGCAGAAATAAGTATCCATTAGTCCAAGGTTCAGAACTGCCTTACTTCCTACAGCAGTTCAATACAAGTCACAGTTTAAGTACAACATTAAAAAAATAGTTGCACAATTATCATATTCAGTTCCCATGACTTCCCTGGCATCCACCTCACCTAGATCAGGACGGCACTTGAGCAAGAGTGAAAAGGCAGAGCCAAACGATGTTACATATAGCTCCGCAAAGAAATACAGACGTTCAACAGGCTTCAGACAAACCCAAGAATAACCATTACACTGTGGAAAGTATTTGCCATTAAAGCATTTTTCATTAAAAGTGGCATTTCTGAGACTTCTATCCTGCTGAAAAGCAATACCAGCTTCACGAAGACTTTAAGAAAAATTTCCATTGCTATAATTAACTTCTCTGTTGAGGTTGTATTGTCTCCCTTTCATAGAAAATCTCAGCAAAATTTCCGTGGTTTCAAGGCAGCCAAAAAGGTGTCCTGTTCCATTTTCCAGGAGGAACTTGTGGTCACAAGGCATCTAGGAGAACTTTAACTATACATAGGGTGCAGAGCAAACACGGTAAACATCTACCCACTGAAAACAAAGACAAGCCAAATGAAAGGTCCAGCTCATTCTCTAAGCCAGCTTTGACACTGGAGTACCTACAAAGTACTATCAGTTGGCCAACAGTTGCCACAAGACCAGAGAAGAGTCAAACAATGCAAGAACCAGGCTTGTACAGCACGTTCCTTCTCCCGATGCGCCTTTTCTTGCAAGATTCGTTACTGGCTTGCAAAATAAGATGTGAAGAGCCTATAGAATGAAGGCAAAACCTTAGACAAAAAATCTAAAAGGAAACCCAAGAAGCTCAGGCAAACCATACCCCCACTGCAGCCAACTTCTAACCCAGCTTGGTTTCAACCTTGCCAACCTTCAGTCTTTACTGAAGCTGCTGCAAATTGGACAGGGAGGGGGCAGAAATAAAGGAGAAAAAGAAAGCAAGCCTAGTTTATATCCCTCAAGACAAGGGAAACAAAAACATGGACATATGACCAGCTAAACACCACAAAGAGATCAGAACCAGATACATCTTGTGCATGTTGCTGCCCAGAAAATTGTTAGATCAGGGAAATTGATTCATAGATTCATAGATTTCTAGGTTGGAAAAGACCTTAGAGATCATCGAGTCCAACCATCCCTAATCCCCATTAAACCATATCCTCAAGTAGCTCATCCACCCTATTCTTAAACACATCCAGGGATGGGGACTCAACCACCTCCCTGGGCAGCTTATTCCAGTGGCTGACAACCCTTTCAGAGAAGAAATACTTCCTAACATCCAACCTGAATCTCCCCTGACTAAGCTTATGCCCATTTCCTCTTGTTCTATCTCCCATCACTAATGTAAAGAGCCCTTCCCCCACCTCCCCACCATCTTTTCTCAAGTATTTATAGGCCGTAATCAGGTCTCCCCTCAGCCTCCTCTTCTCCAGGCTAAACAGCCCCAACTCCCTCAGCCGCTCCTCATAAGTTTTATTTTCCAGCCCCTTGACCAGTTTAGTTGCCCTTCTTTGGACTTGCTCCAGGAGCTCAATATCTCTCTTAAAGCGAGGGGCCCAAAACTGGACACAATATTCCAGGTGCGGCCTCACCAGTGCCGAGTACAGGGGCAGGATCACTTCCCTGCTCCTGCTGGTCACACTATTCTTGATACATGCCAGTATCCCATTGGCCTTTTTGGCCACCTGGGCACACTGCTGGCTCATATCAAGCCGGTAGTCAACCAACACCCCCAGGTCCTTTTCCGCCAGGCAGCTCTCCAGCCACTCCTCCCCGAGCCTATAGCGATGCTTGGGGTTTTTATACCCCAAGTGAAGGACTCTGCACTTGGCCTTATTAAAGCTCATGCCATTGGCCTCAGCCCAACGATCCAGTCTGTTCAAATCCCTCTGAAGGGCCTCCCTACCTTCGAGCAGATCGACACAGCCTCCCAGCTTGGTGTCGTCCGCAAATGAGACACCGTTTTGGACAAGAACATATGAGAAGTGAAGGTTGCAACGATGATTTCACTGGACTCATTGCTCAGGAAAGCCTTATTTTCCTTTGTTAAAGCAGAATTTTCTTACATTTCAGGAAATGGATCAGAAACATCCTTACCACTTAAGCTACATACTTCCAGGATACAATCTGGAGCTCACATGTCAGAGAGCTGGTCAAGAGATTGTGAAGCAGGCGGCCTTATTTCCAGCAGAAGACATCCTGCTTAAGTACGAGGCATCATCTCAGCTCTTCTGCTCCAAAGCCAAGTGCATCAGATTGGTGCTCAGCCCCCCTTCACCCTCCAGCCCCGATAACACCTGATCCTTCCTGCATTGAAGCAAACTTGAGTAGTGCCCATTTTTGTGGGCTCTGGCTTCCAGGATCTGGAGTTGATGTTTCCAGAGACTGTGATTCCCTTTGTAAAAGCCGTGTCCTGTTTTGCTACTGAATCTTGGCCCAGCAAAACTTAATCTTTGACACATCTCCCCTCTCTACCACTTAAATATCATTGGCACAAATAATTAACACCAGGTTGAACATATTACTCTTAACATTTTAGAGAGTCTGGTTTCAGCTGCTGTAGGGGAGCTTTTTGTGCCAAAGATGGGTGACAGACACCAGGACATAAAGAAGGGTCAAGAAATATCCACAGAATGTTTTTCACCCAGTCAGTAAGGATTTTAATCACTGTTTTGATTGCTAACTAAAAGAAAAGGTATTTGTATTTGGTATTTGTTCGAATTGCTGTCTCTGTACTGGTATAAAACCAGAATAAATGACTATTTTATGTAGAGAATAAAATATTATACAGGTTTAAGTGATCCCCAAAATCATCCAAAAATCAGACCTAAAGCTGAATGGACTGTTATTTTAACTCTCACAGTTAATCAAGGAGACAAATCACTCAGGAAAAAAGAATATCAACCCCAAATTCCTTCCAGGCTTGCTTGAGTCCCACTGGCACATCTCAATTCCTTATCAAATAAAATGCCCAACACCTCATCCAGAGACCTGGACAAACAACTGAGTGAGAATGTGATAGGAAATCTCAGCAGAGCACAAAGTTAACAAGAGGAACAGACACATTCCTCAACATTTAGTAGCTTCAGTTTAAAACTGATTTTCTTTCTATGCTATTAGACACTGCTCAGCCCCAGGATTTTGTGCCAGATGTGAGGATCACCCTGTGAAGCACCCAGCTGGAACTGCATGGACAGGCACACCAGATGAGCACAGCTTCTGCTCTGCTTGTGGTTAGGCTCATCCAGAAGGAGGAATTCCCAGAAATCCCTGATGCTGCAAACACATCCTCCTCCAAGAGGAAAAGAAATGTTTTCAGCATTGTTTCACTGAGCCAAAACATCTGATCTGTTGAATTAGTGTTTGATTACACTCCCAGCTACACCTGATCTCCTTCCACTGCTCACTCACCAACCCCTGAGAAACACCTGTAGCAAGTCACCCTACCTGTCCTAAAACAGCATGGCTGGATAAGAAAAAGAAACAAACAAAAAATCAGATTTCAAAAGCAGTTTCACATACTATGAAACACTACTTCTGCCACCCTGAACCATTGCAAGTAAATCACAGACCCACATATCTTGCTCAGTAGGTTTGCCCCTCATGAAATCTTAGATTCTGCAGGTGACTTTCTCCTACACCACCAGCCTAAATTACTACATTCTACATATCTACAATTTAGCAGATAACAAATACATCCAATCTCTTATCTTCAGAAGGCTTCCAAACACTGTTTTCAAAGGTCCACACCATATAACGAAACAAAATAACATTCTTCGCAGAAAAAAAAAATATCCACATCAGTAAGACTTTTCTTTTGAATACAAAACATGCATCAAAACAACTTTTTAACCTTCTCTTTGAAAATATAAATAAAAGTAACTACCATCCACATCACATCTCAGTCCTCAGGCATAGAAGAGGAGCCCTGTTCATCAGACAGGGACAAAGTTGCCCTAAGCAGCACCACAAAGAACTTAGCCAAAATGGAGTTTTGAAACACCATAGGAGAACTAGGGACCAATATGAACAGGGTGAAGTTGTGATAAGCTCCACATGGGTATAATAAAGCAATAACAATAAACATATGACAACAATTAGCTTCAGCTTTAGACTCATCTCTCCAAGAATAGTAAATATTTCTCACCTGTGAGCCCATGACAGATGGAGACACATAAGGCTAAGAGGACAAGCTGGCTGCCCGACATAGCTGGTGGAGCTTCTTTGCCTTTGGAATAAAAGATGCCCCTGCATCCTCACCTTGCAATCCAGGTGCAAGTTTACAGCCAGGTGTGACTGTCCTGTTTGATCACTTATCCCAACTGCTGGCACTCCAGGGAACCTGGGCAGAAGAGAAAGCAGAGATCCATCACAAGCTGCTCAAGATGCTCCTCTCTCCCCAGACCCCAACCATCCAGTTCTGCCAGTCATTAATAACTTTCTAAAGCAAGTCCTAGTGGGTACATGGAACATGGACTGCTCTGGTAATGGAGGCTCAAAAGCTGCAGCCAACATCTCCTTGCAAATGAGTAGAAGAACCCAGGGCAGGTTCTTCACTTTCTCAAATGACATCCCAGATGGAGTCTCCTCCTAGAGATGGAGGTTGACACTTTAGGCAGATTTTGTAGTGAACACTTTTCACCTGGGATACTCATAACTAAGCCCAAAATGGATCTGCTGGCAGTGCTCACTCCTTGCTGTCATATTGTTGGCACCTGGCCATACCCCTAAGCAAAAAACCAGACAAAAGCACAGAGAAAATTACAGAATGAACTCTTGGAGCACCAATAGGCTCACACTAGAGTTGCAGACCCTTCATTTGCAAATAAATTCTGGCTGATACTATAGCAATTGGGCTAAAGAGTCTTCGTTCTCAAAGGGGAGAGACAAACTAGCCCCATTCCCACTGCTTATTTCTTAATGCTCAGCACTAAAAGCTTTATCCAGACTACAATTATTTCATCATTGACTTACAACACAGGCAGATTTGGAGAATCATTAGGAAAAAAAAAAAAAGAATGTCTCTTCAGCAACATCTCTCCACTGCTCTGTCTGAAGACAAAAAAAAAAGACATGTCAGTTTTCAGAAGGTAATGGAAGGGCTTCTGAGTATCAAGATGAACACAATTTAAGACCCTCCAGTTAAACTACAGATATTTTGCCAAAGTTGGTTTTAAAAAGTGAAAGGCTCATTCCACCACAATACAACTGTTTCCATCCCATATACTTCAAGAAGGAGCAATGTTTATTGTCTAAAAACTGTTTTATAAATACTTTTATTAAAAAGACTAAAGGAGAGGGGCTAATCTTTTTATATCAGTTTTGTTTTTCTTCTCTCCCAGCTTCTCTATCTTTTCCCTACCATTTTAGTTTGGAAAAAGAGGAAATACCAGTTATACACAAGAAGATCAGCTCATGCTATTTTTTTTTAATTTCATTAAAAATAGCTTCAGAAAGCAAGTAAAACATTTTTTCCCTCCCACAAAATACTCAAGTTTTTCCAAAACGAAATTTAAAAAAAAACCTCCAACCAGCTTCCCTTACTCAGTATTAACCTGACTCTCTTTGAAGTTAGAGCTCCACATTTAAAACCCTTCTACAAGAGTCATAACAAACCAACATTAAGCTCATTTATTGTTAGTTACTAGCTCAAAAATTTCCACTTCCCAGCTAAAACACCAGCCTGCATTCACAGCCTCAGAAGAGCTATATCCAAGGTCAGGATACCTAATCCCAAAGCCTCCCTTAATTTTACAATCAACAAATCCACCACCAGTGACTATCACGGAGATTATTTTCTGAGCAGCTGAGTGAGATCACTTGCCTAATTAGAGGACAAGCAGAAAAAAAACTTGCACAGCATTTGCCAGCAACCTAAATTTCCTGTTCTTCCCCTCCAAGCAGGACACACACCTCCAGCCTCTCACCAAGCTCAGCACCATACACTGCAAAGCAAAGACTGCTGCAAAGAGAGGGCTATTTATAACAAAGGTGCCTGTGGGCGGGGCTTGTCAGGACTGGGCGGGACTGGTTGTGATGGGATGGGGCTAATAGCCACATTCAGAGGGTGATCATCAAGCTCCCACAACAGCTAAAGCCTCCAGTATTCTGCCCAGTAGAATCCATGCTGAAACTTCTGCCGAGCCTCATCCAAGTGTTAGCCTAGGAAAGCAGAAGAGAAATTCCCCTGGTACAGTCTGAAAAAGCTCAGTTTTAGTTCATGAGTGCTGCAGATTTATCAGAAGAGATGGGAAGCATCAAGCATACCTTGACTGACTCTCCCTTCTGTGCTGAGCTCAGCTACACGCTGAGTTTAAACTAGGTTGGCCACAAGCCTTCTGGATGCCAGCATGGAAACCGCTCCATGATGGCTGTAGCCCGGCCAGGCCTTTGGTAGACTCTGTGTGGTATTTCTGGAGCTTTCCACCAAAAGGGATCATTCAAAGCTGTGCTTTTCGGCATCTGTGCTAGGGACTGGGAAATACAGCATCTCCGTGCTGCAATATTTCACCTGATAATTTCATGTTCCAAATAACAAGGTTCTTGCCTCCTCTGCCCCCAGAAGCAAAGATCAGATAGGAAGGTAGAAGGACAAAGAGATCTCCTTCAGCTCCACCTCCTCAAGGCTGTCCTGTATAAGCCTGAGGGTACAGAACCTGAACGCAGTCCCTTTGGTGTTCTGGCACATGGCAGCTCAAGCACCAACAAGGTTTCCAGATAACTGCTGAACGCACCTGTCGTGGGTTAGGCCGATCCGGCAACTAAACCCCACGCAGCTCTCCCACCCCAGTAAAATGGAGAGGAGAAAAATGTAATAAAAGAGCTGAGGATCGAGACAGGAACAGAGGAGCACCCACCAACCACGGTCCCGGGCAAAAGAGGCTTTTTTCTTAACGCAAAACTATTTATTAACAGCTACCTACAAAGAGAAAAGCACACAAAAACGGTTACTTAAGAGGATAACAAGAAAACAAGGCCAGGTCTTTAAAACAACACCACTCCCCGCCTTTGCCTCTTCTTCCCGGATCTACCTCCTCCCCCCAGCGGTGCAGGGGGCAGGGAATGGGGGAGTGCAGGTCAGTTCATTCCATGTTGTTACTGCCGCTTCTCTTAAAGGAAAAGGAGTCCTTACACCATTGTCCCTTGCTCCAGTGGATCCCCTACTCACGACAAAAGCGTGAATCCTGCCCGCTAGGAGGCAAATCCTTACCCCATCGGATTTGCCCCAAGTGCGGGCTTTACCAGTCCTGGACTTTTAACGAGCTGTGGCCACTCACTCTGGCGTGGGTCATCATACAGACTTCAAATGCGCTCCGGCGTGGGTCGTCGTATCGACCTGAAATGCGCCTCCGTACAGACTTAGATGAGTAAATGCAAAATGCGTAAATGCGCCTCGACCTGTGCCCATGGTTCACAATAGTCTCAGGCTCAGGCATCTCCTTTAACAAAGCACCTCCCCATCGGCGGGGGTCATCCCACGGACTCTAAATGCATACCGTGCTCAGGCTCTGGCATCTCTTCTCGACGTGGGTCCTCCACGGGCTGCGAGTGGGTCTCTGCTTGCTCCACCGAGAACTGTTTGCAAAGGGGCTGCTGGCAAGGGGGGCTCAGCCGCGGCACACGTTGTTCCGTTCCATCTTCACTGACCTCTTATCTGTGTGGCCGTTTCTCTTAGATTTCAGTCCTGTCTGGGTGAACTCGGCCCGGTGGGCGCCCCGGCAGCGGGGCTCTCCCCGAGTTCCCCAAGCGCCTCCGCCGCCGCCATCCTTGACGGAGCGGGAGCCGGGGCCGTGCCCCCCTCCCCGTCTCCTTGCTCCTGGGCACCGGCACACACCTTTCCGGTTCCTTTGTCCGACGTAAATAGGGCAATTCGCAGAGGCGCCGATTGGCTCAAGCCCCGAGGGGGATGGGAGTCCGGTCTGATGGGCAGCTTCTGCCACCCGGACCTCCCCCCCCACTTCAAACCATAACAGCAACTGAGAAGAAAACTCCTCCAGCCTGCTTTGCCCCTAGAAATAGTCCAGCACAACCATGCATGAATGATAGAGGTGTATCTGGGATGTTCAGAAATGAAATGACACCAACTGGTGCTATAGCTAAAGCTAAAATCTATTTTAAGTACAATGAGGTGAAATAAAAAGCTACCTGTAAAAGCAGGTATCTACTGTCTGTGTGTCTGTGTTGTGTGTGTGCGTATATACGTTGTCCCTTTCGTAGAATGACGGAAAAAGCTGCTTTGCTTCACAACTACCTCAGGCATTGCATCCCTCTGAAGACAATGTCCAGACTAAGTCAATTAGAGCAAATTATTTCCCTTCTATGCAAATCAGGTTCTAACAAAGCCAAGAACAGCTCAGTGCTGCTGGCTGGAGTCAAGGACGCCTGTTGGAATTGACCTCTGCATGATCTCAAAGCTGTGAAGATGCCACAGGGGCCACCACCCATGTGAGGTGGAAGAGGAGAGTGCAGGCAGCGGGAAGATGGGGTTAGGGCAGGTGGAGGACACCAGTGAGTGAGCACACAGCTTGATCTCCAGCTGCCACCGCAGCACCTTTGCAAGAAGAGCCAGCCCCATTTTCACAGGTGTTAGGTCTTCTTCGTCTTATTTCAGGCACCATTTGCTGGGGCACAGCCGGGATCCAAATAGCTGTATTTACAACCAGATACAGAAACATAGAGCCTCCCTGCACACAGAGCCTGCACACAGGTTTGCTGGAGGGTGATGGGGGGAGAACCAGGTCCCTGACTCACCCCCACATTGGCACTGCGCGATGCAGTACACACACGCTGATACAGCATCCGTACGTCCTTCCCCAGCTCAGCCAGCCCTGGCTGCAGGTGCACAATGGCTCCACTGGCCTCTGGTGGCTTTTGCAGAAGATCAGAGGGTTCATTCGAGGACACCCAAACTATTTAAAACACACTACCCCATTCCTTTATCCTACAGTGGCTTTAGGAAATACCACTGCGCTTCCCCTACACAGCACAGCAGATGTGAAGTCAGGAGCTTGAACACAGCTTTAAACCGTCACTGTGGATGCATCAATTTTACTGGTTTCCCTCAGGTCTCTACCTCACCACATCTCACACAGCCCCTGATCAAAGCCAAGGGAAAGATAAACAGCACAGACGAGTCTGGAAACGCTGGATATTCCTCCACTTTCTGCATGACGGCCACGGGCTTGTCTTCCTGGATTTCATGGCTCTCCCCGGGCTCCACCGTTCATTTCATTGCTCCATGCTCAGCCTCTCCTTTGTCTTCCTCAAGACTCCTCACAGTTGGCGGTCACTGGAGCTTGAGCAGCCGAGCTTCCCCAAGACCCCATCCCTCATTCCCAACCCATGAGTCACTTCCTCTCCTCAAACCTCACCTTTCGACTTCCATTTTTCATTTGCTTATGATTTTCTCTCTATTTCTGTAGGGTTTTTTGCTCTACACCATTAGATCACAGCTCTATTGGTCCATGCAGGAGTGCTGCTACTGGTTACAGCAGGAAACGGAGGGGTGTGAGGACATCACATAAACACGTGGGGCTAAATCTTCCCTCCATGCAACACCATGCCAGTGCCCATGGAGGTGGGCTCGCTTGCATCAGCTGAAAATCTAAGCTGTGATCCTGCAGTTACTTGGGGTTTCTTTTCTCTCAAGAAAACATCATTACTGGATAATCAAAAGTTGGCTGGAAATGGAAACAAATCCACCTGAAAAAAAAAAAAAAAGAAGAAGAAAAATTTTTTCCCATTTCACATGCTTCAAACTGGTGTTTTTTCCATGATTTTTCATCAGTATTTTTTTGTTGAAATTATTGGTTTTGGAAACCATCAAAAATATGGCTTTTGGTATGAAAATGTAGTGACTGGCCAGTAAAACATTCCTATCTGAGTTTCAAAGAGCGTAGTGAAAAATCACCTTTAATTTTGTTTAAAAATATGAAAATATAATTAGTGCTAATATAGTTTTATAAAGTTTCATTTTAAAAGAGCTTAAAAAAAAACTTTTTACCTGTGAAACACCATAAAATTTTAGTTCATCATAAAACCACACACACTGTGGTCTGGGAGTTTTGCCATCCTCAGCCCCTGGCAACCAGCAGAAAGGGACTTCTGAACTGCAGGGTCCATCTGGACCTTCTGGCTCAATGGTCTCTGATGAATACAACCCCTACGACTCTGTCTCGTTCTAAGCATTGACTCTTATGTGGTGTCTCCATTAAAGTAGTCCTTAATCTTCTTGTGCTGTGTCAAGTATGAATGGGAAAGTCCTCTGTGGAAGCTGTGGATGTTCAACCAAAGCGAGCAAAAGCATGGCCAGCCCTGGGATTTTAGCATATATAATAAGCCGTACCTGTGGTCAGAGCAGAGATAGTCCGACAGCCACTATTGTTCCTTTTCAAAGTGTCACTCCTGCTTTCAGCATCCTCCTCCTGGGCTCTTCTTCCTTTGTACCTTCAGGTCACTAAAGATCAATCACAGTAGATGTCATTTCCCCCAGGAGTTACCACCTGA
This sequence comes from Tauraco erythrolophus, assembly GCF_009769465.1. Taxonomy (NCBI): domain Eukaryota; kingdom Metazoa; phylum Chordata; class Aves; order Musophagiformes; family Musophagidae; genus Tauraco; species Tauraco erythrolophus. Next base: position 26,201,562 of record NC_141474.1, on the reverse strand, counting down.
GCACTCTTCCTCCTTCACCGAGAGGACGATCTTGTCCAAATGAGGTTCCTCCTGCTGGAGTCTCTTCCAAAGGTCCCAGCCTTTGCCCAGACTTCTCCAGACAGGCGTCTCTTCCAAGGGGCCACAGGGCGGAGACACCTCTAGGAACTCATGCTGTAGGGGTTGAATATCTGCAGATACTCCAGGAGATAAAAGCATCCTTCTTAATTATGCCACCTCCTGAAAGCAAGCCCAGACCCTGCAGATGCTGACCAGGGCCATATGCACAATCTGGGAATTACAGCGTGTGCAGTACAGGCTCGTACAGCCACCAGCCCAAGGCCTTAACCAAAAAACGCCGGGCTATATCGAGGTCTGGGACGGCTTCTCTGGCTTGCCAGTGACTCACAGGCACCTCAGTTTTCTCCTCCTGCTTATTAAACTGACTCTTCCAAAATGCACTCTCCCAGCATCTTCCTTGATGCAAAGACCAACCCTTTGCCAGGGTTTGGTCACTGACCGTACTCGGGCTCTCCTCCACCACCGCCAGTTTGAAGGATGCAGACCAGGGAGTGAAGTCCTGCCAGGGACAGCGGACTGCCCTCCCATTGATGCTCCTCTCCATCCCTGGTGACCATGGGCCTGAGAAACAGGGGAGCCCAGGGAACAAGGGACAGGTGGGACTTAGGAAGGTGCTCTGGTGCCTGCACTCATCCCAGGAGAGTTGGGTAGCATGAAAGCGTCTTCCCCGTCCCTGGTGCAGCGAGCTGGAGATGAATTACTGAGGACAGCTGAGACAGGAGGCAAATGGCATCGCACTGAAGCTGAACAAGGCCCGTGACTGTGCGCTGTGGGATCCTAAATATTTGGAGAGCAAAGGTCAGGAGAACAGGACACTCCTCAGCGATTATTTTCTTCCCACCCCCACAGTAGGGACGTGGGGCTGCTATGTCTGGAATGACCCTGGGCATTGGCCAGAGCCAGTGCTGTGATGGGTCCCCGGGGTTCAGTGGTACCCACAGGCAGGTCCTTGTTCTCCTCCAGGTTTCGGTTGCTGCCAGAGCCCAGCATGATGCCCTCTCCAAGGCCGGTCGGTATTTACGACAGACCTCATGCGGTGCAGCCTGAAGCCGGGAGAAAAGTGCCCACTAGCCATGCCACATCCTCCACAGGGCACGGTGGGAGCTGCCACCGGGCACCTAATCCTCCTCGCCACGTCCCCCTGTGCCCGCTGGCCAGGCCCCTGGCCGTTGCCAAAATAAACACTCAGGCATGACAACGCTGACATTTGCTTTCCGCGAACAGGCGCTGGGAGAAGGAGGCAGCCGCGTTATTTTTTGCAGGCTGGTCACGAGGCAGGAGACGACCTGCCCGACACCGGGCCTTTAGGATGGCATTTGCCCCCATGACTTTGCGGCTGTCCCCGATGTGTCCCACCTGACCACCTCCACATGGACTTCTTCCCCTGCTGAGCTCAACACCATGTCCCAAGCCTTGGCCATGCTCCAGGGTCTCTCTGCAGGGTTAAACATCTCTTGCCCCACTTTGCTGTCCCCAGACCAGGGAGGTCCCCAAGGCAGCAGCCCCACAAGTGGGAGGGGTGAGCTGGACACAGCAGCAGGTATGGCCCCATCAGGCAGGGGGCAGGCAGCCAGCATGCAGCCCATCCCTCCCCCCCAAAAAATCATCCCTCCGAAGGAGGTCACAGCTCTGCTCAATGCCAGTGGCCGTGGCAGCCTCCCGCGCTCGGCTGGTGGCTATGGCTGGGGTGTAGGCAGGGGTGGTGGGCTGGGATTTCACCTGCTGGCTCTTTTCATGCTGGGAGAGGTTAAAAAGTCGTCTGGAGGGAGGTTAGAGGGGTGAAGAAGTTGAGCCAAGGGTTCTGCTGGAGGGTGGGAAAGGTCAGTCCATTGGATCAGCACAGGAGGTTCTTTTTCCACAGATTTGCTGCTCAGTTGTCCCAAAATCATCTGGGAGGAGGTGACGCAGCCCCCTCCCTGATTATGTGTGCAGACCTCACCCCCACCAGCCACCACCCTGGCTCCTTCCCTCCCTCAGAAGCCATAGGAGATGTGCACACAGAGGATCCCAAGGCTGCCCACACCCCAGCCCACCCACAGGAACGTCAGACCTCCGTGGAGCAGGGTGCATCAGGACACTGCACAGGGGTCAAGAAGAGATTTTTGATGAGGACACCCACCCCCAGGTGCCCACTGGCACTGCAGCCTTTCTCACCTGTCCCAATTTCCTATTCTCATCCCATCCTGGGATTTGGGAATCAGTGAGATCAGCCGATGGAGCACAGGCATCCCTGGGATTTCCACTGGAGGGATGGCTGGGGACAGAGGGGAGATCCCGGGAATGTGGTGCCAGTCAATTTTATTCTGGGAGAGACGCCAAAGCTGAGCACAGCTGCCGAAACAGGGGGTTTCCTCATGAGCAAGCTGCCGTCCCGCTGCCCCAGCCCTCAGCTGAATGCTGCAGAGAAAGCTGGGAGAGATGGCACATCCCTCCCCTGCACCCCAACGCTCCCTGCACTGGGGGAGGCATCAATCCCCTGTCACAGCCACTATCCCAAACACTCAGGACAGTGGCTGTGTGAGCTTTGCTGTCACATTCATTAATTACCTGGATAATTCAGCTTAGTGCAAAATGAAGCAGTTTATTTTTCTGGTTATTGCCTCAGTTGGGTTGAGGCACCTGGAAATGACTCCCACATTTTCAAGTCAAATTGAGTATAAATGGACCAGTTGCAGCAGGAAAAGGTCAGACTGTTAAATCGCACAACTTTTCTTTAACACAATGACCTAACAAATGGTCAGGAATCACAAGACTGAACAGGGAAACTGAGGCATGGAGCAGCAACGCAGCATCCTCCAGGAGCAGACCATGTCTCTGCAACCTCATCCCCAGGCCCACCCTGATCTCCCCCTCGGAGGAGAGGCTGGGCAATGCTCTTACTGAGCTAGCCCCGGGTCCTGTCCCTCCAACAACAGCAGGCAAAGCAGTTCTGGAGGGTACGGAGGGCGCACAGCCCTCAGGGCCTGCACTAGCAGAGCGGGTGAATTCCTTGAAGCTGCTGGATGCTTCTCACCGCTGCAGAACAAATTCAATAACAATACTATGAGCAATGCCTTTTTAATAGGCAGGAGGTGAAAAGAATCCAGTGAGTCAATATTTGTGGATGAAAACAAAATAAGCCAAGCTGTTAGCACAGAGGAATGCAAGGGAGGCCGGGAGGCGGCTGGGGTAATTATTATTTCGGCTGCCAGATAGCCGTGGTGCTGCCCGCTGCCTCCTTCCTCCCCCCTGCCCACGCTGCCTGTGCTGGAGGGAGGGCAGGGGAGAGGCAGAGATGGGGCAGAAAAGAGCAAATGTTTTGGCAGCGGCAACATCGGGCGTGTGGCTGGGGCTGCCCCGGCCCGAGTACTTAATGTCAGTGGCTGGAATGTGCTTAACACAACATTTTACAAGGGAACATTAGTCAAGCATCTGCACTGACAGAGCGGGTCAGAGATAAGGAGCCGGCACATGGGAGCTGCAGGGAGACGGCTCTTGTTTCAGGTGAAGGAGGGCAAGGCTTGAAGAGACAGTGCCGGGACAGGCTGAGGGGGACAAAATAGACCCGGCAGCCCCACTTTTGGTCTAGTCGTCCTGACAAGCGTCACACAGGGGTGACAGTGCCACACCGACAGCAGGATCCTGCTTCCCACGTTGCCCCAGTTCTTGCCTGTGCTGCCAGAGCACCCTCCTCCAAACCCCCAGCAAGATGGGATTTGGGGAAATCAGTCCAAAAGCCATTCCCTGCCTCATGCCCTTGTTTGCGGAAGTACCAGTGTTCGGCTGTCGATGGGAATTAGATACAGCTGAGAGCTTTTTGTAGCTCAGCTCAGGCTTTGCTCCCTCGCAGCAGGATCTCTCGAGACAGCCGCTTCCACCTGAGCCACCATGATGAGGCTGTGGCAAGGAGCATCCGTCCCTAAACAGCAGGAGGGAGATGTGCCACAGCCTGGAAAACTCCCAGAAATGGTTTCTGTGAAACATTAGTCAGCTTTGCCTGTGACCTGAAAATGGCACTACCCTCCGTCTATTCCTAGAACTATCCCTGTTCATTAGCCTTCTTGGCCCCCAGGCTTAAAAAAATCCCCCCGTGTCATGACTCCTTAATAAGATGTCATCTTCAGCCATGACAAACACGAGCGCTCAGTAAATAATAGCCCTGCCGTGTAATGTCATGCCTCTCCCATCTGTTGTAGTAATGGCTGTGCCTCGCTCACCTGCCACCCTCTCCCGGCTGCTCCGCACGGGCAATGGCTGGGCCAAGCCAGCGCTTCTCTGGCTGCGGCAGCGGCTCGGCCGCCTGCTCCCTCTGACAGCTGCCCAGCTTGGTTTTGGGGTGGGCAGGACAGGCAGCCCTTCTGCAGGGGAGGAAATGTGCTCCAGCACAGGTGGTGGTGGGCAATCCAGTGCAGGAGAGGGGGAGCGCGGCCCTCCAGCAGAGGGGCTTCTTCACCTTCTTCCCTCCTTCTTCCTTATTCTCATATTTTTTCTCTTTTGATCTTTCTCTTTTTCTTTTCCTTACTGTCTCCTCCTGTCTCTCTTTCTTTTCCCTTCCCTTCACTTCCTTTTCCCTTCCTTTTATCTTCCTTTCCCTTCCTTTCCCTTCTCTTGCCTTTCCCTATTTCTCTATGTCTCTATTTCTATTTCCTTTCCTTTCCTTGCTGCCACAGTCCCACGTCCCTGTGCTCGATGCCTGGAGGCATTTGAGCACAGTCTTTCTGCTTTCACTGCAAATCCATTTCCAAAAATCTCTCCAAGCATTGCCTAAAGGGCAGAACAAAGCTGAAGGACTTTGAAAAGCTCACCTCCTGTTCTCCCGCATCCTCTCCCACTAGAGAGCATTAGCCTCGTTGTGCCTCAGTTTACCCATCTGCATATCTGGATTAAAGACCCAGAGCAAACCCGTTACCACAGGCTGGGTTTTTCACACTGGTTGGCTGTGGGCAGTTATTTCTGCTCCCCAGAAATCCACCTCGTCTCTGAGCCCTGAAGAGGAGACACCACTACAGAGCAGCTATTGCTCATCACAGCTTAAGTAGCTCCTATTTCCCTTCTCCCAGCTCCTACCTCATCACCATTCCTTGGTACAGCTGTTTGCAGTGGCTGGAGAGGCAGAGGCATCAGGTCGGAGTGGCAGAGCAGGAGGTAATCGTTGGCAGCAAAAAAAAAAAAAAAAAAAGACATGGACTCATCAAAGCTGGTTTTAGGGGGGACTTCAAGTGTGTAATGTCCTCAGTCTGAAGTGAAGGTGGAGACAGTCATTGCCTTTACAAGATGCCTTTTTTTGCCCCCTTCCTTTCCTGTGAAACTTGGGTTACACTGAGTGCGTAGAGAATAGCAGGACGTGGCAGTGCCATTTGCCATGAAAACTAATCGGGCCATGCCTGCTTTCATCAGGAGTGTAATCAGAGACATGGATAACGTTTTAAAAGGCACAGCAGCTTCAAGTGCAGGCAGGAATTTATTAGTGAAAATGAAACCATGCTTGAGTCTTATTTTAAGAGCCTGAAGGAGAAAGGAGCGGGCAGGCTGGCTGGGCGGCCAGGGAGGAGAGGTGGCCAGAGCTCTGCCACCGAGCAGCGGTGACGAGGGCACACAACACCGCTGGGCTGCCATCCTTGCTCTGCCACAGGTTGTCTGCACAACCTTGGTCATGTCACTTAACCTCACTGTGCTTCAGTTCCCTGCACAGGGGAACAGAAATCACTTTCCTATTGCTCTATAGAGAGATTATACTTCTGTATAAATAGGATCATGCTCCAGGGATGCTTCCAGCCTCTGCAGTTCCTTTGGGGCTCTGGCAAGAACCAAGGGGGTCTCCAAGAGGTCCCACAGGATCTGGCAGGTTCACAGAGCAGCTCTGAGACGTTCTCCCACTCTGGCACTGCCACGTGACAGCACAACCGCACACGGCGAGTGGAGAAAAGGAAAAAATGTCCCAGCAGATGGTCATAGCAGGCAAATGGATGCCCAGATTCCTAGGGTCTCTGGTTCTGCTACAGACCCAAAGTCCATCCCATATTTGAGGTCCCTGGCTTCTGTTGTCTTGAAACAGAGGCAGAGCAGTGGGCCAGTGCCACTGCTGGAAGGCTGAATTCCCAGTTTTAGCTGGTGCTTGGTGCTCTTGATGCTACTCGATAGCTTCAAATAGCTTCTCTGTGCTGATGGACAGAGAATGTCTCACCAGTCCTCACCTACCACCTAGGCTGTGGCAGGCAGCAAACACAGTCAGCTCCTTTGGGTTCGGGAGATGCCTGAGTATGACCTAAAAGAGCATCTGAAGGCTAAATTTGATGCTAGGAGGAGAGGAGACCATGCTCCTGAGAGCACAACATAGGTTTAGGGTCTGTTTCTCCATCCTGAGGACAGTGTGGCTGTCAGTAAGTGTGACCTGTGCAGAAGAGAGAGTCTTGCATCTACTTATCTCTTTTTGAAAGAGGGGAAAACCTGCAAAGTGAACAATTCTGTTGGGAAAAAGCCTATTGGAGAGGTTTTCTTGGCCTCAGATGCCCTTGCCATCTGCACACATAAGAATCATAGAATCATAGAATCATAGAATCATAGAATCATAGAATGGTTAGGGCTAGAAGGGACCTTCAAAGGTCATCTAGTCCAACCCCCCTGCAACAAACAGGGATATCTCCAACTAGATCAGGTTGCTCAGGGCCTCGTCCAACCTGGCCTTGAATGTCTCCAGGGATGGAGCATCCACCACCTCTCTGGGCAACCTGTTCCAGTGTTCTACCACTCTCATGGTAAAAAATTTTTTCCTAATATCCAATCTGAATCTACCTCCCTCTATTTTAAAACCATTACCCCTTGTCCTATCACAACAGGCCCTCCTGAACAGCCTCTCCCCATCTTTCTTGTAGGCCCCCTTGAGGTACTGGAAGACCACTATAAGGTCACCCCGGAGCCTCCTCTTCTCCAGGCTGAACAGACCCAACTCTTTCAGCCTGTCCTCATAGGAAAGGTGCTCCAGCCCTTAAGAAATCCTTCATAAGGTTCTCATTTCCTGTTTACCTTTTTATATGGCCCATAATAAGATCCCTAATTTTAACGGACTGTATGGATCTCGCTAGCAGGAAATGGCTCCAGCAGAGAGGCTTTAACCCTCTGTTTCAACAGGATCAGTGCCGGAGCCTTTGGTCCCTTGCTCAGCTCCACTGCAGGTGCTGGTAGGATTTCTACAGCCACCTCCACCAAAGCCCTGCCTACCTGCCAGGAGATGCTCAAGTGTAAGTGTCCCATGTAGTGTTTGTGGGAACTCATCCTTCTCCCTCCAACGCTTATGAAGATGTACAAGAAAAATCAGCAGTACTTTGCCAAATTGGAAGATGTGGAAGGAGCTGGGCTTGTTCAGCCAGAGGAGAAGGCTAATGGGTAGTTATAGAAAAAACAGAGCCGTGCTCTTCCTGGAGGTGCATGGGAGGCAAGGGACACAAGGTACCGCAAGGGAAATTCTACCTAGATATTAGGAAAATAATTCCTAGTGAGACTAGTAACAAGAGAGTTAGAAGAGCACATGGACAGGTGACTTTCCTGGGCCGACCCTCTAGAGAAAAGAAAGAGATTAAAGATATGACACCAGGAGGGGTCCAAGTGATCTCAGCAGGGCACCACGCCAGATCTGGGTCTCTGTTAAAACCCACTTAATGGCTTGGGTGAGAGGCAGGGGAGAGCACATCCTGTCCTGAAAGTTGTGACAGTGTCGCTTGCTTGGGGCACAGCTGGACTGGGATGTCAGCAGCCTGTCTGGGACCTCGGCTGGGGAAGGCAGTGCACAGGAGCTGATGGAGCCCTTACAGCAGCTGGGGGAAGGCAGATCCAGGCAGCGAGGATGCACACAGCATGTGTCAGAGGATCTGGGCTGGTTCCTGACAGCTCCTTTCTCCCAGAGCTCCTGGACAGGAGACAAAACGTGATTTCTTGCTCCTTCCACTCAAAGGCGGCTGTGAAAGTCTGATTTATGCTGAACACTCTGGAAAACAAAAGAGCTTGGCTGTGGAACCAAGTTCAGCTCCCAGCCAGGAAAACCTTGTATGGGATCAACAAGTTTTAACCATGCAAATCGAATTTGGGTCCAAACACAGCCCTGTTTCACTACTTCTGCCTCTCCCTTGTTTGCTGCACAGGGCCAGGCTACCTCCTCCCTGAACAAACCCTCGTATCCATTCCCAGCCGTGGAGACAGGCCAGGAAGTAGTAGACAACTTCTTTTCTCCTTTTCCTTTTCCTTTTCCCTTTCCTTTTCCTTTTCCCTTTCCTTTTCCTTTTCCCTTTCCTTTCCTTTCCTTTCCTTTCCTTTCCTTTCCTTTCCTTTCCTTTCCTTTCCTTTCCTTTCCTTTCCTTTCCTTTCCTTTCCTTTCCTTTCCTTTCCTTTCCTTTCCTTTCCTTTCCTTTCCTTTCCTTTCCTTTCCTTTCCTTTCCTTTCCTTTCCCTTCCCTTCCCTTCCCTTCCCTTTCTCTTTCCCAAGGTGTAGCCAAACATGTCACAGCTCCGTTTTCCACTGAGATGATCCCCAGCTGCAAAAGTGTACTGGAAGAGGTCCACCCGCCTGTGAGTCTGTCACCAAAAGCGGTGGCTGAGCGTGGCCTCGTGCTGTGTGACCCCAGGCGGTGTGGAGGAGGGCTCAGGGCACTGGGAAGAAGGAGTCGCTTGGCTCAGTTGCCAGCAATGAAGGTGGGCAGGTGATCTTTTTTATCTGTGCCTTTGTTTTCCCAGGTGGATGCAGCAGATCAAAAGCCACTGTATGTCCTTTTTCCCCAGACCCACCATCTCCTGGATGACCCTTGGAAACAGGTTGTGGGAGCAATCTTTGGACATTGTTTGAGGTGTCCCCAGTCACAGCAACAGCACATCTTCATCCTGTCCTTATACAGGTGAGACAGATTTGACAGCAGTACTGATGCACCATGGAGAGGTAAGACCTCCCGTCCGGGCCTGCTCACATGGGCAGAGTCCAAGGGGCTCGGGAGGGCCAGAACCTGCTATCTAAGCTGGAGCTGTCTCTGAGCTTGTGCCCAATAATCTGGCTTACAAGGCAGGTACAACAAGACCTGAATAGATCCCTAATGCACCTGGACACCCACCCAAGGTGCACAGTGATAGAAGGAAAGGTAACGAATACAAGCTGCAGAAGGAAAGGCTTTGAATAGATATTAGGGGAAAAATTCACCCTGACAATGACTTAACACAGGAAACCAGAGAGGTGAGGGAATTTCCATCCTCGGAGACATTCAAACTTGGCTGGACAAGGCCCTGGGCAACCTGATCTAAATTGGCTCTGCTTTGAGGGCTGTTGGACCAGAGACCCTCAGAGGTTCCTTCCAACCTAAATTATCCCATGACCTACATCCACAGCACTACCCAAGATGCTCTTGCATCATCTAGAGTTCAATAAGCCCATCTGGGCTTCTGCTTCTGAATCAGCAGGATCCTAATTCTCCCTTATGATTTAATCCCTTAATTTGTTTGCCATAATCCTGTAGTATGTGGCTGGAGGAAAAGGAAACAACATAGCAAAGCAAACAGAGAAATGCAACCAGTGCCCCCGAGAATAGTATATTACTCCTCTTCTTTCCTGTTTGCCTTCCTGCCGTTCTGCTTCCATGAAAATTTGTGGGATTTCATCCAAAGCTCCAGTATCTCCTCTCCAACAGCGGCTGGGGAAGGACTCTCAGAAATAAAATATCAGAAACAGTGAGCACAGAACGATCCTCTCCCTGCTGCACGCTGCCAACTCCTGGCAGCTGAAGCTTCAAGGACATCTGAAGCTAAAGGCCACCTCCAAACTCAAGTGCTCCAGTAGTTACCATCTGAGAAGCTGCCAGCAGAGTGAGAGCCACAGCAGATTGAGTTTTATGGGATGTCTTGGGGAAAGGTATTTCCTCTTCTTCATGTGAAAAAAGCTGCCTGGTCTTTTCACTGGACACCTCCCTATGCCCTCTCCCCCTGGTCCCAGCCTGAGCTTTTGGGGTGGAAACTGGAAAGGGACCAGTATCACTTGTAGATCTGCTTATTGCTACAAGCATTGCATCCGACCCACAGATGCAGAGCCCTGGCGTTTCACCCCTGTTCTCCCTTTCCTCTTCTTTCCCGTGCCCCTGATCCCACAGTGACCTCGGGAATTCATTAAGAAAAGCTGTCCCAGAGGGAAAACACAAGCCCCCTTCCCTTGACAGGCAGCGTTGGGAACTAGGCAGTGCTGTGACTCAGCCCCAGCCATTGTTCACCCGGAGAAGAGGGGTGCGCCTTCGCCGCACGCGTTCGGCTTGAAGAGCCCTTTGCAGACAATTTCTCCACGGAGCCAGAACGGGAGTGTTTTACACTTTGCTCTTCCATTGTGCTGCCAAGGGAGCCCTCCCTACACGTACTCACATGCATATGTACCTGCACACACACACCTGCACACGAGTGCGCACATGGAGCAGAGCCAGCGGCAGGAACAACTGGAGCAAGTGACCAGCTGCTGTTCTAAAACACCGCACCTTGCGCTGGCAAGGGTGCGTCCCTGGGGGTGCTGAGCACCCTGGCCCTGGTTCGGGGTGCTGGGAGGCAGGAGGTGAGCACTGGGCACATACGGTGCTCGCAGGCAGTGGGTCCTGCCAGCTCACACGATCATGGAGGAGGAAGGATGAGGGATGCTCCAGACAAGGACATGGCCCAACCCCACGTGTGTACCCACCGCTCAGTCACAGGCGGGTGTGCCAACAAAGCGAGGGTAGCTCTATGCCAAACCCTTTCCCCTTCTCTGACCTCCTCGCTTTTGATAGCCCCCATTCCTCTGCTTCCTCCCACGTGGCACCAAGGCGTTGATGCTGCCTCAGCAAAGGTCATCTGAAACGTGGTTACCAGAGGAGCTGGATGCCTGTGTCCATACGCTCTGTTTCTTCAGAGGTGTGATTAAGCTAAAGTGCAGCTTTATGGAGGAAAATAGACTACTCTCTTGCTCATCACTATTGCCCACTAAGGAAGCACATGGCAGTAGTAGGAAACCCCCTCCATGGTGTTTCTGGGGACTCAAAGTTCATGCAGGAGGCAGCAGCTGCAAGAGGAGAAGGAGAAGATGCCTCTCCTGCCCCCGCGCTGACACACGGGGCTGGCTTAGAAAAGATGTTGGTGGAGTTTGGAAAAGAAGCAGAAATATGTATTTCCCCAATAATCTGAAAACTTCAATAAATGTTTTCACTCAGTAGGACATAGCTGAGGAATCTGGGGACCATTGCCGGAGCCAGCCACTCTGAGAAGAGCGAGCAAAAAGCCAGTCCAAGTGCAACAACTGCCAGGACAATAAAGGGATCTGAAGGGGTTCAAGAGTAAGAGGAGTTTTTTTCCTCTCTTCAGTGTTGTTTTTTGATTAGTATTTACATGTCAGAACCAGCAAAGCACACCTCCAGATCATGCATGGGATCTTTTTCTCCTTACTTGGGCAACAGAACATGTAGGCAGGACAATTGTACAAACAAAGACGCGTGCCAAGCCCACCGCACCAAAGGGAAGAAATAAAAATACCAGTTATTTAAAACACATGTATTAACAGAGGGGTTCACCTCTCCCCTGCCTTTGTGTGGAGGCAGATAAAAAACCTCACCAGAGCATCAGGCTGGCCTCAGCCCCCAGGGGATGAAGGGGCTTTGCTCCACTGGCCCCTGGCCACTCATTGCCACCTGCACTGTCACCCACACTGTGACACATTGCGCCTCTCTGCCCCAGCAAGGTCCTAGGAAGCGGGACACAGATGCAGGAGGAGCTGGTTGAAATTCCCATCCCTTCCCTGCCAGGAGGAACTACAGCTTTGATTTAAATTTGGGGGCAAGGAAAGGTGGGTGCAGTGCCATGATACCGGACGTGGGAATGCTTCTCAACGGCTGAGCCTCATCCGCACGTGGTTTGCAGCATCTCTTGGGTACAGTGATGGATGGCAGCCACCAAGAGACAAGATCCAACCAAATCAACTTTGTGCCAGCAAGACTGTAGCTCTTCCCCCTTCCCATGTCCCTTTCCCCACCCTCCCTCCCTCCCTCCCTCCCTCCCTCCCTCCCTGCCTCCACTTTTCAAATGCATTCAAAATATTTCAGCCCAAATGTTCCCCGTTTGGGGCTGAATGTGACATTCCTAGTGTTTGTGCTTTGTAAGGGGGTGGAGGGATGCAGAACAGCAAAGGGCTGGTGCCACTCAGCCCCTTCCCACAGCCCGGCTTTCTACCAGGAGGCCAAACCCTGAAGAGAGGTGCCAGGGACCCTCCATTCCCCAAGCAATTACAGCGATGTGATCTGGGTGCTCCAGCACGCAGCAAGGAGGGCGAGGCAGAGCCCTCAGGAAGATAATAGGAGCTAGAAGGTCTTATCAACTTCCTGGAGGGCAGAGTCAAGCCGTTCAAATGAAAGCCCTTGAGGGAGCGGAGAGGATCTTCCCTCAAGTGTCAGGCACGTTTCAGCAGTTTATAAATACCGATGTCCTCCCTCCACTGCGCTCTGCCTCCCAGCACCCTCTGCATCCTCAGCCCTAGACCTGCTCCTGACAGACCTGAGTATCTGAGCTTGGCTTGGGCAGGGGAAGGATCAGGCCTCAGGGGTGTGTGTGTTTCCAGAGGCAGCTTCAGCCTTCTTGGGTTTGAGCTATATTTTCTTCCCTACAAAGACCAAAGAAGGGATTAAACTGAGCTCACCTTTCCGAGAGCAGGACAAGGCAGACACTTGGCTGAGAAAGGAGCAGGATCTGGCCCCTTCCTCATCCCCTTCCACCCCATTCCTCTCCCCCTACTTTGTTTCTCTCCTGCACATCCCACTGCTGAGAGCACTGTCCTGCTGCAGAGCCTCCCCAGATGCCCTGATGATGAGTTGTGAACCCTAATGACATAACAGGACAGAGGTCAACAGAGTCAGACCCCAGGGCTGATCTCAGTCATGCTGAGAGATCTCCAGTGCATTCATACTGGGGACCCAACACACAGAGAGGGGTCAGTAGCCTCACACCCTCCAGTCCAGAGATGGGGGTCTCTCCAGGTCTCCACTCCCCATGGCTCCACCACCCAGCCCTTTCCCAGATGATACTCAATTGATCCAGATCCCCCAGAGAGATGCAGCCCGACCAGACCTGCGCACCCAGCACAGCCAGACTAACCCTGTCTCTCCACTGTGGCCCGCTCAAACCTGCCGAGACCCACAGAGGATGGGAAAGGGGTCGGGATGTCCCAGAGTGGCCGGTGAGCTCCGATGGATTAAAGGGTGACCTAGATTTGGTCTCACCTTTGCCAGGAACAGGAGGATTTTAGCAACACAACACCTTCCTCCGGCTAGGCTCATAGCTAGTAAAAAGCGCTATGTTCAAAAAGGGAGTAAATAGAAAACCCCTGGAGCTGTTTGTCACAAATTGAAGAGAGGGGATAAGCACAGGCATTTTCCTGAGCAGCCCCAACACCTCTGCCCGCCCTCCCCTCGGGGTCCCTGGGAAGAAGGTGAGTATGCTGCTGGTTGCACTCCATATTAAGGCTGCAGTCACTGTCCTTCATTGGAAAAGAAGCTGAGCCCCCTACCCCGCTAAGCCCCTCCAGCTCCTGCCACCTGTTAAGGGCAAGAGGGTGATGTGGGGAGGAACTGAATCCAGCTGAGTTCTCCCAGCCCTGCTATGAGGCACCTAGCATCTGGTGCCGCTGGTTTCCGATGGGATTCCACATCTGGGTTTTCCCTTGATTCACCTCCTGTTTAAAGTCAGGGTGGGGAGCTGCCCCAAAAGGCATGTGAGGTTTAGGGGGTTGCTGGGTTTATTCCTCCAGTCCTGGGAACAAAAGGAGAACCCCGACACAGAAGCTTCAGTCTCTGCAAGGGCAGTCAAATTCCAATTTTTGGGGTAGGCTCAGAAGAGACCCCCAAAACTGCACAGGGACTGGTGGTCGGCTGGGCTCCCGGGAGAGCGGATGGAGGGTGGCAACGGGGAGGAGGTGAGACCGGGGGTAATGGGTTTGCCAGCGATACCTTCCCGATGGACCCCGGCCGGTTCCTGCCTCTGCCCCCGTGTTCCTCCTAACGAGGTTTCCAGCTCGGCTGAACCCCCGCAGCTGCCCAGGACTGAACGGAACTGCCCATCCCCTGATTTCTCCTCCCAAGTATTATCGAGGGCTCGGGTTACATCAAACAAACGCGAAAGGGCGGCAAAATTGGGGAGGGAGTGCAGAAAATATTGTCACTGATTCATGGAAAGACAGGGCGAGGTGGGGGAGAGAGGTTAAACCCCTGTGCCAATGTTGCCTTTGAAAGAGGGAGGCTCGGGGCTGCTTTCGGCGGTGGTCCCCGAGCCCTGTGCAGGAGTTTGTGATGGAAAGTCTGCAAAAGCTATTAGGACTTTTGTGCTGGGGCACTAGAAAAGCAGCGCAGACACCACTCACTTTTCTAAATAAACATTAGTCTTAAAAAGTTTGCACTGCTGACCCCCGCAGCTCTGATTACTTGTAATTCTCTGAACCGTATTTTAATGCTTCAAACTTTTTTTTTTTTTTTTTTTTTTTTTTTTTGCGGGGAGGGGACGGATTTTGTTCACTCCTCCCTGCAGCCGTGCCACAGATGTGCTGCCGGTGCTGTGTGCTCCGGGGGCGGCGGGCCGGGCCGGGGGGTGTCTGCCCACCCCCCAGGCATGTCCTTATTCCCCAGCCCCGCAGCCACAGCCGTTCCGCATATTCAGCTCCCTCTACGTTCTCTCGGAGAAGCTTTTTCTTCCCTTCTTTTTTGGAGGAGTAGGGACCACATTCGCCATCCCGGTGCAGAAATGCCGTTCCCCTTTTCGGGCTCCTGGGAGGGCAGAGGGTGCGGGTTGCGGTCCCATCCGCACCAGGCTGTGGCCCTAAACAGCCCCAGGACCCCCTCCCCAAACCCCCCTAACAGCCACATCGTCGCAGCGCGGCGGAGGCAGCTGCACCGAGGTATCATCGGTATAATTGGAAAGGTCACATGTTAAACCCTCGCTGTTGTTCGCGGTAATGTAGCTGTGTCCCTCGGTTGCACATTTACCGATTTCTCTCAAACCAGCCATTGTCACAAGGTTCATTCCAGGAGGAGTGAGCCAATGGGTTGCCACGGCAACTATAATGACATTAAAATAGAGGCGGCAGCCGCCGCTACCCACACCCCCCCGCTCCCCCGCCCCGGGCACAGACCCCCCCTCCCTCCGTGCTTCTCCCTCCTTAAAATCCGTCAAAACCCCTCACCTTTCCCGTCGGGGTAGCCCGGGAAATAACACCGGTACCCAGATGCAAATAAAGCGGGGGGGGGGCGGTATTTAAACCTTCCCGGGGAAAGTGGTCGAGGGAAAACAAGCGAAAGACGGCGGGAGCAGCGCGGAGCAACCCCCCTGCTCCCGCGGAAGGTGAAATGGACCGATTCCGCCCGCGGGAAAGGGGCGCAGGCGGCCGGGAATTGGGAGCGGGAAGGAGCGACGGTCGGTCCCTGCCCCGCGTGCTCACCAAGAGCGGGGAAAACGATACAAACCTGTGGGTATAAAGCCCCCGCCGAGGCACCTGCGGATTGGGCGGTGAGACCCTCTCCCTCGGCCTGGCCCAGCGCTGGAAATCCCTTTTTCGCCACTTGGTTTTCGGGGAAACATTCGTTTCCGATGGATTTTTCCGTTATTATTTCTCATCGGCACTGCTAGGCTGTTTTCCTGCATTTTTATTTTTGCCCTAGAAATTTAGGGCGAGAAAAGATGTTTAAAAAAAGGACTCATGTTTCTTATTATCATAAGACACCCTTCTCTCTCGAATATTTCCCATTTGTTCTGTCCTGGGCACAGCAACAAAAAAAAAAAAAAAAAAAAAAAAAAAAAGTGCCACCAAGGAACACTGTGCAAAAGCACAAGAAAAAATCTGGGAATATCGACTATAATATCAGCTGGATCTGGCGGGGGGTCCAATATGTGTATTTTCCACACGGGATAATGTACTATCCGTCCTTCGTCGCCGGTAGCCGATAGCAGCGCCTGAAATCGGGCTTTCCGGGATTTCAGCGACGCTTTCCCAAATATTTTTCCCGATCTCAGAGCGGGGCCAAGAAACAAGTCGTTTCAATCAATTTCTCGCTTTTTTTTTTTTTTCCATGGAAGCCCATGGGCTGGAGTTTACCGGGCAAGGACGGAGGAGAAAGATCAGACAGCTCCGCTCAGAGCCCTGGTTTCATTTCCTCCACTAAAATGTGTCCGACACTTGCCTGCGGTTGGGGTAAATCCCCCTCCGGGCAGACCCCAGAGCGTGTCCACGGCTGGCAGAGCCAAAAATAAAGAGAGAGGATCCGGCGCAACCCGAACCGGAGCCGCCAGCAGCCGGTTCACACGCGGTTAGCGGCGGCGGAGCGACTTCCGACGGCGGAGCTGGTGGCACCGGCACCGGCATCAGGCCGTCCGTGCCGAGCATCCGCCAAGCGCCGCGGGCCAGATGGGGAGGGGGGCTCCGGGCACCCCAATCTGATGCCTGTCGAGGGCGGGGAAGGGGCCGCGGTGCGCTGCGATAGGGACGGCGGGGCCCGGCGCTCCGGGGATGCAGGGTCTGGCGGGCACCGCTTGTCCCCGGCCTCCCTGCGGGGCTGCACGACCCTCCGGAGCTTCCTCCCTCCCACATAACCTCTGCAACTGCGGTGCTATCCCCAGGAGGAGAGTGGGCACCCTATTCCTTATGCCACCCACCTCTCAGCAGAGATGGAGACGGGGGACACGGGGACCCCCCGCAGCCTGGCCACAGGTTCCCCACCTCTGGCTGCAGCCGGAAAACGCACTTGGGCTGTGGTGGTGGGTGGACACTCAGGGTGGGCGGTTTCACCAGTGGCAATTCCGCGAGGGGACCCGAGGGTGCGGTCTCCCCCCGGAGCTGGAGCGGGGAAGAGCGGCCGGGGTCGCAGGAAGGACCGGCCAGAGCTGCAGGAGAGACGGAGAGGCAGCTGCGGGTGGGTTTCCCCTCCCATACGGCTAAGGGGGAGTCCCGGCCCCCAGCCACAACTCCATCTCCTTGGGGCAGAGCGCGGCGGATGTGGCATCCTCCACGGTGCGGCGGAAGGAGGGTCTCGCGGCGAGAGGAGGCTGCCGGGGAAGCAGCCGGGACTCAGCTCGCCGCAGCTCCCAGGGGGCCAGAAATGCCCTTTTCCATGATCTCCTGAGCTCAAGAGCCGTCAGAAACGTCCCTCTGAAGTTATCCTCTTCGCAGGGGCTTACTGGAAGAGATACACAGAGGGGGAGCATGCCCGAGAGGAGATGGGAGCGTTGTGGGGCAGGGGAGAAAATGAAATTAAAACCGAATTTAAAAGAAGGGAGGAAGAGAGAGAGAAAGGTGGGAAAACGAAATTATCCTCCTTGTGAAACGTGTCGGGCTTCTCCGGAGCAACTGCAGAAGAGAGGCCTTTCCACCAGGGTGGATAAATTTACTCGTGTCCCACATGACCGAGGGTGGGGGACCCGGGCGGAGGGGGGAAGAGAAAGGTCATGGGACTGGGATTTGGGTTGTAAGTCACAGAGGAGACGTGGATTTCAGCGCCAGGATACGCGTTAGGTGGCAGCGGCCTCGGGTTTTGCAAGACAAGTAATTAAATAGGAAAAAGAACAAAACAAAAAAAAAATGGAGTAAAAGAGGAAAGGGCATTTTAGAAATAACCCCAGTGAAATCCCGGGGGTTTAGCGGTGGGAAGGTGCACTTGTGGGGCACAGATCCAGGACAGAGTCGCTGGGAAACCCCCTCGCCTTGAGCCTGGGAAAGGGGTTGCCCCCCACATCCACCCCGGGCGGGTGGTGGGGTGCTCGGCGCTGCATCCCGCGCCGTCTCGGAGGGTGCCGTCCCTCCCGGCCCCGGCTCCCGGCCGAGTCCTGCCCGCTCCTTTTGTTGCCTCTATTTTGCGGCCACGTCTCTCTCGTGGGAAGATGAGATCCCAGGAGCGCTGCAGGCGCGGGGGCGGAGGGGGGCGGGCGGGCAACACTGCCCCAGCCAGCCGCTTCGCATCTCCCTCCCATCGCCCCCAGGCACCCCACCGGGACCTGTCGCGGTTCGAGGCAAGGAGGGTCCGTCTGGCTGGACCCTGGCATTTTCTGGCCCCATCCCCATACGGGAGAAGTTTTTTCCTTCTCCACTTACTTTGTATAAATTTAAAGCGATGGTGGCGGCCCCTCGGTCCCCGACCTGCCGGGGCTGCCTCAGCACGGCTCCGCTTCGGCCCGGCTTTCCTACTCCCGGAGTCTTGTCCTGTGTCCCCTCCTCTTCTTCTGCCCAGGGCCGATGGGGGCGGGGGGGAGGGAGAGACACGACACACCATGGGGGGTACCCAGGTAATGTCGTCCGGGTGGGGGAAAAATTCCCACGGATTTTGCAGGGAGTCTAGCTGGAATTAAAGGCGACCGTGTACCCCGCAGTCGGCTCTCAGTGTCGAGGAGTGATTTTGGGGGAGGAATGGGGGTTCATTCAGGTTACACGGACTTGCTGAGGACTCTCCGCTCGCCTCCGTCGGTGGGGAAAAGTAGAGTATCCGGGAATTTTTGCGAGAGTGAAAGGAATCGCTGGTGTTGGTTTAACCGGTTTCAAAACCCCGGTACTAACGAATGAGGAATGGAATTTTACTTAAGAGGCGAGTAAAAGCGGGCAAATCGAAATTTGATCGAAACGGACAAGGACTGCACGGAAAAGAGCTCCTCTGCCACTCTGCGACACGGAGCCCGACCCTCGGTACCCAGAAAGGATCGAGGGGTGGGAGAAACACCACCAAATCGGTAATTAGAAAGATCCCGAGGCACCGGCACGAAGCCTCCTCGGTAGGCACCGACACACAAACTCATTACACCCCTTCGAGTTCCCGCCCGACCTCCCAACGGGGAGATTATCTCCCTTACAGGTTTTCCTTCCAGTTTACGGGATCTACTTTGGCACACGGAGAGATGGACGGTTATAATTCACTCCATATCCACGTATCTAATTTATCCAGATCCCAGGGGGAGGGATGCGGGCAGTCAGGGCAGTCAGGGAGCGAGGCATCCAGCAGGTCCGGGCCGAGCGAGCGAACTCCTTCCCAGTGGACTGACGGGAGCATCCCGGGACCGTCCACACGAAGAGATCATTAGCATTCGAATAATTAAGAAGTGTTGGAAACGCGGGAACGAGCCCTGCCGCGAGCGTTTTTTCTCCCGTCCCGGATCGCGGCGTCACCTGTTGCTGTCACGGGCTTGGGGCGCAAAGTTGCATCTTATTTAACAAAACAATTAAATACGAACTGGCCCCTCACGGCGCCGGGTCCCGTCCGAGCCCGCGGGGAGAGGGGACGGGCACACGCTCGTCCCTGCAACCCGGCCTGGGCCGGGGACGCCGCCTCCCGCACGGAGCCCCCCGGTAAACGCACCTACGGGCCGGCGAAAATCGGGTGTACGGGGATGTGCTCCCGGGGACGCCGTGCTGCCGGCCGGGATGCTGGGCTCCGAGAAACGCGCCCTGAGCTGCGCCGCAGCCCACCAGGCACAGGCAGGGGAACTGCTGAGCCCGGGGGGGCCGCCGATATCTCCCCTGGTTCAAAGGAAGGGAAAATCCGCCCCCGCTGCGGCCGGGCGAGAGATTCCCAGGAGTGGGTAGAGCTGGAAACCTCCTAGAGACAGCGGTAACTAAGTGGCCCTTGATGAAGCCGAGACGAAGCGAGTGAGACCGATGGGGGGGGGGTGGGGAGGGAGGGGGGTAGAGGGAGAAAGACAGAAAACACAAAAGAGAGAGAAAAGAGAAAAGGAAAATAGGGAGAGCGAAAAAGATAAAGAGACGAAAGAGAAGTAAAAGAGAGATGAAGAGAGGGGAAAACCCAAAGAGAGAGAGAAATGGCAAGAGGGAGAGAGGGATAAAGAGAGCGAAAGAGGGAGAAGGAAAGGGAAAGCAAAATATAGGTAGATAGGAAGAGGAGAAGGAACAGAGAAGAAGAGAAAAAATAGAGAAAGAGAGAGAACAGGGAAAAAAAACAGGTAAGTAGATAAGTGAAAGAAAAGAGAGAAAGGAGGAAGGAAGAAAGGAGGAAAGGAGGAAAGGAGGAAAGGAGGAAAGGAGGAAAGGAGGAAAGGAGGAAAGGAGGAAGGAGGAAAGGAGGAAAGGAGGAAAGGAGGAAAGGGTAAGAGTGAGAAAAGAGAAAGAAAAATGAGAGGACGCGAAAGAAAAGGCGAGGAAGAGAAGGAGGAAGGAAAGACGAGCCGTGGTTCGGGAGACGAGGGGAGAGTGCAGAGCCCCGGCCCCCCTCCTCGCCCCGACACACAGGCGGAGGGGCGAGGAAAGGGCCCTGACCTACCGTGAACATCTCGAGGAAGATTTCAAAAGCACCAACTTAGCTTCCAATGCAATTTTCCTGCGGCTGAGTCGGCTGCGACAGCTCCTCCCGCCCTCCCCAGATGGGAAAATGGGATTTTTTAAAAAAAGCTCGTTTCTCTACTTTCTGTGCCGAGAAAGGAAATAAACGAAAGGGAGATGGGGAGGGCAAGAAGATGCTGGAGGGCAGCTATTTTGCAAAGTTACGAGGCAGTAAAATGTTCTCAGGTCGGGCACCGGGGCACAGGGAGACTGGGCGTTATTATTAAATCCTAAATCCACCGTGAAAACGGGAGTTTCTGCGCAGTCACAGGGAAGGGCCAGGGCAGGCCCGGAGGAAGGGCTGAGCTATTGGAAAAGATGCTCTCGATGTTTAAAGGTGGTTTCTATAATCCAGGTTGATTTATTTTGTTCGGGGCTGCAAGGAACTAGAAAGAGAAAACCAAAAAGCTACCGGAGAAAGGAATAAGATCTTGACCTTTCCTAATTCTCCAAATCGGCAGTAATGGAAAGCAGAAGGTGCCAGGGGAGGAGGAAGGAGGCGAGGGCCGATCGGTTGGGCCAGCGGGGCTGGCCGGGCCGGGATCCCGCACCCCGCAGCCGGCGGGTCGGAGGCGGGTTGGCGAGGGAAGGGCTATTCGCTGCCTTCCTCGGGACCCGCTCTGCTTAACAAGGGCTTAGTTAAACGAAAGTAGAGAAGGAAACCGTGTCCGTCCTCCTCGGTTGCGGTCCCGACGTGGATATTCCGGGACAGGATCGTTTTATCCCTCCCCGATAAACGGGAGGAGAAATCCCGTTTTCCGCCTCGCCCGGGCTGTGCACACACGGAAAACCGTCGTGGAGTAAACTCAGACAGTTTCGCGGTTTTGTTACAACCTCTCCGTCTGACATATAGAAAGGAGAGAAGTGGGAGCATATTAGGAAAAAAAAAAAAAAAAATCATCTCCACAGATATCTGACCAAAGCCGAAGCAAAGCGGGGAAACCCGCATCCCTCCGGCTACTCTCGGAAACAGCCGCCGAGCCGATCTCCGGCGCCAAAGGGAGAAGGCAAAAAAAAACCCAAACCTGCGGCAAAGGATCGGGTCCCGCGGCAGGAGCTGGGGTCGCCGTCGGCCCAGCTTTGCCCGGAGTTTAACACTGGCAAAACAATCATCGAAAGCAACACCGAGAACCGGGTGGGTTCGCCTACGGACGAGAGGGAAGGGAAATGCCGGGTCGGCTTTTTTGCCACGGACTCCAAGCAGCGACTGCAACAGCTAATTATTTTCCTTTCAGTGCTCGGTTATTGCTGGTGTTCTCCCCGCCTCCCCCCCCCAGTAAATAAATAAAAACCCTCCTTTAGGCAGTGAAGCGTGAAAAATGATCCTCGCTGAACGCTTAAAAATAATGTCCCGTGAAGATCGGGGCTGCGGAGCCAGCCAGCCCCGTAATTAGGAGCCATTATCCGTCCTGCCTCGCTGAGGCAAGATTTCACCTTCACCCCTCCGAACGGAGCCCGGTCAGGGGGTCCCGGCCCCAGAGGAGATCCCCCAGGCCCTTCCCCGCTGCCCCTCGCCCCGGTGGCAGGGAGGGAGACGGTTCCCGGGAGGTCTCCACCGATCCTCCCCCCCGGCTCCCCGAGAGACGCAGATATTTGCAGGCGGCGTGAGTTTGACCGGAGCACGGAAAGAGCTCGAGTTGTTTAAGGGAAATTTACGGGATGGGAAAAATCTAAAGTTAGAGCCGCTTGGGCATCTTCCCCCCGCCCAAAAAAAAAAAAACAAAAACAAAAAACAAAACAAAACAAAACCAAAAAAATCCCACAACGGCGCCGGCGCTCGCAGCTCCCGCAGGCCCGAGAGAGCCGAGCCCAGCTCCGGCAGCCTCCCAGCCTGCGGGGGGTACAGCGACTAAAGGGGAAAATCCTCCCGCTCCTAAATCAGCTCAGCTTCAATCCCGGCCGGGGACCGCGGCTTAAACCGCGCAATGACTTCGCAAGGCAAAAGGAGAACGGAGCCGGGGAAAGGTGTCCCAGCCCCAGAAACCCCCGAGCTCCCTCCCCCTGAGAGTGTGGGGGAAGGGGTCTCTCCGGAGAAACACCGCTTCCCTGCAGAGAGGACCCCCCTCCATCCCTCCAAACCCTGAGACCACCAACTTGGAGACCCCTCTGCAGGCAGCGGGGGCTGCAGGGGCGAGAAGCGCTCGTTCATCCCCACCGGCACCGGCTGCTTTTTCTTATCCGCTCCTGGCACCCTCGGCTCATTTTCCTCCCGCACTTCGCAAACAAACAAGCCAAAAAAAATTAAATTCGCTACTTTATATTAAAATAACGGGCCTCCCCCCCTCCCCACTTCCAGACACACAACCACCACCCAGCCTCGCTGCACATCGCTTTCTTCCTTCGGATCCCGTCTCCTCAAAGCGGGCTCGGTTATTAAAGGAGGCTGAACAAAGATAGCCCCGAGAGCAGCTATCAGCGCATTTTAACTTCATCAAAGACTTCGGGGGAGAGGGAGAGGAGGGGTCTGGCACCTTCTAGTAATGAGCTTGTCAGGAACACCCCTGCCAGAGCAATTGAACAATTTGCACACAAGCAAAAGAAAAGGAGCGGGGAGGGAGGGAGGAAGGGGAAATGCTACAAAAGCCCCTTCAATTTCCAACCATGTGCTTGGCAATCTGGAAAATAGATTCATTGGCCTCCTCTTTTCTCCCATGTCGAGTCTTGTAGCCCCTTTTGTAGGAGCTGGACATGAAAGGGAGGCAACCAAGTGCCGGACACGAAGATCGCTTTTCAAAAGCAAATGTGTGTGAAGGCGAGATGTGAGACCGCTCGCTGCGGGGAGGCGGCACGTTCAGCAGCAACATCAACAAACTGCGCGGAGGTTCGAGGTGGCACAGACAGGGGCAGAGGAGAAGGGAATAAAAAAAAAAGAGGGGGGGGTGTGAAAGAAAGGCCGACACCCCCCCAACCCTCCCGGCGCACACCGTCCGCCTCCTGCCCGCGCCGCGGCGGGCCCCGCACAAAGCCCCGCTCGCCCGGGGACCGGCTCGGTCCCCCGTTCCCTGCCTCGAAAGTCTCAGCTTTTTCTTTTTCTCCTTCTCCTTCAGCTGGCTGCACGGGCAGAAAGGCCTCGATTCTTTAGATCAGGGTCCCTGCCAACAAACAAACCAAAGAGCCACGTTTGGTCCCTGAAATAAATAAAGGGGGGGGGGGGGTGGCGGAAAATTTAGGAGGAGAAGGGAGCGCTTAAAGATGTTTATTTACTTTGTAAGTTGTTGCAAAATTTAGGCGGAGATCAAGTTTCATTCGGTCATTCAAATGCTGCAGGCCCAAGGGGACGTGTGTGCGCGGGGGGGGGGGGGGGGGGGGGAGCCCTCCAACTTATTTTCTCGTGTGTCAACTTTTCCAAACAAAATAAAGGGAGGCGGAGGGGGGAGAGAAGGGAGAACCGTTCTCCCGGCCCCTCCCTCCCTCCCCCTGGAAACAGGCAGGGATATTTTTTTTGGGGGGGGGGGGTTAGAAAAGAAATAAAAAATCAATTAAAAAAAAAAATAATCCGGGGGGGTCCTTTCCCTTGCCGGCCCGTGGACCCAAAGCGGGGACGTTCTCCTGCTCCCGTGCCCGGCCGGGGGAGGCAACCGCCAGTGTGGCAGCCCGCAACGGTGGGGACGGAGGCGGCGCGGAGCAGCCCCGCGCAGGCTGCGCGCCCGGCCGCGGAGGAGAGGGCTCAGCCCCGCCGGCTTCGGGCGGCCAAACTCCGCGGCCGATCGAGCGTCGAGAGCCCGAGGGTGGGAGCCACTCGCTTGCCCGAGGCCCGAGTGGGGCTCTCGGTTCTCAGCGTGACAAAGGACATCGCAAAGAACGATCGGGATTATTATTATTTCTTTTTAACCAGGTCACAAACATTTATTAATTTACACCAACGGTGGACAAAATTCTGTTGCCTTTTCCACATCAAATTATTCACAGATTCTCTCAATAAAATAGATATGACGGATGCACAACCAGTGAAGAGTTAACTGGACTCCGCTCATTAGCTCCCGAATAATCTATATACAAATAATTACCAATACACCAAAAACCCACGCATGGAGGGGGTGGGAATACGGAGATTAAAAAAAAAATAGTATGGGAATTCTCCAAACTTCCTGATGGATCGGATTTTCTTTTAAACGTGCATTTGAATGTGTCATTGAAAAAAAAAAAAAAGTAAAAAAAAAAAAAAGAAACCGCAGTCCTGAGTTTCACCGACTTTTCTTCTTCTTAAAAATAAAGAAACCCTAAACAGTGCCTTTTAAAACCAAACCCGAAGCTTCAAAGAAACTAAAAATAAGATCGAACCATTAAAACATTTTCTTTGAGAGCCGAGGAGAGACAGACACACATGGCAAAACCGCCCGGGAGAGAGATTTGCAGGAACGAAAACGGGCTCGCTGCGACCGAGGGCGTCTGCAACTCCCCTGGCCGCTTTCCCAGGCGATCTGGGGGACCCTGCGGAAAACCCGCACCTCTCAAAGGAAACATTTCCGACCCTAAAACCGTTTCTTTCTGAACATTCCCACCCCACGCACCCCCGCAAGACGTTGCGTGTTCAACCAGCCCAGGTCCCAGCTTATGTTATGGCTACTTTATAAATACGCTTTGGCGCTTTGCGGGACCAAATCGTGTTATTCTTTCCCCCCTCCCACCCTCTCGATTTATTTTTTTTTTTTCCGACCAAAGAGACACAAACAGATCTGATGCCACAGAGCCTGGAAATAAAGTAAAAATTAAAAAAAAAAAAAAAAAAAAAAAAAGAGGAAATATTTCCTACCTTAAAGCACAACAGGAGGAGATGGGGGGGGGGGGAAGAGGGAAGGGGAGCAGTGCCGGAGGAGGGGGGAGAGCTGGGAAGGGGCCGTTTGCTTCGCGACTCTCCCCCCGCACACCACCCCCCCCCCTCCCCAGCACACTTTAAAAATGACAGCTGCTCAGGGTTGTGATTTTACTGGAAAAGTTCTGGGCCGGCTGCAGGAGCGGCTCGTGTGCCAGGGTGACCTGGGGCTGCGCCGGGGCCAAGGCGGGGCTGAGCACGGCCAGGACCTGCGCCGGGGGGCCCGCCTGGCCGGCGGGGTAGGGCGCGGCGGGCGCGGCGCTGGGGTTGGTGCTGGGCGGCGGGGGCACGGCCCCCCCGATGATGTTGTCTATGGAAAAAGAGGGCCGGGAGGGGTGGTTGGTGCTGCCGCCGTTGCCGCCGCTGCCGCCGCCGGCGGGCGTGGGGTCCGGCTTCAGGGTCTGGAGGAGGGCGGCGGGCAGGGCGGTGGGGCTCAGCTGGGGGTGGTAGAAGGACTTCCTGCAGTTCAGCTCGCCGCCCAAGAAGGAGGGCAGCGCCGAGGCGGCGGAGAAGACGGAGGCGGCGGCGGGAGGCGGCGGAGCCGGTAACGGGCAGTGCGGCGCCGGGAAGGGGAAGGCGCCCGCGGCGCCGCCGCCTCCGCCGCCGGGGTGGTGGTGGTGGTGGTGGGGGTAGCCCTGGAGCTGCAGGCCGTAGTTGTAGCCGTAGGGTCCGTAGGCGAAGCCGGGCAGGAAGGCGGCGGGGTCGGCGGCCCCGGCCCGCAGCAGCAGCTCGGGGTGCGGCGGGTGCAGCTGCTGCTGCCGCTTGAAGCGCTTCCTCCGGCGCAGGAAGCTCCCGTTGTCGAACATGTCGGCGGACTCGGGGTCCAGCGTCCAGTAGTTGCCCTTGCCCGGGTTGCCGGGCTCCCGGGGGATCTTGACGAAGCAGTCGTTGAGGGAGAGGTTGTGGCGGATGCTGTTCTGCCAGGCGGGGAACTTCTCCCGGTAGTAGGGGAAGCGCCCGCTGATGAACTCGCAGATCTCGCTCAGTGTCAGCCGCTTCTTGGGGCTCTGCAGGATGGCCATGGTGATGAGGGCGATGTAGGAGTAGGGCGGCTTCACCAGCGGGTTCTTCCCCCCCGCGCCGCTGCCGCCGCCCGCGGGCGCCTTCTCCCCGGGCGCGGCGCCGCGGGCGCACGCCGATTCCGAGCCGCCGGCGGGGGAGAGCCGCTCCGGGGACCCCCCCATGCGCGCCTTGGCGGCCCCGCTCCGCGGCAGGGCGAGCCCCAGCGGATCGCCGCCGCCGCCGTCCTCGTCCTCCTCGTCCTCGTCGTCCTCCTCGTCCTCGTCCTCGCTGTACTTGCCCCCGTCCTGGGGCGGGCCCACCACGTCGATATCCGCGTCCTCCACCTCGGAGAGCGGCTCTTCCTCCGGGGAGCGCTCGGACATGATCCCGCAGCCGCCGCCGCCGCTGCTGCCCAAAGTCATTGTTGTGCGGCCGGGGCGGCCGGGGCCGGGCTCCCCCCCCCACCTAGCGGCAGCTCCCGGGATGGGTCCGGGGCCGTGCCGGAGGGCTGCGGCCGCCGCTGGGACTCCGCGCCCCGGCGCCGCCGCTCCGCGCCCCGCTCGCCGCGCCGCTGCTGGCGGGGCCGCGGCCGGGCTGCGGGGTGGTGGCTGCGGAGGGAGGGGCGGCGGAGGGGGCGCGGGGCGGGGGCGGAGGGACGGGACGCCCGGAGGCTGGGCAGGGAGCTTGGAAGCAGCGATAATAAATAATAGTAATAACGATAATAAAAGGAAAGAGAGGAGAAAAAAAAAAAAAGAAGAAGAAGAGGGGGAGCGGGGGGTGCGGCGGCTCTTTGGCAGGGCTGGGGGGAGGGAGGGAAGGGGGGGAGGGAGGGAGGGGCGGGGGAAGAGGGAGGGGGGAGGGCAGAAGTTGGGAAGGCGGCTCCCCCCTCCCCACCCCTCCCGAGCTGAGACCCGGTGGAAACGCTCCCACTCTGCGCCTCCTGCCAGCTCTCCCAGGCCTTTATACGGCCGCCCCGGCATCACGTGCCACCCGCCGCAGCCCCCGCGGGGCACGGCGAGGGGCTGCCCGGCTCGGCCCTGGTCCCCGGGGAGAGCGGCCGCCGCCTCCGGCGGGGATGCTTTCGAGGAAAGATGCTGCCCGCTCTCTCGGCGCTCGGATGCCCACGGCTACGTTCGAAGCTGGCTGGTGCGGGAGGGGAGGTCGGTGCTGGATAAAGCCCTGCCCTCCCCCGTCCCAGGCACCTCACGGTGCCGGAGGATGCGACGGCCGCCTCCCTCCGCCCGGGGGCCCCGAAGGGTCCCTTCGCCCCCCGAGGGCTGCCTGCCCACGGGGCTGGGGGCTGAACTGCCGCCCTTCAGCAGCCTCGCCGGCGGGGACCCTCGCTCCGCCAGGGCCGAGCCCTCGGCCCCCTCGAGGGGTCGTGTGAATTTGGGGATCCCTGCTCCCCTTCTCCACGCGCTTACGTCACTGACACGTCACCGAGCCCGGAGCACCCTGCCTGGAAACCCGCCATCCCCGAGGGCTTCCACGGGCTCCCACCCGCAGAAAGGATGCTGCGGCTCGGCAGGTGCGGGGCGGAAGACTCCCGAGAAGGAGCGCTCAGTCAGCCTGCCCCCCACGCGAGAAATAACCAAAGCAAAGACTGTGCGTGGCCGCGGGGTGCTGGGACGGCTCCCGAGTCCCGCATCCCCGGCGGACGAGGCTGGCCCGGCCGGGTACCACTTTCCGAGGTGGCCCACCCGCAGCCCGGCCAGGCCCCAGGCACCCTCCGGGACCAGGAATCTCCTCTGGCGTCGGGATCTCCCGTCTGCCGCTCTCCTGCCATCGCTCCCCCCGAGGCGCAGCATCCCCCGACGGCTGGCAGTGAGGAGGTGGTGGGCAGCGGATGCCCACCTTGCCGCGGCTGCAGCCGAAGCGGAAGGATTTCCCTGTAACCGGAGGCACCCCAGCTCCCCTCCGGATCCACAGCAGTGTCCCTGCGGGTGGCAGAGCCCCGCTTCCCGGCCTGCGGCCGCCCTTTCCCGGGACAAGGCCGGGGCAGCCACCCCGGCGCAGGGCGGAGGACACGGCCACGGCTGCAGCCGCCCACCCCACGCCCCGTGGGTGGCTGTAGCAGCCCGGCGTCCCTGTCCCTGCCTCGGACACACTGAGCCACCCTCGCACGTTGTTATTTTTTTCTCCCCTTAGAGGCTCTGCAAACACGCAGCCGATTCCCTGGGCGCGGGGAGGATGCCTGGGGAGGGAGGAAGGGAATTATTTCCTCCAGGGGGGTGCCAGGGGGAGATCTCTTCCCCCGCCTAGGGTCGCGTTCAGCAGTGTGAGAATCCGCGGTGATGAATTGCCAGTCGCTGCCGTTAACAGGTGCGAGCATTTGGTGATAAAATCCCCAGCACTAATACCGGGGAGCCGGGCCAAACAGCTGCACGGCCCCGCTTCCAAATGCCGGTCACAATTACTCAAGCCCTAACGACTCGGTGCACAGGCTCGCCGAGCTCGGGGGGGACCCCGAGAAGCGGGCAGGAGCGGGCAGGAGCGGACGGCGCTTCGCACGCACATCTCCGGTTGAAGCAGCTCCTGCAGAGCCGGAGCCTCTGCGCGGGCTCGGTCGCATCCTCCTCCCTCGCCGCCAGCGCTGCGATCGGGGAGGATTTCTCGATCGGAGGGGAAAATAGATGGGTAATTGTGCGGAGAGTTACTCAAGAAGGTGGGAAGTCTGTCCCCCAAGCGTGTGTCAGGGCTAGGGGAGCTTTCCTGAGCTCCTTCACTTTTATACTCCTCCGATGACGAGATAACCTGCATTTGCAGCGCATAACGCATGTATCTCCCTCTCATGGGAGGGGTGTGTACATTTATATTCAGCTGTATATATGTTTGTATTCTCATATTTTTTTCTTTTATATGTATAATTAGCTCACATGGAGAAATGCTTCAGAGACGCCGCATCTTTCCTACCGACTTAGTTTAAACACTGCGTTCATCAGCCCCGCGGAAAGGCGATGGGAAGAACAAATGGAAGAGAGCGGGGAGGGAAAAGACCCGAGCCGCTCTCCATTTTTATTAAGTAAAATAATAGTTATGCCTCCCCTACATAAACGAAAGTGTCATAAAAAATTCCGAAGCAGCTGCCAGAGATTTCGACCACACACACAACGGGGCGATTGAATTTCCACTTGGTGCATTTCATGGCAGCGAGGAACCGCCGGGAGCTGAGCCTTGTGCCTCTGCAGGGCGGCGAAGGGGAGGGCAGGGGGGCAGCAAAACGACGGGCTGCGAGAGGCTGAGGCCAGCGGGCACCGCTCGGGGGATGCCCCGCCGGCCCCCGAGCCCCTCGATTCCCCCGCGGTGCCCGGTGGCAAAGCGGCCGCCTTCCCGATCGCCCTGCCTGGAGGCTGGCCCCGCACGGCTCGAAGTGAAACAGATGTGAGTGTCTGCTGCCTGGACCACCCCCTACCCCCCCCGCCCTGCCCCGGCTGCCGACTCTCCCCCTGCCCAAAAAGGCGGGCAGCGCCGGGCAGCCCGCGGGGGGAGCCCCCGGCAACGGGGGGCTCGGGCGGAGCCGTCTGCCGCCGTACTCATGGGCATCGGGACCTCGATGAGCCTGAAAATGAGGGAGGGGGAGGCGAGAAGGGTCGATTGGCGGCGGCTGTTGATGGGATGAGGCCAGTGCCTTGTCCCGCTCCCGCCTGGACTCCCCCCCCCACCCCGCCTCGCTTCAGCATCGCGCATCAAGAGCCGCCGCAGCTCGAGAAGTAGCATGTCCCGATCAGCCGCCATCGACACGATTCCTGCCTGTTTCAAGGGAAAATATTGCTCCCGACTAACGGGAACGACCCGAAAGGAAACGACTGTGAAGGAGTCTGGGCTCCTCCATCCGCGAGCGGCTCCCGCTCGCCGAGTCCGTGTTAGCCTCGGCTTTGCCGGGCAAGATCGGCTGCAGAAACAAATCAAAACGAGAAAAAGTACCTAAACTACACTTATCCCGAAACGATTTAGAACAGGGAAACTCGGGAGTGAAGCGAACCAGATGGTCGGATCACACACACACACACGCTCCCGGCCGCGCATCCACACACGGAGAGAGGGGCGAGTTTTAATCACGGGTTTACACGCGGGGGTAAGAAATGATGCGGTTTCGCGAAACAGAAACTCTTATCGATCTACCCGAAAAGATTGCCTTGTCATGGTCTCGCTATTCCCAGGCGTGCAGGGCTGGTAGAGAAACATTTTTCCTTGGGCAGATTTTTAATATTTCTGCTCTCCTCACCGCGGTATTTCATTACAGCCAGCCTCCCTTCCCAACTCCCCTTTTAACCCGATTCTTCTTTACATTTCACGTGAAGTTGCGGTATTAAACGTCCCTGGGGCTCAGAGCTGGCGGGATGGAGAGAGTCTCCAAAAAGTCTCAAAAGTAGAGAGGGAAAAATAAAAGGCCATGAGCCGATCAGGATTTTTTTTTTTTTTTTTTTTCCCTTTAAGATGACTTTCACTGCCTATCCCGTCTGCCTTAATGAGGCTTTTTGTCCAGGCGTGTTGGGTCGGGGGTTTTATGCCCTGCAGACCTCTTTAGCAGGTGGACGCCCCCGGCCGAGGTTTCCCCCCCGGGGCTCCCAGTGTCCCCGCTCGGGCAGCTGCATGGGAGCTGCCGGAGCCCCTGCAAGCTGCAAAACGGCAACAACGACAAGTGATGTGGTGGTTTTTGTGTGTGTGTGTTTTTGTTTTTGTTTTCCACGGGGAAAAGCTCCTTCCCTGCTTGTCTGTCGAGACCATTACTTGCCGGGGGTGGGAGTGTAGGGGAGGGCACGGAGATCAAGGTCGGAGCACCGCGGGGTAAGATCTGCTCCTGCCCCGGCACTGGCCATGCCCCCGCCTAAGGGGCCGTTCCCGGCTGGGGTATCCCCCGGCACTGGGATTTACCGGGGGGCAAAGCCCTGATCCTGCACCGCTGTGCCCGGGGAAGGGCAGCATCGGGCCCTGCAGCTTCTCCGTGCGCTGCCTTGGGCAGTGCGGGGAGTTTAGCTCCAGCCCCGCCGTCCTTGCTCTCAGATCCTTCCAGATGATCTGTTGGTTTTGCAATACAGAATCGTTCTTGTTTCCTCTGCCGAGCAGCATTTAAATTCGTTGACTCTGATGAGAACCCGCATCTACAAGTCCCCCAAGGCTCAGTGATGGATTTTTCTCGTTATCAAGCTTGGCTGACCTCTAACTTCTCTGAAAACATGAACAAGACAGACCTGCTGCTGCCTGGGCTGCCCCAGGGGCTCTTTTTCCACTTATGTGATTTCCTTTGATATTATTTCTCTTCTTTCCATACCCAAAGCTCAGACCTTCAGTGCTCCCTGCAGCTCAACCTTTTCTCCAGCCCTGTACTGCCAGCTCCCAGCTTGCAAAGATCAGTTTGCAGCCTGCGCACCAAGAACTCTCAGTGTGGGGAGATAAGTGGTAATGGTGGTGCCAGATAGTGCAAGATGTGTGAAATTCCCAGTTTGAAAACCACTGGAAGTTAAGTACCTACATCCATCCCTGCAGGGCTCAGATGTCGGACATCTTTGTTTTGTTGACTTGTATTTTCAAACGCGGATGTCCCAAAACCCACACAAAAAAAGGCCTGGATTTCAAGGGACACTTTTTCCCAGGCACCTCATGTGCAAGCCTGAACTGTCATGAACCTCTGGAGAGCAAGTCTCCCTGTCTTTCCTGCTCTTCAGACAAGTAGGAAACTCCTCTCTCCTCATACATATACGTTAATTTAGGTGCTGTGATCTGAGTTTAGGACCTTTGTTTTGGACTCGCAGTTCGAAAACTTTGTCTGCTGCTCACTACTCCTAACAGATCCCATCCCACATGGACTTGAAGCCCACCAGGCAAGCTCATACGGAGCTTAACACTCAACTTATTAACTGGTATAAGCTTTTTTCGTACTGTTCTTCAGCAATCTGACATGAAAAGAGATGGATACACACACACTTACATAACTCAGAGGAACGCAGTGATTTCAAGTCATAAACCACCAGCTGCACTTTTGAGACTCACCAAATCCAGCTCTCCTGGTTGCCATAAAAAACACATTAGCCAAAGGCCGATGCATGTGGAAGGCAATTATGCTCTGGCACATGGCAACGTGTATAGAACAGCCTGGTAACTGTGCCTACCACACAAAGAAAAATATTCCTGTGAAAACAAGCCTGTTAAATCACTTCATTCTTCCCTGAATCCCCTAAAAATTAAAGAGAAGATTTTTTTAAATTGTTTTGAAAGGGAGGAACATTTGTGGGAGGGAATTAGATTTTCCAAAAGTGGGTCCACCAGCGCAAGAACCTAAATAAATTGCCAGATTCACAAGGATGAAGAAACCAATTATTAGAAATGTAGAACACCATGCTCACATTTCTGAGTCCAGGTTTTCCATGTTATCACCTGATCATGCCAAACGTGCCCAGGAAATCCCTGCTGCTGAGTTCTCTACACTCAGCGGTTCAGCAGCCCTAGTGCCCACCTCACCCATCAAGTTGGCAAAAGTCCTCTTCTGCGAGAAACACCAGCTGAGGACCCTCAACTTGGGGGTCAGGACCAATACAAAGAGAGGGCCTTCAAAGGAGGAAACTACAGAGAAGATGGGAAATTACTGGAATATAGCTTGATTGGGACAAAAGTGTTTGACTCCCTTTTATTTTTTCCTGTGTGTAGTAAATGGCGGGGGATAGAGTTCTTTTCTCCTGAAAGTATCCAGCAATCTCCAGCTGGGGATCAGGTTGGGGTGAATCTGCTGTAACCTTGTAAAAAATCAGCCCTGTACATACATTCTGATATCTACATATCTGCCTTGCAAACAAGTTCATAGATACATTTTGCCTCTTGACCTCAAAGTCACGTGGAGTCTGTGATGTTCCTACTGCACAGGAGTATAGTGCAGGGCTCCTTTCCTCTGTTCCCATCTTGGAAAGGAGCTGAATAAATAGAGGGAAAAAGTTCACAACCTACAGTATGTAGAGGAAGATGAAGTATCTCACTCATGCAGAGAAGCAGAGGCAAAGCCAAACACCTTAACCCCATCCCCTTATCCAGCAAAGGAAAGTCAGGTAGAAAAGCAGAGGGACAGACATTTCATCTGGGTCACTAACAACAAGGAAAAATATCCAACTAGGAATCACAGTCATAGTTTGGGGCTGAATCTGCACAGAAGGGTGAATCTCAGCTCCATCACTCCGCAGCACAAGGCTGCAGATGCCAATTCCTCCACTGCATCTCCACCAGGTCACAGCTTCGCCCCACAGCCCGGCTTGGGCACTCCCACACCCCAGCAGCTCCTTCTCTTGGGTCCAGGACCCAAAGCTAATCCCTGCTTTGTGCACTGGGACACACAGCCCTGCTGAATCCTGGGCTGACTTTGCGGCAGCGTTGGTGTGGTTGCAAGAGACAGTAGGTAGAAGAGATACACAAGAAACCCATCCCCAGGATCCTCAGACCAGTGTGAACTTCTCCTGCTCCTTTCTTCAAAACACTGGAAGAAATTGCTGTCCCAAGCTCCACGGAGGCAAAAGGGAGAAAGCCTGTCAATACACAGATTTAAATTAATCCAGCCATTCTGGGGGTTTTGAAGCTTCATGTACACACACATCTCTCCCTCTTTCACTTATTGCAAGTGAGCCTCTGCTCCTTCTTGCTGAGAAGTGGAAGCTGTGCCGCTCGGACAGAAGAAATGACACCGAGGGCTGATGTTTCACATCTGGCTTTAAGTTACTTAGAAAGACCTGATTTCTGCAGGATGGCTACTCAGCATCACCCAGCTAACTGGATCTCATCAACGCTCTTTTTGAAATGCTTTTTTTTATCACCACTTCCCAGGGTTTTGCAAAGTCTAGACGCTCAGCGTTAGAACTGCGTTGTAAGAGGGCATGAGGTGTTGGGATGAGTTGTCTGCTCCCTGAAAATACGTCGCTGGGGTCCTGCGGGGGAAGTAAGCTGGTGGGGCTTCCCTCCCAGCACAGAGATAAGCGTGCCATCTAGAGGAAATCCCCTTTATTGCCAGGACTGGCAGCTGATAATTACCCAACAAAGCATATTTAACCTCTGGCTTCAGAGAAAATCCTCCATTCGTGTCCCGCTGCTCTGGGCTGCTGCACAGGATCATCGCGGTGGGCTGGCGATGCACGGAGGCATTGGGGCTGCTCGGGAAGGTCCTGAGCACTCAAGGACCACCCCAGGCTATGCTGGCATGCGTTGGCCTGTCCCTTCTCCATAGGCAGTCAGCTGTCCAGCCCTCCTGGTATGGGCATTTGGATGTAAAGGAGGAAAAGGCAATGTGGGTGTTTCCACAGTACATGCATTCTATCATGCCTGTCTTTGACAGAGTTAAGGAGGCTGCACATACCACAGGATAAGAAAGCTGTATCGATCATATAATGCTCTCCAGTGGCTGCTAGCACCCATAGGTGCCAACGCCTGAGCCATCGATGAGGGCCCAGGTGCACTAATAGAGGCAGTGGCAGGGTCACCTCCACCAGCAGCTCCCACCCTGTGGAGCACAGCCCTGCAGACCACTTAGGGGGCTGATTCGGGTGTGCGGGGTACAGCCCAGCAGTGGGGATCAGACTCTGGCCTCCCATGGGGCAAATCCATACCTCACTCATTTTTCCTAAGGAAAAAATCTCCTTCACAGCTATCTTCCCAGGTTGGAGTGCTCTCATACAGTGCTGCTGTCATGGGCACTCTCACCCAAACCTTCAGGCATGGTTGTAGGTCTGGGACATGCAATGTGGGAACACGTGGGATGGCAGGTACCACAGGTCTCGTATCCTCCTGCGGTCAGATTCAGCCCACCATAGCTCACAGCATCCTGATCTCACACCTTCCACTTTTTCTCTCTTTACTACTACCTCTACCAGTGAATAGAAGCACATCTGTAGCCACCAGCACAAGGCTCTTGTACCGCTAATAAAAACAAATCCTTCCAGCCCTAAAGATAATTGAAAAACAGTGATCTAGGTCCAAGCAGAGAGACAAGCACTACTGCCCAGCAGGTAGCTGTCTTGTAAAAAAAGGGAAGCTTTGCCAAAAAAAAAAGCAACCTTCAGAGAAGGAGAAAGAGCAGGGAAGACCTCACATGAGAGAATTCTTGTTCCACAGAAAAAGCAGGTGCATGCTTCAGAGGAGAACTTTTAGAGAGGAGCTATTATTGCACTGATTTGTTCATATTCTACAGGATTTTTAAATATTTTGTTCACTTTTTTAATAATGAAGATTATTCCCGCTTTTTCCCACCACCTCAGAAGCATCTCTAGATGCTGCTCTCTAGTGCTGCCAAGCAAGGTTGAACCCCAGCAACATCTGCAGCACCTTTTTGTTTTTAACAGCAATTCTGTTCCCATTTTGCACTCCCCCTCACCTTCTTCTCCCTCACACCTGTGGGCTCTCAGGCCCAATCCCTAACCCATGTCTTAGAGATGCTGCTCTCACCACCTACACAGTTGTTGTTCCCCCTGTTCCATGACAGGGAGGGAAGGCATGGATGTCCCCATGGCTCATTGCAGGCACTTGCCACTCACGTGGAGTGAAGGGCTTCACGGCATCACCCTAGGAACTTGTGTGCTTTATAGGTCTCTTATTTCCTGTCATTACCAAGAAAAGCCTAGTTGTAATAAAAATCTGGGCTCCGATCCTGCAAACACTTATGCTTGAGCTTAACTCTAAGCACGTGAGCCGTCAAAGGGGACTATTCATGTGCTTAAAATTTAAGCATGTGCTTAAGCGTCTGCAGGCCTGGAGTCTGTCAGTGCGGGGATTTGTGCCTTAAGCCCATATTCTGGGTCATTATCCTTTTCATGTCTTCTCTGGCATCTCAGAAGATGTTTCAAAGGGGAATTTTCAAGTTCTTCAATAAACTTTGCCTTCCCGAGCAGCCTGGATTCTTGCCTTTTCTATGGGGCAATTCTCCTCCATTGCCTCCCCTCCCCCTGTTAGCGATAATCCTGTGCTATTTCATGCTTGGCCAGACAATTAAGCCCTCTTGCTGCTTGGCTCTGTCTTTGTTATGTATAATTGTTCCAAATAATTAGCCACTATTGCACGCTATTCTGAAACTACTTTGTATTGCAATTATACTTAGAGGGTGAGCATCAGCTCCGGGAGAGTCCAAGCAGCAGACAGCCTGGAAAGAAAGGGCTTCGAGCTGGGGGAAGACAGATATGCGCTTAAACCAACACTGTGGAAAACCTAACAATAAGTAACCAGGGAGGAGTAAATGTTGCTTGGAGAGGGTCTGCAGCTGGTGGGATCTGGGCAGGAGAGCTGAGGGTGGGCTGCAGGGTCTTGGCCTGGGTGTCACCTGGCTGCCACCTCGTGGGTGCTGGCTACGGTGCAGGAAGCAAAACCATACACCACTTCCATCACTTCCATGGTGACTTGCAAGGAGCACCTTGGCCAAGTGGCCAGTTTTGCCATCTCCATACAGTGTAGGGAACGTGTAGCTGTGTTGGGATGCATTTGGGATCTGGCAGCAAAATGTCCCCTAATTGTGTCTTTGGGATGGTGAAACTTGTGATTTCCTGAGGGTAAAGACTGCAGATGATGAGAGCAGTTCAGCAGCCTCCTGAGAGCAATTCAGCAGCCTTCTGAGAGCAGTTCAGCAGCCTCCTGTTTTCCCACCAGCAAACACATCTCTGCTGTGGACAAGTTCCAGATGAGATGCTCAGAGGAGTTATAGCTCCATGTGAAGCATCTTTTTGAAAACGAAAATAGTGTGGTGCAACAGAGTCCCCTTGGCATTACTTAGTCTCTTGTCTTTCAAACAGGGAACATCTGAAAAGGATGTACCCAAGCACCTGGGTTGGCCTGATTGGTGCTAGTGAATTAATTCCTCTGCTGAAACCCATGGCCTGCTCTAAGCCAAGAGCCATGTAACTGGCCATGGCCAGTAACAGTGTGCTTGGAAAATTTTGTGCTTTTGGGGATTAATTTTCTGCAGCCACATTGAGCCACTTGAAGCCTCCTGAAAATGGATCTACAGGCTGGCTGGGTTTGGTTTCCAACACCTGGTTAGCTGAAGAAATTTTAAAACCAAGTAGAGGTGTTTGTGGTGCAGATGGAAAGCACTCAAAATATCTGAGACAGTTGGGTGCATTCTCTGCAGACATTGTACGCTGCTTCCATCGACTCAGCAGAACCAACAAACGGAAAACGAACTTTTCCCAGGTATGCGCGTAACTGGCTCAGGTGCATCCTTCCTCCATGCAGCACCCTGAGGTGCCACGAGCCAGGGCTGCTTGTTGGTGTTGGGACTGGCATGGTTGATTCAATACATGCATAAAACCAACGGTTGTACTGGACTTCAGCAGTCCCAGTACAAAGAAAGTGAAATGAATGGACCTTAGATGCTCTCCCAAGAGCTTGTAGGTGTTACGGTGCCAACACTTGGGCACTGCTGCTTTGCTGCCTCACTGCAGCCTTGCTTGTTGGGTGCTTCAACCATCAGAACAGCCCCAGCTCTGCCAGTCACACACACTGCATAGCACATTTTGAACACCAAGTCAGGCTGACAGCGAGGCTGGCTGTTGCAGGTGAGGGCTCCTTCATCACTGCTTCCTCACCATCGACCAAGGGCCTAGATTCTCACTGTGCTTCCTCTTGGTTTCCTTTCATTCCAGGGAGAAGAGCTGCAGGGGGACAGCCAGTGCCATCCAGCCCTGTATCCCGTCCCCAGCGATGGCCTGCAGCAGAGGCTTTGGAAAAGGGTAAAAGAAGGTATAGCCGGAGAAATCCTTCCCCTCTGAAAACTTCCCAGAATCAATAATTGATGTTTCAGGGATTTCCCAGCCTGGGGGCTGCATCCAACACAACGTGTTTAATAACAGCCCTCCCTGAACGAGCCTCACCCCGTTCTCATCCTGACCATACCCCAAACCTCCACCATGTCCTGACCTTCCCCGTGCAGCCGCGAACAGGCCCGACCCCAAAGGTCAGTTTGCTCAGGGGACATGCTGACCCCCCCCCCCGCCCAGCCCCGGTCCCTGGGCCCACGGCGGGGGCCGGGAGCGGCTTCCCAGGGCTTTCCACTGGAGGTCAGTGTTGGCCTGAGCACCGCACCCGGCACCCCGGGCCACCTTCCCCGGCCACCCTCCCACGCCGGGGCGTTACACCCGTGGGGTAAAGGGCAGAGGGTGGTGTTGCTCTAGCCCTGTTCAAACACAGCAGCTGCATCACCCGCTCCGGCCCAAATAAGAGGGACCTGAATGTAAAGGACCTGAATACAGCGCAGCAGAGGCGGTGACAGAGCCCAGATACCCCGAGATGTAGCTCAGAGCTTGGACAGTGCTGACTCCCAGACACTAATTTCTTAAAAACTCGTTATCAACTGACAAAGCCCATCTCAGTCGGTCCCACTGCACCCACTGCCCACCTCCCTGTCACCGGCTGACTTTACCGACTCAATCCCGACCTCAGACACTGCTGACTGTCTTCGAGCAGTGTACTCGTAAAGGGCAAAGCATTGCATAGAATAAAAGCTAGTTATGGTATAAAATTTCCAACACTGGGACTGCCAGCAGACAGCTGGCAGCATCCAGATAAAATCTAACACTACCAGAGGGACTGACAAATTCTGCAGGAAATGTGCTTCGACTAAAATTTCAGCTAATGCTGTGTTTGTTTGCAACAGGATGGAAACCACTAGTTACAGCTTGGGAATATCAGCTGGAAAAACCGTTTCTCATTGCTTGTTTCAACCTGCAAGAAAGCGGTAGGAAGGTAGCACACTCATGAACCGCACAGAACCACGTCTGTCATATGCAGACAAATGTGACAGCTCGGTCAGTCCTCCCTGGGCAGCCAGTATTTCCCAGAGGAAAACAAGCATCTTTTTCAAAGTGGCAGCTGATTTGGATTATTTGTTTCCAAACGTGCAGGCTGAGCAAGCTGAATTCAGCCTGCTTTTCAAAGGGCTGTTCCTTGAGAAGTCAGACTGCCTTGGAGACAGCCCAGATCATCACCCAAATCTCTTTGGTGCTTGGGATCAACTTCGAACCCCTCCCTTGCCTTCCATGGGCTTGAGATGGGGCTCTCTCCACCACAGGATATCCTGAGCATCTCTCACCATCACACTGAAGGATGATGTTCATTCCACAGTCTTGGTGAGAAAAGAAAGTTTTGCCTCTGGCTTTCGTGTGAGCAAGAGCGAGATAGTTATGACTGTCATTGCTTAATATTCCCTAAACTCCCTGGGTATGGCTAAATAAAGAAGGGAGGATTTCAAAGGAGACTTGGTTGCACAGCCGAAATCTGGGTGATAATTTCTCCTGTTTCATTCAAATCCCTCTTATTCACCAAACAGGAACATTGAAAAGACACTAAAACAGATGAAGGGCACAGGTATAAACTTTACAAAGCTTAAAACTACTCTGTCCCAGTAAGGCTCATGCTTTACATGACACTTTAATCCTACTCATTTGCTAGATTCACTCTAGTTGTAAACAAAGCTTTGAAATGAAAGCTTAAAAGCCTAGTTGGGATACATTAAGTTAACCAAGAAGACACTCTTAAGGCATTAGTTTAACGACAATCACAATACAAGTGCCAGAGGTTTGTGCATGTGAGGATTAATATCTACAGGAAAAAGAAGAAAAGGGGGTTGTTCCCTGTGCCTTCCACCTTGTTTGGCAGCATAAGGCCCGAGGTGAGGGTGGCTTATTGCAGCTTGCAGGGCCTCTGGGCTAGGGCTGTCTGGCAAACAGGGAGATATGGGGCACTGGGAAGGCATACAACCCAACACTGCACACCAGG
Source organism: Tauraco erythrolophus (assembly GCF_009769465.1). Taxonomy (NCBI): domain Eukaryota; kingdom Metazoa; phylum Chordata; class Aves; order Musophagiformes; family Musophagidae; genus Tauraco; species Tauraco erythrolophus. The sequence continues at coordinate 26,161,649 of NC_141474.1, read as the reverse complement.
GTCTGTCCCAACACACTGGAATGGGGTCACCCGTTCTCTCTGAGCCAAGTTTTTGGGGATGCAGCCCACTGTGGTGACTCTTGCTTCATGCCAGAGCCCCCTGGTTATAGAGACCCCTCTTGCACAGGCACAGGGGTGGAATGGGTCTCTTGCAGACCTCCCCCCAGATCTGGAGCCTGGTGCTGCTCTCCAGAAAGTCTCATGGCAGAAGGGCGCAGGCAGCTGGGGGGCAGGAGCAAGTCACAGCCCAGCCCTTCAGGCACGCTGAACCCCCCTGGCTCCAGTAGCACTTAACACCCAGAGATGTCAGGAACTTGGAAAGCCCTTTCCAATACCAGGTCTCCCTCCTGCAGGGCTCCAGGGTGACTGGGGAGGAGCAGGCTCAGCCACCTCTTCCCAGTGCATCCCACCCAGGCAGAACCACAGCATCTCCTGCCCACTCCCTCCACCCAACATCTTTTCCTTTCATGCTGGTACTTGGCTCTCCCCTACCTCAGCAACCCTCCCGTTCACAATGTGAACCCAGAAGAGTCCCAGCCCAGCACTCAGTGATGCTGGAGGGGGCCTGGCAGACCCCGCGCTTTGGACACGTGTCTGGCTCTGACCCCCTGGATAATTAGGCAAGACTTCAAAAGTGCTTTCGTTTGCAAAACATTGTAGGATCAGGCCCTGGGAATGAATAAGCTGTGACAAGTGTCCTTTTTACTGACTGTCCTTGTGAGCGGTTATCTCAGCATCCCCCCAGTCCATCTATACGGACAGCGTGCTACGGACAGGAATGGCATTTCGCAAACTTCCATTAGATTAAAAAAATCTCTGTCTATTGATTTCTTTTATATAGAGCCGAAGTATTTTAAGGAGTAAGTTTTTTCATGACGCCCTTTCTGAACAGGGCTATCACTGAGGAAAAAGCACAGAAGCAGCTGCTGGGAGCAGTGTGAAAGCTGAAAAGGTGAAGTCGGTGAAACCAGGGAGGAGACGCAGAGCTCAGCAACTCAGCCAGAGGCAGCAGACCAGAAGTAGACCAGTTTTCAGAGGCAGGTGAAGCCTCAATTTTAAGGAAGACAAGAAGAAAAAAGCAGTTGCTTCCCTTCCCTCTCATACTAACCCCACTTTCAGTTCCTACAGAGCACATGGGATGAAAGAATGTAAAGCCACAAGCTCCCAAGCTGTGGGCAAAGCTGACTCCTTGGGTACCTGCAGGTACCCCCAGCTTTCGGTCATGACCAGCAGCCAGGGAGTGAGATGCTCAGTTTTGCATCAAAGTTCAATTGGCATCCAACTCCTCCTTAAGCAGGAGGAAAGTGCAATGTGGATTGTGAGAAACTGCTCAGCTTCAGAGGACATCCTTGAAAAACAGCAGAGAAATCCTAGCCTGTCACTTTTACCTGCAGGACGTTTAAAAAAAAATAACAGCTAAATCTGGGGATGGGGAATTCTGCCTTCAAACCTGGCAAGAAGATCTGGCTGGACAGTCCCGTAAATAAAGAGCAACAGCTCAAGCAGTGAACAGTTTGGATTTTTAATTAATTTTGTTGCTAGGAAGGAAAGCTACGATCTCCTAATTTGATGTGCTAACCAGAATTTCACCTGCAGGGATTCCTTGGAAGGAAGACGCATTCCCTGCTACACAAGTGGAAACCATTGTGTTCAGTAAAAACGGTGTGGGCAAACCTTGCAGGTGATGGAGAACTTACTGCAGCCTTCGCACAGCTCGGCAGTGGTTAGTTACCATTCAGCTTTTAAAAAATCATAGTAAAACAGACAGCTTTAGAAAGTGTCACTAAAACGTAAGATGTGGCAGTGTCAGAACAGCAGCACAAGTCTCTCTCCCACTGGTTACAACACTGATAATTTCCTCTCACCAAGGTCTGGCTGGAGCCAGAGGAACAGCAGCACTGGACATGTTGGAAGGAAAAACTTTATTTTAAAAAAGTCCTTTCTAACAATAAAAGTTATTTTTAAAATAGTAAAAAGAAGTAGCCAGGGTGATTTTTTCTTCCTACAGGGGAAGGAAATTATAAACATCTTAAATATTCATTTAAAATCCAGTGAATTTATTTAGTGGAGGATTTTTTTATAACTTTCATTTGAGTTACACAGGAGGCACCCAAGGAAGGGAGGAAAAAGCCCGTTTGTGAGACAGCTCCTGCATGTTACACCACGCACCCACCTCCTGGGCACAATCCTTCTCACCCCGGGGGTGTCATGGGGTGCCTTGTGGTGCCCTGTCCCTGACAGCTCCCTGGGGTCGGGCTGTGTGGAAGGGACACCCCTGGGGTGGGGGGAGACCTGCCTGCCAGATGCAGCCACAAAGCAACTTTTCCAGGAGGGAATGGGACAGAAAAATAGATCGCCTTGCCTCCAGTCAAAAATAAGCCTAGAAAGAGGAACCAGGTCCCCCTGCACGTGTGTGTCTGCACACAGCCAGAGGCCAGGGACCCCCGATTCCACCCAAACTGATCCCCACAGTGGGGAGAAGTCCGCGTGTCCAGAGATGCTTGTGGGAGCCTGGGGGTGTCCGGCCAAGCTCCCCCCGATCCCATCACATGTACCGCTCCAGGCCAGCAGGGAAATTGGGCTGCCTCATGTAGGCATTGCTGGAGCCGAACTGGCCAAGGGGCGATGCGGAGAGCCCCAGGAGCTGCTCGCTGTGCTCAGCACAGGCCGGGGGCCGCATGGCTGGCAAGGCCAGTCTGTTGGGAGCCCCGTAGAGCTGTGGACTGCCGGGCGAGTAGCTGCCCTGAGCCACGGGCAGGTGGGGGGGAGAGGCGGCATAGGGGTAAGCCAAGGTGTTAGGGCCGGCACGGCCCAACAAGCCAGGACTGACGGGCTGCGCCTGGAAGCAGGGAGGCTCGGAGCTGGCAGCGGAGCAGGTGGGAGCCAGCTCAGCCCCAGCCAAGCCCAGTGATGGGTGGCCCAGGTCGGCGGGTGGCGAGGGCTGGAGGGCTTGCTGCCCGCTGATGAGGCTGTCGATGCTGAACATCCTGGGATGCTGTGCTGGCGGTGCTGTCCCAGCTGCATAGGGGTGGAAGACGGTGCTGGAGAGCTGGGGGCCATAGCCGGGCGAGCAGAGGGCATTGGGGTAGGGTGCTGTTGGTGCTGTGGGGCGGCCAGCGGGCGGAGGTGTGAAGGCGCTGGAGTTCTGCATGTAGCCAGGGTAGGTGGTGATGTCGGTGCGCTTGAAGCGCTTCCTCCGGCGCAGGAAGCTCCCGTTGTCGAACATGTCCTCTGCGGCCGGGTCCAGTGTCCAGTAGTTGCCCTTGCCGGGATGGCCAGGCTCCCGGGGGATCTTGACAAAGCAGTCGTTGAGGGTGAGGTTGTGGCGGATGCTGTTCTGCCATTTCTTGGGGTTCTCCCGGTAGAAGGGGAAGCGCTCGGTGATGAACTTGTAGATGCCCCCCAAGGTGAGCTTCCTCTCGGCGGCGTTGGCGATGGCCATGGCGATGAGGGCGATGTAGGAGTAGGGGGGTTTGCCCCGCTGCACCGGCCGCTTCCTCCGGCGGCCCCCGGCTGGAGGCGGCGGTTCCTCGGGGGGCGGCGGCGGCGGGGCAGGGCTGCCTCCACCGCCCCGCGGCTCCGGCTTCACCGGCGGCGCCTGGCCGGCGGGCGGAGACCCCCGGGGCGGCCCGGGGGAGCCGGGGCTGGCCGCGGCGGGGCTGGGCGCCGGCAGCGTGCACATGCCTCGCAGGCAGGGGAAGCCGGCCGCGTTCATATACGGCCCTCGCCTTCCTCCTCTTCGGAGGATGGCGGGGGGGCGGCGGGAGAAAGAGCCCCCCTGAGGGGAGGGGAAGGGGGGAGAGGGAGGGGAAGGGGAGGGGGGGGCAGGCGCCGCGACAGCTCCCGGCGATGGGGAGATCGGTCCCGAGCCGCTTTGCAATATATAGGGCGGCCGTTCCCCCCCGCCATCCCCCCCGGAGGGGCGTGCGGTGCCTGGCCCGCCCCGGCCCCTCTCCCCCGGCGGGAGGAGGAGGCCCCTGGGGAGGGGTCCGGACTCCCACGGCTAAATCCCCCAACCTCTCCACAGGGTTTGATTCCGCAGCCATGCCCCGGAGCGGTCCCTCCCCCGGGGGTCCCGGGTGCCAGCGCGGCGGCCGGCTCCGCTCCCGGGCCGCTCTCCGCAGCGCTTCGCTTGCTTTTAAACTGATGTTTCCTCCCAGGAGAAAAACTAAACAAAACGAGTCCCGACGGCCAGACTAGGGCGAGTGTGGTGCCGCAGCCAGCCCTCAGCAGCAGAGCAGGTAACCTCCCGCCGGGACGCCTCCACCACGGGGATTTCGTTGTCTTTTTTCTTTTTTCCTGAGAAAAGCGCTCCGAGGCTGCCCCAGACGCAGCGACGGCAGCAGCCGGGGGTTTCTCCCCGAAACCAAGCCCCTCGGTTTAGTTACTTTGCAGCCCAGTGAGACCTTCTGGGTGAGGAAATCCTAGGAAAAGTTGTGGGGTGTGGGTTTTTTGTGGTTTTGTTTTTGTTTTGTGTTTTTTTTCCCTTGGGAGAAAGGAAAAAAGGGGAAAAGGTACTCAAAGCTCGGGGCTGCCCGCAGGTACCTCCCGCGGGGTGGGCAAGGGATGCGCGACAGGGATGGCATTTTGGGGGCGGACAGGGGAAGCGGGGGGTCTCTATCACTGCAGAGGGGCTGAGCCCACGGCTGAAGCTGAAGGAAGACACCGAACTCAAAGTTCTGCTAGGTTTCAGGGAAAACCTCTTCGGACCTCATCCTGCGCTCCAGAGCTGGCTAGGCGGAACCACAGCCCCCCGTTAAAGGCATAAGCTGATACCAGAGCCGAGGGGCTGCTGACTGCTTTATTATCATCAAAAAAGCCGTGGACTTTCACACTGTCCTGACCCAGTGCTGCTGATCACCACCTCTAAGCCAGATGCCCGCCCATGGAGAGCCTGGCCCAGAGCAGGTAAGGGAGCAAGTGCACAAGGGTGGGCTGGACAACCCGGGAGGGCTTTTATAGCCGGATCACAGCTTTACATGTAGCTACATGTCGGTGTCCTGAAAAGACGACTGGAAACATCTAAGTCATTAACGCGGTGGCAGATCTCTCTGTGTGTCCTGCGAGGAGTAAAAGCTGCAGCTTTCAACTTTGTAACTTGGTGGTAAGTATTTCCAATAGCAGAGCAGGATGAAAGTCTTTTTTCCATGGAGGCAAGTAGGTGATCTTGACCAGGTTGCGCCATCCTCCTCCCTTTCTTTCTAAACTAAAAAGCCACCCAGCCTTTAGGAAAAGATTCATCAGCCCTTTTCTTTAAGCATTTCCTAGTGATTTTAAATTCATTGACGAGGTTATTTCCCACCATCACTCGTTCTCCTTCTTGTGTCTGCATGTGGTTTTGTTCTTGCTTTATTTTTCCTGCAGATATTTGTGGCTTTTCTTCCACTCTCCAGTGCTCAGGCAGCGAATCATGGGTCTAACAGAGCTGTGTTGGGTCCAGTCCTGATCTGCCACAGACCAGCTGCCGTTGGAGTAAACTGCCTCAGTTTCCCTTCTGCCAAACAAGGATAACAACCAGAGTGTAAGTGCTGGCTGGAGGACAGACAACAGGTGAGACAAGGTGAAACACAGATCTTCAGGGAGGAAGGCAAATCGACGGTACAGCAGGGACCATTCATTCACCTTGAGAGAGCTGAGGGAAAAAAGATGGAAGATTCCTATTTCTCCGGGTGCATGCATTTAAATCAAGCAAGTATCTGAATGCAGCCAGTTCGTTTTGGTCAGAGAATCTGACTTTTCCATTCATTGAAGAGCACGGTAGGACAGACGTCCAAGAAGGGAGCCACTAAAGATCACACCAGGATGCAAAAAGAAAATTACCTTCAGCTGTGCAGATGTTGACTGGTGAGATTTTCATGTCAATGCAAAGATTTTCTTATATTATGATCCAGCAAGAATGGGTTTAGGAGGAAAAAGGGTTATGGGGTGTGAAGGAGGACCAGCTTTTCTCATTCAATTATATCAAACAGCCGTTGCTTATCACTCACTTTCTCCCCCCTTTTTTTTTATTGGTCTAAACATCAGGAAAGGAGTTAGAAATGAAAACCCAACAGTATGGCTGGGTCTGGAGCTGCCTGCACCTGAGATCACATCTAGCAAAAGAAGAGATGTCTCATCCGGACAACAGGACATGAAGATCCAACTGTGTGAAGTGTTTATAGTCCAAGGCCCTGATCTCATGTCATTTTACACTCAGTGGGAGAAGCCCTGGCCCCGTCTCGGGCTGCAGTCTGACTGAGGCTCCATCTGGCAAGTAGTTACTTTAAAGCTGACAAGACCATTCAAATTGCTCTTAACTTCACCGAGTTGCGACCCAGATGTCAAACTAGGTTTGACAGACAGATAAAACAGCAGGATGGAGGCAGGCAGGAGCACACAGACAGGAAACAAACTGTGTTTTACTGTCGAATAAGGAAAGCCAAACAAGACAGACTCTATTCCCACATATGCTTTATCACTCAGGTTGCTCTTCCTAGCCCAGATGTTTTATAAAAAGGTGGAAGACAATAATAAAGATGGCTACCAAAGAAATGCGATCTGGATCTCTCTTTAAAATGAAATAATGAGGAGGGAATAAATCACATTTACTAAGTATTTGTAAGTTTTGCCAGCATGTGTTGCCTTCTGCATCAGTTCACCCTAACTGAGTATGCAGAGTGATTTCAATTGCTCTTTTACCTCCAGGTCCCGAACCGTTTTACGCTGGAGCTGCAGCCTCTTTTCTAAAAGTTGCACACACAAACCGCTTTGCAGCGTGGGTGAACTTGCTTCACTGCAGAGGAACAGGGCTGTGCACCCTCGGAGAGCTGCTGCTTCAAGCACCCAATGCGCCCAGGCAGGTATTGCATCAGCGGTACTCAGGCCACATTTCCAAGCTGCTTTTTGCAACCACATGGGTTAGAAAACCTGCATTTGCTTGCCCCAAAACAAAGCAATCTTTTGCTAAACCACATGCAGTGTGGGAGTAACTGGTGGGATGGTCACGTTCTTTAATGTGGCCACGCTGAGAAACGACTGGGTTTGTCCTATCTTAAGTTAAACAACAGCCTAGTTACCTACACTGGGGAGAGCTGTGTTTGCAGCATCCTGGTTTGCAGAGCCCTCCCCTTAGTCATGAAGCAGAGTCATCCATATCTCACCTACCCCTCGGATGTGCAAGGAAGAAGGGGGTGAGAACCTTGGGAGCGAGGACTTCAGCCCAAAGCATCCTCCATCCTCGAAGCCAGCAACGGCCTCCGGGAGATGCTTCAATGATACATGACCTGCTGATGGTTCAGTTAGCATGGCCCTGAAATACCCCATCACCTACTAACAAGCAAACATTTGGGGACTTTCTTGGCTGAAAGCTGCCTAAGTACCACTACATTGAAATAACAGCAGTTGGGACCCTTCCCACCCTCAGCATATTCCTATCTGCATCCCTCCATGCTCCAAACTCCCAGATGGAGACCCTCAGAAGAAGCTTGAGAGACCTTCCCACCGCAGCTACTCTGTGTGATGGGAAGACTTCACCATCAGAAGGTGAAGTGCACTGCTCACGTAAGAGCTCAGTACATTAGCGTGAGGTGACTACAGCTTGGCACCGTGGGGGGAAATCCTTTCCTACTGGGAGATTTCCCTCATGGAATGCCGTATCTCAGAGAAGAAATGTGTGATGGAGAACAGCAACGAGAGCAAAACGAGATCTGGAAGGTCAACTCTGTGGCGTATAACCACAGCCAGCACACATGCAGGAGTCAGGGCATCATGCTGCTTGGCTATAGGATCAGCAGCCACACAAAAACCAGACCAGGACACCAGGCAATGACAGCCTGGAGTCAAAGGAACCACAATTAAACACCCTTCCTGAGCTATTTTGTTTCTTCAAGGTGTAGGAAGTGGATAACCAAAGCAAGTAAATTCTTCCTGAGAACTATCTCTTTGGGTCACTAATGTATTTTTAGGTAATTGTGAGACAAGGTCCAGGCAAAACCATTTCTTCACAAAAAGTGTGGGTAAAGCATTTACCAAACTAGGGAACATCAGGGAAAAATTCCTAAAGAAAGAAACTTGCAGATCATTCTTCACCTTTTTGGTGCATTTTTTTTTTCCCCACTACAACCAGTCCAGATTTTCTCCCCAAATTCATTTTGATATAAAAATTTTGAATTTTTCCTTTATTCTTATGGAAATAAAGGACATTAGAGAAAAAAACTACTTTTTTTTTTGCTATCTGTTAACCAAAAATAATATTCTTAACAGAAGCATCTATCTGTTTAAACTTGAAAGAAAACAAAAAAGATTCTAAGGGACTTGAGCTATTGAAAATAATGATTCAGCAGCAAAATTTAGTTTGGAGTTTTGGAGACCTGGCTTCTATAAACTTTGGTGCTTTTTTTGTCCAAGACAAACCTCAATATTTGGGGTGAATAAATATTTAATTTCCCCTTATTCTACAACAAAAAACCTCAAAATTCCTGCCCCAGGTTCATACCTCATGGCCAAAACCCAAGCCTAAGGAAAGGCCAAGCCTAAGGGCCAGGCTGAGCTGGTCCCTTTCTCTCTCAGGCTCAGCTGTCCTGCCCAGTGGCTTCAACACACTGAGAAGAGCAAAGCGTGGGTCATTCATGGGGTTAGTAAGGAACATTTTAATATTTAAATAAATGTTGTAATATAAACACAGCACAAGTCCAATAAAACCCTCTCGGTGAATCTGCCCTACCAACACGCTGCTCCAACCAGGGCACAGCCTTGGCTGTCCCCTAACCATCCTTCTTCCTGGAAGGGTTCAGGCTATGCAGCACCCAGAGGCAGTGGAAGAAACCACAACAGAAGATTACTGAGGACAACCCCTACAAGAGTAGATCTTCACAAGAAACCTCAGTCTCCTGCTTTCTAACTACCTCCAATTCTCCTTAAAAAATAGTCCCTTTCCAACAAAACACTGATGCACACTGACCAGGTTTCCCAGGTTTTGTTCAGAGGTTGCAAGGCAGGTGGTTAAAGCTTGGTGTCCTGCACGGTCGTTCTACAAGACTTGTTCATAGCCCCTCCCCAGAAATTTTTATGCTTCCGTAGACTCATAGAACAGTTCGGGTTGGAAGGGACCTTAAAGATCATCTAGATCCAACCCCCCTGCCATGGGCAGGGACACCTTCCACTAGACCAGGTAGCTCAAAGCCTCATCCATCCCTTGAACACTTCCAGGGATGGGGCATCCACAGCTTCTCTGGGCAATCCATTACAGTGCTTCACCATCCTTCCTTATGTCTATTCTATACATTTCTTCCTTATATCTAGTCTAAGTCTACCCACTTTCAATTTAAATCCATTGCCCTTTGTCCTATCACCATATAAGTAGGCAGCCAGGTCCATGGGAGAACTTGTCCCATTGGGCCTGCCAAAAACCTCTGCAAATCCATGCCGGGAAGCCCTGCCCTGGTGTTTCCTAGCTGCCATGAGGGAGGCATTTCTGCTGCATAGACCCTGCCTACAGCACAGCTCCAGCTAGCGCCCCAGACCTGCCAAGGCTTGCATTTTTCAACAAAATCAAGGAACTGATGCCTGAGTGCGTCAGATGCTGCACACCAGTGCTGCCAGGCAAGGACCACACTGCAAAATTTTCCCTTTTCCTTGTCCGTTTGCTTCTCTCTTGCAACTGCCAGACCAATGAGCTGCAATCCCAGGCAGATGGTTAAAATCCCACCTGGCTAACTCACTACCCGCTCTCTTTTTCCTCTGTTTAATGCTCCTGCCAGCAGTGATTTCATTCACTCCAGCCCTAATAGCCTTTTCCCTCCCCTTAGGCCAGGAGCACACCTCTGCCATGGAAAATTTCCCTCTGTCTTGTACCTTCAGCCCAATCTGCCTTCAGCAGGGCTGGCAGGTTGTTTTTTTCTCACCGCTTAACATGCTTTTGAAACAAAGGCTCTTTAATCCCCCCCAGCCTAGCCAGGCACCTCTGGCAATCCCCTCCTGGTAGCCCAGGGGGAGCACGAACCTCAGCAGGAGGTACAAAGCACCCCATGAGTTGGTGGGACCAGGTGGATCGAGGCTAGGTGGGACATAGGATCTCCTGAGATGGTGGGGATGGAGCAGGGATGGGAGCCAGGAGAGCATCCCAGACAGGGCGCAGAGGTGAAGCCATGAGACAGTGATGGTGATAAGGGGGGAAGAAGAGCAGAGATCATCCCACTGAGCCCACATGCTCACTTAGTAGCCTGGAGAGGGGTCTCCAAGGCCCACAGTGCAGATGGGGAGCCAGGGGCTGGCAGACAAGCACAATGTCTCTGCTCGGTGTCCTAAAGCCTGGCAAGAGAAGAGGCAACTCCAGGAGCAAGACACCTACCTTCATGTTCCTCAGGCATAGAGAGGGTGGCCTGATCACTGCCCTGCCCTTCTGCCCAAATGGAGACATCTCGCCACATGTCTGTGTTGGTGGAGAAGGTGGCTGTCTAGAGGGGAGACAATTTGGCTAAGTTTGTTAAGACCTCATCTGCCTTTAAGAGCATTCCACAAGTGACCAATATCTAAAATTTTGTACAATGACTTCAAAGTGCATGTGGCACAGGAAAAGGGTCTCCAGCCATGACAGGTCAGTGTTCATCACATCATTTCCTCGTGAGAGGGCAAGAGAGATGATTCAGACTCAAATCAGACCGGACAAGTATGAATCACAGTGCTTGTCTCACATTCCTCCTAGCCAAAACCATCCCTGCCTGATGCTGCTTGTGGCTGGGAGAATCAGTCCAGACATTTCTTTATTTTAGAGGCCCACAGAGATCCAGCTAATTCATTTCCATCTGCCACTTCTGAATTGCTGCGGACACCAGGGTCCTTCAGCTGAGATGGGAATCTCCATATCACGGCAGTGTTTGATACTGGTAGGCGGCTGGCACCAGCATCCAGGTCCTGGGCAGTTTCTGTCAGATCTGAGTGCTTGGGGAGAGCGTTTGTGGTTCATCTGTCACCACTTGCTCTGGAGTAGCTGTTCGGGAGGACCACACCACTTCTGTTTCTGCAGTGGTATCCCAGCTGCCTCCCTGTCAAAATGTGGGCTTTAGTGAATTAGTTCTGTTTGGATGAGAAACAGTTGGTACCAGTCAGCAGGATATTTGGGCCAGCTCTATGGCTTGGGAGGCTGGTTCCCCCAAAAGCAGCACTCGTACCTTCCCAGCCCCTCCAGGCAGTGTGACCTATAGGGTCCTTGGCCTCTCTGCTGGGGCTCCAAGCCTCACCTCTTTGTGTTGGCTTTTTGTCTTCATGCCTGCAACTCCCAGGGCTGTCCTGCAGCTCGCTTTCCCTGCTCACAGTCCTCACCCCAGGCACTATGACACAGGTCATTCATTTGCCCATCTTGTGGCAGGAAACCCTGCTTGTCCACACAGGGGAGGACTTGAGAGAGGTCCAAAGCACCTCCACTCCTGGTCCTGCCTCTTCTCTGTTCACACTGCTAGCTCAAAGCCACATTGTAGCCTGGACCAGAAGGGTCAGTATGATACTTGAGACGAGCTGCAGCTTTTGACAACACAGCAGGCTGAAGAGGTCTCAGGGTTCATCTAGAAGGTTGGCCATAAGGCCAATTCCATTCGGTAGTGCCACCTTGAGTATAAACAATGAGGGACATGGATTTGAACTTGAGACCTGGCTTGGATCCTGGTTACCCAACAGGATAGGTGCAAAACAGGACATTGACCTCCCTTACCAGCTGAGCATGGAAGAGAGCTCAGCCTGCACTACGTCTCAGCTTCAAGGAGGGAGCATGGATTGGAGACTACATGATGTCAACCTCAAACACCCTTCTTTAAAAACATCCAACACAGTATGTCCTTGGGGAGAGGTCAGAAATTATTTTGCCCATTTCTAAATGAGGATAGCAAGTAGAGCACAAAGGGCTGACTCATCTGGAGTAAAGCAGCAAGCCAGTGGCATAGTCAGGACCACAGTCCAAATGCTCTCTGATGGAACCAAGAATCTTACTCTAGTTGACTTTGCAGACACATCTAATTATCGTCTCTGGAAGCTTTTCTCACATACATGGTGTTGAGTTACACTGCATCTATTGCATGCATTTAGTTTCTGTTTGCATGAAATACGTTTTTACCATGACTCTGTAGGATGGAGCTGATGGCTTAACTGTACAGCTTAAGTTTCCTCTGAACATTCATAATTTAGGTTTTCAATAGGAACGGGTGAAGAACAGATTCCATGGTGAAGGTTCCTGAACAAAAAACCTGTTGTAAAAGAGCACAAGATCCTTCTTTTTCCACTGCAGCCAGGACTTCAGCATTTGTCTCACCTTTTCCTGCGCCTGCTCCGTCTGATGGGCTTGAGAGGAGTGGGGTGAGTGCTGAGGAGGCTGTCTGAGAAGCATGGCAGGCCTGAAGAGACCCAAGATGCCAAGGGAAGGAAGGGATATCTCTCCTAGGGATGACCAAGAGGATGCTTTGCTCTTGCAGAAGAGATGTTGAACTAAAGACTTCAGCAGAGCTTTGCAATGGGAGCCAGGCTGAGAGGGAGGTGGCATCCCTTAGTGCTATGGGAAGAAAACCTCTTCAACATGGCATGAAATCATCAGCTAGAAAGCAATAGTTGAAGGTCTCCAGGAGGTAACAGGACCAGGCCTGATACAGATTTCTACAGACCCAGAAGAAGTCAGGAGACAAAATTGAGCGTCAACCGCTCCCTTCCCCTTTCTTGGTCAGTTTGCTGTACTACATACTTGTCTTTGGAAGATGGTCAGATGATTCAATGCTATCCATTTTCTTTCCACCAAACTTAGAGTGCACAAACTTTGCACAAGTTTTCCTGCCTTGTGTTTCTCTCAGTAGGCATGGCATACCTTCAAGGACCTAAAAGATCAAAAATGAGCAGCTTGTCTCCTACTACACAGGAAGGGAAACTGAGGCAGGAAACCTGGAGCAAGCCTTCGAGTGGGTCAAAAAGGAAAAAAGTTAAGATCTGGTCATCATTTTTCCAGGGCAAAGAGTCTGGAAGAAGTTTACAAGAGCAATTTAGGATCCCAACTCCCATCCAAACCAATGAGAACAGGGCATTTGCATCCTTCCATAAAGTTTTTTTTTAAAAAAAAATTCAACAGCAATAAAAAGCAGTCCTAAGGGGCACAAACATGTTCAGGCAGAGTGGAAGCCAAAAGAATTGTCACGAGTCCCAGATGAATAGCACATTGACACCAAGATATTTGAGATACGTGCTTAACCTCAGGGCTGAAGGGGTTAAGAGGAGCCCTGGGGAGCAGCCAGCACCCACCAGTGAGTTCAGCAGCTTCCACCACTGAATTAGGTGGTTGCAAACTGGTCCTAATGGCTTTGCCTTGTAAAGCCACAAAATCCAGAGGCTGGCAGCTGCCGTGGGTTTGTTCTTCCATGGCTTAGTCTCCCCATAACAAAAGGGTCAGATGCAGCCTCTGGCAGTCAAAAAAGTCTCAGAGGATAACAGATGAGCAAAGGAAGATAGAAGACCTTATCAACAGTCAGGTGACTGTGCTGTAAGCATCCTGTGGGACCAAGGTTGTCCATCTTCCCAGGGCTGCCAACCTTTGCATTTTCACCACAGGTTTCTCAGAGTGGGAAGGATTCATTCACGTTCCATTGGGTTTTTTCCTTACACCACAGCTGAAGAGTCTCGATTGCAAAAGACAATAACATCCTTCATGCACACCCTCAGAGGGCAAAGAAAGATCCAGTGCTGTCAATGGTGGCGAAAGAAGACAGATGGGGAAAATGCCCTATTTCTTTTTAAACCAGTCTCAAGAGTTTGGCTGGCCTGAGTGACAAGCCCGAGGTGCTTTGAGACCCTCATCATTAGCTACCAGGAACCTGTCCCAGCGCTGACCAGATACCATGGAGGGGATGTCAGCATCATCTGGGCAACAGTCCTTGGCCTCTGGAGATAAGAAGTCACTTCTCTGCCAAAGCCTCCCCATGAGCAAATTACAGCACACGTCCTCTATCAGCAGGAGCCACTGCCAACTGTTCTCATGGGGCCACCAGCCAAGAGCTGTGCTTGGGATAATTGTACCAAAATTCATTAACCTAATTATTGCTTGCATTCCCAGGTGGGTGAAGAGGGACTTCAGCACGCAGAATAAGCATGCCACAGTAGCATACGGTACCTCCGTGCAGCCAGTGCCAGGACTTGCAAGGAGGCTCTGCCTCTTTCTTCACTATCTCCCCTACTTACCCTCAAACTACAAAATTGGCAACCCCATGCTCAGCTAGTGTCTTATTCTGCAGAGACTCAATGCCCCAGAGGGTCTCACAGGCCTTGTTCAGGCTGATGCTTGTGAAGGAATCCCCTCATTCCTACACATTCTGGGGAAAAACAGTGGCAATGGTGGCCTCAGGCTAAACCAGCCATGAGATGTTCTGTGCAGCATACAAATCAGAGCCCTACACACCATGTATGCTACGGGGGCTGGAGCAGAGCAGGCCTGTGCAACCTGATGTCCTTGGCCACCTTCAGAGCATCGCTGCACAAAAGTCCCTGCAAAGGAGGAGCTGATGGCAATTTTCCCCATCTTGTGGCTGCCTTCGCTGGATGTCCCCACAGCAGATGCTGTGATCATCACAGCCACGGTGACTCCCATGAGCTCGATGAGAGCAGACTATGTCCCGCCTCTCATCTGATCCAGACCAAATGTCCTCCAGATCCTCCACAGAGCAACCAAAATCCCGAACATAAAGGCAGGACACACTGGAAAAGCCCTAGACAAACAGTTTACTCTTGTGTGACAAGGGTGGAACAGGCTAGTTTCACCTTTCTGGTTGGGGTGAGGGAGATTTCAGGTGGATTGAACAGCTCTCAGCAGCACTTTGAGCTGTTGTCTTGGATAGGAGCAGAATCAGACCAGTGCTGAGCACGCCCCAAAACCTTCCTCCCAAGGTAAAACCCAACCAGGACACAAAGTCATCATTCCCCTTACGTATCCAGGGAGGTCCCCCACAAATCATTTGGAGAGCAGGACAGAAAAGATTCTTGGAATGTGGGAAACCAATGGAGGGTAATTTCTCAGGTGGGATATGTTTGCACAACTACATAGACCAAATGTGTCACCAGCCTTGATAACGGGTTGATAGCCGTTGATCATTGCTCAGCAGAGTTACTTGGAGACAGAGGATCAGAAACACAAGAGGAAAGGCTGGATTTATGCCCTGCGCTCTGGTGATGTGGAGCAATGTGCCTGCTCTCACCATCTGACAGCAGTCTCCCCATATTGAAAACAGAGATAACGTTCATCACCTGCCTCATAGGTGTGTTGCAAGGGTTAATGCATTAACCTGTCTATCTAAAACGGCACACAGAGAATGAAGAGCATCCTTACCAGATATCAGCACCCTTTACTGAATCCCACTCAAACTCCTGGACCAGGACTCCGGGAAGCAACAAAAAAACCATGGCGAGGTACCACTGCCAGCCTACACCAACAGCAGCAGACTGGAGACCAGTGGTCGCATCGCCACTGGCCTGGGCTTCACGTGTCACTGATTGACTCAAGTTTTAATTATGCCCCAATATCTCCATGTCTCCCAAAACACAAAGCTTTCAGTCAGGCAATTCCTGCCAGCCGAAATTTCATAAAGAGCAGCTAGTGACTAAGACAGCCCAACCTTCAAGTCAGATGCTAACAGCTTTGGACAACTGTGGGATTTTTACACCCCTATCTGCAGGAAAATCTGATGTTTAGTGCCCTGACTGTGAGCAGGTCACTCTTAAACCCCTGAACATCCCAGGCTAAAAAAAAAAAAAAAGAGGAAAAAAAAAGAAAAAAAAAGCGCCGGAGGGGAATTGTACTGGCTCTAATCCCTTCTGCCATTCTGCATATTCATGGAACATTGTCATAACACATCAGCCGGACAAAAGGTCTGTCGGCACCTCCTCCTCATTCCTTTGATAAACCACGAGACAAATGCTGAGTAAACACTTGGAATCCATTCACTGCACTATTCTCATCGGGATGAGAAAGGGCTCCTCTTTCTTGCAGGCCCAGAGCTGCTCAGCCTAATAAAGTACGGCCCACGGCCCGTGAAAAGAGAGGCCTATGGATGATGAAAACATGGATTATCTCATTTCACCCTCCTTGTATCAGACCCTGCTCACATTCTGAGTGCACTTGGTCTGACACGCAATTACACACACAAAAAAATAATGTTTTTTTTTTTTTTTTCCTTAAAAAAGAGAAAAAGCCACAGGAAGGGGGTGTTTAGCGAACGGGGGAACTGTCCGTGAATTTTCACAGATGATCTTTCCCTAGTGGGAAAGAAATTTGTTTCTGCCCCAGCCATCGCCAGGAGTTTTCTCATTGATAGCAGCATTCCCCAGTATATTGCAGTTGGCGAGAGAAGAGATAACACTTAAGACAAAGCTTTGCCAGTCACTGCAGTGGCCTGATTCGAGCTGGCACTGAGCCCCTGAGAACTCGATGGGCTGTTACTGAGCACCCCACACACGGCTCCCCGGCCGCGCCGCCGCCTCGGCTCCCCGCTGCCTGCTCGGCAGTGGGTGCAGGCAAAGCCCTGCTCTCCTCGCACTCACATGGCTGTAAATCAAGAGTCCTGAGGTTAGCCAAGTGCCTGGAGTAGGAGGAGTGACTTCTGCACCCGCAGAGGGATGCAAGAACCTCAGTGGTTTGGGATCTCTGGGTGAAAGGCACGATGCAAGTCAAGCAGGTCGGAGCATGAGATCTCCTATGCTGGAGGTCCATGAGATCCAGTATGGATCTAAAGCCGTCTAGACTCTTCAGTCAGGCTTGGAGCCCACCAGACCACAGAGCAGGGGCTGGGAGCAACACAGCTCCTTCAGCCTTTATTCACACCCCACAGACAGGCACAGACTAATGATAAATTCCAAATAACTAATACCTCCTAAAAGTCAGCATAAAGGGCCTCCTTACCGTTAGATGTTCAGTGACTTGATTAAGGTTACACAGGACATCAATCACCAAAGTCATCTCCAAGCACTTTCCAACACCTACAGCACCCTCCTCTGTTGCCCAGCTTTCTGGAGGCAGAGCTAAAAACACCTGCAATAAAAGAAAAAAAAACTTTAATAATCCAAAACAAGGCAAGGAACTGGTTCTTTTGAAAACAATCATCTGAAAGAAATATTTTCCATTTAAATCTGATCCTTGATTTGGAAGAATATGAGCAGTTTCCAAAGTGAAAATTAATTTCAGAGATAATACGTGGGGAACGAGCACACTTAATGCAATTGTGCCCATAACAAAACAGGACACGGTTATGAATTGCTGTCAAACGATTAAGAAACAATAAACAGACTGCGGATTAACTAGGGTCTCATTTCTTTTAAATAAACAGCTCATAAACCTGTCCACTAACTGAGGGATGAGCGCGTTGACTGTAAACATTGCATTCAACGCTTTTGTCTCGGCAAAATCCTTAAGTTCATCC
The DNA here is from genome assembly GCF_009769465.1 of Tauraco erythrolophus. Taxonomy (NCBI): domain Eukaryota; kingdom Metazoa; phylum Chordata; class Aves; order Musophagiformes; family Musophagidae; genus Tauraco; species Tauraco erythrolophus. Next base: position 26,144,241 of record NC_141474.1, on the reverse strand, counting down.
TTAAGTTTCAAAGCACCGTCAAAAAAACTTGAGCGGTTGTTCCTCAGCCTGGCAAGTTACTCCTGAACGTCGCTATTCAAATATTTGCATTTTACAAGGTGTTTGTTGTGAAACCTCCCAGAGGACTCGGCAGGATCCCGCAGCAGCCCCGGTCGCGCGCTGAGCTCCAGTAAAACCCGCCTGAGCCCCCAGCCAAGCGCCAGAAATTTGTTTTCCCTGAGCGGGTGACTCCTCTCCCTAAGCAACCAAGACGCAAAAGCAAGTGTGAAACTTGCAGGGCTTCCAAGAAGATGTTTGTTTTGCTGCCTGAAAGCAATTTTGGGGCTAAACTGTATTTGCAGGTGTAACGGCCGCATTGCCCTGCCCCGGGAGGGGTGACAAACGGGGCTGCCGGCCACCTGCAAACACCTTCATCCCAGACGCACAGCACTTCATTAAAACATTAGACTAAGGCAGTGATTGCCTTCCTTAGATGCATCATCTAAATCTTTTGTTTCCCAATTGCTGCATTATTAAAAAATAAAAATCAGCAACAGTGTTAAGCCCAGATCCTCTGAGATAACCGTCTTTGGGATATGAGCCTCAGGGAGCTCATTGCTCAGTATTTCTTGCAGACACAAGTCTCCATGCAGTTTCCCTGCCTGCCCAGCAGTGGCTCCAGCCCACAGGGCTTTGGGGCGCTGAATTCAGCCCCAGGGGATAAATGTTGGTGTTGACCATGCAAAGATGCAGAGCAATCTCCCTTCTCTCCTGCAGCCACCAGTACCGCATACCCTTGGCTCCCTTCTCCAGTAGTCGGGACCCAGCTGGGGGACAGATCAGTTTTCCAGGGACACTCCTATGCTTTGCACCAGGTCCAATGGCTCCGGCACTGCTCCCCAGCATCAGGATGCAGCAACTGCCCTGCAAACAGGTTACCTGGGCTTTAAGCCCAACTCAGGGCTGCTCCAAGGATGCAGAGTAGAAGGCTTCCTACATCTCATTCCAGCCCTTTGCTCCCCAGAGCTGACTCTGACACCCTCGAGAGTTGCCAGGCCCTGGACAAGGGTCGGAATTTGGCCCTGAAGATTGATGGGGAGTTTTTCCATCGACTCTTGCAGAAGCAGCTTTGGTACCTGTTGCGTCCCATCAGCAGCGCTCGGGTTAGAGCATCCAGCCTTAAATCGACAACGTTCCTCTCGAAACCCGATAAGTAATTGGGGGATCTGCTAATAGGGCTTGTCAAAATCAATTGAGGTTAAACACCTTTAGCTACAATAACAGTCATCTGACCCCGGGCTCCAGAAACTGCCGGGCTCAGAGGAACCCCGGGGGGTTATTCCTGGCTTCCCAGTGCTTTGAGACAGATAAAAGAGCAGACGATGCAGAGCTGGGTAATCCATTCAGCCCATCCCAGCCATGCACTGAAGTGACAGCTCCCAGAGTTTCTGCAGAGCTGGCTCCTCCTGGGAATTGTGTGCAGAGGGGCCAATTTGTTCAACAAAACCTGGGCAACCAGAGTTTTCTTAAATTCAATTGCCTGAAGGAGAAGGCAAATAGCATTTAAGCAGAGGAAAGTGCATTAAAACCACATCTTTGATACAATGGCCGATACACCCCACGCTGCCAACGCCTGAAATGATAATATTTTTTTTCTTAAATAAATAGCTCAGCAGCAGGATCCCAGCCTCCTCCGGCACAGGGAGGCTTCACGCTGCAGCAGCTGCATTTCCAGCCCTCCAGGCCAAACTGCTTCAACTCTTCCCCCCTTTTCTGAGCTCATTACTGAGGGTGGACCAGCTTAGGAGGGATCGACAGCAGTGCCCATGCTATGCTGAAGATCCACACCTCCAGAGTGTATTTTTGGCTTGCTTCCCACCAGCTTTTAGGAGGCGGGTGTAGGAACACCAGTTAGTGTGGGCATGCTTCCTGGGTTGGTACAAAGGGCTTCTCCTGCCCTTGGGAACTTATTGCCTTTAAAAACCTGCCAGATCCCAACACAGAGCAAAGCAAAGCAAAGCAGGGTGAGGTCAGGAAGAGAAACAAATATTCGGGATTTGGGGCACTTGCATAACTCAGTGAGCCTCCTGATGTTTCTTCAGTTGTGGGATGCGCCACCACCTCCTCCTCCCTGGGAGCTTTTCATCTATGCCTTCTTCCCTCCTCCATCTGGGCAGCATCTGTGATCACAGGGGCACTGGGGCCCTCAGGAGAGGGTCTTTGGGCATCCCAGGGTAGGCTCCTCAAGGCCCTGAGACCCTCAGCTAGACAAAAGCCATGCAGGAGAAAGGGACACAGCTCTCGTGCTGCCTCCCAGGCAGGACACTCAGCGGCTGGCTGCTCATTGTCCCTTTGCAGAGCAGCAGCTAACTTCGTCCTTAAGCACAATGTATGATATTCGAACAACATCACACCTATAATGAGGTATTTCAAGTTGTCCCATCCAGTCTCAAAATTTCTGTGAAAGTATGAGACAGTCAAAGAAAAGCATCCCATGTGTCCTGGTTTCAGCTGGAATAGAGTTAGTTTTTCCTTTTAGTAGCTAGAATAGTATTATGTTTTGGATTTAGCATGGAATTTGTTATGAGAAGGATATTGATAGCACACTGATGTTTATAGTTGGTGCAGAGACATCAAGGACTTTTCAGCTTCCCGTGTTTTGCCAGTGTGCGGGCACACAGCATGGCCAGGACAAAGGATCCACAAGTCCTAATTTATGATTTGAGATCAGATTTAGGATTGAGGCCCAAATGGACCAATGGAATGTTCCATGTCATGCCCAGTATATAGATGAGGGGTGACTGGGAAGTTTGGATTCTTGGACTCTCAAGTTCGCTTCACGGTGTTTAGTTGCCAGCTGGGTTAAATCACAGCACCTTGCCATGCCGTGCCTCCACCAACTGCAGAGAATGCTGTTTTCAGACTTCCCTCCCTGGAGACTTCAGCTTCTCCTGCTTATGTGAGGATCATAACAAGACTGTCTCTCCCACACTGGTCAGGCATTTTAACTTCTCACCTTGGCTGGAGCCTAAAAACCCATTGCCAAGGTGAAAGCAAGCAATACAGAGAGGGAACAACTACCCCAATGCTTCCAAACAGGCACGTGTGAGGGGGCAGGAAGGGCAGTGGTGAAACTCGAGCAGAAGAAGAGATGAAGGGGGTGATAACTGGGAATTCCAGCAGGGAAAACAGGAAGAAATTAACTAAATACAGTTTTTCTTTCAACACTATAGAAGGGCTTCCTTCTGTGAGGGGTGTCACACCATGGACGTCTGCATTATCACAAAGAACCAGCTCCAGATTTCCCCCAAGCCACCCTCTGTCTCTCTCCCGTGAGCCCAGCCCCATCCAGCAGCAACCAGACACCCACACATGGGATCCCAGCACGTGAAACCTTTGCTCCTGAAAAGCGATTGTGGTCCCAGTGGAGGAAAAGCAGCTTTTCAGAGGAATCTGAAAAGGGAGGGAGTGGTAGTGATTCAACACAAGAAGCAGCTGAGGAAAACCTGGGGAAGTCCAGCAGTGAAGGCACCTGCTTGACCCTGGGGAAGAGCAATGCTTGGCCCTCCCTGGCAACGGGATGCAACGAGGACCACCCATGCAGTCATACACACGTTGAGGTCTGTTAGTTATCTGCGAGCCCAAAGAAAAAATTAAAAAAAAAAAAAAAAAATCCCAAGGTCTCCCTGCACCCTGAATCATCTCCCCCAGAGCCCAGGGACACAGCAGGAGGGCTGTTCCATCTGCCCAAAGCATGTGCACGCTGGTGTACATCAGAGGTTGCAACCACCTGCACAGCAGACGAAATTATTCTGCTGAGATGACTTAGTTCTCTGGGTGACATTGGAGGAGATCAGCCTTCAGACAGTATCCCTTGGATGTTCCCGGCTGTGTAGACAGGGTGAGCATCAGCTGCTGGGTAACTCTTTTTGCCCATTCTTGGGGTGCTGGAGGAGGACAGCTCTGGGACTTGGTCCTCTAGTTCTGGGTCCATATGAGGGAAAAGGAAGAAATGCTGGTCCCCAGCCCTCTCCTAAGTCACTCCGGCAGGGGAAGCATGTTCCCCCTGCCTGGGAAGGAAGGGCTTAGTGGGTATTGGGGAAAGGGGACACCAACCACACCGCTGCTTGGGATAGATATCGCTTCACGTGCGCCACATTTTATAAGTTATAAATGAATCGACACAGTCCAACACGCTTCTGGTGCCAGCGGCAAGACCCCTCTGCAGGGAGACTAACCTGCACCTTCACCTGGGCTCTTTTTTACCAAAACCCCCAAAACATTAAACGTGAAGGGAAATTCAGAGCTCCACTTGAAGGAGACTCCAATTTCTAAAGAAAGTCTAAACCAACTGTCATCGGCCAAGAGGCGCATTGTCCCTCGGAGAGGTGGCTGGTGCCACATAGGAGGTATTCAGTCTAAATTAACTCTGCCTCTAATACCTGAGCAAACATTTTCAGCTTGAGACTTAATATCCCTGGACATGTCTGCTGTCTCCCAGATGAATCCCCAGATAAACAAGGTCAGCTCAGCTCTAATGCAGCTCTAAAAAGCTGTCAGTCAGCCCAGGAGGTCTAGTTGCAAGGTCAAGCCAGTTCTGAAGGTTGCTGAGGCCAAACCTGGCCTGTCACTCATTTTAAGTGCAGGAAGGTTCGTTTTCTTGTTACAATGTCAGGTATCCCAAATTTAGGATTAGCTGTCAGCCGCCACAACATTGTTCTTTCAAGAAAAAAAAAAAAACTAAAAACAAAAAAAAAAAACAAACCCACCCAAAAAAAACCCCCACATGCACACACACATCCCTAGTCCCGAATAAATCTGTGCACTGAGCCTGCCTGCAGCTGAGAAATGAGAAGAAAACTGTCCTTCAAGAAGGGAGAAATGGGACATTCGTACACCTTGTGTGACAGTTTCTGGCACAAAAGAACCCCAAAAAGCAGAGAGCAACACCCTTCAGTTAAAATACGCACTTGAATTATGAGATCTCCATCAGAATAATCCACTGCTGAAAAGCCTCTTTGTCCAGTGGATGGGAAGCGAGGCAGGGCACTCTATCTCAAGGGGGACATGTAGAAGCTGTCCCAGGCCAGCTGTGAGCAAACTAGCTTTGCATGGGATGAATCCTTGGTGCCACATGTGAAATGAATGCATCATCTTCCCCAAATCCAACAGTTGTTTAAGCACAGGGACCAGTTTGCCTCTCTGCATTGTTTCTTCCAGCTACACATCACTTGTAACCAAATGATGCTCTGGGAACAAGGAGCAAACCAAACAACCAGCCAGAGTTCAGTCCAACCTTGGCTTGGTCCTCTCACCACCCTCGCAATACCAGCAACACATCGCAGGGATAACATCCACAGTCTGAGGGATGAAAGAGAACGTACGGACATGGTCCTCAGGAATGTGGCTTCCATGGTGCTCCTCTAACCACAATGCTGTTTAAGAGGGTAGACTGTCTGAGATGGATACTGTGGAAATAAGACCACAGGGAGAGATATATTAAAGGACCTCTTATGGCAGCTCATCCCTTTCAGAAATGCACCAACCTCCATCATAAAAATGACTTGAGCTTTTGCCTCCCACCAGCTCCTACATTAACCGGCTTCAGCACTTCACCTTCTGCTGCTAAAAGTGGCATAAATTGATCCAGTTTATTCCTTTTTGAGGGACCAACATCATTCCTAAACAGCCCTCCTCCTCCTCTCCCTCGGTGTTCAGCCACAGGGTTGCTCCTGCAATTGCTTGGACGTGGTGTTTCTGCTGGTATAAGGCACTGGCTGGGCAGGGACCATCCAGGGCAGCCCAAGGTATGTGCTGGGGACCCTGTCTGCAGCTGAAGAGGAGGGGAACTTCTCAGCCTGTGTCTCAGAAGGGAGGGATGGGGAGCAGGGAGCTGCCCCAGCCTCTCAGAAAGAAAAATAAAAGACAAATAAGCTCCTTGGAGGAGGAATTATCAGACTGTGCACAAAGAGGTGAGCCTGAAGAGGCTTGTGCCAGGAAGGCCTGGAGTGAGACAGGCTGACGACGGACAGCAGCACCCTCCCTCTGTGGCAGGCATTGCTAAGAGCTTGTGGCAAAGAGCAGGAGAAGAATGTTCATCTTGGCCCCTGGTGTCTCCACACACCAGTGGAGTCTTGGTGTCCCAGTCCTCAGCTTGTGTTGTCATGCGCCAGCCATCTATGGAGACTAATGGACCAGGCAGACTTTGCCGAGATATCTTGAAAAGATTTATCGACTTTTGTCCCCCGCCACTAAGCGGATTCAGCAGAGGTGCCCCAAACCCCACAAAGAACCCAGCCAGGGTTCCCAGGGCAGCAGAGAGGGCAGGTAACCATTGCTTTTTTGGGGCACACATCTTTGCTTTCCAAGGTTGTCAAAAGACCCTCTTCACCTGCAGCTCATCTCTAGGTTTTGCTAGTAAGCGGCTATTTCAGCACGTACATAACCAAAGAAAGCATCTCTGCCACTGGGATGATTTATGGGGAGAGATCATCTGAATGGCTGAATATTCATGTACAACTATATAAAGCCTTGGCTCCCAGGTTAAGAAATTGCCATCCTTGATGCCTGCAGCTCCATGCTACGGTTCACTGCCACATCTCCAAAAGGGATTAGCTTTAAACCCAGACAACTGAGCTAACTGCTCAGCCTTGTAAAACGGTTACAACTGCACAGCATCGGGGATGGATGGGGAACTGGGGCACAGCTGGAAGAGCAGCTGGGCCAGGAAAACTCATTTTCAGCCAAAGTAAGTGAACCATCTACCACTTAAATGAAATTTAGTTGACACCATCCACTGCCCACCCTGGAACGAACTTCCAAATGGTATCTCATGGTGAAAGAAACCTCCAGAAAGGAAACAGACAACAAAGCCCTGTAGAATGCCAAGGGTGACCATCCACCACCTGCAGGGCTACAGTGTTTCCTCAGAAAGCTTCTCCTCTATGCTGTCCATCACAGAGACATCCCATAGCCAGTTAACAATATCCGAAATTGCAATTTCTTTGTTCTTTCAATTTTGAAGGCACATTAATAGTTTCAAAACAAAGAACCAAGGCACTGTCCTTAAACATCCTCAATATTTCAAGTTCAACTTTGTTTCCACATCCCTAGAACTGTGGTTTTTTTTTTCAACAATTGAATCATTAATCTTTTTCAGATCCACTCAGGACCTTATCTAGATATAACATTTATCTTCCTGATCTCAAAGCAAAGGAGAAAATAGGCATTTCTTTCTTCTGCTCCTACAAGACAATACTGTCACAACATTCGCTGGCAATTCCAACCCAGGCTATCAATGCATTCAGACATTAGGCTTTCCTCACATTGCAACTCAGCCTAAAATATCTGATTTTCAGTTTCATCCCATTACATCACACTCTCAACATCCTAAAAAAAACAACCCAACAAAAACTAACCCAGTCACCTAACCAAAAATCCAGTTCTCACTGAGGGCTGTGAGAAACATTTTCTCCCAGCTCCTTGCTCTGCTGAAGATCACTGCATCCACTGAAGAAGGGGAATGATCCACCCATCCTGCTCATTAGGCTAACTCGTCACTGCCTGACCATCAGAACCCTTACTTGTTCCTACAGCAGCTTAAGCGTAGGTGCTGCTCCATCTTCTTCCCTCCTCACCTCTCCACCCTCCATGAGCTTCAGCTGAATCAAGGTCCACTCTCCAGCAAAGGCCCTGGAGCTTGTCCTGAACACACTGCAGAGATAGAGAAGCTTTGGCTAAACACCAGTTCTCTTCTCTTTCCCAAAAGATGTCATTCCCTGTTCTGGAGTATAGCAAGATGGATGTTTTCACCACTATCAGCAAACATAATGCAACACAAACGCTCTCACAGTTTACAAAGTGTGTTCCTCCTCTCTCCTCCTGCCTTGCCTGTTTGAATTCAGAGATGGCCAACAACTATTAAACACATCAATGTAAATGTTAGTAGATTGCTTCTAATAGGAAACAAAAATGTTTTGAGCTAAGCTAATTGCCGGGAAATAAGGTCGTTCCAATATTTCAGCGGGGGGTTATAAATCTCTTGGTTCGTGCCTCCTTCCAGCGTTAAGGTTTTACAGATGTTGCTGTCAGAAGGAGAAGAATTATTTCAGATGCTTATTTCCACTTTATATTAAAAAAAAAAAAGGCATAATGCATGCAGCAAGTTGCCATGTGAGTTTTCTTTCTACAGGAAAAAAAACCACACAAATCTCAACAAACAAAATTAAAAATCTGCATTGGGACTCCTAAAATCTTATAATGGTACAAAATACTCAACACATCGACAACTGGCAAACTTTAACACATATTTCAACTCAGCCAGTTGCATTGACTGCTGAAAAGTTTCTTTCAGTCCTCTGCTTTTTACCCTCTGGGCCATCAAGTGTTCACTGTAGATGGAGGGATCCTCTAGCCCCACAAGGAGATCAGGAACCAGCCCAGTTCCTTCTTGGGCTGGAAGAGGAGGAGGAGAAGGGACTGAGCAGCCATGGGGGAAAGATTTGTTCTCTGCAAAAGCTAGACTGAGACCCCAATCCAAATGTTAAGAGGGCAGGAAGTTTCTGTTAAGTACAAGAGGACAGTTAGGGAGGCGAATGAGACCCAGTGGCTGCCTCTGAGTTGGCTGAACAGGGGAGGTAACCATGTGCATGGGAAATATTCATCAGCAGAGGGGCTGGTTCAGCTCTTTTCCTCTTGCACAGAACAGTCGATGAGCTCTTGGGAGCCCCAGACACCCCCAGGACTGAGGTGAAGCTCCCTCCCAAGCCCCACACTGACACCCCACAGAACATGCTGTACGCAGACACACAGTGTGCTCTCTCTAGAAACCATTCCTTAAGCAGCAAAATCTTGTTAAGAAAAATGAGAGCAAGGCCTACCAAAATACAGAGCTCAGCTGCATAAACAATTCTCTCCCTGGGAAAAACAGAGGAAGCGTGGAGAGGACCAAAGGCAAACCATCGCAGACCAGGGGTTAGTCTCTGCAGGAAGATGCCCGTTGAGTTTCTAGTCATGGTATTAACTGCAACAACGTAGACACCAAACAGGAGGATTATGCTATGGTTCCTGCTTAGCACCACCACAAGATCCCAGTCCCCTCCCCAGCCAAACCAGTGTCCATGCTGTCAGCAGCGTCTGCACCCAGCATCCGAACCAGGCACCAGCCAAACGAGGACTTGAGTGGGCTTCGGATGCCCGTGTCCAAAATTGCCACCACAAAAGCCAAGGTAGCTCAAATTGCAGCTCACCAATTCGCTGAGCTTTAACTCTGAGTTAAAGCTCTTTAAATGAGCTGATTTAACATTCACGTGTGTCACTGTCACACATTGCAGTATGGTAACGTGACCTTTTTTTTTTTTCCAGCAAAGCATAATCCATTGATTCCCCTTCAAATTCACTCACCTCTAACTCCATGACACCATCCAAAGGAAGGGTGGGCTCCACTCTCCTCGTGCCCACCACCACCAGCCAGCTCCTTGGGGTTCAGTGGCATCCCTTCCGAGGCACCAGGGTTGCTCCAAACAAGCCTGACACAAGCCAAGGGGCCAGGACCTCTCACAAGAGGCATTTGGGCTGCTTTATTTTTCCAATCCAGCAGAAGCTGTGCCTCTCCTGCTGAGAAGCCTGGAGCTGGCTCTGAAGACTATGTGTCTGTTCCAGATTTACACTATTTTTCCTTAAGCTTGGAGCTGTCTCTCATCCTGCTTTTGGCACCTTCTTGCCTTTTAAACTGCAATCATACTCCCCCCCCCCCAAAAAAAACACAACAAACCCAACATATCCAGGCAAGGGAGCATCCAGTTCAGCTCCTCTGACATTCCCAGGATAGCAGTACAACTTCTCCAACCACGGTGAGTTGACACTTCAGATACAATGTCCACAAGACTCAAATGGCACCACTAAAAGATAAGCCAAGCCAGAAATATCCCAGTAGGACAGAAGAGCACAAGAGAGATGTTGGACTTCAGCAAGTAGAGGGACTCATGTCTCTCTCAGAAACCAGAAAACCACAACGTATGAAGAAGCAGGTACACGTCTGTCTTAAATCTCCCGATACTAACACACGGCTGGACTCGGCAAGGTGGGGGTCTGTGTAGAGCCATGTTTGTGCAGTCCGTGTCACTGTGCTTCTTATGTCCCACCACATGGGCTACTCCACAGGGCCCAAGAGTGAGGGTTATATTTAGACTGGCTGGACCTGGGACCAATACCTGCATTTGGAGAAGATAAAGATGCTGGGATGGCCCATTTCAAGATCAGTCTGTTAAATCACAGAGGCGATAGCATCCCCAGGAATCCCTGCATGGCAGGTCAGCACCTCCCAGGCTGTGGGTTCAGCAGACCCATCGGGAAGGACAAGCCCCACCACCTCCATGCAGGGGATCGCACCAGCTCCTTGCAGGAGGGATGGGATGGGTGCCAGGTGTGCACCCCAGGGTGCTCGTTTAGGGAAGGGTTCTCCACCCCGGCTATAAATACCAGCCCTGACTGCACACTCCCCAGCGGCTTCCTGCGTTCTTCCAGCAGATGTGCCAAGACAAGCCGACGTGAGGCTCCGTAATCGGCAGTTTGTTGGTCTCCCGGGGCCAGTGAAAGCCCAGATTAGACTTTACAGCTGACTCGAACGCACAAGCAACCAAGCTCTGTTAGGGCCACAAGCAACTGTGGAATGATTTAGGAGATAGGTCCTTGAAGTTGCCAATTATTTATCTAGTTGATGACTCAGACAAGCAGCTTTACTGTCCAGAACTTGGGGGAGAACATGTGGAATTACTCAGGCTGCACTGAAAAAAAAAATAATAATAATACATATAAATAATAATATAAAAACAACTGAACACCACACATGATACCAAACCTGATTTTTCTTTCCAAATAGGCACCGTATCTAAGTGAGATGCTTTTTGTTGCTTATTTATTATTCTTTTACTTTTAAAAGGCAATGCATGGCACCAGAAGACATTTCTGCAAGCACAACAAAACATAATCTCTTCACAAAGAAAGGCGATGGCTGTTTATTCAGCAGGTCCCTTCTATTTATGATGTTGCCATCTGAAAATAAGAATGTCACTGAAAATAATAATAAACCAATGCATTTTTGCAACTATCCCAGAAATACATCAATTTCAGTGTTAAACCAACCAATAGGAACAAGGTTTTATGCTAATAGGTACCATGGGTTTGTTGCCTGTTAAGGTAGACTAAAGAGGGAGGTGAGATGCTTTGGTAGCTTAACCTTGGCTGAGAGATTTGGGGTTCTCTATCTTTCATCCTCCAGAACCCTTGGGAAGGACACTTCACCTCAACTCATCAGGAGCTGGACGCCTGACTCCCACAGAGATAGACATTTTGGGACCACCTCACCGCACGGTGATGTCCGGAGCCCTCATCCTCGCCCAGCCAGCATCTGTACTATGTTGATCTCTAGTTTCAAAGGTGTGCATATAGATAAAAACTGAAGCTTTTCTTAGAAACTACAGATTTTGCTGAAATTTCATTCTTGGGGATGGAGATTCAAGTACCAACTGCATTAAAACTACATGCAGTTGAAAAAATACAGGCTGAAAGAGTTGGGGCTGTTCAGCCTGGAGAAGAGGAGGCTCCGGGGTGACCTTATAGCGGTCTTCCAGTACCTCAAGGGGGCCTACAGGAAAGATGGGGAGAGGCTGTTCAGGAGGGCCAGTTATGATAGGACAAGGGGTAATGGTTTTAAAATAGAGGGAGGTAGGTTCAGGTTGGATATTAGGAAAAAATTTTTTACTATGAGAGTGGTAGAACACTGGAACAGGTTGCCCAGAGAGGTGGTGGATGCTCCATCCCTGGAGACGTTCAAGGCCAGGTTGGACAAGGCCCTGAGCAACCTGATCTAGTTGGAGATATCCCTGTTCCTTGCAGGGGGGTTGGACTAGATGACCTTTGAAGGTCCCTTCCAGCCCTAACCATTCTATGATTCTATGATTCTATGCTTAGAAACAGGTCTGAAAACTATTGCACCCAGCATCAGAGAGGACATAGATAAAGTTGAGTCAGTTAAAATCAGACTCAGCCAAGCCAGTGCTCAGCCTCACGCCAGCTCTCCTCTGACCCCTCACACCCCTTTCCAGCACTGGCTAAGCACATCCCCTCTCCCACCAGGCACCACCACCTCCTTTGGATCCCAGGGCTTGACTCTGAGCCAGAGGCTCCTGCTTGCTTGCCTGCCTGTTTCCCTGCCTCCTCCTCCACATGCATCCTCCCAGATAACATCAGGCCAAGGTGATTATGTCCCCCCAGGGCCAGCAAACCAAATTTTCTGAATGACCTGCCCAGATCACCTCTCATCAGCCTCATGCACTCGTTGGTGCCAATGCTCTTCCTCTACACAAGTCACCAGGTATTGTCCTGGAGCCAGACAGTTCCCCCTCGCGTTCACCAAAAGACTGACCACGTCATCACTGGAGCCAGTCATTTCACACACGCTCCAGCGATTCGTGTTCCCACCCTGGCATCAGGTCACTCTGAAACTTGCCCTTTCCTGTTTGCCTTCTCTTCTCCATCACCGCCCTTTGATTGACTTGCTTAAAGGTGCCCCCATCAAGTAGGCTGTGGTTTGGGGCCAAAAGCAGAAAAGACCACAGGTCAGCAGGGAAAAGTACCTACTGTGAGAGCTTATTTCATCCCTGACAGAGGGACAAAGTCTCACTTGAGATACATGTCTCCCTATCACACCAGCTCAGTGCTGTCCAGCCAGGGCTCAGGAGTGAACATCCTGATGCTGGTGCATCCCCGATGTTTTGCTGGCAGCTGCTGGTGGGCTCGTGTTACTTATGATGGGTATTTCAAGCAGTTTCACGGTTGTGTTTTCTATCAGAGAGCAGCAAGAGCCATATTTCCACCAGCCTCACCCTTATCCAGCCCACAGCTGTACTCTCATTCAGGAGGAGGGGTGACCTCAGGGGCTCCTCTTGCCCACAGAGCAAGGGGGACCCACAGCCATTCTGGGTGCCCATCGTTCCTCCCCTCCCAAACAACAGGTGCCAGTTTTTAGAGACTACAACAGCCTCAACAACAGGTCTATTCATGGATCTGCAGACCCCGCCATCCCACAAATAAACCTTTCATCAGGAACACACCTTCACCTCAGTCACAGGCAGAGGAGACCAGGCAAACACTAAAGAGTGAGAGCACACCTCAAAACACAGCAACCACCTCACACAGCGTCACAGAGACTTTTTCTTTGTATTAAAGAAGAGAGACAACCGGCATTCAGGCTGACTTAAAAGACTGAGCAGCATGATGACAGCTCCCATTTCAGGGGAGAAAGGCTGAGGGAGAGGGGATTTGGATTCAAACTAAGCCCTTGCGGCAGGTACCCATCAACACGTACCTCAAGGTCACACGTGGGAGACAGCTCCTTTTAAAATAATAGCACAGTGTGGAGCTTTATTTGCCTTCAGAAAGGCTTTTTCACTCCGCTGGTGGTGGCTTCACCCCCAAAGTCCTTAAAGGATGCAGGTAGTTGCAACCCTAAAGGAGCAGGTTTTGAGGACCACCAGTGTCTAGATGTGCAGGGAGCGGGGAAAGATCCAGGTGTGCAGAGTCCACACAGAGGTCTCATGTCCCCATGGATGCCCATTTGATGAACCTGTCCCCCAGACAGGCTCTCACCCCTATGACACACAGCCCAGTACTGCCACTCCGCTGGTGTCCTGCCCCGTGTGTAGATGTCCTACAGGGGGGTCAGACTGACACAGCTGCTCCTCTTCCACCTCCATGTACCCACCGACACCCAATTTTAAGAACACAAACAGCCCATTTCCTCTGCTCACATCATCACAGGTTGGAAAGCACCAAGGATCAAGCCTGGGATTGTGAATTTGCAGGAGAATGGAGGGTTTACCCCCATGGCTTGGCACAGCAGCAGCAGAGTGGGGAGCCAGCCAGTTGACAGCAGCAGCTCAGCACCATGGCAAACACTTCTCATTTCTGTCACCCCTCTCAGATGTTAAAAACACCTTCTTGAGGCAGAAAAGCCATAATGACGTCATCTGCACATGAGACAGAGCAGGGCTGGTGCTGCCATGGGCAGGAGACAATACAGGGGTCATGGTCTTTCTGTCTCACCTCCATTGCCTGTGCTCCATCCCTGCAGAGCATGGGGCAGGGTTTACTCCTGCAGCTCGTTTGCCTGCTACTTAGAGTTTGCTCTGACTTAAAACTGAGCCCAAAAATAGACCAAACATCTCAGCTCCTCAGCAGGACACGTGCAGGGCTGAGCTTGCCACCAGCCTGACAACCCAGGGCAGCTCCTCCAGCAACTGAGGTTCACCGACTTGCAGTGTTCATCAACTCATTTAACTTTGGCGTTTCTCTTTCACCTCTCATCCTCTCCTCATTTTCTCAGTTTAAGTTTAGTTAGCAATGCTTCCTTAAGGCTTGCAATGCTGGAGTTAGTGGGACTTGGGTAGGATTTTGTTTATTTTTTCCTTTAAACAGAGCTCTGAGAGATGATAGAGAAATCTGAGGCTGCTTTAAAAAGGAAAAACAACTTTTCTGCTCCTTGTGGTTATAAGACAGAAACAAACAAACCAAATAAAAAAAAAGGAAATCATAAAGCAAAGAAAAAAATACAAGCCTCAGATGATTTCTAACCAAATTTCATGCTCCCTGAGTGCCTGGCAGGCTTTCCAGTCACGCAGGCTTTGAGGCACCAGTCTCCTCAAGTAGCAACAAACTCCCCAGCAACTTAGGAGCTTTGGGGCATTTACTGGTGGGGAAAGGGATCAACAGGCAGCACAGCAAAACCCCACAGCTGGTGGAGACCTCTGTTCAAGAGATCCCAAGGTTTTGTGCTCCGGTCCCTCCTCTGCCTCCAACAACACCAGATATAAAACAAGGAAGCTACTGAGCCAGACATCCCTGGCATTGCCCAAAACCACCTTCCCCTCACATAGCCCAGCCCTGCTCAGACAACCCAAAGGAAACAACAACTCTGCCCCTGAGCAAATCAACATGGTAATAACAAAACCCAGAGCTCTCACCTCTGCTCCTTCCTGGGATCCCAAAGCAGGGGCTGCAGGAGCAGCACTTCCCTCCCCGGGTGTGAGGTCCCGAGCTCCACTTTGCAGCTCTGCACTAACTTCTAGGGACCCTCAGGAGCCCAGTTAACAAGGGCCTATCCTCACCCACCTGGGCTGGCTTCCCTGATGGAATCAATTAGACCAATTAGTAGCCCATCAGGGTTATCCTGCATTTGTACTAAGGACTGTCACATGTGGGTTTTTGCCAAGGACTTTGCCCATTTCTGCACCCTTCAGCAACTCCTTGGCTGTTTGTGGGGGCTCTCATCTCCCCACTTTTATCCTTTTCCTCCAGAGCTCATATTTTTACAGGACTGTGCCGTTCACAGAGGGGACAGCAGGGTAGATAAGGCAGGAGTCAATGAATTGCTCATGATGGAAGAATAACAACTGTGATAATTAAGGTTCTTCATATGCCTTCTGTCTACTGTTGTTAGCTGCTGTGATGACCCTGTGCCTAGGCAGACAGCAGAAACCTACTTGCTTTCCCAAAGGGACTCAAAATCTCCATTGTCCAGAGTAATCCCTATTGCAGAGTCAGTTAATGGATGAGTCATTTTTTTCAACAATTTTTGAAATTAAGGTTGTCACCTTTATTATTATTATTATTATTACTTGTGTTTTAGCATTTTAATTAGCTGATGTGTTTATTAACTTTTAAAACCACGTTATCTGAAGCGTAACTATCTAGTCTTTTATTCTGCGGCAGAGATGGACATGAGCAGATTGGACACGACTGCTGAGAGATGTCATATCCCTCAGGGGATACTGGACTTCCAAATTGGTTTTGGTTCTCAGACTCTACCTGCAACTGTGTTAACTAATTCTTAAGGCACCTGTTTTCCAGCATGAGCAGGTGCTCTAAAAAATTGCCTTGATGGATTTCCCTCTAAATACTTTGGAAAACAGCAGAACTTGTTTAACATCCTGACCTAAACACCTGGAATAACTTTAGGGGTAAATGACTCTCAACTCATTGAACTGATGTGGTGAAGTTCTGCTAAACCACAGTAAGCCTGTCCTTCCTAAGGGATCTAATTCATCTGCGGCTCCTCCTCAGAGCCTGTCCAGCAACAAGGCTTTGCAGGAAGCAAAACAAGCTGTTAAACCACAAGCCAAGTCAACACTTGTCCCTTATTCCAATGTCTGCACCGCCTGCACCCTCCCCTTCTGCTCAGACTTGGTTCTGCAAGACCCCTCTACTGAGCTGGGAACTGCTGCCAGTACTGGTCCTGCTTGTGCCCCACACTCAGAGTTACTGGCCATGCCCCAGCACAAGGGGCTCTAAAATTTCCCTGTGAAAAGGAATTGGGTGGTTATCACTCAGCTTTTCCCAGCAGCTTTGCTTTTAGGGCTCCCTCTGCCAGCCCAGGACAGATCTCACTTCTGAGATGCTCTGGGAGGGAGAGACACCAGGAATATTTCTCTGCCGTGGTACCAGGTATGCAACTCCTTCTCTAATGGAAAGCTCTCACCCAAGCCAATCTTGGAATGTTGCCTAGTTGGTTCAGGATGCGAATGACAAACCTGTCCCAAACATAGTGGCACAGAACAGCCACAATAATTAAGTTGGTCCCATCTAGTTGTTCTCATTAGGTGCAATTAAATAAACCGACAAAAAAAGCATGACATGCACTGTTGCCAAGTTACCAATATAGCAGATTCCAGTGCACCAAAAAATCCGTTCCAAAAATACTTGTTCCTTTATGGGGATTTTTTTTTTTAATTCATACCATTAAAAAAAAAAAAAAAACACAACACAAAACACCACAGGTTTTTTTTGGAGGGGAAATTTAGGTCTTTCAATATACGAGAAATCCCGTATAGCCGATGGATGACAGGTTCAAGCTGCATCCTCTCCTCCGCGAGCCTGGCACCCCTCCTTGTGGTAGATGGAAGCAATTGCCGTGTGAGCAAAATTGTCTCTTTGCTGGGATTCGGCTTCCAAAAAGAGCCCAGCTAAACGCCCGAGACACGCTCTCAGCTCTGGCACCCAGCATCGTCTTCTCCAGGTTCCGAACGTCTCCGAGCTAGAGATATAAACAACTTCTCCCTCTCACTAGAAGTCAACTATAAGCATGTGTTTTAAACATAATTAAACTGGAGGGTGTAGATGTGTGTGACACATTGGAACAGTTAAACAACCCAATCTTAATGTTTGTTTAAAGGTTACTTTTGGCTGAAAGCTGGTTAGAGAATAAATAACAGATGCTGAAGGCATCCATTATGTATTTTTGCAATTAGCAGAAAATCTCGGTGCTTTTCTTAAAGAACATACATAATTTTGTGGGATGTTTATTGCTGGAAGCAATCTGCTCTCGCTGGCAAGAACAGCGTCCAAGAACCCAGGGAAGCTTCACAAGAAGTCACACATGGCAAGCCAAAGGCAATGCTCGCTTCAGGAACAGCACTTAAAATCCTGAGCTCTGTCGCAAGGAAGCGGTCAAATGCACTTTCTTTCCGCAGAAAATTTTAAATTAGAAAGAACACAGTAAAATTATCCCTGTTTCTATTTTCCATTGACGTTTTGACTACCCAGAAAAAACGTGGCTGCTGATTATGCTTTCATCTGAAAAACGCATCCAGGATGTTTCACGCCATTGTTGTCTTCTGTGCCCAAGGGCTTCTCCCATGGTCTGGCTACCATCTCCCCTCTTGTGGCAGGGAGAGACTACTATACCTGAGGAAATCTTGTTCATCCAGGAGGCAGGGCCTGGAAAGTAAAATGGAAATTAGTAGGCTGCTACAACTCCCAGAGAGAAACTCCCTCTCATAGAAGTTTTTGTGTGTGGAGTATAAGGTGAGGCAGCACCTTAATTTTGGACTGTGCTAGTCCTCCCCCTGAAATAAAGGCACTAATGATTTCCTTCATAAACAAATGAAACCCAAGGAGGTATTCAGACAAGGACAGAAGTATTTGGGTTAAAAGATAACATGGACCTCAGGAGAGTTGGTGACCACAGCTGGGAACTTCAGCTGGTTCTGGTTTAGACGACAACAGTAGTAACAGAGGTATGACCATGCTCAGCCAGGAAGGAGGACCACCATGTTAAATCCTCCAAATGTCTTGATAGATCTCAGTAGTTCCTGAAGACCTTTGCAATAGATTAAGCTTCACTCCTAAGACTTCATCCTGTTGAGAAGCTATCCGAAAATCTCTTTTCACTTCTCATGGCACTAAGCAAAAGTGCGTGCTGAGCACAAAAGTTTAGCTCTGTGCAAGCAGAGCTGCTGTGCAAGATGCCATCTCCATGTACCATCCACACACTGTTATGCTTTGGTATTCGCACAGTAATGCAGCAATCTTTGCCGTTTCTTACCACGAAGAAACTGCATTGTGCTAAAAAGCCCTCCAGAATAAAACAGATAATATCTTTTGGGATGGCGCCTTGTATTTTCCAAGAGTTGTCTCGCTGCAGCGGCTATTACAAGAAACTAAACCAAACCCTCCCATTTGTAAATTAGAAAGAAAAAGCACAACTCAAACTGGTATTTGGTTTAGGACTGAATGGTTCGCACAGTGCTTAAGAAGCATTTTAGACAAAAGCGAGCCTTCTGCCAAACATTTGAGGGGGAAGAGAAAATTTCTGCTTTGCTCTCTGAATGCAGTTGCAAACCAGGATGACAAAATAGCCTGGTATTGCTGCCCACAGTGAACTAAGCTGTGCATCTGGTTCTTCACGAGCACGGCTCCATCTGTCTTCATCCTGCCCAGTTCAGCTTCTACAGCTTTACCTTGAAGACAGATTCCTGCCTCCACAACCCCTGGAATTCAAGGTGGCAGAGACTATGAGGGGAGCTGGGCAACTTCTAGACAGGGAGTGCTTTTGCATGAATTTCTATCCAGCATAATCATGGAATAGCTAGACTGAATACAAGCATCACTGCTGTGCGGAACAGATACGTATCTAAAGCTGAAGTCTGACTAGTGAAGCAGAACTGACTGAGCTTCTTCAAGCGTCTTTCCTCCCTTCCTCAATCATCTCACTTCCTTCCAGCGAAGCATAACAGGTCATTGCTAGTTTAACATCTAGTGATTGAGGAGTTTTTTTTCACGCAACTGCTGCTAAGCACTGTGCTGAAGCAAGACAGACACATCTGATCTCACTCATATAGGAGAAAAGAGCAGAGAACTACAGAGAGATTTTCTGTAGTTGAAAGAAATAGCTTTCTGTCAGTTTTGTAACAGATTATGTACCAAGCTCACTGGCAGAAACAGTACTAGGTTCTGATTGCTCCAGCTGAAGGTACTTAAAGATTTTGTTTCTTCTGCAAGGCACACAGAAATTGGCAAGAGCATCCCCTTCCCCATTCCAAAGATCATCTGCAATTCAAAAAGGTAAGGAAAAGACACTAAAGGGCAGAAAGCAAAGAGGATAGAGAATACATCAGCTGAGCAGATTAGAAGACTCAGTAAAAACACCTATTGTTACCAACAGAAACACTCTACAGACCACAGGCTGAAAACTGCCATCTTAAACTAAGCAATCCATGAAAAATAGCAGAGAGCAGCAAGATTAAATTCATCTGTGTCCCCTATCTCCACTTGAAAATTTCTAAAGATCTGCAGATCAAAAGAGAGTGAGAACTGCTGCTGTATGAAACCATGAGTCTTAACATTTTTGTTACTGTCTCCTTTGTTACCTGATCAGCTGAATCCTCTTTGCATCGTCTTGCAGTTTTCATTATTTGGCTGTTAACCCCAGGATCTTCGGACTGTGGCACGCACACAGCCCCAGGTGCCCAGTCTCCAAGTCCAGCTGCACTGTGCCTTGAAGAAATAACCTGATCTTGCCCAGGGGCCAAGGGTTGCCCCTGGCCCGAGCAGGCGACCAGCTGAGTAGTCCCAGAGGATAGCTTTCGGAGACATCTGTATCACAACAGGGACCGAACTGGTACTGAACTTCAAACTAAGCAGAAAAGTAATCCCCTAAGCTGCAACTTTCCTAACTGCTGGCAGCTAGAAACTGCCAACCGGTAACGACAGCTGGCAGCTCCAGTCTGAACTGAGGTTTTTTTTTTCCATTTAACTCTCCCATTCTCCCCAGTTCAGCCTGGGCAGCAGCACACAGATGTCCCCACTGTTGTAAGACACAGCATTTTGCACAAGACCTTGGAACTCCCTCATGAACCATCTCTTCTTATTAAGGACAAATGTTGCTTGCGGGGAATATCTTACATTGAGGCAATTCTCAACTGCATGGTTACGGTCTTCTCCACAATGTCTCCTCTGTCTGCCCCCACTCTAAAAGATTGGCAAGTTTTGGGCAGGGATTTTCAGTTCAAGTCTCCCACTTGTAGGATTGGGAAGTCCTCAAGGAGACTTTACAGCCTCAGGATGAGGTTTCAGCAAAACAGTCTTAAAAACGTTTTGTCTATGGAATTTTACCAGCAGAAAGATACCTGCGTTGCTGGGAAACCCCCCACTTTTCTTATTCCTTTGCAGGATGGCTCTGCAAATCTTTCCAGGGGAAGGTTTCAAGTTCAACATGATGCTTCCTAAAAAGCTACATGTGAATAAACAACCCATTTTGTAATAAACCTTTATGCAAAATGTGAAGACTTACTTTAAAATAAGCCTGGTAACCTCTCAGTTTCCTTTTTAAAGAACATTAATGCTGTGCTCATCTTCTTTAAGAACACAGTCCCCAGTATGGCACATAGACATGAGCTGCAAAGTGGCAGAATGGCATCCAAGAAATCAGCTGGTAACTGAGCAAGGAAGCATGAGAAATCAAGAAAAAAAAAGCCTCTCCAACAGCAGCTGTGCAATAGGTTTGTGTTTCCTTGTCCACTTCCCAAGTCCCCTTTCTTTCACAGATGTGACAAATGAATTATCGCTGCACAACTACACAAATAGAGTAATTTGACAAACCTATAAAATCAAGAAAAGATGTCACTTTCACAGGCATTTGCCTGATTTTATCCTGTGCCTAACAGGGTCTTCGGGACTTCAGTTTCAATGGTGGAAGCCAAACTTTTATACACATACCTGTGTGTATGCAGGCTTGTGAAATATGTAACACTAATACACACTTGAGATAGACAGATATGAAAAATATCCCTTGTGAGAGATAAATGTAAGCCAAACACTCCTATTAAGCCACAGAACAAAGTTTATTGGATCTTCTCAAATTCTTTATACAGTTTTGCTGCTATGGACACAACACATTGGCATATTGCCTTTAACCTTTATTTCAATCAGAAGTCCAACTTGAAAGAATTGGTACACATTTAATGGCATCTTCAATAAATAAAATGACAAAAAAATCTAGTCTTTGCAGACACATTACAATCCACTCTAAATTCAATATTGCCAAAACATTGTTTTTCCTAAAAACTTGCTCCAAAGGTTTTTGTTTGTTTGTTTCAACGCTTAAATACACAGAAGAGTATACAATGAGAGAAAACAGATACTCTATTCTGAACAGAACTTGTAAAAAACAGTAACTTAGAAACAAAAGATAATTAAATCTTTCTAATTAGATTAAAGAATCCTGTCTGAAGTCTTTTCAGAAAAAGCCTGACTCTAACCTTCATATCAAAACATGTAGTTTTGCTGGATACTATCCTATGTCAGTACACTTATACAATAAGAATTCGATTCTTTTTTTTTTTTTTAAAGGAGGAATTCATAAAGCGAAAGCATTAGCCTCCCACGCTCACAAAAGCAGTCATGGTCCATATATTCCGCAGTAGCAAACAGCTATTTGTGCTCAGTCCGTTGTTTGAACTCCTACTACACTTGAAAAGATACTGTGGTTTACCCTTTGCTTCTGTACCCATCTTTTTTCCAGTCCAGCAGCCTCAAGAACCTCAGTGAGATGAGAATTCATGCAAATACAAATCTGCCTGCACAGATCAGATTGCAGGATGAGGACCAACACATCTGATTCTAATTAGAAGCAAGGTCTAATTTAAAGCTTTTCCTAAATAGAGAAAGTCATCACTAAAAAAAGCTGAACCCCAAGATTTCCAAATTGCAATTCCCTGTTGTTTGCAACATCTATTAGCACATCACAAACCGATTACAGTGTCAGTTAATGTAGGAAAAATCACTCTATCACTAAAATGAGTTAAAACACTTATCTTCAAGCCTTCTGGAGCCTTCTTCAGTGAAAGCTCAGGGCATGCAAGGAATGCATGCTTGGGCCCCCACAGACCTATGCATACTATAAAAGGGAGAGAAAAGGTTACTTTAAACAAAAGGCAGAATTACACCACATATGTGCAAACATTTAAACCAGTTTGTTTCTACTAGTTATCTCCTTATCGCAACTATTGCTACTGACTGTACCTGGCTAATTCAAGAGAACGTGATGAAGCAGGACCTAATTTGCTCAAGGGATGGAACTTTTTTCTGCAGGTATCTTCCCTCAGCTAACCACATCATAACAAAAGTGCAATAATTTACAACCTTTTCAAACAAACAGCTAATAAAATTATACAATTTTAGGGAAACAAATTCACTAGTTTAACCATAAAAATATTTCCCCAGGTAACAAACCTTAAAGCATTCAGTAACACAGTATTTCAATAACAATAATAATACAGAAAATCCCTTCCACTTGTTACAAAAGACAGAACTTTTAGGAGATTTTGCTTATTGTTCACTATTTAAGAGTTTTGCCATCTTGCAAAGAACACACTGTAATTAAGAATATAACTATCATTTAAAATAAGTGAGTATGGAAATACTGACCTGACTTTGAAATTATATTTTTAACCTTTTGCAAATGAAGACAAAGCCCAGGGCCATGTCATCCAGGTACTCAAGAACTTACAAGACAGTTTACATCTAGAGTCATAAGAAAGCACCACTTTCCATAAAGTACTTTGTATGTCTATTGCTGAACAGCACATCAAATAGTTTTGTGCGAACTGCTAAAACAGATGCTCATACTAACTGTGGCTTTACTTACAGAACTCATGTTTGGGGATAACAGAGAACTTTGTGACAAAATTATATTCTGAAAAAAATATCTGCTAAATTTGGTCCAAGCATCCAAAGAATAAACAAGGGCACATGGGTCCCCCATTGCTTAATGCTGCTGTTTAATTGATCCTTAAAAGAAAAAAAAAAAGGCATATGGCAATAAGGAGTAAGAAGGGCTGCCCATGATAGGCACAGAACTGTGACAGAATAAATAGTCTCTTCAGAGAGGTGTTTTAACTGTGATTTTGTCACGTGAGTAACTGAACTTGTACTAACGGAGAACCCTGAAATTTGTATACTATACCCACAAGAAATTATTTCCTATTTAAAAAACAGATCCCTTTATAATTAATTGCTTTTCCAATCATCATTAGATATGTGAAAAACAATAAAAAAATCTTTTAAAACAATTACAAAGAGTGGACTGCAGTAGCAGCTATTCAAGCAAGATTCAAGCACAAGTTTAAATGAACTTTCAAGCTGGGAATTAGCCTTCTTTGTCGAAAATTTGTACAACTTTTTCAAAAACCTAAAAAGAGAGAGAATATTAATTTTATGAAGCGTTAGTCAGTTACTTCAAGTTAAACCAGCACACACAATAATTGAGAGTATTTAGAAAAAAATAGGTTTTTCTTAGAACATTTATAGTAATTCTTTAATAGTGAAATTGGCATCAATTTTGGGAAACAGACAGAAATGCAATACTACTTCAGAAAAGCAAAAGCTCATGAAAGTGAAAAAGACAAGACACTGTTAAAACACAGAAACACTGACAATGTGTTCAGTCCAGCTCATGCTCAAGCAGAACTAATTCATTTCTTAAAAGTTATTCACATCATAATCAGTTCTTCAAGAGTCAAAATGAGATTTCCACAACTTCCCCCAGTAATACACACCAGTGTTTAATTAGCACGCTAACCACAA
This sequence comes from Tauraco erythrolophus, assembly GCF_009769465.1. NCBI lineage: Eukaryota > Metazoa > Chordata > Aves > Musophagiformes > Musophagidae > Tauraco > Tauraco erythrolophus. Next base: position 26,120,343 of record NC_141474.1, on the reverse strand, counting down.
ACACACACATCTCGGAAGAATGCCAAAAATATGTACTCTGCCACTGTCATCCCCATGTTTTTTTGGCTTATATACTCACTTCATCAACAGATTTAGAGGCATCCACTTTTCTGACTTTTCCCATTCTCTCATACAAATCTATTATAGGCCTAGTAGACTGCAGATATGTATGAATTCTAGAAGAAAGCACAGGGGGAAAAAAGCATTACATAGTAAAATATAAACAGAAGGGAACTGAAAAGTTTTGGAGATAGTACCTCTTTTCCAGACTCTCCCGATTATCATCACTCCTGCCACTGCTCTTGCCTCTTTCAAGACAGCGGCCAATACATATCTACAAAAAACATAAAAAAGACAACCATAACCAAGAGCACAAGGTACTATCTTGAAAACAGGCACAAAACAAATATCCTGAAAATCTAAATAGGCCTGAGACACAAAATAATGTTCAGATCTGGTGGATGTAACCAGAATTCACATGGAAAGTAAGATTCCTCCAGAGGAAAAGGATGATAGCTTCACACTTCATCAGTTTATTAAAATGGGGGCTCTTAAAATGGGATTGGGGTCAGTGGAAGTAAAAGCAACATCAAGCTCTGTGGTTCGACCAGGTCTCAAACTTGAGACATTTAAAGAAGAAAATTACCTGATTTTCAAGGATATGTTCAGACTTTCTGAAAAGCAGCATGTCAAATTCAACTACTAAGATATGCCTGCACTGAAAGTCACTGTGTTCTCCCAAGAATTTTGTAAGGCTACACGCTAAGTTATTATCAGTTAAAATGTTCTTACTTGACATTGTTAGAATGAACACTTAAAAAAAATCAAAATCTAAGTAAAAACTGAAGAACTAACCACAGTTAAAAGCTGCCCAACGAAGTAAGTTTTGAAACATAAGGTTAAGTAAGCAACGCTGACGCATGTACTGACATGAATACATCTGTCCTACTCATGCAAGAAGACAATGGTTAAAAACTCTTTTTTCCTACAAAGTACAACCACAGTGAAAAAAATTCAGAAGATCATGTAGGTATCATTATCTATTTTTAGATCTAATAGAAAAAATTAGAACCCCAAAATTAACAACCTCACCAAGTGAAAAAATTCATTTAATCTTAATAAAGTTTTTAAATAGAAAAAAAATAACCCCTCACTAATTCTTTGAGATTAAAGAAAAATAATTTGTAATTGAGTAAAAGAAAGGTAATAAAATTTCTCAGGAAATTGGGGAAAAGGGTAAAAGGAAGAAAGTCAGATTGAAGTGCTGGGATTCTCATATCCGTTTTTATGCCTCAAGGGCACTGACATATTAAAAGACAGCATATCATGGCACTTGTTAAATGAATATAATGTATCACTGTCAAAATGCCCTTGTAATCTAATGACTTCCTGAATAAATGTTGATTACTGGCTATCCCATAGCACAGCTCATAACTATGAAAATAAAGACTGCTACTGCCAACACTTTAGAATTTAAGCAGACATTGCTATCAAGTTCATTTTTGGACTAAATAACAGTTACTAAGAGTAAACAGAGTAATGTTTTCTGAAAATTAACCAAACAATTTTCTATAATATATTTAAAGTTTTTATAAATTTTCCTTAAGAATGCAATTGCCTAAAGTACTTCTTCAATATATTTGCACATGATAATACCAAGCATGATTAGCTGCCTGCTATTTCAAAACACGCAGTTTTTCATCTGCAAAAACAAGTTGCCAAAAAATCCTTGAAACTCACAAAGTTTTCCTTCTACTCTTACATCAGTCCATTCACTACCTGACAGAGATTTATTGTTCTTCTTGAATGATCCTCACAGTATGGCAAAAAAGGAAGTTACAGAATAACACACTTCATTACCTCATTGTCACAATCAAAAAAGAGAACAAAAGAAACATCCGCCTTTCCATCCATAGTCTTTTTCCAGCCTTGAAGATTATCTTCATTCCTGGGAAATCCATCAATCAAGAACTTGTTCTTCTGGGAATTAGCAGCCATTGTTTGATCCATAGCCTGATAAAAGAGAATTCAATTGATGATCTCCTGCACATACAATCATTTATATACTTATTAAATTACCTCCAAAACGTTACATGGTAAATTGGGAAGTATTTAATTCAGGGTTATTACAGATTTACGAAATGTGCATTTGTTTCACCTTCAATACATGCTAATTAATTCATTGAAGCACCATTACAACCTTCTTTCAAACTGAATTCACTGCTACATAAAGTTCAAGATATTGGAAAGTGCTGTTACACAATAAGATGCTGAAACATCCCTGATCTAGAGTTAAAAACCTCAAATAAATTTAGTGTCATGAGCAACAGAAGCCTTTTCTGTTTTAAAGGAGATACTCTGGTTGTTTTCCTGCATATCCAGAAAGGATAAAGGCTGGAGCTTTTCCTTCCACAGGAACATTAGGCAGGTGCTCTTCTTCACCTAGCTATCTATTTTGATAAAACTTACAGAAACTTAATATCTTTAAGGTCTCTGCCCTCCAGTCAAATATGACTGAGCTGACCAAGAGGTCCAAAAGCTAGTTAAGGGAAATAAATACAGAGTTTCACTGATTTCCCTAGAGCTACTAAAAAAATAAAATTAAATAAAAATAATCCATTCTCACAGATCCCCAGGTATCAGAAGCCACCACCTACTGCCCTCCAACCAGCCAGAGGAAACATGAGCAATTGCTAAGGGAAACCCAGTGCGTGATGCGCACCTTCGTGTCTGCCATTTCATACTATTCACACCAGAAGAAAGGCAATTCTTCCAGAGTGCAGCCGCTGCTCTGTTGCTTAGTCTGCAAGAGTGAACCGGTGAGGAAATAGCCCTTTCCTTACCCTCTTCAGCAAGCTGATTGTTATTTCAACGGGTACAATTTCCCCCTCCTTAATGTAGTTCTCAATGAGCTCTCCATACTGTGAGCCCGGCCGTTTTCGTTCATCTCGAAGGAGGTCACCAGCAGAAAGGTGCGTGTAGCCATATTTCTGAAACGTGCAAAACAGGAGTGGACTCCCTTCAATTAGTACATGTGCAAAGTTAACATCAGTCAACAGCATCAACCACATTTAACTTCGCATGACAACAGAAAAATACAGGGAATAGCATCTTGCTAGCGACAGATCAATTTCCCCGTCACTGTGTAATCTGACAATACAGCATGCTCAGTAAGCACAAAAAGCACAGCAGTAGAGAGATTCTTGGGTAAAAAACTCAACAGACCTTTGGTCAGGCATTTGTGTCCTGTTTTCAAAGGTAATTTTGTCATGTTTGGAAGTGAGACTGTCTCAAGGTCCCCAAAGTGCTTCCTGAAATGTTACACTGTGCAATGAGACATTTAACAATCACCAGACCTGATTCAAGATATATCCCATCTTAAGAGTTCAGCTACTTAAAAACTGTAAGTGGTTATCAGTTGCTGGGTCAAGTCTTGATTTACAAAGAGCAAAAGTTGAAGCACTGCCGTTCCTTGCTATGTTCATGCAACAGGTTTGTAATTTTATCTGCCTACCTACTTTTAGTACAGAAAAGCACAAGGTGATTCCAGGTCCTTTGGAGCTGGAGGAATGTTTCAAACACAGCAGGAGTCAGAAATCCTTATGTTTCCGTTGTGGTTCTGGCACTCACTTCCTCCTCTGCCTTGGTCAAATCACTTACAACTTTGCATTTAACACTGCAGCTGCACACACAGTCCTACACGTGCTCCTCCAAACCCAGCCCTGCATGCTTGTCCCTCCTACCTCCTTCCCCAGGATGAACTAGGAGGGCAGCCCCTGGGGGAGGCTAGCGCCTTCTTGTAATGATGATGTGGCAGATGAAGGCAAACACCTACACTGGGGCCACCCTATGTCACGCCACGTACAGTAAACAGAAAGGGAGCAGAGAGATCAGGTCTAAATCCATCAGTTTGATAACAGCATTCAGGAAAACAGCAAACACCATTACTCTTTTCTTTCACCTCAGACTACATCTAAAAAAGTCACTAATGCAAAACACTGATGAAAAGTATTTATTACACTTGAATTTCTCAGGCATTTACCATTATAAATAGACATCTAGTGCAAACTTACAAATACACTCTTACCAAAGAGAAATGCATTGTAATAAAGGAAATTTCAGAGCACAAAGCAGTCATTTTCTCAGCTCATTTAACACCACAAGAAAACTAACCAAGTATACTATTCTCCTTCACCAAATATAGTCCATAAAACCAGACAATAAGGACATCTTTTTGGTGATTATCTAAGCTAGCTATACATTCAAAACAGAGTACACCTATACATACTCATCCTAAAGTTTTAAGACAAAACAACAGCAGCAGCTAAAAACTTCAGGGCTATCAGTCTGGCTGCAGCAACATCCAAAGCAAATTTCAAAAAAAGGTGTCTGAGCAGCATAACAATGTGACTATACACTTTTTAAGGCTGTGAACTTGGGATTTAAAAACTTGGCTAATGGACTAAGTACAACAGAAATATTACAAAACTCACTAAGTGACTCTAAAAACATTTCAGTTGCTTTTCAATTTCACCCACAAAAGCATGGAAAGTTAGTTCTGCCATAGTCATAATTTAAGAAGGGATATAATTACCTAAATCTCCAAAACTCTACGCAGCTGGCAAAAAAGGAAGCAAGATTTTGCTCTAAATAACCGTGAAGAAAAAGCTCCACAGACATCCTCTATAAGCTCACTATACTTCTGCTTTAATGTGCATTGCATTTGGATATGCCTATTTAATTGCAAATCTAAATATTAACTATGAACTACAGAAGCCATAGGCCAGAATAAATCTTTCCTTATAAGCAAGAAACCTTACTCTGCTGAACCCTAAATTAGCAAGTAGTTCTTCTTGCTAAAGTTAAAGAATGCTGATATTTTTAACATCAAGTTTCTACAAATGAGAAAACAGGAGAAAAATATAATCCCTTCAGTTTTAGAGGATTACCAAACCATTTAATTTTCCTTGGCATTTCCCTTTTCATGCATGAAAACAAAATTGAGTCAGACAATTTTTTTGAATTCCCTGTCTTTTGCAACAGCAAACTAAAATAGTTTTTAAATGCTGAACAGGAAAGTAAAAGATAGAAGTGTTTTAAAGTGCTGTTGCATAAATAGACTTGTTTTAGATAATAGTAAATTGTATTCTAGAGTAACCTTCGGAATGGATTAACCAGGCAATAAGAAAAACAAACCTCTCCTTCAGGGGCAAAACATCTATTTGTTAACTGTACTGAGTCAAGGGCCAAAGAAAACACGTCAGTTTAAACAATGCAAACAAGCACGGAGAAGGGCTTGGCTGCTGCTCCATGCACAGAGAGGCGGTGCTCTGGCCAGTTTCAATCGAGGCATACAGGGCACAAAGTTTTCTTTCATCTTAGGCGAGATAAATCCTCAGCAAGCGTCCTGAATTGGAGAAAATCGTCACAGCCTCAAAAGCTCGCAAAAGAGACCGTGATGTAACCGCACAAAAAACGGGTCAAAACACTCTCACGTCTTGCCAAGGTTTGCTTTCCGCCAGCACAACTTCCCAGCAGTGCCAAGTACATCTTGATGCAATCCCCAGAATGTGACTTGTTGCAACTACTGCCTAATTCTTCCCCTCCGAAATCAGAAAGGGAGCAGGACTGTGGCTGCCAAACAATGAAAAAGCAGTTTCTCCAGTTCTCAAAGGATGCATATACTCTAGTCTCATAATGTCAGGCTAAAAGGAAGACTTGAAATAGAAACTTAGTTAAAAAAAATTCTAAATACTTGGATGCCAAGCTCCTAAAATCTGGACAGATTTTTAGATTACAGAGAATAAAAAAAGAAAATACAGAATTAACGATCCTAAAACTTATTTCAGAGAATGTTTTCTCCTATGCTAGCAGACTGGTGTGATGGTCTAGAAGAAGGAAAAAAAGATTAAATCAGTAAGTTGCTATTATACAAGTTCTCATTATTTTTAAAACTATTTTTATATTTGGAGAACCATAAGCCAGATCTCTTACAAAAATTAACTGTGAATGAAAAAGATAAAAATCAGTTGTCTTCGGCAGCACTGTAGACATCTTCCTCCTTAGCTTTCAAAAAAAGAATAATAAAAAAAAATAAAAACCACAATGACACGGAAAGGCAAGCTCAAGTTTCCATCAATCCCACCATAGATGTGTTACTCAGAACAGCTCTCAGCAGTTCTGTATAGAGCAGAGCAAAGCATTGCTCGCTTGTTTGTCTCACAGTGGCCTGGTAAATCAGTCCCCATTCAGCATGACAAACTGGGACGTGCAAGCTGTATGCTTCACATCTCCGAATTACAGCTCCCTATCTCCAAATTACAACCTGAGACTGCAGCCTCCCTGGGATGCCCTTCTCTCCCCTGTCCTATAGCCACTTCTATCTTTCTTCTATCAGCCAGGATCTGCAGCTTTCACTCCTCAGACAGAACAGGCTTTGCTTTCGGTAAATACAAGAAAGAGATGGAATACAACTGAAAATACATGAGTCATGTCTGTGCCACGCTTGAGGAAGGTGGAGCCCGCCCTAGCAATCTTCCAGGCAGTAAGAGAGGAGCAGCGGTGTGCAGCAGCCGCTGCTGGGGCTCCTCACACAGCCAGCTTTCGAGGGGGACAAGGTTTATTTCTGATTCAGCCCCGTGTGGTCCAGCAACATATCTCTCCACTAAACACACAGCTTGAGACTTCCTTAAGCGAGCAGAAGCCAAGAAAAAGCAAGAGAAACACAAATTACTACTTTGACCTTGACTCCTATCTTGGCTTATCATTGTTACTCTGAAAATGAAAGTCACAGGGCTTAAGATCTAAACAAATAAAATACAAACTTTTATTGCTCTAGTTCTGACCTGTCATATCTTGGGCAACCTTAATAAACAACCAAAATTTGCTACATGCACCATTCAAGAACTAGTTAAAAACAGAACTATGTAAAGCCTGCAGCCTTCATTTTGCTTGTTGTTTTTGTTTGTTTTTTTTTTTTTAACCTAAAAAGCTTTTGTCTGTCCTATTAGCAATTATTAGCACATGGAATTAAAACTTCGGGGTATAAACTATAATGCAGCAATATACCTTCTGTCCGCTTATTCCAATTAAAAAAAAATGAAGACATTTTCTCAGTTTGAAATATGTTCTTGCCTCTGGGGGATGAAAGACAAACAAAAAAAACACATTAAAAAAACCAAAACGCACAAAGGAGATCCTACTGACAGTGCCCCCAGGGAAGTGGCAGGTGGCAAACAGAGCACCCCAGTGCTTCAGGAACATCAAGCTCAATAAAAGGCACCCGGTATGTTTGAGAAAGCCCAAACTTCAATGACCAGTGTTCTGCAAAAGGGAAGCATATAGTGATAAATCTTCAGCAGGTAGATTTAAACGATCACTCACCATGTTTTAAAAAAAGCTCAAAAGTTCAGAAATATGACCTTATATTCCAAAAACCAACTATGACAACTTAAGGCTAAGTAGAATACTAATACTTGGCACTCTTGAAAGAGACTTCATAAGTTGAGTTTAAAGCAAACAACTTTAAAAATGTTTTTATTTCAAGGAAGTTAATGCTGTCTCTCAGCGGACTTCCAGAAGACAATTAACACACGACAGCAAAACCTAAATCCACTGCTACTTTCAGAGAAGTGTTTCGGAAACAATGAGTCGCATCGTTTTGCATTGTTTTCTTCACCCTAGGAAATCTCCTTATCATGTATCCCAAAGCAACTGAACAGCTTTTGCCATTTGGATATTAACTTATGCTCTTACAAAAGGAGAAGGCTCAGCATCCCACCTGGTGGAATTAATTTTAGATTTAACCACAAACACATAGGATAGGGCCGTAGCAGAGGTGAATTATATTTTAGGTACACAGGGAGGAATGTCTTGAGTACCCCAAATCCCTACAGAATCACCTTGCCAAAACAAACAAATACAATTCAAATCTTGCTTGGAATAAAGACAAATGATCTAGTTATTATTCTAAGAGCTTTGCATTTCAGGCCAACGTAAGGATTTAAAATTTAAGTACATGAAGGCATAGTTTGTGCAGATTTGAGGAGCGTATTTTTTTCCCTTGACTTAACCATAACCATTTTATAAGCAAAGTTCAAAATTCAGCAATAAAATACATTCATTTTGTCCTACAAGAGCCTGCATTCAAATGACACCATTTAGCAACCTGCTCAAACATTCTGCCTCCCACGACAAGCTACACAGCAGTCCCAGGTGATGGCAAACTCCACCTCACACAGCTGTGGAAGGTTTCAGGAGTTAATCTGCAGAGCTGGAAGGGAGAGGATAAGAACCTAAGAGAAGTTTGTTTCATCCCTTCCTAAATAGGAGGAACCTGTCCAGAGCAGCAGTTCTGCTGCATTTGCATTTCAGTGACAATTCCGTGAGCATGTGGAACGTACACACAAGTCTTCCCTCCGTATCAGAGAAAACCAGCCTGGTTCAGCTGTCTCTTCCAACCTTATCTGCGAAGATAAAGAAACCTAATCACTTACCTGCTGTTCCCTTTCGTACACTGTGTCAATACCCATTTCCGCTTGTTATTGTGTCTTCTTCCCTCAAATCATTTATCCATTTTCGTCCAAATTCGGCATGAATACATGCCTTCTCCAGAATAAGAGACTCCAGCACACACATATCGAGCAGTTATTATTCAGGCTAGTACTTGACAAATACATGTTTCGCCTACAACATGTGATAGCCATCTCCCTTTTCTGGGAACATAAAACAGTCAGCAAAACAATTACAACACTTCTTTAAGAAATAATCCTCAGGTAGTACATAATACTCCCTTCACTCTACATAACACAGCTATCCTTGGTTTGTTAATAAAATCATTTAATGCTAAAATCATACAAGACCTCACCTCAACAAAGTGAGACTTCTTCCACATGTGATGTGCTCTGTCCCAAATCTCCAGTATGAATAGCAACTGAGAAATATTTATAGCTCATACTGACTTTTTGTTCAGCACAAACTTCAGCTTCTCAGCAAGATACTGGGTCAGATTCATTCCAAATGTAAACTGATATTATTCAGTCCATTTACAAGGATGAACGATGTTTGTTATTACTCAGCTAACCCCTTGCTCTGTGGCAAGCTGCCAGCAGGGTTTAAAATCTGAACGAAAATACACCTTCAATGTAAAGGCAGCACTGACTGCACACAGGCTATTCAACTGCCTGCACCAGGGCTCTCAGGGGGCTGCCAGGGGCCAGGCCAAGGATGTGTGCTTAAAATGGTGCTGCTCTCCAGCTCCTCAGCTGCATTTCATCCACACTTCCTTGCTCCTGTCCACTTTTTCTAAGGTTTCCCAGCAGGCTCCCATCAGTTCTGACTCTCCCTTAATCTACCTCAAACCCTCTTTCCCTCAAAGTTTAGCTGTAGACGCGTCCAAGCGAGCAGGAAGGCTGTCCATTGCAGTCAGTGGGTAAAAGTGCTTTCTACTGTCAGCCCCACTGACTTCAATAAACTTCTTTCCACACAGTGACCAGGATTAGCATTAGAATTAAAGCAAATTTACATTTTTTAGTATTTGGACTTCCCTTTCCAGGCTTAGAAAAGAAAATAAAAACAGTACAAGCAAAGTTAACTTTCTTCTTTCATTTTTAGCTGCAAATACAATTTGAGTAGCAATGACTCATTTGAACTCCTCCTAATAAAGTGGTCTTTATCCAATTATATTACCCTATTAAGCCAAAGGCATTTGTACTTCTAAACACAGGCCAGCAGCCACACAAGGTACTTCAGCCTTGAGGCTACATTACTGGGTTGGTGAAAGCCATTACTGGCAGCTTACAAGATTCCCCTACAGTTTAAGCTCATTTGTTTGCTATGTGCCAGGGGCAGAATTTGACCTTACCAAAAAGGCTTTATGAGCACTGTGAACCTTTCATCCCACAATTTAATTTAATGAATAAGCTGGTTTGAATGAGAGTCTGTAACTTGAGGTTAAAATCCTTCGGAACTAAAGTCATAACGGCGTTTTTCAGTCTCGACCAAATTCGCCTTAGTTATACAACACCGAGGACTGGGATATAATGGCAGCGTGGATAAACTGTAACAGCACTGCCAGGGCATCACCAGAACAGACAACACACAAAAAGTGCCTGTGCCAGGAGCTGTGGGCTTTTTTCCCCACCAACAGTTTCAGAAACATGGGCATTGCTACAGTTCTTAGCAATTTCTTTCAGTGCGAGGATGGGTAAACTTTGAGCCTATGTAGCTTTCAAGAAGAAAAATATACAAAACTGCTCAGAAAAAAAAAAGAAGAAAAAGCTGTTTCAAATCCAACATACACATGTCTGGAAGCATTTGGCCTTAACTACTTCTGTAATTATCCACCTGAACACAATGCAATTATCCCTGGGTTTTATGGTTTTTAAAAGAACAGTATTACGCCATGTAGCGTTCACCGTTCTTTCTTAGATACTTGTTCTATCTCAAAGGGCTACAAAAATGTATGTGGAAAACTGATAATGTGAAAAATATAGCAGAATGTCTTCTCAACCTACACTGTCAGCTTTAGGCTTTAAAAAGAGAGAACAAGGTTAAACACCTACGGGCTCAGGACATCCTTTGACCTCTATCATATTCTGTCACAGAACAGAATTTTAGTTCTATTTTTAACATTTTCCTTTCACAACTTACAGACATGGCACCGGCTCAGAAAGCCAACACCCTTCCACATCTACTGTACCAGCTCCCGCATTTACGGGACAGGCCTCAGAAGACACGGACCTTGTTCCCACACCTTTGAAGCCAACGTATTCCCAGCCACTGTAAACCATCTCACCTCCGCTCCCAGGCCATAAAACCGGCAGCCCGAGGCGTGCGGATGGCAGCCCCACGGTGCCCTACGTAGCCACGCAGACGTGTACACAGCCACCCACGCGGGCCGGGCTGCCTGGCACGGCACCACCGCCCAGCCCCCGGGAACTTCTCCGGGGCGTCGGTCCTGCCCCTCCGCCAAGGCGCAGCCTCCAAACCCCGAGGGGGGGCCCACTGCCCAAGGTGGGGGCCAGCACAGGCAGACCCACCGGTGGACGGGGATCCCGGAGAGCTGAGGGAAGCAAAAGCAGGAGAAGGAAAAAGGCCATCCCGCCTGACACGGGCTGGATGGGGAGCGGAGGAGCTGGCGCAGGGGCTGCCCCCACCGCTTCGCCGGCTAACGGGGAGATGCGGGTCAGTTATTCCTATTCCTATCGCCTCCAAGGGGCGGGGAGCGGATCGCGGCTGGACAGGAGCCCAGACCGCCAGAGAGATGCGGGGCCCGCCGCCGGGCGGAGGAGCACACACTCCCCTGAGCGACCGCCCCGAGGAGAGACACGGCCCCCACTGCGGGGGGGCGGCGACTCCCAGCGTGTCCCGCGGCCGCAGCCCCCCCGCAGCCGGATTCCCGCGGCACGCCGGGGAGCGCAGTCCCGCACCCCCTCCCCCGGCGGCGGGTCCGCTGCCCTCACCTCCACAATGCGAGCGCACTGCGTCCCCTTGCCCGCCCCGGGCCCGCCGAGAACGAAGACGACGACGGGCTTCATGAGGAGAAGGAGGCGGCGGCGGAGCAGCAGCACGACAGCGGCGGTGGGGCGGCGGCCAGGGGGCGGCCGTGGAGCGAGCGCGGAGCGGCGGGCACCGAGTCCCGGGCTGGGAACGGGGCTGAGGCAAAGGCACCGCCGCCGCGCACCCGCTGCTGAGCTGTCCCCACCGAGGGAAAGTGCTTCCGGGTCCCCGGCGGCGGCGCGCGCCGACCGGGAGGGGCGGGGCGGGGCGGGCACGTGCGCGCAGGGCCGGCAGCCGCCGCGCCCCGGTCCGCCGTGCGCCGTCCTGCCGGCCGCCGGGCAGCCTGCGCTCTCCTCCCAGCCCGGCGCGCAACGCGCTATGCGCCGTCCGCCGGTGAACGCTCGCCCTGAGCAGCGTGTGGGGCCATCGGGGCGAAGCGGCTGGTGGGTGGCTTACGCCCCGGCACACCGCCTGGGGAACGCCAGGGCCGGAGCGACGCACCAGCAGGACCGGGCAGGCCGGACCGTTGTGTCGGTTTAATTTGAAACCTACATCAGCCGCCACGGTCCTTTTCCCCTATTGCCCGGACCGGCGGTGGCGGCGCCCAGCGCTGCCATGGCAACTGCGCCGCTCGGCACTGCGCCTGCGCGCTCCCCGCCCTCCCGCCGGCCGTTTGCGAGACCGCTGGCGTTTTTAAATCCCCTGCGCGCGCGCTGGCGGTTGGTTCCCCGGGGTGAGCTTTCATTGGTCGAGCGCACCGCGCACCGATTGGGCCTTACCAGGTAATGGGGGCGGGAGCGCGGGCGGTTAAGCCTTCTGATTGGCCACCGCGCGTTGGTGGCGGGGAACGAGGGGTCGTTCGTGGGCTGGGGAAGGTGCCGGAGCGGAGCGGGGCGGGACGGGTCCGGTCCTGCCGCGGCGGGAGGCGAGGCGGTTCCCGGTGCCTCCCCGCAGGGAGTGCAGCGGCAGTTAGGCCTTGGGGAGGGGGTGTCGCTGGCCGCTCCCTCGGGGCACCCTGGCAGACCCGCTCTGGCTCCCGGCTGAGGCAGGGGCTGTGGCGGGCAGGCCCCGCGCCCGGGCGCTGCCCTACGCCGCTGCCCCGCAGCAGGGAGAAGAGGAGGGGGCAGAGCTGCGGCCCCCTCGTGTGGACCCCGTTCTGCCCGGACCAGCTCTGAGGTACCCGCTGCGCGTCGGGGAAGCTCCTCCGGGAGGGTCCGCCGTGCCCTCCTCGCCGGGAGGGGAAGGTGCGTCGTTGGGGCTCACGCCAGGCCCGAGGTCGCTTTGCGAGTGCAGCTCTGGTTTTAAGGAGCTATGGCGGTGTGTTTCTGATCCGTGCTTGCCAAAAACTAGTGAAAATAGTGGGGCTTTAAAAAAGCTTCCCCTTTTACATGCCTAAATTTGGGACTGACTTTGACGGGCCTTTGGCTTTTAATGGGAACTGTCGCTGGAAGCATGAGAGGTAGGTGAGTTGCTTAGAGGGCCACCTTAAAAGTAGAAAGCAAAGAAAGAACCTTGGCAAAAGTTTGATGCCTCAAATAACTCGAGAGGGAGTTCTTGGTTATTTGTTAAAAAGTGTTGAGATATTTGCCAAATGATGCGGACTGTCAAATGTTTTATGTTTTACTTAATATACTTGGCTTAGGCAACTCTTAAAAAATGTAGTCCTGCTTGTGGAAATAAGTTTATGTGATTACATACTAATTTCTTCAGGCCTCTTTGAAGTCTCATTGGAAATTCTGCACTGTGTTATTTGGATTCAGTCAAGGCTTTATTTCAGAAGTCTTCAAAGCTTAAGTGGATTTAATGCTGACTTTAACAAGTGACTAAACCAGGGCTTTTGGAAGCTGATTTTATGTTAAGTTTGCTAAATCAAGATTTTCTATGTGCTGTGGGAGTTTCTAATTATTTATATCCTTTTTTCTTTCCTACAATATATCCGGAGCAGCTTTTTCTTGAGCTTTATCTGCAAACTTGTATTTTGGCCTACATATCTTCCAAGATTACATGAAGGAACTGTCAGGTGGAAAATGAAATTTCTGTGTTGACTTTGTAGTACATATTTTTGACAACTTCATAGGACAAAGTTTCTGCTTCGCTGGCCGGCACTTGAAACAAAAAAGTACTAACAGATTATATATCCTATTCGATGTTTTTCTTACAGTGTTGTTTCTTTGTTCCTTCTCCTAAATGCTGTTTGAAAGTCCGAAGCTTAATACATCTTCCTCTCTTATCTCTGTGATTTTCTTCCCAGATTTGTTTCCAAAAGGATGGTCCCTTTCAGTTTCCCTCTGTCCAAGTGTGCACTTTGGGACCCGGTTGCTATGGGTGATGTCATTGGCTCACATATCACCTATTACAGGTATGAATAACTTTTTTTAAGCAGGTAAAGGTTAAAATAAATTAAGAATTACATGATTCAAGGCCTCGTTTTATCTTTTCAGTCTAGCATATGACAAGGTACAAAGGAAAAAGAAACAGCTGGTGTATTCATTATAATTATATATGGATTTTCATTGGAAAGATTCAAGAGTTTCCCTTTCTGTGGTTTATCACAGTTAAGTGGGTTGGAGGTGCCTCAGTCTAAAGTAACTTGTGATTTATTTACGTTTCCTTCCCATAAGGAAAGGTGTAAAAGTAACTGCATACTTGCAGTTTTCTTTAATATATTTTTCCTTGTCTCTAAATATTTACAGAGAAGAAAATACTTTAGACAAACTGGATACAGGTAGCATGCTTCAAGTAAAATATAAAACTAAGCATTTTGCTTGCTTCAGGAATGCGGATTAAAACGCTGAAAGTTCTGATGGTTTCTTTTGTTTAGAATGAGTCTGGAGGCAAATCTAAAGTGCTTGTGAATTTCTAGGGCAGGACATTCCAAACCAGACTCATAAAACAAATGGAGGGTAAAAATCAATCCTTATTACTTAACTGGGTCATTTTTATATAGATTTCATAAAAGTCTTACTGTAGTTATTAAAGTAAGTATATGAGCAGGTATATGGATATACGTGCATATGAGGGTGGACAGCCCTTACATACAGGTCAGAGAAGATGATGTTGGTTTGCTCAACAAACCAACAAGGTTGTTGTTGCTTCAGCAACCTCTGATGTTGGTTTGCTGGACTAGTCAAGTCAAAATATTCCTCTTGAGAGGATCATACAGGACATTCTGTGGAGTCGTTCCAGTTAAAATATGGCTTTCTCGAATATGAGTAGTTGGGGTGATGCACAGAAAATGAGCTAAAATTCCATTGACCTTTTATACAGTGTTGTTAATTCTTTTTTTTTGTTTGTTTAGGGCCTTGACCTGATTCTGTATATTTTCAAGGACAAAGACAAATCTGGAAGCTATTGCAACATGATAAATATTTTTTTAAAAGAATTAAAAAATAATTAGGGTCTTAAACTTGCTTGTTGTTTCTTTTTAGAAACCCAAAGTTATCTATGATGGAGAAAACCTTGCGACTTGCCTATCGCCATGCAAAGCAGAATGGAAAGAAATTATTTTCCTGTTTTTTGCTCGGGACTCTTGTAGTAGATGAAGGTAACTTTAGACATCAGGTAGACATACAATCTCAGTTGCTTGTGTAAGCTGTTATGAAGGAGCCTGAGTTGTTGCTCTTGGACTCTAACTTTATGTATTTGTTTTAAAGATGGGGAAGGCATAACGCTAACAATAGACCGCTTTGATCCTGGTCGAGAAGTTGCTGGTGGATCAGGCAAAATTCCGACTGCATGTCTTCCTGGAGACTTTTTGATTCCGTGTACAGTTAATGCCTGGGGACCTTCTTCAGATAATATTATCGTGCACAGTGCTGAAGATATCAGCTTGGCTTTCAAGGTAGGCTGCTCTTGGCAACTTTTGGGTCTCTTAAACAATAAACTCTCTTCTAGGCAGTAGACTGGACTAGCACAGGGCTTGACTTCCACCCATGGTCAGTTTCAAACACAGCGAAGCTGTGGCTGAAGCAAGACCATTTAGTTGGTTATGTGAAATGAGCTGCTCGAGTGTCATTGAAAAGTGTGTCAGAAACTATTAAAATCAGGTGTTTTCAGGTGTTTAAGTCTTCACAGGTGTTTAAGATTCACACAGTCTTTAATCTTGGACTAAAATCTTGATGTCTGACTCAAGTTTTTCAGCTGGTCTGACCACCAAAACCAGCAAGACAACAATGATTGCAGCAAACGTACTTAAACAAGAAAAAGCAGCTTTTTCTTTCAGATGTGTCATGATGAGTTGCAGTATTTGTGCAATTGTTGATAAAAAGTGTTGCTAGGCAAGTGACTTGCAGGAAAGCAGGTAAAGTCTATGTAGGTTAGTAGTAATAGCTGAAACGTGTGCCTGTCACTTCTGTACTCTGCTGTAGACGTATAATGTAGTAAATGCACCTTCCATCCCTGTAAACGTTTGCCTGTAGTTGTTTTTGTGTGAATTTTGTAATGCAAGTCATGCAAATTACTTCACATGGAACCTTTCTCGTGATGATACATCCAGATATTAAAATACCAATTTCTCGAATGCAAGTAAGAAAACTTTGACAGATCACCTTGAGCCTTCTAGTTGCTTGTTATTTTATTGATTTTTGTACGATTTAATTAATCTCAGGTTTTTGAATACATCATAAAGCAATGCTAAGATACGCATAGCTTAATTTCAAGTGTATTTCACATTATTTATTATATTCAGCATAGCCATGAGCTTTGGAGACCTGGGTTAATGGCTTTTTATGCAGTGGTAGCTGTGATGAATGATTTGAGTTCCTAGTGTAATACAACTTGAATCATCATAGTCATATGAAGACAATTTTGTGTATTTAACTTTTTTTTTTTCTGCTTCTAGGGTCTGCAGCACAGCCTATGCAGTAAAGAATCACTGGATCTTTCTAAACTGCTCACTGTTAGAGCTCACGTTGTTTTCACAGAAAACCTGGATAATCTACATTTTAATTTTCACTGGGCTGCCATTACTGCAGCAAATATCTTGGAATACACCCCCGTGAAGTCTGTCCCAATTATTCCCACGGCCCTAGCAAGAAATTTGAACGGTCCCATGAATATTGCACAAGTTCAAGGAACTTATAAGTGTGGGTGAGTAAAGGGTGATGCTAAAGCTATTAAAGTTGCCTGGCAGTTTGTTGCATTTCCTAAAGCGGGCAGGTAGGCAAGATCTCAATCAGTGCTTTTCAGTAAAATAACTGGCATAAAAATAACTTAACTTCTTGGGCTCGGAAAAATGTAAAACTGTAAA
The DNA here is from genome assembly GCF_009769465.1 of Tauraco erythrolophus. NCBI lineage: Eukaryota > Metazoa > Chordata > Aves > Musophagiformes > Musophagidae > Tauraco > Tauraco erythrolophus. Next base: position 26,103,596 of record NC_141474.1, on the reverse strand, counting down.
ATGTTATAAACAAGAAACAGGAAATGGAGTTGGGCAAAAATCTCAACTGGTTCAGTAGGAATTCTTCTTGCTTTTGATTTCCATAGAAGGTTCTTTCTACTGGGGCAGGGAGACAACTCTAGTTAACATAATAAATAGAAACAGCATCCAGCTTTTTAAACAATGTCAGTGCTTGCCCTAGAATGAAAATCAGATGAATGTGAACCAAAGCTTTTTCTGTTAATCATGCTTATAAGAAGGTATTGGGAATTGTCGTTCTGACTGATAACTAATTTAGTCGGGTGAACTGTATCAGGGAAGTAATCTGAAGCAAATGAATGTCGTTTTATTTAGAGAGACACCTTGTGAATGCCTCTCTGAAAGTTACTCTTCAAATTTAACATGACTTCTGGATTTTTTGTGAATACCATACTAGTAAGCAAATTTTGTCCTTAATAATTCTTTGCTACACAGAGAATTGATGAAAAGCTGAGGAGTTGCTGTAAGTATGGAGGAAGAACGGTTTTGCTTTTCTCTCGAACTTTTTTCTTACAGTGTTTTCTAAACTTATATTTGTCTCTTCATGATTTTTTCTGAAAGACTGCCTTCCAAAATACAAAAAAAAACCCGGCTTCTGCTTTCTTTCAGCTACCTTACTATGGACCAGACAAGAAAATTGCTTTTGCTGCTCGAGTCTGATCCCAAGGCTTATGCTCTGCCATTAGTTGGAGTGTAAGTGTTTGACTTTGTTTATACAGATTAATACACATATTGATTTGAGATGTATTTGAGGAATTACATAGTGGAAACTTGGTAATGGAACTGTCTCTAACTGGATGTTTCTTCTTACTTCTAGTTGGCTGAGTGGAGTTACTCATATCTGTAGTCCTCAAGTCTGGGCCTGTTGCTTGCGATATTTATTCAGTTCTTCAATTCAAGAAAGGCAAGTCACTTTTATCTTTTAAACATAGAAGCTGTTGGCTGCCTAAAAATGTATTCCACAGAAATGCATGGCAAGGTGGGCTCTGAGGGAATTCTGTGATTTATATGTTATAGAGAAGATAAAGCTGTTTTAATTGTTCTTTCTGGTTTTGACTTCTGCCTCGCAAATTTTCTATGACTGAAATGTTAGAAAGCTGGGCTGTTATCTCGGACAGAAGAGGTTAAACATTACTGTCATTAAGGTCACTGCATTTTAGTTTAAATAAGAAGCAACAAGCAGGAAACATTAGTTTAAACAGAAGTGGGGTTTTGGGTTTGGTTTTGAACTTTTCTGATGAGTGTTTTCTTTGACCTAGGCTTTATTTGGTTGCATCTTACCAACGTATTGAAGCATATCGATTTGCAGTTAATATTGGCTTGTTATGACTTCCTGCTAAATATTCTGCTTTTATAGTTTTTGCATTCTGATTTTTTTTTATTGTGATGTTAGTAGATAATCGTTCCTCATTCTCTACAATTTTTCGCTTGTTGCATTTGCCAAGTTCTATTTATATGGAAGCTGTGCAAAAAACCTTCAATATAATTTTTCTTCAAAAAAAATCTGCTAATGAGCATTTTTGTAATGTCTAGGGATAACTGAAACACTAAGTGTCTTTATAATACATCTTCAATTGAATTATTAGAAAAAAGTTAAAATCACAATATCGATTTTACAGATGTTTTCTTCTATGCTATAATTGCAGTCTTTCAGGAATTCATTTAAAGTCCGAAGTGATCCTAAAGGTTTGAACTAGCAAGCAGATGAATTATTCCTGTTTCTCTACTTTGCTTTGGTTCTTGCATATGGCATCACTTGTAAGTCCATCTGCTCTATCTGTAGCTCGGTACCACTGAAAATGCAGTGATTCGCCTGTTTGCTACACTGTGTGACAGTTTACTCAATATAGTGAGAAACTAAGAGCCTTCTTCCTATTAAGGTTTTTTTAAGATGTGTTTTCATTCTACTTTAGGGTTTTTTCGGAATCTGGACATTTTCTCGTTGTGCTTTATTCATTGACACACAAGGAACCAGAGTTTTACGAGTGTGTTCCGTGCAGTGGACAGACTGAACTAGGGTTTCAGATCTTAACTTGCAATGAAACAGTACACCTCTTCAAAGTAAGTTGCTTGGTTTCCTACTGCATTGTAGTACTTTAAAAATTGGCTTTTAGTGTAAGTACTGGAAGGAGGGGAGTCACTATAATGTGACCCAAATGGAACTGCAGTGTTTGAAAATGCTCTATACAGCTACCTTTTTACAGTGACTACTGTAAATTCAGCTTGTCTCTCAAGTTGAGAGATGACCTTCAAAGTCAGCAACTGCTCACTTTTCTAATAACATTAAGAATCTGTCTTTTAAAATGTAGCATGCTGTGTTGGACTTGGTTAGTGCTTCTTACTAGTGACCTTTTGGCTTCATGAGCAGAGGTTCTGATTTCCTATAGCATTTTTTAATCTGGTATGCTGTATGCATGCTGGACACGTCTAACGACTGCTATGGGTGATGCTTTTGGACAGCAAAGCTAGGTACTTGTGCTTTGCTGGAAGTTGGATGCAAAAGGAATTCAGTGGTTGCTAGCCTGCAGGTATCTTGCTGTGCTACAGTAAGAAAGCAGGAACAATTTTATCTTTGTGCAAAGTAACTCTCAGACATTGTATCGAGTTCTTTCAGAGAACTAATAAGGAACTGAGATTTCCTAGAATCTCCTCAAACCTTATGTGTTTTCCTAGGCTTGTATAGAACCTGAAGTTGTATTGTTAATCTGCTTGATGTATGCTCCTATGCTCTGGTGGAGAAGCAGCTAATGTGTTGTGTTCTCTTTCCAATTAAATTTCCCTGTCCAGGGCTGTTTTCCACCTTTAGCCTAGGTACAGCTTAGCTTTCTGAAGATGACAAGCCTCTTAACAGAGGCTCACTTCTGTTGTTTTCAGGACTTGCCCAGCTGTGGTGTGTGAAACAGCATAGGAACAGTTGCTGTTTCCTACAGTGGGGAAGAGTATCTTAGCAGTTACAGCAAGGAAGCATCTGCTCATGACTATAATTAGGCCAACTACTTTACAGAGTAGCAGGGGGAACAGTGTTAAAACAGGAAGGGAAGTTGCCTGCCTCCTTGTAGCAGTGAAAGAATTGAGAATTGAAGTAAAGGGCAAGCATAAATAATCAGATATAGAAGTCCTTAAAACTATTTATTTGAGAGTAGTACTTCAGTGATTAACAGTTGAAAGTTTCGTGCTTCACAAATATAAAAAATTCCATTCCAGAATGTTGAACCTTCAGAGAAGAGCCCTATCCGGTTTGAGTTGAGTGCAGAAAACCAAAATGCAGAAACTGAGTTCTTCAGCAGAGTTTGCAAGAAACTTCCTGTCAGAAGGTAAATCTTTCAGATGTCATTTATATGCAAAAATTAAGTAGTTATCGCGTGAGGTTTTTCGACCTCTGCTGTGCCGAGTGTCAGTTTAGCTATGCGTACAGTGATCTTCTTGTGTCAAAATCTTTATATAACAATTGTTATATGTGCTTTTGTTTGTTCCCAGAGTTAATAGGCATCAAGTAAGACGGTCAAGCTGACCATATTCCAAGAGAAACTACTCATAGTTCTCTTAAATACTGCTGGTTGTAACTTACACAGTGAATGCTTCTAAAAAGGCTTCCTTACTGATGGAGCTTAGTTCACTGCATTAAGCTTTCTGTGAGACCTGTCCGTTGAAGCAAATCTCTAATTGAAATCTACTTAAGTGGGTAAAAATTCCATTTTCCTTCTGACTTTTCAGAGCTGTGAGACTTGGATAGGTTGAAACTTAGGGATTTTTGAGAACCTGACTTCTCCATGAAATTTTTATCTCTGACTGTATACAATGGCCTTTATTTTCCTTTAAACAATGTTACAGTCTTTACTGTAGCACTCCTTATCTTTCTAATATAAATCAGTGCTTTGCTGTTAGAATGCCACTTAAAAGGTGTGTATGTCTGAGGGTGTGGGGAAGGAGGGTGAGTATCTTTTGCCTAAAAGCAGCATTTGTATCATCACCGTTTGATCTTAGAACTGTTTGCAGTGTGAACTCCCTAGCTAATGAGGGAGGAGATGTATAGCAACTACTTCTTGAAAAAATGATGCTGAAACTGCACTGTAGATGACACAGTGAAAAACATGAAGATTCATGTTACTGCTGCCAAATCTGACAAGCAAATATTTTTAGTTTGATTTATGTTGGTTTTAGTTCTCCCCAAGGCAGTTCACCCAGCAAGTTGTCAGCAAGTGATCACGACTCTGGTGTGGAAGATGAGGATTTATCCCCCAGACCAATTCCAAGTCCTCACCCAGTGAGTCAACAGGTAACTAAGTAAATAATTGTTCTAGGCATCTCAGATGTGACACTTAAAGCAGCAAAACTCATTGTAAGGGGACTGGAGAGTTTAAAGCTTCTGTCTCAAAGTGCTAGCAGGGGAAAACAGAACTGAAAAAATGGACTGAGAGTCCCAAATCCTGCTCTATTTAACCCATCTTTGTTCCAGGATTATAGTCACTTTAATTCCTGTATACACTAGGATTTGGGTGCAGAGATAGTAGCTTCTACTTTGGGAATCTTGCCGCCATTGAATGGAAAAGCCGTGATGTCTGAGGCAAGGATAGAGGCAGCAAACTTTCTTGTGTATTTCTGTGTAAATGAAATAAAGATCTGCTGGTCTGTCTGTCCTTTTACTGAAGCATATACAAATATAGTGAAATAACAGCCCTCATACAGTATAGGTCTAGAAAGATATGACAGTTGTGGATTATAAAATATGTTCTGTTGCACCCGTCTACTGGGTGTAAGAATGGTAAGAGGGAACACGTAGCCCACGTCTTGAAGGGGAAAGTTCTGTGCTCTGAAACACAAGCCAGGATGACATGGAGCATTCATTTGGTAGACATGGCTGTTATGCCGTATGAAAGCAATTTTGTCTTCAAAGAATGATCCTAGAGATCTTGCTGCTTTTTCTGTGTCTGGATTCTCCAAAGTTTAGAAAAGTATCCAATGCGTAGTTGAATTGGAACTGGTAATTGTCATATATTGATTTTTAAATTAAAACATTCTCTTTAATGAAATTCTGCATGTGAAGAGCTGAAAGATAATATTTTAAAAATATCTTAAACTTGCTTGTGTAATTGTCCCTTCAGGTTACCAGGATCTTTCCTTCAGTTCCTGAACTCTCACTTCTTTTGGATGGGAGCTTCATAGAATCGGAACAATTGCCTAAGCCTATGGGGACTTCAAGTGCTAAAAGTCTACCCTCAGCACTACCGCAACCCATTAAAAAGAAATGGTGCTTGGGATCTACATGTTACCCCACCCAGAGCTCTGAAGACAAGCAAAACTTTTCAGCTACTGTGGGAGATCCCTCTTTGAGGCAATTACCAAACCATTTAAACCAGAAAATTCCAACTTCAAGGCCTTCCAGAGGAAAGCCAGCTGTACTACAGCAGCAGTTGCACTGTAAGAAAGCTTGTCCTCAATCAAGAAAAAGTTCTGGATCTTCTTCTCCTTCAACCCCTTGTAGTGGGCCTTCCCCAGATACATCTGTGCATCACCCCAGAAGGTCATCAGAAAGACTTGTGTTAAATCCCGATGAAGTCACACTGCAGGGAGAGCCTCTGGTTAGAAGAACCTCAATATCCAGTTCCAAGCAGCTTCCTGCTGTTACACAGCCAGTCCTCTACACCTCTGCTTTTTCATCACAGAGCTGCAGAAGACCACCAGAACTGCAGGTGCCAGTCCAGGTGCCACCTTGCTGTCCAGCGAGCATGTGCAGCTGTCAGTTTCCTGCTTCTGCCCAATACAATCTGATAAATTCATGGCAAGGAATTGGCAAAATGAGCCCCAAACATGGAGCAGAAATCCAATTGGAGATGGCTCAACAGAATCCATGTACAGTGCTCCATCAAAATATCATTTGCCCAAATGTTTGCTGCAATCCAGGATATACCACAAGCAGCCCTATAAGCGTGAGGTATCATGGGAAAATGGGGAACTGTTCTCTCGACAATAGCTTATCGCCTGGAATGAGACTGCCTTCAAGTGCAAGCCCCTCCAGTCCGCCGTTTTGTGCAGCCCACTCACCGTGCCTGCACATGCCCGCTTCTAAAGCGGGATCAGATAATGGAATGATGGGATTATCTCCAGATGCATACCGAGTTCTTACAGAGCAAGATAGACAACTCAAATTACTTCAAGCTCAGGTTTGTGGAGATGGCAGCTTTCTCCTCTGCCCTCTTGATGATTATGCTTTGATGGTTCCCCTGCCAAAGGAATTAAATTAACTGTTGTTTCTCCTTGCTGGGACAAGAGAGCCTGTCATTCCAGTTGCAGTTTGGGGATGGAGGGAGGTCCCAATTAGCCCTGCTAATTGCTGTGCCTTAAATTAAAACTATTTTACTCTTTCCTAATTAAATTTTGCATTTATTTTCATAGTATTTATGTAGCATAAAGGTTTCTCTTTTAACAGACTGTTGTATAATGCAAGCCGATATGCCTTCTGTATAAATGCTTTCATATGTATATATATATATGTATGCTTGTCTCTGTGAAGAAATTTACTGCACAGGCAGTAAACCTTGGAATTATTGTAAGCACACAGGTGAAGCATAGAATGTTCTCGTGTGTTGCTTTGCTCACCTTCAAGCCTGCAGCTTCCTGAGCTGTTGAGGCTGTTGCTTAGGAAAATTCAGTTGTCTGTTTGCAGTGGACTGGCAGGATTCCTCAGGTGTTTGTAGCTGGGCTGAAAAACTGGGCTTTGCTGGTCTCCCTAAGTTCTGTTTCGATACCAGGTTATGTTTCTCCAAAATACCGACCTCTCGATTTATACTGCTGGCCCTGTGTTTTGCACGATATGATTTGGGGCTGAAGAGCCAGAATTTAAATTTTGCTGCTGGTGATGAACGATAGGAATAGGAAAGTTGGTACAATTGCTCACAATACACGTTTTTCGTGCTTAAACCAGAAAATTGCAAATGAAATGTGCTTTAGATATAGTTGTTGTACGTAAAATCAAGCTCTCAAAGCATCGGTTGTGCATGAGGGAGGGAAACCTCTCGCTGTTGTATAAATGCAGCCTTCACTGTTATGATATCTCTCCCTGGAGCTGCAAACTAATCGGTGAACAGGTTGGATGCAAATACTAGAGTGAAGATTGCCTGGGCAACCTTAATTTTATTGTTTAAGTGCTTAGTTTTGTAATTAATACAAAGTTGGTTTAGCACGGTGTAGAGACAGTTGGCATAAAAATGCTTGGCTGGTAAGTCAGTAATAGGCTTTGTATATGAGTGAAAGGGACAGAAAATACTTCCAAGTGTAGCGCAAACAGGCTTTGCTCAAGTTGCCTTGGTGTAGTTCTGGCAGCGTTCTTAAAACCTCTCCTTGGCTAGCTCTGCCAACGTCAAAATTGATGTTCTGATTTATGCTGCGTGCACTGCTGAGAGCTGGAAGGTTATCAGACTTCTGTGGCAATGCAGCCTGGATTCGAATCCAGGCCTTAGAGGAGCCTGGTTTAGTAATTCACTTTGGCCCGTTATGCTTTATGTTTTGCTGTACGAATTATAACTTTCTGATAACCGTTACAGATCCAACGCCTGTTGGAAGCACAGGCTCATCAGGCTTGTTCCTCTGAGCCAGCTGCAGCTAGCCATGCCCTGCAGCCTGACAAGCAAGGGGACCTTGTTTCTATGGAAACGCAGTCCTCGCCGGGTTTGCACATGAGGAAAAGTGTGAGCATTGCTGTGAGCACAGGTAATGCTTCGTTCTTTAAAAATAGACTGGCATCACTTTTTCTGGATGTTTCTGTGTTTTGTTTGGGTGTGGAAAGAATGTTTTGCAGAAATGCTGAACGTACACAAACATGCACCTGAGTGCAAACACCAGCGAAGTTCTCTAGGTGTTACTTGCTTGTTTAAGCTGGAGCTACTTTTGTCTTTGGACTGCAATGGCAGTGATTGCCGTCACTGGAAGAGTTCTTTTTCCAATAGCTGTAGCAAGGCTGTCTATTTTTGTGCCTTATTGATAGAAAAAATCCACATCTCTTTTTGAATTTGTACGCTCTAATAGCTTCTATCCCATCTGGTGTTCTCTTAAATATATTGTTGATGGTTTTTCTAAGTCGTACATTTACATGCATGGAAAGGAGACTGCATTCACTTTAATTTTGGCAAGTTAGGCAACTGTGTCTGTAAAGTTATCTGTTAATGTATGGGTTCCTGTTAAATCCATGGAAATATTGTGGTTAGTCTGGAGGAAATTTTCAAGCTGGCTCAAGGTCAATGCATTAAAATGCTTTAATACAACCATTGATTTTCATCAAGCGGGCTTTGGAAGAAACCAGTACTTGAATGATGTTTTGGCAACTCTTTGCTGTTCTAAACCCTAAATCCTTCTAAAATGGTGAAAGAGAAATCTGAACGTGAGGAAATGATTCCTCTAGCTTTACAAAGCCAAAGGATCTCAGAAGATAGTAATTAGTTTCCTTAAATGGGTAAATCTCTAATTCTCTTCTAGGTGCTAGCTTATTTTGGAATACAGCCTCAGAAAAACAAGGCAACTCAGTACCACAAGGGAAAAAAGAGGATGAAGAGATTTCCAAGGAAGACATAAGCATTTCAATTAATGCTGAACAAGATGCAAGTAATGCAAGTATTGCTTCTTCCTTAAAGGTGGTTGACATGCCCAGCTTTGTAGACAGTATTAATCTTGTGGAAGAAGGAACTAATCGGAATACTCCTCAGTAAGTAACCAGAAATATCTCATGTTCACATAATAAGCTGAACTGCCTTTCATAAATTGCTACTTTCATAATTATTTTTTTCAGGAACTATAAATAGTCCCCGACTTCAGTTTTTGTGTTCTTTCCCTTCTTTATTGTTTAATTATGCTTCGAATTGTGCAGTTCACCAAAACACAATTGCCTTTCAGGTCCGCGTTGATCAGTCGTGCACGTTTAGCTTACCTATCGGCCACAGCCGATGGCCAGAGCCTTGAACTTGGGAAAGCACGTAGAGTGCCGGCAGCATTCCCTTTTTACCTTGAATCCTGAGGGGGAAAGGGGATGCTGCTTTAGTCAGCTGCTTTCCGACAGTGGCTTTTCCCTGTCGGCATTCAGAATGCTTTCAGTTCTGAGGGGCTTAGAATGAGATGTTTGTGATTATATGACTGTTCCCTGAATTTCTCTACATTTTACACCTAATTACTTTGTCTGTGGTGAATGCAGGTACCAACTTCACTGCTGTTTAATTATTTTTAAGATCAGATTCTTTGTAGTACAATGACTAATCTCAGGCTAATTTGGGAAGTGATTTTTAAAAATATTTGTAGTTATCAATATGAATGTTATTTTTACACAGGGAATAGCTCAACAATTTAGCACTTTTAGTGATCTAATATTCTCTAAGTATAAAAAGCCAAAGGAGGGGGAATACCCTTCCAGTTAAATTAGGTTTCTAAAATAATCACATTGGGAAGGATGATGATAATTAAGCTATAAGTTAAATATTCATAGTCCTTGATTAAAGTATTAGCTGCAAATGTATACTGCCACTGTAAACGTTACTGATTCAAATCAGTCTTTTGAATGTTGTATTTTTAGAGAGGTGCCATCTTAAGGTTCTCTTCAACTTGGATTTGTGAACCTGTAAAATAGCTCTATAAATATCTTATGGTAAGAATGTAGAGCATCATCCAGATTTCTTTGAGGAGGAGTGGAACATTTTTGGGAATGATGAATAATTGCTAGTGTAACAGTAACTGATAACCTACATTGACTATCTAGTATGTCATGTGATTTAAATCTTATCGCTTTCAACACAGGCAATTGATCAGTTGAGTTCTGAAATTCCCTTATCTTACACTTGTCTCCTGAGAAGGAACAGGAACGGGGAGTTGGGTCGCTTAGGGATCTCCTCGGGATGATAGTACTATTGATATGTCTGGTCTCACAAGGTTTGTGTGGTGCGCACACCAGGTAGCTGAAGGGAGTGCAGAGCATCACATTGTAACTCATTCTAGAATATTTACACTTTTTATCTGGAAACTTCAGGATAGATTATGGTTCCTCTAGTGAGAAATATTTCATCTAGTTATTTGTTCTCAGTTCATGATACTCAGTGTACGTTGTGTATGTATGTACTTGTACCAGCATCTTTGAGAAGTTTTTTTAAGTGTTTTTAAACTACCACAGGAATCTCATTATTGGTTGCTTACCTTGGTAAACCCATTTTTTTTAATAACTCCTATTTCAGAACATCTGGAAGATAAATTACCTCTAAAGGCTTTTAAGTGTCCATAAAAATGCTGAAAACAAAGACAAAACTCCAAATTAATAACTTTAATTTAATGTGCTTTTAGGGTTAAGTCATAGAGTATCACTGAGTTTTGACTAGTCCAGAGAAGCCATTGCCATTTGCAAATCGCCTTTTGCAAAACTTTTCAGGCTATTGTAGTTTCACATTGCAGAGTGTATTTCCTCAGTCCTCAAATGACTTTTGAAAGAAAGTGACTGCAGGAAGGAGCAAAGCCTCCAGCAAAAGACAAGCCAAGAAATGTTAGGATCTGTTTCCAGTACTTTTTTCTCCTCTTCTGGTGTTTGTGAAAAGATAAGGTACCCGCAGTGATACTTGTGCTTTCTATTTCAAGGAAATATCTAGCTATCTCGGTGTTCTCTTTCAGAAATGGAAATGTTTCCCAAGCACTTGTTCGCAGTTCTTCTTTGGAAGAAAGTACTAGTGTGTCTTTGCAGCAAGAACCAACAGAGGGAGCCACCAACCCTGTGGTGGTAACAAGCCCACAGAACTCGGAACCACCTGCCTCCTTGCTGCCTCGGCACCCATCGGAGGATCAGAAGCTTTACCAGGGCTTACTGGTAATTCATTTACGTTTGTTATCCCGCACGGAATGCAACAGTCAAACAGCACACGGCTGATGTTGTGGGGTGGTATTGGCATGAATGAAAATCGCATGCGGTTTAAAAGTTCGTATGTTGTGCTCTATAGAAAAGTTCCAAGTTTGTGGTTGTTGTTTTTTGTTTTAAGGTTTAAGTGGTTATTCTATACTTCATTCTTCCATGCATACATGGAGCACTATCTGCTGCCTAATAAATAATAATTCTTAGGTAAAAAAAAAGTCAGTTGATAACTTCCCCAATTAGTGCCCTTTAAAATAGCACGGCATTTTGTCTTCAAGTTCCTTAAAGAGCAAATGCTTTAATCTTGAAGAGTATCAGTGATATGTTTAAATTCAGAACAGACCCTTACAGAAACCTTGAACTGTAAGATATTCCAGTGTTTGACTATACTGCAGTGAGTTTATGGGATTGCATCTGAACTGAATTTGGCTTGTTTGTCAGAATAAGCTGTTAACCCATCTAATTGTATCCTAAGTTGCATAAGAACAAACCAGGATTTTGTTTTTTGGCAACTCCTGCACATCGTGATGTTTTTGTCCGTGTGGTCTCTTCTCTACTGTCTTTTTCTGCAGGGCCGAGTAAACCAACTCTTAAAGTCCTCAGAAGAGCAAGATCACTTACCTGTTAAAGCAGGATTTGTTAGTGATGAAGGTCTGAAGTATCAGAATATTGATGATACGACAGAAATGACTTCAGAGACTGACACAGGAGTGGTGGATAAAGAGAGCGTGATTAGTGCTACACTCAAACAACTGAAGAGTCTTGGAGTGACAATTGACTCACCGGGCAAAATGAAGAATAATACCCACAAGGTGGAAAATGCCAGGTAAAATACTGTTTTGAGTAGTGATTTGTAGATCTAACCAAAAGTTAGGATTGGCTTAGTGAGCAAAGAGAAGGGACTGTGTTCACTGCCACTGGGGATTTGTTTGGCAACTTGATCCACACTTCCTGCAAAGATGAAACACTGGCTCATGCTATGGGTATTTCAGATAGGTTTAAGAGCTCTGCTATCAAAACTCAGATTATTTAAATATAACACAAGTAGCTCTAGCTGTTAGAGCATCTGGTGATTCTTAAAATATTGTGCATGCAGTAGCACACGATTCCCTAGAATAATAACGAAGCTGCTTGAGTCATTTCAATCCTTTGGGCTATGTCAAAGTATTCCAAAGAAGCACTGGGCTTGGGAGGCTGAACGTTAAGCAGCAATATATTTTGTCACTGCTTCCTAACCCTTCTCTTGCACTTCACCAGTACAAGTGAAATTGTTATCGTGGCTTTGATGTATAAGCAAAACTGATTCTGTTCTAATCACTTGCTGTTGTGAGCGCTTTGACTTGAAACAGGGAGGCTGCATTGGCTGGGGAGGGAAACAGCCTTGATGAAACAGAAAAAGCAGCGGAAATAATGTCTGAAGAAGGTGTTTGAGGCACAGGAATTTACTTATGTAGCTGCTTAGGCATAGGTTGACTGCCTGGTACAGTTTCACTTTCATCCTTATTGTCTTCTTGATACTAATATATAAATGCTAGGTAAACAAAAAAATCTAATCATCTCGTAATTAATCTTGTCAGAATATGTATCAAATACCATTTCCAGTCATACAGTTTCTAAGCTCTTTTCTCTCATTTTCACATGAATTTCATCAGGTGTTTTTCTGGAATTTCTGGGCTATTTTCCTGGCTGCAGAGTCTGTCAGCATTCTTTTTAATGTCAATAATATGCTAATAAGTGAACCCATAAGACAAAACTGGAATTCTTGGGGTGTTTTTCTTGAAATTTGAGGGGTGGGGTGGGATTCTTCTGTCACTTTCATGACTGATAAACGATTCTGAGAAACAGTCTGTAGCTCAACAGAGAAGGAAACAACAGTGCAACTCTGTAGCGTAACTAATGGCTGTTCATCTGAGCCAGGAGTTTACTCTCCCTAAGCAAACTTCAGAATCTGTGCTCAGTGAAATAGGAGAATTTCCAACACATGGAGTTTGGATTTATGGACTAGTATGTGACGTATGTACTAAATGCACTGGTTTATAACCACAACCGGTGTACTGGAGCTTGTCCTTTCAGTCTTTAAACTAAACACCTAATGTCTATAGAAATTGGTGCACCAAGCAACAGAACGAATGGACGTTTCCCTAATGAAGGATGCCTTTAAAAACTAGAACCTTGTAGGCTTCTGGAAACAGATACTATGTCAGAGTTCCTGTGAAAATCCTAGAATTGGTGTGCTTTGGGAAAGAGGAGATGTTCTTGGTCTGTGTCATTGGGCTTGGATCTTCTGCGTAGCTATAAATTTTGGGTAGGATGGCAGCATCTAGAGTCTTGGGGCCAGAGGCATATAATGTCACATTCACTGGTGAGAATAGACCAAGAGCTCGAACACACTTTAAAAACAAAACCAGCTCTGAAACCTGCTAGAGACTCTTCATATGAGGGCTGTGGTTAGTAGTGAATCAGAAGGGTATCATTGGTTCTCTAACATGGTATCTGGATGCTGCTGGTGTGAGTAGCTGGAGAGCTGCTTTTTAGTACATGTGGAATGTATGATCTCGGCACTGGGCAGCCTGATCAAGCTGTGGTGCTCAGAAGGAAGGAGAAATGTGTACAGCAAGCAAAATGAAAGTAGCAGATCATATTGTGAAATGTGTACTTTTCCTGTAACGCTAAACTAACTTTTTGATGCTTTATTTCAGCGTCTTAGCGTGCATAAATCCTGAAGCGGTGGTTCCTGGACTAAATTATATGTCGTTTGCCAACGTCGGCATGTGTGGTTTAACTCCTGACGTTGTTGATCTGAGCATGGAAGCAAACGCTATAGCACTCAAGTACCTCAGTGAAAATCAGCTGTCTCGGCTTTCTTTCAGTCGCTCAGGCCAAAGTCCTCCTGCAGATTTCTCTTTCCAAGACCTGTTGCATACAAATATGGACAAGAGCATGGTGGGTCTTAGCTTAATTTCACCAAACAATATGTCTTTTGCAACCAAGAAGTACATGAAGCGATATGGGCTGATACAGGGCACTGACAGTAGTGAAGATGAAGAGGAACTGCACGTTCAAGATGGCAGTTGTGGAGCTGCCAAAAGTGAAAGCATGCTGGACAAAAACTGTATGCCTGTATTGGATGGCTTCAACCACTGGACTGAATTATCCAAAAGAATTGATGGAAGACTTCCCATTCAACTAAAAAGTCACAGCAGAGAGTTGGCTACTAATGCTTCTCCACCAGAATTAAACAGTCCTGTATTAAGAAATATTACAAATGAAATTCTTCCTCCCAGAGCAGATCAAGCAGATGAAAACTCTGTTCGTATTTTAAAGGATTTAAAATCAAAACCCAAATTGTTTCCTGGGAGAGTTGAATTCACTGAACAACCTAGCAGGAAAGACGAAGGAGGTATTCAGGTCTTCCCTAGAAACCTGCATACTCCAGCCCTTGAAACATTAAACCAGTCAAACAGCATGAATTCTGTTGGCACCATTCTTGACGTGAAACAACTCAGGCAGTTGCCGAAGTTGTTCTGAACATCCCCCCGAGATGGTTGGCAACCACTGTTTCAAATCTCAGAGGGACCTCTCTGTGAAAGACTATAGGAAACGAAGGATTAAGCTATCTTTGAAGAGGTCAATCTGCTGTAGCAACGTAAAACTTGCAGAACTGAGTTTTCCGCCCAGGTTGGGGACAGCCACCTCTGAATGCCAGGTTGAGTCAGTGCTGAGCAGCACTGAAATGTGTGTGCACTTTTGTTTCCAGTAAGGTGTGATTTTTAAAGAGTCTAAAAGGTGAATCAACTTGAGCCCGAGATGTGCTCTTTATACTTCTAACAACGATGCTTATTTAAATGTTCTTCTGTTGACTTTTTTTAAAACACTGACTTTTAAATGTCTGTGCCAACTGTGAGCCATCGATGTTGTGCGTGGCAGAGCAGTGGCAACAGAGCTAAAGCACTAATTTCTAGAAATTTGCTGAAATGGTTGGATTACTTTGGGGGGGGGAGGGGGATGGGTTGTGTCTGGTGGAAAGGGAAGTGTAACTGGCTTTACTTTGCGTAAAATTATTTTGAATAATTTGTGCCAAAGGGGCACAAATAATTCTCTGTATCATGAAATCTTGGAAGGAAATTTGAAAAACTAGCACTTTTAAAACTCATGGTTTGTTTTTTTTTCTCTCCCAAATGAATGTTTTCTATTTATTTAATAAGTACATATTGCTCATAAAGGTCAAAGATTCCATTAAAAAACAAAACAACTCTTCAGTTGTCTGATGTAGCCTTTATTTAAGACATTTGCTCGTTCCCAGCTGTTGCTTAGAGTGCCTAACTAGAAGTGTGAGGATGTCACTTGCTACTGAACTCCTCAGTAATCCCAATACTAAGTGGTGGGGTTGGGGTAAGCAAAAATAATTTATTTGGTTGGTTCTGTACTAACACACAAATATTCTGTCATCAAGCGCTACAGTCTGTCAATGAAACAGCCCTTTTTCATAACCCTGTGATAACTGAGTTCTTCAACTGGTGGGATGTTTTTTATTGTTTAACGATTCCATTTCTGTTCAGACTTTAACTCGTGTTCAGTTTTCAGGTGTAGTAGGTGTTTTCTGTGGTTACCATGTGTTGTCAGTTACACAGAGACCTGCTGGTGCTGGCTGGGAGCGCTCAGCCTGCCGTTGGCCGGTACGTCTGAGGACAGAGCTCAGCGAGCGTGGCTTCGGTGTAATGCACCTCTGCCCTGACCTCTTGGTCTTGGAAATGAGACACTGGCGCTGGAAGCAGCAGTTCGTTCACATTCCCACCGTTCTGGACCAGAGGACAGTGCGGAATGACGGTCAAGCCATCTGTTTTCTCACTGGCCGTAGTGTATCAACATGCTTTAACAGAAGTTTGAACAAACTTTGTTTTAATGGTGGCATTGTCTCAACAGAAGTTCATGGTGCTGACCTTGTCTTTCCTGCTCCAAGAGTGTTAAACTAGAGATTAGAACACCCCACACTGAAGTCCCGAAGCCTTTTCCATTCAGATCCAAAGAACTGCACTGTTAGTTCATGATATGTTCGAGTGGGTGCTAATTGCTAATTAATTAATTACAGTGATAGGAGTGTGTTTTCCATCATCTGCCACCCTTGTGGGCCTTTATGGATTGAGAATTGGGGTGAAAGAAGCCATTTGTTATTTCGGAGCCAGTACAGAACAAGGAAGGCAGCAGCTCCCTTCAAGCTGTGTCAGAATTTCTCCTCCTCTCACACAGCCTCTTCCATCAACAAGAATATTTGCTTCCTTTCAGGAAAGGTCCTACTTTGCTGTGCTGAAAAATAAAACCTTTCTCAGTCCCTGAACCTTCCCTGGATCAGGCACAAGCTTATTATCTGGCAGCACATTTTCTGCTGAATCAGTCAAAAAATAGTTAATGTTTTTGAACATTCCAGTGAGATGAATGAGGCAATTCATACCTCTGAGCTATTGTTGTAGGGTTTTGTTCTTTGTTTCCTATTGTAAAGTGTCTGGAAACACAGGAAGATGATAGTTGTATTGGTTAATATTTTAAAGACTTTCTTCAAATGCTTGAGGGCTAGAAACAATTTGAAAACAAAAGCCAACTACTTGCATACAGCTCAGGACGAGGGTGTGGTGTTATGTGGAGTTACACAAATCATATAGTCCTGGGCAGTAACGTCTGAGAGAGCGAAACATTAATTTACTTGACCAAAACAACAACAAAAAAACCACCCTTCCCTGAAGCAGCTTTTCCTTTTGTAGTGTAGTGCTGAGTAAGTTCAAGATGCCTGGCTTTTTTTCCTGAAGCATCTACAGCAGCTTGGAGTCAAAACTACATGGAAAGCCAGGTCTGGCTCTGTTAACCCTGTGTGCGCCATGGGGACCCAACTCAAGTGCTGGCTCCATTGCTTGTTCAGGCAGTGCCATGAGTGGGAGGGGGGGCAGCACAGTTTAAGGCTTTATTGTTGGTTTTTCTTTTTTTGCTTCTGTTGTTTCCAGCTATCCTTTGTTATAATTGAAGGAAGATATTTAACGTGCTTGCTTAAAAGGTCTTGGGCCTTCTCAGAGCATCACTGACCTCTTCATTCCGTATAATTCTGGTGCTCCTTACCCCTGCCGCAGGGGCCTTGCGAAAAGCCCAGAGCCGGGGCAAGCTCTAGGTTGCTCGGCAGGACCGGGAAGCCCACCCGTGGCAGGGCAGCGGGGGAGAAAGGAGCCCGTTACCGGCCACACCAGGGTCCCCGTTAGGCTCGGGTGGGGTTGCCCAGCGAGAGGAGCCGTGCGGGCGGAGGTGGGTTGACCGCGGTCACAGCTCCCACCCCACCGCGGGCAGGCGCGGGCGGGAATGGCCCCGCGGCGGCTCTGGGTGCACAGAAGATGCTCGGCTTCCTAATCTCCCCCGCCCAGCCCCGGCTGTTCTATCTTTAACGCTTCCTGTTGGTTAGAGGAGCCTGCTTGAAAATGGTCGTGTTTCCTGGCGGGAGGCACGGCGGGTTCTCCAGCGCGTCGTGACCGTCCCTGCCCCGCCGCCCCACGCACGCTGCCGGCATCGTGCGGGCTCCCGCCCGCCGGGACCCGACCCCAGCCGCGCCGGGGGAGCGGGGGAGCGGAGAAGGTTTGTTGGAAACCTCTCCCACGGCCGCGTCCAGAGAGGGAGGTTGAGGGGAAGGAGTGAAAGGAAGAATAACAGCTCCGGCATTTCCCCCTGCGGGAGGGCGTGCAGGTGGCGGGGAGACAATAGCGACCCCCGCACCCCCAGCCCCGCCGCCGCCCCCGCCACACCGGCCGCCCGGCAGGTGCGGCCGGTCCGCATCCCCCCGGTGGCGGACGGGGCCGCGGCTTCTCCCCCTCGCCCCAGACTCTGTGCACGGCCGGGGGCTGCAGCCTCACCCCGGCCCCGCAGACGGGACCGGGGACCGTCCCAGGAGACGCTCAGCCCTGCTCCCCTCCTCCCCATCCCGCTCCGGTAGAGATTTCGTTGATTTTCGGCTGCCCGGGCAGGCCGATCCCCCGAGCTATGGAAAACCGCTCCCCGCCGCTGTCTTGAGGACCGCTTTACCAGTGGGTGTCCGGAGGAACGGACCCAGGGCCCTCCAGCGATCGCCGCCTCTCCCCCCTTCCTCTGCCGGCAGCCTCTGGCAATTTGGGGAGGGTTTCAGAGGTTTCCGTCGCCTTGCAAGCGCCGAGGTGGGCACCCGACCCCCGCAACCGCTCGTCCCCCCGTCCCTCAGCAGCCGCTACACTTGCACGGCGGCTTTGGCGAAGGCCGGGGGTGTCCCCGTCCCCCGGGGCTGAGTCCCAGCCCCGACGGGGCGCGCAGCCGGTCCCGAGCCCCGCTGGCTGCCCCGCACTGCTCCGGGGTGGCCAAGGGCCTTTACACCCCTTCCCCAGACCCCTCTCCTCCAGGGTCGGCCCTGACCCCGGCGCCGAGCTCTCACCTCCGCTCACATCCCAAATTTCCCGATGGCGAGGGGTGCGGCTCGGTACCCGCTCCGCTCCCCGTCCCTCAGCATCCCTCGGCCCAGCAGGGATGCTCGGCCTCCCTCTGCCCCAGCATGGAAGATGAGATAGAGAGGTCTCCCCACTTTAGCCCTTCAGGTAAAATACACGGTGTGGGGGGCAGGAAGGCTGGGGAGGGGGCCACTTCTCTCCAAAACATCTCCTCTCGATGTACTTTATTTACCTCCTTTTGTCCCAAAGCAGCCCACACCCCTTCCCTCTCTCTCAGCATCTCCCACAATTTATTTTGGCTCATTAAATTTAATTAAGAACGGAGTAGGTGTTCCATATTTAATAATAATAATTTAAAAAAAAGCAGGAAAAAAATTAAAAAGCAGGGGCATAATAACCTCCAAGAGGACTAAAATAAAGAATTGCTATTCAGATGCGGGCAGCCACAGTGCAATTTTTTATTACCTTTTTTTTTTTTTCAGTGTCTTTTTAAGAGCATCTAAGCACACACACATAAAAAGCTAGAAGGCATGCATTCCGGAGTTATTCCTATGCATATCCCTGCAATAATTTTCCGCTTTCCTTCGATAAAATTGCCAAATAATAATGAATCATTTCATAAATAATGGGTTTAGAAGCTTATCAGGGCAGGCGGGCCACTGCTGGGGTTTTATCTCTCTCGGCCACATTGCAGTAGTGTTCCGCTCTCCATACTAAATAGGAAACTGGACGTGATGTGGAATTAGAGCCTACCCAGCTGAAGCCACCCAACACTTACTACAAATATAGCCGCGATGCGTAGGCCACAAAATGGCTCCACTCACTTTTCCCAATGAAAAGCAAATGGTGAGTAGAGAGGGATCCGGCCCTGCAGCGGGCTGGGGTTTTGGGGGGCAGAGAGGGGTGTTTGGGGACCTTCTGCCTCATGTAAGAGAC
Source organism: Tauraco erythrolophus (assembly GCF_009769465.1). Taxonomy (NCBI): domain Eukaryota; kingdom Metazoa; phylum Chordata; class Aves; order Musophagiformes; family Musophagidae; genus Tauraco; species Tauraco erythrolophus. The sequence goes on along the minus strand of NC_141474.1, from coordinate 26,084,330 downwards.
AGGAGAAGGGGGCAAAAAAACCCAAACAAGTCCTTTCCGCAGTTTTTGTTTTTGGTGGTTTTTTTTTTTTTGTCTTCTTTGATGCGGGGTGGGTGAGGAGAAGACGCTTTCCCTTTTGAAAATGTGGGGTGTGCTTCTCCCTCACTCCGGGACCCCCGGGGTGCGGCAGCGGGGAGGCGAGTGGGACCGGTCGCTGGGGAGCCGGGGGCGAAGCGCCCGCCGGGCCCAGGTCCCCCCAGCCCCTCCCGGGGGGGGGGAACCAGGACCTAGCCCGGCTGATAGCCGAGGCCTGTTTGCCTGGGGGGGGGGGCTCCCCCCATATACCGCTCCCTCCGACCCCTCCGCTTTGAGGTAATTTCCCTACAAAAGGCTGGCGGGAGAGATGCGTTTCTGGGCTGGAAATTTCCTGCCGATGCACGGCTGGAAAACAAAAGGATTTTGAGGAGCAGAAACCAGCAGGCGGGGAATTAATGCCTCCCCCCATTTTTTTTTTTTTTTAAACGAAATCATTCTCAAATGAAGGCAAAATGCTGCGGGTATTTTTGCGCGTTTGTGTATTTCGTTTTTAACGAAAGCGGGAGGAGACGCTAGAGCATTATTTCGTTTTTTCACGGCGGGGAAAACATTATTTTTCCTGATTTGGTTGGCGGGGGGGGGGGGGCGGGTGGTGGTAGTGGTGGACCGTCCTCGCCTTCCTGTTGATCCGCCGGCAGCCCGGCCCCGGCTGTCGCGGGAGCGCTGCCGGTAACCGGCCCCTTTAGGAATTAAATTTTCCAGCCGGGCGTGGGAGAAACGCCGCCGCCGTTATTTGCGAGCTCATCGGGAGAAAAACAGCTCCGTCTCCTGCCCCGTTTCGATTTTCCTCCCGGGGAAACCGGGCTTGCAATGTGTCCGGAAAACCGCGCAATTCGCCCCACATATAGGGCGATTTCGTTTTTTCCTTACTCCTTTTTATCTATTTATTTTTTCCACGTTAGGCCGTACCGCCGCGCGTTGTGGCTTCGTGTGCGAGGCGGCGGCTCCCGGTTGCGCGGCGGGGACGAGCCGGCGGCGGGAGGGGGGACGGACCCGGGGGTGGTCGGCTGTCCCCTATAACAGGGGCCGCCCCGGGGTGCTGTCCTCTCCTTCCCTCCTTCCCTGCACCCCGCTCCCCGCTGCTCTCTGGCAATCCGGGCCCACGAGATCCACCCTCTCCTCTTTTTCTCGCCGCACCCCCCCCCCCCGCCCTCCTTCTCTTCCTCCCAGGATTTAGCAGTTTTATCCCGATGCGGGTGTCCTTCCTCTCTCTGAAGTCGTAAGTACCTTGAGGTGGGAGGAGTAAATTCAGCCTGACACTGAGAGCGCTTTTGTTGAAACAGGAGAGACTTGCGGTGTCCCTACTTAAATATGACACATGTGAGTAATCTCTTCCTATACAATATCGGAATAGGCAATTAGATTTTTCTTTCTGGAGAGCTGGCGGGGAGGGGGCTTGGAGGGAAGGCAGAGCGCTTGTACTTTAGGTTGGGTCGTGGGTTTTGGTTTGTTTGTTCGTTTGTTTGGGTGTTTTTTTTTCCTCCAAGAGAGATGGTGAGATATGGCAAAAAAAAAAAAAGTTTCTCTCGCCATTCAGCCCAGCAGAAACTAGAAAAAAAATTACCCAAGGCAAAGGAGTGACAAGGATGGGGATAAGACCCGATGTGTCGCAGCGCTCTGCTCCACGAAGCCCCTTATTTATAAAGGAAATAAAAAAAAACCCAAAAAACAACCAAAACAAACGAACGAGAGGGGTGGTGGAAGAAACAGCGTGACGATAGTAGCGATACCGCCGCCGGCCCTCGGCGCCCTGTCGCGACAGTATTCGTTCTGCGGGAGAAGGGGGACAATGATCGTGCGCGGCCGCGGATGGAGGGCAGCTCCGAGCCGAGCGCCGGGCCCCTTCCTCCTTCCTGCGGTAGCGAAGGCGCGGGGGAATTGACTCCGTTATGGGCTGGTTTAACCCCCTCTCCCCCAAAAAGTGACTTCAGGTATAGTACGCGTTTAAAAATAATAATAAAAACGAGAGGAGAGGCGGTCATCTGTGAGGCCGCTGCCGCCAGGCTGGGCCGCCATGGGGCTGCAAACACCGCCGGGGCCCCCAAAATGGGGAGAAATCCCCCAGACGGGGGACGGGGAGGGGAATCTGAGCCTCCTCCCGCCCGGCCGTAATTCGGCCGCACGATTTAGCACCCAGGCACCGCGGCGCGCCGGGCGCTGGCCGAGCCTCTCCCGCTGCATCAGCCGCCTTAATGGTGTCAGCGCTCCGCGTGTAGCGGCGTAAATCACCGCGGTGCGCTGGGCGCCGCTCGGGCCCCGCTGCGGGGCGGGGGGGGGGGGACGGCCCGGCCGCCCCCTGCGGGGTGCGTTGTGCGGGGCCGAGGCGCTCCGCGACGTCACGGCACCGTTCCGCGGGGCTCCGTGACGTCATGGCCGGGCCGGGGCGCCCCATGACGTCACAGCGCAGCACTACTCGCTGACGTGGCCCCGCGGACCCCCGACTCCTCTCGCAGCGGTGCCAGGGCCCGTCCCGCCGGCAAATTCCAAACGATTTGGGTGATTAGTACCTCCCCTGCCCTCCCTCTGTTTCCCCGTACTTCTCGCCCGCGAAGCCCGAGTCCCGAAGCGCCCCCCACCCCCTGCGTCGGGGCGGTGCCCGGGGCTGGGTCCCCTCCTTTCTCGCCCCCCCGCCCCCCAGCCGTGGCTGCCCCTCATCGCTGCCTCTCTCCGCAGGACGATGGACAGGCCGCCCGCTCCGCCGCCCCCCAGTGACCCCCGCGATGCCCGCCCCCCCCGGCGGCACGACTCGGAAACGGAGACCACGAGCGAGCCGGAGAGCAGCCGCGGGGGCATGGAGGCGCCGGCAGACCCCCAGCTGCTGCTCAACGGGGCGTCCAAGGAGGCGGGCCGGCCGTCCCCCGGGCCCCCCGCCGCCCCTGTGCCCGTCATCGAGCTGGTGCGCAGGGGGGGCTCCCTGGACATAAAAAGCCGGGAGGCGGCGGGGGAGGCGATGCAGAGAGCGCCGGGCGCCGAGCCGTGCCGCGCCGCCGAGGCCGCCTGCGAGGCCCGCATGGTGCAGCTGAGCCCCCCCGCGCTCCCGCTGCAGCCCCCCGGCAGGGCCATGCTCTACAACCTGGGCCAGCCGCTGGCCACCATCAACAGGTCCGTGTCTCCCTCACCCCATACCCGACGGGGCTCCCTTGGAGTGGCTGCCCGAGGGGTGCCGGGTGCTCCTCTCGGCTGCGGGGCTCGGTGCCGGGGAGGGAGGGGGGTGGCGGCGGGAGCAGCAGCATCTCTTCCTCTGCGCGGGGCTCGGGGCTTAGTCATCGCGGGTTTGCATGCAACTTTGCAAAGGAAGAAAGGGGGAAAAAATAACCCGAAACGAAAAACTGCCGTTCCTAGCAAAAAAAAAAAAAAAAAAATATTCACGGCAGAAGCGCCCCGGGCAGAGCAGGTGTGAGGCGGTGATCCCGTACCGGGGTGCAGCAAAGGGGTCCGACGGTAAACGCGGTACTTGTCCAGAGCTGGTTTAGAGCTATCCTCGGAGCTCCCTGGGCTCGCTCTGTCCTTCGAGGAGTCCCGCAAATCAGCGAAACGGACAGAAAAGGGTTTCGCAGGGGCAGAACGCAGCCCGCCTGCCCGTGCGGTGCGGACCCGGCCGGGTGGGGGCAGAGAGCCGCGGGGAGGGGGTGGGTTTTGCCCGGGAGCCGCTCGCATCCCCCTGCCCACACAGGGCTGGCGGCCCCCGGTGCGTGTCGCCGAGCGGCCGCGTGTCGTGTGGCCGCACGACTCCGGGCTCGGCGTCGTGAGCCGTGAGCTCCCTCCGGGGTCACGGAGCTGCTCGGCTTCCCGCCGGCCCCGCGCGGACCCCAGGCGCTTCCCCCCCCGCCTCCGCCGGGGCCGTGCCGTGCCGTGCCGGGGGGCTGCCGGTGTGTTCTCACGGCCTCTCTGCTTTCCGTTTGCAGCGGTTTTTTCGGCGAACCGGACTCCTTCTCCATGTACGGAAGCAACCGGGTGAAGAGGAGACCCTCTCCCTACGAGATGGAGATCACCGACGGTGAGAGCGTTTCGCCCCTGCGCTGGCTCTTGGGGGGTTCCCCATCTGCGGAAGGGGGTGGATTACTGCACGGTGCCACATGCTGGGATTAAAACCCCAAATCGTAAAGGGTAAATCGGGTGGCTTCCCCCGGTATAGCAGAGACCGGATCTATCCCGGCTAATGACCAGCAGCCTGCTCGGCGGATTTGCTTTCACGCAGCAAAGCAGTTCAGCGTATGGTTAATTACATCCCTGTTCTGCAAATTGCTTAGAGATTAAATCCGAAGGAAGCCACTAAATTTAAGTCCTCGTTGAAGTGCGGGGGCTGGATCAGGGCCATGGCAGTGCCACGCTGCCTTGGCAAACCCTTTCAGCCAGGACACGTTCGTCACGCAGACCGCAGCCTTGGGCAGAAAAATCCGACCTGCCTTTAAAGTGCCTGGTAGCAAAGAGCTAAAACCTGTGCTGAGGTCTGCAGGGTCGCGCTGGGATTGCGACTGGTCCCTTCACCAGCTTGTCCGCAGCTTGGTTCGGTATAAATCCACACTGTGCTGTAGTCTGCTGTGGGGAAATATCCCGTGTCCAGTGTTGTGGCAGAGCCTTGGAACAGCTGTGGAGGGTGAGAGCCTGGTGTCCGAGCAGAGATCCCAGGTACGGGGATCCCTGCAGGACTGGCAGGATAATTGCAAAGAAAGGAGAGCTGGGAGGAGGCGGGGAGAAGGCAGGGCAGGATCAGGCGGCCGGCGTGGGTTGCCGGCAGCTGCCCATGCGAAGGGATATTTGCAAGAACAATTTGGACATGGAAGGCTGACACGTTTATCTGCAGAGCTAACAGCCCGTACAAATGAGATCCATTGAAATGTGTTTTCTCTTTAGCAATTGTAAACGCCGTATTTCAATCACCGGGCGATTAATTTTCCTTCTTTCTAGCTATCCGTCTCTTTCCTTCTAGCCGGCTAAGCTAAAATCAGACCAAATCATAATCCACATCTCTCTAAAATAATACAGTACGAAATTATGGGCTCAGGGCATTATCTGCCTTCATCAGTCCCTCTCTCCCCACTCTCTGCCCTCCTCCGTCTGCCTGGTCCTTTCAGACCGCAGCCCCATGGGGCAGGGATTCTCTCAGCCCCTGGCACAAGGTCTTTTTATCCGGGTTTCGATTCGGAGGCTTAGCAGCTACAGTGAAAGTCCATCAAATCACGGTCTGGCTAAAGCTCTCGACTTGCTATTAAATTAGATATCGAGGATTATAAAGATATTTGATTGCAACCAAGTTTCTGGACCTGTGCTTGCCAGGTGTATAGACTGGGCCCAATCCTACAGGTTCTGGCTCATGGGAATTTCCAAGACTAGACTCAGAATTTTTGAGGAAAAATAGGGACCAGATGATACTGCCTAAACAGGAGCAATTTGTAGGGACGGGCATCCCATGCTGAGGCATCTGTGCTGTCTGCTGGGCTTTGCTCGTTGCTCTGATGGTCACCTGCCGGGTGACATCCGCAGCACACGGGAGCATCACTCCTGCAGGTTCTCAGCCCTTGGAAGGTACAGAAGAGCAGGAGAGTCTTGCCGGGCACTTGGTGTTTGGTTTCCTCTGTACAGAAACGAGTAGTGGCTTCTTTGCAACTATTTATCTGTTTTTGGGAAAGTTTGGTGTGTTGAATATCTTCTTAAAAAATAGATAGAAATAGACACAAAAATGTAAAAACGTACCTGCAAGGGTATTCTGTAACTTTGGAAGCTCATCTTTTTATTAGTTTTCCTCAGACCTCTGATCACAATTTAAAAAGTATCAGTCAATCAATTGGAACAAAATCCAGGCAAAAATTCTCAGCTGACTGCTTTAATTAATTATGAGGCAAGTTTCTTTATAAGAAATAAATTTCTTCTATTGTACCATAGCTATGGGGCATTTTAAATTTCTCCATTGCTTGTCACTTTTTGGCCAAAACCTGATCTCTTTCTAAAAGATATATTTAATTTGATTGATGCAGCGATCAAAAATCTGAGTGGGGTCAGAATTTGTGTTATATACTGGAGCTTCGTTGGGGTGCCCCTGGATGAAAACGAATAGGTCTTTTTTCTGATTTCAAAATGTTACGAATAGATGCCTTTTAGTCTGCAGCTTTCAGTGAATACAGACACATGTTTGAAGCCTATGAGGACTGGAAGTCTCTTGAGATTTTTTTTTTTTTAAACTAAACAGTATCCGAGGTGGTTTTTTTTCATACCCTTATGGGAGTAAAACAGTTTTAAACTGCGTTTCCTTCTGCATTCAAGGCTGGTTGCTTTGTCATGTTTGGAAAGAACATTTAAGTGTTGAAGCTGTTGCATTGTTGTAGCAGGATGCAGCACGTTCTCCACTGCCTTATTAACAGTGCTGGGCAGCCTGACGTTGTTGAGGTCCCCTTAGTCCCCTCCGCCTTCCCCACAACCCCGTGGCACACTGGGCTGTGCACATCAGGGACAAGAAACCTTCCCTTTCCATGAGCTCTTGCACACTAATTCATAAGAAGGGTATTTATGTGCTGTTTGGGTGGAAAATGGCTTTATTAATGCATCAGACTGCATCTTAGAGGTCGGAGATGACTTTTGTGTTCCGACATTCCCCAGCTGGTCCCAGGGGCTCACTGTGATTTTGGGAGACTCTCTGCTCCTGGGCACACTGCGAGGAGAAGTGAGTTGTGTGGCTGCTCACACACTGCAGAAGATGGTAACTTTAATCTGGCTGCTTGGGAGTGTGTCCCCATGCAAACCCTGCCCTGGGGGATATTTCGTGCAATGTGCTGGACTGAAGGGGCTCAGTTTCCCCCGAAGGGAGGAAAGTGTGACCATGTTTAACCAGCTGGAACGTGGGATTCCTCTTCTTACCTTGTGCCAGGTGGGATCTGTCAAGGTGTAGCCTGACTCAGATGCCTCCAAAATCACATCTGTTCGACCACTCTGCCAGAGTCAAAGCAGCCAAGAGTTTTGCTATAGTAAGAATAACGATGTTTAAATGCCCCCCAGGACACTGGTTTCACTGGGTGATGGCAGAGCTATGGTGTGAACTGCTCGCCATGGCCAGGGGCTTGCTCCCACCGGAGCAAGAGTGGGGCTACAGGGGAGAAATGGTGCAGATGGGAATATCCACAGCCTGACCTTTGGGATATGATTCACTGTTGTGTTATCTGCAAGTCTTTGCTTCATACTTTGTGATGATTTTCATTCTACGTATGCTTCCCATCCTGTGGGGATTCTGTCATAGTAATTCTCCCAGAGTTTCATGAGATTGTCGTGTCCATCCACTGTTGGTGTCTCCTGGAGGTGAGGATGGAGAGGTTGTAATAATAAAAACATCTCATGGTAGTGCCTTCTTACATGAACTGGTTTCCATGGACCCAAGGACCTGCAATCCTAATTTACAGCCCTGCTACTCCTGTAGTGCAGTACTTTTGGGTAGACATGCTTTTGGGTCTCTTCTAGCACAGAGACAATATCTTGCTCGTGCCAACAGGAGTCACCCCGATGATCTGTGTTTTGTGCGTCCATCCTGTGTAACATGCCCTGTCAGAAATATGGCTGTAAAATTACAGGGATTTAACTGAGTTCACATGTAACTGAGCCAGACACCTGTAGCAATTTAGAGTCTCTTCTCCAATTAGTGTGAGACAGGGAGTCTTTGCCCTGCGGCATTTATGTACAGATAGAGCAGGTGGTCCCCAGGTCAGCTGTGAAACTGCTTCATCCTCCACCCATGACCACCCTTCCAGCAAAGATGCTGTTTTCACTCTGTGGGTCACATAGCTACGGGGCAAATCCTGCCACCCTGTTTCATACAAACCACCCAGAGGGCTGGTGGCAATCCTATGTCTCTGTCAGCTCTGGATCCTGCCCACATCAGGGAAGAGCTCTGGATCTTTGAATTGTCAAAGCCTCTGCTCAAGCTAATTTCCTCCTGTTCCAATGATATGTCCTTAAGACACTTTTGGGATGGAAAATAAAACCATCTAGGAGATAAACTTTTAATAGGACCTTGGTTGCTGAGACACCTTAAAAATATATCAACCTTCTGCACATGTGTCATGGTATAAGCCTTCCTTCTTCAAGAGGTAAATATAGGCATCTCAGGAGGCATCTAGAAAGAGGCAACTTCATTTTTCCCTTCTACTGGATTGAACAGAAGTTATGCCTATCTCAACTCCTCAGGTTAGCTTCCAGTTAGCTGGAAACTGCTGTTTTACTGTCTGCCTTGCTGATGTCACTAAAATAAGTTGGTTAATTTGGGAAACGGTGATCTATTCAGCAAAGTACTAAGTGAACTGTTACACCCTGCTCCTAATTCTGCGCGGTTGCAATTGCAGGTCCTCATACGAAAGTGGTTCGTCGCATTTTTACCAATAGCCGGGAGAGGTGGAGACAGCAGAATGTCAACGGAGCCTTTGCAGAGCTTCGCAAGCTCATCCCCACCCACCCGCCTGACAAAAAACTGAGCAAGAACGAGATTTTGCGCCTGGCTATGAAATACATCAACTTCCTGGCCAAGCTGCTCAACGATCAGGAGGAAGAAGGAAACCAAAGGGGCAAAGTGAACAAAGACTCTGGGATAGTCCAGGAAGACCTCCTGCAGGACATGTTGTCTCCTAACTCTAGCTGTGGAAGTTCTTTAGACGGAGCGGCAAGCCCGGACAGCTTCACGGAAGAGCACGAAACACTAGATTCGAAGCACACACGGAGCCTGCACCACGCCATTCTCCCTGTAGAAGGCAACGCGCAGCGGTGATGACCTTCCGCATCGCTCCCGAAGCACCAAGAGGGCAGGCGAGACCTGAGTGTGCAGCAGATGCTGGAACTTGTGCCTGTGGGATTTGTGACTCTGCCTTGCCCCGGAGGCTCGGGCTCCCCGTCCTCCCCAGCCCAGAATGGAGCAGCTGGCACGTTGGCCGAGGACAAGACCAAACGAGATGGACATTCGGCATTTAGGTACGTGATCGTACAAAGAAGAAAAGCATTGAAGTCATCTTCATTGTACATACTGCTCATGACGTGACTCTGTGGAGGGGAAGGAGACGTGGCCACCACCTCTCCAGCATTTCGAGGGTTCTTGGGCCGTTTGACGACTGTCACTTTTTAAACAGTCACCTGGCTGAGACATGAAACTCCTCTTTTGCTGCTGGTGGAGGCCACTGAAGCTTTCTAGCTCTACGTGGTGCTGGAAACTGCTGAAACCTGCCAGCACTACAGCATTTCTCCAGTCTGTGGCATATACAGCTGGTCTGAGCAGGAGCTGGGGCCACGTGTTCCTGTTGTCTGAGAGCTTTTGACTGTATCTTTTTAAAGAGGTGAAAAAATACCCTCAGCAAAAGAACTATTAAAAGGATTAAGACTTTTTCTTTTTCTCTCCTTTTTCCCCCCCCCCTTTTTTTTTTTTCCCCTTTCTTCCTTTCCCTTCTACCTAACTTTGGATTGTTTGGGATTGTTGTATTTATGACGTGGGATTACTTCTGTTTAATGCTGTCATGCAGTATCCACTGAATGAAAAGGTACATAGGTGTTTCCTGCTGCCCTCCCAGTCCCTGATTTTTCTGCTGGTAACACTCAGCAGGTGAGCTCCAAGCCTGTTGTGTTCTTCTAGTGTTTTCCCAGTGGCATCTGTAGGGCCAGACCTTCTCTCAAGGAAGATGGTAAGGGGGGAAAAAACCCATTTGCTAGTGAAGCATGCCCTCGGACTGGGGGATTTTTAAATTTGAAAAGCAACAAAATGTCAAAAGGAGTCGATGCATCAACAGTGTGTGTGTATATAGGGTATAAAAGGGTTTTAATAGTATGCTTTGAAGTTTTTTTTTTTTTATTGTGTGAAGATGGTGGTGGTTCAGCTGTGCCAGTCCTCACAGGCTGGACTATGGCACTGGGTTTATCTGGAGTTAGGAGGGTCCTTGCCTGCCCGAGACTGATAGGAGCCCACGGCCTCTCTGAATCTTGGGGGAAGCACTTAAAGCAGCGGTGGGATTAGCCTCCATTCCCGAGCACCCAGGTCACTGCAAAATTGATGAGCGTGACTTGAGCCGATCCTCTGATCCCTGCTGCCCCCCTGGGAGGGCATTTGGGGAACAGAAGGACTGGGGAGCAGGAGGCTGCTGCGGCGGCGGCTGGGAGCTGAGGACCACATCATGCCATCACTGCTGTATCAGGCCCATCTCTCACCCATCGCCTGATGCCTGATGGAGTGATTGTCTCAAGCTCACCCTTTCCCCCTGCAGAGATGTCAAGGCACAGAAATCTCTACCGTGCTACAGTAAAAAAGAAAAAACCCACCCACATACGTCCTTTGGAAGGGAATGAGTCCTTCGACAGGGACACTTTCCGCCGCACTCATTCCTTTTCAAGGGTGCTGAGGTACAAGGAAACACAGAGGGTTTGGGAGCATGTCTGCAAGCCCCTCCAGGGTTAATTCAGAGCCCCATTGTTTCCATCCCCATTAGATTTTAGTGCCTCTTTGCAAATAATAGATGGGAGGCTGGCGTATGGGTTGGCATGTCAGGTGGAATTAGTTGCCTGGGAAGGGGCCCTGGCCCAAGCAAGGGTTTCCAGCATAGACCCCAAATCCTTCTAAACCACCAACCTCCTCATCTTAAACTGGGGAAAAGGAGGAAAACTCCTTCCCGCATCCAGATTGCCCGTGCTTGGGGGTTGGTATTAAAGCGGGTTTCATGCAGGGCTGGGCTGGGGGAGAGGCGCTGGCGGGTGATGGAGTGATGCTGAGGAAGAGGTTTGGGCTGCTCCGGGTGGAAGGGGTAGGAGAGGCAGGAGATGTGGGCCCCCTCCGGGAAGGGTGGGGGATGCTGTCACACAGGTAAAGCCGTTCTTGGTTTTCAGCGTTCAAAATAACCCTGGGGCGGGTGGGGGTTTTACACCCTCTTTATTAAACTATTGCAAGAAAAAATCACTGACACTCAGAAATTCCTCATTCCCCACTTTTTTTTTTTTTTAATCTTTTTGGTAGCTGATCAGTTGGGAATATGGTACAACCTTGGTGGCATGCCACTCCCAACACTCACACACACACGCATGCCTGCTTGTAGCCCTTAGCAGAGCGTGCTGTAGGTCTCCCGGGGTATGTACAGTTGTACTTTAATTGTGATTTGAATGGTACATTTCCTTTGCCCACCTCTCCTCCTGCCTGCTTCATCTCTCGCTGTGTGGACCATTGCCCCCCGTTTCTGTTGGAAACAGCTCTTTGGGACAATGTTGTACCGTGTGAGTGAATTCCCACCTTATGATTTTTGGGTTTTTCAGCCCCGTCCCTTTCTCTGCCCCCCCTCCCCTTGGATTTCTGCATTTTTTCTGCAGAAATGAAGTAACCAGACCCGGTACCCTGAGTCTCAACCCACTGTGGATGTGCTATTTAGAAAACACATTTGTTGTAATGTGTGTGTATATATAAATATATATATATAATGAATATATCAAGAATATTTCTAAATAAAGTTTTACAAAGCAGCCTCCACTTGCTGTCTGCTTCTCTCCCACCTTATTGCTCGGATCCATCACTGCTTCAGTATTTCATTTCCTGGGCATTATGGGGTGAGAATGCCAGGTCAGCCCATCCCCAGCCATCAAAAGTCATGAATAAGCAGCAAAAACTTTGCAAAAGGATCTGCTAATTTTTCCTTGCTTGGCTCGTGCCATTCAGCCTGGGCTGGGCTTTTGCAGAGAGAGCAGGCGGGAGGAAGAGCGCGTGGGGCAGGCAGGAAGGAAGACGGGCGGTGAAGCAATCCCCCTGCCGCAGGCCAGCACTGACAGCTGCTGCCACGTTACCCCAGCACATTATTCAGGGGTCCCCCAAAGACTCCGATGGTCTTTTCCCCTCTTTTGGGGAGGGGGACAGTGCGAGAAGGGGGCTGCTGGGGCCAATGCTGCTTCCCTTTCCCACCCTAGCAAGTGTTCAGCCATGATTTAATAGGCAATGTGTGTAATTCCTCTTTTTTTTTTGAAAAAAAAAAAAAAAAGTTGTTATCGTAGGCATGTGCGCAAATATTTAAAAAAACGATTGAGCTGGTAACAGAAGTCAGGGAGTGAGTGGTCCATTGAAGATGTATATGGGGGTGTATATATATAAAAAATATATATATATAACTGCAGCACCAAGCTGCTGACAGTTGTCAACCTATAGCATGGAGCAGGTGAATAGGAATGGCACTACAGGTGTTTTCTTGTTTGTAATTTCTATAATTTTCAGAGTCATTTCCTGCTTAGGGTCTTCTAAAGTATCCCTTGCTTTTTTAAAGCATCCCCCTAAAAGCTCAGTCATTACTCCCCCCCCACCCAGCAGCCAACGCTTGCTTTCAAAGTTTCTGGGTGATGTTTTCCCCTGGTTGAAGGAAGGGGGTCCTTCTCAGGCTTCAACCCGGGGGATGCAGGGAGCCCTGTCCCTGCACTAGGGACATGTGGACCCCCCAGCCAGGCTGAGCCAAGCCCCCACAGCCAAGGCAGGGCTGGTTTCCATCCTGGGTGTTGGGACAAGGTGTGGGCAGCATGTGGCTGCTGGGTGTTTATCTGGGCTCGGGAGATCACGGCTGCACAGTTGGTTTAACCCTCATACCCCGTCTTGCTGCCAGCCTGGCAAGAGCTGATAGCTCACCCACCGTCTATCTCCCCCTCCCACCTCCCAGCTTTGTCCCTCCCTCCTTCCATCGCCAGGTCAATTCTCCTTCCACCTCCCCCTTCTGCTTTTTTGTCTTTCTTAAATTAAAACGTCGGCTATGCAGCCTTTGCCACCAGCAAAGGGAAGAACATCCTCAAGGTGAAGGTCCCAAACCACACCCTGCACATATTAATTTAATACATAGCTCTATAGGCTATAGAAAGGGCTGGGCAGGTGACAATGCCACCTCTTCCAAGGTGGGATGGCTAACAGGTGTCGCTACTGATGGGGACACCCTGGGATGGGGACACCTTGATGATGGGGACACCCTGGGAGCTGCTGTGCTGGGACAGGCTCTGGGGACATGTCCCCAGCTGGGCGGCTGGTGGCCCCATGTTGGCCATGCTGGAAGGAGCATCCTCCTTCCAGCATGTTCCTCTCTGGAGCATCTGGACCATGCTGCTGCTTGGCCACTAAGATACAAATGTCACAGAAGGTAGCAGATATCATCTGCCTTTTTTTTTTTTTTTTTCATTTTTAAAGTAATTTTTGTGCCTTCCACTCTTGTATTCTGATGGAAAATTTTATTTGTTTCCCATCAAATGGTAATTTTTTTTTACAACTGTGCTGCTTTGCAAGTGGTGATGAGCGCTGCTCTGCGGATGCAAATATATGGGAAAAAAAAAAAACAACCAACAACTCATTTTCATCTCCATTTATACAAAACAGAGGAGAAAGTTGGGAAAAGCACCTTAGGGTCCCATTTTCACTGCCCAGATGTGATCGGCGCAGAGGGAGGGCGTCATGGGTGGCAATGTCCTCAACTGGGATGGGGCTGACGCTCATTTCTCAACCTCTTGTGCATCACTGGTAGCATCATAAGGTGATGGGGGTTCTAGTCTGTCTACTACTGTGGGAAAATTTCTGGCAAATAGTGACTTCTTCACAAACTTGAAGCAGGTGAATTTTGTTCACCCACATTTCTAACGTGTCGCAGGAAGCTGGTGACATTTGGGCTCCGGGTGGCAGAAAAATCCCCCTTAATGCTGCATGGATGACACTGGGGGGCAATAATGGAGGGGAAGTGGCATTAAGACAAAATTGAATTAAAAAAAAAAAAAGAGAAGGTGAGAGGGATGTGTATATCTAAGACAAGGAAACAAGAAGCACCAAAAACCAAAATCCCCCCAAATTTGGGCAGCTTTTATTTTCAAGCGTCATTAGCTGGTTTTAATTACTGCCTTTCTGGCAAAGCCATGTTGAGAGCAGCCTGTGCTGGCACCCCTGCCTGGGAACACCACCGAAGCCAAGAGCGAGGACCTGCTTCATTAAGGGCATTCCCACATTATTGAATTAAACACGCTCACAGAAATGACAGGACCCAAACATTCCCACCCCGGCAGGCGATGTGAAAGCTTTGCCTCTTCGCTATTACAGGCCAATGACAACAGGAGGGAGTAATTTATGGCTCTCGGGGACTGCTTGATACGCTCCTGGTCCCAGGGCTCATCCCCGACGTTCCCACCACCGCACAAAGGCTGCAGCCAGCCAGCGGTGCCCATGGGACACTGTGCTGTCACACGCGGACAGGAGACGAGCAGCGAGCGAGATCCCCTGTCTCTTCCCCACCCTTTTCTTCCTCTCTGGTCCTCCTGCCTCTCCTTTTGCCTCATTTCTTGCTCCCTGTGGTTTTTGTTCAGTTTCCATCCAAAAATTTGGGGTGATGAGGGAGCTGAGGGTGCTGGGGTGGATGGGAGAAGATGGGGATGCTCCGAGACCCTGGGGGCTCAGGAGGTGGGACCCCACAGGACACCTCCCTTGAGGGGATCCAGCAGGCATTTTCAAACTTGTACCCCCAGGTAGACATTCCTTTTCCCCTGCTCTCGGAGCTATTCTCAGCTGCCCTGGTGACCTTTCCAAGGAACAATTTACTATTGTGTTTTGGTGAAGCCCGGCCTCTATTTTTACACTCTGTTTTGCTGATGTGGGTGCAGGGAGAGAGACGGGAATCCAGCAGGAAATGGGAGGGAGCGTCTGGAGCGTGGTTAAAACTGCCCCGGCACTTTGATGTGCCGAGGCTGAGCTTGGCGAGCCCATGGCGGGGCTGGGGGCTTTGTGCCTGCCCATCCCTCCAGTAAATCCCGCATGGCACCAACTTAACCCAGCTGTGCCAAGGTGGAATGGTTCTGCAGCAAAGGGCTTTTGGCAGAGCCCAGCAAAGCTGCGGCGGTACTGTGCTCTTCGGTGCGTGCAAAACGAAAGGCAGGTTTCTCCTGGCATCGTGCTACTTAAGGGATGCTGGAAAAGAGAGGAGGAGGAGACTCACTGACCGGGCTGGGAGAGGCTTGCGGACTTGCCCAAGGACATCCAGGAAAGCTGTGGCAGAGCATCCTGGGTTGTATCATGTGCAGTGAGCAGGTTGACAGCGGATCGAGGTGGCGGGTTGTTGTCTAAGGTGCTGTCACCCTGTGTCTGTGGCAGGGAACACCAGATCATCCGACCCCGGAGGTTTTGCTGGGGAGATGGCCAAGCCCCAGGAAAGGGAGTGAGGAAGTGTCCTGCTTCCACAACCATCCCCACCCACAGCACAGCCCTCAGGCAGGAACAGCACCCTGCTGCCCCAGCGTTTGCCCAGAGCCCACCAAAACCAGAGGCAAGGTCCCCCCGCATGGTCAAAGGGTCCAGCTGTGGCCTCACTCACCGCCCATCCAAGGCTGCCTGGCAGGGTATGTGAGCAAGGGGATGCTCTACAGCAGCTGTCCCATTTCCAAAGCACGTCACTTGCAACCCATCAGTGATACATCCCTTCATGCGCTGCTGGAACCGAAGTAAAACACATGAACATCCTCCCAGTTGTGTGTCTTGCAACCACTGAGCAACACAGCGTTGCTCTTCTGAGCACCTGTTCTGCCCAGTCCCTGGGAATGGTGTTGAAACAGGAGTTGGAGGCCAGTGGGGGTGGCCTGGGGGGTGGCTGAAGCTGGTCGGCAGTGTGCTGCTGTGGATGCTGTGGGTGGGAAGCTGCTGCTCGGAGTTGGGAGGGCTCTTTTTGTGCTTGGTGGGTGTGCAGCTGGTGAACTGGTGCCCTGTGCATGCTGGACCACGGAGCAGGCGAGGAACATGCCTAGCTGCAGCTCCAATGTTGGGTATCACGGGAGGTATGCTAGAGAAGTCACACATGGGCATAGACACTTCTGTACACAAGGAGTCACAAAACCACTCACCCTCCCTCCCATGTATACCTGCCCACGCATGAGCTCATGCACACGACAGGTAAGCGTGCACACTGACTTACTCTCAAACACACGGCCCACGTACTCTCACGTGTACGACCTCACATGTGTGATGGTGCACAAACACATGCACAAACACACGCACTCGTTTTTGCACGTCCCACACCTGTGAGCGCCTCTGTGGACATAGTCCTAAATACATGTATTTGGACAGATGTGAACATGCAATCCTACTCGTGTGTTCGAGCCACCCAAGCCCATGACATGCTCACTCATGTGTGTCTCCCCTCGCATGCTGCCCCACTGGTTGTCTCTACCCTATAAACCACCAGGGTGGTTTTACTTTTGGTTGCATCAGGAAAAATCGCTCCCCAGCTGCTCCCTGCCTTGTCCTCGCAAACTTCGGACTTTTTCCCTTCTTCCAGGTCAGGCGGCACCAAACCACTCCAAGAAGGTACCGAATGCTTTTCCCCGGGTGTTTTCTGGGGTGGCAGGAACCGCCGAGCCTGCCCAGCGTGCCCGAGGTGGTGGCCGTTGCTCCTATCTCGGCCGGCGCTGGGCGGGAGGGCCGCCCTCCAGCTGGCTGCACCCCCGCTGCGGGCAGCCCCTCTCTATCTCTCTGCGTGCAGGCACGGGGGGCTGGGGATAAAGTCCTACAGCCCCACACCCCAACAGCGCCCTGGACCGGCAGCACGAAGGGTGCGTGAGCAGGAGCACGTTTTGTCCCCTCCGACGGTGACACTGCCGCAGGGATGGCGACAGTGCCCCAACCATGGCGACGCCACGGTCACCGCCCTGCGTGCTCGGGGCTGCTCTCCAGCAGGAGCTCACCGCCCATGTCCCCGCAGTGCCGCGGCCTGCTGGGGGTGCTGGCCGGCCTGTCGCACACGGGTGCCACGGAGGTCCCGTCCTCACCCCGGCACCGAGCCCCCGCGGCCGCTGGCGCTCGCCAGGCAGCCGCCTCCGGGCGAGCGTCTCCTTTGAACAGGTCTCGGGGAACCCCTCGTCGCAGATAACCGGCAGATCAAAGCCGACCGCAGCACGAGCGCTTCCTGCCAGCGCGGAGCACCCAGACCCGGAGCCGGAGCCGGAGCCGGAGCCGGCGGGGCCGCTGCCGCCCGCCTGCCACCGCCGCCACCGCGGGCGCGGCCGCCGCTCCCCCGCCCGCGGGCCCGCAGCCCGCCGCGCCGCCCGCGGCCGCCAGAGGGCGCCGCTCCGCCGCGCCGCCCCGCCCCGCCCCGCGCGGCCCCGCGGGAGCGCAGCGCCGGGCGGGGGGAGGGCGCCGGGCCGGGGGGTTTGGGCTACGTGGGCTTGGTAACGGGGTTTAAGGTTTTCTTGGTGCTTTCCAAATAAAGGCTGTCCTTTCCCTTCTTCCTTTCCCTTTTCGTTTTCCCTCTTCCCCTTTTCCCCTTTTCTCCTTTTCCCCTTTTCCCCTTTTCTCCTTTTCCCCTTTTCCCTTCCTTCTCCTTCTCCTTCTCCTTCTCCTTCTCCTTCTCCTTCTCCTTCTCCTTCTCCTTCTCCTTCTCCTTCTCCTTCTCCTTCTCCTTCTCCTTCTCCTTCTCCTCTTCCCTCCCCTCTCCTCTCCTCTCCTCCCTATGCCCATTGTTCCCTTCTCCCTCTCCTTCCAGCCCTCTTCCATGCACACTAATCAGCTCTCCAGATCATCATGGGGCTATCATAGACCAACAATCATTACGTTAAATCCACTGGATTTGAACAGTGCAGCTATTTTCCCACAGAGTTTGGTATTTTGGGGAAGGAAGGCATGAAGAAAGTTTGAGACAGCTGGTGTTCCCCCAGCTCAGGGCCTGGAGGTCTCAGTGCTGCCCCATGGGCCCCTGCTCTCCGGGACCTGGGGCTACAGGCTCCATGCCTGTGGTCACTGGCTGCCTGTTGGCTCTGCCAGAGGAGCACGAGCTGCTGAGTCCCCTGAGATTTGGGCAGGGACGAGGCAACCCTGCGAAGGCTCACGCTTCCCAATGGGAATGCCAGTGGCTGTGCCAATGCCCTGCTATTTATTGGGTTTTAATTAATAGCCCGCCCAGTCCTGGAAACCCCCTCTTCTCCGCAATCCCAGGCAAAAGCATCTCTCAGGGGTCTTCACCTTTTGTCCTCAAAACCTATTCAGGGCTGGATTTGAGGGCAGCCTGTTCTCAGCCGCCATGGCACAATGGCACGGTTCGGCGTTGTTCAGCCCTTTCCTATCCAACCCCAAGCCTCCCACGGGAGTTCCAGATCCCTGTCCCTATCTCACAGCACTCAGCTTGGCTGCAGGAGCATCCCGCTGGGGCTGGCAGCCTCTGAGGCTTCAGGAATGGGTTAAGGTTCCCAAAAAGCTCCCCCAACTTCAGTGTACCCTGAGAAATGCCTCTTTCATCCTTTGGGCTCACATGAAATCTCTCTGGCCTTTCCATGTCCCTCCTGCCCTTTTCCCTGGCAATAGGGGCTGTTGAATGGCAGCGCAGAGCAGAAGATGACGTGATTTTTCCCATCTCCTCTGTTACCTGCATCTGCTTGCTTGGGTGGCAGCCAGAAAAGTGACTTCACGCATTCAATTTTTCCCTCCCCCTCTTTTATTTTTCATTTTATTTTTCAGCTAGCCAAACGCTCTCGCCTGTTGCAGAATTGAGGGTGAAGCATCCAGGCCAAATCCAGCCCCTGTGTTATGGTAATCGCGGCTGCCACCCGGCAGATGCAGACTCCTGAAATAATAAGGCTGTTTAACAGGCACGGAGAAGGAGAGGGGAGCTTTTGTTTGGCACTTGCTGGGGTTGGAGTACACTTGTAAAGCAACAACTGGAGCTCGTTGAAAAGAAGTGGAGGTTATTAGATGCATTTCGCTTGCTGCCGATGGCCCCGTCATTTTTTTTTTTTTCCCTTCAAATGCCAGGCAAAATCTCTGGTGCTGAGAGGGAAGAGGAGAGAGATGCCACCTGAAAACATGCTGATTTTGCTGATGGGTGTGGAAATAAAGAGGGCTGGTTCCTGCTGGCAGGGGTCTGGCAGGTTGGACCCCACTGTTAAAGGATGGTCAAGCTAATCTCCTTCATTAGGGATGCTCCTCAGCTCTGCCCCGGGAAGGCTGCGAGGTCTGGAGGAAGGGAAGTACCTTCTTCAGATGGTACTGAGCAGGGGGGCCCTACTGAAATCAGGCTCTTCTCTACCCACCCCAGGGACACGCAGGGGTGTCCTCATGGGATGCAGCCTTCACTGATGCACCTCCACTTTCCAGGAGGCTGATGAATGCATGAGGCTTGTTCCTGCCTGTTGCGAGTCAGCAAAGCCAAGCAGGACTCAAAGGTGCACTTAATAGTGCTCGGAGTTGTTGAAACACAGGGCTTGTCACCAGAAAAGGTCGCCCAGAATTTGGCAGGGCTTGGAGGGCAACGGGTTGCTGATGGGGATGAAAGAAATTCAAGTGACTGCAGGAACTGGGGTGACATAAAACCTCATGCTTGGGGGTTATAATCCCATTTCTAAGTGATGCAGTTTTGGATGAGAGAATGACAGGAGGTAGGTCTAGGTGCCATTTCCCTGTCTTCCCCTGAGTAAGTGGGGACAGGAAAATGATCAGATGGGTTGTAAGTCTGTCCATCCATCCCTCTATCTTCCCACCTATCTATCCGTCTGTCTTTGCTCTGAAAAACCCCAGTGACCCCTCTTCAGAAGCCAGGAATAAAATCAATATATTCCCTCTCCAATTCAGGTAGCTCCCCATAAATCTTCCCAGCTTCAGTTTGGTCTCCTAGGACCCCCGGCTCTGTTGGGAACCTGTTTAATCAGCTGAGATGATCAGCGCTGTTTGCTGCCGAAAGGCCCTTTGAACTCTTTGTCTCTTCGTTGAATGATGCTCATGTTCCCCGAGGATTTTAGCCAGACAGGCCCATTCTGTGAGACAGCCCGAAGGTTAATAACGTCGGGTGCTGGCAGCACCCACCGAAGTCCGGCTGCAAGCCCAGGGCGCTGGGAAGAGTCACAATTCTTCTGCCAAGCCCTTATCACTGCATCTTCCCATGGCCCCTTGCTTGGCTCGCTGCAAAGCTCTGTAAAATAATTGCAAGCCCAGCATGAAGAGCATCCAGCCTGGTGCCAGGGAAAGAGAAGTGCAGCTCCTTCTGGGAGGCTTGGCAGGAGCTGGAGGTGGGGGAGAAATCACAGCCCTCGCATCCTGGGGGTTTAGGCTCATTTTTTAGCATATTTCAGTGTATTTTAGGTTTTAGCTGGTTGGGAATCAGCCCCTCTGATGAGGGATGGTGGCTTCTGGCAGAGGTTCCCCATGCTCATTCAGCATTTGGGAGCAGGGAGCTCAGAATCGCTCAGGATCTGGCCTCCAGCAAGCAAGTGCAGAGCTGTCCTAAATCAGCAGGGCTCCTTCCAATGACTTGGAACAGTTTTCGACCAGGGAAATACTGAAGTGTCACCTTCAATAGCCAGGTTTCTCTTCCAGGCTGTGCTGAAGTGGTGCTGGAGGTGGCTGCCACCTGTCTCCCCAACAGCCTCTGAGCAAATCAACCTGGTGAGAAACAGCCAGATCCTCACCCCGTCTCCATCCAGCTCTGGCCCAAGGCGTCAGTGTTTCTCCTTCCAAACTTCCACAACTTAGCATGGACCACCGTCAAGACAGGCAAAGCAACCTAATCTATGAACGCATTAGGGTGTTGGAAAACAATAATCCGAGAAAGAAACACATTATCTGGCCTTGTTACTTTACAAAGTAATTTAAATTAATTTTTCCCTAGAGTGGTTAGGGAGCACTGCAACTCGCCCTTGTCTATTCTCTCCGGCTAATGAAGCTTTACCAGCGACTGCTCGTGAATTCCTATTAAGACCTCATCTTAGAGGTTACAGGGCAAAGCAATTTCTGCTCCCGGGAAAGATGCCTATGAATTTGTAATTGTAAGTCCATGTTTGATAGGGATTAGCATCTGAAAGGGGTAGAGTGGTGGGTAGCAGAGAAAACATTATTTCAATTAGCAGAAGAAAAGCAACTTAACATCTGATTATAGTTTACACTTTTAATTTTCTCCTATTCTGGCATTTGGGATAATTATTTCCTGAAACTATCCACCCCCACCAAGCCAGCCAGCTCTTTCCTCTCCTCTTCTTGGCCATCTTGGTTGAGATTCACACAGAAATGTTCGATGACTTGGGATTTTTCTTTTCCTTTCTTCTCCTGGGACACAGCCAGTCGCACTGAATTTGGGGATGGAGAGGAGGATGCTGTACCAAACCAGACTGAAATGAGATGTGATGTTTCTCTTTGCACCAAGGAGGTCCAGGATGAGGACAATGGGACTTTGCTTCTCAGCTAGGCTCCTGGTCAGGCTTGTGGCCAGCAGCTTGGCATGGTGCCAGCGCCCAGCTCTCCCAGGCAGAGCCCTGATGCCTGAAGCTTCGCTCTGCATTTAGAAATTGTCTCTGATCAACCCCTTTTCCTCCCACTCCATAAAGGCAGATGCTGTTTGCTCTGCAGGGACTTGGCCCTGTGCTCCAGCTATTTTTTTCTGGCTGCTTGGCCTCCTATTTCCTAATGACGAAGCAATCAGTTTTCGGATGGGAGATTCCTCGTGAGAAGGTTTGTTGTTACTCAAGGAAGATCATGAAATCCATCCTTAATGAAAGGACAGGAGAAAACCCTTCCACCAAGTTATGCTGAAGCCTGAGATTATCATTTTTATGGGCTTCCAATCTTTCCTGCCTCATGTCTTATCAGCAAATGCAGCTGGAGGCTTCAAAAACCCTCCCAGCTTGCTGCTGATTTTATGGGATGAAGATTAGAGATGATCGGATAGTAAATTATTCATTCCATTCGATATCGCTGGGCAGGAGGGAATATCCAGAGCAAAGTCAGCTCCCTTCTTCCTTTCTGAGCATCACGTACTGGGATCCTGGCTGTCTGCCACTCCAGCAACGCAGCAGCACTTTCCCTTGCGCTCAGAGATGGTTCAGGGGGCAATATGCCCTCGGAACAGACGGGAGAGCCGAGAGGGAATCACAGATGCAGGGTCATCCCCCAGCAATCAGGCAGATTGGAGGCAGGTGGATTTTCTTCTTGTTCAGGGATTTCCAGTTTGATTCCTTGCAGCCCAGGGCAAGGTGGGGCAGATCAGGTAGGCATTTCCTCAACCTAATTTCTCAAGGTCGGAGGACCTGAGGCTGATGTGAATGTGCTGTCAGAGCCCTGGCAGCTGCTGACCCCAAGGATGGAGGAGTAGGGAGCTCAGAGAGGACAAATCCTGGCAACTGTGGGAAAACAGGCAGCCGGAGAGAGGAGAGAGCCTAGTGCTGCCTAGTGCTGCCTCGAGTTGTACAGAGCAGCACGTTGCCCGTCAGGCCCCAGCATAGACGGCGGTTGGTGGGAACTCTGCCCAGAGATCTGTGACAAAAACCAACCGGTGGAAAATCCGGTGGAAAAATCCAGGGGGTCCCATGAAATATGCATGGGCCATGGTGATGCTACTGAGCAGATCTCAAGGGAAAATGAAGGGAGAATCTCAGCCCTATCTGGTGCCCAGTGCTGGTGCCACATCTGGGCCTCATCTCAGTTACTGGGTACCAGCTCCTAGCTTGGATGCAGGAGCGGTCCTGGCTGACTCCGCTGGAGCATCCAGGCTGCTTGGGAGAAGAAGGGGAAAACCCACATCCTCTCCAAACGAGGGTCCAGGAGGGATCACGGCCACCACTGTGCCATCCCCTTCTACCTGCTGCTTATTCAAGGTTTGTGATTAGCATCAGCCCTGAGAGACTCATGAATAGTCTAATAAAATGTCTAACAAAATGCCAAGAGGTGTCTTTTTCTTGGCCCTGCGTGTGTGTGCAGGAGGGGAGCAAACAGCCCAGCTGAACCCATGGCTGGTGGGGCAGGACGGGGCCGGCATGATGCTGTGCCCCATTGCCACACCACTGACACCAGGGCTTTTATCAGCACATAAATAAGAAAATACATTGCTCTTCGAAGGCATTTTTAAAGAGGGGAAGGGAAGGCAGAGCTGTGATGGGCAAAAAGCCTTTTTCTGCTGCCATTTATCCACACTGGCATGCTGGGCTAAGAAAATGCCCTTTCTATAGTGGTGGTAGCTCCTGGCTCTCCCCTGGCAGCATCCATCCCAGGCTGGATTTGAAAGCCAATGTCCACGGGAAATGAGAGAATTCTGGGGCAGGCGAGGAATATTTGGTTTTGATGGCAAACGTCAAAAGAAACAAGCAATTTAAAAATAGGTTTGGGGGTTGGTTTTTTTGTTTTGTTTTGTTTTCTTTTTGGAGCAGCTATTGAAATGCAACAAATTAATATTTTTTTTTTCTCTATGAAAAATACAATCTGTTCTTTAGAGGATGTTCAGGCTTGCTCTCATCTATTTCCTTTATTTTTATGGCTTTGGCTGAGAGAGCGGGAGGAGATGGAGAGGATGATGGAGGAAGGAAGGAGGGAGGAAGGAAGGAAGTGAAGGAGAAAGAAAAATAACTTTTATAAAAACACAGAGCCCCACAACATTTTTTGAAGAGGAATTGGCATCTGTGCTCTGAGCCAGATCACCCAGGAACACGTTTTAGGCTCAGGAAGGTGCTTTGAGCAAATGTTAATTTTGGTTAAAAGAAACATTTTTTCTTGGGGAAAAAAAAGCGCCAATTTTTGGAAGATATCAGCATAAATCCTGAAATTCCAAGACCTGCTTTGTGTGACCTGTTGTATTGTTCACATACATCACTGGGAGAGAGCTGAGCTGCGTGTGTCTTTATCTAAAGGCTGCCAAGATGATTTGCTCCTTCTGTGCCTCAGTTTCCCTTACCTGTAAAATGGACCTGTAGGGCATTGACTCATCACGACTGTGTGATGCTGAAGGCTTAAATGGGGGAGACAGCAAGACTTCGAGCGTGCTACAGCAGGAACGTGCAGCTTCTCATCTCCGCAGGTCTCAAGCCATGGCCAAAATAACAAAAAGATGAGCCGGATGGCAAATTATTTGCTGAAATTTCAGTCTTTGCTCCTGCAGCGAGCCTGTTCCCATCGCAATGACTTGCTATTTCTCATCCCCCCAGGCTGGACCCAGTGATATGTAGCCGAGCAGGTGCCATGGGAATTTTCAGCCACAAACGTGCACATACTTTCCTAATAGCTGCCGTGGGCTAAAGAAGATGCACTGGAGCTCAGGGCAGCTTTGAGATAAGCAAACAAGCAATTCCCTGGCCTCATCAGCAAGCCCAGAACAATTAAATTTCTTTAAATTTCTTATAAATGTAGGAATGTGCACTAGTAAAGTGTTATTAGCTACTCAGGAAGGAGCCGACAGCAAGACCCCTGTCTGGAAGGCACAGCAGCCCTGCCTTCATCTCAGGATCTGGTCTGTCACCACCCCGCAGCACATGAGATACGGGTGGATACTTGAGACATCCCTATCCTTGGAAAATCAGCCCAGAGTCACTGGAGCTGGGTTGGGCAGGGCCCTGGTGTGAGAAGACAACCTGGAGTACCTATGGAGGGGGACCAGAAGGAACAAGGAACAGGGTGAGCAACCTGTTGCAGCCTCCAGCGTGCCTGGGGGGTGGAGAGCAATAGCAGGGAGATGTCTCAGACCTTGAATTTTCCAAGGAAAGCAGCAGGACTGGCTTCTCTAGGACTTCTGATCTGCTGATAAAGCCTTCTGCTCTAAAGAGAGAGGTTTTTTGCTGGGCTTTGGCTAAGAAACAGGCGACAAGCAGGCAGCAAAGATCACAAGCTCTGCGTGCTTTCCCAGGTAGACAATGTGGAAGCAAGTCATGGAGAACCCAAAGTTCATTCTCATTTTTATTTCTTTGCAAGCCATTCCTTTTTCTCTATAACAGGATTAGATTGCTTTTACAGAGTCCTATTATGGGCAGGTCCCTGTCGTGCCACTTCCTTGCCAGGTGCAGTGGAGGAGTCCCCACCCCAAGGAGCTCGTAAACAAAAATTAGCAAGGCGGGAATGGGATTATCCCATGTTTCAGGTGGGGATTTGGCCATGGAAAGAAATTTAGGAGAGAGCTGGGAAGCGGTCTTCAGTCTTGTACAGCTGAAGCCAGCTCCGGCTTGCTTTCAGGATAAATGACTTTATTCTAGATCCAGGGGAAAGAGGAGGGATGAAGGAGGGCAATCCTGCACTGGTGGGTATGTATTCCTGACAGTGCTGCACGTTCCTGCGTGTGGATCCCCTGTGGGTGCCCTCATGGGGACCTGGCACCCAGGCAGGGGGAACACCAGACCCAGAGGCCAGGAGCTCGGATGCTGCCTAAGGGGATGCTCAGTGGTCCTGCGGGGATGCTATGACACACCACGAGATGAAACCACTGGCTCAGGATTTTAAGATTTCCTTGGCTGGAAGCCAAATAGCTTTTATTCTTCCCATGGGGTGAGTTTGTCAGCCACCCAGAGCTGGTACGGGCTGGGAAGCTGCTGAATTCGGACCTGCAACCTTCCCTGTCCCACAGTACCTGTGCAGCTGGTGTGCAGGGCCAGCCTTGCTGTCTGCTGCAGGTACTCAGGAGTCCCTAGCTCTTCTGTCGTCAAAGAAATTTTGGAAGTGGCCCTGAAGACCCAATGAGATGAGCTCTGTGTTTACTCTGCTTAACAGTCTCTTTCTTAAACACAGTGTGGGAGGTGGTGCTCAGAATCCAGCCTGTTTTATCAGATGGATGTTTTTAAGCCACGAATGTGTTTTGCTGGGTTGTTAATGGCACTTGTTGAAAAGAAAAGAGCAAGAAAGTGAGTGGGGGCCGTGCCAGGCAGCTCCCTGCACCCCCAGGACCCAGAGTCCCATGGGGTGGGAGGGATATCAGAGCTGGGGCATTGCTGGACCCCCCTGGCTGTCCTGCTGCGGGAAGGGGGACTTGGGGGACACCCAGCTCCTCTTCAGCCGTGTTCCCCAAGCGCCGCGGCCAAGCCGGGAAAGAAATTTACCCATCCGGGCATTATTTCTTCCTCCTGGGTCGATGCAAATATTTTGTGGCCGAGTCCCCTTCCACGCCCTAAGGGGACTGTCAGGTTCAAATCACCGTGCCCCAAATTCCCCGCCGGCGTCTGCGGAAGAGAGAAAGCAAGCAAGCAAGAGGCACCTCCTTCCATCCCTTCCCTCAGCAGGATTTGAATAACCAGGTGTGAGCATCAGCCTCCCTCGTTAATGCGTTTGATAATTGACCAAGCGCTCGTTCCTGTGGGAGGGCGGCGTGCCCAAGCACAGCGTCCTGCGAGGAGGGGCCGTGTTCGGCTGTTCCTCCGCAGTCCAAGAGCCTGTGGCCCTACCTGCTGCCATGCCTGCCCACCGCCTCCTTCTCCTGCTCCTGGGGCTGCTCCTGGTGCTGGAGCCTGCCTGCTGCCAGCAAGGTGAGTGCAGGCAGCTGCCTGACCTCCTGGGGAAACTGAGGCAAGGGGTAGGAAGGTGCACTGAGCCTCGGGTGGGTGGGAGCTGCTTGGTGGGGTGGCTTTAGGGACAAGGGACAACTGTGAAAGGGACTCTTAGAAAGAGAAAAAAAACAGCCCAGGTCCTGCTTGACCTTCAGCTCCAACTTCACATCAGTAGGAGATGGGGATGGGTGGGTGTTCGAGGGGTTGGGGGGTGTTGCCAGAACTGGGACATGGAGACTTTCTACCTATTTTCCTGAAGGCTGAAACTACTGTCTGATGTTTATTTCTCCCGCTTATGTGGAGATAAAGCAGCTTTGATTTATCTCCAGCAAGACCGTGCAACAAGATGAGTAATCTGTTTTCTTAAGGTTCTTTATTTTTTTTTTCTTTCTTCTCGCTCTCATCCCTGGGCAAGCATTGTGCTGGGTTGCTCCCTGAGCTCGCAGGTTTTCCTGTTAATCTGTAATTTTGATCATTGCCGAGGTGAGGGAGCAAATGTTTTTCTCTGCAGATTGCCCTCCCGTTCCCTTCCTGAAGACTTAATAGAGAAACTTCCTACAGCTAGGGCATTAATTTTAAGGAAATTCATGAAAGGACTTGTCTAATGCTAGAAATAATGAGGAGTAATTAAAACTCATCTGATGCTGCCAAAGTCCTGGAAAATTCCCTCCCCCTTTCTCCTTCTGATGCCCCAGCCCTGAACGCTCTTCCTGTATTTGTTTACCAACTTGCTGAGGATTTAACACTCTGGGGTCTCCACCGTCAGCAGGATTGAAAGTTTTGCTGTTGCCTGGAAAGAGAGAGTAAAAAAAAAAAAGCCTTTAATGAGGATTCAGAGCCTGGCACAGCTTCCTCAGAGAGGGGAAAAGACAGGGGCCAGCTGATGCTTTCCAAGCACTCAGGGAAGATATATCAAAAAGCAGATCTGTGTCTTCAAACCAGCTGTTGGGTATGGCAACGGAGTTACAGCACACACAAGGGCTTGTATTGGAACCAGCACTTCCCTTGGTCTCATTTGTAGCTGCAGACGCACGGACACACGTCTGCTGGGATTGTAGACATCACATTGCTTTGCTTGCCTTAGAAGATCTTGTTTGGGAGGGGAAAACCCTTCATCACCATGGAGCGAAAGAGAGAGAAGGTGGCAGAGCCCGAGGGACTGACTGCCTGCCCTGAGAGAGACATCCCTGGTAAAGCATTTTTCCAGGAGCACAGTCCTGTTTCCACAAGCAAGACTCACCCTTTCAACCAACCCTCCTGGCATGGCAGTGAGGTGTGGTCTGTGCTCCCTGCTCCGGTGGAGCTCCTGCCTGGTGCCCCCCAGGGCTGCCATCCACATACTCACTCCTTGAGAAGATGCTATCAAGCTCTTGCCTCCGCCTGGTTCCTATTCCTCCTTTCTCATGCCCACATGAGCTCCCCACATCCATGGGGTTATCTCAGCCCCATGCAGAGGCATTTGCTGTTCCCCCTGCCATCCTCATCTCCCTTGCAGCCAGGCTCTATGTGATCTCTCAAAGCCAGAACCACTTGGTTTTGGTTCAATATTATTCCTTTTGGCTTTGGATGCTCTGAAATCTGGTGGAAACAGCCATCTGAGTGATGTTTTGCTTGCAAAAACATACTGTACCTCCAGAGCACACTGCTTGGAGAAGGTTTCCTACTGCTTATCTTCTCACCTCCTTTGCTTGAAGATCACAAGATGCGAATTTGGCGATTTCGGTCCTCACTGACTTCATTCCCCGGTTGACCTTGAACTCCCTTAACCTCAGCAAAACCCTCAGCAAGGGCTGGACCTCACCATCCTTTCCTAGGCTTACACTGGAAACCCTGGCCCCGGCAGGAAAAATAAACCACAACTAATAAATAAATGTGGCTGAGATAACAGCCAAGGGCAGAGCGAGGGAGGAAGCAAAGCTGGCCAAAGCTCGGCCTGAAGGCAACAAGTGGGTGGTGGGCTACAGGTCGGGCAGGAGGAGACCAAGCCCTGCTCTTCCCACTGCCACCGGCCCCCCCAGTATCCCCAGCAGCTGCCTGCCAGTACAATGGGATTTGAGCTGAAACACGTTGATACAAGAGGGAATTTCCGCTTGAGTTTTGGCCCTGAGACCTTGCAGTAAACATGGCAAAGTGTCCCTGCTGGGAGGCGGAGGGGGACTGAAGGTCGTTGTTCGGGACTGCTCTGTCCGCCACTCGCCTGGGAGTGCCACCACTTTCTAGGCTGGCACAGGCAGTGAATCAGTTGGGCAGGCTGATTTCACTCCCAAGAGGAAATTTGTGGTTTGATTTTCTTTTTTTTTTTTTTTTTTCTGGAAAAAAAAGCTTCTTGCAGTAAGGATGCAAGGAGCTGGAGGTCTTAACAAAGGACAGCCCTGCTCCCAAAACCAGAGGAAGGAGATAAGGGCTGTCAGCAGCGGAGCTGGTGTGCATCTGGCTGCGGATGAGGAGTTTGGACACATGGAGAACATAGCACACCTTTATGGTTGCTAGTAAAGATTATTCACTGTTTATTGCAGAGATTTGTCTCCTGTGAGGCAGATGAAGTGTTCAGCGAGTGTAAAGCTCCTGAGTCAGAGTGAAGTACCAACGCACCGTCCTGGGGCAGCTCCGCCCTGTGGGTGCCGGTGGCGGTGGTCCGAGGCTGATGGTGGGGCTGGCAGGGAGCATCCTCCACCTGCCCCATCTGCTCATGCAGAGGGACATCATTTATGTGCCAGGGTTCACCTTTCCATCAGCAGAAAGAGAATTTATTCACCTGAACAAATCATAATTAAATCCCAAAGGGATGTGTCTGCCTTGACAAGGTCTCCTCTCGGTGCTGATGCGACACCACCTACGGACGGATTTGACTACTTTTGAGTGCTCCGTCACCCAAAAGCTGGTGGGAGGTGAGGAGCGGCTGTCCCAGCAAGGACTGGAAAAAAGTTTTCTCTTCTCCCTGCCCTGCCCTTGAGTTCTTCCCATGTCCAGGAATACATCTCACAGCCTTTCCACCCGTGGCCTCATCGCTGCTCAGGTCTGACTAGAGAAAAATGAAACATCGAGGCTGTCCCACCCTGGGGGGGGTCTGGGGGTGCTGTGGCTGGCTCCTGGCCCCCCCCACCGCTACCCCCTTGCTGCCGCCTGGCCCCTCGCCAGCCCCGCCTGGCCTTTGCGCTGGAGGCTGTTGCTCTGAACACTTCAGCCTTCAATTTCCCGTCATAAATCAGTTTGCTGTTCTGGAAACTTGTAAAATGGTGCATCATTTTACCGAAATCCATGCCAGCAACCGTTTGCTGGGAGAGTGACGACCGAATTTTATACTGCTGCTGTCACGGGGTCCTTATTTTACCAGGTAGTATTTGGAAAATACCCCAGGAATGATGTTTATGGCATCTGGGGATGGAGAATAAGCAGTTTGTTGAAACCCCTCTGCCTTTTTTCCCCTGTCACTTTGGGCAAACATCTGCTCTCCTTCCCTCCATGCCCCCAGCCCTTTGTCCTCCCATCCCAGAGTCATCTGCACCCCACTGCATATGTATATGCACGTATATATGGGGCCCTGAAGCTGCAAGGCATGGTGCTCCACACGCACGCCAGTGAAAATGCTGTTATTTGCACTTTACTTTGTTGCAATCATCCACATAAGCCTGCTTGGGTTAATAGCAACATGCTCTGCTTGGCTTTGCAGGATCAAGCTCTTGGCTGGACGTTGCTGAGGCTGGATGTTGATGAAGCTGGACGGGAGAAGCTCAGCCAGGTGGACAAAGCTTGAGGATGTATTTCTAACACGTGTCCTCTTTTTTTTCTGCAGCCCGAGGCAGCCTGCAGCCATGGTTGCAGGGTATCATCGCGGTGCTTGTGTTTCTAGTCCTGGTGGCCATCGCTTTCGTGGTCAATAGGTTCTGGTGTAAGGAGGAAGAGTAAGTGTGTGTGCCCTGGGGGTTATTTCGGGTTGGGCTTAGCTGCCTCTGCACAGGTCACCTCCAGCCGTCTCCATCCCTGTGCCAGGGCTGGGAACAGTGATCGCAGCCGGGCAGGGAGAGCAAAGACTCCTTGTCCCTGTCTCCCTGTCCTCGTTGTCCTGGTCTCCTCTCCCTGTTACTTATTGCCAGGTGTGAGTGCACATCATCCATCCCCACTACTCCCAGCACAGGAGCACCCCCAGACAGAGCACTCTGATGCTGCTGCAAGAAAGACGTGAGAGCCGCAGCATCGTGGCTGGTTTACATGGGCATGCGGCTTGGGGAGCCTGGTTTTCTATGGATTTGGGGGTGCAGTTCCCAAGTGCCTTATATCTGTGAGAAAACAAGTCCAAAACAATTTCATTTGCAAAGCAGACTGGGCCAAGTTGGGAATTGCAGTAACTGGATCTTGAATCTGAGCCCAAAGTCAACAGGAGATGAAGACCCAAAGTGCCCTATAGCCTGGGTCCTGGTTCCTCTGCACCGGCACAGGGGCTTTGGGCTTTGCACCCAAAGGTGCTGGAGTCTTCTTGTGCCTGCGCGTGTCTGCAGCCTTCTCCAGGCGAGAAGATGAGGACTTGGGGTGTACCTCAATGCTCAGCAAGTCTACTTCTGCCTCAGATGCATGTAAAGGGGGCACTTTGGGATGCGTTCAGGGCCAATGCATAATGCAAAATATATACGTATTTTTATATGGTCTGGTTTGCAATGCTGTCTTTGTTTCCCAAAGAAGAACCTTTGTCCTCAAACTAGAGGAGCCACCAGCCCATGGAGTGGGAGGCAGGGACGGTGTTTCCCACCTCTACACATGCCCGGCTGCCTCTTCCCAGCCCAGAGGCAGAGAATGCTGAGGAGGGCTTGAGAAGGGATGGCAGCTTGTTTTTAATTAAGCTGGCCTCTCTTCAGAAGAGCTGGCGGTGAGGCTTGGCAGCCTGGCGCGCTGCCAGCTCTGCGTTGTCGCTGTGACAGCAGCCGTCGGCTGCAACCGCTGCCTGTTTACGCCGCTCTGTCCCTTGGAAAAGCCTCTGCAATCGCCCTTGGGCAGGCGCTGGAGCAGGCAGGGATGGGCACGCAGGGTGGACCTGCACCCGCCCTCCACAGCTACACCCCACTGGTGCCTTTCAGCCCACAGGCTCGCTCCAGAGCTGGGATTTTAGCCTCTGGCTGCGGTCAAACATCCGGTCCCTGCCCTCTGGTTCCTTCTGCCAGTGATCTGGGCTCACATCTGAGAGAAGGAAGCAGCCAGGCTCTGGACACGCGGATGTGCAGGCGTGCACCCCTGGCAGCACCAGCCAAACCTCAGCATTTCGGTGTCAGTTGGGACCCGCAGGGGACTATTTTGCAACAGATTACATAGAAGAAGACTGGAAAAACCAGTTAGGAGGAGAAAACAATCCCACGTATTGATAAATGAGCCTTGCCGAGTGCCAGCCCCACGCTGGGAGTAGCAGCTCCAGAGACAGGAGTTGGCACTGAGTGTCCAGGAGCGGCCCCTGCAAACCTGCCCAAGGGCCCCTCTCCTCGCCCATGTCCTGCTGGGAAGGAAGTTGAGCTGGGTGTCCGAGTCCAGGATCACATATCCAGGTCCCTTATTGTTTCCGTAGTGCCGGAGCACTAGTGCCGTAGTGCCAGTCCCTTCTTCTCTGCCACCACCATTGTGAGCTGCTCCCCGCCATGGTCCCTCTGTTGCTCTGTTTCATCTCCTCTCTTCTGCCCCTCCAGGGAAAATGTCGAGGTGGTGGTGAGCGTCGAGGACAAACAGGAGACTGTCATGTCCAATGGCCATGAAGGGAGATACCGAACTGCTGCAGCTGACTTCAGGTGAAGGGCTTGCTCAGAACTCCTCCCCACGGCTCCCAGGCTCTATTCTGTCCCCACCTCAGACATGCAGAGCTGCAGTCTCTCCCACTCGGGGTCTCGCATGTCCCATGCACCTGGTTTTGGGACTTTTATCCTCTCCAGGGTCGAAGGAGAAGGTGGGGTGGGAGTATTCCCTCCTCCTCAGTCTCTCCCCATCCCTGCAGCTAAGCCCCATGGTCCATCCACCACCTTGCAACCTGCTACACCACATTTTTCTTACGCTACATCACAACTTTCAAACAGAGGAAACCACCAAAAGTGGCCATAGGTCATCAAAAAGATGATGACTGTCAAAACAGCCCTTGCTAGAAATTAGAGAAATTTCCACCCCATGCTTGGCTCTCTTCCTGGCAGAGAGACCCCTCCAGCCCTCCCCTTCTCACCCCTCGCTCAATGCACAGCTGGCACCAGCAAGGTCATGGTCCTGGTGGTGGCTTCAGGGAGGCTGGTCTTGCTAGGCGTGAGCTCAGCTCTGTGCTTCTTCCTCCTGACACAGGTCTAAAGAGAGCCAGCATGCCTACGAGAACACCCTGGAGCCCGAGGAGAGGGTGATCACCACGGCTATGTAGAAGGTGCCCTGGCCATCTATTCTCCTTCCTCCTCTCACTTTGCTTCCTGCTGTTGCAATGGGCATTTTCACAGGGACCCTCTGCACTGGCATCCTCTGTGCACAACGGCTCCCCAACCTCTCTGCGGCACCACCATCTCCTGATCTTTTCCCTCCCCACATGCGTGATGTGCTCTTCTGACTCGAGGGCTGGCATTCATGCAGACATTGGTCCCCCGGAGAGGTCTGGAGCTGCCACCTCTCCTTGTTGGTCACCCCACCTGGTTGGTGAGGTTGATGTACCCAGTCCCAGGGAGGTGCTGACCTGCTCCACACATGGAGGGGTCCGTGCTGGGTGCCTGGGACTTTCTTGCACCCCCAGCCACCCTTCAGGGAGCTGCTGATGGAAAACCCGCTCTCTTCTCCATGTTTCACCCTCCTTTTTACGACACCATGCATTCTAATTTCAGAACAAACCTTCTCCCCTGTATATATCTTCCCTGCGAGCAATAAAGAGAATTGTTGCCCATATGACAGCAAAGAGGGTCATTTTGCTCATCACCCAAAGGACTTTCTGGCATCTTGCAGCACTCCCAGTCTTCGGGTGGTTTGGGAAGGGAAGGACACTGGGGAAGGTGGTGCCGAGATGGGAAGGGTGCTTAGATGGAGGTCAGCACCCCCATCTCCCCTGTGATCCCTCCTGGGTAGAGTCCATCTTTTATTTCCTCACGGGGATGAAGCCAAGAGTGCTTTCATTTGTGTCTCTGTCAACAGGGGCGAGGAAAATGTGGAGCATTTTTTTTATTCAGCATTTGAACCATCTCAGAGCTGCAAAGGGCCGTGCGGGGAGATGAGCATTATTCCCTGCCATTTGCCAGATGGGGAAACTGAGGCACGGCACCAACCCAGCACTTCCCAGTGCTGCTTGACAGGTGAAAGGCAGCACTCCCTGAATCCTGCTGGCCAGAGGGCACAGACCCACAGCCAACTGAGGGACGTTCCCAGGGCTCCAGGGTGCAGATGGCAATCACTGGTGCTGCCTGGATGTGATTAGGGGCTGCTCCGGGCAGTGCTGGCTCTCCTCAGGGCAGCCGGCCATGGTGCAACCTGCTCCTGCCAGGCTGCTCATTAACCAGGGTCTGTTTTTTGCTGTGGTGGGGACAGCGCTGGGGCCACCATGGGAGCAACGAGTGCTCCTAAGCTGTGACGTTTGCAGATTGAAACGAGAAACCTGTAACACCTTGGCCTTCCTGGGACAACAGTTGCCTGAGTGGTATGCAGGGTCTTCTCCTTGACCAGTGAGGAAAGGGTTAAGGGGCTCTGCAATCAAGGGCAGCCCAGGGGCTGCAGGTGGAGCTGGACTGAGAGGGATGAGATGGGATGGGATAGGATGGGATGCAAAGGTTTTATAAGAGAGACATTTTTGGCAGCCCCTAGGTGTGGGGGGAGCAGGGTGGTTTGGGGGCTTTTCTGTGCTTGGGGCTGTGGAAGCACAAGGTGGAGGAGGTGGCAGGAGGACACCAGGTGCCTGAGCCACCTCTTGCTCTCGCTGTCTGCTGAGCATCGAGGCAAGGGGAAATTTTAGACCTGCTGCCAAACAGCAGCGGTGGTAGGTTTGGGTCTGAGGGGAGCCCTGGCCTTGGCTCAAGGGGGCTTTGGAGGCCTGTTGGTGGGCAGCGATGCCAGGAACAGGCAGCTGTGGTGTTGAGGCTGGAGGGACTGCTCTGCCTTTCACTAGTAGAGCTCCTGTTCTGTGTGGTTCAAACCCGAATGGGCTTCCCTGCTGCAAGGGCTGTCCCTTGCTCCTCTGTGCTGGCCGGTGACCTTAAAAGCCCTGAGCCGGTAGGAGATGCTGTCTAGCATGGTGCAGGCAGCGGGCTCACAAAATGCCCAGTTTTCCTACTGAAACCTGCGGGGATATTCCCTGAAGTGAAGCTGTGACAGTCCTGATGGAGAGCTCAGCTCAAAATGGGCCACTTCCCACCGCCGGGAGCCCTCTGGGATGGAGCCGGTGGCTGGAGCTGGACCCTGGTGCCACCCCCTGCCACGATCCACTGTCTCACCTCCCACAGATGAAGCTGCCGATGACCTTAGCGGGTGATGACACTAAAATTCAGGCAGGGGAGTAAGAGAGAAGCCTTCCAGTAAGAGGCCCGCCCTGAAAGGCATCTCCCCAAAGAACCTCACGTAGACAAGCATTTCAAAAACGCCCTCAAGACTTAGCCTTGAGAAATCACTTCTCCAGTTGGGAAATTGCATAGAGGTGGAAGAAAACAGGCAGAAGGGTTGGAGGGTCAAGCCCTCGGGTGCGGAGGCATGACAGCTGCTGTCTCCAGCATCAAGGCAGAGCTGTTCCCTTCCACCACCTCCCCTCGGGCAGCTGGAGGCTGATCCAGCCCCAGGCTGGGCCCTGGACCTCCCTGCTCGTGCCCCTGATGGATGCTGCTCCCTTGATTTTTCTCTCGCAGGTGCCAAACGTCACACGGGTTTGGAAAAAAACAACTCCCGGGAGCTCAGCGGTAATGCTTCACTCAGCAGGGTTTAAGGAGGATTAGTCATTGCATGTTCCCGCCGCGTCAGCACTCGGGCTGGGGGTGTGGTGAGAGGGGGGAAACCCATTAATTTTTACCTTTGGGTTGCAAAAGGAGTTGGAAACGGCATCCTTATAATGAGTAACAGCGGGAGCTTATTCCCTGCCCTGTGCACATCCCGAATATCGGATGGTTGCCCAAGCCATTCCCCCGGCAGCGCCAGGGTGCGGGTTTGGAGTGGAGGTGTGCTGGGGGCTCCGTGGGTCTCAGTGTCCCTTTCCCCATGGATCCCTCCCATGGTCATAGATCCAAGCAAGGAGAGAGACGGGGCTTTACTGCTGTGTGTTTTGAGCTAGCCTGGGAACCCTGATGCTTGGTCTTATCCCAGCCAGTGCTCCTTTGGAGTTCACTTTCCTGGGGAAAACATCTTTTGCAAGAGTCACTGTGTCACTTCCTGGGTGAGATCTCGGAGCTGCACAGTCTGTGATGCCCTCCTGCCTCAGTTTCCCTTGTCTGTCAAGCATGACCTGAGGCTGGCTGTGCGAAGCGGGCTGCCTCCCTGCAAGCTGTGCAACTGGCTCGCGGATGCTTCTTGGTGTGATCCTAAAACGAACAAAAGGGAGCAAGCATAAATGAAATTTATTGTTGGAAAATCTTAATTAGATTTTAAGCCCCAAAGGGAGAAAAGTGAGGTATTATCTGACACAGCTAATGAGTGTTAAGGGTCCATTGTTATATTTCTTGTTTACCTTTCTGTGCTGGCTGATACGGCCCGGATCCTCGCCTGTACTGCCATAATTAGGATATCTCATCTCTCGCTGATAGGGTTGGGGATGCTGTTTAAAGCACAATGCTGTCTCATCCCACCCTGGCAGGATGAGTGTGATTGGGAAGGCAACTTCTGGCATCTCGGCGCTTGCACGCGCTGTGTTGGCCCTGTGAGCTGGGGGATGCCCTCCAGAGCCAGGGCTGTACCTGATAGCCCCTTGGTGATGGGCGCTTCCAACAGCCTCAGTGACCTCTCTGAAGGGCACTGAGCCAACTTGCCTGGGGGCCAAATCCTTTCCAGCACTTCTCTCCACGCAACATGGCGGGGTGACTGTGTCCTCCACAAGTCACCCAAATCCACTGATGAAGCAGGACACCCCCATCCTGCTCCTCACTCTGTAATGCTGTATCCATAAAGTATCTCAGAAGCTTGGGCTTCAGGAAGACAATCAGGGTTGAGACCTGCTGTGGACTGGATAGTCTCCTTTTGGGCAGAAGATATTAAGGGTGGTCTTTTCGTGTATCACAGCTTTCCTCTGTAGCCTAGGAAAGTGCAACAAATCCCTCGGATCCCCTGATAAAAGGGCATCTTATTGAAAGCCACCTTTACCCTGAAGCTTCCCTGATGTCCCTGAGGTTAGCAAGGCTCTTTACCACGAAGGTTTAAGATGTTTCTGCTCCAGCTATGTCCACAACTCTGGAGCAGCTTGGGCAGGTGGACACCTACCTCATTCCTTGGATGTCCATGCACAGCCTGTTTGGTGTAGCTGCATTAAACCAACTGCAAAGGAGGGTTGGCATTGCCTAGCCCTGAGGATGTATGAATTATTTCCACGTGATTTAATTAAAGACTTGCCATTTGCAGGTAAACCACTGCTGGAAGGACTACCAGCTCCAGCCCTGGCACCGAGAACCACAGCCTGGAGTTTATGGCCTGGCATTGGGTGCCTTGACACCCAACTGATGCGATTCAGACCTCCAGAAGTAAAAAGGGAGCGTGTCTCGCCATCGTGGTCCTTTCGGCCGAGGAAGGAGCCCAGCCACCCAGGAGAGAGCTGGGAGCACGGCGTGTAGGGGTGGCTGTGTGTGGGCAAGGGGGCCGCAAAGTTTTTGGTCTCGATTCAAGCCACCGAAAGCCAGAAGTAAAATACCATCCATTGTTGGTTTATACACCCATAGTAGCCAAACAAACATCCCCGGAGCCTGTCCTTATCACTTTATTACACCTGCTAGAGTGAATAGATTAAAGAGGACGGGGGAGGGGGGAGAAAGCTGAAGAATCCAGCAGAAAAACTGGGTTTTGGGATTGTTAATTATTCTCTGGGGTCTCTAATCTTTAACTGGCAAACAGCATCACTAACTGTCTTAAAGCCCCTCCTGGAACATCCTGATAATAAGCCATCTGCATGAAGGCACCCCGTTATCTGCCCTCCTCCAGCCGCCTGTGACATGGCTGGAGTGGGAGATAATGAATGTGTGGTGTGTAATAACGGCACGTCATTCATGATTATCGGCCTGATACCCAACCTTTTAGCTCCATTGTTTGTGTTTCAAAAAAGAAGAAGAAGAAGGAAAAAAAAAAAAAGAAAAAAATAAAAATGAAAAGGAGGAGGGAAAGAAGAAAAAGGGAAATTTTTGATGCTATGGGCTGTCCCAGGGTCCCCAAAGTGTCTCCCTGCCAAAGGGGCTCGTTCTCGTAGCATCTCCCAGAGGGTTTGGTGGTACCCTGGAAAGACTCGCCTGTGGATTGGCGGCTGCCGTAGCCATGGTGATGGGCGAGAGAGCCCAGACAGCGCAGAAATGTCACTGTCTGGAAGGGAGACATTTGGGGCAAAAGCTCGGGTGATTAGGTCGGTATCACTGGGTGCTGCCTGGCTCCTCACGCTGCTTTTCGCTGTTCTCCAAGCCGTTCAGTGGCGACTTGGCGGAGGAGGTTATCTTGAACATGCTGCTGTCCAGAAACTGCCAGCGTTTGAAGGCAAGTGGGGAAGCTTGGGTTGCCCAGTTTGACCTGGATAAGCTGAAAAGCAGAGGAAGAATTTTCTCCTGGTTGCCGCTGCGTTGCGGCTCCATGATGCATTGGTGCTGCGAGATCTTCTCCCAAAAGCTTTGGTCCTTCAAACTGCAAACCAGGGTTAAACATGATTCTTAATAGGGAGAGACTTCCAAATGTTTGGCTCAGGCTCCCTCAATTATTGCCAGAACTGCCTGGAATAGGTGATCTATTTTTTGCACTAAAGATGGCAGTAGTTTGTCCTCTCTTTCCCAAGTGGCGGTTTCCCTGGGGAAGGTCTCTGCTGGACGTGGTTGGGGTTTGGCTGTTTTTAGCCATCAGTAGGACTCTTGGAAACCAAACAAGCAGCCACAGTCCTGGCAGTGAGTTGGGTGATGGCCTCAAAACACAGGGCTGGGAGGCCAGGTGGCTTCCCTGGTCCTGGGCAGGTGGCTGAAATGTCTGACAAACTCGGCCAATAATGAAAAACTGCCGCCCTCCATGGCCTTGCTGTGCTGGAGCTGGGAAGGACGAGAGCTGGGTTCTGACCTCTGAGACCAGCCTGAGCCCACCAGCTGTGCAAGGCTGGTGGCATCGGCACCTACACAGCCTGCACCTGGGGTGAGGAGGGGAGAGAGCGGGGAAGAGAGGAACTCTGTCTCCAGCTGCCTTGCAAAATAAATACAAGCTGCACCTTGCTGGTTATTCCCAGCATCCCTGTCCTGTCAGGTACCGAGCCAGCTGAAACGAAGGCTCAGATCCAGCCCCTGAGGCATTTTGTTTCTCAAACTGGGGGTGCAGCAGGCGGCAGAGGTGGGGAGCAGGGGGCTGCAGATGCGGAGATGCTTGGATTTGGCCATCCTGGTCTGGCCACAAGCAGAACTGAGCTGCTCAGACAGACGGACACGGTGTGGCTACATTAGTGCCTACAGTGATGTTGTTGCTGTAAGCGAGAGCTGGACAAACAGCTTTGTCTCTCACCATGGCATGGCATGTGTGCAGTCTTCCGTGCCTCAGTTTCCCCTGATGCCTGCTGACTGCCCAGGCGCTCGCAGTGACAAACTTTCCCTGTGCCATGGGTGACACCACCATCGTGCAGGGGACCACGATGGAGAGGTGTCTGCTCTGCCCAGCTGAGAGTGGGGATGAGGACAGGGATACTGGCAGGGATGGGGTCCATCAGCTGCCCTGCTGGGCCTGGCCATGTTCCCTGCAAAGCGCAGGGGTTTTGCCAGGGAGCAGGGAGGACTTTGGGTTTTCCTGGGTCTCCCACTGCCACCTAGTGACCTATTTCCCAGCTCAGACCTGCAGCTCACCCAGCAGGTTCCCCTTGGCCTGGGAGCCCACCTATGGCCAGTGTCGGGGCGGGAGGTCCTGTAGTGGGTCCCTGCACCCTCAAAAGGAGCCTAGCCCCCGGCCGGCGTCCACCTGCCTTGGGCAGCTCATTCATGTACTGAGCAGTCAGTTCTCAGCCTCTGCAGAAAAGTGCTTGAGATGGACTTGTTCTCCCTCTTGGGACTTTTTTTTTGCAAGCTGATCTTGTTCTTGCCACCAGCATTTGAGGGAGGGGGTGATGATTTCTGTTTTGTTTTGTTTGACCCCAGATCATTTCGGTTGTTTCCTTACGATGGAAACTGCCGGAGGCAGAGGTGAGGACTTGGTGACCCACAGCGTGGGAGGGGTGGAAACAGGCTCTTCAGGCTTGAATAGGGGCAAACCCACTGAAACAACCCTTATGGCTTGAGAAAACACTCGCAGGGCTGCACCCTTGGGCACAGCCTTCAGCCTTGCCTCTGGGCTGCCGGGACTCATTCTGCACCCCACTTCACCCACAAATGCAAAGAAAGCCAAAACCACTCTTGGGCAACATCTTCATGAGGTGTTATTCTTGTTTCAGAGAGAAGCGGAGGACAAGGCTGATCACACGTTGTTTCGAGGGCAGTGAGTGTTTTCTTCAGGTTAGCTGGTGACAGGTCTGTGCGCTGGCTCCTGAGCACCCTCAGCTCAAGGATGTTCAGCGCCAGGGCAGAAAAACCTGCTGGTCTTCATCTCTGTAACGATGGGCACAGTGCCAGCCCTGGAGCAGATTAGGGGGAAAAATTTGGAGGGTATTGCATGGGGATGCTGTAGCTGCAGGGAGGAGGTCTCGTGCCCCAGCACACTCAGGCTGGAGAAAGGGGAGGAACGTCGTTCTTGGGCAGTGTTCAGGCTTTAGACATCCGTGCAAACCACAGGGTTGTTCACTGCTGTGCCTGAGCAGGGAACTGACAATGGTGCAAATACACA
This sequence comes from Tauraco erythrolophus, assembly GCF_009769465.1. Classification (NCBI taxonomy): domain Eukaryota; kingdom Metazoa; phylum Chordata; class Aves; order Musophagiformes; family Musophagidae; genus Tauraco; species Tauraco erythrolophus. Next base: position 26,044,133 of record NC_141474.1, on the reverse strand, counting down.
GGCTGGTGACAGAATTCCTGCCTGGCAGCGTGCGAAGACAGGTTGGAGGTGAGGAGATGAGCAGGACATGGAGGATGCCGCAGCCATGCTGCAAAACCCCCTTGGCAGAGCTGTTCCTGGTGCAAGGATGGGACCTGGACCTGCTGAGTTTGGTGTGTGTGCGAGGGGGCTCAGTGTGCTCCCCTGGATGGCAGTGAGGGGGGTTAATGGGGGAGACAGGTCTGAGGAGGCCAGGGTGGGTCTGTTTGATGTCCCCCTCTTAAACCTTTGGGTGGAGGGTGGTCCTTGGGAAAGCTCTTGCCCCGCACCGTGGTACCCCACAGGATCAGCGAAGCTTCTTCAAATGCAGGTGGATCCCATTGCTGGATCTGAGGACGAGCTGTGGTAACAGTATGGGAGGCCTGGATGGGTCGGGGCGGAGCTCGAAGTGGAGCAGAGTCAAGGCCAGTGCCACCTTCATCTCAATCATGGCAAACTGCTGCCCAATGCAGTTCCTGGGGAGAGGATGACAAATGCTCTGATTGCTGCTTTCATTCCCAACTGCCCCCGAGCTGGGCTTAGCCCATGTGCGAGCTGGGGGACCTCCAGCTGTTGGGACAATGATGCCACAGCTCATCTATGAATCCTCTGATGCCACAAAATTCACCTAGCTCTGCAGTGGGGTATTGCTGTTTTTTATCAATAAGCATTGAAAAAAAGATATGAGATTGAGAGAACTGGGGCTCACTGCACTAGAAAGTGCTGCATGGATCCAGATATAACCCAGATACCTCAGAAAGCTTATTTTTTGGCTCTATGTGGAGTATCTCCTCTTGCAAGTTACTGAGACCTCAGTATCCTGCATCTGCCTATGGATACAGCATGGGAACCACAGAGTCCTGGACTCAGTTTGGCTTCGAGGAGGACTGGGTATTCACTCCTAAACAAGGGAGCCCATGTTCCCAAAGCAGGCAACAGAAAACGTAAACTTCTCCACAAACGCACAAGAAAGGTGTGTGAAGCCCTACAGTGACCACAGAGCTTGCGGTGTGGGAAATGCTCTGGAGCTAATGGAGCATGTGGAGATCCTGTTATGGAAAACCTGCTTGAGCTGGCCAAGCCAACTTGGCTCGTGGGTGCTGAGAGGGGATTAGCCTCAGAAGCTTGTCTCTGAGCTATGCATCCCATGCAAGGCAGCCTACAGGGAAGGAGAGGGATGAAGGATTTCCCACCTGGATCCAGCGGAGAAAGGCAGGAAAGCGTGGGAGTGCCTCTGTGCTGAGTTCTCTGGAGAAAACCTCTGTGGATCATATATCTGTGAGAGTAACAAAGGTCGTTTGGTCAGTATTGGCTCTGATATGAGCAGCAGTAGGTGCTTCCCCTGTCCTCAAGGTAGGGTTGGATGTGGCCTCTGCTGCCCTAGAGGAGCTGCAGCTGACATTCATACCTCTGCAAAGCCAATCAGATGGGTGAGAAGAAGGTGCTGGTGGCCATGAGTATCTCCCACTTGGAAATACCCAGATCACTCACTACAGTGCCCAGGATGACTGTAGACATTTTCTCATCCATTGGCAGCAATGATCAAATCAGACTCCCTCCTGTCCAGAGATTCCTAATCCTTCCTCTCCAGAGAGCCACTGGAGCAAGGCAGCTGCGGACCCTCCTTTAAGTTTCCCAGTGATTTCTTTCCTTGCAGCCTCTAAGACACCAGGCTGCCTTGTTCAAGGGGGGGTGGGTGTCTGGGCTCAGGGATCATCTGCCCCTTCTTGTTATAAAAGTGAAATACCTCAGGGTCCTCCCATACGTCCCGGTTCCTATGAAGAGCAAATATGCTCAATCCAATCTGGCAGCCTGGAAGAGAAAAATAAGAAAACGTTTGTAACATCTCAGAGTGAAGACCCAGGAGAGGTGTTTGTGGAATGTTCTCCCTCCTTGGGCTCTACAGGGGCAGTTGCAGGAGATCTGGCAGGGATGATACCCACTCTGTCCAGACAGGTCACCTCCTGAAACCCTCACGTGGAACAAACATTTGTCTCAGAGCTGGGCCCTATTATGGTACCAGTGCATGAGCTTTTACTGTCGGCCAGGATCAACACTCTGCGAGTCCCCTTTGAGCTCTGTGAACACCCCAGTGCCCTGGAGCATGTCCTTGGACTCTCTCCAGCCACACTTCCAGGAGAGCTGCGATGTTGAGCTGTGGTGGCCCTGTACAGCCCTTTGGAGAGAGAAGAGAAGCTGGAAGCCCTACCAGCCCCTCCACACAGCAGCTTTAGTGAGGGTGCCCCGCTTGTCACGGACACCAGCATGAAGGATGAAAAAACTCAACAGACCTGCTGGTAAGCTGCGTCCATCACAAAATGTGACAGGTTTAGAGAGGCATCGGGACACGAAAGGAACCGGTGGGAACAGGCGCAAGCTCTCTTTGATGCACATTGTGGTGTAAGTCATCTTCCCAAGGTCCTCCCTGAAAGCATATTGAGAGATTAGGCCATGTTTGAGTGGCAGCAATGAGGACATCAGCAATGGAAACTGAGTGGGCTAGACCGCAATGCCTCCTGTTGGGTTTTCTCCATCTCCTAGTCCTCCCTTTGCTACCAGCATCACCATGTGAAAAGCAGAATGCCCCAGTGCAGATGCAGTATAAAGTGGATGAAGTTCCCTTCTCATGATGAGTGAAAAGAGTTCAAAGTAAAGGAATAAGAAGTCCTAGCTCACCACTCAATGGTATCTCGGTCTCCCAAGATCTCCTGGATCTCTTCCCGGCACCGTTGCTGGTATTCTGGATATAATGACAGGCAGTAAAAGAGCCAGGAGATACCACTGGCGGTGGTGTCATGACCCTCAAACATGAATGTGTCCACCTCAGCACGCAGGTCCTCATCAGATAGCCCAACTCCGTTTGCATCCTAACAAAGAGGAGAATATATCGTTCCTGAGTGCACATCAATTGGACTTGCTTCTTTGGGTATAAAAATAACCCTAGATGCTGATGAAGAAGGGCCAAATTTGATGTCTCGTGTATCTTCCTATACATCAGGAAGTAAGCCAGTAGAAAATATATCCAACACATGTGAGAACAGTCAGACCCGCTGATTGCTGACTCTGCAGGCAACAGTTACAGCATTGGGCTTTGGTGGGATCATGGATCCCAGCCCTTCAGAAGGACACCCTATCTGATTCCCTACCAAAGGTCCCTGTTACATTTTTCAGTAGTTTGGTTTGGGTGACTTTTGATTCAGATCGAGACACAAAAGAAAGTAATGGCTCCAGAAGGACAGAGTGAACACAAAGTGTATCTCCCTTCTGAACACCAAATGTCGGCTTCTGTCCAGAGTATCTGAAGATGTCTGTGAAGATAAAACTACAGATGTTAAGAAAAAAACACCTCTTAAGATGACTACAGCCAAGGTGGCTTCCTTATAACCTTTCTGAAGAGCTCATTCTTGGATGTCTGACAGCTTGCTTATTTTAAACTATTAATGTGCTCAACGAAAATTAACAAGGAAGATGAAAATCTCTCTCAGCTTTTTACGTTCAATCTCTGATCTCATATGGTTCTATTTCCTTCCCTTTCAAACCAACTTTCCCTGAGCTGGGAAATCTGGAGTGGGGACGGTGTTGCCAGCAACACCAGCCAGGGTTGGTGAGTTCCCCGCTGATGCATCCTCGGTGCCACGCGGGTACGTTCTTTGGCACTTGATACAATTATTTCAAACACTCACCTTGGCACAAAGAAGAATGTCCAGAAAATCGAGGTGTCTTTTCTTCCGGATCTTGTCGAGTTCATTCTCACTGGAGAGCAACGTCTTTCTTTCTTTTATTATCTTATCTACATAGAAGAATGATCAGTCAGTTAGATGTGCCCTGCCCCTCCAGAGAGCTCATGTACTTGTCCGCTCGGTCAGCAGCTTGGACTCTGTTTAATGTGTAACCCTCTGGCCAGTGCATGCTGCAAGCCCCCTCCGAGCTGCTCCAGATGCAAGTGGGGGAGAAGTTCAGCTGGGAGACTGGGCTGGGATGAAAGGGGGAGAAAATACCTGTGTGGGCATGGGCCAGCTTGCAGGCATCCTGAAACTCATGGCCTTTGCGAGTCAAGTTGTAGAAGATGTCCTGGTAAGACAAATTCTGGACTCTCTCGCTCAGGAGGTAGCTCAGGTCATAAACAGCTTTGATATAATAGTCTGAGTTGCTGCAAGGAGACCGAGGTTAAAGCTGGTGTTAGCTGCATGAATGGGGAAACATGAGCCCTCATTTTCCCAGAATTTGAAAGCTCAGGCACTGACCTCTGAACTTGACAGTTGCTATTACAACTGAAGGCACATTTCATGATGCTGTCTAGTGCCATCAAGCTGACGTGTTGAAAGAGCTCCACTGACTTTCTTTCTGTGTTCTTTTCCCATTTATCCTAGTGATGGAGACAGGAGTAAGAAGGGATAGACTACCAGAATGAACTTGGCCATGTACGCTCAAGTCACATTTTCCTTTCCCACTTCCCTGATCCACACTGCTAATCACTTTATTTTCTGCAAGCAGAGGCCCTAGTTCACTAGACATTCTGTGAATATCCTCAAAATATTCTGTGCATTTCTTTTTCCATGTTTAGCATTACTGGGCTAGCTAGCAGTGATTGATTTTATTGGAAGCAGATGAAAGAGAAAATAAGTGGAATGGCCAGAGGAAGATGAGGGGAGTAACTTCAGAACTTCAAAACTACCCGAAAAATTCAGCAAAATTCTAGGAATCATTTGTGTCAAGTCTCTTTCCCTCAATCATTCCCAGATCTGATTGTTTTTGCTGGTAAATTTCTGAAAGATAAAAGTAGCGGGAGTGATGATTCTTACCAGCATCACTTTGACTGAGTCTGACATCAGGGCCACATAAGATTTCAGCACATCGTAATGAAAGGCTGGGGTGAGCAGCTTCCGATGCTGGAACCATTTGGTTCCATTCAAAACCAACAGCCCCTGCCCTGGAAACACAACCAGCAAAGGTGCAATCAGCATCTCCATACTCTGACCATGGCTCTGACAGCCTCACTACTGCTTTTGACCAAGCGCAGGCTAATGTGCAGGGTCCGAGGGAAGAAGAGTTGTTGGTGGAGTCCTTTCTCCAGCCTCTCTGGGGCCATTCACAGCAGCACTCTTTGGGTGAAGGAGAAGCATGCCCACGTGTCCTTCACTGCTGTGCGTGCTGAATGTACCCTGAAACCAAAGACTTGGTGGCAGAGGCACAGGACTTGCTCTCTGAGATGAGTTTTTCTGCTCTAAATGAAATATTTGGATGTCTTTTGCAGCCCATGCTGACAGTTGTTTGCAGGACTGAAGGACTACCTCAAAGCTGCGTGCGAGCCATGAACCTCCCTGCCCTAGGTGTCTCACTCCAGCTATCCATGGTAGTATTCAGTCCCTGAGCAAACCGAAGGTTGCTTTGTGAAAGTCGGGGTTTGTGATCCCAGGCAAAGCTACCTGATATGCTCCACAACTAAGTGGACACCACCGGTACTAACGCTCACACTCAAGCAAACGCTCTCATTTGCAAGCTCTGGTTTTAGAGTGGAAGAAAGTAAAATAAAGGAAGACAAGAGAGAAGCTGTTGGAATGTGCAAATGACTGAAAGGGATTATAGAAGAGAATGACTTACCGATCCAGGGAACTAAGAGTTTGTAGAGTGCGTCAGCCTTGTCGTCTATAAGACAAAATAGATACCAGAACAGTATGATTGGCTAATGAATTCAACATAACAAAAAAGAAAATTCAGAATAGAATCATAGAATGGTTTCAGTTGAAATGGACCTTAAAGATCATCTAATTCCAACCCATAAATTGACATAAGAGTTTGTTCTCCAAATCACAATGTACAATTAGTCTCATTTTGTTTCTTAAAATACTCTAACACTAGAGGTAGAGTTTAAAAGTGGTGTCCTACAAATATGACCTTGTGGACTTGAGGAAACCAGAGGAAGGTGTAATGAATATTGTGTGTAGAGAAGAAATGACCATGGTAAATGTCAAAATAGAGAACAATGGATCGGAGCTGCTGGAGATGCTTGTGTATGTGCCTGTGTATGTACCACTCACTGGCATCATGGTCCATAGAAAGGAGCAGAGGAGAAGACTTGAGATGTCTTCTGAGAGCCATTGCCATGCTAGCTCACCCATATTACTGAGTTTACTGGGAAACACAGATATTGTGATGGTAGATGCCATAGAAGACAGTAAGACCAACGATAATGGAGAGAGTGGACTGGGAGGAACAGGTAGATGGTCATTGTTTTGCACGAGAATACAAACTGCTCCATGAAACCTGAGGTGGGCTGGGAGTTTATGAAGGGGAGAAAAAGAGGAATTGCAATAGCTGTGAATGAAGCTGGCAGAGAGGATGACTCCAGGCTAGGTTCCCACTATTTTCTCAGTAGGGAAGAGTCAAGGACATGACTTCTCAAAACCAGACGTAGAGACTTACGTGTTTGGCCAAGTATAGTTTTGACATATTCAGGATGGTGGATGATTAGAGAAGGCAGGATTGGTCCAAACCATCTGGGAAAGGCATAGGGGTATTCTTCTGCCCATGACACCATCTGAGTTAGCACTTTATCAGTAGTTATCTGGAATGACAGTTAAGCAAGGACTGAACTTAGGCAGAAAAAGAGGGTCGTGCCAAGGAAAGCAGAAGCTAAACTTGCTCCTTCATGGAAAGTACACACAATATGTCCTCTCCTGGGAAACAAGAGGAGAGTTCGTGGATTTGCTACGGGGCACTTTCCATGCTGCAGGTAGAGGAGATGCTGGTCACAGCAAAGGGACCGTGCACAGGTGGCAAAGGTGCCTGAGCACTGCTTCCCTGCAGCACAAGGTAGCTCCATGGAGAGTCCCCAGCTGGAGCACAGCTGCAGTCAAGCTGTGTTAGGACAGCCTGGGCCAGGAGCACTCAGGAACTACAGCCGACATGGACAATGCCAGTATGCCTGGTGAACAGGCCAGGGAGACCAAGGCTGTTACAGCCCAGTTCTCTAAAATCAGCAGTGCAAGGTGGGCATGCAACATGAAGGCAAAAACATTTACACTGTAGAAGAATGCAAATGCCTGTGATAAAATGCCCTGGTTTTGTGGCCATGTCTTCTTAGGTGTGTGTAGGGGGAGAGACTCTTATTGGTAGACGATTTAATGCAGAAGAATCATAGAATCATAGAATCGTCTGGTTGGAAGAGACCTTCAAGATCATCGAGTCCAACCCTGCACTGTCAGGATCCCTAAACCGTATTGCTCAACACCAAATCTACACAGTTTTTAAACACCTCCAGGGATGGGGACTCTACCACCTCCCTGGGCAGCCTGTTCCAATACTTCACAACCCTCTCTGTAAAGAAATCTTTCCTGATATCTAACCTAAATTTCCCCTGGTGCAACTTGAGGCCATTCCCTCTCATCCTGTCATTCATAACATGGGAGAAGAGACCGACCTCCATCTCCCTACAACTTCCTTTCAGGTAATTGTAGAGAGCGATAAGGTCTCCCCTGAGCCTCCTCTTCTCCAGACTAAACAGTCCCAGCTCCCTCAGCCGCTCCTCATAGGACAAGTTCTCTAAACCCTTCACTAGTTTGGTTGCCCTTCTCTGAACCCGCTCCAGCACCTCAACGTCCTTTTTGAAGTGAGGGGCCCAAAACTGGACACAGTACTCCAGGTGTGGCCTCACCAGTGTTGAGTATTAGAGAGACATTTTATGGTAGCTCATATTTAAATAACTTCATGAAAGTCCCAGAAATCACCTAACTCTATGTTTAATTACATGATCCCAAACAGCGTGGCTCTGTTTTTTATCAGAATGATGCCCATCTCATACCCAGGCAACCTTTCTGCCTGCCCTACAAAAGCCTTGGCACTCCCTGTGCAAAGAGGTCCTCTCCTGTAGGAAGAAACATGAGCAGAGCACACACACACTCCATTTGGTACCCCTCACATCCTGACTGATATCTTTCACAGTTGTTGGGACAAACCCAGCCTGATTGAGCCCAGCTCCCTCCTTACCAGGTGATTGTGGCCATAGAGCCAGTGTTTCGGGGGACCAGGAAATGCCTCCAGGATTTTGATGAGTTTCTTCCTCTGCTGGTAGAACCGGACCACCTTCAGCAGCACGAAGATGACACCAAGCACCACAGACAGCTGCAAAACAACAAAAGAAGGTCTGGCTATGTTGTCCAGCAGAGACGCCATGATGACCCTGCATCCAGGACACTCGACACTGCCTTCTTCTGGCTGCTCCTCTTCTGCTCCTGCTGTGCCTGCGTCTGACAGGGAGCTAGGAGCAGGTAAAAATCCTCTCCCTCCTGCTCTGCTGAGCCTGGTGAAGCAGTGCTGGCAGCAATTTATAGAAGCAGCATTATCATGCTCAGCGATGAGTCAGCTTGGCCAGCCGCCTGATTACCTGCTGCTCCCTTTTGACCTGCTTCCAGGACCCTGTGGATGGAGGTGGGTTGTTGACAAACAATCTGTGCATATATGCTACTTCCTTTAAAGTCCTTCACACTCCAGCAACGAGTGAAAGCACTCAGAGTCATCCATGCTAAGGTGGAGGAAGCCATAGGAGGAAGGAGGTAAGAGGTAGCCAGGCTCAGGCTCTAGCTGAGCTCCTTGCCATCCTCGGCCAAATTCAGGTCTGGAAGCCATTCATCCACTCACGTAAAGTGAGGAACAAATGGGCCACCTCTTCCAAACACATGGGCTGGATGGATCCAGTTGCCTCCAGCTGTGAAAACTGTGCCCTGAGTGCCTGCAACATCACACAGCACTCCCAGACTATGATGGAGAGAACGGACATAACCCCATCAGCACACAAGGGACCGTGGCTCTGTTCTCCAAGAGGTCCTACCATAGACAAGCCAGGAGACAAAACTGCTGGCCAGAAGAATTACCATGGTCAATTAAATAAGACAAGGAGAGGGAGAGAAGCAGAGCAGTCAAATGAGCTGCAGCAAGATGAAGGGTACATCTAACCTGATAGGGAGGCGTGATGGTCATGTTCCCTCTACAGCCCTGGTGAGTTCTCCTTCCCCTGTCTACACAGCACCTCACCGTTCTCCAGTAAAAGTCTCCATATCATCACGTTTACCTCTCCAGTGCTCACATCCCACAGGCACAGAAGACTGGAATGGCTTGGATGAAATTGTGGGGTTGGTGGAGAACTTGGTTTGGAAGTCTGCTGCCTGTGGGTGACTTTCAGGGATATTGTGAAAAGGAGGATCTCCAGATGTGCCAAAATAATTTCTGATTTGAGTGTTTGGATATTTCGAGGATCAAATGAGTTATCAGCTGCTGAACCTGGTAGTCTGGTGGGCTACTACATAGGGGCTGCTGAATTTTGTGGGTGTTTCTTTTCAACTTAACACGTCTCTGAGAAAAAGGTCTTTTGATGTTTGGGCACTTTCCTTTAGTTTTTAGTCTGAATTATGCCACAAGCAATTGAAATTCATATTTTTCTTCTAGCAGTCATTTTCCTGAAAAAACTACTGTTTATCTGATATTCTTTGTCCAGATCTATCCTTTTTATCATGACAGAGACATGGAGATCGTTGGCTGAAGTGAATCTGTGCAGCCTCAATGAAAATAATACTTAAACTTTTTAGACAGAAAGAATGTATGAAAAAAATCTTACAAGACCTACCATCTGGGAGTTACCTGGCTCCACAAAAGTGTCTGAAAGTTAGTGAAGTGAATGACTTTTCCCTTAGCTGGCTTGTGGCCTATTCGTTAGTTAATGATCACAAAGACTAAGCCGTAGGTACAGGCGGTACCATTTACATTTCAGTCTCAGGGAGGCTTAAAGTGTCTGGCTGCTACGAAACCATGCGAGGGATTATTAATATATTGCTCATCTGTTGTGATATATTGCTCACTGTGAACAAGTTGAAGGTCACGGCGTGCACCGGTTTGGGTGTAGCATGGGAAGGTGCTCAGCTGCAAAACTGGACTCAGCCTGCGTTCTTTGAGAGAAAAATCAGCCTGCAGAAACGCTGAGGTGCGGTGCACGACACTCCTCAGGAAGAAGTGTTGTTAGGGCAACTCCCTTCTCACCCGAAATCTTTGCATGCAACTTCTCCGAGCTCTCAACCTCTCTTGGGACCTCACAGCATAGGGCAGTTGGGGCACTTTTACTTCACATCTGTGCAGGTTCCCTTGCTGAAATGCACAGCCTAATTCAGCATGGCTTTTTATTCTCTTCATGGGTGGGTAAACTAGTGCACGCAACAAGAAGACTCAGCCTGACCCTCTGTCCAGCACAGGCTCTGCAATATTACCTGTGGGTCCTTGCAAGGATGCTGAGCGCTGTACAAAGGCTGAACCTGGCAACTGAACAGAGGGACCCTGTGGGTTCAGGTGGCTCCACCTTCACGTCCCTTGGAGGATGTTTGACTGTGCAGCCCACTGCTTCTGTCTCCTTTTGGATGTTCAGCTGTGGACTTTCTGGGTGAATGTCGATCTCCTTGCTGATGTTAGCTAGTGTGGTACATGGCCTCTATGCATCATCACCTAGTTCTCAGGTGATGATAAGATGTTTTGCAAATGCTCGGGCATGATGTGTTGCAAGTGGCAGTTTCCAATGATGGCCTCCAGCTGCAGTAGTGACAGTGTTTCCAGAGCTCCTCATTCACTCCTTGGTTTGCATCCTGAAGTTGTCAGCCTGGACATTTCCACGTAAGGTGGGATGAGAATGTTGACCTCAAGACACCTGCCATTGTGGGTACCCAGGGCACAAAAGGCACTGGGCATGTCAGCTGGCTAACAGCCAGCTCCTGCCGTGTGTGCCTGTCGTGGATTAGGCCGATCCGGCAACTAAACCCCAAGCAGCTCTTCCACTCCAGTAAAGTGGAGAGGAGAAAAATGTAATAAAAGAGCTGAGGGTTGAGACAGGAACAGAGGAGCACCCACCAACCACGGTCCCGGGCAAAAGCGGCTGTTTTCTTACAGCAAAACAGTTTATTAACAGCTACCTACAAAGAGAAAAGCACACAAAAACGGTTACTTAAGAGATAACAAGAAAACAAGGCCAGATCTTAAAAACAACACCACTCCCACCCTTTGCCTTCTCTTCCTGGATCTACCTCCTCCCCCCAGCGGCACAGGGGGCAGCGAATGGGGGAGTGCAGGTCAGTTCATTCCATGTTGTTACTGCTGCTTCTCTTAAAGGAGAAGGAGTCCTTCCATTGTCCCTTGCTCCAGTGGATCCTCTACTCACGGGAAAGCATGAGGTCCTACCTGCTAGGAGGCAAATCCTTACCCCATCGGATTGCCCCAGGTGCGGGCTTTACCAGTCCTGGACTTTTAAGGAGCTGTGGCCACTTGTTCTAGCGTGGGTCATCATACAGACTTTAAATGCGCTCCGGTGTGGGTCATCATATCGACCTTAAATGCGTCGTCATACAGACTTAGATGCGTAAATGCATAAATGCGCCTTGACCTGTGCCCAGGATTCACAATAGTCTCAGGCTCAGGCATCTCCTTTAACAAAACACCTCCCCATCGTGTCCGTGGGTTGTCCCACGGACTCTAGATGCGTACCGTGCTCAGGCTCTGGCATCTCTTCTCGACGTGGATCCTCCACGGACTGCGAGTGGGTCTCTGCTTGCTCCATCGAGGACTGTTTGCAAAGGGGCTGCTGGCAAGGGGGACTCAACCGCGGCACCTCGTCCCGCTCCATCTTCACTGACCTCTTATCTGTGTGGCCGTTTCTCTCAGATCTCAGTCTTTTCTGGGTGAACTCGGCCCGGTGGGTGCCCTGGGAGCGGGGCTCTCCCCGAGTTCCCCAAGCGGCTCCGTCGGGGCCATCCTCGACGGAGCGGGCACCGGCCCGGCCGGGCGCCGGGAGCGGGGGCCGTGCCCCCCTCCCTTCTCCTTGCTCCTGGGCAAAGGCACACCTTTCCGGTTCCTTTGTCCCGACGTAAATAGGGCAATTCGCAGAGGCTCGATTGGCTCAAGCCCCGAGGGGGATGGGAGTCCGGTCTGATGGGCAGCTTCTGCCACCCGGACCTCCCCCTCCACTTCAAACCATGACAGTGACCAGATGGCTGCTGAACTTTGGGCTGACGAGGGGGTCTGTCCATTGCTTCTGCATGCTGGTAGTAGAAAACTGCTCTAGAAACACACTTCTCTCTTGAAAGACATCAATTCTGCGCTGTACTCTTAGTCTATTCCTGGGCTGCAAATACCCTTTTTCTAGTCTGCCGACATTGTCTATAACACTAAGTTTCTTCAGCATTTCCCTAGAAACAGTGATTCTGTAAGTTCCTCAGCTACCATAAGGCAACCCAGTCAACCCTACAGCTGTCCGCATAGCACTGGGTTTTTGCTAGCATGGCAGGAAGACGCATTAGAAATGGCAATACCTGAAAATCTCTTACATCTCCCCAGACTTGGGCACTTTGGCTGCTTAAGCCCTGTCCTAGCACATTTCTTCAGCTCCCCAAAGTGACTGTCCCCTGAACTGGACCCCTAAAACTTACATTAAGATGATGTCTCTGGTTTTTCAGACTGGGAAGAAGAGGAAGGGGGAATTCTATTCTCAGGCTGCCATTTGTCATCCTGCTTTATCCCCATCAAGTGCCGACATGCTGCATCCTTTGGGCCAGAGCCTGTTAAATCATTACAGCTGCAATTTAAAGATCACATGTACTGCCCTTTTAGCTTTTCACACACTTGGCCATCTTCATGAAACTAAGTGTATCTCATTATGCTGAGCCAGCTGCATCTGTGCGAAAGTTCAGAGGAGAGTTAAAGGTTGTTCTTTAAGAGGCAGAAGGCTGCAGTCTGTCAGGTTAGACACTTCTCAGGGAAGGCTTTGGCTCTAGCCAGAGCAAGAGGGACCTGATCTGTCATGGTAACTTCAGACTCCTGAGTAGGGTACCTGAATCCAGGGACCTCATGGCCGTAGAAGGTGTAGGAGACACATCTAGTCTTCTAGCTCTTCTGATGATCCTACACCTGTCCTACAGCACTGTGATTAGAGAGGAGAGGAGGCAGTGTAGGCTGGTGGCTGGCTGGCCGGTTGGCTGATTGGCCAGGTGGCTGGGAAGCATGTGGGTTGCAGTTATTCAGGAGGCTCCTGATGAGGCTTCTTGCCTACCTGAGGAGATGGAGAAGGATGAATGTGCAGCACAAGGAACCACTTTTGGGCTGTCTGAGCCAGATCTACGGCTTTGCAGGCTGCCTTGAAAACGTGGGGCTGACCTAAATAGATTGGGCGTCCGAAGGATATGAGGACAGTGATTTTACCATGTGCTTTCTCTTGTTATCAGATGAGGTCACAGAGAGGGTTTGGACAGGTCTGCTGTGATGCTTGGGATTAACCTTGAAGTTAGGTTCAAGTAGTATGCTACAAGAGATCCCATGCCCCATCTGCAATGGGCTCTGCCCCATAGCGGTCCCTCCTCCAGGCTTTTTTTCCTCTAAACCAGCTCTAAAATATCCTTTAGGCTTTTTCAGAGACCTCTGTCTAGGAAACAGTCTATGAACAACTAGCTTCTCACCTGGCCTTGTCCGTGACTATGGATGGGAGAGAGGAGAAGGGGAGCTCCGTAGAGCTGAGGACATTGGAAGGCAGGATTGCTCCTGTGAGTCTCCCATGTGAAGACCTGAAGCATGCTCATAAATCTGACAATGTCATGTAGTTAGTACCTTACAAGATCCACCTAAATGACATAGGAGAGCTGGAGGCTGAGCCTTTGGTGAGCACCAATAGAGCTGTTTTGGGGTGTCCTGTGACACCTACCTGATTACCAGACCATCTAATCTGTACCTGGCTGGCACCTTTCAGCATTCAACTACAAAATAACTCATAAATCCCCCAAGATCCACAGGTGGAGGGGTCAGGCCAGTAGAGTTGCAGGCATGGCATCAGATGAATCTTTTATAACAACACAGAAATTCTCACCAGTGACAAAGTCCCTGGACAATGAGTTTGACTATGGATTACTGAGCAGGGTGGATTTTTACCCGTCTGACTCCCTGATAGTTATTTAATAACCAGTAACAACTGTTGAGCATGGAGCCAAGGGGATACGAGTAGTCTTGAAGGTGAAGGGAGATGTCAGGTGTTGAGCTGATAGGGGACAGAATGGCTAAACCCACATTTATGGGGATTTGGAACAAGAATCTGAGCTCGGGTGATAGGAAAACTGGGCACCTAACCCAGCCTGCAGCCTCTGCCTTTTCTGTTTCACTGGTAGAGGGGAAAGAAACGTCTTTCTCACCTATTTCAGAGATTTCAAGGTAAGAGGGGCCGTGAACATTTGGTCTGGCACTCTATCACAGCCTGTGGAATATAAGTCAGGGGGTTTTGCAGGGGAAGAAACCGTAGAAGTCCAAGCAGGAAAGTGAAGTGGCCACAGAGCCACAAGTGGAGGGAATGAAAGGGGACAGCACTGGTCTGGTCATCGTACCGTGGCAAGGCCAGAAAGTCTGCTTAGCACCCCAAATGAAGTATGGAGTCTCCAAAAGAAGATATCAGATTGAAGAAGCATCTACAAGAATCTCCTGGTAGGCAGAGCGGTCTGCGGAGGTTGGCAGGGTGAGCAGAGTCTTGGCTTGACCTTCTGGACATCTGAGGCTGGCGAAGCCGCAGCTGGGTGTTCAAGGACGCTTGGAAGGTCGTGAAATGTTTGCGGAGCCTCTGCACTTTTGGCTCGATACTGTCAATGTCCACATGATGGCAGTGTAGGCCATGACAGCTCAGCCCATCACGGTAAAAAAAAAACAACCACCACCACAAGAATTGCCATCCCATACCAAAACCACGGACACATCGGGCTGTGAAAGTTGCTTTCAGGGTTTTGGGTGTCTCTTCACTTAATTACGACACTAAACAGAAGAAGGAGAGGATCTTCCTCTCCGACTTAAGTCATAACTGTTAGCATTCTTTTCAGACGAACTGGTTTACTGAGCAGGTGAAATTTAGGTGGCCGATAGATACCTTGCCCCAGAGTGTGACTTTGCCCCAGTTGCTTTCCTAAGCGTGCCTGTATTTATTTGGATAGGAAGAAGAGTCCAGGCCCATCTGTCCCTGCGTGTTCCTGCAGCCTTGGCGCTGACAGGAGAAATGTAGCTGTAATATTAGGAAAAAAAAAAAGTTTCAAGCTTCCAAACTCATGATATATGAGGAAATCATGACAAGAGCCCAGCAAGTGCTGCAGGGTGATATGAGCTGCCTGGATCCCATCTGACCACACATATCTCAAGGATGAATTTATATCTGGAAGCATTTAACACAAATTTTACAAATTTGTTGCAATACTTATTTAGTTTACAGTCTGCTTCCAGTGTAAAATCCCAGTGGGATTTAAATGGAAGTTGCTGGTACCATAACGGGTTTGCCCGGAGAGCAGCGTGGGTCGTGTGCAGGGACCGCATCCTCCGGCGGTGCAGGTGTCTCGCCTCCTGTTCTGCTGCTGCCGTCGTGCTCAGCAGCGTGCGAGGGAGTACCACCATCGAGTACCACCACCACCACCCCTGCCATGGACGGGTGCCCTTGTGTGACTGGGATGTGGTTGTGCAGCTGTTACGACAACCTCAGTGGGGACAGGAATAACTGCTTGAGTAGATGTTGTCTTTGCTCTGCTGTTATTGGAAGACCAACTGTCAATGACAAAAATCCAAGATCTTTTTAACCAAAACAAAGACTTATCCTGTTGGTCCCCGCGTAGCCCCTCACATGAACTCTGGTTAAATTAGTTGTCTGAAGGTCTGAATCAGGCAGTTCAAGGTCAGCTCATCATCTTTGCAATCAGCCTTTACGCAGAAAGAATGGAAGGATTAAAGAATGAAATAACCTCTCTGCATCTAGTCTTTGACTGTCTTTATTGCTTTGAGTTATAAATTCCACGTGACTGGGTCTTCTTGTTACTGTCTCATGTCTCTGATATCCAGGAGGGGAAAGGTAACTGGGGGAGGAGATCTCAGATCCTGTGTTCTGGAAAGATCTTGCTCGCTTTGGCACTGGACTGGCTTTGGACGCCGTTGCTCCAGAAGCCCTGTTTCAGCCTCATCTCAGCTTTGCATTTCAAAAGCAGAGCAGCCATGGAAGATGTGGGATGCAGGACAAGATATGTGGGATGATGCAGGATGTAGGATGCAGGATATGGGATATGGAATGCAGAACATGGGATGTCAGGCTGGCTGACCTGGTGGGCAGTGCTGGCCCGTGTGGCTTGGAGACAGTGGGAGCTGGGCTGCCATCGTGGAATTATTTAGAAGAGTGTGACTCTAGCTCCTGGCCTTGGAGGGTGTTAGTGCCCAGGAGAGCTTTGTGTGCAGATCCGGTGTTTGGTTTGGGTTTGCGACTGCAGGGGTAAGCAGGATCCATTCCCTTTCCCTGCCAAGAAGCCACAGGCACAGCACAAAGAGGAGGGCGGGAGTGCTGCACAGCACCCTTCCTTTTCCTCTTCAGATACGGAGAAGCACATTTCTAGCAAATGCTAAAAGTCATGAGGGGGCTAGTGGCTGAGGAGGGTGAAGGCAGGAGCAGACTGGCTGTTCGGTTCCAGGGCCAGTCATGCACATGTTGGATGATCCAGATGGCAAAGCAACAGTAAAGCCTTCCCTCTACCCCCGATCCAGCCTGCTCCCGAAAACCAGACCAGAGGTACCCTGCTGTAGCCTTACACCACATTCATTGTCTTCTTTGGGCTTTTGGATTACATAGCAAAAATTGTGACCTGCTCTTAAAGCTTCTGAAAATACAGATTCCCCAGGCAGCCTATGTCAGGGCTTAAGAAACCTTAGGGAGTGCTTTATGCTACATAATCTGTATCTACCTAAATGCAAACAGCATTACATGAGGACTGTTAATGCCGAGTTCCCCTGGTTTGATCACCTTTTACCTACTCCCTTTCAGTGGCTATATGATGATTTCAGCCTTGCGCTCTTCCTCATCAGGTGTTCGTGCTTTAATCTTTCACGTTTCCATGCCAAAGTTCATTCACTCCTTTTCAGCTAATATTTTTTTTCAAATCTTATCTTAAAAGGAGATTGAATCCAATATAATGATGTAGGTCATTTGCTTCTAGTGACTTCAGCTATTTTGATTAATATTTTTCTCATTTTACACTTCAGAATATGTAAGCAAGGTACAATTTGGAGTAAATGTAGTTGCCTTTATACTTAACTCTCCAAACAGAGTTGAAGGACACTGTCTCATCTCATCTAGTGAAAGGAGATCTAAATGAAAAATTTTGGAGAAATATTTGTATTTATGTATCCAAGTATGATGCTTGCTTGAGTTACAACAGCAGGATATTATTGACTCCCATTACCTTTATGAGCCTCTGTATCTACAAAATACCTTTTGGAGAGATTACTGCCCATCAGTCATTTCCCCTCTTGATTTTGTGCAATGGCTGTGCCTGCTTGTGTGCTTTGTGCCTGTATTTATGGACTCTCGCCCCATACACTTCGTAATTTTTTGAATTTAACATGAGAATTTCAAATCCTAATACCTCCCTCCAAAGTGCTCGCTGTTTCTTATAGTTTTATAACACTTTACATTTTAATAAGTGTACTCTGCCTCTCTCCATCGCAGGGATATCTCTGATTTCAACTCCACAGCTGCACCTCACATCCAAGGAGAGGACAGGCAGCTGGAGTGTGTGGCCGTTCTCCCGGGCTGTCCCAGTGCGGCAGCTGCAGCCGCTGTGAGCATCCCTGGCAAAGTGGGTACCGTACCGTTGTGCCAATGCTCCTGCTTCTTTGAGAGGAGCTGATTTACACTGAAATAAGTTGGACTAACTCGGAAGCAAAAATAAGTTGAACCGGGATTCAGTTTTCCTGGCATAGGTGGAAATTCAACATTGCTGAAGGGCAGGAAATAGAGAAAGGCACTTGGAAAAGCACATTTGCTGAGAAATCTTATTTTCATTTTACTTTATAGAGTCCTGATCCTCATGTATATAAATGTAAGCAACTGCTAAGACTGAGCACTGATTGAGCTTCCATTAGGCAAGGATTGCCTTTGTGTGTGAGGTTAAAAGTATTTGGAAAATATATGTATTTCTCATTATAAGTTCAGATTTGTTCATTTTGTGGAATTCGTGATAAAGGAAGGGTGTAGCGTCATCATTCAGATTATAATGTTGGACTCAGCAAGTTTCTGATGTCATTACGATTCCATGGCCCTGCAAAATAGTTCTGGTGGGTACATTCTTTACAATGAGAGTGGTGAAACACTGGAACAGGTTGCCCAGAGAAGCTATGGATGCCACATTCTTGGAAGTGTTCAAGGTCAGGTTGGATGAGGCTTTGAGCAACCTGATCTAGGGGAAGGTGTCCCTGCCTGTGGCAGGGGGGTTGGAACTAGATGATCTTTAAGGTCCCTTCCAACCCAAACCATTCTGTGATTCTATCATTTTCCACGGGCATAGGGAGTAGAGGAGTTTCTGGTGGGTCAAAACCTACAGCTTCTTTTGTGGCCAGTTTGGTTCATTCAGTCTCTAGCCGTGGTGATCTGATCACAAACTGCTTCAGTTCCCAGTGGAGGAGGAGAGAGGAAAGGGGCTGAATCAGTACCTGGAGGTTCTGTACTGTCTCAGCTCACCGGGTGACTATAGGTCAGATCTCACCTGCAAGGGTGAGTGAAAGGGCTACGATCCATTAAAGGCAGGGAGAGGAATGGCAGGTATGAGGTGATTGTTGTGCTCCGTCCTCCTGCCATCACACCACATGTGTTCCAAGGCTGAGTCACCTGAACTGTGGCCTCCTTGGCACGGCAGCCACCTGCCTTGTCGTAAACAACGCTTCTCTTGGCATTCATCAGTTTTACTACTGTCACTCGTGTCCTTGGTCATTAATACGGGCCATTTTTGCAAGCTTTGCTTTATCTGTTCCTTCTAGTGCCTTCATGCGCAGCCACTTCCCTTCATGCTTCACGCGCAGCCTTCCTGCTCCAGCCGTGACGAGTCTCCGCGGGGCTCTGCTGGGCTGAGCTCCACCGTGCTGGGGCTGTTCAACGTGCGAGGACGGCTGCGGGTTTGCACGGGAGCATCGGCATTGCTCCAGGTGTGCAGCCTCTCGGCTGGTACAGCCGGAGCAGCCCTGATTTAGTAACTGAGGTGAGTTTGCAGCTTTAACCCAATGAGCTTTTACCCAGTTATCTTTAAATATGACTGACACACAACTGAAGAAACTGGCTTTTGTCAGCTTATCACTTGCTGTACCACTAAAGGCTGTGACCGAGCAGCTTTGTGCCAGGAGCATTTACTACCTTCCTCCTGGACCAGAGCCTGAGCAGGAGAAAAGAAGTCATTGCTTTCCTTGAATTTATTCCAGGACAAGGAGTGACCCAAGTTTTTCTCCTCGAAAGCTACGGATGCAAATCCATGGCAGGATGGGGATCTCCTAATATTTTTTGTGTACTGAGGCTTAAAAAAGCTGTAACTGAATTCAGGGTGAAGCTGGATCATGCAGTTGTGTCTTTTGTGTTACCCACGCACGTAGGTGTTTTCTTTCTTTTACTATTTCTTCTGAAATGGGATGTCACTGAATCATAGCAGTTGCTTCCGGGTGTCGTGGTTTAGCCCGGCTGGCAACTGAGCACAACACAGTCGCTTGCTCACTCTCCCCTACCCCCAAGGAATGGGGAAGAGGATTAAAGGAGAAAAGGGAAGGAGACATGTGGGTTGAGATAAGAACAATTTAATAATAACAATAACAATGTAATTAAATAATTATTTATGTATAGTGATGACAGTGTACACAAGCAAGTGATGCACAGTGTAATTGCTCAGCACCCGGTGACCAACGCCTGTCTCATCCCAGCAAATGATCCTCAAACAGGTAGGTCCAGACACCACAATCCTGAAAAGAGAGCAAGAGGGAGATAGTACTCCGAGAATCTGAGCGTGAAAGCCTCCAGAAAAGCAAAAGGCCTTCTTTACAGTCAACCTTCATCTTTACACTGGGAATGACGCTGCATGATACGGAACACTTCAATGACCAATTTGGCCCTCAATCCTAAATCTCAGTTCAAGTCATAAGAGGAGTTGTGGGCCCTTTGACCTGGCTATGCTCCCCCCGAGTGTGTTGTGTTCCTGCACATTGGCAAAAAACATGGGAAGCTGAAAAGTCCTTGAGGTCTCAGTGCCAACTATAAACATCAGTGTGCTATCAACATTCTTCTCATAGTGAATCCCAGACCAAAACCAAAACACAGAGCTTTTCTAACTGCTAAAAAGAACTAACTCTGTCCCAACTGAAACCAGGACACCGGGCAACCTGGAGGTTTTGCTCATAGGAGGAACTAATTTGTGGCTTGGGTGCCTGGAGCCCCATGAGGTATGGAGGTAGGAGGTGAAGCTGGCTGATGAATGTGTCTTCTTAAGGCTGCTTGACTAAGCGAGTGCCACATGACAGCGGGTTTTATTGATGGTGGTTGGATGTGCTGGCATGGAGGTGGAAGGAGAGGACACAGGAGGAGGTTGTAGGGGGCTTGGTGGCAGCTGTGGGTACGGCTGTGGTTAGAGGACATATGGGTGGTGTGGAAGAGGAGGTGCAGGGGCAACCTCATTTGCACAATATACACATTTTTGCACATATACACAATATACACTGTTTTTTTTGCAGTTTCTCAGTTACACCTGTTCCGAGGACACCTTTGGTGTGACATTTACAGTAGGTTGGTAATATGCTCAGAGGGAGAGGTGGCACAAGTTATTTGTATTATATCTATTTCTTATTATGGGCACCCTTTGTGTACTTAAAATTGAAATTGGACAAAACCTTATGTTTGATCTAACCTTCTGTTAACAGGGCCACCACAGTGATTGGGTTCACGGTGTTGATAGTGTAGCACAGTGTATCCCCCAAAAAGGCCCTTCTGTTCCCACTCCTGCTTGTATCTGCCTTATCTCTACAGATGAGAGCTGTACGAGGTCAGCCACTGCCTTACTGCACAGCAGCCTGCATTCACGGTGTCAGAACCGCAGCTGATGTCACCACGATGCCAACTGCCGCAGCAGCATTTGGGATTTCCCAATTTGATGCTTTCTATCCCAGTATTGACTCCTGCAGAGCAGAGGACAGCTCGCTAGTGTCCTCCAGTGTACCTCAAGCATACAACTTTTGGAACTTTATTAGCTTAGGGAAATATCAAAAAAAAAAAAAAAAAAGAGAAATAAAAGCCTTTCTAACTACCAGAACCTCTTCCCTTGCAGCTTTAAATGACGATTGCACATTGGACCCCTGCTAAGGGGTTGCCCATGGAAGGAGACGCTGCGTTGGCTGCAGCTGGAGACCATCGGGCAGGCGCCCAGCCGGACACCCCCAGGGTTGTCTCTTGCTGCTCATGGGTTTCCTCTCCACCTCCCATTTCCAAAGAGGTTTTACACGGTATTTGTGACGAAGCAGGCAAGCATCAGCAATAAAAACTGACCCAGTTGCTGTTGCAGGAATAATTATTGGTTTATCAACACAAAAATTACAGAATATTTTGCAGTTTAGGCAGAATTTCAGAGCCCAAACTGGAATTAGTTGGAATCTACAGATCGGAGACACGTTGAGTGTGAGGTCTGCCATGGGCTGTCCCTGCTGCAGGAGAGGAGGGTTGACCTCTAGGCACTGAGGAAGGTGCTGACAATGGAGCAGGGCTAGGAACAGTCACGGATTTGTCCAGGACAGGAGTGCAAAGGCAGGATTTGGTAAGGAGGGAAGCTGCTGGGACCTGTGGACATTCCCAGGCCAGGCCAGCCCTTACAGCAGGATAAGCGGACAGCCAGCGAAGAGGCATGGCCATGCCCAGCTGCTCTGAAGTCGGTGCTCGCAGAGCAGATGGCAATGGGTCTGTGCGATGCCATCTGGCCACTCGGGCCCAGGCCAAAAAGGGTTTTCAGCTGGTGGAAAAAGCACAGAAATCAGGAATCTTCATCCCCAAATCCTGCCCTGCACCTTTTGCCCCAGACAAACATTGTCCCATCATCTGCTTAGTCCTGCCCTCCGGCAAAGGCAGGACACTTGCCAGCATCAGCGGATTTTCTTTAGATAGAGGTGAATCCCGTTCTTGGAGCGAAGAATGAGCTGAGTTATTTTGTAGGGAGGATTGGCAGGGTCGGGCGAGAGCTCAAAGCGAAGCAGGGTCAGGGCCAGGGCCACCTTCATCTCGTTCATGGCAAACTGCTGTCCGATGCAGTTCCTGGGGTAAAACAGAGCAACTCAGCCACTCCCTCTCAGTGCTGGGCACACCAAATCCCCTGGCCAGACCCCAGCCCTCTCACACCAGCACACGACCCTTCCCCTCGGCAGCTCTGGGGGCTCCAGGCTGTGTTTTGGGTAGCAAAATAGGGGCATGGGCTGAACAGAGGGGATCTGGGGGAGCATCGGGAGCTCCTGGATGTGCGTTCAATGAACATGGAGAGGGAGGGGAGATTGGGAAGCCAAAGGAGAGGCCCGCAGAGCTGAGGCAATGGGTGTCCAAGCAGAAGGGTCTGCAACCTGCTGACCTTCTGAACCTGAAGGTGAGTCTCCTTCAGCCTTCAATACACTTTACCTCATTCCAGCAGAAAAAGGCAGGAAGGCGTGAGAGTGCCTGCCAGAGACGTTCTCCGGGGAAAACCGCGAAGGGTCAAACACCTGAAAATGAAGAATACGGAGCAAGAAAAAGCCATTATTTAAGAAACACAGTACTGGCCCGTATCTGCAGAAACATTATACCCCCTAGTTTCTGAACAACCCCATTGGAAGAGAATTCATTTGGAGATGGACTGAAGCTCACAGAGCAGACTCCCTTGCTTTCCACTGAGCCTGGCAACGCCGTTGCCAAAATAAACTAGCCATAGATATGATGAAAACCAGGGAGCCAGGATTCAATTCTCCACCTGTAGGCTGAGGAAAAAATCAGCTTTTGGCCTGTTAATACAACAAGCTTTTTGGAGCACCTCGTCTTACTGTTTGGGCAGCACCCAGCCCTAATGCTGCTGTCTGAGCACCCTGTGCTGCAGCCTGCCGAGACTAGCGCATTGCTGTTGCTTCTCGGCATGATTCCTGTGGGCAAAGACATTCGGGAGCAAGGAGGGGCTCTGCTCTCCTGCTAACAAGTGAAGGGGACATTGGAAGAGGCTCAGCAGAAAGAGGAAAAATTATTAGAAAGGCAAAAGAAAGCTCACCGAAGGGTCCTTCCATACCGCAGGGTTTCTGTGAATGAGATAAATGCTTACTGCAGCGATGCCACCTGTAGAGCAACCGAGGAGGAGAAAAGGGCTCAGTGACAGAGAAACCAAAGGGGAGTTTGCAGCTGGGTCACACAAAGGTCCATCTAAATCATCATGGTCTTATCTGTCAACTGGAAGCCTATGAGAGTTTTGTCATTAGCTTCAGAGAAAACAAAACATTTTCCATTTGTTCAGTTGTAAGAAGGCGAAAGGTGGAAACGAGGAAAGCATTGGTACCATTGGCACATCGTCCCCCACCAACACTGCTCGCTTGTGTGCCAAATCAGAGAAGGAAAGCAGCAGCACAGGGCAATTCAGGGAGGTTCGATTAGATGATCTCTAAGGTCCCTTCCAGCCTATGCCATTCTATGATTCTATGAATTCCCACACCACAAGTTGGGACAGGACCAGTCCCCATCTCCCTGTGCCTGCAGTTTGCCAAAATGGATGAACCATGAGCATCTGCATGGTCCTCCCTGTACGTCTGTGCCAGCGCGGGGCAGGTGACAGCAGCAGGGCTGTCGCCTTTGCTCTGCGGCAGGTAGCGAGGACAGGGCTGATGTCAGAGAGTGTGATTTTGTTAAGCAGCAATGGGATTTACAGACCTTCTGGCAAAGTGCGTCCATCGGGGAAGGTGATGGGTTTGCTGAGCTGCCGGGACACACCAGGCACTGGTGGGTAAAGGCGAAGGCTCTCCTTGATGCACATGGTGCTGTAGGTCATCTTGCTGAGGTCCTCCCTGCCGGGACAGAGGCAGGGGCTGAGCCACATGCTCCCCCCGCTGCTGTGTGCCATGAAGCCCCTCGGCCCACAGCCATCAGCCCCCTGGGCAGAGCCTCTTGCCACAGATGGGGTGTACAGAGGAACCCGCAATCTGGGAACCCCAGGACACCTCTGAAAAGCCTTAACAACCTCTGAACAAGCTCAAGTGCAAAGCGACAGCTAAAGGTGAAAAGGCGCAACTACAACGTTCTGTGATGAGAAAACACAAGAAAAGAAACACCAATGTTGGTGGCCTAGGTCTTGGCATGGCATCCAGCATGTCCTCCTGGTCTGGGACGGCTTTTTCTTGTGTCTGTCCTGACAACAGGAGCCCTGAAGAGCAGGGAGGCAGATTTAGCTGAAGGATGTAGTGTTTGCTCCATCCTATGAAGCCCCCATGCATGCAGCAACCTAACAAATCAGTCTTTTGGCCCCCCAGCTTTTGAGCCTTGAAGACATTGCTCATTTAGAAACACTGTTGATGGGAAAAAAAGCTGAGGAAACATGCAACCTTACCACTGAAGTGTCTTCCGGTCCCCCAGGATCTCCTGGATCTCCTCCCGGCACCGTGCCTGGTGCTCGGGGTGTGATGCCAGGCAGTACAAGAGCCAGGAGATCCCGCTGGCTGTTGTGTCATGGCCCTCAAACATGAATGTGTCCACCTCAGCACGCAGGTCCTCATCGGACAGTCCAGCTCCATTCTCATCCTAACAGCCCAGAGACACTTTCAGTAACCCATATATATGTATATATGTATGGGTTATATATATACATATTTATTTATTTATTTATTTATTTACGTATTTATTTATTTATTATCATGGGTCAGATATATATAAAAAATATAATATGCCAAGAGGGGACATCATATTCCCTCAGCTATTGCAAAGGGGGGTGGTGATGCCCCTGGGATATATAAATAAAATCAGTCTCTGTTTAGACTGAATTCAGAAGCTCTCTGCCTTTCCTTATAAATCTCTTTATCCCTCCCAGCAAGACTATGAAATCCCTCTGCGTATTGTATTCCCCAACAAAGGCGACCAGTGTCACTCCTCGCCACTTACTCTGGCACACAGCAGAATGTCCAGGAAGTCCAAATGTCTCTTCTTCTGGATCTTTTCAAACTCCTGTTCATCTTTAAGGGACTCTTTTCGCTCGCGGATCACCTTGTCTGGGGAAGAGTCAAAGGTTCAGCAGGTGCAGGAGATGATGAGCTGCAAAATCGCTCTGCCAATGCAAAGCTCACCCAAGGGGGTGACCACCACTCAGTCCATGATGCATTTGACACGTGTGCTTCTGCATCCCGGGCAGTTTGGCTTTTTCAGCAGCATAGCAACAAATGCCATGCACGTTGCCATTCTTTTCTGCAAACTTCTTTATCCACCACAGACTCCTCAGCCTATTTTCCCCACCCCTCCTGTATTAGAATCATGCCAGGACCGAAAAGGAAAATCATCCCTTGCGGTGGTGTTGCCTGTAGCATCCATCCCTTGTCTCACCAGTGTGGTCATTTAACAGGAACATTCGCAGAGAGGAAGTCCTCCATTACTCCAGTTTAATAACCCAGGAGCTGTAAGACTCTCTTGCTTCATGCCTAGACCACACCACTGATGCTCTGCTTGGGTCCCTGCTCTAAGCCTCCAGGCAGGGTCACTGCATGGGCAAGGAGGTAACTCGCCAATCCTGCTCGAAAGCTTTGGGAGAGGAGGAAAGCAGGGAATACCTGTGTGGTCATGAGCGAGCTGGCAGGCCTTCCTGAACCGATATCCATGGGGGCTGAGCCAGTAAATGACGTCGCTGTGATAGGGGAAGATGCGGAGGCGCTGGTCCACCATGTGGCATAGGTTGTAGACAGCCTGGATGTAGGTGTTTTTCCTGGGGAGAGGAAAATGGTGGAGAATGGTGGAAGTTTGTAAATTTAGGAGCATCACAATGAGCAATTTGCCCACTTTCCTTTGGAGCTGCAAGCTTTCTGCCAGGGTTTGGGGCAGCCAGCACTGACCCGTTGGTCTGGCAGTTGCTGTGATAACTGAAGGCACATTTCATGATGCTATCGAGAGTCATCAAGCTGACATGCTCAAAAAGCTCCACTGGTTTCCTGTCTGTCATCAGCTGTTCCCATTTATCCTAGGATGCAAGGAGACAGAAATGAGAAGGCAAGGGACAGTTCTGCAAGATCTGCATTCATACTCCAATTATATGAGCGCTCAGCTAGGGATACATCCCAGAGAAATGGAAAAAAAAATAGAGGATCTCTTAGTTGCCATCAAAATGGCAGCATCTATCTCTTGTCTAGCAGACACGAATGATGTCAAATCCTCTGTCCCTTCATGGCTGTAAGGAACCAGTGGACTCAGAAGTTGAGAAAGGAAGGAGATCATAGAATCATAGAATCATAGAATGGTTAGGGCTGGAAGGGACCTTCAAAGGTCATCTAGTTCACCCCCCCTGCAAGGAACAGGGATATCTCCAACGAGATCAGGTTGCTCAGGGCCTCGTCCAACCTGGCCTTGAACGGCTCCAGGGATGGAGCATCCACCACCTCTCTGGGCAACCTGTTCCAGTGTTCTACAACTCTCATGGTAAAAAATTTTTTCCTAATATCCAATCTGAATCTAAATGGAGATTTAGGAGCACAGATGGAGGAGCACAGTCACATCTGAGATCCCACAGCCTGAAACCACGCTGGGGAACAGGGGTTTTATGTCCAGATTTATGTCCTCAGCACATACAAAGATTGCTACGTGGTGTCATAGGCTCCCACAATAGGCATACGCATTGTCTGCAAGGAATCATGCTCATTGCAAAATCTCTCCTGGCTCTCCATCCCCCAGCTCCTGGCTGCTCCCTGGGCCGGTGGGAGGGGGGACAGCCAGGATCCATGTGGAGCTGCTGGGGAGGTTGGATGGAGGGAGGCAAAGGAGAAGGAACAGATCCGATACCAAGATTCCTGCCAGTTCAGGACAAGTGTGCATAAAGCCTGGTGCCCCTCACCTGTAATTCACACTGGTTTCCGCTGTGCCCAGCACCACAAGATGGAAGGACAGTGCAGTTTCACTGTGTATGAGGCAGGGCAGGGATTGCAGTCCAGCCATGGCCATGATGACAGCAAATGATACCCTTCTACCTTAGGTTGCAGTGTAGCTTGGCTCCAACCTTTATATTTCCAGTATTTATTATGAACCTTTATTTACTTCAATTTTTCACTTACAAAAATGCTTTATAAGAAGTTGCAGTTGAGATTGACATTATGCACAGTTTGGAGATGGCAGTAACGTTAATATGCAAATTTTAGCTGTAGAGCCCAGTTTGAGACACAGTTGAGGCTCAACCTGCTCATTCCTTCCAGCCCATGGATAAAGATTTCTGGTGACTCGGAAACCTTGACCACTGGGACACAGCTTGTCCTTACACTTACCAGGTTGTGAATACAGACATTGCAAGAAAACTGCTTCAGCTTTTACCTACTAAGGAGTCAAGATCAGGGAAAAGTAAACAGGGCAGGGAGAGGAGCAGAGGTGAAACCTACCAGCATCACGTTAGTAGACTCTGCCATCAGGGCCACGTACGGTTTCAAGACATCATAATGAAACCCTGGAGTCAGGAGTTTTCGATGGTGGTGCCATTTTGGCCCGTGTAAGATCAGTAACCCGTTCCCTGGGGAAACACAGGCAAGGATTGTTTTGCTGGGCACAAGCAGGCTGCTAACAGTTGCCTGAGGACACAGCCTCCGCCTGCAAGGAGCACAATTAAATCTGCTGGCTGAGCTGCTACGAGACGGTATTTCCAAATTTTGCTGTCAGCTCCAGGGTTCCCAGGGCCGAGCAGAGCCCTGCTCACCAAAATGACACAGCACTGCCTCCAAAAAGAAACACCAGCACTGCTGGAGCTGAGAAGCTCAGATCAGCAGGTGCATTTTTCACCGGTCCTCCACTGAATCTGAGCTTCTCCCATCACCACCCTTTGCTATCTACAGACGTGTCAGTGGTTCTCATTAGTACCTATGACTGTGTCTGAACTTCCTTTCCCCAAATCACCAAAAATAGCATTATTTAGTACCTTTTTCAGTAATCATAATAATTTCGGGAACCTTATAGCTATGACTGAATCAAGAAACAAAGACAATGCTATTTGTTTATAACATGTTCTTGACTAACTTCAGAATCATTCCTGGTAGGCAACGCTGTGGGAATACATACCGATCCACGGGACGAGGTGTTTATAGCTGATGTTATCCTTGGGATCTGTAAAAAAAATCATCAAGAAAGAGAAAAGGCAATGGTAAATGTTTCACTAGCACCAATCAACTGGTTTGCACGTTAAAGCTCCCTCTGGGCTCTCACTTTTGGTTGGGTATGAAGCAGAATTGGTGGCATCCCTGCAGAATTCAACAGCATTTCACAACAAAACAACACCATTTGGCCCAGCTGCAAGAAACACACAGAAAAGCAGATGCCAAGACTGGAATAAACAAGAATATTGGTAGACCAAAATCTGTGCTGTGTGATAAATGATTAACCCTCCCAGACAGCACAGTTCAGCACCTTTCTCTCTCGACGCACTAAAGATACAGCTCCACAGTAGGAGCCAGAGGTCTGAGCTGAGGAAAAAGCTTCCAGCTGTCTTCTCCTTGCTGGGGTCAGGCACCGAGAAGATAACTTCTCAAGGAGGACTTGAGGAAGTTTGATTTGCCAGATTTGGAGAGGTCCCCATCACCCTCGCAGTTCTGTGCCTGAAGCACTGAGGGCACGGCATGGAGGAGGGGTATCTCTCCATGCTTTTAGATGATTTCTGCAAGACAACCTCTCTGTGAAGCCCTGCCTCACTGTGAATTTTTAGGCTGGCATGGGAAATCTGCAGGCTGGGGTTGTCGCTCCACAGCTGAAGGTGGCATATTCTCACCTCCTCTGGCCAACACAGCCTTGGCATAGTCGGGATCGGTGATAACCAGGACTGCTGAGAAACTGCCGAACCAGAAAGGGTGAGCATATAGGTACTTCTGTGCCCAGATCTCTGCCTTATCCAGCACCTCTTCCTCTATAAGAAACTGTAGTTGTGGGGAAGTAAAAAGAGAAAGAATACTTAGATTCAGAGTAAAAAATAAATAATCTCTCAAACCACTCTCTTAAAAAGCTCAAAGTCTTTCCGTATCACAAAACCAGGTAATGGCAAACAAGTTGCTGTCCCTCTGGGCTTGCAGAGCACCAGAAGTAGAGATGCTTGTTACTTTCAAACCTCATATAAAATAATTCTTCCTTATCAATTGACCCTAACCATGGAGAATATCCTTTGGGACAGTGGTGGTGCCTATCAGTACACGTACGTTATCTGCTCTTTTTCCACGGCCACCCCAAAGAAAACTCAGATTTGCCTCAGGCAGCATCTGCATTTTGTGATATACAAATGTGTTCTCACTCACACATGGCCGAGCAACCAGCACCCTGCAGTCGTGAGAAATACAGCATCACTTTTACAGCAGCCCACGGCATCGCTGCTGTGTCTGCCCCAGTGCAATGATGCCTCCTGATCGGGAAACCTGGGCCACAGCTTCCTCCAGCCATTTAGGTGGAGAAGGCCAGCGTCCACGTAAAATTCAACGGAATGAGTCCACAATCAGCAATGGACTGTACAGAAGACAGGATGCTGGTTAATAATGTCAGATCAAGATTTCATTGATGCAACTGAATTTAATAGGCGATCAAGAGCTGGTGCTCCCAGAAAAGTTCATCTCTGGTTCTTGGAAGCTGCATGCTGAGGAGTAACATCAGCACCAACACTCGTATCAGTGACACTGATGGGTTTGGTCTTTGAAAGTGATCATCACTTTATTGCTTTTACAGCCAGTTGTCCTGATTTCTGCTGGAATAGAGTTAATTTTCTTGGTAGTAGCAGGTATAGTGCTGTGTTTTGGGTTTAGTATGAGAATAATGTCGATAACACACTGATGTTTTAGTTGTTGCTAAGTAGTGCTTACACTATATCAAGGACTTCTCAGCTTCCCATGCTCTGCCAGTGAGGAGATGCACAAGAAGCTGGGAGGGAGCACAGCCAGGACAGCTGACCCAAACTGGCCAAAGGGGTATTCCATACTGTACAATGTCATGCTCAGTATATAAACAGGCGGAAAATTAGCTGTGGGGCCACTGCTCAGGAACTGGCTGAGCATTGGTCGGCAGGTGGTAAGCAATGGCATTGTGCATCACTTGTTTTGCATATTCTGTTATTACTGTTGTTGTTGTTGTTGCCGCTTTGACTTGAAGCTTGAAGTTCAAGTTACGTCTGCATACTGGTGTAGAAATCAGCCACAGAGTCACCCTGTTGTCTCAAGCAAGTGAATATTTGCTCAATCACTTTAGTGCTGAGTTATCTTTTAGTTTGGCTAGTGTTTCTCTACCCAGGAGATGGCTTGTACTCAAATAATCACCTATATCAGGCTTGTCTCAGAACTGATGCTCAGGAGTCACCAGGCGTCTGCCAGGGGACTGGGGGCGCAGGCTGGGGGCGGGGGGGGGGGCCCATCCAGGCTCCTTGCTCCAAGGCTAAGTCCCTTTCCTTGTGAGCTGGGGGGGGGGGGGGTGCCCCTGCAGCATGTCCCATGTGTCTCCTGCATTCGGCAGAATAACAAACTACATCCAGTTATCATTTATGATAGAAAGTTGTCATTCAACTTCTCTTGCTTAAGTTCAAGACATATTAAAGAGACTTATTAAAGAGAACCACAAATTTCTCTGGTTGCAGGGATCCAGTTTTGGGGTAAAAGGAGGCAGCCCTCCCCAGCACTCACCCCTTCAGCAATGCCAGCAGAAGCAGGGCTTGGCACGGTGCCTTTAGGTACATGTGAAAGTCCCTTTGAAATGTCTGCTTGTGCTTCCTCCCATCACGAAACCACAGAAAGCATAGATGGAAGTAATTGGGAGATGCCGAGCAAACGTTGCTGGCAGAAGTGCTAACCCTAGAAGCCTGTGCACCCAACCTTGGTTTAGGAGCACTGGCCTCAGTTTCTGCTATCAAGAACCATCCTTATGCTGGCAGAGGGTAGGATCAGTTTATTTAAAAGAAGAGGTTATGCCCAAGGTGAATAACCTCTACCTGCTGTGTGGAGCACTCCCGGGGCAGAGGGTGTAAAGTTCTGGAGGCTGCAGAGGAACAGGAACAGAGAGCTGCTTCTGAACTAGGACTCCTGCTACCAGGCTCTGCATGAAAGACCATCACTTCTATTTCTTCCTCCCTTGGGGATTTAAAAGAAAATTATAACCCCTGCTTGGGTCTAAGGAAGAAAGGTAATAACCTGATCTCATGCTGAAATGTGAGTTTTGAAATGGATCCAACACTAAAAGCATCTGGGAAGAGGCGCTTAAAGGCACTTTTAATGATTACGCACCGATAGCAAATGAAACAGACAACAGAGAAGCTGAAATCTGAGCACCAAGCTGTGCCGTGCTCAGCCAGAACCAGGCTGGGTCCCCTCTCAGGGTCCTCCTCCGAGGTGTGTGTAAACTCTGTATTCAGCATGTGCCCAGAGCATTGCCAGTTTCCTCACTGGCTCAATGAACTGCTGAGCTCTGGGGAATAAAGCAGCATTTAATCAGAAAATCATTGAATTTGCAAAACAGGAGTTTTTCAAAAAGCACTGAGTTAAAATCGAGCTGTAAACAACCTAACCACGACGGGAGCGAGCGATCAGCACAAATGGTTAAATCCCACTCCAGGATAGTCACTACTGACAAATGGGGGTGAACCTACTTTATTTAATTGCAGTTTTAAAGTCTAACTGGCAGCGCAACAAAGCCCTGAACTGGCCCATCTACATGCTTATGTTGCCAAAAGACTGACTGTCCTGTCCAGTGCAGCAAAACTGGGGCTGCCACGGCACAGAGACGAGCCCTAGGAGGTCCCTCCCAGATTTCCCAGCTACTTTTCCAGGTGCTGGTTATTTAACATGCCACAGATTTAGCCAGGGCAGGGCACCAGCAGAGTCCAAGAGAGGTCAAGGTGATGTGAAGCAGCCTTTAGCAAGTACAGAAAAGCCTTTCGCATCGGGCAGCTCAGTTACTCTTTGTGAAGCTACCGATGAGTTGGGGAAATCTGCCAAGGCAGCCACACTGATCTGCGCAGGCAAGTGCACACATCGGGGGACAGTCATTCATGCCACGAGTGCCCAGAACAAGGCTTGCTTATACACGCAGGTTTAGTTAGTCATGGCTTTAATGCAACCTTAAAAAGATCCGTGGTCCCTGTGCCGGATGCTATACCTGGGAAGTGTTTTGCAGCTGAACCGTGACTCCAAATGATCAATGCCCTGTCTGGCTCACCTGGCTGCGAAGCTGATGTGAGCTGGCAAGGGAGAGAAGGTGCCTCTGGATCCTGAGAGCAGTGTGCACCTGCTCAGCATCACAGGGACAGCTGCAGCAGCTGGGCTCTGACTTCCACATGAGCAGAGAGGTGACAGCAGAGCCTGCCCCAGCACAGAGCATCGCGGCTCTGCTAACTCCAGTACCAATGCCAGGTTACGTCCTGGGATGACCTTGCCAATACCACGTTATATTATCGCTTTCTCTACTTGTGAGCCAGCTACCACTTCTTTTCACCGTGCATTTTGCAGCAGCCTGAGTGTTCGCATAGCTGAGAAGGCGGTTTGTATGGCCGAGAAGGCAGTTTGTATGGCTGAGAAGAAGGATGCCCATCTTTCCGTTCCCCCGGGGACTAGGAGAAGCCATTCTCCTGGATCACAGGGACAAGTCTCACCAGCATCATTCCCTGACGCTGCTTGGGCAAGCTGCTCCCCGCACTCCCTCCTTCCCCCCGGCAGCGCAGACGCGGCTCTCGCCCTACCTCGTGGACGTGGCCGAAGAGCCAGTGGGTCGGGTGGCCGGGGAAGTCGGCCAGTGCCCTGAGAAGCTCCCGCCGCCGCTGGTACAGCTGGATGGCCTTCAGCAGCACGCAGGTCAGGCAGAAGACGGCTGCCAAGTGCAGCACCCGGAAGACATCCAAGCCGAGCCAGGAGAGCTTCATCCTTCCCGGTGAAGGCAGCGACTGGCGGCTGGCGGCCGGTTCGTGCGGAACTCGATGCCACCGCCCGGGCGCGCCGGCCAGCCCCGCCGCATCCAGCCAATGCAGGGCGGGGAGGCAGGTTCAAAGTCCGAGCGGCTGCCAAATCACGACAGCGCTTGTTGGGAGGGAAGCATCCCTCGGGACCTCGGGAAAGGCACCGCTTGCCCGCGAAACGGGCCGAGAGCTGTCGCCCGCCCTTCTTCCTCGCTGCCGGCAGGAAAGAAAAAGAGAAGGAAAAATAAAAAAAGCCTGGCTGAGTGAGGGTGTGTAACAAGCATCCCACCGCGTGTGGGAAGCCGGCGTCTGGGAATATCGCTTCTTCGCATGCTGTTCTTCAGGCTTTTAGTGCACGCAAGGAAAAACTAGGCATACCCTGGGCTTCCTCCCCCCGAGGTCTTCATCTCACCCTCACCTCCATTTGTTCCCATCCCGGCATCCCGGCTGCCTCCCTGTCTTCCTCCCTCCCTGCTGCCAGCCCCCCGAGCGAGCCGTCATATTAAGCCGCATCTTAGAAACGACAGAGACAACATCTTCTGCACAGCGAGCGCGGTGAATCCTGCAGCGGGCTGATTTCTGGTGCTGTGTAAGCCGAGAGGCGGGGTGGGTAACGTGGCAGCTTCGGCCCGGCTTTGTGGCAGGCAGCGCTGCTTCCTGGCCACTGTCATCTCTGGGAGCGAGCGCCTCTGCCCAGCTTGGCGGGCGGGCGGATGGTAACCGAGGAGGGAGGCACCAGCCACTTCTAGCCGCCTCCTTCGCCCTCATCCGACCCGCCAGGAGCGGGACTCGAACCAGCGGCTTTCCTCCGGCCTCCCGGCCCTCCGAGCGCTGCAGAGGGCGCGCCTGGGCCTTTAAGGGCCGAGCGGGGCGGTCCCGCGCCGGCCAATGGAAGCGCGGCTTGCTGGGAGGTGGAGTGGGCGGGGCGCGGCGGCGCGGGGGTAGCCATGGCGCGGGCGGGGCGGGCGCCGGTAGCGGGTCCGGGTGTGCCGCCGCGGGGCCGTCGGGGGAGCAGCGGCCGCGGCCCCGCGGAGCGCCTGTAGCCGCGGCCGGGCCGCAGGCTGGCGAGCCGGGGCGTGCTGGTGGCGGCTGCCGTGGCGGCGGCGGCGGACGAGGGAGGCGGGAGCCAGCCGCCGGCCGCGCCGCCGCCGACACCCCACAAGAGGATGAAGAAGCGGAAGGAGCTGAACGCCCTCATCGGCCTGGCCGCCGACGGCCGCAGGAAGAAGCCCGCGAAGAAGGGCTCGGGCCACCGGCTGCTGCGCACCGAGCCGCCCGCCTCCGACTCCGAGTCCAGCTCCGAGGAGGACGAGTTCGCGGCGGCGGGGGCGCGGGGCCGCTGCGGCAAGTGAGTCCCCGGGGGTGCCACTGGCCCCCGGCGCGGTCCTGCCGGCTCGGGGCTCTGTCCCCGGCTCTGGGGCGGTGCTGGAGGCGGCTGCGTTGCCTTCAGCGGGTCCGTCTCGCGGGGGTCGCGGGGCGCTGGGGACTGCCAGGGGAGCCCTGGAGCTGCGCTGAGTGTGTCCGGCCCCGCAGGTCGCCTGGCTGGGTGTGGAAGCAGATCTGAAGCGTTCTCTGGCTTTTTTCTTCTCGTTTTTTGTGTTTTACTCTCGCTGTAACCGAAGTCCTTCGAGCAGCTCGGGGTCCGTCGCTTGAAGCGTCGAGCACAGTCGTGTTGTCCCCGCGCGTTCAGCGCGGCACGATCCTGTGTCTGTGCGCTGACGCAGTGCTGGTTTTATCATGGAGTGACGTGTTTTCGCCAGTAGATAAACTTTTCAGTTAAATAACAGCGTTATTAATGGGCCTCTAAGAATAGCTAAAAGTGGGCACGTTGCAGAGAAACTTAGGCTTTTGCAGTTTTGGATAATCTAGAAGTACTTGTCATAACGTTATGATAATACCCTTCCTTGAAGCCTGCTTCCTAAGCTATCAAGCAGATGTTCCTAACGTAAGTTTATGTGAGCAGAGCAGGAAATTCTTAGTAGGAGAAACCTGACAGCTGCTCTTAGATATGCTAGATGTGCCTCCTGAGGATAAACGGAACACAAAGTAATAGCCCTGATCTCACTTTATAGCCTTATTTATTCTTGGAAAAGCTCTTAGTTAGATCTTGTCAGCCAAAAAGCGTGTGTTGTTCCTACGCTGTCCCTTACTTTGATAGATTAGCATTTAAAATAAAACTTTTTTAGATGCTGTTGGAATATTCACGATCTGTTCTTTTTGTTTTACACAGGGGAGACTATCTACGATGCTGCAAATTCTGTTACCCATTATGTGCGTTTGTCATTCTTGCTGCTTGTGTGGTAGCGTGTGTTGGCTTAGTCTGGATGCAGGTGGCTCTCAAGGAGGATCTGGATGCAATAAAGGAGAAGTTTCGAACTAGTAAGTATAAACGTAACTACATTAGTTCATGTTTTCTTTGGGGAGTATGAAAAACTTTAGTTGCCTGCCTGCTTATTCGAAGTCTGAAAGTACTGAGCAGCAAACTGCCCCTGAATTGAGAAGTCCTCTGAGCCAAAAGCACTCGGAGGCTGGCGAATCTAAGGCAAATGTTAGATATGCTTTCCTGCTGTATATCTTCTGAGAAGCAGAGATGCTGGACTAGGTGGGCCTGTAGTCGCTTGTACATACATTTCTAAAATTCCTGACTTTGATCTTGAGTGTTCTCTTCCGTAGAAATCCTATATTTAAAACGAAAAAGTTCTGATCAGCCTCATAAAAGCAGTTTAGGGGATGCATCCCTTAAAAAAAGTAATGGAAAAGAATGTTTATATCTTGAGCTCTTTTAAAAACCTCTAGTGCTTGCTATGGTGTTTCTGCAATTGGAATGTTGCTTTGGTATTACATGTTTTCTTCATATCCTCTGAAATGTTTATCTTGCTTGCACTGACCTGTTCTTGTTCTGCTTTTATGTCGTGTTGCATCTGGTGTGGAGTTGCGTCATGTTTAATGCTTTGAAGTATGGAGTTAATGTGAAGCGTTTTGCTTGTAGGTCTCAGGTTTTCCCTGTCTGTGTAAGATTTCAATACTATAACTTCTGTAGTGCTGAGGTATAACAAATGATGAGATTTGCATGTAACATATGCTCTTGGTTCTCTATACCTCACTTCTGGACACAAGATATGTTTTGGTGCCTTATTTTAGTAGTGTTTAAAATCCTACATGTTGAAAAAGGCAAGGATAAGCTGAGGAGCTGTGTGAATGGAGCAGAAGAGAGTGAAGCTTAAGCATTCAGGTAGTCTCTAGCTGCTTCAGGAAGGTAGGTAGTTACGTTTCGCCTGAGGAGTGCTGCTGTGGGTTTTGTCCCATAGCTTTGGTCTTCATCTTAGAATGTTTGTGCCCAAGGCATGAAGGTGACCTTAAAAATAAGGCAGGTGAAATCAAGTAAAAAAATTAGGAGGCTGCTAGGGCTGGAGGTAAGCCGAGGGCTTGATTTGCTTGTGGTAAAAGAGGTATTGAGGAAATGTGTGTAGAAATTCTTTGCTGTTGGTGTTTCAGGCTTCCTGTTCAGGTGCGTAACTCTGCTGTGAGGTGGGGAGTTGTCTGTTGAGGTGGAACCTGCTGGCTGGCTGGAAATGAGAGAAAGTGTTGCTGATAGGTGTGCTTTCATACTGTCTGATACTGAACTCTTGAGGATACCTGCAGTTACAGATGCTGCTTTGACTGTGCACGTACTGAGCGGCTCTGCCATAGCTGTTTCTGTGCTCCAAGTAAGCTGCTGCTCCTCATGGACGGGTCTGCTTTAAGTATGTACTGGCAGTAAAAGTTTTGCACAATGACAACATTTGTTGGCTTTGGTGTATTATCATTCCTATTCTACATAGACCTCTTTGTTAAAGCAGTTGTTGTCTCTGAGTTTACTGTCTGGCAATTACAGATGTGCTTGTTTTCTCCTTAATAGCTCTGATAGAAAAGCTGTACATTTAATAGTTGGTCCAGTGATAAACTAGTCTCAGATTTCCTGCCACTGTAATAGCATGCCTAGAAGCTGGATGGGAGCCTTATAATGAGGCAGAGCATTAAAAAGAACAACAACAACAAAAAAACAGACTGCAAGAATAACCTTGTTCCAAAGGTAACATTGTGCTTTAGTGAGATGGGTGGGTGGATGGAGAAACAAAGGCATGAGATCCATCTGTCCTACAGCAGGCTTGGAAAAAGGATCTTCCTCCTCTCGATCTTCATCCAGATATCTTCCCCATAAGAGTGGATTCCTGTGGTGGTATTTGTTAATGTTCTGCCGTCCTTTGCAAAAAATTAGTACGGTATGAGTGCTTTTTAAAAACAAGATCTAGTATGCATCTAGTATGTTTAGGGTAGGGGAAAGTTATTGTAGTGTTTCCCTTCGGTCGTTAGTAATGATGCTAAGAATGCATGTAGCACTGAAGAGGTTTTTGCAGTGCTAGGAAAGTTAAGTGGAGTCTCGCTGTACGCAGTGAGAGTGGCAAAACGGAGAACAACTTGTGTACAAGAGCCTCTGAAATACCAGATTCAGTGTGAACTGCTTGTGTCAAACGCACAGTTAGCTCTCGGTCTGTTTTGGCTAAAATACACCTCTCAAGGTCTTATTTAACCAAAAGCATAATTTGGATCTTGAGTGATCAATGCAAATTAGTCTGTATGTAGAAATTACTTTTAGAACTTGCTTCAGGAAAAGTGAATTGGGTTTTTGAAGATGGAACAGCTTTCCAGTTGTCTGTATTTGGGCATCCGCTCCACGGGCATGAAGCCCTCCTGAAGGCTTCCCCTTTTGACTGGATGGGTCACATGAGGAAACTTGTCCTGGGAGCTGCCAGCTACGTACCTCACAGGTGCCACCGCTCTTGGCAGTCTGTGATCTGAATGATGGCTGTTTGTTGTGGAGCGTTCCAGTGCTGTGTTACAGGGTGGAGGTGCACGTTGTGGACAACTGTCATCTCCATCTCAAAACCTTTGCTTATTTGTTTCCCAGACCTAGAGATTTAGGGTTGCCTAACAGTGCTTGCAGCTAAACAGCTTAGTCACTGCAGACCTGGAAGAGCTGCATTTCTGAGGCTTGCTTAAATTAGTTTGAGCTGCATGTTTCTCTCTTCCTGTGGTATTAATCGCAGTAATAACTGACTTTATTTCCAAGGACCTTGTTTACTGATTTGTTTGCCAACAGATGTTAGTGTGTAAGCTCATACATTTTTTTTCAGTTGTCTTTCTGTCACACGGAACAACTGTAATCGCAGTAATCGTTTTGGAATTCCCTTCATCCTCAGCAGCCCCTTTGCAGGCTTGGAAAGGGCACTGAGGCTCGTTTTGCTGCCTCCTTTGCCCTGGTTCTGTTGGCAGTTCTTATTCATGGTCTCGTTATTATCTCATGCTCCTCTGTGAAGGTGACGCGAAATAACCACGCGAAATAACCGCGCTAAATAAAGACCTGCTGAGGCTTGCCAGAATGACAGTACTATTGCAAAGTGTTAAATGTAGTATGGTCTCTCTGGGTTCTCTCTGCAGACATTAGTACTCTTAAAACAAAAAAGAGCTGTTGTTCTGAACAAACACTTAATTCTGAATTGGCAATAAACCCATTTGTAGAAACTGTTATTGCCGCCTTTCACTGCTGTAGATGTTGCTGCTTGTAATTTGTCTTCTGCCTTTCAGCATTGTTTACCTGGACTTTTTTTTTTAAAAAACAAATTTTTTTTTTTTCATTTTTTTAGTGGAATCTAATCAAAAGACATCATTCCAAGAAATTCCAAAACTGAATGAAGATTTGGTGCAGAAGCAAAAGCAACTAGAACAAATTGAGACTGGAGAACAGGGGCTAAATAAAATTTGGATAAATATCACAGAGATCAATAAACAGGTGAGAGGGATCAGTGCTTGGTTTTGAAAAACAATAGAATACTCCATTCAAGTTTATTTTTATAGAAATTAATTTCAAGTGCAGTGCTGAGCTTTTTATCTAAGGACTTCTGTCAGCATATGCTAAAATTTTAAAGTTAAAATAGAGTGTAAGCCCCATTATTAAAAAAGCAAAAAAGTTTGGGCGTTCAGTTGGACTGGAGACTGATTGCAGCGAGGAGAAATTACACAACTGGTGGAAAGACCTCAGGCAGAACTTAAAAAACCTGAGAACTGTGCAGTTCTTAACTGTCCTGCCAAATAATTGTGATGTTTATGATGAGAGATTTGACTTGTCAAATTTCTGAGAGTGTCTGCAAATGTTTCATAAGCATGGAAAGGAGTTACCTGAATCAGTGCAAGTTCCTGTTGCTACAAACGAAGTGCTGGTGTCTCGTGAATATAAAATCTGCTAATTCCCACTCAGAATCTGAGCCGGTGTAAATCTTAGCTCTGTTTACGTGGCTAGAACTAAGCCACTTAACAGAAAGCTGTTTCCTCAGCTGCTGTATTAACTCATGCTTTAAAGAAAGCATCCAGCAAGGCTCTTACTGAAATTCTTGCTATGGAGGGTAAAAGTTCAGAGCTGGTCACAGTTAGTGGTTTCAAGAGGTGTGTGTGGGGAACCCTCCCTGACAGTGCTTTGGGTTTAATTTTTAATGTGTTGAGGTGCCTGCTCAGATTGGTTTTTCTTCAGTCCCATGCAGTGGTTAAGTGCTTAACAGGGCACATAAATATATTTGAAAATTTGGCTTGCTTTCTTTGGCATCTGACAGTATGCGTTATCCACAGATATTTAGATCCTTCATTGGACTTTTAAAACACTATCGTCTGCACCTGGACATTAAAGATACTTGCACGTGGTTCTTGCAGGCACTTAAGTTACTTTAGGGTCTGGTTACAGTCTGAGCCAGCTCTTCTGGGAATGAAAATTCAGTTACTGTTTTTTCTTCCATGAATTGTTGGGATGTACTGCTGGGAGTTATTTCAGCCAATATTCACAGCTGTGGAACCAAAGACTCTGCAGACCACCTGATCAGCATTGGCCTAATGTAAAATTAGAATCTTGCCCATTTCTTCAGCTTGCAAAACAACTTTTTTTTTTTTTAAGCTGAAGAAAGTGGGTTTTATCCACTCTACTTTTGTGTTGTCAAATGTGAGAAGAAATAATTTTTCTACTGATGGCTACAAATTGATCTTGAAGTGATAGCGTTAGCAATTAATGACCAGCATGTAGTTGTTTTTCATTTATTTGACAACCTCTCAATTGGAATGAATAAGTAATCTTGAAGACCCATTGAATAACTTGCTGTCTGGATCAAACAATTGACAGAAATTGAGCTAACCTGCTGTACCTAGATTGTCACTATTTCACTTTTGTAGGAGGTTCGGGTGATACGTGCAACTTGCTTGCCCATTGCTCAGCTAGAAAAGTTGTGTGGCTTTGCCGGGTTTTGCCAGGCAGGTTTGATTGCTAAATACAGAAGTGGATTACTGTTTGCTTCTTGCACAATTTTTAAAATCTTTCTTGTCCAACAGCCTCTCTCCAAGGAGGTGAATGTAAAATGCGCAGAGGGTATCTTATTGAAAAGAAGGGGCATCTATGGCTTTCATTCAGTTTAAAAAAAAAAAAGTAAAAAAAATCTTGCTTCTGTTGTCAGAGGCAGAATATTTTTAATGTAGCCTAGGCAGGACTTCTAACCTAGAGAGAGGGGTGTGTTGTGTGTGTTTACGTATATAATTTTGTCTTGCCTTATGTTTTAATGTTACAAATTAAGTCATTAACATTGGGGAAGGTCAGAATCGGGATTATGTTGACTAATTCTAAATATTCCTCTTTGTTTGTAGATATCACTATTGACCTCAACAGTAAATCATCTCAAAAACAACATAAAGTCTGCTTCTGATTTGATTTCTCTTCCTCTCACAGTAGAGAAACTTCAGAAGGCAAGTACTGTAAATGTGGCTGTCGCTAAACACGTTCTGTGCTGCTCTCAGCTGCAGCTGGGTTCTTGGGGACAGCAGTGACAACAGGAGTTACCCGAATTACATGTGAGAAATACTTGCTCCTCCATCTTGTTTTTAAATTGCACTTCATATACTTGATGTTGTATGGTCCTACAATAATGTATAGTGGATAAAAAAATTTGAAGGCCTTAGTTGTCCCTTTCTGGAAATGTGTTTGTCTCTATTATGTTGTCACTTCTTTATCTTGGAGCTGACCTTTCTGGTTGCTTTCGTTAAAGCTGTTGATTTTCATATCATTTAAGACACTTGCAAAAAGTCCGTCTGCAGTTTTACAACTCTGCTTGCAAATAGGTGGTTTGTTTAGCTTTTTTAATTGGAAAAGAAAATTGATTGCTTTCTGGAAAACTACCTTATCTTGAGCAGTACGTAGTCCTACATCTGGGTCTGCATTTACAGGCTTGAGGTTGATAGGGGTCTAACTTGGGAGCAGTGGGCCCAGAACAGTAGCGTGGGGGTTTTCTTGGTGTTCAGTACATGCACAGCAAAATGTGAGTTGTACTGGGATGGTTTTCTGACAATCCCTTGAAAGAGGGGCCCTGCTGGGTGACACAGTGTACTTCTGAAGTGACTTCTGTTAATACAGTGTCTTACTGTGTGCCTTAGCTGAAGAACTGTCCTGTTTATTTTGGTAAAAAGAATAGCTTGTTGAAACTTCCCTGACTTTTCCATGGAAGTTCTGTTTACTTAGCAATAAACATTTGTATTGGGCTAACATCTAATGTCAGCGTAGTCTTCTTTGTGGATTTTATGGGTTTCCACTTCTCATTTCCTATCCCTACAAAATTATGTATAATCAACAAGCTGGTTATATGCAATTAGTGTGGTTTGGCTGATCAGGCCGCTAGGATTTTTTTTTCTGGGAGGAGTACAAAGCTACCTCCTAAGCTTCTAATTTGCTGTTATGTGTATGCTGGATTTTCACTGTGTCAAATCAGAAGTAAGTCTCAAGGCAGTACCTGGAGTCTGGAACCTGCACTGACTTTGTTTATATAATACAGAAAACCTTGTTGTCATTTTGCTGCCTTCAATACTGTCAGGACAAAGTGTTAAGGCCAGCAGGGTTCAGCCTGCAGTGATGTGCTGAACAGCAAGGCTTTTTCATGTTGAAATAAGTCCATCCTTGGTCATGCTTTGTGAAAATGAGAGATCTTGGGACCCTTGAGTTCTTTCCAGTCTCCGCTGTTGAGTCTAAGTAAGGTGTTAGATGTGGCATCTGTTTCCACTGCTCCCTTGATGCCGTATTACTTGCATTTATGTTTTCCAACATTGATATGATAAAAACAGAGCTGGAATCCTTCCAGGAGGTGTTGAGTGCAGAAGAACTATTCTGAGGTTTAAATACAGTAGTTTTAATGGCTTGTAAGTGTCATGTTAACAAAAAGCATTAAGTGTCAGGACTTGGGCTTCTTCTTGACCTCTGCCTGCGTGCTGCACTACCTCCTGTTGCACAGGAGAGCTTCAGTGGTTGTAGGTTGGTAGCCTGCCTTTTGATTGCCCTTGTGAAAAATCTCCTGCTCAACTGTCCATTGCAGCCAGCAGTCTTTGGAATTACCTGCCTTTCTTGGAGGAAATGACTGCTATTCTTGGAACACGATTTTGGTTTTCTTAAGCCTTTTTCCCTCTAGGTACTGTTCCTGAAAATGGGGAGCTACCTGCTGATGTTGGAGTCCTGAGGGATTACTGAGGGTGTTCCTCTTGGACAGGGACTTTTGTTCAGGCAGATGGAGGGTGCTGAAGGTGTCCTGAGGTCCTCCAGGGCAGAGGGATTGCTTGCTGAACCTGTGTTCAGACTTGCAAAATGAAGACCTGGAGGAAGATTTGTGTGGATATCGCTTGAATATCGTCTGGGTAGCTAGAGAGTCATTGCAGTGCCGAAAGAGCTTATGAGCATAACAGGATCATAGGAAGAGATTTTGGATGGGTCCTGCTTGTTTTAATGGTTGAAGAAAGTATTAAAAATGGAATGAGAAGCGTAAGGGCATGCTCTGTTCTGTTACTGTAACTTCCACTAGCATTTGTGGATGTCCTGGCTGACAATCTGACTCTGACAGGTGCTATGCTGCCAACTGCTGAAATGTCAGTGCAGCTCTACAGAGTAGTTTATGAAGTAACAGCTGAGGGTAGGGGACGTTCGCTTCACATAGGTGAAGACAAGGGAAGGCTGACGCTGGAGCAGTTGGAAGCAAAGGTAGCTGTCGCAGCACGCTGACTGTACGTGCAAAATTCGTGAGAGCTTTTCTGATGTTTCCGAGATATTATTTCATTTTTACAAAGTCAATGCTTGCTCGAAAATCTAATCTGCAACCTTTGGCAGACTAGTTTTGCGGTGTATAATGTGTCTGATGGGTAGCCCTGAAAAGAAAGGCAGGGTAAATGGGTGCTGTCAGTGTCCTTGTATTCAATACAAATACTCTGTGTAGAGCGGAGGTAAGATATCTTCATCTCAGGACTTTTTTTTTTCATTAGTGCCAGAACATTTGTATTGGAGTGGGATTAGCAAACCTGTAATTTTGGTTATCTAGCTTAAGCTCTCATGGTGCGGAGTGTGTCTTCATTTATTGGTCTGGAGGTGCAATGGGTATGATTTGCAGTTTTGTCTGTGAAGGAAGTTCCGAATACTTCAAATTCATGTACGTGTTTTTCTGGCATTCTGCCAGCAGTTTCACTAGCAAAGAAATGTGTTTAGAAGATTGGGACTTTGTGACAATGCAGTTTGAGGAAGGCTGAGGTTTTTGTCATCTTCTTTATTCCAGACTGTTGCAAACATAGGTAGCACTCTTACCAGTGTTTCTCATGATGTTGAGAATATACAGACAGCTATTGAAGAATACAAGAAATCCATAGAAGTACTCCAGAACGATGTGGTAAGAAAATCTACTGATTTAATGCTACATTTTAATGGTTACCTGCCTAATGTGAAGCAAGTTTAAGAACTGTGTGGAGTTTTGCCTTATGCCTTCAAAATACTTATGAGGTTTTAGTAGGTGCTGATTGGTACGTTAATACACTGCTAATCTCGTAATCCATCTCGTGATACCATCTCCTATATGGTATCAAGTATGTATTTTTCTGTAGCCAGAATTGTTGGTTGCTTCTGCTTCCTATCCTGCAGATTTTTGCTTTTGACTACACAGATGTGGAGCCTTGGGAATCTGCTTCTGTGTGATGTGGGTTACTGCTTATGGTAACTGCACTGTCTTAGGAATTGGGGATGGTGGAAGTGTTGAGATGCAGTTTGTTGGCTGAATTAAAGATTCATATAAGGATGAAATTACTGACCATCTTTACCACAAAGTACTCACTGTAGTTATACTGACCTCCACTTGGGATTAACTAACTACTTTAATAAATAAAATTTTTTCAGCTAAACTGCAATACAGCATTACTTTAATAAGAACACTTGCAGTTAAAATCTGAATTATAATTATAGAATCGTTTAGGTTGGAAGGGACCTTAAGGATCATCTATTTCCAACCTCTCTGCCATGAGCAGGGACACCTTCTGCTAGACCAGGTTGCTCAAAGCCTCATCCAACCTGGCCTTGAACACCTCCAGGGATGGGGCAGTCACAGCTTCTCTGGGCAACCTGTTCCAGTGCCTCATCATCCTCAGAGTGAAGAATTTCTTCCTTATATCTAATCTAAATCTCCCCTCTTTCAGTTTAAAGCCATCACCCCTTGTCCTATCATGACATGCCCTTGTAAAAGGTCCCTCCCCAGCTTTCCTGTAGGCCCCCTTTGGGTACTAGAAGGCTGCTATAAGATCACTTTGGAGCTTTCTCTTCTTCAGACTGAACAACCCCAACTGTCTCAGCCTGTCTTCTTAGCAGAGGTGCTCCAGCCCTCTGATCATCTTTGTGGCCCTCCTCTGGACTCACTCCAACAGCTCCGTGTCCTTCTTATGTTGGGAGCCAGTGAAGACTGAGGCAAAAAAGTAATTTGAGTACCTCAGCCTTCTCCATATCCTGGGTAGCCAGGTCACCTGTTTCCTTTTGGAGAGGGCCCACATTTTCCCTAGTCCTCCTTTTATCACTGACATATCTATAGAAGCTTTTCTTTTCACCCTTGATGTCCCTGGCCAGATTTAATTCCATCAGGACTTTAGCTTTCCTAACCTGATCTCTGTTTAGT
Organism: Tauraco erythrolophus; assembly: GCF_009769465.1. Lineage (NCBI taxonomy): Eukaryota > Metazoa > Chordata > Aves > Musophagiformes > Musophagidae > Tauraco > Tauraco erythrolophus. Next base: position 25,999,144 of record NC_141474.1, on the reverse strand, counting down.
CGGACAATTTCTCTGTATTCCTCCCAGGCTACCTGTCCTTGCTTCCACCCTTTGTAGGCTTCCCTTTTGTGCTTGAGTTTGTCTGGGAGCTCCTTATTCATCTATGCAGACCTCCTGGTGTTTTTTGCCTGACTTCCTCTGTTGGGATGCACTGCTCTTGAGCTTGGAGGAAATGATGCTTGAGTATTAACCAGCTTTCTTGGGCCCCCTCTTCCCTCAAGGGCTTTCTTCCATGGTGCTCTACAAAGCAGATCCTTGAAGAGGCCAAAGTCTGCTGTCCTGAAATCCAGGGTAGTGAGCTTGCTCTGCTCCTTCCTCACTGCTCTAAGGATCTTGAATTCCACCATTTCGTGGTCACTACAGCCAAGGCTGCCCTTGATCTTTATATTCCCTGCCAGCCTGTCCTTGTTGGTGACAACAAGGTCCAGCATAGCACCTCTCCTCATTGGTTCCCTTATTACTTGGAGAAGGAAGACCATCAATGCATTCCAGGAACCTCCTGGATTGCTTATGCCCTGCTGTGTTGTCCCTCCAACAGATATCAGGGTGGTTGAAGTCTCCCATGAGGACCAGGGCTTGTGAAAGTGAGGCTGCTCCTATCTGTCTATTGACATCCATTGATGGACCTTCCACATCCAGAGCCTCATACCTGTTGTACAGAGGCACCTGCAAAGGCGAGGTGGGCAAGGAGGGGGTTCACCTGCTGCCCTGAGCATGGACTTGCCTCCGTTCACTCCTTTCCTTTAAGCTACTGCCTCCTGCCTGGTGGAGGGAGGATACAGGATCCCCTTGATCTTGGGTTTTTCCTGGTGGCTGTTGCGGTTTCTGTCTCGGGGAGGGCAGAGCATGACACCACCAGTCTCTCTCTCAGACTCCCTGATGCTCCTTAACCTTTCTACTTCCTCTCGCAGCTCTGCTACCACGCTGAGCAGGTCGTCCACCTGGTCACACCTCACCCAGCTGTTCTCACCGCTGCCATCCCTTACCAGGGAAAGGCTCTGGCACTGCCTGCAACCTGAGACCTGGACGGCTGCCTGTTTTCATGGGAGCTCGCTCTGGGTTGCCACATCCATTCTGCCGAGCGCAGAGGACTTTGCTTTCTGCTGCGTGGATACCATAGTGACGCTCCTTCCGAGAGGGTGATGGCCACCAAGGGAACTCACCTCTTGAGCTGGCAGGGTGGCTGTGCCCTTCACGTCCCCCCTGCTGCCCCATACCCTGTTTGCCTGCTCTGGTTACAGTGCTTCTGGACACTCACGCTCCCCAGGCTGCTTTTTGTAGGTGTAGGGGGTGGCCACCATTGCTCTGGCAATGCCCAGGCCACATCAGCGTCTCCCACGAGAGCTGCCGGCTCCTAGGGGGTCTCTTTGCTCCCCTGGTGTTTCCCTGCCTTGGGAAAAGCCCCTGTGTGTCAAGATTAGACACGTTATAAAACTTGGTTCAGTCAGTGTGTGCTATGAAAACATTGCAGATACGATAATGTGTATGGTGGCAGTGAAATGTGTATCGTAATACTTCATTAAAGGGAGAATTTTGGGGGGTTAATTAAAATAACCTTGTGTTTGAAAGAGAAAACTCTGTATTGGCCTAGTTAAAGTACTGCATGCACAATAGGCATGAGTGACTGTAATTGTAGCCAAACATCCTTAGCTATGGCCTGCCAGTTATTAAAAGCTTAGTATTTTTTTACAGGCATTTAGTAACGTAGTTTTCTGCTTCTTTCCTTAGAAGGAATTAAAACAGATAACTTCGCTTCCCTCCTCTGTTGTGCCAAGGACTGAGAGAAATCAGACAGAAAATTGCAAACAGGTATCTCTTTCTTCTGTGGATAAGGAATATTGGTACAAGTATCACTGATACTTGTTTTGCAGTATTGTAGTGTACAAAAAAAGTATGTTTTTTGTAAAGACAATACAGATAGCATGCTTCAAAACAAAATAAAAGATAATTTTGCTGTAGTTTGTTCCTGTGATTGCACAAACAGGACAGTATACCTAGTCTGAGAGTGGATTTTTTTTGTGTTCCAGCCGGGTGAGGAGTAAAAAGACTATAACAAATATCAAACAAATTCTGGGTGTACTTTGCTCATGTAAACGGAAATAAGCTACAGGCTTTTTATCAAATGGATTTTATGGCAGGTACTTGCCAATCTGAGCAAATTTGGGAGTGGCATGTAGTGAGTCACCCTCATTGTCATGAGGTGTGGAAAGCAGGGATAATGTGAGGGTGTTTAGCTGAGTGGGTTGGAATTGAATGACTGCATTTATTTACATTTAATACAGTTGATATCTTCCTCAAAAATGAATCTTGTGTATAAATATGCCTGGTACATGCTTTCTTGGGAAAAATAGTTGGTGTGGTTACTGAGCTTGCCCTAGAAAATTAGATGAATAGGCTTTGTGTGTTTGCTGGCACAGCTGAAGTGATTACATTAGCAACAAAGAGGTTAGCCCTGAGAAAAATCTCAGTTTCAAACTTCAAAAGCTGGAATAACTTTCTGGAATCTTCCAGTTGGATGTTTTTAGCTGTGTCAGTGGAGAGCCAGTCTGAAGTCTGCTTGGTTGAACTGGGTCAGTCACCATGTTGTTAATAGCAAGAGTGCTGCAGAGGTTGAGTAAACTGACATGTACTGTTTTTATGTTTCAGGAAAGCCAGTCACTGCGTGCAGCGTTGGAGGACCTGAATAATACTGTAGTAGCGTACCAAAAATTGAATGACATCAAGCTTCTAAATGTGGATTCAGCCATTGGTAACCTTAGCCGGAGGGTTATGCTCTTAGAAAACTCTCCCCTTGCTGTGAATAATCTGGACAAAATAGAGAACTTGTCTACCAACGTGGTAAGTATTTAGTGACTACGGGTGTCTGCTCAGGCTAGTAGTTCCAGTCCTTGCTATGCACTACAGGTACAGCTTTTCAAACTTGACTAAGGAAAATATCATAATGAAATCTGAGGCACTTAGGATTTCATTTTAAAAGACTGGAATTTCTTCCATATTTCTAACAGATAACCAACATCAAGAGTGTCTCTGAAGTACTCTTTTCTTCCCTGCAGAATCTACAGAAAAATGTCCAAAACACTGTGACATTTAGACTTGGGCAACTGTTTAATGGGACAGGATTAGCAAACCTGTTTAACTATATTTTAGGAAGGCACTCTGGCATGTAACGGATCTGTTAAGGCCACTGAGGAGCTAGATGGGCCTCTGGATTGTTCAACTGTGCTTAAATTCTCAAAAAAAAAAAAAAAATATACTAAGTATGTTTGTAAATCCTTTCAGTGCTTTCTGTATGCCTTACTGGGGCCAGTCTCTGAGAATGTGTTCTGTATGTTTAGCAATAAGGAACATGCTGACGTTGCTGTAGTAAATTACATAACCCACTGTCTTCATGTTTATTCTAGCATGTATTTGTTCTGTGTTTTTCCTGCTTCATGCCTGCCAAATTTGAAGGAAGGGAACTTTATTGTAGAAAATAAGCACATGAATAAACTTGACTCTCCTCCATTTTTCTTGTAGGGGAGTGATGCAACTACCTCTCTAAAAGTGGAAAATGTGGATCAACTAGATAATGAAACTCATTCAAATAAAGAACTGAAGGTAAAGTAATGAAACATAAATTACAGTGGATTAGTAGAGCTTGTCATTGTCTTTATAATCGTGTTTTAAATGAGACTTAATTGAGGAAAGATTTGCAAGCAAGCTAATCTGATCCAGTTTCTTTTAAAAGTCCAGAGTAGAAGGACAGTTTATCCACCTCATTTTGGGGACAGGAAGTCAATTAACGTGGAAGAAAAGTTCTAATAATTTGAAGTCTTATCATTCTGACTATGTACGGGATAACATAGCACAGCTACTATAATATCCTTTGCTGCAGCTGGAAGAATCTTGGGAGGTTCAGACCGTGGTCCAGTGGAACAGGGGACTCTGGAGCCAGCTCATTTATGTGCTGTTTACCATGCTTTCAGCAAAGCTAGCCCAACATTTGTGGGTTCACACCACAAATGGGGTTACAGCATTTATCCAGGCTTAAACTTTCTTGGGTTGACTTAGAGAAGCTTTGCACTAGCAGAGTGTAGGAATTGATGAAAGGTGCCTGTCAGTAATATCTGATGACTGACTGTGAGCAAGTTTAACAGACTAACTGAATGGCCAAATTGTGGGCTGGGGATAAGAGGGGTTGCTGCTGAGGTTAGTTTCCATTTTCTGGAAAGAAGGCAGGTGAGTGAACTGGCTATGCTGTCAGTTCTGGACTTCGATTGATGTGAACTCAAGCTGTCATTTGCATCCCACTCATAAAAAGAGCAAAGGAGCTCCAGATTACGAAACGCGGTGGTTTTACTTTGACAGAGATGTAGTGACTCCTTCACTAAGGTAGTCAGTACTGCAGACAAACATTTGAAACAATTATGGAATTCACTTGACGTATAAATGTTCGCTCCAAGTATGTTTGACTGTTTTATATTTTAATTTTTCAGTCTTGCTCATTTATATAAGGAATAGGGAAATTAAATGTCAGATTGCTTTGAAATTGATGTTTGCAAAATAGTTGCCTACTTTTCAAGTTGAGGTACTGATTCTATTGTTTTCTTACAGACCATGTGAATTTATTCCTTACATCTTTTCATAGATTTTTTTTTTTAATATAGATTTCTAAATCTTGTTTATCATTTTAAACTTCATCCGTCTGGAGACCTCCAAGTCACTCAAAAGTACTTATATATTCCAAATTACTACTTTTCCTGATCTTCTCCATCTACTGAAGGGGTGCTTTTTAAGAATTTTTTTTTTCTACATGCGCAGGAAACAGGAACTAGAGATTCTCAGGTATCAAAGCTAAGAGAGAAGCTTCAGCTGATCAGTGCTCTCACAGGCAAGCCAGAAAATGACAGACCCATTGAGACATCAAAGAATGGTAAGAACATTGTATAATAGTAATCCATAAACCTGAAGGTTACCTGTGTAATTCAAAGAATCACTAATGAAGGTGGATAACTTAGGTTATTCCCCAAGGTTTTTGTTGAAGATTATTTCATTTAAAGTGGTAGGAAACTGGTGGCTCTAAACCAGAAAACTATATGTATGACTACAAAAGTTTAAAGGTGACTTTCCATGTGTACAGCAGGATTCATTTGTATCAATAGCTGGTATTTGAAGGCATACAGTGATTAACTTGTAGCAATTTGTACCCAGTAACATCTTTTTTTCGCTCTTTCAAAATCTAAGTGTACCATAGAGGAAAGGTCTGCATCTCTGCTGACTTGTCTCAGTTCTGCATTCTTGCTGTGTATGTTTAGGTAGTGCTGAAGATAAGATTTGAAATACTTCATTACAGTAGAACTGTGCTTGTTGTTAATTTGCTAAGCAGCAACTTGGAAGTTTAGACCTTGCTGTTGGGGGAGACAGATTCCTGCACTGACAAAGTGAAAACAACCCAGGTGGGCAGATGTAATTCACTTAATAAGGCTTGTTGAGCACTTTCAAACTGGGAAGTAGAAAGCATTTCCAGCTCATTCTTTGTATGGGATTTACAAATACACATCTCCTCGTACAGCATGAAAGATAAAAGCTGTATAACTGTCCAAAATAAGTTTCCTTCCTTCCAGTTATTGGTAAAAGGGGACAGCACTGCTGTATTCTGAAACTATTTTGCAACGTTCTTATCCCACACAGAATCTCTGATGGCAAAAAAAAATTAATTTGTTTTACCAGACTTTTTTTGTTTCTGCTAACTATAATTCTGTGGAATTAGTAAGACTAATAGAAATTGTTTTGTAACAGTTGAAAGTAGTCTGAGTACTACAGCAAAGCCCACAGACCTTTCAAGGCTGGCTTCAAGGTCAGCTGATGACAACACAGAGGGTAATGGACAGCTGAGACATCTGTCCTTACCAGGAATTTCCAGCATTGAAGGTATGTCCTTTCTAGGCTGACCTTTTCATTGTCTGAATATTTCATGTAAATAAAAAGCCTGAGAACTACAGACTTTTGCTTAAGAAAGAAAAAAGGCAATTAAAAAAGCACTGAAAGAAAAGACTAGTGTGTAAAAGAAAAACTGGGATTTAAACAGAGGTGTGCATTATAAATGAATTGTAATTGTTTTGAGTGCCAAAGTATTATACCAAGTGCCCCAGAGATTAAGAGGAGAAGTCAAGGGCAGAATTAGGGTGCTGAAGGAAAATGAAGTAGGTGTGAGTATGTATGCTTGCATTTTTTTTTCCTTTGTTTTTTGAAGAGAACACTGCCTGGTCAAATGAATGGTTTCTGGATCTTGCTGTTCAGTCTTTTCAGCTACTGAAAGGGCAACGCTTTGCTTCAGGAAATGAATAGACACTTTTCCCTTTATATCATCTGTGCAGTTGGTATAGCAACAGTCATTCAGAGCTTGCTTTTGTGGAGGATAACTTCATCTGTATGCAGTTAGTGGTTGTAGAATGGGCTATTAGTTGTGGCCAGAAATAGGGATTATTTTTTTCAGATTTAATATGATTTAATCTGGAAACGTTCATGCTTTTGTGTTTTTCTCCTGAGCTGTTGCCTTCTGCGTTGTTGCAAGCTGTCAGTAAGCTACATACTTGGATTTGCTTAAGTTAGTTACTAGGTAGTAAGACATAGAGCAGTAAAACGGGAAGGGCAGCTTACAGGATATTCCTGTGTACTTAAAGGAGCTACTTTTAAATCCTTTTCTCCTTGCAGATCTTCAGATTTTGTTTGAAAAAGCAACTGAAGATGGTGATGGAAAACTGTCATATGAAGATCTTCAAAAGCTGCTTGGCTCTACAGCCCAGGAGTCACAGAGCTTTAAGAAATTTGACACAGATGGAGATGAGAAATACTCATTACAAGAACTGAGATTAGCTTTAGGTGTATAGGATATATATTTAGAAATGTGATATTGATGGATGCTACTGTAGCTAAAGGAAACTACGGGACATGAAAAACTACGTCTGCACTTTCCCAGTGTTTTACTGATCTTTGGAGCTAAATTACTGTACACATTGCCACCTCTTTTTTTTTTGTTTGCATTTATTGAAGAGAAATTTACAAATTTATATGTCGATAGGACATAATATTGGGACTGTGCTAAAATACAGAAAATTCCCAAACTTGGAAACATTTTCCTCTCATTCTTTTCAAGGGAGTTCTTGTTTTTAATTTAAAATGTGTACATACTGAAATAAAACGACGGTTTTATATTTCACTGAAATTTGCCTTAAATTAGAGAGCTGCACTTTATGTAGAGCAGAAGGAAACCTGTCTTGTAAAGATGGGTGGCTTCTGCTTGTAAATATTTGAGATAGAGTAAATTATGCATATTTAAGGGGAAGTTTGTGTCAGGGGCTGTGTTGGTAGTAAGCTGTTTATGATGAGAGACTGAGCCTAAAAGGAGTGGTTAAGAGCTTCAGCTAGATTTCTAATTTTGACTGTATCCATGAATGAGTTTGGACTCAGTCAGAGGAAAGCAGGAGTGGTAAGTCATGCCCATCTATAGCAGGATTTATTTTCAGAGTCAAGAGTTGAGAGTGTTTTTATATTATGAGCCTACAGGAGCAATTACCTACCAAGTGCTTGGGTTTTCACTTCAGCATTCTTTTAGCTTTGCTGTATTTCCTCCAGATTACATTTTGTGAGATGAACCTATATGTTTTTTAAAAATAGAAAGCATTCAATAATTTCAACAGATGCTTAAGAGGTAAAAGTCTACAGTGCAGCCTGCTGAGTAGCACCTGAATAGTTTATGCCTCGGGTACGACTAGCGGTGGTCTTGCTGACTGGTCACTATGGATCTTCATGAACAGGATGGCTGGTGCTGCCAGTTTCTTCCATCCACTGTTGTTGGGCCCACTGGTGAGTAAAGCATCCTGAGTAAAGCTCCTGGTCACCAGGTGTGCGAGCAGGTGTGGAAGGCCCTGAGCAGGCTTGTGGGCTGTTTCCTGACTAGTGTCAACATGATCACTTCTTGGTACCTTAACCTTTTGCCATCTCGCCAACGGAAGGATATACAAAGCAGGATAGGAGCGTACAGTCGCATTGGCATTCTCTACTGATGCATGCATTGTAAATGAGGAGTTACAAAGTTCCTTATAGTTCCTTACTATAGAGGAATGTAAAGGTTTGTTTATACTAGTGGATCTAAACACAGAGTGTGTTTATAACCTGGAACATAGAAAATGACTTTTGCAGAAGTGATTCTTTTGCAGGCCAGAGTAGGGGCAAGTCGAATGACTTTGCTCACAAATATCACTGATCTTGTTGGGAGTTTTTTGCATCATTAGTGAATTGAAATTGCCCACCTTGCTGAAACATCAGTTGATGTGGATGTTGGTTCATAATTGTTGACTTTTATATAACTTTGCACTGAATGCTTCTAGTTTTATGAATAATTGTATTCTGGAAGTGTGAATCAGTGAAGGAATGTACAAAATAGAAGCCTGTTACCCATTGCTTAGGTGTCTTTCACTGTTGCTCTTCTATCCTGTTTGGGTAATGCAGACGTGACCCAATATGGAGATGCTTTTGATGTGACATTTGAAAATACAGTATTTAAAAACAAAACAAAACCAACCAACCTTGGCTTTTGAGAGGACAAGAAGCCAACACTTGCTTCTTGCCACTTCCCGCACTCTTTTATACACTACTGTATAATTCCTTAACCAAATAAAAAAAGACTAGCAATAAAATGTAACCATTCTGGTATTTTATTTGTACATACTGTATCATAGCCATATGCCAGAGTTTGCAAAATATTTTTGGAAGTTTGATTTGTATGGAATTTAACTTACCTTAGAATGTGAGGGATTATTGTATTGCCACGTGAATCTATTAGTGTTTTGTTTTGTTGTGGTCTGCTTTACTTTTAGAAAGCTCTTCAACAGCAGTAGTGAAACTGTCAGCTAGAGACAGCATGTGCTGCTCCAGCCGCCCAAGTCCCCTGCTTGTGTCCAAGGAGCCGAGCTGGTCAGTAATTGGCACTGGGACACAGCTGCCCAGTGGTGCTCCTTAATTTGCATGTCAGGAGCGTAGTGGATCGCTAATTGCTGTAGTCCCTGCTGTTGTAGGATGGACTTGTGCTATCAGTTTAAGAAAATCTGATCATCCCCGAGTATAATGGTCACTTTTGTTTGGCCTGGGGTAGCCGGTACCATCCTGCATCCCATCCCACCCAGCTGCGCCACAGGTCTCCGTCCCGCACGCGTTCCAGAGCGCTGATGCTGGCCGCTGGCAGGCTGCTTCCCTGTGCTTTATTCAGGCCGCAGCTGTGGTGGCGGGCAGGAAAGCCGTGGGCGCGTCCGGATCCCTGCTCTGCTGTAGCTCTCGCCTCAGAGCCTGCGTTTGCAGAGGGGCAGTCGGCGCCGGCCCGAGGGAAATTCGGGCCACTTTGGGACGTGATGCCCGAAATAAAATTAAACGGTGGTGAGGGGCCTGCGAGCGGCAGCTGGCGCTGTAGCTGGGACTTGCTGTTACGCTGTGATTTTGGGGTTCATTTCCAAGCTGTGTTTGTGGGGTTTTTGGGTGACTCCTGCGTGGGGACCACTGTGTATCTTTCGGTTTAGTTACTGACCGGTGCGCGGAGCGGAGCCGCATCGCGCTTCTCTGCTCCGCGGGCTTGGAGCTGCGGCACTGCACGCCTTTTGTCGTGTCTTACCACTTTAATTTCCCTAAATAAAAGCTCGTTTCCAGCGTGCGTCTCCGGCCGTTTCATTCCGGGGGGCGGAGCGGAGCGTTGGCGCGGGGCGGCGCGGCGGGCGGAGCGGGACGGAGCGCGGCCATGGCGGGGCCGCTGCTGCAGGCCTGGGGGCTGGCGGCGGCCCTGCGGAGTCGAGCCGCTCTCCGCCCGCTGGGGCTGCTGGCCCCGCCGTGCCGGGAGCTGGCGGGGCCCGGGTCGGGAGAGGCGGCGCTGGAGGAGAATCCCTTCTACGGGAAGTACCGGCACAAGATCCAGGAGCTGCGGAGGTGCGGCGGGGGGGGGGCGCTGCGGGGTGGGCGGGGAAGAGGAGGTGCGGGGGGAGCTGGGTTTTTTTGGGAAGAGGGAAGTAATTTTTAGCTTTGGGCCCTTCTGGGAAAATTAATTAGTTTAGGCCAAATGCTGCCTTGAAATTCACATATAGTTGGCACCAAGTAAGTGAGAGAGTCGTCTCCCGCCATGATCAGCTCGATGAGAGATTGTTGCTAACGAGAAGTTAAAATTTTAAGTTAAGAACACAAATCAGTACCACAGTAAACATTTTAAAAGGTCAAGTTGTATTAATCCCCCAGTACTGTTAATAGTCCCTTTTCCAATTCAGATCCAGCCCGGATGTGTTTGAGTCCCGTATGGAAAAAAGAAATGAAGTGAAAAAGCAGCCTGTGGGGCATTCCAAGCAAGGAGAATTTATCAGGTGCATGGAGGAAAAGGCAAGGCCAATTTTCTCTGTAATTCACGTATATTAAAGCTATAATGTCATTTATATAGGGTCAGCATAATGCTACAAACATACAGTGTTCCTTTTTGTAAGGAGCCCCAGAATTTCACTCCCTGGTGGCTAAAAATATTGTTCTGTATTCCAGTGTATTATTTTGCTATTTTTTAGGCTGTAAATTCCACGCTTGAGGTCTTAAAAAGTGTTTCATTAGTTCCAGATTAGTTTGGACAGATGGAGTGACATGATCTTGCGTTTATCATTTTGTAGTGAATGAAAGAAAGCTGTTCAATAATATTGGATCCAAAATGCGTAATAGTTTGCTTTAATCCTTTCTGATCTTGAAATTCATAGTTCACATTGTTACTCATTTTCTTATTCTCCTAATCAATATTTTATTTCAATAAAATGCATTGTAGTAATCTCTAAGAATCTTAAATTTGAGCTCATACTCAGGAGGTCTTGTCAGCAGGCATGTTATGCGTGGCAGGGAGGGCAAATAAATGGTATTAAAGCATCAGCTCTAAAAACTAAAGAAGAATGTTATCTTTTAGGCAGAAGACTCAGGCACAAAGACATCGAAGGGAGGTTTCACAAAAGATAAGGTAAAGGAAACAAACCTAAGTGTTAGGAGAGGACTTGCTGGCAAATCAAGGATGCATATTAACTTGTGTTGCTACCATCAGTGCTTCAGCTATGAGCTTCTTGAGATAAAACTAACGTTCCTTATGCTGCACTTGAGTATAAGATACTCCTTTACTCTTTGGATCGCATTCAAGTCTTAAAACTCCCTGCAGTCAGGTTTTTTATTATCCAGTCCTTTCTTTCTTGACATCCTGGAAGTTCCTACTAGTTAGGGGATCTGTACTGAATGCTGACAGTAAAAAATTGGAAGAGTTAAGCTGCCTGCCTTTACAGCATGTAAATATATTTCCAAAGAACAGCCAACAAAAGGACAAGAGAATGGTTTTATTCTTTCACATTCTTGTGTTTTGGCAAACTTTCTGTGTAAACCTGCCAACAGAGCATGTGTCTGAGATGGCTGAAGGGGAAAGGCTGCAGCTCCTCTTGCAGCTTCAGTAGAGATATGCAGAATTGGAGCAGAGTGTGTTCTGTGTCCTGACAGAATCTCTCCTATTCTGCCTCAGTGTGTAAATCCACTTAGCAGTGTGTTACTGCTTATGATTTATTAGTTTATTTGGCAATTCAGAGGACTAAGTCACATTGTAAATTGAATTAAGTTCCTCTAGCTTGATTTTGTTCTCTGTAATTGCATCCATTCATTCTGGATTCTCACTTGAATCAGAGAACTGTCATCATGCCAAATTCCTTATGCTTTCTCTTACAGACGCTTGATTCGATTCTCAATGTTGAGATGGTCAAAGAAAAATCAGCGGAGGAGATAAAACAGGTGATGGATTTAAATAGATGGATTTAAAGTTTACTCCACCTCTGTGCTCAATAGTTATCTGCCTGTGAGGATGGAAATTTTACTTACACTGAAAAATAAAACATGGCCATGGATGTATCTTTATAAAAAGCACATTCCCATGCATATCAATAGTAGAAGATAAGCTCTTCTCCATATAGGTAAGTCTACGTAGGATGTACCCACTTGGTCAGATCTTGATCACTCAAAAACTGGCTCTGTTGTAATTCTTACTGTTGCCATTTAATGTGTAGCAGTTGAATTGGCATCAGCAAGCTCCTGTGAGGTTTGAAGCCAGGTAAAGGGAAACCCTAGCAGTAGCTCATGTGGATTATGCTACCTCTGTTCTGCAGGAATCAAAACAAAGCTTTTGCCGTCTTCAATCTTTGCTTGCATTATCTGTCGCTCAGGAGCCTCCTTATCCGTACTAAAGATTGTTAGGGTACGAAGGAGGTGGGTGGATCTGTTTGTTGGTTTGAAGAACAGCGTGAATCAAGTTATTTTCCCTAATATCTGCTTGGCTTTGCGCCGTGTTCCTTTTCATCTAGTCACAAGTCACATCTGTTTCACGTTTCTGATGTAGCTTGAGTTGGATTTGGTATTTTGTTTCCTAATCAGACTCTGTGCCAAGAAACTTCATGTAGACATGATCATTTAAGAGGAGCAGCACATAGGAAGGAGCCTTCCGGCATGCCTTAGAGGGCAGAATTTGATAATTTGCAGAATTTGCTTTCCTGATAGCTTGAGAACATTATAGAAGTGGTTATGTGCTCTGCAGGGGATGAGGTCTGACCAGTTATAGCAGGGAGCGTATTTGATAACTCAAGAGTTTCCTTTGAGTTCCTCTCTTTCCGTTTCATTGATTAAACATTTTACTGACAATTCTCATTAGCTGTGTAGAACTGGGTAAGAGCAACTGAAAGGGTCCTGGGCTCTGGGCTTTTACTGGTACTTGTCCATTTATGAAGGGCTTTGTCTGAGCTTTTATGTTGGTATTGCCCTCCTGCTGTGGTGAACAAAAACACTGTGAACGTAGAGAAGCATTATGCAAAGTCTTGTCTTCTATTGGAAATGTTTTGTTTGTTCTTTGTTAAAACAAAAAAAACCCCACAACTCAAACCCTCTAGAAATTATTAGTATGATTGTTGGAAAAAATGTAAGAAGCATTTCGGATAGCTAGTAAATCTTGAGACACCTCTAAGCCCACTGCCTATTTCTGTTATCTAGTTGAAATCTCTCATTTGATACAAGTACTCTGGAACCTTAGGAGTGTATTGCATTAATAGGAAAGTTAGGCTGGATTGAAAAATGACTTTTCAAAGTGCTTACAAAGGTTAGTTGACAAATGGAATTCTTTTTAAAGCATTTAATATTACTGCTAGATATGTGATTTTAACTGTAGCTCCTCTCTTTTGTTTCCTGCAGATTTGGAATCAGTATTTTTCTGCAAAAGATACAGTTTATGCTGTTATTCCTGTAAGTAGTTCCTCTGTGGTTTTGCACTTGAAAGGCTAATTTGCAAAACTTTTCTTTCTAACTGTGATTCTGTTTCTTTTAAAAGCACTCATTGAAGGAAAATGAGGTTTCAAGAACAAACTTTCTTTCCAGATTGAGTGATCTTATTGTCCCAAATAAAGGCTTTAGTTTCCAAAAACATGTATCCCTTTTTTTGTTCACTTAGATCAATCTCAATAAGCTAGTACTTTTTTTTCTGCACACTCGGCTTGAATTTCCAGGCATTTTTTAATTATGAGTATCCAATACTCTTCACAAGGCCCTAATATCTATTAAGATAACATTTGTATTTTCACATCATTTTTTCCCAGGGATGCTTGTTTCTTTCCCCTCTTCCCTGCAGCACAGGCTGCTAACTCAGGTTTAATATGGCAGTGTTAGAGCCCTTGGCTAATAACTTGCATGTGGCTAATCACTTACGACTTCCATACATTTAAAACTATTGGCAGCACTGTCTGTCATTGAGGTTGCATGGTGCTTCCTGTGATAAGATCGTATTTCTTATTCCTGATAACTTTACCAGATGTTAATTGTCATTAATCTGCATTAGGCTGAAAGAGTTTTTTTTCACTTTTGGAATTTCTTTTTATTCTTTGCTTCAGAGTCTCTGTGTGATTGTGATCTCTTAAATCTGTCTTTTCACAGCTGGGCATGAACTGTGTGTTCCTTGAGTTCTCGAAACCTCATTTAGATCTGGGGTCTGATTTGCAGTTGTACTTGGCCCTTTGAGCTGCAGTTGAAGTGATGGGAGGCTGTATTCTAAATGTATGAGGTGCTGTACGCTCTGAAAATGACAACGTGGGATTTGAAGTCAAGCAGCTTCGTGTTTCAGTTTTCCCAACATGTGGATGTTGTGAAAATAGTTTGAATTGCACATTGACTGTAGCAGAGGGCCAAAGGCAGGGACTCCAGTTAAGATGGTGTAGGTCGTTCATTAGTGGGGCTGGCACTGTTCTTTGGTGCACTGTTTTAGAGGAGCTTTGGAAGCTTTTAGGGCTTTAATGCAAACCAGATCCTAGGCACATTAGGAAGTAGTTTATGGTGTCATCGGGGGAAGAAACTATGCCTTTTGCCAGAAGTTTTTTGTTGGCTGGAAGAAAGGCCTCCCTTAATTCTTGAGTGCTCAAAAGCACACACAGAGGAATTTTGTATTGATGAACGGCATGTGTTTTCTTTCATGAACACCTTAGAATGGATATTAATATATGGTGCTGGGGAGAGAAGGGCAGGCAAAAGATCTGGGGGAACGCAGAGGATGCATGAATGAGATTGCCACGTTTCATTGGAGATGACCAAATATGTGTGGTTTTAATATAAACCTAAGCAGTAAGTATGTTATTTGAGTAAATATCTAGGCTACATTTTAAGACCGAAGAACAGATGACTATGATGTAAAATCTACAGTTTGGGGCCAAGGATTTGTCATGTTGCTCAACTGTTGACACCACAATGTGCAGTGGAGCCATTACTGAAAAAGAACGTAATGTAAGCCTAAAGTGCGGGCCCCACACCTCCAAGGAATAAAGCTTTAGATCCAAGGACTGCTGTAGTGTCTTAGAGACGGCATTGTTAAAACAAGGTACCAGTGACATTTAGGTAACTAAGAACTAAATATAGTTTTTCATTGTTAGCTGTGCATGCAGTGAGAACTTGTACCCTGTAACAGTTAATGAGGTGATTCTGAATAACTGTGCATCCATGTTTGTGTTATGAAAATTGAATTTCTCTCTCTCCTTCCCCAAAGGCAGAGAAGTTTGATTTAATATGGAAGAGAGCCCAGAAATGTCCATCGGTACGTATGGCAGAGACTCGCAATGCGTGGATGTATAGCTGTAACGCATTTCTCCTCTCTAAAGCCTAATTCATAAACTTTTGATCCTCCTGCATTCAGACTCATTGAATCAGCTTGATTAGTAAAATCCAGGTGTTCAAATATTTGCAGTAGTGTTCAGATAAAAGCAATGGCTATTCATATATATGAAACAGTTTGATCTAGTATCAGATATCTAGATAAAAAGAGTTGTAGGGTTTAGAAATGAGAGGACAGAATCTCCCAGGGAATGGATTTAGCTGCACGTCTCCAGTTTCCATTAATTGCTGTCTTGTGGTTAAATCGTTTCTGTGCAGTATTGTGAAGAGCCAAGCCTCACAGGCCGGTTTCACTGACGTTCCTGCATAGCTTTCCTTGCTTTAACCTGGAGGAACTGTTGTTATAGCTCTGTGTCACCATTGCATTATGTTGCATGTATATGGAGAAAGCGAATTCTCTCGTCTTGTGGTTGATGTGAGTTGCTCCTCTTTCTGTTATTTTACTGGCAGCGAAGATAAGCAGGAGTATCTGAAAGGGAAAAAGGTGAGAAATCAGTATGTTGAGATCCCGTCCACAGACTGAGCTGAACCTTGCCATCTATTAGCTTGCTTTCCCAATCATAAACGTGCGTTGCCATGCTCGCTTCAGCCGCGCTGTTGATCTGTGTTAAGTAAATATTGGTAAGCAAATATGAGCTGTTTGCGTGGAAGCCAAACTGGGCAGGCACGGTGTTGTATGAATAATGCATCTCTGTCTCTAGGGGAGTGTGAGCTGTCAAAAAAGACTCTACAGCACGCACTGCAAAATTGAGTCCTGTAAGTTCTGTTGCAGAACATTGTAATTCAACAGCTGGGATGGGAAGGAAGGGGGCAATTGGGTGTAGTCAAACCCTTTATTACAGATACGGAGTAAATACTCTGTGGGTTGTGTCTTAGGTGGATGCCAGCATGGCAGAGCGAAATACTGAGAACATGTAACATAGTTATTTCAGAAATGAGTGGATTCCCAAGATTTGGATTCAGTGTTTGTCATGTGGGTTGGTCAATACCTCATAAGCTTCAATTAGAAGATTCCTGTGTGAATGAGCATGTTGTTGCTTTGAAGAAGTTAAACTACAGAAGAGCAGAACAGCTAACAAGCTGAAGGATATCTTTCTGCAGTTGTGTACCACGTGCTGCTGGATTAGTATTGTTTTCTGTTGAAAGTAATGCGTTTTTACAGTAATTTGTGCACTGAAGCATGGACTTCGTGCAAACTTCACTGTGCTGAGACAGAAATGAAATGCTTGGTTCTTCTATGAAAACAGTAGCTAGACTTTGCTGTGTTGAGAGGAGTGCTTTTGTAGATCTGAATGGGAGACTTTACTGGATTGATGGATTGGTTCTGTATGTTTCACTTGCCAAGAGCAAGATCAAATAATCTGGCTTCCCGAGCTACTTGGAGCTTGGAAAATTATTTATAGCTTTAAGTGCATTTCTGTACAGTGCATTGGCATTTAGTCAGGTATCCTGCATGTTTTTCTGTTCCCATGTTGTCCTTTCTCTTGGTGTGGGAAAACGAGCAAGTCGCTGACCTATGGAGCCAGATAGACTGTAAATCTCTGGAGAGAAAATGCTTGCTGCCTGTTCTGGAACAGTTGGTGAAATTACAGGATTAGATACTCTGAATGCTCCTTCTCTTATATTTGACCATTTCTGTTGTTAATTTTCTAGAAGTGAACAAAAAGGTCAGAGTCTGAGTGTTCTCCACTGTCTTCTCCTTTGTCTGTCTAGTATGATACTGATAAAAATTATGTTCTGACATATTTGCTCCTGAAATAATACTAATACGGTAATGCTGATTTCTTACCTGCTTTGAAGTCTGGTTCCTGCTGTCCTGTCACCCCTGGTGGGGCAAGGAAACCCTTTTTCCTGTTGTGATTCTCTTGCTAAAGCATTTATGCTGGAGGCGAGTGTGACACGGGCATCATTTTGTTGTATGAGAGGGAGAACTGTTTTTTTTTTTTTTATCATTTCTCTGCAGTTTCTGTATGCTTTGCCAAGAAAAGAAGGCTATGAGTTCTTTGTAGGGCAGTGGTCAGGAACAGAATTGCACTTCACTTCACTAATAAACATTCAGGTGAGTGGTTGAAATAAAAAGCCCAAAAATGGCTTAGAATCCAGAAATACGTAATATCAGCCTATTACAATGTGTAATATTTGGCAAATAGTTTAATGAACAGGTTGTCTAGCTTAACTTGAAAATAATTGTCAGGGAAAAACTGCCATTAATTATGAGTACTTAGTAAATTTATGGGTATTAAGTGTCTCCAATCTAAAGGACAAAGAGGTATAAGTTAAACAGTCTGAAAACAGAAGCAAGAGCCAAACTTTTCAGAACTATTTGTGCAAGCTACTTAAAATACCATTAGATGCTATGAGATTAAATGTCTTTCTGGAAATTGTGTGTTCTTTTAAATGCAAAATGGTCTTTAGTCAAGAAAAAACTCTACCTAACTCTGCAAATCCCTTGTTTTCTGTAAATACCAGGAATAATGAACTTTTAATTAAGAACTGGCCCTTAAGCCCTGAAAAATGACTGCTTCCATAGCAGTTAGTACTCAAAAGTTTTGTAATCAAGCCTCCAAATCTGCAGTAGAGCTGAAGTTCTTTATGGGATACTTATGGGACATATTTATCTCCTTCAGACGCAAGGTGAAACTGCTCCTAGCCAGTTGGTTTTGTACCATTATCCTGAGCTGCAGAAGGAAAAAGGGATAGTACTAATGACAGCAGAAATGGACTCAAAGTTCTTGGTAAGAGAAATCTATTCACTGGCTTTCTTCAGTCTTAGAAGTATTATAGTTTACTGTTGTAAAAAAATAGAAATGCTTCTGGTTTTCTAATTAATGGAAGCAAATTTAAATGAAAGCTGTTGCTACCTGCCAACAAGTTAGAACAATGAAGAGCAATAAAGCTTAATACTGCTCATCGAATCAGGAGACCTCCAGAGCTTTGTGTTAGGTTTCTGAGTACCTTTACTCTTTTCCCTCAGTGTGGGTGTGCTGTTATTTGCATATCTGCAATAGTAAGGTGCTAGGACTAATAGCACTAGGGATTACTCTGGTGGAACAAGATAACTAAAGCATCCCACCTCTGACCGACCTACTTACTCCAGTTCTGAAACTATGCGCAGCGCAGTCATTGATAATGCATTTGCCCTGTTGTATCTCAGAGTAGGCAGTCAATTTTTGCAAATAGGTCAACCGTAAGAAGGGAAAGATGAGACTTTGGTGCATCTCCAGTGCCTTGGAGTGGGCAGGGATCATTAAAGACATCTTTTGACCTCAGATGTACGCTCAGCAGGAGAGTAGTTTGTATGCACAGCGCTGAGGTGTGCAAGTAGGTCAGGAGCAGGAGGGAGGTAGTTTGTTAAGAGATTTGCAAAACTAAGGAGTTGAGTCAGTGAGTAGGACTGCAGCCTTTCAGCTGCTGAAGAGTCTTTCTCAACAGGATACTCAGATACTACAAAACCAGATGGTAACAGATTCTTTGTTTTAACTTGCAGGTGGTCCATGAAGCACAGTGCTTGGCAAATCAGGTGCAGCTTTTCTATGCAACGGATCGTTCCCAGACCTACGAATTAGTGGAGACCTTCAACCACAGATCTAGTGAATTTAAATATATGTCAGTTATAGCAGAGCTTGAGCAAAGCGGGCTTGGAAGAGAACTGAGACCTGGTCAGGTTTCTGACAAGTCGTAGAGCCTGACCTGTGGGTGAAGTGAGCCAGCAGCAGGCAGGGCGTTTCCCAGCTGGGACAGTCCTGTTTCCTTTGTTTTATGAATTTAGTTTGGCTACAGAAAGGATCTAGAGACACCTTGGGAGTGTGATAGTTCAGCCTGTCTGGCACCGATGCAAGATGAGGACTTGGGCCATTTGAACGACAATAAGTAATTGCCAAAATGAAGCCCTGTACTTCAGTGTAACTTCATCAGAACGAGCCACTTCCCTGTCCTGTAACTTACTGCTGCATGCTGTATTTTTGACATCTGAAATAAAATGGCAGAAGGAGAGCTGTGTAATGGGCTATATTGACATCAGGAGAGAGAGAGAGAACTATCAATGCTTCTTAGTAAATGCATTTTAAATGCCCTCCGCCACTATAATTGTATGGTCCAGTGCTTTTTAATCTCTCTGGAATTTATGTATGCTTGTCCATCAAGAAAAGAGAGTAGGACCGATGGTCTAAAACAGACTCCTCTTTGTTACTTTGTGCGTGAGGTTCCTTGCACAGATGTATACTGTGGCCTGTGTTTTTCTCAGGATTAAAAGAGTGTGACTAGATTTATTATGGGAATTTTGTGTTTCTTAATTGATATATTAATTTTATCCTGTTGCTGGATTTTTGTCTTAGAGATGTTTTTCTTGAGGAGTAGAATGTTATAAACATGAGTTTTTTATATTTTTGAATAGTGTAGAGGAATTATTGCATGATTTATAGAATTAACTTTTCTCAAATTGGCATCTAGTCAACCAACTCTCAAATGGTATTTGAAGGGACAGAAAATTGCTCTTGTTCCCATTTCAGAAAAGCTGCTATCTCTAATAAAAGCAAGATGAAATGGCATAGTAACAGACAGCCACCAACTAGTTTCTCAGTTGCTGAGTGACAACTCCTGAAAAAATGCACTAGTAAATGCACTAGTGTGAATATGCACAGCAGCTTTAACACAGCAATGTTGGTAAGAATCTGGCTTTTACAGAATACAGCTGGTTTGTTATTTTAAACCTGCCTTTAACAAAAGAATCCCAAAGCATTCGTGCTTTGAGCTTCTCTTATTTTCATTCCCAGCAGAGGCAGCCAGTGTGTCTGTGGACAAGGGCATTCTGCAGCACTGCGAAGTGATGTGCGACCGGTGCATGGATTATGAGTGTACCACGGCGGCTGCACAGGTAGACAAGTAAACGGAAGACAGCCAGGAACTTTGCAGGAGCAACGCTGAAATATTTCCCTTATCCACATCAAATCCCTGGCACTAACTTGCCCTTAGCACTAATTATCCGTTATGTCCAGGCCACATTGCTTCTTCCTGTCAGCCTGGTGAAGCTGGTAAGCTTTTCCTCCTTTGCCAAAGCAGTGGAGGCAAGAAGATTATGCAACTTCTCTCTGTTAGAAGAAGACAAATTTTGGGGGCAGGGCTGGTGACAGATATTCTGCGCTACCCTTAACCATGACCTGATATGGAGATTTGATTAGTTATAAAGTGCTCTCGCAGTCTGTTCGCTAGTGTAGTTGTAGGACCCTGTTGCTATGATACTGTCACTCCACGCTTTCTTGGCCCGTTCTTTGGACAGGAAGAGTGTTCAGCTAAGCACTAATGGTAGATGGTAAGGTTTTGTTGTTGGGGTCTATTTTAGCAGTGACTTGTATATGTTGGGTGTGAACTCTTCTCCATTCAGGGAATTATAAGATGGTTTTAGAAGAGGCACATCTGGAGCTTTGCTGCAGGGAGATGGTCTGGCTCCCTGGTATCGTCACCTTTTCGTTTCTGATTGCGTTGGGTCTGTCAGTGTGCACAGCAGGGTAATGATCAGAGGAGATGTGGACAGGGCTGTTATAATCTGAACAGCAAATCACCTTCATTAAAGAGCCTTTATACTTTTACAGCATTCATGCTCCATTTATCATTTTCCTTTAGCTGAAATAAGGGCAGTTTTGATTCATTATTCATTTCCTGCTTTGAAGAAGTCAAAGTTGCTGTATTCATTTTTAATGTAGCTATAATGTAACATCCCTGGATGAGTAACGGGCAACAGGAGCGAAATTCAAGGCTACACTTGAGCCTCTTTCTGAGCTTAAAAGACTGAAGTCTCTAGTAAAGGCTGTAGCAGTCACTGCCTGTAATTTTGAGTGAGGTTTGGTTTTTTTTCAACCCATCATGTGATTAAGCCCAAGCTAAGAACTTCTCCAAGGGTTTCAGACAGACAGATATGGCAAAGTCAAGCAAAGGAAACATTTCTTGCATTGCATGCGTTGGAACGGTTTTTAAATAAGACCCAAACTGGAAAGGCCAAGTTGATCATACCACCTGCAGCTGTTTCGCTAGAGACTGCATTTTCTAGCTCTGGCAGAGGTGGAATGGAATGATGAAGGGAGCAAGGGCTTTTTTTTCTGCAGGTGTATTCGTGTGCCTTGAAGTGCACACTGTAACAAGTTAACCCTTGTGTCTGGGTGAGACTGCTTGGCACAGAAATTGCTGACTTGGCATCAGTGATGTGGTGCTGTATTGCATCTCCCTGAGGAGCAGAGGAGCAAAGAGCTGGCTAGACTTGTGTGTGTGCAATGGCAGGGAGATAGTGGAGGGTTTACAAAGCCGAAAGTTGCATGCCCTCCTGGGAGGTATTCCCGGATCTGCTGCTGGGGATGGGATTTGCTGCAGTCCTGGAAAACGTTACCGCTGTGTTTTCTCCAGGAAGTCAGTCCGATGGACTGTGTCACTGAAAGCTGTTGTAAGTGGGGAAGCTTCAGACGGCTATTTCCTACTGTATTCGTGTATGATCTGTATACAGATTATAATCTGTATTCCTACAGATGATAACGTCATGTTGGAATACAGATTATAACAACAGATGGCCCTGTAGTCCAACATGCTGCACCATGAGAGCATCTTGGTCGTGGACAACAGAGTTGGTTTAGTATTCGATGGCCCAGTTGTACAGTACAAGTTTGACACGGTGTGAATAAATTCCCTAATTTGCAAATGGAAAAGTGGAAACTCTCAGTCCTTTTGGAAACGTGCGTGCTAATGTGTAATGTGTGGGCTTGTGCCACAGTCGGGATTTGAGCAGCACAGTCTAGGATCTGGGCTGACTGCTGCTGTGGTGGTGATGAGGCTGAAACTGGGATAAAAACCTGTAATAAAAAGGTCCTAGAGAAACTCTAGGCCTGATCCTCCATCCCACTAAATCCTTGCTGTAAGGGGGAGTAACTCAGCTGAAGAATTGGCCCCAAAGCGATCCTTGCTGCAGAAATAGGCCAGGCTGTGTGGCTTCTCTGGTGCCCGGGGTGCACTTCTGCATGAACTGTGCTGCTCGGCATGTTTGTAAGACATTTTTGATGCACTTAGGATCTGTGTTGAGCCTAAGAGCTGGTGAAAACAACGCTGTTAGTCTTGGTTTGGGGAAAGAAAGTAACTGGGAGACTCCTGTGCGTACAGCCACTAGAGGGAAGGTTTGTCTCCTTATTCTGAGCTGCCAGCACACACGCAGCTTGGAGCCTGTCTGCTCAGCTTTGTGAACTCGGAGTGAGTTTTGTGCTAAAAAACATTCAGATGCCCAGGGTGCTCCTACATGGTTGAGAACGTGGTGGGCTGGACTGAGTTAGACCAAGGGTTCCCCTAGCCTGGTGTCCTAGATCCAAGATGAGCTGCCTTGGGGAGGGCAAACATCCTGCTGTAGTTCTGCAGGTCGCTTTGCTGATTTCCAGCTGTCTGTGGGCCAGGGTCTCCACAGCTGGACCAGGTGCTGCAGGAGCCACCTCCTTCCCTCAGTGCTGCATGCTGTCTGCCTCCGGCTGGAGGAGAACCCAGCGCCAGGGATGTGGCAGCGGTTCCTGCTAGGAGCGGTGGAGCAAGTTTTGCAGCCAGAGGCTCTCAGCAGTGTCTCAAAACCTGTTTTGCTCCCCAGCCCTGTCGCCCCTGGGAAGATGTACCCCCACATCAGCAGGAAACCCCGGAGCCCATCCTGCTCCCTGGGGAGACGCCCTTGCTTGCGAAAGTGGCTGTCGCAGCAAGCGAGGAAGTGCAGATTGAAGGATGATGATCTTACCATTACTTAAATTGCTGACTCTGGTCTTTTTATCTGCACTTGGTTTTTATTGTGTGCTTTAAGAAGCAGCAAGACTCAGTCCCCCAGAGCTGTGAGTCTGTGCAGGACTCAGTGGAGCAGAGAGGGAGAACTGGCTGTTCCTGATGCTGCATAGCCAAGACAGACTTTTCTGGGCACGTCCTTTTCCTCTCTGGGAATAACCAGAACAAACCCAGTGCTCCCTTTTGCTGTGTCTTGTGGTGTGCACAGGCACGCAGAGCTTGAGAAGGAGCATCTCCCTGTCCGATGGGGTGCTGTGCTGATGGGGTGCTGATTGCCGAGGCGCAGTGCCACCAGAGTGCACACCGGGCAGGGCATCGCGTGGCTGGGAAGAGCCCAGCCTGGCACCACAGCTCTTTGGGGGCTCACTGCACCCCAAGGATATACACACAGCTGTGTCCTGCTGAGCTGTGTGAAGCCACATTGCTGTTGGGCCTCTTTCCATGACCATCCGTGAGATCCAGCAGAGCCATCCAGCGCTCTGGGCTCGCTTCCTTCCCTGCTTCCTTCCCCCTGGATAAATTCAGCCATGCACCTGCCTTCAGGAGCGGGGCCTCCTCTTCCTTCCTCCTGAGCAGACAAATGCCCTCTTCACAATAACACATCCCTCCTGCCCCAAACCTGCCCCTCGGACCTTTTCCTCTCTCCCAAGTAACTTCCCTTCCCTCTGCACAGCTGGGACCCCAGGCAGCTCCAGGACCAGGAGCTCTCTGCTCTGTGAGGTTTCCAAAACCCAAAGCCTTGTGTGAGGAGGTAACTCGCTGACCAGGAGATGCTGCTCACCCCTGTGGACTTGCAGGGCTGCAGCTGATGGAACTCCAGCCCTCATGCTGTTTTCCTGGCCCCTCTCCTTTGGCTCCAGACCACTGAGGGTGGGAGGACCCTATCTCGCCTCGAAGTATTTTGGCTTCATCTTGCCTAGATGTAAATCCTGGCTGCGAGTTCCCTCCAGGACCTTTGCTATACAGCCAAGCCCCCTCAGTTTTGGATTTGTGCCCATTTTTTTCTGGGTTTTCAGTTGAAAGTTTCCTTCTGGCTTGGCATTAGCTGTCAGGAGTTACATCTGCTCTGCAGACCTCTGCCTCCCGCTCACGAGGTCCAAGGTCGTTTTGTGGTTTCCTGCATCCCTTGGGGACGAGTGTGGGTGCTGGTGCCTGCTGAGTCCCTGGGGTGGAGGACAGCAGAGTTGCTCAGCCTTCTCCCTGGGACTCAGGCTAGCTGTGACATGCAAGCAGGGAGCATCCAGCATCAAGAACGCTTCCCCAGGTGCTGAAAAAAGACTCCCCAGAGCTGCTGCCGCCAGAACCTCACAGTGAGAATCATCCAGCTCCTTCACTATCTATGGGTGGTCCTTGATGGTCCTCCATGGATCATCAGGTGCAAAGACATGTATGTCCCGTTTATTTAATTGTTCCCTTCACTGGTGGCCTGGAGGAGCCTGCTGTTCTCCTTGGGCTGGATCCTGGATTTAGGGGTGTTACTTTGGCCTGAGACTATCTGCAATGATTGCAAGAGATTCACTCAGGAGCGGGGCCAGGCTGATGTGGAAAAGGCTCAGCCTCTGTAAACCAGCTCGGAGGTCGTGGGGAAGATGCACACACAGAGCCCAGCTTTCGGGGTTACAGCTGTTGGACTGAATTAGCTGATGTTTGTGATGGGAAGCAGCTGGACAGACAAATTCGTCAGCTCATGCTTCCCTCCTACCCCAGGAGCCGAGCATGTAGAGCGCTTTGCCTCCAGGTTTTACCTCTTCTGCAGAAATGTGCTGCAGATGTGAGGCATCTCAGCTATCTCACGTTGCGATGGGTGCCAAGCATGGGTGAATCCTGTGTGCCCTCAGTGCATCCTTCTCCCATCACCTGGCCCATGATCTGCTCTTCAGCCACATCCCAAATGGGGACAGGTAGGAAAGCAAGGGGCTGTTGGAATATGCAAGACCCCGTCAGCAGACGTTCAGCCCTGCCAGAGCCCCGATCCCCTCTGGCTCCATCCAAAACTGATCTGTTAGCGGCTGCTGCTGGATGCTTCAGTGCCTCCGATGTCTTCTTTGCACCTGGTAAGATGCTGCTGCAGATGACAAATAGTTTCTGTTGCACCTGCACAAAACCAGCGCCGTGCCGGGCCCTGCACCAGCACAGGGAGAGGGAGGAAAGGAGAGCAAATGCCTTGCAGGGCCCAGGCTCAGCTCCCTCGTGGCTGCCTGCTCCGAGGGGCTGCTGGATAATCCAGGACGTTTGCTATCACTGGGGAGGTAACTTTATTTCTAAAGACTATCTCTGAACGTTGTGCCTCGAGGGCAAACCCTGGCACCACCTGTAGCTGAGAAGCCCCGTTACGGGAGAAGGAGCCGAGACCCTGCAGAGACATGTCCTACTGGGTGCATGGTCTGCTCGGTGTCAGAAGGTAAATCCACGGCTGTGGCAGCAGGGTAAGCCAGGTGGGGTTCAGGGAGGCAAACCCTCATCTTAAACCTTCCTGCTTCGCTCAGACCTCCCCAGCAGCCAGGTCCTCCCATTGTCTCAGGCTGCTGGGTTTGTGGTTTCCTTTCTCACACTCCTGCTGCTCTTTACCCCCACCTCGCCCCACCACCTGCAAACGCTTGGCTGAACCTGAGTTTAACACACATTTAAGGCAAAGCCTAGAAACGTTTCCCTCACTAGAACTGGCCCGGTGCTAAACAATCTGCAGACGTTTCCAGCAAGGCTTGTGTCTCATCTTGCTGCAGCCGAGCTGGGCTGCTCCCCTGGGAAAGACATGTGACCGGAGCACCAGGGCCGTGCTGCTGCCCCCCACCCCGCCGCGACACCTGTAAGCACCGCACGTGGGGTGCAGCACCAGCTTTACATCCCCACCCAGGAGCCTGACCCCGCAGCAGAGTCCCAGCCCGTGCCAAGCCATCCCACACGGCTGGCTGCGCCTCCCGGCGCTGAGCGTGCTGGCGCAGGCTCGCTTTCGCCGAGCGGTGTTTAAATACCGCGACGTGCTTCGGAACTCACCCCACCTCCGGCACCGACAGACGGTAAGTCTGCTCTGTGCAGTGAAAGTTTTTCTGGGTTTTTCTTTCCCCTTTCTCCGGCTTTTCTGTCTTGGATGGCATCCAGCTTGGCATGGCACTGAAACCTCTGCCTGATTTTTGTGTGCGTGCAGGGGGGGGGAAGGAAGAAGGGAGAGAGACTGTGCAATAGATGGATGAGTGGGGGAAATACTGTGGGATTTCATCTCCTTTCCCTCCAGCACGCTGCTGTCCCCTGAAAGCCCGGAGCCAGCCAGCGGCACAGGACTGCGTGCCAAAAAGGTTCTCAGCATCTAGGAATGGTGTGTGGGCGTGGGTTTGTGTGCCCACCCGGGAGCCTGTGTGCCCACAGTGGAGGCTGGCTTCCCAGTGGGTTTTCCAGGGACAGCTGGAGCTGCTGGTGGGGTCAGGATGTGACATCACCAGCTGGAGAAAAACCCTCAGCCTCCGGTTTCTGTAACGAAACCCCGGCGAGCGTCGGAGCGTGACTGCCGTCCCTGCCGCTGCGATCCCCAAACCGCTGATGGTCCCGACAGGGAGCCTGGCTTGGACTTTCTTTCTTCTTAAGTTTTTATTTTTTCCCCAGTAAGAGCAGAAAGCGCAGCGGAGGGATTTGGGGCTGGAAGCTGGGTGTGCTGGGGGCTGAGGTGAGTGCTGGGGGTGGGAAAAGCCAGTGCTGCACCCCCTGCATCCCCAGCGATGCTCCCGGGGTGCTTTTAAGCCCAGGGGGCAAGATGTGATCGAGGTTAGCCTGGGAAGGAGCAATCCCTCACCCAGCCGGGGCACGGATGCCTGCAGAAGGCTCTTCCCCTTCCTTCGTCATGTCTCGGCTCAGCTGCCACTGTGTAAATACCGAGGGAGCCTGTTTCAGGGATGCGGGAGGGTCCAGGAGCTGCTGCCAGTGGGGCAGGGGACTAGTGCGGATGTGTGGCGGTGCACAGGGGAAGGGGGGGACACGTGTGGGCAGACAGTCATTTCCCTGGTGAGACAGTCCCGACAGCGGCTTTGGCGGTGTCGAAGGGAGGGCGGAAAGTTGTGGGCGGGGGGAACTGGGTGAGAGCGAGAGATGGAGATGGGTTTTCAACAGCTGGCTTATCGCCTCTCGTCTTCTTCCATGAGCTCACAGATCTGGAGCTCCCAGTGTTTGGGATTACGGCTCTGACGGTGGAGTAATCACCCTTGGGACTGAACCAGAGCAGTCGGGCGCCGTGGACACCTCTTTGCAGGGCTCCCAGCAAGTCACTGGTGGCAGCAGCAAGATCCCAGCCCCCAGGAATGAGGTACCTTCAAAAAGTCCCTGGACCCACCAGGTGTCACCCCCAAAATGTCTGATGCTGCCTCTAGCCTGGAGAGAGAGGGCTTTGCTCTTCTTGGAGACGTCTTGGGTGACTTGGGAAAAAATTTTTCTCTGCCTTGGGCGAGGCTGTGGTCCCCAGGAAGCTCCTGATTTGCTGGTGGCGTGGCAGAGAGGCAGGGCAAGGAGCAGGACAGAGTGAGGGGACAGTGGGGACAGCCGGGGGGCAAGCCAAGGTGTGCGTGGTCCTGTTCCTAGAAGCTGTGCTGGGTCTGTTTTGCACGAGCTGGGGATTTCCGAGCACCAGGCAAGGTGGAGGGGAAGCACCAGCGTGGGCTTCCCGCTGGCAGCTGTCCCCGGCTGGGGCACAGGGGACTGAGTCCTGCTGCTGCTCCAGAGACGGGTGCTCAGAGGCTGCCTCGGAGGATGCTCGCACCTCTTGTGGGTCTCTGTGGCACCGGGGGGGTTTGCACAAGGAGGGTTTGGCAGAGGGGAGATGCTGCCGACAGCTCAGGACTTCTCTGCAGCTCCCCCAGCCCGCCTGCTGAGCCTTGATCCCCCTCCCGGCATCTTGTCTTGGCTCGTTTCCTGGAATTTTCCATCGTTTGTGTTATATTTGGGATCAGCAGCCAATAACCCCGTTTCTCACGGACAGCCCAGCTGGGGCTTGGCTCCAGCAGGAAACACAGAGGGAGTGGGGCCAGCACCCCAGGACCATACTGCTGAGCATCATCCTTCTGCAGTCCCCCTTCCTTGGATCGTTAAAACCAGACGTGGCTATTGCAAAGGCTGGAAAAGTGGGGATGTGTTTTTCGCTCTAGGAGCCCCGTATGCCCACAGCCCCTGGCTAGATTGGGGCTGAGGTGGCTGCAGTACAAGGGATGCTTGGGAAAGGCAACTTTGGCCTTTGGGGTGCTTCTGATACGCTTTTGAGTCCGCCACAAAGAAGGCCCAGCTGCAAAGACGCTCTAGGACAGGTTGAAGATCAAACTTTGCAACAGGACTTCTCTAGGGCTCAAAGGGAAGGCCAAAGTCAGGACTGTCGAGTCCATAGCCAGACAGTAACGCTTCCTAGAGCAGTGGAAAGCCAACCGATCCCTGGGGCCAGCTGGTTTCTGGTCAGACTGTCCATCTGCAGGCTGGCTGGCTGTTTCAGGACTCTGGCAGACGGCGGCTGAGCTGATACATGTCCTGCATCTCTGCTGGGAACAGGGAAGGATGGGACTTTTATGCTGCTGGTGGGGAGAAGGGAATCCCCTAAAGCAGGGAAGCAGAAGTAGTCATCTGGGTGGCCAAAGGCAAGATCCCCCCCGGGGAATACTGAGGAGGATGTACAGGACTGGTAGTATTTAGCCTCCTCTTTGCTTTATGGTGCCTGGAGCCACGTGGATCCACTCTCTCCCTCCACAGCCTCTTGCCAAAGCAGTGGGAGCCGGAGTCTCCCCGTGAATTCCCCGTGGCGTTGGACCCCTCGTTGTGCTCCCCGACTGCCGGCGAGGGCTGGAGCGAGCTGCTGAAGCAGCCGCCTGTGGTTTCCAGTCAGATGCTTCTGCAAGTGTGTAACTGTCTCGGGCTGGATCCAGAGAGGATGCACTTGGCATCAGGGCCACGGGAGATGCCAGTGTCGGAGCCTTCCTCTCTGCTCACCCTCCATGATCACTAATGCTTCCCAGGGAAACTTGCAAAGCACATTTCCCCTTGAAGCCTTTGCTTTTGCAGCCCTTAATATAAAGGCAGCCCAGGGAGGGAGATGAAATTGCGGAAACTGAGGCAGGGAGCACAGGACTGTCCCTGGTGCCCATCACCCTGGCGGCAGGCAGTGCATCTGACTGATCCTTCCTGCTATGTTTCTGACTAAAGCTTATTTGGGGTCAAAACTGGAGGTTTTTGTGGGTGACCTTGCCTTGTGTCTGCAGAACTGGGGGGAGGAAGCCCGCACTCCCGCCGCTCTGCCTGCTTTCCCCTTTTGTTTTGCCAATTTCTAAACAGACCTCGCAGAGTTGTTTTTAATTTACAACAAAGCCTTTGCTTTGCCATGTTCCTCTGTGGTTTTCAAATGATAAAAAAAGGAAAAAAAAAAAGCTAAAGTAAAAAACCAAAACAGCCCTCAAACCTGAAATTAGTGGCTCAATTTGACCCTGAACTTACATTCTCCCAATCCAGTTCATTTCCTTTCGTCTCCGGACCTGCCAGCAATCTAGGAAATCAGTTTTTCATGTGTCTCTGCCTGTTATGTCCCCGACAGCGGCTTTGCCTTGCCCTTGCAGAGCTTAACCCTGCGCTTGTTCGGTTCTTACTAAACCCCACTGAGTTTCGC
Source organism: Tauraco erythrolophus (assembly GCF_009769465.1). Classification (NCBI taxonomy): domain Eukaryota; kingdom Metazoa; phylum Chordata; class Aves; order Musophagiformes; family Musophagidae; genus Tauraco; species Tauraco erythrolophus. Next base: position 25,969,524 of record NC_141474.1, on the reverse strand, counting down.
TTCTGCTGCGGCCGGTAAAAACAGGGGCAAGACTGAAGCCAGCAGCATCTGCAGCCATGGACAGCATTTTGCGGCCACTCCGCTGGGTCTGAAGCCAGCCCTCTGCAAAGCTGAGGCTATTTTGGGCACGAGGATGGGGTTAGCACTGAGCACACCATGGCGTGGATGTCCCATGGGAAATGGCAACTTCTTTCCACCCGGCAGCTCTGCTCATCCTCCTCTGACCATCCTTGATGGGGACATGGGGTGACAGCAGGGAAAGCCTCCAGCTCCACGGCCGCCTGCTTCACTCCCCATCCGCTCCCGGCAGCAGGACAAGGTTTGATTTGAGGGTTTGCAGATGCTTCATGTGTGAGCCCCCAGGGTGCTGGCACCACCCCATGATGGGACTGCAGCGCAGTGAGGTGCGGTTGCAGCCTTTGCCAAGGCTTCTCTGGGGAAAGCTTTGATTTTGCACGTGGGAACCAAGGGCAGAGACCTGCAGGTTGCTGCTGCAGCACCAGTCCAGGCCCTGCCAGCACAGACCGGCAGTGGGATGTGTATGGTCATGTCGTAGGAAGCTGCTGTCTAAGCTTGTTGAATGGCAGCTCGCCCTTCGGATTTCCCAAAATGGGCAGTGCGAGTGGCAATTTGGACTTGGATGGGTTTCCTGTCCCACCCCAAGCCCCAGCGAACCGCTGCCTGATTTCCAGGAATGCAACAGTCCTGAACGTTGGGCTCAGCTGAACTCTGTGCCACATCTAAACCTTGGAAGATCTCCCATTTTCCATCTCTTTGCATGGACCTGCCCCAAACATTCAGCCAGGGATGGTGGAACACTAGCTGAGTTGGATGCATAAAGGTGGACACCGGGAAAATCTGGTTCGCTGCTGATGCCTTTTTTGCACCAGTTAGACTCAGGATGCATCTGGGTCGGTTCCTGAAAGGCTTTGCCTTTCTTCCCAGAAAGCAGGACTGGGTGCTGGGCTCCTGCCTGAGGGGAAACTGAGGTATTGGTGACTTTGCAGAGCCTGTTTGCTCCAAGCTGGTATTTAAAGCCCCAGTCCTGACCTCCGTGCCGCTGCCTCCCTACACTGCTCACATCCTTCCCTGCACATCCATCTCTCTGATCAGTGAAAGCTTTGGAATGAGGTAGAGAAGAAATCTGTTTTTAGCCCGGCACCTTTCCTTGCTTCTTTGGGTTGTAAATCCCAGGATACGTTTTTTTCTTTGTGTTAAATTTAATTTCTGGAGAACAACTCACGCCAGGGTTCGCACTCACACCCATGCCAGGGTTCACACCCACACCAGGGTTTTCCCCTTGCAGCCATACACTGGCTGTGGTGTAGAAATCCCTGCAGGGCAGATCCTGCTGGAGTCTGGGGTGATTGCTAGGTCCTGCTCCCTCCCAGTGATGCTCCCATGGGTGGGCTTTGAGGGGAGCAGGGGATTCCCTTGTGAGATGTTTAGCTGATCTCTGATGGGCAAAATAGGGTCTGCCTGTGGCTCGGGACTAAGTTTAGATAACAGAGTTTATACAGCAAGGTTTTGGCTGAAATCTGTCTCTTTAATGATGAACATGCATCCAGGTTTGGCTTGGGCACTATTCCCTCCTGCTCGTGACTTTGGGTCACTTCCCCTTTCCGTGAATCTTTTTCTTCCTTTTTTTTTTTTAACTCTTTCTCCATGTGATGAGAAAGAGCAACGGTGATTTTTTCACCGGTGATGAGCGTGGGCAACTAAATGCACAAGCCTATTTCAGCCTGTCCGGGACAGCCTGAGGTGGATGGGATTTCCACCGCACCTTCAGGAAGGAAAAGGAGAAAAAAAAGGAAAATACTGCAGCCCTCATCTCTGCTGCTAACTTCAGGCAGGAAGGGGTGAGCTCAGCACTTTGCCAAGCTGTGACTTCCAGACCGAGTCACCGGAGCATCTACTGGCCACCCCAGCTGCTCCTGTGTGCATTTTGTGCGTGGCTGGAGGGCCGGCCGCATCCTGGCACGTCGTCGCATTGCCGTGCTGGGCTGCCATTTCCCTTCTTTGGATGCGGGTTTTGTTCTTTTGAACAAACACATGGGGCAGGACAACAAAAATAATCCCCCCTTTTCCCATTGATGTTGGTGCTGGGGCTGTGTGAACCAGCAGCTGGCTGCGGTCGCAGCCAAGTCCCCGGGGCATCACTCGCCAGCCGCCGCGGCAGGGTCAGGGGTGGTTCGTACTGAGAAATCCCTGGGAAAGAGACGCTTCCCCTTTGCTGGAAGAGGAAAGGGCGTCTCCAGGTTGGGACTGTCCAGGCTGGCGAGCTCCACTGATATCGTGGCTCCTGCTTATCGCAGCAGTTATTGATAAAAGCCCCGGAGGTAAGAGGCTGGCTGGAGCCTGATGAGCTCTCGGTGTGCTCTGGAGGGAGGAAGGGCTCCGTCTGCCATCGAGTTTTGTGTGGGGCATGTGCAGCAGTGCTCATCCTCTCAGGTGCCAGGAGCTGCTGTAGGAGGTGGCAGCATCTGCTCCAGGTCACCTCGGTGAGTATAGAAGGGCTGGGAGCTCACCCCAAATCTCTGTCCTCATGTGCTGCTACAGCAGCAGGGCCAGCCAGCATCCTGGTGGGAATTTGTCCCTGCAAGCGTGCCCACATATGCAGCTGTCTTCATAGGTGACCAAAATTTCTCTTTCTCCTCCTAGGAACCTCCACCTCTGAAGACTCCAGCCTTGCGTTTCACACCGTGCTGAGCCTCTGCCCTCACCCTGGCCAGCCCTGCCCATGATGGCGTTGTGTCTCAAGCAAGTCTTCAACAAGGACAAAACATTTCGTCCCCGAAAGAAGTTTGAGCCGGGCACCCAGCGCTTTGAGCTGTACAAGAAAGCCCAGGCCTCCCTCAAGTCCGGGTTGGACCTGAAGTCTGTGGTGCAGCTGCCTCCTGGTGAGAGCATCAATGACTGGATCGCCGTGCACGTGGTGGACTTCTTCAACCGCATCAACCTCATCTATGGCACCATGTCGGAGTACTGCACCGAAAAGAGCTGCCCCATCATGTCTGGTGGACTCAAGTACGAGTACAGGTGGCAGGACGATAGCAAATACAAGAAGCCAACCAAGCTGTCGGCTCCGCAGTACATGTGTATGCTGATGGACTGGATTGAGATGCTCATTAACAACGAGGACATCTTCCCCACCAGGATAGGTGAGTGTGCTCTGGTTCTCCGCAGGAAGGCTGGGGTTGTAACTGGTGCAGGTTCCCAAGCCGCTCGTGTTCCTCAGGGTTGGTATTGCTGAACTTTGCGATCCCAAGGATCGCAGCCTTTCCTATGCCAGGTGTTCCTCAGTGTCTGTCCCACACCCCTTTGCTGCAAACCAAGCTTAGAATTCCTCATCCTGTTCTAGGGGATGTGGAAAACAATGTTCTCCTTTTCTTTGCTTGAACTTTTTCCAAGTATTCTATACTTGTGAGAAATGAAAGCTGGAATGTCATCAGCTTCCTTGCCCTTCCTCAAGTTGCTGAGCCACAGGGCTGGTTAGAGGTGGCCATCACATCCCTGCAGCACACTCTTCTCTTGACTAACCAACTCAATTTCTTTCTGGTTTTCCAGGTAGGTTCATGGTCCCAAGGTCTAACTTTCATCCCACCTTGCTGCGTCACTTCTCAGCTCCTTTCTAATCTCTACTAATTCATCTCAGCCCTAATTATACATCGCATCTTGCTATTTAGCTAAGGCATCGCCTGAGCACAGATACGTGTCCCTGGGATCTGGTCTTTCCAGCTGCCAACCCCCAGGGTGTACGATTCACCCCTTCAAAAAATTTGGCCTTAGGAGCTTGTAGCAGGTGCCAAAGGCAGCACAGCTTGCAGACTAACCCTTCTGCTGCTGACCTGCAGCGTTTGGCAGCTGCCAGGACTGATATTAGCCCTGCTACTTAGCTGCTTCCTTGTAGTCTGGGGAGATGAGTGCAAGGGTTGGAGCTGATGCATTGGCTGGTGGGGCTGATGGAGCCTCACATTATGCCTTGGAGCAGTTGCTTTTCAGATGAAACACAAAGCTACTTCAATGTAAAAGAAGATTTAAGGAGCTTTTGAGAGGGGAAAGGCATGGCTCTGCAAGTCTGCTTGACCTTTTTTGTTTTCCCAAGCAGCACAGCTGACAGAGCTGTATGAGGTCAGTGCAGTTTAGGCTCAGGATTTCCATTAATATGCTGGGAAACACTGAAGAAAATGGTCTATGTGAGATTACTGGCAGCCACTAACTGTTGTAGCCTAATTTGGCTGTGCTGTGGCATCTAGCGTGTCTTTTTTGGGAAAGTCTCTGGCTCTTAGAGGCTTGGAGGGGTTGCGGCTCTCTGCAAGCAAGAGGGAAGTAGTGCCTCCAGGCTGGTTGTGTCAAGTGATTAATTTTGGCTACTAGGATGGAGTCACCCTCCTAGACCCATGGTCTGACCTGGCTGCACTGGCTTTGCCTGGGTTTAGGGTCGTACAACTCTTCTTCTAGGGGTTTCCTTCTCTCTCCTTCCATCACCTGAAGCCAAGACCTGCAGGCAATTGCTGCCTTCTTCCCCTTGCTGGTGGTCTGGGGCTGGCTGGGTAGGGCAGTGCCAGATTCTTATGCTGGAGGACAGGCAGACAGGCTGCATTTGGAGTGCGTTCAAGAGTCAGGCCCTGGGAATCACTGGAGGCATTCGCTGTGTGATGGAGGCATCCCTCCCTCTTGGGCTCAGTGGGCTCCGCACATCCCAACAGACAGAGGAGGCTGGAAGTGTGGGTGGCCGACAGCGTCAGTGCAGGATGCTCCGTGGCAGCAGCCCCAGTTCTGCTGGGACAACAAAGTCCCTGTTGATTCTGGCTGCAGCTGGGCACAGGCTCACTGCTGCCAAGGGGCGAAACAGCTGCCACAGGGTACAGGCTAGGTCTTCCATTTTCTGAGGTGGCTTGTTCCCAAGGGGAAGCTCTGCGTGCTCTTAAAAGCAGGGGCGCAGATGTGGATTTGCTCCATTTTCCCTCTGGCCATAAAGGAGAATGTCCTGGTCCAATTTCATGCCTTTCAGGTAGGATTTGAGATGTAAAGCTGCTTGAAAGCTGCTCTGGGGACTAAGGGCTACACGGAGCCTTAACCCTGCAGAAATCGGGCAGCCACGGAGGACTGGTGGCATTGTAGCACCCTCCACTCTCCCATGTCTCCCCCAGAGGCACAAGTACAGTCGTGACCCTGCTGCTTTTCACCTCGTCTCTGGCACTTCTCCCTCCGAGGGGTAACACATCCCACTGTGAGGAGGGACAGCTGGTGCCTCTGGTTTCCACTTTCGTTTTGGTATGGGCATAGTTCTGGTGAGATCCAGGCTGGCTGTGGGCAGTCGTGGGGTAAACCCGTCTTTTTTTCTCTTCTGAAGCTATTCCCAGGGTCTCTCTTCCAAGCCCTTTTCTGTGGGGGGACCCTCATGTTCCTGGGTGACTTCAGTCCCCTTGCTGGTGTGTCTTGGTCCTTTTGGTGTCGCACATGTAAAAGGGAACTTACCTTGGGATCACACGTTAAAATGCATGAAAGGCTGTTGTTGGTGGCAGGAGGAGGAGCGATCCGGTGGCAGTTTGTCGTCACTGTGTCCCCAATTAACTGCCTTTTACTGGCCTGCCTTGTGCACTGGGTAATTGCTTGGCAGCTCTGGCATTTCAGAAGATGGAGGTGTTTGGCCAAAGGGAAATGTCACATCCACCTGTTGCTAACGGGCTGCTCGTCGTCACCGTGCCGGATGACGGGGGAGGCTGGGGGATGTGCAGCAGGGAGGGACACGGGACTTGGGGACAGCAGCCAGGGTGAGCAAACAGAGATGCTCAGCCTCCCTCCTAATGAGCCAACCCCTTGGGAAAAGACCCAGGACACGGGGAAAAAGGCACTGAGAAGACACAGGGGAGATATGAGCTGTTTCAAGGAGGGGGAGAAGTGTGACAAGGTGATGGAGGGAAAAGTAAATTTCATGGTTTGGGGTTGAGGTGAGGCTCTCCAATATTAGTAGCAGAGATTGCATTTAGCATGAAGATTTGTTCCACTCCTGCTTGCACTGGAGACGTCCACTGGTATGGATGACCACTGTCTCAGCGGGTGTTTCATGAGCTGTGTGCATCTCCATCTTCCCTCTCGGCCCCTATTTGCCATGTGCAATAAAACTGTCCCAGCACAAAGACTTCTCTGGCTAAGGCCATCTGACCACAGACAAAAGAGACTTCTTTTTTTCTTTTTTTTAGAAACAGCAAGTGTTCCCCAAACTTGCTAACGTTGCCTGAGGCTAACCTCAGCATCCCTCTGCATCCAAAAGCTTCAAAGCCTGAAGCAGTGTATGATTCAGCGGGGCTTGCTCATGGCAGTCCTGACAGTTAAGGGGGATGTATTTCATGGGTCAGAGTGGGGAAATCCTTCATCCTGGGTGAGAGACTCAGTGGAAAATGAGCAGAGATCATTCACTGGCTTCTAGACTCACACGGTCCTTTGGCATCACAGAGGAGACCTTGGTTGGGGTAAATGGGCACAACCCCAGCGACCAGAGCAGAGCTGGGCTGAGTTGCACCACTAAAGCATCTGGTCCTTCAACACGTGTCAGACCTGTAGGGGTGGGAGGGGAGCAGAGCGACCTGGGTGACAAACACCTTTGTTTTTTACCAGACCACGTGATGCAGAGCTTGTGCCAGCTCTGCAGTGAGGCCGGAGGGGCAGCCGACATCCAAAATGGCAGCAAGGGAGCCCGATGCCAGCAGACAGCTTGTGACCTGGCAGGGTTAACCAGCAGGACCACAGCCCTCGATGTCACGCCTGCACTGGCAGAAAATCCCTACGGTGGTTTAATGGGGCCAGGGGAGCTGCCAAGCCCTTTGCGTACCACAGCAAGGGTTTGGGGGAGATAGGACATCGTCCCCATCCCCAGGAAAATCTATCTGCAGGCCTCAGTCCCTCTTAAAGGCTTTGCTGTATAATCCTTCCTCTGGAGCGCAAACCCGTTTGTCTGCTGGTCAAGATAAGATGAATCCCTACATGTGGTGAGCTATGCCAACCTGATCACTATAAATCTACAGCAGCAGCAGCAGCTTTCCCAGATGACCCATATCAGTTTGCATGTGCTAGTGCTCTGTTTCCACTCTTCCAACCAATGTAGCTGTCCTGAAAAATACATTTAAATGGAGAATAATCATTGTTCCCATGCAGGGAGAAGAATAAACGATTCTACAGGTGTATTTTTATCAGCTGGTAAAACTATATCAGGTTTTTTCAGTGAGTTGCCACATGAACAAATTACCACCTGGAAAATATCGGCTCCTCCTGGTAATTGTTCTGCCCCATGGTGCCTGGTTTTAGGGAGCTGCTCCTGGGCGGTAGCACACTGGGGAGGAAGGTTGGGTGGATGGGGTTTGCAGGGCCTGTGGCAGTCGGCTGCCTCTGCACCAGCTCAGCACCAGGCTGCGGGTCGCACAAGGCCAGGCGTCCTACATCAGCACCATCGCAGCTGCCAAAACCTCTCCATTATTAAACCAGCGCGGACACAGGGTTTGGACCAGACCCAGCGCCGGAAACACCCTGCACGCTCTGCCAAATATGCCTGCAGCTCTGAAGAGCATCAGTCACAGGAGATTTTGGAACAGTTCTTGGAAAGCTTTTAAAAACTCAAGCTCTGCCATTCAAGCGTGGTCCCAAAACAATTATAAAAAACTGAGAAAATTTGGTGTGAAATTATCTGATACTTTCTCCCCATAACAACAGGAGAAAACCATTCAGAATTCAGCTAATTATTGCCATTCTCTCAGCTGGCTTTTGTTTTTTTTACATGATTTGTCTTTCTTTTCTGCCTATTTTCTTCCAAAATTAACACCACACCAGCTTGCAGCTGCCATCACGCCATTTGTTTTAAGTGGGTCTTTAAAGACTTATTTTTAGGAAAAAATGAGTCACCAAACACCACGGTGGCCAAAATGGAATTGAGAAATAATAACAACAACAATAATTCATCACATAGTTCATTGACTTACTGCTTTTGCAGAGGAAAAAAGTACAACTGCCAAGAAGCAAAATAGCTTCCCAGTACTGATTCATCACGAAAAAATTAAATTGGCTGGAGCATGAGGGTTAGGGATGAGAGAGATGGCTGGAGAGATCCAAGAGCCATTCGCAATCCCTTACTGTAAGCGCAGGCACTTTGTTACCTCTCATTTTCATTTCCTTTCACACGTGGTCCCACATGGTTTCCTTATGTTTCGAAGCCATCAGTCCAGAGTGGGGAAAACAGATTTCTCGGAGCATTAAATCGCATCTTGGGGTTTTCAAGCAAAACATCCAAGATAAACTGAAGGTGCTAATTAATTTCAGGGCTGGGAGTCACGCCGCTCGCCAGCGCCCTGGCTGCGTTGCGGTGAGTGAAATCATACCTTCTGTACTTACAGCTTTTGCCCTGGCTTTGAGCACGGGTAAGGTCCTCTCTCTTCCACCACTGTGGATGGCTGCTCTGCTCCACTCCTTCTGGAATCTGGCTGTGTTTCTGCCCTGGGACAGGCGATGCTCCCAGCTGCCGGCTGTCTGGTCTGTGTGCAGTGTCTGGGTAGCGCATGCCTGTTATCGTGGGTGGAGAAAAGGAGCTGACTTTGTGTATAAATGTTTTTCCTGGCATCCGAGCGAGCTCACGTTGCATCCTCTGGTCCCCTCCTCATCACTCATCAGGCAGGAAGAGTCAGAGCGGGGCTAGATTGTGGGTTTGCTGCTGCCTCTTCCAAGGTTGCTGGGTGGTGAGCACCAGTGATTTAACTGTAAAGGTGATTTCAACTCCTTTAAATCAGCCCAGATGGGATCTGTGGTGTTCTGTTGTCCCTTGGGGCAGCTGGGACCAGCATCGGTGGGACATGCTGGAATGGTGTTGCTGGGTTGCCGTGTGTGTGTAGAACTGGAGAGAACGAAGCAAACCCAAGAAACATCACACTGCCAGGGTGGTTTGTCAAAACTTGGGGCTCTATCCTGACTTTCCCCTGTCCCACCAAGATCTTGCTAATGGAGCCATGGTGGGAGCATCCTGCTGCCCTGTATGCTTGGGAATGGGCCCCGTTGCTCCCTGCTTTCTGTCACAGTGACCACTCTGAGCAGCCAGGATGGCTCCGACGTGAATGTACAGGGGCCTGGCTGCTCCGTTTAAAGCTAAACATCTGCAAGGGCAGGATAGGTGTGGGGCCAGTGCCAGTGCTGAGATTCCTGTCCCAGAGTTTCCCCCTTCCTGGGATGTGCTGCCTGGCTGCAGGGAGGAGGCACAGCCTGCTCTTGCTGTGTCCCCTTGTGTGCTGGAGAGGATGTCACATGTGTCGTCTGCTGGACATCCGCTGCGCCAGCAGCCCTGACCCAGGGCAAGCTGTATTTACGCCAGACCTTTCTGCGGCTCTCCCTGGGTTGATCGGATCCAGCCTTTACTGGAGAGCCCGTTCCTTTTGGTTCTGAGCAAGGGGATGGGGAATTTCTCCGGTTCTTCGCTGGTGTGGCGAGTGCCTGCTGAGGCTGCTGTGGGTCACTTTTCAAATCGCTGGAGATCAGCAGCGAGGCATGACTGCTGCTGGCAGAGGCAACCTGCTTATCAGATATCCGCCTCGCTTCCTTCCCGGGGGGAAGTGCTTTGATCAACTGGCACAGGCGCCCATGTGAGATGCAGGGTCCGGTCAAGCATCCATAGCCTGTATTGAGGGTCCTGGCACAGGAGGCACAGATGTGTCTGCGGCATGGGGCGAGGAAACAGGACCCGATGGCCCAGGGTTATGCCCTGTGCTGCTGGGATTGTCCGTGCTTCTCCCAGCACGTGTGTGAGTGAGAGGAGTGATGCGGGGATAAAGAGCCAGAGCACGGACCTCAGTGATCCCTGGACCCAAAGGACCATAGTGAGTGGTGGTGTCATGACACAGTAGGGTGATGGGTGACCTGTAGAAGTCCGTTAGTGTCAGCCAGCAACCACTACAGCCTGGCCATGTCTGGAGGTGTGGCCACACGCTGACACCTTGTGACAGACTCAAAGAAGAGCAGCCCAGTTTCACCTCCCGGAAGCTGCTGCTGGGTCCATGTGAAAGCACAGTGATGGGGCAGCCCAGAGGGTACCTGTAGGTCCTGGCAGCTTGCTGGTATCTTTCCATGCATCATTAGGTATTGGATAGCTCAGCAGGTCCCATAGTTGCTGATGATCACAAGATTTGGACTAGATGACCTATAAAGGTCCCTTCCAAACTATGCTATGATTTACGTTAAATCTCTGTTCCTTGATGCAAGAGCTGCTTTTGGAGAACACAGGATGTAGCTGGAGGTGTCTCCCTTCTAAGTCTCTCAGATGCCAGCATGTCCACGAAGACTTGTTGGTAACTGATTTATGGGACAAGACAGTTTCTGGCTAACCTTAGGACAAAAGCGGTGGAAAGCCACTTGTCACCATCTGCCAGCTCTGGAGGTGGCTCATCTAATAGCAGAATCTGGACCATAGATGCTGTCAGCCCTGGGAGCCTAAGATCTTTTTGATCTGCTGTTCACTGTCAGATCTTATTGCTTTTTCAGCTCAGGACTGGGTTGAGGTTTGCTGCTTTCCTTCACTCTGCAGTTTTGTTGATAAACACCTCGTGGCTGGTCAGGTCTGATTTCTTCCTTGCTGCCTGCTTTGACTGGAGGAGGCACTAGGCAAGTGGGACAGGTGACACACTGGAGGCAACAAATGCGTTCTGCCTGCTGGCACCTCGCTGAGATCCCAGCAGTGACTGCTCACCTCTGGTCCCAGGGAGACAGGCTGTTCAGAACAGTGTGTATTCCCCAGCCAGGGCCCGGCAATGTGTGCTCAGCAGGAATTACTTGCCGTGATGAGTTTTTCTTTATGGAAAAAATGTTTCTTGACTGGTTCTTCAAAGCTGGTCTGCAGGGGCCACCTGAATGGCATGTCTGAGTACCCAGCTGGGTGATTACAGCTTTTATTTGCTCAGCAAATTCTCACTCAGTGCAAAAAGCTCGAATGAAGCCGTTGATAAAGTAATGTGTCTCTCCTGACGGCAGGGAAATCCGGAGACATCTCACTCTGATCTCTGTCCTTATCAGACCGGCTGGCAAGGAGAGCTCTGCAGCCAAAGGTGCAGGGCAGCAGCAGATCTTCACTACCACCTCTAAGCTGCTGGCATGGGGAGAGCCCAGTTGTACTTTGTCAGATGTGAACACCTTTCCCATAAAGTCCTAACAGGATGTGTTAGAGCTGGCAGTGAAATGGGTCACGCCGAGGTCTCGGCTGCAGGAGCGGCCCTGGAGCTGCAGCGTGCTTGTGGTTCTGCAGAGCAGCGGCCACGAATCAGTCTCAAAACCACCTCTCTGTGTTCAGCTGATGCTGAACCCAGATACGTGTCCTCCTCCAAGTGGTGGCTGGGACATCCACCTATGGCACCAGCACAGGCGCTTCTGCCCTGCCCGCTGCACCCACGCTGTGCACGATGCAAAGCGAGACTGGGCTGGGCTGAGGGGGACTCTGGTTTAGACCAAAGACCATTTTCTGTTCAGAGTGCTATGATATGGAACCCAGCACCCGCCGAATCCTGGCCACTGAAAACCCAGGCTCCACGCATGATGTTGGAGGGACAGATCCTTCGTGTTTGCCGCTCACGGAGGAGAGGGGCACGGCGCTGCTGCTGGGAAACAAAACTGCCAGGAGCCTTTGGGAAAAACAGTTTAATTGCCTAGCAAGGCTGGTGAGAAAGATGCAAAGATAAAATTACCATTTTTAATTTTTTTAGCTAAGAGATTTGCTGATGCTTTCCACAGCGCAAAATGTGTAAGCTGGCCATGGTTGAGTGGAGATTATTTGGAAAGATTTTTAAGAGGTTATGTGCTGCATTAATAAGAAGCTACGGGAGGAGGCTCGTACAACCGTGGGAAGGGAGGTTTTTATTTTGTTCTTTGCAAATTTACATTGAATTGCTCAGGGGAGAGGAAGAAGCTTTGGGAAAACAAATTCCAGTTGTTTCATTTTCCTGCTCCCAAAATATATGTGCAGGGTTTCAAAGCCGTGTTTCCTTTTAGAGATTTACCCCAAGCTTGCTGACACTGACCGTATTGCACCTCAGAGGTTTTCACTGTGACAGCACTACATTTAGACAAGGACAGAAACAGAGTATGAAATTGTGTCCTTGCGTGGGACAAGGCTGAAAGTATAGAGCGATGTGTGGTGGGTCCTGTTCTTGAACAACCTGGGAGGACATCTCAGGAGGGAGCTTCATACAGGTGCAATGAAATTACAACCTAAGCATCATTAAGATGGGCAGTTTTCTTCCTGTTTTAATGAGGCATTTGTTTGAAAGAAGAATCAGGAAAGAAGGTAGAAACCCCCCTTGGTTTTGTTGATGCATCAGAAGTGATGTTTGAGGGAGTGTGAAGAAGAAAAACAGTATGAACCATGCTTTTGAGTCAGAGGACCAGGGAAGGTATCTTTTCTGCTGAGAGGAGATTTAGTATTGTTCATGGACCTGGGTAAATACAATTTGACTTATGCTATGCCTGCACAAACTTGTAGGGCAAAGGCAGGGAGAGAGGGAAGAAGGATCCTCTGCCAGATTGCTCTGGGTGAAGCCAGATGTGGAGGGATGTGGCTTCCTCCACTGGATGAGAAATTTTCTCTCCTAGGGAAACTCCCCAAATCCTCAGATCGTGCCTATGTGAAACCACTAGTTAGGCAATAAGGAAGAATGTGGGGAGAGCTAGATGGCACGTTGCTCCACTGTAGCTGTCACCCTTGATGTCAGCCAAGGGAGTCTCTTCTTATCACCCCTGGCTGCCTGTTAAGCATGACAGTAATGTTTAAACTCTAGCTGTTTTTTATTTTTGAAATGGTCAAACGGCTTCCAACTTGCTTCTGCTTTGCAGGTGTTCCCTTCCCCAAGCAGTTCCAGCAAGTTTGCACTAAGATCCTCACCCGCCTCTTCCGTGTCTTTGTCCATGTCTACATCCACCACTTTGACAGCATCATCAACATGGGTGCTGAGGCTCACGTCAACACCTGCTACAAGCACTTTTACTACTTCATCAGGGAGTTCAGCCTCGTCGACCATCGGGAGCTGGAGCCTTTGGTAAGGATGCACCAGGGATGGGGAGGCAGAAGGGGTGAGAGTGGCGTGGGCTGAAGGCATCACTGGTAGATTCAGGTGGGGGCTGGATTCTGAGCAGTGCAGTCACTCTCTCTGGACTCTTTCAGCCATTCAACCTCAGAAGCACGCCTGTGTTTTCTGCCTTGGAACCATCAGCCTTAGTGCTCTGAGAGAGAACTTCCCAGCAACACTGAAGAAATCCCTGACCCTTTGAAAACCCTCCTTAAACCTTTCCTCTGTTGCAATGTGTATGAGTCGCTCTTCAGTATCCTCAGGGCCACGGTGACACAGTGTCCCTCTAAACTGTCTTGGTAGCTCTAAGGCAATTTGCACATCAAAGTGTTGCCAGCCAGTTCTGTCCACATGGTCTTCAGGGGTTAGATTTGAGCCCAAGTCTCCTCTCCACAGTCTTGAGTTTTCCCATCAGGGGACTAAAATACCTGCTTGAGATCCTAGTGTGAATTGCAATGAGGCTGGAGGAAGGCAAGCCCCAATATGACACGCAGCTCCAGACATACAGCTATAGAGGCCAGGCTGGAGAGGCCTTGCTGGAGCTCCAAGTTTCTCTGTAGCTTCCCTTGGGGAGCAATTAGCCAGGCAGAGAGTGAGAGTCCTTTAAAACAGCAGGGCTGGTGGGAAGAAGAGGCCAGACGGCTTGGGTACATAAACTGAAAAACACACGTAGCTGGTTTTGTAAGACAAGCCAGCGTGTCACAGGCAAGGTTCAGTGTGGTCTGACCTAGGGAGGACATGATGCAATGGGAAGAAGAATTAATAGGGAACCCAGTAGTTAGCACGCTGTGATAACGGCTGGGTTGCAGAAAAGGACATCTCCAGCAGCAGAGAGCCAGGGAAGACCAAGAGGATCTAATCCCAGAGAGAGAAAGAGCTGAGAAAAGTCCCAGCATGAGCTGCCTGTTTAGGAGCATCCGGGGAGGGGTGGTGGTGGGGAAATGCCCCTGCCCCTACGTGCAAACTGCGTTACTCCTTCTCTACTTTCGTCTCAGTCAATTTGCTGCCTGTCTGCCCTGATCGTGATCTGGGGAGACGGGCAGATGATGATCTCATCAGGGGAGACATGGATCACAACAGCATCTACATTAATTATTTTGTAGAGTTTGATTATGACCTATATTATCACAGCGGCCCTCAGCTCCACAAAATGGCAGCTCAGCGTCACTCTGTCCTCTGTTAGTCTTCCTCACCACCATTCCTCATGACAAACTTCTTTAGCATTGATCTACAGCCCATAATGGTGTCATCTCCTTCGACTGATGCTTGCTAATGTAAATAATTAGCACCTAATAGCCAAAGCAGAGGCTGACATTGCTAAATAGGCTTTCAATGCCAGTGACTCACATGCAACATGAGATGATTTATGGGTCTGGAGGAATCTAAGATGAACAGGTTTTCCTGTGTGATGCAACCAGGGTTAAACTACAAGGAAATGAGACACATTTCCCTCTGGTCTATCTGTGTCTCATTTGTTGGTGTGCCCACTGCCTGCCATCCAAGCCATAAAGTAGACCCAAACACCTGGGAGACCTCCTTCCCCTGGGCAATGACTTGCTGTAGGTGTGTATGAGAGTGTCCTGCAACCACAGGGCAGCAGCCTCCTGGATGCAATGCTGAGTTGGGCAGGGAGGGACAAGTTGCCGCAGCAACTTATGAACTTATGAACCACTTTCAGTTTTTGAAAGTTATCCTTCTGGCCATGCTGTTACCCCGGAGAAGCTGTAACTTGGCACTGTCATCACTCCCAAAGTATGTACGGGTTAGGATTGAGCCAGTAGCTTCCAACAGCATTTCTCTGCTGCAGGCAGGGAAAGCAATAATGGGAAGTTTCTTCATGTGCATCCCAGAGGCTTTCCAATGAGCCCCTGGGAGCCTGCTGTGGCTCTGGTTCATTGTGCTGTGGAGCATGCAGGGTGCCCAGCGTTCATGGTGTGCTCGCTTTACTTCAGCAGCAGTTGTGAAGATGCACAAATAGTAACATCCAACCTCTGCAGCACTTTACACTCAACCTCAGTCCACTTTCCTGTGGCTAATTACTCTCCCCAGCCCAGGGTAGAGCACCAGTGATTTGCTTTGCTCGTTCTTCTCACTGGGCTTCTCACCATAGCTATTGCTCTGCTTCTAGATGTTTTTAAGTCCTGAGGGATTCATCAGCTGGTTTGATGCTTAAGCAAGGACAGACAGTGCATTGCATTTGCCTTCATTTTAGGCTAAGACTGCAGGGATTAGTTTTTGCACATTCTCAAGGTTTGTGGAAAGATGATAATCTCTCAGTAGGGATAAGATGAACTGTCGTTGAGAGGTTCAGTCTCTCTGGACTGCCTCATGAGCCCAAACAACTCTCCTAACCTTGCATTTCGATGGCCAGAGTTAGTCCACATGAATCCCATGACAGAGGAGATTCTTGCCTGCAGAGGTGCCTGTTCCCTGCACGTGACTATGGGAGGCCACCAAGAATGTGGAGGGAGCACATCTGGGGCAAGACAGCAGGTCTGAGTGCTGTTATGGCTGGAGCTTTCCAGAGGTGGGCTTTGTACTGAGGAGCCCCAAGTGTGATATTTAGGAGTAAGAAAGAAAAAACCAGCAGCTCCCCAGCCAGAAAATGTCCTGTTAGGCCCATATATCTTAGAAACGGGGATTGTGGGACGAAGGAGTTCTTGGTTTCTAAGCCTGCCTCTGGCTGAATCTCCCTTTGCTGCCTCTGTTTCCCTTTTGTCAAACTTCTTTGGGAAGTGATGCCTTATCAGCAAATCTTGGGAGCCGGGAACTGGACAGATCCTTTGTACAGGCAGATCTAGTGACAGGCAGCGATGCACTCTCTTTAACAAATCAAGAAATGTGGGCGCGGAGAGGAGCCGTGCACTTGTTTCCTTGACAAGGGCAGGTCATGGTGCTGGGTAGCAGCGCTGGCAGAGGTCCAGCTGGTTACGTATGGAGGAAGAGCTGTGGGGATTTCCAGAGTGTGATGAATGCCTTGGACATTTGGGGTCAGCCTGAGGAGCTCCCGGGCGGCTTGTCAGTCCACTGGCTGCCCCAACATATCCTGTTCAAGGTTGCTCTTGTGCGTGGTGCTGTGCTAGTGGGGTGGGCTGGATGCTGTTGCAAGAGGATGTTCACAGTCTTCTCACCCCTCTCTTTCTTTCTCCTTCCGAGATGTTTGCAAACACTTCCCGTTTGCTACGTGACTTTGTGGCAGAGCATCAGCTTTTCATTTGATGGCAGGGTTCTGCGCTCAAGTGATTTTGCATGTTACTCCTACAGAGAAGCCCCCTCTTTGCCACTCTCCCCCGACGGATTTTAAAAACAAAGCTCTCCACTCTGAAAAGCTGAGGTTGCAGCTTCTGTCCCCCTTGGTTATATCATTAAAAGGTCTTTCATAGGGTTGCTCAAGGGTCATGCGACTTTCCTAGTTCTGCTTTTTTCAGAGTTGCATCCTTCCTTCTCCGCAGATCGGTCCTACTTCAGATCTATTTCGGGAGTACACTTTAACGTGCAAACCCTTCTCTGAGGTGCGTGAGGAGGTCTGCGTGCACACGCAGATTCACGAGCCATGAACCTGATGAGCCAGAGGGAATAACAGACTTCCCTGCTGCAGCAATGTACATGACTTGCAAGCCATTACTTGAGCTCCTTAAGGCAAGGACAAATACCACCTTCCACCAGCTGAAAGCTGGGCACGCTCCTAATGCAGCTGCTGGCATGATGCCATCCTGGCTAGGGAAAACAGTCTCTTAGCCTAAACAGAGCTCGCTCTTGCAGCAGGTTTCCCGTGGCCCTCTGTTATTAGCACTCATTTGCGTTGCAGTGTGACTGTGGGATCTCTTGCCAAAACCACAGGTCCTTTGGGTCAGCTGTTGTCACCTCCCAGAACGAGAGCTGGGAGCAGCTCCACATCCCATCTCTCAAGGCAGCTGCAAATGGAAGGTCTGAGCTCAGCACCGCCTTGTCTGGCTGCTCCGTGGCTGAGTCAGGAGCAGGATCTGCATCTTGCCACATCTCCGCCAGTGCTTTTTCCTTGGACTGCTCTCAAAGCTAGGGCACAGCCAAAATAACCTTTTGCCATGGAGACCGAGGAGGATGCCAGGAAGGAGGTGCTGAGGCAGAGCGGTTCCCAGGAGGGCTGGCACGGGACATAGAGACACGCTCCCCGAGACTCCCACGGTCGCTTCCTTGAGTTGTTTTTGGACACCAACAAAACTGCCTGACGTGTCATTCTACTAAAACCTGACTTTTGCACTTACTGTTTTTCTTTTCTCTCCCACTTCACTGCAGAAAGAAATGACAGAACGAATTTGCCACTGAAGCATTCTGGCAGGCGAACTCAGCTGGCTCATTTGGAGTCTGATGGGACAAGACACCCTGTGGTGGGAGACCTCTTCCCAAGGGCTAGCTCTGGGCATTTCAACTCAATGAACTATGAACACTGCAGAAGAGCCTCTTCAGGCCAGGGCTGAATCCTAAGCTTGCCAAGCATCTTTGGACAGAGATTTTTTTTAATAGATCCTAGTCCCTGTTGCATGGCTCCTGTCTTACTGACTTAACTGGAGAATGAGGCAAGTTTGGTTGACTTTTGCACACTCTGGTTTCCAAGACTTGATCCCATGATAACGTCCCTTCAGCTACCTTTCCTCTTGTTCTGTCCTCAGCTACACTGATCTCCAAATTAGTGATTCCTGCCCTGTGAGCAGGTGTGACCTTGGCTACCGAGTCATGCCTGTTGCCCTTCCCACATGCAGTGGGTTTGTGATAACATCTGAGATCGGCTCTGCAAAGTTGGTGACATTTGATGCCGGCTGCCTTCATGTGGTTAGTTGTTGATGTACTGTTTTTACCCATGAGCTATGAATGTCTCTCCTGCCCTAATTCATGCTTTACCAAAAGGACCATTTTTACCTGCAAGGGATTTTTGACACTTGACAGAGAGGACTTCATGGTGTTCTTAAGACGCATCCAATGCTGCTTGGACTAATGGCAAGGTGGCCCCATGGCAGAGGGAGTGAACTAGGCCACTTTTCAATGTGATCAGCACAGTCTACCCAAGAAAGACTCAGAAAGTGGTGGAAATAAACTGTTGCTAGAAAACAACATTTCCAACATGTCAGCATTTCCTGACATGTTGTCTTGGCTCAAGATCAGCAGTTGCTGGCTGTAGATATTGTTGTTTTTCCATCATCCAACGCTACAACATAGCAAATCAGGTGGAGAAGGACTTTAAGAGATATCTAATCTACCTGTTCTTCCAAAAAGTCAATATCAGCCCTTCTTAAACTTTTTTGACCTTTCGAAAGCATACTATTGCTACCTGGTCTGTGCCATTATTCCCCTGACAGGTATCACATCTCAAAATTTCTTCCCCTTCAGCTTGCAATGCCTGATAACTAGTGTTGTGTTCTCTGTGATATTTTCCTTTTGACAAGAGTTGAAGTATGTTTTTTTTTACTGTTTCGGAGGAGTTAAAATCAAATTGTCTGAGCCACAGCAGTGTTATGCTTGTGTTTCCTGCCCTTTTTCTGGGAAAGTTTTGTATACCAGACACAGCTGATATTTATGATCTGGGGTTTGTCCATTTTTGGGGTAGGGCGGGGATGTGGCTAGAAAATGTAAATATTTAGGCCAACATTAAAGCGCACAAGTGAATTTTTAGTGCTCAAAACACTTATTTTGTTGTAAAAATCTATTTTTGTTAGTCTTGTGTATCAGATGTATATTTTTACACAAAAATAAAACAGAGCAAACTGGACACAAAACCACCTGATACAGCATTCCAATATTTTCTTTGTAAAATAATCAGTAAAAGTCCAAACATTTTTGTTCTGTTACTAATTGAAGAAACATTAATAAGCCTGGTGTACTTCATTCTTCCCTGAATTATCTCTAGTAAGACAGGCATCATGAAAAAGCACCCAGGATAACTTGAAGAGTGTATTTCCCCTGAGAGCTGCAGCACTGCTGGATCTCAATGCCATGTTGAGACCTCAGCTTGCATGTCGGGAATTGGCTCGACATAGGCTAATGCAGCTGCTCTGCATCCTCCCCTTGCCCCTTGAAGACTTTTCACCAGCATCCCACCTGAAGGTGTTTTTCCAGCGATACATTGTGGTGAGTTTTACACACTACTTTTTGCAAAGGTATTTGGTTCCTGGGTCCTGGAATCCATGTTCCAGCCTCTTCATATAAATCGGAACTGCAGGCACAAATTGCTGTGTGGTGCAGAGGCAGGAGATGACAACAGCTCTATTGGGAACCTTCTGCCTTCCTGAGGAGTGAGGCCTGGTTGGACTCAATGCACAGGACCCTCTGGAAGCTGGTAAGGTTGGGACTTATGGAGAAGCTGTCTCAACAGTGGGGTCTAAGGGATGAACTGATAGCAGCCTACAGCTACTTCAAGTGAGGTACAAAGATGACAGAGTCAACCCCTTCTCAACAGTGCAAGACAGTGAGACAGTGGACAACAGCCACAATTTGTGGCTTGGAAGGTTCAAATTAAACAACAGAAAAAAAATATCCCAAGAGGGTGGTGCAGCCAGTGAACAGACACCTAGAGAGGAAACACTAACCATCCTCAGTTTAACAAGACTTGGTGTAAATAATGCCTTTGCACAGAAGCCTGCTTATATATTTGTCCTCCACATTGCCCTGCAGCAATGAGCTCCACCAGGTAACTATGCACTACGCAATTCAAAAGGGGAGGGTACTTTGTTTATTTTTTAAACCCATGCCTGAGGATTTCAACCCTCCTGCTTTAGTTTCCTGTTTACCTCCTCACCATGGAGCTCCTCTAGATTCCTGTGGAACAGAAAGAACTATTTCTGAAAGATCAATGAGCAATTTAAAAAAGAATTTCAAAGGTAGGCTTTTTCTTTTTCCTTTCCTTTCCTTTCCCTTTCCCTTTCTTTTTCTGGTTTGCTCAAGGAAACAAAGCTCGTGATTGTGCTGTGAAGACTGCACCTTTAGTAACTCTGGAAGCAATATAGGAAGGGGAGATGGGGAGATCATTCACTGCCAGAAAGGTCTTTTTGTTTCTCTCTGAGACACTGAGCTACTCCCCTGGTCCTCATCCAAGTGCCTCCCAACCTGATGTGTTTAATACCTGAGCACAGCAAAGATGTTTATGGAGCAGAAAGCACTAAGACAATTATCTAAGTCAAACTTCTCCCTTCAGGAGGCTGAAGTGTGCCTATGAGGCTCCAACATCCTCAGAGCCTCAACAAACATCCCTGTGCAATTTGAAAGCCGGCAGGAACCCTGAAATGCATTAAATATGCACATAGCTCTTGTTAGCCCCAGCTCCCCAAATGAGTCATCTGCTCAGCTGGCTGCCAGGTGCCTGGGACTCATTTGTCTCTTTGCAAAATCCCTGGATTCTCCTGATGAAGGCAAGATTTGCTACTGCTGGGATTTTATTTTCCTTCTCTGCAGCCACCCTGTCCTTCAGGACTGAAAAAAAGGCTGTGGTGCCGGTCATCAGCTCACACAGAGGCTGTGCTATGCAATGTGAATGTGTCCTGCCCTCTGCAGGAATTTGGAAATAGCCTTGGATATGGGGAAAGAGAGCTTTGTGGAGCCTAATGGCTCTTGTTGCAGTCCCATAGGGATGGGACATGGAAAAGGTTTGGGCTTGGCCAGTGAAGCATGCTGCCTTCAGCTGTGCAGAGGCAAAGGTCAAGGCTGACCTACCCTGGCAGCAGCCCCACTGGGGGTTTGCTGGTCTGAGTGGCACTCCTGGGTTTAAGCCTGCCCATGCTAAGGCTGGACAGTCCTGGGTAAATGGTCACAATAATCATGACACGATCTGGTCTGAGATATTCCTTCTCTCTTGGTGAAAGCTCCTAAGATGTAAGAGAAAACTTGGAAAGAGAGAAAAAGAAGTCAAAGTGAAACTGTTGGTTCCAAGGATTAAAAATCTGTCCATCCTGGGAGATGATCATGAAGACACTTGGGATCAGAAAGGGATGAGATGGGTTAATAACAGTAAATCCATTCCTTGATCACTTTTCTGGAGGTGGGGAAGATGCTGATTGCAGCAGAGAGTTCCACAACTAAAGGAAAGAGTGTCTCTCTCGTATGTGTGCAGCTTTTACTTTCTGGAGGCTGATGGCTTTGCTAGTGCAGCCTGGTCAACCAGACTCTCTCACACAGGTCAGGGAAGGACAAATGACTCAAGTGTCAAGAAAACCTCAAAGCAAGAGTGTAGCATTCAGCTCCCTGCTGAAAAGAGACCTTGAGTCAGAGCTGAAATACCAGCGGTGTGAGGGACTACTGCATGTCTGCATGGATGAAGAGCATAGCAACAGCAAATGAGGTCTCTTACACAAGAGTGTCTGTTTCTGTAGAGGTGGCTGTGGGGGAAAACAAAAGCACAGTCTACCTGCAAATATCTTGAAGATCTCAGTGCAACAAATGTCATTCAGCTCCAAGGAGGCACTTTACTTTGAGATACTGGGTAATGGCATCTGCTACGGACATCCATAGGGCAGGACTCACTGCCTGTGTAGTCACTCAATGCTGGCCACACTTTGACTGCCTCAGGCTCTCCGGTCTCTTCCAATGTCTGAGCTCACCCAATCTTTCCCCCATCCACACTGGTTCACCACCAGGGCTGGCCCACAGGTTCCTCAGCAGCAACAAGGATAAACTGGGATAGCAGTGTTCAGATGATACCCATTGGATCTGAAGTGAGTCCAGTAGCTTCACAACTGCTGCTTCTTAAAAGTATCTGGCACTTTTCTCCCAAATTGTGTGTTTTGGTCAAAAACTGAAGGAAGTCTGGGACTTTGCAGGAATCCTGCATCGTAGGGCTTCTTTTGCAGAACAGTTTGGTCCAGGTGCTGGCTGTTGGGGTACAGGATTGCTCCACACTCAGCAAGTGGTGGTATGCATTTAACATCTTCCTGCCAGGAACAATAATCATAAGCTGGAGGAAGAGGATCCATATTGTCAAGATTCTTCAACTTGTATGACTCTTCAGCCTGCACTAGAAGGAGAAGCTGGGAGCTGCCATACTGGAACAGACCTCTCCTTTGTCATTTAATTTTATATCCACTGGGCCAGCTACCAATTGTTTTGGGCTATGCCCCAGTGACAGACTGAGGTAAGCATTTTGCCATCTGTTCACGTGACTGTCAGGTGAGCATAGGTAAGAGCTGGCAATCTTGGGGCAACCTGCAGTAGGCATCCTGGGCTGGAGGCCAGGACCTGCACTGCACTTATGGTCTCCCTCTCTTGAGTCTTACTCATCTTGCAGTTTCCCCTTAGTGCCAGGGTTCTCCACGTTTATGTGTGCTGGAGGCAGTAAGATCTGAGATGCACACAAGGTCTCAGGCCCAGTCTACACTAGCAGGGTGGATGTGCTGGTTTTGGTAGCTACATACAGGTGGAGATAACGTTATGGAAGGCCTCGATTTCTAATGCTGTGGCAAATGTTCTGCTTCTTTTGGTGACGGTGCTTATTTCTGATTACTTGTTTTTGTTCAGTCCTTGGATTGCTTCTGTAACCCGCAACTGGCCTTGTTAGGAACTCAGCTAATTTCTCCTCTGTGCTGGAAGCAGCAGTCTCAGCATCTTAAGTTCTTCTTGCTTGACTTTGCAATCTGCTCGATATTAATGCTCTCCGATACAAAAATAAATACCTAAGCAGAACAGAAATGCAGTGAAATGAAACCGGGATGCTGCATTTGAAAATGTCGCTACTCAGAAGGAAAATCATCTTCCTACTTCTGTTCCTAGCAGTTACAACAAATTCCTCCCCAAGACACCCTTTTTGTGCTATGACTTCCAAATTCATTAAAACTCACAGATGTTCTTAAACGATACTGTCTTGTAACCAGACCATAGCAATAACAGGATTAAAAAAAGCCCTTCTGCACAAGCACGTACAGGAGACTCTGAGAGTCGCCCTCTTTGGTGTAGATCACTCGTACATTTCTCATGTCTAAGGAACCCAGTTGTGCAGGATGAGGATATCAACCCTCGCTTGTCAAATGGACTTCCTGAGAGCTTTGCTCATCCCTAGCCCCAAGACTTTTGTTTTATTCATATATAAATACTGTCTAAACCTCTAGACAACACAGATAGATGTAGCATGCACAGTGTCACAATACGAAACTGGGGTGTCTTGAATTTTGGCCAAAGAGGCTGTTACTCATCTGGGTAATATCCTGAGGAACCCAAGGGCATGAGACAACTCAGCCCTGTTCATTTTAATGAGAATATACCATCAAAACACGAAGTGTAACATCACCAGATCTCACTCCTCTTGTCCATGTTGTGTTGACAATGATGGCATAGGCACCACCTAAATAATCAATACCAAGTTGTAACACTTAAGGCAGATTACTTGGACACAGCCCCACGTGTCTCCAGTGGCTGTCCTGGGGCCTCGCATTCCGGATAGCACACGATGTGCATTTCCTCTTGCTCTCCATGTTACTTGGGCTTTCCATTAAATAGAAACAGTTCAGGATCTCTGTCCCAGTGGCCAGTGGGGTGGCACTGTGTGAAGATGTGGGTACTCCTCATGGGTCTGGCTACAGGAAAACCAGGTTTCACCCTGGCATTCACATTCATACAGGCACATTTCATGTCCATTTGGAGAACTTGTCCTTGTCCCTTGTTGTGAACTTTGCCAGATGCGACACTGAAACATGGTCTCTAGGGGTAGAGATATCTCACACTACCCATAACACTACACATGAATCATAAGTTGAATCATAAGGTTTCCTGAAAGAAACAGAAGAAACAGCACTTTCTCTTTCTTTTTTTAAATTGCCTTTTTTTTTTTTTTTTGGTGGAGGCAGAGAAGGGACATTCACAACAAAAGAATGACACAGAAGCTTGATCCTGGCAAATGTGATTGCATAAGCCTGTCTCTGGATTTAATCACCTAATTGAGAAGTATAATTTTCAGAGAAAGTGAGCCTGTACAGATTCCTTGAAGAGCAGAGGGAACAGTACATGCTCTGTGTCCTGCAAATCAGACTAGACTAGATTGCAGGTGCTTAAATACAGATTTAGGTGCTTGGCTGTGGGCAGATAAGAGTGGAATAATTCTAGTCGAGGCTTGAAATCATTTTAGTAGTGAGACACAGGCCAAAGTACTATGATCCAATTCTAACACTGCTAAATTAAAACTAGCTTTGGTAATTACTTCTTATTTGCCTAACAGCCGGCATAGATGGCTCCTTATCTTTGCTGTGTGCTGCATGGGTGAAAAGCAGACATGTACTTGAAAAGCTATTAAAAATAAAAGGAAAAGTCATGTGAAAGAACTACTTTTTTTTACTGTGGTTAATAAACCAATTACACTGTTTGAGAAGGTGTTTTCTTCTTCCCTTTTCATGAGACTCAGCCCTGAAATATTAGCATAACCATTTCCTAGAAATGCCAAGCCTATTCTATTCAAAACAATAAAATGAAAAACAAAATACTTTTCTTTTTCTCCTCTTTTGTAACAGACTAGATCGAAACTTCAGACTTGCTCTCTGGTGAAGTGTGTTGTGCAGCTGGGTTATCTTGCAAGTAACGAAAGGGACAGAAAACCAAGAAAGATTCAAGTATATACACCTTGCTTTGAGAACAGACGCCTACTTTCACAGACAGAAGATGCAGTGTTTTTTAAGAGCCCTTTAACCCAGTAGTGAAAGGTGTAACAAGAAGCAATGGATGGGAATTAAAAACCATGATGAATTCAACTTGAAAACAGGCTACAAGAGTTTGAGATTATCTCCCCTGAGCTGGCACAGTCCTAGATATTGAGAGTCTGAATGTGCTTGTGTGGATTTGAGCTACCCTCCCAAGCTGCCCTTTACTTCTGTTCAAGCAGAGGTATACATGGGAAGACACTCAGACATAAGTTCTGAACGCTTCAAGGATAAAAGGTTTTGAAGTGTCGTGGAAGTAGAAGGGCAGCTAATGGAAGGTGAAAACTACTAATGCTCTCCCTGAGGGGAGAGGGAAACAGGAGCATCCTCGACCTGGATGGGCGTCATGGTGGAGCGCTGGAACTGGTTGCCCAGAGAGGTGGGCAGATGCCTCATCCCTGGAAACACTGAAGGTCAGGTTGGACAGGGCTCTGAGCAATCTGATCAAGTTGAAGATGTTCCTGCTTATTGCAGGAGGTATGAACTAGATGACCTTTAAAGGTCCCTTCCAACCCAAACTATTGTATTCTATGTTGGGAAGAGCAGCCGGGAGTGGCTTCACTGTGAAGAAATCTTTGTGTGGGCTTGCACCTTGTTAGACATCAAAGCACCACACCAACACGTGCACAAGAGAGCATCTCTACGAAATCAGGTTTCAATGCTTCTGCTGTTTGTAGGACATGTTATTCCATGTCAGCTCAGTGGAAAGAACAAAGCATCCTTTCATCCTGGGAGAGAATACCACAAAGTTACCATTGATGTTCAGTGCCCCCATCCTGTCCTGGGACCTGCAGGCTTCAGCTGTCTCAGGCTGTGCTCTGCTTCTGGGCTGTTTCCTTTGAACCCAGGTGAGGAATTGGCAGCTCCCACAAACTGTGGCGCATCTTCCTGGCCCCTTTACAGAGAAGGCAGCAAGAACAGGTAGCATATGTCTTAACTTGCCTTAGATTCATTGACCTTGTGGCTTTGAGAGTTGCAGGTACCAAGTTTCATGTCCAGACCAAAACCATACAGTGCTGGGATGCTTATGGGTTAAAGCTGTAATTCACTAAGCTGAATTTGGTGCTTTTCTCGAGCTATTTTAACAATAGCCAATGCTAGTGGAATTGAACAGCTTTGACTGAAAAATGCTGTTATCAACAACAAGTTATCGACCCTATATGCAGCAGCAGAGCTGAAAGTTTTGGGCCAGTATAACTAAAAGAAGTTTCTCTCTCTTCATGGCAACTTGGAGATGGTTTCTGGTGCTCTGGGAGGTGGGAAAGGCTATATATCTTTGCCATCCACAGTCCTATAGGTTCTTTGCCATGCAGCAGTTACCATCTCCCAGTTGAAATGCGGTAACAGACTGTGTGCAAATTCCCAGATATTGGCAAATGCAAAATAAAATGCATTAGAACATCTATACAGAGACTGTTAGAGTCCTGCTAACTTGTTAACTTGCCACTTGCTCTGATTTTTTCAGGCACATTCAGGTTCCACTTCAAAGGTTCCCATTATCTATCCGTAGCCACACAGTGCAGCAAAGCTTGCAGTCTCTAGGCGTGAACATCTCCCACTTCTCAGCAAAGCTAGTATCTCACGGAGAAGACACTACATCACAAATGAGGTAGGGAGCAGTATCTCATAGAAGTTCTTGTTGGACTTGATTTCAAACTATTTTTTTTTAATATGGACTATAAATTTACCAAGTTTACATCTTTTTTTGTTTAAGTTACTACAATGAGTGGCAGACTGAGATGTCACCCAAGCTGAGATTGACCTTACAAAATGTCAATCTGAGTCAATATGGAAGAGCTATTTCTTGCCTGATTCATTTACATGATTTCTGCAAATGAATCCACCTCCCTGCCCGGCCTTATGGTGGGACATAGAGCTGATAACTATCTCTTCCCGAGCCTTTTTAACACCTGAGAAGTAAATCAGAGCTTCTCTTTGTGAAAGTAAAAGAAGGGACTCATCTGCATACTCCGAAGCAAGATTTCTGCTATTAGTGAGCCTTTTTTCTCTTGGAGCTTTTGGGCAGAGCTGGTGCCTCTACTGAGAAGAAAACCTGATTGTTTTTCCAGTCAAACGTATTTGCAGGCAATATAACCAATCTAAAAAGGGATAAAACTGGCAAAACTAAAAGCCTCATTCAACAGTAATTATTTAAAAAGACTAAAAAAAAAATTTAAGTGGCATGTTTCTCTTTGCCTTACTACTCTTACACTGCTGCCCCTCTGCTGTAGCTATCGGCCGCAAAGAAGGAGATTTACCTTTCACTGCTAGACAAAAAGGGGCAGCAGTACTGCGGAGGTAAGGGAGTAGCTGCTGGAAATAAGGCTGCTGGGTAAATTATTTAAGAGAGCATGGAAAAAATGAGAAAAGGCATCCTAATGTAGAAGGATTGAGATTTATCCCAAAGGGGGTGAGAGCAAGTGAGGCTGGGATACAGAGCCACTGCTGAAGAGAAGCAGCAAGTGTACAGCACTGCCTTCTCAGAGTCCTTTGGGCATGCCGTGCCTCCACAGGTTTATCCCTAGCTCTTGGTTATTACTGCTTCGCTTTTTCCTTCTGTTCTTAGTCTGGGCTGCTCGAAGGCATACCTGGCTTACTGAACATCCCCCCGGTCCCTCTGCTGTAGCCACACGGCTCCAAAGGCAAAGGCATGGGACGTGTTCCCTGGCCACCTGAGTGACTGCTGAGACACATCAGCACTCAGCTGATCCAGAGGCCAAACAGGAAACCTGTGAAAACCACTGGCTGATGCAAAACACTTGTGGGGAGCACAGGAACCAGAAATGAACTTCCAAAATAGCTATTATACTGCTGGCATTACCCAGACAGTACAGTTATCGACTTGTAAAGCTGAGACAAAACGAAATTTTCCTGAATAAAGAGTCTTCTAGAAAGTTATCCTTACCACCCTTGCTGTGCCCTAACACTCCTGTGAGAGACAGTGCTTGGTGCAGGTAGACGTGAAAGTCCTACTGGCTTTTTTTTGAACTCACTAGGGTCTTTTCTGCAAAGGTATCATCTTAACAGCCTTTGCTGAATTTCGTTTGTTAATTACTGTGGGTTTTCCACAAGAACTTCTTGGAAACGCTGCAGACAGATGGGGGGCAGCAACACAAGGCGGCAGCCACCTGGCTCGCTGCCTCAGGCTACAACAGAAGGTCCGCCCGCATGCACCCTGCTGCCACTGGGAAGAAGACTGCGAGCTGCCAGCCTAGCCTGGCGAGCAGCACCCCAGCGCGCACGCCGCCCGTAACACCCATTGCACAGTCACGGCAATGGGGCAACAGCAGAACTGCGCCTGCGCGCCCCCCGGACCGCCCCCGCGGAGCGGGTTGCGCCTCGCGCGCATGCGCAAGGCGTGGGCACTCGCGTGGTGCCGTGCGCGTTCCGCCCTCCCCGCGCCGACAGAAGCGGGGGGCGGGCGGGCAGCGCGCTGCGCCCGCTGCGGGACGCCGGCGGCTGCGATGGAGGTGAGGGCGGGGGGCTGCGCCGGGTCCTGAGGGCTGCGCGGTGGTGGCGGGGAGGGGGAAGATGCGGCTCGCCCGCCTTCTCGCCTCGGTCAGCTGAGGGGGAGTGGCCCGTGCCTGCAAGAGCCGCTGGGCTCCCCGGCTCCGAGCGCGAGTGTCCTCCCCGGGGCTTGTCCGGCCTCCTCGGGGGCACGGAGCGTGTGGAGCAATACGCGCTTGAACCTGGGGAGCGGTGGCAGCCCTGGCTCCCGGGGGTGGTGCCGGTGGCCAGGGGCAGCTGGAAGGCGGTAGATGCCTCCAGCCCGCCGGCCAACGGCTTGGGGTCCCGGGGCCCTCTCCGAAGGATGTGGGAGTTTCCTATGGCTTGGAGATAGTTATTCTCCGAAGCCTTAAACTACCATGTTTCATATATAGTGTGTTCTTTAATAAAGAGTAGTAAGTCTATGAACTTGCTAAGGCGACTGCTTTCTGTTAAGAATATTGCTGGAGTGGAAGAAGAGTGGGCAAAGGCGAATGAACCTGTTCCTAAATTTGATCACAAAATATCTTTTAGCTCTTATTTTATTTTTAATCTGGCATAAAATGATGAGACCTGTAACGCCTGGGAGCACTGAAAATCTTCTAGATTTTGTCTGTACTTTACCTCTGCAGTATCTGATAGCCTGACCAGGGTGACCTTCTGAGGCGGCTCAGAGGGAAGAGAAGCAAACATGAGGCAGCACCAGTAGAGCCCTGGTGACAGCTCGGCTGCTGGCTTCAGCTGTGTGTGTGATAGCCAAAAAATTAGCCTGTTCCCCTGATGCCATTGGCATTTGTTTGTGAAATGTCAGATTTGTTTAGAAATAAACCACTCTTCAGATTTTTTTTTTTCCTTTTATGAGCTTAATACTTCTAAAAACCTATCATACAAATTTATACCCTACAATTAGGTTGGAAAGATTGTCATATATTCTCATGACTTTGAAGAACTATAGCTGGCTTTTTTTTTTTTTTTTTCAGAACAGAGCTCCTCTTCATGCCTTCCAGGTGCTGGATAGAAACAAGGCAAAATACACTTGCAGAGCTGAACCTCTTCCCCTGCAGTTGTAAAGGTAATTGGTTTTGGCAGCCTTCCAGTTGAAGTGGATTTGGTTGCTGCGGACACTTGAAAGTTTCTTGACACTGAGTATTGTGTGAATTCATAGTGTGAATGCTGTATCAGTACTCTCGATGCTTTCAAAAAAGGTGTTCACAAATTTGGTAACATGTTAAAACACTGATTCAAATTTTATGGGACATCAAATGTGAAAATGCAGTGGAGTTTAATGACCGTTAATTTTAGAGCTGGAAGTACAGAGGAGGGGAAAAGGAAGAAAAATAAGTCTTGCTTCAGACTTTAAAAACACATTTTGTTAGATTAACCTCTTCAAACAAGGCTGCTTGCTAATATGGGAGTATGTTGTGTAGCTTTTTTCCCGGTGACAAATGTAATTATCTGATCATTTGTGGGGTGTGGAGTAAAAGCAGGAAATGCATATCTTGTATCTGTATGAAACTAAAAGTTGTCTTCAAAGAAGTTTTTCTTTAGTTTAGACTTGAAAACTAGCAAGGGAGTCGAGTGGGGTTAGAGGACCTAATTGGCGATGCAGAGACAGTCTCCTGAGAGTTCTTGATGCCATCAGATGCAAAAGAGAGTAAGCAGGTTACTGTTTTGTAAGCAGCCCTCAGAACTTACCCTGTATATCTCCTTAATTTAAAAGTGCTCTAGGGGTTAGAGAAGCTTTGAGTAGCTATGTCAAAGTGCTATTGGAAGGGCTTTTCTCATTTGGAATGTATGTGAGATCTGGACTTTAAAATAATTTTGCACCTAAGTTCCTATTGCACTGTGATGGAAACTCTTAAATATGAATTGTGTGCCAGTGGTCAGTAGCATTAAATATCTTGCTTGGCTGTGCTTCTGTATGTGGATGCAGGGAACATGGTCTTTAGTGCAATAACCAGTGTGTACGCTGTGGTGTACCTGGTAAGGCTTACTGTTCACATTTATTTGTTAGCCTCGTGAAATACACCCCATTATGTCCTCTCATTCATGTGGCTGCCTCAGAGGCATGTTGTCCTAGAACAAGAAGTTAAAAAGATTACTGTGTGTTTTTTAAGCTACCTTCGATCTCGTTTGTTATCTTTACTTACTAACTCATAGCAGGGTCAGCACACTTGTCTTGTTTGCCTTTGTCTTTCCAATGGGGATGATAACAATTCTTTTGCTGTCATTCTGAATGATAACGAATGCTTTTAAAGAAATACACGCGTGTCTCTAAATATAAGCAGACCTCAGCAGAAGATCTCATGTCTACAACGTGCGCTAAAATGTGTTTTCTCCCAACAGGAGAAGAAAAGAAACGTTGTGTACTCTCCTCTCCATTAAGGTTCTCCCTGCTTGCCCAGTAGTAATTATGGTGAAGTAATAAATTGGGATGGGAGAAATCTATTTGAAATAACTTTATGTGCTATCCCGCAAAGTGAGATCCACCCATTGCTGGAGGGTTTGACTCAGAACCTCAGAAACCCCATGCTTAGTTTGCAAGGGAAGTGGCAAGCTGAGAGTACAGAAAGTTAGACTCTGCAACCTGCATACACAAAAGATAAGGTGACTCTGGTCTACTAAAAGTGTGACAGAAGGGAATCACAGAGAGAAGTCTAGAGGTAAAGAAAAAGGTTGGTGTAACCTTTTCTAGAGAGTGAAGGATTTTAGAAGGATGATGTCAGCTGTTAACACTGTGTAGGTTACAGTAATGCTTGTGATAAGGCAGAACTGATAATTTTTCTCAGACTTACTCTTTCATGAAATCAAATTGCTTGGGCTTCATGTGGACTTTTGGCTGTTTTAAAATGTTAATGCTCCTGTATGTTACTGGGAAGATGCTGGAGTGTTTTTAGGTTTCTCTTCTTTCATGGATAATTCAGATTAGTGATGTAGATGATACTAAAAGTTTTCTTGTAGATGGGATGAGAAGGTAGCTCTGACAGCTAAGAGTGAATAATGGCAAACTACTGTAAAGATGAATGACCTGTAAGAATACTTACTTCTTACAGTTTGAAATTGATAGTCTTGCTTAATGCAATACAGAATGAATATGAAAATAATTTGCCTCTGGATTTGACCCACAACTGTCCTTAAGAATTGGCATCCTTCCTCTTCAAATTGTTTCTCCTGATCTGTAACATTACAAACACAATTAATCACTATGTAGTCACTTTATAAAGATAGCTTTGATTATTCTGAGCTTCCTGCAACTAGCAGGTTTTGGCAGAATCAGCAAATTCTGAGTGAGTCCTGTTTCATTATGAGCCACATCTACAGGAATTAAAGTGTTGCTAAAGAAGGGAGGGTCCAAGAATGATGTGAGCAACTGAGAGTACGAAATGTCTGTTTCCATTTTGTTTCTTTGTCCAAAACTTTGGATGTCTGAAACTTAAAAATGGCTTTTTTTTTTTTTAATTTTGAGCACACTTTTACATTTGAAGTCTGAAAGTCACAGGTATGTCATGCTTGCGGAATCAAGGTACTTACTCATGTCTAACTGTTTTATTGAATCTGTTGGTAGTTGTTTGAACAAGTAAACAATGGCTTTGAAAATAAGTAAATCAACAGAGAAGGTGAATGCTGTTCAGAAGGTGCAGACTGGTCTGCCTGTTGTTCAGTTAGTCAAAATAGTGATTTTAAATCTCAATTAGAGAAGTCTCAGCGATCTTGGTGGGCTTTTATTTGGTCTGAATAATAAGCTTTGCTCTTGTAGTATCTGTGTGGTAGTAATATTTTTGTGATTGCAGCTGTTTAGGTACCACTTCAGTGGTCTGAAAACATCCTATGCCAGCACATCAACTTTGAGTGTGTTTCATCTATTAAATTCCGGGTTGTGGCTGTCCTCTGTGAATCCGCAGAAGGCTTTATTGAGGCTCCTGATTCTTCTTTTCTTCAGAGGGTATTACCTCAACATGACTGCCTTGTTTGCCACTTGCTAGAAAAGAATTTGTTACTAGTGGTACCTGTTCTCAGGAGACTTTTGGCTGTGGAAAATGCTTTCTCATATTCCTGGTCTGCTGGAGCCTGTTTGGCTGCCTTGGAGACCAATTTGAAGAGATGTTTTAACTTGGTGCTGTTATGGTTGTAGTTGTGGTGCTCTGTCTTGGCAGAATGTTGATCTAGGTTAGGAGTGTGATAGTTCTTGTCCTTTAAGAGTAATTCTGGATCTTATATCTCAACTTGTTTAGTTCTCCAGTGGTATAACAGGAAGAACTAATGAACAGCAGAAATCCCTCCATTGTTTTTGCAAGACTGTAATGAGAGGGTCTCCTCTTCGGTTGAAATGGCTGGAGCACTGCAAGTAACACTGCATTTTACGTTCTGTACTTAGAAATTATAAAGTCTTTAATGCAGGGGTGTTCTCTTGCTGTGTGCTCACATGAAGCCTGGCACAACAGGTTCTTGCAGTCTCTTGGGACTCTAGGCACTACCTGAATGTGTGTAAGAACATTTGTGTGATTTCTGAGTGTAAATGTGGTTGTGTTCCTTTTCAGCTGCAGAACAACCTGGCTCAAGCAAGACCCAGTTTTGAAGCAGGTGGTAGTACCCAGACTCTCTGCTTTCTTCTGTTGAATTCAAACGCACAAACAAGGTATCTCCTTAATAGAAAAAGGCATCTGTACTGTGTTCTCCAAGTGCTTCCTGTACATGTTTATGCTTGTTTTCTAAATATACCCTTCCTTCCTGTGGGAAGCAGATTAGAACGAGAGGGGAGTTACATCTGGGTAGTGGATTTGGCATGTTTGTATATGGAGTTTTACATGATGAAAGGTGATTTAAGATCTGGATGAAGTGAAACTTGTGGGAATTGTTCCTTTTCTTCTTCACTTGGCATTGTTTGCAAGTCTTCTTTATGATGAGTGCTTTTGTTCATCCTTTTGAAGATAGTTGTAGAGGTCACAGTAGCAGAAGGGAAAGGCTCTGACTATGCCTTCCCACACATGCTCTGAATAATGTATGTGTGTTAGATATTACCTCAACACTGGATTACAATGAAGATAATAAAATTCAAGACTTCAACAAAACTGCAGCTAAGACAGAAATTTGCTCTCTTTTTTGCGTGCAGTATAGATTTTGCTGGGTTACGTTATCCTGTGAGCAATAATCCTAATTTGACTGGAGAAGGACAAGATGAGAATTTGAACTGCTGCTATTTCTTCATCCTTTGTCAGACTGCTAGTCAGACAGTAGTCTGTTGGAGAACAGTCTGACTCTGTTGTAGACCAGAGAGATGTAAGAAATGCTCTTTATCAAAGGTTTGGCTAGTCTGCTCTGAATACCAAGTAATGTTCTACTTCTAGCTCCTTGCACTCAGACAGAATAACTTATAAAGTAGGTGGACAAGTTGGCTTGGTGGAAGCAGGGGTTCAGCACTTCAGGCCACGTCATAAAATGACAACAGTTAAATTGTTCA
The DNA here is from genome assembly GCF_009769465.1 of Tauraco erythrolophus. Taxonomy (NCBI): domain Eukaryota; kingdom Metazoa; phylum Chordata; class Aves; order Musophagiformes; family Musophagidae; genus Tauraco; species Tauraco erythrolophus. The sequence continues at coordinate 25,935,853 of NC_141474.1, read as the reverse complement.
TCTTGGACCTGTTTTGTCCATGGACCCTTTCCCTCCGGGGCAGTTCATCCAGTCTCTGAGCTTTTGGTCTGGCAGGATAAGCTTCCACAGTGTCCTTGTCACCAGAGGTAGTCCTGGAGTATGCAAAACACCTCAGCATTGCTTGGATGGCTGAGGCACACTGACTTTCAGTATCATCAGAAGCTCTTTGGTATACGGTCACAGAAACAGAAGCATTTCTTTGAAAGCTTGAAAAACCTCTAAAGCATTTGGCTGAGCTAAAGGCATTTTCTTGTCGTATCGGCTGTTACTTAAGTACTGGTTCATTATAACGAAGTGAATAATGAGAATGAAGCTGTGATACCTTTAAAGGAAAAGCTGTGTTGACAGAAGTGGGCTACGCAATGATATGAAGTAGCAGACCAGAAGGGTAATAAGAATCTAATATAGCAAATGTTTCATGCCTGTCTGATGGCAAATCTGGTTGAGACTATAGGTTGAAAACATCAGCTTTTCAGTAATTTGGTTTATGTATACATGACTAGTGATCTTCCTGGTTTCAAGGAAGCAGTTCTCTGTAATTTAGAAATTGAATCGAACTAAAGGGAACTGAAGTAATGTAGTGAGTTTTAAACACCAGACTGTAAATATAGCCAGCTGGTGGAGTGCAGGAGAGGGTTGTGAAGGACTATGTCAGCTGTGCTAAGATGCAGGATTCATCTCCTGTCTTTTTGCTTAATTTTTAGTCTCTGTTACAAGCTCTGAAATCATGTGGTATTTCAAGCGGAATAAAACCTGTCTAGGTATGACTTGTTGACTTGCAGAAGGTCAGGTCACTAAAATGACTTGTTTGACACCTTCTGGAAATTAAGCACCTCCTTCAAGCAGACGAGCTCTGTCTCTGAGCAGCTTCCTGTGTGTCGTTTCCATCCCAGTTCTCAATAACTTCTAATGCAGGCTGGGGAAGAGCCTAATTGGGGAAAGCTGGAACTTGCTGTCAAAGGCTACCCTTCTCTTTATGTTAAAATTCAAAACTATATGAGCGTCAGTTTGAGTTAGAAAGAAGCTGTTGCTTTAGAAGTTGGTAAAATATATGCTTTTATATTATTGTATTTAAGAACTCGCATATTATCATCCATTGTGATGATTTCTTAATGCATTCTGCTTAAGACTTGAAAATGAGGATTTACTATTGTCTTGAGGCTGAGTGATACATTTTTAAGTGTTTCAGTAAGTTGTTAAAGAGAAAGGGCTCTCAAAATAGCACTTGTCAAATTTTCAGACAACTTGGGAGTTCTAAGTGATACTCATAATAGCTTTTACTGACAAGTATTGACAAGAAAAATACAGTGAAGCAAAGAAAGTATTTAATGTATTGGTAGATTGTTGTGTAATATTTTTCTGCCTTAAAGCTTCTCCTGTGTTTTAAAAGAACTATAGAAACAGTGAAAGGCAGAAAAACTGCTGTTCACAAAGAGTCTCTGTTAAAGGAGAATTGCCAGCAAACTCTTTTATCGTTGTTGTTTTTAGGGCTTCCTCTTCCTTCATTACCAGTGTTCTCATAATTATGCTATTTCTGGGGATTTAGTTTTTTCTGTAGTACAAGATCTTTATTTGTATATTTACTTAGAAATCCTCCTGGCTGTAAAATGTCTTAGCAGTGCTTTGCTACTGCCTTAAAGACTTTGAGCCGTGATTTTTTTTTCTTTAACTATTAGAGCCAACTTGGCAGGATATGACTGATGTTATGGAGAAGTGCTCGTGTGAGTAGAACGTGGAATCCTTTAACCTTTGTGGAGTTAGGTTGGCGGTATGGAATAGCCTCTGGCAGAGAAAGTGCATGGCAATGTTTTTATTTAGGCCTTCCATAAGAATATGCAGGTGTTTTTTCTTTTTCTGCCATATTATCTTTCATCAGTGAGTTATCTTTGACTAAGCTCTTGTAATATCTGCAGCTGCCAATGCAAGAAAAAAAATTCTAAATGCCATAATTGATGCTGCTTTTGGAGCCTAAGTTATCCACTGATCTGTGGTTTAGAAAGGCATATCATGGTTCTGTGAGAAATGCTGGGGTTTTTTTTGTTGCGTTTTTTTTTTCTGTCCTTTTGACAGCATAAACTGAGCTAGATTGCTCCTTTGACCTGTTAATTCCTGTGGTTGCTTTGTTTCACGGGTTGTTTGAAACTTCCCTGCACCTTCCTCCTGTTTTGGAAGGTTATTTTCTTAAGATGACTTGAAAAAATCTACTTGTAAAACAGTAGAATAGCTCAAAGAATCGCTCCCTTCTGAGGTCTGTAAATCCTGTCTTGCGTTATGTTGTGGGTAGCTCATGGTGGTTGTTGACAGGGTTATTCACATGCTTTGCCTTACTGTGTTGTGAGAGGAGGATTCAGTACAGATGCATAGTTATTTACTTCTGGTTTTACACTTATCAAGCCTCCCCAAATCTGTTAATTAGCACTCAAATTGTCTGTCTTTTTAGGTTTCCTCTGATATTTGAGGGAGAGGTGGCAGCCTGTGATGAAGACAAGCAGAGAAACTTTTGGATAGCTTAAGAACATAAACACACAAGAGCATGTTCATTTTCTCCTGAAGTAAAGTAATTGATTGTGTGTTAAAGGCACCTTTATGTTCTGCCACACAGAGATGGTCAGCAGTCAGCCTCTCCCCATAGCAGACAGTGGGAAAAGGAAAAAGAAAAAAAGAACCAGAGCCACAGATCATGTCCCTGGGAAGTTTGAAGGTTGGTGGCAACTTCTAAGCTTTTAGTTGTAATGATGTGTTTTCCCTCTGCTGTTCTCAGTTTTCTTAGCTAAACATTGCTTTTTGGCAAACATTACAAGATAACGTTTTTGTTTTCCTTTTTCCTCCATGTTTTGGTCTTCAGTCTTTTTTTCTTAAAGCCTTCTAGGTTGAAACCTTAAAGCCTTCTAGGTTGAAACCTTCAAATTTCAAGTATACTTAAAACACTATCTCTGCAATTAGATTTTGTATGGTAGGCATTTTCTAATTAAGGAGTGAAATGTTTTTCACTTGGAAAAAAAATGGTTCTGAGTTTTACCTGAAGACAGGAAAGGTGGATGTAGTCCCAGCAATTGTTCATACAAGAAATATTTTGTATCTCAGCAAACTTGTAATTTTGATGCTGGTATGAAGTGTACTTTAAATTTTCCTGGAACTTGAAGTGGGGGAGGAAATGAAAAATGAGACATAATTAAGACTGGACATCTACTACAGTACTGCATAAATCTATTTTCTGTCTTCATTAACAAGGAAATTTTTTCAGTTGCTGTCATCTGAGGGATGCTCATCAGATAAATAGCTTGTCTTGATGTTATTCACTGAAATGCTTTGGCTAATGTGTCCTATTGGCTGGATGTCTTTGGCAGACTTGTACAAGCTGACTGCTGAGCTTCTTGGTGAGGGAGCATATGCCAAAGTTCAGGGTGCTGTCAGCCTCCAAACTGGGAAAGAATATGCAGTAAAAGTAAGTACAGAATAAAAGCAGAATTGCTTCTGCCTGTAACATGTCTTCTCCCTCCTAGTATCTCAGTGAAAACCTGTAATAAAGTGGGTAATAGCTAAAGCTTTTACGATATTTTTGATACTTGGAATGAGCCTGCTTTAGAACCATTGAGATATCTGTCGTCTTAAGTACTATGCCTCCGTAGTGGACTGGTATATCCGCTGCAGACAGAATTCACAAACAGTAAATGACTGTGTGATGGTTAGATCTCAGGGCAAGCTTTCCTCTCATGCCCTGATTTGGTTGTAGTCCTACCAGTTTTTACCTCTTCTTCCAGAAGAAGAGGCTGAGTCATTATCTAGCATGGCCTACCAAATAATGCGAGCTTTTGAAAGTGCTGCTCTGAGTTCAGAGAGCATCAGTTGCTGCCATTAGTTCATGTAAAGGTGTCTCTTATTTTTTGATAGAGGTGAATCTTCTGTAATACTGTTACAGGAAGTGTTAGGGCCCATTTACAGATTTGTGGTTATCCTGAGTCCCTCATTTAATTACAAGCACAAATAATAGTAATAAGAAAGCTTTATGCTTGATTCCTTTGAAAAAACCATAGGCACAAAATTTTAAGCCCCTTTAAAAATCTAGTCCTACAGATGCTATAATTTTGTCCATACTTTGTAGAAGTGTTAAAGTTGAAAGTCTGGAATGAACAAACTGCTACATTATGAATTAGACGTGATCAGATACCAAGTCCCATATAGTACTGGTGAATGGTTGCCTGTTCTGTACTGGAGGACTCTGGCTGTAAAAATGAGAAAACAATACTGGATACAGGTGGTGGTAGCATTTGCAGTAACGTCACGAGCTGTCGGTTCACGTAGCAATCATTCAGTCTCAGCCTCTGTGGAAAGCCCTTGTCCTCCTTCTCTTTCAGTCTGAGGAGTGTGTGTGAAGGAAAGTGACTTCTGATGGTAGCACAGAAAGGCTCTGAAATTGAATGTATGTTTTCTTTAATACATTAGGTTCTATTATTGCTTCTTCATGAAGTTTGCACTATGTACCAAACTCATTTTGTGGTGAATTTAGTACTTTTTACTTAAATGCCTATAAAGACAAATCCCTTCTTTTTGACCGTACAGTGTCTGATGTGACTCAAATCTATTTTTGTTGGAATTCAAAAGGATATCCTTTTCTGCACGTAGCGGAGTTAAAATGATGCAAGAAAAAGCTTGTGGTAACTGTTCAGTGACTGTGTAACATGTGGATTTAGTTGCCTTCTCTTCCGTCCTCATTTCTCTTGTCCTTTGAATGCCTTAGAGAGCTTTGCTAACACTGTAAATAAATGACAGATGAGAAATTAAACAAAGATAGATGGAGTGTTTCTCTCTGGCAGGCATGCCTGAGATTCAAGCTTTGGATCAATTATCTAATTCCAGAGCCACATGCGCAATTCCTGCCAGTAATTTTTCAAATATGAGCTCTAACTCTTTCCACAGATCATTGAAAAAAATACTGGGCATAGTCGGAGTCGGGTTTTTCGTGAAGTAGAAACGTTGTACCAGTGTCAGGGTAACAAGTAAGTATAGTGTCTTGTGTGTGTTTGTTTATTTATTAAAAGTATCTTTAATATTTTTTTCAAATTTTAAGCCTCTTACGTGTGACTAGGTTAGGAGTTTTGCAGTAGTCTCCTTAAAACCAGTTGAAATTTGGACTTGACCTATTCAAAGTAAGAATTTCCCTTTCTCTTACCTGTGAAATCTAGGGAAATATTTACAAGTTAAAAGTCGCATAACTCAATTAGCAACCAGGTCGGTGTAGCCTGATCTTGCTTCAGTGATGCATGGTTTTTGTCTGAATGAGGAATTAACATCTTGACACTCTCCTCCGTGATTTCACCATCAGCAAAAGCTGACCTGATACCAGCTGCTGTTGAGAGGAACAGTCTTGCTGTTCCTTAATGTGTGGTTTGTCTCCCTCTGTGTCAGCCTTCCTGCTTTTGCACTGGAACTCTTAGATAAACCAAAGCTAATTTAGTTTTCATTTGGATGTGTGCTGATTTCACATAGCCACAGGATGAAGTAACTTTAAAGCTGCTATTCCTGTCTGAAAAGGAGGAAAAGCCTACACAGCCAGTGGCAGCAAGCTCTAGGATGAGTTTAAGCTGATTCTGAAAGTACTCCTTTAGATGTCTCCGTTAATCTAGAACGTATACAGCAGCTGTTACCTATACTACAGTTGTGGAGCTCATGTCAAGCCTTTTTTTACAAAATTTTAAAGGTAATTTAAAAACAAACTTGTTTATCAAACTCATGAACTTAAGTTGTGCTATAGATAAGCAGATTATATCTTTGTTCTGTATGTGGTTAAGAGCATATTGTCATGCAGTACATATCTGATGAAAAGTTCAAGCTCTCATGGCCATGTGCAGAATTTGGATTTTGTGTGTACTATAAGTATAGCAAAATCTGACCTACAGGTTCGATGTTCTCAAGGCATCATGGGGTGCTTGTGTTGCGCTGCAAAGGCTGTACGCTAGCGGAACAGGATGGTAACGAATGCACTGGATTTAATGTCATGTTGACAGATTCCTGTCTCCTCAGAGTCCTGTGTGTTCCGCCTTGTGATTTCCAGAGAGAAAGAATGCCAATTTAATTACCTTTTTTTTTTGTTCTTGCCTTCAGCACAAATGCAATGTTCTAAATTATTAAATACAACCTATTACGAGTTATCTTCCTGTCGATTGAGCAGTAGCAGAATTCTTTCACAATCCTGTCCGGTTTTGATGCTTGGCCTGTTTCCCCTGCTTAAATTTCAGTGTGAGTTGGAATCATGTTTTTAATGCCATAAACAATCAAAGCAGCTTGCTAATTTAGCACTTTTATTTTTGGTTACTTCAGGCACTTCCTAATTATCCATGTTGAAACTCTTTGTTGTTCTGTTTATACTTTATGCCTGTTTCTTCTATTTCCCCTCTTTTTTTTCTTTGTTTTTTTTTTTTAAGGAACATTTTGGAGTTAATAGAATTTTTTGAAGATGACACAAGATACTACCTTGTCTTTGAGAAGCTGCGGGGAGGTACTGTGCAATAACTTGGTCTTGTTTTTCTCAGTGTTTTAAAGTAGAAAATGACGAGCTTATTGTAAGTGCTTGAGAATTTTAAGACAAAGAAGTAGAGGAAATAATATAAAAAGCTTGAAGTATGATTATTCTTGAATATAGATGAGTCTGTTCATGCATTTGTAATCCCTTCCTGTAGTTAAGTGATGGAAATGTCAGCTCTATTAAAGTGGAAGCTTTGGAATATAGTTAGTAGGTCACAGTACCTTCAGGCAAGGGGAGACACACAGTATGTCAGGTGTAATGCATGATCTTAGTACAGCATCTATATACTCTGATAGCATCTTCCCTTGATGTAGGATTTACTTTGTTTCCTGAGCTCACAAAGCGCTGTTGGAAAAAACATCTTGCTACTGCCTCGGGTTGCTGTAATTGTGAAGCAGTCTGCTTGTGGCTGTCTGAAGGCCAATCAAGTGAGCACGTGGGATCACTTATCTCTAGGATTTAACACTCACTTGGGGAGTGAGAAGGCTACATCCAGCGCTTTGTGGACTTTCTAATGTTTGTCTGCCTTGAGCATAATTACAGTATTCATTAATTGCATGGCTGTGCAAAAACATAAGTTAAGTGTGGCCCACCCTTCAAAGGAAAACAGAGTTTCTGAAGGCGTATGCTACCATCTATAGAACATCATCTATTGTCACTGGTCAAGAAGGTTTTCAGTAGCAAGCCATACATGCAACAAATGCATATTCTTTCAGTGTAGATGCAGAACTTTTTAAAAAGAGAAGGACGTGGGTTTTTTCCTTGAGTAAAAGCTTTTGTTTACTTTCCCTTAAAATTACTGCGTCATTTCATTGTTGTTTCCTCTAATACTGTTCTTAATGCACAGACTTCTCTGACAAATTAGGTGTAATAGGACTCAATTGGGATGAATCTGCATTTGTCTATTTTCCCATCTCCACATTCTTCCATTAGTTAACCCTCTATCTTTGTGAGACTATGGTTGTCAGTGTGCCTGCGCAGCTGCTGGGAGGATAATAATGCTGCATCTTTTTCTCTCTCTTAGCTACTGTTTTTACAGTGGTCAACTAGGGCTAAGGCTAGTTTGGTCTTTGAAAAGCTTCAGTGTTTGAAGTGTTAAGTATGTGGGTTTGAAGAAAGAAATAATGGGAATTAGAGGTCAGACCAGGTTCTGATGCGTTACAGATTCTGATATAAACAGTGTGGCTGGAAGGAATGAAAATATTAATCTTCAATGCAAGCCTTGCTTTAGTAACTCCAGTCTCAGACACCAATGTTACCTACGATGTTGGGGCATAACTTGGGCTTCCTATTTGCAGCTTTGCCTTCCTGTAGCTGTGGTAACTGAAGGAGATCTGCTCCCATTCTAGCTGTGTTCAGTTCACTGTGATATGCAGAAGCCATTTAATATCCTTACCTGACATAATTTTATAATTGAAAGTGTTAAAATCCAGTTTATTATACTGAACTTGCATGATTTAAGAGTCCTTTCCTCCCTCTCTTCCTCCCCCCCGCCCCCCACCCCGGAATGCATTTTGGGACGTGCTATATGATGCCTTCTCTCTGAATAATGAAGAGGTGGTAACAACCGTGGCAGGAGTGCCCTGCTATTCTTTCTGATTGTGGGATTCCTCTATGTGGGCTGAATATACAGTCTGTAGAGTATGTTTTTGTTGATATTGATATAATTCTTATCTGAGAGAGTTCAGAACATCAGCTCTATTCAGAAGGGTAATCTGAAATAAACCTGCTGAGTGAAATGAGCACTTCAGGTGGCTCAGTATTGTTTCCTGCAAAGTCTGGGCTCTTTTCAACAGGGATGGAAACATTCAAGAGCTGTTATTACTTTCTAAAGGTGTAAAGAACAACTACCAGGAAAACCCTTTGAACTCTGTGCCCTTAAGAAATCTGTAGCAAGCTAGAAAGTGGTGTTTTCGACAAGAGAAGCCTTCTGTATTTGAAATCTGATAACTTGATGCAACGTGGCCTTCCTCCACCCATCTGACATAGCATATCTGAAGAGTCTTTTGTCGTATCAAAGTGTATCTGAAGATCTTTAGTCCATCCTTCTTTTTGAGTGTTTTCCTCTTGCCTTTCTGAATCCTCACTGTGGAGGAGTAGCAGCAACATTGATGGTATAAGACAAGGAATTACCGCAGTAGAGAATGGGAGGTTTCCTTCCACCTCTAGAACTGAAGAAGAAAAACAAAATCACCCGAGATATAAAATGTTTACTGTATTGGGGGCTAATAACAAATGGCAGTTACTTCTTGAATTTCTCTGCCCGATTGCTTTTATAAATATACCCCTTTGAGTAAGAAAATGTAAGACAGTAGAAAGGCTGTTTAGTGGGCTTGGACCTCTGTGGACTACATTTAATTGTTGGGTCTTTTAAAGACATTTTTCATCTTTTGAGAAGATTGATGGAATTCACTTAAAGGAGATATGGAATCAGACCTCCCTTTATCCTTTATTAAAGGGATACCAGTGGAGCTCTGCCTGCAAGCTACCAGTCCTTCAGTGTGTTCAAATTTGAGAGATCTTTTGTCAGATTTCATGTGCCTGGGCAAATTTTGCCCTAAGTCAGTGTATGAGCCTTAATTTGATGTCAGTGGGAATTTTAATGTATATTTAAAGGTAGACTATCTTTTTATTTTGATGATGTTGAGACAAAAACCTCTGTATGCTTGATTTTTCAGTGCAGGATTTCAATGGTGACATTACACAAAATGAGGATAGTTAGTTCAAGCATGGCCACTTGTGATCTGGGGAAGGTGGATTTTGCTGAAGCGCTATGTGTGTCCTTAGCTGATGTTTGAGTTTTACTGATACTATTAGCAAGTCTCTACTGTTCACAGTGTGTGAAAAATGGACCAGTCATGTGCTGAGGCAGTAAAAAGCAATTGCCTCTCATGCTGTGCTTAAACTAGAGGGATGCAGTGTTTGAAAATTATGTTCTATTGTGCTTAAGTATTGAAGCTGCTCAGTTGTACCTTTTTTTTTATAGTCATTCCCCTGTTCAGTCCACAGAAGTTGCCTGCTGTGAAAGGCTGTTACAAAATATGAGAAATGAGTTTATGAATTCATGATACTTGGTACTAGTTCATCATTATTTTCTTGAGGCTCTTTTCATATTTAAACATGGGATTGTGACACTTCAGTTTCTGCCATATAGAATCATAGAATGGTTTTAGAATAGAATATAAACATAAAAGGACAGAGTGTTAGTTGTGAATAACTTTTCTAAATTAGTTCTGGTCCTGTTCACACTGAGATTGGTTCTCCCTTTATGGCAGACTGGTAGTGGCTGTTTCGTTTTTATCCCTGTATTGACAAAGCCTTTTCTCTGCTCAGACGGCATTCATGCTAAGGTTTTTCCCTTTCACTTGTTGCTCTTACAGGTTCAATCCTGGCCCATATACAAAAGCGAAAGAACTTCAATGAACGAGAAGCTAGCAAAGTGGTGAGAGATATTGCCTCTGCTCTGGATTTCCTTCATACGAAAGGTAAGAGAAGGCAGTGTCCGCTTTCACCTAAGTGCACAATATGAGCTAGTAATGGAGCACATTTTATCTGTAAGTAGTCAGCCTTAACTTTGCTAACATCTCCATTTCCAGCAATGCCAGATGACTTACACTGTTTTCCTCTATAGAACTATTTTCGTAATGTGCTGGTTTAAGTACAAAGCTGTGTGAAGATGGTGTAGCCTTTTGAAGAAGGAAAGTTGAATTGGCATCTAGAGAGAATTAACTTCAAGGTTGAATCTGTTTGCATGTTTCTTGTTACCTAAACCACCACATAAAGGTTACTCAAAAGGAAGCTAATACTCTTTGATTTCCTCCTCTTCTGGGTCTACAGAGATGCTTTTGTATATTTGTCCAGAACTTCTGCTGGTTACAAGACCTCTTTGTTTGTAGTAGTGTCTCTGCATTTAGGCCCCTACTGTTGAGCTGGGAGACCTACAAGTGAACCATAGTCCTTGTTTGAAGGTGCCCTCATTTCATTAGGGATTTGCTCAGATCTAAAAGCAGTTCTGTTTGTAGAGAGTTCTTTTATGGTAAAATGTTTTCCTGCTGCTTTTTCTACTTGGGAGTACTTTTCTTCCATTTCAAAATATCTGTGTGTTATGGTCATCTCAGATTATACGTTTCTGTTGAATGTGATAGGAAAGATTTTCAAGCTATCTGTGTCATGATTATCTGGTCTTGCATAGATGAGGCAGCTTCAGTTAATGTTTGCTTTCATTTGATTACTGTGACTATCTCTGAATAGAACAGCATGTAATTGGAGACTCTGTTTATTGGGTATTTACTCAGTTTAACTTTCATCTCCATTCATTTTGCCATTATGATTAGCCAGGTTTTACAAACGCTCAGCAGATCTGTGTTTGCTGTCTAACTTGTTTACTACTGGCCCTAGTCCAATAAATGCTTAATTATAGGCTTCACATCTAAGTCACAGGACTGCTTATGTGCCTGAGTTGGAATTACAACATTGGTACCGCGATAGGTTGATCGCATTAAAAAAGAGAGGTGGAACAATGCATAAGGAATAAAGAAAGTGGTAAACCTGAGGAATATGGATCTTGTCCCATGTTATGACTATGTTACTGGAAGTTAATTTGAATGTTGAAACAAACTTAGTTTGTATTGAGAATTTTGGTAATCCTCATAGCTTCTCTATGCGACAACTCAACTTTACACCTGCAGAGAATGTTCTCTTGGAATACCTGTGTTTAGAAGATTTTTGACTTTGAGATATGGGGCAAATAAGGAACAGGAGATTTAGGCTGAACACGTGGAGAAATACTTATGCGATATATTAGGTCTATAGTAGGTTGCTTAACAGCTGAAAGTCTAGGAACACTGTTCAAGGAAGTTTAACATCGACTCAGCTAAATCTTTCTGTAGTTCTCTCAACTTTTAGTTTCAATTCCCCTTTCTCCAAACAAGATGGGAGTGATTCATTAAAATGGCTTTAGAGCAGCAACCCACTTATCATTTGCTGTGAATTGGTACAGTGGGGACATGACTTGCAGAATTGGCTACACCACCATCCCCTTTCATTTTATTGTTCTCTTTATGATTCTTCTGTGTGACATTAAAATAATTAGTAAGTAGCATACAGAACACTAAAGTAAACAGGAAATTAAAGCAGTTTTATTGCACAACTTAAAAGTGCCATAGCTAGATGCTGTAAAAAAAAAAAAAAAAATTTGAATGAGGACAACTAATTCTTTTGCCAGGAGTAGTTTAAAACTCAGCTGGATGATAATACTGCCTTACACCCACTTGAGATATGTGTGCTTTATTGCTAATAATGCACTGGAGGAGTGTTTAAAGGTAGTTGTTTTCTCAGCACTGTGTGCAACTGCAAAATAAAATGTTATATAATCAGACTTTCGAATTCAAACTATAATACCAAAAAGTGCTGTTGGGTTTCACTTTGCAAGCCAAGCCAACTGTGGGGAGTTTTGTCAGCCTTGCCATCAGTGTCAGCACGGACCATCTTCGTTTGGCATGTTTCCCATCTTCCATATATAAGCAATGTGAACTGCATCATTATGAAAGCTCTGATTCCTTTAGATCAGTGCTCTGCTGTCCTATTAATGTTATATTTAAAGTCATATCTTGTGGAGTGTGCTGAAGAAAAGACATTAGAAACTCCCTTACCTAGAATTCGGTGGGATATTTTTTTCTCATACTCTGAAGTATCAGGTGTGCTTGGAGTGTAATTTTTTTAAACAAAGCTAAACTACAGTTAAATTTCCTCATTTGATTTGATTTTTGGTTCTTATTTTCTGCCTTCCCATTAAGTTTAATCATACTAAATGGAGAACTTCCAGAAATTCTGTGTTTAGGCATTTGAAGAACTGCTTTGACAACATACAACTACCTTTGCATGTGAATTCAACAGGTAGATAACTTTGCATTTCCCTGTTGGAGTTGCCTTTTCTGATAGTACTTGAATTAATGTAGAAGCCCTTTGGTTGTTCTCCTCTAGCCTTTCATTCTACATCTCCAACCATACTCTTTAACTTTTATCTTACTTCAGGATTGAGTACGTACCTCACTTAAAGGGATGATATTTTCACCTGGGAACTCAGAGGGGTTTTTTTAGGGGAGAGTGTCTCAGGTATTGTCTGTGCTGGTAGGAGTTCAGCAAACCAACTGATCCCTCTAGAAAGAAGGACCTTACTGTAGAAGGCACAAAAATCTTTTGACTAAACCATGTACACAAGTAAACTTTCCTACAGGTCAGTCATCTTAATAAGCTAGTTTTAAGTAATGTAATTAATTTGGGCTAAACCAGAAAGTTCCTGTGTTACCAGGTTCTTATTTGCTTGACTGACTCTCATGTACATTTAAGGATGATAAAGGCATAGCAGAATGCAACAGTGACTTTTAACAAACACGCTTTGAAATTCAGTTATTTGCAGTATCATTAAGGGGGGGGGTTGTGTAGCAAACTCAGGCCTAGAATATTTCCTAGGCTACCTTCTAATAAAGAGAGGTAATGAGAAATAAACAGAAGAGTATCTTCTCTAATGAACATTTGTACTCTTGTTTAGGTATTGCTCACAGGGACCTGAAGCCTGAAAACATCTTGTGCGAATCTCCAGAAAAGGTACCTCTTGGGTCTCTTGACCTTCTGAAGTGTATTTTTTTAACTTGGTTTCCAAAGGCAGCCCTCACGTTCTGTCTTTCTCTTCTTGAAGACTTTTGAACCCACTAGTGATTATCAACTAAATTTAATAGAACTGAAGCCCAAAAGAGATTAAATTCTTCTGTGAGCTGTAAAAATGTGAGCATCTGGCTAGGAGGTAAAATGCCAGCTGTTCTTAGAGAGGACATGGCAGTTGCAACTTAGCACCTGATCTGTTCTGAGGCAGTTCCCAGATGGACAGGCAACATTTACAGGCCAGCTGGTCATGTTACTCAGTTCCCAAATTGCCCCAATATGTACTGGCGCTTGCCTAGCCAAATGAAAAATTAATGTAGTAGGGTTAGATACTGGGAATATGGGAGCAACTAGGACAGAGGAGGCAAATGCAAGGAGTGAAATATACCTGTAAGAGCCTGGGTTTCACTAGTCGTCCTGTTAGAACAACTTGTTTTTTGTCTTAGGGTTTTCCACGTGGTGCTGTGTTCATATGTATTGTGTTAGTCCCAGTCTTATGGACCTCTGGCTGTTTTGTCCTTGTTTTTAGGTATCACCAGTAAAAATATGTGATTTTGATCTTGGTAGTGGGGTGAAGCTGAACAGTGCGTGTACTCCAATAACTACTCCTGAATTGACAACACCGGTAAGAGACCTGCTGTGGCTTTGTACTTTTTCTCTTCTCCCCAGAGGAGAGAAGGGCTTGCTGCAACTACACTCGGTGGTGGATAGTTCGTTTAAAGCAGGTGTATGTGGGGTAAATACTGTGTTGGTAAACTTGCCTGGATTTCGGGTCCAAAAGCTCAGGAACTCATCGTGTTAATTCTCCTGTTGACTAGAAAGTAACACATTGATCCTATTTGTCTCTTATCCTACCAAACAAAGAAGCTTTTGTGGAGGTTTATGGACTGAATTTGAATCTTAGTTTTGTGTTCATTTTCCCCATATTTGGGTTCTGTAGCTAAACCGAGGAGCGAAGGGCAATGCGAGCTCTGTAATCGGCGTGTGGCTTTGTAATACACATTAGTTTGAAAGGCTACAGTGCTATGCTCTTGGCATTACTGTGAAAGAAAAATCTGACAGTTTTGCAGGAGTCTGTTAAAGAAATCATCTCTCGTGATACACTTGTTTACTTTCTGAATGGCCTGGTAACTAATGGATTAGATTTGAAAACCTGAAATACGTGAATTAGTATTTTGACCCTGTATAGAGGGTCATAGATTCGTATGGAACTGCTTATGATTCTGCTAGAGAGCAGTAGGAACTCTTTTGCCTTCTGTTAGGTCTCTGTAGTCCTTACACCTGAAATGTGTTAATTTTTTCCTATGCAGTACTCTCACAAAATGTTTCAAAGCTCTTGGCAATTCTATTTAACCTTTGCGGGACGCAGCAGTTGTGGTTCAGCGTAACAAAATGAGACCTGCAGTGAAAGTCAGCACTAAACTTCAGTAGTCTCTGATGCCCGATTTTTGCTTTTAGATCAAGCTGCCCACTACAGAGAGGAGAATGATAAATCTGAGTCTTTTGATTTGACCTTCCCTTTGAAAACATGCTTGAATTTGGTTTCCTAGTGTGGCTCTGCAGAATACATGGCACCCGAAGTGGTTGAAGTCTTCACGGAGGAGGCCACGTTTTATGATAAGCGGTGTGATCTTTGGAGCCTGGGAGTCATTCTGTACATCATGCTCAGTGGTTACCCCCCTTTCGTGGGCAACTGTGGCACGGACTGTGGCTGGGACAGAGGAGAAGTCTGCAGAGTTTGCCAGGTGAATGCACATGTCCTGGGCATATGTGGGAGAGCATAGTTTGCCCCATCAACTTAGGGTGCAAGATGTGCTGTAACACCAGCAGTGATAAAAGTTGAGGCCCAGGAGAGTGTCCATGCAGGGCCTGAATTTATCCTTTCTAAAAACTGAGCACATTGACTGCACTGTCACAGGGAGGGTGGGAGGGAGGGTGTTTTCAGCAGACAATATATCCTGTCCATCTTAGGATGCACTCAATTGCTCTGTGGAGCTGTCTGTCATGCTCTGCTGACTCCGTAAGGAGGCTGGATGGTATCAGTTGTCACTCACCACATTAGGTGGATAAAGTTGAGTGAGAAGAATGCCACCTGAGAAGTCTTCTGATTGCAGTCTAGTTGCTATTTAAATTAAAGAAATTTTCCTTTACTAGAACAAGCTTTTTGAGAGTATTCAGGAAGGCAAGTATGAGTTTCCTGACAAGGACTGGTCACATATATCCTCTGAGGCCAAAGATCTCATCTCAAAGCTGCTGGTTCGCGATGCCAAAGAACGACTTAGTGCTGCTCAAGTTTTGCAACATTCATGGGTTCAAGGAGTATGTATCCCCCTTTGTATTTTTTTTTTAAAGGCTTATTCTTCTTGATTATTCTTCTTCCAAAGTGACAAACAAACTGTTCCCTGTCTCTGAACTTTTAATAGAGTCATTGTGTGGTTTAGTGCTCTTATCTTGATTAATTAAACGATACACAGTGGCTTTATTCTTTCTGGAGCTCTGTGTGGTAAATATTTGGATGAATCTGTCAAGCTTTAAGTGTTTTTTTTTTCATTATTGCTTTGTGCATTTTAAATGACTTTTTTGTGAATATCAAGCACTGCAGTACACAAATTATTATGTTACTCATTAATACAGTAATGCAGAATGCTGGTAGATATGGCTATAAAAGAACAGCAGTGTCCTCTTTAGTTTTTTACTTACAAACTGTGGTATCGTCTTGTGAAGGGAGACAAATCTGAAACCTGATTTGTGAACCAACAGTGATTCGTAAACCCACTGTGAATTAGTTGATATGCAATAGCCATTAGTTGTAAAGATTTGAGGGAGTTCCCTGTTTTTTATCAAGATTTCTTGGGAGAGCTTGATTCCCAGCTGCTAATACATAACTAACTTTTCTTAAATGTTTCTCCAGCAGGCTCCTGAAAGAGGATTACCTACCCCTCAAGTTCTTCAAAGGTATTTTTTTTTAAATGTCTGTAAACTTGGCCAAGAATCATTACTGAAAGAGTGGGGAGAGATAAGAGGTGACAAATGACAGGGTAAGATCCCTGGTTGAGAGTGGAGCTTCATAAATGTGCAGCACAGATTTTGTTAAGAACGTCAGAAATATTAAAGCTCTGTTTTTCCTTTGCGATCTAATCTTGCTTGTTTGTGGGAAAGGCATTGGAGAGGATTCCTGCAGTGCAGTGCTAATCTTTAACAGGAAATAATGATGGTTTTGGCAGCTTACTGCCCAGGAGGGGGAAAAAAAAGCCATAAAGACATGCGTTATCCAAAGAGACTACGTTCTAATGGGTGAATAATCATCATATACACAGACTCAGATCTGACCTCCATTGTAGTTGGTGATAATCGCAGTATCAATTTAACTGTGAGCAGGGCAAGCCTCATTTAAAGTGGCTTGATGGCAGATTCTGTGTTCCAGAGACCCTGAGTCACACATCTCTCTTTATTTCCATGTTTGCCGCTGGCAATTCCAGGTGGTTCTTCCCATCAGAAATGCACTTCCTTAAGCCGGGTGTGCAATTATAGTGGGATTGCAGTTCTCCGAAGACAGACAACAGTATTGCCCCATGCACCTATCCTTTTTTAACATCTAGAAATTAAGCATGGCATTTTGGGTGGGTTCCTGGGTTTCCATCGGAAGACCTTGGCATAACGAGGACCAGAACTGCGGCTGTTTCCAAAATCCCAGAGTGTTTTTGATAAGCATTGCTGGTCCTTGTGGTGAGGAGAGATGCAAATACGAACTGGTCATTTTGCCTGCTGCGTCGATGTTTTGAAAAGAGAAATGAAACTGCCTGGAAATAGTTATTCTGCTGTGAGGGTAACCAGATGAAGTGACTCCGTGCGTGTTGTAACTGCTTTCTCCTTTTCTCTTGAAAGGAACAGTAGCACAAAAGACCTGACACTTTTTGCTGCTGAGGCTATAGCCCTTAACCGCCAGTTGTCTCAGCACGAGAATGAACTCAGTGCGGAGCAGGAGAACGTTGCCCATGCTGTGTGCTCCATGAAGCTTTCTCCTCCGTCCAAGTCCCGCCTCGCCAAGCGCAGAGCAATGACGCACGCCACCAAAAACAGTGACTTCCAGCCAGTTACCCAAAAAGCCTTTTAAACTTCTTTCCTGCTATGGATTGGCAAGATCAGTCTGTGTTCTTATTTGGATTTTCAGTGCTGATAAAAGCTTCTCTGCTTCTGACTCTTTGATTAGAAGCTTGCTCTTGTGATGTGACTTTGTAACTTCAAGGGGACAGCTTTTATAGGAATGTTTTTTGCCTGTCAGATTTGGTGCATTAAGATAATTTAACTGATCTTTTTAAATGGAGAAGATGGGTTTGCTACTGCATTATCTGAGGTGATAAATCACTAAGCTTTCCTTATTCTCTTCTTAGAAGAGCATACTTTTAAATGCAAACTTGAAAACATCAGGAAAAAAAAACCAAACGCTTCCTTACTTTTCCCAGCAGAACATCACATCTCTCCCTGCCTATGGCTGCTCTCCTTGATGGCACATCTTGCAAGGTACTGCTGCTAGTGTCAGCAGCAGGGACTGTTTTCAACCAAGAGTGCCCTTCCCTCTTTCTGTAGACTCAGGAAATGAAGATGGTGACTGGGTGGATCTCTGTCTCCATTACCTTCATTTGGCTTAAATTGTAGGAGGATGGTGGTGTAAAGGTGCAAGGATTGCTCAGGCTTGTAGAGATGAAGAGGATGGGGTTGCTTTTTTATCCTCTTGATAGTTTGTGTGTCAGTGTGTGAGATGAAAGCTGGGAGAATGTTATTTCTTTATCTGACATCTTTTTGTTAACTAAAATGTACTCCATATCATCTAATTTTAATTTTTTTTTTTGTTCAGAGTGTCCCTTTCTGTAGCAGATACATTCTTAAGTCTGATAATCATGGTATAACAGACTGTTTATATAACAGTTTATATTTAGTATCTGTTTTTTTCTATATTAATGCTATCCTCAGTTATACCTTCCTTTCTGTAAACTCACGTTTCGCCAAGTCCTTTTGTGTGTGTTACCTGGAGTTCTTAATGTGAATGGACAGGCTTCAGTGAATATTGGTCTGTGAATAATTTAGGATTATCAAATGCAGAGGTACGTCTGTGCAAAAACGGTGCTGCAGCTGTTGCATTCTGCCTCCTGCAGTGATCTCAGGCTGGATGTCTATAGTACTGTGGTGCACCATGGGTCAGGAGTGAATTCGAAGGGTACTGGCTGAAAAGCTGAAGATTTTGAGTGACCAAGGTGAGGTGTCCATGGAGAAGGACATGGATGTTGAGCACTTTCTGAAACGTAAGCTGTGAAAATTGCGCCACTGAGATGCCTGACATGATGCACCTTAAGCTTGCCAGCCGTTTCTGAAACCCTTTGCTCCAGGCATTGCGTGCAGGGTGGAGAGGGGGAGGAGGAGGCCCCCAGGTGCCAGCACAAACCCCTCTCAGGCAGAATGAGAAGGAATAAAGTAGCAGATCCAACAAGTGCTTGGAAATTGAAAGGTCAAAGCTGAATGTCTTTGCATGGCCTATTTGGAGTGGGTTTACATTATCTTTTAGCAGTGTGCATACAGCTATTTTTATACAACATGCAGTATTTTGTGACTAATATTAAAAGTTGTTATTTAAAAGATTTTATACATTGTGCCAGTGGACAGATGATAAAATGTATTTTGCTTTGTTTTTATTAAAATGCTTTAAGTTATGGATTTAACACATTTGGCAGTTGTGGGTTTTTTCCTCTTGATTTTTGGTGACATACAAAACCAGAGAATTACTTGCTTCCTCACTTCTCTGTGCGACATTGGATTTAAGACAATTTAAGTCTCTGAAGACTAAGCATACCTCCCTTTTCTATGGCTATATTGCTGTATCAATCTCTGGAGGCTTTTCTGTAATCTCAGCTTTCTTGAGGATATGACTGCACAGAGAGGACTGGAAGGGATCCTGTGATCCTTTTGACCTTCATAAGAGATCAGATGCCTGAGGGCCCGTGAGATCAGGACCTCACCTGCGCTATTAACATTTCACGTTCTTCCCTTTGATTTATGCATGAAGCAAAAATCCTGAAGTTTGGCCAGGAGTGGGTGGTATGATGCAAAATACTCCTCTTGGATGGAGCCCTCTCTCTCTCTTCCCAAAACCCAGCATGGAAAGTGAATCCAATGTGTGCTTCTGCTGCACGGTGAGGAAGAAGCTGGCTTGCTGCCAGGTTTGCTTTCCCTTTACAAAAGAGACCTTGGGAGGAAGGAGTGAAATGTTAAAATAAAATCTTAGTTCAGGTGTATTCATGCTGTATTGGAATTGCAGTTCAGGTGAGCAAGTACTCTGAGCTTGAAGCTTCTTCTGGTGCAAGGAGAACGCTTCAGCTGTTGGACGTGTGCAGTGCAAAGGATTTTAAGCCCTGGTGTGTGAAACATTGGGAGTGCCCAGCAGGACTGGGCTAAATGGTTAAACTTTGCCTGAAGATTATGACAAGCCCTTCAGCTGACGGCTCGGGGCCTGTCTGGCTCTTGCAGTGCTCTGGGCTGCCTTGCAGATGCTGCCAGCAGCTGCCTCCACGTGTGACCTGTGTTAGAGCATCCTTGCTCCCCACTGGTACCTACTTGCAAACTCATCTGTTCAGTTTGAAGCTACGATGTCGGGCTTCTCACTGAAGAGCTGGAATCTGGACATGCTTCTCCTGCAAGGCAGTAACTGCTGGCCAAGGGGAAGGCGAGCAGTGGGTAGTGGTAAATGCCAGAGCTGTGTAGTGCGGGGAACTGAGTAAACCTCCCCAAACGGGGAGGAGGTGTTAAGCTAATTGTTCTGCACTCCGGTGTAGTCTAGTTTTGATGGCCTCTTGCAGAGTGATTTTTAAGTTTCTTTGGAGAACTATGACTAAGAGTTTATAGTGGAGTTTGAGTGGGAAAGGTTGTTTGGCAGGGTAGGTGGGATGCAGCACTCCTCGGTGCCCTGTGACATAATCACATCAGTCCATCTCTGACAAACAACGGTGAGTTTTAGTTCCTTTTCCAGTGAAGTCTGAAGAGAGCAGGGATCCCAAACCGGGTGGCAGGTCCTTTATTTGTACTTGCCTTCCTTTCAGAGGAAATCCTCCTGCCATATTCTGATTGAGTGCTTTTGTTTGAACTGTGCGTTAAAACCACCTGCTTCTCCTTCCCCCTTCCTCCAGGGCAAGAGAGTGGCAGAGAGCACAGGAGACCTTGTAGTGGTGGTATGAGAGTGATGTTGCAGTGATACAGGTGTTAGGTCTTTCTTTGCCTCAGTGTGAGAAGTCAGATTCAGCTGATGGTCCAACAGTCTCTCATCACAGTTGTCTCTTTCTCTCTGATTTTTAGCTTTCAGTGAGAGTTCAGCTTTCTTTAAGTGTTTTATCCCCAGAAGACCTAATTTTGTAGACCTTCGTAATGCTTCATGGCTGTGAGGAAGAGGCACTTGTTTCTAGGTGGGAAGTCGCAAACCCAGAGACTCGATGATCTGTCCTTTTGAAGTAGTGCTGGGTTTGCTCTTGTCACCTGGACATCTCGTGTGCAGGCAGCCTGTAGAACACAACTCCACCTCGTCACTGAGTCCCACCCTTTGGGAAAGTCCACCCCTTTGGAAAGGACTCAATCTCTGTACCACACTTTTTCAGTTACTGTTGATAAAATAGACCAGGCAGTTTCTGTGGGCTCCCTGGCTTGTGAAAAATGAAAGGGGCTGCAGAAAACATCTTTTGGTGGGGAAATGGGTTGGGGAAGGCAAAAAATGACTTTCAAGAATTCAAAAATATGTTCTGACCAACAAGGAGAGCGGCTAAGCTGATCTTTCCTGCTGACAAAGGTGGCCTCCAGGAAAATTCTCCTTCCCCTTCCCAAGCTTTTCCTGGGAGCAAACCAAGGAAGAGGCATCGACATGATTAAGGGAGGGGGGATAATTTCAAACAAATGGCAACCAAACAGCACTAGTTTCGAAGCACTCTCCTCCTCTCCCCTTGAGCTGGTGGCACAGGATGCTCCGTAGGATTTTGCTGACCTTTATGTGCAATGTTTCATAAATTGTGTTCAGTCTTGTTCTTATCGGTGCAGTTTCTGCATTGTTGGTTGCATAAAAGGAAGCTCCTGTTTTCCATTGTGTGGTATTTTCTTCTGCTCTCTCTTCCTTCCCCACATGTTTATTGAATCCTTTATCAGCGATGGAAAGATGCCGTTGGGTTTTCTGAGGGCTGTGGGTGGGCTGGCTTTCAAGGTAGAGAGCAGCTTGGCTAATTTTCAAAACTAATAATTTTTGTTGGGCCACTCCTGTGGCAGCAACAGGCTTCAAATTTGGCTTCCATGGAAACATACTGCCATGGAAACTGAAAGGCCTGACGATCCTGAGGAAATAGTTGCTTGTACCCTTCCTTCCCTCCATCGTTCTGTTTCGCATGCGATGTGTGTGTGTTTGGCCACCTCTGCCAGATTCAATCAGTGCATTTAAACAGCTCCAAGCACGGAAATGCGCTTCTCTGGGAAGAAAGCAAAAAAACATAATTTGTGGAATCAATGGTGGTGTTTCACTGATGTTGTTTGCAGAAAATCTGTTGCAAGTCTGGAAGTAGATGTCACTGAGCCACAAATTGCCCTTCCAATGGGAAAAGAACCCTAAAAGAAATGCTTCATCTTTAGATTATTTTGTGGGGGCTGGCTGGCATGGGCTGGCTCAGGGAATCAGACCCTGCACCCAGTCCAACATCTGTAGTGTTGAGGATGGTGAGAATTGACTCATCCAGTGGTTCTGAGACAGTGCCAGTGTTTCACTGGGTCCCATCCAGCTCATTAATTTGATACTAGGTTTTCCACCGCTGCCTGCCACAGCTGCTTTCACATCAAGATTGGTTAGCGAAGCTTGGCAAGGTGACAAACAGCCCCAGTTCAGCAACTTCGCTCTGATTCAGTCTGGAGTGGGAGGGGAGAGGAACAGGGCCTCCCAAGACGTTTTGCTAAGCGAGAAGCAGGGCGAGGACAAGGACTCTGCATGGCAGAGGGTGCAGTGGAGCTTGGAGCCTGATGCTTTCTGTTTATGCTTTCTGTTTGGTACAGAACAAAGCTCATGCCCTCACCTGGCACTACACCAGGTTGGCATCCTATGGCCAGTTATTAGACAACACCGTGTGTGTGGAGGGGGCAGTGGATCTCACTTCCCTTGCTGTTTCCTAAATCATCACTCTCTGGACTTCACAGACTTTTTCTGCTTAGCTGTCTTGAGACTCATAGTGCACGTGCCCAGCTCCAGGCTGCTTGTGGGGAAAGCAGAGTTGCCTCATTTATTTCCTGCTCCTTTTTTTATTTCACCCAGTTTCACCCTGTTTTTCCTCCAGGTGTTCCCCTTGGAGCAGCTCCAGACGCCCTTTAGTTGGGGAGTGCTCCCACAGACTGCCATGGCCACTACAGACTGTCCTGGAACCAAACGGAGACACAACTCGCCGAGCTACAGTGTGACACAGGTTGATGAATTTGGGACACGAGAAGGATCGCGTCCTGTCCTGTTTAGTCAGAGAGCTGGGTTAGGGGAAAAATCCCAATATAAACTGTTCCAGCTTTGCAAGTGTTGCTGGGGGCAATTAAAGGGATACCTGTGTCACTCTGCAGTAATGTTTTGCGTGGCTCAATTGCAGCTGGCTTTACCAGTACACTAGGTGGTTCTGTGGTTGCTATGCCTGTCATTTTCTATTAGATATTAGAATTGCCTTTGGGGTACTACCTGCCAGCTTTGGGAATGCAAGAGCTGCCACATCCTTACATGAGAAGAGTTGCCATGTTCTCATATGAGAAGAAAGAGCTGTTTGCTGGAGGCCTATGTGGGTGGTCCTGCTTGTCACCAAGCTTTGCTGTGGGCTTTTGTTGGCGACACCAACAATCCAGTTGCTTCTGGTGGTGGTTCATGAAGGAGGTTGGCTTTTCTCCTCTAGCAGAGGGAAGCTGAATGAAAGTGAGAGGTTGCATCGGGCTGAGACAAGAAGCAATGCTGGAGAGGGACAGAAAGAAACGGCCGCGTTCAGCGCTGTCAGGCTGTGAGGAGGCCCCATGGGATTATCCAGGAATTGGTCTCCTTTTGATAAGTCGCAAGTGAGTATTGTGTGGCCGACAGGTCAAGGGAGGTGATTCCACCCCTCTACTCAGCTTTGCTGAGAGTCCCCCTGCAGTACTGCATCCAGCTCTGGAGCCCTCAGCATGAGAAAGACATGGACCTGTTGGAGCAGGTCCAGAGGAGGGCTACAAAAATCAGAGGGATGGAACACCTCTTCTATGAGAAAACACTGAGAGTTGGGGTTGTTCAGCCTGGAGAAGAGAAGGCTCCAGGGAGACCTTATAGTGGCCTTTCAATACTTAAAGAGGGCTTATAAGAAAGATGAGGACAAACTTTTTAGCAGGGCCTGTTGCAATAGAACAGGATATAATGGTTTTAAACTAAGAGAGGATAGATTCAGACTAGATCTAAGGAAGAAATTTTTTACCATGAGGGTGGTGAAACACTGGAACAGGTTGCCCAGTGAGGTGTTAGATGCCCCATCTCTGGAAACATTCAAGGTCAGGTTGGACGGGGCTCTGAGCAACCTGATCAAGTTGAAGAGGTCCCTGCTCATTGCAGGGAGGTTGGACTAGATGACCTTTAAGGGTCCCTTCCAATCTAAATGATTCTATGATTTTATTGATTGTGTTTTATTTCTGTGTGACATTATCCATGGGGACATGTTGTTTTCAGATAAAAATGTATATTCCTTCCATGAAAACCTTTTGTGGAGCTAATGCCTTCCATGCTCATCATAAGCACTGAGCTCTGGTGCAAAGCTTCTAGCTGACTTCAGCCAGTGTTGGTCCCACACTGGCTGTTTTCCTCTTATATCAAGCTGTGTCGTGTCCTTGCTGCTCTATGGAGTAATCCTACTCTAGTTTGGGTACTTTCAGGCTGTGTTTACAGCAGACTGCCAATGCTCTCCGAGCTAAGTGGGAAATGCCATCCAGAACATGCTGTTTGCTGTGTTTTGTGAAAGGATGGTGTCACCCCTGGCTAGGGAAAAATCCCCTTTATCCGCCATGTGTACTCCCAGCAGCAGCTGGATGCAGCTTTCCTCATGTCCTGCCTCAAACTGTCTCACAGTGCTATCATGCCCTGCAAAGCCACATTCCTGGTGTTCCATCAGCGCAGCGTGCCTTCTCTCCCATCTCTACACCTGCTCTCAGCTTCGTTGCAATGCTGGAAGGGGCAACGGTAAACCTTCCTGCTGTTCTGAACAATTTACTTCAGTTTTACTTGAAATTGGAACAGGTTCCATCTCCTGCAGAAAATACCATGAGGGCCCTCCGAGGTTTGGCCATACGACTTCTTTTCGGTTTAGGTCTAAACGCCTTGGGCAGCTTTTCAAGGCTTCATCCCACTATTCATGCTGAATGTGCTGTTGGAGCATCCAATTTCCCCGTGTTTCCCTTGCAGATAAACCAGGAGTGAGGTCTGTACTTGAAGCCGGCCCTAGGGCTTGGGATGGAAACGCAGAACGGTCCATCTGATCCTAAACCCACCACACAGTCCCAGCTTTCCCTGCCAGCCCCTGCAGCCAGCAGTAAGCGGTCTGTGTTTCCTCTCCCTCTCCCTGGAAACTCAGGCATATTCCTGTTACTGTCTGTCTCTGAATTTCAGGGCTGGCAATTGCTATGGCATCGTAAAATTAATTATTCGTTAGTGTAACAGCCTGCAACTTTTTTTCGGGGAAAAAAGATGGCATAACAAAGGAACCCTTCAGAGTGGGAGAAAAAGAGAGGAAAAGGATATGAAGTTGTTTGCAAGCATCCCGTGTCCAGAATGGGGACAGATGTCATGGAAATTCCCTTTTCTTTTTTTTTCCTTTTTTTTTCCCCTCTGTTTTTAATCACTACTGTTTTCCTCTTGCTGCTGTTGGCAGGTGTAATTTCTTAGTGTTTCCCTCCTCTCCTGCGCTGTTTTTCTTTCTCTCCTCCTGCCTCTTGCAGAACTGAGTGTTTGGGGGAGGGAAGGAGGCAGCTTTGCCAAGTGCTTTATTTTATAACCAGCTTCGCTTCTGTCCTGCTCTGTCCCGCTCTGTCCCAGACACCTGTGAGTCTTTCAGAGCTGGAAACCTCTCTGGCATATAAATGAGGTCTGCTGCAGTCACAGGCTGCGATTACGAATTTATAAAGGAAGCGATCGGATTAATTGAGCATCAGTGGGAGTGTTCAATTACATTGGCTTCTGATTAATTACCCTTTGTTGGACCATGTCAGCACGCTTCCAAAAGCATTGCCTGGGGTCTATGGAGCAGCAAGGCCTTTGCTTTAATCGATGGCAAAACTAAACGTGCCTTCGGACTCCTAGTTTCTCCCCTGCTGCCTTGATTTCGTGGAGAAATTTGCTAAAGTCTCAAACAAGTGTTTGAAGCCATTTTGGCCAATTTGCTTTTGATTCTAAAAAACTGGGGTGATGGGGGGAAGGGGGATTTTTAGGAAATCAGATGGCAACTTGGACTGGTCCTCTCAATACAGATGTATCAGCTGTCCTCAGTGTAGCACTGCAAACATGCACCCAGCACTGTCATCTGAAAGTGGTCCTGTTAGCATGTTGGTTTTGTGCTTTCCCTCCACACGCATTATCCCAAAGGATGATGAATCTAGGGGGTCTCTGGAGAAGACGCTGAGCTGGCACTGGAGCTGCTCCATCTGTTCACCCAGTCTCTCGTGGCTTCCCTGGAGCTCTTTGCAGGGCTGGAAGTGATGTAAGCCCTCTAGCTCAATTTGCCTGCTGTAAATCAGGGCTGCTTGCCTTTCTCACCTTCAAAGCCATGTACAGGTGCCATGAGAGGTCTGGGCTGTTGTGAAGGCTGGAGGAGAGCCTGAACATCTAAACAGATCTGTAGGCACTCTCTACCCCTTAGTTCATGCAATGACCTCATCTTCCAATGTAAATATCTCTACCTTTCTAAATATTATTCCCTATAATCGCATTGCTTCTCAGCCTTTGCATGTCCAGGTAAATACACTGAGCCCTTTGGATGGGAAGAGCCCCCATTCTGACTCCAGCTGCATGCACTGAGGTGTGTCATTGTCTCACACTGACACTGACACTTCCTTGCTCCCCAGAAATTTCTCACCCGATTATGTTGAGATTTCTCTAATGCCTTGGTATTTGCAGCCACTAACTTGCTTCTGCATACCCAGTCCTGTCTTCTCCTCTGGGAACAATAGACCAGAGGTCGAGTCTTCACTCTCACAGCAAAAATTCTGATTGCTCCCTAATGGCATTGCTATTGTCTGCTTTTGAATTTCAGCCCTGTTACATTATGGAGATGCTCAGCATCATGCTTGTGATATTCTGGTCGTCTTCTTAGTGGTAACTCAGTGTCATCAGCAGATCTCACTGCCTGACTTCTCTTTCTGTCTGGGTCAACTAAAATGATTTAATTGTTTGATGAATTCCATTGCTGCTGTTTTCTCCTCGTTTGTTAGATCCTGTCCCGTCTGCACAATCATGGCATAAAAATTCTGGCTTCTATGTGGATTCCTCTCATGGTCTACCATCACTGAAGTTACTTTTACACACAAGATATATGTATGATCAATCTCTTCACAAAAAAAATAGACAAAATCTACTTGTACAATGTTTCTGAGAGAAAGAAAGAACCTGCCTGGGAATGAAGGAGTGGGTGGTAGCCTGCTGCATAAGCAGCACGGCTCTTTCAAGCCCTGCAGTGGCTGAAGGACATGCTTCCCACACCTCCAGATTCAGGTTTTGTCCTCCTAACATGACATGCCAGTTAAAATAAGCAGATCCCTATTGCTTATGGAGTTTCGTAAAACTCATCACCTTTTGCTTTAGAATGTGAAATATAAAGCTGGAAGAAAAAGTAGAGATCTCATGTGCGGTATTTTTCTGTTTTCTTCCCCATTTCTGAGTATTTTTGGCATAGCCAAATAGTCCAAATTTCTTCTACTTTTGATTACCAGTTAATATTGAAATCACAGAGTCCTAGTTTCTGAACCCTTTAAATAACACCCTTCTCTCCTGTCCACACTGCTTCTGGAGTATGGACAGTTGTCCATGTTCTCCTCTGCAGTCCAGTCTGCGTACTGACTTCTCCAATGGAGGGCTTTGCTCCAGAATCTTGAGACATCTCCAAGATACCAGCTCTGTTTTACCTCTGGGGTGGATGAAATCTCTCACCAGAGGTTGTGTCCTTAGTCGCCTCCCTCAGGAGTTAAGATTGAGATCCTGGTTTTGCCCACTTGCATGCAATTCCCCAGCAATATGAGGATCCTCAAGGTCTTGACCACCCTGCTTAATTCTGTGGCTGAATCAAGCATTTTTTCTTTTCAGGTTACATGAGAACAGAAGCTGGATGATCCCGGCTTGCCCATCAGATTTTTTTGGTCCAGTTCACAGCTTTGTCAGGGCAGAAGCTGCCACACATCAGCTTCTCTTGCCATTGGTACACACAAGGCAACACACTCCTCTCTCATGGGTGGTTAAGCTCTTCTGAATTGCACTGTATTTATTACACAATAAGAACACATGCACAAACTGCTACTGTGGATCGTCATGGTGAGTTGTCTCAATGCTTAAAGCCTGTGGCTGGATATGGAAGATTTCCAACACCACCAGTTACTCACAAACTGCTCATAAACAGATCCCTTACATTATGATTGTGGAAATATTCCCCCCTTGGGCTTCTTCATTGTCAGTTCAAGACAGCAACAATACAGTCCAATATCTGAATAATGAATGTTAGCTTCTGTCTGCTTCTGTGCAGCCATTCAGCCTCACCTGAGTTCTTTAGATGGATTTAATCCCAACTGAGTTGCGAGGAATGGTGCCAAACTTTTCCAACACCACCAAAGTCAGTCAGCTCCCTTACCCTCCCGACTCTTCTTGTAGCTGTTTTGTCGTTGTTGGTTTTTTTTTATTTGTTTTGTTTTAATTCGTCATGTATTTTTTCTTCTGTTGAATAATTCAGCTAATAGGCTGGCACTTGAGCGCTTGAGAGCTGTGTTCCCTAATGAGAGAAGCAGCTTGCCAACTTTTTATCTTTCCGGTCGTTTGATTGCAAACCCAACATCGTTAACAAATCACCATGGACTAGCTGTGGAAATAAAGAACAAAATGTTGTTGTCTTAAGTGGGCAAGGAAGAAAAAAATAAATGGAATGAAAGAAACCTAAGCTCTGCATGGGAAAACAAAGTATGAAAGTGAAGTGTGCATGGAAGGGAATGATGATAATAGAAATATCTTTGCAACCTCATTTTGTCTCAATATCTGCAAGCAGGAAAGCTGTATGGGAGAAAGGATGTTAGCTCACCGAAGAGTCGTAGTTGCGCTAATTCAGACGATGGGTGTAGGTGTATCTGTTGGCAGCTTTGCTTCTTTCCATGTTTGTGTTAATAAAGGTTTGTATAAAGTGGGGTTTTTTCTTTACCAACTTTATTTTGTTTTTTTAAAGCTGAATGTTTTATGGTTGATGTGATGCAGATGGGATTTAAAAAAAAAAATATGTGATGCCTTTTTGCACATTGCTTAATCCCCTTTAAAATAGCATCAAGATCATATTGGCTCAAGTTTGTTCAGATCCAAGATTCACACTAATATGTTTCAGATGAATGTTTAGTCCTTGGTCCTCCCTGCATTTGTTCTTTCCTGGATCTCCACCTCTGCTTACCAGAGCAGGGTTCAGCAGCTCTGGGTGCCTGAGAGTCCCACTTGGCCTCCAAGCAAGTGAGAACATTTGCAAGGTCCTTTGCAGGACAATAACTGCTATAACTTGGGAATTGGGCAGAAATGCAAGCTGATGTAGCTCAGACGAGTTCTCCCGCAAGCCAGCAGCTTGCCTGAGACCAGAACTCTCATTTTGAATCTCTGCCCAGTGAAATTCTGCAGCTGAACTGAAATGACATCAAGTGCTGCATCCAAGTTCAACATCGTTATCTTAACTGTGTGATGTTTTCTGCAGTGTGGGGAAGATACTCGTCTTAGGTCTTGGGGCTAAATTCTCAGCAGTGGATGCGGGATGGGATGCTTAATGCAATAGAGACTCTTAGCTCAAATATTGACTTTTAAAATGTGCATCTAAAAAGCTTACATATGGCAAAGGTCCCTATTATGCTAGTTGCTGTACAAAAATGACTCCAAGAGATTGTCCTGATCCCAAGAAGTGTGTTCTCTATTTTCTTTCCTGTTGCGTTGCCAGCGTTTACACAAAATGCAGAACACTGAACTGAATTGCAGAGCTGGGCAAAATTTGGCACTTCTGAATTGAGTTAAACTGCCTTAATTGGAAATTAAAATCCCACTCATTTGGCCTGTAATTGCTATTAAAGGATCCTTTGAAGACGTAAGGCTGAATTAAATCAACCTTGCTATATGGACATCAAGAGAACTGCACCAAATTAGAGCGGTTAAAGAGCTGACTTGCTATGTTTGTTTGCACTCAAAGCCTGGAGAAGGGATATCGCGATGAAGAAAAATGATAATGGTAGAAAACCAAAGGAAAACAGACAAAATGAATGACTGAGATCTCATGGAGCATTGCTCAGAATGGGTCCTCGGGGAATGCAGACTCGCAATTGTTGCTTCTGGAAGTCATCTCCCCTTTTTATTTGCATGGATGTACTTCTGAGCACCCTCCTCTCTGCCTTTTGCTTTTTTATAATCTATCTTCTGTTTCATGTCAGTCTTGCTTGTTTCTTAGTCCAACCTTCAGCTATTGGTGGCAGGAGATGAAATACCCTTTTGCTTTGCGTTGCAGGGATATATATGATATGAAGCCAGATGGCTGCCAAGATGAGCAATTGAGAGTGTCTGCACACTATTAATTGCAGCTGCTGTTTTTGTGGTTGGAGGTGATGGGAGGGTCCCCAGCAGCAGCCAGGAGCAGATGGACAAAGAGGGATATGTGTTGGTGGCATGTGATTAAGATCCGGTGGGATGGGGAGTGCTCATCTCCACTCTGGGCTTAGGCCTTCTGTCGGACAGCGGGATCGTAGGAATGGATTTATTCTAGCCTGCCTGTGAAGGTGATGGCCCGAAGCTTGCTTTGATGCACCAGTGGGATCCTGTTGTATTTGGTTGAAGCTGAACTGATTTTTGTTGTTTCTTGCTCTTCCTTCTTTGTTTTCCTTTTACTGCTGCGTTACATTACTAAAAATACCTAAAACCATATCATTTACTGAGCTGCTTCCTCTGCTTGTTCTTGTTCCAGGCACAAACATCCATCTCTAAACACTATCTCATCTGCCTAAATTAAGTCACTGCTTCCAAGCAGAACTTCGTCTTAAGGGAACCTGTTATTCTGTAATCCTGGCTTGTCTCCTGCACTAATAAGAGCTCTGGCACTAAAGGTAGGGGTCTAGTTTGGTAATAGCTGAAGGGAACGGCTAATAATCTCATCATCCACTAAATTGGAGGTTGGAATATCTTGGCTTCTTGCTGAGAATTAGAAGGGCCGTTCTGGGTTAAGCTAAATCATAGAATGGTTTGGGTTGGAAAGGATCTTAAAGATCATCTAGTTCCAACCCCCCTGCCATGGGCAGGGACACCTTCCCCTAGATCAGGTTTCTCTAAGCCTCATACAACCGGGCCTTGAACACTTCCAGGGATGGGGCATCCGAAGCTTCTCTTGGGCTTCCTGATTTTGGCCAGTTTGCACTTTCTGTTTGGCTCCCTGCGCTGGGGATGGGCAGTGATGGTTGCCAGCCATGTGGTGAGTCAAGAAAGGAAGATCTCAACCATTTCTTTTCCTGAAGTGTGTGACTTTGGGATGGTGATGTTACTGTGTTGAGGGCATATTGTTGCCTTGACTATGGTTTTTGGGGTGATATCAGAGCTTTTGCATTAGGACATGGCCGAGAGGTCTCTGTGTTTCTTCTCCAGAAGAAGCCTTCATGGGAGGGAGAATAAGCTGACAGGCAGTTTGGGATGGGATAAGGTACTTCTCCAAATGCAAGGTACAGAAGTTGTATGCTGTCCTTTCCCCTAGGATGGCGATAGGCTCAGTTACACTCAACACGATGGCCGTGCATGGAACTGTCTCTGTTCTGTGAGTCTCT
This sequence comes from Tauraco erythrolophus, assembly GCF_009769465.1. Classification (NCBI taxonomy): domain Eukaryota; kingdom Metazoa; phylum Chordata; class Aves; order Musophagiformes; family Musophagidae; genus Tauraco; species Tauraco erythrolophus. The sequence goes on along the minus strand of NC_141474.1, from coordinate 25,904,583 downwards.
GAGATCGAGTCCAATTTGGTTCTGTTTCCTTAAAAAAATGTGTTATTCCCCATGTAAAATTTGTTTTTACATTTAGTTATAGCCACGTGTGCAATTACGTATGTCTTCTGCGCATGTGTTCACACATACAATTGCTCTCATTCTAAGCATGGCTATTTCCTATCTGTTGTGATCTGACTACAGCAAAAATTAAAATAAAGATTAGATTAGTTGCTGTGGTAACAGCTACCCCTGCCTCATATGACGCACAGGTTCTGTGTAGTGAAGGAGCACATATCAATTTACTCTCTTAATTTTTGGGACACTCAGGGTTCAGCTCTTCCCAGGAGGTCCTTCTGATGACAGCAAGAGATACCTCCTTGTTTCTACTCAGCAGGCTTATCCTCTTTGACTCTCCGTAATTCATAAGAGCTTCAGAGCTGCTGCCACCATCTCTTGGGAGAAACAATCTCGTCTTCATTTCAGTTTCTGTCTTAACAACAAAAAAAGAGCAGGAGGATGATGAAAAAAAGTCTGGATGGGGGGTTAGGACTTCACAGGGCATCAGTGCAAAGGCTGTGTGTGGACTGGAGTTATATGGCTAAGAAGTAATTGCTAATGAGGAGGAGAATTGTTGCATGACATCAGCATTTGTCAATTAACAAAGAAAGGCGTGAAAGAGGGTAACTCAGGTTTGCTAGGCTCTCTTGGTTCGTTTGCTGTCATGACTGTACATCAAGATTTTAAATGTTTCTGCTTTGTATTGTAGAAAAATAAACAGCCTTGAGGATGTAGTCAGACTAATGATATCTTGTGGTGTGAGATCTCACTCGTTACATCTCCCAGCTACCAGATCTTTTAAGGTGTAGGATGAGACAAATTATTGGGTCCACAGGAGCAGAGCACATGAAGAGATAATACACTTGACTGCAGTTAATGATTGCTGCTGTGTGCCTGTGCTTTATAGGAATAATAGGTCTTTTTGATTCTTGCCCATTGGGCGTGTATCCATGTTGTCTTTCACTCTGCATCCTTGTTCCCTTCCCAGAGCTACCACCAGTCCCAAAGCTGCATCTCACAGTGCAAAGGGCACAGTTGTGAGCCCCTTCACGGGTGGCAAAGGGGTGAGAAGGGAAGGTCCGAGGGATGCCTGTTCCTCCACTCTTCCCACATAATTTCTTGCCTGTTCCTCCACTCTTCCCGCATAATTTCTTGCCTGTTCTGTTCCCTGTTGCTTTTTGTCTCCCTCTCCCAAGCAAATGTATTTAAAGCCCCTGCCTCCAGAAAATCCTGTTCACCTGCGGTGCGTTAGGTATCTAGTTCAACCACAGACTGAAAAAAAAAAGACCACAGCAAAGCATGTTAAAAAGAGGGAGTGGAAAATAAGATTAATGCCACCTTTTCCCTCTGATTCTAACTTGCTTGTAAAAATCAGTCTTTCTCCTTCAGCTATGACAGACATCTCTCCCAGCTGTCTAGCAATTCATGAACCTGCCTGACAGCTCACCTCAGTCTTCCCAGCTGGAAGGGTTTCTTGCCACCTTCTCCAGGGACACAGACTACAGTGTGTGCTTGTTCACTTCAGGGGTCTGGAACCGGCTTGGGGCTCCTCTGCAGCATGATCAGGACTGGATCTAACTAGACCATTTCTAAAGCTGGGATGGGGAACTATAGGCTCTTGTGAAACACCGAATCATCCGTCATCCTAAGTTTCCTATGGAAAACCTGTTAGAAAGAACTTTCTTTGTGGCGGTGGGTTAACACACTGAAAGAGGACAAAATGTCCCAGCTCACGCTGGAGAGGCACCACTGTAGTTCAAGGCGTCTGTGTTGTCACAGCTGTAAGAACAGAAATATATTATGAGTGCTAATTATATTAATTAAAGTTGTGCTGCTCTTTGAGTGAACGTTTCCAGAAAGGAATACAGATTTTCCCCATTGTTTTGTTTCTGGACAGAAGCTGGAGCCCTGACAGGGGCCAAGTCTGTAAGGCACAAGAACATACGTGCTGTGATTCCCGAAATATGATAAAATATCCAATGTATTTTAAAAATGCAGTCACTGAAAGTGATATTCGTCATCTTCAGACTGATTCCTTAGAGATTTGGAGGCATGAAATGCATGTTTGCTTTCTCTAGCATCCTTGACTTGAGCCGTGCCTATCCTGGAAACTGCTCTGTGCCTCAGTTTACCTCCAGTTTCAAGAAACGAAATAGGATTAACTAATTTGCCTCTGTCTCCTTGTTTTGTGTGGGACACCCAGTATCCAAGACCTTAGCCTGTGTCTTTGTGTAGCCTAATGCTACAGGACTGTCGCTTTTTTACTCTGATTGTAACAAAGCCACGTCAATACTAAAGATGGGCTCTTCTATATGGTCTGGGAGGAGTCTTGGACTGTGGAGAGCTCCACTGGCTTCAGGTATGTGCTGGACTGTTTACTGAGCTTGCTGTTTCTCCTCCTTCCAGCCCCACCGCTCGGCTCAAACCCCAAGAACGTTTCCTGGGGAGCATTGCTGTAGGTTTCCTGGCGCTTTGCTTTCTGGTACCTTCATAAAGCTCTCACTGGTGTTTTGTTCTCTTTTCCTCCTTTCCAGTCACCAGAGTCTCACCGCTAATAGCTAAAATAAGGCACCAGCTCTGAAGGCACAAGGTCCTTTATTCTGCAGTGCTCTTGCCATGGCTCGGAGAGGGCAGCGGCTGGCGGCGTAAGTGGGAGGAACGGGCTGTCTCTTGACACAAGTGCTCTATTTATGGGCTGTTAAGGATGCCTGCAATAATGCAGAGTTCTGGATGTCTCCTCGTGCAGAAAGCACTGTCTCTTCTGCTTATGGCTTATTACCAAAGCAAGCTATAGTGGGACAGAGACTGTAAGAAATGCAGAGGTACCTGTGCCAGCTTGTGTCTGGTATTGATGCAACTGCCTTGGCGATCTTAGCACTGAGCATTTGCAGAGCAGCTTCAGTCTGCCCTGGCCTAGACCCTCTCACTTTCTATTTAGATTCACTTGACAGTAGCTAACCGTTGCCCTTCTTTCAGCAAGAGCATTTGTCCCTCTCTGCCTAGCAGCCTACTTTCTTAAAACCTTGTGTGAACACAATCTCCCTCCCAAACTGTCTCGGAGGCTTGTAAGCCATTACAGAAACACATCATCTTCTCCTCTGAGCATCATGATACTTAATGCAAAAGGTGAACAAGAGGAGGGGCCAATTCTAGTAAAACCTGAAATAATATCTCCCTTGAGTAAAATGTCATTTGTGAAATTAGCAAAAGCTGATGCAAGAGGGAAGATGCGTATGCTGTGTGCAGGTCAGCAACACTCGTGTTTGCCTGCTGTCTTCAGTGCCTGATTTTGGTATTGGTGTTGCGTCTTTGTCTCACTAGATGAAGAAAACCTGTCCAGCTACATCCCACCTTGTGCATTAAGGCAGAAGAATGGAAATCATAGATTTTTGGGACTGGAGAAGGCTTTGAGAAGACTTTCCTGCTGCTTCCAGGCTCACTTTCCGAGTTTGGTACATTGGTAGCATCAGTACGTGTATTTTCATACGGTATTAGATGCAATAACTGTTATGTGTCTTTACAAGCTGCAGATTCAGATAAATCTGTGCTCAGTTGGCATGTGGTTTACTACAGAGAGAGAAAATGAGGACAAACACTTTATCAGCATGATATGGATGAGGGAAAAGAGTTGGAAAAAGAGCAGTTTTAATCCTCAGCCCTACTAAAGCCTTGTGGTAAGATCTAACACAAGCCACTTCATCTCAACATGTAAAAAAGGGCCAGAAAGATTTATTTTGTGGCACATCAGAGTTGCCTATCAGCATTTTTTGTATGAGCTCGATCCAACTCAAAGAGCAGACGCAGTTGCACTGACCACAGTAGTCATGGCCACCCCAGTGGGCTTGCAAGACCTGAACGTGGGACACAGACGCTGGCTTTGCTCATCAGAAGCAAGGGAGCCGGTAGCAAGATATTTTTGTTATCCCACATGTTATCCCTCACTGCTGCAGCCCCTTGCTTCACCTCCTGCAGCAGCACGGCTTTAGCAGTGTCTAAAAGACTGTCTTAGTCCAGCCATGCTCCCTATCTCTCTGCCTAATCTTCCCCATTTCGAATGACATTCAGCTTTCTCTTTGTTTTGCTGCTTTTTGGTGACCCAAAGATTTGAGGCTTTCCATCTTTCAGCCTGATACTTTTCCGAGCAAATGTAATCTAATGCTTAGAGCGGGCTTTCTCGGGCACGATGTGTTGTGCTTCCCAGTACAAGCTGTCTCTGTTGGCTCTAAACTGCAATAACAACTATCTTTAATCATCTTTCTTGTTCAGATTGTAATAGGCAGCTTAACCACAGAGGATGAACTTGAGAATTTTCCTAGCCAGTGTCTGGTACGATCCCCGGCTGGCTTCTATTTCCTACCCCTCTGGAATAATTAGTTGGTGGTGAAACCTGAGTGGAAGTTGTCTGGCTGCAGAGAGCTGATGTTCGCTTCCTCTGACGGATGAAAACAGGAGGAGAGTGGGTGAAAAACACTGGGTCACACTGCTCTTACAAGACTTACAGAGAGAAACAGCAGCTCGTCTTCATCCCGAAATAATCGCTTGCAAAGTCAGAGCTTTCCGGGTGGGATGTGTCAGCTGCAATCTTGGGAAGAGTTCCTGCCTTCTGAATCAGTGACCAAACCGTCCAGCACAGCAGGTGATGAATATCCATTTCCATTTCCTTCTGCTTTCTAGTGCCAAATCTTCTAAAATCTTCTAAAAACAGTCACAAAGTCTTCCCCACTCTAATGGCACGTTTCCCCAGGCAGCTTTGCTCTGCTCCGGCAGCCTCGGAGGCCCAGGATGGTGGTCACTACATGTGAAGCAGAGGAAGGACACCTGTGCTGGGTTAAAGGAGGCTGTAGGTGGGGAAGAAAGGAGGAGATCATGCTAGGACAAAAGGGTGATGAGCCTCTGAGACTGCTCAGGTCTGGCAGGATGGGGTGGGATGCTCTTCTGGGATGAATGGTCTTGTTTAATGTCAGAACTGTCCTCCCCCATCCCTGCACCTACAACCAAAGGGGTTGCTCTGGCTGGAGCCAATGGAAACTGCTGGCCACAAAATTGTCTTGTGTCATTGAAAATCAGGGAGGAGGTGTAGACAAACAGCATTTCTCACACATCTGCAGGGTGCCAGGCTCCGGGGGTTGCACCTGACAGTACCTGGGCTATGGGAACATTACAGGGAGCTGATTTGGGCAAAAGGCTTGCAGAAGGACCATGTGTTGCCTTTAATCCTTTGTTTTAGTGGGTTCACCTGTGGGTGAGCTGAACAGCATGTTGTGTGACAGAAATTGCTTCTGACGTACTGAAATCAGTATTTGTCCTCGGCTGGACCTAGAAGCCCTGTGTAAGTGCCTCATGCAGCACAACCAGGGACATCAACCCAGTGGGAGGTCGGAGCCTGCAGTGCTGGAGCTACGGGGTTCCACTCCAAAAAGTATCAAAAATAGCTAGAAAGAATATTTTGAGAAAGCTCTAAAATACAGCTGGCAGTGGTGCTGGCAGTGGTGCTGCCTACCCAAGGGAATTTTACAGAAAGCAAAAGAAGACAGGGGAAAGGTGGAGCTGGGGGTCGTTTTGCAAACTGGCCTGAAGTAGATCTGTGCCCTTCACACCAGAATAAATCGCCCTCAGGCACCGAGGATCTAACCTGTAGTGTTTGCTGGGTGTCCATGGCACTTGGCAGGGCAAATCAGGCTTTAGCCCTCTTGGTACCTTATTGTGGATTACTTTTCCAAACGAACTGAAGGCTCTTCTGGTCTAAGTCATGCCGCTTTCCTCCCATCATAAAACATCTGAGCAGCCAAATAGCTTTTGTTATTTATGTTTGGGGATTGTAGCTGTCCTTGAATGTTTAAAGCAGGCTGAAAACCCCAATTTTTCTGCAGGATAGAAGGCTTTAGTTTAGAGTTATGATTTTGTGTGAGCTAGATGCTCCTGGTAGGCCTGGTAGCTGCTCAAGGATGTTGGTGGGTTTTGCACTGACTCTGGTTTCTTTTTAGTAGCTGGAGAAGGCTTTGGGGATTGCTGGCTCTGGCCCAGCACACTGCTGTGGGCCTCAGGCTCTGTGGGATCTCTGTAGCCACCTCAAGGCTCCAAGGTCTCTGTTGCAAAGCCGGGATCACAGCCCTGCTTAGTCCGTATGTCAGTGGGTTGTGGGACCCGGTGCTAGTCCTTGTTTGCTCTAGGAGGAAAGAAGGCACCTGATCTTTGCAAGAAAATCAGCTTAGATCACAGAACCTGAGATGTTTTGGGTGAAACCTTGTATGGTTTTCTTGGTGAAACAAGGGTTTGAAAGACTTCTGATCATCTCTGCCTATTTCTGCTGCTCATCTCTCCCCTAAAGGAACCGTGGTATCTGGTGCTGAACTGCAAATGTGGAGACTGCTCTCTCTGCTTTTCAAGGCAGCTCCCTGCCTTGGAAAATTGGGACACTCTGATGTGAGTTGGTCCTTCTGAGTTCCTAAGTGGGTCCTCCATGTGACCTATGTCCCTGCATTGTTCCTGTGGTGTTTCATCTGTGGTCTGTGTAATGCCCTGATTGCATAGTGATTTTTAATGCCACTGTTCCAAGGAGCTCCAAGTGTTGCAGGACAGAAGCAGGACACAATTTATGTTTAGTATTTTCTCAGTGAAATCAGCAGCTTTCCTGGCTATATCCCCAGTCTTGATGTTGATATGTTTCTCTCTGCTCCAGGCTAAAAGCAGCACCTGCATAATATTCAGCTCTCAGATGATACCTTCTGGGTAGCCTGTTTAACAAATTACAGGTTGAGCAGATTAAAAGCAAACGGAAAAGGAAGGATAACAAGTGGAAGAGGTGGTTGCTGGCACTTTCTCTGCGGGATCAGGGTATTTAATTCTTGGCTGACTCCGTAAGAGGCTACTATTCTCCTCCATCCTTCACATTTACTCCCTCCGTTACCTCCACCTCGCTGCAGCGATCTCAGCCGGACGCCTGGCGGGGCTGGATGCAGCCGTGGTGTGGGCAGACACCTGCGTGCCCACTGCTCTCCACACAGCGAGGCGGAAGCTGGGACCATCACCCGTCCCACGTCCCATCCCCAGTACGGTGAATCTGACCCTGGCTGTCAGTTGCTACAGACCCGTAGTTGCCGTGCCGTAGAAACAGTGCTCCGAAATGGCTGGGCAGATGCACGTGCCTCTTGCTGGGTCCACCTGACCGGCATCCAAATTGTTTTCATCTTAATTATTTTTTGGCCAGGTTTCCTTCAGAAGTGAGGCTGCCATGGTGCTGTTCATGTGTGTGTCTTTGTGCATCTCCCTGCTCTGCTCTTGTTCCTCTATCTGCTCATCTCCGCTCTGTGCCAAGATGTGTCCCGCTCTCGTCCTTCCTCTGTCCTGCCTCCTGCTCTCACAGGGACTGGAGGTACAGTTGGGAGGGCTAAAATCAAACATCTGTTGGGCTTCTGCCCTGGCAAATGGAAAGGCTGGGTCAAAACCTGAACTGACGGCCACATAGTCTCTGCAGCAACGTGTGGGGCAATTCCTTCTGCCTTGGAGGGACCAACAGCCAATTCAGATGCTCTGATACCTTATTGGCATAATGATAAGTCCCACAGAGATTCCTGCCACCCTGAAAGGTGCTTCTCTCCCCCCAGTTTTCCCCTCCTGCCTGTTTTGGAGAGTGGGGAGAACTTCCAGCCCACCCCATAGTTCCAGCTCCTGGAACAGAGCCTCAGCAATGAGAGCATGAAACTTTGCAGCAAAGCCATAAATTCCTCTGTAATGCTTCCCATGAATCCTCCTGGATGATACTGAAGATTTTATTAATGCTTTCTAACAAACATGCCACTTGTGATATAACTAGCCAGTCAAGCGCTATCTGGGGAAATTTTTTTGCATTAAGTATTTTTATTTTTATTTCTTCTGCCACTCCCTTCCCACACAAACACTTTTGCCACTCAAGTATTGGAGTCAACTTTATGTTATGTTATCTATAAAACTGAGTCATTGTCATCTCAGTCCCTCTGCTGCTATTTCTCTTTTTCTGGTCATTCAGATGGCTGGACACTTGGAGCAAGGTGCAGAGCAGGGGAGTTTATGGCTGAGATGCTCAAAATATAATTAACCACGTTTTGCAGAAGGGGTGAGCGAGGTGCAGAGAGACTGTCATACTGAGGGTGCCGCGTGGGAGTTGGGGCAGAGGTAGGAAGGAAAGGGCACATCTCCTCGTTTCCTAAGTCACAACAACCTTTTGTCAGTGCTTGTCTGGTGCAGGAATCCCTGTCCCTGTGTCGTGGGTGGGGTGGGGTGGTAGTCACCAGGAACTGAGCAAAATCTCCTGGTCAGGAAAACACAACCAAAACTCTGTTGCATGATAAACACAGGGAAGGCTTAAGTTTGCAAACTGCCTGTTGTCCTCTGGGCTGCTACAGGAGCCTCTCGATTGTTTCCCTGCGGCGAGCTGTGGGTCTGGAGGCCATTGGTCCTTGGCTCCCTGACAAAAGTGGGCTAAGGCTGTGCAGGGGCAGCTACTGAGCAACCACAGGGATGAGTTAGATGGGAAAAACATCTCTCTGTATACTGCCCTTGTGCATCCCCAGATCTGCTAGATGATCCCTGGAGGGAGCAAATGAGTAAACTGGACCCAAAACACCAGAAAATGGCACTGTGGCTGAGCCAAGGGGTGAACTGTTTCCTTAGCAGCAAGGATGTTGCTGTGCTATGAGGGATAAATAGTTACACCTGAAATAATACTCATAGACTTCCAGGCATTGATCCAGTGCAGCTTGCAGGTCTCAGGCCTGGGAAATATGCTTGAATGGTTAAAAGGTATAAATTACTTTAAATTAATCATTGATTTTATCCGTCTCTCCAGAAGCCGGGATCACCATGTTATTGAATCAAGAATAACCTGCAGTTGCGCACAGAACTGTATGAGAAACGCGCATACTCAGTACTTCAGCTTCTTGCTCTTTCTGTGAAGCATATACTGTTTCCCACTGAGATGAGTAGGTGTTGTACGGGCCCCAGCAGCGAGCAGAAAATCTCACAGGGAAGTAGAAGTGCACTTTCAATCCGCCCAGCATCAAATTGCACCCGTTCGAACACGCGGAGGAGCCAACAGAAGATTTCTCCAGGATGAAATAGGGGTGGGGGAAACATTTGCCTCCCATCTTCACAAAATGGAGTTAAACGTGACAAACACCCAGCTGAGCTGCTGAACCTCCTGTGCCCAGCGATGCTGTGTGCAGAGGGATGATGCTGGTATGGCCACCGGTTTCAGTGGCAGTCCTGTGATACAGTGATACAGTCCCTCTTTGAGGGCAATTCCATGCCATGGCATAGGTAAGGGAACAGCTTCCTCATGGGTGAGCTGATGGTAAAAGCCTGGAGGTAGAGAAGATGTGATGCTCTTAATAAAGTGGGCCTTGTAAGGATGGAGGCCCTGGAGAAGACGCTGGAGACTGGCTGATGAGCTGCTTCCCTGCCAAAGTGGTTCTGGCTCCTCTTGTAGGCAGCCTGAGAGCTGGGGTAGCAGAAGGGAAAGGCTGGGGGCACTTACAAGAAGTACCCCCCATAATTTAATTGGAGGAAAGATGACAGCAAGGTGATGGTGAGAAAACTTGCTAAGGGAGCAGCAAGAAGCAATAAGGGACATGCTTAATTATCTAGAGACCTTCAGATACAGCAAGTCATTGAGTTACTGCACTTAATGAATTAGCAGTTGTGATCGGTCTCCTTTCGGAGTTTGGTGTGAATGCTCCAGACCTATCTTGAGTGCAAAGGAAAACACATTAACGGAAAGCTCTCCCTAAGGTACTTAATGAGATGCCCCTCGTTAGCGGAATCTCTAGAGCTGGCTCTGTGTATGCTCCCAGCCTGCTCCCGTCGTGTGGTGAGATTGCCGTGCGGTGCTGCTAACACAGTTTGGTTCGTAACTGGAAGGGGATGGGAGTGCTCGTAGTCAGCAGCTGCAGCTGAGCTGGTGGCTGGTGAGAGGTTACGCCATGAGCTTGTCGCTTGTGAACGTCTTTCCCAGATCCTGAGAAGAGCTGAGAAAACCAATCTGCAGGGAGTCCAGCGGCGGTCATTAAGAAGTGGATTTCTCCCATGGGGTCAGACTCTGCGCTGGTTGGGCAGGGACTGCATGGCCAGGGAGTGCAATTAGCAGCAGGTCAGAATTGCAAATGAACGCTAAGCTCTGATCCCAATCCCTTTTTCTGAGGAAGTGGAGAAAGTTCAGTCCTCCTCTGGCCAGAAAGCAGGGGGAATGCCTCCATACCCCCTGGTAACTGCCTGTTATTTTCCAGAGAAATTAATGATCAATTAAAGAGCATATGTGAGAGAAGAGGGAGAACCTTGTGTTCAGAGACCGTTTACTCCTTTTAAACAGTCACAGAAACACTTATCCAAGGTCTTTCCAGTTGTTGGGTTTATTTATTTTTCCTTCTCTTCTTTAATCATGTTCGCAGCACCTCAGGCTTTTCAGAAAACAGCCGATGAGTTCATCCTATATCCGAACACATTGCGGTATTTTTAGGGCAGTCTCTCACTTGCTGGGCATGAGAAAAATGGTTGCAAATCAGCTCTGGCTTCATTAGGTCCTGCAGATCTTTCCCAGCAGTTTGCTGGAGCACAAACCACCTCCCCCAGTCAAATCAGCACCGGCCAGGCTTTCTCTCCCAGCCTCTGTTTCTTACCTTCAGCCTGAGCTACTGCTTTGTTTATTGCACGGTTTGATCTTCAGGATGCTGGATGCACACACTGTTTTTCTCCTATTTGCTTAAAATAGTGGTGAATAATGCTAGGCACCATTTCTGTTGCCTAAGGAATAGGCAAACACAACTCAGGCAGGTCAAGTGTCCTTACTCTCTTTTTTACAAATGATGTGGAGAGAAAAACTGTGAAGCTCTTATCTTCTGCAGACCTTGGGGGGGCTGAGTGCTCAGCTGATTGCTGCAGGTCCCCTGGCAGTGGGGTGCTCACAGCATCTTTGCAGTTGTGCTGTGTCTCTGGGTACCTGGAAAACCTCTCTCCATTGCCTCCCAGACTGACGGAGGCAGGTCTTGACCACAGTCCTGTGATGGGCCTCACCTTGACATAGACTCCGTGCCTCAGTTTCCCACTCTGCCAAATGTGTGTATTACCATTCTCCTGTGCTTTTTGAGACACAAATCCCTTGCATCCGTGTGTTTATGTAGCACCTGGCACCTTTGGTCCACGATCTCTGTGGAAGGGATGAAATGTGAGTGAGTCTTTCAAAAAGTATATTGAAAGACGATGAGGGAAGGGGTGTCCAGCTTTGACCACATCTGTGGTACTGGACAAGTGCTCCTGTAAACCAACATCTGCTTCTAATGACACTTTATGATTTCTCAGCTCTATGAGTCTTGCTAAAGGGGATGTGAGATTTAATCAGTGTTTCACATTATCCTTGTAGTTATGGTAGCTGAGAGCCTGGCCTTAATCAGTCTCCTGGGTAGAGGAGTTAGCAGGGTCTCACTGATGGTCCAGGCAGCTTTTCCCTGTACCTCCGCTGTCTGCATGCACGATGGGGAAAGGGAAGTGGTGCAATTTCAGTGAATTCTAATATTGAACAGCACTAAGACCTGTCTACGGAAAAGTGCATCTCTGTAGCTCCTGTCCTGCCCCATCAGTTGTCCACCCAACTGCAGTAGATGAGTAATGTTTTCTCTTACCTGCCGGCAGAGTTCCAGGCTGGTGGTGCTCATCTAGTACCTACTGCTCTGAACCACCTACACCAACACCTGCTGGCATCTCTGAAGTGGTGTGTGCTGCAGAAGAAAGGCACGTTTCCTAATTCACTGGTTCGTGGATTGCATCAGTCTGTGAACGGCACAGTGAAGCAGGAGCCTCTGTTGCGTGCCAGTCGCTTAAAAGAAAAGGTACGGTTGTCCTGAGGGCAAACACTGATGCCTGCTTTTGGCAGGAGGTGAAACTTGTTCGACTCAGGCTTCTTCTCCTCTCTCTTCAACTACAGTAAATAAAACTCTGCAGATGTTATACAACCACACTACTGCTTTCTGCTGAGGATCTTATTCCAAAGCCTGCTGAACTAATCATGTATGAGCTGCCATAGTTTTCATGGCATATAATTATCATGGTATTTTTTTCCTCCTCTGGATCCTCCTATTGAAGGCAGACATGTTTGTCACATCAGCTAATCTCAAACTTGCGAGAAGCAGTTGCTCTGTGTTGACCAGTGGGTAGTTACGGGGTCTGGTGTAGGGGTACGGGCATGTCGCTGTCTGCTATAGACAAGTGCAGCACCTCTGGTCTGTGGTGCCTGAGAGCTGAATTCATCCTGAGAGCAAGTACTTTGAGGGACAGTAGAACCTGTTCACTGTGTTTGGTGATGACACTGGGCAGGTGGTGTAGGAACTGAGAGACAGAAAGATTAAGCGTATTAGGAGAGAGGCTTTGCAGCAGAGCTAGTGAGTTGGAGTCAAGTCAAGTGCAGGCACAATGATGCTGGGCAATGTTTGACGTGATGACCTTAGAATCACTTCATTTAAGGATGTGATTAATGATCTGTGCTTTGCCATGTTATAACTTGATATCCCATATGGAGGCCGCAGACATCTGCTCTCTACCAGAGGGTAAATGCTCACAAGGCAGCATCCTACAGACCTTGTTGACAGCTCGTTGAAGTCACTGCAACAACTTTCATGAAGTCATGTGGGATGTAGCTAAGCCACAGAAGGATCCAAATAGTCTGTTTTTTAATGCACCCAGAAGTCGAGGAGACAGGATAATTACTGAAAAGATTTCCAGACCTTCACATAAGGACAAATAAGGATTCTCAATTCTGATCTTTAATTTCACTTGGGCCTTGCTTATTTTGCTGCTCTGAAGAGTTAAGGAGGTGTGAGGTACCTTGTGAATATCTTGTGAGATATTCTACTATTGTGCTGCAGATTGAGTTTTTGCAAGCCACAAAAACTTTCAAGAGATCTGATCTGTGTCCAAAGTGTTAGACATTTTAAAGGGACAATTTTCAAGGGACAAGAAACGCATCACCTTGACCTTGCCTTTCAGCACTAGCTGCATTTCCAGGTCTTAATCATGGCTGTAGACTGTGTGTTGCCATATACAGCCTCAGCCCTTGGGTGAAGAATGTTGGATAAGAAACAAGAGCATCAGCACCCTAAGCAGTGACAGTCTGATCAAGGATGTGTCTCCTCTTCAGACAGAAACCCCATCTGTTCAAAATATTGAGTCTGACATCAAAGCTAGTTTTTCCAGGAATCTAGATTGGCTAGAGTAATGTGATTTATGCTGGTGGCAATTAGTTTCTCTTGTAATCTGACATGCTACAAATTGGCCATCAGGTGAATATAACAGGCACAAATTAGGTCTCTTCATGCTGGCTCACAAAGCAACATCAGATCTGTTCCAAAGGGGTTTTGGTCTTCATGTCCAGGGACAGGTTGAATGGGGACACCATTGAAAATGGTGAAATTGTCAAGATATGGAAAACTGTAATCCATCATTTTACCCATAGTAGCTAGCTTAGTCTGCTTTCACTGGAAAATAAATTTTGATGGTCTCAGTCACCATGTGGGTGTTTTTCCCCACGAGGATGAGAAAAACAAACATATTTGCACCTGAGGCATCTGAGAGCATGCTTGCGGTCAGCCTCTGATATTGCCCATGGCTCAAGTGGGCAGCAGGACCTTGCTCAGAAGGTGACACTTGAGTGGCTCGATGCACAGGAAGGCACTGTGGGCCAGCGGACCACTTGGTGGACTTGGTTCCCAAAGCTGAACTGATGTGGTAGATTGCATGGTGTCAGAAGGTGGTGCAGATGGCTGTCTTCTTTCTTATGCTTTGGGCTCAGCCACCAGAATTGAGTTCAGAGAGGATGTGACATTGGTTATTGTTTCCTTTCATATTCCATCATTCTGGTTTTCTTCATGATCAAAGCCCAGGTTCCCACTGCTGGTTTGTGACGCCACCTAAATCCCATCCTCAGAAATGTCCTTAAATTCACCTAAGACATAATCCCAACAGAAGAGCATAAATGCTTTCAGAAGGGCAGTTCCTTGTTCATGTGATGGTTCATATGTGGGGCCTGACTCTGCTCCCATGCACATCATTGGTTCTTGTGGTGTTACCTCTGCTTTATCTGACCACAGAAAGTACTTGCTTATCTTAAGGCTTGTGAGTAGTTCTACTGAAGTCAATAGGCCGATACCCAGAAAAAGCACGAATTTAAGTGCTCTACTGGATCAGGACCTCACTATCCCGACTCCTACCCCTTCAAGTCTGTTAATTACCCTGGCAGCTCAAATGCACATCAGATGTATTTGTGTATTCTCCCTGGAGAAGAAGGGGAAGATAAGAAAAAATATTATAATAGGTAATATGTAACCTATAGTGTATAAAGTATAATATATAGTGGACACTCTGATTTCAGTTTATGAGGAGCCAACAGCCCTTTAACTAAAATCTCTACCAGCACTTTTTTTGAAGAAGATGATATAACACTGAAGTCTCTGATGAACTATATTTGAAATCATGAGATAGAGTGGGTGATGGGCACACTATGTGTTTCTGTCTCTTCCAGATCAACTATCCTTGGTCTGATCTGGCTGGCAGAGAGGATCAGGATGTGACAGAGGAGAGTGAACTGGGTGTTTGCCTCCTGGGTGATTAAAGACACATAACTTCAGGCCTACTCTTCCAGCGAAGCTGCTTGCTAATTAGTTTGCCAGTGGGAACCTTTGAGAATTAAACACAGGAGGCATAATCCTCCCTGCAAGGTAATTAAAAATATTTGCCCCTTGCTGATAACCGACCCGTTAATTTCCTGCTGTTTGAGAAAACTTCATAAAAAATTACTGTACTGTTTGTGTAACAGGACAGCCACTTGTTCAGATGTTTCCCATCTGCCAGCTTCTTCAGCTTAGTATTTTCAGAGGGTATCATAGGAAGGAGAAACTTGTTTGAATATCTGGAAGCCTGGCTTTTCTTTTGTGTGAAGGTGAAAAATGATCTCTAGATTATTTAAAATAACCAAAACCAACAAATCACAAAAGTGCTATGGAAGTAGATCATCTAACCAGAGGGTAGAGGCTAAGCTCTAATGTCAGCTCTAAAAGTCAGGCTGATAGTACTCGTTGATTGTCTAGCTGAGATCCCCATTCTGTCCAGGGTCCAATTCCCAAGCAGTGTGACATGAAGACAATTCTTTATACCCTTCCCAGTCTATCTCCCAGCAGTGTCCTGTTTGGATTTCAGCTTCCTCAAGACTGCGTGCAGGAGTCCTGGCATGGGTGGATCATGCAGGAGAGGTGGGGTCCATGTCAGGTCACAGCTATTTGAACGGAGGGGCTCGGTGGGTTCAGCTGGGCTGAGTCCTCTACAGGTACATGGTGAGAAGCTGTCAGCATCCTGAGGAGATGCAGCCTGATGAGGAAATACAGGTATTCTGCCTAAAATCTTCAGCTTAAATGATTATTTGGGGATTAATTGACCCCTGCTCTGAGGGGGTCATGAGCAGGCATGGGGGTGGGAGCATCGGCTAACGAATCCAGGAATAGCTGGCCCAGATGCTTTAGATCATGAAGACAATGCTATGCATAACGAGAAATCTCCCAGGAAGAGCAGAGTAAAAGTAGGAACTATTCCTGCTGAGATGCAGTGTGTACGTTGGATATTTAGTGTCCTGAGGGAGACCAGGCATGAAGTGTGGCTGCCAGGTCTCTCTGGTCACAAAAGCCAGTTTACATTCAGAAACAATAAAAATTTCGTCCCTGACCTGAGAACAGTCATATGGGACCAGGTAGAAAAATCTACCTTACCTATTGTTCTGCCTCGGAAGCTGTCAATAGCAGCGGCTTAGATTATGCGGACTGTAGCAAACCTAGAGCAAGCTTTCCCCCTCAGGCCATTCCCAGTGATCAGAAATGTAGGAACATTGTGAGCCAGAAGCTGCAGCTGGTCTGTTGTGTTTGACAGGTCCAGTTGTGTCTGTGTTCTGAGTCTGAGCACATTAATAGTTGTTCTCCGCGGCAGAGTCCTGCGATTTTAATTACACACTGTACAAGGAGGTGTCTCCTTCACGGGTTTAAATCTCCTGCACAGTAATTTCACAGCTGCCTCTAGGAATGACGAATACTGATTTCTTTTTTACCTCCTCCTTTCTGTACTTGTTATTATAGACAGGTAAACATTGCTGCAGAAAATGGCCTTGCCCTCTTCTGAATTGCCAGAGACAGCACAGAGCACGGAGCCATGAGACAAAGCCAGATCCTGCTCTAGTGCAAACTTTCAGACAGACGCGGTGGCATTTAGAATTGATTTGGAGCAACAGCAGAATCAGTCTGGCGTTTCCGTCCCTTAAGAGGCAATTAAAATGTAAACGCATAGAGAGGTGCCAGTTCTGGAGACCTCGTGGAAATCTGCAGGGGGATGTTTCTGCGGTGACCTTTGTCTAACGATCTTATCGGACCATAAACTTCCAGACGTTCTCCGTCTCCCACACGCTCCTTGCGTGATGGGTATGGTTCAGTGGGCAGCATCACGGGCTGCTGCTTTTTGGTCTTGTGCTGAGGAATTGAGCTGTTGGCATGCTGCTGCTCTCGTAAGCACGGATGCTGCTCATGCACTTTCACTCTAGTGTTAGTCCCAACCAAATCCTTTGAAATCTCTATGAAAGCATGGATCATCCTTACTCTTCCCACCTTTTTTCAGTTACTCTTGCAGAGAGAAACCCACAAAACCAGCATGATATCTAAAGGCTTCATATGTGATAGTCACTATCCTGACCTGCTTCAGACCAGGGGTGGTGACACTGAAGACCAGCCTTTAGGGATGCAAGAGTGCTTGAGCTAGACTTCGCAGTAATGTAAACCAGAGTCAGGAGCTGACAATGGGAAAAGGCAGGCAGGCAATTTTACCTCTCATTCAGAAATTCCTGACTTAAGCTAAGTTCTGAATTCAGCAGAAGCTGGGAACAAACAGCTTCTCCCAGAAGAACAGAATTTCTAGTTAGCTGAGGATTGGGATCTTGCCTCTGAAGAAGGCAGGGCTTCCCAGTTCCTGGCAAGTTTGAAATTAGGAGCCATCAGTCTGGCAAAACCCCCTTGGCAAATCATGAATGCATGTGAGCTATCAAAGCTCTGCAAGGAAATGAATCTGCTCTGATTTATACCAGTGGGAAATCTAGCCTTTAATTTTAGTTCTTGAATTAGCAGTTGTTTTAATCATGTGAATGCAGTCTGCCAGGTTGTCAGGGCCACATATGTGAAACTCAGAATTACTGCTTCAGTAAAGCCCTAGATATGTAACGTTTCAGTAAAGCCTTTTATTGGGTTTATGGACCATTAAGCAGAAAGGGATGGAGAGTCATGCAACAGCGAACCTGAAGTGGGCACAGACTTCCTCATCACTGCCTTGTGCAATTAGGGAACACTCACAGGTCATTCGGTATTAATTGGCCCCCTTTGGAGCTTGAGCACTTTATGAATGCTATTATACAATGTGATAGCAGAGGACTTGCATCAATGACCCTGGCGGTCTCTCTCCCTCTGACAGCCTCTGTTCCTAAATAAATATGGCTTATAGAGAGCTCTGTAGAGCCCTATGGAGCCAACACCAAGAATGAGTTCAGCCACTCCAGTTTCTACCCAGCAACAGTCAGCAAACACTAAGCACCAGTTCTGCCACATGTGGAACTGTCTCTCTCGTGTGTGCCGCGTGGAGATTCCTCCAGAAAATCTTCCATCCTGCGCTCTCCCATCACTTTTCTGGTAGGGGTGAGTGTGCTGAGCCATTGTGAACCTCATGTTACAGGGCAGAGGAATCCATAGAGGAGGTGCTGCGTTTCTGGAAAGGTCTGAAATGAGAGTTCATGGTTATCTCTTTCTAGAAGCTCAGGCAGTCAACATGTCCAAGCAGCACTGCTTTTCTGATACCCTCCTGCCCTCTTGCTCAAGTCATGCAGTTTGCCGTAAGCATTAACTGAGCTAAGGAGAAAACAGAGTGGTCTTCCTCAGCAGGGGCTGAACCTCTTTCTGCAAAGCTTGTTTCTGCCTGAATTTCTAGGATAACCTGTAAGATGAAATGCAATATGATGCAGTAGAGGATGCTGCTGTATTAAGAGTACTCAGGCTGGAGTAGTGCCTGGAGAATATAGAGGAGGTGTAAGGGTTCATTCCTCTTCAGAGACTTCTCCTTTGACCTCTGTTTTTCACCATCTCTGTGTTACCTTTTCCCTTCTTTCTCTCTAGAGATCATGAAAAAAAAACAGAGGAGCATGATTCATGTTCAATCAGCTCCAGCCCGATTCATATTGGATTCTTCTGCAACAAGCTGGAGAAGAGCTTCTGTTCAGTTGTTGCTGGCAGCATCCAGGCTGGTTACGGCGATGTGGCCATGGAGAGCGGATGAGGGCATGTAAGTGTCAGCACCGCTCCAGCCGTGGAAGGATTACCTATACTCCGTTTGGTGCATAACTTGCAGTTTGCCTTGTTTCCTGTGGTCACCAACTCTGCAATATTTGGCTTCTGAATATGGGAGCTAAGACCTTGGCTGTGCTTACAACAGGTTCTAGCATCAGGTGTGTTTCTATAACAAGTACCTTTACGCGTACCTGAGATCCCATTGCCACGTCAAAACATTAGTTTTGCATCTGAGGACATTTAGGTTGGTTGTGGTTTGTTTTGTTTTTTTTTTTTTTCCTTTCCACGGATTTGCCAGCTCCCCGACCGTTTCCACCCCTGGGGGTTCCTGTCTCCGCACCCCCCCGCTGCCGACCGCCGGGCGAGGAGTCACTTCTGCATCCCTCCGGGATCCAAAGGCGCCCGCGCACCGGTTAGATATTGTTTTCCATTCGCAACGTGCGTTTCAAACCTCTTGCGTTTAAGAGATCCCTGCCTCTCTGCAGCAAGCGGAGTGCCCTCGTCTTATTCTTGGAATTTGGCGGTGGTTGCCCCCTCCTCTCCCCGTGTGCCGGCGGCCGCTTTGTTCCCCGCCCCGGGGGTGGCGGGGGCTGGGGCTGCCCCTCGGTGGAGACGCGCTCCGGCGTTTTTCCTCTCCCGGGGGGGCGGAAAAAAGGGGCTGTTCTGCTCCAAGCACCTCTGTCAGCTGAAGGGGCGGGAGCTGCAGCCTTGAAGTAGAAAAGGAAGAAGAAAAAGAAGGCGCGGGGAGAGGGTGAGAGGCTGCCGGACAGCGGGGGAGGGCGGCGGGCTGAGCCTTGCTGGGGACCGCGGGCTGAAGGAGGAGGAGGAGGAGGGAGAGGATGCGGCGGGACAGCGATCCTGCACCTGAACCCCCTTCTACCTAAGGAAAAGGACCTCATCCTCCGAGGGGAAGAAGGAAAGTGGTGAGAAGGCGGCCAAGCTCCCACCGAGCCTGCTGAGCTCTCTCGGAGACTGCCCGGGGCTCGCCCGGCCCCCGAGCAAAGTTTCCCGAGCTCGGTGAAGAGAAGGAGGGAGGCATGTGAGAGCGTTCTCCTCCTACCGCACAGCTGGGCTTCCAGCCCCGGCTCTGCTGGAACTAGCCATGGCTTTGTCCTCCCCGACCGAAGGGTGAAGGGAAGACCCGGGGCACCTGCTCTCTCCATCGCCTTTCCCGGCTCCATGCCCCAGCCCAGGTAAGCGTCATCCCCTCCCAGGCACCGAGGCGCTCTCTGGCCCTGCTGGAGAGTTTCCAGCACTTTGCCCAGGGAAAAAAGTCTTACGCTTTTCCTGGTAGCTAAAGGATGCGGGCGTATGTGTGTTTGTGAGTCTGGCTGTGTGCGGGGGGTGGTTGTAGCTGCCTGGCTGCAATTTCTGTTTCCTGATCACCGTCATTATTTTGCTGTGCCATCACACCTCTAGAAAGGAGACTCATCTGGGCTCTGTCAAATATTTTGGTTGTGCTGCTGCGGTGGAACGATGTGGAAGGATGACAGCTTCATCCCTTCCCCTACAACTAGGAGAGAAGCATGCTTAGCTGTGCATGTTGCTGGTATGGCTTTAGGCGATGCTCCTAAAATGCTGCCTGAATATGTCAGTATGTGCTTCGAGCTCTACGAACTCTGAGCTATGAATGAACATCTCTGTTTGTCTCCCTGAGAAGACAGGGAGGGATGGATATTCCCCTGGAAGGAATCACTATAGCCTCTAGATCTCCGTCACTCTAGCTTGGATATGCAGCTTTTTTTGTGTGCAGCAGTGCTTGGCAGTAATGCATTTCAAGCTGAAATGTTGTTTGGAGAAGAAACCCAGACTCTACCCAGTAAGAAAAAGAACCCGTTTCACCCAGAGCCCAAAGACAACTTTTTCCTCTCCTGATGGAAAGGAAGTTGGTCATTTCGGGACAGGATAATTTGGCTGGGAAGAAAGATGGTAATTTTGAAGCTGTTAACTTGGCTGAAGTGGAAGCAGGAAGGTAAAAGGTACCAGATATCCTCAGGCAGGTCAGCAGTGACCCATATCAAAGAATTCTTGTGACTGCAAAGGAGATGGAGAAGGACCCTTCTCTCCGCAGCATCAGCCTGTGCTCTAGGAGATGACAGGAGAACAAAGATACTTCTTCTGTTGTACATCGCAATCAGGATGAAGATGGACTTTGTGTTGTTGCAGGGTCTTTACTAGGTAGAGGATGATGTAAGGCATCCTGTGGCTTTAGTTTGTTTTTCTTGATCCTCCACTGCTCTGCTGGCTTTCTCATCCCCATTTCATCTGGCTTCCCAACAGGAGTCCCCTGTGTATAAAGCCTGCGGTTTTACATGGAGATCAAGACAAGAGTAAATAATGATCCACTTTCTAAATGTTCACAGCCCAGACACGTTGCCTTCTATTTACTGATGGTCACCCTGTGCTGTGTATGCAGGTGGTGTCCTAGCCCTGTGGTGGTGCTGTCTTCCAAGGTCTTCTGTCCTCAAGCTGATGGGAGAGGACCTCACTCCAGGCAGTTACCCTTAGATTCTCCAGTGACTTCATTGCTTTCTGCTGGGAAAGGTCCATTACCCCATGCAGGTGCTCCAAGCAAAGAGGATGGGAAAAAAGTTTTGTCTTGGACGTGGCATGGCCAGAACCCTTATGGTGCAGCTATAGAAAGGGTGTGGTAAGCCCCAGAATTGTTCACACAGTGTAAATGATATCTCAACTCCGGCTCCAATTTTGAACACTCCAGCTAGCTCTGTCCCGTGGTTCTGAGGTTATCTCCATAGACATAATGTGAATGAGGCAGATTTGGCTCCGTATGCTTTTCTTTGACATCATCTCTGCAGGCTTGGTGGCTTTCTCCCTCAGTCACCCCCAAGTGCTTTTATTCCCCACCTAAGGGTGTGCAACACAAACCATTGGATTCATGTTGTTACAACTTACTCTTTGGGCAGTGTCATGGCCCTTGCGTCACATCTGGCCCTGGGAACAGATAGATGCAGATTTTACAGTTGCAGATGTATCTGAGGAGGTCTAGGACCCTGGGTTTTGTCACGCTATCTGCTCTAGTCTCTGACCTCTCGTGCGGATGGATACTGATGCATTCCCAGACATCCAATGCAAGGGACCTCCTAGGACAATGGCTCCTGGCAAGCTACACACATCATTGCTTTGGCCACAGTAGTTCATTTGCAAACTTCCTTTCTTCCCTCTTCACTTGCCAGAAGGCAGGTAGCTGCCATTACCTGACCAGTCCCTTGGCACGACCTGGGAGCTGTCTGCCTGTCCTCGGTGGCCCAAGGAGTGGCTGGTGCCTCCTCTAGTCAAGCTGCAGGGTGAGCGGTCTCCATCCTTACGTGCCATGTCCTGTTTCTGTACTATATGTCTGGTTCCCTCTCCTTCTGGGAGGTGACCATGAATGGCCAGGAAGCTGGTGGTGACTGTACCCACTCTGAGCCCAGCTGGATCATTCTGTCATGTACTCTGTCCTTCCAGAGTGGATCTGTGGTTCTCTTTTATCTGCTGGGCTGAGCTGTCCTTGGATGGGCTGCCCTGATTTATCATTGCCAATGGTGCCTGAACAAGCCCTCTTGTCCCCCTCGTCCTCTGTTACAACCTGGAGAGGTCAGTGAGGATTTTGCCCAGGTTAACCCCCTATGCTCACAGAGCTGTAACAATGAACAATATCTCCAGGCAGAGAAAACGAGTTACCAGGGACTGTGCTGGGTGTTATCGCTGCAGCCTTGAGAGCTGCCAGAAACCAGCACGGTCTCTTTGGAGTGACTACAGGTGACCACTGATAGATGTGATGGGCAACAGGTTGAAGCTTCTCCTGAAAAATCTCAGTGGGAGCATGACCTCTAGTCTCTGCTTTGCTAGAAGTGGAGGCAGGTGGCTTGTTTGTGCATCCCGCTAGAGCCCAGCAGCTGTGAGAGCTGCCAGGCTCTCCTGGGAGAGGGAATTCTTGCAGGGTGGAAGCAGGTGAGTGCTGAGGAGTTGGGAGGGAGAAACCTGGTGGAGTGAATCTGTGACAGGATTTAACCACGAGGAGCCGTACGGTTCCCTACTGAGAACTTTGCAGCGGGATGTTGTAGGGGCAAATCAGAGAAGAGCCATGCTGGGGTATCTGTGGCCTCTGTGCACCAAGGATTCAGAGTGGCCTCTGTAAGAGCTGGAGTGAGAACAGCATGTGTGTGTGTGTGTGTGCGTGCATGTCATTAACCAAAAGACGTCTTGCTGCTGGTCCAGGGCTGGTGAATGAGGCAGAATCAGGGCTCCAGCTCACATCAGCATGCCACGGTTCCCAGGCAGAACGCAAGAACGCTGCTGGAGAAACGTGCAGAGATATTAGCTGGGCTAACGGAGAAAATGCTCTTTATCGCACGCTCTCAGTTCTCCTGAAAAATCTTTGCCTGCAGAAAGGCTCGTCCCCGGTCAGGCATCCCCAGGTGAGGAAGAATTTAATCCTTCCATGTGCCTGTCTCTGTCAGCTCCAGCTGATGTCTGACTGATGAGAACTTCACTGAAAGTTCATTGCTGCTCTTCATTCTGGTCTAAACAAAAGCCCAAGCCAAGGAAACGAGATATGACACCAGATAGAGCAGCAGAGAGCTTTGCCTCAGCTGGAGCTACGGGAAAATGTTATAACCTGGGAAACATGTGGAAAATGCCCGGCTGATCCCACTGGCATATTTCAGGCTGATGAGTGGTGATTTATTTTTGTTTCTTTCCTTTTTTTTTTAATTTAGCGGCTACAGAGTGTTAATAGCACAACAGTGATTCTTGGCTCTTGCTGTAGAAAACTGTACAGTGTCAGTTTTTCCCCGGTAAGCCTTTTGAAAGTGATTTGACAGCAGAGGAGGGAAGAAGCTGGCGAGCCAGGCAGGAGAGTGGGAGAGAGCAGACTGCTGTTGTTTGCAATCAGGCTGGGAAGAGAAATGCTCTCCTGCCTGTAAAATCAAAGGCATCACCGGCAAACTGCTGGCAATTTGGCTTCTGGCAATTTGGCTTCCCAGCAAAGTACAGTGAACACAAAGCCAACTCTTATCACATCCAGTAATCCTCTCCTCGGAGAAGCTGCTGTTGTCAGGTAGTGTTCCCTCAGTCCCAGGCAGATCCTCACACAGGTTCTTTTCCAGCTTCATCCTCTCAGTTTCCATGGGCTTCCATTCAGGAGCCGGTGTTGCTTGGGCACGAACCTTGTACGTGTTTGGTTTTACAGTTACTGAGGCACAACAAGCTTCCCTGCCCCCTTCTACGGGATCTCCTGTGATCACCTCGAATGTGGTATGATGCACGGTAGAAAGCATGGGCCAGCAGACAAAACACCCACACTCGCTCCACTTTATCACAGACTTCTGTGACCAATGGCAAGTTATTCCGTGTCTGTGGATGGAGTTTGTCTCACTGAGCATCTAACTGTTAACTGCTCAAGTCATCTCCAATGTTCCCTCTGTAGTCAGCTCAGCCTCCCATTGTAGATATCTTCTTTAGGATGTTCTGGATTGTCTTCTGAGTCCTTCTATTCTCCACTGGTTAGAAAGGCAACCTGGATGACTGGCTTCAATTACTGGACAACTGAGATGAGGCAGGGAGAGCCCAGACTTAACATCAGGCTTAGATTTGTACTTAGTTGTAGGTACTAGCAAACCCGGAGAACATGTTGCTTACCTCAAATGGTGGTAGAAAGGTGCCTTTGGTTCATTGCTCTAACAATTGCATGTTTTTCTGTTTCCTGTCCAGGGATTTCAAGGCAGCAGGAGACTAGAGCTAGCCTTCTGAACACAGTGTACACCCTGTGAGGACTAAGTGACCTCAGAGACTCACCTCAACATGTTCAGTGAAAGAGCAGTGCCTCTTTGTCCCAGAAACCCATCCAGAAAAAGACACGACCTCAGGGGCTCCCCTCCCCTGCCCTCTGCTGGCTGCTTGTGGACTTTGCATCATGCTAGCAGGGATCAACATCACTTTAGTGGGCGCGTTTGCCTTTGGGACCTTCCTCCCTGTGAACAACCCTCCCATCATCATTGGACCCATCCTGTTGGTGGTGGCCTTCACATTCTTTGGTGCCTGCTGCATCTGCAGCCGGAGGCCCCAGCTCACGGGGCCAGGAAATCCAAACCAGGTTCCAACATCGGGCTCATCAAACCTGGCAACACTGCCTTTGAAATTGAAACTAGTGAGCACACAGTACAGGACACCACCGCTGTTCAACTGAGCCCCACAAATTCCCCCATCTCCTCGAAAAAGTCCACACCAGTTCACGAGACGCGAAGGCTTGCAAGCTCTTCACCATGGAAGGCAACGGGCCCGGTGGCCAGTACACCACAGGAGGAGAGGCAATACAGCTCAACTTGCCCAGGGACCTGGCCGCATCCTAAGCCAGGCAGAGCTTTTGTTAGCAGCCAGCCAGACGCTGCAATGGGAGGGCTGGAAATCCGTGATGTACCATCAGTCAGAGATGTGGGGAAGGTGCTTGTGAAAAGCCAGCAGACAGACAGGTGTCTCTGAATCAATTTAAGGAAGGTGGATAAAACGGCAGAAAAATTCTGGATTTTTGCTGAAAGGACCATGCTCATTACATGGCTTTAAAAGAAAATTGATAATATTGTTGCCAGGAAGGATGACTCTCAATTCCTGGGAATAGATTGGCTTTTTTGGGGAGCAGATAGGAAGAGAGGAATGGATTATTTGTCTAGCATAACGTGGAAATGTGATGGCTGGGCGAAGGAGCTACATGGGGCTGACAAACGACAGCTCTTTCTTCTCGGAAGTGAAGCAATTCTTGAACGTCAAAGAAGCAGAAATGCAGTAAATTACAGCTTGCTGCCACTCAGTCCGCAAGAAGATTTCGGCATTTTTAGTTCTAGGCTTTTTGGCAGCAGGGACAAAGCTATGTGTTTGCTATGAAAAGCAGTGTGAACCAATCTCCCTTCCGTTGAAAATCCTTGCCCTATCTTGCCTTCATTTGGGTGACTTTGCCACCCATTCTGAGAGACAATGAATCACAAGGATTGCAATTAGCGCTGGCATTTTCCTCTTGTTTTAATCAGGTTGGGCTGCAGCTGTGCAGTATGTGTCTTGGAAGGTCAGCCAGAATGAATCCTTCAGTATGAGCTCTTGGAGTAACCAGAGATTGGCAGGAGCCTGCAAATGAAAACTTCGGGCAATGATTATGAACTGAGTGCTGGGCAGCTTCCTTTCCATCTTTTTATGGAAGGCTGGCCTGGGACATGCATTAGCTTGGGGCAGGGGGCAAATAACTGTATGGGCTCAGGATAGCTGTGCTGGAAGATGGTGACCATATCTCCTTCCCTGAGGTGGCTGCGAGATCCATTGCGCAGGGTGGGCAATGAGGAGCAGATCTCCTTGCAGCAGGAAACTGGCTGCTCAACCTGCTCACGGGCTTGCAAAGCAATGGGATGAGTCTGCAGAACAGAATTATTGAGAGCTATTCAATGCAAAGACACCACCTCTGCCTCAGAAAGACCTTGATCTGGTGGATTATTGCTGCAAAAGGTTTTGCTTTCTTCCTTGGGCAATTCCCGGCTGGGAAGACGGTGCTGTGCTATTGAGCCTTTGCTCTGACTCCTGTAGGGGCTGTGCGCATTTTTATGAGATATGGGACCAGGGTGGGGAAGGACCAGTAATGTGAGAAGGCAGCAGCAGGAGAGTGGAGTTGGAGTAGAAATGGCTACATAGGTTCTCTGTTATGAAATCCTATATTGAAAAGGGGGTCTTGGGATTTTGAGTGACTAGGAAGTCATATGGACATTAGAGTGACCATACCGAGCGATTCCAAAGGCCCAGGTAACTTCAGCATCCCATTTCTAGCAAGGTCAAGAGCAAAATCTGGAAGAAGAGCAAAACCGGGATGTTGCTTGCCCAAAATGCTCTTCCAGCCTCCAATGCACTATTGCTTAGGGGCTTCCTGAGCTGGAAGTGATGCCTGTATTTAGTAGCCCTAAATGGATTTCTTCTTCGTGAAATAATCCATTAGCACCTTGGACATCTGTCAGCTTTCATCATTGTGATCCTGTAGCAGGGAGCTGCAACAGTTAATGAGAGGCCATAGAGTTCTCTATCCTTGGCTTATTTTCATCCTGCATCCAACTAATTCCCTTTGATGCTCTCAGTTCCTGGATTAGAAGGGCCAGCAAATAGTCAATGACCCCACCAAACCACTCAGGTTTTCTGAGGCCTTTGTCATGTTTCCTTCAGTCATCTCTTTCTTATGGTACTTTATATATCTTCTTGTAGCCAGAGGGAGGTACGCTTCCCTTTGAGCCCAGTGTCAGTGGTTTGCTCCGGCTGAGGACATGACAGCCTGAGACGTCAGCCAGCAGAAACAGGTGTATGGAGAGGCAGGAGGGATGAAGGGGAAATGCTGGAGAAGAGGAAAGAGGTTGTGACATGGCCAAGACTCCCCTGGGCCACCAGAAGACCTTTGCACATCCAGGCTGTGAGAGCCCTATGTCTGGTGTGCTGGGTTAAGTGATGGCACTGGGATCATGGGGGGAGCTGGAGAGAAGCACCACCGGTGCTGAACAGCCCATGCATGAGGTGTCCTGGTTGCTCTGGGAGGCACTGTGCAGCTGATGGCCCTTCATGAGCTCAGGTAGGATGAGGTTGAATTTCATGAGAAGTAACCAAACACTTTTTCTCATGTGGGTCCTCCTTGAGTGCTCCAGCAGTTTGCTGCCTTGAATGCTCCAACAATTTGCTGCCTTGACAGCTCTTCTACATCAAGGAATTATGTCTGTGATTTTAGCAGGGCTGATCTACTGGCTAGGAGGGGACAAAAGCAGACTTGGGAGAAGGACATTTGTGTGGGCCTGGGAAGACATGGTTGAAGTCTTTCGTACACCTCCAGGTCCTGGGCAAATCATTTAAATTGTACTACTGCTCAGATCCCTACCTGTGCGAGAGGGAAAATACCTGCTTCCAACTATTCTTAAAGCTTCTTTAAAGATGAATCCATTGCCAAGCAGATGGGCTGGTATTAACACACCTGAGTCTGGAGATTGCTTGAAGGTGGATGAGTCTGTATGGTCTGATCTCTGCACGATCTGCTTTAGAGTTCATTTTCATGGGCGAGCTCTGCCTCCCGTGCTGGCTGCCCTTTGGCACGCAGCAACTGCTGTACTGAACAAAAAGTTCCCAGGATTTTTGCCTGCTGATGAATTGCGGTAGCAATTAAAAGAAATAGCTTGCTGATGTAGGTTCAATTCCCAGTGTGCTGCTCAACGGCCTTTTGGAATAGCACACAACAGGCTGGAAGTCCTTTAGAGGCATTGCCCATGTGAGGATGGTTACTGCAGCACTTTTCTTTGAGCACTTGGAGCCGAAAAAAAAATAATAAAATCAAGTGGTAACCATACAACTCCTTCTTCTACTCACCAAAGGCTTGAAAACTAAGCCTGGAGTGTACGTACGGGAATTTCTCCTTATCGCAGCTGCACTATGGAATGCTACCAGAGATGGATAATACATTGGCAGATCCCATACAAGTCGAAGGCAAAAGGCCCCTTGGGCAGGAATGGGGACAGAAGCAGTACTTTGAGGGCCATTTAGGAGTTTAGTGTGGTTCACGCTTGCGTTGTGGCAGCACAGCCACATATACACAGGGACGCCTGACAGAGCCCCGGGGACCTGACACGTGCAGGTTGCTGTAAAGCTGGTGTTGCTCTGGGAGCTGACGCCCTTGGGACCCAAGAGATGACAACCCAGCGGAAAGTGGCACCTGGGCAAGCAGAGGTGTGGGACCAGTGAAATGCTGATGCCCTGGTGTGGTGGGTCCGTACGCCAAGCCGTGACTCCAACTGCCTGCCTGCACAGCAAGGTGGGCATGGGAACATCTGCTGCCTTCCGAAGCATGAATGCCCTACTTTTGCCTTTTTCTGTCTTTTGGGATTTCCGTGTCCTGTCTGTCTGTCTCTCCACCTTTGTGATCAGCCGTGACTAATGTTGTTGTGAATCTTGTGCCCTCCTTGTGTAGCAAGGAGACAGGGAGAGTTTCTTGTGCTCCAAGTCAACGTTTCTGGTGTGAGTCTTTTTTAAATTACTATTTATATGTGTGCAATGTGGAATTTGGAAAAGACAGACACATTAAAATAATTTCACTCATTAAACATTTGGCCCACCTTCTCTTCACTCTACCAACTGCTTTCTCTCCTACCCTGGGACTGTGTGTGCCCCAAGGATGTCTTTATTCATTTACCTTGTGCTCCTCATTCTCCTGCTTGACTTCCTAGCCAGTGCAACTAGCTGCAAGGAAAAAGCATCCTTAAGAGTTCATGTTCCCTCTTGAGTATCATTGCTCCTCGAAGCCCTGGTTGTCTGAACACTAGTCCCACTGTGGACCTCCCACTATTACTGCTTTAGCTAACACAGGAATAGCCCAATTTAGCCTTTTTTTTTTTTTCTGCGTGTGTGCATTAACTCTCATCTGTGTACCCAAACAGGCCAGATGCTCTCTGCTCAGTGGTCAGAGGAACTGACATTGGTAAATCTTATCTCACGGCCCTTGACTGCTAAGCATTGGGTGGTCTCCAGTTTATTAGGAACACAGGAGGAGCAGGTTTGTGGGCTGAGGTGGGTGAGGACTGTGAGCTGTTCTGAATTGAACCTCCCTGGTGTTAGAGGACTGGGCTGGATTACTTTAGCTGATCCGCCCCAGTCCTGGGTATAGATGATGTTTAATTTATGGTGCGGGGAAGGGGTGGAAGCTGTGTCTGTGTGTGTTTGTGTGTGTCTAAGATTGGTGCCATCACCTTTCCGTGCTCCTTCTGGGCTTAGCCAGCATGGTCTCTTGGAGATGAGTCAAGGAGGGAGAGCACAGCGAGAATAAAGAGGATTTGAGAGTCTTGCAAATTCACCTCGTCAAAGGGCTTCTTTCCCATGTGCAGCCAAGTGATTTGAGACGAGAGGAAATCTCTCCGTTCCAGGCAGGCTGGCTGGTTAAAGACCTGGGAAATGAGCTGGCTAAGGCAGCTCCACTGACAATGTGTGTAAAATAAAAACCTGCTTCCCTCAGAAAGGGTTTTTTTTTTGGCCATTAGGAAGAGCTCCCTGGAAGGGTTTTTTCTTTTTAAAAGTGAGACCAGAGAGAAAAGCACACAGGAGGGTTTTGCTGAACATCCACCACTGCTCTCCTGAACTTTCAGCCTGTAGCATTCCTGCCACGGCAGCTGCCCAGCACTAACTTGGACCGTGAGCTTCTCTTTCCATCTGGAAGGATGAAAAAGAAACATTACACAGAATTTAATCAGCTTTTTCTAATTCACAGCCCAAATTTATTCATGGCTAGTTTATTTCCTTTTATTCTTGTAGCAACAATGGCTTTTAACTGAGTTACCATTTTGCCTCCTGGAAATTTGTATCCCTGAAACATTTTAGATTTGTTGCAGATTTCGTACAGCCTCTCTTTCATTAGGCTAGCTGGCTGATCGCTTCTGTTCTTTCCTCCTGTGAAAGGCTAACCCTTCCTCAGAAGCCCTCACGTTCCTCTCTGGCCCATTGCTCTGATTTTGGCATCAGGAGCTCCATGAATGCTCATGAACTGCCATTCTTTTGCAGGACTCACAAGTCCACAGCAAAGGTACAAACCTTCCAGGTCTCTCTTGATCAAGAAAGAGAGCATTTTTTCCCTGGCTAAATCCTGGAAGAGGAAAAAAAAAAAGCCTTGAAAGAGCAGAAATGTCCATGAAAATGTGAAATTTCCATTTGCAAAGTCCCTCTGTTAAAAAAAAAATGAGCTTTTATGTCATTAGTCTCCAGTGAGTCCATAGCAAATGTACTCAACTTAGAGGCTGAAAGGATGGTTTTCTCCAATTGCCAGATGCTGTCAGCTCAGCCAAGCTTTCAGCATCCATGGGAAAGGCCCTCAGATACCACTAGCTGCCCCACTACAACAAGCTCTAGGAGAGGCTTGTACAGTAGTTTCCTAAAACTCCTGGCTAGCAGACTGATGACACCAAAGAGCTCCTCATTTGGGGTGGCCTCCAAGCAATGCGCTGCCCATGTCCTCAGGGTGATGTAAAGCCACAGCAGATGCAGCAGCACTCCTCCATCTAGATGGACCAAGGACACGGAGCATCTCCCCGGTGTTGTCCTGCACCATTTGCTCTCTCACACTTTCTAGGGAAGCTGGGAGTTTGACTTTTCCTCATTTAATGTCGATTTAAAACCCTTGGAGGCTGTTGTCTCCATGCAGCGGTGGCCAGTTTGGAGGCTTCTGTTGTCCCAGGTCCCCTCACTGCTGACCTGGGGAGCTCCAGCGAGGAGGGGCCTGCTGCTCACCCAGGCTGAAGAAGACAGCTGGATCATCAGGGTTGGTTGGTGAGGATTGCTCCTTACAGGCTCATTTCTGTGTCTTTGTTCAGTCTAATTTACAAAGTCTGTGGAGAGGAGATTTTGCTGTTTCCATCGTTAGATCTCCTGCTACTTGTAATCACTCTTGGCCTCTCTGTGCGACCTGCACACGCTGCCACGGCTTTGAATTCTCAGAGCACAGGGGATGTCAGGGCGGGGAGGACAGATTATGTTTCTCAAGGTATCCTTGCATACAGAGTCCCCAGGTGTTTTTCCAGGGAGCACATTTTCATCATTAAATTCTGATTTCTTGAAATTGGCCTGTCCCGAGAAGACACTGGTTCTCATGATGCTTTTGCCAGGAAAAACCTTCCCAGGTTCCAGATGAAATTTCCAGTCCAAACACTTGAGAATTGCTCTATTATTCAATCCTCCAGGCATCCCTAAAATAAGATCTTCCTGAGCTCTGTCTCCACATGATGACCAAACTTCAAAGGCAGCTTCGGTTCTACAGTCCCTTAGCAGACCCCCTGCTTTCAATCCGATCCAGAAGCCAGATCTCTCTACCCCAGGGCTTTTAATAAGCCATCCCTCCAGAGATCTGCCTACCCTCCCCGAAACCATGGCAGGAGGTCTCTCCTGCTGAAATCTTTGCTGGAGTTGCTGGCATCAATCTGCTGTGACAGTGACACAGCTTCATATGTAGCTCTCTGGGCCTGACGCCAGATGGATATTTGATGAAGTTTGCTATGAAGTCAGACAGAGCAATGATTTCTTTGCTGGCACGCAGGCAGATGAGATGCTCTTTTTGGAGACAGATTCTCCTCTGTTGTTATCTTGGTATGAGAAATCAGTATGATCTATGGTTCATCTTTTTATACCCAGCTGAGCTGGGCAAACATGATGCTGTCATTAGGAGCTGATCCTCCCTTTCCCACTGCAAGCGGCTGGTGCTTATCCCATTCCCTTTCTCTGGGGCTCCGTGCTCTCCATTTGGAGGCAGATTTTGCCTATGGAAAGGCTGTGCTGCCAGCAAACTGAAGAGCTCTGGCTTTTGCAGCCTCCTTAGGGGTGGGCACATCGCTGCTGCCTGCACCCTGTAGCCGTTGTGCAAATCAGCAGCCAGCTTTGGTTTCTGGACTGGGAACCTTTCATAGGGCCACCAGTTTCACTGGAGAAACATAGCCTTTGGCTGGTAATTACAGCTGCAACCTGGGATCGGCAGAGCTGTTGTGCTTTGGGGAGGTAAAGCCTGGTAGCAGAGCATGGAAAGCTCCTTGACGTTGCCCTCTGAGCTTCTTGCTGCATGGTGATCTTCAATGGCTTTTCTTTCCTATCCTTCATCTGATAACACAAACCAGCCCCAAAGCTGAGGCAAGTTTTTGCTGCATCCTTGCTAGATAAACCCCTTTTCATGCCATAATCCCTGGAAATCCCTCCGAGTGCTGTCTTACACCACGGTGATGACCAGCAGTCTCATCTGTGCCGCTGATGCTTTGCTATGTAGGTGCAAGTAAGACAGTCCCCTGCTCTGGGTAAAGAGGAAGACTGCAGGTGAGGAAGCTGAGGCACAGAGCTGAAAAGGGGATCTCGGCTCATATCAAAGCATTAATGTTGCTTTTCCCAGGGAAAAAAAAAAAAAAAAAACAAACAACTCTCAGCATCCATAACATCCTGGGGCAAGGACTTCCATGACTTAACCCTATGTCTTATGGAGAACCCACCTGCTTCGTGTGTGCTGGCTTCATTTGAAAGAGAGGGAGGACAAACATCTCTTTTCTTGATTAAACCTCAGAACACACCATTTGGGTGTGCCAGCTTCGGACACATCGATAAATGGCTGCAGATTCCCTTGTTCAGGGCAGCGATCTCTGAGGGTGAGAAGTACAAAAATGGGTTTCTTTGCAGAGAACTGAGCAATGAACTCCCTGAATGATCCTGTTAGCTGTTTCCTGACACGAGGCATTTCTCTGGCATGACACTGAATTCCCAGCAGCTCTGGGCTACGGGTGTTGTCACAGACCCTCATTAAAAACATGGTTTCAGTTCTGAAAATCACGTTGGTTCTAAATAAGAGCTTGTCCTGCTGGGAGAATTAATTCCTTTGACTTAAGTCACCTCCCTGGAAGTGTTGCTGTTGTCTCGATTTCATGGCTCATATTATTACGCTTTTCCACATCCAAGAATAACGAAGATTAGGGAATTTGTGGCAGTGAAGGCAAAGAGGAGAACTGGCTAAGAAAAAGAGAAGATAAATTGAATTTTCCCGTAAAAGAAAAGGAAACAGCTATTTCACAGAAACAATTTTGCTTGTGGGGAAAACTCCCCACTTGAAACAAAGTCTCTTATTCTTAAATCGTTAGAAATCTGTCAGGGTTCATTGTCACACTCTGATCATCTAAAAAGCTTTGTGATCCTTAGATGATGCTACTTAAAGCTAATTGGGAAGCCTTAAATCCAGTCCCGTGAATTATAACGTATAGAAAACAAGAGTAAATTGGCAGGAATGAGTTGGAGACAGAAGCATCCAGAGATGGCAGTTACCATCCACCCTCAGCTGGGCGGCCCTCTGCCCCTCTGCAACCGAGAAGAAAAATCCAGGAAAGCAGATCAAACTGGTGCATTTCCCCCGAGGATTTAGGCAAGCTGAGAGGGGCCCTTGTGGGGCTGCTGGCAGGGCACGGCTGGCGGAGGGGCACCCCGGGACACAGGGGAGGTGGGGACCTGGACAGGTTGCCCAGAGAAGTTGTGGATGCCACATCCCTGGAAATATCAAGGCCAGGTTGAATGAGGCTTTGAGCAAACCTGGTATAGTGGAGGGTGTCCCTGCCCATGGCAGGGGGTTGGAACTAGATGATCTTTGAGGTCCCTTCCAACCCTAACCATTCTATGATTCTATACCTGCAGGGCCACTCTGAAACCAAGGGTGGCGAGAGTTTGCCGATGGGGAGCAGAGATGTTCTGAAAGTGGCTGATGGCTGCATGAGCATGCGTGGCACATGGATGCGCGTGTCCGTGTGCTCCCCACGCTCCTACGTCACAAGGCAAAGGAGAGGAGCTGGCTTTCCTCCGCAACGCCAGGGATGGGGATAAAACACCTTCCTGGGAGGGGCAATGCCTAAAGGGAAAGGCTCTTCTTTCGTGACACCAGGAGCCCTTCAGCAGGGCTAACGCTCGCACCATCATTAGGCTTAATGTTTCTGTTATTTGTGCTGTCAATTCTCTTAATGGCGCTCCAGCAGCATGGAGCGGAGTGACTCATAGAAGTAATTATTAACTAGGCTACGGCACTGAAAAGACGTTCCGCGTTCAATTCAGCGCCAGCCCCGGTCGCTGCGGATGGGGTAAGCTTGTTAATGAGCAGGTGCAAAGTGCGTTTGCTGACGAGAGAAAGGAGAAAGCCCATTCGGCGTTGAATATTTTACCTTATTATCTTCCCAGGGAAATACATAGCAGCAGGTGGAGGGAGTGAATAGCAGTAAGGGTGTACATCTCGCTCCCCACGTTTTTAAGAGCACTTAAAACAGAGGCACACTGGGTTTTACTACACCAGTGCCCAGAGGTGTCAGGAGCTGTATGTATCAGGAACGGCAAGATGCTGTGGCTGCCATCAAAATCTGGGAGTCTGAGTAGAATAACAGGCAAAGGGTGGGAGAAAGGAGTGAACATTCCCACTTGGGAGGTAGGGAAGTGGATGTATTGGGAGATGAAGTGATGTGATGAAGGTCATGTAAGGATTTGGTGGCAGAGGAGATAACATCGCTCAGATTCAGTGCATCTTCCTGTTGTGACTCACCCACCAGACCTTCCCCCTACCTAGATGTGCTTTCTGCTGGAGCCACGCAGTCACCTTTCCAGCCAGGTTTTTATCTGCAGTGACAAGAATGCATCAACCCCCTCCCAGGCACCCATCCTTCTTCTGCCTGAGGCTCGGTACCTGCAGGAGGGTCAACCCATGGCCAGAGCTGGTGGCGTAACACTGAACTGGCATCTCCTCAAAGTTCATCTTAAAGGCAAGAAAGCAAGTCCTAGCGAGGAGCAGGTACCAGCTGTATCAGTGCCATCGCTGCTGACAATGTTCTCGGGCAGGACAGGCTGCTCTCTGCTACCAGGTTGTATTTACTCCATAAGATTATTGCTTAGCTCCCGCTGGGTAGCTCTGCTCAGCTGATAACTGTCCATCAAGCAAATGGCAGAGCAAAAATTCACATCAACAGTGATAAAGTCCAGTCTGCCGGGTGGGTTCATGTAGGGCTTTCGTATTTTGTTGGTTTGCTAGTTATATGGAAAGGATTTTGTTTTAATTGGAGACCAGATTAAAAAAAGAAAATAGCCTTTGATTTTTCATTCAAGGTGGCATCTACACAGGCATTGCCACACAGATGAGTGCGTGGTGATTCCAGCTCATATTCACAAGTCTCTGGTGCCATCCCTGGTGCTGTGGTGGGGCAAGGCAGCCTTGGGTGAAGGGAATTCACCGAAAGGAAGGACTGAAGGACTGAGCTGGCTTTTGTTTCACATGAGTAAGCCATGAAAATCCAAGCTCGTTTGGCTCTCACATTAGTTTGTGGCTGACCATAAAATTGTGATGGTGTTAGGGAAACTAGTGTACAAGAACTGGGATCTGGGCCTCATGATGTAAGCATACCAGGACATAGAATCATAGAATGGTTTGGATTGGATGGGCCAAAGATCATCTAGTTCCAACTCCCCTGCCATGGGCGGGGACACCTTCCCCTAGATCAGGTTGTGCAAAGCCTCATCCGAACTGGCCTTGAACACCTCCGGGATGGGGCATCCACAACTTCTCGGGGCAACCTGTTCCAGTGCCTCATCACCCTCAGAGTGAAGAATTTCTTCCTTAGATATAATCTGAATCTCTCCTCTTTCAGTTTAAATCCATTGCCCTTGTCTTATCACTACATGCCCTTGTCAAAAGCCCCTCTCCAGCTTTCTTGTAGACCTCCTTTAAGTACTGGAAGGCTGCTAGAAGGTCTCCCCAGAGCCTTCTCTTCTCCAGGCTGAACAACCCCGAATCTCTCAGCCTGTCTTCATAGGAGAGGTGCTCCAGGCCTTGGATCATCTCCGCGGCCTCCTCTGGACAGCTCCATGTCCTTCTTATGTTCAGGGCCCCAGAGCTCAATGCACTACGTGCAGAACACGCATCGTTTATCCTAGCTAATTTTCATGAGGTTTGAGGCAAGTCACCTTCCTTCTGCTTTCCCCAGCTCCCAGCTCCCCTGGCCAGTAATGGAAGGTAACAGATTTTGTTCAATACTGAGAAAATGCCCAAAGGGCTCTATCCTGGGTTAGAAAACGATGCTGTTTAACTCTGTGATGCCTGAGGCTGGCTTGCAAGATCAGGAAAGAACATCAGGGGGATAGTTTTCACTGCTTGACCAGGAAAATGAGAAGGCCCCATGTGGCACATCTACTGGATCCAGCTTAGCCAGGGTTGCCAGCATCCTGGGTCACCGTGTGCTCCTGGCTGCTGAGCTCCAGTGGGCAATTCTCCTTGTGTGTGATCTGCCACCACTAAACAAAGCCATGCAAAACCCCTCTCATAACTTTCAATCATTGTCCAGTTAATTCCCTGGTTCCAGAGCATTGTTTAAAGAGTATAGGCTAAATCTATTTCCACAAAGACCTTTTTCTGGTCTAGAAGGTGGGAATTGAGAGGTAGCAGTGAGAAAGAGAGCCGTCCTGAGAGTGTACTGCCCACTTTGGTTTCCTGACAAAGTGGAGTGGGTAAATCACCGTTAATGCCTGTAGTCTGTAGAGCTCTGTTTCTTTGGGGATGGAGCTACAATTTACTGTCTGTTCAGCTCTGAGCTTCAACTTGTCTCTCTATTTGCAGGGATAGGCTAACCTGAACCTGATTCTGTCCCTGCCACACCTGGTCTCAGCCTGATTTCTAAATGCTTTGAGGCTTCCCTACCTGCGGCACCATGGGGGGGTCCACTGTGTCCCTTGACTCTCGCTCCAGCCTGGCTGATGGTGGCTCAGAAGCCATACATAAGCTGATCTTCACAAGGTGCACGTGAGCTTCTTCCTAGCTTCTGGACTGGAGTCTGCTCAGGATAAGGTAGACCTGGCATGTGACACTGTATGGGGATCAGGTCAAACGGCTTAAGTTCTCCAGGTTTTTGATGCTATGATATGCAGTGGTCTGCCAGAGCTCAATTTTCTGAAGAACTGAGGACTTTATGTCTAGGCACAGTCCTAACAGCCAGTAGATGATAGTGGTGTGCCCAAGTCACCTTTCCAAGGTGAGATGCAATCTTTGATGGGTGAATGGCAGCTCTGAGGTTTGACATCCAGCAATGCTTGAGTATCACACCTAACTATAGACCAAACAGACCATACCTGGCTGTTTCCCCAGGGAAGCAAAATTGTGCTTGCAAATTCTGGCTCTCTTCCGCTGACATAAAATCCAGTAGAGACAGGATCAGCTTCAGGTACCTGTTTTACAGCCTAAGCTGATGTGCTCCTTGGTGGTAGTGGCATAACTGCCTATAGCACAAGCACCATCAGTAATAACTGGACCCCTTTTGGTTACAGACCTTTTAATTTCAGGGAGGACATTTGTTTGAGAAGCAAGACCAGTATGGGAATGCCGCCCTGCCTGTCTTCCAAACTGCTTTAAGGCTAGGTCACCTGGTCATCACCTACTGGGAAAGAAACCAGTAAGACATTTATGTCTTCAAAAAAAAAGAAAAAAAGAACTTCAGAGGCCCACTTTAGAATATCAATGTTTAGCATATTCCTGAGCAGGAAAAAGATACAGGCTTGTGTCTTTGGTCTGCTAATTTCAGAGGCTTTTACTCTCAGCTCCCCATATATTCTTTCTGCTGGGCTCTTGTAGTTTCTCCTGCATCTTTCATAGAATCATAGAATGGTTTGGGTTGGAAGGGACCTCAAAGATCATCTAGTTCCAACCCCCCTGCCATGGGCAGGGAAACCCTCCACTACACCAGGTTGCCCAAGCTTCATCCAACCTGGCCTTGAACACTTCCAGGGATGGGGCCTTCCTGCCCTTGCCTTTCTCCTCTGTGTCTGATATCTGAGACCAAGGAAACTCTTGCAGAAAAAGTAGTGGAAACCAAGGACTTTTGCCAAACATGTTAGTGTCAAGGAGTCAACATATTCTGATCAACCCTGCTTTGGCAACAAATTCTAGACAAGCCCTGAGCAAGGCTTAACGTTTCAGCTTCAGGGTTTATTGGGACTGCAGTGATAACTATACTTCTAAATGGAAATAACTCTGTGCAGGCTCCTCGGATTGTTTCTGTTCAGACTGACGCCTCCAGCTGTCCCCAAAAGCCAAGTTCCACAACCAAAAAAAGCTTTATAGCCTCGGTTTTAATTAACTCCCTACAGCAAGAGCCACTTTGGCTGTAATGGGCGAGTGGCTTTCAGCTATGCTATTTATCAGCTCCCTAAATGTAATCAGAGTCAGTTTGATCCAATTAGGCAGTAAGCAGTACAGGATAGTACCATACAGCCTGCACATAGCAGCACTCAGGACAAGGAGATGCAATGCTGAAAAACTGCCCCCTTCCCAACTAGGATACCACGTCGTCCTCCTTTCAGTTTCTGTGATTAAGGTGAAAGTCCTTAATGCCTCAAAAGCACTCTGGTGTCTACCAAAGGCTGAGCCTATAACTCCACTGCATGTCATGTAGGCAAGCCTGGCGTGTCTTCCAACCTGCAATGGGGTTTTTGGTGCCAAGGCACTGTAAGGTATCTGTCCTTTCTGCTCCGAAGGACAGGCTGGTGCTCTCTGGACAAGAGCATGATTCCTGCCTTTTCTGACTCTTGGAGGCTTCTCAAGGGGGCAGCTCAGGAGCTGGGGAGGACTTTCTCCTCACCAGCCAAGACTGCCACAGGCACATGAGAGAGGCTGGAAAGCTCTTGATGGCACGTGGATCCTCCTCGCTATGGTTTTGTGATGCTCTGCTAATCATGCTCATGAAGGCACCAGTGAAACAGTTATTTTCTCTGTCTTCTGCATGCTCTCGTCTGCACAGAAATGGAAGAGGAGCAAAGGAAGGGATGTGTAATGGTCTGTGAATTGGGCTAATCATCTAGATTTAATCCCGCGCTCTTTAATTTGTTGCTCAAGAGCTCTTTGCTGATCTCAGTCTGGATCCTGCCCCTTTCCCAGAGCCCAGTCCCTACCATCTCAGGCCAAACTTAATAGGGCCAAATTGCATTCTCTTATGACAGGAGAAGTCCAGAGTAACTGGAGCATCCGTGGCCATCAAATACGTTGAAACAAAATTTGCAGCAGCTATTAAAAGAAAGGAAGTCTTGTACTACCTTAGCTAACCTTGTGCAACTTCCCTTGCTCTTGCAAAGAAGAAATCAGCTGCCACAGACCTTGCTTCTCTTTTCAGTTTTGGCTTGGAGGAGATACATGGTTCTGTTGGGCCACATGCAAGCCCATCTCCACCGCAGACAGGCCGTCCTTCCCCAGAACCATCTGTTTAATGCTGAATTCATATACATTTCTTTTCTGCACCTGTGCTTTCTTCAGCAGACAGGCTGTGAATTATTGCCTCATCTGCTTTTCTGTTCAGGAGGTTACAAGGGCCTAGTTAAACACAAAAGAATATGCAAAATGAAAGATGACTTTCCACTTGACTAATACTGAGGTTTGGAAACACCAGACAGAAAGAAAGGGCTTTTACATCAGTGCCTGCAAAGCTTTTTCCCTGAGTTCGGTGTTTATATAAAATTATCATCAAGCCATAAATTTAACCGAAAACTGACAGTCTGAATGACAGACTTCCCAGCAGTCAGCATATGAAATAGATACCATTCAGGTGAGTACCGGCTGAGCACTGGGAGGTGGGTTTTATCCAGAACAGCAGGCTGATTGATGAGGATGTACCAACATCAGGAGCGCTGTCTGCTTGAGTGATGAGGTGCCTGAAAGCAGTGGCTCGTATTTGATGGATGCCAGAGATCAGATCCCAAGCAAGCAGAGCAGGTAAGGTGGGACCCAAACAAGGAGACACTTGATGCAGCTGGAGATGCACTAGAAGAAGAGCCGAGAGGCAGCAGGCACGGCCGTGGGCTGGAATTGGGGTTGGGGCTGGGGATTAGACCAGAAAGTGACTCAGGAGGCACCTTACTGATGAGCTCCTTGGAGTGTTTTCTGCTGCCTTCGATATGACAAGTGAGGAGCGTACTCCAAGAGGACCACTGAGGATGGGTGTCCCCAAGGTTTGCTCTGAGGTTAAAAAGCAGATGCACAACAGATCAGAGGGATCGGGGTCATTTTGACACTAGATGCAGCAGTGCTTGCAGCAGCAGCTGTGACCACCGTTCCTGGGAGATGCTGTGATGGTACTGGGGCACTGAAGGCAAACCAGCACCATGCCAGTGTTTGGCAGCAAGAGCCAGCATTGAACACGGGTCTTTCCACCAGATAAAATCAGATTAGCACTTCTGTAATGCCTGCGCTGCTGTCCTGCCAGACTGGCTGATCCTGCGTTGGCCAGGTCTGTCCCTTCCCAGGTGCCCACACCAGGTCCCCAAGGTCACCTCTTTCTCCTCTGTACCTGATTCATTCTCTTCCACTCACGGCTCTGGAGACCTGCAAAGAGCTTGTGAGCCAGAGAGCTGCTCTCTCCGGCTTTTTTTTTTTTTCCTTTTATTTTTCTCTTTCAGCTGTATCAGCCAGTCTAATAAAAGATATTGCCTCTCCCTGTAAACCTTGCCTCTAGAGACTTAACCGCACTGAGGTTGCTATAACAACAACCGAGCTCTTTGCCAGCAAGAAACGGAGGAAAAAGGTACTGGGAAGACCAAGAGAGAGCTCAGCAGAGAGACCCACCCCATCGCCAAGGGGCAGGATGCGGCAC
Source organism: Tauraco erythrolophus (assembly GCF_009769465.1). Classification (NCBI taxonomy): domain Eukaryota; kingdom Metazoa; phylum Chordata; class Aves; order Musophagiformes; family Musophagidae; genus Tauraco; species Tauraco erythrolophus. Next base: position 25,864,013 of record NC_141474.1, on the reverse strand, counting down.
CGCCTGGGAAAAGGCAGAGAAACACGAAGAGGGAGCATCTCCAGGGGAAGGAGGCATTCGAGTCCCGACTCCGCTCAGGATGTGCTGTGGGACCCTCCCCATCGTGCACACAGGGCACATCTCCTGCGTGCACGTTTGCTCTATTCAGCTTAGAAACCATGTGATGCTTCTGCACGGAAAGGCATTGGGTTTAGCATCCCTTGTCCCCACTAACAGGGCTGCTCCCAGGACTTATTCATGGGGCAAAATTCCCATCCTGGCCAGGAAGGATGGATGACAAGGACACTGATTAGGTGTCAGAGCAAACCAGGCACTTCCAGAGGGTAAATGGATGCCGTGTCCATCTCTGGCTGCGACTGGCTGGGAAAGGTTTCCGCTGCCCCTGAGCACAGTCCCTTGGAGCAGCAGGAGAGGGGCTGCTCTGGTTTCTTGGGCTGAAAAGAGCCAGGGAGAGATCAGGTGAGGGAGACAAGGTGGAAACTGCTGGCAGGAGCACAAAAATGTGTTTAGGGGAGCTTGTCCTAGAAAGTAGTAAATTATAAGCAGGACAAAAATGTCAGGAGAACTTATCCAGAGCAGCTATAGATACCTACAGGGACACTCTTCTCCATCCTTTTCTGTTCTTTTCAGCTGATTGCAAATGCCACACTGAAGCTTCTAACTCCATCAGCTAGGGGTTTATTTGAACCAAATCTTCATTTTTCCCTCCCAAGTTATGGATTAGGGGCTCTGAATTGTTAAACAGCTGAGGATTGCCAAGAATAGAGGGTTTGTTAAGCACTCCGAGAGCTGAGCATTAGAGGAAGTTAAATTATTATTCTCGGATCCACTGCAGAGCTGAATATTTATGGCTCAATCTAGTTTTCCAGAGTCTCATCATTTCTTATGTCAACTGTACTTTATAGAAATGTCCCCAGGGAAGAAATTGACTTTTGTCCTGGGCCCAAACTAAACAAGCTCAAGCAGTGATTATTTGGGTTTTGAAACAGTTGGATAATTTAATCTCAACATCTATCGATCCTCTTCTGCACTGGAATCCTATGGCTAAACATCTGCGAGGCAATTGATAGCCTAGAGTACAAATTCATTACAGATTTATCAATAGGTACTGAGTTTTAGACTGAGAAAAAATTGGGTTTTAATCTGCTTACTCTGGGGTAAAAAAAAAAAGAAACGTAACGTCACGCAGCTGAAGGTACATCTAAGGCCAGGAGAAAACTACTCCCCGTTGCCAGCGTGGTTTGAAAGGCTGATACATTTCAACTCACGTGGTTCTTGGCTTGGGCCAGATGAGGGTAAATCTTTCAGCAAAATAACCAGCATTTCCCTCAAAAAGCAGATTTTTTTTTTTTTTTTTAAAAATCTTGGTTAAAATGTGAAAAAACAGTCTCAATGTCCAGAGTTGCTAACTCCCATCCCTTCTCTGGCCACCAGCTGGGGCTGAGTTTTGTGGGTCCTTCCCTGGCTGCGCTCCCTCCTGGAGGCAGCTGCCTTTGGTGGCGAAGTGATTCCCATACCAGATAATTAATTGGTGCAATCTGTTAATGAGGTTTACAATGTACTTTGTGGGCCATCTGGACAAAAGATGATTTGCGAGGATGATTGCAACATGTCCCTGCCTTTTATCCTCATAATGATTAAATGGACTAATTACAGGGAGGGACAAAGTGGTTACAAAGAGCCAGGGCTTGCAGTGATGGATTTATCACCAATGAATAGGAACTGCAGTTAATAGGAAAATCTATGCCTTTCTAAGGACAGAGAGAGTTGATGAGTGCTGAGCGGCATGATGGACCAGGCCCTGCCGTGGACTTGGCTGGGGCCAAGGGCAAATCTCCTGGAGCAGGAGGGATGCTGAGATGCAGGGTGGGTGCAGGACCGGCTCAGCCCTCCCCAGCAGCTTCTCAGGATCCTTCTGCCAAAATTTGGCCTGTACTTCACCATTGTGGCTGGAAATCTAAAAAGCAGAGGGTTGTCAGGTTTTTTGAGCATTGCAATTCATCACATCTTAGTACAGTAATCACCAGGTCTCTGGGAGATCATTTTAGTGGGGAAAGAAATATTTCAGCATGGGGTGGGGAGGGGAAGTGAGAAGAGGGAGTACCATGCAGCCCTGGAGAAATGTCTTATCTTTGGCTCCCGCCCTTGTCTCAGACCCCAAATACTGTGATATTCATCTCATCCCCATTCGTCAGAGCTCATTTCCCTTGCAAGGAAATAAAAAGTGCTCAGCTCCAATTTATGCAGCAGGGGATACGTGAGTGTCTGGAAGGGAATCAGCTCAGTCAATCATGTGCAATGTAAACCCTCTGTGAAAACACCCCACTTTGCAAAATGACTCCAATAAATGGTGAAACAATATGCATACACTCTTAAGGAAGTAAGAGATTAAACAAAGACCTAGAGCTTATAATCATTGCTGCTCTGAAGTAGGAATAATTTACAGTAATAGTCACCTGCTGATGTGTATTTTAGCAGTTTTTGTAAGCTTTTCCCAATTCCCTTTCCTAGTCAATATTTCAAATTTGTTTGTGCCTAGAATAATTAGAAAAACATACGTTCTTCTCCTTACCAGTGCATAAATCTGCATCCATAGGCCATTAGAGAACAAATGGATGCAGAATGACGACCCCCCAAATCAGCAACTATTTATTGCCTCTACAGCTAACATGGCTGCTTCCAAAACCCTCTAAGCTGAGCAACCTAGTATCCACTTAAACACTCCTGTTCAGGACTTAACATTTAAGGTTTTTGGTTTGTTTGGCTTGGTTACTTTGTTTGTTTGTTTTTCTTTTTTTTTAATGTCAAAATACTCATCCACAGAGAAAAAGACTCAGTAGCCTATGATCAGACTGGGTCTGGGACCTGGTATTTGACAGCCATCAGAACACTGACTGACCTGACCCACAGTCTGAAGCCTTTGGATCAGTGAGGTTTCTCCTTCTGGGGGCTCAGTCCCTCTGGGAACATCAGCCATATGTTAAACCAGCACCTACAAGGACTAAAGCAAACACAAGTTTTCTGCACCCTTCAAGCTCTCCCTTTGCCTCCCCTCATTCACCAGGTGCTTCCAGTCCAGCTGCATGTCTCCACCATGCAGAGCTTCATCCAGCAAATGGATGATGAACTGCAAATATGAATTGCCTTACATTGCAGCTCTAATGGTTATTTTTATCCCCCTAATTCTCACCAGGCTTCCTATTAAAGTAATAGGGATGCTTAATATGGGGTTTAATAATTTGTTGAGAGGTCGAGCCATTTGACATAAGCATCCCTCCCTGTGAAAGCAGCACTTTGAGCTCATTGCTGCCTCTTCCCACTGCCCTGAGAATGAATAGTGTTTTATTTATAGGCAAGACACAAACCTGAAGGACCAGGATGAGAACTGCCAGCTCCAGAGACAGAAATAATGTCTGTGATTGACCTAAATGTCCAAGGCGACCACTGACAGCCCAAACACAGCACAGGAGCAGAGCCTTTGACGAATAAATGGAAGGAAATTTATACGCAAGGCTGCAAGACAAGACCTTGGGAAATAAATACTCTCAGCCCTTCAGCAGCAATCGCTGAAGGTAGGCGATCAGATTGTGTCCCACTGTTACATCAACCTCCCTGAACAGGCAGAGAGCCTCCAGACCAAAGCCTGTGACTCGACAATTTGCAAACACAAGAAGATTCTGAACTGGCATTTTTCTTCTTAAATTATGCATGGGCCAGCGCATGCTCAGAAATCCTGGTGGGATATTTCACAGCAGTGGGAGGCTGTGACGCTGGAGGGTGACCCCGATAGCTGGCTGGGTGAGCCCCATGCTCAGCAAACAGCCTCTGGTGAGCAATGGGTAATGCCCAGGTACCTGGCGTAAAGCCTCAAAACCCAGGTTGCGAGCCAAAGGCTGCTGGAGGAAACTTTCTGGAGGGAGTTTAGTCAACAGCAATGCAGATCTGGGGACATCTGGGACTTTCTAGACTCACAGAGCTACCCTGGAGCTCATTTAATCCCCATATCCCATCCTCATCCCTCGAATCCTTCCCCCCTTTGACAAAAAGCAGCACCTTTTGCTGAAGCCCCTGAGCTGCGGCTGTGAGATGTGACAGACACAGTCGTGGAAAAGATCCTGGGTTTGAAAAGAGACCCTCAAAAATAAATATACCCTTGACTAAGAGCTGCTGGGGCAACCTGGGCATGGAGGGAAACATATCTTCTGCAGAGCGCAAGGAAACGTGGCAATATTCATTTTCTGTAGTACCAGATGAAGCTGGTAGGTGTCACTAGCAATAAATACAATTGGAAAAAGAAGGGCGGGCATGTTTAGTTCAGATTTCTGTATCGAGCCTTCCCTGCTGGGCTGGGGTGTACGTTTTTGGCACAGCACAATACTGGAGGAAGGAGAGACATCGCACAAGCCAGGTTAGGCTCACCATTTACAGACGGCCAGAGCGCCATCTTGTCTTCTGTTCCCCAGTGAAGTTATTGTCCACAAATGGGATTTGCTTGGTGTTGAGAGCGCTGTTAACGGAAAGGACGGTGGCAATGGGTTCCCAGCATTAGCCCAGGGTAAGCAGGTGTGACGGTTGTCCTGCAAACTTACCAGCAAATAGTGAGCGGCTGCTGGTGGGGTAGCTGAGACAGATACGTTCCCAATCCAGCCCAACCTGAGCTCAGCTGAGCTGGCCCATGGCCTGGCACGCACTTTCAGCTGGTCTTAGTCCACTGCCAAGAGGACGGTCCTGCCTCCACTCTCCCAGCTGCCCCTTCTTTCAATCAATTCTAGAAACCTGATCTGCCTGGAAAATCTGATTTAGTCTCCTTTTCTTTTCAAAAAAAAGTTAGTTTCCTGGTGGATCAATTCCCACTGAACCCACAATTGCTACTGCCAGTGACAGGGACGGGCAGGAACACGGCACTGGCCATGAGAGCCCTTCCCACCTCAGTGCAGGCTTCACTCTAGGCAGGAGCATCCTCTTTCTCAGTACCCTGCAACAAACCGATGGGATAACGAAGTGCACAGCGGTGCAGAGCAATGCTAGAGATGGGGGAATGGGTGTCCTTGCTGCTGAGCCTCCTTGCTATGGACATCCAGCGAGGAAAACCCTAGCCCTGGGCACCACCTCATCTGCCTAGTCTTTTTTTTTTTTTCCATTTTTTTCCCCATGCCATCTCACGAGCTTGGACTTCCGGAGCCTGTGCTCTGAGCTGTGGTTATCGCACACAATTTCCCCCTCAACCACTCTGACGAGTAATAGAATTATCCTCCTTCCCCAGCTCGTCGGCCAGGAGCTCTCTGGCTTTAATTCAGCGATAAATCTTTGCTCCATGGAGGGAGAAGGGCAAGAAAGAGGGAGGCGGAACCGTATAGCCACAAACAGGGAGCTGATAAATGCTAATGAATTTACAGGGATTACACCAATCCTTCAGCTGACGCCGGAGAGCCACATAGCTACACAGACCCATGCGATCTGCCCGCATTTGGCTGCAATAAATAATTCAAAAGGCAGCCAGTTTGCCCTTTTGCTGTAATTAATTATGGTTGGCAACAAGAAGCAGCCCGGGTACGCGTTTCACTCGGCTGGGTGGATGGGCACGCTGTGACCCCCCACGCCAGCTCGAATCCCCCGAGCACTTTGCTTGGGCCAGGCTGAGCTATGGCCCCCCACGCCGGCTCCCCCGGGCTGGTGCCTGGGGGGCAGCAGAGGCTGGGAAAGGGGATGCCGGTGGTGGTTGGCTCCCTGTTATTATGGTCTGGCACAGGAACAGGCTTGGATCAAGCCACTGGACCCGGTCTGTAGGAATGCTTGACAGGTCCTGCAAGGATCGCATCTTGCCCCAGAGCCAGTCAACCCGATTTTTTTTTTTTTCTTTTCCAAGACGATGCAGGCAAAAGATGCTGTCGGTTCTTGCCCGCCGCTATCAGACCTTTGGGCAGCAGAGGGAGCTCGGTCCTCTACTATGAACAGTTTCTCACCTGGCGCCGGGATTTGCTTGTCCTGAGGTTGTGAGTGCTCAGCACCGGGACGAGCCGGCGGGATGGAGGGCTGCCAGCGCACCCAGGGGTGCGGCAGATGTGCAACAGCTGCATCTTCTCAATTTGGGTAGATCTCGATCATCTCCATGTTTAACAGCTGTTTCTTGAAATGTGATTGTGCTGCCTATAAACACAAAGTGCCAGAGAAAGTCCCTGCCCCAGAGAGTATCCTCCAGGGCTAGACCTCAAGGAGACTCGGCTACCAAAACACGTGGCCCAAATTACAAGCTTGAGCTCTGCAGGTTAAAAGTTGAGCTCCAAAGGGCCCCGCTGAGGTGTCCCATGGCTGTTCTCTGTGCCAGGCAAAGAAGATGTCATGGTGACAGTCACCCTCACTCCTGCCAGTGCTGGTGCTCTGGACACCTCTCAAGGAGAGGCACAGATGAGGCCATGAGTGACAGACGTGGCAGTGCTGGAGGTGCAGTGCTGGAGAAGTCCTGACCTTCTCCCTTGGCCATGGTCTCATTCTCCAGCGAGAAAGGCCACCCAAGCACTGGGGTTTGAAGGGGCTGCTCTCCAGAGACATTTGCAAAGGGCAGGAATAATCAAAAATCTTTTCCGTGTGTCAGGCCATCGTAAAATGGCTTGAGGTTGAAGGGCAAGTTAATCTGTTATTTTGCCTTTCAGTTCTTTGAAAGACTTTTTATAACACAACTTTTTTTTTTGCACGCATTGACATTAGCTTCAAGATGTAAGAAGCACAAGAGAGCAATTTTCCTTTTTTTTTTTTCCCCCTTCATTTTAGCTGTGCTGGTTTTGTCTGTAACAGAGTTAATTTTCTTCATAGCAGTTTGTATGGTGCTATGTTTTGGATTTGTGACGAAACCAGCAGTGATACAGGGATGTTGTAGCTATTGCTGAGCAGTGCTTTCGCAGCATCAAGGCTTTTCTGCTCCTCAACTTGCCCCACCGGTGAGTGGTCTGGGGGTGCACGAGAAGCTGGGAGGGAGCACAGCCAGGACAGCTGACCCCAGCCAACCAAAGGGGTATCCCAGACCATATGATGTTGTGCTGAGCAATAAAAACTGGAGGAAGAAGGAGGAAAGAGGGAAGTTTGGAGTTACGGTGGTTGTTTCCCAAGTTATGTGTGATGGAGCCCTGATTTCCTGGGGATGGCTGAACAGCTGCCTGCTGATGGGAAGCAGTGAATTACTTCCCTATTTTGCTTGCTTGATTGCACAGGTTTTGCTATTAAACTGTCTTTATCTCAATCCATGAGTTTCCTCACTTTTACCCTTCCGATTCTCTCACCCATCCCATGTTGTGGAGTGAGTGAGCAGCCGTGTGGGACTGAGCTGCTGCTGCAGGGGGTTAACCCACAAAATTACCTCACCTCCTTTGGCAAAACCAACCTCTATTCACACTGTTTGCAGCGTTCCTGAGCACACACTTGTGTTTCCCTCATCCCTACCCACACATGAACACCGACATCCATAATTGCAGGCAAAGAGCTCCTAACAGCCGCCTTCCTCCAAGCTCAAACATTATTTCCGAGCAGTCCCTGGAAGACGCGGTAGATGGCACTCCAGATATGATTCTGGGCCTAAAACTCCACTTCTGAAGTTAAACTCAAATTAAAAACCTGGAAAGTTCCGGAGAGCTTTAAGCCTCTTAATTTAAATACAGATGCTGACGTCTGGAAGAAATTCCTGACACTGGAAGCTGCTTTTCCCACCTTGTTCAATAAGAAAGGTCCCTTCCCTGAGTTATCAGCACAGTTTGAGTGTGGGATCCCTGAAGGAGCCAGTAACCAAACAGAGAGATTTAGGGGAAGGCAGGTGGAGAAAAGGGCATGGCTGATTTTATTATCGTTAATAATAACAAATCCTTCTCTTGAAAAACTTCTCACCCCAGAAAGGACCTGGTATAAAGCTCAGTGGAGAAATGGCATTGGATGCGGGTGCTTTTCTGGTGGTTTTCAGCTGTGGCTTGGCTTCGGGAGATGCCACTTCCCTGACCCATTTTCTTTAGAGCTGCATGCAAGGGTCTTCTGAACATCTCAGCATTTCATGGCCATTAAGGCTGCTGCTCTGTCCCAGTGGCACCGTTGTGGAAATGCAATAGGAGGCACCGCTAGTGAGAGACTTTTAACCACAAATAAGCAAATTACGTCTAATTGATTCTTAAATCCTGCTGAGCGGCTGGATGGATCATATGGGTGTACAGAGTCATCTCAGGTAGAGAAACAGCAAGACCCAGGTTCACTGGAATCAGGATGTAGCTGTTGACTCCTGCAAGGTCCTGTTTCCATTCCAAGTGCCTCTCCAGAAATCATAGAATCATAGAATTATTTGGGTTGGAAGGGACCTTAATGATCATCTAGCTCCAACCCCAACTGCCATGGGCTACCTTTTCGTAGCCTTTGGTACCTTTGGCAGCCAAAAAATCCAACCTTTTTTCTTAGTTTCCACTTTTTTCCCTAGTTTCCACTTTTTTCCCATAAAGTGCAGTGATCTTCACGTGTTGCCTACAATGTAGGTCAAAAGATTTTCTCTTTGTCCTGCATTTCTGGGGGACAAGAGTTAAAACTATTTATAGATACTCTAAAAAGGGACACTTGAGGATTATTTTTTTTTAAGGAAAATTACCTGCTTTTAAATAAAACAAAAGGCAACATGTAATTTCTATTTTTTTCAGTCTGTTATTAAACTCTTCAGTCTCAGGGGAAAAAAAAAGAAAGAGACTACTATCCTGATAGGATATTAGCTTATTTCTCCATATTTATTTGCTTTTCTCTTTCCTGGTGTAACCCTAAAATGAAAAATAAAACAGGCAAATGGCATAAAATTATCCACTACTAAAATAAAGCCCTCTGAAAGTGAATTTGTCCTAGATAAAGTCCTCCAGAAAGCAGGACAGGGAAAAGCCTCTTTGACTCTCAAGGCTGCTAACTTGTTCCTCACTCAAGCTGTATTTTGGGGAACATTTTCAAAAATGTGTTCTGGTCCGAGACGACTTTGAGGTCAGAGTCCCCCAAATCCCTCTGCAAGGCCATAGGAGAATGGGAATGTTTTCTTTGTGGATAAATAATATCCTACTTTAGGTAGCTCTCCTTGGGCTCCAGCCCAAAAGGAAAGTTGCTGGAAACCACAGGATTGTATGGCATCTGGGGGTCAGCTGTAGGTAGAACTGGTAATGATTTTCCTTGACTCTAATACACAGACTTCGGCAAAATGGTTAAACTTTTGTGGACAAATGACCTTCAACACATCTTGAACTCTTGGTTTGTCACTGCTGTTGACCAAGGAATTGCATTGCACCAGCAATGAAGGTTTTCACGGAGGAATTGTTCAGCACAACATTAATTCCTGTCTTTTTGTGAGATATAACAACAAAAAAAATCCATGTTTCTACACATCCATCCGAAACTGGAGCTGCTAAGTTTTAAGAAGAACATAGCAGCAACCTTGCTGCAAAGGTTACGTACAACCTTCAGGTCTGTGCATGCCTTATCATGTCTAAGGGAGGCTGGATTATAAGTGTCTGCTCTTCACAACACCTCTCTGTGCATATCAGTGGCAAAGGCAATAACAGGACATTTTATATTTTACAGGCTATGTCCCTTCAGTCTTCATGCTACCATGCAAGAAACCTGATATAAGCAAGCTGGGGAACTTGTGTTTCTCTCTTAATGGGATTCTGGCTGCCATTAATCCTTTGCCGAGATGTGTGTTACCAGAAGAAGGCGTGTGCAATCAGCAAGACTGATGGTATGGTGTTTGGATGAACTCTGTTCAGTTGCCATGGTGTGGAAGGCCTGGCCGGACTAATTCGCTCTGCAAAGCCAGAGCCAGGAGCCATCCCCAGCGTCGAGGGTTACACGGGGCAGGTGGCATGTGCCTGTATCCTTTGGCCAGGGGACAGAGGCACGGGCAGGTAGGGTGATCAGCTAAGAATGCTGTGCTGCAACAAAGCTCTGACTGCTTCAGTGGTGCTACGTGGAGATGTCCCACTGTGTGATTCGTTTCTGATATGCAGTTTTTAGAAAATGGAGATTCCTAGAAGTAAGAAATTAATTTTTTTTTTTTTCCTGCACTGGGCAAAAACCACAGTGAAATTCTTCCTGTGCTGCAGGCCAGGAGTGGTCAGGACAAGAAAAAACGGCAATGTGTAGGAGGGCAATGGGACATTGCTCATTGCTGGCCCCACGCTGTAGCCCATTACCCAGGAGGGTCCTGAGCCTAGCAAAGTGGGGTGCAGGATTTGGCATCTGCGTGTGACCTGGCACAGAATCACTAGGTCTCTCTGGGTATTTGTACAGCTCCTTATTCCTTTGGTCCTCTCTGCAGAGAGGGGGAATGGGAGTCATATCTGTAGAGCAGTTCAGCATTCCAAGCTGAGTTGAAGGATGCTGGTGGAAACCCAGAGGGACAAGGGTGTCCTGCCTCTTCCAGCAGTCACTCAGGTGGTCCTTTCTATGTTGCACCCATGTAGGATCCCAAATCCCACATTCACTCATGGTGATGAACCTGCTGCCCTAGACAAGATCAGAAGGGAGGCACGTAGCTTTTGATCTTCCTTCCTATTTTCTCTTTGAGCCTTGATTGACTGCCAAAATGTTGTGGTTGTTTCAGAGGAAAAGGGCCATTTTGCTGAAAATGAAACTGTCCACAGGGATACGAGCTCTCCAGGACCACCCGCATGGAGAAGAGGGCTCTCACCTGAGCAGGAGGAGGGCGATAACCGGGGTTGGGGGGCTGTCTGGGGGCACTGGGTGCTTTGTTAGGTGGCAACAAAAGCTGAAGATGGACCCATCACAGGGATCCTGAGCACAGGACCACTGAGTGCTGCTCAGTGGCTGTTCCTGCCTTTTTCCTCCCATATAAATTTGCAGAGTCTTGGGGAAGGCAGGAATCTTTTATAGCTCAGAAAGAATTTCAGGAGAAGATATCGGCTCCGCATCACTTTTATACACATCAGCCTTCTCACAGGGTTGTTTAAGACCTCCCAAAAGCTTCTGTAGAGCACCCCAGGAGGGTGACACTTGCGCTGAGATGTGCTTACCTCTTCGTTGTGCACCAGAGCAGAGAATAACTAAATCAAACCCACAGCAAAATTCCCAGTCCGTGTTCACGGTGATTGACGTCGATTTAGGGGCTTGCTGCACCTCAAATAAGACAATAAACCTACATATCCTGCATAAAGGTCCTGAATACAAGCACAATAATTTGCTGAAATTCTCCTCCGGCACTCCTGTGTTTTAGCCAGCGCATTAACAAATATGTAACAAGTCTGGAAAAAAAAAAAAAAAGAAAAAAGATGAGAAAAATTAATAGGATTTAAAAACATCTGTAAGTACTTAAAGAGCAGCTTACAATCAATTAAAGACCTCATAAACACGAGAACATAAACAACATCAAAAATTTTCTGCATGTTATAAAATGATTTGCCGTAGAGTGGCTTGCGTGAAGAGATTAGATGTGCTTTGCAGCATAAAACATTATTCTGTAAAGGCATTATGTTTCAGCAAACACACCACGCTAATTGTATTAGAGGAAGTTCAGGTGAAGCATAATTCCTGGATTAGAAAGCTGAAGACACAGGCTAAACAATATGTGTTGGTCAGACTGCTTGAAATTTGCTGGCAGACCTTAACTAGGAATTTTTTTTTACATTGATTGAGTTGCTGATGTTTTTTTGCTAGACTCTAAGGTCTGTTTTTAATGGCACTAAAATTTAAGCAACTCCAAGCAAATGCAATGGAGTATATGTTGTATATGAAAGTAGGAAACCTATTTTGTAGTTATTTCAGATATTTAAACAAACCAGCTAATTATAGAGTTGAAAACTGTTCCTAACATTGCTGTTATTCTAAAAATATTCCCCCACTGGCAAACTGTTTTAATCCACTAAATTATTTCTCAGATCTGAAAATAATTAACACATACTACAGGGTACATATGCAGAATACAAACACTATAATAATTTAGAATGTATTTTTGGACAACAAATACTATATAATGATGATTTTTGGCCGGGCATGCATCGCCTGTGTTGCTGAATTTTTCAGGCAGTCGTGTGTGGCGTTTCACACACGTGTGCAGAGCGGGTGTTTGCGTGTGCTGGCACTTACCTTCCACGCTTCTAGATGAGACAGCGTTAGTAACCTGCAACTTTTTAAAAGAAGGCCCCTGCTGCATCTGCCCTCCTATGGCCAAACTTCATCTCCATCTCTCAGACGGAGAAGGAATAAAACCTACACACTGCGAAATAATCTGTTTTGATTAAGTTACCAATACTGTCTGTAGGAGCTGTGGGATGCAAAAGAAATTAATTCTGGTCCCCTCACCCCTATTTTTTGACAGGGAGCACATGCACAAAGACATCACCTCCCTGCAAAAAAAACCCCAGACTTCATCTTGTCAAAACGATCCTGATCTGGTTTTGTATGACAGGAACCTACAATAAATAAAAACAAAGATCAAACATAAGAAAGAGAAGAAAAATGGCAGTCACCCTGGGAGGAAGCTTCCTAGTGTATGATAAATTGGAAAACGGACACACAGAACATGCCGACATACATTTTTAATGGCCCAATTGCTCAATTAATTCTTTCCCTTTTCCCTTTTTAATGTGAAAATCATCATAATTCCTCCCAGATTAGTATAGATACAGGCCGACAGTCTCTCGTGCTCAAGGTATTTGCAGGACATAATTCATTCATAAAGCTGTAATGCAGTCATCTATCATCTGAAATATTTTTTTTCTTTTTTTTTTTTTCCTTTTCCTTTCCCCCTCTCCCGTTTGCGCTTGAGGCTCTTGCTGAGTCTCTGGGCACTGATGTATTAGCTGGCATATGCAAGCTATGAATTATCAACTGAAAGGAGTCAATTATCCACTCTAAAAATGAGTGTCTGGGCACCAATAGCCTGAGGGGCCTTTTTTGTATTTACGAAATGATTTCATGGCAAGTAGAGGTGTGTGTGGAAGGGGGATTGAGGGGGGGAGAAGGGAAAGGTGGGTTTTTTTTTCCTTTTTCCTTCTGTCCACCCCCTAACTAGAGCAAGGTGGAAAAAAAATTAAAATAAAATAAAAAGAACATTTTGAACTTTCAATGCAATAATCCATTTTTACATACGCCGACTTTCAGGAATGATTTCATCTGGCTGGAAAGGAGCCTCGTCTGGTGGCCATATTGCCTGGGCTTCTCCTCCTCTATCTGGTCTCAGCTCAGCCTTCAATCAAACCCAGAGCCCTGGCTGACTTCAGCTGCTAATAGACTGGATAGGAAATGGGATATTGGATAGTTTCTTGGTCCCCAGTCACTGGCTGTGTGCCTTGTCATCTCTGCAGACATTGATTTCTCCCTCTCTTCCCCCCCACCCCCTGCTCTGCTAAGGAGCTGTTGCCCACCAAGAGGTAACATCGCATCAGCGAACCTTGCGCTGAGTTACGCTTAGGGAAATGAGGTCATTAGACGGAATTACAGCGGGTTTTGATAGCTTGGTAATAGGTTTTAATGATGGAATTTAACATAGGACCCCCACTAGGGACAAGGCTGATATACATCCAGACAGGTCACTTAATAAACCTCCACTCAGCACTTGAGTTGAGGAATTCAGGAGGCTCTGAAAACACAGCCCTTCTTAACCAAGCCAATACATCACTGGCAAGTAGTCTCTTTGGAAGGCTTTTTATTGTTAGTTTTGAGGTGTTTGATTGACTTAAAACACGTCGTTTCTTTAAATATGCACATTTGTTTTACCAGATGCATTTTTGAGGAGGATTTCTTTAGGCAGCAGATGTTTTTCTTAGACGTGAACGGGCTGTTGTGCTCTTGGATGTTAAAGAGCACATCTGATGGCACGGTAAATTGTTTGGAAGTTTGAAGAGCTTAGCTGGCCTTTAATGTATTTGTTACTGACAGGTAAATTGCAGGTTAAGTGCAAAAGCAGCATTAGCTGAGGAGTCCTAGCTTCCACAAATCTACCTTGGCCTCTAATCTGAATACAAAAGGAAGGAAGGAATTAAATTCGACCCCTCGAATATGCTGTTCACTCAATCCCAGACTTATTTAGTAAGCTCCTTTAAGGTGCTTTCTGTTTGTTCTGGCCTCATCTCAAGCAGGTACAAGAATGCCCACAAAAGAGGACTCTTTACAGGTAGCAGAGTGGATCAAAGCTGGAGCCATTGCTTTGTATGTCCCAACAATACCGAAGGGGCAGGTACAAGGGTCTCTTGAAGGACAGTTCATTCAATTTGTTCTCTCAAGGCTATAATACCATGATAACTGCTCTAGATCTGCGCGCTCCCCCAAGCACAGGAGTCCCATGAGAGCCACCAAGCCTCATGCCAAGTGGCAGGTCATTTATGTGCTACATCGGTCCTTGAATCAAGTGCAACGGCATCTCCATCAAAGCGGCCATAGCCACAATTCCCTGCCCAGGGGGATGAAATTTGAAGTTTGCCACAGAGGGACTTCACAGCGGGGTGTTGCTGAGCAAAGGACACTGTGGTTGAGCTGTGGAGATGATACATGGCTTGTCGCTGTATGATTTAGTCTTTTCTTCTCTGTTTTTGAACCTTAGCTGCAAACCTCTGTGTTAACAACTTCGATGTCCTCTATATATTGCAAACAAGGGTCTCTAAATAGGAAAGGTGAGAAGAAAAGGTCTAGCAGCTGAGGACAGTTTCCCAGGACATGGAAGATGAAGATTTTCTTGACTGCTCCATAAACACATTTGTCTATTATGGATTGCTCAGTTGAAGGGAATCTTCAAAAGGCAACCAGGTGGTCTCCCTATATTGTCTTCGTATTTCATAGAAAAGGAGAGAGGCTATTCCAGAAGGTACTTCAGAACAAGACTAGACATCTATCCATCAGTGCCAATGAGAAATGCCTCCTTCGTCGTGTTTGATGTCCAGTTTAAACTAATTTCTAGTCGTCCTTGACAACCAAGGAGGCTGATTTGATGAAACACTGTGGTGAGCTGATCCAAGCTCACTCTGAAACACGTACATTATTTCATTAGGAGGAACACTGGTTTATGGCTAGCTACCAATGGGTCCCACAACCCAAACCCATCTGCCCCTCAGTGATTTGCCTAGTAGTGCTACCATTTCCCAAAGGCATTTCAAGAGTCAGCAGTAATATTTAACGTTCATCTTACAAGGCAGGTCAGAGACTCAAATATTTCCTGGGGTCACCATCCTGGAGAGCCCAGGCCAGGAAGCTGCGGTGTCTCCCTTGGCATGCTGGAGGTTCTGCAGCGGCGGTGTAGATCACTAAGCAATTTTCTGCATGGGCAGTCAGTAGGTCCAGGAGCAGGGGACCAAGTGAGCCCTGCCTGCTGACATGGGCCTGCTCACTGCTCTTCTTTGGCCTTCAGGAACCCCAACCACAACAGGATGACAAGTGCTTTCATGGATGTTTTGAATTAATCAAATTTGGCTTTGTTTCTCTTGTTGTCACCACCTGCTAGCAAACCCCACCACTGCAGAGACTCTAATCTTCCCTGTAGTTTAACCTTTTTCTTCTCTTTTTTCCCCTTTTCTTGAACAAAGGTGTCATAAGTGATTTGCCAGCTTGGATGATATTTGCTCCAAATGTGAACTATGTGGGCTGTGGACAGCTGCCTGTTTAATTTTGAAATCCCTGATGAAGCTAAGAAACAAGGCCTAGAACGAAGAAGAAACTGCCACTTTTTGGCAAGAGTGCGTTGATTTACAAAGGGCATCCTTCAATTATTTAAGGAGCAGTCAGCAGTGCCATAACTTTAAGTATGAATCAAGTGGCATGACTGAAAAATTTGTCACAGTGTGTTAGATCAATGGTAATTACCTTACTGACATGAGTACTGTTATTATTTTACAGGCTGCAAACAGGATCATGGACGTGAGGAAACACAAACTGCACTGTGATCAATACTCTCTGAAATATGACTCTCCACGGCCCAAAATGGAGTTTTCGAGCCAGGCAAACCATTATAGACTGATTCTCTCTCTCTGCCTTTAGATGGATACCCTAAAGTAAAACACAGCAGCAATTGGTCAACTTGTTTCTGGCTTTGAACAAGGCAAATAGTCACTTATTATTTTTAAGGACAACTATGTGCAAATAAAAAGTCCGTGCAGCCAAACTCTGGGTGAAGAGAGAGCTGTGGAGGGGGCGCGGGGAAGGAGGGCTCTGGCTCGTGCTGTGCATGTTGTTTAAGAACTAAGACTGATCTCTCTGCTGCATCATGCGTTTAGCATCAAAGGTTTTCAGGTTCTCCCTCACCTCTGATTTCAAAGGGTTGTGGGACTCCTGATCACTTGACATCACAGCTGGGATCTATGGAACGTGAAAACTTCCCTGTATTTCCTCTCTGGACAGCACGGCATGACATCGGGCAACGCGGTGGGTGCCACGTCCAGTGATGGTTAAAGAAAGTCAAGCTCTTTGCTGCAGTGTTTGATTGGATGTCTGTGGCCAAGCTGGACACCAAGTGTAAGGTGGACAAAAAAGTTGGCTGAATAGATGGCAACAGATGGTGGAGGTAAGATCTGAAGCTGTCACCTCTCTTCAGCTGAGGCCGCTAAGGGCTGCATTTCGACTGATTGAGGACATCGTGTCTGGCATATCTATAAACATGATGCACAGCTGTCCATCACACAAAGCGTGTGCAGGATCATCAGTGTACAACCCTGGGAACGTGCTTGAACTCTGGTGCTTATTTGAATATCTTGTTAGTACAGTGCCCATAGCCTTGCCAACCAAACATATAGATATTCTCCCCAAAGCAGAACACAGAACCATTGCATCTAACCCAGGGCTTGCAACCACACTCTTCACCCTAAAACATGAGCATGTGGGAATCTGATAACAAATAAAGGTGCAACACTTCTGGCTTCAATGTATTTAATAATCCAAGAGCAAACTCATGAAGAATACAGGGAAGGATTGTTCCCATGCTGCCCAATCTTAAAGATCCTTTGTAAGACAATGAAAAATAAGAAAACAGAATGGGCTACTAAGGAGTATCTGAATTTCTGGCATTCCCATTCTTTGGTTGCTGTTAAGAAATTTTGGTATTTCTAGCAGAGAGGCTGAAGTGTATCTTTGGGTTATTTAGTGCTGTTTTGTCACCTTCTTCTGTCTTGTTTGAATTCCAGAGTGCCATAAAGAATGAGGTCCAGGAAAGTTTTGTCTCATTAATGTTTTATCCACTTTTGCTTGTGTGTGTTGAGAAGATGAAACAGTTGAATGGCACATGGTGCTAGGACATTATCTGATGAGAAACAAATGTCGAATGCAGCAGCAAGGGCAAAAATGAGCAGTGCCTCTTGTGAGGTGAATAGTTCAGAAGTGGCTATGTATTATTTTGGAAAGGGTCACAAATTAAGGTGTAAATTCATGTACACTTTAAGTTGTGACCTCATAAAAATGATCAATGGTTAATGGTGCAGATAACAGGATTCATAAGGGAAATTTATTGGCCACTTTTGAGAAATAAATATATTTATACCATACCAGTGGGAAATAAAACACATCAATAAATCATTTAATATCTACAACTATACTAATAGCGTGAGTAGCTGTAGGTATAACCAACATTTTTAGACCTGCAGACATCCCCTCTGGCATGGTACAAATATAATACATGTTAGCAGCAAAATGTACTTCAGTAAGAGACAGCCGTGTATATCCCACTTGTGAGTTATCCAGGCAGGTACCCCTCATGAATTATGGTCCCCCCTTAAAACATGAACCGTGGAACAGAAAAATAGATGCTCCACAACCATATAATACGGGTCAAACACAAAAGCGTAGTGGCAAAACAGGCTTGTAACCACAGAACCGCAGAATATCTCAAGTTGGAAGGGACCCATAAGGAGCATCGAGTCCAATTCCTCTTGAGTACAACAGATGTGCCTGTCCGTCCAAAGCAAGGTGCTCCCTGCATGCTCTAAGCTGGAGCAGATCTGAGCAGCAGTACGTACTCATTTCACTGCCAAGTTTGCATCGGCTTTTATTTTTGGCTGGCTACCAGCTAAGATAAAATTCAAGGTAGGATCTTGCATGGTGTCCTACAAAAGCATATCCTGGCTGTGCAGGACTCTCCGCGCTCTGCTGGGTGTGACGAGGTGGCAGTTCATTTTTCCTGGAAGCTCTCAGACAATTTCCCCGTGTCCCAAGGGCTGCAAGGTTTGCCTGGCCCTGCCTTTGGCTTTGACAGAGGCTCCCAACAGTGATGTTCCCATTACAGGAGCAAATCTCAGCTTGCCCTGCTGATTGCACCCACAAGCCCAGAGCTTCCCATTACATTAAAGACCAACAAGGCCAGGTTGTGCAGTCAATCGTCCTACATAAAACCATTCTCTGATTTCAGACTGGGAGTGCAATGTCCTCATGACTGATCTACAGAGTCTCCCACAAGGTTCTCACCTCAACTTAAAGGTCCTGAACCTCAACTCACCCTTATTTCAACATAGCTTGCTGGTTCACCAGGTTCTGAGCTGGTTTGGGGTTCAGGTGTATGGGTGTACATGTCATTCTGCTGCTGGCTGGGGTGGACATTTGAATATGGCAATATCAGACCATCTCAGCAAGGCTCAGTCAAGAGGTAAATATGTGTGATACCTAAGCCAAACTCCATTGCAATCCATGAAAAAAACGTATTGGCTTCAGCAGACTCTGGAAGAGCTCAGGTCTCTGGTGCCACATTGTTATTTCTCTCCCCAGAACCAAGTTCACTTGGAATCAGATCAAATCAAACACTTCTGTAGCTATCTGCATTTTTCAGTGAATACCAGCTTTTGCCATGGTGGTGATAAATTCTTGCTGTAATGTGACGTGTAGCGGTATGCTGCATTGGTATGGTGCAGAGATGTAGAGTAAGAAAAAGGCAAATATAGCCCAAATTATTGGGTTTTGTGTGAATTTGGGAGGCCATTATTCAAACACCAGCATGTTTGACTTTATGAAGGAAAAAAAAAAGGCTGTCTTCCACTAGCAGAAAATAATAATTGTCCTTGTGTTTTTTGCATATTTTCAGCTAAGCTGCCTCCTTCAAAAAAAGCAGTTAGGAATTTGCTTTCCAGATGTATTTTTCATTGTGTATTTTATCATCTTTAGTCCACAAAATTTTCTTAGAAACAACACATTATTGTGTCAGAAGGGGAGGAGGATAAGAATACACCAGGGAGCCTTTTAAAAATGTTTAAGTATTAATTTATTTCATGATGAATTTTCCACTGTCATTTTCTTAATAGCATGCACATGAAATAAGTCATGTCTTAAAATGCTCCGTAATTGAAGGACATTTTCATTTCCTGATTACTGAGGGAATCCTGATTTGAAACCTTTATGACTTAAGGATGTAAGCACCATGCTTCTTTTTTTTTTTTTCTATCTTTTAATTTATATATTTCTTCCCTCTGCTAGTCTGTTGGAGTAATTCATTCAGTGATTAATTTTCACACGCACAGCCCTTTTCTTTGGGAGGAGAATGAATCCTGGCGTGTCCCTCACTGATGCGGAGTGAGGACACTGTAGGAGCTGCAGCTCTTTCTGATTGTATTTTGGTTTACAGGGGATCTTGAGGTCATTTACAGGTAGGTTGGTAACAGAGACAGCTTCAGCTGCTGGATTCTGGCGAAGTAGGTAAAAGCTTTGCCTTGTCCTGATGGGATCTCTGTGGTCACTCACTTGCTCAGTCCCGTGGGAACTCCCGTGGGGTTGTGGACATCAGGGTCCAGCTCAGGCTGCAGAGCCAGCTCAGAGCCCCTTTCCCCCAGACTATTTCTGCTCCCGTTGCCCAAACTGCCATCTCAAAGGGGTGAGTGAATGGCTGGGCTGATTGGCTGGGTGCAGGGATGTGTTGCAGGGCACACCAACGGGGATATACGCTGGCCCACGCGGCTCTCAGCTAGGCCCTGGCACACCCGTGGAGCTGAAGACAAGAGGCACTGCGAAGCTCTGAGCTGAAAATGCTCAACACAACCCTCTGCGCTCTGTCCCACCTCCCTCCCCAGAGGCTAAGGGCCAAGCCCAGATCCTGAGAGCCCCTTTGCACCCACACCTCACCCGAGCTTTGAAGGCTGTGGCAAAGGGATGACCATCATGACTCCAGAGAGGGGATACTGAGGCACAAGAATGAGACTGACCCATCACCACTTGCCAACCAGCAGGCAGCAGAACTGGAGGCAGCAGGGCCAGTGGGAGATTCAAGCCCGTAGTTTAGGGGTTTTCCCCAGCCAGATCTCTGCCCATCCCAGGACTTGGCTTCCATCCCCACCGAGCTCCCCACACCCCAATTCTCCTCTCCTCCCTCTCCCCTCGCACCAGTGGGAGAGGAGGACAGACGGGGGGCTGGGGAAGCCCCGCTTGCCGGGAAGCGAAGGAAGATTTATTAGCGTTTATCCAGGAACACCAGCCAGCCCGCCGCTGATCCAGCGGAGCCCAGCAGGCTGCAGAGCGGGGATTTGCGCGGAGCGCGTTCCGCGCCAGCCCATCCATCACGGCCGGGCAGAGCGGGGCCGGCGGGGGCGCGGGCCGGGCGCCCCGGGGGGCCGGCGGGGGCCGGGGGTGCGCGGAGGCGGCGGGTGTCGCCGGTCCCCGCGGCTCGCGCCCCGCCGGCACCCTCGGCCACCGCCTCCCGCCCCCTCCCCGCCGCTCCCCGGCCCCGGCCGGCTCCGGCCCGCGCCGCGCAGTCATTTGTCTCTCTCGGACTCGGTGAAGCACGAGAGACGTGTCAGCGCCTGATGAAACCCCATTTTCACTGATTAGCTCCCTTAAAAATATTTCATTTATCAGTGCCAAGACTTAAGTACTTCCCACTTGCAGGCAGCCGAGTGTGTCTTGTTGACTATGTAGCGCGGTCCATTTACATCGGCACTGACAATGTTACAGCAAGTGCTAATGTCCCCTCGCCCCCCTGTTTCCCCCCCTTTCCGCCTCCCCCCGCAGCATCTCCGGGCTGGCAAAGCTTAGACCTATTTTCTTGCAGACCTGTCCTCCTCATCTGCGGCGAGTACGAGAAAACGAGGAGGGAGGGAAGGAGAAGAGGGGGGATAAAAAGACAACTCTGATGTGTGTCTCTCTTTTCTACGGGAGTAATTTGCAAAATCATAAATTTCAATTTCCTCCTCCCCCGTTCTATTATTACCTGGGCCTCAAACAAGTTTTACACTCATTTATTCCCAAATAGAAATGCAATTTCCTCGGCAAATGATACCTAGCTAGAACTCCATTTGTGTTCCACCAAGAAGACTTATTTTCTTATTCTTTGTATTTTCTCCCCTTTTTTTTTCCTCTTTAACACCTTCATTTGCATCTCACCTTTGGGATGGTCGCCCCTGCTCCCATCCCGTCCCTCGAGGGCACATAAAGGAGACAAGACATTTCACTTTCCCAACATCTCACTTCAGGTTTCCAGTGTTCAGGAGCTGGCAGGCTGAAGGAGCGGATTTGGGGCATAAGTCTTTATTTGTGAATTACCAAAAAAAAGGTGGAATTTGGGAGAAATAAATAGAACCAAAGCCAGTTGTGTTTCTTAAGGTGCTGGTAGAGTGTGTTAAATAGTTTTTGAAGCCCCATTTCAGGTGGGAGGCAGCATTTAAATCAGGACATAACCTAAGCATTCACATCTAGCACCAAAACCCAGCGAGAACATAAGAAAGGGGAAAAAAAAAATCACACTGTTGAAATGAGGAAGCCCAGTGTGTTGGGAAATTTGCAAGAAGGCACATGTGGGTGGGTATAAAAAGACATATAGATTCTGTGAACCTGTCCACTGCAGAGTGGGATGTGTTTCACCCTGGTTTTTGATCCAGTCACAGCTATTTAAGTACAGGTCAACAGAAATACAAAAAATAAATTAACAAATAAAAGCAAGACTACAGCTGCAGCCTCAAATGGAGAAAAGTCTGGTGTTGATCTCTGATAGATAAGGTTCCTTCTTTTGTTTACTTTGGGCCATGTTCTCATAGCAATAATCGTGGATCAGAGCAGAAGTCCACAAGTGCTGGAAGCTGGTGGTTGAAATGTTCAGGAGAATTGTCTGACCTCAGAAGTAAAAAGTGGGTGATGAAGGTCTCATGGGGTAGTAGTCAGGAATCACCATGTGTCGTTGGTGCCTGCAGGTCCTCCAGGCAGCTCCTGTGAACTGGGCTGTTAAAGTGAGCTCTGGAAGGAAGAATTGCCTATTGAGACAAACTCAGACCTGTGATATAGTGTGGGCTTAAAGAAAATATTACCTGTGGGACTAACGAGCTGGTGGGAACCAGAGAGCTGGAGAGTCTGCTGTGAATACTGTAACCGGGTCTCTGCCATGAATGTCAAGCTCCTTATGCTGGACCTTATGCTGAGCATCTCTGCCCATCTAGTTGGAAGAAGGAAGATTGCTGTATGCAGAGCATCATCTCCGTGACCCCTTTGGGACTTCATGTCTGGAGGGATCCCTCAAGATCTTGTTAGAGTTCTGATCCCAAACTTGAAGATCTCTTGTTCTCTCTGTTAACAGCTCAGTGAGCCTGGCAGTCTCCCTTGGACAGCTCACATCACCTGCTTGGGGTGTCTTAGGGGTTGCAGCATCCAGTTCTGCTGATGCTCCAGATCTCAGTGTGTAATAGTGTCGTAATGTGACAGTTGCCTCAACTTCACCCTGAGGCAATTGGCTCCCAGGTTTGACTAAGATGCTTGTTACTGACTTTGAAGTTGGAGTCACTCCACTGATGTCAGGACATTACCCTGGAGTTATTCCAGCACAAACAAGGGCCAGATCTGGCTTATTCATAATATCCCCCTGTGGACAAGTGACTCGTTGAGGAAATCTGATTTTCCTGCCAGTGCCAAGGTAGTGGCTTGGCTGTGAATTTGCCTTTGGCTCTGTCTCTGTTTCTGCTACCCACCAGCTCAGCAACTTACACAAGAGCAAAACTTGTTTACTGAAGATCTTCTGGAGCAAGTCTTATTCAGCTTTTATTTTCCTCCTATTCATCCCTCATTTTGCACACTGCTTCAAGTAAGCACAAGAAATACCCGCACTGAGATCCCATCACACTGACAGCTTTAACTGATTGCGCACAGACCTAAATCCCAGTGCCACCGTTCATAGAAACACCAGACGCATATTCTTTAGGAAATGAATAAAGAAAATCAGCTGTCCTTTAACTTCCCTTCTCCAGCGCTAGATTTCCCATCCCAAGATTAAGAGCCTAGGAAATATTAAAGGCTAAATGCCAAGGAGATTCCTTTCATTGGCTCATTGGCATCCTGACATTTCCACCGAAAACAGAGTGCTCTCATAGAAGAGAACAGAAAATGCCCAAGTCAACACAGCAGGAGTCTGAAAACCAATATAGTCTTATGGCTTTTGGCATGTTGCAAGTGACATAGTCAGCCACTTCCCTAATACAGGATAATAGTGCTCTATCTGCGAGAACGTATGGGGGAAACATTACACTTAGCACTGAATTGGCTTCATGCTGGCTCAGCATGAAGAGATAAATCTGTACGGGGGGGAATCTCAGCCTCAGGGTGCTGTAAGGGGCTCAGGAATGTGAGGATTCACTGTGGAGAAGACCCTTGGCTTTTAAGAGACGAAGCTGCCCTTGCTTCATTCATGGGTCTGAGTGGTGACTGTTACATGGAGTGTTGGTGGAGAAGGCGGCAAGAGAAGGTGAGGCTTGCAGGTAGAGGTAACATCTGTTATATACAATGGAAACTTTATCTGCCTGTGAAGTTGTTACTTTCTCCAGCAATTCCAGCTGAGCTCAGAAATGGGCTGTCCTCATTCTGCGAGACAGTCTCGTTTGACATTTCTGTGATTTGTTTGAATCTTCGCATGGGAGTTGCATGTGAAGGATTAAACATCCTCAGGCCAAGGCTGGAAGGGGGAAATAAACAGTCAGGACAAGGTGCACTGGATTTGCTTCTCTGTGCCTGCCTGCAGGACACTGACTCAAACCAAAGTCCTTGTGGGAAGTTCTGGAGCTAATCTTCAGACTTCCTTACGTAGGGTAGTGGACTTACTTACTCTGGGACTCACCTCATCCCAGCAAGCCCAAAAAGGGAGCAGGAGAATGGAGTCAAACCTCAACTCAGCACCAAGCACCAGGGGACCCAGCACAGGCAGGGTGTCTCTTGCTTCAGGGAGCATAAAGGATATTTGGTTCGTGCAATAGCCCATGCTTGTCTTCTGATGCACCAGTTCAATCTTCTCTTTGGAAATGGACAATAGGAGAAATTCCTTAACAAAACCCACTCCAGAAAAAGCACGGTCCATGCTGAGCTCCTGCGCTGACTCTTTATTCATCAGTGACTTTATGGCACGCAGCACAACAAGCCTGGTAGATACAACAACTGCGATAGTGAACTAGACTGTGCGTGGCCATGCGCCGCATGGGCAGCCTGGGTATCCCTTCTATGAGATTGATTCATTCATCTGACAAAAATATATCAAAACCACAGCAAGCCCAAACTCATCAGCCTCATCTTCACCACTAGTCCTGCCTTGAATTTGAAATATTTAGAGAACAGCAACAAACAAATATTTTAGAAGCAGCAACTCTCTTTCCACTTGACTCTAAACCATGCATCAGCCTCCACCGGATGATCACAGTAGTGGTCCATCTGGTCACTTCCACACTTAGCGGATGCCCCGGCTGTTTTGAAGGTGCAACCATCACACCCATCACAGCCGCTGTGAAGAGATGGCTGGCAGAGCAAAAAGGCATCAGTGCTGCCAAGAAGAAGTCAGAGTGAGTTCAGCTCCCAGCTGCTCTGCTCATCATCCTCTTGAGCAGCCGAGATGCAGCATCCTGTAGGCGAAGCCACGCACATCTCCGTAAATAACCATTAGCAACACACAGCCATGTATTGGGCCGCACACAGAGGATCGGGGCTACCAGAGCACAGGGACTGTAGGGTAGCAGGGACCACCTCGACATTTGATGGAAGAGGCAGAGGAGGAGGCTCCATCCCTCCTGTCACTCACTTTGCAGTCTGTAGGGAGGAGGTTTGTAGCTTTAATGTAGTTTGTACTTACTAGCTTGTCTACTTATTTGTGTTTGCTATACTCATGAGCATACAGAATTTGGCTTGTCTTAGCCAGCAGTAGGAGTTTCAGCAGACACAGTGATTCCCACTGATGAACAGCTAATAGAAGATCTACAATGAGTTAGGTGAGGTCCTGACATCCCAGTATCTGGGCATCGGTGTGTATCTTTGTTGAAGTGCCCAACAGATTGAGAGCGTGCAGGTCTTCCAGCTGGCCAGCAGACATGCAAGAGCCTCTCCTAGACATCCTTTGAGACTCGCGCAGTGGGGCAGACTGGGACTCTCCACCTCCTTTGAGTTTTCCTCAGCAGAACATTGGCATTACGCACGTCATTGGACTTTGGCCAAAATAAAGAGCCACTGATGTAGATAGAATTTATATGGGTAAATCTGATTTTAGGCTTATTCTTCCACTTGACAGAGAAGGCCTTTTCAGAGGTGTCTACCATAGGGAAAGATGAGATACCTCCTCTTAGGTAAAAGTGGACAGAGGGCAATGTATGGACAGATGCAGCAAATTCAAGCATTCATGCCTCTTCCCCTCATCCTGTGGACCTAATTCAGTGTGTTATTTCCCAATCCTTCTTGTCCCACTGCAGTCTTGCCATCTGTAGAGCTGGCATCAGGCTGTGTTTTGGGTGCTTCTTGAATTGTGTGCTTTCCACGGGGAACAGGTGGAGTCAAGGGTGGGAAGGGAGAGCATGAAGTAGTAGCCTGGGCTGTGCTAACAGGGAAGTCTCACAAGGAAGCTTTCCACTTTCACAGCCTTGAAGCAAGTTCATGGCTTTGAGAGTGACCAAACTAGCCCCAATCAGAGCCTCTGAGATGGTGCAGTGGCTAGCGGTGACACCAGCTCCTCATCCTCCTCTAGCGAAGCCCATCTACCTGCTGGAGGGTTGCACTGCTTACTGAGTCAGTTTTTCCTCCTTGTCAGGTGGATGGATGTTTCACCTCCAGGCTATAGGCTATTTCGGTTTTGTTTGTGACTATGTCAAGGTTAAAATCCAAACCTCTTAGAGAGATGTGACCAAAGCATACAGGCCTAATGTATGAACTCATGAAATCAACAGAAGACTCTACCAGGCTCCGGATCCTTAGTCCTGTAGGGAAGAGGGAAGACAGCATAATTCATGTGACATTTGTGGGGTGTTCAGGGAATGGCAAAGAAGCATCATCTGGTGTCTCCCAGGATGGTGATCTAACCACTAGCCTTGAGGGTCATGCTCCTGTTCCTCCTCCACTCCATGTTCTCCACTCCTAATCTCTCCTGAAATACTGGTTTTATTCTAATTATTAGATAGACCTATTTCCCATGAGTGCTCCAACCTCAGGAATGCATGATGCAAACCAAAAGCGTAAGTTCATACATGGCTTCACTGTCACCACTTTTAGCACAAAAGAAGCAGGTGTCAGTCTTCTCAATAGGCTTTTGGGATGAAGAGAGGAGCTCTGGAGCTCAGGTTGAGCTTGTGGCTATTGTGGCCTGGCCTCTTAAGAGGGACAATTAAACCAGTGAGATACTGGACTTGGGTATTGCAGTGCTTAACTTTTCAGTGTCTCCCCTTAGGGCTGGATTCATCCTTCTCATCTCTCTCTGGACCGCATTTGTAGGGCAACCACATCTCCACCCTTGACCTCTGCTGCTTATTCAGCTTGGAAGGACCATGAGGTCTGTCTGTCTCCAGCTGTCTCGACTTTCAGATGGACAGTGGGCACGAGACCCGATGCTTGCTTTCCACCTACACCATCACCCAATGAGACATGGGCATAGCCCATCTTGGGGTGAATGCTGATGGACTGCAGATACTTTCATCTCCCTCAGTGCCCAATTCGTTTTGGCCCAAGGGACACGTTTGGGTCCCAGCTCAGCTCTCCTCCATCCAGATCACTCTGCAGCTCCAGATGAAGCAGCTGTTTGCCACAGACCTCAGGGTTTACCAGCACAAAGGGTCTTCCAGAACGCTGAGACAAAAGACATGTCATGAGTATGGCAGATGACAACGCTAAGAGATGTCAAGCTATCCCATGTGAAAATTGCAGAGCAGGTGTCCATGGCAAGGAAGTTAAAATAAGGGCTGGACAGAGCCCTTGAAAATGATAAGAACTGAGATTTAGCTGATCTCCTGTGGGATCTGGGAGGATGTTATTTTCTTCCTTTGGTGTTGTTTTTTTCTTTCCTTCCTTTAAGCTTAAAACCAAAAATAAATGCTTTCTCTTCTTTTGCTCCCCCTCCTCCTGAAATCCATA